>NC_080192.1:26455061-28912622 GCF_030028045.1 Hippopotamus amphibius kiboko | reverse complement strand
AGGTGGCCAGTGTGAGCTGGAGTAGAGCGTGCCAAAAATTCAACTTAGATTGTAGGGATCCCTCAACCTCCTACCTCCCATCAAATTTACCTTACCTTTCTTTAAATTCAATAACTTCCTTGCAGAAGAAATTATTTCAAAAGTTCTGATTCTTTCAAGTTCCTGTCATCAGTTGCTTTTCACACGTACTTTATGAATTTCAACATGTCTTTAATCTTTGGGTATATTTAATACCACAGGAAAAATTCCTTTGTATTTGCCACGGGCTTTTTTCTTTCTGTTTTTTGATGTCTATGTGGACACGTCCATTAAGGAAAGGCAATGGCAGGTGTAGCTGACAGAAATGAGCTCTGATCTGCTCAGATTCAATCCATAAAATTTCAAGAGGGCATATATTTCAACTTCCCATCACCCACCAAAAAAATATAAGAAGGATAAAAGGAAAGACCTGGATTTCAACATGAGAAAGATTGAGAAAAGCTGTGTATTTGGAAATTTTTTCTGGGAGTCAGTTTAGAATTGCTGGCAATACTTGTCATTGAAAGAATAAATAGAAAAATAAAATTTATACATAATCACTTCTGTTAACTTACTGTGAAACCTGAATGGTAAAAAATATAGTCAAGAATTTCCTTCTCATAAAGTTGTCCTCTGCAATACACTTTTAGCTTTTTTCTGTTTATAAAAGCTCTTGCAATATTTTGTTCTTGGTGTTTTTCAAGGAAAAGAGGAAACAAAATAAACATGTCATACAAACTATTCACATTGGCTAAGCAAGGGAGATGTTTGTGTATGCAAAACGACCAGCATCTACAAAGATAATACAACAATTTATAAATATTATTTTGGTAACATTAGGTTTTGACCAAATTGAAAATCTAAATTTCCTCAGCTTTGTTTTTGTGACACATCAAACAATTCATTGGTTGTGTGGGGGCCTTTACCTATGGTGATTTTATAGCTCCAGTTGTGAAGGAATGCTTGCAATTTAATTCAGATCAATTCCACGATAAGTAATACTACGTATCTTATATTTCTTTCTCCTTGGTTGTGAGTTTTGAGAGGAAAAAGATCAAGAAAAGTTTAGGGGCAAATGCTGGAGAAGGTGTGGAGAAAAGGGAACTCTCTTACACTGCTGGTGGTAATGTAAATTGGTGCAGCCACTATGGAAAAAAGTATGGAGGTTCCTCAAAAAACTAAAAATAGAGTTGCCATATGATCCAGCAATCCCACTCCTAAGCATATACTCAAACAAAACTATAACTTGAAAAGATTTATAAAAGGATCCCTATGTTCATAGCAGCACTATTTACAATAGCCAGGACATGGAAACAACCTAAATATCCAACAACAGATGAATGGATAAAGAAAAAAAAAAAAAAGGAATATTGCTCAACCATAAAAAAGAATGAAATAATGCCATTTGCAGCAACGTGGATGGACCTAGAGATTATCATACTAAGTGAAGTAAGTCAGAAAGAGAAAGACAAATACCATATGATATCACTTATATGTGGAATCTAAAATATGACACAAATGAACATATCTGCAAAACAGAAACAGACTCACAGATATAGAGAACAGACTTGTGGTTGCCAAGGGGCAGTAGGGGTGGGAAAGATTGGGAGTTTGGGATTAGCAGAAGCAAACTATTATACACAGGATGGATAAACAATAATGTCCTATTGTATAGCACAGGGAACTATATTTAATATCTTGTGAGAAACCATAATGGAAAAGAACATGAAAAAGAATATATATATGTCACCTTGCTATACAGCAGAAATTAACACAATACTCTAAATCGACTATACTTCAATATTTTTTTTTTTAAAAAGGAAACTCTTTAAATGAAAAAAAAAAAAATAGAGGAGGTTAAGAGAAGTAAGGCAAATCTCCATTCAGAGATAAAGCCAGCAAAATAAACGGGTGCACAGGATCAATTACGTGGATGGTTTTTCTTCATGAAGAAACTTTGCTCTAGGGCACTTTCCATTTAAGGCACTCATAATAAAAACCAGTGGATTCAAAGTACATCTGGGGATAAACTCATTAAAAAACACTGAGGATTCCTGACCCAGACAATAAAAGACCACTAATACATGGCCTTCATGTCAATGTGGTGCTTTCCAATCTACATTAAAAGGAGTGAATGTTTATATCAGCTTCACTTAGAAAGTATAGCTTAGGATATTGAATCATGTGGCTTAACTCACAAAATTAAAAATAAAGTCATTTCAACATGATCTTTAAATAAATGCAAATCAGTTATAATTCAGTTTTCTGAATATAACAACAAAAAAAGCATACCTAGAATTGTCTTCTCATCTACCAAGTTGCAAGGATATATATTTCCCTATGAAAAATAGTTATTTTGAATTCTACATGCCCAAGCATTTTCTTTGCTTTCTTATTGCAGATAATTCAGGTCTTTGGGGAAATTCATGGATCAAGAAAAATACTACATTCTTTCCATATTATAGAATATTTCTATCATTATGTATAACAATGACAGTTTCTGCAGCATTCATCTATAATACAAAAGGCCTAATAAACACTGGAGTTGGGAACATTTGTAGATTTTTGAGAGATTTCTGAGGTTTAGTTGGCAAAACTCACAAAGCTTTGAAATTGTGTCAAAGATACTGATATTTCACAGAAGTGGAATGAACTTTAACGTGACTTTCTGTCATGAGTATAAATTAAAAAATGTTTTTCTTCTTTTCTTCTTCCTGTTTTAACAGTGATTTAAACGTAGATCATTTCTTTATGTTGCAATCAAAGTTTTATCTTAACATTGGGGCCTATAACACTGCAATGAGTTTTCTATAATGCTTTTGTTGTTGTTACGGTTGTTTTCCCTTGTCCACAGTTTTGCTAAATATTTTCTTTTTCTTATAGCTCCACTAGCATTATTTTAAATCTATATGTCACCTCTTCCTTTCATATGTGCCTTTGTTACTTCATTTCTGGGCATTTCTCAGTGCACCACCTCCCCTGTCTTATTAGGTTTTCATCACATAACCCAGTTATATAGACAATCTTGAGGGCTATTTTGTATTCAATGCCTGAGCTATGCTTTACTATTTTAGTTTCTTTTTTTTTTTATGCTTTACTATTAACTGATAAATATTTTGTAAAAGTACTTCAACTTAGTAATTAATTATTTAATCAGCAAAGGCCTAGAAGAGATTGGGGAATGGTAATAAACCTAAAAGAAGTAAGTCATCACAGATCCTGATTGGTTTTTGGAGGGCTATGTGCTACTCCCATCCCCCCAAGTCCTATGGTATCCTTAACACTATGCATTCCCAGAAGTGGAAACATTCCCCCATGAGGTATAAATCGCAAGATAATCTTGGTAAATGATATAATGACTCTGACTTTCAGGGTTCCAGAAGAGAATCTGAGTGTGCATTAAAGGTGTTTCTTCTTTTCACTGTCTTAAAGAACACACACAGATTTTCAACAAAGAAGGTAGCTAAAAGGTTAGATGTGAATTGTTCTCCCCTTCTTTCCCATACCCACAAATATGTACAGGTAAAAAAAAAATATTAGACCAGCAGACGGCCTCGGACACCGGAAAGGGCTGCGGAGAACCTGACATAGCCGGTAGGGAGGCATCTACGAGGGCTCAAAGAGGGTGAAGCGGCGGAGCTGTGGCAGACGGGAGGGAGTGAGAAACATACGGAGGGTCCGCAGCGCAGCTCAGCGTTCCCGGACCGAGACATCGATCCGCGGCTGAACGGAGGGTCCAGGAGCGGGAGCGTGGGAACCGGAGAGCTGGTTCAGGGGGAGAAACATTGTTGCCGGTAGGGTGACCGACCGAGAGGACAGGAGGGAGGAGGTCCGCGGAGAGGAGTGCCGATCCCTGAGAGCTGCCCGGCCATGATGGCGGCTGGAGGCTGCAGGCTCCCGGGCGGCGGGGAGGAGCCGCGCGCATAGCCTCTCTCTCTCTTTCTGCGCCTCTGCAACAGGCAGCGGAGAGACGCCCTGCGGGGCCACCTAAGGCGCTCAGGGATAACAAGCACCCTCAGGCGCTCGGGCGGGGCTAGATTAAAACTCCTTGCAACGCCAGCAGCAGGGAGGCTGCCGAGAGGAAAAAAAAAAAAAAAAACCAGCATCAAAAAGAAAAAACCCCGAGAGAGGCCCAACTCTAAGACTTTCTGTGTACGCCTGAGCCACCAGCGCCCTCTGCAACAAGCACCTCCAAGCCTGACTGAAGCAACAGTGCGCCACTGCTCACTCCCTCCCAGGAGAAGGAGCCACTATTGCACCCTCTCCCTCCCCACACACCGAGGCTTACAGACGAACAATAAAGGAACCTCTGCTGGTCACAGAATAACGCAAAAAAAAAAAAAAACCCAAGGCAAGGAAAAGGACACTTACAGCTGAGACGCTAAGGAAACAGAAATAGTAGTATCAATACCTATTGAACTGGTCCATTCGGGGATCAGTTCTGGATTTTTTTTTTTTTTTTCCTTTCTCTTTTTTTTTTTTTTTTGATTTATTAAATACGATCTTAGCCCTAAGGGATCTACAAGTTTTACAACATAATTTTATAAGGCTATTTTTTACTCTTTTTTTTTTTTTTTTTTTGCCTTTTAAAATACTTCTATATCTAGCTAAGTTTTTGGTAGTACGGACAAAATATCTTTCATACTTTCCTTTCATCCCTTTCTTTTATACACTTCTATTCCTTTCTTTTTCTTTGCATATTTCCAACCACATTACGCTCTTCTGTTCCCCTTTCTTCCAGCCATTTTAAGTGTATTTTATCTTAACATACTTATAAGCAACACTATCGGTCTGCTCAGACTCCTTGCTCTATTCTCCAGATGATGCACTGCCTTGGTATTAATATTAGGCTTTTGTCTTTATCTTAGTTCTTAGTACAGTTGTCTAATTACATTCTGAGAATCTCCATTCTCTCTGGTGGTACTCCAGCTCATTTCTATATTTGATCCTAGCTTACAAAATCTCCCTGGATTGATGTTTGTATGTGTAGGGTGTTATTTGTTGTTTGTTTGCTTTTGCTTTTGTCTCTGATTTGTTCTGTTTCAGTTGTCAATTTCTGCTGGGTTTCTCTCTGAATATCTGATAGCACACTGGGGTTCTGTCAGGTCTTTCTAGAGCCTTATGTCCTAACGGATTCAATAATTGTGTGTCTTATACATGTATGTGTTTCCTGGACTGAATATTCATCTAATCCAATACTTGGACATTAGTCTGAGGCTTGGACAGTCTTCTATAAACACCTCTATCACCAGGACAAGCAAACCCAAAAGCTTGGACAACCATGAGGAAACAAAGAAACACCATGCAAGCAAAGGAGCAGGAAAAAAACCCACAAGATCAAATAAATGAGGAGGAAATAGGAAAAATGCCTGAAAAAGAATTTAGAGTAATGATAGTAAAAATGATACAAAATCTCGATAACAAATTAGAGAAAGTACAAGAAACAGTTCATAAGAACTCAGAAAAACAAACAGCAATGGATAACAAAATAACTGAAATTAAAAATACTCTAGATGCTCTAACCAGCAGAATGACTGAGGCAGAAGAACGAATAAGTGAGTTGGAAGATAGAATGGAAGAAATAAACGCCACAGAGCAGGAAAAAGATAAAAAAATAAAAAGACTAGAAGACAGCCTCAGAGACCTCAGTGATAACCTTAAACGTACCAACATTCGAATTATAGGCATCCCAGAAGAAGAAGAAAACAAGAAAGGGTCTGTGAAAATATTTGAAGAGGTTCTAGTGGAAAACTTCCCCAACATGGGAAAGGAAATAATTCACCAAGTCCAAGAAGCACAGAGAGTCCCATACAGAATAAACCCAAGGAGAAATACACCAAGACACATATTAATCAAACTAACGACAATTCAACACAAAGAAAAAATATTAAAAGCAGCAAGAGAAAAGCAACAAACAACATATAAGGGAAAACCCATCAGGATAACAGCTGACCTTTCTACAGAAACTCTGCAGGCCAGAAGGGAATGGCAGGATATACTGAAAGTCCTGAAAGAGAGAAACCTACAGCCAAGAATACTTTACCCAGCAAGAATCTCATTCAGATTTGAGGGAGAAATCAAAAGCTTTCCAGACAAGCAAAAGTTAAGAGAATTCAGCACCACAAAACCAGCCTTACAACAAGTGCTAAAGGAACTTCTCTAAGTAGGAAACACAAGAAAAGGAAAACACCTACAAATACAAACCCAAAACAATTAAGAAAATGGTAATTGGAACACACATGTCAATAATCACTTTAAATGCAAATGGATTAAATGCTCCAACCAAAAGACACAGACTGGCTGAATGGATACAAAAACAAGACCCTTCTATATGCTGCCTACAAGAAACCCACTTCAGACCAAGGGATACATATAGACTGAAAGTGAAGGGATGGAAAAAGATATTCCATGCAAATGGAAGTCAAAAGAAAGCTGGAGTAGCAATACTCATATCAGACAAATTAGACTTGAAAGTAAAGACTATTAAAAGAGACAAGGAAGGGCACTACATAATGATCAAGGGATCCATCCAAGAAGAACATATCACAATGGTAAATATCTATGCCCCCAATATAGGAGCACCTCAATACATAAGGCAAATGCTAACAGCTATAAAAGGGGACATCGACAGGAACACAATTATAGTGGGAGACTTGAACACCCCACTTACATCAATGGACAGATCATCCAAACAGAAAATAAATAAAGATACACAAGCTTTAAATGACACATTAGACTATCTCGACTTAATTGATATTTATAGGACATTCCATCCAAAAACGACAGACTACACTTTCTTCTCAAGTGCACACGGAACATTTTCCAGGATAGATCACATCTTGGGTCACAAATCAAACCTCAGCAAATTCAAGAAAATTGAAATCATATCAAGCATCTTCTCAGACCACAACGCCATGAGACTAGATATCAATTACAGGAAAAAAACTGCAAAAAATACAAACACATGGAGGCTAAACAATTCACTATTAAACAACCAAGGAATCACTACAGAAATCAAAGAGGAAATCAAAAAATATCTAGAAACAAATGACAACGAAAACACAACAACCCAAAACCTATGGGACGCAGCAAAAGCAGTTCTAAGAGGGAAGTTTATAGCAATACAGTCCTACCTTAAGAAACAAGAAAATGATCGAATAAACAACCTAACCTTACACCTCAAACAACTAGAGAAAGAAGAACAAAGAAACCCCAAAGTGAGCAGAAGGAAAGAAATCGTAAAGATCAGAGCAGAAATAAATGAAAAAGAAAGGAAAGAAACCATAAGAAAAATAAATAAAACTAAAAGCTGGTTCTTTGAGAAGATTAACAAAATTGATAAACCATTAGCCAGACTCATCAAGAAAAAAAGGGAGAAGATGCAAATCAACAGAATTAGAAATGAAAAAGGAGAAGTCACAACGGACACCTCAGAAATACAAAACATCATGAGAGACTACTACAAGCAACTATATGCCAATCAATTGGATAACCTGGAAGAAATGGATACATTCTTAGAAAAATACAATCTTCCAAGACTGAACCAGGAAGAAATAGAAACCATGAACAGACCAATCACAAGTACGGAAATTGAGGCAGTGATTAAAAATCTCCCAACACACAAAAGCCCAGGACCAGATGGATTCACAGGCGAATTCTATCAAACATTTCGAGAAGAGTTAACACCTATCCTTCTCAAACTCTTCCAAAATATTGCAGAAGGCGGAGCACTCCCAAACTCATTCTATGAGGCTGCCATCACCCTGATACCAAAACCAGGCAAAGATGTCACAAAAAAAGAAAACTACAGACCAATATCACTGATGAATATAGATGCAAAAATCCTCAACAAAATACTAGCTAACAGACTGCAACAGCACATTAAAAAAATCATACACCACGATCAAGTGGGGTTTATCCCTGGGATGCAAGGATTCTTCAATATACGCAAATCAATCAACGTGATACATCATATCAACAAATTGAAGGATAAAAACCATATGATAATCTCAATAGATGCAGAAAAAGCTTTTGACAAAGTTCAACATCCATTTATGATAAAAGCTCTCCAGAAAATGGGCATAGAAGGAAATTACCTCAACATGATAAAAGCCATATATGACAAACCAAAAGCCAACATTGTTCTCAATGGAGAAAAACTGGAAGAATTCCCTCTAAGAACAGGAACAAGACAAGGGTGTCCACTCTCACCACTGTTATTCAACATAGTTTTGGAAGTGTTAGCCACAGCAATCAGAGAAGAAAAAGAAATTAAAGGAATCCAAATTGGAAAAGAAGAAGTAAAATTATCACTCTTTGCAGATGACATGATACTATATATAGAAAACCCTAAAGACTCTACCAGAAAACTGCTAGCACTCATTGATGAGTTTAGTAAAGTAGCAGGATACAAAATTAATGCACAGAAATCTCTTGCATTCCTATACACTAACAACGGAAGAGCAGAAAGAGAAATTAAGGAAACTCTCCCATTCACCATTGCAACCAAAAGAATAAAATACCTAGGAATAAACCTGCCTAAGGAGGCAAAAGATCTGTATGCAGAAAACTTTAAGACATTGATGAAAGAAATCAAAGATGACATAAACAGATGGAGGGATATACCATGTTCCTGGATTGGAAGAATCAACATCGTGAAAATGTCTGTACTACCCAAAGCAATTTACAGATTTAATGCAATCCCGATCAGATTACCAATGGCATTTTTCACAGAACTAGAGCAAGAAATCTTACGATTAGTATGGAAACGCAAAAGACCCCGAATAGCCAAAGCAATCTTGAGAAGGAAAAATGGAGTTGGTGGAATCAGGCTTCCTGACTTCAAACTATACTACAAGGCCATAGTGATCAAGACAGTATGGTACTGGCACAAAAATAGAAAGGAAGATCAATGGAACAGAATAGAGAACTCAGAAGTAAGCCCAAACACATATGGGCACCTTATCTTTGACAAAGGAGGCACGAGCATACAATGGAAAAAAGACAGCCTCTTCAATAAGTGGTGCTGGGAAAATTGGACAGCAACATGTAAAAGAATGAAATTAGAACACTTCCTAACACCATACACAAAAATAAACTCCAAATGGATTAAAGACCTACATATAAGGCCAGACACTATCAAACTCCTAGAGGAAAACATAGGCAGAACACTCTTTGACATACATCAAAGCAACATCCTTTTTGACCCACCTCCTAGAATCATGGAAATAAAATCAAGAATAAACAAATGGGACCTCATGAAACTTAAAAGCTTTTGCACAGCAAAAGAAACCATAAACAAGACTAAAAGGCAACCCTCAGAATGGGAAAAAATAATTGCCTATGAAACAACGGACAAAGGATTAACCTCCAAAATATACAAGCAGCTCATGCAGCTTCATACCAAAAAAGCAAATAACCCAATCCACAAATGGGCAGAAGACCTAAATAGACATTTCTCCAAAGAAGACATACAGATGGCCAACAAACACATGAAAAGATGCTCAACATCACTCATCATCAGAGAAATGCAAGTCAAAGCCACAATGAGGTATCACCTCACACCAATCAGAATGGCCATCATCACAAAGTCTGGAAACCACAAATGTTGGAGAGGGTGTGGAGAAAAGGGAACTCTCCTGCACTGTTGGTGGGACTGTAAGTTGGTACAGCCACTATGGAAAACAATTTGGAGGTTCCTTAAAAAACTACAAATAGAACTACCATATGATCCAGTCATCCCACTCCTGGGCATATACCCAAAGAAAACCATAATCCCAAAAGAAACTTGTACCATCATGTTTATTGCAGCACTCTTTACAATAGCCAGGACATGGAAGCAACCTAAATGCCCATCAACAAATGAATGGATACAGAAGATGTGGTATATATATACAATGGAATATTACTCAGCTATAAAAAGGGATGAGATGGAGCTATATGTAATGAGGTGGATAGAACTACAATCTGTCATACAGAGTGAAGTAAGTCAGAAAGAGAAAGACAAATATTGTATGCTAACTCACATATACGGAATCTAAAAATGGTACTGATGAACTCAGTGACAAGAACAGGGAAGCAGATACAGGGAATGGACTGGAGAACTCGAGGTATGGGAGGGGGCGGGGGGTGAAGGGGAAACTGAGAAGAAGCGGGAGAGTAGTACAGACATATATATACTACCAACTGTAAAATAGTCAGTGGGAAGTTGTTGTATAACAAAGGGAGTCCAACTCGAGGATGGAAGATGCCTTAGAGGACTGGGGCAGGGAGGGTGGGGGGGAATCGAGGGGGGGGCGTCAAGGAAGGGAGGGAATATGGGGATATGTGTATAAAAACAGTTGATTGAACCTGGTGTACCCCCAAAAAAAATAAAATAAAATAATAATAATAAAAAAAAAAAAAAAAAAAAGAACACACACACATTTTCCAGGCACAGGAACAGTTTCACTTTTCTACAAAGAAAGTGTCTGCAACTATAAATCATGCTCAGTGCTGACCAAAACTCAGCTAAAAGACCAATGTGAGAATATGAAACAGAAACGTTAAAAAAAGAAAGAAAAAGAAGGTGACTCTAAATATTTTTCATCACCACGAATATATTCCTACCTACATGGTACACTCAGAAAAAAAGAAAATCATATTTAAGAAAGATCTAATATAAACTAAAAGATCTAACATAAATTGAAACTCCTATGTATAAAATTAAAAAATAAAAAGTATAGTCTACTTTCTAGTCAGAGGCAAACGGTGAATGTATTTTAAATATTTTAAAAGAAATAAGTATCAATTCAACTGTTTTTAAAGTATAAAGTCTGGAAAATATGGCATATAGATAGTTTACCCTTTATCTTGATTCCTAAGTTTGGGCCCATAATTTGCCAAGAATTGAAGTTGGCTAGGCAAAGAGCAGCCAAAAACTCAGTTTAATTTCTTAAATCAAAAGTAGTCCTCATAGTCCTGTTTCTGAAACTGTCAACTTTGCAGATTGGGGCAAATGGAAAGATGCAAATTTGTTGACAACCTACCATGTACATTTCACATAAAATTTACATGTAGTGCTCACACTAGCTTCTGAGCTGGGATTCACCACATCTATTCAAGAGTAAGGAGGCAACAGTTTAGAGAGATTAGATCCTTTGCCCCAAATCCTCCAGCAAGCGACAGAACCAAGATTCATCCTCAAATCTATGTGATTCTGAAGTCAGCAGTTTTCTCTTAAATTCTATTGCACTGCATTTGATAGACAGGTATACAGGACCTTGGAAGACTGATCTTGAAGATCAGGATGCCTGTAAGATAGGAAAGACAAAATAACATTCCAAAGGAAGAGAATAGGCAGGTTCCTGTAGTGCAGACTGTGGACAGTGGATATTGATATGGTCCCTGAAGTAACTGTGATGCTTCTAGGGTAGAGTAGAAAATTGGGGTAAGGAGAGTCTGCTCAGGGTGGAGAATGATTGAAGAGGTAGGGGAATTGAAGGGAAATAAATAAATAAATAAATAAATAAATAAATAAATAAATAATAACAACTACTAGAGTCTAGTTTATTTGAGTCAGGCCTGGTTATGTATCTGTTTGTCTCTGCCATTCTTTATATTTACTGGGTGGTTGCCTGAATGTCTTGTCTTCCCCCACGGATTACACTCAGTAAGGTCTCTTAGGCTGAAGTCAAGGCCAGAGTCTTCCTGTTTCCCTGAAGTCCCTCAGGGGGCACAGTGGTCAGATAAGGCCGGCCAGATGACTACAATTTCCAGGAGGCCAGATAACAAAGAAAGAAATAGTTTGTGAGTGCAAGTGTCAGTGGCACAACAAGAATTTCCTTTTATGGAAATCAGGCCTCCCACACATGCTGATGTGCACAACCTCTCCTCCCCGTCCCTCCGGGAAAAACGACATATGAAAGAGAGGAATCCTGGGGTCCTGGGGGGCTCTGTTTTGGTAGATTCCCCACTATTTGAGAGTTGCTGGGTCTGATTTTGTAGTACAGGGCACACCTCTGTGTGGGCAAATGGAGGGACCCTGGAGTCAGGGCCACGCAGTAGCATCCTTGACCATGTGTTTATTCTATGCATGTTTTTTGGTGATTCACCAGTAACCCAAATCTATTCCAAGCCATCGTTCTCTCTAGTGCTCAAACTCAGACCACCTTTAGTGGTCTAGCCTAGTTCACTAATTGCTGATATTTGTTATAAAGAGCTTTATAATTATCAAGCTCTAATACATATCTAATTTTATCGTTCAATACTGTCATTGAGAACTAAGATATTATTATTTCCCATTTTTCAAGATGTGAAAACTGAGGGCCAGAACTGTCACATCTTTTTTCATAACACCTCACCAATGAATTTGGGGCCAGAATCTTTGTATCTTCACTACTAGCCTGTCTTATACACATGACTTTATAAATATGACTTATGAGGGTATTACACAGATCCCCCTTTTTAACTGGAAATTCCCCCAATATTGGGAACTTCTGGATCCCCATTATGTTTCAGCACCTTCCAAAGAAAATGTAAAAGGAGATAAAATTTGACTGGTGGAAATGATCACAGAAACTTGAATTGATTTCTTTTCATGTTTAAAAATGCAACTAACCCAGAACACAGTCTTGGAAGGTATTCTAAATAGGGAGTTTAAAGACAAAGTTGATCTAATTAGGAAAGTGTGAAGAAAATATCCAAAAAACAAACCATATGTCATGTAATAGTCTGGAGGTAAATACAGAAAAGCTGCCTTGCTGTTTAGAAATGAGAAAAATCATAATTAGATAACAATTGGCACCAAAATATTCACCACTTTACCTCATAAAACAGATTTAGCCAGTTCTGGCTTGAGAAAGGGGTAGGTCAGGGAATATGGACAAGGACCTGGCACACAGTCTGAGCTTAATCAATGTTTATTGAATGTATGAATGAATGTATGGATGGAATTTTTGCCATAGACATGGTGAAAAAGGGAGAATAGGAGGTGCTTCCTCCAAATACAGATCTCGTTTTATGCCATCCTACAATATATTCCTCAACTTTTTTTTTCTTATTTCTACTTCTCTCCAGCTCATGGATCTATAGTCTCACCTAGCTCTATATAGACTGAAGAAATGTCCAGTTGCAGAAAAGTTAGCCATATGATGATGGTAGCAGAACAGAGCTAAGAGAAAGCATCTTCAGTATGAGACTTGCAGTGATATTAACTACCACTGTTTTCTTGTGTGCTAGCAGCTTTATCTCTGCTAACTCGTGTAATTCTTCCAATTCTTAGAGGTAGATATTCCTACCCCCAACTTATTTATCAAACACTAAAGACAGAAGTACCATCTGAATTCAATGCTCTTTGCTATTTTCACTAAACCACTCTCAGACCATAGGAAAAAACCAACATCTGCATTTTGCACATGAGTAACGACAGAGAATTTGACTGATGCCTGAAGACTGCAAAATAGTTATGGATCCAGGTACCTTAAATGCTTTTTTGACCCTTTTTACATTGTACCAAAGCTAGTCGTTGGTTTATTAGTTGAAGACAAATCTAAAAAGCTTATCAGATACACAGATTTAGCATTCTTAATAAAACCACTAGTTGTGTAAGTAAAAGACAAATGAGTTTCTCCTACAGAGCCCTTGCCTCCAGTGTCACATCATCAGGGTTAACTGCTGCTACTCTTCTAAAAATCTCTGTGGCACCCAGTCCTGGAACACTTGGCTAGAGTCTCTCAGCTCCTGGTATCCCTTGTCTTGGTAGCTGGGTACCTTAGGACTGGGCCACCAGTTTCAGAAGGTTGTAATGCATATACATATCTTGCATTTCCCTTTTATTTTAGGTGCATAAAATGTCAATAATGATTTGTAATTCTAATTAACCAAAATCACAAAATTAAACTGCATCAAATTTAATGTTCTTCTTCCCTGTTTCTAAAGCTATAGTATTATAGTAAAAGACCTCTAGAATTGTGTTTAAAACACTTTATCTGGTATCTAAATCCATCCAATATATAAAATTCAATAGTTTTAAAAATATTTCTTCAAATTTCTACATAATTCTAGCCTTTGTAAGTTTTCACATATTTCCTAGTATAAATCTGATCTCAAGAGGTTAGATATTTTGATTTATTCAGAGGAAAAAAATTCCGATTAGTTATTTAAATAATTTTGACAAAGCTGCTGTCAAAATAATTGTAAAAAAACAGAATGTGATTTTGGAATACTGATTTGGGGCCTTCCAATTTAAAACAAAAAGGAAAAATAGAAACTGGCATATGCCTAGAAATACTAATTGTAGGCTTGCATTGCTGAATATTCCCCTAAAAGCAATAGAACATTCTTTCCTTTGAAATAACAAAATAATGGCATTAACAGTCCATAGTTACAGTGAAAAACTGGAAGAAGAAGACAGTGGAAAGAAATCCCAAGACGAATGCCAAAATGCCAAGGTGAAATGCAAAGAATGACGATGGTTCCCTACTTTTCAAAGATGAGCTTTCCAGTTCTTCTGGGAATAAGTATGCAAGTGCATTAAACTGGTAGAATGCCATGTTTAGCCATATGTAAAGCCTGAGAAGAACAATTACAAAATCCTAAGTAGCAGTTATTCTTGAATGTTTGCTCTCAAATCTCATTACTCACCAACTGAGATTGAGGACACTGCTGTCAGTTGCTAAAATTAAAGTGTTTTCTGGTTCTGGACAATGGCTGTGAAGTCTCAGATCCTTGGAAGTCATATAGATGGTACTCATGGGAAATCAATCACAGATCTATCTTTGTCAGTAGGAAGAGGTGGCTGTCCCTGGCTGGCTTTGTGAAGATGGTGGAATTGTTGACTCTACACCTGCCTTCTTATATGCTGGGAAATTTTACCTTAAGATTTACTCTGTCTTAAAAGTATACAGATTCACCAACAGTAGAGGAGGGTTCCCTTTTCTCCACAGCTTCTCCAGCATTTACTGTTTGAACATTTTTTCAAAAAAAATTTATTGGAGTATAGTTGATTTACAATGTTGTGTTAGTTTCAGGTGTACAGCAAAGTGAAGCAGTTATACATGCACATATACCCACTCCTTTTTTTTTTTTAAGATTCTTTTACCATATAGGCTATTACAGAGTATCGAGTAGAGTCCCCTGTGCTATACATCAGGTTCTTATTAGTTATCTATTTTCACATATAGTAGTGTGTATACGTCAGTTCCAATCTTGCTGATGGCCATTCTGACAAGTGTGAGGTGATACCCCATTGTAGTTTTGATTTGCATTTCTCTGATAATTGGTGATGTTGAGCAGCTTTTTATGTGCCTCTTGGCTACCTCTATGTCTTCTTTGGAGATGTGTTTATTTAGATCTTCCATCCATTTTTTGATCGGGTTGTTTGTTTTTTTTATATTGAGTTGCATGACCTGTTTGTATGTTTTGGAGATTAACCCCTTGTTGGTCGCTTCACTTGCAAATATGTTTTCCCATTCTGTGGGTTGTCTTTTCATTTTGTTTATGGTTTCCTTTGCTGTGCAAAAGCTTTTAAGTTTAATTAAGTTCCATTTGTTTATTTTTGTTTTTATTTTCATTAATCTAGGAGGTGGATCAAAAAAACATTTTGTTTTGATTTATGTCAGAGAGGGTTCTACCTATGTTTTCCTCTGTGAGTTTTATAGTATTCAGTCTTACATTTAGGTCTTTAATCCATTTTGAGCTTATTTTTATGTATGGTGTTAGATAATGTTCTAATTTCATTCTTTTACATGTAACTGTCCAGTTTTCCCAGCACCACTTATTGAAGAGACTGTCTTTTCTCCACTGCATATTCTTATTTCCTTTGTCATAGATTAGGTGACCATAGGTGCGTGGGTTTATCTCTGGACTGTCTATCCTATTCCATTGATATATATTTCTGTTTTTGTGCCAGTAAGTTGGTATAGCCACTCAGTACGGAGGTAGCTCTAGTTTTAAAAAACTAAAACTAGAGCTACCATATGATCCAGCAATCCCATTCCTGGGCATATATCCACAGAAATCCATAATTCATAAAGATACATGTACCCCAATGTTTATTGTAGCACTATTTATGATAGCCAGGACATGGAAGCAACCTAAATGTCCATTGATGGAGAGATGGATTAAGAAGATGTAGTACATGCATACAATGGAATATTACTCAGCCATAAAAAAGGACATTTGCAGCAACATGGATAGACCTAGAGATTGTCATACTGAGTGAAGTAAGTCAGACAGAGAAAGACAAATATCATATGATATTGCTTATATGTGGAATCTAAAAAATGGTACAAATGAACCTATTTGCAAAACAGAAATAGAGTCACAGATATATAGAAAGCAAACTTATGATTACCAAGTGGAAAGGGGGGCAGATACATTGGGAGATTGGGATTGACATATACACACTACTATGTATAAAATAGATAATAAGAATACTGTACAGCACAGGGAACTCCACTCAAAACTCTATAATGGAGACAGCAGTATCAAGCAGTATTAGCAGTATTTCGTCTTGTGGAACTGAAAATCACAGCCACAGAAAGACAGAGAAAATGAAAAAGCAGAGGACTTTGTACCACATGAAGGGACAGGATAAAACTCCAGAAAAACAACTAAATGAAGAGGAGATAGGCACCCTTACAGAAAAAGAATTCAGAATAATGATGGTGAAGATGATCCAGGACTTTGAAAAAAGACTGGAGGCAAAGATCGAAAAGTTTACCAAAGACCTAGAAGAATTAAAGAACAAACAAACAGATATGCAACACAGTAACTGAAATGAAAAATACACTAGAAGGAACCAATAGCAGATTAACTGAGGCAGAAGGGCTAATAAGTGACCTGGAAGACAGAATGGTGATAATCACTGATGTGGAAAAGAATAAAGAAAAAACAATGAAAAGAACTGAAGACAGCCTAAGATACCTCTGGGACAATGTTAAACACACCAACATTCGCATTATAGGGGTCCCAGAAGGAGACAAGAGAGAGAAAGGACCCGAGAAAATATGGGAAGAGATTATAGTTGAAAACTTCCCTAACATGGGAGAGGAAAGAGCTCCCCAAGTCCAGGAAGCACAGAGAGTCCCAGGCAGGATAAACCCAAGGAGAAACATGCCAAGACATATATTAGTCAAGTTGACAAAAATTAAAGACAGAGAAATGTTATTAAAAGCAACAAGGGAAAAACGACAAATAGCATACAAGGGAACTCCCATAAGGGTAACAGCTGATTTCTCAGCAGAAACTCTGCAAGCAAGAAGGGAGTGGCACGATATATTTCAAGTGATGAAAGGGAAGAACCTACAACCAAGAATACTCTACCCAGCAAGGATCTCATTCGGATTTGACGGAGAAGTCAAAAGCTTTACAGACAAGCTACAGCTAAGAGAATTCAGCACCACCAAACCAGCCCTACAACAAATGCTAAAGGAACTTCTCTAAGCAGGAAACATAAGAGAAGAAAAGGACCTACAAAAACAAAAACAAAACAATTCAGAAAACGGTAATAGGAACATACATATCAATAATTACCTTGAATGTAAATGGACTAAATGCACCAACCAAAAGACACAGACTGGCTGAATGGATACAAACACAAGACCCATATATTTGCTGTCTCCAAGAGACCCACTTCAGACCTAGGGACACATACAGACGGAAAGTGAGGGGATGGAAAAAGATATTCCATGCAAATGAAAATCAAAAGAAAGCTGGAGTGGCAACAGTCATATCAGATAAAATAGACTTTAAAATAAAAAATGTTACAAGAGACAAGAAAGGACATTACATAAAGATCAAGGGATCCATCCAAGAAGAGGAGATAACAATTATAAATATATATGCACCCAGTATAGGAGCACCTCAATACATAAGGCAAATGCTAACAACTATGAAAGAGGAAATGCAAGGCAGAAATAGAGACACAGATGTAGAGAACAAACACATGGACACCAAGTGGGGAAAGCGGGGAGGGTTGGGGGGGATGAATTGGGAGATTGGGATACCAAATTGTACACTCTAAATATATGCTGTTTATTGTCTGTTAACTGTATCTCAATAAAAGTACTTAAAAAAAAAAAACTCTATAATGGCCTATATGGGAATAGAATCTAAAAAAAAAAAAAGAGTGGATATATGTATATATATAACTGATTCACTTTGCTCTACAGCAGTAACTAACACATCATTATAAATCAACTACACTCCACTAATAATTAATTTTAAAAAGTGTACCTATTCAGTATACATTCTCCTGGACCCATCACAAACCAAATAGGTTTAATCTTATATCCTATGCTGGCTCTGTAGTAAGTAGAGCTGCCTAGAGGATGGGTTGAGGATGGTTTTGAGAATAAATGGAGGCTTATGTGAAATAGCACTGTGATGAAAAAGCCGTGTCTGTTGACTGATGGCAAAGACAAGGGGGAGAGGGATTGGAGAAGCCGTGGCAGAGGGTAGGGAAGCAAAGGCACTTATGATGCTCATTTTCCAGCTCTATTTCAAATCATTATTAGTTGACAACTAACAGAATGTCACGAATGAGAAGTTAAGTCTAATTTTATCTATTAACATCCCCAGAGAAACATATCTTTATATTTATGATGCTAATGAAATGAAAAAAATATTCTTCTAACAGACAATGATGTAATATTTGCATATTCTATGGGAATTCATTTTAGTTTAACTGAAGTGAAGCTGAACACCCATTAGAAGAGCATACGTTAGAGATACTTCTTGTCGTGGGGGTCAGAGGCACTTCCTTCTGTATTTTAACTAAATGAACAATAAGTCTGAGTTCTAGTCCAACCAAGAGAATTTGGAGAAGTCACTTCTCTTTTTTCTTCAGCTGTTCCCTTGGAGTTAGCTACATGCTTTGGAGGCAAAAGTTCTGCCTCAAATATCACTTTTTATAATACTTTTACCAGATGTTTTGCCACAGTACATCTGCACCACGTCTCTGTGCTGGAATAGCTTTTTGCTTACCATTCACTGCTGGACTGCTAATCAATAGTCACATAATAATGATTAACATCCAGACACTAATTTCTGTAGTAGCTAGTTGTTGTAACAAAGTATTTTTAAATGCAGTAGATGTTATAAGACAATAGTCTACAAGTCGCTCTCATAACCAGAGACAAATTGTGGAGGGCTGGCGGCAGCTGCTATCAACACTTGTCTTCTAGTCCTTGCATCCAAGGAAAGAGGGTGACGTGGAAGCTGGGCATGTAACTTGCACTCATGTTCCATTGTGGGTTGAGGGATTAAGGAAGAAGAAATACTGAAAGATCATTGGCAATCTCTTCCACAGTGGGCTTCAAGTCAACAAGCAAAGCTAAAACTGTATATTTACAATCTTGGAGAATATCTGTCTCCCAGACACTGGCCCTGCACTCTGCCCAAACTCTGTCGCTCAGTCAAATGTTCTCTACTTTGAGGTCATTTGAAAGAATTAGCCTAGGAAATAGAAGCACAACTCTAATGAACAGTTTCTGCTACCCACATGTACATAAAAAATGCCGCTCTTTGATGGGGCAAAGGCTGTATCATTGGATTTATTCCTCCTATCTTTTCAGCTTGTGATAAAAAAAATTAGTTTTGAGTTCTTCAATGTTTCATGTTATGGGACTCTGTCAATATCAGATTACAAGCCACAGGCAAACAGACCTCTCTTTGTTTTCTTCCTTCTTTGTTCCCAGAAATGTTTCCTTTGATCTAAGAATATAGGGGAAAAAAAAAACATATCCATATATGTCCATATATATCCATATATATATCTATAGGTATATATATGTCGACAAAATAAAGCATGCATATTGAGGCCACACTTACAAGTAACCTACGCAACTTGGTAGAAGAAATATAAACTTTTAAAAACTACTATGTTTTAATAATGATCCAAATCAAACCTGAGATAAGGAATCTTATATCACCTTGAGAACTTGTCTCTTTGGCCTTTCTCTAGCCACTGCATAGGTTGGATAAGTCTTCCCAATGAAATAGTATTTCCTAGAGTACAGGCAAAGTAGCAAGCATTGCAACTGAGGTAATAAAATTTTCTGGATTTAAGACACCAAAGGAGCCAGCCTAAGACCACACAGCTACGAGGAAATTGGTAGACATCGGCTATCGCGAGACAAATCAGAAGTCCTATCTTTTCCCTATTTCGAACCAAAGGAAGTGAACTTCAAGGCAAAGAATAAGCAATGTGATCTGAAAGAACGTGTCTACTTACTCTCTGGAGTAATACCTGTTAGATTTGTTGGCATGCCACTCTTGTTCATAGGTATGCTCCTAGTCTTCCTATTATTGTAAAAACTGGGGTCAGTGACCTCGGTAGTGACCTTAGCAAATTTCCTTAATCTTTCTGAGCCTCCCTTTCATTCTTTGTAAAAGGGGGATAATAATCCTTAATATGTAGTGTTGTCATAAGGATTTAAGGAGTTAAGTATTAGAGGGCTGAGCAGAGTCCCTGGCAATCAATAAACAACAGTATCCGTTACTACCGCTGTTTCCCTGAGAACCGGCACAGCGCCTGGCACGTAGAAAGTATTCAGTCAGTGTTTATTAACTATATGATTCTGATCGTGAACTCTTACAGAAGAGTGACTACTTCCTCCCCACCCTCTTGCACATGGATTTACTCCTAGTCGATACTTAGTACATTTATTCACTCTGTACCTGTTTATTGGGAATTCAACACTGAACAAACCCAGTGTCTGCAGTAATGAAGTTTAGAGACTGATGAGGACCCACAGCCTTTAATGTTGCAGGTTTACAGTTGGTAAGGTTGCCCTGGCATGACTATCATACTTTGCTTTTAGTCATTTACATGAGCCCCTTTCCCGATCTGTGTTCCAGCCCTGGCCTCAAGTTGACTGTCCCTCTTCCTTATGCTTACAGATGGCTGGCAGCCCAAAACACTTTCTCCACAAGGGAGATCCAGGAAGTCACATTTGGAAAAGGATATGATGAATTCTTAACTGTAGTACAATATCTATCTTTTAAAAACGCCTGACTGTGGGAAACTGCCTTGGGTGCAGCTCTCCTCAGATGCTAGGAGCGCAGCCTCGGGCACAGAGTTGAGCTGCATCGCCATCTAGTGCTCAGATAATGTGGTGCCCAGATGCAGAGTTTTTAATAAGTATTCGAGTGAGTAGGTTTCATTAAGTAAGGTAGCGTTGAAGGGAACTCTTGCCTACGTCTCTTATTTGTATGTAAGAAAAATGAATCCAAAGAAAGAGAACCGACCTAAACTTTATGTTACAAAGAGTTGTCTGCAGAACTGCCATCCCGTTTAGTTGCTATTTCCCTCAGCAGTGTGGAATATGGGGTGTGGGGCTGTGACTGAATGTTTGCGTTTTCTTTCATGCAGCTATATAACCTCTTGTTAACATGAGTGTTCTTACTTTTAAAATGGGGATGATGTGGCTGTTCTAAGTATCAATCGAATGATAGAGTATATAAAAGGGCTTTATAAATAATGCATTATTTAAAAGAAATCTAAGTTAATATATTTTTTCAACTTTTGGTCTGGAAACAGATGCATCTCAATCAAAGCTGCACTTGCAGTTAGTTGAAAGCCACTCACTCTCGTATTCATAGCTTACTTCCGCGAGTATGTATTGGGTGGCCACTATGTCATCATTGTAGGAAGAGAGGACACAAAGATCAAGAAAATCCAGACTTTACCTTTGAGGAAATCACAGTCTAATAATGAAGACAGACTTCAATACATGCAATGTGTTGCGATAACATATTGGAGTAGAGACTGGTACTGACTTCAGTGCTTGCTCATAAAAGGAGAGTGTTCAGTTCCACCAAGTTGGGGTGGAGAGGGGTTGCAGAGACAGGAAACACTTTATATCAGAAAAAATAAACTTGAATCAAGTTTCAGAGAAATACCAGTGGTATACCAGAGAAATAGATGAGGATAGGTGAGAAGTGGAAATTCTAGATGTGGAATGTGAAAACACTGAAAAAAACAACTTAAAAAGAACAATATCATCCTATACTTACGAAAATATTCCATTCCTGGTACATATCTCTTCATAACCCATGGCTGGCATTCCAAACAAAATGACAAATTAATCTGGTTTGGAGCCAATATTTCATAACTTATAACAAAATTTGATATTTTATTTGCAGTTATGAAAAATAAGATTATTTTAAATTGCAGAATAGCATATAATCTAAAAAGCCAAGAGAAAATGATGAGAATTGAATGATTTCATGAAAATTCATCTAGACTAATCATTCCACTGATTTCTATATTATATATCTGCCCTTCCGTTCTATGTGTTCATGGCCATTAGCATTTTGTTCTCCCTCTTTCTCATTTTATTGAGTATTTGAAAAAAATCTTAATGGCCTAGGAGTCATACTTTCTCTTTTCAAATCCCTTCTAGTCTTCCTCACCATCCTCTGACATTCAGAGAATTGCTTTTTTGGACAGATTGATTGACGGTCATCTATCCACACATCATTCATTCCAAATGGCTTCCTTCTGGGCCATCTCAGGGTAAGAAGTGTTCATTAGTCCTTCAAAACATGTCAGTAAGGACAACTCTGTCAAAAAGACATTTCCATGCACAGTGAAAGTCTACAACTACATTCTTCCAAGGTGTGTTTTCCTATGCTTCTGCATGTCAAGGAGAACAGAAAAAACATGATTTTTATCAAACAAACAAGGTGACAAAATAATTAAAAGAGAGAGAGCAATTTCTTTTGATTAAGGGAACAGGACATTTCCAAATTGCACAAAAAAGCTGTGTTTTAAAAACTTGTTTTGAGCCTCTCTCCTTTATTTGCCCACCACATATAGTATCATTTTCAAAAAGGTGTTGCGTCCTGATTTCATGCTTGCTTAGGTCACTCCTTCTGCCTTAAAGTGCCATCCTCTCCCCTGATTTTATCTTCATTTTTCAATGACAGCTCTCATTCCAGACAAATCCTAGAGATCGCATCCTCTGGGAAATGTCTCCTGACTTCTTTTCCTGAAATATATGCAGGTGCTCTGCACTCCCTTGGCACCTTGTACTGACTCACTGTGGTAGACTGATTGCAGGCATGGCCCCAGTTGTTCATGCCTCCCTCTTTCATGTTATTTGTAGTGAAACTCTGGATCTCTTCCCATTGAGTCTATTTCCCCATCCCCTGAATCTGGTTTAGCTTTGTGACTTGCTCTTGCCAACAGAATGCATAAGAACCATTTGCCAGTTCCAAGCTAGATCTCAGAAAGACTGCATTGCTTGGAATCAAGGGCTTGTGAGATCCTAATCCAAGGACACAAATTCATTGCCTGTTTCTCCACCCAGTAGCTCTCAGGCATTTACCATCATGGTGGTTCATAAGAAAGATGACAAAATACACATATATTGAGAGCTTTCTACACTGAAGAATTTCACTGACGTTGACCAAAGTCCAAGGCCATTGGACTTATTTGGCCTTGGACAGCGTTTTTGAGACCAACTGATTATCAGACTGATCCTGAGAATTGGGTATTATCAAATATGTATGACCGATGAGGGCAAAACAAAAGCAAACAAGTTGTTTACATATACATCCTATAGGATTCTCTCAATCTTAAAAGGATGCTCATAATGATTTCTTTGACCACTGTCAGTGTTCATTAATTAACAGAAAAGATTATTGGGGAATATGAATTACCTTGTAGTGTTAGTCTATTTAGTGACATAATTAGTCTTGGCAGAACTCTGAAACGACACAAATAACACCTCAAGGTGCCAGCTGCCTTGACATCGAAGGCCTGAAATTGTCCTTTGGTGACTGACAATTGTGGCAAAGCTCTGTGAAAAACACTGGAGATATAGTCCCCCAACAAGGAGAAACCACTACGTCTGAAGACAACATCAGTGACCACCAATGTGCTTAGATCCATGAATCAAAGGAAACAAAATGCTTTTGGGGGGTGGTGGTTGTTGGTCCTATAGGAGGTTTCAGATTTCTCAGTTATCAGAGTCTAGCTAGGGTATTCAGTTCCCGGAAGGAAAAAAGGTAAAGTGCAGCTGCAGCTCATTCCTCCTTCTCTACAACCTTCCCTGAAGCCCCTGTATTAACCCTACTATTCTCTTTAGATGCTTTCAATCCAGAGGGGAAGCATGGGCCTGCCAATAGCGTTCAGCACCTGGGACTTTTCTTAATGTCAGACCTGCTATCCTCTTCTTGGGTTAACATTTCTGGCCTAAAATCTTTCCATCACAGAAAAGCATCTGGGGGCAGCTTTTGAATTGTGGCACAATTCATATGCATGCATACACACCAATGCTTAACTTTCCAAACGGCAGTGACAGATGATCATGGTAGCAGCCGATAATTCTAGTATTTAATACAGAAATTCAGGTGCACCTTCCGGCAGACACCACATTCAGGAGAGTGAAATTATTCCCAGGGAGGAGGTTGGGAAAACCTAGGATTCCAAACAGACAGTATATATTTCATAGAGTGAAAAGTGGCTCTATCTAATTGTGTAAGCAAAAGCTTGAGGTGCCTCCCCCCATACGCTGCATTAGATCATGGTCCACCCTCTCAGTGCATACGTTAAGAATTGTGCTGGTAGCTTGAAACAAAGGCTAGAAACAGTAGCTGTCTACACAGAAAGAAATTTAATTCTCCCTCATGTAAACTAAATCCAGAACAAAATTATCTCCATGGAGTCTTCTCCTATCTTTCCATTTTACCATCTTCTGCATGAGGCTTCTATCCTCAAGGTCACCTCCTAGTTCAAAATAGCTACTGAATGCCCAGGCATCACATCTACATTCCAACACGGAAAGAAGGGAAAACGGAAGAGAAAAGCAGATTTTTCTTAGTTGCGTGTCATTTTTTAATAAGAAGCTTCCCTGAAAATCCTTACCAAAAACTTCTTAATACTGTCAGCCAGAATGTAGCCACTTGTCTATCTGACTTACAGGGAGGCTGGGAAATGTAGTCTTTCAGCTGGGCACATTACTGACAAATTCGTTTGGGGCTCTCTTACTAAGAAATGAGTAGAGATTAGATATTCAGAGGACAACTAGCCAAATCTGTAAAAGAGGATGATGTCAAAATGAACTAACCATGAACTAATGGAGATGATAAAGGGAAAGGGCAGAAGGACTAGTTTAATCACCAGGATCCTAAAATTTTGGCTGAAGACTGGAGTAGTCCAGAAGTCACTAGTGGAATGCCATTGTAAGAAGCTCAGGGTTTAGGACAAGAAAAGTAGAAAAGAAAACTATGCTGTTTTGTAAATACCACTTCCTGGTTTGGGTACTCTGTCCAGGAAGAGAGCTTTAGGATAAATTTAGGTCAAGATTTTTGGCCCCAAATGGCAAAAGCTCTCAATCAACACCAAATGCAAGATTCACGCCTCCACATCCAGCTGAAGATCTTGTTCTCAGAGTCTTTCCCTGGTCTGGAATCTATTCCTTGCAACGAACCCCTGGATTTACACCTCTCTAGTTCTTGGAGCCAAAGAGTTAGAAACTTTCAGTGATGGAATAAATCAGCTATTAAAAGCAAATTCTACTAGACATGGAGACACTTTCCCCCTTGGCACCTGGCTCTCCAAGCCCATTTTCACAAGGACCCCAGGAATGATGCCACTGGATTTCCTTCTTGTATTTTACCATTCATGAAGATCCTGGTTTGTTTTTGATCTCTGCTTTGAGGTGGGTGACAGAAGAGTGATGTGTGAGCATCTTTTTCAGTGTTCAGTTTGCTTTAAGAATGTGTTACAGAAACTGAACTTTCTCAGCTCTAACACAGCTTAGTGCAATGCAGACCACAACAGGCAATGCTGATGTCAGGGTAAAGTATCAGGTTCTGCAAGGAGATGACAGAGTATTGCTCTACACTGAGGACTCCTGGATTAGAGAAAAAGAGCTGCTGGTGGGAATCCCACCTCCTTTTTAAATTCTAATGGAGAGTCAAAGTGCAGAAGAAAAACAGATCTGATCAAGTAAACGAAGTTCACTGGAGTGGAGGTGGATTTTCATGTATAGGAAGATTTTAGAAGGAAAACTATTCTCATTGACGGAGTTAAACTAGGGTATTAATAGCTTTCTGGAAAGAACACAGAAACCTTTGACTTTCATGCACCAAGGAATTCCTAAACCAAGTAAAGTGGGAGATGGGGGCATGACCTGTAAAGAGGTGCCATGTGCCAAAACCCACTGCAGAGCCACTGATCTGTAAGACAAGGCAGAGATAATTAACACCAAAGGAATGAGGAAAATCAACTTTGGGAGGGAGTTCTCTACTCCCAGGAATATGCCTGAGGAAATAAGCAGTTATCCTTGAAGGGGACAATTTACCTTCACTCACCTGACTCTTGGGGAACTTGGGGGAAACATGGCTCACGGTGTCTTAAGTTGCTTTGATAGAGAAAATTATTGCCCTGGAGAGACTGATTCAAGACACTTTCCTACCTTCTATGAAAGGTGAACATCTAGAGAATTCTGTATTATTTTGCAGGGGTGCAATTTTTCTAGGAGATATGAAGGGATGATATTTTGAGATACCTCGTAATATTTGTTTGTTTCTTTCTTAGTAATCCATTTTCATGCTCTTCTCCCCTCCATTCGAGTTGAGCCCAATGCATCTGAAGAGAAGTGTGAACAGGCAGAAACTAGAGGAAAAAAGAAGTGTCTTTTTAACATAAGAAAGACACCTAGCATTTCTTTCCAGCATTAGGGGGAGCACTTGGTTAGAAAACATTCTCCCAGATAGTAGAAGAAAAGGAAAGACAAAGAAGGTAGAGATAAGAGGAATGATGATGTTGGGGTTCTGTTTATGGGACTGGATGTGAAGGGGCCATGTGGACAAGAATGAAAAATGCCATGGAATAGGGCCACCCTTGAAAGACATTGCTTGTATTCCCAGAGATTGGAAGGAAATTGAATCAGCATATGGCCAACTACCCAGCCTCAGCCCCAGTAAGGACCATACACAGAGGTTGCCTTGGGTCTATACTAACTTCTTTCCCCCAGCATTGGAGGAGGATTTCCCTTTGCAATAGCCAGATGCAGATGGAGAGTTCCTGTGTAATGATGTTGGTGAAAATACATTCCATCATAAGCAAATCTTCAGAGCAGTCATCTTTCTTATCTATCTACTTCTCTGCTTCCCTAGTCACATTTGACACCACACTACTTCTTTTCTCTCTTCACTGACTGTGCATTTCTCTTTTCTACCACAGGGCATTTGCACATGCTGTCCCTGCTATCTGGAACACTCCTCTCACCTGCCCACTTGCCCCTGCCACTCCCTCCTCAAACACATATATGAGATATTTATTCATCAGATCTCAGCTAAAACAGTGTATCCTTGGGGAAACTCTTTTCGAAAATTTAAGAGCAGTTAGATTCTTATGTACATATATACATACTTGAACTGTCATTCCTAATAAAGTGTAGTCTAGATTATAATTGTGCATATATTACTATTAGTGTGATTATGTGATTAATGTCACTCTGCTCTGTTTGACCCTAAACACACTGAGGACAGGGATCACATCTTTTGCCAAACATTGTATTGTCAGCACTCAACATAATGCATGAAAAATAGTAGCTGCTCAATAAATAGTTTGTGAATGAATAGATGTACCTTTATCTAATACTGTCCCTGGCATGCATGTGTGTGATACACACACATACACATTTATATACAAATATATGCACATATACATCTTAAATAAATATATAAACCAAACAGGTTAATATATATTCAATAAATACATTTATGAGTGGTTTGTTTAAGATGCTGTGTGGTAAAGGGGAATAAACATGAACCTTTCAGCCAAGCAGGTTAGGACTGAACTGCAGCTCTTCAACTAACTGACTGAGTTTGGGCAAAATATCTTACCTTTCTAAGCCTCAGTTTTCTCACCTGAGGAAAGGAATAACAATTCTGAACTTAGTTGTCAATTTCATATGTAATAATGTATGAAAACTGCTAGCCCAGGGCTTAGTATATAGTAAGCGCTCAATAAATCATGGCTATTGACATGCCTGAATTCGTGTAAATCAGGATATAGAGCCTAGTTTAGTTGAGATCCCCACAAAACAGTGCTGGATACATAAAATGGATTCAATAAATGGTTGTAGGATAAACAAGTAAATAAATGCACCTTTTGAATGCCTTGAAATCTCTATTGTGTGAACAACTTATTTTTCAGCATACTAGAACAATGCAGGACCCTGCCACTAGGTGTCGATAAACATACACTGGAAAAACAAGGCCTAGGATTCCTAGATTCGGATGCTGATGTAAAATTTTCTTGTAAAAGTAATATTAAGGCACTGTTTATATTTATATAAAAGAAGTGATGTGCTCAGTCAGTTATTCAAAAGTTCCCAATTTTCTAGTAGTATCTATCAAGTAAATCACATATTCACTCTTTTCCTTTTCCTTCCTCCTTTCCTCCCACCCTAACCTTCCTTCTTCTCTCCCTCCTCCTTTTGCGCTCTCTCTCTCTCTTTCTCTCTCCTTCTTTCTTCATACCAGGAAACAAAGAACAAAGCCTTTAATTCTCACCGTCACTTTATAAAAGCATGCCCATGCATAAACAAGGAAGCTAAGGCTCTAGAGCTGGCCAAGGACTGGGCTGGGAATGTGAACTTTCCACTCTAGCTCAACTGCCTTCTGTTTGCACCAACTCCAATAATTGTGTAAAGGTCACTCCACCTCTTTCTCATCGTGGTTGAACTTCCTTGACTTTTTTCCCAGTTCATCCATGATTCAGATTTCTTCTATTTCCTTCTATTTACATCTGGGTAAAAACTTATTTCTTCTTTGGGTCTCTATCTAGAAGGCATCCTAAAAAAATGTCTGATTTTAGCCATCCCTTACTAGATATGGATCCTGTGTTACATACTGTATTAGTTTGCCAAGCAGCCATAACAAAGCATCACAGACTGGGTGGCTTAAACAACAGAGATTTATTTTCTCACAGCTCTGCAAACTACAAGTTCAAGAGCAAGATATCAGCAGGGTTGGTTTCTTCTGGACCTCTCTCCTTGGGCTTACAGATGGTCATCTTCTTCCGGTATCTTCACATCCTATTTTCTCTATACATGTCTGTCCAAATTTCTTCTTCTTATAAGAACACCAGTCATATTGGATTAGGGTCCACCCTCATGACCTCATTTTAACCTGTTTTCTTCATAAATACTTCATTTTCAAATACAGCCACATTTTGAGGTACAGGGGGTTAGGACCTCACCATAATGAATTTTGAAGTGACACAATTCAGCTCATAACATAAACCCTCATAGCACGCCAAAATTTCTCAATAGCACTTACCATAACTGTAATTATTCACATGCAGAAGTCATTTAAAATGTCTATTACATACTTGTAGGCTGAAAGTTTCCATAAGGGCAGGAATCAGGTATGTTTGGTAACCTCGGTATCTGCAAATGTACCCAGTGCCTAGTACACAGTAGGTTATCTTCTTTACATTGCTATTAATAACACCCTCTTTATTATTATTTCCTACATAACTCCAGTTTCCAGCACCAAGTGGCTGAGTAAATATTTAATTAAAGACATTTAATAACTAACAGTTGAAAAGAAGGCTCTGGACACTTTTTTTTTTTAACTACTTACTCTCTTTAGATGTGACCATCCCGCCCTGGCCACATATTTGCATTAGCAAACAGAGGAAGGACATTTCATACAGTCAGGTGTGCTTCATAATAGCAAATTAGTCACAGCTCAGGTTTAACACATTGTGCTTTTGATGTCTCACTAATTACACAAGCTGTGCTAGTTTGTGATCACAGGCGTCCTACAGCGCCAGATTCAGTACTGCCCTTGGGCCCAGGCACTGGAGCCTCCAGCCTGGCTTGCACGGCTGCTCTGCTAGCTGCACTTCTCTCTGTACAGGAGGAGTTTATGCAGCAAAGGTACACGAGACATCTGTTACCCACATTCCCCATCTTTATAGACCTTCCTCCAGTACTTAGAACCCTGAATATCCCTGCTAAAATTCCCTGAGATTGCTTCTGGGATTTGCATAGGCCTCTTTCCCAGAGCTATCCTATCGAGAGGACCCCAGGCCCAAAAAACGGCCAGAGATTCCTCAGAGGGTAGAATAGAGCAAGGTATGGAATGAAAGGGGTCAGGGCATGAGTCAGAGCGCCCCATTTGATCTCAGTTCTGTCTCCCAAAATATAGGTGCAGGCCTGGATGTCTTTGCATATTTTATACTCTAATGTCTCACCTAACAAATTATACTAAAATCCACAGAAAAGTTTCCCAAGACTCAGCCCCAGGGAATCGTATGCCTCTCTGGAGTCACAGTTACTGAGCATGTGTGTTGCCTGGAGCCATTCAGGCCTAAACTTGAATACCAAATCTACCACCACCATCTGTGTGACTTTAAACAAACTGCTTAAACTTTCTGAGCTTCAGTGGGGATTTGGAGGAAGTTAAATATGGTAATGTATTTATGGCAAAATTTTGTGATGTTTTCTATTGCTCTGGAGTTGATTGCTAGGACCCAAAGCTGAGGAAAAAGAGGTATTATGTATGCCATATTTAAAGTTAATTATGCACCAACTACTGGGGCCAGATACGTCCCACAGGGCATATAAAGAGACAGCCAGACCCTCTCTGCTCCCCACATCATCACCCCAACCCTCTTCCTCAGCATAATCCTGGCAAGAGTAATTAAAGAGGTATGAGGAATGCACGAAGAAGTAAAATATAGCAATTGAAAAATGCATACAAAGTAGAAAAGCAGTAGGAGAAACACTGGTAATGAAATATGGAAAATAACAGACCTGGTACTCTTAATGAGTCATAAAGTAACTTGCAGCAAGAGGCAATGTTTGCATTTCAAACAGAATTCTTTTTGGGCTATTGTACCCATGTCTTTCTTTTTAATCACGCTGGGCACACGCGCTAAGAGAAATGAGGTTCCATTTTTAGCCCTTGACATTGCGAACCCAGAGAAAAGGTGAGAGATCATCAACCAGTTGGGGAATAAAAGGACCAAAGAAAGAAAATTCAGTGAAGGAGGATACGAGGTATAGAAACAACTTACTTCTTCAAGTATCTGACAGTATGAATTTTTAGGGTCCTGTTGTACAGTCTTTAAAAAAGACAACAATGGAGGGATTGACTTTCTAGAGACTATTAGGATTTAAGCTGATGATACACAATTATTAACCAGAAGTATGTTTTGAACGTCTGAAAGAACCTTTACCATTATACTCCTCTGACACTTTCTGTAAGGCCATAAGCTAAGGTACATGACAAACTATCTTGTTACCAAGATGAATTTGCCCAGAAAATATTCTCATTATAGGCAATTTATCTAAAGTAAGAAGGTAGTTTACTAATTGGAATACTGAAAAAAAGCACGATGCCTGATTCTAGTGGGAATATTTCAGCTTTGTGTTCAAATCTTGGCTCTTCCTGCTAGCGGAGTGATTTCAGGTGAGGCCCTCAAAATTTCTGAGCCTCAATTTCCCTTTTAGAAGAGGGGGATCTCAATCTCTGCTTAGCGGATATGTTGAGAGTGTTAAAAGTGATTTCCAATGCAAAGGACCAAGAGCATGTCTTGCACCGTACAAACGCTCCCTCTGTGCCAGTCATTCCTGCCCCAGTAGTTTTGATTTCCATCCTACGAATAAAGTGGAGACTATCTCAGTACCATTTACAGAACCAGGAATTTCTGAAATGTTAATATCTCTTCATGTTTAAGGAGATCAAATTGCTAATTCTGTCTTTTTTTTTTTTGAGGTCTCCAAAATTCCAGCTATAAAACAAATAAGTCATGGGCATATAATGCACAGCATGAATGAAACGTACAGTCAAGAATACTGCATATTAACTTTGTAAGGTCACAGATTTGTAAGGTCACAGATTAGACTTACTGTGGTGACCATTTTGCAATGTATACAAATGCTGAATCGCCATGTTGTACACCTGAAACAAACTGCAAATTCTTATACTTTTGAAAATTGACATAATTTTACTTATATATTGGAAGAATGAAGCCTAGGAAAGTCAAGTTTTTGATTTTTTTGGCACTAAAGAACTAGGACTCCAATCTAGCTTCATCATGTCAGGCAAAGATGAGCTCTTCTTTTACTTTGGTTAATAAATAAAGAGAAAAAATAGCTTTCTCATAAATACTTTATTAAACTGATAAAATGGTTACTTTTTATTTAGCCCAGAACAAGTAAGAGTTCTATTTATCTAAGTAGATGGTAGTAGTGGTGCCACATCCCGATCCACTTTGCCAGCGATGGCACTGGCCCCCCAGTTCCTGAGATGATAGCTGCTCACAGCTATCGCCGTCTCTGGAGAATTTCTCCCTTTAATCCAGTACCACCTAGCCTGAGAGGTTATGCCCACTGCACGTTCTACCCTTCTATAATCTGTAGCTAATGCGAGGCTAACTGGGGATAAAAATGGTAGAGCACATGCCTCAATGTGGGACCCAATCTGTGCTACGATTTACGCTTCAAAGTCGCAGGATCAGGCTGGAGCATCTCCAGCTGAGTCTTCATCCTAGCTTAGCTCCTCCTCCTGCCTGTCCTGTTTCCCTCACTCCCTTCTCATGAAGGCTCTTTGTTGATTAAATAGCTCCATCTGAATTCATGTCTCCAGTTCTGCTCCTAGGAAACCCAATCTAAGACGCTGGGAAAAGGAGATTGTTAATGATTAATTTTATTTTTGAAAGAAAAAAGTTCAAAGAATGAAAATTAGGATTCAGTTGCAATGCCAGAGGGAAAGCATTTGAAACTTGGAGTTCTAAAACAACTTTAAAATCTTCTCGTCATTTTAAAATAGACACATTGTAAAAGACTCTGAATGTGATCCTAAAATGTTTAAAGCATTCCCATTGCATTATCCCAGATTAATAATGGCATAGAATGGGAATTTGCAATATAAAATAGCCCATCAAATTTCTCAGTGTTTTTATGGTTTAGGGAAAATACTTTCTATATCTCCTCCCTCTCAAGCCCTAAGCTTGAAGCCTCAACTTTCCCAAGTTTGGAGAAAGCATTAGTGACTTCAAGTGGCCAAAAAGGCAACTTTTGGTCAAAACTCCCAAATAAAAGTGACAGAGATATCTGCCATCCTAATGTACACAGGTTGTCCATTTTTGGAGCATCTGTGGTTTGCACACTGTGTCTGCCTCTGCTGATATACTGTATGAGATTTCAGAGCTCAAATATCCTCTTTTTCTTATGAGACTAAGATTAAGAATTGCTTAGAATGCCATTCAAAGTCTTTAAGAATATCTGGGATCATTCCAAAGAGGTATGGGATTTCAAAACGGTAAAAAAATGAGAGAAGTAAGAGAAATTAAGGTCTTAGTTTACTAAATTACATTATTTTCAGCTTCTACTGTTTTGTCATTAGGTAAAAATATGTTTTTTAAAAAATGCTACCCTATAACCAAATATTCAGAATAGCTCATTGCTAAATACTGACCTAAAGTACTGTATTTGTCTACATTCTTTCAGCCAAAACATTCTGCAACTGTAGCTAGTGTTCTTACAAGATGTGTCACCACAGTTCTTCCACAAATTTAGACAGACATCTGTATAAATAAGTTTTGAAGTTACTACTGAACCTGAAAATCACATATAAGAAGAAGCTTCAACCCACAACTCAGAAGACAGTGTGGCAGTGAATAACAACTTTAGCCCCAACTGGTCACACTGATGAAGGACACCTCAGGTCTTAAGGCACTTGCCAAAGGCAGAGTGACCATACCTCCCTATTTGCCCTGGAAAATCCCTGGAATGTCTCTTCAACCTTCTCAACAATGCTCAGATAGCCTAAACTGCTGAAGAGAAAAGCAGCAGAGGATAAGATAAATTGGCTAGCCCCAAGTCAGATTTTGCTGTGGGAGAATCTTCTTCCTTCTCTGGTTTTAGATAGTTGAGGAAGCCAGCGAATATCTGCTGTAAGATATCAGGGTCAAAGAAGTTCATCCAAACTGAAATGAATGGGTTACTTCTCTTTTGCAAGTCTATTCTTACTTCACCAGTGAAGAGAGACTGTATTATTGTTGAATAGGGTTGTGGGAGAAGAAACTCTTTTATACACTACGGGATTTTGTATGATTTTCTGGTAGAAAATATCTGATCAGTTGATAGTCTTTGGACTCCGGATTTCCACTGGCCAAATATTATTTATCTTCTTGGCAGACTCTGGCATGTTTTTTCTCTCCTTAGGAAATGAGTCAGAAAACAACAGTGAGACTTCAAAGCAAGGCTCAGGGTTATCTTCTGATTTATGAAATGACTAATTCCATCACTTATCAGAACACTGAGTCCTTCCTGTGGAACTGCAATCCTAGTATGTAAATAGAATGGGGGAACTGTAGGTTACCATAGTCATAAGAAACAACTCTACTGAAAGGTCCATACCACAATGACAGAAGTCCGAAAAGCTACATGAGGTACAGCTGAACGTTTGGTGAATGTAAAATTTTGGAGTTTGGGAAACAACCTTGTTTCCCTTAATTTATGCTCACAGTTACACTTTTCCAAATTAGGGCATTAACTCTCTAAAGTTTCTGTTTATTTCCCCCATTTCTCAGTTCCCGTTCTCTCAATAACTGAGAGTCAAGAGTAGTGGATCTCATTCTGATTGTGCCTCTGTCTTGTTATCTGAGCTTGAGAAAGTTACAGAACCTCAATAGTCCTTAATTTTACCACCCCTTAAATGAAAATCATAGGCCAGGAAAGCTGAGAAGTAATAAAAATAAATAAAAATAAATAGAAGTCCAGATGCTGCCTCCAGAGATTCTGATGTAGAAGATCTTGATGAACTTAAAAAAAATAGAAATAAATATATATAGAGAGAAATAAATATATAGAGCTATCTAGATGACCTTTGATCATGAGCCAGTTTCAGGCACCACTGGACAGTATTAGATAACCTCTGAGGACTTTTACAAACTTGTGAATATGAAATCTATTCTATGATAACAGAAAATTTTGATGTGAAATAATTTCCTCACTTCAAGGTTGCCAATTCTTCAAATGGCAACTTCGGAATCATTCTGCATTTCTTGAGAATGTTAAATAACCACTCGTCTCAATGAGAATGAAGAGATGAGAGAACAAAGGAAAAAGTCAAATCAACTAAACCTGGCTTTCGGGGATTGCACCAGCAACTCTGGGCAAAATGAACTTTTGATTTTTTCTTAGTTATGTTGTTACGTAAATGTATCAATCAGGATATCATCAGAATAAAGTTGTGGTGCTTAAGTGGGATAACTGAGGGAAGTTTTACAAAGGCACTATCTACTCAAATGTGGACAGTGGGAAGGGAATCCCCAAATCGATGGCTCTGTAAAGAATGGGGAGAGAACCATTACCACCATCTAGAGACCTGAGGTTGCCCAGTAAGAACTGTGGCCTTTAGTAGAGGGATAAAGCCAACCTGCAGTAACCATATGGCAGGGAGAAGGTCAGGGCACTGACACCCTGGCTTCAATTTCCTCCCTTCTTCCAACATGCTGTTGGTGTCTACTGACTGATCCCAAAAAGGAGAGGAAAGGCAAGGATGATGCAATACCTACTTCATGCCAGTCTCCTGGGGATATAAAGCAAGATATAGAGGGATGCTGAGGGACAAAATGTGACTAACCTGCATGAAGACCTAGCTCTTCCCCAGTGGTTTCAGACTTACATAATTTGATCTGAATCTTCTTCTTTAAATGTTTCTTACTTTATTCATACAAATACTTCCTATTTAGCTCCATAACCCAGCTCAGATGTCCTCTATTCTGTAAAGTTGTCCTTGCCTCTTGCCCACAAGCAGAAGTAAGCCTCTCTAAGAACCAACTTTTACAATTGCTCTTTTAGGCCTATACTTCATTGTTTTTGAATCTCTCCTATTTTGAATAATCTACGTCAAAGTGTCCTTGAGGTTTTCAGTTGAATCAAACTGAGGGGTCTGAGAGATTAGACTGTAATTTGGTCTTCGTTGACATATAGCAACATTCATGGCAGGTTTGTTCTTTCTCCCTTTGTTGAAATGCCCACCTGAGAAATCACATACCGTGGGAATATTGCTTTGCGACTACAGAAAAATAGATGGACCTTGTAGAACAGCCTTCCTGGCTGGTGCTCCCAGCCCTGATATCCTGATATACTCACCTCCATTATACAGGTGGGTTAGCCAGAGAAAGTCAAATAACCATATCTGATGATTACAACCTCTTCTTCACCTCTGGCCCACCATCATTTTTCTAATCTCCACTGAAACATAATTTCCATGTCACTGAATTATTTGAAGTAAGACAATTCTATGTAAAGGAAATATTGCTTCCTTTACATATAGTCATGGTTCCTGTGGAATTCTGATCACTTGTGTTGAACTTGGAAAGCACCCTACTAACAAATATTGGTAAACTATTTCTTAGAAAGGATTATTTTGGATAAATATATTTCTTTTTGTGAATTCTTTTGAACTTAGATACTTTTGAATGATTTTTATTTATAGATTATAGTTAAATGAGATCATGTATATAAAGGCATTAGTATAAATATATGATTTATAGAAAACTCTCAATAAAAAAGTAACCATTATTATGTTTGGAGTTGCTAACAGTAACTTACATTTGTTAAACTGCTGCATATTTTTGGTGCTTTAATACATATTATCTCATTTACTCCTATGAAGTAGGATTAGTAGGGCTCCTTCATTGGTGAGAAAATTAAGATTGAGTGGTTACCTGAGTTTCTCAAACAAGATCACACAAGAGAAAAGCAGTAAATCCCACATTCAAATTCAGCTTTTCTGATTTCCAAATCTGGTGATATTTTACTATACAATTTCCTTCTGTGGCAACCAGTTTGTATCTTTCTGCACACTTATTATGTCATATTATCACATTTTCATATCCCACACTTGTGAGTTCATGATGCCCCAAATATGGACTCAATCTCTTTTCAGCCTAGGGAACTTTGAGGAGCCCCATGTAGGGACTTGATGTGTTGTGGCGACAAACCAGGGTATTTTCTTACATGGACCCACTGCTCCAGGTATAAGGCCCCTGAATTCTCTTGGCAAACACTGCCTTCCTGGGACCATGTCTTAATTAACTACTAAGGATTCCATTGCTTCTTGTTTGTTACTACCCTCTGTTATGGACTGAACTGTGTCCTTCCAAAATGCATATTTGAAGCCCTAACCCCTAGTATGTTAGAGTGTGACTATATTTAGATATTGGTCTTTAAAGAGGTAATTAAGTTAAAATGAGGCCATTAGGGTAAACCCTAATCCAGTATGACTTGTGTCCTTATAAGAAGAGGAAATTAGGATTCATAAAGGGACACTAGGATGTAGGCGCACAGAGGAAAGATCCTGTGAGGACACAGCAAGAAGGTGGCCATCTGCAAGCCAAGGAGAGAGGCCTCAAAGAAACCAATCCTGCCAACACTACAATCTTGGACTTCTAGTCTCCAAGACTGTGGGAAAATAAATTCCTGTTGGTTAAGCCACCCTGTTTGTGGTATTTTGTTATGGCAACCATAGCAAATGAAGATGCCATCCTTTTGAGGAGGAGTCCGAATCTGAGCTCACATATATTTTCTGGATCATCCTTTCTACTGACCTTCCGCCTATCTGCTTACAGGGATCCCACAGGCTCCCTTACTCCATGCTCGCAACAGTGCCTCTTTCCCCACTGGCTGTATTCTAACTCACTTTCTGGATGTGAAAAACCTACCTGTCACCTCTGACGGCAGCTGTGGTTTTTACTATCCTGTTGTCTACAGACACGATGGTAGGTTTTGCCTACCCTTGGATAAGAGATGTAAACAGTCCCCACCCATTACTATTCGAAGTGCCAGCCTCTCTGAATTCCTCCTGAATGTCAAACAAGCTCTGCTATTTTTCACCTGTAGCCTGTTTCAGGATATGATCTCCTTGGACTTGATTTCTGCCCACTGCCACCTTCCCCTTTGCCTGTCCAATTCCTACCAATCCTTCACGTCTCCATTTAGAAATAACTTCTTGGAGAAGCTTTCCTTGATCCCACACAACTGAGTCAGCCCCTCTGCACATGTTCTCCCATACCATCCAACACTTACGTCTTATTATATTATAGTTTGGTGGTTCTCAAACGGGTGAGCCTTACAGTCAAGCACGGACTTGCTAAAGCAAAGACTGCTGGGCCCCAACCCAGAGTTTCTGTTTCAACAGATTTGAGGCAGGCTCCATAATGTGCATTTTTTAACAAGTTTCCTGGTGATACGGATGCTGCTGGGACTGAGACCACCCTTTGAGAATGACTGCTACAGATGAACAGCCTGTATTTATAGCTCCTTCCATTAGCCTCCCCCATTTTACCTAAAATAAATTGTACACTCTCTAAGAGGAAGGATTTTGTCTTTCAAATAGCCATGAGCCCAGGATTTTGCACAGGGCCAAGGGCATGATAGATATTCAACAAATAACTGTTTAATGTGTGAATGAATGGAAATGGGAATTCTTTACATGGAGAGAATACTTTTTTAGAGTAACAGCATGCTCAAAAAGTTTTGTTGTACCAAGGCTAATTTAAAATACACAAGCAAAAATCAGTACTCATTTGGAAAGGGCTAAGGATCTAAGAGTATAATGTTATTTATACTAGTCTGGTATGTACACAAAACTGTTTTATAAGAACTTTGACTAGGGTTATTTTGCGTCAGGGAAATATAAAATGTATAGCTCAAAACAAGAAATGTAAAATACGATGTGAAAATGAGTTATCAGGAAAGCTAGTTATTATCTAAGGAACACGGAAGGGAGCCCGAAAGCAAATACAAAACGGAGGAGGCTCGAAGCCTCAGGATTCCTCCACTGGTAAAACTTCAAATCGCAAGTCGGAGTCTAGAAGAAGGAAGAAATAAAGCCGAAAGTTTGACTTTGAAAACATTTAATGCAGAAGCAGAAAGAGCTGCATTCCCTTCAGGCCCAGTCGCTTTTACAAGAGTGACTTTCTTGCAGTTTTAATGTGCCCTGCAGCCCCTGGCCTCCCTCTCAGCCTCTTTTTGTGGTTGCATCAACCCATGAAGGCAGAGAGCATCCTGCAGGGTCCAGTGAGCTGAACATCACTGACTCACCTGAGCTACGTAAATGTTAGTACTCTTGTAACAAAGAGAAAGAAAGAGTAGTAGTGATTGGTCAGCTCCTCCGCCCTTTTCCCAATATTTTTCTTTGAGTAAAATGTCAAGACATGCAGGTAGAGAGCCTCATTTTGCTAACCAGCTAACTTACCAGCAATTTATGTTTCCATGAACTCAGAAGAGCAAAGCAACATCACTCCTTGAACATCTGAGAGGAGTGAAAGGGTCACCCCATGGGTTTGCTGACCTAACTGAGTTTCTCTTTAGCCATCCAGGAAAAGGTAGGCACTCAGGTTCACGTCACTAGCAAAAAGTTCCTTCTAAATGCTAGTTCTCAATGTCTGGAGATTTAATCCAGGCTTCACGCTGGAATCAGCATGTTATCAGTCTAACAATTACATCTTATATCACCATTTTCCTCTTCAGAATCCTGTAGCGGTATCCTTCTCCTATAGCTAGTGTAATCGTAGGTCTCAGTTCAGCAAAGGCATTCCTGGCTTATACTCTCATCAGGGGAATTATTCATAGCAGCCCTCTGTGTGTCTCAAAGGTGCTCCAGTTTAGACTAGAAGTTACCTGGTCACCCTAACTATACATCACATACAAGGCTTTTTAGGATGCAGAGCCCACTTAAAGTCTGGTTTCATTTAATGCCATTTCCACCCCCTGTCACCAGCTATTCCTAATCAATTATTTTCTCTGAGTATTTTTTATCAATATTTTGCACAAGCAGTTCCTTTTGCCTGGATGTCCTTACTGTCTCCACTCAACCAAACCATCCCCTTGTGAAATACCTACTTGTCCTCCAGATCTTAGTTTAAAGGATTTACAATATCTTCTCTCACATAAGTATTCCTGTTCTATGCCCATTTTGTGTAGCAAACATATTTAGTGTTCATTAAAACACTTATTTAATAAGTGGATACCTTATTTTGTAAATGTCTCCACAATAATCCATAGCCTAGTCATAGGTAATTCTCAAGGATAGCAATTATACCTTTTCATCTTTACATGATATCTCAATGTTGAGTGAATGAATGAATAAACAGAGTGTACCTGAAGTAACCAAAGGGAGGTCAGAAATAGTTTGGAAGGAAAATTTACTTCTGAGTGTTCTCCCCCCTTTTTAGTGCAAATGCCAAAACCAACCTGAGCAGCACATACAAGTATGTTCAACCACAGGGCTCTGTTTAGAAGCATTTTTATAGGTCAATCTGTTGTAGGAAGTGGGATATCTTTCCTAATCAGGGAAAGCTCTGTGATCACTTCCTTGTATGGTCTTTGTGATTCACCATCTTTCTTACTGCTCAAGCTAGCTAACTTAACCTTATCAGGAGCTGTGCCAGTAGTCTGATGGACCTGGCCTTTTCTCCTTCCTAGAAAAAAAAAACCAAAAGAATAATTCCTTCTAAATGTTAGGGATGACTCTGAGCAGCCTTCCTCTCTTGTTCTCCAAGTTGGATGGACTGCGTTAGCCTTGGGCTATGACTATACTGTTTGGTGAGAGTATATTTCATGAAACTCAAATTGTGAACTTTCTGTACGACACCTGAGAGACCTGAGAGATGATATTAAATCAAGAAAGATAATCTGGCTAGAGGGAGCTCTAAAATAGATTGGATTAGAGGTTTTTGATTTCTCTTCCAGCTTCCTTAGTTCTAAGTGTGTTCAACAAATTCTAGCATAGTGTGAAAGGTTGGAGATTAACACAGATGTCTTACATTTCTCAGCCTCTAGCACGTGGAGTGCCCAGAACTTACACATTTTCTGCCAGGAAATGCTTCAGTGTCCAGTTTCTCATGTCGTCTCATTGCCTTTTGATACCAATATCTACATTTAAAGCAACATTTGCACAAAGTCTGTGATGATTTTAATGAAGGAGATTTAATCCCAAAGGTTAATGGGGTGGTCCATTGTGTAAAGAGTAACGCCTTTCAATGGTGACAAAGTAATGCTCAACAGCTTTCAAGCCTCCTCATCCATCATCAATTTGAATTGTGTTTTGCTACTGATGCAAAGTTTAATATAGAGTCCATCACAAAGCATCATGACTCCTTTTCCCAAGCTGATCCCAGGGGCATATGTCAGCCAACATCTGGGCACTACAGCTGTGAGGTGTTCGAGAAGCCTGTGCATATGCCTCTTTTCAGGAGTCATTTGCTTGAGTAGCTCATGTGCTCATTTGAAGCACTCTGGCACCACACGCACCAGTCCTAGTGTGACGGGTCCCATAAAATATTCAATCACGCATTTTATTATTTTAATCAAAGGAAGCACAGCATTGACATTTCAGTAAGTAAACAAAGGAACAAAGCAGGACCTTGCCATGGACGTTAGTACGCACACCCAAATGGAAAACAGATTAACAAAGGGTCTTTTCCAAACAAACCCAAGTCATTATGTGTCAAGACAAACTACAGTTGCCAGTCTACTTTTAGTGACTCCATGGAAGGACAGAAGTGTTCCAGTCAAAACAAAAACCAAAAACCAAAGCCCAAAACCAAAAACAAAACAAAAACAAAAGAAAAAAGAAAAAAAAAAAGTTGAGTGATTTTCACAGCACTTCCCCAATAGTCTGTGTTTGACATGGGCTTTTAAAAGCATTCTTTGTTAGTTCTGTCAGTAATAATCAACAAATGTCCTGACTTAGAAATTACAAAGGCTTTCAAAATGCAGGAAAGAGGAAAGAACTACCATTGGAAGGGTCAGCTGTAAATAAGACCCTTAGGCATACAGCTGTGATGAAGGCTATTAATGGTGCCACTCCAAGCTGCTGCTTTCTGCTCACTTATTCTGGACAAATTCTAAAGGGGCAGGGGGACCTCCCCGAGGAGCTAGCTATGTAATCTTTGAGCTTCATCAAATTCATAGTTATGGGTGACCAACATCCAGCCACACCCCTGCTGAACTGAAACCATCTAACTGTATGATGAATCTTCATACGATTAATGATCATGGATGCCAATGAAAAAGAATGTTTAACTTTTGTTTACAGATTCTTTCAAATTGTTAAAATAGTTTTCTTTACTTATACATCATTTCAAAAATGTTTACATGTTTTTGCCCCACCTAAATTTTTCCTCACCTTCTTTATGTACATTCTTCCAATATTTTTCCTTAGTGTAAAAGCCATAAAGATAAGCTCTGTTTTATTAAAAACACAAGGAATATTGGGATTTTGCTCCATTACTCTGAGGTCTATTTTCACACTCTCCAAAATCTACTCTCGAAACATAATATACAATATAAGGTAACTACAATTATTTTCTCATTTGGAAAATATATTTTATAGTAAATACTAGCAATATACACTATATCTTTTGATAAACACCAGAAGATTAAGGCAGGATAAATTCCAATTACATGTCCTATTTTTATTTTAAACTTCACATTTTGTTTCCATGATTAGTGATTTTTTTCTTTTTCTTCCTTTCAGAGTTGTAAAACTTTTAATGACAGCTACCTGCTCCTAAATCACTTGTCACAGTAAAATCTTCACCTTCCCCCCAACATTTACCTCATCCTAGTTAAAAGGTTGACAGTTTGTTTTAAAATTGTTTTAAAATTGTTGTTGTTTCAATTTGTAGGCTTTGTTGCATTGTAAATGTCTAAAATTTACAAATGTCAGTCATCCTTGCACAGAGTTGCACTTCAACTTAAATCTTTTCCCCCAAACTTCCCCTGGTCCCAGCGTGGGATACCCTCATGTCATTAAAGATCCTGATTTCCTACAATGTCCTCAAAATTTTGTAGAAAGTTACCTCACTCGTAACTGATCTACTAAATTACACATATGATTCTAATTTTCTTCTCGTTTTATGGTTTTCATATTAATACTGCACAAATTATCTGCTCAACAGTGAACCATTCACAAGATTTTTTTAAAGGCTGAGAGACAAGTGACAGGCAACTATTTAGCCTGTTAAGGTGAAACTGTTAAGCCTGGAAGAATATTTATACAGACTGACTTCCTGCACAATGGGCTCAATGAAGCAAACGTAATTCACACAAATTTTTCTATGAGACCACAAATTGATCAGAATGAAAGGATGACAACCCACAATGAATGTGTTCTGCGGCACATACACACTTGTGTTCCATAAATTTGTGTTCAATAGAGCCCCCCCCCCCCCACGAGATAGTGAATAATTGTAGAAGCGCTACCATGTTTTCAACTGAATCTAAACAGAGAGAAAAAAGGCTTTTCTATTCACTCCTACCTGCAAATGTGGAAGATGGGGGAGGAGTGTCTGGGGGCATGGGGTAGTCTTAGCCTGTGGTAAGGCTACACAGAAGGGAGAATTAAAACAAGACTTGAAAGCACTGCATTCTCGAGGTGAGAAAAAAGCAGGAGATGCCAGAAGTACCCGTGAGGAACTTGGCTTACTTCACAGTTTTGCCAAAACACAGGAAACCCTGTTACTCTAAGAAAATATCTCCTTCATTGTAGCAGAACTAGAATTTGACCTGTTATAATTGTGTCTGGCTTCTTGGCTCTATATGTTTATCGATATGAGTGGTAAAATCCAGTTATTTCAACATTTCACAATTAATGTTAGAGCAATGATCTATCAATTAGTAATCATGCACTTTTTACAACTACTATCACAGGTAAGAGGATCATATGTAGGTACAGAAAAATGAAATTAGCAATGTTAAATTTTGGTGTCTCCAGTCAATCCTTATCTCCATTATCCTTTAGGTACCTAGCAAGACCCTGTCCCTTTCCTGCTCATCACTTCCGAAGAGAAGCAGTTAAGTGCACGTTTGCATGTTTCTCCTCCCACAAGTGCCTCAATTCCCACAGAAAACAAAATGCATACCACCCAGGTTTAAGACTAACCAATGCTAGGTAGAGAGGTTAAGGTACAAAAGGAGTAGCAAATTCTTTTTATTTTATTTTATTTATTTTTGCCTTTAAGGAGTTTAAATACAAATACATAGGGAAAACTAGAAATAAACTTGATTCTAAAACTATTATTATTATTAGTATTAGTATCAGGCATTTATTTTTTAAGCAGACAAGTCTAAAACTAAGGAATTTCTCAGATGACCAAGTCTGGAGCCAAAACACCTGGCACAAGAAAGTGAGAAAATAAAATGTAGGTCTTGAATAGAAAAATGGCAATGGGTTAATTTCTGCTAGGGTTCAACATGCTATGCCATGGCAAACAAATAAGAATTTTTCTGGGTCTCAATTTATCAGATTCCTTTAATTTACTAAGACTGCATATTAAACTAAATTGTGAGAAGCTGGCTGTCTACATAAAACAGCTAAACTCTTGGGAGCTATTCTATAGTTGCCTTCTTAAAACCTGTCCCAGTGTGCACCAAATTGATGTTGGGAAAAAAAAAAGATAACTCTCCCCAAAGTGCCTTATTTCAACTATTCAAATTCATCTTCAGAAACCCCAGGGATGTTTCCCTTCAACACTGTATTCTGTACTGCTTAATGTAAGGAAAGTTTCCTCCCAAAGCTTCTTTGCGCTCCATTCACTCTGGTAGAAATTTTCATGAATTTCTTGGCCTATACCTGCCATACACTTGGCCATCCTCGTTCACAGAAGACCACTGAAAACCACTTCTGCAATCCCAGGCTTGGATCTCGAATCTTTTCTCCTTAACGTCTTCCAGTTTTCTGGATATACTCATGTTACAGGTTCCCTGTTATTATACATTGAAATGGCATTCTGATCTCTTGAAACCAGAAGTAAAAAGGGATTTTTCTTAAAACAAGCAAGCAAGCAATAGCAAATGAGGTCACAGTTCAAGCCTGAGTAATAAATATTGGGAAATCTACAACCTAAACTATTTTAAAGAATTAGACACAGATTTGCTCTTTTTCCCCCCTCAGGAAGAGGTCTCCCTTCCTGGTAATAAAATTGCTTTATGTTATGAAATTTTGGTTCAGTTTGGCTCTGCCTCCTACGTGCCCTGTTACATAGATGGCTGATGGAAAAACAAAGTTTTGAGCCTGACTTTTCCCATTTGGCAACTTTCATTTCCTGATAATATTAGATAATTAACAAATTGTGTGTTCTAATGCTTTGTCACTTCAAGTGAATTTGGGAAAAATACTTCTTGTGCCTACTGAGTAATGGCTCAAATGAAAGAACACGATCAAAAGAACGCTTTATCACCACGCATAAAACACACTGAATATTTATGATTTTAATTGTTGCACACCATGTGCATACTCGCTTGGACAATTATATACATCTTTAAAGGTCAAGGGAAAAGGATGACTTTATGACTATATAATTCATGATGAGTAAATCCTTTAAAATTTCTATTAACTCGAAATGAAAATTTATGGAAATTCTTCCGGAAAAAAAAAAAGTCTTAGTACTCTCTATATGATAATTGGCATTTTTTGTGTGTTTGTGAAATAACTAGATGCTTTTGGATAAAAAAGGAATATTGACTACTTCTCGGACTTCCTGCCTCTTTACTAAAAGGATAATTTGGAACTGGGAAATGCAGTCCTATTCCTAAATTTATTGTTTACAAAAACACATGCTAATGTTATAGTGTATGAGTAATTAAAGGAAAAATGCCAAACACGCTGTGACAGGCAAAATGTATTTAGATGTTTGCCTTAACTCTGCTACTTCCATTCTGCAGTCTACCCTCTGCAAGACCAAGTATTTTTGAGAGCGAGGCTAAAAATAGCCAGCCAAGCCTAACAACTAGCTTCTGATTGGCTCGGTGCAAAGGCCACTCAGCCAATGAGAGCTTCTGGGAACAAAAGCAATTCTTTTGTGTGTGAGATGCTCAACCCACGTCAAAACAGCTTCAGGCTGTAGAAATGATTTTGGTTGAGATTTAACAAGGTAATAATGCATTTCAGCCCTCTAAAAGGTTTGAAGCAGAACAAAGAGGGTAGTGAAATCTACAAAACAAATGGAGCGCTCAGGCTTTTCCGGGGATGAATCATCCCAGCGCTTGAGCTGCACACATTTGCAAACCCAGAAAAAGCAAAAGCGCTAGGATCCTTTATTTCTTTCTTCCTGATATTTGAAATTATTTTCCAAGCGTTTTCTCTGCCCAAGGTAAAAGCAAATCAAAGGCTTTGTGTTCCGACTATGCACAAATGTGTTATAACGCTGATGTGCTGATGAATAGAAAACAACGCATCCCTTAAATCGCACCAAGAGAAGACAAAGATTTACGTGCGGTTGAGAGTAGGTAGTAAAGCTCCCAAAACTTTAAACTTGGGTTTCTGGGAATCAAAAATATCTCTCGTTCTCAAAGTAAAGGCAGTTGCGGATTAATGCTGCGATAGCTCTCTTGATAAACACAGTAAAGCGGCACTTGATTTGAGGCAGAAGCATTGAGTTTTGGGAGGTGTTGGCCACCGTCAAGGCATTTCGCCTCTAGGGGTCGCTGTTGCAAGCTGACGAACGTCTTCTGAGTCTCCTTCCCCTTTTAATTTTAAATGAAAGGAGAAAATGGGCTTGGTAGGTGCCTTTCAGGTAGGACAAAAGGGAGTGGGGAGTCAGCGTTTGAAATCCTTAAGCATGGTTTACGGTCATCACCATGGGACAAAGCATCCCATAATAATACAGATTACTCCACATGGAACTGAAATGTTGTACAGGACAAAATGTGGCTACAGTAATCATTGGAAATGTTACATAAGCCATTTCATGGTTTTAAACTGGCTTTATTGAGCAGGTGATAATTCGAAGATGGCGTGACGCTTCATAGGCTCCAAGCTGTAGGAAATACACAAGGACTCACACTTTAACCGCTTGTACAGAAAATCTGTACAGGTTACCAAGTCCAGAACACTGTTGACAAGGAAATACAGATTGCAAATGCATTATTTACATGTTCTCTTCCCAGAAAATTACAGGTTCAACGCATTTTTATCTTCAATATAGCTTTTCTGATAAATGATTATTGGATGCAGCCTTAATTAACCTTTATTCTTGGTGTGGCATAAAAGACCTAAGTAAATCAAACACCTCAGTAAAGTGGAATTATACTTTTATTATGTGATCAGGTGTAACCAAAGAGCTATATTTCTTTAAAAGTTACCTGTTTATGGAAATGCATAGTCATAAAATATTGCATTTGCTAATTATTGGTCCCAACTGCACTTATGAGCCTTAATAGATCTTTTTGACATAAAACATGGACGGGAGAAAGGGGGTTTGCTGAAAGAAGTATCCTATTCTCCTAACAAATAATACAAAAACTAGACAGGTGATATAACTTTTTTTGCATTTACCTTAGAATAGTCTTGTGGGGAAAAATCAACCTAGGAATTATACTCCTAAATAACTAAATCCCCAGAGGATTGTGTATATGTAGTTTTTAACATTCCATGATTAGAAAGAATTTGGGTACTGTTCCCTTGCAGTACTTTTGTGAGTTTTATAATCTTGGTTTTATCATGTTGGCCCAGAGCCAATTAAAGGAATTCATCACCAACTGTATAGTTACACTACCCACAAGGGAGTGTCCAGTGCTTAGTTTAGGATGGGTGGTTGCAGTGGAAAGGCTGAGAGAGCTATCTGTCCCTTATCTCCCTGTGCCTGTCAGCTGCTGAGTTGCTCAAGCCCCAGCCCTGACAGCTGTCCCTGTGCCATCACCAGGGTGCTCTGTAAGAGGAGAAGAGAGAAGAAGAAAAGCAAAAATCCTCCTCTATCGGCCAGTGCAACTCTGAAACTGGAATTGAAAGCACAGAGTAAGCTCCTTTCCTCCTCTTCTTAGAGGCCAAAAGTATCCCTCACAGGAAATAAAGGTGCTTTCTTTCCCCAACTGGTCGACAATGTGAAGCCTTCTATGAATGTCTGCATAAAATGTATATTTTAAAAATATTATTTTCCCCATTTCCCCCTTATTTCCCTTCTGCTTTTTACCCATGCTTTCCATTCTAAGGGGTAACAGATTCTGTGGCTCAGGTTCATCCCTTCAGAGAGGAATGTGGTAAGGCAAGAAGCAGGAGACTGAAAGCCCACCTCTCCCAAAGAATCCCACCCAAGAATGTCAGACAAGCATGTGAGAGCTACCAGACCTCAAGGGGATCTCTTAGATAGTGAAAAATCAGAACTGACCAAGTTAGCTGGGACATGACAGTGTCTTGCCTGTGTTCAGGAAGATGTAAACCTCCCAATCACTGATACTATTTTGGGAAGGCTACAGGAATTCTTGACACTATGGAAGAATTGGGTCTTGAAGGTTTAAAAGTAGGTTAGATGTTTATCAGTTAGAATTAACAAAGCAAGCAATTTTCATTTTTGCGTTATTCTTCAAAACACTCACTAGGATTTGTCATTATTATAATCTCCACCTAATAAACATTTAAAAAGGTTTAATAAACACTAAGTCAAGGGATTTGGCAAAGATCATTCAGGCTGTGTCTTCTGTGCCAAAACAAAATTGATAATTGTACTCTCCTGGGTAATTTTTATTTTCAAGTTCTCTTCTTTTCAAAATTACCTGTATCACTCATGTTTTATTGTTCATTTTGGAAACAGAACCACAGTCTCTGGAAAAAGCCTGACTTGGAAGTTAGAGTCTGAGATTAACTGTTACATAAGTACTTAGAATTTAGTTAGTTACAGGTGCCAGGGAGAAATTGGTCATAGCTGGGAAGCTAGGAGATGAAGGCCAAAGGATTAAAAAGACAAGAAACCATAGCTATGCAGTACATGAAGAGGTCTGGTCACCAAGACCAAAAGCCTAGTAATTCTACAATTAGTAGTTACTTCTCTACAATTAGTAGAATTGTGACTACAAAATTGTGGAAGTTACTCTACAAAAAAGTCCACGATTATGACTTTATAGATAGACAAAGAATCTAGATCCTGAGAAGCACACCTAGAATGAGAAGCAGTAGGTAAAAAATCTGAAGTCTAGAGAATCACAGGTAGGTCTACAAGGTTAGTAGGACATCTCAGTTACCAGTGGATCAGAGCATCCTTTTCTGTGAAGCCCAGAAGCAGCCTGAGAAGCCTTCTCAATAGTGCTCCCAATCCGTTGAAAATTACAATGGGTTTAGGTCTATATAAAGCAAATAAGTCAATATATCCTACTGAAAAATAAGAATCATGTGTTCTATAGGGTAGGGTAACTACATATCCCAGATTTCCCAGAATGGTCCTGTTTTACATCTCCTGTTGCAGTGTAATTATTAATATCACCCCATTCATTCTCAAAAGTGTTCCAGTATGAACCACAAGTTATATGGTCCCTTTTTTGGGCAAATATTGAAGCATCTAAGCCCTACTTCTGACTGGCCATGTGATCTTCAGGTTGTGTAAAATCTGTTAGTCAAGTCAGTGAAGAAAGCAGCCTCCCTGAGTATTTGATACTATGGAAATAGCACTTGTCTTATGAGGACCTATCATGTCTGTATGGACTGAGCCTCAGATTCCCTTCTAAGGGAAATTAATACTACATCCAAAACTAAAGTGGAGTAAGTAGTGATATAAGATGTACTCAGTGTGTTTTGTATCCTTTAGATCAGAGGCTGGTAGAGTTAGTAAAGGATATTTTATCTAAAATTGCTGGATAAATTCCAGGTGCTCTTACTATTTGTTTTACTTATGAATTCATTCTCTGAACAGTTACAGAATGCCTAGGTAAAGAAGCAAATGTGAGGCACATGTACTGCCACTTCCAGTTTCCAACTCCCATGGCAGACATTGCCAATTGATCATGGAATTCTTTTCCTCTTAGAACAGGCTCAGCATCAGAATCATCCTCCACAGGTGCTCCTGACACTCACACCAGTAAAACAGAATTGATACCAGAGCTGAAATTAACTTTCTGTCCATCTCTGGCCTCCTGTATGTCAGGCACTGTATTAGGAAGCATAAGAATTTGTCATTGCTTTGAGGTTCCTCATCTATTGGTGGAAGGAAACAAATAAACCATTCACTGCAGTGATAGAAGGACTCAGCGATGCTTGTACAACGGATACCAATCACATCACTGTCTACTGATGATGGACCTATATACAAAATCTAGAAGGATTATAGAGGAAACTCTGGGACAGTCCAAGGAAAGCTTTGCAGTTAGAAGTTACTTAAATTGAAACTTGAAGTTTACCTAGGAATAATCAGACTAAGAAGAGGGAAGGGAGCTCAAAGCAGAAGAAACAGCATGTGCAGAGTCATTGTAAAACAGGATGAGAGGGAATAGAATGAGGTGGGACATGGAGGTGGTGAGAAAGAGGTTGGCATGCTGATACAGAAGGGTTTGGTTTTAAGGAGTTAGTGCAAAATACAAATTAGAGCTATGTCCATATTGAAAACAACTCACAAGAAATTTAAAAATTTCACCAATCGATAGTTCTGCCTACACATGAAACTATTTTGATAGACTCTTTTTTAAATGAATTAAACAATAAAGACTTTATTAAATCAACTGCTCCCTCCCACCATTACCACCACTTCGACTTAATGTAGCCACAGATGCAGATTCCATCATTTGTTCAGTCTTTTGCTTCTTTCTCCTCAAACTCTCATCTTAAATACAGACAGCACTGTCTTCCCTAATATATTATTCAGGTCTTAATGTTTGTTTGTAGTTTATGGTTTTCAACCTAAGTTCAGGACAACTTTAGCTATGATATCTATATTTAAATCTAAAACATGTATTTGCTGAAGACAAAATAAAAAATCATGGTGGTATTTTATTTTAGTATACGAAAGGTTCAGATAATGATATCTAACCCTCAAATATTATTGGAGATGTAAATCATAAATTTTCTTACCCTTAAGCCCATAGGCCCTCCAGACCAGTCCTCAAAGTACTTAATCAAGCTCCATTCTTTTGATTCTCTATCTACTTGTGCCTGCCTTACCCGGTAAAATGTATTTAGCTTTGTAGACTGGACCTCCACTAATTCTAAGCCATATTTGTCATTATGTGTGTCTATCTATCTTATAAAGCTAGCTTTGGGTTCTAAGCTACCCATTGCCCTAGTCTACCGCTAGAATTATTCAGAATTATCTTTGAGAGCACCTGGAAAACCTCTATTTCTAATATCCTCAGTTCCATCCCAAATACCCTGGGGTTTCCTCTTTGTTACCTAAAAATTGTGTCCTCTTGAGGAATTTTTAAAATTTTGCAGATTATAAATATCCTGAAATAATAAGTGAATCCCTTTAAGGGGACTATTTATTATTCTGCCCAAGTTTCACTTAATCTTTCTATACATAAAAATAGTTTGTAAAATTAGAGGTAATTTTTTTCAAGATAAATATTAAAAGTAAATTACAGTTGGATTTTTTGGTAGGTTTTTTTGTCTTTTTTATAGTTCCCCGATACGAAAACCTCAAAATATTTTGGGTTTGGTTCAGATGAGCATCTGTGACTTTGAATGTTATTCCAAATTCTGGAGTCCATAAATTAAAAATGCATGAGCAAATGGCGTATGCCAGATTTTTACTCTCAGATACAATCAGCTTCAGCAACAAAGCATGAGAATGACAAGTGCAATATAAATTGTACCTGACCTACAGGCAATCTCATGCTTATGAGCAGGTTCTTTCCCAAGAGTTTACGGGTAGGTTGCTTGGAACCAGAATCAGTTCCTCACTGAAACAGTGCTACACAGTGGTGAGGTACCTAGGCCCTCCCATCAGAGCCTGGCATGGAGTGCTAAAGCTTCTAACTACCTTTTGTCTTGATCTCTGAGTTGGAGAAGAGTAATATCAATAATATAGTGAATTATTCAGCTCAACATGTATTAACTCCTTTAGCAGCAACTTAAACATAGGCATGACATTCATCCAGAGGACAAAGAGATCAAGTCACCTGCACACAGCATTCAACTGATAGAGGCAGAATTTGGACCCAGGCATTCTGGCTTCAGGGCTAATGTTCTCAACCACCTCTACCAGAAAGGGCTGGAAGAGGCGCGGGGTTGGATGGAGAGGGGTGGGCAGAAGAATTTCCTAGATCAAATGTGTAAGTGAGAGAAGAAAATAATGGGAATGAGGGGTTGAGAACAGTTAGCTGTCTAGGAAAGGGTGGAAGTTTTAACAGGGTGGAAGTCTTTAACAGGGTGGCAGTTTTCCTTCATTCCTTCCTCCTATTCCTAATTCCTTTTTAAATCTTCTCTATTATTTTCACTCTCATATTCTCACTTATTCTTTCCTTCTTTTCCTTCTTACACCACTGCAGATTCTACTATTAAAGGTAAATTGGGTAACAGGAAAAACAGGATTGGAGCTGGACTGGATAAGGGTGACCCACGCTTTTGAGGTGCCCATGCCACAGAGGTTCTGAAGATACCGGATTTTTGGACTGTTTGCTCTAAAACTAGGAAAGTCCCTGGCAAACGAGGACTAGGTTGGTGACTTAGTGTGTGTAGGACAGGAAGAAGACTCTACGGAGAGACAAAGAGAAGGAAAATAAGGACCAAAAAGCATTCCTCAGGAGCACTGACCATGGGAAATCTCTATGAGCTGAACTTCAAGCAGCTAGGTGGACTTTAAGCTTTACATTCAAAGTACATTGGGAACATTAAGCAAAAGTTTTTGCTTGATAGTTTCTCCCCAGTTCTTAAACAGTATTTAGACATGTTAAATTTGGCCTCAACCTAGGTCACAAGGTTTTGAAAGAGTATAGGGCAGAGTGGGAAGCAGCTTTAATCTGATGAAAGCAACTGGAAAAACAACTCTGTTAAAAGTTTCCTTGTCCCTACAGGAAAGAAATATTAAGATTACTCAATGGTATTTTATGTTGTTTTTCTTATTTAGTGATTGAAGGAATAAGTAACATTGCTATTCACTTAAATTTCATACATAATGAATAGTTTCTGTGATTATTATTAAATTATATCTTATTAAGAAATAGGTTGAAATTATAATATTCTTGCTATCTACTATGTTCTGGTTTACTCTGAAGTACAGATTTATTACCTATCACTTGAATTACTGTCCTTATCTTCTTAAAATTATAATTGGTTGAGCTAATTTTTTTAGTATTTTAAAATATTATTAAATGGATAAAAAATTGTTTACCATTATTGACTTTAAATGAGTGTTTTCATTCATGGAAGTGAATTTTGAAGAGGTTTACAATGAAAAAAAATTTCCAAGTCTGCAAAAATAATAACAGTTTAAATGTTTTATTGATTGTTCAAAGGCCCTTATTATATACTTTAAATTTATTTTTCGAGATAGCATGTTTTAAATAAACTTCCTAGAATACTCTTTAAGAAATACTTTTCAAGTAGGAAATATCATGGAATAGTAATGCAGTCTTTCTAGGTAAAACTATAAAAAGCAGTTAAGTAGAAATTTAAAATGCCCATTATTCATGATTTTTATAATGAAAATTCTACATCATTATGAATAGCAAAGGTGAACATTCTATTATTTTCTTCCTTCCGGCAGTAAAAAGAAAAAAAAAACAGACTAAGATAAAAAATCTATACAATACCCTCAACTCAAACCTTGGTTAATATATCAGTCAATTCTGGGTGAAATAACAAACAACTCTAAATTTCAGTGGCTTATGACATAAACATTTAGTTTTTGTTTATATTACATGAGGACTAGGGCTCAACTGGACATTGCTCCTCATGTCTTATCATTCTAGACCTAGACTAAAGAAGCAGCCACTCTCTGGGATTTGCTATTTTCATTGCAGAGAAAAGGAACTCAAATGTGAACTGCGTTTGATGCAAACACCTGGTGTTACATTATATCACCTGAAACCATGTAAAGAAAACCTGCACAATTCCTGTGTTTCTCCTTTATTCTCACATTATTACCATACTCACAACACTTCTGACAACAGATGGGTGGGGGGTTTTCACCCACCAAGAAATTCTGGGACACTGGTTGGGTATTCTACAATTTAACTCAGTTCTGACAGTATCTACCCATAGATAGGGTCAGATCCCACAGGTTAAGGGCTCAGTTACACAAGACTGCCACCACCCCTTCAGATGCCAATTGCAAGTCCAGGTTGTCACCTGTGTTTCTGACTGATAGGCACTAAATCAGAGGTTCCTACCACTCCCTTCTCAGGAGTGATTTGCTAGAGCTGCTCACAGAACTCAGGAAAACAGTTTCCTTACTGTTTGCCAGTTTATTATATAAGGACCTGGCAAAGCAGGCAGATGAACACCCAGATGGAAGAGATGCATAACGCAAGGTATGGGGGAAGGGGCAGTGAGCTCTCACAGCACCTCCCTGAAGCTCTCCAAACCCTGTACAGTAACTTTTGGGATTTTTACGGAGGCTTCATCACAGAGGCATGATTGATCATTAACTCCATTTCTAACCCCTCTCCCTTCTTTGGAGAATGAGGAATGGGGCTGAAAATTTCAAGCTTCTAATCATGGTTTGGCTTTTCTGGTGACCAGCCCCCATTCAGGAGCCCCCTAATAGTCCTCTCATTACAACAAAGGACACTCCTACCTCCCAGGAAGATCCAAGGGATTCAGGAGCTCTATAATAGGAACCAGAGTCAAAGGCCAAATATTAAAAGATGCTCCTGTGTAGGTTCTCATTACTTAGGAAATTAAAAGAATTTTAGGAGTTCTGTGCCAGGAACTGGGGGCAGAGTCCAATATATATATTTTCTATTATCTCAAAGACCACTTTTGACTTTGGCAGTTTTGAGGATGCTGCCAGCATCATAACTCAAGCACTAGACATGCTACCCTCAGACTTTCTGCCTCTGGGCTTTCTCAGTGAACTTTCTGCCTCTGAACTTAGTTCAGCCTGCACACAGTCTTTGCACAACATTGCCTCCAAGCCGGTGCTTCAGCTTCAGCCTTCAGCAGGTTATTTCAATGCTCTATCATTCAGGCTGGCAGCATCTAGATAGCATGGTGTGCAAGACAACCAGGGACCCCATTTTCATGGGGTGAAGTGGACTTTCACTGCAGAGTTCTGTGCATAATTCCAACTCAGTAGATTAGATACTCCTTAAGCCTCCTGATAGTGGTGCTAGCCGATGACCTGCAGCCAGGAGAGGCAAATCCACCCAGAATGGGTTATCTCTTCCTAGAGTAACAAACCACAGCCTCTTCCAGGAAGGAAGGGTCCCAACCTAGCCAACTTTCAGTCAAGTGGCCAGTTGATCTTCTCAAGGAATAATGCCATGCAAGGGCTCATTGTTGGTCTCTATTGCTGACATAATGGATATTTAGAGGTGGCAGTAGTTAGAATGGCTTTATTAAATAGGAATTCATATTCCTATTTATGGGAATATGTGGGGCCCAGGCTTGGCATCCATGTTGGCCAATGTAGCCACTCTGTTGATATGCCCATTGTGCCTGTCTTGGAGTGACAAGTGATGGAGACTGGCTAATATCAACTGACTTCGCCATTTTTTTAACTTGATTGTTCAGTGCCTCTTCTGTGTTGAATGCTTTCTAATAGAAATTAATATAGGATGGGACTTCCTTGGTGGCACTGTGGTTAAGAATCTGCCTGCCAATGCAGGGGACATGGGTTGGAGCCCTGGTCCGGGAAGATCCCACATGCCTTGGAGCAACTAAACCTGTGTGCCACAACTACTGAAGCCTATTTGCCTAGAGCCCGTGCTCCGCAACAAGAGAAGCCAGCGCAATGAGAAGCTGTGCACCACAACGAAGAGAAGCCCCTGCTTGCCGCAACTAGAAAAAGCTGGCACAGCAACGAAGACCCAGTGCAGCCAAAAAAATAAAAATAAAATTAATAACAAAAAGAAATTAATACAGGATAAATCTTACACTTTTTGCCTGCTGCCATATATCCATCAACATCTTTCGACTTTACCTTTCCACATCTGATATCATTTAACCTAATCTCTTGATCCTTTTCTATCTAGATCCCTGGCCAGTTGGCCAGGCTACTGGCCCCTTTCCATGAATCCATGTATCTTCTTACCCCAGGCTACTTCTCATCCCTCACAAAGTATATGACCAAATGCACCATTTGAAGTTGACCTTAGCTGCACAGTAAGGGAAGGACACGGGTTCAACCAGAGTGGGTCACTTGGGAGCCTGGATTTCCTGTACATGAAGTTTATTCACACTTTCTGGCCCTAGTTGGCTAGATTCAAGATGTGTCATTTCCACTTTATGATGGACTGCTACTGGGCTTACTTGAATTGGGAAGCTAAGGGTTATTAGTCACTCATTTGATTTGATGGTCAAACATTCCATCTCTACAAGTACCCAAGAGCACTCCAGGAGATGTTTCTTAAAGGATTTACAATTCTCCATTATACATAGTATGACCTTGATCCAGAATCCCAGATGCTGTGATTCTCTCACTGGCTCTTGGTATACAGTTCAAACTGCACCCTTTTCCATAATTGACACTTCCAATTGTACAGGGTCTATTGAATTGTATGATCCAAGCGGCAGGGCTGTTTGCACTGCAGCCTGGACCTGCTACAGAGCTTTTTCCTACTCCAAACCCCACTCAAACCTGGCAGCCTCTTGTGTTACACAGAATATGGGTCAGACACGAGTCTTAGGTGTGGAATGGATTGTCCACAGAGCTCAAAGAGGACTATCAAATTTTGTGTCTCTTTCTTTGTAGTGGGGATACAAAATAAAAATACATCAATTTGTCTTTTACTTTGACAGGGATAACCCAGTACATTATGGACACAGGGCACCTAAAATCTTAATACAAGGGGCAAGTCCCTAACACTTTGTAGGTTCTATCCCACTTTGGAGCCCATAAGCCTTGTCTTATCAAGGCTTTGAGCTTATAAGCCACTTCTTTCTTAGTCTGCCTTGATCAACTTGAGTATAATGGCACAATGTGATGTTCTGTGAAATTTCTTGATGTTTCTGATATCTTTGGACTATATTACGACAGAGAGCAGGAGAGAGAACATAGTCAAAATTTTAAAAAATGTACACATATATTGCTGAGGGTGCCTTATGAATGCAGACTGTTTCTAATCTTCTTTTGTGATGGCATAGAAAACTCTCTGCAGATGAAGGTTTCTCATTGCCCCTCCGACCTCACTAGTTGTTATGGTCATTGCAGCCTCCTGATTTTCAGCAGTTAAGCACGGCCACCTGGACTCAGATTCTTCAGGCCTCCAATCATCTCCATCATTATTAACATACTAACCTATGTGACAGTTTCCCCCACTGTCAGCCCCAATTCTCAGAAAATAGCCATGATGGAGCAAATCAGTGATTCTGGTGCCTGTCTCAGCAGCACGTTCCCCATGGCTCTGGTGAATTATGTGTCCTCTGGATTCTTCCATGGAAAATCCTACTCCAACAGGTCTCCTGCCATGACATGACATACCCATTCCAACATACCCCCTTCCTAGAGTCTTTTACCCCTTTTACGCCTCCACTGTCTTCCGTAGCAATGCAGGGATTTCAATATTATCAAGACCATCTCCAGATTTCTCAGACCCATTCTTCCAGCAAATTTCCCCCATGCCCTGGGATCTTTACCAGAACATTAAATCCCATGTTTCAAGAGATTGCCCCCACTTCAATAAATTATTACTTTTCTAGTCGTAACTTCCAGGCCTATTGACCATGTACTCTGCAAATCCAATCCCAAGGATACTTTCCTGACTCCTGATGGTAAATACTGACTAATTCTTGAGGATTCATGGGGTGATTATCTCTCTTCTTGTTTATCAATCCCAGTGTGTTTTCATCCCGCAGCTGGGTTATGTTGGAATTTAACCATCCTTTTCAGCCTAGAAGCCAGGAGACAAGGTGGAGGCAGCTCCTGAGGGAGGCACCTTTTACATTGCATGGGAGCAGCCTCTGAACTACCTTCCTGCAAGGGAAAATGTCTAGCTCTTCAGAGAAGTGCTTGGGCCAACTCTGCAGGCACTCAGGTTGTAGCTCTTTGGGGGAATTCTTCCAGATATATTCATCCCATGTTTCCATGCCCCAACTTTTCCTAAGCAGAGCTCTGACCATAGCATAAGAACACGCCTCAACTGAATATTCAATGATCTTTGCAGTTCAGCGGCCCTAAATATCAGATTCTGAATTTTCTCTCCAGCTATGTACACTCTCCTTTTGCAAAAGATAAGAAACTGTTTACAAGCTACCCAAGAAGGCTTCCTGCATTCCCACTTATATTTGAGCTATTTCTTAACCATGTTCAGTTTCTCATTAACTCTTTCTTTTTTAAAGAACTTTTATTGAGATATAATTGACATACAATAAACTGCATATATTTAAAGTGTACAATTTGATTTTTTTTCTTATTAGTAATGTATCTCATTAACTCTCTTTAGGTCTATAGTATAACTTACTAATAATCAACCAATTCCATTGTCTTTCTATTAGTTCTTTGCTCCATATTTTTCAAATGTCTGAAATTGTCCTAGCTAGGGAATGTACATTCAACAACACATTCTCCAAAGTCACTACTGATGAAATGTTTATCAACTGGACTGCTGTTTTGTGCCAGAAACTATCCATGATCCACACACCACTTGGGAAGATACCCTCATTTTCTGGTAGGTGGCAAATGATCCAGTTGCCAAACTCCATCTTATTCACTTCTAGTGTCAATCACGTCAGTTGGTTCTTTTACGAAGCAGAAGCCATTGAGTTAACAGTTAACAAAAAAAGCAAAACAAAACAAAAAACAAAAAATGTATTAGAAAAAAAAATCTGTGAAACATAAAAAGGCAAAGGGGGCAAGAACATCAAGGAAAGCCTTCCAACTGTGGTAAAGTTCTGGCTCCTGTAAAAGAGAGAAGAAAGGCCAGAGGATTGGATAGGGGGAGTCCCACACAGCAGTGCAGCTCAGAAAATCTCAGCTGATCTTGTGGGAAGCTTCACTGGAAAGACTGCTTTTTGATGAGTCCTGTTCTGCCTCAACACTGAGGCTCTCTTGCCACTGCAATACTCACTGGCTGAGCACTCTGCAGGAAACAGGAGGCCTTGGCTCCTGTTCACGGTTGGCATAGCTTGAAGGCACCTGGACCTGGAGGCTGTGGCTTAATTGTACTTCTTTTGACAGGTTTTCTTTTGAAAGGAAGTCTGTGCATCATACCTCCATGGCTGCCCTAAACACTTCTGACTAACATAAAGTCATTTCAACAATTTATTCAAACAGCTAAAACTTTCATAACACAAAATAACTCCAAAAAGGTATCAGATTAAAGAGAACCACCAACACCTGTTTTGCAATAAACTCCTTTGCACAATTTACTACTTTTTTCACTCTTCCCCTGCTCATTATCTCTTAATATCCTCGTGACAAAAACATGCCTTCCATCTTTATATTTCCTTGAAATAAAACTTGTCATTATATTTTCTTTCTTCTCATAGCTGTGACACTATTTTTATGTAAAGTCTATGCTTTTTGTTCATCTTCCTAGGGAGCAAAACCTAACAGCCAATATGAAAGAGGGCTTAACACACACACACACACACACACACGACACACACACACACACACACACACACACACATATGCCTCTAACTTCTGCAAGACACTGAATTACAGGAAATAAAAGAAATTTATTATTTGTTGTCTTACTTCAAGAAGCTCACAGTTAGCTAATCAAAGGGCAGAATTAGGTTGTCTTTTCTCACCCTTGCTCCCTTCCATCTCTCATATCACAAAAATAACACTGCTCTTAATGAAAGATAAAGACAGCATCCTCTTACCAGTTCCTGCTAAGAGAGATTAATTTGCCAGGAGGTGAGGATGTTGATCTTCATGAAAGCTAGTCTCTTGCCTAATTAGGAAAAGTTTTCTTATCCATATTACTAGCTGGGTTCCTGCTTCTCTTTAATGATAAAGAATTTTTTTTTCTGGGTGAAATAAATTGCTCATTCAGTTGTTACTAGGACAAGCATTCCAGTCAGAAAATATAGAACATGGTAAAGGATTCCTCTTTTCCAAAGCCTGAACTGTATATCCCACCTCAAAGTACAAAACTCAAATCACTGTATCATCACATTTTAAAACACATTTAACCACAATTTATTAAACGTTTTCAAGAAAGCGATTCCAAGTGTGTGTGTTTTTTTAAATTTTTAAATGAACACTCGAAAAATACATCTCAGTGAATGATGCTATTTTAGGGGTCCCAACTTGCTTCCTAACTAAATGATACTCTATTCAAATGTGCAATGGCTCCAAATCATGAAACAAATTTATTTTTGTAATTATATATTTGTTTATTTATTTATGCCAAACATTGGGCTAAATACTCTGAAATTTATACATCAAAAATATAAACTGGATCTACGTCCCCAAAATATACTCAATGCCACTCATTCATCCTTCCTAAGAGGAAAACAACAATACAACTAAACTAAAAACTGCTGATGTTCTAGAATAAAAATGAACAATTAATTTTGTACTAAGCAGATGGCTATTATATATAGCTGGTCATGAAAAATTAAAAAACCAGAGGACATATTCCTCAGATGAAAACACATTCATTCACTTTGTCTTTTTTAATAAGTGCCACTTTGCACCTTTGCTTTATGTATATCACATAGAATAAATCAGTGGTTCAACCACTTGTTTTTCTCACCTACCCCAAACCTGGCTCTTCTTCTAAAATAGAACATGACTAATGTGCTTTAGTTGGGAACATGTGCAATTACATTGGTCCCCCTAGTTTGATTGCTGTCTAGAACACTGCTTAATAAAAGGCTATTTACAGTGAACTTGTCTTCCCGTTGAAATATGAAATAAACTTCTTCCGTTAAAGTCCTGAAATGGTCAAGGAAGTCAGTAGAAATTTCATCAGAATCTCTTCCCTTTATGTGTGTTACTCTTTGGGCGATTTTGTGTGTAACCAAAGCTAGAGATGACCCCAAACTTAGGTCAAACCATGAGTGGAAATAGCAAGAAAAAGTAATAACATTAACATCTGTTTGGAATGTTAGCTTCTTGAGAACAAAGGAATTTTAAATGTGATACAGGTGATACAGAGCAGAGGTTAAGATGAAGGACTTTTGGGGTCATATTGACAGTGGGGCTTTGTATAGTTTACTTAACTCTTCTGAACTTCAACTTCCTAATCTGTTTAAAGTATCAATAATACCTTCGTTATGGAGTTGTTTTAAAGATCAAATTAAGTTATGTCAGCACTGACACACTGCTTTGCACACAGTAAGTGCTCAGTAAATTGTTATTAATTATTATCAGTATAACGTACAGTTCCAGAACATTAGAGTTGTTAACACAAAAATATCTGGCAAAAAGTGAACGCTTGCTTTTAATATCCTACCAAAATATATCAAATTCTAGAAATGTTATTAAAAATAGATCACTTATTACAAATACACTCAAATCTATTATTGTGGGAAAAGCCAACTGGAAACCTCTGAAACTGACTCCACTAGCCCAGATAGCAAATCAACAACCATATCACAGTGTAGAGTAGGGATAAGGTAGCAAAGATTAGTGCCATCAATAAAAAAGTAGAATGATGATCACTACTTTATTTCCTTTTCATTCACCAGTCTGGCCCCAGCAGAAACAGGAGGGATCCTAGTGATACCACAAGCTCAACCAATGACTAGTACCAGTCACGGCTGGTGTGTGGAATGTGGAATCATTGCTAGAACAAATTAATAACACCTCAGGTCTATGGCACAGAGCCACTGATTTGGCAAATGCATTCTTTTGTATTCCCACTGGAAAAGAAGATCGCAAGCAGTTTGTATTCACATGCAACAGTATTCATTTACAGTTCCGCATCAGGGCTATATTAACCACATTCCCTCCCATGACATAATATAGTGTGAAGAGCTTTGGACCACCGGGACATCCCACAGAGCATCACACGGATCCACTGTGCTGACATCATGCTGATTGGACAGGAAGAGTGATATGTGGCTAGCATACTGGAAATCTTGGCAAGACAATGTGTGCTTCAGAGAATAGGAGATAAACCTTACAAAGAATCTCGGACCTGCCCCCTCAGTACAGTTTTAGGGGCTTAGAGGTCTCGGCTGTACTGGGATATTACCTCAAAATTGAAAGATGAATTGCTGTATTTTGAGTCTCCTACAACAAAGAACATAGCACAGTGTCCTATAGGCTTGCTAGTGTTATAGTGGCAACAGTATATTTAAAGAGAGAGAGAGAGATTTGTGCAGTGACAATTACCTAGCCATCGGGTCAAGGGCCTGGAAGGAAAGAGTTAGAAGGAAGGTCAGGTGTTAGAAGACTGAAGTCAAGGAAGTCTGGCACAGAAGCAGGTGGCTGGATATACTGTAGTGGAAATAAAATGTGAAGAGTTTTGTATCATATGGTAATGGCTACTAGAAAATATCCTACATGGAAAAGGCACTGAATAACCATGTAAACAATATGACTCAGCCAGCTGACATTAAATGGCCTTCATCATTGGCTTCCCTGAAACTGGCACAATGGGCAAATGAATGGGATGGACATGGTGGGAGAGATGAAGACTAAATATGGTCCCAAGGGCATGGACTTCAACTTACCAAGGCCATTCTACCTAACGCTGCCTTTGTGTGGCCAGCAGAGACAAACACTGAGCACATGATCTGGCACTGTTCCTTGAAGAAACCAACCAGGGACTTAGTTGCAAGTTGACTACATCACACCTTTTCTATGGTTCATCCTGATAGGGATAGATACCTATTACAGGTATTGGTTTTTGAGCTTCAGTCAGCTCAACTGGGGTTTATGCAATGCCTGATCCACAAACATTAAATACCAAACAATAAAAAAATCCAACCAATGGGCTCACTTCACAGCAAAGAAGGTACAGTAATGGACTGCATCATATACCACAAGATCCAAAAGTACCTGGACTCAGAGAACTGGGACATGCTTCTAAAGACCCAGCTGAAGCATGAGCTCAGCATAAACAATCTGGAAGAATGGCATGCCATTCTTCATAATGTGATATAGACATTAAATCAAAGGTCTCTATACTGCTTTGTGTCCCCAATAGGAAGAATGTATGGGACCTGAAATCCAATGGATGGAAACAAGGGTGGCCCCACTTAACGTCACAATTGGGTAACTGGGTAGAAGCCAGTGATGCTGCTAAATATCCTACACGGTGCAGTACAACCCTCCTACCACAAAGTTTTATCCAGCCCCAAATGTCAATAGTGCTAAAGTTGAGAAACCCTGCCTTAAAGGATGCACATTTACCAGGGGAAGAGCAGGGCAGTATTGAACTACACACCCCTGCTGTTACCAGGGCACTTAGGATTCCCTGAGTGCAAGAGAAAGAGTTGCTGTCATACAAGAGGAATTGACCCTCAACAGTAGAAGGAGTAGTATGTGTGGAACCTGGGCACTTCCTCATACTCCCTTGTCCCACTCTAATTATGAATTGACAGGAGCAACAACTCCTGCTAAGAATGGTTGCCAAGGGCTCAGATCCATCAAAAATGAAGGTTTAGTTCAAACATCAGGTAAGATACCTAGAACTGCTAGAATTTGAAATGGATGGTGGAGGAGAGACTGGATGTGCATCAGTTGCTGCCCCAAGACCAACTGTGGCGATGGGGGCTGTAGCTTACCCCACTAACCTCCTTCTAGCGCTTCTCTCAGGAAGAGAGGCCCATGGAGACCACTGAGGAGCTGCTCCGCAACATACGGGGAGAAGTGGCACAAGGTGAGGCTGTGATAGCTATGAAAGCGCTCCTGTCAGACTTGCCTTCGAGAAAGAACTTGCCACAAGGGTGCAGTTAACTGACTGCCACTGGCTGCCATATTGGTAGGTTGCTGGCTTTGCTTTCTCTCTACTTAATATATAGTGCTATGAATACATGTAAAGTTGGAAAAACAGGTTGATTTATTATTAACATGAATTATAATACATAATTGGTAGTGGCTTTGTCAGAGGTCTATAGTTCCTGTTAGCATGAAGCTTCCTTGTTAACATTTATCTTCCCACTCCAAGAAATTCATTTGCATTTCATTTTATAGTACTTTTTGTATACTCCATAATGGGTAGGAAATGCATATTTAATTGTAACTTTCACCTGTAGAACTTCATTGGGTAACCAAGGGAGATGAAATTAATAAAAATAATAACTTAGATATATTTCTGCATTTTGCTTACAATCCTCATAGACCTGACATACTCTGTCCCTTTGTATACTGGTTTTGTTATGTTATACTTCTATTTAATGTTGATCATTGACCATTTCCTAGTTGTTTCCTATTTTCCAATTACTGTGGCATCTTAGCAAACCTGATTTGTGATATACAGTTTATGCACTTGGATATCTATCTTTAAAATTTGGAATATCCCCTTTCCAAATGATTTCTTGCTTTAAAAGCATTTTTGGTTGGTCATGTTTTAACACATCTGTTTAAAGAATGATTTTCTTTTTTAATAGTTTTAAAAATTTTACTTAGCTCCTTCCCTCCCTTCCTCCTTCCCTAATGATATTTATTTAGCTTCTGCCTAGAATGCTTACATTCTTTTTCCCTTGATGTGTAGCTCAGTGGAGCTTTACGGCTATTCTTCTCAGGGCTTTACCTGCTTGCTCAGGTACAATTATGTAATTAAGTATTTTTCTTTTCTTTATTTAGTAAGTAAAAATGAAACCCTAAGAAGTAGATCAGCAGCAGCATAAAAAAACAGGATTATACCCCACTAATTTACCACGAAAAGTTAGAAAATTAAAAAAAAAAATTAGTAAGGCAAAGATATATCCAAACTGAAAAAGACTACAGGACGTTTAGCTTTGCAAAGTGATTTAGCCCAGTTGATGCAACATTATAAGATAGTAAAATTTTAGTGTATAGGTGAATAAATAAAGACTTGCACTTTATAAGACAGAGGTACTAACAAAGCTGCCACAAATTAAAAATCCTATATGAAGATTGCAAATAAAGTTAATCAATGATAAGTTCATTTGTTGGCCTGAGTAACATTGTTTAATAAATTTTTGAATTTTTCAATCTGTAGACAACTCACCTGATTAGAGGATTAACATACCAAAGGGTTTTTTCTAAAAAAAGCAAGTCTTGGGAATGAGAATAAGCACAAGTATAATCCATCACTATCTGAGTTGAGAATTGAACCCACCTACATCCATGTAACTTAAGTATTAGGAAAGAGAACTGAGCCCACCTGTGTCAACATGACTTAAGTGTTTGTTCCAGAAAAGTTCGCACCCAGGAAGATAAGAATATAACCAAGAAATAATTTCACTCTTGACTTTAGGAAATTTGCGCAAACCAATTTGGATAAACAGTTTGCTCAACTAGGCAAACAGCTCTCCTATCAGAACAATAGATTGCTCACCTGGCCAACAGCTCACTTACCAAACAATATTTTACCTACTAGAGCTGCTTCAAAACTCTTGCCTCACTGCGTCCACCAGTTTTATGCCACCAACTGTGTCCAATCTCAATCAGTTTTCAGTTTTGAAAAAAGCCACTTTAAACCAATCATGACCAGATCTCAAACCTGATAGATATCCCTCTTTGACTTTCCCCTCAAAGACCTAACTAAAACTGTCCAGGTGATGCTCCCTCTTACTGCAATAGGTCTGATGAACAGCTTTGCCTACCTGACATATATTTTTTTGTTTTGAGGGGGAGTTGATGAGGATAACCATAGCACCACCCCCTCGCCTACTGCTAACAGCACCATTCACACACCACCATCCACTCCATCAAACTTAACTGATTCAGCTGAACTAATACAAACAAAACAAAACAAAATCAAATACCCACACAATAAGAAAAGAAAAATTCTCCTGTAAGAGAATGAGGCTTATTTGAGCAAGGAGATGTTTAGAGTACAGACCCTGTTAATTCTAGACTTAGGTAAATGCATTTGGATATGAACAAAATGTGGGCAATAATGATAACTGGACTGTGTGACCTTGGAAAAATTATCTAACCTGTCTCATCTGTAAAATAATGATAATTTAAAAAAATAATGAAAATTGCTAATATATATTTAGCCCTTACTACAACTGATGTGAAGCTGAAATCAATACACTTTCCCATTGATGTGCTAGACGATTCCGGGACTAGGCAAAAAAATTAACAGTTACATGGGGCAGGAAATAATTGTTCCTGGAAGACCTACCGACTAAAACAACTCATTTAGCAAGACTAACTGCTTCTGCATCAATATTCACACCAAACCCCTTGCCTCACTGTGCCTACCAATCCATAACTCTCACATCAAAAATGGCCTAATCCCGGACTTCTCTGGTGGGGCGGTGGTTAAGAATCCCCCTGCCAATGCAGGGGAAACGGGTTTGATCCCTGTGCAGGGAAGATCCTGCATGCTGAGGAGCAACTAAGCCCATGAGCCACAACTACTGAGCCTGTGCTCTAGAGCCCTGTGAGCCACAACTACTGAAGCCCATGTGCCCTAGAGCCCACATACAGCAACAGCTGAACCCGCATGCCTAGAGCTTGTGCTCCACAGCAAGAAGAAAGCCACCACAATGAGAAGCCTGCACACTGAAACAAAGAGTAGTTCCCGCTCACCACAACTAGAGAAAGCCTGCATGCAACAAAGACCCAATGCAGCAAAAAAAAAAAAAAAAAGGCCTAATCCCTATCAGTCAACTGCTCTGCAAGAGTCCTCCCCAAATCATCAATCTAAATTCTAATACCATACACAACACACATATAAACACATAATATATATATGCATAAAAATACATATATATGGTATTCTACATACATATTTTTATATATTATATACATATATATTTTTTTCCTCTTGACTTCCCTCTTCTGAGACTCTCCTAAGACTGTGGATTGGAACCCCCCCTCACCAAGTAGGTTTAATCAATTGAGTTCTGCTGGCTAAACTGGCTTTTGGGGGCTCCATATAGGGGTTGACAGATAGCTTAGGCCTTCTCCTAAATACCATACATGTATTAAATTCTTTAATCTTCCAAATAGCCCTATGAGGTAGGTAATATTATTATCCACATTTTACAAAAGAAGAAACAGATCTCTAGAGTTTAAACTTAGGAAAGTGCTTTTGTGAGGATTAAATATAATAATGCAGGAAAGAAGCACAGCATAGGTGCTAGCATAAAGTAAGGCTTATGAAATTATTATTTTTCTCTTTTGCTAATAACAGAAGGAGAAAAAATAATCAAGTCACCAAAGAGATCTCTACCACAAAGAATACTTTAGTGCTGGGAGAACTGTATACATTTTTCAAATCCCCAAAATGTTTGGTCATAGAAAAGCTAAAAGTTGGGAAATTTTAAGCAAATGTTCATTTCTGACTGTCATATGAAAAATAATGTATATTCATAATGTGTTTGTTTTCTAATATCTTCTTTTTTAAAAAAATATCCTCCTAATCCTTGATCTACAAAGAGACCATGGCACTCAGAGAATTTTTGTATTATGGCCAGAGCTGAGAAGCTAAGTGTTATTAGCTACATATCATCTAGATCAGGAGTCAGCAATATTTTTCTGTAAAAATCCAGGTACTGAGTATTTTAGGCTTTACCCTCCATATGGTCTCTGTCACAATTACTCAACATTGCCGTTGTAGCACAAAAGCAACCATAGATCATATATAGAGAAATGGGTGTGTTCTAATAAAATGTGTTTACTAAAAACGGTGGGCTCTTTTTAGTCTATGGGCTATATCTTGTTGACAGCTCTTCTGGGTGCGACTTTGAAAGCAATGTATGGAGTCCTGTGTTTTTTGATTTCCTTGATTTCCTACTCAGGTCTGTCAGTCCTGAAAAGCACTTATTCACAGATGTAGCATTGCTTATCTATTCACATACCCCATCACTAACTTTTCTGGGTTGTCATGACATTTAATATTGTACTTTGGTGGCTTCTGTGACAAAATAAAGATATCATAAGTAAACCCTGGCTGGGAAACAACTCAGTTGGCTGCCGTTTTGTGTGAGATCTGAAAGTCTGAATAGTACAATGCTGGCGTCACCCCGGCTGTGCTTTAGAGAAGGCAGTCTCTGTATGAGCTTAGACAACAACTTCACTAGGGATAAATGAACTATTTTGTTAAATTCAGCACCCAATCTGGTTTCATTATTTTAGAATATAAAAGTGTTTGGTGATTAGCTTTGTTTACACTTGGCAAAGTATTGCTTCCTTTTTGGGGGTGGGGGGAGACAAAAAAGCTCATAAAAATTTCAAAAAGCTTTTCACTTCAAATACTTCTTGCAAAACTGCATTTGGATGAGTTAAGTGTAAAGGAATCAAAACCATATGGATTGTACTTCTTTTAAAATAAACACTGATTTAAAAATTGAGGGAAAATTCTTGGAAAAGTAGGTTTTAGTCTTCAGAGACTCCAAACAGTCAGAAACAACGCTGAGAAATTTGATAAATCCAAAGCACAGCTGGGTTTACCCATTCTTAATTACAGTGTTTTCATTGTATATCATGTAAAAATAAACAGCCTCAGGAGTGGCCTACATTCAGTTATTTTAGAAGAGTATGGGGATTTTCATATATCTCTAGAGTAACCTTTGCCCAAATCCTGGATTTTAGGTAAATCACATTATAGTATTTGAAATGTTAAAATGTTAAGAACTTGTGACTCATCATATTTTATTTTCAAATGTCTAGTCTTTGCTCTAAATCAGAATTAACAAAATGTTGAGAAAGACCTATACACAATTCTCATAAGGTGACTTACTCTGATTAAATCTATACACTTAGATAGTTATCAAAAAATGAGAACCTAGTCCTCTTAATTAAATGATATTTCTAGATGGGAATTAATGCTCATCACAAATAATCCAAACCAAGTTTTCTCAATCACATTCTTAATTCAAATGAAATCAATTCAACTAACCATTAATTCATTCCCTACCATGTTGCAGGACCTTTGCTATGCACTAAAGGTTCAAAAACCAGAAGACATGGTATCTTAGAAGTGACATGTAGTTAGGCAAATTATTACAATACAATATAATGTCCTCTGTAACACATGTAAATATAAATCATTATGACTCCGGAGGAGAGCTGACCAGTTTACTAGAGGGAAAGGTAAAGACTTCTTACATAAAGGGACATTTAAATATGCCCACAACAGGTTAACAGGAGTTTGCCTGATGAAAAAAGGAAGTAAAACATTCCGTGTGAAGGAATGGCACATACAAAATATAGGATACTTTGGGGTGACCTGGAGTATCTCTGTGTGGCTGGAGTACAGACATACCTCGGCGATATTGTGGATTTGGTTCTGGACCACCACAATAAAGTGAGTGACACAAATTGTTTTGGTGCATATAAAAGTTATGTTAACACTATACTGTAGTCTAGCAACTGTGTGATAGCATTATGTGTAAAAAAACAATGTATATACCTTAATTAAAAATACTGCTAGAAATGCTAAGCATCATCTGAGCCTTCAGCAAATTGTAATCTTTTGCAACAGTAACATCAAAGATCACTAATCACAGATCACCATAATATATACAATAATGATGAAAAAGTTTGAAATATTGCAAGAATTAACAAAATGTGACACAGAGACACAAAGTGAGTAAATACTGTTGAGAAAATGGGGGAAATAGACTTGGTTAATTCAGGGTTGGAACAAAACTCCAATTTTAAAAAAACACAATATCTGTGAAGTACAATTAAGCAAAGTGCTATAAAACAAGGTATACCTGTATAAGGTGGGTTGGGGATAAAGAGAGTGAAAGCTAGAATGTCAGGCTAAGTCACGTAGAAAAACAGTATGTATGTCATGCTATGGAGTTTGGAGTTAATGGACAGCTATCGTTGGGTTTTAGGTGAGATACGGTGAGAAAGACAATTCTAATAGCTGGAGGATAATTTTTAGGGGTGTGTGTATGTGTAAGTGTAAGGAGGGATGGGGAACCCTATTCAAAAATAGGGAAGCTTGTTAGGACTCTTCAAACATGCATACTGGCTACTGCAACATAGCTAGTTTTGACAAGTGCAACTGCTACTCTGTCACTTAATTAAAAGTAGGTTCTCTGAAGGTAGGGCCTACTTACTGCAATATTCCCAGCCGCTAGCAAGTACCTGCCACATTGTAAGTTAGCAGTAAGAACTTGTCCAATGAATAAGTGACAAATGGAAAGGCAGAGTGGTTACTCACACCACCCCACTCACCTAGCAAGGAGAGGAAATTCACAGTTCAGAAGCATAGACTCACTAAAAGACTGCGACTTAATCATAGGACTGTAGAATTTTCCCCCATCCCCACACATCACTACCACATTACTAAAGACTTATTTACAGCAGTTCTGTTTACCCAGCACATTATGTCCCCCAACAAGAAAAAAGTTACAAGTTACACCAAAAGTAAAAACAACAAACAGACAAACAAACCCCACAAAAAACAGTTTGAAGAGACAGAGCAAGCATAGAATCAGACATAGCAGAGATGTTGGACTTATCAGACTAGGAATTTAAAACAATTATGGTGAATGTGCTAAGGGCTCTAAGGGATAAACAACATGCAAGAATGGATGGGGAATGTAAGCAGAGATGGAAATCCTAAGAAGGAAGCAAAAAGAAATGCTAGAGATAAAAGAAACACTGTAAGAGAAGTGAAGGATTCCTTTGATGGGCTTATTAGCAGGTTGAACACACCTGAGGAAAAAATCTCTGAGGACATATCAATAGAATCCTCAAAAGCTGAAAAACAAAGAGAACACACAGAATGAAAAAAAAACCAGAACAGAATATTCAAGAACTGGGACAACTACAAAAGGTGTAACATGCATAATGCTAGTACCAGAAGGAGAAGAAAGATAGAAAGGAACAGAAGAAATATTTGGAAAAAAAAAAAGAAATCACTGAGAATTTCTTCAAATTTCTTCAAATTTCTTCAAATAACAGATCCAGAGAGCTCAGAGAATACCAAACAGGATAAATATTTTTAAAAAGAAGAAAAGTAACCATACCTAGGCATTCATTTTCAAATTATAAAAATCAAAGATGAAGAAAAAATTATGAAAGAAGCCAGTGGGAGGGGAGCGGGGGGCAAACAGACACCTTATCTATAGAGGAACAAAGATAAGAATTACATCTGACTTATCCTCAGAAATCATCCAAGCAAGAAGAGAGTGAAGTGAAATATTTAATGTGTTCAGTGCTAAAAAACACCAACCTAGAATTCTGTACCTTGCAAAATTATCTTTCAGAGTGAAGGAGAGATAAAAAAACTTTTTCAAGCAAATAAAAATTGAGAGAAATTTTGTCAGTAGATCTGCACTGCAAGAAATGTTGAAAGAAATTTTTTGGCAAGACAGAAAATGACATAGGTCAGAACTCAGATCTACAAAAGTAAGAAAGAGCACCAAAGAAAGAATAAGTGAACGTAAAGTTAAACTTTTTCTTAATAGATCTAACAGATACCAGTTTGTTAAAAATAATACCAACAATGTATTTGATTATGAATGTTTATGTATATATCTTATATATGAATACATGCTTATATATGTTTATATAAAGTGAAATGAATAACAGCAATGATAAATGGGACACAAGGAAGAAATGAGAATAATTTTGTAATTATTAGGTACTCACACTATCCATAAAGTGGTATGGTGTTATTTTAAAGTGAACTTAGATTAGCTGTAAATGTCTAGTGCAGACTCTAGAGCAACCTCTAAAAACAATAATAAGAAGTATAAGTAATACATTAAGAAAGGACAAAATGGAATCTCATAAAATGCTCAATTAAAACCACAAAAGCGGTTAGCATGGTCAAGGGACAGAGGGGGCTTTCTTTTACTTCCCACCACATCTTTTTATGGTTTTGTGCTGAAAAGGCAAGAACTCACACCCAAACTTATTTAAAGACAGAGCGAGAGAAATGCCACCCTACAAACAAGCATCTAAAAGCAATTGCTGAGACAGCTATAACCAGCAACAATTCCCTGGCCCCCTTCCCCATCCACTTATCCCTGCCATTAAAAAAAATGAAAAAATAAAGATAAAAAAATGAAAAAATAAAGATTAAAAAAATAAAAACACAAAAGCAGAGTAAGTAGAAATAAGAACAAAAAATGAGGACAACAAATAGAAAACAGTAACAAATATGGTGGATAGTAATCTATGTCAACAATCACTTTGAATGTCAATGGTCTAAATGTACCAATTAAATGACAGAAATTGTTAGAGTGGATCAAAAGAAAACACCCAACTATATGTTGTCTACAAGAAACTCACTTCAAATAGAAATACAAGTATAGATTAAAAGTAAATGGATGGGGCTTCCTAGGTGGCGCAGTGGTTAAGAATCTGCCTGCCAATGCAGGGGACACAGGTTCGATCCCTGCTCCAGGAAGATCCCACATGCCACGGAGCAACTAAGCCCGTGTGCCAAAAAAAAAAAAAAAAAAAAAAATGGATGGAAGAAAATATACCAGGCTAACACTTATCAAAAGAAAGCACGAGGACTTCCCTGGTGGTCTAGTGGTTAAGACTCCATGCTTCTACTGCAGGGGGCACGGGTTTGATCCCTGGTCAGGGAACTAAGATCTCACATTTTGAGTGGCCAATAAAACAAACAACTCCCCCTCCCCCCAAAAAAAACAAAACAAAAGAAAACAAGAGTTACCATATTAATTTCGGACAGAACATCTGTAAATAGGTGTTCACTATAAAATAATTTTGACTTTGTGAATGAAAATTTTTATAATAAAATGTTGGAGAAAAAAATCCAATAAATAATGTATTTAATAATATGAGAATATCAAAGAAATGTGAATGCAGACTGGATATTTGATGATATTAAGGAACTATAATATTTATTTTTGTGGGTGATAATGGTATTGTGGTTATATTATTTAAATAGATCTTATCTTTTAGAGATACATTCAAAAATATGAAAACCAGATTTTTGAGACCCTTGCCAAGTTTTTCTTTGTTTGTTCCTCAAATTTATATTTTGTTAATTCATGCAATTGACCTTATGGGATTCCCAGTTCTATTTTTTTTCTTGTGACATAATGACCCTGAAAACAACATCTTTATTAAATCATGGAGCAAAAATAGAGCAAAGGAGTGATTATTTTACAAGTTAAAGCCTATGAGCTCAAGAAACACTGGGACCTAAGAGAATCAATTAATATAATTTATCACATCAAAGGGCTAAAAAAAGAAAAATCACATGGTCATATTAATAGATGCAGAAAAAGCATTTGACAAACCCAATGCCTTTTATCATGAATATAAAAACTCTCAGTAAACTAGGAAGAAAGAGAAACTTCCTCAATTTAATAAAGAATATCTACATAAAACCTGCAGATAACATCATACTTAGTGGTGAGAAAGTTGAAGCTTTCCTACTAAGATCAGGTACAAGGCAAGGATGTCCTCTCAACACTCCTTTTCAACATTATATGGAAATTCGAGTTTAAAATAAATAAGACAAGAAAAGGAAATATAATGTACACACATTGGGAAAAAAGAAAAAAACAACTGTGTTTGCAGATGACAATCATCTTTGTAAAAGATATAAAATAATTCTCAAAACTCAACAATAAGAGAACAAACAATCTGATTTTAAAAATAGGCTAGACATCTCACCAAAGTAGATACACAGATGGCAAAAAAACTTATGAAAGCAAGTTCCACATCATGTGTCAACAGGGAACTACAAGTTAAAGCAACAACAACATAGCACTACAGCCTTGTTAGAATGACCAAAATCCAGAACAATGTAACTAAAGACTGTGACTCACAGACCTCCAGCTATAGGCGGCACCACTGACCAAGGGTCCTGAAGCTGTGCCACACCTCCCACAGGCCACACCCAGTCAATTACTGAGCATCCTGGGGAGAACAAAGGCAGGCCCTTCCTGGAGACAAGGAACTCCTGAGATAGTTTACTTCACTCAAGAACTCTTGATGGCCTTGCTGAAGAGTCTTGATATCGTTGGATAGTTAAGGATGCTTCTGCTGAATCTCCCTGCTGTCTCTCCTTCACTAGGGATCCAGTCAGCATCATCTTCAGATAGATCTTCTAGTCTCTTCTAGCTCCCTCTCCATTTTCTTTCACACTGTTGTGTTCCCTAATAAAATCCTTGCAAATTAAATTATATCTTGGTATTTGTTTCTTAGGGGACTGGAATAGTACCCTGAAAGGGCCCAGGGAGAGAGTTCTTCTACTCCATAGTTATTAATGTCTCCACCATCAAAAATCAAACTTGTTTAACAATCTTTACATCACAGTTTACATTTTCAAAATGAAACAAACACACAAAGCATGACCTAGCATGCTTGCTACAACTACATACGGGATTAAGTCCAGACTTGAAGTTCATTTCATACGTGGTCTCCTATCTATTTCCAACACCCACTTACTTCCCACTCTAAAGTGACTTGAATTGTAACCATTCCTCATTCAACCTGCAACTGCTTTGTGTTTTTGCCAATTTTGCCTTTTGTGTTTAAACTGATCTTCACAATTCCAACCCCACCACTCAAGGCCCATCTGAATGGCTTCCTTAGCTCTGAGACCTCTTCCCAATCTCTCAAGTAGGAGTACCACCACCACAATTGCTTAATCTGCAGGTGTGCATATGGCTAAGTAATAGAGCTAATTGTATATCTAATCAAACTGTGTGTAATTCCTTCTTGTGTTCTCCATAGTGCTTAACTGACAGCCTAATACACTGTAGATGCTAAGATTAATAAAAAGCCAAATCAGTCAATGTTATGTAAAGGAAATAAAATAGATTTAGAAATAGAACAATTTGGGTTTATATCTCAGATCCCTCACTTACCAGTTGTGTGACTTGAGGTAAATCACTTTCTCTGAGGTTCATAAAATGGGCATAAGAGACCTCACATTACAGAGCCTTTATGGGGATTAAATGAGATAATTCATTTATTTTCATTCATCCAACAAAATGAGTACCTACTATAAGCCAGGCACCGTGTTGAGTCTAAAGGATACATTATGGGAAGAAAGAGGGTGCCTAATTTCCAAAAATTTTATTTTAGTGTAAAAAGGCAGTAAAAATTTAAACAATTAAAAAATTTGCAGATTGTTATAAATTTTATGAGGAAAATAGGCATGATGCTGTGCTAGATAATGATGGGAAAGGGAGGGTGTGAAATTTAGGATGACCAGGAAACATATCTTTGGGGAACAGCCGGACAGTGCATAGTATGTGCTCTGTATTAAGCCGGGTTCCACCAGAGGAACAGCCAGTTCCTGAACCAGTTCCGGACACACATACTCACAAACACACATGTGCACACACACACAAACACATACAATTATATTGTGCAATTAGTCCTCAACAAAAAAGAAATATATATAACTTACAATTAGACATGAATTCCTCTAACTGAAAACACATTTACCTAGTGTGTGTGTGTTCATATATAATCTATATGATTTATTGCAAGAATCTGGCTTATGGGATTGGCTAGCTTGGCAGTCCAAAACCCATATGGCAGACTGGAAACTAGAGCTGAGGCTGAAGCTACAGTCACAGGTGGAATTTCTTCTTTTTCAGTGAAATCTCAGAGCTTTTTGGGGGGACAGATTTTCAAATGATTGGATCAGGCCCACCCAAATTATCAAAGATAATCCCCTTTACCTAAAGTCAACTGGTTGTAGAGTTAATCACATTTACCATTTACCAAATACCTTCACAGCAACACCAAAATTAATATTTAATTGAATAGCTGGGTACTACAGGCTATCTAAGTTGACATGAGATTGACTATCACATAATCTAAAATGTTAATTTTTTTGCCACAAATTGCTTAACTTAAAGTACACTTTGGAGGACCTGGATGTACAATCACCTTTCCAATGAAAATCATTCTTCCAAGGCTTTTAGAAAATCTCTCATATCAAAACCACAGTAAATAAGGATTTTAAGAAAAAAAGATGTTTCATTTTCTGAAGTGAAACAACACATTAGTCAATCTTTCCTGTTGTAAGATTCTATACCATGACAGCTGAATAGGCCAAATTCTAATCTGTTCATTATTCTTAAATATGAAAAAAAATAGTTGAAAAGATTTCATTGCTCCAAAAGACCCAGAAGGCAGCACAACTATCAAATATCTTTAAAAGATTAATGGCAAAAAACTATACTTCCTTCCTTGTGGTACTTCATATTTTTGATTCTAGATAAATATGTTTTCAATATTAATTTAATACTGATCAAATACGCATGACTTCCATATTAAAACAAAATTGAAAACACATTTATTTTGCAAGTTAATATTATATGACATGTGAGTTGGAAAATCCAAGTTAAAAATCAGTATAGAAAGTTTGTTAAAATAAATCACATGCAAAATGAACTCAAAAATATATATACTTATCCCTCTTCATTTATCAAGCATTAATGCTTTTGTGTTTTTTTTTCTTTACATGAAAAAAATAATTTTAAATTAACAGATGCTTGTTTACCTTTTTTTCCCTCCTTGTTTCTTAAATTCCAAATAATATAATCTAAGCTCTTGGTTTCATAAACATGGACAGACCTTGGTACTTCTTGCCAACTTTTCCCCTGGGAGACAGGGAACATCACTTTTTGCAGAGCTACAGACTATATTGACCAAAGAAGGTAAAATAGCCCCTAAACTCATTGCAATTTATTACTGATTAGGCCATTGTCATATCGACTGGAAACTTATGCTTTCACTGCAGTTTGAAGTCATTCTTCTTTTGGGTATGAGGGTGTCCAACTGTTGCAACAGTTTTAAGTGCATATCTTCCTTCTAGTCTGACCACAGTGTTCTGTATTCTGATGCAGGGTACTTCTAGTCATCTTGAACATACTAGCTATAACCCATAATTGGTACTTTGAGATCCAGTTTTTCCCTCGGACCACAGAATGGAAGATTGGAATATTTCTATAATTCAGAGCTATGCTCTCTTCCAAGATGATTTTGTTTTTTTAACACCATTTCCACCCCTGTCCTGTTCTCTCCCTCAAAATTATTTTTAAAATACATGTTAAACTAAAAGTAATTCCACTCGCTGCTAGGAGAAAGCGATCTCTCAAGTTAAGGAATATTGTACTGAAATTTTAGGATCATTATAACTGTTATAATGATGAATAGTTAAATAAACATAAAAAGTCATGAATTGATATTTTTTTGAGTAATAAAATCTATGCTAAATTTCAAAGGATGAGATTGGAAAATTGTACACGAATAAAACAGATGAGGAAACTAAGTAATGGGAAGATACCTGAATTACTCGTGTCTCTGTGTTAGGCATAGCAATTTTTAATGCCCTATTACTTGCTCAGGGTTTATATCATGAGGCTTGCAGCTTTGGTAAATGCCATATGTTGTAACATCTTCCATGTGATACATGATGCACGTCAGCATATTAAAGGCTTCAAAGTGAAAAACTCTGAGTTCTTGTTGCCTAAACTTATGGTTGTCCCTTGGTATCCGTGGGGGACTGGTTCCACCCTGCTGATACCAAAATCTGTAGATGCTCAAGTCCCTTGTATAAAATGACCTAGTATTTGCATATAACCTATGCATATCCTCCCATATACTTTAAATAACTTCTAGATTACTTACAATACCAAATACAAGGTAAATCCTATGTAAATAGTTGCCTGCAAGTGGCAAGTTCAAGTTTTGCTTTTTGGAACTTTCTGGAATTTTTAAAAAATATTTTCTACCTGTGGTTGTCTGAATCCACAGATGTGGAACTCGTGTATATGGAGGGCTAACCATATTTAATTACATTTCTTTTTTTGCCAATTAATATCATGAGGAGCTGGTGCTTTCTGGAATATGTTCTAGAAAATATTACGCTAGATCTAATAGCTGGTGTAAAGTATAGTCAAAGATTTGGGGATCAGAACCAGAAATACATAGTCCCTAGGATTCAATGAGGAAAGGGAGGTGTACAGAGGGGAAAGGCAGTGGTGACATACACCAAAAGATCAAGAAGAAAAGTACTAAGGAAAGGAATGTTAGTTTTCGATCAGGATGAAACACTAGTGACTAGCGGTGTAAAGTTGTAGGTCAAACTAGATCTCAGAAATGTTAGTGATGAAAATGTATTAACATTAACATTAACAGCAATCTGACTCCATTGATCTTGTTTTGAAAGAAAATAAATACAGAACTAATTAGAAAAGATAACTGTGTTAAGTGAATTGAGTATTATTCATTATAGCAACAGCTGAAACTTTCTATGTTAGAAGTTAGAAGGGGAAGACTGATTGTGAAAAAAAAAAAAAGATCATAAACAAAGCTTCCAGTAAAGACATTAGATAAAAGCACACGAGTTTATCTTCTTTCCCATCCAAAATCCAATACTATTAAGATTGGGATTGGAAGATTCATTATTGTTAAGATATCAGTTCTTTTCATATTGATCTATAGATTCAATGTAATCCCCATCAAAATCCTAGCAGGTATTTTTATAAAAATTGGCAAGCTGATTTTAAAATTCATATGGAAATGCAGAGGACTTAGAACAGTCAAGAAAACTTAAAAAAGGACAAAGTTGGAGGAATAACATTATTGGATTTCTGAATTTACTAGAAAAGTACAGTAATCAAGACAGTGCCATGTTAGTGTTATAACAGGCAAATAAGTCAATAAGTCAATATTCTAGAGATAGTAAAGAATTTGAATCTTTATACTGAGAAATCTCCCTGAATATCCAGCACAATCCACATTTATGTAAAAATTGCAAAATTTTAGAATATTTCAACCACAAATCCTAATAGCTGAGTACGACATCCAGACCCTAATTCTTATTTGTCAATAATATCTGGGGTTTATAAAATTTCTGATATTTTTTCTATAAATCCTATCAGGAAGTAGGATTATTTAAAATAAGAACACGAGTCCAAAAAGTATAAAAACTCTTTTTCTTTCAGGGCTGCATAAAAAAATATAGGATTCATGATGTGTAGAGAAATAGGGATATGCCTAGTGCCCCCTCTTTCCCCGCAAAACAAGGGGAAGATTTAATAGAGGATTTCATGCTTGGTGATATCCATTTCAGCAGAAGAGGTTCCTCATTTCAAGTAAGAATGTTAAAATGGAAATTCAGAGAAAAGAGGTCTCCTGCTACAGCCATCATGGGAAGAGAGAAAAATCAATTACTCCAAATACAAATAATCTTGGATTAGCCATAATGTGTTTCATTTGTGACACCCTTTTTTGCTCAGCTGTTGTAGTACCTAAGTTAGATGAGTACTGCTTATCACCCTGAGAGGAAATGCAACAAAATAAATGGTTTGTTTTCAGGTCCTGGATCCCTTGGGCTTTGCTTGTTGATATTGGCAGAGAGCAGTGAAACTGGGCAGGGAGGGATGGCAGTTCAGGGAAGTCCTGCATTCTGCTCTCTTGAGAGCAGAAAATAGCCTAGAGAAAGGTCCAGGCTCCAGGAGGAATGTGCTATAGAGAAATCAGGTTCAGCACTGATATGAAAACAGGGCCTGGGTGGCTTCTTTGTCACTGGTTTTTAAGACATCATATGTTCTAAAAATTGTGCACAATATTGAAGAAAGACAACTTAGCACGTGTGTTTGGTACTCTCATAATCCTTAATCGTTGACATTTACTACAACTTGGATCACTCTTCATCACCACTCTTTATCACATTATCAGGATTTTTAGGAACTTGATTGTTGAGAGAGGTCTGCAAATCTTCTCATGAACACAGAAAATGTTATTTTCACAGATGTTGCATTATGTCCTACCTCATCATAGCATAAGCTGAGTTCAAAATGAAAAATTTTATTTTTTTCAGTTAAAAAATCCATAGAGTTCTGTATTATTCGAGTGGAGTTTTCTTATTATGTCATGAACTGACCCCTCCTCAAAAGAAATTTGTTAATGAATCTGTGAAACATTCATCCATTTTTATTTAACAACGTACATTTACAGAGCACCAAAAATATGCTTGGCAATATGAGATATTCTGGAAAAGACACAGAGAGATTAAGAAGAGATAGAAATATCACTGAATACTTAAAATGGCACTGACAAAGAAGTGCTATAATAGAAAGATGTAAAAAGTATTATAAGAGCACAAAGGGAGATCATTAGGAAGTTTCCCTCAGATGACATTTAAACTGCTTCCTGGGGGGTAAATACGAGTTTTCTTGAGAAAGAGTGGAGTGTTTCACAAACAAAAAGACAAGAATGTACAATGGTACAATACAAAATCAAGGTTTTGGTGTTTTTAGAACAGCATGCAGTTTACTGAAGTTGAAGCACAGGTATACCTGGGGCAGGTGGGGAAGGAAGACACATGAAGCCAAAGAAGTAAATTCAGAATAATAACAAAAACAGACAAAATAACTTTTCTTATACTAAAAGTAAAAGGGAACAAAAGGCAGTTTCTATGAAAAGGACCAACATGATTAAACAGATGAGTAGCTTAGACACAGTGCTGTGGTAGCGCAAGAGTTGGCCTGGAAGGAGTGGTAAACAGTAGGAGGCAAAAAAAAAATGTAAATCTCTGAATTAACATTTTCTCTTCTAAATATTTATAATTTGTAAACTATAGGGACTTTGATGTTAGGAGGAAATTCATGAAGCATTCTCTAGATCCAGAGCTGATGATAAAAAATGCATTTCTGGAATATTCACTGTCTAAAGGAATATGCCTGGCAGCTATGGGGTTTGGAGAGTGCTGGTAGTCCAGAACCAAGGAGAGATGCCCCTCTCCAGAGCCAGTCAAAGAGCAGGGCAAGATAACTGTTTTCACAAGTAAATGGTGAATATTCTAGATGCCTAATCTATTTTGTGTTAGACATAGAAAGACTTGCTCTCTGAGAAGCGTTCCAAGAATTACTTTCTCTTGGTGGAATTGCGTTATATATTATGATGATTTTGGTATATGTTAGATCTGATACTGTTTGGACAAAAGCCAAATAGAAAGGATTGCTGTTGTTTAATGATGATATAAGATAGGAAAAATGCCATACGTAGTATTCTTTAGGAAAAATAGTAATAATTAGATTTCAGCTGATGAGGTTTATATTTACAGTGAAACTTTGCAAAGCTCTGTGCTGAAAGAATCCTGTAACCTGAACTGTCAATAAGCTCCTAGCATGCTCACTGTAAAGGTATGAGAGACACTTCTAACACATTTTCTGTTTGGCCCTTTAAACTCCTAAATTGGATTAACTCTGTGGTTGACCTATAACTGATTGCACAGAGCTTGGTCATTTAAATACCTGGGGGTATTTAATGCCTCAGGAAATGCAGATCTTATTTAGTTCAGCCTTACTCAAACCAAAACCAAATTGCAGCATCTGAGAAAACATATTTTTGCTTTTCAACGTATTTCCAAGTGACTGCTCACTGAACATTCCCCAGAGGTTGGTATTTTGGTTCTTCCTCTTGATGGTGATATTTTGCTTAAATAATTCAATTAAAAATTAATACTCACCATGAGTTAAGAAACCACGCTGGACACTAATTCAAGGATGATAAAGACCTGCCAAAAACTCATTTATTAATGCTGGTGGAGGTGTGAACTGGTGTGCCATCTTGGAGAGCTATTAGGCAATAGAAGTGCATACTCCCTTAACTACAATCTGAAATGCAGAAAACACCGAAAACAGACTTGTCGGCAAGACTTGACCTGAAATGATGGAAATGAGATTATTTATGACCTTTATTCTATTTAATGAGAATATTCATACATTTTGCTGTGTAGATATTAATGTTTAATTACTGGACATTACCCCAGGCAGATAGCCCTACTGATGTTACATGATATATGTCATATGTCTTGTTATTACCTCCTTAAAATATGAAAAATTCTCAATTCTGAAACACATCTGACTTTGAAAATTATATATAAGGGATTATGGATCTATATTTCCCTCTTCCAATGTTATTAAACATTTTGACATGTGAAATCAGCTGTGTAAATAAAACTGTTAGCATTTACCCCAAATCTTTTTGTTTTATAGACTACATTTAAGCAGTCAACTCCTCAGACCTCCTACACAGTTTACTTGATAATGTTAAAAAAAAAAAAAAGACACAGAAAAAAGAAAAGCCTCATTATGATGTTGTAAAATGTTTAAAATGTTTCTTAGGGTATATATGTATAAATATAGCTGATTCACTTTGTTGTACAGCAGAAACTGGCACAACAGTGTAAAGCAATTATACCCCAATAAAGATTTGAAAAAAAATAAAGAATAAAATGTTTCTTTATTTTTTAATGTTACTTTTTCTATAGTGTAAGTCCTGCTTTTCACCTGTCTTTTTCCCTTTGTTACCTGTATTTGGTACTGTCATGCAGACTGCTGTGGAGGACTCTCATGGAACTCCAGCGAGCCAGGGGACCCACATTGAAAACCACCATTTGAAAGGACTATTTTAGATGGTACATTAAATAGTACAAAAGCAACATAAAATGCTGCCCCTCACTTTTGTATATGGCTCAGAACCAAGACCTTCCTTCATTCTTAACTGGGACCCAAGTTAAATTAGTTCCTTATGTGTCTGGTGTTTTTCAGTTTTTCAATTCATCTTGTGCAGTCATAGAAATGAATAATAAAAGCTGAACTAAGTCTAACAAGAAAAACACACAACAGGATTCAAAAGAAGATAATTAAATTCCTCAATTGCTGTAAGGCCAACATTAAAAATATGAAGAAATTGGTCTCCTTTTTGTATTTTAGCACACCTCTTCTATCATCTGCACAAATGTAGCTTCTTAGCCAGAACTTATTTAATCTAATGGCAAAACAACTTAGAGGCTTGGGTCAAGGGCTTAGTCATAGTTTTGATTTCAAGCCACATGAGGAATAAAACAAACAAACAAAGAAACAAACTTACAGGAAAATCTGCTTGCCACTGAATCTAAGTTTATGATTTTTAAGACTGGACCCCCCCTTAAAATAACTAATTTGTATATAGATGAGTGTTGAAGATAATATCCCTAATTGAGCATTCTCATTCACTAAGAAAATATATTCATAAAAAATTAAAAGATTGATATCCTTGGGTACCATAACCAAGGATTAAAATAAACACCGATATTAACCTCACCACATGTTTTATGTGTTGTTTACTTTTAACTTTAACCATATTCTTTGTTTCATACAAATTGTCTGTTCCAAATAATATTCTTACCCTTGGTTGGCCCATTATGAGTCATTGGCTTAGGGATTTCTGTATTTCTCTACAACCCCAGGATCAAAATATATTTGATATGTGTTGAATAGATATCTTTAGGGTATGTACTGGCTGCAGATTGTTTAGAGAAGTGTGTATGTGTGTGTGTGTGTGTGTGTGGTGTGTGCATATGCACACGTACATGAGTAAGTGTGAGAGTGTGTTTTTGTACATTTATCTTCCCTGATGCTTGCCAACTATCTGTTGTGAACATCTACAGCTTAGGCAGAGTTTCGAAAGGATTACGGTTCTTAAATAAAGGGGGTTAGTTGTGGACGTGCTGTTTTGAGAGGTGATTTTCCCACTGTTTTCTTTGGAAGCTTAGTTCTTAAAAGTGTCTTGAAAGGTTTTTGACATTTGATTTCAATTTAATATTTTAACTGTAATAAATTGTTAAGACACACATTCAAAGGTGTTATACACTAAATTTTAACACATTGTGGACCACCAGCATACTGACTTCTGCTGCCAGGTGAATTCATTTTTGCACATGCCCTAACTTAAAATCTTTCTTACCATCTCTGGGACTATATTTGAACTAGCAGACACGTGTCCTTGATTAAGATGATTATAGTGTACTGGGTTGTTTGTAACTCATATCTGTGCATGTCTGTGCACGTGTGCGCACACACACACATATACATACACAAATATAAGGTTATACCCTCTTGCTAGTCTGTAAGATTCAAGATGCCCTACTTCCTAAACAACGCAGTAAATTACAAAAATAAATTGAATGCCAAGGCTGATGGGACTTCAGCAGTCATCTAAATTACTGTCTGAAAGTTTTGTGTTTGTCAAACAGAATTTTCATTTCTTTTCATGTTGTGCATTTCCATGCTGTTTGAATGTTCACAATGTATGTGCATTATTATTGTCAAAAAGAAAAATTGATAAAGAAATATTACATGATAAAATGCAGTCAATCTCTTTTGCATTAGATTTATTTTAAAAAAGAATATTTCACTGCTAAAATATTTGAAAACACCACTTTAGATGAATTGATTTGAAAACTGTACTTACAGTCATGCTAATTTGTAACTGATAAATACTCAGGCAATTGATTTATATTGTTGTTCTATCTCTTTTATTAGCTTTAGTACCTGGGTAAGAAACAGGATTATTTCTGAGCTATTTCCTCAATAGTAAAATATAGTTAATAATAGTTACCTTTGTGGTTGTTGTAGGATTAAATTAGAACAGTTAACACTGTTCCTAGCTCATAGTAAGTCTTCAACAAATGGTGTCTTTATTATAAAATATTTTAAGATAATTAAATGTGTTAAAAACTAAGCAATTTAAAATGCATAAAGCCTGGTCACTTGATGTTGTAATCTGAAAAAAAACGAACAAGGAAACAAAAAACTGTATTACTTAGGTTTTCCACAGCATTTATTCAAACAGATATAAAATGGTTAAGAGCTGGGTTCTACTGGAAATAGGCTGAGATCAATTATATTTCACATTTTCTCAACTTCTCTAAATTGAACTTCCCAGTTTGCAGATGGCATTAAGCTTTCTCTGAGTAGTGAAATGCCAGGCTGGGGGTGGGGGTGGGGGGATGCACAATGTTACTGTGAGTGGGTGGAAAAGTGCTTGGAGGAGTTCCAGGGAAAAAGGTAACCAGTTGAAAGGGAAAAAAATGCACCATAGGACGGCCATGAAATGATTCTTCTAAGCAACCCCTCACAAAACAAGAGCAGAGAGGTTGCCATTATGGGAGTTTCCCCCACGAAATAAGCTCTCAATGCCACTGACAATTAAATCATAGGCCTCAACCAGTTTCCCAGAAACAAACCAAAGAATTTACTTTCATCCGTATTCAAAACCATGGTGTATCTACATCTAGGGCAGCATTTGCGAAACTGATCACTTCAATAAGGAAGAAAATAAGCAAACAAACAAATACAAGGAATTGAGGACTAGAGTAATCATGTGCTTAAGAGGATATTTATTTGACTATAAAATTGAAATTCTCTCCCATTTAAAATGGTGTGTATATATACTTACAATCATCACAAGAGCTGTCTAGAGGCAAATCATGATATAAACAGAATTCGTTTCAGGTTGACTTCCAGAGAACACCTAGCAGTGACCTACCATGAAGCAAAACAAGTGACATATGCCTAGCTCGTGACTATTCACTAAGCAATTATTTGTTACCTCATTTAGTTGTCAAAAGATTTCCTAGGAGCTCTGGGTGGGGTGAGAAACTGGCTGGCAGGGAGACTTCTGTGTGTTCTCAGCCATTTATAGGATGGAGTATCATCAATAATGACAGCGTTCTGTGAAGAAACAGAGGCCCATAAGACAAGAAAATATTTCTTATAGGTAGATCTTTGAGTTCTTTTAGTTATTTTTATGGGGTTTTTTAAAAAAATATTTTTCTCCTAAGTCCATATCATTGGGGGCTTCCTGTAGGTATTTTAATTACTTTTAGTTTGTTAAATACAAACATAAATTCTTATTGCACATGACTACTTATTTTCTCAGCTATTTCTTGGGAGGGGATTGAAATTTGTATTTGGGAACCAAACACTGTTATCTCCCTCTCCCATTTCAGTTTTAAGCTAAACAAATAAAATGCCATATATCTAAGGTTTTCCATTTCTTTATATTGTCAAAGATCATTCAGAATATCCAGTAATAACATTTTCCATTATATCCATTCATTTTGATATTTTGCTTTTGGTGATTCTGAGGGATGGGATCCAAACTGAGATTAAAATCAATTAACCTGAGGTCACTGCAATGCAAAACAGAACTTTCCAAGACTGGGCAGGTGGCCTGAACTTCTTGTTTATTTAGGTTTAAATGATCTCTGAACATTCTTTTTTATATCAGATTGGTATAGCATAGGTGGAACTAAGCGGTCTGATGAAAAACCTTTGATTTTTATTCAAAACTGTCATACTGTGAGAACAAAAAATGGATATTGCTTGGCATAAAATAACTACAGGAATGTTTTTATCAGGATACAGGAATGCCTGGAGTATTAACCTATGTAAAGACAGGACTTCAATATACCCTGCTCTCTGGGGACTGCCTTTCAAAGTGCTTCTCTCAATTGTTAGAATTTTACCAGAACTGAACCAGAAATTCTCTTTGTTCTCCACTAACTGATGCAGCAATTGCAACAAAACAATGCTTAACGGTGGTTTAAAAGTGCCAGTAAGTACACAAACACAAACATACCAAGAACAGCAGCAGCAAAATCCAATTTAAGGTGGTCAGATGCAGTGTTTTTAATCAAAGAAATTTATCTCCTTCTTCTGTGTGTTTTGCGTCTATTTTCCCTTAACTCATTTTTACGTGTGAATATCATGCCTATTTTCAAAAATTGTGACCCAATTTTTCTCATTAGAAGCTCAAAACATTTTATTCACTATTCAAAGTCTTTCAGATCACCAGCAAGCCATGAGAAACAGATTTCAAACAGAAGAATAAAAAATTTATTATAAAGGTCAGAAAAAAGGAGACTCTGAGAACAGGCAACTGAAATGATATATTCTATACTGGGGATTTTGGAAGCATTGAATTTGATATTTTGAGGATGAAGTGGCCTGTGGAATTAGGTAGCTCCCTAATGTTTTCAGCTCATGTTAAGCATATAAGGATGGAACCTGGTAAAGAAAACCATAACTAGTTCTGCGGGACTGAGAGTTTTTAATTCTTTTCATTCTTGAAATCAGGCTCAGCAATAAATAACGTACACACACTTTTGAACAAAGCACAATTTCATTAGGAAAAAAATGAATTTTGTGTCATTCTCTAAATGAGGAATATTCTGTATAATGTACATAATATACATTATTAATTGCTCATTTTGGAAAAAAATTACTTCCATTTGGAAAGTTTTTTTTCCCTCAAGTCAGCAGAAAGTATAATCACGCACATTTTAAATAAAGGTATATATTTTTTATTCATGCCCAGAGTATGTTAGAAATAATGAAATGTTCACATAAAAGTAAGATGGATAACAGCATGAGAGTATGAAAAAAGTACTGAAAATGCCCTGCTTGAATAAGCAACCATTTATGAAAAGTGTGAATATAGAGACAGGAAATACCACGGAGGAGGAGGGTAGAGCTGAACCTGATCACAGGTGTAAAAACCTGGCTGAAATGAGTAAAAGGACTGTTTCAGGTTTGGAGATAGAACTAGAGATGAAGTATGGGACGAGTTGTGAATGAGAACTTTTACAGAACTAACTTGCCTATTTCCCATTTTCTGAGCATGCCTTGTGTATTCTGCCTCTGCACCTTTGCTGGACACAAGCCAGTGGGCCTTGGATGCTTACCTATTATCTTCTAGAGATTCCCCATGTGGAAATTCTACGTAGATGTTAAAATCAAGCTTAAATGCAACATTCCCCACAAAGATTTTCTAATCCCTCAAGCTATGATCTCTACCATCTCTAAACTCTTATAACACTTTATAAAACACCCCACATTAATTAGTCATTACCCTACACTAGGCAAGACCTTTACACATGTATATTAGCTCACTGAATTTTTGCCCAAAGCCTTATACATCTATTATTCTCTTTTTAAAGATAGGGGAATATGCCTAGCAAATTTAATAACTTGCTGCAAGCCTCATAGTTAGGAAGTGGAAGATTTGGATTCACACTAAGTTCAATTTAAAAAAAAAACTGAATCCTCTTTTATATAACAATTTGTTGTGAATTCTGCATTTTTTTTTTACCAAGTAAAACATTTTGAGTTGCAAGTAACAGAAATCCTTTCCAAATTAAATTAAACTTAAGGTTTTTATGATAGTACCATATAGGGGGTTATATCACAGAATTTAAGGGCAGGGAAGGCAATGGAACTTTATGAAGGAGTGACATGAAAGTTGACCAATCACGAGATGGATTGGGACTTTAAGATCTGGAGTTGGCTCCTTGTATTTCTTCTGGCCCTGCCACAGTATGGTTTGGGTGGGATCAACCTCAATCCCTGATTCATGGTGCAGCATGTTAGTCTAAGTTACCTAGGGTTCATTGCAACCCTAGGTCTCAAATCAATGTTTGGCCTTTCCTGGCCATAGTGATGATTTCTGGGTTGAGCATGTGACTCAAGTGGGCCAATGAAAATGAAACTCAAATCATTTTTATGATGGTTGGAAAAGAGGGTTGGGTTCTCTTCTTTTGATGGATGATTTCTGCGTATGAGCTTGAGGATGATTATCCGTTTACTACCACGAAGAAAAATGATCTGAGATCAAACCAGTAAATGAAGGAGGGTAGTGACTCAGGGAAATAGAACTGAGCCCTGATCAAACACCATCTGATCTGTATTCTAAGTGGTAGATTATATAATTGTTTCAGAATATTCATTGCCTATCCCTCTAAGATTTATATTTACCCACCCCACTGACATCAGCCTTTGCCATGCAACCTGCTTTGTGAGTTGGAAAAAGCATGTGATTTTTGAGAAGAAGCTTTAGAAGCCAATATGTAGTTCCACCATTTCTTTGTATTATTCCATGAGATGTGATAGGTAGGGACTGCCCTTCAGCCTGCTTACAAGGACAAAGTAGACCCTTGTAGATCAGCAGCCTGCTTCAAAGCAACATTTAATATAAGCTACTGTAATTTTGGAATTCTTTCTATATCATAACCTAGTGAAAAGTGATTACTACTGTCACCTCTGATCTTTGCCATTGAAAAAGCCAATGCATGTCCTGCATTGTTGCAGCCAGTATGAGTTTTCTGTTATTTTGTATTGAAAATATCTTAACTGACAAACCCATTTTAGTCAACTGAATAATGTTGTTAACCCTCACTGGTAGTAGGAAAGCCTTTTAACCTGAAAACTTTCCAAACGTACATCATTATATAATCTTGCATCCATAATGCCCAATACTGTACTTAGTTTAGGGTAGTTGTGGCTACCAGGAGGGAGGACACCACCTCTGTGGACATCCACATGAAACGGAAAAGGACTTTCTAGTTTCTTTAATGATCTTAATGAAATCATGTAGAATGAACTTAATATAATGCACAAAATTTTACCATTTGTATTATCAAGATTCTTTTCTCCCATGCAAAATATGTTCTCCCTCACTAACAAATAAAATCAAAGCTGAAGCACATATGTGAATCTCTTTGATGCTTATTTCAAAGCATTTCAGAAGAATTAATTACAGCAACACACTGAGAAATATTTAAGTGTTATTATTTCTCTTCCATACATGGAAAGGTGGAAACCCTGAAAGTTTAAATATCTTTCCTGGAGACCACACAGGAAGTCACTGGCAGAACTCAATGTTCCTAACCTCATTGACCTCTACAATCTCAGTGTGGTCTGTAACCTTTTTACATCAGAATGTTCACGGAAGAGGAGACTTTTTACCAAAACACTCTACCAACAGTAAACCACAGAACTTATTTTAGTGCTTATTGCCATTTATAGCCTTTTATGAGTCCACCCTTAGGATCAGCAAGATATTTGAATTAAGTTACTACAAATTCTGTAAACCAGCCAATGCCTCTTCTAAATGCCTTTTAGGCACCAACATAAACAGGAAAATGCATTGTTTAATTATCTTTTGGATACATTCTCTCCCCTTCCTCTAATTCAATTAAATTGTCAGAGTAGAGTTTGGAGAATAAGAAAGAAACTAAAAGACCTCCTGAGATGAAAAAAATATTTTTTTCCCCAAAAGGGTACATTACCTCTACCAAAATAATAATAATATTAACAATAAATTATTGCCATACCTGGTCAACATTACCTGAATTTTAGCAATTTTAATGACTATATCAGATATATTACTTAATTGTTCAAATAGACTATGTAAATAGTAGACGTTTAGTTAAAAAAAATGGATTCAATAGAACATGATGATTTCCACAGCCATTTACAAAGATGCATTCTAAGCATCAGGGCTGTAACTAAAACTTGCAAACTTTCACAGAGAGCTTTGAGCTCACCTTGCAAACTATATCATTTCTTTTAGATCAGCAAAGTACAATATAAATCTAAAATACATACTATTTTGCTTTGGCAACTTTTCCCAAGACTACAGATACTCTACATAAGCATAATATATTTAATGCTTAGTTGTCATAGTTGCACATATATTTAAGCCAAAAGACTATCAGCTACAATATTTTAAAATTTTAGATTTTTAATCTTAAAACACAGAACTTTTTTTATTGTTTTAGTTTAATCAACTATCTAAAACATTCCAAAATTGTACTACTGAGTCTACTTTTAGCATAACCCTCCCTCCAAAAAAAAAGGTATAATTTTACTTAATTAATCAAGGAAACTAGAACACTTCTTACATCTTTAGATCTACCCGACAGAAACTAGCACTCTTTCTCAACTCTCATTAATTCCATGGCATATTTCACGCAACTTCTCTGTGTCTTACTTTATTTTTCCCACTGTGCTAATTTTACAATAGTCTAAGTAAACTTTGTCAGCATCATTATAGGAGCCACAGAGGCCTGCTAGAGATGCAAGATCAGAGAATCTACATGTATGTGTACAAAAACAGAAGCCCAAACTTTCAAAAAACAGTGTAAATATCAATCTAAAGATAAACAGCTTAAATATCATTAATCTTTTTGATGCCAACATTGGGTAAGCAAAACAGGAATAGTGGACACAAATAATTACATTCTGCTGTGTTACTAAATGTCAATTTTTATAATCTATATCTTAAAAAGCAATCCATTCATGTGTACAATTATTTTATACCATGAAAAATTTTGTCTGAATATAAGCTCTTGCCTTTGAAATGTCACTTTTGGAAGAGCTAGATATTACATAATACCTTATTCACTTCAACTAACTCATCCATTATTTATATTCTTTTAAATAAAATTCCAAGCAAAGAACTCTAGCCTTGTAGAGGTGAGGACTAAGTAACAATGGTGAATTTTAGAAGAGACAGGAGGCCTGATTGTTGTCCCACAGCTTTGTCAATAGACGCTTGTCTTTGATTTTTGAGAATTTACAGTCTTATGAACGTAGACTTGTTTACACATTCTGTGAACTGTATGAAATCGAGTAAATTATGAAACGGGTTTATGGTAAGAAGACAATGCTCTGACAGCAGAAACCAGGAGAAAACAGTGGCCTTTAAGCTGGAAAAAAAATAATCGTGTAATATTTGTAAAAGACACTGCCAAAATTCCATGTGTATTTCGTCAAAATATAATAGTGGCTATGGCAATTGTGGATGCAGCTGGGGATAGCGTTCTTTCAGTTCTTTTGAAATATTTACCACTGTGAAGAATGAAGATTTCTAACATTTACCTTTCACCACAGCCCTGAAATGCTACTATTTATATTTGAAAACAAAGATCATAACATATTCTCTTGGAAAAAAATTCATGATGTGAAATGCAATTTCAAAATAACATCCTGTGAACACTGAGGAATTTAAAGAAAGGGGGAGGGGGGAGAAAGATTTTACACGCGTGCCTGCCCGCGTACACACACACACACACACACACACACACACACACATACACACACACACACAATTTTACTGAAGTTAGTGATTCTTCCAAAGCCTAAAGTGGATATTATTTAACATTTTAAAGACCTTTTCCATGATGTTCTAGGAAATATGAAGGTGGATAGGGATGACAATGATATATTTTGTTCATTCATGCATTCATTCATTCATCAAACCTTAATTCAGCTCATGCTATGTGCTACGTTCTGAGGATACAAAATCAAGCTCACATTGTCCTTGTCTTTTGGGAATTCATAATCCATTTGAAAGAGAGAGAGATAATTCATTATAAAGATTACAGCATGAAAAGTGCTAACTCAGGGCTTTCTAAAGATTACTCGAAGAGACTAGAACAGGGACACTTTTAATCAAATCTGAGTATTTGGGAAATATTCAAAGAAAGGTAATTTTTATGCTGGTTTTTCAAGGAGTTACCCATACACATTAAAGAGGCCCAGGAGGATTAGCAGGACGGCATTTCCAGAGGGAACAGCATGCAGGAGGCGTGGAATAGCATAATATGGTTGGGGAGGTACAATGTAATATTGGCTGGAGTGGCTAGAGATTAGACTGAAAGACAGGCTGAAACCAAATTAAGGAAGCCATTGTATGCACAGCTAAGGGGACTGAGCTCTATGGAGAGCACTGACAGATTGTCAGCTCTGTGTTTCAGGTAAGATTTGCATTTTAGAATGGTTATCCTGGGAGAAGCATAGGAGATACACCATGAGAGGATCAGTCAGCAGGCACTTCTGTTATTCTGATTCTTCTCCTATCACATTAAGCAGCATGCTCAGTTAATGACCTAATCTGCAACAGAGATTTTCTTTTTATTTACTCAGATTCTGCCTTCTGTGACATAAAAAACTACCTGTGTACACAGAATAGTCAAGTGTCTCCTTCCTGAAATCCCCTTCACTAATACCAATGGAGAAGGTTAATTTTAAGAAACTGAGTTAAGCTATCATGATATCTAGAAGAGCTATAAATGAATTATGAGCACATTTCTGGACTTGCCATATCTCAGAGATCTGAATGTATAAGGAAGAAAATTTGTAGTTCAGTTTTTAGCCCATTGGAATTGCAAAATGATGAAGAGGGAGAGGTAGAAAAGAACAGTAGGGAAAAAAGAGAGCTTAGTATCATGAAGTCTCCCAAGTGATGGAGAAAGATAGAGGGCAGAGCAGAGAAACTCCAATGTGTGGGCCCTAAATGAAGAGTTGGGGCAGGCTCCAAAGGAATACTCAAGTGATATGTTGGGAAAAGCTGGGAAATTGGAATTTGCATTCCCACTTTAGAGTTAATTTTCTTTTCTGTGGGCAAAGCACTTAATTCTCCTGAACTATTTGTTTCTAAAGAAAAATAACATAAGAATAGGGAATCTCTGAAATCCCATCAAGTTCCAATATTCTAATATTCAACTACAGACAATCCCTGACTTACGATGGTTTGACTTAGATTTTTTGATTTTATGGTGGTTTGAAAGCAATGCACCTTCAGTAGAAATTGTACTTTTTGAATTTTGACCTTTTCCCGGGCTAGCCATATGTGGTACAATATTCCTTCATGTTGCTGGGCAGTGGCAGCAAGCTGCAGCTCCCAGTCATGATATCACAAAGGTAAACAACCTATACACTTACAACCATTTTGTTTTTCACTTTCAGTACAGTATTCCATAAATTACATGAGATATTGAATACTTTAATTATAAAACAGACTTTGTGTTAGATGACTTTGCCCAACCGTAGGCTAATGTAATTGTTCTGAGTATATTCAAGGTAGACTAGGCTAAGCTCTGATATTTAGTAGGTGAAGTATATTAAATGCATTTACGACAACAATATTTTCAATTCACAATGGGTTTATCAGGTCATAATCCCATCATAAGTGGAGGAAGATCTGTATTTCACAATTTCACCAAAGGCTACTCAACACATATATTCTATTCTTGGTTCTTTTTTTCTCCCAAACTTCTTTTATGCTCCTCTTCCTGAAAAGTACAATAATAGATTAAAAGCACCAAACTCACTTAGTAAATATTTCAGTGATGTATAAAATTGAGTTTAATTGAAAGGGAGGGCTGCTATATACTAATGAATTTGCCTGGTCTTTGTCCCAGATTCCTGGGAGAAATCTTCTAATCTTATGGAATTTCCTGAGTGATGGGAGCATCTTTGTTTTTCATAGTGGGCCCCTGGGGCCACATTTTTGCAAATAAGATGACTCATGGTAGGTACCTAGGCAGTTTCAAGATGGGAGCTTGCCACATCAGAAAGACCAATCATGTGATTAGAAGGTTTGAGCCGAATGATATTAGCCTGATTTCTTATCTCCAGGGAGTGGGTAGGAGCTTAAGATTGAGTTCAATGATTCAACAATCAATCATGCCTATGTAATGAAACCCCAGTAAAATTTCTGGACTCTGGTGCTCAGGTGAGCATCCCTGGTTGGTAATCATCCATCCACTGGCCAGGAGAGTAATGTGTCCTGAGAACAAAGAAGCTTCCCATTTGGGACCCTCCCAGGCTTCACAATCTGTGTCCTTCTCTTTGGCTGGTTCAGATTTGTATCCATTTGCTGTAATAAAAGTGTAATCATGTACAAAAATATTTTTCATTTTCCTAAATTCTGTGAATTATTTCAGTGAATTATTAAATCTGAGGGGAGAGTGAAAACCCCCAAATTGGTAGCCAGTTGATCAGAAGTATAAGTGGCCTGGGCACCCCTAACCTTGTAGCTGATGTCTGAAATAAGGGGAGTTCTATTGGAGACTGTTCCTTTAACCTGAGAATTCTGTGCTAGGTTTGGGTAGTTAGCATCAAAATTGCATTGTAAGGGCTTGTTGAATATTTTAGCAGATTTTTAAAACTAAATTTTTAAGAAAAATTTACTGACATTTATACAATTAAACTCTCTGGAGTGTCACTGCTTCATTACAATATCCATGAAAGGGTTAAATGTGGATGCAACAGAAGTAAATAGCCTCTTGTAAAGAAAGAATTAACACTATTGAATTGCTGCTAGAGGAAAAGATTAAGTGAAGAGAGGATCTCCTGCAAGTATCAAACAGGAAAAAAGGACAGAGAATGGGGGAGGTTTAAGGATTGTTTTTAAGGTGGGGGGCATGAATCAAACTTCTTACAATTTTTTTTAAAACAGAGACTCAGTGGTGACAATAAAAAATCAATAAATTAGAAAAGTCAATACCAGGATTCATCAGGATATTATATAAGTATGAGAGAAGTTTAGAGTACAGCTCACTGGAAAAACACAGTTATATTTGAAAAATCTGGTAAAAGGTAAGCTTGGTAAGGTTTTGTGAGAAATTTCACTGGTTTAGTATAAAGAATGTTGGGATTCATTTATAGTGAGACGTAATTGTGATCCACTTTCAAAATGTGATATGGCTTTTTCCCACACGAGAGAATAAAAATTTCAAGGAAAAAAATGATGCTAGGACAACTCAATTGCTTTTTCAGATAGTTAATTTTTTCAACAGTGCAAATAAGCTGACATCACGCATACTTATTTTCATGAGAAAGTCTGACATCAGTTTAACTTAAGAAACTTGATTTGTGGGACTTCACTGGTTGCGCAGTGGTTAAGAATCTGCCTGCCAATGCAGGGGACAGGGGTTTGATCCCTGACCCAAGAAGATCCCATATGCCGTGGGGCAACTAAGCCTGTGTGCCACAACTACTGAGCCCACATGCTGCAACTCCTGAAGCCCATGCGCCTGGAGCCCATGCTCTGCTACAAGAGAAGCTACCACAATGAGAAGCCCGTGCACCACAATGAAGAACAGCCTGCTCAGCACAACTAGAGAAAGCTGATGCGCAGCAACGAAGACCCAACGTAGCCATAAATAATTAATAAAAAAAAAAGAAAATTGATTTGAATCATCATGTCCTTTTTCATAAGTATATTATCAAATGTGAGTTTTTTTCCTGGATGGCAATGTTTTACAGGGCAGCATTTAATTCACAGGAGAGGGCAATTCATGTTACACAATCACAATCATTGGAAAACAGAGGAAGAACACAGACAAATCCTTAAAAGCACCATCAAATTCTGTTAACGTTTCTTTCAGAGACTCTCTATGAAGAAAAGGAAAGGAAAGTAAACGAAACGAAAGAAAAGGAAAGGAAAAAGAAAAGAGAACCTAGAGCTCTTTTAATCAAAACACAGTATTCAGGTGGTTCAGATGTCCGTGCTAAAGCACCTGTCACTTCTAGAAGTCTGATGATCATCCTGGTGTAAGGTGGGAGTGCAGCTAACTGATTCGACTAAAAGAGAACATCCATCAGTGACTTGGCTGATCACTGCTGCTTTCTGTAGAGCTACCACTAGCTGTTTCAGGATGAGAGCATTTCAAGTTGTGAAACTAGAGAACAATCCTTCATTGGTTCATTAATCTTTCTGACAAACTGTTATTCATCATTTAAGGCCCAGAAGCCACATTGGCAGAATTAATTACTCCATTAGCTAGGGTTCCTATAGCTTTTTATATTTATATTCTAATATATACATGTACCTACTTATATATTCCCTCTTCATTAATGTTTTTCCTGACCAGAATGTTGCACACTGATCATGTGTGTGAGCATGTGTATAAAATATTAATGTGCATTGACATATATATATTCTGTATCTGTTAAGATTCTAACAGATAGGATCTGAGAGGCTAAGTTTCTGTAGCAAAGAGATTCAAAACACAGTTGCTTAAATAAAGTAGAAGTCTTTATCATTTACACCTAAGAGTCTCCAGGTGGGTGGTTGGAGGCTGATGACACTGTACCATCCCACAAATTCAGGGAAACTGTAACTAAGTTATTCCATCCTCTTGTTTTCCTGTCCTCTAGAGCGTGGCCTTTCTTGCATTGCTGAAGCTAGGTCACCTCTGTCCATGATCCAGCTCACAGAAAAATGGAAAGGAAAAGTATAAAAGAATTTGTTATTTATTTTAATGCTAATGCTTAGAAGTACTACTAATCACTCCAGTAACTTAGTTACTAAGCTTAGTCACAAATCCACATCAGTCTGCAATGGAAGCTGGGATATATAGTCTCTAATGGACTGGCCATGTGCACCCATTACCATTGAGGAAGGAGAGAACAGTTTTCAGGGGAAGCCCATCAATTTGCCACTTTTACTGCATATACAACATAAAATAACAAAGGCTGATATAGCTAAAATCCAGAGTAACTGTGACAAAAAAAAAAAAAAAAATCTGAATGTTCTATGGCAGCATTTTCTCAACTAGGGACATTTTGATCCCCCAGGGAACATCTGACAATGTCTAGGGATATTATCAGTTGTTACAACTGGGAATGGGTTGCTACCGGCATTTAGTGCATGAGACGCCAAGGATGCTACTAACCATCTCACAGTACATAAGAGAATAGCCTATGTCATAAAAAATTATCTGGCTCAAAATATCAATGTCAAGTTGAGAAACTCCACTTCATATAATAATCCTTATATCTCCAAAATATTGCATGCCATTTGGAATAAATTGTGAACATAAAAGTTATATGAAGATAATATGTTAGCGATATTCATGTTTCTTCTGCTGGTTTACTTGTCTCAGCCCTGCTTGACTTTAAGCAATTTGACATTAGAAATCTTGTTTTGTTCTTGTTTTTATTACAGGCACCAGGGCAATCAGTTCATGTTTTTGGATAAATAATGATGAACATGGAGCATCTTTTCTATGCAATGCTGCCTACCAGACTCTGGTGATTGCTACAAAATGCATGGACCCTGTTCTCAAGGTCCTTGCCATTGACAGCCATTGTTTTTGTTATTTCTCCTTTCTTATTCTCTCCCAATATCAGTGGTATCTCTACTCATTTTTATCACATTTGCAGAGATATCTGTGTTTGAAGTTTGCTTCCAACAGCATGGCCATCTCGCTTGGAAAGTCCAAGTTAGTGACCCAAAGCCATGCCTATCACTTAAGAAGTCACTTACCTCAAATGTTTTCTGTCAAAGAGCAACCCAGGCAAAGCAGGAAATAGCTCTAAATTATTAACTTGTTAACAACTCAGCTCAGATGGAAACAGAATTAAGATTTATAGGACAATAAAGGAGGTGGTTGTTATTTAACTATTCAAAATGGGAAATAGAAAGAAAACCTCAGGCTTTATAAGATGCTGTGGCATAACCAGCACACTCAAAAAGCTAAGGGGAATGAATTAGGGAAATGAGCAGTGCATTTGATGAATTTCATATGAACTTTTGACCTTTTCAAGGATTGCAGAATTGCTTTTCTACCCCATGATCCAATCTCCCAAGCAACTTCTATTGTTTCTTTTTTTTCTCTTTCTGTCTCTTTTCTCTCTCTCTTTTGCTCCCTCTCTTCCTCTTCCTATTTTCTCCCTCCCTCACTTTTCAAACTGTCCCAGTCTTCATTTCTAAGGCCATCAATTCAGACTTGCCTCTACCTAACCTAGTGCCTTTTGCAAATTGTCTTAATCCAGGTCAGAGATCATAAGATATGAAGGCTCATCTTTCTCAATCTTCATGTATCCTCTAACTTGCAGAGACCAAGTCTGATTTTGCAGCATTACCTCAGTGTTCTCCATTAGGGAAAAAAAATGTATAACGATCATGATCAACCACACCATAAAGGACCATATAAAAGCCAACACAGTGCATGGAGCTTATTGAATTGCAAAGAGCTTTCTCTAAAATCAAGCTGCCCCTTGATGCAAATCAGATGCTTAAATAATGCTACTTCCTTGGAGGGAGTGATGGGATTAAGATGCCCCTTTGTGGTGTGGCAAAGCTTTTCTGTCTTCTTGCTTAAAGCAGAACATTTTGACATATTAACCGGGTAGGCAGAAAATGTATGTAAAGCTATTGAATGCACCTATTTTTCTTGATATAATTTATACCAAACCTCTTTCCAAGGGATTTGAAGCAGCTGGAAACTACTATGATGTTTCTGCCCCTTCTCCCCTCCTCCCTCTTGTCTCTCTCTCCATATCCCTCTCCACCCTTTCCATAATCCTTAGATATGCATATCTGAAAAAAACCCAAAAAACTGGTTACAGAATGAATGAGAAAAAATCCATCTTGTTCTCACTAGATTTTATAATTTAACATCATTTCATAATATTGATTGTGCACACATGTGCTACAGTGTTTTGTTTTGTTTTTAAACGGATGGCATACTGAATTAGGACCAGTGATCCAGCAGTCATTTTGCATAAAACCAGATTCCAGCTTGACAGGCGCTATGCATCACCACACATCCTTAAGAAAAACACTGTGCTGTGTTTACATGTGTCTTCCCAGCAGCTGATTTCTGAATTTGGGCACTGATGCATGGCATGTATTAGAGACTGGAATATACCTCCTATTGTGCAATCCAAATGAAGCCAACTGCATTTCCTACAAGATTACCCTGCCTTCCTTTCTCTTCTCATTTTATCATCTCTCCACTTTCTCTTCTCTATTTTCTTCTTTCCTTCCTTTCCCCTTATCATTCTTTCCCTTAATATTTTCCTCTTTTGATTTTTCCCTTTTCTACTAATCTAGAAACTCCTTGAAAATAGTATTATATACGTTTATACCTTCAGGTTCTGGCCATAAAAGGGTGTCAATAAATATTTATGAAATAAACTGTTGATGCTATATATCTAAGAGTTGAAAGCATATTTAAGATGATGGCATAATGCTGACACACAGAAATTTTATCTTTGTCATTGTTGTCACCATCACCACTTGTCATCGTCTTTGACATCATCATCACCACCATACTGAGTGCCTACTCCCCACAGAGAGTACAGAGTACTATAGGTACTATCTCCTTTTATTCCACTGTCGTGTCGTTAGTGTCTCATCTTTAAAATGAAGTAATAATAGCACCTTCTCCATTGACTTCTTGTAAAGACTAAATGGAATGATATGGGTAGAGTTCCTAACACGTTACTTGAAGAAAAAGTATTCTATAAATGTTAGCTATAGCTATAATGATTATTTTAATCCCCACATTATAGCTGAAGAAATAGGGACAGAAAGGTTAGATGATTTACCAAAGTTCACTCAGCTGGTAAGTGACATAAACTGGAAACAAACCCACAATTCTGGCTCCATAGACAAGGTCATACCAATACTGCCTTTCATTCTCCAAAGTTCTTGACAACAGTGGCAATAAACAGTCAAAAGAATGACTGTAAGAAGTTAGAGAAAAATATTTTTCTTAAAAAAATGGTGGAGATTGAACAAAATTCTAAATGAAAATAAATAATATCAAAAGGTTTTACCCTGACCATCAAAGTCTTTATCACAGTTTGGCAGCACAGTACAATTATACTTATGTCAGAAATTTATCTATGGAGTTCCTCTTTCTGCTAAAGCCATAATAATCCATTTTTATAATTTTATACCTTGATATAAGACAAAGTTTTGAATAGTTGATAAATATCATTTCTATGGCAATGTCAAAATAACGAAATCTGCTCTAAAGAAGAAATGCCAGCCTGCCTTTACCCTGTCTTTCTTTCCACTTTCTTGCTTTGCTGATCTCTGATTTGGTTAATGTTTGTTTGAGTTAATGATGACATTTTATTTTGTTACATAGGCAAAATACCTAGATGATTATAGGTTAAATATATTTAAAGATTTAAGTAAATATTTACATGGGGGATGAGGGAATTAACACATTTTAAAATTGTAATAAAAAATTTGTTTAGAAGAAAGAGAATTCACAAAAGCTAAATAGAAATGAATTTAAAAACTAATTGTTAAAAATTATTACATATAAACAGAACATTTATCAACAATCATGTTTTAGTAAACCTCATACTATTGCTTATACATTGCATCTTATTTTCTGTACAGCAAGAAAGAAAAAAATTCAGCAAATCAAGTGACATAAATGCTTTCTTATCACTTAGACTTTTTAACTTCAAATACTAAAAGAGCTCTTTTAGACATTTTAAACATTAATTTTGATCATTTTTATCTTGCATCCACATAAAATAAATCAGGAAATGATACTCATTAAGGTATTCCTAAAATGTCTTTCTATTCAGAATCTGAGTCTTCTGAATCATGTTTTGAGTCAGAGCCATTATTGTCCATGTTTTCCCACATGATATCATCCTCTATACCAAAAGAATATTGGTGATTCAGCATTTCTTAACAGAGTCTATATAGAAAATTAAAGCTATTGGTGCTTGGTTTCTAAACCATGTTGCAATTATGTCGGATTGCTCTGCTTCTGATTTCAATTTCAGAATGCTGCAACACACTTCTGCTTTATCCCTCCCACTGCTCCCACCACATTATGCAATAAGTGTTTAAAAAGTGTTCCACTAGTGTATTGTACCCAGGTTGGGGGTTTAGTTTTTTGTTTGTTTCTTTGTTTGTTTTTCCAAAATCACTGACATTGATTCTGAAAGTTTTCCTAACAGTACTTTTAATGCTTGACCATGCTCAGGCAATGATAATTACATCCTTACTCAGGCAATAATAAAAAGATTGCCTGACCAACCATGATTGCAAAAGGAGACTAGTTATAAAACACAACTTAATTTTAGTGTTAACAAAAGAAAGCAAATGTGTTCTAGAGTCAATGAAATGGACGTTAATAAAGATATAGAAAAGATTCAACCTTTCTGGGAGGAAAAAAAATGGACAAATAATAGTTGAACCAATGTTTTGCTTTCACTTAAGATGAAAAAAGGTGTCCACTGCCCCTTGAAAATTAATCAACACTTTTCTAAATAACACACAGGACAAAGAGGTCTCAAGAGAAATTTAAAAATCAAATGAAAACAAAAATATAAAATTATCAAAATTTGTGGGATATAGCAAAAGCTGTGTGCAAGGGAAATTTAGAGCATAGAATTCACAGATTAGAAATGAAGAAAAACCTCAATGCAATAACCAAAGCCTCCACTCTTGTAAACTGGAAGCAAAAAGTAAATTAAACTTAAGACAAGCAGAAGAAAGGTAATAATAAAGACAAAGACTTTTTCAAACAAACAAAAGCTTATAGAACTCATTGCCAACATATCCATACTATGAAAAATGTTAAAGCATGTACTTCAGACAGAAGAAAATTAGAATACCATATGAAAATTTGAACTTACATAAATAATTAATCCCAGAAATCATATAAATTAAGTTTAAGATTTTTTCTTATTTTATTAGATTAAAAGTATCTGTTTAAGTAAAACAAAAAATGTAACAAAATATTATGTGTTGTTTAACATATATAGAAGCAAAATGCAGGATAAAAATAGTAAAATGGATGGAAGTGAGGAAATGGAAGTATGATGAAGTATACAGTTGTAAAATGAAGTGGAATAATATAATTTGCAGTGAGAGAATATAATTTGAAGGTAGATTATAAACCATAGAAAAATAACAAAAGGGGTAAAAGTAATAGAACAGATGATACGAACAGAAAATAATAGCCAGTTAGTAAATTTAAATTTATTCATTTTAATAGTTACATTTACTATTTATGGCCTAAACCCCTCAAGCCAAAGGTAGAGAGTGTCAGACTGGATAAAAAATTCAGATCAAATGCCTCCCACAAAGAGCCTGCTTTAAATACAAAGATATTGGTAGGTTAAAAATAAAAAATGGAAAAATATATGCCAAGAAAATACTGATCAAAAGGAAGGGTGAGTGGCTATATAAATATACAAAATATAATATAGAAAGAGAAGGACCTCCAAGTATAAGAAGGGATATAGTTGGGAAACAATTCTTCATGTGTCTCTAACATAACCTCACATCTTGTGATTTCATTTATTATGGATAATCCTTTTAAGAATGTGTAGTGAACAACCTAGAAAGATAGATATTGTGTCTTCCTTCATCTCCAGGGCATAGGGCATATTTATTTGCTGTCTAGGACAATAAAGATAATGTCCTCCAGGGAAAATGTTGGGCAGGCTTGCTAGCAGCCTTCTTTATAGGATTCAGGTTTCCTAAGTTCAGGGTTTCTCAAGTGGACACAAACCCACTGTGTGCACAGCATTTACCCAGGCTTACACTTTATCCTGCACTCACAAGAGTGAGGGGAAAGGAAGAGTTGATATAAGCATGAAGTTCATGCTATTTTCTATGCTGTGAGTAATAAAAGGCTTTATCTTCGACCCAAGGGTCTTGTGTCTTCTGCCAGAATCTATGAAACTACAGCATTGTGCCACTAATCAGTTTGTCAAGAAGATATAACAATCCTAACCATATGTTCACTTTACAGATTATCAAAATATATGAAACAGAAACTGAGAGACCTAAAAGGAGAAGACAAACCAACTATTATAGTTGAAAACTATAAAATTTCTTTATCAATAATAAAAGAAGACAGAAAATAAAGATATAGAGGATATAATAGAATAACACTACCAAACAATTTTATCTAATTGTCATTTATAGAACACTCCACCCCAAAACAATGGAATGTACATTCTTTTAATGTACACAGAGAATAGTCACCAAGATAGACCATATTACAGTTCATAAAACAAACATCTACATATTAAAAGAATTAAATCAAAGTAATTTATCTAGCTACAGTGGAATCAAAATAGATATTGATAGTAGAAAATACTTGGAAACTCCCCAAATATTTAGATTTAAACAATATAATTCTAAATAATCCATGATTCAAATGGGGGAATAATAAAATATTTTGCAATGGATAAAAATGAAAATACAATATATTCAATTTGGGGGACATAGCTGAAACAGTACCTGGTGACACATAATAAATGATTACAGTAAAAATCTCTCATATCAATAAATTAAGCCATCACCTTAAAAACTACAAAAAGAAGAGAAAATTATAACCAATGAAATCAAAACAAAGAAAATAATAAAAAAATAAATTCAATGCTATTCCTATCAAAATACCAATGGCATTTTTCACAGAACTAGAACAAAAAATTTTGAAATTTGTATAGAAACACTTAAGACCCTGAATAGTCAAAACAATCTTGAGAAAGAAGAGGAGAGCTGGAGCAATCATGCTCCCTGACTTCAGACTATACTACAAAGCTACAGTAATCAAAACATTATGGAACTGGCACAAAAAACAGAATGGAACAGGATAGAAAGTGAGAAATAAACTCACACACTTATGGTCAATTAATATATGACAAAGGAGACAAGAATATACAATGGAGAAAAGACAGTCTCTTCAATAAGTGGTGCTGGGAAAATTGGACAACTACATGTAAAAGAATGAAATTAGAACATTCTCCAACATTATATACATAAGTAAACTCAAAATGAATTAAAGAGCTAAATGTAAACTGGATACTATAAAACTCCTAGAGAAAAACATAGGCAGAACACTCTGACATAAATTGCAGCAATATATTTTGCATCCATCTCCCAAAGGAAAGGAAATAAAAACAAAAATAAACAAATGAGACCTAATTAAACTTAAGTGCTTTTGCACAGCAAAGAAAACCATTGACAAAATGAAAAGGCAACCTACTGAATGGGAGAAAATATTTGCAAATGATATGGCCAATAAGGGATTAATATTCAATATATATAAACAGCTCATACAACTTAACATCAAAAAAAAGAAAAAAAAAAAGGAAAAAAAATCCAACAACCTGAATAGACATTCTTTGAAAGAGGAAATGCAGATGGCCAACAGGCACATGAAAAGATGCTCAACATCACTAATCATCAGTGAAATGCAAATCAAAAACCACAATGAGATATCACCTCACACCTGTCAAAATGGCTGTCATCAAAAAGAACACAAATAAAAAATGTTGGTGAGGATGTGGAGAAAAGGGAACCCCTGTACACTGTTGGTGGGACTATAAATTGGTACAGCCACTCTGGAAAACAGTATGGAGGTTTCTCGAAAAACTAAAACTACCCTTTTACCCAGCAATTCCACCCTGGGTATATATCCAAAAACAAAAACAAAACAAAAACGCTAAGTCGAAAAGATATACGCATCCCAATGTTCACAGCAGCATTATCTACAATTTCCAAGATATGAAAATGACCTAGGCGTCCATCAACAGATGAATGCATAAAGAAGGTGTAGTACATACATATATAATGGAATACTACTTAGACATAAAAAAACAAAATAAAATTTGCCATTTGCAGCAATATGGATGGACTTGGACGTCATTATGCTGAGTGAAAGGAGTCAGACAAAGACAAATACTGTATGATATCACTTATATGTGGACTCTAAAAGATAAAACAAACTAGTGAATATAACAAAAAGGAAACAGACACAGATATGGAGAACAAACTGGTGGTTATGGTGGGGAGAGGGAGATATAAACTACTATGTATAAAAGAGCTACAAGGAAGTGTTGTACAACATGGGGAATATAGCCAATATTTTATAATAACTATAAGTGAAGTATAACCTATAAAAGTTGTGAATCACTGTGTTGTCCACCTGTAACTTGTATAGTATTTTGCAGCAACTATACTTCAATTTACAAAAAGAAATAAAAAATAAAATCAATGAATCTAAAAAGTAGTTCTTTCAGAAGTTCAATCAAATTGATAAAGTTTTACTCAGAGTGCTGAAGAAAAAAATAATGTAGGTAAAATTACAAATATCAAGGATAAAAAAGAGAACATAACTACAGATTTTAAAAGGATAATAATAGAATATTATGAACAGCATTATGCCAATTCATTTTAAAACTTAGGTAAAACAGATAAATTTCTGAAAATACACAAACTACTGACGATCACTCATGAAAAAAGAGACTACCAAAACAGCCTGGTAGTCTATTAAGTAATATCAATTTGGATGTTAAAATCTTCTCCCAAAGTAAACTCCAGGCCCAGGTGGCAGCATGTGTAACTTTTATGAAACTTTTAAAGAATTATGCCAATTACACACAAACTCCTTTTAGAAAAGAGAGGATAAGAGAATACGTCCCAGCTCATTTTACAAGGCCTGCTGGTACCAAAACCAGAGAAAAACAAAAATAGATCAATACAAAAACAGTATTAAAAAAAAAAACCTTAGCATTTTCCAATATTTTTCACCTTAGCATTTTCCAATATTTTTCAAAATAGATGCAAAACTCTTTAAGAAATTGCTAGCAAAACAAATTTAGAAACAATAACAAAAGAATGATACAATAAGAATCAGTGACATCTATTTAAAATGTAAAAAGTCAACATCTATTTAAAATTAAAAAAATCTCTCTCAGCAATCTAACAATAGAAAGGAACTTCCTTAATTTGATAAAGGACATCTACAAAACCCATAACTGACAGCATATTTAACTGTAAAATAATAGTATTTTCTCCATAATATAGTGAAATAATAGGATGTCCAGTCTCCCCACTTCTATGCAACATTGTATAGGAGGGTGAGGGTAACATCCAGTGTGATGACAAAATAAGTAAATTAAAAGGCATACAGACTTGCAAGGAAAAAACATGACTATCATTACCTTCAGAGAATCATAATCATCTATGAATACAATCCCAAAGAATCTACAAAATACCTCATAAAAACTACAAATGAGTACAGAAATGTCACTGGATACATGGTCAACTTATAAAAATCAATTATATTTTCATATGCTAAAATTGAAAATTTGGATATTGATATAAATTTCTAAATCTTCATTAGTTATAATAGCATAAAAAAGGAAACATGAAACGTTTAGAGCCAACTAATCTAATATGTGCAATAATTTTATGCTGAGAATAAAAAAACACTGATGAGAGAAAATGATATAATAAATTGAGAAATATATTATGTTCATAGATTGGAAAACTCAATACTGTTAAGTTGTCAATTCCTCCTAAATTGATATACAAAGTCAAAAAAAATGCTAATCACAATCCAAGGAAGCTTATTTTTAGAAACTGAGAAGATAATTCTATAATTTATATGGAGAGTCAATGGCCTAGATACCCCAACAAATTTTGAAGTAGAAGAACAAATTTGGAAGACACACAAAGCCTGATTTCAAGGCTTACTATAAATTTTCAGTCATCAAGAGAATGTGGTTTTAGTAATATTGACTGATGGAATAAAACAGAGTCCAAAAATAAATCCACATGTCTACAGTCAACTTATTTTTGACAAATGTAGTGTTCCAAGGGAATTCTAGAAAGTATACTCTTTTCAACAAATTGTGTGCTAGGGGAAAAAAAAGACTTCATCTCTTCTTTTCACTCATGTCATATACAAAGAAAAGATTAACATAAAATTGATCATAGATCCACATGTTAAACTTAGAAATATAAAACTCCTAGAAGAAAATGGAGAAAATCTTTGTGATCTTGAAGCAAGCAAATACTCTTCTCTAGCACACAAAAATAAAAACCACAAAACAAAAATGGATAATTTATACTTCAAAATTAAAACTTTCTGCTCTCAAAGGAGCTCTTAAACCACAATATCATAAGACACACAATTCAATATAAGAGGACGAAAGTTTTAAAGAGAAACGTCATACACACACAAAGAAACTATGTTAAACATATAAAAAGATGTTTGGTATTGTTAATCATCAGGAAAATTCAAAATTAAATCACAATGAGATATCACTACATACCTACTAGATTGGCTAAAATTCCACCCCTGCCCTCCAAAACAAAACAAAACAAACAAACAAAGAAAACCCAAAACTGGTGAGGATGCAAAGGGAATGGAAAATGGTATAGCCTATTCAGTAAACAATTTGGCAGTGAAGTACAAAGTTAAATACATACTTACCATATGAACCAACTATCCCACTCCAAGGTATTTTTACAAGCGTTGAAAATATCTCCACACAAATATTGTACCTGAATGTTCATAATCACCAAAAACTACAAACAATTCAAATTACATCAACTGGTGCACACATTGTAGTTCATCCTCTCATAGAATAGAAGACTACTAAGCAAAAAAGGAACAAACTAATGACACATTAACAATGTGATGTTCTTAGGATTAAACAAAGTAAAGGAAGCCAGTCAAAATAGGTCAAGTACCCTATATTTCTATTTATATGATATACTGGAAAAGGCAAAACTATAGAAACAAAAATCAAATTAGTGGTTTGCAGGGGCTGAAGATAGGAGGAACCTACCTCGCTACATAGATTCACAAGATAACTTCTTAGGTGACAGAAATATCTACTATATAAATTGACTGCTGTTGTGGTTACACACGGTACACAATTGTCAAAGTCAACAAACTGTACAACTAGAAAAGGTAATTTTTGCTGTATATTAACTACATTTCAATTAACAATAAACAACAACAACAACAACAAAAGAGTAAAATCAACATGATAATGCTATAGGGTTTACAGATTTCACCTGTGATTACTAGAAACTTTTTGGGAAATAATTTGGCAATATGTGTCAAGAGTCTTAAATATGTGCCTACACTTCACACATACAACTCCATTCTAGCATCCACAGAAAATAATCTAACATGTTAAAAAAAATTATACCCATAAAGATATTTACTACAAAATTATTTATAATAGTGAAAGTATAGAAGATCTAACAACCTGTGAATGATTAAGATTTAGTCAACACCTTGATTCAGACTTTAAATAAATATGAAACTTACCAAATACAATTAAAAAGGTTATGATACAATGTAAATTAAAGCAACTGGGAAGTAATACCCAATTTTATTTAACTTCTATTAAATGGCTGACCAAGCATATATGTACCTCCCATTCCCTAGAGTTGGTATAGTTGAAAGTACTGAATTAGAATAAAATCTTATGTAAATTGTCTCCCATTTTTATTGATTCTTCTTTCTGCTTCAACCTACTCTCAATGCCTGCTCCACATTTGAGGCATCCACTCACAAACCAACATTCTATGAACCAAGTTTTGAAATCACCAGGGTAAAATATTTTCCTTAGTTTTTTTTTTTTTCTTCCGTTTTAAATTTAAATAATAAGGCTGAGGTCATGGCTATACAAATGACCCACACAAAAATTTAGCTAACACATAATAACAAGCCAACCAAACACAAACACAAAAACACTCCATTGTGTTAAAAGTAATTTTACCGTGAATAAAAGATCTCTCTGATTGTTGCATTGATTGTAGCATTGATTTGATTTGATATAAATTAATCAGTTATTGATGATTAAAAATGACTAAAAAATGTTGATGTAATAAGTATGTATACATGCAACATAAACAAAATGTTTGTCATTTTGAGCTTAAATATAAAGAAATGATTTTTGAGGGGAAAGTTGTCTTTTTGTTGTAAACACTGTATTTTAAGGATTAAATAATTGGACTTCCAAAAAACATTTATAATTCCAAACTAATTTCTTTCCTTTTCAGCTTTACTGAGGTATAATTGACAAATAGAACTGTAAGATATTTAAAGTGTACAACATGGTCATTTGATATACCACACACATTGTGAAAAAAGTCCCATGATTGAGTTAATTAACAAATTTATTACCTTTTGTTTTCTTCTGGTGAGAAGACAAGTTCTACTCTCAGCAAGGTTTAATTATACTATAGTATTCTCAACTATAGTCGCCTTGCTCTTCGTTAGAGCCTCAGACCCTATTCATCTCATAACTGAAACTTTGAACGCTTTTTCCAGTCTCTCCCTATTTCCCCTCAGTTCCTGGCAACCACCATTCTACTCTCTGTTTCTAGGAGTTCAACTATTTTTTTAGATTCCACATTTAAGTGATACCTTGAACTATTTGTATTTCTCTGTCTGGCTTATTTGACTTAGCATAGTGCTCTTCAGGTTGATCCATATTGTCACAAATGGTAGGATTTCCTTCATTTTTAAGGCTAAAAAATATTTCATCATGTATACAGTTGACCCTTGAACAACGCTGGAGTTAGAAGCACCAACTGCCCGCAGTGCAATAGAAAATCTGAGTATAACTTTACTGCCAGCCCTCCATATCTGTGGTTCCACATCAGTGGATTCAACCAAACATGGATGCTATAGTATTGTATTATTAACTGAAAAAATTCTTTGTATAATTGAACCTTCACAGTTCAAACACATGCTGTTCAAGGGTCAACTGTGTATACATCTTCTTTATCTAGTCATCTGTCAACAGACACTTAGGTTGTCTCCATACTTTGCCTGTGTGAATAATGCTGTGACGAGCATGGCAGTAAAGCTATCTCTTCTAGACACAAGGGCGTAATGTACAGCACAAAGAATACAGCCAATATTTTGTAATAACCTTACATGGAGTATAATCTATAAAATTATTAAATCACTATGTTGTACATCTGAAACTAAAATAACATTGTATGTCAATTATACTTCAGTAAAAAACTACAGTAGAGAAGTCAAAAGCATAAAAACCAGAAACAAAACAAAGAACAAATGCCTCATGGGTTTTCTATCATGGTTAATAACCTTGCTCTAAAATGATCTTTCCTTATATGATCTGAAGAGTTCTGTACTTTCAACCTTAGCAGTTATACAAAACACTCTAGAGAAAGCTTTAGGATAATCTACTTTTTAGATTTTTAATTGAGAACACGCTGTCAAAGAATTCGCAGAACTATATAAAATTGTTCCAGTAAATTTCCTGTGTAAAAATTCTACTAGTTTAAAATAATCTTTTTTTTTCTTTTTTTCTAACAATTACCATTTGATTCTCTTCTCCCCAGCCCCTTAAAATATTTCAGGATTTAAAAGGTGCCCTTGCCATGAATCACTTCAAAGTAAAAGAAATCAAGTGAATTCAGGTGATATTTTACAGAGTAATTGCCTTCTTTTCATAACAATACAAGTGGTCTCTCATGCCAACTTTCCCTCACTAGTCCATATAATATAGGCAACTCTGTCAACATTTAGCAACCTTAAATTATGCCAGGCACTAATATGCACATAATAAATGTTTCTGTACTCAATAACCAACTCATAAATGGTTCTGTGCTCAATGTGCATTTTAAATGCCTATTTTCTCTCCCAACAATGACATGTGTTGAAAAATAGATAAATACTGGATATCCGTTATGTATGTTAAAATGATAAAACATTACATAGAATGCTTTAATTAAAATCTAACAAAAGAACCATTTCACAACAAGCTCCTTCCACCATCACTATGCTCTAACCCGCATTCTGTAAAGATACGACCTCTGGGTGTAAAAGAAAAACATCACAGTTGGAATATGGTGGGTAAAAGAATTTGTAAAGAAAGAGACTAAGGGCATTCATTTAAAAATGTATACATAAATGGTACTTCCCCCTCGCCATTTTAAAATTAGAGAATATGTATCAAGAGTTGATGGTAGACTCTAGCAGTAAAGGTAATTCAGTGGTGTACAGAGCCATTTAGTTTGGTGGGAGAGAAGGTTATCATTTCCGTAATTATGAGAGCGGCAAATGCTCTTGGCTTAAAAAAAAAATCAATTAATCCTGGAATGTATAAAACAGAAAGTGGAAGTCTTTCCTTTCAATACCACTATTTTTGAGTCAGCTAAATACTTTTCTAGAATTGTATATATATGAACACAGATACATAGAGACATATATTTGCATGCGTGGGAGTCTGTGTGTGTGAGAGAGAGAGAGAGAGAGAGAGAGAGAGAAGTATCCTATATAGAAATTCTAATGGCTTCCATAAATTTGGCAGTGCCTTTCTGGCAGTATGTAATAGAGATACTCATAGCACTGAAGGGAGAACAGAGAAGCTCCTAATTGCCTATCACATTACTTTTGGAGCTAAATGGATGTTACATTATTCAGGATTAAGAGAGATATTTCCAAAGCACCAAGCAAGATGGATGCCTCAGAATCTCTCATTTGCTCCAAAAGCTGTTCATTGCTTGCCTTTTTCATTGCTTTGTTATTGCCACGGTGAGGGATACCTTTGGTGCACAATGTTGTTTGCAGGACAATTTTTGCCACAAAAAAAGGATTAATTTTTTTTCTGCCATTTTCCATTTTCATCACCAATTTCCAACTGTCAGGAAAGTGAGCTCTGTTTTCACATGACATTCCATTCTCATTACCATCTTCATCCCAAGAATGAGTCTGTAATGAGAGCAAAGCCATAGCTGGCATCGGAGGGCTGTTATAATTCACTCTCATGACAAAGACAGTAATGAGGAGTGACAGTGGCACAAAATGAATCCTTTCCGACCCCAGCCCCTTGGCTGATAATGAAAACAGAAGACGGCACCGACTGTACTCATCCTCACGACACCAATTGTGACAGGATTGAAAGCTGCAGCTACAAACCTATCTGAAGTTACAATTTCCCAGTCTCATTCCTGTCATGTTTAAAAAACAAACACCAACAAACAAAACAAAACAAAACAAAGCAAACCTTCATACCACCATTTCTTCTGAGAATCCAGTTACAGGGTAGCTTTCAGAGGCTGCAGAATTTTCTTTCCTATCTACAACTGAAGCATTTCAGAGAGGATTAAATGCTTCCATCTCCCAAAATTGTTTTCTTTTTTATTATGAAATCATCTTAGCGATGCCTCTAAAAGAAGTGATGAGAAAGAGGAGGAAGAATATAAAGCCACTTTTTGGAGTTCTAATTCAATTCTCTGACTTCTGAAAAATATAAATTTGAGGTATAAAATATCAAACTATACAATACAGACTCTTACTGTTTCACATCTTTCCCCTCCCCTCCCCTCCTCTCTTCTTTCTTCTCCTGTCTTTTTGAGCTGTGATTATATTATAAACTCTAAAAGGGAATTTAGAGCTAAGTTGATGCAAACTCTGCATTTTGTGAATAAGAAAAAGGAGGCTTAGGTAAATGAAGCAAATTATCCACATCACCTAGTTAGTGCCAGAATACTCATCCACAATTTTTCAATCTGATCTTTCTAACATGTAAGTTGAAAATCCCAAACAGAAAGGTAACACAGAGTATATGTATTACGCTTGATTTCTTTGCAACCTCTCTATAAAAGGAAGGTGGCATTCTCTCAAGGAATTCAAGGCTACTGGCTTTGTCACTTCAACCTCTATGCCTTTGGGTCAATTATCTTTCTGATTTTCAGTTTCCTCTACTGTTAAATTTAGAAAGGTATAACTGGTGTACTAAACAGTCTATCTTAAATAGGGTAAACAAGATGACCACCTTATTTTTTCCTCTCCCTAATGACTTCAAATAGAACTTTCTTTCACCTCCTCCTCACTCTGCTTCTAACTATTTTGTGGTCAGGAGCAAGGGAGGGGTGCAAAATGGCAAAGACTCTAATCCCTTGCTTGGGTATCTCTCTACCTCACGATTTCATGGCATTGGTAATACACCCCTTGGATGACTTCTTACAACTTACCTTCTATTTCTGGTGGCAATGAAGCAAAATGGTCCATTTTTCCTTGTGGCAGACACCTGAGTCCTTTCAAAAATATTCAAGCCTGGCTACTTTTCGGGGTATCCAGGTGCTCCACATGAAAATGCATACCACCTGGCCCTGACATGCTCCAGGAGTGAGGCCGATTCACTGCATGCTTTATTCTTGCTCTGCAATAGGCCCTGCTCTAGGCAACCTCCAGCATTTGGAATTCTTCAGGCAAGGGACAAGCACAGACTACCTGCACAAACTCCAGGGAACACATGCCAAGCTGGAGGTGTCTGTTCCATACCAGCATGAGCAAACCTATGCATTTTTTGCAGCTAACAAGCATTTGGCAAGGAATTGGGGGTGTGTTAGTGTGTCTCTTTTGACAGACATTCCAATCTCTGAGTGGTTACTGGGAGGTACCCTTACTTGACCTGAGGGAAGAAAGAATGTGATAGGCTCATATATACCTATTAAATCCCTTCATTGATTTTACTCTCCAGCAAATCTCTAAACTTCTCTTATACTAGCTATTGGGAATGATGATGGCTGGGCCAGTCTGGCCCTATGTGGATGAATTGGTTGTTTCTTTTTAGATAAGTAACAAAATATGCCCTTCTTTGTCTCAGTTTTCAGACTTCAGATGAAATTCTGAGACCCAGCATAAGTCTCATTGCATCCTCTACAGATCTCTTGTGGTTGTTGTAATAAGCATAACTTTGATATTGTGATAATTTATTTTGTATTTCTATGAAATGCTGATATAACTCCTGAGTTATGGGGCACCTGAAGTGTAGAGAGCAGAAGTGCCTTCTTCTGATGCAAAAAACCAGCACTTCCGTTAAATCAAATATTTTAACTACTATAAAGTGAGACTGTATGTCACAACACACAATTTAAACAATCAGAGTATCTAGGAATCCTAGAGCTTCCCGTACCTTATGATTTCTGTGACATCATAAAGCTAAACTATAATCTACACTTTAGATCCTTTACACTGAGGATCCAGCATGCCTTCAACCCAATCCAGAGTTGGCCAGAGCTCTTGTTCTAGGAAATTACCTCCCTGTAAATACCTCTCTGTACAAAATGAAGAATTCAGGGTTCCAGTAGCAGCTGGGTCCCACCAGATCTGTGCAGCAGTGGTACCTGAATTGAATATTGTGTCATTCCCTCAGGTTAACATGCTGAGATCTCTTCCATATTTTTTGTACATTCCTTGACCTACCTATAGACTTTTGGGGGCTGATTTTCATAATTTTCATAATTTTACACTTTCCTTCGAACACTTCCAGATAAATGAAAAATGTTCAGGAAAAAAAACCAAAAAAAAAAAAAAAAAAAAAAAAACCACCCTCTATTAAACCACAGCAATTTTGGTGGGAAAAATGCTCCAGATTTTTAGGTCTGCCTCTTTCACTAACTAACATAACAGCCACCATGGTAACTTATATTTTGAGACCTAATTTGTGCAAGGCTTTGTGTTCTATAACCTTGGACAAGTAACTTCATTTCTTTAGGCTTTTGTTGAGTTGTCTGTAACACGAGAGAGACTGAAATTAGATTTGTGGTTTGCCATCTGTTCTGAGGACCTTTTGTGTTCTGTTGAGATGCTCAACAGCTCCCACAGAGAGAGAAGGGATAAGACAAGTGAATTGTAGGGACTTCGCAGCAGCCTCTCATTCAATCAATGAAGGAGTTCTGCTTATACCATTTTATGTATTGGGCTTCTACACAAGATTGATATTTGAAAAAGGGGTTAAACTCTAAAGCCACTGGATTAGAATTTCCTTCTGACTCTACATGAAATAGTTCACGATTGTAAAAACCCAGAGCAGCAAAAACTAATTCACATTCCCTTCCAAGGCATAGGGCGAGGCTGGAGTCATGTGAAATTGCTCTAATACTCACCTTGACATCACCTCTTCAACTTTGTTTAGTGAAGTGTCACAAGATTTGTGACAGTGAACAAATAATAGCACAAAACAGGATGTTCCCTTGCCATAGTCATGCAGGCAAGAAAAGTCTTCATTTGAAATGCACATCATGGGGTTCAAAGCCAATTTGGAAACTGGTATAAACTTGCCAAAAGGGCAAACAGACGTTACCACAGGAAGACATAGAAAGAAGTAAATAAGCCATGACGCAACCAAATGGCTATCGTGTTTCAATGGGAGCTATTTCCACGGTTCCTGATCTCAGCACCTTTAAGAAAGGAACATCGTTGTGTAATGTATTTCTAAATAAATTTATTTTAGCTTAAAGATAACTGGATTGTTTTTAGTAATGCAGGTAAAGATAAAAATTATTCTACCTTAAACTGCTATGGATATTTTCTATAGTCATTCAAACTAGAGCTAATTATTAGAGGACAATATTAGGAAAAACAAAAATTAAATGCATATAAAATCTTTAATTCCAATTATAGACCTATTCTGTAGTCAAATAAGACACGTGCAAGAAGAAATATTTCATATTAGTTTTTAATTTTCATATTTTCCCTATTTGTAGTCTAGAAGATTTGCTAGAGAGTATGTGACATCTTCACATACTTTTGATAAATTAATCTTAATTTTGGCAGTTAAGGCATCTGGAAGGTTAAAAGGATGACTCAAAAATTCCATTCCTGATGACTTAGAGTGAAATAACAATTGCCGCTTTGTCTTCCTGCTTGGTTAAATGCAGGGTTCCCACTGCATTTGGATTGCTATAATAAGTCAAGCTCAAGAAAAATGCATATACGAAAACTTGCTTGCAATTACTTTGCCTGACAGTGATGCAAAATGTAATTAAAAGGTTTGAATTGTACAGGTGCTAAAAAGAAATATATTACAAAATAAGCAAACCATGATGTTAAGAACTCCAGTTGGGTTATTAACATGTTATGATCTTAATTATGACATCCAGTATTATAATCCAGCTCTATTGCTAAAGAAAAGAGCTTATAAAAGTAGGTTGTCAAAATCTTTATCAGAGGAGTTATTTTAACATCATTTTTAAAGGAAATTTATTGTTTAATTATAAAAGTAATATAACTACAATCTAGGAAATATGTAAAATGGTAAGAAGAAAAATAATTGCTTATTATTCCTGTACTCAAACTACCATTATTATTATTTTGGTGGAGTTCCTTCCAGGCTTTCTTCATATGCTTTTATTAAATTTTTTGTTTACAATTCTAAGGTATGCACTTAACATTTTGTGCTGTGTCTTCACTTTATTATATATATTTAATAGAGTTTTGTATTTTCAAATGGATCTAGTCTGTATTTTAGGAAATTTCTTGGTAAGAGAAAGTGGTCAGCATGGCACTGAGCCTTAGGTCTGGTCCAGAAGGTAATTCTGCTTTGCTGTGAGGCTTGCAATAACTAGGGCATTTTCATTCCCTGGAACCATTTCATAAGAAATGCTTTGCTCTATGCTGAATACTAAATACAGGACAAAGTCTCCATCAATTAAGGCTTGGAATGAGGCCAGACCTAAATCACTGGGGTAGAATCTTTGCATCTCAGCTTCATAGGGATCACCGTACAAAGAGACCAGATGATACAAGACACCATAATTGCTGCCCATGGAAGCCAAGGGAGGGCATTTGAACCCACAGAGATGAAAGCACTTCTTTCAAGGACACCTGAAGGCATGTTATGAAACCAAGAACTGCAATAAAATCAAAATTACTTAGGAAACTAACTGTAATGTATAAACTATTCTATGTGAGTATAACTCAAATTTTTTTAAAAACAACAATATATAAGTAATGCAAACACTAACAGCCCCTGCAATTTTGTTATTTGAGGTTGAAAAGAGTGAACATTGGAAAACTATAAAACCTATAAAACATCAACCTTATGTACATATGTGTAGGCAAAAGTTGGCATAAATATGATGGGAACACTATCTTAGTAATATGTAAATTATAAACTGTACTTTAATCCAAAAAAGACCAAAGTTCACAAATAGTTTCGGAACGGCCGAATCTCTCCAAAACTTTCAACAGCTTCATTCATCATTCAGAAAGCACAACAGATTAAAGGTTTAAAGATTCTACTGCTTAGAATGCCAAAGTCATACCAAGATTTGTGACAGTATTTTCAAGAATGTGGGGGAAAGGTGCACAATTTCTGGAGAGTAGATTGAGAGTTCACATAAAAATCTTAATCTCAAAATTTTTGACTCTATAATTACACTTCTTGAACATTTTTCCCCCTCTCTTTGGCAACCTTTTAAGATTTCACTCTGTTTTTGTTTGTTTGTCTGTTTTTTCTTCCACTTTTATTGAGATATAATTGATACACAGCATTGTATGATGTATACAACATAACTTGACTCATATATTATGAAATGATTATTACAATAATTTTAGTGAACATCCATCGTCATATAGATACAGAAACAGAAAAAAATTGTGATGAGAATTCTTAGGATTTACTCTCTTAATAACTTTCATATATAACATACAACAGTGTTAGTTATATTTATCACGTTGACGTTACATCTTCTGACTTTTAACTGGAAGTTTGCACCTTTTCACTCTATAGATTTCACTTTATCTTTGGTTTCCAGTACTTTAACTAGGATGTCTCTAAAGTGTAATTTCTTTCCATTTACACTCTGTGTGGTTTGTAGATCTTCTTGAGCTTGTGGCTTGATATCTAGTCAGGTCTAGGAAATTCTTGGCCACTATTTCTTCAACTATTGCCTCTCTAATTAGACATGTTAAACACTTTCCCTCTATCTTACATATTGCGTATGCTTTTCACTATATGTTTTTTTCTCCCTGTGCATTGTTCTGAATACGCTCTACTGCCCTATGATCTGATTTACTAATTCTTTTCTTTATTTGGCTATTTCTAATCTGTTAATAAACTACTGTAGAAAATTTTTCACCTTAGTTATATTTTTCAAATGTAGAATTTCCATTTGACAGGTTGTATATGTGTGTACTCTAGGCGTTTACTGAAGTTTCCCATTCTTTCCTCTATTTTCTTGAATTATATCAATTTTGTTATTTTAAAATCTCTGATAATTCCAATATCTGATTCACCCATGGGTTTATTTCAATTGTTTGGTTTCTCTCTTGGTTTTTTTCCATTGGTCCACTTTTTTAACATGCCTTTAATTTTTAATTTGATATTGGAACATTAAAAATTATATAATCTATGAATAACCTATCTTCTTCCGAAGATAGTCTCTTTTTTTATTGTGGAACACAGATATTAGAAGATAATATTAATTCTTTCATGAGTTGATTTTAGTTTTTGCATCTTTTTTTTTTAAGATTATTATGTTTCCATTTTGTCCTTATTATTCTGTCATGGCTTTTCTGGGAACTCAGGGAAAAGCTGTGAGTGTTTAGCAAGCTCTTCTGATTTGGTGGAAACTGAAGTTCAATCTTGTTCCTTAGAAGTAGGCAGATACTGAAATCTGCTGTTTTCCCTCCCTCCCAGCTGCTCCTTTCCTTTGGTTTTCTTGCATGCATAATTAGGAGTCCATCAATATCTTGAAGAAAAACAGTAGGAGATTTTGGTACTTCTCTGAAGTCTCCAACTTGAGATACTTTGAGATATTCCCACTCTATTTGTACCCTCTCTCACAATTGTAAACACTGATTTCTGTCTCCTTAGTCCTATGAGATTCTTGTTTCCTGATTTGGCTCTATTGCCTCTCATAGCAGAAAACTTCTAAGTACCCTCAGAAGAGAAGCCAGCTAAATATGGAACTCATCTTATTTTCTTTCCTTCTTAAAATGATTATAGTCTCTTCTGTCTCTAACTACTTTGGTTGTATTCCAGTGCCTTCAAACAGTTGTATTTTACATCTTGCTCAGCTTTAATAATTGTAACAGCAGAAAAGTCCAATACAAATCACTTCTTCATAATTGGAATCAGAACTCCACTACTAGAAAATAAATTAATCAAAGAAAATAATTATGAATGTGGCAAAGATTCAGCTACTTGGACAATCTATAACAATTTTTCTATTGGTAAAAAATTTGGAAAGAATCTATGGGTCTGACAATATGAAATTATTTAAATCAATTATAATTTATCCACTGTAAATCAGAATTGCTCCCAGCAATAGGGGCACAACTGAAGTGATAAATTTCAAGTGTGACCAAGCAGTAGTGTGTGTGTGTGTGTGTGTGTGTGTGTGTGTGTGTCTTCTTCGAGTCACGTTTACTCCACAGGTACAGGCATGAATAGGTCAAGAGTTGGACTTCACTTCACCATACTTACTCCAAAACCCCAACCAAGGCCTATCTCTGTCTAATTTAAGAGAAACAGAATGTATTAAAACACATGGGTGGCTCACAGAACTTGGGGGGACAGGGGGTAGGGATAGGGGATATACTGCTAGGAACAGTTTCAAAAATCATATGTAAAATTGCTCCCATGAAGACACCACTGCTAACATCTCTCAGCAGAGATACTACTGCTGATTCTTTTGATATCATTGATATTTGACACTAGAAATTCCTGCTAGAAACCTCATCAGTATTGCTTTAGAAAGCTAAACACAGCTTTTTTTTTCATTTATTTTTTATTTTTTTGTAGGAGTATAGTTGTTTTACAATGTTGTGTTAGTTTCTACTGTACAGCAAAGTGAATCAGCTATACATTTATATATATCCCCCTCTTTTTTGGACTTCCTTCCCATTTAGGTGACCTCAGAGCACTGAGTAGAGTTCCCTGTGCTATACAGTAGGTACTCATTAGTTATTTATATTATGCATAGTATCAATAGTGTATATATGTCAATCCTCATCTCCCAATTCATCCCATGTTCCCTTTCCCCTTGGTATCCATACTTCTGTTCTTTATATCTGTGTGGTACATATATACAATGGAACATTACTCAGCCATTAAAAGGAACGAAATTGGGTCATTTGTAGAGACATGGATGGACCTAGAGACTGTCATACAAAGTGAAATAAGTCAGAAAGAGAAAAACAAATACCATATACTAATACATACATGTGGAATCTAAAAAGATGTTACAGATGATCTTATTTGCAAAGCAGAAATAGAAACAGCTTTAACCGCTGTGGCAAACCATTCCTGAGAGATTCTAAATTGTTCTTAATGACTATGACTTGTTTTTTCAAATAGGTATATCCTCCCCAAACCAACTACTTTCAGATAGTTTGTGTAATGGGAGAGCCAGCATCATATCCATGGCCGTCAATAGTTCTCCATATTCAGAATTATACATGTAAATTATTTAGTTTTTGATTCTCTGAGCCAACTAAGACTGGTACTGCAAGGATGCTCACCATGCATCATTCCTCTCCTCCATCCAGTCTTCCTGCAGATATGACTTGTCTGTGCATAATTCTGCATTTAGCTCAAGGTTCCCTTGCTCCTTAAGTTTTCAGGCTAAGCTGGGTCCAAACCAGGAGCTGTCAGATTTCCCCCCAGTCTAGCTTTAGGCTACTTAATTTGGTGAATTGGGCAGCTTTTTCTGAAATCTTTAGCTATGGACATTACCTGTTGATAGCCTTACACTTTTCTTTATGATCATCACTAAATTTAGCAGCCCTTTTACATATTTTGCATCTTTTTCTTGTTTACTGCTATATGCCCTAACACTATGTCAGCACTGTGAGCATATGACACTCAATAACCATTTTAACAAGATTTTATATAACATTTTGTATAATTAGTGAATAAATCAGATCTCTCTCTACTTTCTTTAGAGATTCCATTTGCATTTCTATCTCTCACTCTCCTTATATTTTCAACTGGCTTCCTAGAAAAAAAGGATGAAACTGCCCTCTTTGTTATTTTTAAAACTACACAAATAGCCAGTTAGTAAATGTTTATTGAGCTGAACCAGTAGATATGTAATAACAATGCTAAATGCCATCTGTAGGATAAGTCTAGGAGGAACCTCATTTATGCATCTAATAAAAAATTAATGTCATTGATTATTGAATAATCCATTTTGGTTTACTTGTACCCATCCTAAGGAGGAAAAGGAAATGAACATTCAATATTCTGACTGTTGAATGTTGCTGACTAATGAGATTGTGGGGATAAGAAGGTTAAGTCAAAATTTCTCTACTCTACACAAATTGTATTTTGGGGACATGCCTTTCATCTAACTATATAACAACAAATTGTCAGACTAAAACCATTATGGAGCAATCTGGAGACTCTGACTCTAGTTTTGTAAAGTCTAATGGGAGCCACAAAGAAGCAAATGAACAAAAATAATCAAATAAACCTAGAGTTGTTCATAAGACTTGTACAGAATTTAGATGAAATCACAACCAGGGTTTTGTAATAAATATCCTGTGTTAACAACTTGTCCATTAAAAAAGATGCCTGTCAGAAAACTATTGAAAGATCATGGCTTAGACATTAGATTCAAAAATAAATTGATATTTGGAGACAGTATCATACTTGCCTTCAGCAAGAGGCAACAAAGAACAAATCTCTCAAGTTTATACTCCAAGTGGCTCTAATTTTGTCAACATTTGGAATTGTCATGCTTCAAATTTAGTCTTTTTGGTGAGTTTGTAGCTATATTTCATTATGGCTATAATTTGCATTTCCTTTATTACTGAAGAAACTGAGCTCCTTTTTATCTGTTTATTGTGCTATCTTCTCTCCTAAAGTATTTGTTCAACACTTGCATATTTTTCCATATGGTTATCTTTCTCCTACTGATGTGTAAGGAGTTCTTTACGATTCCCATACACAAGATCTTTGAAAGCTAAATATTTTGCAATATCTTCTTCTGCTCTTGAATTTACTATTTTGCTTTCTAAATAATATCTTTACTAAGTTGAAATCCTTAATTTTGATGAATAATTGAAAATGTTTTCTGTTGTTATTCTTTTTATATCTGTAAAAACACACAATTGTTTTTTTTTTACACTACATACAATACTGTAAACACTGCTGTACAGTACTCCGGTCACCAGATGTGTGTGGTGGGGGAGAATTGGGGGGTGGGGGGGTCTCATACCAAACAATTCTATGACACCAACTGGGTGCCCTAGAATTTAACAAAATTCTAATTCTATCTACACGGAAATAGAGTCATATTCCACACATTAAGGATTCAGTCCTACGAGACTGCCTCTGCTCCCACTTCAGATACCAATTGTAAGTCCAGGTTGTTACCTGTGCTTCTGACCCACTGGCTATGGATAGGAGGTTTTCACAGCCCCCTCCTTGAGTTCAATTAATTTGCTACAGCAGCTCAAAGAATTCATTTTACTTACTAATTACTGGTTTATTATAAAAGGATATAACTTGGGAACAGCCAGATGTAAAAGGTACACCTGGCAAGGTACTCGGGAAGGGGTGCAGAGTTTCCATGCTGTCTTTGCACAGAGCATGATCCCAGCACCTCCAAATGTCCACCAACTCAGAAGCTCACCACGCCCCACCCTTTGGGGTTTTTATGGAGGGTTCGTTAGATAGGCATGATTGAGTAAACCACCGAGCACTGGTGATTAAAGTGAACCCCAGCCCCTCTCCACTTTTAGGAGGTGGGGGGTGTACTAAAATTGAAAGTTCCAACTCTCTAATCATGTTTGGTTCTCCTCTTCACATCCTTAGAGGCTTTCCAAAAGTCACCTCAATAACAAACTCAGGTGTGGTGGAAAGGGACTTGTTAGGAATAACAAAAGATGCTCCTTTCACCTTTATCTCTCTGAAGCCATTTCAGGAACTAAGAACACAAACCAAATACTTTAACGAAGAACAACACCCCTATTGCTCTAAACCCTTAGGAAATTACAAGGGTTTGGGGATCTATGTGCCAGGGACTGGAGGAAGACCAAATATATATTTCTTATTATAAATCACAACATCACACTGTCCTGTTTAAGAAATTTTCTCTCCAAAGCTTTTAAAGTAATGTCTTATGTCTTTTTTCTAGACATTATTATTCTGCCTTTTATATTTAGAAATCTAAATATACCTGAAATAAATTTTTGTGAATGCTATAAGTGCTAATTTTTAAAAATACAGATATCTAAAGGCTTCAGCAGCGTTTATTGAAAAGAGACATGTAATGTTAGCTTTGTAACAAATCAAGTGTCTGAAAATATGTGGCTGTGTTTTGGATTCTTTTTTTCTTCTTTTGGTCAGCTGTATTTTGGCACCAATATCATACTGTATTAATAAACTTTATAAAATTTGTTAAAAGCAAAACAATAGGCCCCAAATGGAGTTACTTATGCTAAGCCCCACGTCACCAAATGGAGATTTAACTTAATTGCAGTTTTGGTTCTCCCAGAAACAGAACCAATCAGTCAGAGTCTCCTGATCAGCACTAGTGGGGTCATGTGCCTAACAGACCCCTGCCATCCCCTGAAGGAAAGTAACTTTGCAATAATCCACCACTTCTCGGCCTGATATATTTTTCCTCGTTCCTGCTCCCACCCACCTACAAAAGACTTTGAAGTCCTTCATCTTGAACAGCTTCTCGAGCTCCTTTCTATCTGCTAGACTGGATGCTGCCCGATTTGAATCGATTTTCGCACAAATAAACTCTTAAAATTTTTAGCATGTCTCAGTTTATCTTTTAACAGTTCTGTTAGTAAGAAGCGGGAACCGAAGGAGACCCCCGACGGCGCCAGGAGGAAAGAGCCAACGTGGTACCTACTGAGCTCTGAGCTCGCTGCCTCCAGCGCCTCAGAAGGTGCCGGGTCCGTCCCTCTCGGAGCCTCCGTCGCTTCTGCGTGAGGTGCTTTCAGGATTTATTTGAGAATTTCTTTTCGAAGGCTGGGTCTGCAAACAGCTGGAGTCAGACTGGGTCCAACTTAGAAACTGGGCCGGGTCTAAGATTGAACTGGGTCCGTCTTAGAAAGCCGGCTGTGCTGAGGGTCGGACCTCGGCCGAGTTACAAACGGGACTGGTTCCGGGTCAGAGTGGTTCCGACTCAAGCCGGACGGGGCCCAGCGTGAGGTGTCAGGCCAATACCGCTTGGTGTTAAGGCCCAGCAAGCAGGTTAACGTTACCCGAGATAATCCTGAATTACAGCGGCCATCGCGGAGAACGTTTAACCTGGATAAGCTGTGCGTTTAGGAGGCGCCTCAAAGAAAAAGGGGTCCCAGCCGAGCACGCACTGTAAAGGTAGAGGGGAAACTCTTTTCCCGCCTCTTCGGCTGCATGTGACCAGGATGAGACCCGCTGGGACCCTCCCCTCGCGCCAGAGCCTGCAGGATCCTGGGGAAACTGGCAGCAGCCGGCAAAGGGTAAGAAGAATTCCTATCAAAGTCAGCTCTCTTAGATCTCTGTCTGTGGTGCTTGGTCGAGAGAAGGGAAAAGTTCACGTGGTCCTTTCCTTTCAGATTTGCAGGCAAAAGCATGGGTAAGAATTAAATCTTTGGCTAGGGACTCCCGAACTTGCTTTGGGATACCCACTGGTTGACGACCTTTTCTCTCCGCCTATCAGTAGCTGTTTAGTTCTTCTAAACCTTCACACAGATTATTTTGTTCATTTGTTTCTAGGTATTCTAGTTTTTCCTCGATAGGGGGGTTGTTTTGAATTATTCCGTAATTACTGGAAACATTTTTCTCAAGCACTTTAAAGGTATTTTCCCAAACAAACCAAGTTTCTCCTTGAAAATAATTCTGTTGTTTTGGCTTCAGGTGTGAACATATACTTCCACCCCATTAGTTAGAAAGTCCCTGATTGAGGAACACTAGTTTCTCCGTCTCCTACTAGCTTCTTTCTTAAGTTTATGTGAGATTTGAGTTATTATGTAAAACTTTATGATGCCTTAAGCAGGGAAAATGTACAAAATTTGACTCCGTCAATGGATCAGATAGGGGACCTTGCGTAGAAGGTAGTAGAATGTAGGTCCTAGAAATGTTTGAGGTGATGGCATAGATCACACAATTCATAGGAAGACGTTGGGGTTTCAGAACAAGTCAGGAACAACTATAACAATATAATATATTCAGATATAATATGTTCTGCCTTCTCAAGGGCAGAAGAGACTGCCCTTGCTGTGCACCTGGAATGTTTTATGGGGAGGATGGGAAGTGATGGTGAACTGTTGAGATGTATAATCAAATTCTGCCTCTGTTTTAGAACTAGGTGGTTAAGCTAATGGCTTTTCCCATTAGTTAGGAAACTTCGGTAGTGAAAGCGCAGAGTCCTAACCACTGGACCGCCAGGGAATTCCCCAGGAAACTTACGTTTAACTACAGCAGTGAATACAGTAATCTTCCCAAAGGTGTTTCCTCTTTAAGGCTGCTGATTCCTTCAGCCTTGGGGATTGGCTTAAGAGAGAGGCTCATAGGAGGTGGGAGGGCTCAGAAACTGGAGTAACAAAGAGCATTAGTGAGCCCTGTGGTCCTCTGTGGACATCTAGAAGTAACTGCTGGGAATGGAAGGAATTATGATGGGGAGGGGTCAGTCATACCTATTGATTTTGTTGCCATAAAAAAGATACCCACATCTGCGCTATTATCCTTTGCTGAGCTAGTGAGCTAAGACAAACCTTTTTAACAGTAATGCAAATGGATGTGTGCTATAAAAGAAGTAAATGATAAACTCCAGTGAGGGAAGCAGGGCCATGCCTGATTTTGCTCACAAAGGAACTGCCTGCCATGCATCATGCCTGGTATAGTGTAGGTACTAAGGAAAGAAGAAAGGAAGGAGGGAGCAAACGAAAAGTTGTTTGTGTGCACAGGGGTTCCACTAATTTTAAAGCATCTGATCTAACATTTATTACTGGGAAAGGACAAAAGAAAAGAAGATCTGTGAATTGCAGGTCTTTACTCTTGCTAAAGTATTCAGTTCAACTAAATGCATTTTACCTATTCTAATAAAAGAGATTTTTGTTTTTGTTTGTTTCAAAGGCAGCTATTCTGTTACTTCGGGGCTGCTCTGTGGTAGTTTTCTGGTAAAGGCAATAAATTGCTAATTTGTATTCTTTCAAGTTATATAATAAAAGCAGTATTTCAGAACATAATTTTCTCTTCCATACTTTGAAGCATAGAATGCTCAGATATCTAATGAGTATTTTACACAAATATTTGGACAGACTTGAAGGTCCCTTTTTATTCCCCCTTTCCTGCTTCCTCCCCAAATCTCCCGACCCTGCCCACACACAGACACATACCTATCTTCCTATGTCCCACCATTATGATTTCTGGAGATTATACTGCTTTCTATCTGGGTGAGAATGTAAAATAGGCTCCAAACATTCCAGAAGATTTTATAAACTCTGCCATCTGCATACCTGGTATGTAAGATGCCTGTAGTGCTCTTTAATCAGCAGCACAGATATCTGGGCTGTGGGCACTTGTCAGAGTTATACCACAAATTGACTGCAGATAACCAGGTCTTGTCAAAATTTACTTGAACTTGGGATGATTTAAAGAGACAAACTAACCAGACACTCTTACATATTCTCCAAGCTCTGACCTATGTTAAGAAATATAATCAGGACACAACATTGCTGAATAATGTCACTCATCTTCCTGAAATTAAAATTGAAATGTGTTTAATATAAGAGAAATTCACCTAAACAAATATTCTTTGTTGTTGTAGTAGCTTCCCCATATATATATTTGTTTTTGTTTGTTTCAAAGGCAACTATTCTATATATGCAACTCATATATATATATAAGTTGTTTTAGGTGCATAACAATTGAGGGTAGAGTACAGAGATTCCCCCTATACCCCCTCTCCTCACACATACACAGCCTCCTACATTTTCAGCATCCCCCACAAGAGTGGTACATTTGTAATAATATGAAACCTTTCAAACTGGCTTCTTGCACTTGGGCATTTAAGATTCCTCCATGTCCTTTTATGGCTTGATCATTTCTTTTTAGCCCTGAATAATCTCCCATTGTCTAGATGTACCAGTTGATTTATCCATTTGGCTACTGGAGAACACTTTGGTTGCTTCCAAGTTTTGGCAGTTAATAATAAATCTGCTATAAACACCCATGTGCAGGTTTCTGTGTGAACTTAAGTTTTCAACTCCTCTGGGTAAATATCAAGAAGCACGTTTTTGGATCATACATTGCTGTTATGAAACTTACCTTTAATCTTCTGGCTATCTAAAGCAGTTCTTACAAGGCTTCACAGCCTGTGCATGTAGGGACCACACTAGTAGCAATAATAATCACATCACCCACTCCTCTAACTAACAGACTGTTGTGATCCCTTCAGTCTTCCCTAGTTCTATCTGAGGAGTTCCAGAAGTTTCTCACTTGAACTCACAAATTGTCATCTTCGCATCTTCGCTCTCTTATGGCACTGACTGTGTTCTGTTTTGGATCCATTGTTGACTCCTCCAAAGCTGTAAATCATTCACAGGCCAAAGCAGCACTGATTGCCTCAAATCATTCATGGTCCAAACAGAAGCAGGGTAATGTCCCTTTGCCCAGGTCACACTTCTCCACATAGGCATGAAAGTGGGTGGCTTGCTACCATATGTCTCATAGAATCCCTCATAAAATACACCCTCTTCCTTTCCTGCTTATTGCTCCTGTCTCCATATAGCTGAAGTGATTACATTTTAACAGTAAGTAATGAAGATATTTTCACAAGAAACCTGCATTTCTGATTCTGTTCAAATAATATTAAACAGAGATATTTTCTTTAAAGTTATTATGTACTTTGGTTACAAGTGGTCTGTTTATCTTCTACATCTAGTATGTTCGTGTGTCAGGCAAATTATTTCATTTGTCTTACCTAATTTGAAAACAACTGTAGAAGAACCAAAACCAGAAAGACTTCCCTGTATTGAGAGGATTTAGTAGAATGTGTATGCAATCATTTGAATATAGTAGGCTCTCAATAAAGTAAAATGGTCACTTATTGGATTTCTTTCTTGAAGTCCATGGGGCCAGTCTGAGAGGTGAATCTTTGAAATATAGTCCAAGCTGCTCTTTCCAGCCTTCCTCCTTCATCTCCACCTAATACAATGTGAGAACCTATGTCAAGTCCTTTCTGCCACCTAATACAACGTGAGAACCTATGTCAGGTCCTTCCTGCCCCTTCGGTCCTAATTCTTCAAGTGGAGTGATGCAAAATAAGTTCTATTGATTCATTCTCACTATCCAAGGAAGCCAAAATAGAGCAGTAAGCACAGGCTAGGCCATAGCTGGTACCCTTATTTGGTTTTTTTACATACATAACTTTTTATCCTTTCTAGCTTTATATTCTTTAGAAAAAAGAACTGGGTTTTATTCATCACTGTATCTCCAAGGATTCCTTGCACATAGAACACACTTGAAAAACGATTGTCGAGTTGACTCCTTTTGGCCATGTTTTGCTCACTAAATCCAATTATCTTAAATTAATCATTACCATGTATATTTCATATGTAACCTCAAATTACTTAGGAAGGTGTATAAACTCATACATGATTCCAAACCATAAAAGTGATTAGTTTTTGTTTTATAACAGTCTTCCTACTCTTTAATCAAATGTACGATGTTGTGTAGACACTGCCTTAAAAGCAGCTACTGAAAGCACTAGTATTATGTTACAAGGCCATGTGATAGAAAAGTAATTATATTACTGTAACTCACATGATATTGGACCAGGAATGATTAAACCATCAGTTCCCTGGAGCTACTTCTGAGCTACTGCTGCTATAGGGATACAAAAGAAATATTATGGTGGCTATGTTTTGCACAATGAGGGGATTCATTTTTGGAGGGTACTCTTCCAGGCAAAGAAGATTTAAAATAGCATTCTCATCAGAAGTAATAAACCTACAAAAGAATGCAGCCAGCAAAGGAAACAGACTCAAAATTCTCAGAGAAACAAAAAGCTGAAGCCTCGCGGTCTTTGCAACATTTTGCAGAATATATTGCAAGGAAGTGAAGCTTCCAGTAGACAACAAAACATACAATTTTTGCATTTAAAGTAGGTACTTTGAGACTAGGCATAAAAAAAATTAGGCTTACTGAAAGATACCCTGAAACAGCAAGTAGACATCCCAAGAAAAATTAAGTTGGGACAAAAGAAGCTTAATTCACAGGAAGATTCTCCCAACTTAAGGGAAAATATCCATAGCTAATCTGGTCACATGTTACCCTCCTCTATTTATTGAAGAAGAATTGGAGAATGGTCTCAGAAAACCAAGCATGTATTTTAGAGCATCCCATATGGTAAACTACATATATTCCTCTCTATAGTGTACAAGTTCACTTTTCTTAATGAATCCTTTTGTTGCCTGCATAAAACCCTAAGGTGATGAGCATCTTTGGTTATTATTATCAATATATAACAGCTGTCAAACACCTCTGGTTATTATAAATATATAACAGACTGAATGGAACTATGGAAATTTCTAGTCAATATTAGTATGGGTGGAGTTAAACAGTGCCCCTTAAAGAATTCTGTCTGAATGAGGCTTCTTTCTCTCTGAATGTGTCATATTTTAAATGAATATAGGTCAGAAAAAAACTGTTTTGCAAAGAGTCTGAAGAAGCAGCAAATATAAAATTTTTCCACAAAGCCAAAAAGAAAAGTTATATAAGATGTAACACAGAGGGAGTGTGCGGTGGAGAAAGAAAATCTGAGAGGGAGGCAAAAAATGAGTTCTAGTCTTGGCTCATCTCTAACTAGTTCTCTGGCCTTGGTTAAATTCCTAAACCCAGAGTGAATCCTTGTGTACACCTATAGGTCAGAACAGACCTCTATTGTGAGCTTATAAAGCCCTCTTTTCACCTTAAAAGCCATGCTGTAGACCTTTATGGTCACCATCGGCACCTGGGGACCAGTTCTTCCCCATTGTGCACAGATGACCCACACACTGTTGTCAGATCTGAGTTAATTCTGAGCAGGATGCCCTTGGCTGATTCCATCCTACCTCAGTCTTCCACTGAGCACCACCTCATGTGAGGTAAAATAAGGTAAGATGCACTTTTAAAAGTAAAACATTATTGTCTTCATATAGCACCTTTGAGCCTTTAGCTGGTCTCCCAATGCCTGATTTGAAATTGTTGAAAAGTATTTCAGGTAGAAACACACTGGTGACACTTTGAAAAGGACACTGTTGAAATGATTCATAATTCTAAGAATATGGAATTAGTAGTGGTTCCCAAATGGGTAAACAAGTATTATCTTCAATTTTTTTTTTGCTTGTACATTAAAATGCATTCAGCTGTGTGCTATGTAAAAACAATTTTTTTTCCTAAAGTAAAGAGTTGCTTTTTTTTCTCCCCAAGTAGACCCTGGATAACAACATATTTGGATATATTTTACCTATAAAACTAAAAGTTAGATATCTGTATATTTTAAAACATCTGTTTATAAATATTTAAATTTTAGGCTCGCAATAAAAAATTAAAAGCTTTTGACATAGATATATAGAATCAATAGCACATATCTGAGGAAGAAGGGACTGAAATATGACCTAGTGTAGATATTTGATATTATAAATGAGAAAACACAGGATGAGAAAAAAATATTCTGATGTCCTCCCTGAAAGTTTTTTTTTAATCTGAAATACCTCAAAAGTGTTGCTGTTTCATATACTTTGTCCAGTTCCAGTCTTCTCTAGTCAAGAGGCCAAATCTGGTTCCCATTACTCCATCTTGGCCAGAGGCAGAAGTCCATTTGCAACTTTTATGTACTTTTAAATATACTTGAGTTTTCATAAAAGGGATCAAACTGATTACTGAGGAGGAAAAGATGGCGGCGAAGTAGAGAGACGTGGAGTGCATCCCTCCCCACAGATGCATTGGGAATGCACGGAAGGACGCAGTAATTCTCACAGAGAACCAGCTGAACACCAGCAGACGGCCTCGGACACCGGATGGGACTGTGGGGAGCCCGACATAGCCGGTAGGGAGGCATCTACGAGGGCTCAAAGAGGGTGAAGCGGCGGAGCTGTCGCAGACGGGAGGGAGTGAGAAACATTCGGAGGGTCCGCAGCGCAGCTCAGCGTTCCCGGACCAAGACATCGATCCGCGGCTGAACGGAGGGTCCAGGAGCGGGAGTGTGGGAGCAGGAGAGCTGGTTCAGTGTGGGAAACACTGTTGCCGGTAGGGTGACGGACCGAGAGGACAGGAGGGAGGAGGCCCGCGGAGAGGAGTGCCCGTTCCTGAGAGCTGCCCGGCCATGATGGCGGCTGGAGGCTGCAGGCTCACTGGCAGCTGGGAGGAGCCACGCGCATAGCCTCTCTCTCTCTTTCCGCGCCTCTGCAACAGGCAGTGGAGAGACGCCCTGCGGGCCACCTAAGGCGCTCAGGGATAACAAGTACCCTCAGGCACTCGGGTGGGGCTAGATTAAAACCCCTTGCAACGCCAGCAGCAGGGAGGCTGCCTAGAGAAAAAAAAAGAAAAAAAGAAAAGAAAAAAACCCCCGAGAGAGGCCCAACTCTAAGACTTTCTGTTTACGCCTGAGCCACCGGCGCCCTCTGCAACAGGCACCTCCAAGCCTGACTGAGACATCAGTGCGCCACTGCTCACTCCCTCCCAGGAGAAGGAGCCACTGTTGTACCCTCTCCCTCCCCACACACCGATGCTTACAGACGAACAATAAAGGAACCTCTGCTGGTCACAGAATAACGCAAAAAAACCCAAGGACAAGCAACCCCAAAAGTTTGGACAACCATGAGGAAACAAAGAAACACCATGCAGGCAAAGGAGCAAGAAAAAAACCCACAAGACCAAATAAATGAGGAGGAAATAGGAAAAATGCCTGAAAAGGAATTTAGAGTAATGATAGTAAAAATGATACAAAATCTCGATAACAAAATAGAGAAAGTACAAGAAACAGTTCGTAAGAACTCAGAAAAACAAACAGCAATGGATAACAAAATAACTGAAATTAAAAATACTCTAGATGCTATAACCAGCAGAATGACTGAGGCAGAAGAACGAATAAGTGAGTTGGAAGATAGAATGGGGGAAATAACTGCCACAGAGCAGGAAAAAGAAAAAATAATAAAAAGATTAGAAGACAGTCTCAGAGACCTCACTGATAACATTAAGCGTACCAACATTCGAATTATAGGCATCCCAGAAGAAGAAGAAAACAAGAAAGGGTCTGAGAAAATATTTGAAGAGGTTATAGTGGAAAACTTCCCCAACATGGGAAAGGAAATAATTCACCAAGTCCAAGAAGCACAGAGAGTCCCATACAGAATAAACCCAAGGAGAAATACACCGAGACACATATTAATCAAACTAACGACAACTAAACACAAAGAAAAAATATTAAAAGCAGCAAGAGAAAAGCAACAAACAACATATAAGGGAAAACCCATCAGGATAACAGCTGACCTTTCCACAGAAACTCTGCAGGCCAGAAGGGAATGGCAGGATATCCTGAAAGTCCTGAAAGAGAGAAACCTACAGCCAAGAATACTCTACCCAGCAAGAATCTCATTCAGATTTGAGGGAGAAATCAAAAGCTTTCCAGACAAGCAAAAGTTAAGAGAATTCAGCACCACCAAACCAGCCTTACAACAAGTGCTAAAGGAACTTCTCTAAGTAGGAAACACAAGAAAAGGAAAACACCTACAAATACAAACTCAAAACAATTAAGAAAATGGTAATTGGAACACACATGTCACTAATCACCTTAAATGTAAATGGATTAAATGCTCCAACCAAAAGACACAGACTGGCTGAATGGATACAAAAACAAGACCCTTCTATATGCTGCCTACAAGAAACCCACTTCAGACCAAGGGATACATATAGACTGAAAGTAAAGGGATGGAAAAAGATATTCCATGCAAATGGAAGTCAAAAGAAAGCTGGAGTAGCAATACTCATATCAGACAAATTAGACTTTAAACTAAAGACTATTACAAGAGACAAGGAAGGACACTACATAATGATCAAGGGATCCATCCAAGAAGAACATATCACAATGGTAAATATCTATGCCCCCAATATAGGAGCACCTCAATACATAAGGCAAATGCTAACAGCTATAAAAGGGGACATCGACAGGAACACAATAACAGTGGGAGACTTGAACACCCCACTTACATCAATGGACAGATCATCCAAACAGAAAATAAATAAAGACACACAAGCTTTAAATGACACATTAGACCATCTCGACTTAATTGATATTTATAGGACATTCCATCCAAAAACAACAGAATACACGTTCTTCTCAAGTGCACACGGAACATTTTCCAGGATAGATCACATCTTGGGTCACAAATCAAACCTCAGCAAATTCAAGAAAATTGAAATCATATCAGGCATCTTCTCAGATCACAACGCCATGAGACTAGATATCAATTACAGGAAAAAAACTGCAAAAAATACAAACACATGGAGGCTAAACAATTCACTCTTAAACAACCAAGGAATCACTAAAGAAATCAAAGAGGAAATCAAAAAATATCTAGAAACAAATGACAACGAAAACACAACAACCCAAAACCTATGGGATGCAGCAAAAGCCGTTCTAAGGGGGAAGTTTATAGCAATACAGTCCTACCTTAAGAAACAAGAAAATGATCAAATAAACAACCTAACCTTACACCTAAAACAACTAGAGAAAGAAGAACAAAGAAACCCTAAAGTGAGCAGAAGAAAAGAAATCATAAAGATCAGAGCAGAAATAAATGAAAAAGAAAGGAAAGAAACCATAAGAAAAATAAATAAAACTAAAAGCTGGTTCTTTGAGAAGATTAACAAAATTGATAAACCATTAGCCAGACTCATCAAGAAAAAAAGGGAGAAGATGCAAATCAACAGAATTAGAAATGACAAAGGAGAAGTAACAACGGACACCTCAGAAATACAAAAGATCATGAGAGACTACTACAAGAAACTATATGCCAATCAATTGGATAACCTGGAAGAAATGGATACATTCTTAGAAAAATACAATCTTCCAAGACTGAACCAGGAAGAAATAGAAACCATGAACAGACCAATCACAAGTACGGAAATTGAGGCAGTGATTAAAAATCTCCCAACACACAAAAGCCCAGGACCAGATGGGTTCACAGGCGAATTCTATCAAACATTTCGAGAAGAGTTAACACCTATCCTTCTCAAACTCTTCCAAAATATTGCAGAAGGTGGAGCACTCCCAAACTCATTCTACGAGGCTACCATCACCCTGATACCAAAACCAGGCAAAGATGTCACAAAAAAAGAAAACTATAGACCAATATCACTGATGAATATAGACGCAAAAATCCTCAACAAAATACTAGCTAACAGACTGCAACAGCGCATTAAAAAAATCATACACCATGATCAAGTGGGGTTTATCCCTGGGATGCAAGGATTCTTCAATATACGCAAATCAATCAACGTGATACCTCATATCAACAACTTGAAGGATAAAAACCATATGATCATTTCAATAGATGCAGAAAAAGCTTTTGACAAAGTTCAACATCCATTTATGATAAAAGCTCTCCAGAAAATGGGCATAGAAGGAAATTACCTCAACATAATAAAAGCCATATATGCAAAACCAAAAGCCAACATTGTTCTCAATGGAGAAAAACTGGAAGAATTCCCCCTAAAAACAGGAACAAGACAAGGGTGTCCACTCTCACCACTATTATTCAACATAGTTTTGGAAGTTTTAGCCACAGCAATCAGAGAAGAAAAAGAAATAAAAGGAATCCAAATTGGAAAAGAAGAAGTCAAATTGTCACTCTTTGCAGATGACATGATATTATATATAGAAAACCCTAAAGACTCTACCAGAAAACTGCTAGCACTAATTGATGAGTTTCGTAAAGTAGCAGGATACAAAATTAATGCACAGAAATCTCTTGCATTCCTATACACTAACAACGGAAGAGCAGAAAGAGAAATTAAGGAAACTCTCCCATTCACCATTGCAACCAAAAGAATAAAATACCTAGGAATAAACCTGCCTAAGGAGGCAAAAGATCTGTATGCAGAAAACTTTAAGACATTGATGAAAGAAATCAAAGACGACACAAACAGATGGAGGGACATACCATGTTCCTGGATTGGAAGAATCAACATCGTGAAAATGTCTGTACTACCCAAAGCAATTTACAGATTCAATGCAATCCCGATCAAATTACCAATGGCATTTTTCACAGAACTAGAGCAAGAAATCTTACGATTTGTATGGAAACATACAAACATACAAAAGACCCCGAATAGCCAAAGCAATCTTGAGAAGGAAAAATGGAGTTGGTGGAATCAGGCTTCCTGACTTCAAAGTATACTACAAGGCCATAGTGATCAAGACAGTATGGTACTGGCACAAAAATAGAAAGGAAGATCAATGGAATAGAATAGAGAACTCAGAAGTAAGCCCAAACACATATGGGCACCTTATCTTTGACAAAGGAGGCAAGAATATACAATGGAAAAAAGACAGCCTCTTCCATAAGTGGGGCTGGGAGAACTGGGCAGCAACATGCAAAAGAATGAAATTAGAACACTTCCTAACACCATACACAAAAGTAAACTCCAAATGGATTAAAGACCTACATGTAAGGCCAGACACTATCAAACTCCTAGAGGAAAACATAGGCAGAACACTATATGACATCCATCAAAGCGCCATCCTTTTTGACCCACCTCCTAGAATTATGGAAATAAAATCAAGAATAAATGAATGGGACCTCATGAAACTTAAAAGCTTTTGCACAGCAAAAGAAACCATAAACAAGACTAAAAGGCAACCCTCAGAGTGGGAAAAAATAATTGCCTATGAAACAACGGACAAAGGATTAACCTCCAAAATATACAAGCAGCTCATGAAGCTTAATACCAAAAAAGCAAATAACCCAATCCACAAATGGGCAGAAGACCTAAATAGACATTTCTCCAAAGAAGACATACAGATGGCCAACAAACACATGAAAAGATGCTCCACATCACTAATCATCAGAGAAATGCAAGTCAAAGCCACAATGAGGTATCACCTCACACCAGTCAGAATGGCCATCATCACAAAGTCTGGAAACAACAAATGTTGGAGAGGGTGTGGAGAAAAAGGAACTCTCCTGCACTGTTGGTGGGACTGTAAATTGGTACAGCCACTATGGAAAACAATTTGGAGGTTCCTTAAAAAACTACAAATAGAACTACCATATGACCCAGTAATCCCACTCCTGGGCATATACCCAAAGAAAACCATAATCCCAAAAGAAACTTGTACCATAATGTTTATTGCAGCACTATTTACAATAGCCAGGACATGGAAGCAACCTAAATGCCCATCAACAAATGAATGGATACAGAAGATGTGGCATATATATACCATGGAATATTACTCAGCTATAAAAAGGGATGAGATGGAGCTATATGTAATGAGGTGGATAGAACTACAGTCTGTCATACAGAGTGAAGTAAGTCAGAAAGAGAAGGACAAATATTGTATGCTAACTCACATATACGGAATCTAAAAATGGTACTGTTGGACTCAGTGACCAGAACAAGGATGCAGATACAGAGAATGGACTGGAGAACTCGAGGTATGGGAGGGGGCGGGGGGTGAAGGGGAAACTGAGATGAAGCGAGAGAGTAACACAGACACATATATACTACCAACTGTAAAATAGTCAGTGGGAAGTTGTTGTATAACAAAGGGAGTCCAACTCGAGGATGGAAGATGCCTTTGAGGACTGGGGCAGGGAGGGTGGGGGGGGCTTGGGGGGGGGCGTCAAGGAAGGGAGGGAAGATGGGGATATGTGTATAAAAACGGATGATTGAACCTGGTGTACCCCCCCAAAAAAAAAATAAATAAATAAATATTTAAAAAAAAAAAAAAAAAAGTGTTGCTGTTTTGACCTACCAAATGTTTTCTTTTAAGTTTAACGTAATAATTGCAGTTATTTCAAAGAACATTTGTTGTGTAACCTCAACTAACTGAAACAGAATTGCAAATTGGTAATTTAAAAAACTAGAGTCAAAAGGTACAGACTTCCAGTTATAAAATAAGTAAGTCCTGGGACTGTAATGTACAGAATGATGACTACAGTTTATAATACTGTATTGCATATTTGAAAGTTACTAAGAGTAGATCTTAAAAGTTGTCATCACAAGAAAAAAAATTATAACTATGAATGGTCACTGATGTTAATTAGACTTATTGTGGTGATCATTTGGCAATATATGCATATATTGATCATTATGATTTACACCTGAAACAAATATAATGTTATATGTCAACTATGCTTCAATAAAAATATAGTACAAAGGATCCTTAATGAACCAAAATGAGCTCATTAAATACTGACATTAAACTTCTTCACTTTATCTGTAGGTGATCCTTCAGTCCCTCCCTCAAGAAATATTTATAGTTGTTTCAGGCCATTACAATAATCTCACTTCTCATATTTTGTAATCATATCAAATTCAAAACAACAAATACAAAAATTTTCATTAAGCACATACTATAAGAAAGTCATGCAGTGAGTGTGGAAGTGATTTTTTTTTAAGAAAGCTATTGCTCCTGCTTTTGTGGATAAATTGAAAACATCTGAAAGAGTGAGGACACTAACAGGATGAAGAATTCCTGCAGAACAACAGGATAATAGAGAAAAGAAAATTGTAGAAAAGTAGATGCAAGATCCCAAGTAGCATCATTTTCTGGTGTCTTTTAGCTTAATGTAACACTGCCCTGTATGTTTCAGGAGTTCCTGAGCACATTTTCCATTACAATATTTTGTAGTATTTGATGTTGTAAATAGACTTGGCCATCAAGAAAGTACTCAATAAACTCTGTCCTCTGAAAAGGCAAAAAAATGTGGGCATGTTCTAGATATCTATAACAGGGATCTCGTCTTGAGCTAGGTCTGAGTCTGAAGATACAGGTTCAAGGATATTTGATTATGTCTGGGGAATGCTAGAGGGATTCCACAATGTCAACCCACTCAAAGAGATCATGTAAGAGAGTGCTAAACAAAGGAAGATGTAGCCAGTCAATATGTACATTTACTCAATAATAAGCCTCACATGGCCACTCAGGTACCAACTCTCATGTCAATACTACGCATTTTCCGTTGCTCAGTGTAAGTCACATAGCCACATCTAACTTGAAGGGGTATGAAAGTACAACTCTACCTTATGCCCAGAAAGAGGAGAATCAGAAATATTGGTGAATATCTGTACTTTGCCAGATAATCCCAAGTGATAGCATAGAGTGGATGTAGAGAGAAATCCTCATGTGGTGGCAGGAATGTAGACTGGTGCTGCTATTCTGGAGGGCAACCTGGAAGCACATGCTTGAATTAAGCGTATATATATCCATCAGTTCTTCTAGGTATGTGGCTCAAACAAATCCTCACACAGGACTGCAAGGGGATATGATCCCTCCTGTAAATGGCAGCATTAGTTGTGATGGTGTTGGTTGGCTACCAATCTGGGTATCTATCACTTTAATTGGATAGGCAAAATGCTGTGGTTACACATGCTGGGGTGCCATGAAACTGCCAGAAACAACAGACTAGATGTACATACAGCAAATTTGAAAGCACAGTGACAGAGCAAAAAAGAAGTATTTGTAATACATGGTCCAAAATAACATTTGTTCAGAATAACATTATACATTTAAAAAGCATAGTTATAAGATCAAAAGGATGTGCATTAAATACATTATAATTATTGACTGTGAAGAGAAGAGGGAATGGAAGTGAGTAATGGAGATAAAGGAATAGATATAGAAATGAATAAATTCTAGAGAGACTTTGTGATGGAAGTGATTAAATCAATAACCTGGAATTAAGATATAACAAAACAAAATGAACAAGCAAAACAAACAAAACTTGAAGTTATTTCAACTAAACCATATATAAATCTCAAACCAAGTATCATTGTTTTAGGGTTCTTCTCTCTATTGTAGGATACCCTGGGGCTTTGGCACAATGAATACTCAGGCAGCTATCAATGAGTCCCTGGAAGAGCAGGATTAAAGATTTTAACACTCAAAAAAACAGAATGGAATAATCAGCGGGACCTCCAGAACCTAGTTAAGTGGCAATATCTAGCAGGGGCTGGGGCTAAGGAGAGGGGAGAAGGCAAAGCTTGTTTTGTGCTGTAGGGACAATGGCATAGTGGTGTTGCCATCTGGCAAAATGTTGGAGCCCAGTGGAGCAGGGTCAGGGGCCGTGCATCCAGTGAAGAAGCAGCCCCAGGGGCAGAAGAAATGGAACTTTCCAATAGAGTTCAAGGGAGAATGCAGCGTCCACAGAAGTAGTATGAAAACTGTGTTAAATACCCCTGGAGATACCTAGAAATAATTGGCAAAACTATAGGATTGAAGGTCAGAACTACAGCACATCAGCAGAAGGGCATAAAGGAGTCTGTAAAACTCAGGTATCTCACTGTGTTGGGTAAATTTGGGTTACAAATAGCTAAAACAAAAATGTTGGTGTTAAAAGGAATATACTTAAGGTAACAAGAAAATCCCCTTACATAAGATTTCTTATTTTACAACGATGTTCTGAGGATAAATGCAGTTGGTTAAATGTTTCAATTAATTCATCCCTACCTTTTCAAGGACATGGGAAAGTGTGGCCATTACAAGAGAAACTCTTAACAGTCAGCTTGTTGTAGATTACACTAATGGGAGAGGAAGGGATGTGTCTTTTTCCTGAGCACATAAATATATGCAAGCTGGGTATCTGTCTGCAGATTAGCACTTTAGAAAGGAAGGAGGGAGACAGCATCAGGCAACTCTAAAAAAAAAAAAATGATTGGATTAATCCATTCTGTATGTCAAAGGGAATTAAGAAAGGATTTCAAAATCACGCTGAGGCTAACATCTTCAGTGACAGGAAGAATAGGTCCATTCTTAACAGTAAGATGCAACAAAGAAGAAAGGATGCTTGGAGAAAAATAATATAATATCAGCTTTTGAAAAAAAATCATGAGTATTAAGGCTCAGAACATCTGTAAGTCGAGGAGATAATGGAAAACACAAAGAGAGATGTTAAAGGGAAAGGTATTTGAAATGATGAGCTCAATTCCTTGGATACTTTCTGCTGCCACAGATCCTGATACTAGAAAGTTGGGGAAAAATGTCTCCAATTTTCCAAATATGTAATTACACATGTAATTAAATAGGTAATCTAACTCCTCTACAAATTCGGTATTACAGGCTCTGGTGTATATATGAAGAGTAGTGGTGTGATGGAAGGAAAATGAGAAATGGAACGGAAAACAAAAATTTCACCATAGGTCAACGATTGGATGTCCTTTGGCAAAGAACTTTGTCTCTGACCTTCAATATCCTGGGCTATAAAATGGAAATAATGACACTGTATGTCACAGAGTTGTTATCTACTCAAATGAAATCAACATACTTTAAGATATTTTTCTCAGTTGAAATGTGAGATAAAACATTACTTACTGATATTATTCTAAAATGTTCTTAATAGTATGTCTTTTCCTATAAACTGTATTTAGTGAGACTGGCAGATTCTAGGATTGTCCACTACAAAGCCCAAAGAACATTCAATAAGCCAAATCTTAGATAATATACTATAACTGATGTTGCCTGTAACAATTACAAACATTGTTCCTGTTAAAGAGATCACTGGAAAGCAGAGAAAGGTAAAATTAGCAAAAGTGTTTACACCAGGCATCCATAGGCAAATCAAAGGTGAAATGTCCTGATTCTTGCACCAAGATACAATCATCAAAGGGAGCTATAAATATATATATATTTTTAAAATCTGAGATGTATTTAATTTTTGACTTTTCACATGAAGCTTTAAAATCATATTAACACTTAAAGTTGAACATTTACATTTCAGCAGATTTTTGTATATTCTGGATGTGAAGGAAAGCATCATATTTTAAAAATGTATATGTTTGCCAAAGTTGCACTTTTTTTTTAACCAGACCATATGTTAGGTAATCGCTATGTCCCAGGATGAAAATCAGTAGACCGAGTGGTCTTGACAACCACAAACAACAGAATTAACTGTAAGAACAATCAGGCAGATTGCAGAGAAATTATAATAATAATAACAACAATAATGACAGCAATTTAATTAGAGCTAGTTGAATTGGCTAGCATATGAATTATACATTTCAAAGAAAACAAGATGTGATCGAAACACCTTGACCCACAGCATTAGCCTGTTGCATTCCACCTACATAAAGTTCTCATCATGACCCACAAAATCCCATTAGGTCTCATCTCTGTACTTTCCCAATTGTCACCACACATCAATATCACCTTTTCTCTCTTAACTCCAGCTATAATGGCCTACACTCAGTCTCTTCATGTACTGTACTCTTTTTGTTTTCCATAGACTTTGAGCACTCTGTCTGCGAAGTTCTTCCTCCCATACTTTACCTCAGTAACTCTGACTTATTCTCATTTTATCTCAAAGTCATTTCTTCATTGAAACTATCCCTATCCCTCCAAACTTGGCTGGATTCTCCTTTTCGCTCATGGTGTTCCATATGTTTCTTTCTTTTTTTTTTTTAAGAACTTTTATTGAGATACAGTTAACAGACAATAAACAGCATATATTTAGAGTGTACAATTTAGTATCCCAATCTCCCGATTCATTCCCCCCCAACCCTCCCCGCTTTCCCCACTTGGTGTCCATGTGTTTGTTCTCTACATCTGTGTCTCTACTTCTGCCTTGCAGTTCCTCTTTCATAGTTGTTAGCATTTGCCTTGTGTATTGAGGTGCTCCTATATTGGGTGCATATATATTTATAATTATCTCCTCTTCTTGGATGGATCCCTTGATCTTTATGTAATGTCCTTTCTTGTCTCTTGTAACATTTTTTATTTTAAAGCCTATTTTATCTGATATGACTGTTGCCACTCCAGCTTTCTTTTGATTTTCACTTGCATGGAATATCTTTTTCCATCCCCTCACTTTCCGTCTGTATGTGTCCCTAGGTCTGAAGTGGGTCTCTTGGAGACAGCATATATATGGGTCTTGTGTTTGCATCCATTCAGCCAGTCTGTGTCTTCTGGTTGGTGCATTTAGTCCATTTACATTCAAGGTCATTATCAATATGTATGTTCCTATTACCATTTTCTTAATTGTTTTGTTTTTGTAGGTCCTTCTCTTATGTTTCCTGCTTAGAGAAGTTCCTAAGAGGAGAATTTGTTGTAGGGCTGGTTTGGTGGTGCTGAATTCTCTTAGCTGTTGCTTGTCTGTAAAGCTTTTGATTGCTCCGTTGAATCTGAATGAGATCCTTGCTAGGTAGAGTATTCTTGGTTGTAGGTTCTTCCCTTTCATCACTTGAAATATATGGTGCCACTCCCTTCTGGCTTGCAGAGTTTCTGCTGAGAAATCAGCTGTTAACCTTATGGGAGTTCTCTTGTATGTTATTTGTCGTGTTTCCCTTGTTGCTTTTAATAACATTTCTCTGTCTTTAATTTTTGTCAGCTTGACTACTATATGTCTTGGCGTGTTTCTCCTTGGATTTATCCTGCCTGGGATTCTCTGTGCTTCCCGGACTTGGGTAGCTCTTTCCTTTCCCATGTTAGGGAAGTTTTCAACTATAATCTCTTCCAGTATTTTCTCAGGTCCTTTCTCTCTCTCTTCTCCTTCTGTGACCCCTATAATGCAAATGTTGGCACGTTTAACATTGTCCCAGTGGTATCTTAGGCTGTCTTCAGTTCTTTTCATTCTTTTTTCTTTATTCTTTTCTGCATCAATGATGATCACCATTCTGTCTTCCAGGTCACTTATTCGCCCTTCTGCCTCAGTTAATCTGCTATTGGTTCCTTCTAGTGTATTTTTCATTTCCGTTATTGTGTTGCATATCTCTGTTTGCTCTTTAATTCTTCTAGCTCTTTGGTAAACTTTTCGATCTTTGCCTCCAGTCTTTTTTCAAAGTCCTGGATCATCTTCACTATCATTATTCTGAATTCTTCTTCTGTAAGGGTGCCTATCTCCTCTTCAGTTAGTTGTTTTTCTGGGGCTTTATCCTGTCCCTTCATCTGGTACAAAGTCCTCTGCTTTTTCATTTTCTGTCTTTCTGTGGCTGTGGTTTTCAGTTCTGCAAGACAAAATACTCCATATGTTTTATGCTAGCACTTATTTTTATGTTTATTAATGCCTGTTTCCCCTACAAAATAATAAATTCCTTAACAGTAAGTCCACATATATTTTCTCATTATTTTATCCCTAATACCTATTGACATGCTTGCATGTAATAGGCAATTTATACAATTTATTCAGTGAAGGACTAAATATTTAGTCTCTAAGTGTCAGAGACCTCATTTGATTCTCAACTCAGAAGTAAATTAATTCATCCATTCCTTCAGGTAAATCCAAATGCTAAAAATCATTATGTAATATTTATTTTGTTGGTTGTGTTGAACTAGTTATATGAAATCCCTGGTAGAAGGGAAATGACAAGGTTTATGTTCAAGGGAACACTTTCACTCAGTGTGTGGAGCATTTAAGGACAGGCTGCTCCATTTTCTGTTTATACTTACTCCCCATCTTTGTTACCTGTGGAGGGAGAGTATTCTTGTATATAAGCTGAGGATATGGTTGTCCAAATGTTTCAGCTTTGTTTATATTTTTGTTTGTGTATGGTGTGTGTGTGCAGATGCATGCATGTGTGTGTGAGAGAGAGACATCTGATAGATAGACAGACAGACAGACAGACAGACAGACAGACAGATAAATCATTTGTATAAAGTTCTTGCAACGATTTCCAGGAAACAATTTGTACTTTTATTTGTGTGAAACTCAGAAATTCCCATAGCAGTCAGCACATAAGAGCTAATCAATGCCTGGCTTCCCTCCCAAGATCTGCTCCTGAGTTTTATTATACTCTGGAGCCATTGTGTGCAGACTAAAGTAAGATGCCCAATTTATGGGTGTGCCCCAGTTTTCAGGCCACACCAGCCATGCTGGTACAAGATCTCCTTCAGAGAAAGGAGTGATGATAATACAGCTCCAGCACCATGCTTCATCGTGATTAATCATAGAAGCCTTTAGATCTATGGAGGTTTCTTTTTTTTAATGTTATGAATGAAGCAAGTTTGGGAAACTCTTCAACTGAGCCCCGTCCCTTATGGCTTGAAAATAAATAAGGGAAAGCAGCATGGCAAAATAGGATTTACTTGAGAGTCAAGATCTAATTGAATCCCAGTGTCAACTTAATAGCTGCATGACTTCAGGTACATTTTTGACCTTTCTGAGCTTTACTTACCTTTATGTGTTAAATGGAAAATATAGAAATGACCTCATGGGGTTCTACTTAAAACAAAAAACGAGAAACAAAAACCTTACTGGTGCCTACCATTTGTTAATTCCTATGCTGTAGTTTTCATCCAAACTTCCGGTAAAGTTGTATTAACATCCCCAGCTTACAGTGAGGCTCAAAGATGTAAAAGCCACACAACTAATAACTACGAGTGAGTGGTATTGAATGAGATCTTTAGGGTCCTCTATCAAAACTTTGAGACTGTTTTGCTGTTGCATAGCTGTTGAAGCTTCAGACCAACTCCCAGCAACACTGGGCCAAGAAATGATTCTCAGTGGTCTCTGACCTTGACCGGCAGCACTGCTTGCCTTAATTGATGCACCTTTGGGTTGTTTGTCATGGGAAGTGCCCTATGATTCCTTTTCTACCGATTCCAAGTTGAGTTTCTCCAAACATGAGATAGATTGATTAGGGATTCTCTCTGAATATGGATTCATAACAGTCATCATAATTGCCCTTCTACCTGTATGTTGTCATGCAGAAATTGTATAATTAACTTTTTAAATTGGTATAAAAGGCATGTATGTTTTTTGGATTTTGAGAGGCTGAGTTTATCATATTTAAAAGTGCTTGAGGTCCAGGCACACCCTCTTCACAATGCCTGCTTGCGTGCATATTCCTTCACTCTGGCCCAGCAAAGACACCATATGCAACAAGAGTAGGACAGAGTGAGAGAACAATAAGTCAGATTACCTCTGTGGAAAAATAAAATTGTATCATAAAATTCTGAACCCCAAAGCTTTTATATAGAAAATATTCAGCACATGTATCAAACATTTAAGTAATATTGAAGGAAATAGAAAGAAAGCCAGAGTTTGGGGGCAGGTGGCCTGGATGTTTGAACACCTGCTTGTATTAGCTGTGTCATTTTGTCCAGTTACAAAACATCAGCCTGCTTCCTTACTGTGAATTGTCCATGATGATACCTTTCTAGTTCATCTTCCTGAGTGTAGTAAAATTCAAATGAAATAGCATGAGACAGTGGTGCAAGGATATGATTCCCATATTATTGTATTGATTTTATGTAGTAAACTCTTTCTTTATAGACAGTATTTTCCAAAACATGAACACAAGAAAAGTAAGAAAAGCAATGGAAGTTATTCTCATAAGGGGTTTTGTGTTCAAATATGTTTGGAAAATTCTTGGTTAAACAAAGTTAACCCCTTATCGAGAAACTTCTTAGAGCCTCTAATGGACTTAGAGAAATCTCCAGAAGGGGAGAATTTGATTCAGTACTTTTTCAAGTTTATTTAACTTCATACCTTTTATCTTCCAGAATTAATATTATGCAGAACACTTTTGGGAAACTTAGCTCTGATAGATAAATACTGTGTAGAGGTTTGGATTTTCAGATGAAAACTTTTCTGTGCACTACAATAACGGCTGCCAAATATTGAGTATTTTCTATGTGCCAGGAACAGAGACTAATATTTTAAACCTTGTAATGTGATTTTAACTGCTTAAGAATCATTTGAATTGCATGTCTTATTCTCATCATAAAAATAAGTGAAGTGAAGCTTAGAGAGGTTAAGTAACTTAACCAAATTAATGAATCACAAGGGCAAGATTCAAATCCAAAACAAAATCCATGGCCTTGTTCACTGCTGAGCATTTGTTTAAATGACTGGATGGATGAGCCATGTGATCACATGTGAGATGCATTTTTTCCCAGTTTCATTGAGAAATAATTGACATACATCACTGTTAAAGGTGTACAGCATGATGGTTTGACTTACATGTATTATGAAATTATTATTACAATATGTTGTATGTTGCATCCATCAACTCATATAGACACAACAAAGAAAAAAGCAACAAAATATCCTTTTCTTGTGAGGAGAACTCTTAGGAGCTACTTTCTTAACAACCTTTCTTTATAAGGTACATCAGTGTTAGCTATAGTCATCATGTTGTACATTACATCCCTAGTGTTTATTTATCTTATAACTGGAAGTTTACAAAGCATCTCCCTCCAATTCCCAAGACATATTTTGAGTAGCACAAAGCAATTCTGTGAAAATTGACAGGCTCTACCTTATTCTCTGAAAGTAAGCTCCTCTGAGCTTTCACCAAGAGAAGTTGTCCGGCTCATTGATCAGAGTTATGGAGAGCCCCTGAGCCCAGTCAGGACCACTTCTGTGGCATTTTCTGCTCTACAAGTACCAGACCTCAAGCCAGACTTAGCCTTCCTTTGTACATATTCTTTACTTGTCAATGTGATAAGCAGGCCTGCGTAGGTCTTTCTCTTTCTGTCCCATCATTTAAACATTTGTAGATAAGTTGGTCAGTTGGCTGCTATCTGTACCACACAGGGACAGGGCAAAAGACAAGAGAAACTGAAGAGAGTCCTTAAGCTTATGCTAAGGATTCCAATACAGTTCTTACTGGAGTGCAGAACTGTAGAGCTATGTTTGGTTTTTAATTTCAGCATTCTTCTTCAACAGGGAATTCTGTGCAACAAAGTTAAAAATAGAACCCTGTTTAATGAGTAAACATGAGGTCATCAAAGTACAATAAAAAAGAGCAAAACCTTGAACAGAGAACATTGAGATAAAGATTAATCCTTCAAGAATGTATATGTATGTCAACTCAACAATAGCTTGAACCAGAATTTTACGATTTCAGCATTTTTGACCCTATTTTTTTTACCTGTTAGATGTAAAATGATCTAATTTTATTTCATCCAAACCAGTTTAATCATTTCCATAGTAAATTGTTTAAAGAAAATAGTGTGACCCATAAAACAAGATGAGTTAATATTATCAACTTTCCTAAAACTTAACTCAAGAGTTTATAATTGTCATGTAAGAAAGACACTGAGTGTAGAATTATTCCATTGCCAAGGCTGATACACTTTTGTCAAATAGCTCAGATCAGCAGTTTTCATATTTAAAAAAAAAACAACACAAAACTTTGTTCAAATAATTTTTTACAAAAAGCCCGATATTTTAGTCATAAAGAAACAGAACCTGTCTGTGAGAAGCAAGAGAAGTCTAGAAAAGCTTTCTCCTCAGAACTTCCCTTTGCCAAATTCTATAGACCCCGAGGTCTAGATTCCTAGACTCCCTAGGAATTTATGGAGCACTGCATATGAACCTCTGGTCCAGATGATGTTCCAGGCAAAATCTGGGGACAGGTGATTTTCCCTGTTATTTAAGTTGGCAGGGAATGCTAAGCATATGCAGAAGACCATGAAATAAAGAGAAATGAATTTTACAGTTGGAAGGAACCTTGATAATCATAAAGTCTAATGTCCACCGATTTTATGTATGAGGATACAGGCACAGAGAACTTAACACAATATCACACAGCTTATTAGTGTCAGTGTCCTGCCTCCTGACACAATCTGGTGCTCTCCTAATACACTACATGGACCTGTATAAATCATATGGAGGTAGCATATTTTTTTTTCTAAAATGCTTTAGCATGAGAGAGACTGTATAAAATATATTAAGAATTTATCTGGGGCTTCCTAGGTGGCACAGTGGTTGAGAATCCGCCTGCCAATGCAGGGGACACGGGTTCGATCCCTGCTCCAGGAAGATCTCACATTCTGTGGAGCAACTAAGCCCGTGTGCCACAACTATTGAGCCTGTGCTTTAGAGCCCGTGAGCCACAACTATTGAGCCCATGTGCTGCAACTACTGAAGCCCACGCGCCTAGAGCCTGTGCTCTGCAACAAGAGAAGGAGGAGCCCGCACACCACAACGAAGAGTAGCCCCCACTCACCGCAACTAAAAAGAAAGCCCGCGCACAGCAAGGAAGACCCAACACAGCCAATAAAATAAATAAATAAATAAATTTAAAGAAAGCATGTGAAATTAAAATAAAATTAAAAAAAGAATTTATCTGACTCTTCCCTCAGTTTGAGACATATGGGTAATGTCTTCAGTGAACCAATACAATAATCAATGTGTATTATATATCCTGAAGTTTCCTTCTGGTACTCTGCACAAAAAAGCTCTGAGAGGGTATCTACATATTAGTCCCCCGCCTCTTCTCTAGAGGAGGAGCCACTGCCCAGCTGAAGACTTTTGTCATTGGTCCTTTCACCATCCAGGGCACATGCTGAATAACAACTGTCCAGCAGATGATCCCTTAACAGTTTCCGAAGTTTAGTTTTTTCATAATTGAAGTATTTCAGAAATCAAGGATCATAACAATTTAAAGTTTTCAGCTTATTCTGGAATGTTCCAAGTAATTAGAAAATGTTTCTGACAATAATGACATTTTTAATGAAAATATTTTTTTCATGTATCATACTTTTAAAGTACTCAAATTAATACGAACATACACATGTCCCTTCACAGTTTCCCTCCTGCTCCTGTACCAGGAGTGCTTTGTTATAGCAGTGCTAGGAAACTAATACAATGACCCTGTCAAGACTTGCTTGGTTAGGTGGATCCATATTAAATGCCATTTTTTAAATCAAAGTAGTCAAATAATGGCAATTTCATATGATTAGCTTATACGCAGTAGCTATGTAGTAGACATGTCTGTGGCTTGTTATCAACAAAAGAGGTTTCACAAATCAAGGAGAGAGAAATTAGCACACTCTAAATCATAATATCAATACTGTAGTCCTTCTTACATGAGGGCATGTTGAGAATGTAAAAACATATTCCACTGTGTGACTTGTTCAACACCACAAAAATGCATCTATAACTTTGTGTTACTTACGGATTTATTTCTGAGCTACCTGCTTGACCAATTCCATATGAAGTAAACAGTCTTTCCACTTTTCTGGATCTGACCTAATGATTCATTTTTCTGATCATTGATATTCCTCCTTTACCCATCAAACCCAAAATTCTCTTAGTCGTTTTTTTTTCAAATCTTGAAATATCTTCATTTATCGATATCTAGTATACTGAGTTGTTTAACTATTTAGAGCTGTGTAGTATACAAAGTGACATCACATAGGGACTTCTCTGGTGGCACAGTGGTTAAGAATCCACCTGCCAATGCAGGGGACATGGTTTCGATCCCTGCTCCAGGAAGATCCCACATGCCACAGAGCAACTAAGCCCATGCGCCACAACTACTGATCCTGTGCTCTAGAGCTGTGAGCCACAACTATTGAGCCCACATGCCACAACTACTGAAGCCCATGCACCTAGAGCCTGTGCTCCACAGCAAGAGAAGCCACTGCAATGAGAAGCCTGCACACCACAACGAAGAGTAGCCCCTGCTCACCGTAACTAGAGAAAGCCTGTGCAGCAATGAAGACCCAATGCAGTCAATAAATAAATAAATAAATAAATAAATTTTAAAAAAGACATCACATAGTACTGAGTAGTAGATATGTAATTTGCTAAGAATAAAGTCTTCAAGATGTAGCTACCATAGAAAAGTTTCTATGGGAGAGTAAGATTGATAATACAAAATCAAATGTAATTTTCAAAGGTAGAATGAGCAAGGTTTATACAGACCATGTTGTTATGGTTCCGGACATGTTACTGCTCCCAGCAGTGCTGCAGTGACATTTTATAATAGCATTTACATTAACTAGGTGCAAATTAAAGTGGGCTTTGAATAAATGAAAGCAATTGGGGCATTCATTCATTAATATTTATTATTTCCTGATGAAAACGTGGAATACCTAGGCCATTTTCCCAAGATTTGCTGGGATACTGTTTAAAAAGTGACACATCCTTTAAAAGCTATTACAAACTTAACATTAAAGATGTTTTCTTTGTCTCATCGAATTCCCCCCAGCTGTAATTTAAGCTTCTTTTAGTCATTCTGTTCTTTCTCATATTTTACTTGGTTTTCACAAAGGATATTCTTAACATGGATTTCCAAGGAACCAAAGTTCCACTCAAAGGTTGGAGACCTGCATGTTAAAAGAGAACTCCAAAGGAACAGTAAAAACAGTGAGATTGCGTTTGTGTTACAAGATTTTAAGAAAGAAGAAAGAACAAATAATCATAAACATCTGATGGGAGAATCATAATATTCCTCTTGAACTTTACATAAAATGTTTTGTATTTTTTAAGTATCTTTTCTCCATGATATCTTAGTAAAGGGAACAATTTAAGATTTTGTGTCTATGGATAAAATCTGAAAAATGCTGAGCCTCCAAATGTGAATACTTATTATGTCTGAGAAATATATACAAGGATTTTTTTTAATCTTACCCTTCATATAGCTCTGGGAAGTAGATAATTCTCTTATTCATTTAAAGGATGAGAAATTGCAGGATCATACAAATTAAGTAACTTGACAATGGTTATTATAAAGACAATGAGTGACCAAACAATTCAAATCCCAATGAATTTATCTCATTTCCACCCTGTGAGAGCAAGCATACTTTGAATTAGGTGTCCAGAATGATCTTCTGATATATATAAACATGTTTTAAATAATTAGCCTGCGAGGAAGTCTTGTCCCTTGACTCCTTTATTATTAAGTGGTTCTGTTTTACAGTGAATGAGAGTATTTTCACTGTCAACATTCCAAACTTTAATTCACATTTTACTAATTCACATAGAAATTTTATTCCAATTTCTATTTTGCTTAATTTGACAAAAAATTCTAGTAACTAGTAAAATTTACATTAGAACTCACCTACGGATACAACTCACCATATTGATAGCCTTAGGCAGCCACTGATATGTTAAAGCATAGCTTTAAACAAATATTAAATATAAGATCTAGGATATATATATCATAGTGAAGGATGGTAATAGGCTTTGTTCATTTATTGATAGGAAATATCAGTTGTGTTGTGGGGACTAAATATTAGGAAGGAAAATAAGAGTGTTGTAGTAACTTGAATAAATAAGCCTCCAAAATTGTTATTACTAGTGTGTGTGTGTGCGCACGCACATGTGCATGCACATAAGATGAAAATAACCATCTCTGGTAGGGGAATAGTAAGATGAATATTTTAAATACTGTCAATGAGAATATGAGTTGCTTGAATGTCAATAAGAACATATGTTGCTTCACTATATATATACACACACTTAAAAATATTGGCCAATTGTCTAAAAATATTTAAAATTTTTGACCACATAATTGAATTTCTAGAAATACCTTAGAATAAAAATATTCAAAGGTGCAGACCACACTATGTACAATTTTTGATCATGGTGTTATTTTATTTAGCAAAATGTTGGAAACAATTCTATGTTCCACAATAAGATAATGGCTAAAAATTATGCTAGCTTCATATTATGGATAATTATAGAAGAACTGAAAATTATATTTTCAAAAATGTTTGAGAGTATGATAAAGAGTAGGTTATAAAAGTACCTACAGTATGAACTCAATTATATGTGCACATATGCTCAAAGAGAAAATAGAAAAAAATTCCAAAATATTAATAGTGATCATCGCTAATAAAGTTGATTTTCTTTTTTATTCTTGCCCATTTTATTTCAAAAAAATTGGGGGATTATGTATTGTATTTTTTTAACAAAACTAAATTATCTTTAAAAATAGATAAGTTCTTGGGAGGAGGTGTCCTTAAGGGTTAGAATGGAGACCTCACTAGGGTGATTCTAAAAAAAACAGCACCCACCATAAATGCACATCTCCATGTGATATAGCTGCTAACATCCACATTCAGTGGCATTGCTTTATGCCATTCTGGTAGTGCTTGAGCACTCTGCACATGCCTCTGTTTGGAGAACTTCTATAGGAAATGATGCTACTACAGAAAGTGTGATGATTATTTGTTTTTTTGATTTATCTGACAACAATTTTAGATGTATATATTGTGATCTCAGTAGAGGTCATACTCTACTGAAAGGTAGAATGGTTCTAGGAGAACCTTTCCTGAGTTTCTAGTTTGAGAGAAATATCTTACATACATTATTATTTTAACCAGAACAATAACTCATTTTACAGATTAGGATGCTGAAGCTCTTGGAGACTATGTGATTTGCCTATATAACCATGGTGAGAGGCAGAATTAGAAGTCTGTATTCTTTATACTAATATACTGTGATACTGCCTTAACAGAATTTTCCATAGCGTTTAAGTTGTATTTATACTTGGTATCAGAAATATTATAATCATCCTGGTGTATAATTTTAGAGACAAACTGAACTGACAAAGACTGACCTATAAAGTAAAATTGGGCCAACCTATGCTTTTCTAAAATAGTCCTTACACTCTAGTTAGAGAACATAGCATGGGTCATTGAATACATATATAATAGAAAAGATTCAGAACTAACTCATATTCTTGAATGAATAAAAGCATGCTCACACTGCATTTTCTTTTGTTTTATACACACAAATAAAGGTAAAATATATTTAGACTTAAATTAGTAACTACTCAAAGCCATTGCATTTTACCTCTTTAAATCCAGATAGCCCTTAATATAGAACTATGTACAGATATTGTTTATTTATTTATACCCACAAATTTATGATAGAAATAGAGATAAATTATATACCATAATATTCAAATAAGAGAAATGAAACACAAGATTGACAGCAAAGGGGAAGATTTTATTCCATCTGTTAGAAATATGCTTTGAAGAAATATGCCTATTTTTCCATACACAGTAGGATTTATTCCAGGTAGCAATTCAAAGCTGTATTTATCATTTTGGAAAAATTGCAGCAAAATCCCTGCTTGCTGATTTGTTGTTGTTGTTGTTGTTGAAAAATCAGTTTATCTTTTTCTTTTTTTGTACCAGAAACTTGAATATACAGCACATTAAAGAGATACTAGGTCTAAATCCACTGTTTTAATTAATGCTGAATAGCAACACTGAGCTAATTCCAAAGAAACATTATTATAGTTGATATTCTTCTCCAACTACTCCAGAATGTTATTTTAAAGCCCTCAAGAATTAAAATTAAAACAAATGCTGTAAGGCTTTTCAGAACTCTCTCCCGGAAAATAAAAGCCACCTGCCTGCTCTTCAGAGCATTACGGAGAGATGCATTGGCTGAGTTTGAAAATATATTTCTTTAATGCTAGTAGCTCGAAAAACTATGATTGAACAATGCTAAATAACCCCCCCCACCGAAGATTGTAAAACAAATTTAGGGTTATTTAATCATCAAAACCCATTCCAGAACAGAAAATGACCCTTATAGATTTAAAATCATTATGCATTACTTTAAAAATATAATTTGGCACAAATAGCATTCTGGATAAGTAAAATTAAATCTCCAGATGTCCTTAAATACTCTTTTAATAGAAAAAAAAAAGCAAAACATGACCCTTCTCAACCAACTATGACTTTAGCTTCTTTTTCCAAAGCTATAGTTAAGAAAGGTAAGGTGTAGAAAGGTTGCTTTCCTTTGATGGAATTCTGGACATTTAAATAAGTACAAATGGTGATATTTTGGTATTTAAAGATAAACATAACTGAAATCTTCAGTGCTCAGTAAATATCAAAGATGAGTTACTTTAAGGTTCTCAGGTAGTTTTTCTAATTTTGTAGTTTAGTAACACTTTAAAAAATTAGACTTAAATTACATTCATTTGAGAACTGACTGTGGAGTTCTGAATAATTGTGATAACCTTTCCCAGTGAAATTATGTGTGGAAATGCTTTGGACTAGGAAATCCAAAATGGATTATTCTGGGCTGACCTGATGCTTTAGAGATGATTAAGCTGAGGCTCCATTATTGAGAAAGCTGAGAATGTGACACCAAGGTCCTACCTCTCAACCTAGTACTCTTTCCTCCCTCCCAAAATTGCCTCCACCTGCACAATAAATACTAAAGAAAATATTATTTAACTTGTCTCCCTTTTTTTAAGTAAGTGCTCTAAAACTTCAAAAGGGTAAGCTTTTTGTTTGTTTCCTTAACACATCCCTCCTTGCCCAATACTTGTGAGCCAAAAAAAAAAAAAAAAAAATCATAATGCATGCTCATTAGAGAGGCATGCTATAGACCAAAAGTGAGTAAAATATGCATTGTTTCTTTTCAGGATTTGAGCTCAAGACAAAACTCAATAAGGCACCTATGTGTTCTTTATTCATTACAATGATATAGTAAAATAATAGAGGTCAAAATGGTAATGTTTCCATAAAAAGTTCTTCAATGGGGTGCATTAAACTGACATTTCAAGTCTAGAAAATATGAAGTTATTCTTGTTCATATAGGGAAATACAGTATTTCAGTAATATTTTAAGGAAACTCTACATAGGAAATAAGGTAACCAACTCAATAGAGGACCTAGGAAATTACTTAGTGGCCATAACTATTTCATTGTAATTAGTGAGACATTTCTATTGCAGTTAGACATTCGTCAGTGGTTGTTATGCCAATACAAATATTACCCTACCTCCTCTGCTCTATTACCTATCTTATCAAGTAGCAATGGCTTAGCTACACACAAAGCTTTCAGAAGGAGGGATATGGGATATTACTCACTTGTTTTTATATTTCACTCTCAAAGAATAAAATGGAAAATTAACTTTGTATTTTTCTTTGGAGAGAACTAGCAGAGGATGATTGGAGCCCTTAGCAGAGGAAGCTCCATTTGGCTTCTTTATTTTCTTCTAATTTTTTCATGAGTTGGGGTTAATTGTAGGAAGTTGAAAATAATGGCGGAGAACTTCAGAAATTTCTGATTTTTAAATGCATTGTAAGCTGTAGAACTTTTTTCCCAAAGAAGATCTTAAGCAGAGCTCCAATATGTAACAAAGGTAAGTGTCTAGCTTTTATCTCTGAAGTGGATTGGGAGAACTCCGAGTACAGGAAAATCTAACCCCATGTCTCTGTCCAGCATTGTCATCTTTGTAGAATCTCAGGGCGCTGCAGAATACAGCTTTAAAAGTGTGGTTTAGAATCATACAAAAGAGTAAGAGAATAAGTGAAGAGCTTAGTCTACAAGTGGCATTTCTTTGTGAGGCTAATAAAGCTTATGTATGATAGAGAAATAAATCCTCAGGAAATCTGATACATAAAGATAGAAATTTGAGCTCAAATGGCCTAGAGCTTTTGACTAAACCTAGCAGTGAAAATGAACTTATAAGAAACATTCTAAATGAAGTAGTATATATCATGGCTTGATTAAGTTTAGAATAATTAATGAAAGGAATCACTAGCTACTTTAATAGTCGTTCAATAAGTTGTTCATTTAGTAATCAAATAATATATATCTTTTTAAAAATTATTTATGTGTTTGGAAATCTCTGTATCTCAAAATAATTGCACAGGACAAACAAAAAAAGGCCTAAGCTCTTTTTTTTTTTCTTGGAATATAATTGCTTTACGTTCTTGTACCAGTTTTTGAGGTACACCAAAGTCAATCAGCTGTATTTATACACATATCCCCATATTCCCTCCCTCCCTCAACTCCCCCCCACCCTCCCCATCGCGGCCCTCTAAGGCATCATCCATCATCGAGTTGATCTCCCTTTGTTATACAGCAACTGCCTACTGGCTATCTATTTTATGGTTGGTAGTATATATATGTATTTGCTACTCTCTCACTTCATCCCAGCATCCCCTTCCTCCCGTGCCCCCCCAACCTCGTGTCCTCCAGTCCATTCTCTGCATCTGCATCCTTATTCTTGTGTTGTCACTGGGTTCATCAGTACCTTTTTTTTTTTTTTTCTTTAGATTCCATATATATGAGTTAGCATACAATATTTGTTTTTCTCTTTCTGGCTTACTTCACTCTGTATGACAGACTCTAGGTCTAGCCACCTTATTACATATAGCTCCACCTCATTCCTTTTTATAGGTGAGTAATACTCCACTGTATATATATATCTGTTTATCTTTTCATCTGTTGATGGGCATTTAGGTTGCTTCCGTGTCCTGGCTATTGTAAATAGTGCTGCAGTAAACATTACGGTACATGTTTCTTTTTGGATTATGGTTTTCTCTGGGTATATGCCCAGTACTGGGGTTAATGGATCATATGGTAGTTCTATTTTTGGTGTTTTAAGGAACCTCCAAACTGTTTTCCATAGTGGCTGTACCAACTTACATTCCCACCAACAGTGCAGGAGAGTTCCTTTCTCTCCACACCCTCTCCAACATTTGTTGATTCTAGATTTTTTGATGATGGCCATTCTGACCAGTGTGAGGTGATACATCATTGTGGCTTTGCCTTGCATTTCTCTGATGATTAGTGATGTTGAGCATCTTTTAATGTGTTTGTTGGCCATCTGTATGTCTTCTTTGGAGAAATGTCTATTTAGGTCTTCCGCCCATTTGTGGATTGGATTATTTGCTTTTTTGGTATTAAGCTGCATGAGCTGCTTGTATATTTTGGAGGTTAATCCTTTGACTGTTGCTTCATTGGCAAGTATTTTCTCCCATTTGGAGGGTTGCCTTCTTGTCTTGTTTATGGTTTCTTTCGCTGTGCAAAAGCTTTTAAGTTTCATGAGGTCCCATTTGTTTATTCTTGATTTTATTTCTATTGTTCCCGGAGGTTGGTTAAAAAGGAACTTGCCTTGATGTATGTCATAGAGTGTTCTGCCTATGTTTTCCTCTAGGAGTTGTATAGTGCCTGGCCTTACATGTAGGTCTTTAATCCATTTGGAGTTTTTTTTTTTGTGTATGGTGTTAGGAAGTGTTCTGATTTCATTCTTTTACATGTTGCTGTCCAATTTTCCCAGCACCACTTATTGAAGAGGCTATCTTTTTTCCATTGTATATTCTTACCTCCTTTTTCAAAGATAAGGTGCCCATATGTGTTTGGGCTTACCTCTGAGTTCTCTATTCTGTTCCATTGATCTTCCTTTCTATTTTTGTGCCAGTACCATACTGTCTTGATCACTATGGCCTTGTAGTATCATTTGAAGTCAGGAAGCCTAATTCCACCAACTCCATTTTTCCTTCTCAAGATTACTTTGGCTATTCGGGGTCTTTTGCGTTTCCATACAAATCATAAGATTTCTTGTTCTAGTTCTGTGAAAAATGCCGTTGGTAATTTGATCGGGATTGCATTGAATCTGTAAATTGCTTTGGGTAGTACAGTCATTTTCACCATGTTGATTCTTCCAATCCAAGAACATGGTATGTCTCTCCATCTGTTTGTATCATCTTTGATTTCTTTCATCAGTGTCTTAAGGTTTTCTGCATAGAGATTTTTTGCCTACTTAGACAGGTTTATTCCTATGTATTTTATTCTTTTTTTTGCAGTGGTGAATGGGAGAGTTTCCTTAATTTCTCTTTCTGCTTTTTCGTTGTTAGTGTATAAGAATGCAAGAGATTTCTGTGCATTAATTTTGTATCCTGCTACTTTATTAAATTCATCAGTTCGTGCTAGCAGTTTTCTCTTAGTCTTTCGGGTTTTCTATGTCTGATATCATGTCATCTGCAAAGAGTGACAATTTTACTTCTTCTTTTCCAATTTGGATTCCTTTTATTTCATTTTCTTCTCTGATTGCTGTGGCTAAAACTTCCAAAACTATGTTGAATAATAATGGTGAGAGTGGATACCCTTGTCTTGTTCCTGTTCTTAGAGGGAATGCTTTCACTTTTTCCCCATTGAGAACGATGTTGGCTTTTGGTTTCTCATATATGGCTTTTATTATGTTGAGGTAATTTCCTTCCATGCCCATTTTCTGGAGAGTTTTTATCATAAATGAATGTTGAATTTTGTCAAAAGCTTTTCTGCATCTTTTGAGATGATCATATGGTTTTATCCTTTAATTTTTGATATGATGTATCACATTGACTGATTTGCATATATTGAAAAATTCTTGCATCCCAGAGATAAACCCCACTTGATCATGGTGTATGAGTTTTTTAATGTGCTGTTGGATTCTGTTAGCGAGTATTCTGTTGAGGATTTTTGCTTCTATATTCATCAGTGATATTGGCCTGTAATTTTCTTTTTTTGTGACATCTTTACCTGGTTTTGGTATCAGGGTGATGGTGGCCTCATAGAATGAGTTTGGGAGTGTTCCTCCTTCTGCTATATTTTGGAAGAGTTTAAGAAGGATGGGTATTAGCTCTTCTCTAAATGTTTGATAGAATTCATCTGTGAATCCCTCTGGCCCTGGGCTTTGGTTTGTTAGGAGATTTTTAATCACAGCCTCAACTTCCATACTTGTGATTAGTCTCTTCATAGTTTCTATTTCTTCCTGGTTCAGTCTTGGAAGATTGTCTTTTTCTAAGAATTTATCCATTTCTTCCAGGTTACCCAATTTATTGGCATATAGTTGCTTGTAGTAGTCTCTCATGATCTTTTGTGTTTCTGTGGTGTCAGTTGTTACTTCTTCTTTTTCATTTCTAATTCTGTTGATTTGTGTCTTCTCCCTTTTTGTCCTGATGAGTCTGGGTAATGGTTTATCAATTTAGTTTATCTTCTCAAAGAACCAGCTTTTAGTTTTATTAATTTTTGCTATTGTTTCCTTCCTTTCTTTTTCATTTATTTCTGATCTGATCTTTATGACTTCTTTCCTTCTGCTCACTTTGGGGTTTCTTTGTTCTTCTTTCTCTAATTGTTTTAGGTGTAAGGTTAGGTTTATTTGAGGTTTTTCTTGTTTCTTAAGGTAGGACTGTATTGCTATCAACTTCCCTCTTAGAACTGCTTTTGCTGCGTCCCATAGGTTTTGGGTTGTTGTGTTTTCATTGTCATTTGTTTCTAGATATTTTTTGATTTCCTCTTTGATTTCTTTAATGATTTCTTGGTTGTTTAACAGTGTATTGTTTAGCCTCCATGTGTTTGTATTTTTTGCAGTTTTTTTCCTGTAATTGATATCTAGTCTCATGGCATTGTGGTCAGAGAAGATGCTTGATATGATTTCAATTTTCTTGAATTTACCAAGGCTTGATTTGTGACCCAAGATGTGATCCATCCTGGAAAATGTTCCACGTGCACTTGAGAAGAAAGTGTATTCTGTAGTTTTTGATGGAATGTCCTATAAATATCAATGAAGTCGAGATGGTCTAATGTGTCATTTAAAGCTTGTGTGTCCTTATTTATTTTCTGTTTGGATGATCTGTCCATTGATGTAAGTGGGGTGTTCAAGTCTCCCACTATTATTGTGTTACTGTCGATGTCCGCTTTTATGGCTGTTAGCATTTGTCTTATGTATTGAAGTGCTCCTATGTTGGATGCATAGAGATTTACCATTGTGATATGTTCTTGGATGGATCCCTTGATCATCATGTAGTGTCCCTCCTTGTCTCTTGTAATAGTCTTTAGTTTAAAGTCTAATTTGTCTGATATGGGTATTGCTACTCCAGCTTTCTTTTGACTTCCATTTGCATGGAATATCTTTTTCCATCCCTTTACTTTCAGTCTATATGTATCCCTTGGTCTGAAGTGGGTTTCTTGTAGGCAGCATATAGAAGGGTCTTGTTTTTGTATCCATTCAGCCAGTCTGTGTCTTTTGGTTGGAGCATTTAATCCATTTACATTTAAGGTGATTAGTGACATGTGTGTTCCTATTACCATTTTCTTAATTGTTTTGGGTTTGTTTTTGTAGGTCTTTTCCTTCTCTTGTGTTTCCTACTTAGAGAAGTTCCTTTAGCACTTGTTGTAAGGCTGGTTTGGTGGTGCTGAATTCTCTTAACTTTTGCTTGTCTGGAAAGCTTTTGATTTCTCCCTCAAATCTGAATGAGATTCTTGCTGGGTAGAGTATTCTTGGCTGTAGGTTTTTCTCTTTCAGGACTTTCAGTATATCCTGCCATTCCCTTCTGGCCTGCAGAGTTTCTGTAGAAAGGTCAGCTGTTATCCTGATGGGTTTTCCCTAATATGTTATTTGTTGCTTTTCTCTTGCTGCTTTTAATATTTTTTTCTTTGTGTTTAATTTTCATTAGTTTGATTAATATGTGCCTTGGTGCATTTCCCCTTGGGTTTATTCTGTATGGGACTCTCTCCGCTTCTTGGACCTGATTAATTATTTCCTTTCCCATGTTGGGGAAGTTTTCCACTATAACCTCTTCAAATATTTTCTCAGACCCTTTCTTGTTTTCTTCTTCTTCTGGGATGCCTGTGATTCGAATGTTGGTGTGCTTAATGTTGTCACCAAGGTCTCTGAGACTGTCTTCTATTCTTTTTATTCTTTTTTCTCTTTCCTGCTCTGTGGCAGTTATTTCCCCCATTCTGTCTTCTAACTCACTTATTCGTTCTTCTGCCTCAGTTATTCTTCTGTTTATACCATCTAGAGTATTTTTAATTTCATTTATTTTGCTGTCCATTGCTGTTTGTTTGTTCTTTAGTTCTTCTGAGTCCTTATTAGGTGTTTCTTATATTTTCTCTATTTTGTTATCAAGATTTTGTATCATTTTTACTATCTTTACTCTGAATTCTTTTTCAGGTATTTTTCATATTTCCTCTTTATTGATTTGGTTTTGTGGGTTTTTTTCCTGCTCCTTTGCCTGCATGATGTTTCTTTGTTTTCTCATGGTAGTCCAAACTTCAGAGGTTGCTTGTCCTGGCAATAAAGGGGTTTAAAGAAGACAGTCCAAGCCTCAGACTTATGGCAGAATGTTGAGTCAAACAAATACTAAGTCAAGTAAACACATACATGTATAAGACACACAAATACTGAATCCAATAGAACATAAGGCACTAGAAAGACCTGACAGAAAAACCCCAGTGTGCTATCAGACATTCAAAGAGAAAACCAACCGAAATTCAAAACCAAAACAGAACCAAAGAGAAACAAAAGCAAAAACAAACAAAGAAACAAACAAATAACACCACACACACACAAATACAAATTCAGGGAGATATTGAAAGCTAGGATCAAATATAATAAAGAGCTAGAGTATCACCAGACAGAATGAAATTAGACAATTATACTAAGAACTAAGATAAAGACAAAAACCTAATAATAAATACCAAGGTGGTGTGTCATCTGGAGAATAAAGCAAGGAGACTGAGCAGACCTGTAATGTTGCTTATAAGTATATTAAGATAAAATAAACCAAAAAAGGATAGAAGACAGGGCAACAGATGAGCGTAGTGTGACTGGAAATATGAAAATAAAAAGAAAGAAATAGAAAGGTATAAAAGATAGAGATGAAAAGAATGTAGGAGAGATATATAGTCAGCACTACAAAAAACTTAGCTAGAAATAGAAATACATAAAAAGGCTAAAAATAAAAATAGAATAAAAAATAGAATAAAAAAATTTTTTTAAACTTGTAGATCCCTTAGAACTAAGATTGTAATTAATAAAAAAAAAAAAAAACAGAAAAAAACTAGAACTGACCCCAGAATGGACCAGTTCAATAGAATTAATACTAATATTTCTGTTTCCTTGGGGTCTCAGCTATAAGTGTCCTTCTACCCACCTTGGGTTTTTTATATTATTCTACGACCAGCAGAGCTTCCTTTATTGTTCTTCTGTATGCACTGGTGTGTGGGGAGAGAGAGGGTACAATAGTGGCTCTTTCCCATGGGAGTGATTGAGCAGTGGTGCCTTGTCTGGGTCATAGTGGTTCAGTTGGGCATGGAGGTGCCTTTTGCAGAGGGATGCTGGCAGCTCAGGTGTAAACAGAATGTCTCAGAGTTGGTCTTCTCTGCGGGTTTTTGGCTCTTGGCTGCAGGCACTCTAAGTCAGCCCCGTCCGGGGCCTTTTGTTATCCCTGATTGCCTTAGCTTGGCCTACAGGGGTCTTTCCTCTGTTTGTTGCAGGCGCCGAGAGAGAGAGAGAGAGAGAGAGAGAGAGAGAGAGAGAGAGGCTAGGCCTGCGGCTCCTCCCCCCCACCCGTGAGCCAGGAGCATCCATCTGCCACCATGGCCCGCAGCTCTCCGGGGCAGGCACTCTTCGCTGTGGACCTCTTCCCTCCTGTCCTCTCGGTCCGTCTCCCCACTGCCAACAATGTTTCTCACCCTGAACCACTTCTCCAGTTCCCACGCTCCCACTCCCAGACCCCCTGTTCAGCTGTGAATCGACCTCTCAGTCTGGGATCACTGAGCTGTGGTGCGGACCCTCCATGTGTTTCTCACTCCCTCCCGTCTGCCACAGCTCAGCCGCTTCACCCTCTTTGCACTGTCATAAATGCCTCCCTCCCCGTTATGTTGGGATCCGTGCAGTCCTTTCTGGTGTCCGAGGTTGTCTGCTGGTGTTCAGTTGGTTCTCTGTGGGAATTATTGTGTCTTTTGGTGCATTTCCAATGCATCTGTGGAGAGGGATGCACTCCACATCCCTCTACTTCACTGCCATCTTTCAACCTCCAAAGCCTAAGCTCTTTATATTGGCAAATAGTTTGCGAATACCTTATGTGTATAGACCAATAAAAGGCCAAGCTATAAAACTAAAAATAATATTCATCAATGAAGAATCAATCTTAACATCCATATGAAATCTTTAATGGGAATATGAAGTCCTTCCGTGATAAAAAGAGAAAGTCTTTTCCATATTAGGTATGAGTTATATTAATGGAAATTATTAATAGACTTTGTAGATTTAATCAGGGTATTGGCATATTATTAGCCCATATATTAAGAAGATCTTCATTATGTTTCTTTTTTACAAAAAAGAAAATGGTGGAAGAGAAGCTGTGTTCCATACTAACCATTCACCTTTTTCCTAAGTTTTTTTTTTTTTTTTAATTTAATTCAGTGACCAGGACACATGACCATTTAGCTAGACACTGTGTTTTCTATTCTCCCTTGCAGTCAGTGACTGTGTTTGGGCCAGTGGGGAACTGCAAAAATATGTGCAACTTCTGGATTATTGCCTTGAAGATAAAACTGCTGTCCCAATACATCCTTGTTTCTCTTATTCTTGGCCAAGAACAGCAGCTAGAGCAGACGTTAGACCCGAAGATGAAAGCCACATTTTGATGATGATATAAGCCACCTGAACAATCACAGTTCTTATGGCTCACACTCTTATCACAAGAGAGAATATTCTTCTATCCAATTCAAGACCTTGTATTTTGAGGGGTTTTTTGTAATAAATCTTCAGCCTCTGCCTTAGCTAATAAAGAACTTGGTGTCATAAGAGGTGAGCTGCCATAAAAAATATGTGGCGTTGTTTTAGCCACTGAGTTGCAGACTACAACCACACAAATACTGTAGGTTGGAAAGCTAATGACCTTTGTTATGGCATAGCAACATATTTCGTAAAACTGTCAATTGTAAAGCAAAGAAGGTCATACCTACAAATTTGGTTGCAGTAAAGGAGATTAGGAAAAGGCCAAATATATGTCTGTGTTAGCTGCCTCCTGATACTTTTAGCCAAATACAAGAGGGAAAAGCTTGAGTAAGGATTGCCAGTGTTCAAGTAGAGATAAAAAGGAATAGACCTTGCTAAGAGAGTCTCTGACAAAAGTCTGAACATTAACTTGACCACATGTCAGTACCTTTTGTAAAAGGGAAATCCCCTGTTTGTATGTCCCAATTATTAGAAGATAAGACTTTGGTATAGACTGAATGTTTGTGTCCCTCAAAAAATCCTTATGTTGAAACCTAATCTTCAAGGTGATGGTATTATGAGGGGATTGGGAGTCTTTGGGAAATGATTAGATCATGAGAGTGGAGCCCTAGATGGTGAAAAAAGAGACCTCCAGAGAACTCCCTTGTTCATTTCATCATGTGATGGCTCAGTGAGAAGGTGGCTGTCCATGATCCCATAAGCTCTCACCAGACAGCAAATCTGCCAATGCCCTGATCTTGGACTTCCCACCTTCCAGAACTGTGAGAAATGGTTTTTGTTTGTTACCTAATCTATGACATTTATGTTATGGCAGCCTGAGCAGACTAAGATTTGCTCAGAGCCCTTCTCAAAACCCTCCCGTTTGTATTTCATAGCCAGACAACAGGAGCTCTGCCTACTTACAAAGATCAGATAAAATCACAGTAACTTCTCATCATAACCTATAGTCTCAGAAAGATAGTCCTTAGAACAGAAACCAGAAAATAGAAGTGAGGAATCTTCAGGTCTAAGGACTGTTTAGGAGAGATCATCAAGTATGATAATTTTTATATGGAATTTGATTGGAAAGCAAATAGAAGCTTCAGTAAATTTTTGAGGGGATGAATATGGCTTAAAAAAATAAAAGCCACAAGTCTGGCCAACAAGCAAGACCTTAGGTTCCTAAATGTGAATCAGCCAGAAATGAAAATTATATAGCCTCCAAAGAAAGCATACCCTCCAAAATTCACTTTGATTTTGGCCACAATGTATAATATTCAAGGGAAAACTTCCAGAGAAATCCAGATGTTATGAAAGAAAATGGCCAAGAGAGTGATCCAAAGAAGCAAAAGCAAGGAGAGCTAAGCAAGGAATGGGATATTTCAAAGTTCCTACCCACTAGGATCTAGCAGTTGTGGACCTAGCAGTTCTGGACCATTAAGTGCTTTATGTTTTCTATTTTTATCTATTTATACCATGAATGAATTATTTTTTTCTCCATTATTGTGTATTGGATGATGGGGCTGAGTGGGGAAGATAACTTGTCTCTTAGTTTATAGATGAGGGATCACAAGAAGAGGATGGCACATTAGTAAAAGATTGTGGGCTTCAAACCAGATGTAGAAAATGTATGATCCATGGGTGACTCCACTGAGGATGATGAATATGTTCTGTGTGTCCAGAAAAAGGGTTTTTTTTGTCAACAACCCCCCAATATCTTATCTGCTTTTATCTCCTTTAGCAGTTCATGTATGTTTAAGGCACAAGGGTAGACAGAAGGATACCTAGAAAGAGATTATATTTCCTAATAGTGTTAGCAACTAGGGTAGCCATGTGATTAAGTTTGGGCCAATGGAATATGAATTAATATTGTATGTGAATGAATGAATGAACATTGAAAACTGCCCCTAAATACAGGGGAGAAATGCTAAAACTAAATAAGAAAAGTGTATGAATTAGAATTATGATATAATGAGAATCATCACAGTTCCCCGCTTAAGATTTAAGTTATACCATAAAATTCTGTCTAAAATGCCATCAAATCTCTCCAGTAAGCTAACAGTCGGTTGATAATTTAGATTAGTTCATATAATTTGAATTATTCCTGATTTCTAACTTTAATCCAATTAGAAGGAAAAGTATTTTATTTGGAATTAAACATGTTATTCTTTTTTTTCTTCATGCTTCACAAATTGAGCGTAAATTAGAAAAAAGTCATGCTAATAGTTTGGTAGCAGACCCAGATTAGTTTTTGCTAGTTCAGAATTTTAAACATATACTCTAGATATTAAATTCTTTGTTTTTACTGATTTTTAGAACTTAATATAATTTCATTCTACTTGACATGGCTTATTTAATTATATGTTTTCGCATTTTAAATTGCAAGATTTGCTCAGTATGTTCTTTTTAAATTTCATAGAAAACCACAGGTGCAGATGGTTCATTAATAGCAATAAAAAGGCAAATTAAAATTATGTAAAACCCTTTGGAAAGCAATTCATTCCTCAGCTATCTCAAGGAAAGTGTCTGTGTTTAAAATCTAATGTGATAAGACTTCCTGCTGATACGACAACTCATCCTAAAAGAAGTGTTGTATCATCTGAATTATCTGCTTCTGGCAAGAAGGACAGACTACCTAATTGATTTTAATAAACAATAGCTATGAATAGAATTTCAGTCTGTCACAGTTAAAATCTAATTACTTATATGATTTGATAGACAATGACATTCAAAACCACAAATTTCTGAATCCTCTGTCTACTATCTACTAATGTCTCCCTACTGATATGACAGAATTTTTCTATTATCTAGGATTATTATGCCCATTAATATTTCTGTAGCAGTAGTGCTTTAAGAAGCTTTTGGTTGAATCAGGCACTGTGATGCAATGGATACCAATAAACTTTGGAACCAACATACACAAGGGTTCAAATCTCTCCTTTACTCTTTGTTATTTGTGTCTATTTGGGTATATCTCTTAATCTTATTTTTCACCTATAAAATGAAAATAATTAATAACAAGCCTTTAGCGAGTTGTAAAGATTATCATTATAGGTGTGAAAATAATTCAAACATTTTAAAGTCCAAGCAAATATTAGTATATATATCCAGATTGGGACAAAAGGAGGCAAGGTAAACTAAAAGACTTTATGTTAGAATCTGACCCAGGTGACTCTCTTTGAGTTAGTTTTCTTAGAGGTATGAGGAATGACATGGAGAAAAGCTTGTGTCAATGGCAGAAAAGAGGAAAAATGACAACAAATTTCTGAAGAGAAATAAAGATGAAAGGAAAAACAAATTGGAGAAGGTGCCAGTGAAGCAAGAATGAAGGAGCATGCTTAAGGAAAGATATTTGAGCAAATGAATAAAGCCTTTTGCTCTGATTCTTGTCAGAATATTAACACAGGAGAGGAAAGACTGTGGCACAGTGAAGAATCCTGGTAGATTACTCTCAAGCAGAAATTTATTCTGTCCATACCCCCAACTGTGATCTTATCTACATGAGTAAAAAGATTAGGTTAAAACTATACAAGACAAATCCTATTCTTAAAGTAATTAGCCAGTAGATGTGGAAATGTCATACTTCAATGAGAATTTATTTTTGGAGATGGAGGGACCAGAGATACTTCAAGCAAGGAGCATAATCAGATTATATCTGATCAACAAAGAAGAAAGCAGGGTACCTTCAAGTTTCTGGAGCAGCTGTGCAGTAATTATAATTAATTTCCTTCGTGTGTGTGTGTGTATGTGTGTGTGTTTTCTCCTCAGGATTTTTTCTTCATTTTATTCAGCAATTTAAAAGAACCTAATTTCCTGGTACTTGTTTAGAGTTTCTTATACAGCAGGATGCTGAGATGCTATTGAGAGTAACTTCCTTTGTTGTTTCTTATAATGCTGCAGTTGAATTGCATTGCTTGTACAAAATGTATTTAAGTTTTTCTAAAAATGAAGAAAAACTTCTGTATTCATAGCACAAAAGGAGCTGTATACTGAGCAGTCTCATTTCTGATATGACTATGGAATTCTGATATGAAGTCAGTCCAAAGAAGCGTGTTTTCCCTAGGGCCTATTTTCTCTTAGCTTATTACTTAAAACCCTTTGAAAAATTTCACAGGGATTAATGGTCAGCACCCAGGGAGGAATTGGGTCTGTTGCAGCACTTCTGAGCGCGGCTGACACAGACTTTCATTCTTCAGTGTTCTGGGATACCAAGCACACATTTTTAGCCTTCATCACCATCCTAAAGAGATGAAAGCCCCTTGAAGTCAGTGGGAGATTCATTTTAAAATTAGTTACTTAGGAAGCAGAGTAATTTGAGAAACTAGGCTGCTGATAGTATTTGAATAAGGCAGACACACACAATGCCAACTTTGTTATTTGAATTATAGTTTTTATGTGGGTGGCTGTGTGTGTGTGTGTACAGGAGACAGTGTGGGAAATTGTGCTTTTGAGCTATTATGTTGCTTCAGAAACTTCAGTAGTTTAGGAAGCCTCTCAGCGTTTGTTTATATAATACCTGTATGCACATAATTTTGCATAAATATCAAACCTGATGCCTATCAAGAACAGAGTGAGAGTAAGCTCTCTGTATACTTGCATGTATTTACATCCTCAAAGTATCATTTATTTATGTTGGTTTATGGTATGGTTCTTATTGGAAGCAACTGATATATCAAAAGAGGATTTTCAAGACTAGATTTTAAGAACTTAAAATGAAGCAAAGATAAGGAATACCATGTATTGGGAAGAAACCAGGACGTTTTGTTCATCTCACAGCTCAAACTTCCAGAAGTAGCTAAGCTGAGAGAAGATATTAAGAGTCCACACATGTGATTCTCCTTTTGCTACATGGCAGGAAGGAAAAAAATTTTTTTGAAACTCCCCCAGTAATTGACATGTCATGGAAAAGATGAGAAACACGTTCTTTCAGTCTTGCATTCCACCATGGATCATTCGACTTTCACAAAAGTGTGTAACCCTGCCTCTCCATTTCCTTCTTGGAACCAGTTTAGTAACTGCAAGGGAGCAGCTCCAAAGGGTGAATTCTCAAAGGAACTGTAATCAGCAAGAGAGAGTGTGGGAAAGAATTGTAGAAGAGACATTTTCACAGATGCTTACTAACAAAGCTAACAAAGGCGGCTGTGAGGAGGAAAATGTGTAGGTCTTCAAAACCAGATTAGAAACTGAAGATTGAAGATAAACAAAATTGATAAACCTTTAATCAGACTTATCAAGAAAAAAAGGGGAGAGGATTCAAATTAATCAAAATTAGAAACGAAAAAGGAGAAATTACAACTGACACCACAGAAATATAAAGGATCATAAGAGACTACTACAAGCAACTATATACCAATAAAATGGGCAACCTGGTAGAAATGGACAAATGCTTGGAAAAGTACAACTTCCCAAGACTGAACCAGGAAGAATTAGAAAATATAAACAGACCAAGTAATGAAATTGAAACTGTAATTAAAAATTGTTCAGCAAATAAAAGTCCAGGACCAGATGGCTTCATATGTGAAATCTACCAAACATTTAGAGAAAAGCTAACACCTACCCTTCTCAAACTCTTACAAAAAATTGCCGAGGGAGGAATACTCCCAAACTCATTCTACAAGGCCACCAAAACCAGACAAAAATATCACAAAAAAAGAAGACTACAAACCAGTATCACTGATGAACAGACACAAAAATCCTCAACAAAATAGTAGCAAACTGAATCCAACAACACATTAAAAGGATCATACACCACGATCAAGTGGGATTTATCCCAGGGATGCAAGGATTCTTCAATATACACAAATCAATCAATGTGATACACCATATCAACAAATTAAAGAATAAAAAACATATGATCATCTTAATAGATGCAGAAAAAGCTTTTAACAAAGTTCAACACCAATTTATGATAAAAACTCTCCAGAAAGTTGGCATAGAGGGAACTTAACATAACAAAGGCCATGTATGACCGACAGCAAATATCATTCTCATTGGTGAAAAACTGAAAGCGTTTCCACTAAGATCAGGAACAAGACAAGGATGTCCACTCTTGCCACTATTATTCAGCACAATTTGGGAAGTTCTAGCCATGGCAGTCAGGAAAGAAAATGAAATAAAAGGAATCCAAATTGGAAAAGGAAGTAAAACTGTCACTGTTCACAGATGACATGAATACAAATTGGAAAAGAAGTAAAACTGTCACTGTTCACAGATGACATGATACTATACATAGAAAATCCTAAAGAGGCCACCAGAAAACTACTAGAGTTAATCAATGTATTTGGTAAAGTTGCAGGGTACAAAGTTAATACACAGAAGTCTGTTGCATTCCTGTACACTAACAATGAAAGATCAGAAAGAGAAAATAAGGAAACAATCCCATTTACCATCACAAAAAAAAAGAATAAAATACCTAGGAATAAACCTACCTAAGGAGGCCAAAGATCTGTACTCAGAAAACTATAAAATACTGATGAAAGAAATCAAAGATGATACAAACATATGGAGAGATATACCATGTTCTTGGGTTGGAAGAATCAGTATTGTGAAAATGACTATACTACTCAAAGCAATCTACAGAATCAGTGCAATCCCTATCAAATTACTAATGGCATTTTTCACAGAATTAGAACAAAAAATTTTACAGTTTGTATGGAAACGCAAAAGACCCCAAATAGGCAGAGCAATCATGAGAAAGAAAAATGGAGCTGGAGGAATCAGGCTCCCTGACTTCAGTATGTAATCAATACAGTATGGTATTGGCACAAAAACAGAAATATAGATCAGTGGAATAGGATAGAAACCCCAGAGATAAACCCATGCACCTATGGTCACCTAATCTGTGACAAAGGGGGCAAGAGTATACAATGGAGAAAAGATAGTCTCTTCAATAAGTGGTGCTGGGAAAACTGGACAGCTACATGTAAAAGAATGAAATTAGAACACTACCTAACACCATACACAAAAATAAACTCAAAATGGATTAAAGACCTAAATGTGAGACTGGACACTATAAAATTCTTGGAGGAAAACATAGGAAAAAACACTCTCTGGCATAAATCACAGCAATATCTTTTTTGACCCACCTCCTAGAGTAATGAAAATAGAAATAAACAAATGGGACCTAATTAAAAACTTTTGCACATCAAAGGAAACCATAAACAAGACGAAAAGACAGCCCTCAGAATGGGAGAAAATATTTGCAAATGAAGCAACTGACAAAGGATTAATCTCCAAAATATACAAACAGCTCATGCAGCTCAATGTCAAAAAAGTAAACAACCCAATCCAAAAAGGGGCAGAAGATCTAAATAGACATTTCTCCAAAGAAGACATACAGATGGCCAAGAAACACATGAAAAGATGTTCAGATTCACTAATTATTAGAGAAATGCAAACCAAAACTATAAGAGGTATCACCTCACATGTTCAGAATGGCCATCATCAAAAAATCTACAAACAGTAAATGCTGGAGAGGGTGCAAAGAAAAGGGAACCCTCTTGCAGTGTTGGTGGGAATGTAAATTGATACAGCCACTGTGGAGAACAGTATGGAGGTTCCTTAAAAACCTAAAAATAGAACTACCATATGACTCAGCAATCCCACTACTGAGCATATACCCTGAGAAAATGATAATTCAAAAAGATGCATGTACCCCAGTGTTCATTGTAGCACTATTTACAATAGCCAGGACATGGAAACAACCTAAATGTCCATTGACAGATGAGTGGATAAACAATATGTAGTACATATATACAATGGAATATTACTCAGCCATAAAAAGGAACAAAATTTGTTCATTTGTAGAGATGTGGATGGACCTGGAGTCTGTCCTACAGAGTGAAGTGAGTCAGAAAGAGAAAAACAGATATCATATTTTAACACATATATGTGGAATCCAGAAAAATGGTACAGGTGAACCTATTTGCAGGGCAGGAATAGAGATGCAGAGGTAGAGAACGGACATGTGCACCCAAATGGGGAAGGGGAAGATGGGGCGAATTGGGAGATTAGGGTTGACATATATACACTACTATGTGTAAAATAGATAGCTAGTGGAAACCTACTGTATAGCACAGGGAGATCAGCTCGGTGCTCTGTGATGACCTAGATAGGTGGGGTAGGGGGGTGGAGGGAGGTCCAAGGGGGAGGGGAGAGATGTATGCATATAGCTGATTCACTTCGTTGTATAGTAGAAACTAACACAACATTGTAAAGCATCTCTACTCCAATAAAAAAAATTCTCACCCAACATCTCTGGGTACAACTAGCTTACTCTGAAGAGAGGAACAAAATAAAACTCAAGGACTAATGTGACTGTATGTCAGTGTATTTCCTCAGCTAGGCTTCTTGGAGGGTTTGAGTTCAAGGAGGAGTATTAAAGGATAGGAGAGAGTTACTCTGAAAAGAATGCGTCATTGTGAAGGGCTTTGGGGTTAGAGTCAATGGTATGTGTGTCACTGAGGCAGGAAATAGAGCAACAAGCAGTTCAGTGTTACTGCCTGGATGTGGCAGGAGATTAAGCTGGAGAGTCAGAAGTCTGATTAGCTATCATATATATATTTACAAAAATGCATGGATACATGTCTATACATATAAGAGACTCAAATATGTGTGTATATACAAGTAAGCATAGCTCCCATAAATCTTTATTTTTGTTTTTACTTTCCCTTGCACCCACATCTCTCCAAGCACAAGGACTGCATGATTTACTTAATCTTTGGTATTTCTTTCAAGCTCTTTGCATAGTGCTTTGCCCACAGTGGGCTCTCCATCAACATATGTTTACTCTCACTGAGACCAAAGTGTTTCCAAACATTTGGGATTTCACCTTTGAGAACAACAGTGCAGTTGACATGCAGAGGCACAACACATTGATAAAGACAATTGAGAATTCTTGACCACTGCAATCAGACACATTTACAATTAGCCAAGACTCCTACAAGGGGTCAAGGACATGGGTGGGTCCTCACATCATCATCATATTTCCTATTCATTAGTTCATTATTTGGAGGATCACCTGAGTTGTTTGTAGAAGCAGATGAATGCATTTAGGATAATAAGTAGAGAACCTACCTTAAGGGAAAAAAAAAAGATATGAAAGCTTGCTTTGAGGAGTGATCCAGGTATGGAGGGAACAGTGTTTGTGAATACAGCATGAATATATGATGAGTAGAAGTAAAGGTGTATTACCATTTTAGTCAATCTAGTTTTCTCTAACAGGTGCGTGCACTGGGACCACTGAATTACATATAGCAGTGTAATCAAAACCTTTAAGAAAAATTTATTATGATAATATTTCTGTCATGTTACATATGCCTTTCCCTGGAGAGGTTAATTCCCAAAACACCTTCATTGATTTACTCTTTAAGTAAAGGTGGCAGGATAAATAAGATTGTAATATTAACAGCTGGCTCAGAGTTCCCCTTAGGGAGAAAATTATCTTTGTTTAGGAAAACACCTTGATGTTCTGCTTTAGATGTGTGGGCCCTAAGGGCATGTTCTGGAAGGATCCCAGAAGAAAAAAATAAACTTCTCTGTCTAAAAATTTAATAGAGTTTTAGAAGAAAACAAGAAATAGGGGAGGGCAGAAAAACAGACCTTATTCCTTTGAAGGGGGGAGAGAGAGAGAGAACAGAGAAACAAACATGGTAGGAAGCTAGAGATGTCGAAACTGTCCTTACTGAGAAATTCCTGGTAGGTAACTGGTAGCCCAAAGACTCTAAAAAATAGGGCTATCTAATACCCAGTATTAAACAGTTTGGGAATTTTTGCTACTGTGCAAACCCTCTTCTATTGCCCTAATTCTTGGTAAAATCTGCTGAACCTACAAATGTCTTGTGTGGATGGCATTTTAGAGACATTAGAGATGGATATTCCAGCTTTAGGTTTGCATAGCACAGAATCATGAACAAATAGAGAATGTGAGACACTCATGAGAGTAGCCGTTCAGCAGGAAGAGGAATTCAACACCAAAAGTAACCATGAGAATGTCAGTCATTGAAATCTTGTTGAGAACATCAGACATACCATCAAGAAAGAGAGATTGAGGCAATTTTAAGAAAACACAGAACTATTGGACACGATAGTTTGAATTCAAACAATTGCTTGATGTTGAAGAAGTTACGTAACTTCTCTGAGCTTCAGTTTCCTCATCTCTATAGTAACAATATTTGTTTCTCGGGGTGCCATGAAGAATAAACAAGATCATTCCTGGCATATAGTAAAGCTTAATGCATGTCAGCCATTATTAGTTCTAAGACGATTATTTGCCCTCAAGAATGGGGTTCAGTGGGATCAGACATCAAGCCAGGTTCAGAAGAGCCTAGTTCTGGGTTCCTAGACAAAAGTAGGAATGCATAGTGGTAAACCCACTGCTGATCCTACAAGAGCAATTCAGAGGGCAGACCTCTAATGGGGGGTCCTCCCTCGCCCTAAGCATCTTGCAAAAGAGATATATTTGCTGTTAACATTGGAAGGAACAGAAAATTATCAGATGGGTTTACAGTAGTCTAAACTAAAGATGTGAAATGTCCAATGATTCTTTGTCTCAGGCTTTTTTTAATAAATTTTTTAAAATTTTCCATTTTGCTTTTCTTATGCTTTCATCTTTTTAGATTTTTTTTCTTGGGAATATAGTTACTTATCTGAAATCGTAATATTTATTCTTGGATGATTCATCTAACAAATATGTATTAAATGCTTCTTATATTCCTGTCACTATGAAGATGTGGAAATACATCAGTGAATAAGAAAGATGTGGTTCTTGTCATCTGGGAATTTTTATTTTAGTTAAGAAAACAGAGGAATGAATAGGAAATCATTGTAAAGTGTTATAAGTATTGCAATAAGGGAGCTGTATGTTGCTATTGAAGTGCAACATGGGTATCAGGGAAAGTGATAACCCACATGAGAGCTAAAGGATGAGTAAGAGCCAAGCAAAGAAGAGAAGCTTTTGGATGTGGTTGAAAGGAAATGTACAAAAAAACCAACCAGGGGCAAGGTAGCATAGCACATCTGACACGAAAGTGAAGAAGGGACATCTCTGTGGCCAAAGGAACAATTGCAGAGATTCCTGAAGGCTAAATCACAAAAAGCCTATAAACCTTATCATGAAGCCCTGTCTTTATCTGGACCTGCTAATGGATTTTGAGCAGGTATATATATCTTTAAGTAATCACTCTGAAGGGTGGAGAATGGTTTGGAGGAGAAGCAAAAGAAAAAGCTGGGGATTGGGAGCTCTGCTAAGAATCTGCCTCAGGATCTAAGTGAGGGACCTATGCCAGGGGTCCCTTTAAGGCACTGAGTGGAGAACAGAAAGGTGGATGGATTAGTGTGTTATTTACAATGTAGACACCATGGAACTTGCTGCTTAATTAGATGTGAGGCATAACAGAGATAGAAAAAATTCAAATTTCAGGCTTGAGCAACTATACAAATAGTAACATCATTTCATGAGATAGTATAGAAACAATAGCGGAAAAATGGGTGTCCAGGATACAATGACTAATTTACCTTTGAATCTAGGACATCCAAGTGTAGGTGTCCTGCATGCAGTTGATTACAGTGATCTGGCTTTTAGGGAGAGATTTGGCCACTGGAAGTGGAAAACATTTTCTCAGTTATCCAGATGTTTTCTTCTGATCCAGATAATCATTTATTTTAAAATTGGCATTAGAGAGCCCAAGTATCTGGATATTCAAATGAACTTTTTCCCTTCTTGTATAAGCTGTGTAATTCAAAGCCTGTGGACCTCACTTATAAACACAGCCTCCACATCAGATCACAGCTGACAAGTGTTAATAGTTTACCTTATCTTTTATTTAACCTGTGTGTTTCTCTCAGAACCAGAATATATATGAGATTTTTCAAAGTAATCAAAAAAAAAATAACAACTTGATTCCTTATTTTTAAATTCTTAAATGTGATTTGTTTTAAATAATGGGTGAATGAATTGTTTGAGCAAGTTGATTCTCAACTGGCAAAACTTCTTGTTCATCATTGTTAATCATCCAGTATTTGAACCAATTTGAAGTAACATTACAGACAATGCAGATGGAAGGTTAGCAGTCTTACCTAAAAGATATGAGGAGTGTTTTTCAATAACTGAAGCTTTGCTGCAATCAAGCTGGCAGTTTGTTTTTCATGATGAGATCATTACACAAAGGCAAACTGCAGGTGAAAAAAATTGGCTAAGTCATTTCTGCATCACTGAGACACTTTTCATGAGTGAGGAAAATAAAAAAGTTCATTCCTTGTGTTTAAAATGAATTATTTCCAAAATAAATGGCAAAGAGTAGCATCTAAGTAGGGGTGAAATGAGAAGCTTCTAGGATGATTTAGAGAGGGAGGAGAGAATTCACACATGTTCACGGTTAGAAGTCAGTGTCATAGCAAGGAGCCTTGGACAGCAAAGTTGCGTAGCTGTTTCAATGCCTCTGCTAGTTTTTAGAGCACTTGAAAAAGCAAAAATAACATATAGTGGATTAGCAGATATAGAAATTTAGACGTACAGCCTTTGATTTTAATTTGATTTTAATTCCAGGGAGAGTTTTGTTCCTCCCTCATGCAGTTCTCAATATCATTGAACTGATTCTATTAGTGAGCCCCTTGGAAAAGTCTAAGAGTGACATTTGGAAAAGTGCCTTATGTCAAAGCCTGATTTAGCTGGCACAGCAAGTATGAGAACTTAGAATGTCATTCTCGCAAATGATTAATCACAATTCTCCCCTTGAAATTTCACCTAAAGTAAATTTCCAGAATTCTTGTACATGAAAGCTATTTAAATAATGGGCTGTTTACAACCAAAGAAATATTTATAGTCTTAGGCTTGAGAAAAGAAATAGGAAAAAAATGGAGAAGATGAAAGAGGGATTAAGAAAGTGGTGATGTCAGTGAAATGAAATAGATTTATGAGACATGCATTCCTTGAGGCTTGGCTTACCTTTCTAAAAATATCAAGGATGCTCCAGATAATGGCAGAACTCTTTTATGAACTGTAGGCCAAGTAATTAAACACCTTCAAATATTGGTTGAAGTCCTTGTCTAGGAAAATGGAACTCATGATCAAAAGAAAATGTGTTATTGTAGGCAAAATACCCAACTTCTTGGAATCAATTTCCTCATCTTAAAAATGGAAGTAGTAATGCCCACATCACAGGGTAATTGCCAGTATTAATTTAATCATTTTGTCTATACTTCTTTTTTAAAGTTAATTTTTATTGGAGTATAGTTGATTTACAGTATTGTGTTAGTTTCTGCTGTACAGAAAAGTGAATCACTTATAAATATACATATATTCACCTTTTTTAAGATTCTTTTCCCATATAGGTCATTACAGAGTATTGAGTAGAGTTCCCTGTGCTACACAGCAGGTTCTTATTTATCTATTTTATGTATAGTAATGTGTATATGTCAATCCCAGTCTCCCAATTTATCCCTTGCCCTCCCTTTCCCCCTGGGTAACCATAAGTTTGTTTTCTATATCTGTGACTCTATTTCTATTTCGTAAATAAGTTCATTTGTACCATTTTTTTTTTTAGATTCCACATATAAGCAATATCACATGATATTTGTCTTTCTCTGTCTGACTTACTTCACTCAATATGACAATGTCTAGGTCCATCCATGTTGTTGCAAATGGCATTATTTTGTTCTTTTTTATGGCTGAGTAATATTCCATTGTATATATATATATCTACACTTCTTAAAGTATGGTAGTGGGCTATGTACTTGGCACTACTTACAGCTACCAAATAAAGATGGCACATTATTCAACGGTAAATAATTTGAAACACGTTTAAAGTATGAATAGTTGAAGTAACATTCAAGATAAAGCCTGAGAGTACAAATATATTAGGCTTGCAGTAATCTTATCTGGCTATACATAACCCCTTCCCAAATCTTTAGAGAAGTGGAATACGTGTTCTTTCTCATTAAGGTAATTTTAGGTAGAATAAATGAGTATTGTTTTGTGTGTACCTAGTACACAGTAGACTTTCCATAAACTTTTAAAATAATAATAAAAGCTCAATTATTAGGAGGTAAATATTCAGTGCATAATAAGGACATGTAAATATGCTTGTACCCATGAGGTAGGTACAATTATCATCATACTTGATAGACAAAGAAATTAAGGGTGGGAGGGAGGGTAAAACAATGTGTCTAAGTCCAGATAGCTAATGAGTGGGAAAAGCAGGATTCAAACTCAGGCCACTTGAGCCCTCAATTTATACACTTAGCAACTGTGTTGTACTACAGAGTAAAACCATGGGTCTGCAAATTCCTAGAAATCAGGGATTCATGTAATGGCCTGAATACCTGCAGGAACAAAGTGAGCCTAGGAAACAACACAGTGACTTTCATAACCCAGAAAACGTCCTGGGAGAATGACTCACAAGACCAAGATCACTGCTAGGACTCCTTTCTGCCTTACTCAAGGCCACTTCTGGGAATACTTGAAATCCTTCTCTATATTTCTGTGTTTAATGTATTGAGTCCTCGGCAAGACATACTATGATTATCTGAGCCTGAGTTATACATCTGATTCTTGTCTTTCAGGGTACAAAAAATTTTTCATCATTTGGGATTCGGTCATGGGAAGCTGAATCCTACCTTCTGTTGAATAATTTGTGTTATTTCTCTAAAAGAGGAAGGAATATTTGATGCCAAGCAGTTAAAAACAGTATGCAATTTTTCAAGCTAACATGATGAAAATATTCTTTGTATAGCTAAATAGAGACCCATTTGCTTCTCAAGGGAGATAATCCAAGTCTTTAAGTCAATATTGCCACATAATATATGTCTGTCCTTTAGTCTTTCACATCTCTGAATATTCTGAAACCTCTAGACCTGCCTTTTCCAATATGGTAACCACTAGTCACATGAGGCTAGCTGTTAAGCATTTGAAATGGGCCTAGCATATATTGAGATCAGCTATAAACATAAAATAGACAATGGAGTTTGAATTCATGTATGTTAAAATGATAATATTTCAAATATATTTAATTTTAGTTAAGTATATTATTTATTGTAATTTTGCCTGTTACTTTTTACTTTTTTAGTGTGAGTACTTGAAATTTTAATATTCCATATGTGATTCATGTATTTATATTGGGCAGTGCTACTCCAGACCAAATGAAATAGTTAATATAAGCACTAACACCAATATGTCCTACACAGTGTTTGGAAAGGCAAATTGGAAAATATGAAATTACTTAAAATGTATAAGTGTATATGCTACATCTACCAATGACCATGGTGAAGTCCCTAGTTTAAACTAATATGCCCACATGTGTGGGTGGTATGACTATGCATGTGAGATTAAACACTTAAATGAACAGATTGAAAGCATCAGTGAAAAACTAAAGTTACAGGGACTTGAGAAGCCAAGATATTAAAGGGAGGTAAAATGCATTGAGATGAACTCAGTATTCTCCTGGGCAATTTTCCCTCAGGGGCCGGCTCTTAAGTGCAGAGTGAGACATTGGGGAAAAAAAAAAAAAAGCAGAAAGCAGCTGCTAAGAAGCTAAGAAGACAAGCAGAAGATATAGAGGTGTTTTTTAAAGTGTCTCCTGAGGCTGGAGACTTTTGAGTCACCATGCTGTACATTAGATCCCCAGAACTTATTCATCTAATACCTGGAAGTTTGTACCCTTTGATGAGTATCTCTGCATTTCTCCCACATCCCAACCCCTGACAACCACCAATCTGCATTTTGTTTATGTGAGTTTGGCTTTATTTAGCTTCTACATGTAAGTGAGATTATACAGAATTTGTCTTTGTCTGACTTATTTCACTTACTGTAGTATCTTCAAGTTTCATCCATGTTCTCACAAATAGTAGGACTTCCTTTTTTTAAATGGCTGAATAATATTCCATTATACATATTCCGCATTTTCTCTGTCCATTCATCTGTCATGCAACCATCTGTTGTTTCCACCTCTTAGCTGTTGTAAATAATGCTGCAGTGAATATGGGGATGCAGATATCTTTGAGATAGTGATTTCCTTTGAAGACTTTCCTTTTAATATTTAGTAGTTCAGGTCTTCTAGTACTGAATTCTTTCAGCTTTTGCATGTCTGAAAAACTCTTCATTTCACTTTTATGTTTGAAAGTAATTTTTTTCCAGGTTAAGAATTCTAGCTTGATAGTTTCTATGTTTCAGTACTTTGAAGTACATTCAGTTGCTCTTCTGTATTCTAGCTTGCATATTTCCAAAAAAAATATTCTGTATTCCTTACCTTTGTTCCTTCACATAATATCTTTTTTCCTCTGGCTTTTTAAAGATTTTCTCTTTCTTACTGTTATAAGCAATTTGATTATTTTATGCTTTGATATTTTCTTCATATTTCTTGTGCTTCTATAACTGTGGCTTTATAGTGTTCACCATTTGGGGGAAATTTTCATCTATTACCTTTTCACAAATTTTTCCTCTCAGACTCCCCACCCCCAAACCCTGCTACCAAAAAAAGGGGGGAGGGGCAAGAATTTGTGATTTTCTTTATTTTCCAATTTGAATAAAATAAACATTTTAAACTAAAGTGAAGAATGAATAAAATATGACCCTTCAAGGTCAGTTCTTTCTTGGAAGCTGGATAACCTGCAGTTGCTCCCATCCCATCCCCCCAACCAGGGGACCCAGGCACCTGGGCTTGCATAGCAACCTGCTAAAAATTTAAAAGACTTAAGTTCTTATTTTGCACTTAAAAGCAGTGATTTAACTTCCCTGGATGTCTGCCTCTAAAAGAGAGAGTTAGGCAAGTTGATGTTTCCCATCTCTAGCCCAAAAGTAAAATTTGATCCTGAAATCAATTGATCTAAACTGGAAACAATAATCATTTTAAAAAGTCATCAATTAACACCATTAGGAATCCCCTCTGATGGTGGATCCCAGTGGTTATAATGTATTTATAGCTATTGTTTTAGTCTGGAGCCAATGTCTAACAATCCCCCGAGGTCTGTGTGGATCTCCTTTCCTAGAGTGCAATTTCCTAAATAAGTATTTGCACATTCCTTTGGGTAAGGCTACTTCCCAGACATACTCGTGATGTTATTTCAAAGGCCCTTTATGAAGGATGCCCATTCATACCTTAATTTGAGACTCGGGTCTTAGATTTGGTGAAGGGCCACAATTCTCTAAAATTGTGACACAAACAAGCCTCTCTTCAAGTCAGGGTGATTGTCCATTTTACATGTCAAGCAGGACCATAGCAGGCTGCCTACATATTCAGCTCTTGGGAATGTCATAATCATTAATCATCAACAAATCTCTCTGAGGACTACGTTCAGACTACCACATAAGCTTTGTTGATTATTATAGGAAACATGCCCAATTTGCTTTAGTCTGTTAAATGTCATGACAGTCTTAGCCATCTCACAATCCTCCTAGCTCCAGTAGAATTGTACTTGTAGAGTCTCCCATCTCCTACCTGCATGGCAGTGCTTCCCTTACCAGTGTAGATCTCAAGGTTATGGTAAAGAGAGTGAGCTGGACTCCCTAAGAGAACATCAATACATGATGGTCAAGCATGATAAATCCTTGTATTTCATCTGGTATATTATTCTAGAGGAATTTCTTTGATTTTAACTTCATTTAGTTTGGGTCACCACTGAATCACTGTTTCTGTCATTTAAAATCTCAGTATCAAATGCAGAATCTCTGATAAATTCATCAGTTATCAAGAAATTTAGCCAGATCCTTGGTTGAGAATCCTAGAAATCCATTTTCACATGCATTACTGAAATTTTTACCAGTAAAATTAAGTGAACTCTGCAAGTCCTATGTATATATGCCTTCTTTTTCTGAGTTTAAATTTGTCGTTTGTCTTTTGGTCATGTTGATATTTTCCTCCAACTAAAATATAAGCCACATTAAAAAGTAGGACATTTGTCCTAATCATTGCTGAAGATAGTATTTAATGAATATTTAGTGAATAAAATAATAGATGAATATTTTCATTCATAGATCTGAAAGTAATGAAAGGTGATAGAATAAGAGGAGAATTGACTCCTCCTGCGGCATACTTAGGGAAGAGACATTGCAATGTGTTAGCGCTTTATAGAATTTATATGCTGAATTCTTTTTGTGTTAAATCCTAGTTGTCACCCAGAATATGTATAATATAGCTTTTCTTATTAGTAGAGACCGCTCAGCCATTATAATTGTTAGCTTTACTCCCCATAGCTTTCGTTCTCTGTGAGAAGTAGATTAAGCAATAATTTTCTTTAAAAAAAAAAGTAGTATTATAAGTATCTAAATAAATGCAGTGTTGACATTCAGAGCAATAGATCAAAAAATTAGAACGACATATTCTCAAGCAAGAGTCCTTTAGTTGAGAATCTCCTTAAATAAGTTTTCTGATGCACACTCTAAGTAGCATACATTGAACAACTGCTTTGGATTATATAGTAAGATTCTCCTTTTAGCTCCTTCTGCTGTCCTGTAAGATGCTGCAGTTTTTCCCAAACCTAAGATCTGCAGAAAGTAAACCTTGACCTCATTTAGTCAATTGCTATATATTTTAACTTGAAATTGTTTAGATAAGAGAAGTTGCAAATTTTCTATTTTTCCACATAGCTCTTTTCCTAAATTAAATTAAAACTGAACTGTAAAGAATAATACTTGCACTGCTCCCTTTTCTACAAAATAGAAGCATACTCTATGAACTGAGAGAAGACTAACCAAACACACTTAGGCCAATCTCTTACCGTATTGCTTGGCAGGCTGCCTGGGCTTGTCCTAGCTACTTAGTGATAAAGAGGAACCAACCTTTCATTTCATTCCATCTGAAACCAAAAAAGCAATGTACTCTAGTTCCCTATGCTGGCATTCTTTTCTTACATCAAATAAATATGAAAATGCCTATTGTAAATTAAGCAGTGTTTCCCTCTGAAGCCTCTTTCTGGAAACTCCCCTGTTTAGAAGATGATAGATAGTATCTTCGAAAGCATCATCCTCCATGAAATTCCTTTTCCAATCTGGAAAATCTTCCCTGTGATTTCTCGTTGCCTAAATTGCTTTTAATTACATTTGTTTGTTTTTTGTCTCATCTTCTGAATTAAATTTAGCATTAATATGACGTGTTCCAGCAAGCTATGTAGCTTTATTACTTTTGCAGTCTGGATTTTTTTTCTTAACAGAAATTTTCATGGCCCATATTTCTTCCTACCTTCATCTGCATCAATGAACATTTCAAACTTGCTTGAATATGTAAAATAGAATAGTGTATGAACATTTAGAAATGTTTCCCATATTAGCTAAAAGTTAAAACATTTAAAGCTGGTATTAAAATAAAAAGTACTTCTCAAAATTGATGCTACCCGAAAAATAGAAAAAGATGATTTTTAACATACAAAACAAACAGTTAATTTAGAATATTCAATGCTAATTAGCTCAAGCTTTTTTTTTTTTTTTTGGAGGAAATGGAGTATGTTAGTTTTCTATTGCTGTGTAATAAAGTACTGCAAATTTGCAAATTTAGCAGTGTAAAACACCTCACAGCTCTGTAAGTCAGAAATATGACATGATATAGTTAGTTCTGTTTTCAGGGCATCACAAAGCTAAACTCATGATGTTACAGGGCTGATTTCTTGTGTAGACACTCTGCGGGAAAATCTGCTTTCAAGTTCATTCTAGTTGTTCCATAATTCAGTTTCTTCCATTGCCAAGACTGAGGTCCATGTTTCCCTTCTGGCTGTTAGCCAAAGGCTGTTCTCATCTCACAGAGAACTCCCATATTCATTCTTTGCTATGTGGTCCCCTCTATCTTCAAATCAGCAATTGCATGTTGAATTCTTCTTGAGCTTTAAATCTCTGACTTCCTCCATTCTGTGCTTGAGACCCAGATTTAAAAGGCTAATGTGGGCAGATAAGGTCTACCTAGATAATCTTGCTATCTTAAGATCAACTGATTTGGGAACTTAATTACATCTGCAGAATACCATTTGACATATAATGTAATATAACAATGGGAATGATATCTGCTAGTAATCACGGGTTCCATCCACACTCAAGGAGAGATTATACAAGATCTAGTGTCGTTAGAAGTCATCTTAGAATTCTGCCTACCATAGGGGACATTGTATGAATTTGACAAAGCCTACTGAAATTTTCCCCTTTTAACTAGATTTTTAAGGCAATGCCAAAGTGGTTATTTAATAAAAAGCATTATTAGATGATACAGAAATTTACATGGCTATTGAATACTAATGTGAAATTTTAGCTTTATTTTGTAATGTAATTGGAGTAAAAATCAAATTCACAAAAATATTCACAGATGTGTTGCCAAAATGAATCTCAAGAATTAACTTATTTTTATTTTATTATCTATTTATTTAATTTTTTTAATTGTATGATCCCACTTATATAAAATATACAGAAGAGACAAAAATCGGATTATTGGGATGTCAGGGACTGGGAGGAAGGCATATGGAAGTGACTGCTAATGGGTACAGAATTTCTTTTTTTTATTGAAATGTAGTTGATATACGAATATTACATTAGTTTTAGGTGTATTACATAATGACTTGATATTTGCATGCAATATAAAATGATTACCACAATAAATCTAGCAACTAACTGTTCCCATACAAAGTTATTACAATATTATTGACCATATTCCATATGCTTTATATTATATCCCTATGACTTAGTTAATATATAAACCTCCATGCAAGATTAATTCTCCCACAGTATAGCTTTCCATTCAATTTCTTTCATCAATACCTTATAGTTTTCCAAGTACCCATTGTTTACCTCCTTAGTATAAAGTGAATTCTACAATACAGTAAAAGGGTCATATATCATGTAATTTTCATATTTTTATAGTCTTTTCCACTTAGAGATATCCTTTTAATATTTGTGGTAGAGCCAATTTAGTGGTGCTGAACTCTTTTGGCTTTTGCTTGTCTGTAAAACCCTTTATCTCTCCTTCAAATATGAATGATAGCCTTGCTGGGTAGATTATTCTTAGATATAGGTTGTTGTTTTTTTTTTCCTTTTATCATTTTGAATATATCATGCCATCCCCTTCTGTCCTACAAAGTTTCTGCTAAAAAGTCAATTGATTGTCTTATGGGAGTTCCCTTGTATGTAGCTAGTTGCTTTTCACTTGCTGCTTGTAAGACTCTTTCATTTGCCATTTTAATTATAATATGTCTTGGTGTGGACCTCTGGGTTCATCTTCTTTAGGACTCTCTGTACTTCCTGAACCTAGATGTCTGTTTCCTTTCCCAGGGCAGGGAAGTTTCAAATAAGTTCAAATAAGTTCTCTGCTCCTTTTTCTCTCTCTTCTCCTTCTTGACCCCCTATAATGTGAATGTTAGTATGCTTGATGTTGTCTCAGAGATCTCTTAAACTATCCTAGTTTTTTTCCTGTTCAGCTTTAGTGATTTCTGCTATTCTGTGTTCGTTTGTTGATCCATTCCTCTGTATCATCCAATCTACTGTTGATACTTTGCAGTGTATTTTTATTTCAGTTATTGTATTCTTCAGCTCTGTTTCGTTCTTCTTTATATTTTCTAACTCTTTATTAAACTTCTCATTGTGTTCGTGTGTTCTTCTCCTGAGTTTCTTGAGCATCTTTAGGATCACTACCTTGAACTATTTATCAGTAGGTTGCTTATTTTCACTTCACTTAGTTCTTCTTCTAGGGTTTTTATCTTATTTCTTCATTTGGAACATATTCCTCTGTCCCCTCATTTTGCTAATTCTCTGTGTTTATTTATATGTATTAGGTAGGTTGAGTAGTTACATTTCCCAAACTGGGAGAAGTGGCCTTATGTAAAAGACATCCTGTGGGGTCTAGCAGAACACTCCCCTTTAGACCATGTAGCTATATGCTCTAGGGGTCCCCTATATGAGCTGCATGGGGTTCTGTTGTGGTGGGGCTGAGTACTATGGGTGCACTGGTAGGCATAGCTGGCCCCCAGACCAGTTGGCTGCCAGGCCCTGTCATGTGCAGTGGCTGCCAGCCCAGTGGTGGGTGGAGCCAGGTCCTGGTGTACTGGTTGTGCAGCAGGGGGTGGGGGCAAGGCTGATTCTAGCCCCGCTAGTGCGTGGGACTGAGTTCAGGGATAGCTACCTGAATATCCAGGGGGAACCAGGGCTGGTGTTGGCCTATTGGAAGAATCAACTTCTTTTAAAATATTTTTTATAAAATGTTTTCAGCATATGTAAATCATACGAGCTTTAGCAGTCTCATATAAAGACCTTGACAGCTAAAGAGCTAATTCATGGAACAGAATTTTCAGCACCTTGTCATTTGCTGCCATCTCTGCCACCACCTCTGCACACCAGGGAATTAGCTATTTGAAGAAGGGTCAAAGGGCCTGGAATGGTGTTGGAGCTTGCATGTGAAATGACACCATCTTGACTCAATGTTAAATGTGCTGGAAAAGAGTAAATAGCCAGAAGTAGCTGGCAGTTCAAACTAATAAATTTGAAAAAAAGCAAAATGTGATAAGTGCAATTACGTTAATAAAGATGCAAGAACATATTACTCTAGCACTGTAAGGTTGACTTGAAAGAGTAAGAAAATTTCAGACAAATTAGAAATACTTCCATGTGAATTTCTAATTTTATTTCGTAAAAATTCTGCTAACTACATTTTATTTTTTCATTTTGATAATTTAGTGAGAAGATATTTGAGTCCTTTTAAATCACACTTTCTGTGTGGATATTTTGAACTCTCCTATCTCCAAATTTATTATAATTACTATGTCATGAGAATCTGATATCAAACTGAAATTTCTCATTTCACTAAAATAGTGTAGACATCTCAAAGTGCTACTACAGAAATAAAGCTAAAATAAATAATATTCTCTCTACATCTTTTACATTTCTTAGGGTGTATCTGTAAAGAGTTGCTGCTGTAAGAATTTTTATCTTACAAACTGTTAAAAGCATTTTCTCCTTTACATCAGAAATTGGATTTTCTCCTTGGACTCTGAGGAAACTGCTCAGTAGCCTGGGGTTGTTGGTACTTAGTTCTTGGTGCAAGTACTATAATAATAGCTGCTACTGAATGACTATTATTATGTACCACAGACTGTGCTCAAAGTTTTCCTCTCCAAAACCATACAAGTATTATCATTCTGATGTAACAAATGAAAAACAGATTAGGAACAGTTGGCAATTTGCTCAAAGCAGTAAGTGGCAGAGTAGAAATTATCTGAGTTCAGAACTCTTTAAATTCTTAACAATAACCAATTAGATAGAAAACACAAAGACATATGGTATCCTTCTACTAAAAATACTTATATCTTTCATGAAACTCTCGTGTATGAATTTTCATATGTATATTTGTCTTTCAAATTCTTATATTTTAAATGTAGTTTTTGCTGCATTAGCTAGCTCATATACAACCAAGTAGCAAAAACAAATAGGAAACAAGAAATAGGGAAAAATAATTATAAATGGTAAAATTCATTTATATAAGTCTATAATTACCTTGTCGCATGTGGCACCTAGAAGTTCAGAATGCCGATTATACTGGCCTACAGTGTCGGTTAGAATTTGGCCGCCTGCCTCAGTCATGGGCTGATGGTAATCAGGATCGTGATTATTGTTATTTTACCATTTTATTCCAGGAAAGGTTTAGGTAGCTCCCTCAGGTTAGCAGATTATTATATTTTATGCTGGTAATAGCTACATGACTTTGTCTTCTACATGACTTTGCTTCTCTTTCTGTGGACATTAGCATGTAGTCATACAGAATATGGTAGATTTAACAAGGAGGTAAAATCATGGAGCTTAAGTGATCTTCCTTTTTACATTGGTTTTTGTTTCCAAATACAATAAAATATTATTAAGGTCTGTTTATTGTTTTAAGTAAAAACCCACTTGTAGAATAAAGAGTAACTTTTATAACTGAATAGCATTTATAGAAGTAGCATTCACAGTAATAACTCTTTCCAGAGAAGGCAAATCTGTATGTCTACTCCTATTCCTGTCTAAATCAGCAGACTTTCTTATAAGACTTGATTAATCAAGAAGCTGTACATAAATTTACAGTATGTTAATGATTTTCTATGCAAAATAAGGGCTTTTTAAAATAATAAAATATTCCTTTTCAAATTAAATTTTAGTACAAAACAAATATATGGTTATATAGTTATTTTTTAGCATATTCTATGTGTTATAATTTGGAAGAAGGCATAGATCTCTATGTAGTAGTGGAGTCTTTTGTCTGTCACTATATCTAATAGAGGCAGAAGTGTTAGCAAAGTATTTTTAATTGCCACTTGCACTGCTTTTGCTCACTTGATTCCGATGAATAACATAGAAATGTTAACTAGAAAGTTAAGAAAATAGCACATGGGCAGTTGTTCCAAAAGTACTATATTTCTTTCATAAGATTAGGTAAAAATTTTAAGATTTGTAAAACTCAGTCTTGGCAATGTTGTGGGAAAATGAAAAGTGACACCTCATATATTGGAAGAACTATTTTTTTTCAATTTAACAACATTTAAAACATTAAAAGGATGTGTGGGTTTTACTCCAACAATTTTATCCTAGAGAACTGTTTGCACTTGTGATATAATACATGTAAAGATGATCATTACAGCACTGTTTGTAATTTATAAAAAGCTGTTAGATAAAAATTTATCAAAAGAGCAAATATTTAAAAAGTTATCATATATCTGTATGAGTAAATGCCTTGCAATCAGAAAAAAAGATTTAAAATACTTTGCAATCATTATACGGGAAAAGGAGCATCTACTGGTACTGACATGAAAAGTTTTTCAAGTACATGTTCAGTGACTCAAAGCAAGACACAGAAAAGAATGCATAGCATGATCTTATATACTTAAAATTTTGCAACTGCATTTATTTGAGAATGTAGAGAATAAAAACAGCAAGAATCACTTTAAGCAGGAAACAGTGGTCATGTCTGATGTGGGACTTGGGAAGGAGAGAAAGGAAAATGAGGAATTTCACTTTTCAAGTTATGCATTCCAATACTGTTTGACTTTCTACAACTGGAATGTATGCCATTTGTGATTTAAAATATATATTCAATAATTATGTATATAGTTTCTATGTATAGTTTCTAATTGTAAATGGTAAAGTTTATATATGTTTAATAGAGTCAAGGGATTGATTTCATCTGGTTTTATAATTAAGTACTGATGTTTCAAAATAAGTAATGTCCCTGAGACATTTTACTCTCCTCCTTCAGCCACAATTTATATGAAAAACTAATTTGTCTGGTCAATTATGCAGTTTTTCTTTTTTCAGGTGAAGTGGTTGATGTTAATTGATAGTCCTCAAAAATCAGTTAAAAGCCATATGTATAGTTTGTCTGTTTTCAGGTAGCTATAGGCATTTCAGAGTTTAAAGTTATAGATACAAACAATACTTTTGAATATCATCAAATTTATAATTGCTCGGATAGTATTTTTAAAAACGTTATGAAATTTTCCTTTAATGTAAGGTCAAGCAATTATTTAGTGAAATAATCAAACCACATGGGTGCAGGCTTTAGTTCTATCCTATGAAATATTTGCATTAATTTCTTTGTAATAGATGTTTCATGATATATTTACTGGCATTTAAATGGAAGAAAGATGGAATTCCTAGGTGGCTCAGTGGTTAAGAATCCGCCTGCCAATGCAGAAGGCACGGGTTTGAGCCCTGCTCTGGGAAGATTCCACATGCTGAGGAGCAACTAAGCCCATGCGCTACAATTATTGAGCCTGTGCTCTAGAGCCCGTGAGCCACAACAACTGAAGCCCATGCACCCAGAGCCTGTGATCCGTGACAAGAGAAGCCACTACAATGAGGAGCCCGTGCACCACGGTGAAGAGTAACCCCCCCTCACATCAACTAGAGAAAGCCTGTGTGCAGCAATGAAGACCCAACACAGCCAATAAATAAATAAATAAATAAATAAATTTATAAAAAAATAAAGCACAGTAGCAGGCACATTGTGGACTCTGGATAAATATTTCTTGATTTATTCATTTTTATTGACCATCAATAGGAAACTGCCTTTTTACATCCTATGTATTAATGAAAACCTACTTCATTAGAGAAAGAAAAAGCATTATGTTCAAAATAATAAAAATAGAAACCTCTGTTTGCATTAAGACACAAGATTATGGAAATGATTTAGATTTATTCTGTCCTAAATCTCTCATGACTCAAAAAACATTAAATAAATAGTACATCAGGACTTTATGTTATTGATGTCTCATGTCTCTTTTCTGCGTATAATTTCTAAATTTTCACTGACTTCCTCCTGTCATCCATAAAGGTCAGAATCCTTGGCATATCAACCAGAGTGGATTCATGCTGTGGACCTGCCAAACCTTTGTGCGCACTTCACATCCACGTCATGCTAGTTGCCTTCTCCCCTGCTGCTTTGCTGTATTATTCCCCTAGGAAATAGGGTCCCAGAAAAAAAATCAAGTCTACAGCCATTCCATTCCACATCCCCCAAATGATAAAAAATGAGTTTGGATAAATATATCCAGAATTTTGCCATCAGAAAATCTAGAAAGAAGCTATTTTAATCTCAGCATGCACACATATCTTGTGTCATTTTTTTAAAGTAACATTTTATTTTTAATTTCTTGCTAAAAGCCGTCATCTAGGCCTGTCCCACCAGTTTCACTTGTGTTTTTCTCTCTTCTTGAAGTCGTTTTTCTTGATCTATCTCACCATATCTCAGCTTACCCAAATTATTCTTCATTTTACCCTTTGCCTGGCTGACTCTAATTTATTCACCAAGATATAGCTACTGGCATCATCTCAGACTTCCCTGATACCAGTCCCTTGAGTTAGGCGTCCTTTTTTTATGCTCCCTTGTATGTATCATATACTTATTTCTGTTATTACATGTACTCATTCTATTATAATCATCTATGTGCCTCTTTTTTCACTAAACATGAGCTTGTTTACTGAATTAATGAATGAGTGAATAAGTGAGTTGAAGAATATTTATTTCAACTTTTTGCATATTTCAAATTCTTAAAAAGATCCAGTTCTCAAATCTTTACGTGTATATAATATATACTGTTTGTACAATAAAATGCTAGTTGGTGAACAACAACCAAATAGAATAAATTATGTTCATCCATCTGGTAGAAAGCTATTAATTTATCTTTTGGGCCATTGATAAGGCCAAAAATGCCAAAAGGAAGAGTGGCATTGAACAATGCTCACCACTAAGCAGTCTTTATTTAATTGGCATTTCAGGCATTTTCAAAAGATGCTTGGTCAAAGAGATGTGTAATAGCCTTACACTGAGCACTATTTAATTATTTCAGTCCTCATCTGTCACATTAGCACTCTCCTGTCTCATTTCCAGTGCCCACAAAGCAATGCAGTTGATGGATTATGGAAAATAAATCTAGTGTGGAAACACTGATAATTTGCTCAAGGTCAAAAAAAAAAACAAAAACGGCAAGAGTAATTTGCAACTACTAAACTGCTAGATGTAGTGCTTTGGCTTGCTGCTCTCTAAAAGGTGGGAGGGGGAGTTGACAAGAGTCAAGACTCTGGAGAAATATGCAAATCAAAAATTTACCACCTTTCTAAATCCTTTTAATCCATCAGTTAATCTCAAAAATGACCTAGTTTTCAGAACATTGAATATGCTTGGCTACCTAATCATATTATCTCACTTCTCTTCTGCAAACTTTGAAGTGGGAAAGATATAATGTATAAATGAAAACATTGATAAAGCACAGCTGCCTGTCATATTTCCAGTCTTCTCAGAAAAACAAGTGATTTATAGCATTATGAGATCAAATCTTCCTCCATGGCATGTTAATGGCTATATTTTAAAACTCAGTTAGCAGAACTCATGCAGTAGGCCAGACTGATGACATTAACGTCAGATCTTTGAACAAATCTAGTTAACGTGAAAGCAGAAGAGAAAGATGATCTCATTTTTGAAACAACAATAAAAATGATGCTGTTTGGTGAGGAATTGAGACCATGAGGGTTTAGTGTTATATCTTTGAGCTTGTCTTTTATTAGCCAACTTTCCACTATAAAATACATTTAAAATTTATTTATGAAGAATATAGCTCAAAAGTGTTATAAATTGGGTGCTTTGTTGAGAAAAGATCATCACATGGTTAGCTTGTTTCTGTCTTTACATCCAGAAGTGTTTATTGAAGGCCTACTGTGTTCACTGTATAATGCAAGAGGTTATATAAAAAGACTACAAAGATAAGGAAGAACAGCTTGCCTGCCAGGATTGGTAAGTGGGGAATACAAGATACATAAACATATCTTGCTTAACATACATGTATGTTAAATATAAACATATGCACATTATTTAATAGATAATCTGATGGTGAATGTCTTAGTTCAGGTTCCCTAGAAGCAGAAGCTAATACATGGATTTTTATTCAAGTAATGTATTGGAAACCTCTCTCAGGAGAAAGGTGATAGAAGCAGGATAGAGCAGGGGGCAAAAAAGCAAGGATATAGTCTCAGATGGAGACTAGTTTCAGTCTGATCACATGGGCAAGTTTTGGAAAAAGATTGCACTACAGAATTGTTGCCACTTGGAGTGAAGTGGGTCAACTTTTTGTGTTCCATGCCAGTCAGTCATAGGCCAAGCTCTGAATTCAGGGATGTAGAAGCGGGCAGCAGCGCCTCCTGAGGAAGGTATCTTCATTTGGCTGAAGGCAAATCTCTAGCAAAGGGGGCAAGCTGTGAGTTGTCATCAGTCAACTCAACAATAGGGAATAGTGTCCTGGCTGTTCAGTCAACTCAACAATAGGGAATAGTGTCCTGGCTGTTAATGGGCGATCAGAATGGGGCACCAACAGCAACAATTTTAGTTCACCACTTCCCATTCAAATTTACTACTTTTCACAGTAAGTTCACTCCATCCAGATACAGCTTCTTTGAGCTATTTGTTGGTCACCATTCTGGGAAATTTTTCAAGAGAAGACTTAACTGGGACAAGTTCCAAACTGTATGGATACAGTTGATCCTTAGGCCATACGGATACTACTCGTTATATCCCTCCTTTACCACCCATTCTAGATTGCCCTCCTCCTCATCTAGCACTTATGCTGGTCTGGATATCTTGCCTCTTGGGTTTACTTATATCCTCATCCCTGAGAGTCCTGAGCTCCTATTTACTGCATCCCAAAACACCATGGTTGATGTGCTTATACATTTCGAATTGTTACTGGCCCAGGGAATACCATGAACCCACCAGTGTATCACCTAAGTGCTATAGATACTTGTCTTTGCCTTCTTTATGAAGAAAACTTCCATTTCTCCATCTTGATCATGGTCAGTTACCTGTGCCAATACAGCAGCTATTTTCTTTGCTTCCTGGTCTATGGCACAAAGATCCCAAAGTAATCAGGTAGTAGTCAAAAATTTTTATTTACTGTGACTCTTTCTCTGTCACTTGGTGGAACCCTATTTTCTTTGGGAGCCAAAAGTTCTAGACCCACAGAGCTTAGAGTAACAGAGAGGAAAAGTAAAGTTGAGTGTTGGCACTCCCTTGCCCCCAGACCCATATATTCTATCTATTGGTGACACGGCAATATGGTGTTGGTTAAAATGTGTACTGCTCTGTGAAGGATAGAGCCCCATCTCTCTGTGCTACATCATCTCCAAAGTGAAACTTCAGCTGCTCCTTCAGAGGGTTGTTTCATCACTCTTATCAGGCTAGTAGCTTCTGCTTCTGGATAGTGCAGAATGTGGTGGGATGAATGAATCCTATGTTTATAGGCCCATTCTCACGCTTTGGCTGTAAGGTGACTACCTTAATTTGAAACAGTGTTATCAAGAATCTCATGTTAATGGATAAGATATTCTGAGACCTTGGATAGTTGTGCTGTGTGAAGTGTTTTAAGCAAGTAAGGCGAAGCCATTTATAGATTATATGTCAATCCCATTGTGACAGACACCCCCTTCTAAAGGTGTTCGTGTCCTACTCTGAACCTGTTGTGATGGTTAATTTTATGTACTAACTTGACTGACCATGGGATGCTCAGATTAGACATTATTCTAGGTGTGTCTGTGAGAGTGTTTCCCGAAGAGAAATATATATCCTGTCCGTAAAGCCCACCAGAAGCAGTTTGCTTTCAGCTGGCAAGGCCAGTAATACACCTTCACTGTGTTACCCCAGGGGTACAGCAACTCTCCAGCCATACATCATAATTTACTTTGTAGGGATCTGGATCATTTTGCCCTTCCACAAGATATCAACTGGTCCATTACATTGATGAGATTATGCTAATTGGACCTAGTGAGCAAGAACTAACAACTACTCGAGATTTGTTGGGAAGGCGTTTGTGTGTCAGAGAAGAGAAATACATATGACTAAAATTCAGGGGGCTTCTACTGCAATGAAATTTCTAGAGGTCCATGGTGTAGGGCATGTTGATATTCCTTCTAAAGTAAGGGACAAGATATTGTGTCTGGCCCCTCCTACAAGCCAGAAAGGGGCACAATGCCTAGTGGGCCTCTTTGGATTTTAGAGTCAACATATTAACCATTTACATGTGTTACTTCAGCCTACTTAGCAAGTGACCCAGAAAGCTGCTGGATTTGGGTATCCAGAAAAAGAGAAGGCTCTGTACCAGGTCCATGTTGCTGTGTAGGATGCTCTGCCACGTGGGCCTTGTGAGCCAACAGATCCGATGATACTTGAAATGTCAGTGGCAGGCAGGGATGGTGGTTGGAACCTTTGGCAGGCCTATAGGTGATTCACACCACATAGGCCTTTAGAATTTTGGAGCAAGGCCCTGCCATCATTTGCAGGTAACTCCTTTCTTCTTAAGAAATAGCTCTTGGCCTACTGCTATGCCTTAGTGGAGACCGAAAGTTTAACCATGTGCCATCAAGTTACCATGTGGCCTGAGCTGCCATCATGAACTGGTTATTATCTGACCCACCAAACTATAAAGTTGGGTGTGCACAGCAACACTCCATCATCAAATGAAAGTGGCCTGAGCAGGCCCTGAAGGCATAGGTAAGTTATATGAAGATGTGGCCCAAATGCCCATGGTCCCCACTCCTGCTTCACTATCTTCTCTCTCTCTGCCTGCAACTATGGCCTCATGAGGGATTCCCTATAATCAGTTGGCAGAGGAAGAGAAGTCTTAAATCTGGTTTACAGATGGTGTGGTATAATATGCAGGCACTACCCAAGAGTGGCCAGCTGCAGCACTACAGCCCCTCTCAGGGATGTCCCTGGGGACAGTGATGAAGGGGAATCCTCCCAGGGGGCAGAGTATCTGCTTGTTCACTTTGCATAGAAGGAGAAATGGTCAGAGATACAATTATATAATGATTGGATAAAATTGGATAAAAGATCCAAACTCAACTATGCACTGCTTACCAGAAACACATTTTAAATATAACATACATATAAGTTGAAATGAAAATGATACAACAATAAGCACAAGAAAGCTAGTGTAGCTAAATTAATATTAGACAAAAATATGATAAGGAATATTACCAGAGGTAAAAAGGGATACTTCATAAGGATAAAAGAGTAAATTAGTCAAGAAGTTACAAAAAACCTAAATGTGTATGCACCTAATAAAAGCTTCAAAATATATATGGGGCAAAAATTGACAGAAGTAACAGAAGAATAGAAAAACTCACAACATAGTTGCAGATTTTAATAACCCTTTATAAGTATTTTTTAGAAAAACTATCAGCAAAAATATTTTTTAAAAAAGCTGACCTAATAGATATTTTGAGGACACAACACCTAACTGAAGAATACGTAACTGCGAGAAATAAATGTGGGTGAAAACCCTGAAATGGGAAAAGTCTTAAGAGATTGAACATGTAGTTTACATCAAGATAATACTTGTATTTAACCCAAAGGGCAATGAGCAGACATTGAAGAATCTTAGCAGGGATGCCAGTGACATAAACAAATTATATATTGTCTTTTCACTCACATCCACCCCAAATATCCTCATGTGAGTGTTAAGCAAAACATTTAAACATGTTTGGGCCATAAAGAAGAAGGTTTGAAAAACAAAACAAAACAAAAAGTAGGTTATTAACACCAAATCATTTTTCACATGTGAAGATGAGATTCATGGAATGAAGGGGATTTTTGATAATGCTTAAGCCCAACAGTGAATGAGCAATAAGGAAAGAGATTCCAGCTTAGTGACACTCCCCAAACACACGATGTACAGGCATGCTTGTGCACGCACACACATACAGCTGAGGCCGCAGGAAGAACTTGTCCTGCCTCAGGATCTTCTAAGATATTCTTGTAGGATAGATGAAGTTGCCTTTTTTTTTTTGTTCTCCCTCAACCTCAGACTCCACAATTCAGTCTCATGATTTTGTGAAATTTTAGTTATTGCTAGAGTAAAGGAAGGTAGAGACAAGGTATTTCAGGTGTTACATGTGCTTCGAGATTTTTTTTAAGAGCTCAGTATTTCTAGGCCACCAGTCAGATGGATAACCTTGCAGGCCACTACCAAACCCAGAGGCACATATTTGGACCAAATACAGTTAGAAAATAAGGGCTGAACACAGAGATTTAACAATGACAAGTTCAAGTGAATTTTTCTATAAATTTTGGTCTCATAAATTTAAGGGCAGATTTAGATCACACAAAACATGACTCCTTCCCCATTATTTTTTTTCTCTATTTGGATCTCACAGTTCTATGGGGCTACCCAGAAGGATCCATTTCTTGGCTGGCTTACCCCATGCCTTCAATAATCTTTTAACCTTTAGATTTCCAGTCCAAAGAAACTGACAAAGCAAGATCCAACCTGACTTGAAATGTAAATGTTGACCCAATTTCCTCTTTCATGTTGCTCCCTCAGTACTGATTTGTGTGAAATAAGAACAGATGGCAATGCGTTACTTGTGGGGGAAAAAGAATCTTTACTTCTAAAATGCTCCCCTTCATTCAATAACATATTGCTGTCCATAAATATTTTATTTGCTTCATTTAATTACTCTGGCCCAGATTCCTTTGGCCACACAAGTCTAATAAAAGCTCAAATAGATGATGACATTCTGGAAGGAAAGTGGAAATATAATGATAATATAAACCATTTTGATAGAGAAATATTAGAGATTAAAATCTTTGTGTCTCAGACTGAAGGGCAGTTGAAGAGATGGTCTCAGGGGCAAGTTTCAAAATAAGCTGTGGAATTAATATCATACAACTGTATGTTCAGTGGCCAACACAAAGCAGGCTTGAAGCAAACCAAGGAATGAAGTACACAAGAGAGCTTCAGTAGACTGAAAGCGTGCAAATGTTGGCTGACGAACACAGACCTCAGAGTGGGTGTAAGCATACAAAATAGTTTATTGAAAAACAAACCTAACATTTCAAATTCTCAGATAGAATTGAAAAACAATATTGAACTGAAAAATGAGCGAGTTCTTTTGGAACAAGGGAAGAGTTCCTACAGGGATGGACTAAAGGTAATAGTCAGCTGTTTCTATTTAAAATCTCAGTGGTCACACCAGGGTAGGAAACTGATGCTCTTCCTTTTTTCTTTCCTTTCTTTCCCTTTCCTTTCTTCCTTCCTTCCTTCCTCCCTCCTTCCCTCCCTCCCTCTTCCTTGCTTCCTTCCTTTTCTCCCCTCCCTCCCTCCCTTCATCCCTCCCTCCCTTCCTCCACACCTTCCAGACTTAAAAATAACTCCCTTGACTAGAGGTGTCACATTACAAAAATAGTATTTCTCCAAGTACTATTGGACCTAATGGACAAAAGTTCTAGATGACTCACACATTGGTGTCAGTCGGATCATTTTGGAAACAGATGGTTCAGATGAAAGGAGTTTACAGAAAAGACTACTCTTAAAGTTCCCAAAATTGAATTTCCTGATCATGGTCCCAAGATTCAATTTCTGAAACTGTTGTGTGGCTATATAATGAGCTGAAAACGTGGCAGGGCAATTGTACCAATCAGATCATTGTCAACCCAACACTCTCCTGGCATCAATTTGAATACTTTTTCTCACATGGTTTGCTGATCTGATTTAGGCTACTCTGGGTGAATTATGACAAAAGCCACTGGTGGCATAAAGAATAGGATGATATTTGGGATATGAGAAGACCTAGGCTTGATTCCTCTCCTTCCACTAGATACTAACACTTAGAGAAGTCATTTAAACTTCTCTGGACCCCGATTTATTTATTTATAAAATAGTGATAGCAGTAGTTCATCCAGAAAAATGGTCTGAGTATTAAATGAGATAAAATATGTGAAAGTGCTATGAAAGGAACAAGACTCTTTGCCTATATTAATTATTGTTACAATTTGTCAAATAGAGCTAGAATAACAATATTGATTTTAATCTGATGTTTATAAGGCAGCCTTTAGATTCTCATTACCTGGTCTTTTTGAATTCTGACTTTACCACTTACTAACTATAATCTTAGACACATTATTTAACCTTCCTACTCTTAGTTTCCTCATCCATCAATGGAGGAGTTTGTGGGAAATTAATGAGATAATACATTAAAAGTTTTTAAAATAGTGCCTAGTACATATTTAATCTATAGAAAATTCATATATAGAAATCTATATAAAAATGATTCCTGCAAACCTGAAGACATGAATTATATGCATGTTTAGATCCCCATTTTAACTGTTCACAACTGTTCATAAATTTAAATTCCTTTGCTAAAAAATATTTAGTAACAAATTCTGTTGGAGAATGCTCAGAGTATCTCAAAAATTTTATGTTTGAGAATTTAAATTTCATTGGGACAGGGCAAGCTCTGGTTGTATACATCTAGTTCAGCTGGTCTGCAGGTGAATGTTATGTATTTGCACATTGTGTGTGAATTCTCCATTTTCCAGACTTTGTAGCTAACAAATTTTCTCTTATAGTTTTCGTATTTTCTTTTATTTATAGACTCAGAACTTTTTTCCTTTTAAGTTTTGTTTTTCCTATATATATCACATATTTCTGAGAGTTTGATTCTATGGTTTATTTTATCTAATGCTCATTTTAACTCTGCTGCTTTAAAATGTCCTTATAACATTCCCTTACCTCACAAAACTAAGATTTTTGTTAGTCTGACGATTTTTCAACTAATATTTTTCAACTGACTCCTTCTATATTATCTCATTTTAACTCTTTTATTGTAATTCATTATCTTAGAATTTAATTGAGAGCATATGGCAATTGTTTTCAATTTTGCTGAGAGCTCAGACTCTGAAATCAGGCTACCTCAGTTTGAACCCCAGCTTTGCCTTTTACAGAGCCACATGGCTGTAAGCATGTTACTAACCTTTTGGAAAATGGGAATAATGTCATAATTTCTATGTGAATTGTAAGGAGAGATATATAGTAAATATTTAGAACTCGAACAATAACTCTCAATAAGTAACAATCATTTTTAAAACTGGTTCATTTCTCCATAGTAAATATCTATGTTTATATGGGCAAATACACATATATATACATATTTATGAACCTGTGTATATATGTGCACACATATATAGTTCCTCTTCTGCACTATGAGTGTTATGTTTTCAGTAATTTTTATGTTGTAGATTTTTTTCATTTTTTTCTATATTCTCCTCCTTAAAAGTCTGTTCAGTTCTGATATTTGTCCATAAACACAGTGGGTGGATTCTCCTTGGCTGCCTTCACGGGCCACCTGCCTCTATGAGAATGCTTCTCTCTTTCGTAACTTGAGTGTTTTTTGATCTCCAGGCACCAGATACTCTCTGATATTTCAGGCTTTGACGTGAGGTATATTTGTTGGCCTAAAAGGAGTTCTCCTGGTGTTGCTGTTTGCTTGTCTTACTAGAAAGAATAGTATTTCCCCCTGGTTACTATATAGGATCTCCAACATAAATAAGAAGTAAATTAAAATTTTAAACCTGTCACCTGGAAGAGTACCGGTCACTATTGTCATGAGCATCTCCTGCTCAGCTCATTTCTGCTGCTGCGTCCCCACCCGCACCTTTTCTTATTTAGGACTTTAATTTGGCTTTTGATAGAGAAAATGTCTATTGGTATCCTGAAGATGGTTGACTGTGACTAATGGTGCTTTTCAAGATACTATATTGCCCTAGATATTTTTCTAGGTTTATATAAAAAATAAAGACAGTTCCTAACTCCCAGATGTTGATAACTTTTTAAAATTTTATGGTGGTAAAATACACATAACATAAAATTTATTGTCAGCCATTTTTAAGTGTACAGTTCATTTTTAAGTAACAAAATTTTCCATCTTAACCATTTTTAACTATACATTCTAAAGTGTACAGGTATTAAATACATTCCAATTCTTGAGCAACCATCATCACCCATCCCTATAACTTGTTCATCTGGTAAAAATGAAACCCTGTACCAATTAAATAATAACTCCCTACCTAGAGAAAACCATAATCCAAAAAGAAACATGTACCGTAATGTTCACTGCAGCTCTATTTACAATAGCCAGGACATGGAAACAACCTAAATGCCCGTTAACAGATGAAGGGATAGAGAAGATGTGGCACATATATACAATGGAATATTACTCAGCCATAAAAAGGAATGAAATTGAGCTATATGTAATGAGGTGGATAGACCTAGAGACTGTCATACAGAGCGAAGTAAGCCAGAAAGAGTAAAACAAATACCATATGCTAACTCATATATATGGAATCTAAAAAAACGGTACTGATGAACCCAGTGACAGGGCAAGAATAAGGATGCAGATGCAGAGAATGGACTGGAGGACACAGGGTTGGGGGTGCGGGGGCAAAGGGGAAGCTGGGACAAAGTGAGAGAGTAGCATAGACATATATACACTACCAACTGTAAAATAGATAGCTAGTGGGAAGCTGCTGTATAACAAAGGGTGATCAACTCCACGATGGGTTGATCTCCCTTTGCCTTAGAGGGCCAGGACAGGGAGGGTGGGAGGGAGTCGTGGGAGGGAGGGGATATGGGGATACATGTATAAATACAGCTGATTGACTGTGGTGTACCTCAAAAACTGGCACAAGAGTGTAAAGCAATTATATTCCAATAAAGAGCTTAAAAAAAAATAACTCCCCATTCTCCCCTCTCCCCAACCCTTGGTAACTACCATTCTATTTTCTGTCTTTATGATGTTGACTGCTCTAAGTACCTCGTAAAGTAGAATCATACGGTATTTGTTATTTTGTGACTGTCTTATTTCACTTAGTGTAATGTCCTCAAGGTTCATCCATGTTTTAGCATGGGTCAGAATTGCCTTCCTTTTTAAGGCTAATAGTCCATTGTATGTATGTACTACATTTTCCTTAACCATTCATCCATTGATGGACATTTAGGTTGTTTTCATGAATAATGCTGTTATAAACATGGGTGTACAAATATCTCTTCAAGACCCTACTTTCAGTTCTTTTAGGTATGTACCCAGAAGTGGAATTGCTAGATCATATGGTAATTTGGCTTTTAACTTTTTGAGGAACACAATCAAAATTTATATAGGAGGGGGGCTATGTGAAAATATGAAGAACAATTTTATGTTAATATATTCAACGCCTAAGTGAAACTATCAATTTTTTTTTTTTAACAGACAATAAACAGCATATATTTAGAGTGTACAATTTGGTATCCCAGTCTCCCAATTCATCTCCCCCAACCCTCCCCGCTTTCCCCACTTGGTGTCCATGTGTTTGTTCTCTACATCTGTGTCTCTATTTCTGCCTTGCATTTCCTCTTTCATAGCTGTTAGCATTTGCCTTGTGTATTGAGGTGCTCCTATATTGGGTGCATATATATTTATAATTGTTATCTCCTCTTCTTGGATGGATCCCTCGATCTTTATGTAATATCCCTTCTTGTCTCTTGTAACATTTTTTATTTTAAAGTCTATTTTATCTGATGTGACTATTGCTACTCCAGCTTTCTTTTGATTTTCGTTTGCATGGAATATCTTTTTCCATCCCCTCACTTTCCATCTGTATGTGTCCCTAGGTCTGAAGCGGGTCTCTTGTAGACAGCATATATATGGGTCTTGTTTTTGTATCCATTCAGCCAGTCTGTGTCTTCTGGTTGGTCATTTAGTCCATTTACATTCAAGGTCATTATTGATATGTATGTTCCTATTACCATTTTCTTAATTGTTTTGTTTTTGTTTTCGTGGGTCCTTTTCTTCTCTTGTGTTTCTCGCTTGGAGAAGTTCCTTTAGCATTTGTTGTAGGGCTGGTTTGGTGGTGCTGAATTCTCTTAGCTGTTGCTTGTCTGTAAAGCTTTTGACTTCTCCGTCAAATCCGAATGAGATCCTTGCTGGGTAGAGTATTCTTGGTTGTAGGTTCTTCCCTTTCATCACTTGAAATATATCGTGCCACTCCCTTCTTGCTTGCAGAGTTTCTGCTGAGAAATCAGCTATTAACCTTATGGGGGTTCCCTTGTATGTTATTTGTCGTGTTTCCCTTGTTGCTTTTAATAACATTTCTCTGTCTTTAATTTTTGTCAATTTGACTACTGTATGTCTTGGCGTGTTTCTCCTTGGGTTTATCCTGCCTGGGACTCTCTGTGCTTCCTGGACTTGGGGAGCTCTTTCCTTTCCCATGTTAGGGAAGTTTTCAACTATAATCTCTTCCAGTATTTTCTCAGGTCCTTTCTCTCTCTCTTCTCCTTCTGCGACCCCTATAGTGTGAATGTTGGTGCGTTTAACATTGTCCCAGAGGTATCTTAGGCTGTCTTCAGTTCTTTTCATTCTTTTTTCCTTATTCTTTTCCACATCAGTGATTATCACCATTCTGTCTTCCAGGTCACTTACTCGCCCTTCTGCCTCAGCTAATCTGCTGTGGGTTCCTTCTAGTATATTTTTCATTTCTGTTATTGTGTTGCATATCTCTGTTTGTTTGCTCTTTAATTCTTCTAGGTCTTTGGTAAACTTTTCAATCTTTGCATCCAGTCTTTTTTCAAAGTCCCGGATCATCTTCACCATCATTATTCTGAATTCTTTTTCTGTAAGGGTGCCTATCTCCTCTTCAGTTAGTTGTTTTTCTGCGTTTTTATCCTGTCCCTTCATGTGGTACAAAGTCCTCTGCTTTTTCATTTTCTTTATCTTCCTGTGGCTGTGGTTTTCCGTTCCACAAGATGGAATGCTGCTGATACTGCTTGATACTGCTGTCTGCTGTCTTGTGGAGGAAGCTATCTAGGAGGCTTGTGGGTGCTTCCTGATGGGAGGGACTGATGGTGGGTAGGGCTGGGTGGGCAGAGTTCAGTAAGACTTTAATCCGATTTGGTGGTCAGAGCTCATTAAAACTTTAATCTGCTTGTCTGCTAATGGGTGGGGCTGTGTTCACACCTTGTGGTTGTTTGGCCTGAGGCTACTTAGCACTGGAGCTTACAGGCTCTTAGGTGGGACTAATGGTGGACTCTGGGAGGGTTCACGCCAATGAGCACTTCCCAGAACCCCTGCTGCCAGTGCCCCCGTCTTCTTGGTGAGCCACAGCTGCCCCCCACCTCTTCAGGCAACCCTCCAACACCAGCAGGTAGGTTTGGTTCAGTCTCCTATGCCGTCACTGCTCATTCCCCCTGGGTCCTGGTGAGCACACTGTTTTGTGTACCCTCCAAGAATGGAGTCTCTGTTTCCCCCAGTCCTGTGGAGGTCCTGCAGTCAAATCCCACTGGCTTTCAAAATCTGATTATCCGGGGATTCCTCCTTCTGTTGCTGGACTCCCAGGTTGGGAAGCCCGACATGGGGCTCAGAACCCTCACTTCAGTGGGTGGACTTCTGCAGTATAACTGTTCTCCAGTTTGTGAGTCACCCACCCAGCATTTATGGGATTTGATTTTAACGCGATTGCGCCCCTCCTACCGTCTCATTGAGGCTTCTCCTTTGTCCCTGTCTTCTTTGGTGAGTTCCAGTGTCTTTCTATCGATGATTATTCAGCATTTAGTTGTAATGTCAAAATTTTTAAAAGACACAAACTACCAAAATTCATTTAAAAATGATAACCTAAATGTCCCTATAGTTATTAAAGAAATTGAGTCTGTAGTTTAAAACTTTCCCAGATATTATAAAAATACTGCTGATAGATTTTCCTCATGAAAATATGTGCTGTATTTTTATAAAATATACAAATAAAACCCATATGTATATTTTATACATATATAAAATATATAGCTTTGTAGAAGGGGTAGAGGAGAGAGTAGAACAATATTGTTAGCTCGGTTAATGTGGGGAGCTTACTATGGTGAGGAAATCATGGAGTTTTCATCTCTGTGTTGCTTAAATTTTACAGTATACACTAGTTTTTTTTTTTTTTTTTTAATTTAAAAAAGTAACTTTTTAAAAAAGAAGCCCTCAAGGTACTCTACTTTGTTGTTTATGGCAAGAGGAAAATTTGAAATCAGCATATCTATTTAATGCCTAGTAGGTCCCAGCCCATGTGTGTGGTACTCACGACCCAACAATGAATAAGTAAAACACAGACATGGTATCAGTCTCAATGATCCTTAAATTCATATAGTAGAGTGAGAAGAACAGTAAGGAATTAAGTTCATGTCTGAACTACACGTATAATTAGTTTGCATGGTCACTGAGAGTATGGATCTCCTCCCTCAGCATGACAGCACCAGCACAGTGTCTAGCACATCATAAATATCATTTAATAAGTGTTCGATGAGCAAATGAATGAATGATGTGTGTGGTACAGTAGGGCACACAGAGAAAGTGGACAATTCTGCATGGAGTGGGAGAGGAGAAAGTAAGGGATACATACAGGAGATGCTTTAGTTAGCCTTTCTGAGTTGCAGGACTGCTAAGGAATAGAACGTAGGAAGCTGCAGACAAAGCAAGATGCGTGTGAAAAGGTGGGAGACACAAGGCATAATTAAGGAATGGATGTTACTCAACATAACTGCTGCACACAGTAAAAAGAGATGGCTGGACTTGGAAATAAAGCAGGAAAAGGGATAAGAAATAGTGTCGTTTGCCATGAAAAAGCATTTAGATTGAATTTAAGGAGGTCAGAGAGAGCACAGGAGGAGGGGTCTCAGACAAAAGGGTATTTCTGATTTTGAATGTGGGGACCAAGACTGTTGGTCACACTTTTTCTATGAAATAGTGAAATAGAAGATAGGAGGAGGGTCCTCTACCAATAAATAAATGTGGGGATAGCGTGAATTAGGGTGCTTGAAGAGAATACAGAGGATTTGTCATTACTGTATTCATTATATAATTCTCTTTGAGTCTGCAAGAGATGGTACCAAAAAATCAACCCCAAATAGCCTTATCATTTTGTCTCATCATGAAGGGAGTGACACAGCTACTGCCTGACAAAGCAATGTCATGACTTCCTCTATGAACTTCAGGCTTTTATGGTAAACAGACTCAACCCTTTCACTGAATTGGAAACTGTTTCCTACAAACCACTCTCATAAGTAAACATGAACGTGTAGATAGTAGTATCCAGTATTCATTTTTATTTATCATAAAAAATTTCGCCTAACTCCAAATGGAAACATACTTCGACACTGATAATCTAGGGCTAAATTCTGTTGACTTCAGAGTTTCAGGTTGAGAAATGAGAAACTTAGTGAATGGTGCTGAATTATTTCTCTCTTCATTTCATTCCTTATATTGGTTTGGAGGTATTGAGATTCAGCAGTGGAATGTCTGAAACAAGTATGAATCTCAATCCATAAATATAGTTGTCTGAGTAACAAATTGTGGCTTCTTTTCTATAATCGACTTAATTTCTTACATAGAACCCACAGAACACCACCAGTGGGAACCTTAACCTCCTAAACTTCTAGGATTTCTTCCCTGTGGTCATATTACAACTTTAGGTCCAAGATATCACACAGGCCAGATAGATGGGAGGGTGGAAAGTGTAGGTGGGGGAGGGGGAAGCAATCTGTTTTCCAGTCATTTGTCCACATTGATTTTCACTGGAACATTCATTATCCCCATCTGCCTGGTTCCCTTCAGATCCAGGGATACTCTGCTGTTCTGAGCCATGATTCTGGCATGGAATTTTTTTTTTTCCAGACTGCATATGGGGCCATCTGTCTTGTGTGCCTTACAGCTATTTCCTTCTTGGGTCTTGTGGCCTTCCCAGCAGCACTACAGTGTATAGTTTCCCTCTGCTTTGGGAACACATAGACCTCTCTATTTAGCTTACCCTTTCTCCCCCACTGTAACTCAGAGGTCTTTTAATAAGGATATTTGGTGGGGGTTATTTTTTTATGTGGTGGTTTATTTCAAAATAATCCATCTAGCTTTTCAAATTCCTTCTTGCATTAGACATTTTATAAACCAAAACCCGGAAAGATTTGTGGGACGTTTTAGGACGAGAAAAAGATAGTATCTCAAAATGTTTCCACCATGTTTTTATATACCATAGTCATTCTTTCTGTTAGACAGCAGTAAAATTGGAAAAGTTGGGCTTTGTCATCCATAAATATCCTTTCGGTATGGGAGAAAAAAAATCATATCATACACCTATGGACTCATGTTCAGTTTTATTTAACCAATGTTTACTGCATATTTGCTGTTTGTAAGTTATTTTGCATAACACGAAGTTGAAGAAAAACAAGATTCCTGTCCTAGAGGAATTTGCAGTCTAGTGAAGAAGGAAGACTAGAACATAAATAATAGTAATGCAAGATCTAAAATGATTAATCTGCCTGCCTGAGTCATAAACAAAGAGCTTTGGGAGTACTGAGAAGGCGATTAATTTTAATCAGGGGACTGGAGAAGACTTCAGACCTAGCACTGACTCATAGTCTAGCAGTAAACAGCATGTTAACAGCTCTCTGAGCAGTTTGGGGTGGGAGTGCAGAGAATCACGCACGGCCTCTTCAACCCCTGGACAAGCACATTTGTGTGCCTTGGAGGGTCCAGAATCTTTGCTAAGGGATTCTTCACACCCATCCTCACTCACTTCTAGCGCCTGCTCTCTGCCTCTACTTTTCTAAAGTTTATGCATTCCAGTTCAGTCATTCTCTTGCCTCCTTGTCTTTTGGTTGTGGTGGCAACAGTGGTGGTGTTTATGAGTTCTCTCTGTCTTTTTGTAATATTCCCTTTCTCTCTCTCTCTCTTTTTTTTTTTTTTTTAACTTGAGAGATTGATTTCAAGTTCTGAACTACTTTGGGCTTGGCATTTTCTGACTAGCTAAACTCAAAGAATCAGAAGCTTTAGGAAAACGAAGTGGTCAATATGGCAGAAGGGAAAAATAGTATTTCCTTTTCTTTAAAAAAATGCTAAAAGTTTAAAAAGCATATTACTAAGTGAAAGAAGCCAATATGGAAATGCTACATACTATATGCTTCCAACAATATGACATCCTGGAAAAGTCAAAACTATGGAGACACCAAAAAGATCGGTGGTTGCTAGAGGTTGGGAGGGTGGGTGGAAAGAATGAACAGGCAGAACACAGAGGATTTTTAGAGCGGTGAAAATACTCTGTATGATACTGTAGTGGTGGATATAAGTCATTATACATTTGTCCAAACCCATTGAATGTACACTACCAAGAGTGAACATGAATATAAACTATGGACTTTGAGTGGTAAGGATGTGTCAGTGTAAGTTCATCAGTTATTACAAATATGTCACTCTGGTAGGGGATATTGATAGTGGGGGGAGTCTCTGCATTTGTGGGGCCAGGGAGTGTACAGGAATTCTCTGTACTTTCTACTCATTTTTGCTATGAACCTAAAACTGCTCTAAAACTAAAGTCCATTAAAAAAAAATAGTATGTATTGTGTCCTCTATCCCACCAATTAGGGACTGCTCTTAAGTTCATTTAGCCACAGAAGTGTCTTCTGATTGTCTGTACTAGTCTCATTGTTTGTCAGCCTTGGTGAGTGAAACTGTCTTTCACTTTAACAGAACATAAGTGGTAGGTGAATCTTTCACTATCCCGGTCCATATTTTTTTTTTCTTTTTAAGATTCACTGGATTTTTGCTTCCTGTAATAAGCATGGGGCCTTGATGCATACTTCAAAGAGATATGGCACAGATAAGAAAGGGCAAAAAGAAAGGAAAAAATCAATATGGGGAAACATCATTTATGATTGCTGTGAACAATTTCAATGTTCTCTATTTGTTTCATGGCTCAAAGAAAAACTCTGATGGTATACAAGGCTTATTTAGCACCATACAAGATGTGTTTATAATGCTGAGAGAAGATAGTCTGTCCTGGCCAGTCACCATGGTAACCTCTAAAAGCAAAGATTATGTCTGATTAGGTTACCCTTCTCAGGAAGAATTGACCAGAAAAAAATCTTTTGAAAAGTTTAAAATGGAGGGTAGGAAGATACTGGTACTAATTTTGCACAGCTGCTCTCCTCCCTGACTCTCATAATAAGAGTGACTCAGACTATTTTCTAGAACCTTTTCCCAGTCCCATAGAGAGCTTCCAATGACATCCTCCCCTTGTTAAAAATGTACCTCAGCTCAGTTCTTTGTGGTTATTGTCTCCACAGCCCACAATCAGAATTCCAGATATCTTTGTGATTGCTTGTAAAGAGATTAATGAATCTTCTTAAAGAAAAAAATAAAGAAGTGAAACATAATCTGCTCTGAAGAAGCTGTAGAAGGAAGCAGAAATTCAATCATGTTTGTCCTGTAATGATTAGGAGACAGGCAGCAGTAAGGTGGAAACACTGAAGAAGCCAGAGGGCTACTTTATGTTAGAATTATTTCTGTGGACGCTCTTAGTGCTGCCTTAAAAAAACCCTTTTAAACAAGATTTGATGTTTTTTTCTAAGTTTCTGCTGCCAGTACTAGTGCCTATAAAGCACAATGTGTATCAATTATCCTGCTTTTCCTATTTCATTTCCTAAATAATGTAATAATCAAGTGACTTCATTGGAGGCTGACTAATGTAAAGAGGAGCATCAAGTAAAGGAAATGATAGCTTTATTCCTACTTTACTGAGAGGGCAAAATCTTACTGGGCTGATAAAATATTCTGTATTGGTGGGCTTGGAGAGAGTTCATATAATCTGCAAAATATTTGCAAACCTAAACATTGGGTGGCATAAAATGTCATTCTGATGTCACTCACACTGACATAGTAAACAAGGAAGGGATCATTTGTTCAACCTGATGTAGGCAAAAGGATTTTTTTTCTTTGCATGTGAGCAAAAGGTAAGAATTGAGTCATTATTTTCTCTCTCTTTATGGAAAGGAAATATCTTTTTCCCTCCTGGCTATACATGATTATTATAACAAATCCTGGAGAGAAATGTGGTAATATATATCAAAATTAAAAATACGTAATTCCTTTGCCCAGAGATAGATTTCCACTTACGCACATAGAAATGTTTTCCAAGATTCTTAGTGAAGCAAAAGATAGGAAGTTATCTAAAAGTATTCTGTGTGCAGGAGGTTAAAAAACTATGGTATATCCATACATACAATGTATTACTATTTTGTTTTTAAAAAGAATGAGGGCACACTGTATGGACCAGTAAGGAATAATCCCCCAAATATACTCTTAAATGAGGACAAAGCGAATAGGCATGTCCTGAGTTCTTTTTGTATATTAACTTATCTGATCATCACAGCTACCACCTAAAGTAGGACCCGTTACAATTCCCATATTATAGATTATTTTATCAGAGGCACAGAAAGTTTAGGTAACCTGCCCAAGGTCACCCAGCTAATAAAAGTTAATGTCAGGATTTGATCCCAGACAGTCTAACTTCGGAATCTGTGCTATTAAATACTGAGCAATACTACAAAGAATGTTCAGAAAAACATATAATGCTAGTGTGGCATAAAGGAGATATATGCGTATACTCATGTATATACATACATTCGTGTATATACATACACAGCACACAGGCATAACAGTCAATCCTCGTTATTTGTAGATTTGTAACCCCAAACTCAACACTCACAGAACTTCCTAGATTAAACAAGACAGTGCTCTGCCTTCTTGTTTCTGCTCCCATGCTGTAAACAAATGTCTCTTTTGTGGTCTATTTAATGCCTGGTTTTTCTCATTTTTGTGCCTTTTGATGGTGATTTTGCTGTTTGAAATGGCCCCAAGCATAATGCTGAAATTCTGTCTGGTATTCCTAAGCAGAAAAATGCTGTGATGTGCTTTACAGAGGAAATACCTGTGTTAGATAACTTTTATTCAGGCATGAGTTACAGTGCTTTTGGCTGTAAGTTTGATGTTATCTTCAAATAGAAACATACATAAGGCAAAGTTACATATTGATCAATTGATGAGGAAATTGTGACCAGAGGCTCACAGGAACCTAACTCTGTACTTCCCCTAGGCATATTGATACAATAGTTGCTAATTCAGTATTCACAGAGAAGCTATGGAACACAACTACTGAGAATAACAAGAATCAATTATATACATATATATGTGCATATGCGTGCTTATTTATGTATCATGCATAGAAAAAAATCTTAAAAAGATGATAAAATAAACTGTATACAGTGGTTGTTTGGGGGCGTAAAATTAAGATACTGGAGTTCACAAGTGGAAGAAATACTTATCTCCTTATGGAATTTTACCATGTATGTCATGTTTTGAAATATTTTCATGTGCGTGGTACAGAAGGGAGAAAAAAAGATTCCCAAAGTTCTGCATAATCCCACCTTCCTGCAAACAGTTTCATAAATAATTTTCTAGGCTTTTAAAATGCAAATGTAATATATATGGTCATATTCTACTGTATCTTGCTTTTTTTAACTTTATGTGCTTAACTTCTTTCTAGGGCAAAATATACAGAGCTACCTGTTCCTCCTTTTCCTTCTGTGTTCCGCCACAAACACAGGCCCATATGAAACACATACATCACAGATTTCTGTCTTTTCAGACTGCCCTCCCACTACTGGCATTTCTGCAAGAACGGCAGCAACATTTTGAAGACAAAATCATGCCATGACTCTGAAATTTAAAGTAAGAGCATTGAAGAGGGTATATCAAAAAATGAGGAAACTCTCCTGAAAAGTTTTACAAATTTTTATGTTTTCACTTTGCAGCCTGAGTCAGAGAATTTTTATTTAAAAAAAAATGGAAAAGAAAAGGAATTTTCTCTGAGTCAGTCATGTACTAGGCAATGAACATATATTTTTTGATATACTACTGGAGATAGATATAATTATTCCCAGTTTACAGATAGAAAAAATAGGTTTTCCCAAATCAAGCTATTCATGTCCTAGAAAGAAGAGAAGGGAGCCCTTTTCTATACTTATCTTCAGTTGAGAGATGGATATTTTTTTCCAAATCCTAATATTTGACTGTCCTATATTCAGGGTACTGAGCCAGTTTTTATTGTTATATTCAATTTATACAACATTAAATGCCAGCCAGTGCCGTCAAAAACTACATAGCAGACGTAATGTGAATCCCAGAACACAAAAGTCAGACAGATGGAATCACAAATGCACAATACTCATTGTATGAGACACTGAAATTCAGATCTTTTCAGTACACCCACCTTTCCTAGTGAAACTACTCTTCACCAGGGTTAAGATTTTGGTTTTGTTATTATAAAGCAAAAAACAAACCAAAAACAAAAAACTTTAAGATACTGATACTCTGCCTTAAAGAAAAAGGTGCTGCAAACTTAGAGCTACTTAAGATAATTGCTTCTAGGACTAAGTTGAATATAAATGAAATCAAGGAATTATTCTCATGATTGTGTTTCAGTTAGGCCTGCTGGTATATTAGATTTTAAGGTTTGAATTGTGATACCACTAATTTCCTCTAGAGGGAGAATGAAACAAGAATAGACAGTATTAAAAAGTGGATAAGGTAGAATGATCCTGATGATTGCCTCTTAGCAGAGAAGAGACATTTGCCAAAGCTGTCGTAGCAAAACCAGAGTGGTTGGTTTTATTGTGGTGTATTTTCTAAGTTTAGCTGAATCAACCTGTAAAATAAAAAGGATCGTGTTTTCAGTTTCCTTTTAATTTTGAATTAATAGAAAAAACTGTATGCACACACACAATTTCACCCACTTCACTCTTTATAAATTGCAACAATGTCTGTATTATAAAAGAGATGATAAGATTTTAAAACTGTGCATTTAATTCTCAGTACTCATGAAATACATACGAAATCATATACTTAAATATTACAAAGCAAAGCAGTCTGAGAAAGAAGGCATTCTGCAAAGCACATCACCCAGTTCTATAACAAATACTGCATAAAATTAAATATCAAGTTGCTTATCCCTCCTCTTCTGACAATTTCCTTAGAATGTCAGTGTTCTGCTAAAATGATCCAATCTTTTACAGTTTGGAGACCCACAGAAAAAGTACTGAAATAAGTGTTTATGTGCATTGTACAAGAACTGAAATCCTCCACTGTTATTACAGAATCTGAAGAAATAAACATCAAAGGGAAATGAGCTCACTATCTTCAGAAATAAAGGTTTCCACAAAAGAAACAATTGTGGAAAAAATTATCCTCTTTGCAAACAATATGGTGATCAGCCTTTCCTTCTTTCTCCTGATGATGAGGTGATGTCACTGGTCAGAGTGCTGGCCTATTTTCTGTTCTGCCTATGGTGGGTTGGATTGGATGAAAATAAACATCTTACATAACAGGCCGGCTGTGCACTTCATCTTTTTTTTCCCAAGGAGATTTTCCCAGCATGAATTCTGCATGTACAATTAATACTGGCGAAATTTCAACTAAAAAATCTGTTAGGTTTATAAGCAGATTAACAAATACAGTCCATGTATGCTGCCTCCCACTCCCCTCACCCACCCTACCTCTTTTATAAACACACACACACACCATCACCATCACCATTTCTATTACCACCTCCACCACCACCATCATCGTCTCCATCACCTCCACCCCTCCTGTAATCAAAACAACTTTGTACTCAGAGAGAAGGGAAAACAGGCAAGTTAAAATTGAAATTAGTTTTCAAATAGTTGTAACAAAATGGAAGCTTGCAGATTGGAGCCATTGTCTTATTCCAGTTATATAAACCAGACCCCCCTCAGGGCTTGCTTTCTCAAAATTGAAGATGAATTAAAGATTATGAGCCTAACCAACAAGATGCATCCCTACAGTAGTGGCCTTTATATTCATAAAAGAGCAAACCCAGCAGAAAGAATTCTCCACTGTAATTTCCAGTAATTTACAAAAATTCTGGAGTTTTCTGTCACGAGTCCTGTTTTGTAGGGAGAGGGTTATGAATCTGTAAGCTTTGGCATTTATTGTGGAGGCTACTTATGGAGTGAATATATTAAATTGAGCATTCAACATGATTTTCCTAATTCCTGAAGGTACAATAAAGTCAGAGATGCCAAAGAGCTGAAGGAAACATGTACTTGAACAGCTTGGATGGAAGCTCATTTGAAATCAGCAGTATAATTCACAGTGGTTTTTAAGGACCCCTTCCATCAACTGACCTAGTGGTCTTAGTTTCAGAAAAAAATCATCACATAGTTTTTGCTCAGTAAATATTTGAATATCTGTCATATGCTTACCACAGGACAAATAGAAACAGTATAGAGCTGAGTTTAGACTGTGAGCTTTTTGTATTGTGAAAGCAATAAGTGTAAATGTGGTTCAAGAGAGGAAAAGCATTTAAAGAGAAGGTAAAGGAGTAGATCATGAACTAAGATTATCTGATGCTTCCTGCCATAAGAATAATTGCCATTTTTCTGTCTTAAGTACAAGCCACGTTGGAAAGGGCCGGAATGAAACTCTCTTTCACTCAGTGCGGATATCTAATGTCAAATCAAGAAAGCAAGCCTGTGTGGGCATTACTATATATCCATTTAGAGGTGCTTACCTATGCTTAGAGGCTACTCTGTCTTATATAATTTGTACTAATCTAGTGTATACACAGTATACACTGGTAATACTTGCTTGTTTGAATGGAGAACATGTATGTAATAAGCCAACTGTGTTACTTTGGAAAGATAATTGAATTTGTATTCTGGAGATTTGCGTTTAAATATCAACTTTGATTTTTACTGCCAGTAAGACAATTAGTTATACTTTTCTAATCCTCAGCTTTCTCATCTAAAATGTGAATACATTGATGCTTTAAAGGGGTGTTGTAAGGAATGAGAAAGAAAAATGTACTGAAATATCCAAAACAGTGCATAGCAAATAATTGGATACACCATATGTATGTATCTTTGTATGTATATGAGTGACTAAAGTCAGAGCTATTCATTCAGTATTTTCACAAAGAAACAGGATCAAATTATTTCATATTTACCAAGAAATGAAAAAATGAGATTTTCGACTATTTAGAACAATTATTTGCTTACTTAAGAATGATAATGGCAGACTTCCTAGGTGGTGCAGTGGGTAAGAATCCACCTGCCAATGCATGGGACTTGGGTTTGATCCCTGCCTCTGGAAGATACCACATGCTGCGGAGCAACTAAGCCCGTGCGCCACAACTATTGAGCCTGCACTCTAGAGCCCATGAGCCACAACTATTGAGCCCATGTGCCACAACTACTGAAGCCCATGCACCTAGAGCCCGTGCTCTGCAACAAGAGAGGCCACTGCAATAAGCCCGCTCACCACAACTAGAGAAAGCCCGTGTGCAGCAATGAAGACCCTACACAGCCAATAAAATAAATAAATAAAATAAATTAATTAATTAATTAAAAAAAAAGTTGCTAGGCGAACCACACAAACATAAAAAAGAAAGAATGATAATGGCTCATACTTTTTGTGTAAGTAAATTGTTGAACCAATCAAATATATTTTGAATGCCTATTTTATGTTTAATAATAGAAGGGAGTAATGATAAGTTTTTTTCAGTAGTTTATTGTCTTCTAGGAGATTTCAAAGTTCTTGGGGAGATGATAAATTAAAGAAACAATTACAAGACATTAAGTAATTATTATATTACATACGATATGCATGCTCTAGAAGCTAACTGGATATTTTAGTGAATTAAAATTAAAAACAGTTATTGCATTCATATGCATTTCCAAGATGGCAAAATATCTTTACACATGGAAGAAAATTCTTCACAAGGGTTTAATATGGAATTATGATCTCTTCAAATATTTCCATGAATTTTTGGAGAAGAAATATTTCTTGAAGCAGTGTTTTTGGCCAATGTTAAAAAATTCAAATCTAGGACAGTTTACTGATGATAATACTTTAAAATGAAAAAATAAATAAGTTAGCATCTCAGATAAATATAGTTGTAACAAATGTGTATCTTAAAAAATACATATACAAAATAAGAACTCTAGAGGTTTATGGAAATATTGTCATGTTATAGCTATGTTGGAGAATTTTTTAAAAACTATGGAATTGTGGTCTTTCTATATAAGCTTTGAATCATGAATGTGAAAACTGTTGGTGAAGGCTTATTGACTTTAGGGTTTCATTTTGCTGTTTCTGAGGAGATTTATACTGAAGAAAATTTAGCTTTCATGGGCTCTGAAAAAGGAGGAGGAAACCCAGCTTTCCTTTGTGTAGAATCTCAAGTCCAGATGCTGGCGTTTTTCTTCATGAAAATTCATAATGTATCTATTATAGCTTCCTAATTAAAGTCACACGTATGAATAATGTTTTGAAAATCAGTTACCATCCACTTTACATATGTTAACATATATTACGTTTTAGAGTCATTTTCTGCAATGAAGTGGTAGTACCATTATTTTTTCTTCTTTTTTTGCTCATTGACTGGGTTCAGGGATTTTATAATGTTGAAAAGTGAAAAAAGCTAGAGTAACTTATTTTCCGAAACTCAAACGTGGTGACTAAAAAAAGTGTGTTTTGTTTTATTTTATTTTGCTTCCAAAGAGCTGTAACTTTTAATTCATTCAACACATAATTTTTTAAACACCTACTTAATGCCAATCACTCTGAAAAGCATCTGGAATATGTCTGCGCACAAAACAGAAAAAAATATCTCTACTATAGCTCATGTTCTGAATCAAGAGTAAACTAAAATAAAACAATTACATTAATTCTGTAACATGTTAGATGGTAATAAGTGCTGTGGAAAACAGTAGAATAGGGGGATGTTTGGAGAAGGAAGTACAGTTTTGAATGAAGTGGTCAGGGTTGGCCTTATTGAGAAACTGTCATTTGAACAAAGATGTGAAGGAGGTGGAGTGAGATTTCAGTGCCTTATTGTCATAGAACAGAACATAGTACCAATTATCAGGAATCTGGCTCTGTCAGTTGTTTAACTTCATGATCATGGCCAAGTATCTTGCTTCTTTACCTATAAAGTAAAATTAGGGAAAATATCTACACAGAATTGCGGTAAGGAAAAGTAAGACCATTTATTTCACAAAAGAATTGTTCAGTGCCAGCTGGGAGCTAGGTACTCGAAATGAACAGCATGTAATCTTGAGCCCTTGAGGAACCTGTATTCTAATAATGATTACATTCTAGCAATGAACAATGACAGTGTATTTCAAGGCTTTTTGGAGATTGCCATGTATTTTGTAATTGAATAGATACTGACAAACAGAATTACCTTTCTGATGTGTCATCTTCTTAGATCTCTGCATCATCTGTCTTGCTAAAGTCTCTCCTTTGCTGTCTATAACTCTCTACCCTCCTGTAGCTTCTCCTACCTCTCAAACACTCATTCTCCGTTTAATTGACTGACTCCTTTTCTTCTTTCATATTCTTTATAAATAATATGTTTTTAAGAATACTTTCTCAGTCCTCTTTGTTTTTGTCTATTTATTCTTTTCATGAACAATTGAGGATTACTGTTTTTAAACATCCCTTCTAAAGAAACATCTACCTCTCTGCCTTACCCAAATTCTGAATTGAGATGTAAGACAAGAGTCTGCAGATGGAGAACAAAAGAATTTTTTTATGGCTTAAAGGGAAGAAAAAAGATGCAGCTTTACAGGGGAACCCAGCGGGCTGGCTAACTGAACTTCATAATTCCTTGCCAGTAGGCAAGGCAGAAGTTTACTTCTATCCTATTAGGATCTCTGGTGGTCCTGAAAATTAAAATTGACATAGACATATTAATAGGAGAAAAGCATACAGATTTTTACATGTAAAAATGGGGGATTCCCATAGGAAAATGAAGACCCAAAGAAGTGGCAAAAAGCTAAATGCTTATATACAGAGTTGAACAAAGAGAGACAATTGTGGAAAATAGCTAAAATAAGTGGGGAGGCTAAAGGAAAATAAAAGTTATTTTAACAAATTGTGTGTGTACAGCATTCTCTTGGCCTGACACCCCACCTCTAGTGATAAGACTATTTCTTCATTCCTGGTGCAGGAGAGCATCTTTCACTTGGGAGTTTTATCTCCTGCTTTCAGGAAGAAAAGGAGACGTCAGATAGTCCTTCTTGCATCTGCTGTTTCTCAAGTGCCTTTAGCCTAAAATAATCCTTATGCCACTCTCCACAGCTGTAGACCATGGGAACCCTCCTCACTTTGAGTGTCCTCCTGGGACTTTTGTAGACCATGTAAAGTTTGATCAGAAGGTTCTGCAGGTAAAGCTGAAAGTTTGCTCCCTCTTCCTTTTCCACCCCAAATTATGTCCGGCTCTATTGTCTAACATAGCATGTCAGAGGTTCTCCAATAAAATTAAAATACAACATTAGAATACTCATGTAATAAAAAGCATACAGATTCTTCAGTTTTAGAAAAATCACAATAGATAGATGTCTCAAATGTGAATATAAGCTCCCCAACATTATCAAATTTCCAAATAGAAGTTAAAAATTAAATGGACTTTCAAGTCGAATTCTAACAGTCAACGGCATTGAATTCAAAATAAAATTCCACATGAATTACATGTTTACAGAAAGTGTCAAAAATTCATTTTCAACATTTCCTAATCTTCTCAGCATTGGCTAGAGAAGTTCTTGACACCTGGGCGGAGTGGAGGCTCCCTCACCAGCTCAACCTAGACTGTTATTTGCTAGAATGTTTATAGTTCTTTCAAAGCTCAGAATTTTATGCCTCATATTTTAAAGCAGAGGTTTTAAAATTTATTATTTATGTTTTTATCAAAGCATAATTGACAAATAGTAAAATGTGCAAATCTTAAGTGTATAGTTCGATTAGTTTTGACAAATATATACACCATACCTCTATCAAGAAATGGAATATTTCTTGTCACTCCAGGAAGTACCCCTGTGCTAGTTCCCAGGGAATTCCAGTCCCTTGAGAACCAACTGTAGTGATTTCTCTCATCATACATCAGTTTTGCCTGATGTACAGATGCATATACATAGAATCATAAAGTATGTGCTCTCTAGTGTCTGGCTTCTTTCAGCATATTTTTAAAACTCACCTATGTTGTGTATCAATAGTGCATTCCTTTTCATTACTGAGTAAGAGGGTATTTTAAATGTAGGAATATACCACAGTTTTTTTTTAAGTCTGTTTTCCTATTGATGGATATGTGAGCTAGTTCCAGCTTTGGGGATATTAAGAATGAAGCCACCATGGACATTATTGCACAAAGACTTTTGTGAGTATATCTTCTTTTTCTTGGATAAATACCTAGGAGAATTCCTAGGCCATAGGCTAGAAGAAAATTTAATTTTATAAGAAACTACCATTTTTATTCCAAAGTAGATATATCATTTTATAATTCCAAGAGCTCTGGTTGCTCCACATCCCTGCCAACATTAGCCAGTCTTTTTTCATTTTATCCATTTTTAGGTGTTTTATTGTGGTTTTAATTTTTTGCCTCACAGTAATGGTGTCCAGACATCCAAGATTATTACAGAACTGGCCTCACACCAAGTTTTTTCTTCAGATAATTCAGTCCACAGCTCCAGCTTTGCTCCTAGGCAAAATTATAAACCCAGCATTCAGCAATATTAAAAAAAAAATAGCATAAACTTTTTGGTATTGGAGTGAAGGAAAAGGTAGATGGAGAAATTCTGCTTGTTTTTAACCTCATTAATATGCCAGTCAGTCTAATATACCCATAAGCCATAACCTATCAACTAAATCTCAACTGGAAGAAACCTACCAGCAAGAAGTTAAATTAAATCCTAAGCATTTATCGTATCTGGAGAGGCAAGATCTACACATATGTTACATCTTAATTTTAATTTTACTCTTTAGTCCCATCATCTTCGCCAGGTGCTTTAAGTTTCCTTGTTCATCTGGCCAAGCTGAGGAAGGCAAATAAAACAGAGAGGATGATATGAGGAAGGTTTACAAGAGGCAAGCCTAAAAATGGTACACCATCACGTCCACTCATAGTCTATTGGCTAAAACTCAAACACAGGCATAATGAACTACAAGGAAGACTGGAAAATGAGATCTAGTTGTTCTCTGGAAGAAGAGAAAATGGGTTGAGACTCAGTAGCATCTCTGCACCCTTAAGTCTAGCTTGCAATGCCAGGTTATACTGTGCTGGAAAGCAATCTGCAGGGGCGCACATGCTTGTGACTCTTAAAACAGGCAGCAGTTTTCCAGAGTCTGCTTGGCTGGAGTCCTCTGACGCTATCTAAAAAGTCCTCAGACATTTACTGAGCCACCTGTATGCACCTTCATCACCAAAGCACTTCTGCCAGGACCCAAGGGCCTTTGCTGTGGTCTGAATGCCTTTTTTTCAAGGCCCATATTTTCTTAGATCCCTGCCTTTATGGAAACACTCTATAGAAACATGCCTATGGACAAAGCCAACATTGTCTGAGGTTACACACCGATGTCGAAATACCTTTGACCCAAAGTTTTAAGCTTTTGTTCAAATCTGGCTCAATATATGCTTCCAAAAAATGAACAAGGTTAAAACATTTAACTCACACATAAAATTCAAAACCTAGAACCCTCTGCCCTGGCCACATCAGATACTCTATCACTTCACATGTCTATTTTGCTCCCTTGAATTTCTCTTGTTTTATTTTCCAGTGTTCCCAGCCAACATGAAAAAAATGCAGGATCTTGATTTGTTCCTTCAAAAGCTATTGTCCCTAATCCCTTCCCTGCAGCAACAGAGGCTACCCCAGCACGAGTACCAGTATATGGGAAAATGATCAAAAGCATATATTGACTTGCAAGGATGAAAAAGGGCAAAACACAACCATGCTTCTTCCTTTCACATTTAACAATCAGATAAACTACCCACATCCCTTGGTATTGAGTGAGTGAAAGAGTGGCAGAGCGTAAGGTATACTATTTGAGTTCCCATCATGTGAAAGTAAACATCATTTAAGAAGTGGTTCCCCATCTTTTAAAACAATAGCAGTGTCTATTTCCCTAGTCCTTATGTCCTTCTAACCTCAAGAAACTAATTTCCAACTGCTTGGTGGATATCTTCATTTGAACATCCCAAGAGTATCTCAAAAAAGTTCAGAATTTCTCTTACTGGTTTCCCCATTCTCATAGTCACCCAAGCTTAGAAACTTAGAGCCAGCTATGATCTTTCTGATTTTAAAAATATGATGTAGATACTCTTGCCCACATTGTTTTTCACATATGTCATGTTTTTTTCTACTTCCAGTTCTCTAGTTCAGGTACTACTGTCTCATTAAAACTTTGCAAAAGCCTCCTATCAGATTTCTCCTGCACATCCATTAACCTACATATGATTGCCAAAATTTATTTTCCTAAAATAAAGCTCTAATCGTGGGTCTCTTTTGCTCACAAATTTTAGTGACTTCTACAAAATTTAATATAGACCTTTTAATGGACATTTACATCCTCTTGGTTATCTAAGAACTTCAAATACTTTCTTTATATTTGAGGAATTTTGCATTTTAAAAATTCATGTTTCCCTAGGATATGTGACCAATCAGGCACACACCTGGAGATTTTAATTTAGAAGGCAGTGACATAAAGAAGGAAGAGTCATTCTGAAGAGAAAGAAGAACAAGGAAGGCAGGCACCCTCATTTCAGAGACAGCTCCTGTTGAAGTCTTACTAGCAGCATCCTGTAGCCAGCATCAGTGATGAAATCTGAGGTCCCTTGTCCTAACAGCAAGGATGGCAGTAGGGTCTGTAATGGAGCAACCCTGTAGCCCCTGGCTGTGTATCCTAATTCTCTTATCTTAATATTGTTCAAAAATTTCACTTTCTCTTTAAACTACTTCATACCTTTTATTCAGTTTTTCTGTTTAAATTTAGTTATAGCTTTATAGAAATTTTTCTGTTTAAACTATACCTTTGAACATGCTACTTTCTGTCTAGAACAATCACTGTGTCCCCCACCCTCCTCTGTCCAACTTTCCAAACTCTCTTTACTCAATTAATGTCTACTTATCTTTCAGGCCTCAGCTTAAATGTAACTTTCTCCGAAACACCTTCTCTGACTCCTTAGAAGACTCCAGGCTTCTCTGTTATACACTTAAACATCATCTTTATTTTCCTAAAAGAACGTAACACAACTAAAACTAATTACTTGTGTGATTTTTTTTTGTTTGTTTACTGTTTCTATTCCACTAAAATGTAAGCTTCATGATGGTAGAGAATTGATCTGTTTTATTTATTCACTCTTGCCCTCACAACTCAAGAGAAAACCTCAAGAACAACTCAGGATGTTCACTAAATACTTGTTGAATCAACGTACTTAACCTTCAGATTCCCAAGTATGACCCCAAACCTACATTACCAGTTTAGTATTCCAGAAGACTAGTTTTCTCCAACCCGCTTCATAGTTCTACCATAGTAAAGTGACTCATAATTAATCTAGTCCTTGGAATATCCTTGACATTTTGTCTAACTCTGAAAGTGTTCTAACTATCCTTGTATGTCAACTTGTGAAATCATCATTTTCTCCAAAAATCCATTTCTTCTATCAATCCTTCATAAATGGTCATGTCTCCCTTCTTCCTTTAAACTCAAACAGAACAACCTAGTTAAACACATTCTTTATTGTAGTGCAGTGATTTGTGTTCCTGCTTTGAGCCTCAATAATACTAGATTTCTTTAGGGCAGAGGAATCTGCTACAGTACCTAGTACAAAGCCATTGTTCAACTAATGCTACCTGAATTTAACACCACAGGAAATAAAGATAAATATCACTCAGTCACAGATTTCAAAACTGATTAATGAAGACCAAGATATAAAGCCATTAGCCTGAAGATTGGATTTATATCAGTCCATTGACTGTGAGCGGAGCCAGCCACCCCTTCCTTTGTAAAATCTCTCCTTTCCTTTTCCTTATTTTTTCTCCTCATGTTCTTTAGAGTATAGACAATGATGGTGCAATTAAATAAGCACTTTACATGAAGTAAGGCAAGTCTGTATTGGATGTTAGCTTTGTTCCTGACCGGGAGCTGACAGTTCCAAGTAGATACTTTAAATCCAATATCTTGCATTTCTAAAGCACTCTAGAGTCGATACACTCTTTTCATTGACATTTAATGAATTCTTCCCCACATCCTATGAGGATGCTTTAAAAAGATCAAATTGTCTTTACCTCAAAACCAGCTGCCTGTACTTATTAACCTATTTTCTTTTTCAATTATTTCATTGTCTCTCAGGCACTAAAGAAGGAAAACTGATGTCTCACAGCTAATGAGTACTCAAGTCCTAGAAACTCCATAACTTTTCCTATTTCCACTTTTACTGCCACCACTCCTGTTGAGGTCTTTGCCCATTTAAATCTGAATTGATATGAATAATCTCAACCAAACTGTTCTCTGTGCCTCCTGGGAGAAAATTCTAGTACAGTCACTTTAATATCCTAAAACACAATCTTCATTTGACCACTCCAAATGGAAAAGTATTTAGTGACTGCCCTCTGAGAATAACCTACAACTTGTGCTATCTAACATGGAAGCCGTTGGTCACAGGTGATTATTTAAATTTAAATTAATTAAAATTAAGTACAATTAATTCAGTTCCTCAGTTGCACTTGTAACCACATTTCAAGTGCACCATAGTCACGTGTGACTAATGGCTACAATATTATACAGTGGGATATAGAATGTTTCTGTCATGGTAGAAAATTCTATTGGACAGTGATTATTTTCTCATCTCTAAACAGCTTTAGCATGCATGAGTATCTTTTCAGGAGCTTGATGACCTTGACCTTGTACTGTTATTTGATCAGTTGTGTGGTGTCATGGAAAAAAACATACACTTTTCATTCAGAAAATATGCTTTTGCATCTTGGCTCCACCAGTTCCCAACCACATGGTCTTGGGAAAATCACTCTGGTTTCCACATCTGTAAAATGGAGTTAAAAATAGCACCAAAACCATTTATTTCACTGAGTCTTTCTAAAGTTTAAATGCATATGTATGTGACTGTCTTAACATCCAATACAAATAGTGGTGGTAATAGAAATCATAAGTGTTGCTATTGTTCCCATTATGATATCATTTGCTTCTTATCATTTTCAATAATAAGATCGTGTCAAGTTGTGCATTCTACCTCCAGCAGTGCCATGCAGAAAGCAAGTTTTTAATATCATTAATATTTGTTGAATTTGAATATTAAAGTTTTCTATTTAGAATATATTAAATATGTATATCTATGTGTACAAACATGTTAGTACATACTACATATATATTTACCCTTTTTCCTTCAGCTAACATAAAGAATGTAAATATATTAAGTGTAAACTATTGAGAAGCAAATTGTAATTTAGAATAATGGTTAGTAAAATAGTTTTTAATCTCTGTGATGATAATAAAATGTAAAAAATAACTTATCTAGATAATTCTATCAATTCTCCCCCACTCTGTCCTTATTCCAAAATTTCTAAACTAACCATATGTGAGGAAAAACTGAACCCAAAATAGTTTGGGGAGGAGTTAGCCAAATATTCAATTCCATGGGTATTTCTGTTCATTTAGATCCATTCTATTCATTAATCTGAAATGATCATGATTATTGCAGTTTTTCCTTCCTTTTCTGAATTTTGAACGATTAGACTTAAAGCTGGTGGTTAAAAACCCTACAGCTTCCTTACCAGCTTTTCTTTTTTGGTTGCAGGGACTTAGGAAAGTGTTAAAACCACCTCCCAGGGTCAGAGCAGAAGGGCATATTATGTAGTGCAGGTGCTCAAGGAAATGTGTGGTCTGCTTCAGCGACATGACTGGACTTTATGGAACTCTTCTGGCAAGCAGGAGAGCCCATGCACACACAATAAGCCAGGGTGGAAGGCTTGCAGTTGAGAGTAATATTCAGATTAAGTAAATAATCATCTCCTGTGAAAGATTAGGATTGAAATCAACTCTGAGAGAGCCCTCATGGCACTTGGCAAAAGTTTGCTTTATACTTTCTCTTTGACTCACAGGGCTGGGGAAAGCAAAAGAGAAAGATATATCTCTGTGCTTCAGAGCGGGGAGAATGATCTGGTTGGCATCCTTTACCTTCAAAGTACTGCACATTGGCTCAGCATCAAGAATTAGGCCACTATCCTATTCCTTAACAGGAAACAAAGTTTTGGAACTAGAGTAGGTAAAGATTCTGAGGGTAATTGAGTAGGCTAAAAGAGACTCCTAGGGCAGTAAGATTACAAAACCTCACCTTTTTGTCTTTTGACTTAAACTCCTTCTTGATGAATATTTATTAGGCAACATGATTTCATGATTGAGGGTTAAGTACTGACCAGAAGAAGGAGAAGAGTTAGGCCCTCAAGAAATCCCTGATCTGTTGGCTCCAAGACAGCCAACTGAGCTCACAGAGAGCTATAAATTGCTGCCTTTATGAAGTGAGTAAAGTCTGATTGTGTCTGGTGTTACAGATCCTCTTCAAAGAAAGCTTCCTGTAAAAATGGAGGTCTGGGAATCAATTTTGAAGGTGGGGGGAGTGCAGTTCAACAGCTCTATATAGCTTTATGAAAAGAGAGAAGTAAGTATAATTCTTCTCAGAAGTGGAGAGAAGAAATGACACCATCTTTCCTTGTCTCTGGGGAAAATGTGCTTTTTAATTCCTGGGAATAAGTGACACAAAATCTGAAGTAGAGTTTGGTTTGTCCTAAAGTGGTCATCTCAGAAATATCTCAGGATTGCTTGACATGTTGTTAAATGAATGATTGAGAAGCAAATTAACTAGAGCATGTAGATATATCTGGTAGATTCTTAACAATCTGGTTAGCTCCAGGTAAACAGAATGTTCAGAGATGAAGTTAAGTGAGTGACCTAGCCAAGCAATGGTTTGCAAATGCTCCCCATATAGAAAGGAAACACCAAATATTTTTCTCCAATAATTGTCCCATAATTTGATTTCTTTGGCTACACACATACACGTGTGTGCGCACACACATAAAGGACATATATACACATATGTAAGTTTGTGTATCTATGCACATGTATATATACATAGTATGTATATATATGTACATTTGTTTGTATTTATTACATACTTGAGTGTATACCTTTTGGTAGATATTTTAAACACAGATCATATAAACAATACAATGCTGACTATATCTGGTGATGATTTCTTAGAGAGGATAAAAAAAATTTAACACATGATGTATCTAGGTTATAACAACAGACTAGAATTTAGTCACTTGCCTGAAAAATGTACAAGTCTTACACTGGAGAAATAGGTAGAAGATGAGTTATTCACTTCAATAAGCCATAGATACTATTCATGTTTCTATGTTTACATATAATGTAGATGTGTATACATGTATATATATAACACACATATGTAAAATTGGATATAGGTGTGTGTCTGTGTGTATACACACACAGAGGCATGTTATTAATAAAAGCAATTTTAACAATCATGGCAAACAAAACTTCTATCCTTGGAATTTCAATTTAGTGCATGAAGAACAATTTCTTCTCAAAGAATTTGCTCTCATTACCTCTCTGATTACCACTTGCTCGATTCTTTTTTTTTTTTTTTGGCCTGTTTAGCATCTATTTCCCCTCTTCTGATGGAAATATCCCCCATTCAGCACATGTGATTGGACTGAGCCGAACCTAATCCCAACTTCTGGGACAGTAATATGACATAAGGCATAGTCTGTGTCACTAGCAACAGCGATTGCTTCAAAGATGGGCCTAGAATCCCACTCGGTTGGACAAAGAATTTCAAGCCCGAGATTTGGCTCAAAGTGTTGATATCAGAGAATGCCTCCTTGTGCTGGTCTTTAACTATGAAAATACAAACCTGGAGCTTCTGGAAGCCATTTTGCCTCTGCAAAGAGAGAAACTGGAAATGGCATCAGTGTAGAGGAAAGGAGAGCCAAGGGCTGGAGAGATCCAAGGTGCCAGACTTTAGAGTGGGAGCCTACAGGTAAGTGAGGGGAGAAGTCACAATCTGGAATGGAGGGTTATCAAACTGACACAATGTGAATAATATGGACCATTTACATGCCATTGGTGAGAGCTGGTTTAGAACTGTATCACTGACTGGCTGGAGTCAATATGTATCTTAATGCCTCCGTGCTACTGCATATTGTGTGTGACATAATGATGAGGTGACTGATTTTTTTAAGGGACTAGGAAATAATCAAATAGTATCGTCTCTATCCTTTTATCCCTAAACCTTCCTTCACAGGCAGGACCCCTTTTAATGCCATATAATGAAGCTGTCAAAGAAATTAAAAAACTCGGAAGGGATAATGTAGTTTCACCATCTTTCTTCTTGTCTAAGCTATAGTAGAGCCTGAGCGAGCTGAACCTCCCAGGAAGAGGTAGGGAGGGGTTATAAAAGCCCTTCTTGCCCTAGGACCTCTCCAATTGTGGACAGTATTAAAGAGGCAGCACTGTCAAAGCTGCCATTTGGGGCATGGAGCCCTCTTCTGGGGAGGGACATGGATTTTGAGACACAATAGGGGCCAGGGTATCATGGAACTGAGGTTTAGGATTTACTGTAGACCTGGGGCTTTAAAGGAGGACAGTAAAAAGGAAAGAAGATTGCCTTTCTGTTGTTTAGGTCTACTTAGCAGGCTAGGAAACTATATCAAGAATCAGTGGATGCATTATTTTAGATGTATTTGTTTGCAAGTAATTGAAATAGATGATGACTAACTTAAACCATGAAAAGAAATATTTTGGAAGCAATTTTAGATAGCTCATAGAATTTAAACAAACACTGAACTAAATCACTGGGAGAGTATAAACTAACATAGTTCAAGAGGTCTCAGTAATGGAAGGTTGTGAAACTTCCCTCTAGAGAGCTGACATTAAGATGGATTAGTTGTTGCTTTTCCATTCAAAATTCAAAATTCTTGGGAGAAAGAACTTGCGTCGCCTTATAGCTATAGAAGGAAGTCACAGTCACCTTGGCCCTACCTTTGGGCATCAGGGATGGTTGCATGGGTGAGAAACTGTAAACAGGGCCAAAATGGCTTAGATTTCAAAAGATAAGATTTGACTGAAAAAAGAAAAAAGAAAAGAAAAACGTATTTTTGGCCAGAACAATTCTATATTATATCTTGGAAGCCTGAGAGAAGTGGTAGGTAGCTGGATGGATGGCAAAACCAGTTAGAGAGGAACAGCACCCCCCTAAAATTCTCATATGCTGGTCTTCAGGTCACAAATGAATAGAGAGATCCTGGGTTGATCATAACTTACTCCATAGGCATTCTTGAGAAGAGAAGGTATACAAAGGAAAGAAAAGTGCTTAATAAGGAAAAGAAAACAACCTTAGTCTTTTTTTTTTTAAAAGCTCTTTATTGGAATATAATTGCTTTACACTCTTGTGCCAGTTTTTGAGGTACACCAAAGTGAATCAGCTGTATTTAGATATATCCCCATATCCCCTCCCTCCCGTGACTCCCTCCCACCCTCCCTGTCCCAGCCCTCTAAGGTATCACCCATCATCAAGATGATCTCCCTTTGTTATACAGCAACTTCCCACTAGCTATCTATTTTACAGTTGGTAGTGTATACATGTCTATGCTACTCTCTCACTTCATCCCAGCTTCCCCTTCGCCCCACCCCCCAACCCCAAGTCCTCTAGTCCATTCTCTGCATCTGCTTCCTTATTCTTGCCCTGTCACTGGGTTCATCAGTACCATTTTTTTAGATTCCGTATATATGAGTTAGCATACGGTATTTGTTTTTCTCTTTCTGGCTTATTTTGCTCTGTATGACAGACTCTAGGTCTATCCACCTCATTACATATAGTTCAATTTCATTCCTTTTTATGGCTGAGTAATATTCCATTGTATATATGCGCCACATCTTCTTTATCCATTCATCTGTTGATGGGCATTTAGGTTGCTTCCATGTCCTGGCTATTGTAAATAGTGCTGCAATGAACATTGTGGTACATGTTTCTTTTTGGATTATGGTTTTCTCTGGGTATATGCCCAGTAGTGGGATTACTGGATCATATGGTAGTTCCATTTTTAGTTTTTTAAGGAACCTCCAAATTGTTTTCCATAGTGGCTGTACCAACTTACATTCCCACCAACAGTGCAGGAGAGTTCCCTTTTCTCCACACCCTTTCCAACATTTATTGTTTCTAGATGTTTTGATGATGGCCATTCTGACCTGTATGAGGTGATACCTCATTCAGGCTTTAACTTGCATTTCTCTAATGATTAGTGACGTTGACCATCTTTTCATGTGTTTGTTAGCCTTCTGCATGTCTTCTTTGGAGAAATGTCTGTTTAGGTCTTCTGCCCATTTCTGGATTGGGTTATTTGCTTTTTTGGTATTAAGCTGCATGAGCTGCTTATATATTTCGGAGAATAATCCTTTGTCCATTGCTTCATTGGCAAGTATTTTCTCCCATTCTGAGGGTTGTCTTCTTGTCTCATTTATGGTTTCTTTTGCTGTGCAAAAGCTTTTAAGTCTCATGAGGTCCCATTTGTTTATTCTTGATTTTATTTCCATTGTTCCAGGAGGTGGGTCAAAAAGGATCTTGCTTTGATGTATGTCATAGATTGTTCTGCCTATGTTTTCCTTGAGGAGTTTTATAGTGTCTGGCCTTACATTTAGGTCCTTAATCCATTTTGAATTTATTTTTGTGTATGGTGTTAGGAAGTGTTCTAATTTCATTCTTTTCCATGTTGCTGTCCAAGTTTCCCAGTGCCACTTATTGAAGAGGCTATCTTTTTTCCATTGTATATTCTTACCTCCTTTGTCGAAGATAAGGTGCCCATATGTGCTTGGGCTTACCTCTGGGTTCTCTATTCTGTTGCACTGACCTTTCTATTTTTGTGCCAGCACCATACTGTCTTGATCACTGTGGCCTTGTAGTATCATTTGAAGTCAGAAAGCCTAATTCCACCAACTCTGTCTTTCCTTCTCAAGATTCTTTTGGCTATTCAAGGTCTTTTGCATTTCCATACAAATCGTAAGATTTCTTATTCTAGCTCTGTGAAAAATGCTGTTGGTAATTTGATAGGGATTGCATTGAATCTGTAAATTGCTTTGGGTAGTACAGTCATTTTTACAATGTTGATTCTTCCAATCCAAGAACATGGTATATCTCTCCGTCTGTTTTTATCATCTTTGACTTTGCTTAGCACAACTAAGATCATCCCTCACCTCTCTGGGTTACAGAATGGTGTTGCTGATAAAACAAACAGCAAGTTACTGCCCTTCTTTAAACCGCTTTTAATATGACACTGTCCATGTATCAAGAGGCATTCACACTCCTGGATCATTTATTTGTTTTGACCATTGATGAGGTCACTTGAAAGCTGAGGAAGGCAGCTCTTTAGTATGTATTTTGATTGTTCGTAGCTCAAGTCAATGTAACTTGGCTTCTATCAAACACTTGGTTGTAAGCTATATTGGAGGGATCCCTCAGTACTACCCAAATATTCCTATGTGTGCACACACAGTACACAGCTGATGTGTACTTAAATTTTTGTTAGTAAAAGTGGGTTGAGGGAGTGCAGGTGATAAATCAACTCTTTTGAAATGCACTGGGGAAATTCATCATTTGAAGCTACCTGCAAAAATATCCCTTTGTCAAATGATGCTTGTAAATATTGATTTTTTAAAATATTGCATTTGCTAAAATATGTAATTCATGCTTTATGTGAATCTATAAAATCTAATATTAGAGGGAGAGGGGCTCCCTGGTGACCATCAGTATGCATGCACACACACACATACACATGTACACACACTCATTCACTCTCCCAAAATATCCGTATGTAATTGGCCTAATGAATGAATTTAAAGCTCAGGCAGTTTGTGTAGCCACTGGTGAAGAAACTCGTTCTGCTACTTCAAATAAACACCGCTAAATGCCTGCCAGGGATTGTAGCAGACAAATAATAGTTACACTGTCTCTTGACTGTAGATTCTGCCAGGACTTGAGCCTTTAGGAGCCAAGCAGAAGGAATTCTTCACCAAGCCATGGCTCAGCCCCCAGAAAGCATCTTTGTTATGACAAATGGCAGCTTGTATTCATTTATCTGCACTACTGGTGGGAAGGGAAACAGATCATCCTCACCACTGGAAAAATTAAGAATTAAAACTGGAAAGAATTCTATGGATTGTCTTACCCAGTGCTTTTCAGACTTTTGAATTTCATGAACCAGCAATATTTAAAAATATGAATAAATTTTTTAGAAAACAAAATAACTAGGGAGGAAGAGAGCAGCTACTGACATAGGATTTTTATATAGTGAAAAATTTATAAAAAATACCACTGCCAGTTTGAAGATGACAGCTTAGATTAGCATCGCCCTCTTTTTTCTTATAACTCATAGAAAGCAGAAAGGAGACGTGGAAATGACAGCACAAAATATGCTTTCAATGAAACCAGGAAACAGCTGGAACCCCAAATTTTGGAGTAAATGAGGAGTTTCCAAGAACAGTGGCAAAGGGACTGGGATGTGACAGAGAACACAGAAGCTTGCAGATCTCAGAATATCAGAGTACTTTTATAGAGCCACTTCCTGAAGTAAACTTCTGTTTGCAGCATCAGAAGTGGGTGTACATATCAACAATACTAACTTGCATGATCTCAGTTTCATTATAAGAAGTAGTGGGAGGCTAAATGATATGCTATAGTTGAAAGAAGTAATCTGTCTCCTAGAAATGAGAAAAAAAAGATTTTATATATTTATATTTTTATATTTTTATTTTATATATTTATACATATTTTATATATTTATTATATATTTATATATTTATATCTTATATAATTATACATTATATATATATATATGTTGAAAGAGAGAGAGAGAGGGAGAAATACCATAGTTATCAACCCCATTGGGTCAAGTATAAACAAACTTTCACCCAAAACCCTGAGTCTTGGGAAAATTTAGGCAAATTCCAGTTTCTCATCATGAACTCCTACAAACAAATGGTACAGAAAATACATAATAACTTCAAAATTAAGTACTCAAACTATAACCCAGAAATGATTGATAAAAATATGCTATAAAAGTAAAAAGTAACAGAAAAACAGGTTAGATTCTCACAAGAAAATTGTTTTCATGACATATATTAAAATTGAGACAAGGAGGGATAAATTGGGAGGCTGGAATTAACATGTACTCACTACTATAGATAACCAACAAGGACCTGCTGTATAGTACAGGGAACTATACTCAACATTATGTAATAACCTATAAGGGAAAAAAATTGGAAAATGAATATATATATACATATATGTATAACTCAATCACTGTGCTATACACCTGAATCTTACATGATATTGTAAATTAACTATATTTCAATAAAAATTTTTTTTAAAAATTGAGACTAGGTATTTTGCCATCATTAAAAAAGATACTGAAGTACTTCTTCTTGTAAAATAAGATTACAAAGAAGAGATGTACTAGCTTAAGGAGGATATGCCAATAAAAGAGGAGGATGTAAAATATGAGTTAGTAGAACTTCAGAAAGAAGTGAAGTAAAAAAAATAGAAACAGAAATAAAGATGAATTTGGAAGATCGGATATATGCATGGTTGAAGCAGTGAAAAAAAATATAGTTATAGACAGAACAAGTATGAAAAATAACTTTTAATCTGGCATATGAAAAAGTACCCAGAATTGTTAATTATCAGGAAAATAAAAGTTCAAATCTCAACCAGATACCACTACACACCCATTAGGATGGCTAAAATGAAAAGACGGACAACTCCAAATACTGGGAGGATGGAGCATCCTGACTCTCATACATTGCTGATGTGAGTTGTAAATAATCCAGCCACTTTGGAAAAAGGTTTGGTAGTTTCCTATAAAGATAAACATGTATGTCCCTTAGACAGAGAAATTCTACTTCTGGATACTTATCTAATAGAAATGAAAACAAATGTCCATTAAAATGGTATTTGTAGAAGAATATTTATACCGGCCTTATTCATAGCAAGCAGAAGTTGGAAACAATTCAAGTATACATTCACAGAAAAAAAAAGGATATATGAAGACTATTTATTCTGTGAAATGATACTAAGCCATCAAAAGGAACAAATGACTAGCATGTCCAGTATCGTAAGTGAGATACACAGCTAATTTGTTGAGTGAAAGAAGCTGGACGTAAGATAGCATATACTGTTTCATTTGATGAACGTGAAGTTCTAGAACAGGCAAGCCAAACTGTATATTTTTTTTAAATTGAAATAGTGGTTGTCTGTGGGGGGTAGGGAGGAATATGGATTTAGAAAGACATAGGAGAACTTTTCTGGAATAATAGAAATATTTTACATCTTGATGTGATGTGAATTAAAGAAGTGCATCCATTTGTCAAAATTATATAGTCAGTATTCAAGAATTTAAATGTACATGCATGTATTAACTAAAAAATACAATAAATAATAATGAATAATTAAGTGGGATTTGGGGAGTGGGTGTAAGGACAGATAAAATAAAAATGACAGAACATTAATAATCATTGAAGCTGAGAGATGGCTGCAAGGATATTCTTTTAGTCATTCTGCTTTCTTCATATAGATTTGAATTCTTCCCAAATAGTTGAAATTCTGAAATGAGTCGACTTCATTCTACATATAGAATCGGCATAATGCTCCAAAGAAAGCTGCTTTCTTTGACCTAAATTCTATTTTATCTGTTATTAACATCATGACTCATGTTTCTTTATACTTATATTTGCCTGTTATATCTTTGCCAATTCTTTTCATTTTAGTCATCTAAATTTCTTTAAGTGTATTTCTTTACATAGACTTGAGTTGGATTTTGCTTTGTTAGCCAAACTAAAAAAAAATTTTTTTTGTAATATGTGCAGTAAGCTCACATTCTGATGTGACTGATAGACTTAGTCTTAGTTCTGTGATATTGTTTCATGTTTTTTAATTTAATTTTTATTTGATATTGGAGTATAGTTATTTTTATTGTCTTTTACTTTGCCATTTTATTCTCTATTTTTTTATTTCTATTGATATTTAGAAGGTGTATATTTTTGCTCTAGTAGTTACCTTTATACAAATAACTTGTGTAATACCTTTAGTCACCTATTTATTTGGAAACAGTTTTTACTATGAGTAATATTGAAATTAGACAATACCTGCTTCTTTCTCCATTTGTCTTTCCTCTTTCTCATTCTTCAGTTTTAATCACTGGTATAATTTTAGTTTTGATGTTTTTATTCCTAAGTGTACTTAACTTCTACTTGATTTGTGAATTTTAAGTTATACTATTGTATTTCCTATTAATAGTAATGAAACTGTCAGGGAGCTACTTCTACTTTCTATTAATTCCTCCCCTTCTCATATTTTTGTTAGTTGTAGAATATCTCTTTTCTTAGAATGTATTACACTTACATACTATTCTGTCAAGATTTTATTTTCTCTTTTTGTCTTTGTTCTACAGTTAAATAGAACTTTATGATGGAGTATCTCTAGTCATGAACTTTATGATGGAGTATCTCTAGTCATGAACTTTATGATGGAGTATCTCTAGTCATTTTGTAGTAGATTTCTGAGGAAGGGCTCATGGGAATGGTATTCCCAGATGTCTAGCTTGTTCATAATTTCACATGATTGGTTGTCAATGGCCTTACATTTGAAGGACATAAATATCTGTGTCTCATATTTCTTTCCTTGAGTGTCATAAAAAAATATTCTACCACTTTCTAAACCTAAATATATATTTTCCCAGTTTTGTTTATTGAGGTAAAATTTACATACTTTAAAATTCACTCTTTTTAGTGTATTGTTCGGAAGCTTCCAAACGCATTCAGGTAGTGGTCAGAGTTTAGCTCCTTGGGGCTATAGGACCAAAGTCCTCATTTCCTTGCTGGCTGTGAGCTAGGGGTTGTTCTCAGCTTCTAAAGTCCATCTGTGTTCCTTGGTTCATGCCCTCTTTCTCCATCTCCAAGACCAGCAATGATGGGTTGAGTCCTTCTTGTGCTTTGATTCTCTCTGACCTCCTCATCTGCCTCATTTATCCTGCCTCTTTGGCTGCATCTCTTTGGCAGACTCTTCTGTCTTCCTCTTCTTTTTCCAAGGACTTGTGTGACTAAGTTGGGCCCACCTAGGTAATCCAGGACAATCTCCCTTTTTTAAGTCAGCTGATTAGTAATTTTAATTATACCTGCAAAGTCTATCCACAACAGTACCTAAAGTAGTGTTCAATTAGGTTATCTTTATGACGGGAATGAGAATTTAAGGGAGACATCTTTAGAATTCTACCTAACACATACATACATGAAAAGAATTCTCTCGATTTCACTCATAAGGGAAATATAAATTAAGCTTATGCTGAGATACCATTTTTCACTACTACATAGGCAAAGATCAAATAGTATAACATACTGATGAAGAAGAGGGGTAACAGGAACTTGGATATATTGCTAGAAGGAGTTATAATTGTTATGACACCTGCAGAGATAACATAGTAAAATTGATCAAAGTTATGTACACTGATACCTATTTATTCAGAAATTCTACTTCTAGAAAATGTTTCTATAAATATCACATATGTATAAAATGACATATGTAGAAGGTTGGTTACTGCATATTGATTTTTGTAGCAAAATATTGAAAGAAACCTAAAGACCCAGAGGACTTAATAAGTTACTGTAACTTGTTATCAATAGAATGCAATACATAGAATACAATAGAATACATGCAAACAATGATGAACTTCTTCACATACTGTTATGAAATGACAAGCAGGATATATTATTTTAAAGAAAAGTTCTAGAACAGTGGATATTGTATGCAACCAACTGTGCAAAAAGAGGAGAAGCAGAATATACATACCTATATGGATGCCTTCAGGGAAGAGAAATTGGTGGCAACTGGCATCAAGGATGGGACCTTTTGGAACTTTTTGAATCTTGGATCATATGAGTGCATAATCTCTTCAATAGTTAAATGAATAAACTGTGTAAAGTTATTTCTACTAACATTATCATTTCTTAAAAGGAAATATTTTTACTGGAGAAGCAGGCTTTTAATGAGCACTTACTATGTACCAAACAGTCTGCAGAGCACTTTTTGGGCATCATCTCTTTCCATCCTTAGAACAGCTTATTATGGTTAGTACTGTTCTCCACATTTTACAGATGAGAATACTGAGGCTCAAAAAGATGTATAATTGTCCAAGACTGCACAGATGCTAGGACATCTGGCCAGAGTTTAACCCAGAGAAATTTTATATCACAATTTTACCCACCAAATAATAATAATGATATACAACTAAAAAAGAAAAAAATATAATCTTAAAATAAAGAATATCCTTTTAAATAAAATATTTATCTTTACATAAAATTAAACATATTGCCTTTCTAGTTTCCATTTTGCATGCACAGTGGCATGAATCCTAAATTAGAGGTTAGAAATATTGAAAGAGCCCAGTCTGCAGTCAGATGCTGAAGTTTCCTATATTATACCTCCCACAGAGAGACTCCTTGAAAAACATTAGTGACAAGGGACATTTCCATGAAGTGACTTTTCTCACAAAGCAGTCCGCTCATGTATTAAGGCAAGTTTCACTGCTGGAAAGTTGGTCTGAAATATGCTCTTCTTATACCCTCCATGCCTTTGTCCTGAGTTTGCCCTATGGAACCACCATGAAAGTTCTAATTGATCCTTCTGCTTATAACAGCTCTTCAAACAGGCAAAGTAGTTCCCTTTTGATGTCAAACTCTCCAAGATTCTCTCTTTCTCATACAACAAGATTCCAATTTTTTCATCTGCATGACAGATAATTCTCCTTAGGGTGCCCCAGTTTGCCAATGTTTTTGATAGAATATTTTACCAGGGAAGATTGACTAGAAGAAAGTAGACAGGGATTATCACCTCCTGTTGCCGAATACCATCCTATTAACACAGAAGAAAATAGATTATCTTTATGATAAGAGGATCAGGCTGCTAACTTGTATTGAGCAGACAAGCATATACAACCTTTATTTTTCACATTTGCAACTCATAGGTTTCCCATCACTGAGAGAGCGACAGAGGCAGAGAGCGAGAGACAGAGACAGAGAGAGACAGAAGTGAATGAAGATTCCTTGCCTTATAGACAAGACTTTAATATTATACCTATTCTATTTAATTTCTTTTAAAGTCAGCATATTAAAAAAAGAGTCTAAATTCAGAAGAATTCAGGAGAAAATAGGGAGAAGTTAAAAATGAAAAAATAAACATTAGAAAAAGCTAAAAATATACACCAGCATGAATTAAGGTATTTGTTTTCATTAATGAAATATCCAGTGAAGCTTCAGGATTTTCATACTAAATATTTGAAATACTTTATTAGCATCTAGATTTCAGACCATTAATAAAATTATATCAGTAAGTTATATAAATAGCTAACATTTATAGAATGTTATGGTAAACCAGTAACTATTAATAGGGCTTTCAGTGAAATACATTCTTTTGTTTCACAAAAACCTTTGTAATATAGATACTATATTATCTCCATTTTTGAAGATGAGGAAACTGAGGTCTGGAGGAGTTAACTAATTTGCCCAAGATCACAGAACAAATGATCAATGAAACTGGTATTCAAAATCAAGAAGTTCAGTTTTGAAATAAATGACATGTGGATAATTATATAATCATTCTGTATGGGGCCAAGTTTGCTTCGAGTTTCTTCTCAAAATAGGTAGAAGTGTTGAAATTCAGGAACATGCAGAATAATTAAATAACAGCTATAGACCAGGGAAAAGTTGCATTATAAATAGAAATAGATACGGAGCAGGATCCTGTGGGGCTCCAGGGCAAAAAGCCTTTCTGTGTCCCTCATTTCTTTGATTACAGGAAATAGCCTTCATTCAGCCTCCATGACCTTTCCTGAATCCTAGTGGTTGTTAATTAGAGAAGGGAGGGGATGTGAGACCAGAGAGAAACAAACACTCAAGAGAAACAATAGTGCAACCTTGGGGCAAGGTCCCGGTTCCCCATCAACGGATGCACACAACAATCTCTTTGAGCTGTTTTGTAGATACTGAAACCCCTTCCAGGTGGGAGAAATTAACGATTAATGATGGTCTGCTGCCCACAAGCACGTAGACCCCAGACCAGTTGGAACCTGAAGGCTGATGGATGCTGACACCTACTTACCTCACCACCAACCCACCAAAAGAATGTCCATGAGCTAATCACACCCTCTATGAACAATTACTATAAAACTTCACACTATCCTCTCCAAGGGGGGACATGTAGTTTTTCAAGGCAGGAGCCCGCTGTGACCCCTTTTGCCTGGCAAAGTAATAAAGCTATCCTTTTCTACTCCAAAAAAAAAAAAAAAAAGAAAAAGAAAGAGACAGAAATTCAATCATAGAAAGGAAGCAATGGATGTAGTGGTTGCATGTATATGCTTTCAAATCCCACAGACTAGGTTTAAATTCAACTCTGCTACTCACCAGATGTTAGGACGTGAGCAAATGACCTAACATAGGTGAGCCCCAGTGTCCTCATCTACAAAATGAAAGTAATAATATCTCCTTCAAAGGGATCTTACCAAGAACAAATATGATAATATATGCAAATCACTTCCCACTGCTGGACACATAGTATGTACTTAATAAATGATGGCTATTATATTATTATTATAGTTAAGCTTGAGTCATGACACCGGAGGGAGCTTATGCCTGGTAAATTCAATTTTCTCCCTCAGTGAAGTTGCTCCTGTCCCTAACCTCCAGTAGTGTCTAATTCAGGAATGTGTGCTCAATAGTTAATCATATATTGTATTTTATTGCATTAGCTAATGTTGCTTTCCACTTTTAGCTGTTTCAAAACTTCATGGGGAATTTGTCATTTTTTTCACTAACTGAAAGAAACTGTAAAATAGGAAATCTAGAGAATACTTTTTTTCTACTATTTCTAAATTAAAGTGTACTTTTCCTTCCATGGTAGAGATTTATCTTTTATTATAAAGTCCATCAAAATATCTCTAACAATGACAGTTTCTATGACTGGAGAGCAAATATAGTTTAGGATCAATATTTAACAGAGAGCCTGGGACAGTCACAGGACTTTTATCAATGCAGAATCATTATACATGGAAAGGAAATAATTTTGTTTAAAAAAAGAGTTATTATTTACTTAGATTTGAGTGCTTGCCTATTTTTCACACTATTTGCAGCATTGTTAATTGTTAACATTTTTAGGCACAATCCTCAGAATCTTTTCAGGTTTCCAAGAACTTTATCTCTCCCAGGAAAAGTTATTCTAGGCACAAATGACCAAGGACCCTAGAAACAGTCAGTTCATAGCCAGTTTTACTTCTCTTCAAGTAGAAGATTGATATAATTATATTTGATATTTTTAAAGTTATACCCCAATGTTCATTGCAGCACTATGTACAATAGCCAGGTCATGGAAGCAACCTAAATGTCCATCAACAGAAGAATGGATAAAAGAAAAACAAATATCATATATCAACACACATATGCGGAATATAGAAAAATGTTACAAATCAACCAGTTTGCAAGGTGGAAACAGAGACACAGAAGTAGAGAACAAACATATGGACACCACGTGGGGAAAGCGGGGGGTGGGGGTGGGGGTGGGGAGGAATGAATTGGGAGATTGGGATTGCCATATATACATTACTAATAAGAAAAAAATATCAAATTGTACACTTTAAATATATGCATTTTATTGTATGTCAACTGTATCTCAATAAAAGTTCTTAAAAAAAAAGAAAAAAACCCAGATGAATGGATAAAGAAGAATTGGTACATATATACAATGGAGTATTACTTAGTCATAAAAAGGAATGATATTGGGACATTTGTAGAGACATGGATGGACCTAGAGACTGTCATACAGAGTGAAGTAAGTCAGAAAGAGAAAAACAAATATCGTATGATAACACATATATGCGGAATCTAGAAATATGGTGCAGATCAACCTGTTTGCAATGCAGAAATAGAGACACGGATGTAGAGAACAAACATATGGACACCAAGGGGGAAAGCGGTGGAGGGGGTAGGTTGGGGTGGGAAGAATTGGGAGATTGGGATTGCCATATATACATTACTAATAAGAAAAAAATATTAAATTGTACACTTTAAATATATGCAGTTTATTGTATGTCAATTATATCTCAATAAAAGTTCTTAAAAAAAATAAAGTTATAGCCCAACACACTTTTGCCAGTGGAAACTACATCACTGGATAGTGAAGTCAAAATTAAAACCAGATCCTGTGACTTTCCTGCGTTAAACTTATCTTCCATCAAATTTAAAATATGATCCATACTTCTTACCAAAATCTTTAAGACCCTTTGTAGGGGTGTCCTTGCCCAGCTCTAAGACCAAGTGTCTTTGCATCCTCCCCTTGCATACTCTTCTCTGGCCACACTGGCATTCTGCAAGACTCTGAACTTCCCTGCCTTTCTGCGTTTGCCAGAAATTCTATAAGCCCCTCTTCCTTTACTTGCAGACCCTTTTTGTCATTCCAGTCTCAGCTCAAAGGCCTTCATCTCAGAGATCCCTACCTTGGTCATCCAATCTAATAAACTCAATACCCTGCTCCAATCACACACTGGAAAAACTTTATTTATAAAGATTAATATCTGAAATTATCTTATTTACTTGTTTACGAGTTTGTCATCTGCCTTCCTTACTAGAATATAAACAACATGAGAGAAGTAAGGGTGTCTCTTTTGATCACTGCTGAATCCTCAGGGCCTGTAGGATTACCTGGTTCATCGTGTATTCTCAAAGCATATTTGTGCAGTTGATAAAATATGGAGGATTTAAGTTGTGATTTTCTATGTGTTCAGATTAGCACAATAGCATGGTGGCTCCACCTACTCTGGAATTAGGCTGTCTAGGTGTTGAAACTCTAGCTCTGCCACTTAAACTGCTCTTTATTATGTTTATCTGCCAGACAGTACCTATCTCACAGAGTCTTTGAAAGGATTTCCTCAAATATGAATAAGTACTCAGAACAGTAAGCTCTCAATACAGATCATCTATGATTATGTATTTCTTTTATATCACAAAATCTAGCTGTTTTAAAGATTTTGTCACATACAAATCTTAAATAGAATTGTTAAGATTCTCCTGGCTAATGAACATGTTTTTCACTATTGTCAATTCATATTTGCTTTATTCTAGGATTAGCAACCTCTTTTCTCTTTGCAGTTGTCATATTCTAGAGAGCTCATCCACTTCCTGGATGTAACTTTCATTTTCTGGGCCAGTGATTCTTGCTACTCCATTCATATACCAAATACGTAAATTTTCCTATGGAATAGTATTGTGCTAGAAACTAGAGATATGACCCCAAGCTATTTAGAAGAGCAGATAAATATTAAACACATCAAGCAATTATATAATTACATTCTAAGGTTAAGTTCTTAGAAGGAAGTATAAAGGGGCTATGAAAGTACATCATAACAAGACCCGATTTAGAAATGATATTTGAGCCGAAATTAAAGGCAAAGTACATGTTAGCTGAACAGAAACTGGAAGGGACTGTGTTCTGCAGAAAGGAAATAAAATTTGTAAAGTTCCTAAGAAGTAAAGCAGTTGAAAATTTAAAGGAAAAGAAAAACATTTGGTGTAGTGTATGGGGAGCAGAGGGTTAGAGATGAGGTTGTAGAGAAGACTGAGGGCAAATTCTGAGTATTTGTGGACAATGTTAGGCATTTGGGATTTTGTCTTTTAAGCGATGGAAGTCCGTGAAAATCTTATGGAGATGAGTATCCAAATCACATGTCTTATTTGGAACGTCACTTTGATTGTGTTGTTGAAGATGCCTAGGAAGGAAGGCAGCTCATTAGTCTCCAGGAGAAAGATAGTGGCTTAGAGCAGGAAAGAGGTGATGTGAGAAAGAAGTAAATTGATTCAAGAAATATTCAAGACACTTTCAGTCTTGAAATATCAGAAGTCAGCATGAAGCCTGTTGAGTGTCAAAGGCCTTTAATTAAGTAACTATAATACTGAAAAAATTACTAACTAGTCAATCCACAAATAGTTATTATAGTAATTAACTGTTAGGTATGAACAAGACAATGGCAACCCTCATTAACGGCAGTTAAAACAGGTGTGGAAAAGTCACATTAAGTAGCTGATCTCTTTGAAAGTGTTTTAACTTAAATCTAAAATATGTGTTCTGATTGGTACTTTTTCCTAGGCATAACATATGGTTATGTCTGAAAACTATTTCTTTCCAATTTATATATAAATAAATTGCCATCACTATTACATAAATTGAATGTGTATTCTCTAGCTATAAGGAATAGGATGACAGTTCATTTCAACAAACACTGCATCAACACTGCCTGTATGCCAGCCACTGTGATATGCAGTAACAATACAAAGATCAGAAGGCATGTTTCTACTAAGGAATGCAGCAGATGTGCCTTCATCCTCGTACTTGTAACGGTTTATTATCTTAAACTCATTTTAAGAAATAGCTAACTCTGCTGGCTAACTATTACCAGAATGACATTTTGATAGCAGTTGTGCTAACAATGAAACTCATATTTGTTGAATATTCTTCAAAACTTACATGAACAAAAGATAAATAGGTACTCAGATCAAATACTGTGAGTTCCTTGAGAGTAGGTGCTGTGTGCATTTTATTCAATACTGTATTCCCAAAACTTAGCTCATTGTCTAGGACATAGTACTTATCTGTCAAATTAATGAATGGCAGAATAAATGCCTAAATTCTCTGTGAGTAGAATTTGAAACCCCTACTTCTGAAAGGGGCCATTAAGATACCTGCATATTCCAAATCGTATCTTTCACAGAAGTTAATTAATCCGTAACCATTGCCCTTTTCTTTGACAATTTCCTTTCTATTCTTTTCAGCCCAAAATTCTAGTTTTTTAACTGGGAGTTCATTGAAATTACCAGCAAATACAAAAAAGAAAAAAGAAAAAAAAAAGGAAAGAAAAAGAAAAAAAGGGGAAATACCCTGCTCATTAGTTTTGCAAAGGCCCAGTTCTAGGTAGGAATTCACTTTCTGTCTGGGAAAGGTTTAAATCAGACCTAAGCTTTAACAAAACTGCCCCTCTCCCAGGTCTAGTATTTAAGTCAACTCAGTGGCAAAAGTATATTAGCTACTCTGATTGCTGGAAAACAAAAATGAATAAAATATAGCCTGAACTCAAATATGTCACAATCTATTTGGAGAATGAGAAGTAAACAAGTAATTATAATGCAGTGGGCTAAAGGTTATGACACAGTGAAAGAAAGGATGCCATCAAAGCCCTGGAAAGGCATATATTAGTTAACTCAAACTTCAGTGAACAAAATACTATAGACTGGATGGATTAAACAACAGAAATTAATTTTCTCATAGCTCTAGAGGCTGGAAAACCCAAGATCAAGTTTTTGGCAGAATTCAGATTCTTTTCCTGCAGACAGTCACCTTCTCACTCTATCCTCACATGGTAGATAGAGAGAGAGACCTCTGCTCTTTCTTCCTCTTCTTATAAGCACTACAATCCTATTGGATTAGGGCCTGACCTCTATGACCATGTTACCTACTTATAAACCCTATCTCCAAATATAGTCCCATTCAGAGATAGGGTTTCAACAGAAGAATTTTAGGGGAACACAGTTCAGACCATAGCAAAGCTTCTAAGGCAGAAGGAGGCTGATAGACACATGGAGAAAAAAAGCAGCCAGGGAACAGCCCTATACGTAGTCAGGGAAATGGTGAGGACCTTTCAGGTAGAGGGGACAGTGCAAGCACATATGAGAGCAAGAAATTAAATGATGAGTATCAACGTCATTTAAAATGTGAGTCAGAGAATGGGGCCACTATTGGGGCCTGGGGATCTCAATGCAGGAGTCGCTGGCATGTCAGAATGAATGAGCTCATCAAGGTACTGAGTAGAGATAAAGGGAAGGTCAAGGGATTAAGCCCTGGGTGCACAACAACAGGGCAAGTTTGCTTAAAGGAGGAGACTGAAAAGGAGTGACCAATATGGTAGGGAGAGGAAACCTACCATATGTGTCCTAGATATCAGGTGATGCTTGTGGTTTGAGAAGGAGAGAGTGATCAAGGGTGTTGAATAGTGATGGTAGGTCTAGTAACATGAGTTGAGGACTGACTTTAGATAAGCAAAATACAGGTTGTTATTAGTATCTTGGACCAGAACAGTTTGCCTGCATTCGTGGAATAAAGGCCTGGCTGAAGTGGGTTCAAGAAAGAAGGGGATAAGCATTGGAGATAGCAGGTATAGATAAGCCTTCAGGTAATTTTACTATGAAGGGAAAATGAAGAAGGATGTACTGTATGTGGGCAGCTCCAGATAGAAATAGAGCCCCTTAGGGCTCCCCAAAGCATCTCCCTGCTCTAAAATCCATACTCTGTTCTGCAAGTGTAAGTATATGTTTATGTCTAACACCACCTGGAATGTGTTTGGCTATAAAAGAAAAAGGCAAAAAGGTGAACTGAAAACAACCGAACAAGCGCACACTTGGAAATATGAGCTGTATGTGGTTTACTAAACAGATTTCTAAATATACATATTTGGCTGATAGAAAATTACATATTTTTGGTTTTGGTTTTGATTTCCAGTTCTTCCTCTAGATAAAAATCAGTAAACTCCTTAGATGTATCTCTGGCTCTGCTAAAATCTACTTTTTAAAAAATATTTGGAGGCTCCAGTCTATTCTATTTATTTTTATTATTTTCCCCTTTATGAATTAAAGTGGTCATTTTTATAGTAATTGACACTTTCTTCTGTTTTTTTTAATTGACTCTGTATAATTCTTATCACTTTGAGTCTTGTGCAGAGGTTTAACTAAATACTACATCTTCATCAAGTATATAGCCTATGATTGATTTTTTGTTTACCATTCGTATGCTCTCTTATAAATCATGACTTTCCCTTGGTGTGGCTTCCTTTGATCTGCATGTAATTCTTGTGACTTTGTAATTTTTTTTAAAAAGGTTGAATTCATGATTTTTTAAAAATTTTATTTATTTATTTATTTATTCATTTATTTGTTTATTTTATTTTCTTGGCTGCGTTGGGTCTTCACTGCTGTGCACAGGCTTTCTCTAGTTGTGGTGGGCAGGGGCTACTCTTTGTTGTGGTGTGCAGGCTTTTCATTGTGGTGGCTTCTCTTGTTGCAGAGCACAGGCTGTAGGTGCACAGGCGCTTCAGTAGTTGTGGCACATTGGCTCAGTAGTTGTGGCACACAGGCTTAGTTGCTCTGTGGCATGTGGGATCTTCCTGGACCGGGGATTGAACCCGGGTCCTCTGCATTGGCAGGTGGATCCTTAACCACTGTGCCACTAGGGAGGTCCCTACTTCGTGATTTTTTATTTCCAAGTGTGGCAGAGACATCCTAAGGTGGCCTCCAATGATCCACAATCTTGTGTGATTCTTTCCCCTCAGATGCAGGAGAAATATGTGACTTGCTTCTATTCAATAGAATATGGCAAAGGCGATGGGATGTCACTCCTGTGATTGTTATTGTCCGACTGGAGAGAAATTCTCCTGATGCCCTTGAATAAGCCAACAGCCATGGTGGGAACTGCCTTTGGAGAGGTCCACACAGCAAGAAACTGTGGGTGGCTCCAGCCACAGCCAGGAAGAAGCCAGAGCCCTTGGTTACACAATCATAAGGAAATGAATTCTTTCAACAACCAGACTGAGCATGGAAGTGGATCTTCCTTGATCAAACATCCAGCAGACTTGTGAGACCCTGTATGAGGAACCAGTTAAAACGTGCTCAGATTCCTGACCCACAGAAACTGTGAGATAAAAGACATGTGATGTTTTAAGCCACTAAGCTTAAGGTAATTTGTTATGAAGCAGTAGAAAACAAATACACAAAACTTTCTGTATTATTTTTTTATTAAGAGTATGTCTCTTAATAAAAACACAGCACTGGCTGTTTTTTAGGCACAATCTATTAGTTTCTGTCATTAAGGAGTCGTTTCAAAATGTTAAATTTATTGTATCTAGAGTTACATCAAATTATTTCTGTTATCATACTTTAAAGCGTTCATTCATGGTACTTTCTTTTTGTCTTTTTTTTTCTCACTTATTTTTTATTAGACAGCTTGAGCACCCTTTTGTTTCCTTAAAAATGACATATTCTGTTTTTGTCCTTTTAATGGTTGCTCTTACTATCTATACTTAAAATTATTTAACACCATTTATTTCTTAAACCTACGAACATCTATGTGTACTCCTAACAAGACAAGTATTTTAGCATACTGAAGTATAAATTTGGTTTCCCCTCTCATATTGATATTACCTAGAATTGTAATTAGGAATAACTGTACCTCCACAACTTTACATGCTTCTAAAACATCTCCTGGACTGGTTTCTTAATCAGAATGTCCCTAGGAAGTGTTTTCATTTGGTCTTTGGCAAAGCCTATTAGGTCCTTTTTTTTTTTTTTTCTGCCATGCTTTTCTGGACTCTATTATAGCTCCATATATTTTTAGAAAATAAAAGATGCATGTCAATGATCCAAGTAGCCATGTCAAAAAATTAAATTATAGAAAGTAGAAGGAAGAAATAACAAGAACAAACATTAATGAAATGTAAAAAGCTTAAAAATCAAAAAACTCAACAAAACTAAAACTGGTTATTTCAAAAGACCAACAAAATTAACAATACTGTCAGAAAGACTAATCAAGAAAAAGAGAAAAGGCACCAATAAGCAATGCCAGAAATGAAAAGGGAGACATCTCTACAGAGGGTACAGTATGTGAAAGTATTACAAGATGATATTATGTTAAATGTTACACCAATAAATTTTTTATGAGGTCTTACAACATAAGAGTATTTTTATTATGCCTTCACTTTGGAATGAAAGGAAAATTTTGGTAGTAACAAATTTGGTTCCTGGCTTCTTTTCCCTTAAAACTTAAACTGTTGTTCCATTATTGTCTAAGTTTCATTGCTTCTGTGGAGAGATCTGATCGACTCTAATTCTTATTCTTTCACAGGTAGTCTGCTTTTCCTCTCTGAAAGATGATAGATTTTCTTTGGACTTTGATATTCTCTGTCACTCTCGTGTATCTAGATTTAGGTTTTGTTATTGGTCCTTTCTACTTAAGCACTCTCTCAATTAACATTTTTTATCTCATTAATTCTGAATTTATCTCCAGTATTTCCAAATATTTCCTTATCTTCATTTTTATATTTCTCTGCTTCAATTCCTATTATTCTAGCGTTAGTACTGCTTTTCCTTCTAGCCATATTTTTTATCTTTCATTGATCCTTTCTTGCTGTGCTTCAATCTTCCAACTTACCATTTCTTTTTCCAGTTAGGTTCACCACCTTCTTACAGTCTCATCTCCTGGTTTCTCTATTTCATCTATTATAATGTTCAAATATAACATTTGTACTTACTTTCTTATGATTTTTTTACTTGTTTGATATTGCTAATATTATCCTTTATATTCTTCAATGTATTTGTCATAATGATTTTAAATTTTTCTCCCATCTATTTCAATAGCTCTGCTTCAGAAAGTATGCTAATTCTGTTTTAGATAGTATAGAAATATAGCTTATTCGGTTTTTGCATTTCTTTTATAATAATATTATTCCTCAAGACTCAATTTATTTTGTCTTATGACTTCACATTTAGCTTCTCTTTTTGGATCCTGAATGTTGGGGCTGGGGCAGGGGGGAGTAAGCCTAAGCCTATAGCTAAGCAGACTTCAGCCTGCAATGATGGTGGTACGTTTAGAAAGATGAGGGATGATGAAGCTTAGTGCAGAGAGCTCCTAGCACCACAGACCTGCTATGCCAGGAAATCCTCTAACCTCAGCTTTACCTTTAAAGACTTTAGGAGAAATAGTATGGAGAAATGAAACCTCCCAAGGTTATGACACATCAGCCTAGGAGGTTTGGAAGACAGGGAGTATAAAAGGAAATGCTCAGGGCAGTTTTTAATTTTGCAGTTGTTTTTATCAATTCCTTGCCCTGGAAAGGCTTTACAATGCCTGTATACCCTGTGGACACCAGCAGCAGCAGAGTGGTCCACGGGGGTCTAAGATTTTGATGTAGTTAATGTCCATGACAGGCACCTTGTGCTAGACTCCAAGAAGCAAAAGCAGATCCTCCAACCAAAGGTTTGTCTGTGGCCTGAAACTGCCTTCTCCTCTTCCACTTTTACCATTGTCTCTCATCCTCCCCCTACACCTTCAAAAAGCACCAGCTCAAGTAGCTTTCAGAGCTGGCTTTTAGGGATAGCCCTCACCATTTTCACTGCATTCTTTTTCTCTATGCAACCTCAGGTCTGTCCTAACATCACCTGTGAGCTTCAGCAGAGAGATGACATTTTTATCAAGAAGAGACAATCTTCTAGGCCCAATAGAATTGAAAAGTACTACCGATCCCATGAAGCTCATAAACTTGAATATTTGGTGTATCAAACATCAAACCCCTTTTGGTAGCTGTAGCCACGTGGGATGCCATTGTTTAATTAGTTAATTCATTTGTGCAGTGATTTAGTACAACTGAGCATTTATATCCACTCCCAATAAACTATATGAGAACTGAGAAGTCCTAGAACATGGTGACATTACTCACATATTCGAAAAAGTTTCATTGAACAATTTCCATATGCCAGTCTCTAGGCTATGGAAACAAAAGTAATTAAGATTAAGTACTTGTCTTCAAAGGGACCTTCACTAAAAGAATTATGATTGGGATAAAAATTAAATGCATTCATAGGATTTGTACAAAGTCCTAATAGAGCATAGAGGAGGGAGCTCCTAACTTACCAGGGAAATGTGCAAAGAATTCCCAAAGACACGTCACCTGACACTGTGGCACAACAGCAAGATCATGGTGTTCTGGACTCTCGGCAAACTTCTTACTAACCAGACTGCCCTCAACTACTCCAAAATCTCTACACAAGACTCTTCTTGCCTTTGCAGAAAAACAAAATCAAAAGAATCTGATCTGTTACTGCCTTAGTCTAGGTAGTCATCAGCTCAACCAGTTTGGCATATACTGGTTCTAGATTCTGGAAAGTGTGGTTGTGTGGTAAGCCAGCAGCTGCCTACCCAGAGGTGGGTGGACTTACACATGTACCAAGGGGTGAGTACCTGTGCTTTTGAAACACTGACATCTGGTCATATATATAGTACAGATGAGGGTGTGAAAAGTGTGAGAATTTTATCACCTTTTCATTACTATTTAATTTTTATCATATCCTTTTTCTAGAACCACTGAGTAAGTCAGTTCTGTGAGCAGAGTTAGAAGTCACAGCTCTTGAACCTCCAGCATGCACCTTAATATTGAATCTGTATGAGTCCTACAGCAATGTAGCAAGGTTATCTCACCTCTCCCATCCCTTACTCTATATGAAAAGATTTTGTAAATAAAATTTACCAATTGTTTATTTAACAAAAGTGTGTTTGGTGTCACTATTTCCTAAGTACTGGGGTAGATGCTAGGGATATAAAGTAACCAACACAAAGATTTCCTGCTTCATAGAACTTACCATTTTATGGGGCAGACAGACTTTGAACAAGTAATTATAAATACAATGAATGCTATGAAAGAGAAGAACAGAGTACTGTGGAAGCATCAAAAAAGCGTTTAAAAAGGTGGCTTCCTCTGAAGAACTAATGTGGGAAATTGAGATTTCACATTAAAAGCAATAGGGCTAGAATTGTATGCTTCATTTTTTAGAGGTCATATTGTGAATGGCTGTGCTTCTTCCATCAGGATACCCAGGAGGAATCTAGAAGGCCACAGGATAAACACAACACATATTTCTGGGGCTAGAGTTTCACTTAAAGATTTGGAAAAACAAACATATTTTATATTATAACAAATATAGATGTATTATGGAGTAGACTGTATGCATGTTAAAGATAAAAGATGAAACTTCAAAGAAATTTCACACTTGCTGTGATTCCCTTTGAACTACACCCCCAGACTCCCTAGGGGTGTATATTCATTCCCCTCTGCCTTTAGGGATACTTTATTAAAAAAAAAAAAAAAAAACTGTTTAGCAAGCAGTAGAAAGAGCATGGAGTCAAACATATTTGGATTTAGGGCCTGGTGCCATTGAGAATGGCTGGGTAGCTTTCACTAAGCCAGGTAACCTCTGTGACTCTTTCCTTGGGGATAACATAGAGGTAATGTCTACAGCAACATTGCTGTGAAGATTTAATCAGGTAGCAAATGGAAAATTTTCAGGGCACTGTTTGCTACAAAATAGACACTCAATAAATATTAGTTACCTTCTCCCAGTATCAGTGAAAGACAGTTTCCTAACATTCTCATTGCTTAAACTCAACACAGCTAGAATCACAGAAGGAACAACCGAAGAAAGCAGGTTTTAGAAAGCCCCGTGTTATGTTCCCATCTGTTTATCCATTAGCATAATAGCTACTGTAATAACAACTAACAAATGTGAGTGTATGTGTGGTGAATCTGAAATGCTTGTAAACTGTAATTTAAGGAAACAAAACAAACAAACCTACCCATTTTCCATATGTTGGTATGTTTTTACTCTGTTGCTATTTTTAACCATTTTGTATTGATTATAACACACACAAAAAAGCCAAAAAACAAAAACACAGGACTGTATTCACTCCTCTTCTGAATGGAGTATAGGATTAAATAGTATAAGAGCTCTCAGTAAACTCTAAATCTTTATACAATTGTAACGTGTAATTATTTTATTATTATAAGGATCATGCTAGTGAAGCTGTTCTGTGGTCCTCAAAACTAGCTACTTCTGTATCCAAGCAGTTGGCATATTCCCTTTTTCTTAAACTGAGTTTTGACTGAATTTTCCTCTCTCCTTCAATGCCCTAAGTCCCAATAATGAGGCAAACTGAAAAATTTAGGAACTTAGCTATGGATAAGAGAGGAAAATCTGATTATGTCTTGCTATTTTTCAAATAAGATAGATAGATATAAGATTCATTGAATTTTTTCCCAAATGTTTCCTATTAAAGTGGAATTGAATGTCTTAATATTGCAACAGAATAGTTTCCACTTATTTCACCTAATGGGACAAAGGAAAAAGAAAATATATCAGGGTTGTGTTTGTTCTCCAATCTCTGTTCCTTAAAATATATTATTTTGTAATTAAAATGCTATGACATGAACTTGAGCTGTTGAGTAAATATGCAGTGAAGCAAATAGGAGAAAGTTCATTAGGAATGTGGTATGTCTAAGCCATTGGCAATGGTGAAGATCAATGTCGGTTCACCAGGTATTAACAGGCTCATCATCTGCATTAGAGAAGGTCCAGGGAAATGATACCCAGTGTAGATGAACACGACTGCCTGCCACGTTCTAAATGATACAAAGGGAGGCTTTAGTTCTTCACAGTCCTCAAGATTGGAATAATAGAATTACGGTCTGTCCAGTGTCAGAAGAACCAAGAATTCTAGGTGCCCTAAAGCAAGATAGTAAATAACTGTCTTTGAATTATATAAATGGATAGATGTCTGATGTTTACTTAATGTCTTTGATAATGGCTATTCCACATCATTGCTTACTTGCAGGACTGAATTACTCTAACAGCTAGATGTGGGACAGAAATCATTTCCCACTTACCACGAGGGCAATCATAGCAAATACATTAACTTCTGACCCTGACTTAGCCAATATAAACAGAAATCAGTGTCAGTATTTCCCTCATTACAATGTCATCTGGCCAACCTTCTCTGCTGAGGTTTCTCTTTTGTGTTGGCCTCATGGGAAGGTGTCATCTCACCACACACCCCAGCAACTTCAGTATTTGCAGTGGTTCATGCATTCTTGCAGCAAAGATCTGGCTCCTCCCCCAGGTGGAAATCTTCCCACTGAGGCCTCAGACCTATAGAGAAAGGCAGAGCTTCTTTTGTTGAAAGTGAGGAGAAAGAAATGCTATACCTCAAGCTTTCATAGCTATTTTCTCTATCCATTCTTTTTCATGGATTTGTAAAGAACCAAGTTCTTTTACAGGAATTTTGGGGTCTCTGGAAGCTTTTGAATTCACTGGGTCACTTCAGGAGCTTAAAATGAATACTGGAAGTTACACTGTAGGTGCTTAATACATATCTTTAATAATGCTAAGATTCTTGGTTAATGTGCCTTTCTTTTCTGAGTAAAAATATTAAAGAGATCTTTCCATTATTCTGTATCTTTGAGTATTTCTTAAAGTGAAATTGGTCTCCATGGATAGAAGATAAGGGTGCTCTAATTCTGAAGCCTCAATACTAAATCCATACCTCTCTGGAAGACTTAGTATAAAAATCCGTTTGGGTTCTTTGGTTGTAAACAATAGAAACTGACTCTAGGTAACGTAAGCTAAAAAGAACATCAGGGACCTAACAAAAACTGAACAACAAACCTTTAGAAATAAAAACAGACAGGCAATTCGTTGGGACAGAAAGTACCTGGATGTCATCTCGCCAAAGGGATTTCCTGATAGAAATCAGGGTATGTTAGGAAGCAAGATGGGTGATAGATTAGTCATACGTATTCTGCTTTTTTGTTAGAGAATGCAATATTCCTGACAGATTGTGTTATAGATTTATTTGCACCCTCAATCATTCCACAAAATTGGTGCTGAGTAAATAGTTATTGTATTATAATATAAATAATATATTATAAATAGTTAATAGTGGTCAAGATTTCTTAAGCATTAACGTTTAAATGCAGTTTTTCACCAAACTTGGGATTTTGGATGTCAGTGGTATGCCATATCACCCTCTCCTTTATGAAATCCCTACTTTCCTTACCAGAGTAATACTACCAAGTAACAGTTATTATAAGAAGAACTGAGAACCTTGTTTTCTCACAACCATAGAACTAAATCAAAGCCAAGATTTTGATCACAGATATTCATTAGAATAGTGAATTAAATGAATACCTGTCTGTGATTTTTAACTCAAAGATTGATGTAAAGTTTCATCAGAATTTCTGAAGTGCATAATCTGCAACATGTGTAAATCCAAAAGCTGTAACAGCATCCTTCCTCTACGTAACACAGTTCTCTATTCTTACAGTAGCAACTAACTACTTCTATCCTGAATACCCACAGTCTCCAGGCTCTGAAATTCTCCAGAAGTGATTGGCATCTGCCTGCATTTTCGATTACACTTGCTGTGTGTCCCAGATGAATGCTTCTCCTTTTCACTTACATTTTCTTCTCATTTATTTTCTCATTTAGGAAAGGGCTCTGGAGAACAGTACAACTGAAATTATGTCCAGTTAATTTGCAGTTCTCATGTTGTTCTTATTCTGCATTGGCAGTAATAAATCTTCAAGACTTTGTCCTCATGTAGTTTGATCTCTGAGGCATGTGGAAAGTTGACTTCTTTTTAAGGTGGGTTAGGACTGTATCGATTGATATAGTTTAATTTGAACATCAATCCAGCTGTCTACTCACTGTAGGGAAACTTTTGAGAGGTATGAACCTAGCAACTGTGTCAAGAGTCCTGGGTTTAACCAGATATGATTTTAGAGAGATAATTTTACAGCCCTGAAATTTCAGTGATGATGCCATTCATCTTATAAGGTGGTTGTGCAAATTATCTGATATGATCTATTCATTCAACAAATATTATTCAAGCTCCTACCAAGCAGCAGTCCCTATCCTAGGCACTGGGAACACAGAAGTAAATAAAACAGACAGACCTTGCCTCATGAACTTGCACTGTATTGAGAGAAGAAACATTAAACACATAAATACATATATAAATAGGATAATTTCAGATAGTAATAGGTTATTTGATGAAAATGAAAAGGGTAAAGGAAAGGGGGTGATGATAGCTAATTTAATTAGGATGGTTAAATAAGACATCTCTGAGAAGATAACGTTTGAATAGAGATGTGGATGATGGAAAGAAGCTGGCCAGGCAGAGGTCTGGGGAAACTGCTTTCTGGCATAAAGAGCTAGTGAAAGGCTTAGGAGAAAGAGTTTGGTGTGTTGCAAGATTATCTGCCTGGAGCAGGATGGGCAAGACAATAAGCAGTAAGAGATAACATGGGAGAGGTATGCAGAGACCAGACATCGAAGGAGAATAAGAACTTTGGATTTTATTCTGATTGCAGTAAAAAAGCCATTGAAGGTTTTCAGTCAGGGGAATAATAAAATTGAAATATTAAGGTCCTATTTTCTGCTGTTTTAGAATTGGTTGTAGAAGGCGAGAGTGGAAACTGGGAAACAAATTAAGATGATTTTGTCCCACTACAGATTGCCCAGGGATTTAAATGTATGGCCATGAATATAGTGAGAAGTGGTATATTTTGGAAGTAGAATTGACAGGATTTTCTGATTAATTGGGTATTGAGAAATTGTGCTGAACTGGGAAACTAATTGTTTGAATAGTGATGCTGTTGTGGAATATTAGGGAAGAAGTAGGTTGGGAGGGCGGTGGGACTAGAGGAAAATAAGCAAGTGGAATAAAAAAATAAGATTTTTTTGGACATGTTAAGCTTGAGACACCTTTTAACCATCCAAGTGAAAATACCTGTATGAATCTAGAGCTCAGGGTAAGAAATGAGAGTTGGAAATACAATAAATAGGCATTGATATACATATAACAAGTGCTGAATCCAGCCAGCCAGCTGGCAGCTATCTGTATATAATATTTTCTATTTACCTTCTTACCATCTACCTGTATAATTATAATTATAGATACTCAGTAAATATGAGTGGATCTGAATCACAAAACTGTATGAAATAGATTCCATCATTTTTTTTTAACATGTAATCCTTTAGCCTTATGAAATCTGAAGTCAACAGTGAAAGGTATAAATTTTTCTTAATATTGCCAAAAGAATCCATATATGAACAACAACTGAGAGATACCCACAATCTGGACTTCATTAAAAAAAAATTTGTCTGAAGAATGTATAGGGTTAGTGGTCTTATCATTAGCTTAAATTTCTTTCTGTCAGGCTTTCTTTAATTTATCTTTAGGATTAACATCTTGTAAAATAAACTTGGAGACCTTCTTAGGAAGAAGGAGAGAAAAAAATTAAAAAATAATTGTCATTTACAAGAAGAAAAGACTATGCTTGAAAAACCTAAAGAAGATTTGCCATCAGATTCACATTATGGATAAACATAATGAGATAGAGAGAAAGAGAGAGAATGAGAAAATTGATGGTACCATACAATAAACACTTGGCACTTTGCTTTGAAATACCTTTTATTTCTGAGACTCAGAACTGGAGGCTGGGAATGAGCAAGTGAAATAACTGAGAAGTAACCAGAAGGCTACTACTACAAAAAGAATAATAGGTTTCTATACTGATAAGCTGGGGAGATTTTTGTTAAGAAAACATGCAGTCGTTGGTGGAATTTTATTCATCTACAAAATTTCAGGCTTCTTGGATTCAGAGAATATAATACTTGCTAATCATTTGAACCATAAGATAACATTTTAATGAGGATTACATGATTTCACTGGAAGGGAAAATGTTCTAAATCCTTCCACTCGAAATTGACGGCTTGTATTTAAAACTGTCTGACACATTCTAAAGTCTGAATATAGATTTAACACTAGGCAAGCAAAGCCGGGTCCGGTTTTGTCAGAATTTTTCCAGAACTGCATTGTTTGATGTTAGAAATCTAGATTTTTGTTGTAGTTCCCCTTCTTTACGCTAGGGCAAGAGAGTCTAAATCATTGGAGGTAATGGAATCAGAAATAACCTTTCACACTTTGTTCCCAGCCTGAGCCCCATGGGCAAAAATTGTTTCTGTGCTGCCTGCACAGCATTTCCCAGGCTGCCTATCAGACTGTGAAAGCTTTTCCGGAAGAGAGAGCATAAGAGAAGAGCATCGCAGGATGAGTACACATAGGATAAGTCACATCAAGGGCAAAAATGTAGACCAACATACAGCTGCAGAAAGGAACAAAGTATGGTTAAAAGGAGCCCAACACAACTGAGGTGGTGAATATGAAACCCAAAGGGATGCTCAGAGGTGATAAATGGCAAAAATTAAGAGCTCTGGCTTTGGGACCAGATTGCCTCCCTCTCCCCTGGCTCTGCCCCTGAGTAGCTGTGTGACCTTGAGCAAGTGGCTTAACACATCTGTGTGTTGATTCCCCAACAATATAATGAAGACAATAGTAGCACGTACCTCAGAAGCTACTGTGAGAGTTAAGTGAGTTAGTATATTAAATAGATTTAAAATAGTACCAGTCAAGCAATAAGCCCTTAGTAAATATTTAGCTTTCATTTTCAAAACTTAGGAGAGCTTAAGAATGAGTTAAGGGACTTCCCTGGTGGCGCAGTAGTTAAGAATCCGCCTGTCAATGCAGGGGACACAGGTTCTATTCCTAGTCTGAGAAGATCCCACGTGCTGTGGAGCAGCTAAGCCCGTGTGCCACAACTACTGAGCCTGCGTGCCACAACTACTGAAGCCTGTGTGCCTAGAGCCCATGCTCCGCAACAAGAGCAGCCACTGCACTGAGAAGCCTGCGCACCACAATGAAGAGTAGCCTTTACTCACCACAACTAGGGAAAGCCTGCACGCAGCAACGAAGACCCAATATACTCAATAAATAAATAAATAAATAAATAAATAAATACTGAGAGAGAGAGTGAGTTAAAAATTATGTGAGGTGAAGTTTAAAGTGGTATTCACAGTTAGTCTTTATTCTTACCCTAGGACATTCTTAGTAGGAAAACACACACACACAGAGTCAATCCAATGATGGGGCATGGGTGAGGTGGGGTGAGGAACACTTAAGGAGCAGCCTGGTGTGTTTCAACCTAAAAATAATAACCAGAGATTAAAGAACTCAGTTATGACTCCAGAGGAAAAGAAAAAGTAGAACTTTCTTCAGGGCATGTTATTGATATTTTATGAGAATTTGATAAGACAGAGCATTAGAGAGTGAGTGCTAAATGTGTGCAGGGTAATAAAGACTTCAGAAGGTAATGAGTCTTGGACCCTGCACACATAAGTTGCTCTAAGAGGCTTAGTAATTACTTAAATGAAAGGACACTGCCATTTCCATAATCACAATTCAAATCTGGGGGTCACTTACGGTCGATAATGTTATTGATGCCATTCCATCTTCTGTAGCATGTTAAAAGCTTCTTAGCTTTTAACATGAAGAAGCTTAGAGCAGTTTCCTGTATCTTGTTCATTTCACCATCATTTCCATGAGATGTTTTAGTCTTGTGTTTAAAACATTTTAAATACTAGAACCTTCTCATGGAAAAGCTTTGTGGTCTAAATGTAACATCAAAAATAGAAATGTGAATAACAAAGAAATTTTAATAAAAACAAGGTAGGACTTAAAATAGTGATTTTTAAATTTTCATACTACTGAAAATGTTCACAGACAAAATATGGTATCTTGTCATCTTCAGGTGAATCTGGCAAATTTATGCAAAGTATACTAAGATATACTAACACTAAAATACTCCTTTATACTTGAGATTGTTCTAAATAATCTCCACCAAAATTACATGACAGAGTCGTTACTCTCATGAGTTAATATATCGATAATTCATGCCCAATGTCTCTTCATAGGAATAACTGAGGTAACAGCAAGTAATTTACAGTGTCAAGGGTCGCCAAGACCACCCCAGGTTTGATGATTCCCTATAAGGACTCATAGGACCCAACCTATAGTCACACTCATGACATGTTACAGTGAAGATTTATTACAGTGAAAAGATAGAAAGCAAAATTCAGCAAAAGGAAAAGGCACATGGGGTGAAGTTCACAGGAACCCAGACACAGACTACCCAGGATCGTCTTCCAGTGGAGTCACAAAGAACGCAAGTGCTTCATTTCCTCACCCAAAGAGTTGTAACAACGTGTGTGAAATGTTATCTGCTAGGGAAACTTGTTAGAGACTAAGTGCCTGGGATTTTACTGGAGAGTGGTCACGTGGGTACCTTCTGCATAGTATGCACCAAAACTGCAGACTCCCAAAAGGAAAGCAGGTGTTCAGGCATAAACCATACTGTTTACATGAATAGCTTAGGCACAGTGAGCCTCTGTTATCGTTTAGGGAAATTTTTATGTCAGCGTAGGGAGGTATTTGCCAGTCAATGTGTCAGATACCAGCCCAGGAACAACTTTTTAACCAGTGCTTTCTAAGGATAGCCGTCTCAGGCTCTCTTCTGCACATGCACCAAGATAAATTTTTGGACCAGTTTTTAAGACTGAGAAGGGAGTTTAGCTTTCCTGACAGCTCTGAACTTGACTTGCCTAATGAAACTGTCAGAAATGGTAGCACAGCTCCATGATGTAGGTCACTGCCAACTGACAAGTGTATAGGCTCTGCTAATACCATTTATCACTGCCACCTAACCATTGCTTTTCTAATGTTTTTTTTCCCTCTAAGGAACCATTTTTTACCCACCATGACCCATTTTGTTAAGAACTTTTATTGAGATATAATTGACATACAATAAACTACATATATTTAAAGTGTACGATTTGATTTTTTTTTCTTATTAGTAATGTATACATGGCAATCCCAATCTCCCAGTTCATCCCACCCCACCCCCCACTCCACTTTCCCCCCTTGGTGTCCATATATTTTTTCCCTACATCCCCACCATGACCCATTTTAAAGAAAAGAATCTGATGGACCACTTAGAAAGATCAGAATCCTATCTACCAAAAGGATGTCTGTCTAATTCTCCTAAAGGGCATCTTCACAAATATCAAAATAAACAGACAGATTTCTACGTCAGAGATTCAGGAATCTTAAAGAAATTACAATCAATTCTTGTTTTTCTTCAAAATTTTAAGTTTCAAAATGGGAGACAAGAAGTGTAGAGGTCATTTTTGACACTCCCCCTTCTCACATTTATATTATCAATTATTAAAGTTTGTCAGTGTCAGTTCCTAAAACATTTCCCAAATTGTCTACTGCTCTCCCCATCCACTCTGCAACTCCAGTCCAAGCTACCATAACTGCATGATGCTATAATGATATAGACTCCTAACTGACCTTCGTGTACCCCGTTTTGATCCTGCCGTAGCCATTTTCTATCTTATAGGCAGAGTGACCTTTTAAAAACACAATCATCTCAGGTTTCCCTTCAACATCCTTCCATATATTGATAGCAAAAAACACCTAGATCATTATCAGATTCTGCGTTATCTGGCCCAGGCCAACCTTAGTAGCCTGACTTCATGCCTTGATGTCTCTTGCTTTCTGAGTTACAGCCATAGAGGCCTTATACAACCAAGGATCTGCCCACTAGCTACTCTTCCTTCTTTATTAGTTGATTTCTACTCATGTTCCTACTCTTGACTCACAGTATTACCTCCACGGGGGACTCTTTCCTAACTGTTCCTTTCTCCCAAAGCACATTCATGAACACACACACACACACACACACACACACACACATTCTTTGTTGTATTCCTCTGCTGGAGTATGTTAGCATCTTGCAATTCTCACACACACACACACACACACACACACACACATTCTTTGTTGTATTCCTCTGCCAGAGTATTCGTTAGCATCTTGCAATTCTCCTTCACAGATATATCAGAATTATAATTGATTAACTGCATAGTGATGTGTATGTTGCATATCTCTATTTCTAGAATATAAGCTACCTGACAAAGGTAGGAATTCCTTCATCTTATTTATTGCTGTATCTCCAGTATCTATCACAGTGCCTTACACTTATTAAATGCTCAACAAATATAGATTGAATGACTCCATCAATATCTCTTTATTCCCTATGCTTCACAGTCCTTAACATGTCACTAAACATAATCAAAACAGACCTAACAAATACAGGCAGATTACTTGCTATGTACATGGGTGCAATCTCATGAGATTTCACGTTTCTACTCAGAATGCAATATTTTCTATTTGTTGTTGTTTTTGTGTCAGTTTCGTGTTTTAGTGTTTATAAAGAAAGATTTCTGAGAGACACCTAAAAGAGATGATAGAATATAATGATTAGAAAAAAAGGGAGGAAGTACCTTTATCAACTACGTCCTGCTGTGTGCAAAGCCTAAAGTATGTGTTTTTCCACATTTTCTACCAAATGTTTAGATGAGTTTTATCTCTCTTCCTCAATGAGCCACTTCTACCACCTGAACCAGATATCTAGTATGCGCCCGTGGATCCTTCTTAGTTCCCATCTAAAAGGACATAAAAGACATAATTATTTCCTTTGATTACCAATCACAACCTCATTTCACTTAGGACTTACTCATAGATGTTGAACTATGAATGTTGTCTTTGTTCCCCTGTCTGTATCATCTTCCTGCTTATTCATTTTGAAGACCAAGGCATTTAGAAATTCTCTTCCTATTGTCTTGGATTGAGCTAAATTAGAAATTTTTGAATTTAGTCTTTATACAAGTATAATTCATAAATCAAAATATCACTAATTGTAAAGCACAAGTTCTCATATGTGTTGAAATTAAAATAGTGTATTAGTCAGTGTTCTCCAGAGAAACATAACCAGTAGCATATGTATCTATATAGAGATAGATAACCAGATAGATAGATAGATAGATAGATAGATAGATAGATAGATAGAGAGTGATTTAAAGAGATTTATTATAAGAAATCGACACACGTAATTGTGGAGACTGGGAAGTCCCCACAATCTGCAGTAGGCAAGCTGAAAACCCAGGCGAGCTGGGGGTGTCCTTCCAGTCTGAGGGCAGAAGACCAAAGTCCTAGCTCAAAGACAGTCAGGCTGAGAGAGAGCAAATTCTTTCTTACTCTGCCTTTTTGTTCTATTCAGGCCCTCAATGGTGTCCAACCACACGGGGTGGGGGGGCAATCTGCTTTATTCAGTCTACCAATTAAAGAGCTAATTTCATCCAGAGACGTCCTCACAGACACACCCAGAAATAATGTTAATCAACTACCTGGGCAAGTCAAGTCAAAACATAGAGTTAACCATCACAAATAGCATCTTCCTAGATGTTCTAGTTGCAAAAATGTAAAGTCTTCCCTTTCCTTTCTCTTTCCGCCAAATAAGAAACACATAATTAGTTTCTTCAGTTATATAATAAATACACCATTGGTATTAACCCTGAAAATGTACCTTACCTATTACCCAAACCATGCTTCCCAGGACTTTTCTTACCTGACTTATATGAAATCCAACCACAACATTATGCTTACACAGCATTTTGAAAGATTTCTCTCCAGACTTTAGTTTTCATTTTATGTATATGACAATTAACTCAACACGCTGGGCACTTGTTTTTCACGGTTGGAAACCTTTTGATATGTTAAGTGATATGACTGACCTATTTCCCAGCCGTAATAACATTGGTTATTACAAGGTGACGAGTAGAAATTATTCACTGATCACAGCATAGCAATAGCTAGGCATAAACATCTATACTTATTCTCCTCTCTCAATTATTTTCTACTTTGTTAGTATGCTTGAGCCTGGCAAATTACTCAGAGCATGAACTACATTATTTTCTGGTCATTACTGTAGAGCAGTACAGTTGTAATGGAAATACCTCTAAATTTTTGTATAGTAAACAACTTGGCCTCACCCAAAGAGGTCTAGCATGTGTCCTCAGCTCTTGGGAGGCAATCTGGAAATGCTTGAAATTTCCTGTTTGATTGGAGTGTCTTTGTATTCATGATTGGCCCCTGTAACCTCACCTGACAGTTTGTGCTAATGAAGTGACTCATGGTGAAGCACTCTGGCCAGCTGATATCAGTCTGACCTCTGAGGAAAGGGATGGCTGAAGACCATGCCCAATCACATGGGCAATCAATCCATCAATTATGCCTATGTAAGGAAGCTTCAATAAAAAATAAAAACTCTGGACACCAAAGTTTGAATGAGCTTCCCAGATTAAAAATACTCTTTGCACATTGTCAGAAGTTGAAATTAGGAGAGTAAAGTGTCCTGAGAACAATAGAAGCTTCACATGGGGAACATTCCTAGACTCTGCCTTTGCATGTCTTCCTTTGGCTGGTTCTAATTTGTATCCTTTCCCTGTAATAAACCATAACCACAAAATAGATAATTAGTGGGAAGTTGCTGTATAACAAAGGGAGATCAACTCAATGATGGGTGATGCCTTAGAGGGCCAGGGAGGGTGGGAGGGAGTTGCAGGAGGGAGGGGATATAGGGATATATGTATAAATACAGCTGATTCACTTTGGTGTACCACAAAAGCTGGTACAAGAGTGTAAAGCAATTATATTCCAATAAAGAACTTAAAAAAAAACAACAAAAAAACATGTTCAGTTTGGATAACAAACTTTATAAACTACACAGTATCTAAGGTAATATAAATTACTCAGAAACAACAAAAAAAGTTTGAATGACAGGTAATTTATTCTGGTTATGAAGGTATAAAGTCTGAGAAGAGCGAAATTTGTGATAAAATTAATAAAGAAATGTATTTCATACACACAAAAAAAACCATAACCATGAGTATAATAGCTTTCAGTGAGTTCTGTGAGTCCTTCTAATGAATTAACCAACTTGAGGGTGAGTTTTAGGAGTCTTACCAAACTTGCAGTTGTCAGAAGTGAGTCTTGAGAACTGTGCGTTCAGAATTTGCAGTTTGCTGCAAATGGCATTAAACTGCAAATTCTGAACGCACAGTTCTCAAGAGATTGTCATACTGAGTGAGATAAGTCAGACAGAGAAAGACAAATATCATATGATATCACTTATATGTGGAATCTAAAAAAAAAGGCGGCTACAAATAAACTTATCTACAAAACTGAAATAGAGTAACAGACGTAGAAAATAAACTTATGGTTACTGGGGGGTAAGGAAGGGGGAGGGGAAAATTGGAAGATTGGGGTTGACATAGACACATTAATACATATAAAATAGATAACCAATAAGGACCTACTGTGTAGCACAGGCAGCTCTACTCAATACTCTGTAATGGCCTATAGGGGAAAAGAATCTCGAAAAAGAGTGGATATATGTATATGTATAATTGATTCATTTTGCTACATACCTGAAACTAACACAACATTGTAAATCAATTATACCCCTATAAAATTTTTTAAAAAAGAAAGAATTTGCAGTTTGTCTGATGCCAAGTAACATCTAAAAGCAAAACAGAATAGAAAAACATCATCCTACATAAATAGTACAAATATGGGGAAGCATGTTTTAGGAGTCACACATCAAGGAATGAAAAACAACTACTTGATATCACAAATTAGTAAGTGTTATAGCCACAGGGTGCCCTACAAAGAAATCCATGCCATGTAGCCTTTTCTGATGTATACTTTTAATTGTGATCTGTTATTTGACCTATTTTTCTCACAGTATTTTTTAAACAAAATTTCATGAACATTTACAGGAGGCTGCAGAGCAAAGATTTATTGCCTAAAAGCTTGGGAAAAAAATCCACATCTATTAACATCTTTACCCCAGTACCTTTGTTATATTCATTACTACTGTCTATTTCTGAACACATATTCTGGCCCTAACTGACTATATAGTGTTTTCTTATTCCAGGGCTTGACATACATTTTCATTTCTTTCTGGAATATTGTCTTTCCCATTCTTTGTCAGATTAACAGCTACTCATCTTTCAGGTTTAAGTTAAATTTAGGTTTTTATACATTTATTTATTACTATTTGCAATTATATTTGTATATATATACATGTTTATGATTTATATCTGTATATATGTATGTACTTGACTACTTAACTGTAAACCTTAGTCTGTTTTATTCTCCATTATATCTTAATGTGTTTTATATAATACATGAACCATAAGAGATGCTATTTAAAAAGAAATCTTACCTGTCTTAACTGTGATCTTTGCAAATTGGTTTTAGGGATGTAAGATATTTGGTTGACGGGATATAAGGAATAATGAGTTGGAAAGCTTCGCAATTGTTTGTCTCCAGAGATGAAGAGATGAGTGAAACAACAAGCAGAAAATGCCTGCCGCAGATAATGAAGAAAAGGGTTTGAGAGTCTATACATTCTTTTGGGGTAAGAATGGGGTAAGAAGACTAGAAATCTAGCAGGAGGTCCAATTTGACTGAGACAGAGAGGGTGCTTAAAGAGCCTCTGGGCAAGGGATTCATAATAAAGCAGCAAACAGCTCAGTGTGAGGCAATTGCTGGTGGAATCAATCCATTTGGATCCAGACTGCGGTGGGTAGATTGGACATTGTTCTTTCCCAAGGCCTGGGGCTGAGAAAAAGAGCTGTCTTAGGCACAAATCCAGGTAAATCTCTGTTAAGCTAGAACAAGCTAAATTCTGTGACAAGATGTGTGCACTTATCCTTTACAACCTGTTTATAATTTGTGCCCCAAGATTAATCATGCAAAAGGCAATTTTTTAACTCAGACTGTCTTTCAGTTTCCCTATAGCACCAAGCTCATAGCCACCCAGGAACTTGCACATGCTCTTCCCTGTGTCAGGAACACCCCCTGACCCGTCTGCTTAACTCTTATTCATCCTTCATGCCCCATAGTCAGTGCACTCCTTTTAAAAAACTTTCTCCATTTCACCCAATTTAAACCAGTGCACTGCTGACTTTTTAACAGAAAGTTCTGATGAGACATTTATATGCACTGTTCTTTTATCAGTTCATGACAATTTATATACATTTTTGTGTTCGTGTTTGTTGAACAACTTGTCTCCCTACTAGATTACTAAGGTTAGCATTGTAAGGTTAGAGTTTATGTCCATTTTGTTTACAACTGTACCTCCAGCTCTTAGCACATTGACTGATAAAGTGAATAATAAATACTGATTGAATGAATGAATACCAGTTATGAATGTGTACTGGGCTAATAATCCCATATGGAAAAGGAATGGAAAATTGTCAGAGGCTGTGGCTACGAAGTCTCAAACATATGGAAAACTTCTACTAAATCTGAAGTGATAAGAGGCAATCAAGCATGGCTCCCTTTCTGCTGTGGGCACCTTGATGGTTTCAATGTACCTTAACTACGCTAAGTTTTCTTCAAAATATAATCACAGTTTTCAGGACTGCAGACTGTGAGTTCATGTTAACTGGTCTGGTTGCAAATTAGTAAGTGCATTATGTCATTTTTGTAGTGTACTATCCAAAGAAGAGAGCCTGTCAGGTGGAAATAGAGTAAGTTTCATTAATCCCACTAAACAAGATCAAATGATCCAGAAAAAGGCATATTTTGAAAGAGGTTTCATTTATGCTGAATAAGTAAATTGCCCTGTTAGTGTCCACTAATTTTAGAAATAGAAGAAAAATAAAAGACCCCATGAGTGCATATTAAGTTGGAAGATTTTTTAATCATGTTTTTCAAAAGAAATAGCCTAAAGATGTGGAATAAACTTGACCCCCTTAATATTTTTTTTGAATAACCATATACCAAATATCTGCTTTAGTTACCTATTGTCATAAAACTGGCATTAATTTCTGCCAACATTGGTGAACAGCCAATAGTGGGTGGAACTAATGGGGCCCTACCTTCTGTAATTAGGGATGCCATCTAACTTTGTTACTGCCTTAGATTAGTTCTTAACTGAAATCGCTTACATGTGATTGTTACCGTTAATGGGAAAGGGTATTAAATATGGATTATATCTTTCATAGCCTAGCTAGCTGGGCATCTTGGACTTAATACTCTCCATCTGTGACCCTTTACAATGCATTAAGCATACCTTTTCAGCAGCAGCTCTATTACAGTTAATCATGCTGGGGAAGAGATTGCACTGAACATATTAGCAAGACACTGACATTAACCAAATGCTAGTCAGATGTGTCAAGGAACAAAGAGCTAAGTCTAGACTCTGTATTTTCAATGGACTTTAAGCTTTTAAGTCAATGGTATCTGAGTCTTTCCATCCATCAGTATGGGGATTGCCAGCCTCTCAAATTACAGTGATATGTAGCCTCACATTTTGTTAGTAAAATTATAATAGTCAACTCATGTACCTGTTTAGGAAATTTCAATGCAAAATTTTCTATTTATTTCTCTGTAATGTACATATCCTTTCAATAAAAAGCAATGTGCAGTACGTACATGGAGTTGCAAGAAATAAAACAAGGTTTTAAAATGCTTCAGGAAAAAAAATGTCAAATAGTAAGTACAATGATAATCTTAACAACATATAGAATACACTGTAATAATACTTTTTATTTTCAGAAACTCCATTGTCTCCTGTAAAAATTAGACAGATGGTTTAGCATTATGTATGAAAAATGTAAATGTTAGTAGGAGATATCAAATGTCTGGGAAGATCATGTTTCTCAGAGGCCAGAAACAAAGAGAGGAGACAGTTACTGTACAAGAACTGGGTAACTGGGACATGTGTGTGTCATGGATGATTGTTAAGTTGAATCATTCTTGCTTAGCTTTATACAGTAAAATGATGAAAGGTCTGAAAGGTGGGCCTGATGGGCAAGCCTGCCTTATATTGAGGTTGACCTGAGGTTCGGAAGTAAGCTTTTTAACAAAGAACAAATGTTCCTATGGTTCAGTGTGGGACATAGGTGAGAGTGTAGAGCAGTAGTTGACTTATGGAGATTATAGATTTGGTGCTATTTAGGAAGAAAATATTATTGAAAATATTCTAACCTATCTACATGTAGCTTAGAGCTTCATCAGTTCCGTACACTTTATTAGTTCCGTAGAGTAACTTTAGTTCTTCTTAGGGAATCCTTCATTGTATGTGTAGGGTCCTAAATTTTAAAAATACACTCCATATTTTTTTGTGTATTTAAAGCCTTAATATTTATATAACCTTTCTCTCAAAAATTCTGCTAGTAATTATTATTTTTTATTCATAAATTATTAGATAACACATATATGGTATTTACCATGAGGTAGTCAAGGTCTACATACTTTATATACATCTAAATTCTCAATTAATTCTCTTAAAAAATTTTTTATTGAAGTATTGTTGCTGTTACAATATTATATGTTACAAGTGTACAATATAGTGCTTCATGATTTTTAAATGTCATACTCTATTTATAGTTATTATAAAATATTGGCTATATTCCCCGTGTTATACAATATATCCTTGTAGCTTATTTTATACCTTATAGTTTGTTCCTCTTATTCCCCTACTCCTGTATTGCCCCTCCCCCTTCCCTCTCCCCATTGGTAACCATTAGTTTGTTCTCTATATCTGTGTCTATTTCTTTTTTGTTATATTCACTAGTTTGATGTATTTTTTACACTCCACATGTAAGTGATATCATACAGTATTTGTCTTTCTCTGTCTGACTTGTTTCACTTAGCATAATACCCTCTAAGTCTATCCATGTTGCTGTAATCGACAAAATTTTGTTCTTTTTTATGGCTGAGTAGTATTCCATTGAATATATATACCACATCTTCTTTATCCATTCATCTATTGATGGACAGTTAGGTTGCTCCCATATCTTGGCACTTGTAAATATGCTTCTATGAATACTGGGGTGCATGTATCTTTTTAAATTAGTGCTTTTGTTTTTTCAGATACATACCCAGAAGTGAAATGGCTGGGTCATATGGTAGTTCTATTTTTAGCTTTTTGAGAAATGTCCATGCTGTATTCTACAGTGGCTACACCAATTTACATCCCCATCAACAGTGTACAAGAGTTCTCTTTTCTCCATACCCTCACCAACATTCGTTATTTGTGTTCTTTTCACTGATAGCCATTTTGACAGCTCATTGTGGTTTTGGCATGCACTTCCCTGATGATTAGCAATGTTAAGCATCTTTCATATGCCTGTTGGCCATCTGCATTTCCTCTTTGAATAAAGCCTCAATTAATTCTCATAGCAACCCTATGAAATGGTCACAATTACATTTCACAGGTAAAGACACAGAAATTTCAAGTAGCTTACCTAAGGTCACATAGCTACTGGCACACAAGGCTATGAATCCAAAGGGTCTGATTCCTTGGGACTGTGCTCTTATCTGCTAGAGAATACGGCTTCTTATGAGGGTGGGAATACCAGCTAACTAAAATGATGAAACCATCTTAGATGCAATGACTGGGAATTTGTTAAGAAAGTTGTGGCATATCTACATAATAGGTGACATAACATTATTTTATGCTATGGAACATGGTCATGTTATATTGATTAACCAGAAAAGTGACTTTCGTCAGGGAGTCCGGATACTGTGGAGCAAAATCCCTGGCTAACCAGCAAACAACACGTAGCATGAACAAGAAATAAATCTGTGTTGCTTTAAGCCATTGAGATTGTGGATTGCCTGTTACTGCAGCATAACATAGCCCATCCTAACTAATTTAATGAATAATCAGCAATGCTCTAAATACAAAATGGAATCTGAGGAAACAACCTAAGCATAGTGGTGAAGATGTATTCTAATTATCCAAATGGATTATACTGCAACAGAAAAGGACACAGAAGCACTTTAATTCAGTTGTTTACCTTTGGAATTAGAGGCCTCCATTTTTAAATAACATCTTTTAACTATTACTGATTCTTAAGCTTCAGTCTTATTGTCTAAAAAAGTGAATAATTTGTTGTGAGAATTTAATGAAGCAAAATATGTAAGGCACTTAACACAAAGTCTAGCACACATTAACTCAAACCATAGTAGCTTTTATCATTCATGGGGCACCATCCTAGCAATGTCATAGAGCAACAAGTTGGAGCTAAAATTGTCTTGAGAGGAGATCAGATTTCTTTTACCAGATGAGGACTCACTTGTTTTTACTTCTTTTACTACTTTTAGATTCTGAGCAGAAAAGGTGAGAAAAGGAGAAGCTTGCTCTCATTGTTTAAGGTAAAATGACTACAGCATTTCACATAATCCATATTTCACAAATAAAGAAACCAGAGTTCTTTAGACAAAGTCAAATGCCAGTAAACCAGAATTCCTAATTTCTTTTTGTTAAGTATTCATATTATGAGACACTTTTACTTAATACCTAATCTCATCAATTCAGAGAGTCACAATAACTTGCCTGAGAGGAAAGCGTCCCTAAGACATCACAGAAAAATCATGAAAAATATCTCCAGTCCATGGAGCTTTACCAGGGTGGTCACAGATGTTTTTCACCATCAGAAAAGAACTGGTGTTGAAGAATAACCTACCTTCTTTGATTGAGTTCCCCCATATTGTGTGTAATAGATGAGATTAAGTTTAATCTGAACAATACTAAATTCTTGAATCCTTGTTGGCTTCATTACTCCTTATAACTAAAAACAAACAAGCAAACAATAAATTATGCTAACAGGATCAGGAAGTCTGAGAAGAGATAATATATGTTGTGTTTAACAAAAAACAAAGCAGTGGCGAATAAATGGGAACCTGTGTTAATAAGATAAAATGAATGCCATAATATTAGAATATACTCCTTCTACAAAATTATCAAGTCTTAACATGAACTCTGAACAATCTGATAAAGATGTCTTTAAAGGCTATATGACAAGGAACAAAATGCTATTAGCAAATTCTGCTTTTACCAAGGTTTATATTACCATCCTTTCTCATGAAATGTTTTGAGTGTTTATTTCTCATTAAATATTAATGAGGAGAACATTTATATCTTATAAATTTGAGATAAATTTGCTCTAGGAGTATTTAGGTAGATCCTATACATATTTAAGAGAAGAAATGAGATCAATATCTATATACATTCCCATCTAATAAAAAAAAATGCCTTCTTACTTCCCAAGGGATCCTTTACAACTGCTATTTTAAGTTTAGTAGCTTGAGCCCCTATAAAACAAAATTAACTCTGTCACTGGAAATTTAGAGATCATGTCCTTACTTTATTTATAAAGCACATCCAGGTATTCATAGCGTCTTTTTTTTTCTTTTGAGTTTATACACAAAGAAAAAAAATTGTTGGCAAAATAAATAAAACTTAGATATTGAAATTATTGTGCAAGATAACACAAGTTAGTTACTTTCTCTGTATTTTTACCCTGAAGTCAAATTAAATTTACATATATAATTCTGATGTTATTATAAGTCTAGTTCTTATTTATTACAGAAAATAGATCTCATGAACAGCATTATTTAGATTTTTATTAGCATATTAAAAAGCACAGATTCTTCTCTACTGTCTACAATTTCAAATAATCTAATATTTTTCTATGTCCTGTGAGTTCTAAGCTTTGCTCTTTGAAATCCTTGTGTTCCAAAGAAATACAAATTTCCAGAAGAAGGGATGTATTAAAATATTGTGATATTGACTAATTATCATCACTTTATGCTATAGGGTATGGGGGTAGATTCTATCCTATGGGGTTTGTTCCTCAAATTGATCACCCTGATACATAGATAGACAGACAATAGATAGTTTAGATAGATAGATAGATAGATAGATAGATAGATACATAGATACATAGATAGATAGACAGACTGATCACTTGGCTCTGATTTTATATATTTCACTTGTCTTGATTATTCTATTGAAATAATATTTTTAGGAAGTAGAAAATAAATAAGAAATCAATCCCAGATATTACTTATTTTTGTATCCTATTATGTTCTAATCTTTGAGAATGCCCCATATTTAAAGATCTATTCTGTTGGGTTTATGTTTTGCAATACCACAAGATTTTTTTCTCTTTCTATTTAATGTGTATGATATAACATAGAGTATTTTTTAAATCCATTATTTTGGTTTAAAACATCATTTAGAATGAAGCAATAAAAATCTAACATTTATTTTACTCATATTCCAAAAAGGTTAGTAACGTAATTACTTAAGAGAACTTGCAGATGTGATTTAGAGTTTATAGATTATATTATAAATCATTTATTTAAATAAAAAGCATTTATATTTTTCCTGAGAGTATTTTTTCTGGCATTTTGTATGTGTTAGTGATTGGTATGCAGCCTTAAAAGTTTATTTGAAACAGAAAATAAGTGCACATGCGTACGTACCACAGGCAGAAACAAGATTCCTACGAAGTAAGTATTTCTGAAGCAGCAATTGTTGCCAGTGTTTTTTATCTGCAGCCATATAGCTCATTACCTAGAAAAAGGGAGAGTAGTAAAGATAACACAGAAATGGAAATTCAATCACACCGTTAAGATATATAATTCTAGTTTGAAAAACTTTCCTCTTGCTCACAGTATTTTTGAAAATAATATCAAGAAGAGTAAGGCTATATATCCAGGATGGCTTCTGTAAGGGAAAACAAAAAACAAAAACAAAAAACACTTCTCCTGTGTTTCTCCTTTACTCTCACACTACTACCAGACTCACAACACTTCTAAAACCAGATATGTGGGGTTTTTTCCCCACACCAAGCAATTCTCTGTGATACCAACTGAGTGTCCTACAATATAACTCAATTTGGACACTGTTTACCTGGAGATAGCATCAGATCCCGCAGGTTAAAAGTACTCAGTCCCACAAGGTTTCCTGACAACCCCCTCCCGCCCCCCACTCCCCCCACCGCCAAACACTTCAGAGGCCAAATGCAAGCCCCAGGTTGTCTCCTGTACTTCTGACCAAGTATCTGTAAGTCAGAGTTCTCACAATGCCCTTCTTGAGTGCTAGAATGGCTCACAGAACTCAGGAAAACACTTACTGGTTTATTATGTAATAAAAAATGTTATAAAGGATACAGATGAACATCCAAATGGAAAAGTTGCATTCAGCAAGTTATGGGGAAGGGGCTTAGAATTTCATGCCCTTGTCAGGCGTGCCACCCTCCCAGCACCTCCACTTGTTCAGCAACCCAAATCCCATACTATTGCGATTTTTTTATGGTGGTTTCATCATGTAGCCATGATCAATTACAAACTCCATTTCCCGCCCCTCAACCCTCTCTGGAAGGTGGGGGTAAACTTTCCAAGCTTCTAATCATAGCTTGGTCTTTCTGGTAACCAACCCCATCCAGGAGCCCACCAAGAATCATCTCATCAGAACAAAAGGTGCTCCTTTCACCCAGGAAATTCCAAGGGATTTAGGAACTCTGTATCAGGAACCAGGGTAAAAGATCAAGTTTAGAATAAAAGATGCTGCTAGTGTTCTTATCACTTAGGAAATTATAAGGGTTTTAGGAGCTCTGTACCAGGAACCAGGGGCAGAGACCAAAATATATATTTTCTATTATTTCACAACCTCCTTCCAAGAAATTTGTTGAGAATTTTAAGGTCACAATAAATGGCTCTAGAATAACTTTAAAGGAACAATGTTTATGTTTTTGTCTTCTCCTTTCTCTGTTTCAACAGAGTGCTGTAGACATATCTCTAAAATCTGGTGCAGTATTGTTATTACTTATTCTGATGTCCATTTGACTTACTATATTTCATAGTCCTTAAGCCCTGAAATACATTTTGATTGTGCTTTTAATCTAGCATATTTGATACTTGAAGCAATAATATTTCCCCCCCATTTGACAGCATTATTTTCAGTAATATTCACAAAATACAACAAATGTTTTTTATCTGTAAAGTAAATTTTGCACTTATCAACCAAAAATATTACACCTGGCAATTTGCACTCTATTTCACTGACTTAAATTTAAAGCACAAATAAAAAGTGGCCATGTAGGAAAAGAAGATTTTAATGTGTGCTAACTCAAGTTCTGCTTCTTCAACTTTATAGTGTGCTATCTTTGTTTATTTAGAAACAATTGTTTAAATGAAGGAATATATAGTATCACAAGGCTTGGAGATTCAAATGAGTGGAGTTTTCCAAATTTAATTTCACATAGATTAGATTGTCGATTAAAGGATGAGTAATAGAAATGTCCTAATTTGAAGAACGTGTGTTTGTAATTGTACAATATTATGTGTGTATGTATATATACAAGTTCAACAGTAGTTGCTGCCTAACAGAGCTCAGCCCAGCCTTAGACCAGAAAAATTACCCAGCCAACCCAACTGTGAGCTCCATAAAATGATTGTTGTTTGTGCCACTAAGTTTAGAAATAGTTTGTTACACAGTAAAAGCTAACAAATACAATATTTTTAGAAAATTTCCAAATGCCTAGCCAATACTGGTAGAGCTAACAATTCCATTCAAAGAGGAAGTTTGTTTTAAACTTAAAAATATTGACATATAGGCACAGCTTGTTCTTCCAACACTACCTCTAATTGCTGTTTTTTTTCTAATAAAACTGCAGAAACCCTACTCTGGTAATGTGATGAACACAGTCATGGTCAAATTCTACGAGGAATCTTTGGAAAAATATGAAGCATGACACATGGGAACACAAGGGAACATTGAATTTTTGTTAAGTGCTGGGTGTTGAGCTAAGTACCTTTCAGGCATTTACCCTTCAAAGAATGTCTTATTTTTAATCTCCACTTTAAAGAAAAAAAATAAAATGAGACACAGACCATCTAAGTTACTAGCCCAAGATAACCCAACCAGTAAGTTAATGAATCAGGATGCAAATGCATATTTGTCTGACTCAGAAAGTGTTTAAATATCTCCCAACCTGCAAAACATTTTATAGTTTGTGTAAATACCTAAGACTACTGGAGCTTAAAGAGATTTTTAAAATATGTAACTAATAGCATTTTCAAAAATGAAGAAACAATAATCTAGAGAAGATAAATTCAAGATTTCACAGCTAGGGTGTGGCACAGCAGGAACCAGAAGGTTCATTATAGGAAATTAGAATTTCAAGTGTAACATGATTAAATATGATTCGTATATATGGTGTACTTTGGGTCTCAGCTTTTGTGTAATCAGGACGGAAGGTGATAGAGGATTGAACTGCAAGTGGATGTGGTAATGATACAGAAAATACCCCATCAAAACTTTTGAGGTTGGCAATCACCAATCTCCCTGCTAATATTCCAGCATCAGGTCATTGTTTATCTAAGGAAATCTCAAATTCCTTGGATTTCTAACTTAAAGAATTTTCAAGGAGACAATTATATGTGCAGTTCCCTAAACCTAGCAATACACTTTCTTTTCCTTTTTTGGAATGAAAACACAGTTGATATTTTGACTTGCAAGGTTAAAGCAAATTCAAACAAGATTTTCCTTAATCAACTCAAGAAGAACTAGGGCCAGAATTAACTATTTTAAAGAAAATATTTGAAAAGATTCCTTTAGTGTTTGGGAAAATGAAATGTCAGTAACAGTGTTTTGGCACCAGAATGTCTCTGATTAAAGAGCAAATATAAGCTGTTTCTTATCTGACTTTCAATCCCCTATCCCAGATTTCTAGATTACCTCTGATATTGTGTCCTTAAATTTTTTTCTCATTGTCTGGTACCTATTTATAATATCATGTTTGGTAGCATAATCCAATTCAAGTAGGAAGAAGAATTGTATGATTTAGAAGTTTAACATTTAGAAGAGAATTTTCTTCCTGATCTTATCCACAACTTAAATTATTTTACATGTTGTGTTGAATATACCATGACTAAGGCAATGTTGTAATCAAAAGGTTATGTTGTCTTCGGATTCATAATATATAAAAAACACATGCTATGCTCAGGCATTGGAGAATCACGTGTCCACCAGCCACATTTATTCAGACTTTGGTTTGATAAACCTAAAAGTCCCTTTCACACTGAGAACCTCCTTGATAGACAATAGCATGGTCTGTCCCACCCTGCTAACCCTGTTCTGTTTTTTTCTTTGTGGTATCTATCATCTGATATACCATGTATTTACTTGTTTATTTGTTAACTCCTTGTATATGTTCTACGAGGTCGGCAATATTATCTGAGGTCAGCTCTTAGGATAACTTCTCCTCTAGAAGACATCTAGTGTAGCAGTTATTATTTGATATTACTATATTCTCAATGTCTAAAAAGGTACCTAACATGTCTAAAATAGTGATCAATAAATATATTTGAATGATGAAGTAATACCCTTTCTACTTCTCCTAGTTACATATGTAAAATCTCATAATGTTATTTAAACTTTTAGAACTTCAGTTCCTGGAAAAACAGATTAGAAGTGCGCACTGTATCCCCCAGCTTCTGTTGCATGATATCTAGTCCTATTACCCACTTCTTACCTCCTGGCCCTTTACACTTATTTGCGTCTTTTTCATGATATGTGTAATATGAATGTCTATCTCATGCATCTTCTATGTTCTTTCCCATCCTTTGCCTTCCTTTGCCACTCCTTGTCTTCCTTTCTCTCCCTCTCTTTCTCTTTCTCTCTCTAATCTCAGCTGTTGCCTTTAGTACTGGCAGATGAGCTGCTTTCACTACATATTTCTGTCTCCCACCAGGCCAGCCCCTGCTATTCTGAGAATAGTCCCCCCAGTTCCCAACATGCAACTAAAGTTTTGTGCCTGGCCTCTTAGGATGGCTTCTCTTCTAGAGGACATCTAGTGAAACAGTTCAAATACAATCTTAGCAGCTTTAATCCATCTTCTTATCAAATATCCTTGAATCTAAGCGAGAGATACAATTTCGGGTGACTATCCTCCACTGCATTTTCCTGAAACTCCTGGGAGATCGTGGGCAGCAAATGAACGTTAGTTTCTGCTGAGAATCTAGAATGGAAGTATAGTTACCTTGGATCTAAAAGGGATTTGAAAATTATTTATTCTCAGTTAATGTGTGATAAAACTGAACCAAAAGAAGCCAAGGGACAAGCTTAAAGTCAGTTATTGAGTAGTAGGAGCAATGACATTTAAGACTAAATAAGGTAAGTGTAGAGCAATAGAGATTTTGAAATATCAATGTGTGTGTGTGTGTGTGTGTGTGTGGTGTGAATGTGTGTACTTTGTTGGGGAGTTTTCTTCAACCTTCTGATTCTTCCCTCTATTTAGTCAGCAACGTGTTTAATAAGGGAGGAAATTACGTAGCAGAAATCAAAAAGGGAATAGATTTATATAGCTCTTGTGTTTTAGAAGCCTAAAGTTTAGGCCTAGGAAATGGGAGACATGGGTGCTTAGGAAAATGTGCAGTGGGTAAGGGAACAGTCACCTCTTATAAAACTAGAGAGATGTCTTTGGTTTCACAAGAAGGTTGATAGACAGAGGAGAATCAGCCTGAGGATAGAGAGGTCAGTGGGGCCCAGGATGTAGCAACAAGCAACTACTGGGACCACATGAACAGGACCAAAATCAGCATCCAGAAGTGGAGAGAGCACCACTTCTCCCACCCTTATACCCCAGCAGCCCCGTGGAGGAAATGCTGCAAACTCCCAATGGGCACAAAAAGTGTTTGGGCCCAGGACTCACCTTGACTGCTTTCCCATTGGCATCTAGATTCTACTGTGGACTTTTAACATTCATCATTAGGAGTTATGGCCACCCCTGAGTCTGCTTTTTCTCTGAATGTCGACATACAACCATTCAGTAAAAGTATCAGCTCCATGGGGATATGTGTATAAAAACAGATGATTGAACTTGGTGTACCCCCCCCCAAAATAATAAATAAATAAATAAAATTAAAAAAAAAAAGTATCAGCTCCAACTCCCAAGCTCATCCCCACTTATACCCCCTTTCCCCATCTTATAATACAATTACTTTTGCCCAATCCACCCTCATATCTCAGCTGGAATCCTACAAAACTTCCAACTTAGTCTCCCAGGGACCTTTTTTTCCTCCTATCCTGCTAAAATCCATGTTTCACATAGCAGCCAGGATAATTGAAAAAAAAAAAAAATCAAAAAGTAAATCAGATCACTTCATTCCTTCAGTAATATCTATCGTATCCTGGCTTATCAAGCTGCCTTTAATCTAGCCGCCAGCTACTTCTCTGAACTTATTTCCTACCTCTGTCCTCCTTGCCTACTAGCCCCCTCCATACTGGTTTTTGTTGTTGTTGTTGCTTTTGTTCTTCAGTTTCTTGAAAATTACAAGTCCTTCCCATGTTAGTGTACTTTCGCTAACTCTTCTCTCACCCCAGAATGCACTTTCCTCTCATCTTTCCATAGCAACTTCTTTTCTGTCATTCAACTCTTGACTTGAATGTTCAAAGGGGTCTTTCCCGGTACTAGATTTAAAGTAAGCACCCAGTTATTCTCCATCACACACAATCTAGCTCTTCACACTAATAAATATTTATGATATATTCGTTCGCTTGATTGTTGTCTGTCTTCTGCATTCAGTAATAAGCTCCAAGAGAGCAGAAAACCTTTTTGTCTTTCAGTGCTGTTCCTTTTGTCTGGAGCAATGTCTGGTATATAATAGCCACTCAGTTTGGTAATGAATGGCTGAGTGAATGGATCTTTGTCTTTGAACATTGCTTGGATCCTATCTGGCTTACCATTTTCAGTGTCCTGGGTTGCTCACAAGTACTCACATTGCAAAAAATGCTGCTGGAAGGGTGGTGAAGGTTTGGAAGGAAAATTCTCTCCCTACCCTCCAACCCCCCCCCCCACTTACACATATGCATTTATTAAGTGATAATAAAAGGAACCAGGTGGTTCCAAGATGGTTCAGTAGGGGAAACACAGTCCCAACACAGGACAGAGACTCTTGTAAAACAGGAAAGAAGCTCAATAAATGCTAGTTGCCTTTTTAAATTTGTTTTTGAATAATTTGCTTACATTCAGAGGTAGAAACACATAATGCCTCACACTTTAGACAACTTCAGTCCAGTATGGCCAATTATTGATCATATGATATCAGGCATTTTTTTTTTCTTTTTGGGCTCTGTATGATGAAGCATCTGTATAAAGGAAGACTAGAATTGGAAATAAGAAAATTTTTGTGAAATTAGAAAAGATAATGCTTAAAGTAATAAAAATGATGTATTATCACTATAGTTATAAGTAATTATGTTACTACTAATAAAAGTTATTACTACTAATAATTAAAATAGTTATTAATGCTGAGTTATTAATAATGATAAAAGCTATTAATAGCATAGTTAACACTGATGATAATAGTTATTTTTTAAGTACTTAGGATGTGCAGACAATAGTCTAAGCACCGTCTGTACATATATTAACTCTTCACAGCAGCTCTAAGCAGTTGGTTTTATACCCATTTTAAGAAACTAAGGCCTGGAGACTTTAAGTAACTTCTATAAAGTTCTACAGCTACTAACTTGACAGAGCTAGAATTTGAACCCAGAAATTCTGTCTCCAAAGTCTGTACTCTCGGTAGAGAGCCTGTCATGTAGTAACTATTAAGTCAGTTTTACATGCTTTCTATCCTTGTGTAATTAATTTAGGTTATTTTTATTATTTGTAGAGCTTTTTACATATCTTTTGTCATATTTATTACCAGGCAAGATTTTTGGTTAATATCACCACAAAATATTAAGTGTAAAATTACAACATCTAAAGACATGTTTGAAGTCCTTTAGTTATTTAAAACTACAAAGAAGCAATCCTTTGTGTGGGGGACAATTAAGGGTGAGAGAGTTTCAATCTGAACTCTGCAGCACTCATGTGAACACTTTAACTTACATAAGTAACTAGCCTTCCTCAGCTCTGCCGTTCAGGAACAAAGAAAGCCACATGCCACTCATAGTTCTAAAATGGCTGTTTTCATTTTGGAATATGATTTTCGATCTGTGTATTGGCATCTCCTAAATCTGAGAGGCCTGATAATCGAGGTCATGAAGTGCAGGAAGCTAAACCAAAGCTGCGGCCTCTGACCAAATTAATTCTTATCCACAAGCTTATACTCCCTGGCCTCTGTCAGAAGCATGTTGTGCCCAGTATTTGTCTCGTTATCTTCAAATTGTGCTTTAGAAACACATCTGGGGGTGATGCGGCTCCTCATGAGGGGCAAAGATATAATCTGCTGGGATGATGAGACACAGTGGGAAGACGGGACCCATTCTCTTCCAGTTTCAAAGGACGATGGCATTCAATCTCCTTATGAGCTTCAGTTATGCTGCACTGCAATGATCTGCTTCCATCCCAGGAAAGACTATCACTGCATATGGTTCTAATCAAAAATAAGAGTAGGAGATAGTTCAAGGTCGGGTGGGGGTGGGGTTCCAGAAGAGAAGAGAGACAATTTTCTGAATTTAACTGATAACAGTTGAAATGTGAAACCCTAAAAGAGAAAACTCTAAAAGCTTTATCTTTATCCAGGAATGTAATTAGGAACGTGGACATTTAGTGAACTTCAGGATTGTGGTTGATTTTTCAGAATACATTGGTTTTAAATAGTCAAATATTCTCTCCAAGTGTCTCCATCTGTTTTAACCACATCTTGATTTCTTGTTCCAAAAATATTTCTATAAGACATGCTTGGTTTGTGAACATCACCATTTTGCTTCTAATTGAAAGACCAAACAACACATGTAGAAATAAGCCTATATTTATAATGTGAAAATGAAGAATCAAAATGTGAATATTATTTGCCTTCTCGAATATTCTTCCTTGAAAACAAAGACAGGACTCTAAGACATTGGAGGGTGGGAGGGATAAAGTAATTTCAGTTTGAAACATATCAGGACAAAAAGCAAAAGTAAGATTCTTAAACTATGCAATACATATTTCAATGCAATATGAACTGCCATAAACAGAATTTAACAAAACAGGAAGTATGCTTGAAATTTTATGTAATTATTATATCTTTAAAAGTAGAAAAATATTTTTCAAATTTAAATACATTAAAAATACACTTTATTTCTCTCTGCCTAGTGAATGCTTTGTGTAATTCCCTATCTTTGGTTTTCAGACATTAGTATGCTACTGGTGACTTGAGATGTTTTTTTTAAAATGTAGATTCCTGGGTCCCTGTTCTAGAGTATCTAACCTAGTAGTTCGGGGGAAAAGAATGGGAATCTGCTTTTTAAACAAGTATTTAAGGAAATATTACCCACCTCTATGTTTTCTACCTGTGAAAAGAAATCTCACTTTCACTGAATGCCTACTGGGTGCCACTTTTACAGGCAATTTATTTCTTTACTCTCTACACCAGTCTTTTGAGTTAAATATTATTATCCACATTTTATTGACAGGCTAACTGAGGTGGAAGAAAGATACATTTCTCATGATGGTACAATGCATAAAGAATGAAGTCAAGATTCAGAGACTGATAAGACCAAAGACCCTGATCTTTCCTATTTACTGTCTGACTATCATGATAAAGACACAGTGTGATAAAGACACATTCATAATCAATACTAGGAATAAAGTTTTTTTTTTTTTTTATATTTTGGAGGAAAAGCATTAGACAAAGGATAAAACGAAATGTTAAGAAAATGACAACCTACTTAATATCTTCTAAATCCTCATCACAAAATCGCAAACCAGTGGAAGGAAAAGATAAAATAAGCATTGGATTAAGAAAGTAGTTTAAGAGGAGAAACCAAATTACATTTCTAATTGAAGGCTTGTTAGGTATGAACAAGCATGTCCATACACTGGTGACCAAATTCTGGTTAATTATTCATGAGTCTAACAAAGTTGGCTGCTCAAAATTTACTTATGGGAAGGTATATATGGCATTAGATTAAAACAAACAAAGGAACCACAACAAACACTGCTTCTTTGTACAAATTAATTAAATACTTCTTTAATGTCTTCACTTTTGCAATTTCAGAAATTTGTTGCAAATGTGGAATGGCACCACTTTATAAACTCAGAATTTATTGAGTATATAACCCCCAAGATACCTGCCTCCTAGGGTGCACAACCTGCATAATACCCTCCCCTTGTGTGTGGGTTGTCCTGAGCTAATCAGGTGATAGTGGTCAGCAACAGAAGAAGTCAGAGAAGTTCAGAGTATGACAGATCAATAGAGGGGGCCAGGGGGCAAGGGACTGTGTAGGGCATCTAGGAGCTGAGAGCAGCCCCTGGTCAGCAGCCAGTTAAAAAGCAAGGGTCTCAGTGCTAGAACCACATTAAATTTAATTCTGCCAATAGCCAAGTAAATTTGTAAAAACATCTTTCAGAAAATAACACAGTCCAGTTGATAGCTTGATTTCAGCCTGATGAAAGCCTAAGGAGAGAATCTATCTTAGTGACACCTGGACTTCTGACCTACAAAATCATGAGATAATAAATTTGAGTTGTTTTAATGTATATGGCAATTTATCTGTTGCTCTTTGTTGAATAGGGATTTAAAAAAAACCAAAAAACAAAACCTAATGCAAGCACCTCTGATACGCCAGTGCTGAACCGTGTATACAGGTAAAACGATGTATGTGACAGACAAAAAGCTCTACCCTAATGGACCTAAGATTATAATGGGGTAAAAATGATAATATGATAATATTCACATAAAATAGAATAAATGTACATATAGATTTTCAAGAAAGGTGTGTTCTACAAAGAAAAATAAAATAGGGCTAGAGTTAGAGGTTGGCTTGATGGGGATTGGGGTGGGACTTTAACCAGGGTGATCAGGGAACAACTGTCAGGAAAAATGAGAGTTGTATCAAGGCCAACATGATGGAAAGGAGGCCCTGTATAAAGATGGGAGTTTGGATCTTGTTCTAAACCTTTTAAAGAGTTGTAAGCCTGGGGAGGTGTTTATCTGAATTACTCTTTGAGAAAATGTCTCAGTGCAGAATTAACTCAAGGGGGTGGGGGTAGGGAGGCAACAGTGGAATCGTATCCAAGAGAAATCTTGTTCATTACAAAGATTTTGCCATCATCCATGAAAGATCATGAAGGATCAGATTGGGGAGATATCCTCAGGATTGAAGAGGGAGTTCCCATAATGTTGTCATGAATCACATAGTATAGAGCTTTTCTTCCATAATTTATGGTAAAGAATTTTTTCTCTAAGGTATTTCCAAATCCAGATAACGCAGACCTTTATCCCAATAAGAATGGGAGGAAGGCAAGATGGGGGAAGAAAGATAAAGGCAGAAATTTTGGTAACCTAATTAGAAAGTAAAAAAATGACCTGATATTTTTCAACAAATTAGTAGATCAGTGGAAACTGGACTTTAAACTTTTACATACTTAAAATATTTCTTAAGATTATCCAAAGTCACATTCAAAGCTTAACAATATTTTTTTTCCTAGTAACAGATCATAGGAATTCAGTTAACATTCTTTGTTTTGCTAAGGACATAAATGTCAAAACTATGTAGTGAATGTGGCTTTGTTCAAAATATACTTAAAATCAGAATAAGTGTTGGATTTTCAAAATACTAGAAACTTCTTCAGATGCATTCTTCTTAATAACATGAACAGTGTTCTGCAATGAAAAAAATGTAGGTATGGTATATATTTGCACATATTTTTAAATGCAAGCATTTTTCTCTGCATGTCTAACTCTCAGACTAATAGAAAAGAATAACACTATGCACAGAAAAGTAAACCTAAGGAATTTTCTCCAGAGTTAATTAATTACAACATGCAAAATTTAAAACAGCTTTCCAATAAAATTCCCAGCTCTAATTAGTCCCAAAGAGAGAAAGAGATTACAATGGAGCAGAATACAATTTTCTTCTCTCACTCCTTGCTTTCATCTTTCTGCTTTCATCCCTTGAGCACGCTTATTATAGACTGAGTTGTGACCCTCCAAAATTCACGCAGAAGCCCTGACTCTCAATGTGACTGTATTTGGAGATAGGCCTCTAAGGAGGTAATTAAGGTTAAGTGAGGTTATAAGGGTGGGGCCCTAATCCAATAGGACTGTGTCCTTCTAAGAGGAAAGGCCATGTGAAGATATAGTAAGAAGTCAGGAAGAGAGTTCTCAACAGAAACCAACCCAAATGACACTTTGATCTTGGACTTCTAGCCTCCAAAACTGTGACAGAATTAATTTCTGTTGTTTAAACCCCTCAGTCTGTGGAATTTTGTTATGGCATTCAGAGCAGACAAATACACAAGCTGAACTCAAAAATTAGAAAAAACCATAACCTCATGTTTAGAACATCAATGATATCAATAACTTCAAAGAAGTTAAATTTTACAAAAATAAATCATCCTTAATCCACTAGCTTGTGAATATGTTTCCTTCTGTTTGGCACCACAAATATGGGGTCCCCTGACCCTTGGGAATGTTAATGCTGAATTGGCCATTGTATAGCATTTTTGTTTCTAATACCTAAGATTCTGACCAACTTTGGTGGTATTCTTAACAAGATTAACTTTGCTCTGTTCTGAATTGAAGATTAGTTTAATAAACATGTTATCCATAGAAAGCAATTTCTATATTAAAGTAGTTAACATTGGTTAAATTCCTCTTACTCCAGAGAGTTGCTTTTATAATTATCTGAGAAGGAATTACAAGTAAACAAAAATATACAAATAGACAAATTAAATAATAAGCAGCAACAACAATAATAGTGAAAAAGGAAAGACTGTTCCTACATTACATTACTCAGGAGGAGGAGGAAGAGTACTAGTAGCAATGGTAGTAGCAGTAGTAGTGAGAGTTTAGTTTTTTCTACTTTAGCATTATTGACATTCTGGTCTACTTCTTTGTTGCGGGGATGCCCTGTGCATTAAAGGGTATTTAGCAGTGTGTCTGGCTTCTACTCACTAGATTCCAGTAGTATTTCCCCAGTTGTAACAACCAAAACCATCTCCAGACCATGACCAATGTCCTCTGAGGGGCAAAATCCACCCCCTTCCCCATTGGAGAACTACCAGTAAATGCAGATCTTTACTGAGACAACCTTAAATGTAAATATTGTTATTAACCCCTTGTTAGAAATGTGAAAATCATGGCACAGGGGTTAATGAGCTCCCTGAAATTGCACAGCTAGTAAGCATCTTTTATTTATCATTTATTATTTATTTTGGCTTTTGAATCACATTTTATTTTTGGCAGGAAGCATGATGGAAATATTTTTAAATAAATATTCTTAAATCTCTGAGGCTTTCCGTTTAATATATAATTGAATTCTTTTTTTTAAAGTGTGCAACATGATTTAATATAATATTGTGAAAGAATTCTCCCCATCAAGTTAATTAACACACTCATCATCTCATATATTTATCTTTTCTCTTAATGAGAACATTTTATGTCGACTCTCTCAGAAAATTTGAATTATACAATAGTGTTTTCAACTTTAGTCAACATGTAATTAAATCCTCAGACCTTATTCATCTTATAACTGGAATTTTATGCCCTTTTACCAAACTCTATTTCCCGCACTCCCAAGCATTATAATTGATACCATACAGTATTTATCTTTCTCTATTTGGCTTATTTCACTTTGAGTAATGCCCTCCAATTTCATCCATTTTGTCCTAAAGGGCAGGATTTTCTTCTTTTTTAAGGCTGAATAATATTCCATTGTACAAATATGCCACATTCTTTTTATCCATCCACCTGTCAATGAACGCTAAGGTTGTTTCCATACCTTGGCTATCATGAATAATGAGTTATCATCTTTCACAGCTTGGATTTAGACATAGATTATCTGGTATGCTTTGTAGAGGGGAGCTGTAATCATTCATTCACTTAACAAATAAAATTTACTAAGAGTTTAACATGTAGACTGTGAAGAAAGGAAAGTAAGAAAAAAGTAAATAAGGGTTGATTCTTGATCTTGAATTCCTCATCATTTAATAGCAAAACTTAGAGGAAGTTGTTGGTGTTCAAGAAAGGGATAACATGGAGTTACCCTTTAGGTCATTGCTGGTCTCTCTTACTTGCCTCACTCTCCAGCCTATTCCCTCAGCATAACTATCTTCTTGGTCATTGTCCAGCCCCAGCCTAAGTATTTCATAGTATACCCCTCAGAAGGTGCTATCTGGTGGTTCAAACATGAGGGGAATGGAAGTTAATAATGGCATTCCCTGCTAGCAGTGTTTGCCATTCAATAAGGAACTTACAAGCAACAAACAACTTTCACAACTCTGTAAGAATTAAGTCTTATACTAGTGGGATGAGTGGTAATGTTTTGGGCAGAACATTTGCTGGAGACCCTCATAAAGAGAAGTAGTGAAATTTGCGCTTCATAAATCTTTAAACTGAGTTTTAATTTCAGTCCTTCTCCTACCTAACTGGATTACCGAGAACATCTAGGCATCTGTCTCAAGAGGTAAATTTAGAGGGTTAGACTAAATAATAGCTAAGATCTATTTCAGTTTTAACATTCTATGAATCTCTGAATTTTACAACTATGAAGCAAACTTATCTGGATCATCCCACGGCATTTATCTAAATTAAGTAGGTAAATCAGAGTTGGAGTTGGTTTTAGGATTTACTGTTTTGAAGAATTTGTTTTAAAATTTAAAGATTTGGGGACTTCCCTGGTGATCCATTGGGTAAGGCTCTGAGCTCCCAATGCAGGGGGCCCAGGTTCGATCCCCTGCTTGGGGAACTAGATCCCACATGCATACCGCAACTAAGAGTTCGCATGCTGCAACTAAGACCCAGCACAGCCAAAATGAAATAAGTGAGCGATAAAATATATAAATAAATAAATAAATAAATAAATAAATATTTAGAAGACTTAAAAAAAAATAAAATAAAATTTAAAGATTTGCAAACCCTGCTATGACCATTCATCAGTCTTCTTATGGTTTGAGGACACATGGTTAATGACAGCTCATTGTTAATTTCAGTAGCTTCTGGGGTATGTTATATAGTCTATGGAGCAATTTACATGCATGGATATTTTAGCAAAGTACTTTACAGCTCTTTTTACAAGCAATTTGATATCCTCCTTATGTTTTGTTTAAGGAAACAATAGAGGAACAACAACTTCAGTGAATAACATGAGGTCAACTGACAAAATAGCAAGAACAGTGGAATCAAATGTACAGACCTGACACATTTCAATGGTCATTTCACCAATAACAAACCTTAAATATGGAGATGAAGAAAATTAACATGTAAATTCTTTTCTTTTTTTGTACCTTTTTTGTGAAAAATGACACTGTCCTAGAAAAGGTACCATCTCACACAGAGTATGTTGTGACCCTCTAATCTGTTAAGGTCATGATAAAAGTACCTTGCTAATATTTACACCTTTCAAAAGAGAAGTTCTTAAAATATTGGTGTGAGATGTATCAGCAAAGAACTGAAATAATTGGGAGAAGATTCTTTGTATTTGGGAAAAGTATGATTGTGCTCTGAGCTGTTAGGCATCAATATTTCTGGAGTTCATGTATTAATGGCAAGATAATTAATAGATGCTTACTATGTGCTAAATGCAGCCCTACACACTTTACATGCATTTTCTCATTATGTGAGATATACACTATTATGATTCCACTTTACGAACATAGAAGCTGAGGTTTTAGAAAAGCAAGTGTTCTTGCCATTATTACACAGTGGAACTGGCATTCCAACTCAAGTCTGCTCACAATTAGGTGATGGGACAAGATGGTTTCGGTTACCACTAAGTTTTCATCATAAAAGGCATTAATATTTCTGAACCACCCTGTAGCTATTATTTTTAATTTATCCTTCACACTACCCCTGGGAAAATTTACATTATATGTCCCATCTTTTAGAGTAAGAACCCGAGCTCTAGTGACTTTATTTCAATCACTCTTCCATTTTTTAACTTTCTGGATAGTAGCATATAATGCATGAAAATAATTAAACTTCGTATTAGATCTTTATATCAAAATGTATTTTTTCTGAACCTATGATAGATATGTTTTTGTAATTTTGAAATTGGCCACTTGTTATTCCGGAAAAAGCACTGGTTTTGGGAAAAGCACGAATTGGATTTGAGTTTGTATTTTGCAATTTTTTCTCTATGTGGAAAATAATTAACTTCCCAGAACTTTAGATTCCCTATCTTTAAAATGGAGAAAGTAATACAGGCCTCCTGAGATTGTTATATAAGCTCTCAAAAAAGCTAGATTCCTTCTCTAATGGAGTATTATTTTTTTAACATTCTCAAAAGGCAGAACTTTCCCCCTTTCCCTGATTATTTTGCCTCTTATGAAGATATTCAAAAGCCTTTGGGACTGGGGATGGAGGAAACCACTTTTTCACTTATCATGTTGAGTAAATCATTTCCCAAATACTGTTTTGTTCTTATTTATTTTTTAAACTATGTTTTCAGTTGCTCTGAGCCAGGCTGGTCATTATTCCATTGTACATGATTCTTGAGCATTTTCACAATGAACGAATTGCAGTGGGATTCATTAGGAATTTTCAAGTTTGCCACTTTTGTTTGCATTCTTTCTTTCTGCCCTCTGCAGAGATGCCAACATACTTAGTCTGCAAAAAAAAAAAAAGCCAAGATGCCTCTGAATTGTTGAGTCAAGTACTATGCAGAACATATGAAAAACCAACAATAAGTAACTTTTTTATTGCAGCCTTTTGTGATAATGCAGCTTCATGTTTTAATGAACCCAAGCTGCCGGAGTGATAAAGGTCTCTTCTGACACCCAAGGCCAGCAATAACTTGACTCTCTAGAGGTCGGGCTCTGACTGAACTTTGAGACAGGAAAGACACCACTCAAAACAGTGTTTTTTAGAAACATTTATTGAACTTCCAAACCCTTCTATAGACATTTACTTCATCTCCCACTTGCTTGGTGTGGAAAAGCAATTACTCCATAGTGAGTGCAGTCAAATCTGTAAATAGTTTTTATACTTCAATTAGAGCTGCATGAAACTCTATATGTTTGGTTTGCAGAGAATTAATGCAAATCTTTTTTGATGTCTCAATTCACAAGGGGTCCTACCCAACACATTTGGCTCTCAGCAACACTCAGACCCATTCAAACATCAAAGACTATTTTTTCAGCATAAAGCATTTGGCCTGGGGTTAAATTCTCCTAAAGTATTGGTCTATATTGAAACTCCCAAGTCTTCTAGCTACACCAAAAGTTTTGACAAGAGAAGTCAACTTAGACTGACTTTCTAATATGAAAGAAAAAATTCTGGTAAATCTTTTGCCATAAAATATGTACTTGATCACACTCATGGTCTTGGCTGAATGCCCATAAATCATTGAAACACAAACAAAAATGTTTCATTATTGTTAGCAAGGAAACTAATATTTATTAAACACCTATGACGTTCCTGTCACTTTTCTCAGATTATCTCTTTAAATTCTTCTATCAGCACTGCAAGGTAGGTATCACATACCACCGTTCTCCAGATGGGAAAATTTAGGTTCAGATTAAGAAACTTGCTCAGATCTGCTAGGTAGATGGTGGTGCTGGGAACAAACCCAGATTTCTTTGTCTTCAAAGTCCTTGATGAGTCTTCTCTCTCCCACTGTGCAGAGAATTGGAGAATATGCTTACTGTTCATCTGTCTTTTTTTTTTTTTTCCCATTGCCTATCATTTCTCTCAAATGCCTCTCAGAATAGCTTGGTTGGTTTGTCCACTCTTCGTATTAGTAACACTGATTCTCTTTGAAAATTTTATGTTACTCAAGGAAAAATGCAAGCAACAAAGCCAACTGATGAAGGAATTATTCTCCCCGCTCTCAAAATGTGTTACATATGGTGGTGGGGGAAGGGACAGCAAGACCTCAAGCAGAATTTACTGAGGGGGACTTCACACTTCCATCAGTTACCATGAAAGATAACATATGGACTGAACATTTAGTCCAAGCAACAGATTTGTTTCTAGTTACTCTCCAGCAGTTGAATAAAAAAGAAAAAAAAAAAAAAGCTCTTTTAACAGTCATCTGAAAATACTCCCCAATGAGAGAAATATAGTTGATCTTTTCTCAGACTACGGAAATGAATTTTTAAAAATTAGTTTTTTTTTAATTGAAAAAATTGAGTAATAATGATTCAATTTAAATGCATTTATTGAGCTGCTGTCCTCATCCATCTACCTCTCTGTTGGGGATGACATGTTGCCTCTTCTCAAAAGCTTAGGGTTTTTTTGGGGGGGGCGGGTAGAGGAAAGACATCCTTGCTATAACAGACTTATTGCGCTTTTTTTCCTTTGGTACTGTTTTTAAGTTATTTAGTTTTATTTATTTTAATTTTTATCTCATATGTAATCAGCCTTTTCAGTATGATGATGAATGTAAAAATTTGTGTCAATAAATTAGGGACACTTTTCTGTTTCCCATCATTTTGTTTATAATCAGTCATTTACTTCGTGTCACCCAAGTTATTGGTGAAATCTAGGAAGAGTCATAACTTTTGGCATTGCAGAATTCTTCAGGCTGAGAAAAGAAGGCGTTGTCAGGAAACCAAAATTAAAAAGTTATGTTTAAAATTGTTTCTACCCTCCAGGCTCCTGACATAAAAGTATTAACAACATATGTCTAGGTTAGATTTTTAAACCACATTGATGAGGAAATTGAAACTTCCTCTCCTCTCTCTTGCAGAGGCCTGCTCGCCATTCTCAGTTAAACAGTAAAATGAATTACTAAGAGTGATCAGATAAGGGAAGACTGTCTCGCTCTCAGGCACCCACCCCAAGCCTTTGTTTGAGACCCTTTGCACATAGACTTGTTAAATGACCATTAACTTCAACCTGCAACCAACGTGAGAATGCAAATTGGGACCTTAGTCCTGATAGGAATGGAATGTCCGGCTCCTACAAGTTCCTGTTAGGACCCCCTACTATGTGTGTAACCCCTGGCAACTCCCGAGCTCTGTAACTGCCCGTGACCTATAGTAATTTGTAGCCAATCAGTTTGTACCAATTATAGCTGTATGTTTTAAACCTATATAAGGAGAAGACTCCCCTGAAACGGGGCCCCAGAATTTTGGAGTGTTAGCTTGTCTGGGTCCGCCGGCTTAATAAACCTGAGTTCTCCAACTCTCCGAGTGTTGTGCTTGGTTTCTCGTGGGATCAGTTTTTTTCTGCAACAACATGAGAGTTAAGTAGGAAGAGCCTCTTCGAAATATTGTGCTTTTTGAAAATAGAAAGCAAAAGAAAATAAAAATAAAGCCTATAATTGCCTTCAAAAGATACACATATAAACTTTTCTCATGCATTCAGGCAAAGCAATCTTATAAATGGATCCTATTCTGTTCCCGGACCTTTCTTTGTTAGCCGTCACTTCTTTGAAAGCTAAGTTGAACATTCTTCACCTTCAAGAAGCCATCTCTGAAAACTCATTCCTTCTCCCCTTTAAGACTTTCTTCTTTTTAAAATCATTGTCAGTGTGCGTACATGAGGTTCTATCTTCCTTTGTACTTGCTCCTTTAAATAGCTATTTATCTGACCTTCTGAAAAAAGAAATTTCTTTTGGAAATTCTTTTAGTGAGGCTGATCATAGGAAAAAGATGATAAAATGTATACTTTTATAGTCTGAAAAGACAAATGCTTATCAAAACAAAGTAGGTTTAGGATGAATGTGAAATTATCATCAAATTCTGTTAAGAAAAATAAAAGAAGTATTCTTTTAAACTGTAGAAATGGGGAAGATAAAAATTACATTTTAGGATACAAATAAATTTAGAGTTGAAGAATCCATGTGGATTTTCAAGTGCTGGTGAATATTTTAGAAACATTCCCTTATCTTGACATTGCTATTTTTCCAAGAAACCCAGCCTTCCCATGCCAACCTTTGCCTCCCTGTGAGGACAAGATGAAATGAGGGATATAAAATGTCTAGTATGGTGCGTGACACATAGAAGACACTCAAAAATAAAAGCTAACCTGGTTCAGTACATACCCTTATGTTTCCTGGCTCTGTCTGCAGAGAGAGCCTAGAAGCAGTGACACCCCAGAACCAATGAGCACAACTAGTGCTCATGTCTTGGTTCCTAAATATCATTCTCCAATAAAATGAACCAGGGCTCCTTGCAAGAAAAGAAATAATTCTAGGGGTGAGACAGGGAAAGTTCAGGATAAGCCTGGAATATTTTGTGACACCAAAAAGTAAATAAGTGTGTAAAAAGAGACAGGGGTGGGAGTGGAGGTGGGGAGACCATGTGGAAAAGACATTGGCCATGATCTGAAAGAGCTTCCAATACCCAAACCTGGAACAATTTGAATATTAAAATAAACAATGATATAATTGATTATTATAACCCAAAACATGAAATAAATACTCATGAGCCCATGTTGATATAAATATATGCTTGAATAAGTAACTAAATGGCAGAGAAGGGAGAGATCTTCCTAATGGAAAAATTCCAATGAGTAAATGTAGAAAAGAATAAGAGGAATGGAAAGTCACTATTATTAAAACACAGCAAGATCCACTGATGGCTGTTAAAGGTTAAACCCTTAAGAAGAAACAGGATATTTGCATAGCCTCAAAGAATCTCACCCCAGATGTTTATTAATTACTGTGATGGTTTTAACTTATGTTCACAAAATCTTTGAAATGCTTCCCTCCAGGAGGTGGAGCTTATTTTCCCTCCTATTTAAGTAGGACTGGACTGAGTAACTCACTTTTAAGAATAGAATTTGGAAAGGGGTAAAAAGTAACTTTATAGTGGAAAATCCTTCTAGAAAGCACCTTAGCCAAGAAATCACAGTTAACATCACCAGTAGTAATAAGGCATACTGATATCATGAAAAGGGTACATCACATCAGTGGTACTGTTCCCCCATATCCATAATCTTAACCTAATCATGAGAAAATATCAAACAAACCCAAATTGAGGAGCTTCTACAGACTACCTGACCAGCACTCAGGGATAGTCACAGCTCAGCAGAAATTAAGGAGACAGTGGCTAAATGAAATTTGATATCCTGGATTGAATTCTAGAACAAAAAATGAACATTAAGGGAAACATTAGGGAAATATGAATAAAGTCTATGGTTTAGTTAACTGTATTATATTGATGTGAATTTCTTAGTTTTGACAACAGCACTTTAATTATGAAAGATGTCAACATTAGGGGAAGCTGGGTAAAAGGATGAAGGGAATTCTCTTTACTATCTTTAATAACCCTTATTTAAACCTAAAATCATTTAAAATAAAATAACCATTTAAAATACATATATAAAATGAAAGTCAAGATTAAATGAGATAATGCTTGTGAAAATATAAATTGTATAGGGCTATGATTACCTTAGGCACTATTATTATGCACATGATGGTAATGAAAAGCAGTGGTTTAGAAGGTGACAGTATGCTTAACAATGGGGTGGTTTGAATTGACCAGCCCATTTAGCCAAATTAACCAAATATCCCCAGCAGAGACACAGCAAAAGTGTAAGTGAAAACAGTTATGAGACCAGCTTCCAAGGTGGCCCTCTGTGATCCTCGCCTCTTGGTCTTTATGCCGTTTTGGAGTCCCTGCCCACAGTGAATAGGGCCAACCTGTATAACAAATAGAATAGTGAGGAAATGATGATGTGTGTAGGTCATTAAAGACATTCTGCCTTGCTTTGCTATCCTGGAGTGGCCATCCTGGAGGAAGTCAGCCACCGTACTGTGATGACATACAAGCTGTCCATGGAGAGGCCAATGTAGGGAGAAACTGAAGCCTTTTGCCAACGTCCAGGAGCATGTGAGTGAGCCTTCATGAAAACAGCCTTCAAAAAAAGAAAGATCCTCCACGTCCACACAATCTTCAGATGAAGCAGCCCCTTCAGATGCCCTATCTGCAACCTCAAGAGAGACCCTGAGCCAGCTAAGCCACGTCGGCCCAAAGAAACTGTGAAACAATAAATGCTATTGTCTCAAGCCACTGAGCTATGGGGTGAATGTTATGTGGCAATAGATAACTAATACAACAGTTTTTGAAAAATAACGTAAATAGCAATAAACATTTGTCTAGGAAACCACGGCATGAAACCAACAGTTTAAAAACAGACAAAAACAAATGACATTCTGGCAGTAGCTTAATGAGAAATGTAGCACACTTTTTCTTTTCTTTCTTTCCTGTTTTCTCTTTATTTTATTTTTATAATAATCCATGTTTGTGTTTATGTAGAAAGTAGGTGTTTGCTACTTTTGTGATACAGCAATATGCCGTGTAACAGAATAAACCATGGCAAACTAGAAGAGGGTTAGAATCAATGCCATTTGAATACACCAAGAACAACTTTGATAGGACATTCCAATAGCAAGAAGGGTTAATGATAAGGGTGTGCTTCTCTCTGCCGGCGATGTTTTGGTTGCTGCTATTTCATTTCTTTGTTGTTTGTAATCATCAAAATATCAGGTGTCTCTTTCTGGAAAAATTATTCAGGAGCCACAAACTTGAAATTTCTCCACTGAGAATTTGATCAGAAAAAGTATAGATTTGAAATTAAAGATTCTGACTTCTCTGTTGCCACTTCCAGACGTATGGTTTGAGAGAATTTCAAATTCTTCTATCCTAAGTGTTTTCACTTGTACAATGAGAGGGTAATGCAGATGCTGTTTCAGCTTTCCGGAGCTTCCTAAGGTCTCAGAACTATTTTAGAAAATTAAAACTCTCATGTAAGTTGCCTCTTTCGAATGAGATATTAGCCTTACTAAATTCAGATAAAAGATGTGATTGTCCCAGAATAATCATTTATCAAACACAGTTCTCAGGAAACAGGCATAACCACAGAGTTGCCAAATACGTAAATGGCATAAACCTATCTTTGATGGCTGCAAAACCAAACCTTTGTCTCACCGAACAGCCTCTGTTTTGTGACGCTGGGGTCATATTTTATCCTATGTAATTCTTCCTAGGATGGATATTTTAAAATTGGGAAGCAGTTTAGCGTGTTGCATCGCCCTGCTCTATTAGCCCAGGCCAAAATTAATGACACATCTTAATAGAATAATGGGCAGTTGGGCATCTAAACTTCACCCTGCCATGGATCATTTCTGGCAGCTGTGCTTTTTATTCATCAGTCTGATTGAAACCACTTTCCTGACAGAAGCAAAGATAGTCTTCTTTGTTCAAAATTCCCATAAAAGGCGAAATGGAAGTCTTTGCAGACAGACTGGCGTGCCTGAATAAATTTATTTTCCTAGGCTTCTAGCCACAACAGTGAGCAAACAAATGCCTTTTACCTACACCTTTAAGTACACCATAGGCTAGCACATTTATAGGATTAAATAATGCTCTTTACTTTGACTTCTTCCTTGTCTGTTTTAAATCATTGCCCAAACTTGCATTTTTAAATCTTTCCCTTATAATTCTTAACTTTTAGCCCTGGGCTATTTGAGCAATCTATGGCTGTGTGTGTGTTTGTCTGTGTCTATGTATGTACACATACACTGTCTATGATGTTGGGGGAGGAGGACTGGGCTTTCTTTTTAATCCTCTTTCTTTATAGGGAACAGACCTCAAAGGGTTTCCTTTCCTAGCTTCTTAACTTCTCTTCCAAGCATAATGATTCTAGACAGACCAAACAACTGACCAGTGATCCATTGTGTTTTTAATCATTTACAGTCTGATTCCTACACGGCAGTGCCTGATATTTGGTTTTGAAGAATGCTTTCCTGAAGAATACGTTCAACCCAGCATTTCTGAGCAATAAATTACCTGTGTTGGGGGCCCTTGACAGCCTGTATTATTTTGCCCTTGTTGAAAATAATGGATGATTTGGAACAGTGCTCCCTTTTGAATTAAAATATAAAAAGCTAGAGTTTCAGAGCTCAAGATAATAAGTAGACCCTCAACAAACAGACTGGACCAAAATCTCCCCCAGAGAGCAAAGAGTTGAGGGGTGAACCCACGGGGAGAGAGGAGGCATAAACATAAGTGTTTGTACAGACACATGACTTTTTTTTTAAAGGGCTGGGAAAATCTTTTTGTATCCTGCACTGTCCCAGATGCTCAGTCAACTATACAGTTATAGTTGTACTAACATGAGGCAGAGCAGAGCTCTGTGCAAATATTGTGATCATTCCGAATCACCCAGGAGAAATCTGGTCTCCTGTTTGGCTGGTGAGCCAACCTCTTTCTATCCCCAACTGGGAGGTGAAGGAGTCAAGGGCAGGGGTGCTGCAATTGTTGGCGCTGTGGATAGATCACAAGGGACACTGAATTTTAGCTGAACATGCATCTGTTTACACATTGGTGCAAATTAATCATCATAAATTATAACACTATTGTTTAAATGCTTGTAGAAGAAAGGAACAATTGTTTTCTTGTGTAAGTGCATATGTACCTGTAGGTGGTCCCTAGTACAGAAAATAATCCTAAAGTACTGATGTGACTTAGAAATGGAACTATATTTTGCTACATATATATATAAATATATATAATATAATACTATATATATATATATATATATAATGTTGTAAGCAGTGGTCAGGTTTCCAGGCTAAGCAAAAGTCATCTGAATTTCTAGTTTATTTAAAGTTTTAAAATTTAAGATGAGTTAAGATCACTGTCCAAGAGGCAATATACCACATGGGTTAAGAATCAGAGACTCACTTTTGAGTCTGGGCACGCGCACTCACTGGTAGTGTCACTTTGGGAAAGATTTGTGACCTCTCTGAACCCAGTTTCCTAGTCTGCATATTGCAAGGATCAGAAAGCTAGGACCTATGGGCCAAAGCTGGCTTGCCACCTGTTTTGGCTCTACTTGCAAGCTAATTTTTTATATTTTTAAGTTTTAAAAAATCAAGGGAAGAGTAGTGTTTCATGACATATGAACATAGTGTGAAATTTAAATTTCATGATCCGTAAATAAAACTTTATTGGAACACAGCCATGCTCGTTTGTTTATGTGTGGTCTGCTTTATATGCTGCTTTCTTGCAACCAGGAAGAAAGTTACAATAGGGACTGCATGGCCCACAGAGCCTAAAATAATTAATGTGGCCCTTTACAAGGAACATTTATTTAGCCCTGCTGTAATATCTACCTTGCAGCATTAACATGAGGATTGAATGTTATGTAATGTGTTTAGTGCAGGGAATTAGGGTGAGGAAGCCCAGGGCTGCCCCTGAAAATGAGTATGTGGCTCTGTGTGTAGACTTCCCAAGGACAGAAACAAAGACAAACTGGGAAATAATTCCAACATACTAGCATTTCCCTTTAATTTACAAGAATGCACGATGATGTCAAATGGTATTTACAGAAAAATGGAAACGTCCCAATTTTGTCAACCTGGTCTAACCTAATAACAACGGGACTATAAATTGCCAATAATTCAGCATCCACTTTAATAAGAGGTAAAATTTTGCCACAGACAATATTTTATTAGTTATTATTTTTATTGTTACTCTATCATTGAATATTTCATGATGGGATGGGAATCTCTAATAGATAGAAGCAACTGTATTCAATATCCTGTGGTAAACCATTATGTTTTATGAAAAGAATATGAGAATGAATATATATGTGTATAACTGAATCACTTTGCTGTACAGTAGAAATTAACATAACATTGTAAATCAATTATACTTCAATAAAATGTTTTTAAAAAAAGGAGTGATGCTGATAACCCTCAAAAAATATATAAAAGAATGTCAAACTGTCTAATAACAGAAAAAAAGTTCTAAAAACACAGTTCATGATCAGATAATTTGTTGCTGAAGTAAGGGTGGTGAGTGAAATGTAAATATGCACTCTAGGATGGGAGTTCTTTCCCTCTCTCAACAATAATAAAAACTACATTACATTGAGTGCTTATTCTATCATGTGCTGTATAGGAATTTATTTTTAATTCTTCCAATAGCCCTCTGAGATAAGTAGGAAACTGGGAACTAACAATAGTCAATTCCATTGATGTGGAAATTTCATGCAGACGTGGGCCAAGGGAGAGCACGATGGCTTCCTTTGGGGTGTATCCCCACTTTTGGTGTAGCCACAAGGGCCCTAAAACTAAGCCAAGACTCATTTCTAATGGACACATTGTGGCTTTCTCTCTAAATGCATTTCAACTGTAGTCGTTATTATTGAATCAATAACCATAGCAATAATACTACCAATACCACTATTAGCAGGAATGCTCATTTATTGTTTCAGTCACAGATATTTATGGCCCACTATATAACAGACACTGGATTAGGCTTTGGGTACACAATGGAAAACAAAATGAAGTTCTTATTCCTTGGATCCTACAATTTAATCATCAGTAGCAGATAACAATTAAATAAAAAAATGTTTAAATAAACTAGAAAATATCAAGAAATATTAAGTTCTATAGTTGACTACACCATAAGGGAAGGGGGAAGTACACTTTTGATTAGGTGGTCAGATTAGAGTAGGCTACAAGACTCCTAGTTGAAACCTCAGAGAGATTTAAGAGTATATCTCAGAGACTCTCTCAGCTAGACAAAAGGCTTTAAGAATCTTGCAGGCCTTGTCCAAAAGACCCCTATGCTTAGCGCAAAGTAGAATGACGTCTGTCTCAAAGAGATTTGTGGGTATGACTTTGTCTAATGGAGTCAACTACAATAATATTTATAAGAAACCTAGAAAGTTTTTAAGAGAATTATAACTATAGAAGCACCTACAGCTTTGACTGAATTAGACAGGAATCATCTACATTGAAAAGAGGCTTCTGGCTCCCCAAACTTTAATGAACAGGAAGCAGATTGAGAAAGCTACTCAGCTACAAACACAGGCCATTTCTAAAGAAAAGGAAGAGGATTCAGCAAGAGATATGGAGAGCCTCTTGCAGAAAGGAGAATTGAGCCCTAATCAAGGACATGAAGCAGGTACCCAGTTGGATTTCATAATTGCTATTGACTAGTGACTACTTTGGGCTTCGCTTGTACTTTTTTTTTTTACAGTTATCTAATCAGGGGTGTGTGTGTACAGAGGATGAAGGGAAAGGGGCAGGGGGTGTCAAATACTTCTCTCAGTTCACTAGCCTTCAAATCAATATAAGTTATTCTTTAAAAGCTGTGACTGAGAAACTTCACCTGAGAAACCTCTTCCTACCCAATTCCACTTCAATCTAATTTAGATGATGAAATATTCTGAACTTGGGCCTGAACTTGAGCCCATAGTGGGATAACACTTTTGGAAGTTTGGGGAAGGGGTAATTTCATTGTCAAGTGGGAGGATTGTCAATTACTAGGGTCCAAAACTCTTTTTTAAATTCATCTGTCCTCTCTTTCCTCAAACTCCTGGCAACCACTGATCTTTTACTGTCTCTAAAAGTTTTGCCTTTTCCAGAATGTCATATGTCAATAGTTAGAATCATCCAATGTGTAGGCTTTTCAAGTTGACTTTTTTCACTAAGCAATATATACTTATGGTTCCTCTATGCCTTTTTTTTAAAAAAAAGGTCTTTATTGGAATATAATTGCTTTACACTGTTGTGCCAGTTTTTGCTGTACACCAAAGTGAATCAGCTGTATTTATACATATATGCCCATATCCCCTCCCTCCTGTGATTCCCTCCCACCCTCCCTATCCTGGCCCTCTAAGTCATCACCCATCATCAAGTTCATCACCCTATGTTATGCAGCAACTTCCCACTAGCTATATATTTTACATTTGGTAGCGTATATATGTCAATGCTATTCTCTCACTTCATCCCAGGTTCCCCTTCGCCCCCCCCACCCCCGTGTCCTCAAGTCCATTCTCTATATCTGCATCTTTATTCTTCCCCTGCTACTGGGTTCATCTGTACTCTTTTTTTCTTTTAGTTTCCATATATATATGAGTTAGCATGTGGTATATGTTTTACTCTTTCTGGCTTACTTCACTCTGTATGACAGTCTCTAGGTCCATCCACCTCACTACAAATAACTCAATTTCATTCCTTTTTATGGCTGAGTAATAGTCCATTGTATATATGTGCCACATCTTCTTTATCCATTCATCTGTTGATGGGCATTTAGGTTGCTTCCATGTCCTGGCTATTGTAAATAGTGCTGCAATGAACATTATGGTATATGTTGCTTTTTGGATTATGGTTTTCTTGGGGTATACGCCCAGTAGTGGAATTGCTGGGTCATATGGTAGTTCCATTTCTAGTTTTTTAAGGAATCTCCAATGTATTTTCCTTAGTGGCTGTACCAACTTACATTCCCACCAACAGTGCAGGAGGGTTCCCTTTTCTCTGCACCCTCTCCAGCATATACTATTTCTAGATGTTTTGATGATGGCCATTCTGACCAGTGTGAGATGATTCCTCATTATGGCTTTGACTTGCATTTCTCTGGTTAGTGATGTTTAGCATCTTTTCATGTATTTATTGGCCATCTGCATGTCTTCTTTGGAGAAATGTCTATTTAGGTCTTCTGCCCATTTGTGGATTGGGTTATTTGCTTTTTTGGTATTAAGCTGCATGAGCTGCTTGTATATTTTGGAGATTAATCCTTTGTCCATTGCTTCAATGGAAAATATTTTCTCCCATTCTCAGGGTTATCTTCTTGTTTATGGTTTCTTTTGCTGTGCTAAAGCTTTTAAGTTTCGTTAGGTCCCATTTGTTTACTCTTGATTGTATTTCCATTATTCTAGGAGGTGGGTCCAAAAGGATCTTGCTTTGATGTATGTCATAGTGTTCTGCCTATGTTTACTTCTAGGAGTTTTACAGTGTCTGGCTTTACATTTAGGTCTTCAATCCATTTTGAGTTTATTTTTGTGTATGGTGTTAGGAAGTGTTCTAATGTCATTCTTTTCCATGTAGCTGTCCAATTTTCCCAGCACCACTTATTGAAGAGGCTTTTTTCCATTGTATATTCTTGTCTGCTTTGTCAAAGATTAGGTGACAATATGTATGTGGGTTTACCTCTGGGTTCTCTATTCTGTTCCATTGATCTACCTTTCTATTTTTGTGCCAGTACCATACTGTCTTGATCACTGTGGCCTTGTAGTATTGTTTGAAGTTGGGAAACCTAATTCTACCAACTCTGTCTTTCCTTCTCAAGATTGCTTTGGCTATTCAGAATCTTTTGTGTTTCCATACATATCATAAGATTTCTTGTTCTAGTTCTGTGAAAAATGCTGTTGGTAATTTGATTGGGATTGCATTGAATCTGTAAATTGCTTTGGGTAGGATAGTCATTTTCACAATGTTGATTCTTCCAATCCAAAAACATGGCATGTCCCTCCATCTGTTTGTATCATCTTTGATTTCTTTCATCACTGTCTTGTAGTTTTCTGCATACAGGTCTTTTGCCTCCTTATTTCTATGTATACTATCATGTCATCCACAAAGAGTGACAATTTTACTTCTTCTTTTCCAATTTGGATTCCTTTTATTTCATTTTCTTCTCTAATGGCTGTGGCTAACACTTTGAAAACTATGTTGAATATTAGTGGTGAGAGTGGGCACCCTTGTCTTGTTCCTGTTCTTAGAGGAATGCATTCAGTTTTGCACCATTTAGAATGATGTTGGCTGTTGGTTTGTCTTATATAGCTTTCATTATATTGAGGTAGTTTCCTTCTATGCCCATTTTCTGCAGAGTTTTTAATCATAAATGGATGTTGAATTTTGTCAAAAGCTTTTTCTGCGTCTATTGAGATAAGCATACGGTTTTTTCCTTCAATTTGTTAATATGATGTATCACATTGATTGATTTGCATATATTGAAGAATCCTTGCATTTTAGGGATAAACCCCACTTGATCATGGTGTGTGATCTTTTTAACGTGCTGTTGGATTCTGTTTGCTAGTATTTTGTTGAGGATTTTTGCATCTACATTCATCAGTGATATTGGCTTGTAATTTTCTTTTTTTGTAACATCTTTGCCTGGTTTTGGTATCAGGGTGATGGTGGCCTTATAGAATGAGTTTGGGAGTGTTCCTCCTTCTGCTGTATTTTGGAAGAATTTGAGACAGATAGGTGTTAGCTCTTCTCTAAACATTTGATAGAATTCTCCTGTGAATCCATCTGGCCCTGGGCTTCTGTTTGTTTGGAGGTTTTTAATCCCAGTCTCAATTTCAGTACTTGTGATTGGTCTGTTCATAGTTTCTATTTCTTCCTGGTTCAGTCTTGGAAGATGGTACTTTTCTAAGAATTTATCCATTTCTTCCAGGTTATCCAATTTATTGACATATAGTTGCTTGTAGTAGTCTCTCATGACCTTTTGTATTTTTGTGGTGTCCGTTGTTACTTCTCCTTTTTCATTTCAAATTCTCTTGATTTGCATCTTCTCCCTTTTTCTCCTGATGGGTCTGGCTAATGGTTTATTGATTTTGTTTATCTTCTCAAAGAACCAGCTTTTAGTTTCATTGATCTTTGCTATTGTTTCCTTCATTACTTTTTTGTTTATTTCTGATCTGATCTTTATGATTTCTTTCCTTCTGCTCACTTTGGGGTTTCTTTGTTCTTCTTTCTCTAATTGTTTTAGGTGTAAGGTTAGGTTGTTTATTCGAGGTTGTTCTTGTTTCTTGAGGTAGGACTGTATTGCTATAAACTTCCCTCTTAGAACTGCTTTTGCTGCATCCCATAGGTTTTGGTTTGTTGTGTTTTCATTGTCATTTGTTTCTAGGTATTTTTTGATTTCCTCTTTGATTTCTTCAGTGATTTCTTGGTTGTTTAATAATGTATTGTTTAGCCTCCATGTGTTTGTATTTTTTACAGTTTTTTTCATGTAATTTATATCTAGTCTCAGGCATTGTGGTTGGAGAAGATGCTTGATATGATTTCAATTTTCTTGAATTTGCCAAGGCTTGATTTGTAACCCAAGATGTGATCTATCCTGGAAAATGTTCCATGTGCCCTTGAGAAGAAAGTGTATTCTGTACTTTTTGGATGGAAGGCCTTTAAATATCAATTCAGTTGAGGTGGACTAATGTATCATTTAAAGCTTGTGTGTCCTTATTTATTTTCTGTTTGGATGATCTGTCCATTGATGTAAGTGGGGTGTTCAAGTCTCCCACTATTATTGTGTTACTGTCGATGTCCCCTTTTATGGCTGTTAGCATTTGTCTTATGTTCTGAGGTGCTCCTATATTGGGTGCATATATATTTATAATTGTTATATCTTCTTGGATTGATCCCTTGATCCTTATGTAGTGTCCTTCCTTGTCCCTTGTAATAGTCTACTTTAATGTCTAATTTGTCTGATATGAGTATTGCTACTCCAGCTTTCTTTTGACTTCCATTTGCATGGAATATCTTTTTCCATCCCCTTACTTTCAGTCTGTAAGTGTCCCTAGGTCTGAAGTGGGTTTCTTATAGACAGCATATAGAAGGGTCTTGTTTTTGTATCCATTCAGCCAGTCTGTGTCTTTTGGTTGGAGCATTTAATCCATTTATATTTAAGGTGATTATTGACATGTATGTTCCTATTACCATTTTCTTAATTGTTTTGGGTTTGTTTTTGTAGGTCTTTTCCTTCTCTTGTGTTTCCTACTTAGAAAAGTTCCTGTAGCACTTGTTGTAAGGCTGGTTTGGTGGTGCTGAATTCTCTTAACTTTTGCTTGCCTGTAAAGATTTTGATTTCTCCATCGAATCTGAATGAGATTCTTTCTGGGTAGAGTATTCTTGGCTGTAGGTTTTTCTCTTTCAGGACTTTCAGTATATCCCGCCACTCCCTTCTGGCCTGCAGAGTTTCTGCAGAAAGATCAGCTGTTATCCTTATGGGTTTTCCCTAATATGTTATTTGTTACTTGTCACTTGCTGCTTTTAATATTTTTTTCTTTTTTTAAAATTTTCGTTAGTTTAATTAATATGTGCCTTGGTGTATTTCTCCTTGGGTTTATTCTTTATGGGACTCTCTGTGCTTCTTGGACTTGGTTAATTAAATCCTTTCCCATGTTGGGGAAGTTTTCCGCTAGAACCTCTTCAAATATTTTCTCAGACCCTTTCTTGTTTTCTTCTTCTTCTGGGACACCTATGATTTGAATGTTGGTGTGCTCAATGTTATCACCAAGGTCTCTGAGACTGTCTTCCATTCTTTCTATTCTTTTTTTCTTTTTCCTGCTCTGTGGCAGTTATTTCCCCCATTCTATCTTTGAACTCACTTACTCATTCTTCTGCTTCAGTTATTTGGCTGTTTATACCATCTAGAGTATTTTTAATTTCAGTTATTGTGTTGTTCATTAATGTTCATTTGCTCTTTAGTTCTTCTATGTCCTTATTAAATGTTTCTTGTATTTTCTCTACTTTGTTTTCGAGATTTTGGATCATCTTTAGTATCATTACTCAAAATTCTTTTTCAGGCAATTTTCCTGTTCCTCTTCATTTATTTGTTCTTGTGGGTTTTTATCTTGCTTCTTTGCCTACAGGGTATTTCTTTGTTTTCTCATTTTGCCTAATTTATAGTTTGCTGTCTGCTTTCCCTATGCTGCCTAGTAGTAATTCCTCTTGTTTCTGCTCTCTGCCCTCTGTGATGGGGTTTGTCCAGTGTCTTGAGCGGGCTTCCTGGTGGGAGGGTCTGGTGCCTGCTTTCTGGTGTGTGGGTCTGAGTCTTTTCCCTCTGAGGAGCAAGGCCATGTCAGGTAGTGTGTTTTAGGGTATCTGTAAGGTTGATATGGCTTTAGGTAGTCTGTTTGCTGATTGGTGGGTTTGTGTTCCTGTCTTGTTTGTAGTTTGGTTTGAGGTATCTAGCACTGGCAATTGCAGGCAATCGGGTGAAGCCAGGTCTTAGACTCTGATAGAGGCCTCCATGACAATTCTCTGTGGTTAATGTTCCCTGTGGCTTAGGACTCTCTAATGGTGTAGCATCCTGGGCTTGGTGCTCCCTCCCCAGATCCTCCAACTTGACATCTGGTCGAAGATTCCAGACTCCAGAGGTAGCTTTTCTGGGCAATAAAGAGGATTTAAAAAGACTATCCAAGCCCTAGATTAATGGCAGAAGGTTAAGTCAAACAAATGCTAAATCAAAGAAACACATACATGCACAAGAAACACAAAAACTGAACATAAAGCACTAGAACAACCTGGCAGAAGAACCCCAGAATGCAATCCAGCAAAGAGAAAACCAACAAAACTTCAAAGCCAAAAAAAAAAACCCAAAAAGAAAGAAAAAAAAAAAGGACAAAAAACAAAAACAAAATAACAAAAAAACCCCACAAAAACACAAAACCAGGGAAATTGTGAAAACAGGGATCAAATATAACAAAGAGGAAGAGAACGAGACAGACTGAAGATCCCCAAAATGAAATCGAACAATTATAATTAGAACTAAGATAAAGACAAAAACTAATAACAAAAACCAAACTAGTGTGTCATTTGAAGAAGAAAGCAAGTAAACAGAGCAGACTGATAATATTGATTAAAAGTATAAGATAAAATAAACTAAAAAAGGATAGAAGAGAGAGCAACAGAAGAGCATAGTGTGACTGGAAATATAAAAAGAAAAAGAAAAAACTAGAAATGTATAAAAGATAAAGGAAAGAAGATAGGGGCGATAAACTCAGCACTTCAAAAGAGGTAGCCAGAAATAGAAATATATAAAAAGGCTAAAAATAACAATAGAAGTAAAAAATAGAAAAAAATATGATATAAATCATGAAGATCCCTTAGGACTAAGATCGTAATTAAAAAAAAAAAGCTAGAACTGCCTACAGAATGGATCAGATCAATAGAATTAATAGCAATAATTCTGTTTACTTGGTGTCTCAGCTGTAAGTGTCCTTGTACCTGCCTTGGGCTTCAGGCCACTTTTGCCTCCCCAGGAGGCCCTTTTCTGCCTCTGGGTTGGACTCTGGACCTGCTGTGGGTCCTATGGGTTCAACTTAGGGTCTGCTCTGGCCCAATTCCTATGTGTGTTTGCTTCCACAGTCCACAGCTGCCAGAGTTAGACCTTTTTCATTTGTGGGAACATTCATTGTTTACTCAGATATTCCAAAGACATAGTGTCTACTTAGCTGATCATGGTGATTTAGTCTGCAGCATGTACATCTGATGGAAAGATTTTAGAACCTCTTCCTTAGTTCCCCTGTCCCTGGTGTTCAGCTTCAGTTTTGTCCCTGCTTCTGCATGTGTCTAACCTCCAGAGTCTGGTCCTGAGGCTTCCTTGGAGCTCTTTGGATCTGCCTCAGTGAGGGTTTCCTTTATTGTTCATCTGCAGATAGAGGTGTGTGGGGAGAGAGAGGCTTTGATAGTGGCTCCTCTCCCTGTGTGTGACTCAACAGTAGTGCCCTTCTTGAGATGCAGGAGCCCTGGGGGTGATGCCGAATGCACAGAGATACCGGCAGCACTGGTATGGGCAATCTGGCCTTAGCATGGTTCTCTACTGGTGTGTGGTGTAAGGCTCCTGATGGGCAGCCCTCAGGGGCTTTTTGTATTACTCTGCAACCAGCAGAGCTTCCTTTATTGTTTGTCTGTAGACGCTGGTGTGTGGGGCGAGAGAGGGTACAATAGTGGCTCCTTCCCCTGGGTGTGAGTGAGCAGTAGCACCCTGCCTGGGTTGTGAGAGCCCTGGCAGCAGTGGTGGTGCCTATTATAGAGGGAAGCCAGCAGGCTCAGGTGTAAGCAGAATGTCTCCAGAGCTGGGGCACTCTGCACACTTCTTCTGGCTCTTGGCCGCAGGCACACCAGGCCAGCCCCATCAGGGGGCTTTTTCTATCCCTTGTCGACTGTGACAGCCAGGCCCAGAGAGGGCCGCCCTTTGTTCATCACAGGTGCTAAGAGAAAGGCTACAACCGTGGCTCCTTCTCTCTGCTTGAATCAGCAGTAGCCACCACCATAGCCACCCTGCTTTCCACGGTAGGCATTCTCCGCTGCAGATTTCTTCCCTCCTGTCCCCTCAGGCCATCTCCCCACAGCCAACAATGTTTCTCACCCTGAACCAGTTCTCCAGTTCCCACATTCCAGACTCCCTGTACAGCTGTGAACCCACATCTCAGTCTGGGATGTGCAGAGCTGTGTACAGACCCTCTGTGTGTTTCTCACTCTTTCCCATCTGCCACAGATCGGCCACTTCACCCTCTTCACCCACAGTCCCAAATGCCTCCGTTCTGACCCAATCAAATTCCCTGTTGGAGAGGGGGTTTCCCTGTCAGATAAGGGAGGTTTCCCAGAATTCAGCAATCTTGCCTCTGTTTCAGCTCCCCCTGCCCCAGGGTGTAGGACCCATCTCTTTCCTTTGTTCTCCTCCTCATTCTCCTTTTTTTTTTTCCCTCTGTCCTACCCAGTTATGTTGGGATCTTTGCAGTCCTTTCTGGTGTCCAAGGTCTTCTGCTGGTGTTCAGCTGGTTTTCTGTGGAAATTATTGCATCTTTTGATGTATTCTTGATGCATCTGTGAGGACTCTGACCGGGATTTGATGGTCATGGTTAGTGAGAATTATTCCCTCCATCTCCATATTTCCCAGTGCAGTCACTGCACTGACAGGAGCCTGCAGAAGCCAGAGCCCAGAGTGTGCAGACTGGAAGCACGTGCACCTTGGAGAGAGTGAGAGAGCCTGGGGAGCACAAGGCAAGCAGGGAAGGAGGGGGAGGTGGCCAACCTCTATGTCTTTTTATGGATTGATAGCTCATTTCTCTTTATTGCTGAATAACAGTGTGTTGTATGAATGTATGACTATCCATTCATGTTTTGAAGGACATCTTGGTTGCTTCCAGTATTTTGGCAATTATGAATAAAATCTCTATAAGCATTCACGTGCAGGTTTTTGTAAGGACAAAAGTTTTTAGTTCATTTGGGTAAATACCTAGAAGCACAATTGTTGGATCATATAGTAAAACAAAATTTAACTTTGTAAGGAACTGTCATACTGTCTTCCAATGTGGCTATAGCATTCTTCATCCCCACAGATAATGAATGAATGAGTTCCTATTTTTCTACATCCTCACCAGCATTTGGTAGTATAAATTTTGTTGTTTTCATTATTGTTAATTCTTTGGGATTTTTTTGCATAGACAATCCTCTCCTCTGTGAACAAAGACAGTTTTTTTCTTTTTCCTTCCTTATCTGTATACCTTTTGTTTCCTTTTCTTGTCTTATTGCACAACCTAGGACTTCTACTACGATGTTGAGTAGGAGTGGTAAGAGGGGCATCCTTGCCTTGTTCTTGATCTTAGGGGGAAAAAAATCTCATTTGTCACCATTAAATATAATGTTAGGTGTAGGTTTTTTGTAAATGTTCTATATCAAGTTAAGAAAGTTCTCTTCTATTCTTAGATTTCTGAGTGTTTTGTTTTGGGCTTTTGGCTTTTTTATCTGTTTGTTTTTGTTTTACTCATGAATGAGTGTTAGATATTGTCAAATTCTTTTTCTGGATCTGTTGATATAATTGTATGATTTTCTTCTTTACCCTGTTGATGTGACTAATTACATTACTTGATTTTCAAGTTTTGAACTAGCCTTGCATATCTAGAAAAAAAATCCTACATGGTTGTGTTGTATAATTTTTTAATATATTGTTGGATTTGATTTACTAATATTTTGTTGAGGTTGTTGCATCTAAACTCATGAACAATATTGGTTTCTAGTTTTTCTTTCTTGTAATGACTTTTCATTTTGGAGACTCTAGAATTTTGTCCCCATTTTTTCCTTGATTCCTTGCCTTGAGTATTTCTCTCAAGAAGTCCAATTTGATCCTAAATTTTTCTTTTAAATGTGAACTTTTTAACTTCACTATTTGAAAATTTTTGCATCTGCTCAATATTGCCAGTATTTTGAAGTCTCACAGTGATGGGCCTTAATGTGGTCTTTTTTTTTTTTTTTTTTTTTTTTTTAATAATCCTGCAAGACATTTTAGACTCTTTTTATTTGGAAACTTAGGTGCTTTAGTTTTGGAACTTTTTATTGTATTCTTTGTTTACCAGTTTCCTCTCTTCTGTTATCTTGTTTGGAGAACTCTTTTGGACAGACTTTGGACTTCCTGGACTGATCTACTAATAATCTTATCTTTTTATGTCTATTGTATTTTCCATTTAATTTTGTTCTGCTTTCTATGATAACTTGGTTTTATTATCTAGCTCTTTGTATGAGGTTTTTATTTCTATATCCATATTTCTAGTCTTCAAGAGCTCTAGCTAGCTAACTGACAGTTCCACTTTTACAGTATCCTATTGGATGCAATGACTTATTTATCTGAGAACATAAACTATAGTTTTAATTATAGTCTTCATCTGTTCTCTGCATTCCTGTTTTCTATGAGTTCCTTTTTTTCTCTTGATCTCTTTATTTTTGGGTGGGGCTTTCCTCAATAGCCAAAGATTTTTGTTATTTGTTCATTTTTAGGATTGGGGCATCAGAAACTTGAATTGAAGTTCTGTGTGAGAGCATGAAATCTTCCAGCTGAGAGACTTCTCCTCAAGAGTGACTTACTAGAAATTCTTTCATTTCATATTGGTAACCCCACCCCATAGGCCATCCCATTTCCCCCCCTAAAGTAACCCTCCAATCTCCTGGTAGCAGTGTATGCTAAGCATTATTGGTTTGCAGGGGGCGGGGGGTGTAGTAGTTGCATAGCTCAATGTGTAAACTTTTATTTAATCATCTATTTTCAGTTTGGCTCCTCTCTTCTGCCTTCTGCTCTACCTCCTGTCCCTGAGCTCAGTGCCTCTTATTCTCTTCTTTTTTTTAAACAGAATATCTCTCCATTTATTTAAATTTCTTTTAATTTCTTTCATCAACATGTTGTAGTTTTTACCTCACAAGTCTTGTTGATTTTTGTTAGAATTATACCTAGGTAATTAATTTACCTTTGTTTCCATGTGTGCACTGCTAGTATATAGAAATGCAAATGATTTTTTATTTAAATTTTTTTCCAGCCTTGTTGACATATATTTGAGAAACAACATTGTGTAAGTTTAAGGTGTATGATGTGATGATTTGATATTTGTGTATATTGTGAAATTATTACCACAGTAAGGTTAGTTAATACATCTATCACCTCATATAATCACCTTTTTGTGTATTGGTATGGTGAGAACATTTAAAATCTACTCTTTTAAGGATTTTCATTTATATAATACAGTATTGTTAACTATAGTCACTATGCTGTACATTAGACCCCCAGAATGTAGTCATGTTATAACTGGAAGTTTGTACCCTTTGACCAACATCTCATTTTTCCCACCTGCTAGCCCATTCTACTCTTCTTTGTATTTTTTTTTTTTTTTTTTTTAGATTTCACAGGTGATATCTTACCGTATTTGTTTTCATATGTCTGGCTATTTTACTTAGCATAATGCCCTCAAGGTCCATTCGTGTCTCAGATGAGAGCCTCTTATTCTGAATCAGAATAAACCTGTAGACTCAGGACAGGTGAATCTGTTGACTGTACACACCAGGGAAGAAGCTTTTACCTGTCTCTAGAGAAACTTCCCACCGTCTTCCTGATTGCAGCATCATACCTTCCCTGCTTTGTGTGATGCCCATTCCCAGAGCCTGTACAGGGTTCTGGAGAAGGAACTAAGCACAGTCCTCACTGTCTTTCTCTCCAGCCAGTACTTTTATCCAGCTTTCTCAGCAATAGTAACTCCTCCATTCACTTTCTGCCTACTGTAGTTGCCATTTCAGTGTATTACCGTCTCTCCTTGCATTCTTTTTCTTTTTGTGTGGTTTTTTTTTTTTTTTTTTTTTACTATTTTTGATTCCTTTACTTGCACTTTAATGAGGTTTGGGGAGGGAACTGAAATGAAAACCATGTGTTTAATCTTTATATAATCAGAAAGCTACTGGAATCATTACAAACATACAAAATAAAAATTTAAAGAATAGTATACTACTTTATTCCAGATATATCAAGGACATATGATCGCTAACCTAGACATGCACTTAATTTAAGCAAAACCAAAATTTGTTCTAAGCATTCATGTTATTAAACACCACATTTCCTAAACTGTATAATTTGTATAATTCTCTCTCCCTAAAAATGCTATAATAAATAAAGGAAGAATGATTTCCTAGTTGTCTAACATTGACAATGTATCCTTTTCCTGTAATTTCACTTACATGAGATCTTAGGAGAGTCTAAGGAGGCTGATTTTAGGGGTGTTGGAGCTTATACAAATCATAAAGAAGGGAAATCCTTTCATCCTTGGCTACCCTCCGAGCCTGTAAGTACTTTCATTCATGGGAAAATGAAAGTGAAATGATGTAACAAAGGGTGTCTTTAGATCCCTGGGTGTACAGTGGGTCTTTCTCAATATTTTTCCAATATTTAAACTTCTCTTTACTTATCCTCCTCCATTTTCCCTTTTGGGGAATTCTCCACCATATACAGTGTCCACCTCCCACTAAGAATGTCAAATACATCAGATCCTTCTCTACTCCCCTTCCTGTTTCAGTCAGGCACAGCCTGACCTCAGAGTCCTGGGAAAGATTATGTAGGTTGTGCCCTATTCATAAGAACACCCTGTCAAGAAGGTCAGTGGGGACTGAAAATCAGCTGGGGTCTGCTTGCCAAGCCTGGCACCTATGGGCTGCCTCTCCCCAGATAAGATGCCGTATTCTAATTCACACAGAAATTCAGTTTGGACTAATAGTAGTTGTGGTCATTCAGATCTTCCTCCCAGGGCTTTGCATCTAAAGATTCCCTCATATGCATCTCAGCTGTAGCAGCTTGTGGATCAGACAAATTCTGTAGCATCGCTTTTAATGTGATTTCTACTGCCCAGCCCTCAGGTATTCTTGGGTCTTATCATTTCTCTACAGTTGCCTCCCATTAATGTTGTGAGGCCCCATAACACCTCAGTAAATTTCACTTTAGGTAAAGAAGCCAGCGTTGGTGATGATGGCTTAAAACTAAACTGATACAGAGGATGTGTAAATGCATGGATGGAAGAGTATTACCTTTTTTGGGGGAAGGGGAGTGGTTGATGGTGCAGTGTGAGGGGAAAGGAGGGGGGTGGGGATATGAAGCAGAAAGAGAGGTTAATAAATTATTGAAAAATGTGAGCTCTGGTTCTTCGTAGTATACTCTACGAAAGACTTTTCCCCCACCATCTCCCTACCTTGCCTGCCCCACATCCCAAGTCTCTGACTTGTAGCCTAGTGACAAAAGTGTGAGCTACCTAGTGCTTTGGGCATAAAGCAATTGCTCTGGTTGGCTTATCCTGGGGATGGCTCTGTCAACAGCAATAAGAGCCGACAATAGTAATAGGAGCATACAAGATGGTGGGGATGTGAGCATCAAAGCAAAGAACAATATTCAGCTTGAAACAAGGTCGCTTGCTTTGGTGTGCGGGCTGAGTGGGAAGGAGGGTCTCAGACCACTGGTTTTTTAAATGATCAAGAAACCAAATAGCAGTGCTTTTTTAAAAAAAAATTGCTTTTTGGCAGAACTCAGTAAAATGAGAGTTTGCAAAGTGAAAAAAAAGAAAATAATCAAAAGTCAAAGTTTTTTCCCTTAAGTCTGAGACACCACAGGAACAGAAGAGCCTGATTAAAATGAGCCATTTTACCAGATACATATGTTAAATTGTTAATTCCAGTGCAAAGTGTTCAAAAAGGAGAGAAAAAGATTTCAAATGAACACTCTTAAAAGCAGTGTGAGCTTGGTTTCCTAGGTAGTGTTACCCATAAAGAAAGGAGCAGATAAGCAAATTCAATTTGGAAAATAATGACCCATACTATGAGCTGGGACCCATGTGACAAGCTGTTGATACAAAATATGGCTGAAGTCTGTGTCATAAAGGCTTATGCAATTGGAACCTTTCAAAATGATAAAGTACCTGCTGTTTTGTTTTGTTGGCTTTTTTCTTCCTAGTCTGTATACCTCACTGGACAATAACATACACCAAGGAATTTATTAAGGAAAAAAAATATTTTAAAGTAGATGTAACAGCTGTCTGGACTAGATGTGAGAAGATGAAAGCATAATGACTGTGAAAGTAGTGAAGGGTGAGGTGTGTGAAGAAGGTGAGTGTACAAGGAGTCTCCCTGATTGGCACTGCATTAATTGCAGTAGGAGGATCCTCTGGTAATTCACACAGAGGTTAGACTGAAGGTTTCTTGACATTATTCAGTTCACTGGAAGACATTCGTGGTCCTGTTTATGGATACATATGAAGTTAGGTAAGTAAATCGATTCAGAAGATGCTTGGAAAATGCACAGGTGGACCAAGTGAGAATGAAACTGATGACCTATAATATACTGTGATGTCTTTGCTGATTCACAAATTTGAATCATGAGATCTACAAATCTGGAGAGCCCAGAGAGTCATTTGGTACATTTTTGTCACTCTTTGCATATCTTTAAATAAATAGTACCTCTTGCCTTTACATAAAATCAAGATTTTGTTTCACCCCAGGAAAACAGCTGGATGATAATTGCCTGTGTTTAAAGAATAAATTTAGAATGATGGAATGTGTCTTTGGGATCCTTTGGGGGTGGTTCAAACAGATACGTTATTATCCTCCAGATTAGTTAAAACTGAGGACAGATTTTGCACCAAATTTTAAGAGTATGCTTGTGTTTGTCTGACTTAAAATGTTGGCTCTCTGGTCAACACAAAATGTGTTTCATGGAATGAGAAGCACCATAACATAAGTATCTGTCCTGCAGAGGACCTGCAGTAGGAGCCCAACTGGGAGGCATGGCATATCTGCTTCGAGTCTTGCGTTGCAAGTCACAAAAGCAGATGCTCTTATTTGCAGGTTTAATTTGCTTGCTGCTTCTCACATGAGCAGCTTCTAGTAAGGATGCTTCAATGTTGAGCACCTGCAAGTGGTTCATTACTAAACAGGGATTAATAATTTGTCAAAGCAATTGTGTGTAAGTCATCTTTGAGACTGATAAAAATGCTTGGTCCTTAATTAGAAATGGTTCAGAAAATAAAAGACAACATTTAGTTTTGCTGGTGGTTGTGAAAGAAGGCAAGATAAAGAGGGTACTATTGAATGCAGTAGTAGCTCACCTCAGGAATGTGAGGAATTGCATTAACGGTGATATTAGATATAAGAAAAAAGGGTGTTATTTCTTAATTGAGAGACTTTTCTGTAGTCTTAGGCTGTGATCATTTAGCACATCAAGGGGAAATCATAATGTAAACAAGACTTGAAAGGGAATTTTTCAGCTATGTTTGGGATCTAATGGATTTCAGATACACTGAGGCGTCAGAGTTCACAGATTTGATCTTTGCCGGTTAACCCCTCACCTAGCTCTGTAACCGTGAGCTAGCTATTTAATACCTATGAGCATCAGTGCTTCGTCAGAAATATAGGGCTCAAAACATGTATACCTAATAAGGGTGCTCACAGTATTAAAAAGAAAATATTATCTAATAAACTTTTTTGTGATCTCTATATTACCATAAAAAATAACCAACTATGATTATTTCATGTTGAATCCATATGCTAATTTCAAATTCTTCCTATCTATCTGTTTCCCCAACAAATTTTTCAACAGTGTCTACTAGATCATTTTCAGTTAGTTTAATCCTAGTTATTCTTTGATAGTCAATGCCAAAATAATGCTTTGATGAACAAAACTATATAATTCATGCTACTATTTGGCTTTTCCCTCAGTTAGCCCTAATAGAATTGATTTTGTCCATTGAAAGAGAGTGTGGGACTTCCCTGGTGGTGCAGTGGTTAAGAATCTGCCTGCCAATGCAGGGGACATGGGTTTGATCTCTGGTCAGGGAAGATCCCACATGCCACAGAGTAAATAAGCCTGTATGCCACAACTACTGAGCCCACATGCCACAACCACTGAAGCCCATGCACCTAGAGCCATGCTCTGCAGCAAGACCAGCCATCGCAATGAGAAGCCCATGCACTGCAATGAAGAGCAGTCCCCACTCGCTGAAACTAGGGAAAGCCCACGTGCAGCAACAAAAACCCAACATAGCCAATAAATAAAGTATTTTTTTAAAAAAAGAGTGTCACATTCCTTCATCACCTGTGCTTTGTCTGTTTCCTGCCATCCCACCTAATTCCTGAAAAATAAAACATGTTTTAGATTTCTTTTCATCTTCTTATACTTTGTGGTAGGTAAAAATAATAGCCTCCCAAAGATGTCCCTGGCTTAATCCCTGGAAGCTGTGACTATGTTAATTTACATGGCAAAAAAGAGCTTTGTAGATGTGATTAAGTTAAGAAATGTGAGATGTGAGAATATCTTGGGCTCTGCAAGTGAGTTCATTGTAACTACAAGGGCCTTGTAGTAGGGAGACAGGAGAGTCAGCATCAGAAAAGCAATGTGACAGCAGAAGCAGAGGTTGGAGTGATATGGAACCATGAGCCAAGGAATGTGGGTAGCCTCTAGAAGCTAGAAAAGGCAAGGAAATGGATTTGCTCCAGAGTCTCCAGAAGGAATGCATGTCTGCTGACCCATTTTAGACTTATGACCTCCAGAACTCTAAGTGAATCAATGGCTGTGTTTTCAGCCACTAAATTTGTGGTAATTTATCACAGCAGCAATAGGAAACTAACACAGCTATTTTTATGAGTTATTTTTTTGTTGGTGGTGGAAGGGTGTTAGTGTTGGTGGTATAAGTTTTGTTTTGAATCAGGAAACTGAAAACAGAGAAAATGTCAGTCAGCCAGACCGAGAGAGGCTATCAGGGCTTCTCTATGTCTCACATAGGTTATAACAATAAACAGGAACTCGACAATTTAGAGACTCAAAGAACCTCAAAACTAATAAAAGCAATACTGAAATAGTTGCTAAAATATCAGCTGAGAAATTTAGGGAAGGATATAAATAGTGTGTAACTATTGTGAACCCTAAGTTATTCAAATCTTCGTTTTGTTTTTTTTTTCCAGTGTATACAGCTTCCATTTATACCAGGCAAGCCATATCCCATTTAACTCTTTCAATAACTCTGCAAGCCTACATGGTTAACATCCTCCATCCTAATAGGGAAATTGGGGCTAAGACAGAACAAGTTATATAACTCAGCCACTCAGCTCGTAAGTATCAAGTCCCACTAGAGCCCTAATTACAAGTTGAAATTGTACTTTTTAAATGTTAATCATTTCCTTGTCTTCACAAAAAAAAGATATTCTTTTTAATTCTTTTGTGTCCCCAGCATCTAGCTCAGTGACTGCTACATAGGAGACACAATTTGCGGGTGGAATAAATAGATGATATAGCTATTCTGTGGCTAATTCTTAGGTTGAAGAGTGCACGATTCATTGGGGTTTGTACCCCTGCTACAGCATCTCATCTAAGTTCAAACAACACTTTGATCTGCACTCCATGATACCTATGGAAATATAAAAAGACCTTAGTTGAGATTATTTTTTTTAATAAATCATTTAATATGTAATAAAATGTGTAGCTATTTAGTTGAAAATGGGTTTCTAGATTAGTCAGAAGTCACTATTAGGTTAAATAATGCAATAACAAAGACTCCAAGAAGAAAACAAAGTAATAGAGTTTCTTTAACAATGTGGTAAGAAATTCACAGGAGTTAAATATTTAATCAAAAACATTCAATAAAAGTAGAATTGCTCCTGAAAGCCAGGCTGCATTTTTGGTGGATTAACTAGACGGATTCCACAAACATTTGTCTAAACCCTTATCTGGAAAATCACTTTCACCCCTAATACAATGAAAATATATTATCCATGCTAATAACAATGTCTCATCTGTTTAAGCACTTTACAACCTACTGAAAGCCATACCTGCAGAAAGCCTTATGGCTCTGAATTTAAAAACAGTTTCAAGTCGGGTGCATGTGGCAGAATTACCAAGTAAACAGACCCTATGAGCTTCCTGTGAAAGGGCTTCTTTGGTATTGTGAACTAACTTTTCAAAATGAACTCCCAGAATCAGCCAGGGGCAAATTTTACAGGGCCACAGGTTGTCTCTAGGTAAGTTGTCACTCAGCTCTAAGATATTTTATTTTATTTTATTTTTGGCCCTCACCAGTATGTGGGATCTTAGTCCCCAACCAGGGCTTGAACGCATGTCCCCTGCAGTGGAAGCGCAGAGCCCTAACCAGTGGATGACCAGGGAATTCCCTCTAAGATATTTTAATGTAACTGCTTTTTCTTCACGATTGAAAGGTATCTGATATGAAAACCCAAAGGATAAGCAAACAGTACAACCCCAAATAAAGTCTGTTTCATGCCTAACAAATTTAGAACATTTATCAACCCATCCAGTTAATCAAAGAATATAAAAAAATTTGAAGGTAAAGGTGGAAATTTCAAGCCATTATTTCAAATTTAATCACTTTAAGCAAGCAGGTAAGCATTTCTTCCCTCACTGAGTGCAGAGAATGGGACAGAAATATTTCAGTTTGGTAGCAAACTGGGAGTAAACCAACCCAGATACAATCCAAAATAGTGGAATAGTCCTACAGTATAAAAAACGTTATTCCCTTTCATAGGGAAAATGTGAGTCAATATGTGAATACTGGACACTAATATATGTAGCTGGATTTTCAAAACACTGCTTTCAATTTACAAAGCATGTTGAATATATTAAATGATTTTTTATAACAATTCTGTGTGGTAGGTAGGTTTAAAACCAACTTTATTTTCCAGGTGAGAAAGCAAAGACTTATATGACTTAGCTAGTGTCCAAAGTCACACAAATTTTAAGAGGTAAAGTAGTAACTTTTGGTATAAGCCTAGTGTACATTTCTCAGTCTTTGCCCCTTCTTCAACATCTCCACCAATCCTGCTATATTTACAAGTAGAGATTTTAAAAGTGTTACCTACATAGGATATTCCAACAAAGAATAAAGGTCTCAATAGGCTGCAAATTCTAGAAACATTAAATATATCAAATTCAAAAATATTGTACCTTTTTGGATATACTAAAAAGGTACCATGTTAGATGGCAATGTTCCACGTGGTAGACTCAAACTGAGACCTGAGTAATTCTTCAAAGCCAGCTAAAAAGAAAGTAGTAGGAGAGTGATACACCAGACTGTTTATTCAGTGTCCAGTTCACTAAATACATGGGTACAAATGCAGTAACTTTTGATGATATGAATGTACAATCAAACACACCTGAGCAAAAATTCTGGTAAAGTATTATCTCTGCAAAATAATGAAGAACAGGAAAAGTGAAAAATCAAAGAAATGTCTTAGAGTCAGCAAAGAATAATTTGATTGTAGCAAGAGGAATATTAGTGAATTTCTAGTGCTCAAGGGGAAGCTCTAAGCATTGATCCAAAAGCATCTAATTATGTCCAGAAATGTGAGTTTTCTCCACTGTATTGAAGGTGGTGATCAGGCAGGAGAGGATTGTTGAAAGAAATAAAAGGCCCAACTCTAGTTTACCACCCAAAGACCTTTATAAGCCAACCTTATATCAAATTTTCAGTAGAAATTTTGGGACAGATGATAATATCTTTAAATGCAGTTCTAAGAGTTTTGTGCCCTGAAACATCTCAGTGTTTAACCTAGGGAGATTCTGACTAATTTGGTGTGCTTAGCCCAACTTTACTATATTCGTACTTTAGGAAAGTGCAGCTGACTTAGAGCATTTCTCCAAAGAGAAAATTTAAAATGTAATCCTTACATTGTTTTATTGTTTTCTTGATTAATTTTTTATTTCATCATCAATTGTTTGTATTTTCATGGCATGAAATATGTTTTTAGATAAAGAATATCCAAAGCACAGCCTTCTGTCATTAGGAAATATGGTTAGCATATGACAGCCTGGAAAAACTGGGTCATTAGTTGGAGGACACCTGTATTTTTAAGGTCACAGTGAACCTTTCTTTCAGCATGAATTATAGGAGTACAGAGAAAGGAATAAAATGGGATGACCAGAGCCAAAATGTTAAGAGTTTCATGGAAGAGGTGAGACTAAAGAAGAACTTTGAAGAATGAGTAGGATTTGGCTACATGGAGAGGAATCAGGAAGTTTTTCCAGGCAGGGAGAAAATGAATAATGCCTTTTAGTCAGAAAGGAGCATGATCCAGAACTATGAGAAAACCAGTCAGTCTGAAACAGTGAATTGTTTTTTCTTTTCATTTATTCAATAAATATTTGTTGAGTAATTACTATGTTTCTAGCAGCATACTGGGTAAGAGAGAAACAAGATGAATAATGCATAGTTTTGCTCTCAATAATCTCATTGTCTAGCTAGAGAAACTCTATTAGTAAGAAATTATGTTCAGCTCCTTGAAAAAACAATATGACTTGTGGTTTAGTCAGAGATTCCCAGCAGGTGTGCTACACAGTACATTATTGTTTTGCCAATGTGTTATAGGTGTGACAAGATAATGTACTTCTACTTGAGAGCAAAGAGAGCACTCTGAATATTCAACTTTGTCTATGAGTTGCCTTTTCCTTGCAAGTAGCAAATATTATCATTTTCTATATCTTTTGTGATGTGAAAAAAATACCAGGAAACACTGGCTTTACCAAACAGGTTGATATTTTATCATATTTTTTTAAATCCATAGTATACATCTAGGCACAGTACAGGATGTTCCATTACATCATTATAGCTTCTTTTTATGTTTTTGTTTCATTATCCTTCACATATGGCTTTTATTTTCATGATTACCACATAACTCCATAATGGCTGCTCTGTGTCTATCCTCTCATCTGTATTCCAGTTATAAAGAAGGAGGTTATGCCTACATTAGGAAACCAAAACTTATTCAGAAATCACCAACAATGTTCCAGTTATTCTCTTAATCAGAACTGTGTCATGTAGGTAGCCTTGGCTGCAGAAGAGTCTGTGGAATATAGGTTTTTAGCTGGTTACAGGCTATTCAAAAGAAAAACAAAGTTCTTTTAGTAAAAACAAAGTGTGGATGGTAATTAGGTCTGTTGGGTCTGCTCCAGAGGCAAATACATAAGCAAATAATTTTACCGTAATATATTAACTTCAGCAATATATAGAATGTCTTGGGAAAAAAGTGAAAGTATACATTACTTCTGCCTAAAGAGGTAATTAATGTTTTACAGATGGCAGGAAAATTGAGCAGTCTTGAGTCTAAGGGTAAACTCAAATTAAGACAGAACAAAAATCCTGAGGAGGCAAAGTGTATATCTGGAAATTTGAGTTTGATAGCCAAAAAGTCAAAAACATTTGCTAATCTCTGCTTCTTTGGGGCCTAGAAACTTGCATCAGCACGAGGAAGCTCCTTCAGTGTTGTTGGATCTGTTCTTTGTGGCTAGGGATCCAGTGCTATAAGAAAGATTCTACAAAGAAGATCAACGGCAGACCCCAGTAAGAGTAGTGGAGCACTCCCATTAGGCTGGATATTGTGAAAACAAACAAATAGACATCAAGTGCTAGTGAGGGTGTGGATAAATTGGAACCCTCATTTAGCATTGGTGGAATGTACCATGGTGTTGCTGCTGTGAAAATAATATGGTGTTTCCTCAAAAGATTAAAAATAAATTACTATATGATATAGCAATTCCATTCTGGTTATACACCCAAAGGAATTGAAAGTAGGCTCTCAAAGAGACATGTGTATATCCATGGTTTTTAGACATTTGTAATTTAAAGTTGAATGCTTCACACAGTAACAGACTTCCATTTTTCTGGAGTTTTGCTTTTCTAGAATTTTTGTAGTAGTGTATGTCTGGCCATGATCTTAAAATATCACTGTTTTCTAACAGCACTTTTCTATGTATTTTTCAAATATTAGCATTATTAAAAAAAAGTCCTAGAATGGCAGCAGGGGGAGTGGGGAGTAGCAGCAAATGTTGCCTGATATTCTACCTTGCCTGTCATTTTTAAAGCCATAGTGAAAATACTGTTCACACAGTGAGGTGCTGTTTTGGAATGGAAGTTATTATTCTAGAGATTGATTCAAAACTTGGCTCGTGCTCAGAAGTGGCAGGCACCAGAAGGAGAAGTGAATTGTCTTTACAGAGGTACATTTTTTTTATGGGAAGAATGTGGGCAGGAAGGAGGATGGAAGAACAATATTCCTGGCAGAGGTGAGAGAGGATGGCATTTCAGAACATGAACACAGGGTAATATGAAGAGTTCTTAAGGTACACAAGAAGGGAGTATTGAAAATGAGACCAGAAAGGTAGGCAGAGATGTCGAGTGCTCACTATTTGCCAACCAGTTACATCTATCATCTCAGTTAATCCTTACAACTCTCCTATGGAGGAAGTGTTATTAATGGTCCCATTTTATAGATGAACAAAGTAAAACTTGGGGATGTAAAAGGAACAGTTAATATTATAAGAATGGTTTGCCTCTGGGAGCATGGGATTGATCTGCCTGGTCCATGAAAGTACTGTCTTTTAGGAAAAAGACAATTTAATATAGCCAACTGATAATACACATTTATTGGGTGCAACATAATCTAAATAATCCTTTACATGTGTATAGCAGTTATCATGCATGAAGAAATTTCCAGCACTAGAAAATAGGTAGATGGAATTCTTCCCAGCGTAGAGGGTCCCATTTAGAGAGTTCGAGTTATCATGGAGCTACGGATGCTGGAGGTATAACTTGAAACTAGGTCCTCTATATTTTTCTACTAAACCTCACTGCCTCATTTCTCTATTTTCTTTCTTGTTCATAATCTCTTTACACCAGCCAGAGATTATGACATATTGTTTGGCCTATTAGCAACCTTTTCAAAGGATTTGGTGGTAGATCCTATGTCTGAGATGAAAACTAAGGCCAAAAATGCTTTGTGTGGTGATTTCTATTATTAATTGCTAATTTTAGTCCAAATAAATGTTCATCAAAGGAAATGTATCTCTTCCATCCTATTTCAGAAATACCTTTAACTTTCCCTTAAAGTTCTTCTATGATTCTTGCTCTGTGAAATCATAATTTTTTTAATTATACAAGAAATTATCAAAAGGCTTTACTGGAACTCTGATGGTATATATAGAGAACTATTGACCCAAGTTTAATAAGAGAAATGATTAATATAGAAGAAAGAAGTGACATAGGATAATTCATAGATAGTTTTAATTTGGATATAAAGTAAACTATTTTAAAGAGGAGGAAACATTATTGAGAATTAATGGCAAATGCAAATTATAAAAAATGTTAAAATATATTAAATCACTTAAATCCACCTGTAATTAGCTCGCTTTAGTTAAGCACTTACTAGATACCAAGTAATAACTTAAGCACTTTCTATCCCCAAGCCTGGCTGGAAATTTGGAAGTGAAATGGTCACGGGGGATACCGAGCATGACAGAAGGCAAAGCAGAGGAGCCAATCAACGTTAAGGGAATGGGGGTGAGCCCTCCAGCCCCATTGGCCCTGTGACTCTGAGAATACTTGCAACCAATCAGAAGCCTCACGCGCCTCTACTCCAAGCAAGCATAGGCAAAGGAGTCCCTGGGGCAATCAGAAATGGAACAATCTGAGAGATTAGGGGAGAAAAGTAAAAGCAAGGGAAAATGGTGTTTTGGATAAGAAGGAAGAAGAAAAGGAAGGGAAAGGAAGATGGAACTATAGTGCCAAATGTCACAGAGATCACGTGGAGCGAGGCAGGGAAACAGTGGTTTCATTTACCAGTTAGAAAGTCCTCCCTGATTTTATTGGGAGCCTATTTTAATTGAACAGTATGGCTAAAAGCTGAATTGCAATAGGTGAAGAACAAGCAGAGGATGAGGAAGTAGAACTGGTATGAACCCCTCTTCAAGAAGTTTTTGTTAAGAGAGAGGAGATAATTTGTGAGGATTTCTACTAATTATAGCCTTTATCTCTTTCATACCATAGGAACAAAGTTGTCTGTTGAGAGTAAGGATCATGGAGGTGGGGCATAGAAGTCAGAGAATGGTTGAGAACCGAAGGGGGGATGTGAGCTATGATTTAAAATGTACGTAAAATTTATATCAAGATGACAAGAGAATAACCCTGTGTTTATTTCTTTAAAACTGAATCTGTGGACTCAATGCCTATGCTGCAGTGTATTTTGATGTGCTATTAGTACACTCTGCCTGAAAACGGGGAGTTCTTTGTTCCATGTGCCAAAGGATTCCAGTTCCATTAAAACTGTATTATCTCCAGTGTTAATGCAAAAAGTATGTGATGCACAATTCCCAGACACTGAGAGTACACTGTGACAGACACACGTGTAACACAGGACAGCATCCACTCAAAAATAAATGTATATACTGATTATCAAAAATAAGTGTATATACCGATCTCCCCAGAAGGCCAAAAGGACCTTTCAATGTAAATTGATGGGGTTACTGACACTCTTTTTTAAATGAGGTGAAGAATCCATTTCAAACAATTTCATTAGCCCTGCTTGATCTCAGAATCCTTCTTCAGTAAATGCATTCATTCATTCCTATCAATTACCAGGTCGTAACTTGGGTAACTGTGATGCATTCCACAGCCCATGAATTGTCTTTAATCTGCCCTTGGGACACCAAAATGCTCCAAAGACTCAAACTAAAATTAAATTGTCTTCAATTTGCAGAGCAGACCAAAGTATGAGCTGGGAAATGCCATATTAATACAAACCTTCTTTTTTTAAAATACTAGCCTAGACTGAAATTGCATATTGTAGGCTTTCTTACCATTTACAACATGATCTCCAGCTATTTAAATGTAACTTTAATCCACAAATAAATACTTTTCTTCCCAGACGAGTATATCAGTGCCATCATTTGCGGGCTACAAAGCTCTGTCAATCAGTACCAGACAGTCTGCCCTTCCACTCTCCTTTGTAAAACTGCCACAGATGACGTCAAGTCGCAATTTCCCCTCTGCCCACCAGATAATGAGCTGGCACATGTAGAAAAGATCGATGTCAAACAGAAGGGGGAGATAGTTTTGAAGCCATCACTTTCAGTTGCCATCTGATTCCATCTACAGAAATCAATCTCCTCCTCCTTGACAACTTTGAATGTGTTATCACAGCGGCTCCAGTTTCTTGGATAACCAAGTGCCCCCTTTCACTCTGGAGAACACTTTCCATTAGAGTCAAATGGAAATGGAATATTTTCGCAGCAGAGGAGAGAGAATGGGGAACAAGCAAGTAATCTGTTGTATGTATGAAAATGGGGTATGCATGAGTGTGTATGTATGTGCACATGTGTGACTACAGAGTGGCTATCCATGTGTATGAAAATAGCTTCAAAGCTGATACCATCAACAGTTATTCCTGAAAACCCTATGTGCTTGGAGACTGAAGACAGCTGCAACCGGATCATAACTCACTGTGTAAAATTTTCACAGACACACCCATGTGGGTAATAGATGTTAGTCAACTTTAATTCAGTGTGCTAATCCAAGGAGCAGGAAAGAAACCCTAATACCTATCATTTGTGGTGGAGTTTTTACATTTTTGGAAGGAGCATTGCCTAGTGATCTAAAAATGGATGATACTCCAAACAAAATAATGAGACCACATGCAAGCATCCTAACTACTGAACTTGGCAAGAGTTGATGACCAAAGAATAGACTCCAGTCAAAACCTGAGGGATCATAATTGTAGAAGTCAAGGGCCAATAGAGGATGGAAAGGATTTGCTTTCGCAGAACCCCTGTTTCTGAACACCTATTGTAGCACAGAGTAAGAAGGCTGATGTTTGTCTTGGAAAGGCCCCCAGAAAGGAAAGTATAATTAGAAAAGGGACTAATCTATGTAGAACTGAGAATTAAGATACTGATACAGGTAGAGAATCATATCAAAAGGCAAGGAGGAAGGAAGAAAGCAGGGTTGTGTATATATAACATCAAGCTTCAGAAAACAGGACAATTTAGGTTGTCAAAGAAGGCAAATTTTTCCTTTTGGTTACACTGAAAATTAGCTGCTATCAACCCATACTTCTTGGGGAAAAGGCATACCTTTCTGTTCTTAAAGTATTCTGTTCCTGTCCAGGACAAAAAGCTATGTGTATCCTAGTACCAACTTGTTACAATCACCCCTTCTGACCCCATTCATGAGGGAGGTGGCCAAACACACAACATCTGACATCAAACAGCTGAGCTTGACAGCAACTTATTAGTCACATATACTCACAGCCCAGAGGAGGAAAACACCACATTCAATACAGGGCTTCACTCAGAAACAGAGTGAAGAGGTGGGGCCTGGGGGAGGCAGGCTTTGTAGTACCAAGAGGGCGGGATGGTGTCTGGTTCTGTGGGAGGATGTAATTGGCTTGTTTGCATAATCCGGTAAATTGGAAGGGAACTGACACTGACTTCTCAGGCATAACCAGGAACTTCAGTTGATCCCCTTGATAAGGAGGATTGCTTGGCTAGGAGACTTTACCCAAAGAAGCAGAATTGGGAGAGGAGCTTGTGGTTAAGCTATTTGAGGTCCTCCTGATTTCACCAGATGTCAAGGCAGCACACAATATTGGGCCTTAATTTTAGGTGTTACACTACGCACTTGAAGAGGGACCTGAAAACTGACAAATGTACCACTCCCGCTTCCTCCATTTAGAGCATTCTTGTTTCTTAACTCTGCTGGGAGTGTATAACCTGTCTGACTGAGGCAAGTTATCTACTTAATTGCCCATTTCTCCCCGCCACACTCACAGTTTCCAGGAGGGTGCAAGAAAGAATTAAACTTGTGGTTTCAAGCAGTTTGCTTGCTGCTTTGAAAGTTGTATGTGAAACCGAAACAGACAGAAGTAAAAACAAGAAGTCCACAGAGTTCTTAATTAAGTAGAGTAGGTGATAGCAGCAGCAAGCATTTGAAAATAAGATTTGGTATATACGTGTTGCCAAGAAACTGCCTGGAGGATGTGAGCGCTTATTGCTATTTCTTAAGTATACCTTGACCAATTCTCACTTGCCTAGACAATATTAAAGAAGATGGAAAGGAAATTGATGCCCATTGAATTACTCATTGGATGATACGTTATCCAAAAAAGGTGATAAAACTAATTGGACCAAATGCAATATGTGAGAATTGCTCTACTTTCAGTGCATGTGGTGCATTGATTCTTCTATTTGTCTGTAAAATTTCTGAAAATAGTCTCTTAAATGTATATGAGATCTGTGGTGACTTTCTGAAGATATTCAGCTTAACTTTCAAAGATCTCATACACATTTACAATATTATTTTCAGAAATTTGACTCTAGTAATTTGGCATCATTTTTGCACTAAAAATAAAATACTATCAACTTCAAAATTTTAGCAGCTCCTTTACCAATTCCCTCAAACAGAAATGATTGTGCCATCAGTTGATATTTAAAGTGCTCTGTTCCTTCCTTTACTCTAGCGCTTATCACACTGTATAGTAATTATACATTTATATGTTTGTCTCCCTCTGTAGAAGGTGAATTTTTTGAAGTTAGAGATGACCTTACTTCTTCCTTATATTAATATCCCCATTGCTGGCACAGTTACCTCACATATAATAGTCTCTTAGTAAGTCTGTTGTGTAGAGAGCGAATGAATGAGTGAGTGACATCATCCTAAACTCTGAATTTATATGTTCAAATGCCTATTTGACATTTCCACTGGAATATCTATTAGATATCTCAAACTTAAGATATCCCCAAAAACATATTAATATGCATTCTTTCAAATCTTCTTCTTATTCAGTAATTTCTACCTCAGGAAATGATAGCACCATATGCAGCCACTAAGGCTAAAAATGTGCAAGTCAACTGGAGGGAAATGTTCCCCAACTTCTTAATGCAGTCCAGCAGCATGTCCTGTCTACGTCCAAAGTGTAGACATTTTTCATCTGATCTCCTCATTTCCACTCTTGCTCCAGTCTATTCTCCACATAGAATCTGGGTGATCTTATAAAAATATAAATTGTCACTTTTCTGGTTGATGCTGCCCATGAAATTCCCATCTCTCCTACACTAAAGTATGCTACACTTTGGCCTAACGTGCCTTTTATGTAGATCCTCTCCAATTCTCTTTAGCTCCCACTGTCTGCATTTCCCTTAGCCTGTTCCAGCTCCACTGGCCTCAGAGATCCTCAGATAGGCCCAGCTCATTCCATCATGTTTTTTTATTCATGAGTTGTTTCCTTTGCATGAATTATTTGTCCTCTAAATACATTCATGACAAGTTCCTCTTTGTCATTGAGAGGTCAGCTTGAATTCCATCTCCTTATTAATACCCTTCTGATCTCTCAGTCTAAAGCAGCTCCAATATCATTCTCTTTTGCATCATTTGGCTTTATTTTTATCATGGTATTTATGGTCATCAGAAATTTTCCTATTTGTTTTCTAATGCTGGTCTTTATTGTCCACAGTTAAATTTCCAGGGCTTCAGGTAGTGTTTGGCACATAAAAGACCTTCAGTAATTGACGTTTGGGAATAAATAAGTACATGAATGTGTTAAGATACTGAATCAACGAATATATAAATGAGTTTATGAATAAATGCATGAATAAAGGAAATTTATTTCTTGACATTTACATTATCTTGATTTTATCAGTACTAATATGAAGTATTATGTATTACTAATCATGAGCTATCCATCTCCATAAACTCTATATGACATGTATAAATTAATGGTATCTAATAAGAACCTTATAAACTTAGATGTATTTAAATGAAGAAACTCCATGACATACTTTTTTTTCACTGTCATAATTCATGTTAATTTTTAAAACTTCTTTTGCAGTTGGTTTTTTTCTATTTTTTTAACCTTCTTTTTCCTCTAATCTTTTCAAGTTTCTAATACTAGAGAATTCTCCTTTTTTCCAGTTTTCTTCAGAAGCAAGACTATCAGTTAAGCAGTATTATAGAGTAATTTGGATCTTCTCAGATAATTTGAATGCATTGAAGAAACTGAATTTCAAGTTAAAAATCCTCCCCACCCCAAAAAAGTATATTCCAGGCACAGATAGCTTCACTAAGTCCACCAAACATATAAGAAAGAAAAAAAAATACAAATCTATGCAAATTCTGCCAGAAAATTGCAGAGGGAAATCTTTCCAACTCATTTATGGGGCAAGTATTATTCTAACATCAAAATTAGGCAAAGGCATTAAAGGAAAAGAGAACTACAGACTAGTGTCCCTCATGAAGAAGGATACAAAAATTCCTAATAAAATGTTAGGAAATTGAATCCAACAATATATTAAAAGAATAATACATCATGGCAAATTGGGATTTATCTCACGTGCAAGGCTAGTTTAACACTTGAAAACAAACCAATACAATTCACTATATTAACAGACTGAAGAAAATATATCACCATGTCATTAGAAACAGAAAAAATCAATTGACAAAATGCAACACTCATTACTTATTAAAAAAACAGTCAGCAAACTAGGAATACATACTTTAAAAAATTTAATAAAGGAGATCTATAGTAAACTTACATCTAACATTATTCTTAATTGTGAAAGTCTGAACTTACTTCCTAAGATCAAGAACAAGGTAAGGATATCCACTTACACCCACTTCTATTCGGAGTCATAATGGAGGGTCTAACCAGAGCAACAAGGCAAGAAAAAGAAATAAAAAGCACCCCAAAATGAAAAAATCAAGACAATATGGTATTGATATGAAAATAGGCAAATAAGTCAATATGAAATAATAGGGTGCAGAAATAGACCCACATATATATAGTCATTTAACAAAGGAGAGAAGAATATTCAATGGAAAAAAAAGGATTGTCTTTTCAGTAGTTAATACTGAAATCATTGGATTTCCATATGCAAAGGGGGAAAAATAAAGACATTTGATCTATATCTCACACCATACACAAAAATTAACTCTAAATATATCATAGACCTAGAAATGAAACTGAAAACTATAAAACCTCTAGAAGAAAATATAGGAAAAAGTCTTTGTGACTTTAGGTTAAGTAAACAATAGAGAAAACATCTCAGAATCCATGGTTCTTACTTTTTAGTGAAGTTTAAAATGGGACCAGTAAATTCTTTCCTAAGAGAATAAATTTATGGATTTTAATAACTCACAGAAATAAATCATTGGATATATTTGGGCATAGAATTAATAAGAATTCTGAACTAAGTTTCAGTGATGTGTTTTCTAGTCTTTTCAATATTTTGTTAGCATCTTTGGGCTACAGTCAGCTGTGCATACATTAAATAAAGGAAAGAAAGAAAAAGAACTAATTTATTGAGCAGAATAAATTCTACTGTTTCCAAAGGACTCTACCTAGATTATTGTTTTCACCTCTGTGGTTTTCATCCACTAAAAACCCCTGGCTCCTTCTAAACCTATATCCATAACAAGTCCCCTTTGACTTATAGCTTCCATCAGTGACAACCAGAATAGCTAGGATAACCACTGTCTAACAGTGTTCCATGAGAAAGCCCAGAGACAATTTTCCAAAGTTCTAAGGAATGCACTATTGAGGGGGGCACCAACATCACTGAGAAGCTTGCCATCTGGTGGTAGAAGATGCTGTTACTGACTGGTAACAATGGGACATGATAAGTTCTCAAAATAATAGAGACCAACTGGTGGTGTTTATGAGAAGGCAGGTGGCTGCAATTATAGAAATAAGCAACAAGATCTCAATGGCAGCCAGAAAATGGGAGTGGTGTTGACCTACAGAAAGCTATGGAGATGGTTATATAGAACACAGGGACCTAGAAGCGAGATGGATTGGCAACACAGAAGGGTTATTACTCAGTCTATACAATCAAAATAATTCATGCATAGATGATCAGGAAGCTGAGGATATCCAATCCAGTAAAATTATGACTCCTTTCCACTTTCTAGCACTAAGTCAGATTTTAGAACCCAATGACTGAAAGAAATACCAGATTCTTAGGAGGAGAACTCTGTAACACCATTACAAGTATTCATTGTAATTATTCCCTCAGTCTTTCTCCAAAGGTAACTGTGGGCACTGATGCAGGTATCTACACTGGGAAAAGGGCAATACTCAAACTGCACAGATATTTGAAAATGTTGGTCACAAAATCTGAGTTGATATGGATATTTGGGAACTTGAAGCATGATTACTATGTCCCTGTTAGAATGAGGATGTATAGAGATCAACTAAAGAACTGTGGTCTAGGTTCAGCTTACCAGTAGATTCACTGAACTCAAGGATTCACCCACTAGTCACTTTCCCCAGCCACCAAATAAATAATGAATACATACACTTGCTAGTTGCCAGAGCTGACACATTACTTCCTTCATCTGTGATAAGAGCTATCAGCGTGCGGAAAGCCAAGAGGAAGACTCTGAAAACTCCCCTCCTCAACCTAGCTCAAAGAGTTAATGCAAACCAATAGTGTATCTGGGTATTGGTGGAGATTGGTGCCTCCCTTAAAAAACTAAATGATGCAGAAGTGATGGTTCTGATTATATCTCACCAAATCTGATCTAGGTACTGACACTGCAGAATGTCTACTTTTCCAGCAACTGAGCTTCTGATTTGGTACTATGCCTCAGTGAAACCAACCAGCACTTGGTGGCAAGTAGATCCATTAGTTGGACCCCTTCTACCCTGGCAGAGGCAGCAAATCACCTCTAGATTATTGACAATATTTTCAGGATGAGTTTGACTCTGCAGCTCGTGGGGCCTTTGCTCACATCACTGTCTGAAGGTTTATAAAGTTTGTTCCATCAACAAGGAATCCTATGAAGTATCACTTCAGTCCAAGGGATTCCTTTCACAGCAAAGGTGATCCAGCAGTGATACATTACCATGGAATCCATTGGTCCTACCACATACTGCACCACTCAAACTGAGGCACCAGTTTCTGATACCCAGAAAGAATAGGGTCTCATCTTCCAGTCATAGTATATGCTCTAAATAAACAATGTAAGTTGGAGTGCTGTGACCCCAACAGGTAGAGTGCAAGAAACCAAGAACCAAGGGATAGAACTAGAAGATTTGTTGTCATGTTCAGTGATCCACTTGGGAAATATATGATTTCCATTCCTGCAGCTCCAAGCACTATGGATCTAGAGGTTCTGGATTCCATGAAATTTTAAGCCATGGCTATCCTCTAGTCACTTCAGGCTCTTCATGTTGAAAAATCAGCAGACCAAGTAAGAAGACACCATCCTGATGGAGGTATTTGACCCTGATTATCAAAAGGAGGTAGGGCTGCTGTTACACCTAGAGTCAAAGAGAATGTATGTGACAGTTAGCCACGGTGGCATTTCTTGTTACTGCCCTAATCAATCTCAAGAGTAAATGAAAAGTGTAGCAGCCATATCCTGAACTAGGGGCTCAGACCTCATATAGGTGTTAATGTCACCAAGACTAGCAGAGACACGAGATGAAATCGAGGTGTGATTAGATGGGTAGTAGAACAGTAAGATGATTTGTGTCATTTGTGGTTCCAACACTAACTATAGCAGCAGGGGCTATGGTTTGTCCCGCTAATCTTTTTCTTGAAGTTTTCCCAGGAAAAGAGACCAGCTAGAATTTTAGAGAAGTAGTTCCTAGATGGGTGAATAACTTTCATGAAGCAAGTGAAGTTGAGTGACTCAAGGTGTGGATTGTACTGCACACCATCCCTGCCACCCCTCTCCGCTTCAGGACTGAGAAACATTTTCTCAGTCACCAGCAGTGTTGCCTCTCTGTGACTCAGATGAGTCCTTGTCCAGGAATTACCCCTGGCTGAAGAGAACTGCTTCACTCCAGGTTATGTCACCTCCTAGTGTTAGCCCACACCCAACATTTACCTGGTCAGTCAGTTGGTATAAAGTTCCAACCTCCTTTCCTCAATTTTTGACATACCTGAAAGACCATTCCAGCTTCAGAGCTCCCTGTGGAATCAGTTGCTGGTTTTGTTGAAACTGTATCGCAGTCCAACTTCTTCCTCTGCTCAATCCTCCTTCCCCCACTCCCTACAACTATTGTTGTTAAGAGCCCACCCCAGTAAACCTCTTGCACACAAATCACTGTCTAAAAATCTGTTTCTTGGGAAACTAAAGTTATGAGATCATTTTCATCCAATCTGAGAAACTCTTTTGATCAGTAAATTTATTTACATTTATTGCAGCTACAGCTGTATAATGGCTTTTAGCCATCTTATTTCATGTTACATATTTATCACATTTATTTCTTTTTTCTCTGTCATGCTATTTGTTTATTTGAAAGTTATACATTATATTTTTATGCTATTTAAAATTGGGCTTAATTTGACTTATTTGTGTTTACTATTTTATTTCAATTTTCTAAATGTATTATTATTTATATCTTCATGGAAAAGATAAGTGCTTAGTAATGTATCCCACTCCTACTTCATGTTTGTGCCATAGAATTTTACTTCTGCAATGTCATTTGTACACATTTTTAGGCGTACATTTTTAAAGACAAGATTAAGTTCCAATAAATTAGTTACTCATCCTTAGTTCTCATGTATCTTGTCACATCCTATCGGAGTTCTTGCTCTTGCTTTTAATGAAATACTTCATCTGAGATTCCTTTTAAAGTTAGTAAACTAAATTGGTAAAACTTCTGAGCTCTTATATGCCTGACAATGACTGTATGTTACTCTCAGATTTGTGTAAAGAGTTAGACAAATATAAAATTCTATGTTAGAACTTCTCATTGAAAATATTATTTCATCGTATCCTTGTTTTTAAAGTTTTTGAGAAGTCCGATACCAATCCAAATCTTGTACCTATGGAAGTAATCTATTTCTTTCTTTATAAACTTTTAGAGCCTCCCCTTCCCCTGTCTTGTACTGATATTCCTAAGATTCAGTTTAATGCTTCTAAGGGTTTTTTAGGGGGAGGGGATAGGTAGTGTTACTTTGTTCTATCATTATTTTTTGTTTGGCATTCCATGTGCTCCTGTAAAATGACAATTTCTTTTCTTTTTTTAATCTGAGAAATTAGGGTAATTTATTTCTGCTATTCTTTCCTTCTATTTATTCATTGTTTATTTTCCTCTCTCTTATGGAAAATCCATTGTACATCTGCTGAGAATTCTTCTTGCCTCCATATGTCTTAATTCTTAATTTTCCATCTATCTATCCTTTACTGATCCTTTCCTAAGATATATGAAAAGAGTTTCTAAATCTGATCTTTCAATTTACTAATTCATTCTTTGGTTGTTTTCTTTCTGCTGTTCATCCCATTCATTAAGTTGTCTGTTCAAATTATTATACATTTCATACCCAGTATTTTGAGTTAATTCTTTTTTATAACCACTTACTCCTGTTATACCAATATCTTTGTTATCTTTTGAAGATAATTTCTCTTTTCTTTTTTTAAAATTCTTTTTCCATCTGGTCAAGAAATTTTGCTTCTTCTCATACAAGATGTCGAATATCTGTCTTCTGTAGCAATTGTCTTCCTCAGGTAAATTGCTACCCTTCCCTGCGGTCAACTTTCCCCTGGACATATCGACCACTGGGCTGATAATGAGTGTGGGGGGAGGTAGCTAAAGCAGCCCAGGCCCTCCTTAGCAGCCACCCTTAGCAGTACTATTCCCTCTTAGTACTTGGGAATAGAAGTGTCTCAAGGAAAGAATCTTTACAAACTGTTCCACGCCAGGCAAATTGATCTTATGAGGAAACTCTCTACCTCCACCAGTATTATCTTACTGGGATATAATTTTCTCACCTTCAGTTTCATAAAAAGAGGTGGGGATAAGAAGTAATAAATGGCGATGGCCACCCCATCTACTAATATTTCTCGTTATCTACACCCCATCTCAGCTAGATGACATTACAATAAGATCTCACCCCTAAGCTAAAACGGCATTGTTGATTTTCTGTCTTACCTTAATTACTGGCTGGGCAGTGGTTCCAAAGCAATACCAGTGGAACACAGGGAGCAAGGAGACATCACAACTAAAATTTTGTCTTTGCACCTCTTTCCCTCTCATTGCACCTGATTCTCTTCTACTTTGGAGGACTGTTTCCCTCTGACTAGAATATAACCAACTTCTGGTTCCCAAGATTTTTTGTAGTAAGTGAATACTCCTACCAAGAAATGGAAAGTATTAAACTTTTAATAAGTATGTAATGTAAATATTCTACTTAGATCCATCAACCTCCCTTCTGCTTCTGTGCATCTCTAGGATTGAGCTAGGCAGTGAGGCATAGCAGCTCGTGTTAGTTTCTCACATTGTCCATCATCATTTGATCTGTGTCATTTAGACATATTTCTTAAAAATCAGGTTTCTGAAAGCTCTTTCAATTTCTCAGAATACATAAAAGCACCCATTACTGTATGTGAGTTTTCAGTTTTCTATCTGAAAAATGACATATTATTAATTCATATACCTTATTTAATAGAAATAGGGACCCAAAAAACAAACAAAAAAAAAACAAAAACCAACCTGAGGCTAATTAAGCATGAAGTACCTCAAGCTTTAATTCTGGCACTGTTTCAATTTTCAGTTCTTTGTTTATGATTCATATAATAGTTCACTTTAGACAAATTAATTAGTTGTATGTGTCAAGCAAGCTAAATGCATGCTAAATATTTTCCCAAGAGAACTAAGTTGAAACTGGGTGCTATTAAAACCTTCAAATGAACAAAATCTGTTTTTAACAAGTCACACATTATTAATTGGAACTGGATAGTGAGGCATATTTTTGGATGCTTGCCGAGGATAATTATGAAACTTCTTTTTTTATTGGAATAAGACAAGTTAATCAAGAAAAGCTAATCCAGCTCATTATGACCAAAGCTTGAAAGCAAAGCCATAAACTACTCACCTTACCAGTTTGGGTTAGGGTTGAAAAAGTAAGGGGGTGCAGGCATCATACTCATGCTATAGCTGATACCTTAGAGAGATCTGCACCGAGTGTCTTCATTTTAAGTAGGCAGGACATTGGCTATCCAGAAAAATAATATTATCGACCCAAAGTCACACAGCTGGTTGGTAGCAAGGCCAGAATTATGAAATAAATGTTTGTTCTGCCATGGCCAAAAGTGACTAAAAAACAACACTTTTATTCAGTGTTTTATTACACATCTTTCTACATTAAATCTGAATAGTACTTTAAAAAAAACTTGCTAAACATGTGTATGATTTTTTTTTAATAAAAATATGTTTCCAAATAATGGAGTCATTGCCAGGGATGGTTCATTTTCTGCCATAATATACTTTTTTCTGATTTGTGTTTGCTTAGCATTCACTCACTCTTCTTTTCTTCCTTTGGTACTTTAAGGAATTATCTTGCCTCTATTATGCACAGTCATGGTGGGACTCTTATTCAATGTGTTACTGTTTACTCCCTAACCCAAGCAAGTTTAATCATATTCTCGTTTTCAAGACTTTAAGTGTTGGTGCAGGAAAAATATCAGGTGAAGCATGTTCATTTGGAGTAGTTATCATAATCTAAACCCACAGATCTTTTGAGTCTTATCTTTCTAGGAGCTTGATTCTTTAGTTTTCTCGTCACCCTTCTTATTACCCTTTGCTCTTCTCATGATCCAGCTAACCGATGTCCATTTTTCTCCGTATGAATTAGCTATAATTAGTTTCTGTTGCTTGCAGTCATTGGGGTCTGACTAATCACTTTGTTATCTCTATGTCTGAATCAGGATGCAACCTGAACCACATAGTTGTGTGTGGCCAGGAATGATGTTGTTCCCAGTAAGAATTGGACTGGCACTCTTCGTTTGTCCTACTATTTCATTTGCTTGACCTTATGTTTAAAAAAAAAAAACAAAGCACACACACACAATGAACATGAGTTGACATAAAACTTTCACTTATTAGCAAAACTTATTTATGATTATTAGACATACCTAACCCTAATACTCACCTTTACTCAGCATCCAAATGAAAAGAAGCAACTGCCCTCATGCTTGAGGCTCAAGAAAAACACAGATGTATTAAGGGGACTCTAAAGAAGGCTCACAAGAATAAAAGTCTTAGGCATTAAGAGATTTCATTCAATCTGCTTTTACTATTGAACTTTAAAATTTTGGTTTCCATGATGATATCTATTTTAAAGAAATGGCAAACTGAATACATGTGTTACAAGAGACTTTCCTGAGTCATTCTATTGGACTGAGAGTGAGACCTGATTCTTTATTTGAGGCAACACCAGCACATTCACTGGGCATGATAAGATGGTAAACTGAATTAAAAACGTGAATACATGGACTAGATTAAAATGAAAGATAAAGTTTGCACTAATCTAATAGAAAACGCATTTGGGTGAAAGAAACAAAAATAAGATTTGCACCTGCATGGATAAAATTTTACATGAGTCTTTAAAAATGGTTCCAAACTTTTATCCACTCTCCACATCAGAAGATCTTGAAAGATAAAAGACACACTAGCAATTTACAAGTGTGCCTGGACTGGAGGGCCTTGATGATTCTATTAACACAGGCTTTGAAGTAGCTTAATATAAAGCACATACGCTGTCTATAAATACAGCTTATGGTTGGCAAATATTCTAATAAAATTGATTTTGTTCATACCAAGGGAAATGGCTTTGCAAAGGATGAAACGGCCTTTAAAAATACACTAAGACATTTTAGTATCTCTATCTGCTTTCAAAAATTTCAAAATGTCATCCAAAAGAAGTCTACGACTTTGTGTAATCAAATCTCTTTATCAACTGTGTCAGTAGAAATATGTTTCTATGTCAAGTTGCTCAGGCAGCAAAATCAATGCCACTACAATATTAATTTTCCAGGATTTTAAACCATCTACTTTTACTTTTAGGACAAAAAGTCAAATAACAGAAAAGTATCAATTACCATAGATTGGATAAAATAACAACAATGACTTTTTCCAGGAAAAAAATATAGTGGTGTCTGCCAACTTTTTGCACTACGATAATAAAAACCTAACAAATAAAAAAAAAAAAGGAATTGTGATATCCAAGATTACTTAGCATGTGAGGAAACAGACACTCTCAAAAACCACTGATGGAAAGTAAATGGGCAAAAAGTCTTTTTGGAAGAAACATCTTCAACGTGTCTGCCCTCTGACATATCAGTTGCACTCCTGGGAATTTATTTCTATAGGAGGCGTTTGTGTAGTGATTCAGTGTGTTCTCGTGTGAGACTTTCTGAATTCAGCCCTGGCTCTGTACCATACAAGTTAGGCGGAACTTCAGGGCCACTGCTGGTAAAAGAGGTTCAAACTGGATGTCAGCCCCAACTTGCCACCTCAAACAGATGCTTCTGTGCAAGGAACATCCTGCATCATCTGGAGAGAATAGGCAAGGACTATCTACTTTACAGAGTTATTGTGGGGTTCAAATGAGATTATCTGTATAAAGTGCTTAGTGTAGTGCCTGGCACACATTAAACACTCAATAAATAATAGCTATTATTTTCTTATATTACTCTACAGAAAATCAGTGTTTGAAGAAAATTATTGTGATATTTATTGCAGCATTGCTTATAAAAGTAAAGATTTTGAAATAATCTATATATCATTCAATAGGAAATAGTTTAAGCAAAATCTAGTACAGCCTTGGCATTCTATATACTTTATTTTTCTCTAATGTTTTATTGAGGTAAAATAAACATAATAAAAATTTGTTACTTAACCATTTTAAAGTGTACAGTTCAGTGGAATTAAGAACATTCATTTTGTTGTGCAACCACTACCACCATCCATGAGAAGGACCCTTCATCTTGCAAAACTCAATAAACTTAAAAATTGATGAGATGGATCTATGGGTAATAATGTAGAAAGATGTCCATGATATATTATTAGAAGGAAAGTTGGATAGTTGTAGTATAATCTGGATCTATTTTCCAATATTAGAGAGTGCGTGTGTGTATTTAAGAGATTATCCTGTCAGCACTAATTTTCTGGAAACGGCTTTTCCTCGCATTCAGTAGTTAGTAGAGAAGCTTCCCTGTTAGTACAATGTGACACAGTATAATGATCATCATTGCTATCTCATTATTATGCTGATTAAGTGAATTAATACTTGTGTAGTGGTTAGATCACTGCTAGGCACTTAGTAAATGTCATAGAAATGTTTCTATTCTTGATACAATGAAAGTTTGGGAAAGATCTTCTCAATATGTGTCCTCTAAGATAGAAAGGAGAACAATAGCCACTGAGAAACCATTCTTTTAGTTACCTCGATTTTATAAAACTGCTGCAACTACTACTAAGAGTGACAAAAGCAACGTGAAAGTAATAGCTAACATTTCTTGAAATCCTCTGTGTCAGGCACTGGGCCAATGCTTAACCAGCACTATCTTATCTGATCTTCACAAGGCTCTGGAATAGATACAAATATTCCCATTTCACATGTGAAGAAATAAAAGCTTAGAGAGTTTAAGTAATTTTCCCGATAAATGTTAGAACCAGGTTATAGGGTCACTGACGTCCTATTTCTAGAGGGGCTTTCTTAATTATCACTAAACATCATAACCCCATAATATACTGCATATAAATGTACACACATGTATGTTTACTGCACTTGCGTGTACATATATACTGTAATGTAACAAAGAATTAGATCCAGGTATGTGCCAAGTTCTAGAATGCTAACCCATTGACATTTTTCTAGAATGTCTACCCTACTTCTCATTGCATTACACTCATTTATTTGCGCGTCATCTCTCCTGGACAGGTAATTTTTTTCATCTGTGCATACCTCTGGCTTCACAAGTAGTGAGTACATAATAAATTTCCCTAAATTTTATTATATTGAAATAGATTTTAGAACTCTTTTAAAATAGCGAATCCTGTAGTCTCCATTCTGCTTACATTTTTGGAGACCTTTGTCAATGGGATTTGACTCTCAAACTGAACCTCCTGTGTGTGCAACTTCCTCAGGATCACTTTCCTTGTACATTTTCTGCATTACTCACATATAAGCTGCCCTGTCAGCCCCCTCCAGTTAGAATGAAGGAGTCCTGTCTAGACAAGTCTTAAGATATTTTGACATACTCAACTCACTAATTTGTTTTTCCCAAACTAAGATATTAGAATTAACCCTTTACCACTGAATATCTATTTTTAATTTGAGTTATCCACCATTATAAGATAACACTCGCCAAAACAGGACTTCTTTAAAATAACATTATACAATCATTCCTCCATTCATATCTCAAAGAAGCCCTGCATACCTTCATATTGGGAGCTTCATTTCCAAAGCTTCACTACAGTATAACAACAGACCTTTAGAGACAACTTCTGTGTTTCTTCACTCTTTCTCTAGAATGAGTTTCACGATCTGCTTCTGAAACTTAAAAGGCATGCTTCATAGTACCTGCAATTTCTCTGCTGCTTTATTTCCTCTAATATACAGCACAAAGACACAGAGAAGAAAAAAAAATCATGTACATAGGTATGCAGTAAGCTGGATTTCTGAAAACCTTTGAATTACTATTTCCAGTCTAGGAGGAACCCACAACTACCTTCAGAACTCTTTATACACTTGGGCCATCTCTCTGGAGAAGCTACTCTATTTATATTCTATTATTCCCCTCAGATAGCATATAAAATAAACTTTACTTAGAACTTGCTGTTTTTTAAGATAAATATTTAAGCTTATATTTTATTCTAAAGCAAGAAAGAAAGTGATTTTATCCAACAGCCATGAAAGTAATAACTGTGGTAATAGTAGCGGTAGTAGTAATAATAATAATAATATAGTAACAATAACAATAATAATGATCTATTTATTGAGACCTTGCACATTACATGTATCATCTCTAACTCGTGCAACTTGATTAAATAAATATTTTTATCACTATTTTATTGCTAAGGTCATGCAGCTAACTACTTACCAATATATACTTAGCAGGCCTCTCTGATCCTAACACCTACATTAGGTACTTATTATGGTTCAAGATTTTTTTAATAATATGGTAGAAATTAGGAGTAAATTAATAATCTCCAGGATAAAGTGAATCATAAAGCCCATAGGGAATATGCTATTACATAACATATCAATTGGTATGGAATTTTAAAGGGTAGAAACTCTGATCTGAAGAGGCTTACTGATACATGCAAGGCCAGTGTTTGCTGCTATTTGGTCTACTTCCAAAATGAAACACTAACAAGCTTACCAAGGTTTAAAGATCTCATTTGCCTCCTAACCTCACCTGTTCTATTTTTTCTTTCACTTACTTGTCTCTCCCCTCTTGAACACAAATGTCTTAATCTTTCCCTAACAGACCTGTCTCAGGAATTTGACACACTGTTCCCATCTCCCCCAGTATTTACACAGTTGACTTTTTCTTTAATCCTTCAATTTCAATATATAATTGTCACTTCCTCTGAAGTGCTATTACTGGTCTCTCTACCTAAGCAAGTCCCATTTTATTTGCACCCTGTTTGTTTCCCTCATAAATTGTAACTTGCTATAGTTTGGGGGAGGGGAGGGTGCTTACTTGTTTTTTGTCTGCCTGGAAGCTTACTGCTAAACCTAGTGTCTATTTCTTCACCATTGTGTATCCAGAGTCTAATTAAAGCCTGCTTACTAGTTGTTGAATTAATAAATGATATGTTAAACATAAGCTTATTATGCAGAGTAAATAACAATAAATGGCTAACATTTATATATAATCTCAAGGCAACCTCTGGCATCACCCTTTATCATACCTCCATTTGAGACTTCTCCTTTTTCCAACATTTGTTATAAACAAGATCCCCTAACAATAATGACCAAAACTCATAGTTATAATCTCACCATGACGGCGAAGTCCAATTGACATTGACATCACACTAAACCCACAGTCACTGGGTCAAAGTAACCAGCAGTGATGAGAAAATGAGGAAGGATGATTCATACACTGGAGAAACTTTTGACTGCATACATGCAGGATAAGACCTGTTGAATTCATGTGGATATAAATGCATTAAAACATTTTACATATTGAATAAAAGGACCAGTTCAAACAGATCAGGACCTTGCGGGGCCTTCCCAGGGGCAGACCACCTGCCCCCTGCCTTGTCCCCTGCCTTTGTTTATAGAAAAGCTTTAGCCTCCTAGGCCTTCTCCGAGTTTCAAAGAGAAAATTTAATTAGAGAAGTGAAAAAATGCAGATACAAAGAAAAGCAGTCAAACAAGTCAAAATAATGATAGTTTAGCCCTGAAACAAAGTCAAGGACCGTTGATTCTTTCTCAAGGGCCATATCATATCCTGAGCCATATCTTGGGTTGTTTTGCAGACACAAAAACTCCCACCGGGTAGAAGAAGTTAACTGCATGCTGTCCACCAGCACGTAGAACCCAGACTGGTTGGAACCAGAGGTTGATGATCAAGATTCCTGAAATATCACCCTGTTACCTCCCCATCAACCAGTCAGAGAATTGTGCATGAGCTGATCACACACCCTGTGACCCTCTCCCTCACATTGTCTTTAAAGACCCTTCCCTGAAAGCCATCAGGGAGTGTGTCTTTTGAGCATGGGCTGCCCATTCTCCTTGCATGGCCCTGCAATAAATGCTGTACTTTCTTTCACCACAATCTGGTGTTAGTAGCTTAGCTTTGCTGTGCATCAAGCAAGTGGACCCAAATTAGGTTCAAAAACACAGTGAAGCATCAAAGGAAACTATTTCCTGAACAAAGATGTTCTGTTTCTTAAAAGAAATGGGTTGGCATAAGATTTCAACATAGGCTGCAAGCATCAAAAGAAGTGATGCTGCCTTTGCTCATTGAAGTTGGACTTGCATCTACTGTCCAGGAGCCATTTATGGTTTAAGTCCCAGGCAATCATATTTGACTTAATGTTGCCAAATACTCAGAGGACATTGGGAATATCACATCTCAATTCTGAGGGGGAAAAGTTCTTATCATTAAGTAATTGATTCAGACTGTATACCTCCCATGCATGGTGCTCTGTAAAGACCTGATTGCTTCAACCCTGTCGTGTTGTTAGCAAAAATCCATGGTCCTGAGGCAAGGACCTCAGGTGTTATGAGGACTAAGAATGAGTCCAACCTAAAATCCACCATGCCTGACAGATCTTCTGCTCTTGCTTTTGCTATACTTTCCTGATGGATCTGGTGTCTGGTAGGTGCATCTCGTTGTTCTCTTCTCTCCATATCTTTTTTTTTTAAGATAAATTTACTTATTTATTTATTTGTTTACTGGCTGCGTTGGGTCTTTGTGGCTGCGCACAGGCTTTCTCTAGTTGTGGCGAGCCAAGGGCTACTCTTCATTGTCGTGCGCAGGCTTCTCATTGTGGTGGCTTCTCTTGTTGCGAATCATGGGCTCTAGGCACATGGGCTTCAGTAGTTGTGGCAGGTGGACTCAGTAGTTGTGGCTTGCAGGCTCTAGAGTTCAGGCTCAGTAGTTGTGGTGTTTGGGCTTAGTTACTCTGAGGCATGTGGGATCTTCCTGGACTAGGGATTGAACCCATGTCCCCTGCATTGGCAGGAGGATTCTTAATCACTACGTCACCAGGGAAATCCCTCCATATACTTACATCTTCAAATTTTTTTATCTAGCCCACTCCTCTGAACATCACTCTCATCTGTACAACTGCCCATTCAACATTACTCCCTGGAAACATCAAAATTAACGTGAGTGAAATTTATTCTGAGTTTCAACATCCCCCCCAAACTTTACGTTCCTCAGGTTTTTTTCTACCTCAGCAAATGACACAAACCTAGGTGGCATTCTTGATTTCTGCTTTCTCTCTTCATATTCGATCTGCCATCAAATCATATATGCTCTAGCTTCATGTTGTGTTAAAAAATACTCCCTTAAAGCAATTATACTCCAGTAAAGAGCTGGAAAAAAATTACTCTCATTTCTTCACTATACATGGTACAAGCCACCATCATGTCTCCTCTGCACCACTGGAATAGCCTCCTAATGGTTTCCCAATTCTATCATGTGTTTGCCACATGATAGCCAGAATGATCCTTTAAAACATGAATCATATAAAGACACTCAGTTTTGTTCACCATAGCCGCCATGGCTTTCTGTATCATCCAGAACTCACTCCAAAGATCTGACCATGTCCTGCAAAACTCTGTGTGATATAACTCTCTGGGCTCCAACCACATCAGCTTCCTGGTATTCTTCAAACACACCAAACATGCTCGGCCTCCCTCATCACTCCCAGCATCGTGTTGTTCCCTCTACCTGGAGAGTTTTTTTCCAGATAGTCCCAAGGACAATTCTACCATGTAATTTGCCTAGTCTCCTCTTTAGAGACACAATTTCATTTCAAGTCATAAAAAATGAAAAAAAAAAAAAAATCACCCCTCCCTTTTGCTGTATGTCTCTGCTTTATTGTTTTCTGCCTAACCTTATAATAGTATGTACCTGATACTGTGCAATGCTATATATTATTAATTGACTACCCATCTCTGTAAGTTTCATAAGGAAATGAAATTTTTTGTCCACCTCAGTATCCCCAGCACCTGGAATAATGTCAGGAACATACTAGAAATTCAGAAAATGTTTGTTGAATAAATACATTAGTCCAGAAATGCACCCTAAATCTGCTTATCCCAGGATTACCAGATGGCTTTTATAGCAACTAAATGGAGATTCCTGGGGAAATCCTCAGGCCACCACATAATTTTGAGAAGACCATGCTTCTGGAATTTTATTCCAGCTCTGGCTTATTATTTGCTCCCTACTTGCTACTCTAATATTCTAGGTGACTAAGCGTGGACACTAAGTAACCAATTACCTGCCTTTATGATTTTTACCCTCCGTAAGCTTATAATAAGGAACAAGGCAAGGCAAACATTCATTAGATACAGCATGGTACTCTAGAATTAGTACTCTAGAATTAGATAACAAATAATAAGACCTTCCAATATAACAAATAATAAGACCTTCCAATATATATTTTAAAGTTTCTTAAGTGCTTTCTCACTTACTCTGGTGAGTTTCCTATTAGTCAATTGTCTTAAGTATATTTCTAGGTCAACTTAATATTTCCTGTTTTCCTTTTATGAGGATAGTACCAGCTTGTGATGGTACTGACTTCTGGGTGAACATATAACTCTATCCATTTTATTAACTTCAACTTAAAAATGCAGACTTTAATTGCTGCACAAAGAATGTGTCGTATTTTTGCCAGAACTGCTGCACTTCTTGACTACTGAACAAACTGCACTTGAAGCTACAACTAAGTAATCTATGCTGAAATTCTGGTTCACATCGTGGCAACGATAACATTTTATGATGTTTTGTTTTGCCCACCAGCTGAGTAGGATAGTCTTGGGAAGAATTTTTAAGCTCATTAGGCCTGCATATTTCTATGATACCTGCAAACCTTCAGATTGTCCTAATTTCTCTCTAGCATTCCCAATAGTCCTTTATTTAAGGAATGAACACAGGCTTTTTTCTGATGCAAATTGTCTTCAGACGATGCCTATACAATTAAATAAAATAGATGTTTGAGATATTTATCTAAATCGTTCAAGTTTAGGGCACATTTATATGATTTGTTTTCGTGTAACATCTATGTTACACACATCTCACATATATATTATTGATATGTGTGTATGTGTGTAATAAAATTCATTAATTCTTCAATTCAATAATATTATGAGCACCTGTAATATTACAGGCATTGTTATAGTTCTAAGGGTAGTGTGGCAAAGAAAACAGACAAAAATACTCTTGGAACTTATTTTCCATGAATGGGAATGATAGATAAAACACAGACAAATAAGTAGAACATAAAGTACATTAGATGATGATAACTGTCAAGGAGAAAATGTAGAACAGGAAAAAGTAATATGAAACCTAGGCATAATATAATTTTAGGGAGAATGACCAGAGAATGTTTCATAGAGCTGTATTTTAGTAAACACAGAATGCAGTGATTGGCAGAGGAAGTAGTGATTGCCAAGGACCGAAGGTGGGTGCCTGGGGCTTCAAGGAGCAGCAAGGAGTTAGTTAGGCTGAAGCAAATTGAGACAAAAAAAGAGGAGATCAGAGAGATGGGCGGAAGGGTGCTGCAAATGATGAAGGTCATCTAGGTTGTTGTTAGGACTTTGACTTTTATTTTAAGTGGAATGGGAAATAATTGGAAAATTTCTAGCGAAGAAGTGAGGAGCTCTGGCTTACATTTTAAGAGAATTGTTTTGGTAGCTGTGTTAAGAATAGACCACACGATAGGGCAAGGGTAGAAGCAAGGACAGCAGGTAGGTTCTTGGCTAATCCAGATGCAAGACAAGGATAGTTTTGATGGCAACACTAGAATCTACAACTGGTCAAATTATGAAAGTAGAGTCAAATATGGTGATAGACCACATGTGGCATTTGAAGGTAAGAAATGGGTCAAGGATTATGTGAAAGCTATTGATCTGAGCAACAAAGGAAATAACATTTTAAGTTAAATGAGAGAAAGTTGAAAGACAAGTAACAGTGAATGATAGTAATATTAGTTCAGTGTAGATCATGTTAAATTTGAGGTGTGTTTTTGACATCCAGGTGGAGATGTCAAATAGGCTGTTGAGTATATGAGCTTGGAACTCAGGGGTAAAGTTTGTGTTGGAAAAATAAATGTTTAAGATCTACATGGCATTAAAAGTCACCAGAGTGGATGAGATCACCAAGGCAGTGAATGCAGATTGGGAAGGAAAGAAGTCCATGTCCTAATCCCAAGGACATTACAGCCTTAAGAGGACAGGGAGATGATGAAGAATCACTAAAAGAGATCTGAATAGTGTCTATAAAGGGAGAAATTGGAGCAAACGTGTTTTGGCAGAGTCATCACTGTGTCATAGTTCTGGGTAGGTAAACTGAGACCATTGACTCTAACAACACTGAGTTTCTCTTCTACATAAAAATGTTATTTATCCAGATGACTCCACATGTTAGTATAAAAATGAATCTTCAAAAACACCATGATAAGAGGAATGTAATTATTCATGTAATTTTTTAAATTATATCTACTGTTGCCTCAAATCCACCTGGACTGGACTCTGAGCAGAGAGGCTAGTAGGTTAACATTGGCAACTGACAATTTCATATAAATCACCACCTTTAAAACAGACTACTGATACATGTAGAACATTTAATGTTTACAGTGGTTTATAAGTGCATTATTGAATGTGTAATATTCAACATATGGGAATAGTAAATATTGTCATTATTAATGTCATTTTATAGGTGTGGAACAAGAGCCTCTAAAGGAGGCAGTTTCACTTTGCATTTGTTGAAAATGGAATTTAAATACTGTCTTTTGGCTCCACAAGCCAATTTTTTCCTCTTTATACCATTTTTTACATGTGGATGAGTCCATTGACTCAAAAAAGTAGAATATGTATATGTATGTGTGAATACGGGCATGTATTAGTTTATATATATATATTTGTGTACATAGTGTGTATATGTGTATATATTCATGTGCAGTCGTCATTGTTGCTCTGCTTTTTTATTGCTGTGCTCGCATTCTCTTAATTATTTTCCCCACAGCCATCAGCAAGCAAGCATTTGGGAAAGAGACAGAGATTGCAACCTCTGTTGTAGCAAATAGAGCAAGTGCTTTGGAACTGAGGGTTAAAACTTCAGCTGTCAAAATTTCCACCTGCGTGACCTTGGTCTAGTCACTTATCATTTCTGGCCTCGATTTCTTTATCTGTGTAATATAGATTGTCATATTTACCTTAAGACTTTAAGCAGTCAAAACACACAACGTTAAGGGGGGAAGGATAAATTGGGAGATTGGGATTGACATATACACACCAATATATATAAAATAGATAACTAATAAGGACCTACTGTATAGCACAGAAAACTCTACTCAATACTCTGTAATGGACTATATGGGAAAAGAATCTAAAAGAGTGGATATATGTATGTGTGTAACTGATTCACTCTGTTGTACACCTGAAACTAGCACAGCATTGCAAATTAACTATACACCAGTAGGAATTAAAAAATATATATACCACAAAAGAAAAACACATAGTGTGTGAATTTGTCCACTTAACCTTTCTAAGGCTAGGCTGGTTATCATTAGTATGTGCTTCCATACACTCCGTAGCATTTATCCCACGCCCTTGTAACTGTGAGCCTCCTGAATTAGCATTTCAAAGATAATAACTTTGCTCTTTTTTCCATTTTCTCCCAAGAACATGGTGAAATGATTCCTACACAATGAAAGAATAAAGCCCACGGCATATGTTAAATGTAGAATAAATAATAATATTATTAATGCCGCTATTATATTATCCAGATCCACAGAAAGCAAACCCATAATTTTGGTCCCAGTGGCAAGAAAGTTGATTAGCAAAACTGCATTACCACAACAAGCTTCGCATCCAATCTGGACTTTTACTTACCATATGCCCACACTAACTAATGATGTCTCAAAGTTAATTGAACAATGCTACTAGAAGAAAATCACTTTTGAGCTAATCCTACAGGTTGGCAAAACTCAAATTAAAGGTATTCAACTCCAGCTGATCTTTATGAGCTGGATAAGATACTCACTTATCGTTAATGTAAACCTCATGACTTCCAAGCTTCCAGGGCCTCTTTCTCTTTTAATGTCTAATGAATCTGTACATCAGCTGATCTTAAAGTAGAGCTGAGTACATGGTAACTGCTAAACCAGTGCTTGTTAAGAGAATGACAGAATAAGTCAATGAATAAATACATGTGACAGTGATAATTATTAACAAAAACAAAGATTAAAAAATACAAACATTATTCTAGGTTATCAAATTCCAGAAGAATGACGTTCCTGCCTTTTTTTTTTAACCACAAAGAACATAATCTTTTTTAAGCTGTGCTTGCATGCTGTGAAATGTTTTTCTCTTATTAATTTCCTTTTTACACCCAGTTTTTAGACAGCTGAAAATTATGAGTTTACAGAACAAGATGTACTTGCAGTTCTTATTTTATGGCCGAGTACTATGGCATGCACTATTATGAAAACAATTCTAAACTGTGCTTTATTATATTATATTGTGCAATTTATATTCCAAAGATACTATCAGCACCAGGGAACAGACAAATTTAATAAAAGACACAGTGTTCCTGTTGTCCTAATAGTTATTAAAATAGAACTCTTCCCAGAAGATGTTTACGGTATCTTTTCAAAGATATTCTGCATACTTTGACGCATCAATTGGGGTCTCTAGATATGAACAGCAACATCGTAGATCTTAGAAACATACTCTAGTAAGCTGGAAGGGGCCTTATAATTTTCCAAGCCAGCTCTTTCATTTTATAGGAGAGGACACGGAGGCTGAGAGAGAATTGATGCAACCTAATACATGTCTAAGTTGTGACTAGACCTGTGGTGTCTTGACCTCTATCCAAGGATTTCTTCTACTTTTATTGTTATTAATGGTAATAATCTTGTAGGGGATAAGTAACTTAATTATTATCTACTATTATTTTGATTATCTGTTTATGTATATTTTATCTGTCTCTTGAGAGTATATAAATTTCATGAGAGCAGGAAATATTCTCATTTGGGATACTGCAGAATTCCCTATGCTTAGAGCATTCTAACACATGGAATTCATTCAATAAATATTTGTTAATACATAAATAAAAATTTAAAAGATATAATAAGTGCTACAAAAATTTATTAAAAATTAAGACTGACCTCTAAGAAGTATGGTCAAGAACTACATGCATACACACACACACACACACACACACACACAACTTAAAGAATATACTAAATGCCACACAAATGTCATAAATATATTGAAAGATAAAACAGCCATGTGACTCTTGCAGCAAGGAGTATATAAAAATTTCTAAGTAGCTATGAAGTTTAAGTAAAATTACTCATACAAATTAAGATATTCTTACACGGTATACCAGAGTTCTGTGACACCCTCAGCTCTGCTGGTCAGCTCTGGGTGCTGGAAGGTAAGGATTAACAAAGTTGATGTAGGGAAGCTGAGCCTGTAGGATGCTTGTAGGGTAAGTAGAAGCCAATAAAAATGATGAGAATATTTAGGAGACTAACAGGTTACAACCTGAGAAAGTTAAAAGGCGTTTGAGAAATAAACCAACGTTTTTTAGAGATGTGGAGTAAAAATGGTAGACAAATGTTAAATAAGAGACTATTGATAGTAAGAGATTGGTTGTGATACAGAGTCATGACTTTTGAAGAGATGATGCAAAGAAAGAAAGGTAAGGAGGGAAGTTGGAAGGAAGACAGTTTCTAATTTTAGCTACATGATTTCCTGGCTATCTTACTGTGAACAGATTTCTTTCTGTCTGTCTCTAAAACTCCTTGTCTCACTGTAAAACAAGGAAAATTATATTTTTTCATAAGATGGTTTGACAACTGAAGGAGATGATGCAAGTAAAGATCTTAATACTATATGGAACCAAGGTAGTGCTCAAAAAAGTGTAGCTATAAATATTAATTATTATATATTTTTTCAATAATGATAACAGTAAAGACACTATTAGATAAATTAAATAAAAGATAAATTGAGACACAGTCTTTGACTACAAGTAACCTACAGTGTAGTGTCACCAGAATCCTGGTGGTTTTCAATCTTGGAAAAAAGTTGAGTAGGAGATTAACTAATTAGAAACCTTAAATATTAACCCAGCTTACAAGTAATTGACAGCAAAATACAAGACTACAAATGAATAGAAATAAAATATTTTGATATAAAAAGAGATAAACATATAGCAATATTCAAAATGTTAAGACTTTTTTTAATTGGTTGATAATGGTGAAATGGAAATGGTAAAAACAAAATGTATTGTACATTAGATATCATAACTCACTTGATTATGAAAGAACACATTCTTCATTAAAAATAAGTCACGTGCATTATCTGTCCACTGATGTGCAATGTCATTTAAGACATTCCATCATTCTCTGCTTGAGTACTCTTCTGTAATCTGATGAGGTGTCCAGGGAAGAGACAATGATAGCCAAGGCATTAAAATGTAATCAAGATATGCAAATTTATATCTAAATGTGATTTGCTGGGAAAAAAATTAATCTAGGCATGGTCAAATAAACAATATGTAATATGGATAATTAATCACCAAATTAGCAGCTGCAGTCCCCTGAGGAAATTATGCAAATTGAAAAGGCCCCCATCCACTGACACAATTAGACCACTTAATGGCAAGCTCTCAACAAAATAACCCTGGGGAACATCACAAAACAAATAGCCCAATCAACCTTAGAGCCCCAAACTCCATTGCAATATTTAGTATCATTTAATATTGTTTCTTCCTGGTTTGAACTTGTTCAGAAGGATTCCATCATATTTTGCTGGAAAATATTCTAATATTCCATACTATGGATAGTCTATTATGTGGTTCCCTCAAAGTCTAGTTTTCCTCTGTCAATCAAATATCTTATTATTAAAATATGAAATCATGCAAATGATAAGGATTCATGAATGAGCAAAGGCCAATTATACGTCTCCTATCAGTAACAGCAAAATCAAGGAAATACTGATGCACTATGAAAATATACGTCCTCTGTGCCCTGATGTCACCTGCTTATTATATCAGCAGCAAAGAAGGGATCCCTACACTTCCTTGATAATAACTGTTGTCACCTCAGGTAAGAGTATTTTGTCTCTAAGAATGTTAGGGTGCTGTGGCGTACCAGCCCCTAAAGCATGTACCAGGTAATCCTACTTCTGCTCCCTTTACTCCACCTACACAAAAGTAAGTGACACAGTTACTCCTGTAGAACACTTTGAGATCAGGCCTAAGAGACTCCATGAGGCTCTGAGGCTAAATCTGCCCCCAAAATGTGACTCCACCTCTAGAAAAATCACAAAGCTGCCTGGATAGAAATGAAAGATGCTTCATCCCTAGAAAAGGGTTTATTAGGTATTTTGTTATCATAATTTTGCTGCTGAAAAGACTAGTCACAGAGAAGAAATTGTATTACCACTGTGATTGCTGATGGGTTAGTCGTACCTATCATTTCTTGGTACTATTTATATTACGTGGCTATATGGTTAGTGGTGCCACTTAGCTCATTTACTCCTTCAAATACCCTAATGTGCCCAAGGTCAAAAAACTAAGAATTACCAAACCGGGGCTGCAGATTCTAGGTCTCTTGACCCTCCAGGTGGCATGCTAAATACCATGCTTACTGCTATGTCAAGTGATACACACCCAAAATCCTGAAGTCAGGAAATAGCCAAACTGGGAATAAAATGAAGCAGTACTATACACTCTACTCAGACTTAGCTTTTCCATGTTCAGAAAACCATACCTGATGTGACAGCAGATGTTACTTATGCTGCTAATGTCCAATCCCTCAGGCCGTCTGGAAGGATTAACCCCCCAACCCCACCCCAGAAGGCAATAAATCCTCTGACCCTGGGAAGAGGGAATTATAACCTTGACATATATTTTTGCCTCTTTAATTCTCATTCTCTACACTGTCCCCAGATCTGAGTCCTGTAAAAGCCAGATGGGGGCTAGAATCTTCTTCCCTGTAAGAGTTATCCAAGAAGCCATAGACAAACATCATAAATTAGAGCAATGACATACCCCTTCTACCTTCATTAACAAATGTAAAAGCCTGCATCTAGAACCACAGTCACCTAGTACTTTTATCAGTGAAAGTATTATTATAAATCATCTAATCTAGTGACTTTTAAACAATGTTCTGTAGATCATGAGAGAGATTCAGAAGTGTACCTCAGGGGCTAACTGTGGGATAAGTGGGAGGAGTCTGGGTCCCCCATCAACCTTCAACAACGTGTGCCTCTCTTACAGACTGGGTCATTATGTATGATATCATTTGAAGAAAGGCCTTCACAGCTCAAAATATTTTATTAATGCTCTCCCTCCCTAGTCCAGCATTCTCACTTTATCTGAGAATCACCCTATGTAAGCCAACTCCCTAAGGCCACATCTGAGTGACCGGTGTTCCAGCACTCTGTCAATGCTTGCTGCCACGTTGGTATTAAATCTTGTCTGTGATTCAGCAATGCCTGTGACTCTTTCGAGGCAAATGCTAGATATACTAATTTTTATCTTTAAGAGTTTCAGAGTCAGTCTGGATCAAACACTGATTTGACTAGTGAATCTGATGACCAAGTTCTTCCTTTTGCAGTCTAGAAATTCTATAGAAACAACATTCTCTTCTGATTCTGTACTTTTATACCAACATGATGATTGACTTAGTACATTTCCAATTCGTAGCCCCCAATTGCTTTTCAGTAAGAACCCAGGAATCTTCTGCTTGTTCGAACTACTCTAGTCATTATTCAATCACTCTGACCACTGGCTTCATTGCCTGCATATAGTCTCACTCTAGTCTTTTGGATCTCATCCGTATATCTGATTTCTACAGCTTTTGAATCTCAGTTCTTACTCAAGAACTTTGGCTGGGAATACCAGAGTCCTAGTTCTACCCCTTAGCAGCTGTATAAACTTGGACCAGCGTTGTTTGACAGACACTAGATTAGTTTCTAATCATTGTCCCACTGCTAAAATATTAGTTATTTAAAATTCTTTGGCTCCTGATTTTATGGTTGGTGAAATTAGAATATAATCTGCTCCATCTTTCCTTAGAGTTGCTGTAAATATACTATCAGCTGATATATATGAATGTTCTTTGTAAACTGTATTTTATACAAAAAAATGTATTGTGATTTCTGGACATGGTCTCAATTCTGTCATCCCTATGTGATAACATAAAGCTGCAAGGAGCACCTGGTATCAGAGTTGCATTACTCAGATGTTTCTTTTAAATCTTCCTAGGCTTCCTACCCTTGAATTTTCTGTACACTAAGATATGAAATCCCTTGGCTTTGTGACATTTCTTTGATCTGGGAGAAGAAAATAACACAAGAAATCCTATCTAAGGAAAGAGTCAGAAACATCAAAGCAGATAAGTACAGTATAAGAAGAAATGTTCATACTGCAAACATGTTGACTGAAAATCTGTATTGTCACAAAGTAGTGATAGTGACCACATTCTTTCAGAACAAAGTCTGAAGGTAAAACTGTGAGTCAAAAAAAAAAAAGAAGAAGAAGAAGAAGAAAAAAAAAGGCTGAGCAGGAAAATACAAAAGTGAATTGGAGATTTAATTGTGTCCAATCTCAAATTAATTTTAAATCTTGTTTTGCATCAGAATCCATACACACAAACACATATACCAACACACACATGTACACATACTCTGCACGCGCTTCTACATGTTGAAGAAATCTTTATAATAAAGTGTATAACCCTGGATTTGTTTAACTGAAAAATATTATATAAATAAGAACCAGGCGACTTGCTTAATAACCCCCACTGGACACATCTATTGGAATAAGTTGTGTTAGAGAGAACCTTGTTCTACATGTTAATTGGGTCAAGCCACGTGTCCTTGATTCCAAGAGAACTTAGTATAAAAATGTTAATCCAGAGAATATTTATTTTAGTCACATGATGACAAATGTAAATGTAATATTCTCATTAGTTGACTAAATCTATCAATTTTTAAAATATCATGTAAAGAGACCCAAACTAGAAGGTAACTGCTGCAATCAAACTACTGGAGAATAGAAAAGTAAATAAAGACCTAGGAAATCACTTGGGTAATTGGTAGTAAAATCATCTTTTTAATTTTTGTTCCTTTGACAGAAGTTCGTTTGGCAGCATGCTTCCTGATTTTTCTCCTTCCTTTCTCCTTTCTTTCGGGTTTTCACCCATTCTCTCTCAACTGTGACTTTTCAGTAAAATAATTATTATTATCATTATAGTTATAATAATTTTTATATAGTTATGTTTTGTTTGAGAGGAAGATAAACAAGAAATCTTCAAGCATACCTAGTGTTTAGCTTAGTCTTGGATAGAGAACGAGACTCATAGAAAGAAGAGTCTTTAAGGATAGAAATAGACCTGTTTCTTACAATTTTACTTCTGTATGGATGATGCTTTGGATGGGAAGATGACATAGCAGCACCATACTTTGTGGGTAAACAGTGGAATAAGTCCATGTGGATCAATTTTTTATTTTTTTTAATCCCAAAAAAGTACTTTTACGAGAAGAAGAATACTTGATGAAGAGGCTTGTCTTTACCTCAAAAATGACTACAAGATGGTAGAGTCTACTGTGGACTTTCCTTGCTTAATGAATAACCTGGATCACTTCATATTTGATTAATGCAGACTCTATTGTGAAAATGTCTGAGATTCCCTAAGGAAATAACCAATGTGGATAGATCATCATGTGGGGGACAAAAAAATCAAGAGAGTCATCCAGAACTGAAGCATAAAAGTGTTGTTTGTTTGTTTTTTCACTTAGGCAAAGAACATAGAATTGATACACAAATAAAAACCTCCTCGTATGGTCGCAAAATACAAATGTCTGTTTGACTTTAGAGCTTGGTACAATAGACGTGTGTATGTGCTTTTCACTTTTCAAACTTTAGCTATCATACTATAGATGTTTATAGTTCACCAAGGACTCCTAAGTATTTCCTCCTTATTCTGTTAAGACTCTAACAAATAGTCTATGTGTATAATTTTAAGGAAATGTCTCTGTTTTCTTCCCTTTCTTATTTCCCTTATGATGTAACATAAGATGTTGATTGCTTGATTTTATATCATGGTATTTAAGTATTGTTAACTGTACATCACAGTATTTAAATGTGGGATACTGAGAAGAGTAAACATCACTCAAGAACTTTACCTCCTCTTCTGGGAAAGGAGTTAGTGAGTTTTCTGTTATACAGAGGGTAGTCGTATCATTTTAGGTAGAGTGATGACCTTGATATTGTCTTTATTTGAAGGTTAAGTATGGCTTAAGGAGATTTGTATGGGTGCCCAATTGCAAGGTATAAACCGGTGATGGTTAATTTTATGTGACAACTTGACTAGGCCACAAGGTGCCCAGATATTTGGTCAGACATTCTTTTGGGTGTTTCTGTGATGATGTTTTGGATGAGAATAACATTTAAATTGGTAGATAGACTGAGTAAAGCAGATTGCTCTCCCTAATGTGAGTGAGCCTCATTTAATCAGTTGAAAGCTTGAATAGAACAAAAAGGCTGGCCCTCCCCCAAGTGAGAGAGAATTCTTCCTGCCTAACAGCCTTCAAACTGGGACATCATTTTTGTTCCTGCCTTTGGACTGGAACTAAACTATTGGCTCTCCTGGTCACGAGGTTGCTAATTTGTCCTACAAAGTTTGGGACCTGCTCACCTCCATAATCATGTGAGCCATTCCTTATAATAAATCTCTTGATGATAGGAAGATAGACGATAGATAGATAGGTAGATAGATAGATATCAATCCATTAATCTGTGCCCTGTTGACTCTCTTTCTCTGGAGAAGCCTAATACTGCACAGATTTTGGCATTAGAAGTGCGGTGCCTCCTCTACCCCTCCCTCTCTCTGTCACAGTGAGCATGGTGATCATGGCCTCCACGCAGCATAACTCAAAATGGAAGACACCTGACCTCATCAGATTTCACCTGAGTGAGAAACAAACCTTTATATGACACATCACTGAGACAGCTAACACCAAGTATTCTAACACAATATTTTGGGATCTAGGCTTTATTCTGACTTCAATCTAGAGATTAAAACTAAGGTAGGTTAAAATGTACAACCCCCAAATATTAAGCCATTTTACCTAATGAGTACAAATAAACCTACAGTAAAATCAATATACCAACATTCCTGTAAAATGCTCTTACTTATTCGCGCAGAACCACCAGGCTGTTTATGATTCCCACATGTTTTCCAGGACATTCCCCTAACAAATGTTATAAGTGTGTTTGCAACCCAAACTATCAGCTACAGTACATACATGATACCCATCACGTTCTGCTTCTGCTCTGTATCTTCCTTTTGAAGAATGATACCCAACAAGTCACTTGAAGAGCCTTTTCATTGCTGCTACCCCTTGTAAGAACATTTGCACAAAGAAGGCTGCCTATCAATGTTATCAAAGCCACAACATTGTAGAATTTTCAATATAGGTGGTAAGAATTGCCTTCTCCAAATTTTTTGCTAGCTTTTGTCATCTGGATCCCTAAACAAAATGTGCTATACATAAATTGATGAAGTCTCTCATCAAAATAGCTTCTCTAACATTAAGTGATCAAAAATGAAAACAAAAGCAGAGAGTTTGAAGGAACAAAAGCTATGCTCGTCCCCTCCATTCATTTTCTTCTCTACTCCAACAGAACTGCTCCTATTTTCTTGATTTACAAGATAAAAGCCCCACATTAAGTTTAATGAATGCACACATGTACTGATGTATACTACAAGTAAATATAAGAGAGAAAGTAGCTATTAAATATTCTGTTTTTCAATGTTAAAAAGTAAAGCTATTTTTAAAATTCATATGACTGGCACAAGACATAATTCTTTTCCCCAATTACTCTACATTTTATCTAATACTTCTTTATACCTGAGTATCATCATGATGAGCTATATACTTCTCACCTTTTCATCAGTTTTCTATGACATATAAGAATAAGTACACTGTCACCTAGTCATATACATAAATTAAGCCACCTAAGCATTGAAAGAAATACAAATTACAAAAAACTCCAAAGCACCAGTGATATTTAATGCCCCCAAACTTCAGAAGAAAGCACAACTTTAATTCTTTAATTATGTCCCTCAATAATTATTTGTAATGGTTCACCTCGGAGTAATTCCAAAGGAAAGATAAAATCTGCAACAGAGGGAAATGATTTTATATGCAGCTTAAGATAAATTTTTCCATGATACAATTACGATTGCATTTTTGTCTAATTATTATTAAAAGGATAATGTCACCCAGCACTCAGAAACGTTGAATTACTTGAAAGTGAATCCTTTCAGAAGAATATTTTAATTAAGATAAAACTGCTATATTTTCTCCAAATTTCTAAATGATGCCATTATACACTAATGATATAGAGAGAGACATTTTCCAAAACATATATCTATATAAAAGACCACCAGGTTAATCCTCGTTAGTTGTCGTGAATATGAAACTTAGAATGTTGATATTTTATTTTATGTACTACTCACCAGTTAATACATAGCAGTGTCCCAGAGGGCATAGCAATGTGGAAATCGACATTTCTCAACTAGTGTTCTTGACTTACAAGATGACTTAATGCACAGTGAGCATTTTTTCTTGGTTTGTTCTCATATACTATCAAAAAGCATCAAGCACCAGTACCTGCAGAGAGAGATTAGAAATAATAAAATATCTAGGAACTAGTGTAACAGGAAAGTGCACAGTGACAACACAACAATTTATTTTTAATGGTGTCTGCTTGATTAGTTATGATTTCTTTGCATGACTTCCCCATGCCAGCATGTTGTCATCCTTTCTGTTCATATCTTTTGCTTTTCAGGAAAGATGTGGGGCATGAGGGCTGATGCCTGCCTGATTATGTATTAATGTTGGAATCTGATATTCAAGAAAAATTTGGTTATTTTGATTGGCTACCATCACCTCCAAGATTCTACAAGTCAATAGCTGTTTCACTGAGGTAAGTCTTGAGTATTCAGATTTTTCAAAAATTCCCATACATGCTGTTGTGACATTCCTTTCACTTTTAGACATTGTAAGGTCTCAGAGTGGGCTTTCAGGTTTTTCCACATCACATCTTAAAAAATATATTGCCTAGAATTTCTTTTCACTTAATTTTGCTTGTTTTTTCCTCCTTGCATTCACCAAGGCTTAGGACAACCTAGAGAACCTAGAATATATTTCTATTTGTACTCTGAACTGATGGTCTTGATTTTTATTCTGAACTATACGAAAGGAATAATTATCTCCACTGGGAAAACTAGTTACCATTGTGGGGTAAGCCATTCTCTGGTTTCACTTAAAATAGTTGCAGTATGATTTGCTTAGAATGTGTTAAAACTTTCATGAGAGCAGGGTTCAGCATCTTTAAAATTTTCATGGCAGCCATTTAAGCATGTTATAGAAAAGTTGATGACCATTTTTCCGAAGTAGAGTGTAAAAGCAGAAATTAGCAAAATTGGCAAATATGGGAATTCACAGTTTTCTTAAATCAGTCCTAAGAAAAGAAAGGAGAATCAATATATATTAATCTCCTTTTCTTAGTACACCTTAAAAGAAAATGATACAAAAAGATTTGGTTTTTTTCCCTTATCGAATGAAAACAGGATGGCCTTAGGTAGTCAGTTGAGCAGCTTAATGAAAGAACTAAGATAGTAAAAATACTAACTACTTTTTACTCAATTAAGGATTGAGTATCTGTATAGAAACCTGCCCAAAGTAGTTATGCATTAAGCTTTCAGATACCACTAGCTCCTAGCACAACACTGAAAGATTTATGAACTTAAAGAGTAAAAGTCAGGATATGAAAATTAATTCTGAGGGAATATCAGAAGTTTGATTTTATATACATACATATATATGCACATACATATAGGTGGGTGCCTATACAAATACATATATATAGTTGAGAGTAGAGTAAATGCTTTAATCTGTGCTTACGCAATTGTAATTGCTTAAATCTTGCTCCATTTTATCTTTTTTCTTAGACCTTTCCTTTACAGTTTACTTTAGTCACTATTTACACTGAATATTTTATTTGGAAGTTTTATGCTTAGAGAAAATCATACTTGATTATAAAAACATTGATTTTCTGTCCTGCTTCCTAATCTATGACTAGGCAAATGGCTAGGCTAGTGAGGTTAACTCACTATCCCAAATGGTAGTAACAATTGGTATTTCAAGCAGAGTTCTAAGAGGTCATGGCTTGTTTGAAAGACTTAACATATTTTCAGACAAATATATCTCAGAAACCACCCTCTAAATCAGAGGCTAGCAAAATGTACGTTGAAATACCTTACCATACAGCTGGGATGAAATAAATAGAACCCCAGCAGCAAATCAATGGGATGGCCAATGATGGGGAAGATACAGTAAAGGGATAGATCCTCAAGAGAAACAACCCATAAATGAGTGGTCAGAAACCTAGAAGAGCAGCAAGATAAGCTAATACCCTGGGGCAAGGTCAAACTAAACCTCTAATTTTGGAAAGATAAAGTGAGGTAAGCAGGAGGCACTGCATGTGTAAAGTTACAACCTGCTTAGGTATTATAGGAAGTTCTGTACCCATTTGGCAATAGTATATTTCTCTCTTAATGTGATTAATGCACAGCAATTATAAAGTTTATGCTACTGATAGTTTTGTTACATACTGATACAGATGATAGTGTCTAAGGAAATGGGATTTGGGAGTTTATGAAGTCATGCAAAATTCCCTTCTGAGTTCCTGTGCTCTCTGAGGAAGCCCATTACACATTCTGAAAGAAACTTTGCTGGCTAAAGACCCACAGCATTTCGAGAGACTGGCCTTAAATGAACTATATGTCTGTCTATTGTGTTCTCACATGGGGTTCCTTCCAAACACAGCACTCCATTGCCTCAAGTCGTATTCCTCTAGAGTCAGAGAGAGACATCCAGGGTCAATCTCATATTCTGGTTCCAGCCCTCCCTCCACTCATCAAATGGCTCCCTAATACTGTAAAACACACTCATTTATATTTCAGGAGACATGAAACAGAAGTCTTCGTCAAAACATAGTGTTTTGATATGGGATCCTCCTGTGCAGAAAACCATCTGTAAACTGTTTCTCATAGGCAAGCCAGCCTTTGAGATGAGAATAGGACAAAACATCAGCGATGAACGATACATACCCTCAACTCTGAGGGAACGCTAGCCTCCCTTTAAGTTTTCCCAAATGGTTTTCAGAATTCCATCTGGGCTTATTCTCACAATTATCATAATGAATTAAAATTGTCATTTTCTGTGATGCTTCCCATTATAGCATAAGCTCTTTGATGAAGAGGTGTCATCATTGATTTATGTTTTTATTCAAACCCTGCATCTAATTCCTGAGAAGGTTCCATCCTCTCTAGTTATAAAATATATCTCTGTTCCAACTCTTTCTCACCAACTTCACCACTACAGCCCTACTCCAAGTTCCCCCCATCCTTTATTTGTCATCTGTTAGTTGCCACCTAAGTGGTCTTCCTGATTCTGTTCTTACCCCTCTTTGGACTACCCTACAGAAGGCAGCCAGAACTATGTTTCGAAAACTTATATTTAAGTCATTGTCCTTAATAAACATCTAGGTAACTTTCTATGAAAAGGATGATAAAAGCCAAACCCCCTACCTACTTACTTCTCTAACATGTTTCTTTTCATTTTTCCCTTAGTTCATACACTTTAGGGAAATGGCTTTAATTATCTTTCTTGAACATTCTACATTATTCCCAACCAAGGTCTTTACCCTTGGCTGCCCTTCTGCTTGGATTCCCTGCTCTGAGATCCTTCCATGGCCACTTTCTTCTAGTCATTCAGCTCTCAACTCAAATGGTACCCTCTCAGGGAGATTGCCCACCCTTTCCCAGTCACTCTTCCTTGTATTTTCCTACTTTTTTTTTCATAGCACATTTTGTTGTCATAAATTATTATATTTGTTAATGTGTTTATGGTCTATCTCATCTCACTTGAAGATAAACTCCTTGAGAGAAAAGAGACTTTATCCTGTTACTTACTGTATTTTCACGTCTTAGACCCATGCCTGATAAATAGTAGATGCTTCATAAATATTTTGGCTGAATTGTAGAGAGTTTGCTTGTTAAACCACTCTACCTCTAGTGGCTAGCACAATACCAGATGCATAAGAAATACTCATTGGTTGAATTAGTGTGTTCTCTGAGAATTAATCTTCTTGACAATTATGTGGTGTTATGGGTTGAATCGTATTCCCCCAAAAGATATGTTGAATTCCTAACCCCTGGTACCCTGAATGTGATGTTGTTTGGAAACAATGCCTTTGCTGATGTAATTAAGATGAGGTCATTCTTTATTAAGGTGGCCTTAATTCAATATGACTAGTATTCTTATAAGAAGAGATGTAAAGACGGATACAAAGGGAGAACACCATGTGACGATGGAGGCAGAGACTGGAGTGGTGTGTCTTCGTGCCAGAGATTGTTGGTAACATCAGAAGCTAAGAACGTGGAACAGACTTTCCCTCAGAGCTCTGTAGAAAAAGCCAACTTTGCCAACACCTTGATTTTAGACTTCTGGCCCCCACAAGAGTGAGATAATAAATTTCTGTTGTTTTAAGCTACACAGTTTGTGATACTTTATTAGGGGAGCCCTAGGAAACTAATGCATTTGGCAAAGAAAAAAAAGGTCAGGAAGACAAGTAAGGATTAAAATGTGAGATGCCAATTTTCTTTACTATCATTCCCTTTGTAAGATGTAAGAGTGTTCTGGTTTTCATTATTTACTAGTCATGTGCTTTAGATATACATTTTAATCTCTCTGAGCCTGTTTTCTCATTTGTAAATTGTGGTTTATAATGTCTATCCCATAGGGTTATTGTGATATTAATATAGTTCACTTATGTAATGAACTTGCAACAATGTCCAGTATGTAGTGAATATTCAAAAAGTAGTAGCCATTATTTTTATTCAATGGCTGAAAACTGTAACTGTGAGTAAAGATTGATGCTATAGCCATTAGCTACATAAATTCTCCATTTCACTCAACAATTTATTCCTCCAGCAAACATTTATGAGTTCCAAATATTGTCCTGTTCTCACTTTGTTCGAATGTCAAGTTGAGCCCTTTAGTAGAGTTTCCTCAGAATCTTCTCTTTTCAAAGATTAAAGAATCCGATGGCAGATTTCAGCTTAACATAAAGTTCAGCATAATATGAGTTATTTTCTGTCTAAACTTAGAAATACTCATAAGGTAATGACTTACCTGAGTCTGCATGATAATTCGTGGGGAGGATGCTGATGAGATTCATAAATAGATCTGGTAGAGCAGGTACCTTGCCATCTGTAGTGGACACTATAACATGCTGCACAGTGCCCCTTTCAGAACTGCAGGGCGTAATTTCCCAGGGGCTGCAAGTGATTCTGGCTGTCAGTCTCTTCTGGGAATTGCTTTTGTCTGAAGAAAGCTGACTCACCTAAAGCCATGCCCTCTTCCATGGGAAGCCTGCATCCAAGATTGGCAGTTGTAAGGGTACAAAGACTCAGTCACTCCTCCCCAGTTCAGGACAACTCTGAAGGATCATCCCATATTAGAGTTACCCATGGGGTCAGCTGAGATGTTTTCTGAGTTTGACTAAAGTGACCTTTTCCCTTTGCCCAATCCTGTTTCCTTCTCTTTTCCTCCAGGTGTTGAACCCAAGAGCACTTCCTAAATAGCCTTCTTATATTCAAATCTCTGTGTCAAAGTCTTCTTCAGGGGGAAACTGACCTCTAACACCATCTGAAACAAACCAACCAAACTCATTCAGGTTGATTAGCTCACATGAGGTTTTATAGCCTAAATACTTTCCAGAAAGAAATCTGAATTTTTGATCTAAATATGAATAAAGAGAGCTCATTTGCCACAAGGGGAAAAAAAGTAAAAGGGAAAAACAATTGTCCATAATTTATTCACATAAAAAGAAAATGTGAATGCATCCTCCTTTCATTGTATCAGTCAACAGTTCAGTCTAACAGTAAATTTGCAAGTCAAAAAGTATTGCTTTTTATGTTGATAGACACATAAAAATGGATGAATGAAAGGGAAGCAGAAGATGTCATAACCCTTGCTAATACCACCTTTACATTTCTGTGGCACATTGGCATTTATAAAGCCTATCATATGCTTGCTTTGATTTGAATTTTATTCTAGAGCTGACAGAGGCAGAGAACAGGTATCGTTATTCCCTTTTCAGAAATTAGAAAACTGAATTTCTGAGTTTTTTTCCTCAAAGTCCGGTGGAAGAGCTAAGAATCCATTCTGATCTTCTAACCAAGAGCCTGTGGCTCCTTGACTCTCCCTGCATAAAACAACTGAACTGCAGAGAAATGTATTCTTCGTATAATAATTAGGGAATAATGAAAAGGTTTTGATTACGTGAACAGATACCTGTTAGATGACTCTGAATTCATTAGCACTGAAGAAAGGTGAGGGGAAAGTTGGAAGGGAATTAGTAAAAAGATTTCCTAAGAAGACTTTGTTGTTGCTGCTGCTATATCCAGATGCTAAAGCTCACATTTGCTTTCAGGTATTTGTGCTATGTGTTTTACATACATTAAATAAATTCATCCCAGAAACAACACTATGCGATAAGTGCTAAGAAGCATACTGGAAATCAGTGTGATAATTAAAGTTAAGCACTATGGAGGGCGTGCTTTCAAATCCTTTCTCCAAGCTTGTGCAACCCTGGTCAATACTGGACATCTCTAAGTATCAGAAGTATCTGTTGTCTCTTCTACAAAGGGATAAGTAAGTGTAAAATGATGCCTACTTCATAATGTGATTATGAAGATTGAGAGATTAAGTATGAAAGCACATAGCACATAATACAACCTCAGTAAACAATAGTTGTATCCATTTTACAGATGAAAGAATATGGATACAGCAAGATTGATAACTTGCCCTAGGACAACATATAGCTTGCTAGTGGCAGTGGATTTTCCAGATATCAGATCCCCTTAGTCTAATATTTCTTTTGTGATGGAATTTACCATTAGGCAACTTTCCTGACATTTTTAAAAGAGACATTGTTGGGACACATAGAAAGTGATCCCTGTGCTCACACTGTAATTGGGACTCAGCTCAATGGTAACTAATGAAGGGACCCTTCTGCTGTGAATTTCTTCTCTAATTTAGCAAAAAGCCAACATGGTCTGGGCCTCTCTCCCCAGTGGTACTCCAGGACTCTGGTTGGCAGCCACTGTCAAGCTATTGATGTCACAGGTGTATGGAGAGGCAGGAGATGGCTGGGAAAGAGCAAAGGAAAGGGTCCTTTGTGGATTAACAGATGGATTCAAACTTAGAAAATACAGAAATCCAGTCTGTGAAGGATGATTTGTTCAGGGCATATTTCATGTCCAATACATCCATTTCAAAGCACTGTAGCTTTTCAGAATGGAAATGTGGTGCTTGAATCAAACATTGTTTTAATTTTCCAAAACACCATTATTAAACTGATCTTAATTAATACATTTTCTATTAACTAGAGTGATCTGAAATTCCAAATCCATCATGCAAGACGTGAATTGGATGGCACACTGAAAACATGCATACTTCAATGTTGTACATTTGGCTAGTTCACCTCTAAAACAATTTAGTAGTGAATGTGTGAGTAAATTACCACAGTGTGTTCTCTGTTTAATTTCAAGGCTGAAGTATCTTTCTATCACAAATGTGGGTAAAACCCTAGAATGCTAGGGGACAGAATGGGAATTAGTGGCTCTTTCTGTTGTTTTGATTTTCACATATTTGATGGCTTTGAATAATTTGAATAATTGTAAGCTTCCAGCATGCTGATAAGGCTCACCTACATTATTCATTTGCATGAAGTACTGATCAATTAAATCTCTCAGGAAAAAAAAAAATCATCATCCCATCCTGCATCAACAAAACTTAGTGATGTATTGGATGCCCTGGTTAGGCAAGATGGCAAATACATAAATAAAAGATATCAAGATTGGAAAGTGAGAAACAAAACTCTCTATTCATAGAAAACATTATTATTTACTTAGAAAATCTCAAAGAATCTACAAAAACGTTATTAGAACTAATGAATGAGTTTAGTGAGGTCACAGGATTCAAGGCCAATATACAGAAATTGATTATATTTCTATGTATTAGAAATTTTCAACCAACTGTTGAAAATGGAAATATTTACAGTGCTATAAACACCAAAAAAAAAAAAAAAACCCAAAACAAACAAACAAAAAAACTTAGATTACTACTAGCTGTCTCTACTCTTTTATTAAGGAACCTCATTAGTAAATTCCTATGAATCTTTTTTCCTTTCTGTTCTTCCTATCTTGACCTAGGCTATATTCTGTTGTTCTTTATTTCACGCTTCCATTCTGATTACTATACTTTTAACATTTATTTCAGGAAAGCCTTTAATAAATATGACCATCATTGAAAGGAGATTGTTAATTCTATGGCTGCTGATTTACTGGCAACACCAAAAATGCATATATGCAAATCCACCTGTGATGAAATACAGAACTACTTCTTAAATGGAAAAATTGGTTTCTTCCTTTGTCGTGTCCTATAAGAAAAGCATGATGATTTATTTTAAGTACCAATTTGACTGGGCCACAGTGCCCAGATTTGTAGCCAAATGTTACTCTGGCTGTTTCTGTGAGGATTTCTTGAATGAGATTAACATTTAAACCAGTAGTCTTTGAGTAAAGCAGACTGCCCTCCCTAATGTGTGTGGACTTCATTCAATCAGTTGAAGACCTGAATAGAACAAAATACTGACCTCCTCCAAGTAAGAGGGGATTCTGCAGCAGATGGCCTTTGAACTTCAACTGCAGGTTTGGCTACTCTGTAGGTCTCCAGCCTAACAGCCCACCCTGCAAATTTTAGACTTGTGAGCCTCCATAATAACCTGAACCAATTCCTGAAAATAACTCCCCCCCCAACACACACACACATCCTGTTGGTTCTGTTGCTCTGGAGAACCCTATTACAAAACCACAGGGAATGACTATATCTATTCTGTAACTGTATAAAGGACTAGGGTAGCTTAAATGTCTAGAATGCTTCCCTGAAGAAGGCAATAGACACTTCATGTAAAAAGTTTGTGGCCAAATATGTTTGAGAAATATGGAATGAAACAAAATTAATCATGTTTTCTTTGCAGTAGGAGTCTACAGACAAAAAGGAACAAGATGGTCTAGGAAAACTGGAGAGTTAAGAATAGTAATCCAGGCAGGAGGATGTGACACACAAAGACAAACAAGTGCCCATAAAGTAAGGGGAGCTGCATTTGGTTCAGTCTCCCCAGAACCTAGGTGGCTAGATCAGGGTCCTCCCTTGGAAACCCCCTCCAGTGGCTTCCATTGCACTTAGAGTATATGTCATACTCCTTGCTGTGGTCTAGAAGAATCAATAGAATCTTCTCGTTGCCTGTCTCTCTGACCCCTCCTATTACTTTGCTCTTTGGGGGCTTGTTCTCTGTTCCCCCTGGAGCTTCAAATTCATCCCCATCTCAGGGTCTTTGCACACCTTTCCCTTGTGCACGCTTCTACCATTAAGTGCAAACAGCTTATTTTTGACTTTTTCTCATTATTCAAGTCTTTCTCTCTCAAGGAGATCTTCCCTATCCATCCTATATAAAGAATAAACACCTTCTTATCTCTCTTTCTCTAATACTTTACTCTGTTTTATTTTCTTCATAGAAGGAATCAGTATTGGTATTACACTTATTTGTTCTTTTTTAATGCCTATCATTTGGACACTTAAAAACCATCTAATTACTCAGTGGTCTAAAATCATTTATTAATTTATTTATCAAACATTTTACTGACATCATGTCAATAAGGGGCATTATGATTGAAGGCTATTCATAAAGATGGTCACATTCATTAGGTGATGAGGGAGGGGAGCTTGTTAGGACCACTAAAGGCAGAAAGATCCAAATTCCATGGGTAAAATTCAGTCAGAAATGAAAGCTGAAGGAGAAGCTCAGTGGCAAAATGTTGAGAGGGACAAGAAAAGATACTGAAGAGGCTGCACCACTGGGAAAGCAGTGCTGAACAAGCCTATTCAGTAAACACAGTGATTTGAGACCATGCAGACATGCTAGACAGCAGGGCTCAGGGAGGCAACAGAACGAGGACTCTCTAGAACAGAAGATAAAATGGAGAAAGCATAGCATCCAAATCTCAGTGTGTGTAGTGCTGCTGGCAAGGTGATTTTACGTAGTGTACAGATAGATTTTTAAAGACATTATGAGTTGGGTGTTTGCTAATGTGTACTAGAATACCTTAATATATCAAAATGATGGCTTTACAATATTATGAGTTAGAACCATGCTAAATTTCAAAAAGCATCAATTTAACAAAAGAATAAGTGGAGTGTATAACTTTACAGCTAATATGCAACCATGCCCAAACATATTCATGAAAGAGTCAAAAAAAAAAAAAAAAAAGGAAAAGAGTTCAGAATATAAGGTTAAAGAAAATAGGACATATTTTGCCTCCACACTATTTTCCTGGAAAGTGTCCCTATCTCAACAGGTAAATTCAAGGGCTGGATCCCAAGTCATGTTGCCTTCTTCCTGTAACCTGCCATCCAAATTCTAATACTTTCCTATCTCTATTGACTTAGATTTGGTGCAAAGAAAGAGCCTTGGACTTAGAAGGATAAACTTTGGCTCTGCCACTTATCTGATGCATAACTTACAGGAAGACACTGGACTCCTCTGACTGCCAGCCCACCCCCTCCCCACCACCCCCCACCCCACCCCTAAGGGCTGAATACGTGTGTCTTAAGTCTGCCCTCCAGTCCATGCTCTCCCAGCCACCTTCTCTGGCCCATCACCACCATTACATTCCTTCTGCTTTCCACTGCCTCCTCCCCAGTTGCTCTCAAACTCGTCTATCAGAATCACCTACAATCTTGGAAAGGTGAAACATCCTGGAAACATACCCAAAATTCTGATCCCTATAGGACTGTGGTGGGGTCTGATATTCTGAATTCTAGCAAGCACCCACCCTTGTGTTTCCGAAGCAGAGGTGACATATTAGGAAATACTCCTCAGCTCACAATATTAGCATGAGAGCTACAAAAAGAGGTACATCGGTGTCAAGTTGTTATTATTGTTGTGAAATCATCTCTGAATCAGTGGCCCTTCCCTTCCCATCCTCTCTGTCTCCTAACTCTCTATTCCTACCTGTTTATTGTCCTACTTTCTTTTTTCTTTCCATGGTGGTTTAGTCTAGCCACACATCTTGGCCTCTCCAGCCCATCTATCACATCTTCAATCCTGATATTCTCTTTGCCATTCTGTCCAGATCAGTAGACCCACAAGACAAAGAAAGGTCATTACTATTGAAAAAGACACATAATGAGCTACATTGTCCACATCTGACCTTGGATAAAGAAATAGCAGACATCCTTGAACCTAAGAGCTTTGGTCTGTAGACTTCTGTGTTTCCAGAGTCTGGAGCAAATCCGGCTAACCCTGGGTAATTGTTCAGCTGCCCCTTGCAGCTGCCTCAAAGCCCGTGTATAGATAATCAGGGATGCACTGCTCAAAAAAGCTAATAAGGTTAATATCTACTTCTGGGGGAAATATAAGGAGAGGAAAGCAGAAAAGAGCCATCATTAGGAGCTTGGGGGTGGTCCTCCTTTCTTTCCCCATGACATAATCTAAAATTGATTAGGGAATCCTTGGCAAGTGCAGGCTGAGATGCTGGGTTTTGAACAGTGTTGTAACAGACCATAAAGAAGGACAGAGATAGCCTTCTCTTCCACCTCCCCTTTGTTGAAGCTTTTTCTCCTCCCCCAAGTCCTCCCAGAAGATCTGAGCACAAGCTCTTTTCATGCATATGCACCCTGCTGAGGGCTGCAGAGTCACAAAACAGCCCGGGAAAACAACACCCAGCGCACAATATGCACATTGTTTTGATTGAGACATTGCTGTTTGAAATGCATTTATTTCTGCCTCTCATAAATACTTCTCCACAGTAGAAGAAAAAAAAAAAAAGCAAATGCATTGTAAATAAAGGCCCAGACATCTTACACTTAAATTACAGTCACGTTATCCCAGTCCTATCCGATCTTTCAATTATAGTCATTAATTGAGGATGTAACCCAGAAACAATTACATCCATGAAATTCTAATGAGTCTCCTGTAGTTAATATAAAAAGAAAATAATGGGAAATGCATGCTGATGCTGGAGTCTAATCCAATTCTGTCGATTAAAATAAAGAACAGCATTTTTGTAACATGTAAATCTGATTCTTTTTCCTCTACCCAGTTTTGTTTCTCAGGGAGTGACAGACTCTCTGCATAGATTTGCTTACCTAATAAGTTTATCGAGCTACCCTCTCTCAATTATGTCCAGAGCACATCTTGAAAAGTCACCGGTGGGGAATACATTTTGCCCAGGGATCCATCTTTTAGAAAATCTCATATTTCCATGTGAAAAGTTCATTCTTTACCTAAGTGGAAATATGCTTCCTACCTTCACTATGACAAAAACAATTGTATTAACTATGATTCTGGAAGAGCGTGGTAGCATTTCAATTCTGAATTTTTCTGCTGTTGGAAATAGAGCAACAAGATAATGAAAAGAAAAAGAACAAAAAAATCACAGGCTCCAGTTTCACTTAAAAATAGGAGACAAAGAAAGCCCATAAACTTCAAATTATGTGTGTATGCTGCCAAAAGCAACTGAGACCAGCGGAGCCAGGCAGGAAGGCCCCAGAGTAGTCCTGATGCAGTAGTTGGGAAGATTGGAGAATGCTGACACTGCAGAGGCCCATCCCAGCAACCAAGAGCGAAATACTCATCTACTCTCCAAAAGGTGAGGGTCCCAAGCTGTAGGCAAGTGCTCTGAGCAGCATTGAAAGACATATGGACTATGAGCACTGGGGACAGAAGGAAGACTTAAAATTGCCCAGAGATGAGCACTGAGGAGAGTGTATTTAGAAAATATCCGTAAAAGTCTACTTTCTAAAAGCGAGTGGATTACAAAGGAGAAGACCTGTGTCTCTCAGTAGCCACAGCCAACAGAATAAGCAGAGGAGATACAGGGCTGGAAGCGGCAGCCCTCCAGAGCCAACTTAGGTTCCAAGTGGCAAAGGAAGGTTGCCAACATAGAAGTAGCACACTATAAGGAAAGATTTTTGAGCCCAGGGCTGATTTTCAATATAAACTCACTCCTGAATTTTTTTTTTAATTTTATAAACTGAAATGATTGGCTGAGATATCGGTTCTTTTTTTTTGTTTGTTTTCTCTTAGTTCCCAACCAGGGATCAAACCTCAGCCCATGGCAGTGAAATCACCGAGTCCTAACCATTCTTCTTACTGATCAGCTTCCATATTATACCAGTGTCCATACCATTCTAGAGGGAGTTGGGAATCAGGGAAGCTATTGCTGCTCTCACCCCATGCCATTTCATGCTTACATCCAGGAACATTTTGCTCTAATTTATATACGACAACCAAAAAAAGACAAAAAATAGGAAAATAGCATAAGGAAAAAAATGTAAAAAATTATACAGAAATTTTCCAATACAAAGAAAATTCACTAAAATACTTCTATACTATATAGCAGATAATTATAATCCAATGTTCCAATATGACTTTATTTATTTATGTATTTATTTATTTATTGGCTGAGTTGGGTCTTCATTGCTGCACGTGGGCTTTCTCTAGTTGTGGTGAGCAGGGGTTACTCTTCATTGTGGTGCGCGGGCTCCTCATTGCAGTGGCTTCTCTTGTTGTGGAGCACAGGCTCCGGGCACGCAGGCTTCAGTAGTTGTGGCATATGGGCTCAATAGTTGTGGCTCGCAGGCTCTGGAGCTCAGGCTCAGTAATTGTGGCACACGGGCTTAGTTGCTCCATGGCATATGGGATCTTCCCAGACTAGGGATGGAACCCATGTCCCCTGCATTGGCAGGTGGATTCTTAACCACTGTGCCACCAAGGAGGGCCCCCCGTTTGAATTTTTAAATAACAGTGAATTATTTGCAACTATGAAGAAAGATTACAAAGTAGAAGTACAAGAGTTCTGAAATAAGCCAGACTGTAAGATGCAATGGCTAGAAAACCAGAAAAGGAAAAAAGGAATTGACAGAACTTAGGAAAAGAAAAGGACAAAGTTATTTCAAAAATGAGAGAAAATGGTGACATGGGGACTTTAGTCTGACAAAGAAAAGTAAGGAAAACAAACAAATGAGGTGGAAACAAATAAATCTTAAATGATGGATATAGGAGACAGGTAAAGGATATTTAGTATATGCGTAGCTGAGGCTTCCAAGGAAGAAGTACAATGAGAAAGAATTAATACTTTAAAATGTATTTTAAAAAATTGGTTGAGCTAAGAGATGTGAATCTATTTATTGAATCTGTGTACCAAGACAAATTGATGCTGAGACCTATCCTAATAAATATATTGGGCTTTAAAGATAAAGAAAAATGCCATTGGATAGACAAGAACATCAACACTCTTATAAAGGAAAAATAATAAGGTGAGTATCTGCTATGGCGAAATGTTTGTGTCTCCCTGAAAATTCGTATATTAAAACCTAATGCCCATTATGATAGTATTAGGAGGTGGGACCTTTGAGGTGATTAGGTCATGAGGGCAGAGCCCTCACAGATGGAATTAATGTCTTTTTAAAAGCAGCTCTGGAGAGATTCCTAGCCTCTTCTCCATGTGAGGATACAACAAGGAAGTCTGCAGTCCAGTAGAGGGCCCTCACCCAATCATTGTGGCACCCTGATCTTAAATTTCCTATCTTCAGAACTGTGAGAAATAAATTTCTGTTATTTATAGGCTAATCCAATCTCTGGTGTTTTGTTATAGCAGCCCATACAGGCTAAGACAGTATCAGACTTTTCAAACAGTATCTTTTAATGCCAGAAGACAGTGGAGCAACACCTACAAGGTGTTTAAGGAAAGAAAATATATGCCATAAAAGAAAATCAGGGTTTGTGATCTTAATATCATATCAGGTAGAAATAAGACCAAAAGGGATTAAAAAAAAAAAAGGAAAAGGAAAAGACACTTTATAATAGTTGAGATTGCGTTCAAAATGAAAGTGTGATAGCAACGATTATCTAGATATCAAATACCATAGCACAACTTTAAAAAAGGAGGAGACTGTGGAGAAAACACTGTCTTATCAATTGTAGCATTTTAATTAATGACAACAAAGAGGCATTTCTTCCGCAGTCAGGAAGAAGACAAGGCTATCCAGTGCCCTTTGCTCATGACCAACACAATTTGCAGGAGTAAAAATTCGGAGTAAAAAAAACTCAAAAATTGGAACAGAAGCAGTAAAACTATTTTTGCTGATTATCTAATTGTATAACTGATTAACCAAAAGAATCAAACACACACAAAAAGAAAGGGACAGAATTCAATAAGGTTGTAGGGTATAGAAGTCACATACAGAGATCAGTAACATTCATTAAATAATAAACACTCAGGATATGAAATGAAAGAAGAGGCCCAATCATTAAGGCAACAGAAAAAAAGAAAAGTTAAAGAAAAATCCCCTGGCTCATTGTATTTTCAAAAAATGAATTCAGCAGTATCTTTCATCCCACATACTCTTAAAATATGACTTAGACACTCCTCTTATCAAAAGAGCCAGAATCCATGTCCCTCCCCCTTAAACTAGATGGGCTTGTGACGGTCGTAGAAGTGATATTATGAGACTTCTAAAGATAGATTATCAGGGGTAATACAGTTTCCATCTGGTTCTCTTGAGACACTTGCCTTTGGAGGCCTGAGTACCGTATAAGATGTCCAAGGCCACTATGCCATGAATCAGCCCTGATGACATAGAGAGGCCGTATGTAGGTTTCCAAGTAACAGCCCCAGCTGAGATTCCTAACAACAGTCACGTTCAACTGCTAGGTTTGTGAATGAAGATGCCTCCAGATGATTCCTGTCCCCAGCGAATGAGATACCTCAGCCTTTGATTCCTTTCAGTTGACATCACGGAAAAGGGAGCGAGCTGTCACCATTCTCTTTTTTTCCGAATTCCTGATCCATAGAATCTACGAGCATAACAAAACAGTTGTTTTACACCACTAAGTTTGGGTGGTTTTGCAGCATTAGTAACTGTTTGAAGTACTTAATCGGAAATATTTAAATCCTTTGCAAGGAAAATTTTAAATCAGTTCTGAAAGACACAAAAATATACTTAATCAAGGGAAAGATAAGCCATGTTCTTCCCGTTCTAGGATTTGGGTGGGTGGGTGGGGGAGTGGGATGTTGTTTGTTGATTGTTGCTGTAATTTTGTTTTGTTTTGTTTTGGAACTAAGAAAGATGATTCAAAAATGCATGGGAAAAAACTTAAAAGTAAAAATATTTTGGAAAGTTATGAAAAAATGGTAGAGATATTATTGGTATTAACCCTACCAAGTATTGTCATATTATAAAGCTTTTATAATAAAACAGTAGATTTACTAATAGAAAGATCAAAAGAATAGAATATAAAGTTTAGCAATAGATTCAAATAGGTATGAAAATTTAGCATATGATAAAGGTAGCATCTTCAAATAGAAGGATAAAAGTACATGATATTGAGGCAATTGGACAGCCAGCTAGAAAAAAGACAAAATTGGATCTATACCTATAAGCAAACACCAAAATACTCTCCAAATGTTTAAAAATAAAATATCAGAAGTAAAACCATAGACATATTAGACTAAAACATAAATAAATTCCTTTATAACTTTAGGGAAAGAAAAGTGTGTTTAGTTGTGAAATTTAAAAATCCAGAAATCTTAATAGAAAAAATAATAAATTTAAATATGTAGGAATAAAAAAAATCTTCATGACAAAAATAGTGCAAAGACAAAGGTAAATAAAATGGAAAAAATGTGCAATTTATATCACATTCTTAGGATTAAGCTCTTTAATAAAATGCTTTTAAAATAGTATTTAGAGACCAGAATCTGGCGTGGAATGCCCACAGCAGTTGTCATTGCTTCCAGGTCTTTTTAGTGGACAGAGCTAAATATTAGAAAAAAATAAAAATTATTAATGATTTTATAGTGTTTGCCAGTTCACATATCAAATTACAGGTTTTAAAATAACGTTCGATTTTATAATTTTTTCATATTCTGAAAATATAGATTCTTAAAAAACTAACAATATTCAAAATAACAATAGAACTACTGAAAACAAGTCTTCTAAATTCAGTCACATATTTTTTTAAATAGAAGTCTGTCTTGAGGATACATCTTATTAGGGTTGTATGATAAAAATACTGCATTTTAAATCACATGAAATGATTATTTTCCTGTTATTCTCTACATTATATAAAATTAGGATCATATGTTTAATCTTTATTCATTGTTTAGTGATTATTTAATTTAATTTTAAAAATTTTATAAAACATTAAAGTATTTCAAAATGAAAACATATTGCAATATATAGCCAAAGTCTTGCTTCCAACCGGGTCCCTCCACCTTTACTCTTACACTTTCTGCATTTTTTTCCCACTTAACTAAATACTCTGGAGTCACCTCATATCAGTATACAGAGATTTCCTCATCACATTTTACAGAGGATTGGTACTGTATGATGCAGACATATTATAATTTATTGAACCAGTTCACTGTGGAGGGAAATATGTTGTTTATAGGCTTTTGCTGTTTTAAATATTGTCAGAATCAATATCCTTGTACATATATCATTTTGTATTTTTGCAAGGGGATCTTCAGGTAGATTCCTAGAAGGAATTGCTAGATACAAGAATAAAGACATACATTTTGCTGTATAGTCCCAAACTCCCTCAGAATGGCACTTTGCATTCCTACCAGCAATAAATGAAAGTGCCTGTTTCCCTAGAGCCTGCCAAAAAGTTAATGGTCAAAGTCCTTGATATTAGGCAGTCTGCTGAGTGAAAAATATTATCTCACTGTGGTTTTCATTTGTAAATCTGTCACTGTGAGAGTTTAAGCATCTCATGTATTTTGGGGCTATTTGCATTATTTTCACTGAGTTGTCCATTAACAGTTCTTTTTCTCACTTAAAAAAATTTATAAGGAATTTTAATATTTGTTTTATAAATTGAAAAATATTTTCCAGATTTGTCATTAATTATTTCATTTTATTTATTTGGTTTTTTAATGCAAAAAGTTTTTAAACTATTTTAGGTGTACATTTTCAATTTCTCAGAGAGAGGCATGGCAGTTAGAGAATATGAAAGAAATAAAATACTCTTTACTGTATTAGATAATCCAAACAAAACCCTGAGCCCGCAAAATTTATACTCCCTAGCATGTTATGTTCATCACAGCAGGAAATTTGTCAGCTTCCCCACGGATATATCCTTACTACCTGAAAGTAGGTTTGGAAAAATCAATAACTATTAATCAACCCATAACATTTTGCCAGTGTTTTATCTATGTGAAAAGAACACTAGGATATTATCTTTTGCAAATTCTATCATAATTTTTTTAAAAAAAACCTTTACTTTTATTCTTACTTTTACTCTATTAGTGAAAGTATAAACTAGAACCATCTTAACAGAGGAAACTAAGTATCAGTTAAACTTTCATTGTGTATGCATTTGATTATAAGTATTGACTCTAGAGTACTATTCATCTATATGCACAACGAGGCATGCCCAGATGTTGGTTACAAAACTGTTGATAACAGCGATAAAACTGAGAATGATCTAAGTTTCATCAAGAGGATATTATATAAAATATCAGGCAACAGTTAAAAGCACCAAGGAATTCTATATAACATATGGAACTCTCCAATATATATTTTCAAGCCAAAAAAATCACATAGGAGAACAATATGTACAGTAAAATTCGTTTGTGCTTAAATACCACATATATATTCCCAGTTCCCTCCTTCAGCTTCCCCAAATAGTTAATGGTAACTTTATCTTTCCAGTAGCTCCATATCTTTAAGAAATGGCTCTCTGTTCTTTCCTTGCTCACATCTAATTTGCCAATGTCTTCTTAGCCTTAACTTCAAAATAACTTCTGTATTTGTCCACTTTATACAATCTTCACTATAATATCCTGGTCCAGAAGCATATCATTTCCTACTATGATTATTGGAAGTCTCCTGACTCTGTTTCCACCCTTACCCTCCCTATTGTATATTCTCAAGACCAGTAATTAAAATAATCCTATTAAAATGCTGATCAGATAATTTCATCCTCCTACTAAAAACCTTCAAATTCACAAGTGAAAGTTCAGATCATTCTGCTGACATACAAGGCCCTACACAGTCCAGCCCACTCCCACCAGCCCTCCAACTTCATCTCCTACTACTCTTCTCCTTATGGAGCTTACTTGAAAAAAGACCGGCCTCCTTGAAATTTCTGAAATGTACTAGCTAGGGTTCCTCTTCAGGGTCTTTCCCACTGCTTCTCAGTCTGCCTGGCTGTCCTTTCCAAAGATACCAGCATGATTCACTCCTTCACCTCTGTTAGATCTTTATTCTAAATCCACCACGTAAATGAAGATTCCTCTGTCTACTCTGGGAAAATTATACTGTCAAAACTCTAAATTCCCTATTTATGAGCTATCTTCTCCTTAACATAAATTACCTACATGAATTTAACCTACTTTAGCACTAGATAAAATATGTATTTACTTTTTTACTTCTTATTGTTTTCTGCACACACACACACACACGCATGTACACACACTTCACAACACATACATGTTCCTAAGCACTGTTGAAGGCTATGATTTCTGTTTATTTGCTAACTATATTTACTACACCTAGAGTAGTGCCTTTCATAGAGCCAAGGCTTAATACATATTGTTGAATAAATAATGGATTGAATGAACAAATGAAGTAGATGAATAGATGGTTAGAGAAGACAAGTTAATCTTTTTCTGTAAAGCCCTATTACATTGAAGTGTTATTTTTCCATAACCACTCCTAGCCCTAAAGCCCTTTTATTTCACATTTGCAACTTGATTGATGAATTCATATTTACAGCTCTTAAATTACAATTACCGGATTTTTTTCTTTTAAACGAATCACAGTGAGAAACAAACAAACAAAAAACCCTCATTTGGTTCAAGAAAGAAAAAATAAGTATTGTACAATGGAAACAGCTAACATTTATTTTGTGTTTACTAAGCCCTAGGTGCTGTAGCTTTATGAATATCAACTTACCAAATTCTCATAAAAACATTGAGCAAAGACACAGCTAAATATTACATGTAGGGCATAGATTCAAATACAGAAAATCTATACCCAGAACCAATATGCTTAGCATCATCACAATACTGTCTCTATATTTTTATGTTGTAGAAAGTATTACTACTCCCATTTTAAAGATGGGGAAATTGCATTAGATTCTAAGAACTTTCCACTTTTATAAAGCTAATAAGTATAACCAGAGCCAAAGGCAGGCTTTTACCCATAATGTATGCTAACTCTCACTATGTTATTCTTTTTAAAAAAGATGAAAGTTGTAATATGCTTTACCTAGATAAATCCATCCATCCATTTATCCATCTATTTTTTCATCTGGATAGTCATCATATATTTATCGAGTAGCTATTATGACAGCAGATTCAATGGTTGTCAGTGGGTATACAAAAGTGAACAGGACAGACATAATCTCATCTTCAGGGAGTTTATAATGTAGGGAGGTAATATCTGGGAGTTTTTAAGAAGCTGGGAACATGATAACTATTCCACACATCCATGATAAGCTATTTATTATTATAGCATATTTTGGTGCCCAAGAGACTTAAATTATAACTGTCCGACAAATTTTAAAATTTTTACATAAGCAGCTACATTAATAACACATTTTGTGCAGTATTAATGACCTTTTTGATACTTACAAATCAAGGATTAACATCAGAGAGAACCCAACAGTAATTAGAAAAAACAATATATCATTTTATTTCTGGTTTAAAAATTCCTAACTGGAAACAACAACAGACTTCTGAGAAATTGCATTTTCAAGCCATGAGTACATCTATTTTCAGAGCTTTTTCACTCATGATAAATTAGCTGCCTTTCTCTGGTAAGCTCTGAGAATGGGCATTATAAATATAGTAGAATGACACTTATGATTCCTATGAAAAGAAAAGCAAATAAATAATTTCCCTTCAGCTAAGGGGACCAGTAAGTAAACAGTTCACATAAAATCATGTGCAATTATAGTTCTTCTAGTACTTTGGAACTCTTCTAAATGTTTATGTTCTTCCAGGGGTCAAGAGTTGAACAGGAATTACATATGCTGTCCTCCTACGTAATCATATAGAGGCAATGTTATTTCTAATACTGTCCCACGGTTTGGTTAAATGTGGAGGCTAACCATCTGTCATCAATAACGCTGTCGAGAAGATTTGGAAAGCGTTTGATCGGGTTTTGGCAGTGTGTTATCTGTTAAAATATTGTTGGAGGCAAACCTGGGAAGTTTTGATGCATTTAAAGGAGACACAAATGTCTCAGCACATGGGCGGCCCGATACTGGGATGGCGAAGTGTTTTATTTAGTAGAGGCACAGATTTCAGTGCAAGTCAATAAAGAAAAGAAGTATTGCTGTGTTTGTATATTCAAGCATATCCGCTAGGCTCCACAATAGAGCACTTTTCAGCTCTCTGAAAAGATGGCATTGGGAGGAGCATCTGTTGAATGCATTAAGGACAACTCCTTTTGCACTGAAGGAGACCCTGAAGCGTAAGAGAGATTAGAGGAAAGCCCTGATGGGAGATTAGGCATTAAGAGACACAGAAGTAAGACTCTGCTTATCAGTCAAAGGAAAACGGGTTTGATAAAATTATGCCATTTCAGCTCCCACGGTGTTAACGGTAGGATGGAAGAAAAGAGAGAAAAGTTGAGGTGGGGTCTGGGTGGGGAAAAAAGGAAGTAATATGAAAGATGAAGAGTCCAATTAAAAATATGATGCGGGCCATTTATAAGAAGGGCTTGATGGAACTATCAGGGAAAGTTTCTCATTCCAGGCTTTGGAAAGCAGCCAAACCAAGCTGACTGTGGATATCAAGCAACTACCTTGGGATCTAGTGGGCTTGTCTTTCAAAGGGTTTCTGGGTTTGTTTCTCTAGTCCTTTCAAAGCTGAGAAGATTCACCAGATGCACTATGCTAGTCAGCAAGCCTAATAAATACCCAAAAACAAAGATTTCAAACCAAACTGATTTTTACATACAGAAATACTGACAATAAGGGCCTAGTTTAATCTGTGTCTACCATATTGTACCAATGGAGTGTGATTCTAAGCAGGTTTTATTTAAACATGAAAGAACATTTTTGGTGGAAAAGATAAGGTGTGAGAGGGAAAAATTATGCCACCTGAGGATTTCCCTCTGTTCATAATAGTTTTGTGAGAAAATGGTTTAGACTTTTTAAAAAATAACTTGGATTGACCAAAGAAGCCTAGTATTAAATTTTTTAAAAAAGCAAAAAACCCTTTTTTAAAAAAATTAATTATCTGTGGAATGAAGGAAAGTCTGGGCCTCAGTTTTTCCTTTCTACAAAATGGGGTAACAATTCTGATTTCATAAAACTATAGTGAGGTTGTTCTATCAGAGGTCAAAAAGAAGCAGATACTTAATGCAAGGTTACAAGTTAAAACTTAATTTGAATTTTTAAAAATAGCATATAATATATATATATATGTTATATATATGTGTACGTATGTACATACATAGGTAATGATTACTCCTTAAATTCGGCCTCTTTCTTCCTTGAAATTTATAAGAAAGAGATAAACACTCATCAGTCTGTATTGATTTAATGAAGCCTGATTGGAGGATGGGAAATGACTTAAATGATTTCAGGAATATGTGTCCTTTTAGTTTGCATTGCTTTATGCTCAGTTTATCGTTTATGCTCATAGGTCTTTTATATGGTTATTAATATATTTCAATGAAAAGTGTCTGTTTCTTGATCCACTTGTAAATCAGAAATTCTTTTGCCACTGATAAAAGAATGAAGATTATTTCATCTACATCTTTCAAGTGCATTTGATTGCCAAATTATTAGTAGTGATTTAAAGAGAGAACTGCATGAGTGAAGATAGAAAGTGTCTTCATCATCAATCTTTCACATTGTCAAAGGGGGGAAAAGGAATGTTTTCTTTCAACGTTTAGTATATGCCTTAGGGACATGATGCTTTATCAAGAAAGGGCAAGAAGAATTCAATGCCATCAGTGGAAAACAGAAAGTAATGAGGAAAAAGCAATGTCTTATGGGACTGATGTGTGAAACACACACACACACACCCACCCACCCACACAGACACACACACACACACTCAATCCTTTCTTCCTGATTGACTCTGGTATCTTATTAACATAATTCTGAAACAAATTCTTAAGGAATGAGCAAGACTGTGCTAAAAAAATAAAGATTGATCTTTGTTTTGTTTTAGATTAAGGATTAAAACATACATACATATTCCAAAATAAATCCACTAATTCCCCCTAAATCACGTGGCCCAGTTCCAGGCCAAACAGAATTTCTTTTGAGATTTTTTTTTTGAACCACTATTTTCTTTCATAAGTAAGGAAAATCCAGAATTGGCTCTCATTACTTATGTATTTGCATATGTTATGGCTCAAGACAGAATGCCAGCAAAGCCCTCTGCGGGGAAGAATAGTTAGCAAATTCAAAAACAACATTTTTATTCTCTTAAGTAATTAATTAATGCCTTCTGTCTTGATTATAGCTTTAATGAATGAAAATATTTCATTTTTACCTATATATTTGAGCTTTTCACATTTCCTATATCCTAGAATCAAAGTGGACCAGGTTTGTTTAAACCATAAGCAACCAAAAAATACTCCAGGAGTACACATATAATACCACTACTTCAAGAAATAGAAGCCATCCAAAAAAATTTAATAGTTGAGTTTTATAATAATGAATACATTATTGTGCATTAATTTTTGGACTGTAGGAGCTGCAGAAAAACATAATTCCTATTTTTTTTTCAGTGGTAAATTAACAAGGAGAAGCGAATAAACTGAAGCAATTAGGCAGACAGAGCAGGCTTTATAAGCATGGCAGTAAACATTCATTGAGCACTTACTATATGCTAGGCACTGTTTTAAACACTTTACATGTTTTCATTGTAAATCATGTAATCCTCACAACAGCAATCATTTAAGGTAATTAGTCGACCTCATTCTAAAATAAAGTCACAGAAAACCAAGAGGCCAAGTAACTTGACCACGGTCACCCAGCTGCTAGAGCCAGGATTCAAGCTCACGCTCAGGGTGACTTCAGGACTACTGGGTCACAACACACCTTCACAAACAAATATTTCCAAATCTAAATGCATGAGGCTTATTTATAACTATTTTTGTGATGTTGTGTTTTAGAAACTTTTGTGTGGAGAGAGAACCAATGAAATGTTTCATGTGATAAGAAGTATGTGTTGACTGTTGTATTCATCAGGGATCTCCAGAGAAATGGAACTAATCAGATGTGCATATAGAGAGAGATTTATTTTAGGAATTGGGTTATGAAATTGTGGGGACTGCCAAGTCCAAAATCTTAAGAGTAGGTCAGCAGGCTGGGGATCCAGAGACAAGTTACAGTTCATGTCCAAAGGTTATCTTCTGGCAGAATTTTCTCTTCCTTAGGCAATGTCAATCTTTTTCCTATTAAGACCCTCTACTGATCGGATGAGGCCCACCTACGTTATGAGGGATAATCTTCTTTATTCAAAGTCTGCCGATTTACATGTTAGTCTCATCTTTAAATATCTTCACACAGACATCTAGCTGAGTACTGTGGCCTAGCCAAGTTGACATATAAAATTAACCATCACAATTGTACACTTGTCTGTGTTTGTATATTTATATGTTACGGTTGAAAACAAATTAGCAAAATTCTTCTTAACATGGAAGAAGAATTAGCCAGCTCTGGAATAATACTTACTGAACACCTACTCTTTGCTGAGTATCAAACTACAAAGGAGGTCCCAAGTTTAGAAATTTCCGTAATCTGGGTGGGACACTTCAAGGAGACAGAGACAGATATGTAATGTATTCAAACAACTCTGCTACACTGTGCTGAGTTTTAGTGAAGAGGTTGTGACAGTGTTCTGCAAGAAGATGGGAGAAAGAGTAATGGATTCCTTCATGCCCACCCCAGGGTCTGAGAAGAATCTCCAAGAGGAGACACTTGACTTATTGAGAAGGAAGAGGACTCCACCAGGAGGAGAAAGCTGAAGAAGAAAGATATGAAGAGACAAACACAGAGAGGGTATAAGGATTTGTGGGAAATCTAGTGAAATTGGAGGGTGGCATTCATGATGAAGAGAGATTGAAACAACTTTAGAAGTCATGGTATAAAATTTCGGCTTTATCTTTAAGGTAGTGGGAAACTATTAAAGTTTCCAGCTGAGGGAATGAGTGACATGATCCCAGATGTGCTTCAGAAAGATCCTATTAATGGCAGAGGAAGAAACAAAGTGGAAAACAGGACTTTGGAGGCAGGAAAACCATTTAAGAGAGAGGGTTGAACTCTTGAACCAAGAGAACAAGATTGGGGAGCAAACTGGGAGGAAAGGATATACATTCAGTGGAGAAAGAGAAATCAAAAATAAAAGAAAGAAAAGATAAGAGAGAGGCAGAATGTAAAAGGGAGCGGTGGAACATGAATTGTAAGAGTTGAGTAATAGTGTTCCTGCAAGAATGCTGTAGGCTGAGTGAAAGAGTTCAGAGAGGCACTGGGGTATGAAACAGCCAGCTGTGTCCATGGATTATGAGTTGAGAGCAGAAGCATAAGTGAGGATATTTAGAAAATGAGTAATAACCTTGAAGGGGATAAAGATAGCATCAAAGGAAAAGCACTAAGTACAGTGAGTCTAAGATATAAATTTTGAGGTGGAGGGGACAGAAGTTGAGGAAATCCATGATTTGGCATATCTCTTTTGGTACTGGATAAAATAAGTTGCAAGATCTCCCAATAAAATCAAGAAGGCAGTGGTTTGGTTGAAGGTGAATATATGAAAACTTTGGAAAACCTTCAGATGGAAAGGGAGAGCGAGGCACCTGGGGATGGATGAATGTGAAAGGCTGAGTGAAAAGAGGGTCCATTCTTCCCACTGTAGCAGTGGTTTGTTCACTTTGGAGCAAACGTCCTGAAAGTAGGAATTCTGTCTTTTTCATTATGTGGCCCAATGCTTAAAACACAATCCAGGACAAAGTAGCTGCTATTAATGTAAAAGCTTAGAGTGGAGTTTCTCTGACCATTATCCACTTATGGATAAAATGGGGCATAGAACTCTGAGTTCACCAGTGTTTGCTCCCACCCGCTGAATAGAACTTTCCAACCACTAAACGTTCAAGTTATCAGAATCGTGACGTGCCCCCAAGAAACTAGCCACGATGCTTATAAAAGATTCAGGTTAAACATGTGTGAGGTAGAATGAGCCCTGCCACTGTTCTCAGGGCTGAAATCTGAGCTAATATTTCTTGGTCCTTTGACAACCGAATATTATGGACGTCTCCTAAGCAGGCTGACTGGCCTAATTTGATTTTCTACTTCTTTTCCACTGCGTGTGATATAATCAGTTTCAAGGAAACTTGTCCACCTCCGTCTGACTCCATGGCCACCAGCATGTTTAGAAATTACTGAGAGGGCCAAAATAATGTTTTGATGGCAAGACTGGTTTGACATGAAGTCAAAACAGATGACTCAATATATTCATACTCTTTTCTCCACCTGCTGTCAAACAATCAATTCCCCTGTCTGGGGCAGGAATTGGGGGGTTGCGGAGGGGGGGGCGGAGGCTGGGGGAGGGAGTAATCAAGCAAACAGTTTCGCTGTCGTTTACTTCAAATTGGTAAGACTGACAGTCAAGTCACTGTTGGGTGTTTTAGAAAGCCAGGCTAAGTGCGAAAGCAGAATTCCGTGACTCCTGTATGATGTAGCCTAGTTTCTTTAAAAGGCAATTGTGAGGTTAATAACTATGTGAACTTTGTAGGACAGTTTTCTGAGCAATATGGGATGCTACATATAGATTAAGGTTTTTCTTCTATTAGCAGATGGCCATAAAAGCCTTCTGCTAATAAATATTTATTAAATTTGACTTATTTGAATTTGCAGCCAGGGCTAAATTGTAAGCCTTCAAGGAAAATGCTGGAAAAGACATTCCACTTGAAGAAATCATCACATCATGCCTCCAGGAATGTGTGCTTCTGGTGCTTATGAGGTCCCGGAGATAACAGGAGCTTCCTGAGCATGCCACATCTCTAGATCAGTGGCACTGATTCAGTTTCCAAAAAACAATGAACTTTTAAAAAGTTACAGTCACTCTTAGAAAAGAAGACAAATGTTTTACATAACAAGGTACAGAGACCTTGGGCATTGATTTATGCCTTTTCCCTCTCAAAAAACTGGGAGTGGGTGGGACTGAGGATAGAGGGTTTTACTTTGGAAATGGACCCAATTCCGACGTGTCACATTTGTTTCCTTCCCAGTCTGATTTCTGTGGCCAGTCATAAAAGGTAGAGTCAACCTTTCCTAAATAAATAATACTAGGAACATTTATTATACCTAGCTCCTTAGATTATGAAAATGACAAGTACATAAAATTTTTTATGCACGTGCTCTGTGACTTACTTAGCAAGCATACTGAGCTAAGTAGGAGCTGAATGAGTTCTGCTGGGTTATACGCACCAAAATTTAATTAAGTTTCTGATCTAATGCCCCCCTTGTTTCATCGATTTGGGAAGTCATAGGAGGACCACATCATTCTCAGGACAGTACAATTGTGAAATCCAAGCAGTCTCTATGGGTTTTTTTTGCCTGAATGTTCCTTTCAAGTCTCATTAGATTATTATGAGTGTTACAGCTGTGCTAATCTTTTTTTCTGAGAAATGAACTTTTAAAATTGCCCATTTTAAAAGTGACTTCTAGAGTTACCATCGCAGCTTCATTATAATACACAGAGATGAGCGTTATCACGGCTCGGCCTGATCTATCCAGGGCTGTCAGGAAATGAGAATTCCACATAAAGTGCAAGCTCCTGTACGGCTCATAAAACTTGCCCGATCAAGTGCCTAGATTTTTAGTTTAACAATTTTAAATGAAAAGCTTTCTATCATATACTGCACACATCTCTGTTTCCTTCAATGTGTTCTTGGTGACTCAGGATCTCTGTCATCAATACCTTATTATACTTAAAGCTACACACATGCTGTTTGATTTTTTAGTCTCCTTTTCCATCTCAGTTTACCAGCTGCTTATGATGACCAGGGACACTGAGTCACTTCAGACCCTGAGAGGGTTTTTGCCCCCCACCTCCCAGAAAAGATAGATTTATAAAGATATGTCACCTAGAGAGTCTAGGTCCTTTGCTGGGACCTCGATGGGCAGAAATGTCAGATTTGTACTAATATGTAATGTAGTTGCTCCCTGAACCTTCTTCCTAAAGGAACGATTGGTATCTTGTCCTGACTTCCTACCCATAGTCCAAGATAATTACCCCTTAGCCACCCCTAGATTTACTGTGTTCTGATGGGCTGCTTTCGTACCTCTGCACTGAGTCCCTTAAGCAGTTCCTTACATAGAAGTTTCTAGGGCTCCCAGCAAGGGGCTAAGACTCACATTCATCATGAAACTTAAGGACACAGCCCTGCTACACCTCCCTGGGCCTTTTTTCTCATCTCCAAAATAAAGTTATTAAGATAAAATGCAGTTATATATTTGGAATACATAACTCATAGGAAGAATTCAGTCAATGAAAAAAAAACTATATGTGTGGAACATGATAGTGGTTATAGATAAAAAGACTGATAAAGGTTGTATTTTAAAGACTATTTTAGCACCTTGAAGTTCTATTTTGGTTTAAATATTGAGCTGCCATCAAACAGTTATTTACTTGTCTGCATGGCCTCTTTTTGTGTTTGTTACTATTGTATGAAGTCTATAGTAAGAAATTTGTGTAGTCCATCCCATAAGTAAACTTATAATGAAATTAGAGGTTACAGGTGTCTAACATAATGCATTGAGCTCAAATTGTGGGGGTGGCTTAGTAAAAAAAAAATGTGACTTTGGCATCTGAGAGAAGCCATCTCATCATCTCAGACCCTGCATTTCCTTATCTCTAAAGTAAGGATAAAAGTACCTTCTTCCAAGATTAGAAAAAGATAAAATTTGTACACCGTAAGCACATAAAAAAGTTATAGTTGTGTATTTAATTTCTAGACATAATTACATATAAAATAAGGGCAACTGAAAAATAAAATCTGAGTTCACTCCTGGCTGAACGTATGGCTCACCAGAAAGGATGATATATAAAATTATAGAGTGGGGTTGTACACTATTGCTAAAGCAGTGAATTAACAATCATATTCAAGTTGGGAGAATACTTCCCTCCCTTGCTCTTCCTGAAGTGTAGAAAACAATTCATTTACAGTTTCATCAAAAAAAATAAAATATCTAAGAATAAATCTAACTATGGAGGTAAAGGACCTGTACTGGGAAAACTATACAACACCAATGAAAGAAATTGAAGGCCACACAAACAAATGAAAAGATATACCATGCTCATGGATTGGAAGAATAAATATTGTTAAAATAACCATACTGCCCAAGGCAGTCTGAATAACCAAAATAACCTTGAGAAGGAAGAACATAGCTGAAGTATCATGCTCCCTGATTTCAAACTATACTACAAACTTGCTATGATCAAAACAGTATGGTATTGGCACAAAAACAGACACATAAATCAATGGAACAGAATAGAAAATCCAGAAATGAACCCACACTTACATGATTAATAAATCCATGACAAAGGAGGCAAGAATATACAATGAAGAAAGACAACCTCATCAATAAATGGTGCTGGGAAAACTGGACAGCTCCATGCAAAAGAATCAAACTGGATTACTTTCTCGCACCATATATAAAAACAAACTCAAAATGAATTAAAGACTTAAAGACTTCCCTGGTGGTGCAGTGGTTAAGAATCTGCCTACCAACGCAGGGGACACAGGCTCGATCCCTGGGCCGGAAGATCCCACATGACACAGAGCAACTAAGCCCGTGTGCCACAACTACTGAGCCCATGAGCCACAACTACTAAAGCCCATGCACCTAGAGCCTGTGCTCCACAACATGAGAAGCCACCGCCTGCTCACCACAACAAAGAGTAGCCCCCACTCACCACAACTAGAGAAAGCCCTTGCACAGCAAAGAAGACCCAACACAGCCAATAAATTAATTAATTAATTAACTACTTTTAAAAAGACTTAAGACCTGAAACTATAAAACTCCTACAAGAAAACATAGGCAATACACTCTTTGTCTTAGCAATACTTTTTTTTTTTTTTTTGGATATGTCTCCTCAGGCAATGAAAACAAAAGCAAAATAAACAAATGAAGTTACATCAAACTAAAAAGCTTTTGCACAGTAAAGGAAACTATCAATGAAATGAAAAGGCCACCTACTGAATGGGAGAAGATATTTGCAAATGATATATTTCATAAATGGTTAATATCCAAAATATACAAAGAACTCATACATCTCAACATCAAAACACACACACACACACACACACACACACACACACACACACACCCATGATTAAAAATGGGCAGAGGACTTCCCAGATGGTGCAGTGGTTAAGAATCCACCTGCCAATGCAGGGAACATAGGTTCAATCCCTGGTCCGGGAAGATTCCACATGCCATGGAGCAACAAAGCCCATGTGCCACAACTGCTGAGCCCATGTGCCACAACTACTGAAGCCTATGCACCTATACTAACATTACTCATCTGTGTAACAGTATTTTAGAAATTTCTGCCTTGTATGTCCACTAGTGGCAATACAGTGTTCAAAGTGTTAATCCAGTCTTTCATGGGTGTGATTAGTTACAAATGTTTATGCTTCTGTTCACATATTTAGTATCAAGCTTTATTTGTGCAAGATAGTTAACTTGCTTATTTTTGGTTGTGAAAAATAAGCAAACCTCAGTTCTGTATCCAGTGCTTACCTTTGATTTTTTTTCTTTCACCCTCCAAAACTTACTCACACATTCCTCATTTCTATTACTGGCAAAATCGTTTGTTAAAATCTAATTGTAAGGAAGGTTCAGCTTCTGTTACCCTAAAGTTATTGTATCATATTGGGTAGTCATTCCCAAGGAACTAGCCTTTCTTTTCCTAAGTGTCTGTGTGTTCTAAAACTTCTACTGTGTTTATACAACTTAGAAAAGATGTTACATTATTCAGAATAGCAAGACTTACTCAAGTACTTATGTTTGTTTTCTTGGTAGTTTTGTTTTTTGATTTTTAATTTTTATGTTTAACAGTAGTAATTAAACCTATATTTTGCGATTGCTTCCTGGTCTGTGTTTTGAAATTCCTTCCCTTTTACCTGACATTGGTGAAGATATGTTTAGATACTGAATTTGTTTAGACACTGATTTTGTTTAAGGCACAATTAATCACATTGGTTGTACTTTCAAGACAGACTTTAAAAAATAAAGAATTGAAAACAAAAACAAAAACAAACAAACAAAAAAATGGGCAGAGGACTTCCCAGATGGTGCAGTGGTTAAGAATCCACCTGTCAATGCAGGGGACATAGGTTCAATCCCTGGTCCAGGAAGATTCCACATGCCACGGAGCAACAAAGCCCACGTGCCACAACTGCTGAGCCCATGTACCACAACTACTGAAGCCTATGCACCTAGAGCCCGTGTTTCACAACAAGAGAAGCCACCACACTGAGAAGCCCATGCACTGCAATGAAGACCCAATGCAGCCAAAAATAAAATTAATTAACTAATTAACTTTGAAAAAGTGGGCAGAGAACATGAATAGACCATTTTCCAAAGAAGACATACAAATAGCCAACAGACACATGAAAAGATGCTCAACATCATTAATCATCAGGGGAAAGCTAATTAAAGCCACAATGAAATATCATTTCATACCTGTCAGAATGGCTATTTAAGCAAAAGACAATGCGTAACAAATATTGGAAAGGATGTGGAGAAAAAGGGACTCCTCATGCACCGTTAATCGAAATGTAAATTGGTGCAGCCACTTTGGAAAACAGCATGGAGTTTCCTCAAAAAAATGAAAAATAGAGCTACCATATGGTATTGTTGAATTGTATAATTCAACAATTCCAAACAAAACAAAAACACTATTTGAAAAGATACATGCACACTGCAGTATTTACAGTAGCACAAGATATAGAAGCAACCTAAATGTCCATCAATAGATGAATGGAAAAAGAATATGTAGTATATATATAATGGACTATTACTCAGCCATAAAAAAGAATGAGATCTTGCCATTTGTGACAGCATAGGTGGACCTAGAGGGTATTATGCTAAGTGAAATAAGTCAGACAAAGACAAATACTGTATGATTTCACTTATATGTGGAATCTAAAAAACAATAAATGAACAAACAAAACACAAACAGAGTCATAGATACACAGAACAAAGAGGTGGCTGTCAGAGGGGAGGAGAGCCAGGGGATGAGTGAAATAAATGAGGAAAATTAAGACGTACAAACTTCCAGTTACCAAATATATGAGTGAGGGGTATGAAACGTACAGCATGGAAATCCAATCAATAATAATGTAATATGTTTGTATGGTGGCAGATGGAAACCACGCTTATTGTAGTAATCATTTTATAGCATAGAGAAATATTGAATCACTATGGTGTGCTCCAGGAACTAACATAGTGTTGTAGGTCAATTATACTTAAAAAACAACAAACTCATAGAAAAAAACATCAGATTTGTGGTTATCAGAGGCAGTGGGTGAAGGGAAGAGGGATTGGATGAAGGTGCTCAAAAGGCACAAACTTCCAGTTATAAGGTAAATAAGTAATAGGAATGTCATGTACAACATAATTAATATAATTAATACTGCTATATGTGATGCATGAAAGTTATTAAGAGAGTAAATCCTGAGTTCTCATCATAAGGAAAAAATATTTTTTTATTTCTATTTTGTATTTCTATAAGATGATGGAGGTTCACTAATCTTATTGTGGTAATCATTTCATGATGCATGTAAACCAAATCATTATGCTCTACACTATAAACTTATACCTTGGTCTATGTCAATTATATCTCAATAAAACTGGAAGAAAAAAAGAAAAATAGTAATTGCATGGAAGAGATTTACATGTATCATTAACTAGTCAAAACAATTAGGCTTTCCTCTACTTTCTCCTGCTTTTCTCACTTCCTTCACGTTTTGCCCAAATGGTACCTCCACAACTTATAGTCCTATTTAAAAAGGTCAACCTTCTCTCCACTCCCAACCCTGCTCTTTATGGCACTTATCACTTCCAACCTGCTATGCAAGTTACTTCTTTTTGGTATTTATTGTGGATGTTTCCACACAAGTATGTAAGCATCACCAAGGTAGACAATATTTTTTTCTTTACTAATTGTATCTTAAATACCTAAAGCAGTACCTGGCATTGAATTATATTTTTGACTATATGAGCAAAGTTTTGATATTGTGTCTCAGAGCCTCTATTTATAATGAAAAAAAGAACAAAAAATTTAGCATTATTGGGACTAAAGTTATTAATGTTATTAAATGCTAATTTTAATTAATAATAAATTAGCAATGTAAATATATAAGGTAAAACAAAGTAAGCCTGTTTTTATTCATTACTTTGAGCCCTTAATTTTCTTTTTTGCAACTAAAACTTCTGGTTTTAGTTGAATCATACTCGTCTTTACTTGGTCATTCTGCAGTAATGTTTTCTGCACAAGGATCTTAACGGAGCCATGAAGAACTTGAGTATCTTTTTGACTTTCTGTTTTTGATTAGATTTCCTCAAGGACATGTTCTTCCATACCTGTCCTGCTCAGGGAATTAACGTGGAGTGCTATAATCTTGAGGACAGTAAGTACCCATGGTAGCTGGCGTCAGTCACAGGATGGTGCATTTTAAGGGATGGAACATTTTGTGTCTCTAGGTAGCTTCACAAAGGTGGCCTAGATCAGTGTTCCTTAAACTTTATTGTGTATGCAAATTACCTGGGAATCTTGTAAAAATGCATATCAAGAGTGAGTAGATCTCTAGTCGGGCTCTAGATTCTACATTTCTGATCAACACCGGAGTGATATTGACACTGTTGATGCAATAAATACACTTTGCATAACAAGGGTCTAGATTAAACTTTTTTTATTGTCATTAATCTGTTTCCTACCTGAATTAAACTTCAATTTGATTTCTTAAAGGGCAATGAGGAGAAAACTTATACACTTTTTCTTTCATAGTTTAAAACCGTCTGGTAACATTTTTACTCAGTAATATTAATCATGAATTTCAAGCTTGTGTACAATAGCATTTACCAAAAACATAGGAGAGTGTTAGTTTTTAGGAACGATCTGAAGACAGGTGTAGATTTTATTCTCCAACAAGGTTCAAATTTAGGACTGTAATGAGCCTCACTGAAAAAGTGAAGCAGGAAATGGCAGATTTGTTTTGATAGAGACCGAGAATTTTAAGTGTGTGTTGGCTTTACATGTCTTTGAAACTCTGTGCTATGAAAACACAGGAGCCAGGAAATGAGCCCGATCAAGTGATTCCACTCTCTAAAGATGTCAGAGGCAGTTCTCTGCAATGTCCAAATGTTCCTTTTTCAGAAATGAAGGAGGAAAGGCCTCAATCATCTGTAGCTAAGTAAACCAAGGACACTTTTTCTCATGTAAGTCAGTTAAAGTTCCTTAAAGAAGAGCATCCTTCCTCCTGAAGGCAGCTGCAACTTACATCTCTGTTTTCTCTGAAATTGGAGAGGAGGACCATTGAAATGAATTTTTCTTTTATTCTTTTAAGAAAAATGAACCAGCTTAGAGAACAGAAGATTTGAGGTGTGTATGTGGAAGAGAGACACTAACGCTGGTGTCACAAGCACCTCAGGTTTCTTGTTTTGACTCAGAATTATAAAATACTAATTTCTTTGGCTCAATTGCCCCAGTGGGGGCTGGTCTGAGTCCCCCATTGGTCACTAGGAGGTCAGGTTCTGCATGTCTGCTGACCAAGCTTCCTCCTAGCTATTACTAACTGTCTTTACACGGAGTTCTTTTCTATGACTCCGTGCAACTCATGTTTGGGCTGGGCAATATTCAAGTTCCTACTTAATCCAACCTGATGCAATCTGAGTAGAAACAGACTGTTCCCCTTTTTCTTAAAAAAAAAAAAAAAAATTGGTAATATCACTGTGGCTGGAACATTTACGGAAACTTCAAGAAGAAAATAAGAAAATCATGGCTTAACTGGGATTTCAATGTGACAGAGTGTGGGAGTTCTTACAGTCATGTGAGCGCATTGGCACAGAAGTATCCCGTGTAAACAATGATTGAAACTGGGTAAACTCAGCTTAAAATTTGCATGGGGCGAATTAGCATGTAATATCTCAAGAGCTCATAATTCTCCTTTCAGAGAACTTCTGTTTCCTGAAGGAAAACTGGCAGACCATGTTGCAACTAAAAGTCGAGGTCATTTGTGACAAAAATCAACATTAGCAGTCAATGTAACACTCTAAAGCAGGGGTTCTCAACGTAGGAGTTATAACCAGAAGTTTGAGAGGTTACATAGAGCATTTGTACAATTTCCTGGGAGAAGGTATACTAGCTTTCATCAGATTGTCAGATGCTTTTGTGATTCTCTCAAAAAGGTGAAGAACTGTATCACTCGCATCTCTCAAAATTTAAAACTTTTGTGAATTTGAGCTAAACATTCCATTTCCAAGAATTTATCCAACATAATCATCCTAGTGAACAATTTCTGAATTGTTTGTAATAGTGAAAGAATAGAAAAAACCTTACATATTCATCAGTAGAAAATAGTTTAAAATATTATAGCACATTTATATCGTGGGATACTATACTTCCATTAAAAATAATAAGGCTCATATAGAAAACTAAGATGTCTTCTTAAGGTTCTTCTGTTCATCAGATGGGCAATTAAGCATCCATGATTTGCTAGACACTTTGGTACCAGGGATAAAAATAAGGAAACACTGACCGTTCTCTAGTTTCATTTTACTTAAGGTCTAGATGAGATCAATATGTATTTACAATATGTGGATAAAGATATAAGTGCTGGTGGTTGCTTGCATATGTGTATTTTCATATACATATCAAAAGTTTGGAAGGATATAAATAAAGAAACAAGATTTTAATATCATGGATTTGAAAAGAGGAAGCAAGAGATATTCAGGTTTTCTTTCTTTTTTGTTCCAATTTGTTTAACAACATCTGTTACTTTTGTAGTGCTTAAATATTTTTAACCGTTTACTGAAAACTCTGGGAGAAAGATTGCTTTTAAGCTGAGTTATGACTAGTTATCATAGTCTTTATACAGTAACAAACAAACTTCTGGGTTTCATTTTTTTAAAATAAATTTTTGACTGATACTAACAGCCAGTTTAACTATCTTTTTGTATTTAAGACAATTTTTAAAACTGTCCACTGGGTCTCTGTTCTACTCCCATGTAACAGTGATTACACATGAAAATCCTCTTCTTATCCTTTTTCTTTGGGTATATTGCAGACATATCAAATATTTTCCCCATCTACAGTGTTATTTGGCCTACAAAATACTGACATCAATCCTGGAAGAATTAACGGTTATTTGGGTTAAATTCAAAAGTGTTTTATTCAGTATCTAACCACCAACCACATACTCTTGGAGACCTTTTTGGCTATGTGTTCAGTTCTCCAAGCATATTTTTTAACTCTCTAAAACTCAGGCCTCAACGTTTGAGTACGATTTATTTCATTTTACTAACGTGAGTCTTTGTGGGAATGTCTACAAAAGATATCATGCCTATTTTGTGATCGTGCCGTTCATCCACTCTTCCATGAAAAGAGTACGTGTGGGGACTTCCCTGGAGGCGCGGTGGTTAAGAATCCACCTGCCAATGCAGGGGACACGGGTTTGATCCCTGCTCCGGAAAGATCCCACATGCTGCAGAGCAACTAAGCCCGTGCATCACAACTACTGAGCCTGTGTGCTGCAAGTACTGAAACCCCAGGCCTAGAGCCCGTGCTCCACAACAAAAGAAGCCACCGCAATGAGAAGCCCGCGCACTGCAGCAAAGAATAGCCCCCACCCACCACAACTGGAGAGAAAGCCCATGCAGAGCAGCAAAGACCCAATGCACCGCCCCCCCCACTCCCCCCGCCAAAAAAAAGAAAGAGTGTGTAGGCATTGGTTGAGCTGCACTGGGGGACCATGACAGGAGAGCTGGCATAGAAGAGTCCATCAGTGGCATTTGAGCACTACCTAAAACATTGTAAAGAAGCATATGAAAAACTGACTCTTATATGTTACCCTCAGAGATAAAGACCCCTAATGTTCATCAAAATCAATTCTTTCCTTCTGAGGGCACAGGAGTGCCACACATGCTAGCCACCTTGCAATTCAGTGGGGCCACACACTAGTTCTGGCCAAAGGACTGGGAATAAACTAATGTGCATTATTCCTAAACTCAAACCCTTAATTGATAGAGAAAACCCTTCCAACAAACCTTTTCCCTTCTGTGGTGATTTCAAAAGCCACCACAGCTAGAGTATGCAGCTACAAGATGAAGCTGCATCATGGGAACATCTTTGTCAGCCTGAATCGCTGAGTGGCTTCATGGACACTAGCTGCCCTTGGAGAGTGGCTAGGACCATGAACATGAGAAATAGGCCTATGTTTTGTTAACAACCAAGACTTCAGTGCTGTTTCTTCCTGCTGCATAATCCAACCTGTTTTGACAAACACAACCATACTTGTGTCCAACGAAATTTCAGTTTCTTTTAATTTAGTTTTGGTTAAAAGACTAATTTTTAAGAGTATAATATATACCAGGCACTGTTTTGGGTACCAGGAATATAAAGATGAAAAATCTCTAAGCTGAAGGAGCGCTTGCATTAGAATAACCTGGAGTGCTGCTAAAAATAAAATATTCCTAGAACTGAATTCAGACTTATTGGAAGAGAATGTCCAGGCATGAGGACCTAGAACAAGCTAGTCAAATACATCTTCAGCATCTTTATGTTTAGGACTGATCTAATGGTAGATAAGGACACATAACTTATTTTGATTTATTCCATAGATATAAAGGCAGCCTGTTGTACCTGCCTTATGAGAACTATGAAACCCCCCCTAGAGTTCTGCTTAACAGACTGGACCATAATGGCACCATTCAGCCATGTGTTTTGGGTAGGACTATTTCAGTGACTGTACAAACACAACTGTGCTTAAAACAAAAGTCAGATCCCATTTCCAAAATGAATGGAAGAATTAAAGAGATTTTCACTGTCATGGAACTTTTGCTAATTTAAATTAAAAAAAAAAACACTGATTTTTAAGTGACTATAAATTTCTACTCAATTTATAAATGTATAAATTTTAAACACCAATAACAGGGTTGTGATGCAGTGGCTGGTGTGGTAATAAATATTTTTAAAGGAGCTTCTGAAATCAGGATTTGGGTATGGAAACAGAAACCACTAATTTTTAAACAATTACGTGTTAAAAGAAATTGAAACAGAAGGAAGTCTTACTCTTCTGGCAGGAACATTTCAGCTCTGTCCATGCTAGGAAGATGTTCTTGTCCATGTTCTCAATATGATTACATGAGCTTTCAACACATTCGTGCCTTTGTTCTAGTACTGATTCAAATCAAATGCACTTTGCAGATCAATATATAATTATCATATACAGAATTTATTCATACCATGCCCATCACTTAGCTGCCTGCAGTCTGTCAACTGCATTTGGGCAGAACTTAGAATTTGAATGAACGTAATTGCAAATAGTTTGTCATGAGCCATAAAGGGTTTTATGAAATGGGAATGCAAGAAAGCTCTCTTTTTACCATCCTGATGACAGCAGAAACTGCAATTATCTGGGAAAGTAAACAAAAATTTAGCTCAGCAGTCTCGATTTCCAGACCCACTGTATATTGATTTTCTGTCAAGAAGATGTACAGCTCTTGGAACATGCTGCCTGTATTCTTATTTATTTATATATTTATTTATTCATTCATTCATTTTGTGGTGGGGTGGCTATGGCAGCCAAATAAAATAAGCTCCTGGAGTAGGAGACTATATCAATTCCTTTAAAATGTGCAGCTAATGTAGGAAAACACTCCTTTAGGAGTAAGGAAAAAATCATTATGGGGGGTAGATGGTTCCTGTCTACTGTGAACTTTGCATGGAGATGAATATGCATACCTGTAACTCACTGAAAAAAAAAAATTGCAGTTGTTGGAATTAGGATTCCGCAGTAGATGGGACACTCTGTAGGTACAGGGCAGTGGAAATATACCAAGAAGTCATATGCTGCTACCTAAATCCCATTTGATCTCTTTTTCTTATACCATTTATTTCTCCAGATTAAAGAGAAATCTGGAGGTTTCTGGAGAATTCTGGGGAAATCTGGAGGGAGGTGGTCACAGCTTCAAAAAAGCACAATAACAGCAAGACAATAATTTAAGTCAGAAGCTCTAAACATGGGAGATTTGTGGTGGATATTAACATAGTAAATAAAGGCTCTGAGAATTTCCTAAATGTAGTCGACTATTTTTTATACCTCTTATTAACTACCCACAGAATACATGAACAATATATTCTAAGGCCTGATTAGCTCCCCGGTCTCATCTCTTGCCATTCCGCATCTTAAAATATGGGTCACAGACTCACATTTCTCAGTCTCCACAGTTTTTACACAGGTTGTTCTTTTTACCTAAATTCTGTTTTATTTTCTTTAATTTTTTGTTGTTGTTGTTCCCCTTTCTCATTACTGCTGTTCCGGCTTTAATGGGCTAAACCTTACCTGCAGTCCAGGTCACAGCTTAGCTGTCATTTGCCTGGGAAGTTTTTCCTAACACCTGAATTACAGACACCGTGCTGTTTCTCCACTTAATCCAGTACTTCTTCATAGCTACAGACACCTTTAGTTATAATTATATGTTTAATGATCTTGCTTCCCTGTTGGATGATAAGCTCCACAGACCTGCATGCTCTATTGTCTTATTCAATATTTTAGCTTCAGCATCTTGTATGGTTCTTGGTACTTCTTAAATACTAAATAGATTTTTATTAAAGTGAAATGAATATCTTGAACCACTGGTTTAGAGAAATGTTCTTGAGGCTTTCAGACTAAGAGAGCCACAGATTCTCAGTAAATTATTGTGCTTTTGACCTGAGAGAATTTCATTAGGCTATATGAATAGCTTTGTTTTGTTTTATTTTACTTTATTTTTATTTTTTGTTTTATCTTTTTACTATTATTTTATTTCATTTCATTTCATTTCATTTTATATCTGTGCCTGTCTCGAGGTCACATTATAGTTTACCAGCAAAAGCCAGAGGTTTCTAGTTTTTGAGAATTGCAACACCTTGCTCTACTTTGTGTGATTTCATAATATGCCCATTTCTCTCTAAAAAAAAAAGCCACGTAATATTTATTTCACATTTGCATTTAGATAAATTTATATGGACATGTTTATATACTCTACCTGCCCTCAAACTACTGAGGTGTCCAATGGAATGCTTCCAAGCATCAGGTAGACTTAAGGCTGGTTCCTGATTCTTACTCTCGTTCCAGGGAAAGTAGGTTTTGACTTTCTAAAGACATAGCCAGCAAGAAGCATAACCAGATAACTGATGTTTCTTAAATCTTTTAATGGTACTGCTCTGGAGTAAGATCAAAACTAAGGTCCTGACCAGTCTTGTTCTTGGAATAATTTGATAACTCTGGCATCTTTGTCTGTCGCAGTGCTTCAGTTTCTCTGGACAATGTATAATACTGAATACTTCTGTGATGTTTAATTTTTTTTAATAAATGTATTTATTTGTTTGTTTATTTATTTAATTGGCTGTGTTGGCTCTTTTTTTGCTGTGCGCGGGCTTTCTTTTAGTTGTGGTGAGTGGGGGCTACTCTTCATTGTGATGCACGGGCTCCTCATTGCTGTGGCTTCTCTTGTTGCGAAGCACGGGCTCTAGGCACGTGGACTTCAGTAGTTGCGGCACATGGGCTCAATAGTTGCGGCTCACGGGCTCTAAAGCGCAGGCTCAACAGTTGTGGCGCATGGGCTTCGTTGCTCCGCAGCATGTGGAATCTTCCTGGGGCAGGGATCAAACCCGTGTCCCCTGCATTGGCAAGTGGATTCTTAACCACTGCGCAACCTAGGAAGCCCCTGTGATGGTTAATTTTATGTGTCCACCTTGACCAGGCTAAGAGATACCCAGATAGCTGGTAAGACATTATTTCTGGGTTTGACTGCAAGGGTGTTTCTAGAAGAAATTAGCATTTGGATTGGTAGATTGAGGGCCTGGATAGAACATAAAGGTGGAGGAAGTGCAAATTTGGTCTCTCTATCAAATTTGGGATATCTGTCTTCTCTTGTCCTCAGACATTGGCTCTCCTGGTTCTTGAGTCTTTAGATTCAGGCTAGACATAGACCATTGGGTCCCTGGTTCTCAACATTTTGGCCTTGGACTAGAACCATACCTCTGTTTATCTTCGTCCTCCAGTTTGCAGAGGGCATATCATGAGACTTTTTAGCCTCCCTAACTGAGTGAGCCAACCCCTCATAATGTTTTTTTCTATTTATCATATATCTATCTATCATCTATCATCTATCTATCTATCTATCTGTGTATCTATCTATCTATCCATCCATCTATCTCCTATTGGCTCTGTTTCTCTGAAGAATTCTAATACATCCTCCTCATAGATAAACTTATTTATTCAGTCAGTAAATATTTTGATTGATTTTGGTGCTAGGTATTACACCTACAGGGTAAAAGTCGATCATTTCTGAGAAATATGGATATAGATATTGTGAAAAAAGAAACGGCATAACTATAAGTGAAAATGGCATAGATGAAAAGAGAGATTACATTTGGCAGCAGGAGCTGTTACATTGAATTATAAAACAATACCGATCATTTAGTAAAGAACAAAGCAGTGCATGTACTTGGGAGTTAGAAGAAACTTTCCATCTTTGGAACTGTCTTTTTAATGCTTTCCAGTGGTTATATCAACATGTTTGCCTCTACATAGTGAAAGGCATTTTCTGGAACATTTTATATGATTTAGAAAAAAATATGGAATTTTCTGTGAGCTGTCTGGAGCCCCATTCTCATGACTGGAAGTGAAAACTTGATAGACTTACGAGAAAAATAAACAAAAACAACAAAACAGGATTTAGAACAAATATGTCATAAAATTTAGAAAAAACGAATAAAATAATTGAAAACAAAATGCATTAAATTGTTCAGAGTGGTTATCTATGATGTCATTTCTTCTTACTGCTATTATAAATTTTCAAAATTATTTATAGTGGTAAAGACAAAATTTAATAAACTTTATTTTAGTCCTTTTCAATTATACAATTGAAATGTGAATTAATTTTATAATTGTACAAAATGTACAGTGCTTTGTTTTCTTAAAAAATATTGGAGTGAATTGTTTAGACTAAATATGCGTGCTGTACGCATAATGTGAGAACTTACCTCTGCACTATCCCTGGAACACTTTACTTTTACGTGAAAGAGTACTAAGAGTCTACAGATCCCGGCATCAGTGTCCTGAGAGCATTCTAAAACTGCTTACCCATTCCCACCCACCCTGTCCCTACCCCCCCACACCCCCTGTCTGTGCCCTGTTGTATCATAAAAACCTCTCTCCCTCAGTTATCCTCTCCAGCATCTCCACAGCCGTATCCATAAAACTACTTTCGTCATCTTTTGGACCTCTCTTCTTGGCACATGTAAACACACTCAGAAATACAATTTTCACCCATCATAATAAAGCACACTGCTGTTGGTAGTAGTAGACATATGCATGTATGTTATAATCTCTCACTGTGAAACATTTAGACTGAATAATAAAGGGAAATGATTGACTGGGTTTATTCCCAATATTCATATTTTATTTATTATTGTAATTAGCTTGATGCATATCAGAAAGATGGAGTGCCATTTGCATTTTTTATGGGTAGGTTTCTGTTTTTATTTTTTTCCCTTTCAACTACCCATTAATAAGTTTTAGTAAGTAATAAGAGGAGGTCTGGGTGAAAGGTAGACTCTCTGTACTATCTATGCAGCTCTCTGTAAGTCTAAAATTATTCCAAAATAAAATGTTTTTACAAATAAAAGGAGGAGAAGGAAAACCAGAAGCAAGAATATGAGGAAGGAAAGAGCATGGGAGAAGGTGAAAAAAGGCGAAGTTTGTGGTTTTAGGGATCAAGAGACAGAGGACCTTCATGCCTGCATTTGTGTTTGGCTGATGATTTGTGGCAATCAGTTTTTAGTATTGAGGTATATTAATAAGGGCTTATGCACCTCCAAGTAAATTAAATTTGGTTTTTTAATGCATAATTCAATATTGTTGTGTATAGCAGAATGCTTAAAAGGATTTTAAAATTCTATCTTCTGATGTGGCCCTGAAGTATTTCAAGGAAACACCCACTGTCAAGTGAGTGAAAATGAATAATTGTGGGAGCCCTAAAACCCCACAGTTGAGCAGACGACAGCTGCTATTATTAAGCACTCCAAATTGAAAGTATGGATTCTATCATTATAAGAACAAAGGCAGTGCTGTGATAATTATGGAAATGCTATAGCTTCCATTTTTGCTAATGTTTTTAGTAGAATATTTAAAGCCACAAAAGGTTAAGATAGAGAGCTCAATTTCCCTATCTTGTTACTCACTTAGAAGAATGCATTTTTTTTTACCAATTGTAGTCATAACAGAGCTTGCAATCCCGGCAACATCACAATAAGAAAGCGCCGATTTGGGCAAGAAATTAAATGATAATAAACATAGTGTAGACTCAGTGGGGGTGATATTGTTTAATGTCAGTGGTGATTGAAACTACCTTCTAGATGACTGAAGCTTTGTTGGCCTTGTCTGTTTATATTAATTTCTCCTTTTCAAAGGCCATTATCTTAAATTGCATGTTATATAACTTGTGCCGCCTCCCTCCAGCCCACAGCACCACTTCTAAAGCAACTTGATGAAGCATATTGTAGGGAAAAAAAATCTTCCTTAGGCTCAGCATCCAAGGAGATTACAGTCTTGAGACTGTAATGGGAATGGATTAAACTTTGTACAATTTCCTTTTGTCACGTGAATTGAATCCTGTTGTGCTATTTTCTATACTCCTTTCAATCTTTGTCACAAAAATGAGCTCCGAAAGTGTTAGCACTGCTTAAGCAACTCTGGCCTGGTTTTAACCCAGTCAGGATCTTACAGTTTGATTGGCTCTGAATTGCCTTCCCTGAGAAAACAAAGCAAGAAGACTGGGGCAAACCTACCCAAACAGATGACAGAACATGGAAAGGGTCTTTGTCCTTTGGCTCAGGCAGGCTTAACAAGAACAATCAATGACCTTCATGTTGATCACTTACAAAAAAAAAAATTGAAAGGGAAGGGGAAATGTCACAACATAAATCCAATCTGGTGACAACGACTGCACTTCTCTGCAAGAGGGAGACTGAAGCGATACAAAGGTCTCGGCTTCAGGTTTTCAGATTCCAATCGCAGGCTCTTCCTCAGATGTCAGACTTTCCACATTTTCATTACCCACCGCTCTTACCTCTGAGGTTGAGATGGAGTCACTCAAACGTCGATGGAGTCCACAGACTTTGATATTGCCTTGAAATGACCAACACCAACAAAGAAAACAAAATCACGCTTATTAGGTAGGAGAATAAGAGAATCGTTCCTCAGAACTTGATTTTGTTTTGATCTCTAGAGTGTCTTTGATGTCAGGCAAAGCTGCTGCATGCAATGCACAGACTTCGGAATTTTGCTTGCATGCAAATTAAACTCATTTTGTTCGAGTTTAAAAGTAAAATATTTTTGCTGGTTATTTTTATATTGACCACCAGTAAATAATTTCTCCAAATAAAATCCATAAAATTCACGCCATTAAGGTATAAAGCAATAAAGAACTACGTGCTTTAACTTAACTGAAACTTAAAATTGTTCATCTTTTATTATGTGAACCTAAGTGAACTGGTCTATGAGATCTCTGCCTCGTTTTAGAATAATTAATTTGCAGGCACATGTTTTTCAAGTGGCACATGTTTTCCAAGTAGCTACGTGGAACGCAGGATTAGAGATAAGGAAACCAAGGTTATAGATGATAAAATCTTGGGTGGGTGACCTATTTTTACTACATGGTATCAGAGATCAGCATTACCCAATGGACCACAGATTTAGTCTGTGTCTCTTTCTTAGGACCAACTCGAATAATCCCATTAGACTTTAGTGCTATCAAAAGTCACTAAAGGAACCACTGAATCTTTCTGAAAAAAGATTTACCAACAGACCATTTTTCAGATCCACTTTATTCTGTTTTGCACTTACACGCCACATTGATCCAAATCTGAAATAGACACAGGTTATACAATCATATGGTACTCCAACCAGAGTGGTCACAAAATGACCTAAATGATATTCCATTCAGATCTTATCCCTTTTTTCAGTTAGGATTTTACATAAAGATAAAAACTGATGGAACTGAAGAACCAACCAATAATATCAATAATATTTACTGAGTTCTTGTCCTGTGTTAGGCACCATCTGAACTCTTCACAAGTGAATCTCCTTAGAGTTCTAGGTCATTTATAAGGGAGAAACTGTTATTGCACCATTTTACCAAATAAAAACCGAAAAACCAAAAAGCTCAAACTAGGTACATAATTTACTCATGTTAGCACCGCTAAGAGTTAGGCAATCTAGGTCTAAAATTAATGTTTAATCAATCACTTTTCTGCCTTTCTCTGCTATTCTTGTTCTCTATATTGAGCTATCTTGTTAATTGACTAACAGAAGGAATTGTCCAGGGTTTTCTAAAACTTTAGTTGGCTTTGTCTTAACTTTCATTTTAAAAATTATGTATATATGTATAAACATACATATATATGTGTGTGTGTGTGTCTATATATATCTCCAGATTCTTCATAATTTTTATAAAGCAATAATACTTTTAGGACCTGTTAAGACAGCATGATTGAAGTCAGTTGCTATATCTCTTCTGATGGTTGGGTCTTTATGTTTACTCCAGGCACCAAAATATCCCACGTGCAGCCACAAGAAAAAATAAATAGTTACAAATATAGGTGGTGATACTGATATAAACACAGACATTAGGACAACCATCTAAATGAGGAGATGGGAAACTGCTTTTTTGCAATCATAACCAAATCAGAGTCTGAAAACAGTCCGGAAACAGGACTAGACCAATGCGTGGAAGCTCTCAGTGGAAACCAAAGTTTCCTTTTAATAATAGTTCTTGCCCTTTAAAAACCAACATACACATAACGTGTAGCAGTACATAAAGACTTGCATGATCTCTCACAGTCTCACAATCAAGTTTAAGCATTTGCTAAAAAACAGTACTTATATTACATTGTTTCTGTGCCTGAAACCAGTGTCAATATTTCAAATAAAAATTACAAATGAGTAACTCGTTAGATATAACTGTCTCTGCATTTTGGAGTGCTGGGAATTACTAATAGGATTTTAAAAGATAGTGATATGATATTAGTAAACAATATACACAATAAATATTGATAAGTAAAATTGTTTTATTAGGGACTAACTGTTGTCATTGGAATTATGGTTTAATTTGCTTTTCGAAATGGTAATGGTAATGATTAGCAATGAGGTAGCTCTGCTACTAGGGGGAGTTTTAGAATTTTATGGAGGACGTTTTTTGGATATATCAATCATGAGTGTGCTAAGGCACTTAGTGAGTGGAGACAATGAAAGCCAAGTATCCTGCAAATGCACAGAGTTGTCTTATTCAGTTTTTAAATATCTTCCTAGACAGTCAAGTACAGGCATCAGATGGAATCGTTTCTGTTCTCCTCTAGTTGTCCCTATTATTTCAATATAATTACTTTCCTTTTATTTCTTAAAATTGTTAAAGCTAGGATATTACATTGACTTTTAAAATTACATCATTGGTAGCTTTGTTATCTATTAATTTCACTTCAGAAAAGTGAAAATATTTGTTATAAAAAAGATTTTTCATCTGCTAGACCTGAGATCTACACGATAAGAAATGAAGACGGCATTAGGGTGGAAAAGCATAAGACTGAATCTTGGAAACTCCTAAACTAGAAAATGTCTAAAGAAACGGTATGATGGCAGCTTATGAGAGATAAAAGTTGTTGATATCATGTTACAGTGCCCAGGTTTGGTTTAATAGCTTGACCTTCTCAGCTCTCTCTGTGAACCATGGAGACACATGTTGATTTTAGTGATATTTTCAATCGTTTCTAGGAGTACCATTTCAAACTGCTTGAAGAAAAATTTTTCACTGATATTTTTGTCTATACCAGGTTTTTTGTTGTGTGTTGGTGGTGGTGGCTTCATGTTCCCTTTAAGCCCTCTTGAGAATTACTCATGACATTTCCAAAAGAAACTGTCCAAAGTTAAAGCAACATCTAAGAAATCAGTCCAGAAATCCTTGAATAACACTTCAGACTTCGAAGTACTTACATTCCTTTGTGTTTTAGCCCATCTGGACTATATGACTGAAGTCTTGCCCAAAAATGTGACCTTTTGAAAAAGCTTCAAATACTCAGTGGGCCTGTTGGAACAAATGTTCACGTGCATCAAAGAACCCTCTTTTTAGAGAACTGTCATGATGAAGACATATGTAACCATCCCTGGTGGGATTCTGTCCATCCTCTTAATAGTCAATCACCTGAGTAATCATAAAGCTTAAAATATGCTCACCTTTGTATCTCTTTTGCTTATCAAACAAACATTAACATCTAGCAATATATTACAGAATTATCTTCAAAGAACATCAGTTCTTTTTTTCTCTGAAGCCAAAGAAAGATTAATGCAGATAAGACGTAACTCGAGAGAAAGCATCTCATTGATTAAAATCCTAAATTGAAAAACATAATAAGATTGTTTCTAAATGGTAGCTACTTAATAGTACTATTAAATTCTTAATTGTAATTTTTATACAAACAGAAATATACGTGAACATATGAAGTGTCCAATAACTTGTTGCTTGAATGAATAAGTGTGGTAATTAAACAATGAATATATCTATGGAGTATTTGTAAGAACTAATTAAAACTCCATATGGGGGGACTTCTTTAGCGGTGCAGTTGTTAAAGACTCCACGCTTCCACCACAGGGGGTGCAGGTTTGATCCCTAGTCGGGGAACTGAGATCCTGTATGCCATGCAGTATCGCCAAAAAAATAAAATAAAATAAAACTCCATTTTGGAGATATGAGTTAAGCTAAAACATAAGGAACATCCCAAATGTGTTTTTTATTATAAAAGGATCATGAAAAGATCCTAGTTAATAACATTAATGTAAATAATTATAAAATTATAAAATTTAAATATACTTGGTGCTTTCTGTGTGCCTGCTACTGTTATTCAGATTTCATGTCTATATTAAATCAATTCATCCTCACAATTCTATGACATACTGTACCATTTTACAAACTAAGCAGCTTATTAAGTGATTTGCCCTGGGATACAGGTAACTTTGGAATTCATTAAAATAGTCTATTGACTGAACTAATGAGTAAGAAGATCAGATGTATTGATGAAAATTCAGAATTATAGACTTGTGATAGTTACGACTTTTGCAGTAAGTACTGGAAACATTAATTAACTTAAAAAAAAAAAAAAAGCAGTGAGACTTCTCAACTGTTTTGCAGACCCCAAGGGTAGGGTGATGTCCAGACATGTTGGAAGGACCAGAATCTGTTAGGAGCATCACAGGGTTTTTTTCTGGTCCTCATATTTGACTCTCTGCTTAACTGGTATTTCTCTCTCTCTCTGCTCCCCAGTACACATGACCATCCATGGCTTTCAAACTAATGTGTTTAATTTCCAGCCACAAGAGAAAATTAAAATTCAGTTCAAATTTCAGATTCCTGGAGGAGGACCTTGAATTGTCCAGGGTGAATCAAATGATAACTCCTGTTCCAATCAGTCATGTGCAGCTATGTAATTCTGTTCACCTTCTATCCTCAGCCATTCACTATATGGTATGAACTGTGCAGAACCACGATGGCTTCTGGGAGCTACGCCTGTGACCATGTAGGGTGATAGCTTCCCCAATTTCAGATAAATATCTTAATAGGCATCTATATAAAGAATGAGAGTCGTGGGAGGGAGGGAATATGGGGATATGTGTATAAATACAGCTGATTCACTTTGATGTACCTCATAAGCTGGTACAAGAGTGTAAAAGCAATTATATTCCAATAAAGAGCTTAAAAAAAAAAAAAGAATGAGGCATTCAGACATCAAATATTCAAGAGATAGTCTTGCTAGTTGCTCTAGATAGGTCTCCCAGGCTGGTCTATAGTGTTGTGGGATCATGCAGGTGTATCTGGGTCAGATTGTCAGGTTTTCTGAACAGAAACTACTCTTGATCAACTTATCTATATATAGTATTTCAGATCCTAGGGAATTAACGTTAAACTAACTCATAGGAGACAGCTTTTAAAAAACCTTTAGCCCCAATTTAATACAGTGAAAAATAGGCCTGAGTCAAGAATCATGACTGATCCTAGATATAAGACCTCTCAGGAGACTGAGTTATAGATCAGCTGCTTGTTAAAAACTGGCACAACCATATCAGATAATCCCCAGAAGGTGAATTGTCCTTTCTCTAAGGAAAGAAGACTTCTATCTACCTAAGTAGGGCACACCTCCAGGAGGAGGGAGCAGTTTCCACTAGGTAGTATAGGATAAACACTGAAAATTCTTATGTTTCTCCCTTTTGTATGCAGTCTGCCTTCTCAGAATAACAATTGCTTTAGTTACATTCCAGACCTAAGGATGCCATGGTGATCCTATTGGAGTATTCCCTAGTCTTCAATAAAATATCTGCAAACATCTCTTGACGTATAAAATTTTTCAGGGGAATCTTCTTTGTTCTGATTTTTACCAGTTTAACATCAGAAAGTGACCTTTTATATGCGTGTATGTGTGTATGAGTATGACATATGAAATACAGCTTGATTGCTATCATGAGTATTCTGTAAACAAAGAACCTAAATCAGAAGTGTAGTCAAGAGTCAGGAAGTGGACGGGATCAGAAGCAAAGTGCAAACGTAAAAATAAGTGAAAATGGCCAAGCATGTGTGCCACGAATACTACTAGTGTAAGAGTGGCCATGTAACATGCCAAACTAGTGTGCCTGGAGATGTCAGGCTGGATCAAAACACAAGATCAAGTTATACCGAGGTGAATACAACACAGTGTGGGATGGCCAAGAACCAATGGATTGGAATTATGGGGAAACAGTCACATACAACCTACCAAAATAGTTGCATTTTGTTGTGCAACTGGTATACTACTGAGGGGTACTTCACATGTTAGTCGTAATATTTTGTATACTTATTACAAACTTATGGCTGATAATAAGGATATATCTTGAGGAAGGGGTGCCTTTTTCAAATTCATATGAAGCTGTTATATAGACTAAAGTGGTGCCAGCTATGATTTTTATATAGATAGAATGCAAATAGCACTAAAAGTTATAAAGGAAACATAGTTATCTTAACCTCAGATCAATGTTAACTATACTTTTTGAGAGTGGACAACACATTAATTATGTGCTGGGCATGAAACGGAACACTTCATCTTTGTCTACAATCAATGCAGACCACCGAGTTATCCACCTAGCTATAGTAACCAGCTTATGACTGTGGTTAAGTAGATTCTGAACCTACGATCTGACTTGCAGTAGCTAAAATTTCTATTATGATTTAAACATGTTCCTGTTTTAGAATTGTATTCAAATTTCTAAATAAACCCTTCACATTTCTTTCATTTTCTCTCTCTCTCTCCTTCTCTCCCTCTCTCCCTCTGCCTCTCCCTTTTCTTAAAGTATACTGTGATTTTTTTTAGGATTTCAAATTTTCTTAAAATGTGTGATTTGTGCGGTAGAGAGAGACCAAAGAGAGAAAGAGATCACAACAGAGCAAGCTTTAGTAATGGGGCTTGAGATGCTGAGGAGAGGAGGTAAAGGATGCCTCTATTAGCTGTGCTTTGACAGCATGGCTCCTTTCACCCCTATTGTGGGATTGACTAACCAATGGTTTATTTTATAATTTGAAAGTCAAGCTAAAGGTGAAGGAAAACTCCTTCTGTCTTGCCAATAATTCCAGGCTTGGAGATACACATATTCCCACAGGAGGCACGCAGCAGGTGTGGGAGCATGGGGCTATTGCTGTTGGCTGTTGATTACCCTCTGTGTAATTTGAAAAGCTTTCTATTCCCACAGCTTTATGTAATATATCAACAGTAATAGATTCACAATCATTAATCCAGCCTACTGGAGGTTTGGCCACCGTGACAGATGTCTGCTCAATTTCATATTGTGGGTTCTCGTTTATTTCCCCCTCCTCCTGGAAAATCTTTCATATAAAAATCTAACATTAATGTATCTGATATGTTTACATCCAATAGTGACATTAGTTATCAACCTCTAACTTCAAATGAATAGTTAGTTGATGATAATGTGCCAAACAGACTAGTACCATTCAGCACACTTTGCCTACATGAGCATTTATGGCAAAGATTACTAGATGGTAAACAATTCAACTCTGAGGCATACTTTTGTTTTTAATAAATGGAATGATCCACTCTTTTGGTTGTACACTTAAAAGCTCTGTTTTGTCTCAGAGTCTTAAAGACTTTGTCTTACTTTTTTTGTGTGTCTTCGAGATCCTCCATCAGTGGATAAGAAATGTAGAGTAATCCTCAAACAGCTCCACCAGGTTCCACAGTAATCCCAAGACAGAAAAGGTTGCCTATGACCGCCTAAATTGACCACCCTCTGCAAAGGAAATTCCACGCATACTGAACACACTGTATATTTTTATCTCTTATCCAGTGGACTTCTGGTAAATGTATACGGAGGGAACAACCTTATTTCCCTCTATTGTTTAGTTTCTCAAGAAACTCTTGAGTTTAAGGCATACGTATATGTACTATAGATATTCATAACAGTAATTGGACGTAAAGAAAAACCTTCAGGGTTCTGATGTTACTTTTATCACTGTAATCCTTTAGCTTTGAATAAAAATTGTTGCTATTGTTTTTAAGATTTACCGCCTGGTTTGATTTGTTTTATTCAGTGGCTGCCTCTGTTTTCATTTTCCTTGTATTTTTAACACATTGTACTAATTGCTTCTTTTAAATAATTTTCAGAATCTTAGAAGCAGGCATGGGTGATAATAATAAGTTATATACAAAAGCAGGAAGGATGGGGGGCAGAGAGAGAGAGAGAGAGAGAGAGCAGTAGCTCTCCACAGAAAGCAAGTAGGTCCTTTACATACAAAGTTTTTTTTTTTTTTTTTTTGGTCTTTTTAGTTTATCATCAGATCACCCAGAGCACAGGTTAAAGCTTTAAAAAATATCTGTCTCCCTCAGTTGTATTTGAATGCTTTTTGAAGAGCTTACAAGATTTCTTTTCCATTTGCATGTTTTCTTATTACTCTGACAGTAAGTGGGAGGCGAGCTGGAAAGAACTGTGAAAAATATGTGCTTGGTATGGTTGAATCTGAGATTTCCGTAAGGAGTTCTCTAGCATCTAAGATCAATTTCTTTTAATGACATTGAATAAACACCTGTTAAGGTACCATTTGTAAGCTCTAAAGCTGCCTATTCTATGAAGTATTTCTCCCGCTGACTTTCATCTATCCTTCACCCCATTAAGAAGTGTATTTAGTTGTATTAAAATTAATTTATTGAATGACTAAGAAATATACCTAAATATTAAGATTGCTTTTTGTATGCATCAAAGGTCCTGGGTCTAACTGAAGAACCAGTGACACTTTTCTAATAGAAGAATAGAAATATCCAGAGGAGAGAGCACAGAAAAGTATTTTCCAACAGTAGATCAAAGGTCATTTGCCTAGTGGTTAAGGCCATGGGCTCTGGCAATAAGACTACCTGGTTGCATATACCAGCTCTTTCATTTAAATCCCATGTGACCTTGGGTGATATACTTAATATTTCTATACCGTAGTTTCCTCATCTATAAAATGGGTATAATAATAGTACCTAGCATTACTACAAGGGTTTAGTGCAAAGTTCTTGAACAGTAAGTACTGAGGAGCATTAGCTACTAAATAGGGTAAGTATACAGAGCATTTTAAAAAGTCAGACTTAATCCATTGAGGCTTGAATTAACTCTGCTTTCTCAGAGCTGGTGGGAGGGGTTTTCATTTGAAAAAACACTCCAACAATAAAACCCTGGGAAAAGTGGAACACAGCCAGAGCTCCATCACTGAAAGCTCCATCACTTTCCATTATTGAAGAGCTTCAATGAAGCCTTTGTCATGGATAATGAAGAGATACATGACCAGGGAACCCTTCCAACTGGAAGATTTGATGGTTTTCACCCAGGTTTTGAGACTGTTGAAGAGGGAAGTCAGAGGACTCCTAGGATAAATCGGCATATGGGGGAATTACTTGATAGCAAATTCTTAAAGAAAAACTCCAGTTGTTATGTTCTTTCTTTCCATTGGAAATCCTAGCCAAACAGAAAGAGTTGGCTCTGTCACAGCAGACTTACAAATGTGGCTAGTACAATTTTGAGTTCTACCATATTGGTTAAAATCTAGCCATTAGGCCCCCCAGTGACAGGAAGGGTGGTTGAATTCTGTCCACTGCCTGGAATAAATCAGTCTTGATCCTCAGCATGACCATGTAGGGTCTCTCAGGCCACAGAGAGTCCATCTTTAGTTGTATGCCTGGAGCCCCTAAATCTCCTTCACTTTCTTCTTTTCTGTTTTTTCTTCAGCGTCCAGATTCCATCCTACTTCAGTACTTTATAATCAAAGTTCCACCCTCAAAAGAGTGTATTAGATCCTTATACTCTTCAGAAGGGATCAGCTACAAAACAAACAAAATCTCATTGCTGATATTGACCCTTCTAGCAAAATCCTAATGCTTGCCTTTCTCCGTTGCAACAGTGAGGGCGTAAGGAGCACAGGCAAAACAGAACCACATCTCACCAAAATTTGTCAGAGACACAGAAAGACAGCTTCTCTAAGATCACGCTCAATTCCACAATTCTTTACTTTCATCTGTACAAAAAAATGCAGGCTTGTTTCTGCTAAAGCCAGGACCCTCTATAATCAGACACAATTTGCCCAGCAATCAGTTGGTAATAAGGGAATCAGTGCTCCAGTCAATTTTAAGGAGACTTTTGGGTGATCTAAGAGTTTAGATTATAAAGGAGTTGTGGTAATGAGAAGAGCAGGGAGGGGGAAAGGAAAAGAATTAAATAAAAGGAAAGAGAAACTAAGATAAAATCTATGGCCTGAATAAATGCAGTCTATTCAAAGTGCAGAGAACTAACCTTGCTATTTTTTAAGGTAATTTCTATGTTTCACATGATTTAGGTATACTATTTGGCACTATTCCTTTTTCTCTAAATTATATTTCAGTGATTTTTAAAAAGGGAAGAAAAACTTTATTTTTTCCTTTTAGATTAAATAATTCAGTGTAATGCCTCAAAAAGTGAAATCTAATCTCACATGACCTCTAAGGTCTTTTTGATCTCTGCTCTTCAAGATGCTAGGATTCTATGAAATGCTAAACACGCAACCCAAGTCTGCCATGACCAAGTCGATTTCAGATTTCCATTGTTACCAAGCTTGTGGACTAGATGGATACGAGCTTCACAGAGTGGTTTATAATTTATCTGGTTGTCTTTCTATGCTTAATCCATCTGTGGGAGTGACAGTTTGACATAATCACTAGCTTCAAATAAGTAATTCCATTTACTATCAGTTTTTAATTTTATTTCCTCATTCCTTTATTGATGTAGTAAAATGCTGGTTAATCTGCAGAGCCCAGGCAAGCCCAGTGTTGTCAGTATTAATTTCACAGTATTGCATCTTCGTGTTTGGTCCTATACAGTAATTAAAGGAAATCATTATAAAGTTGAAATTAAGCTGGGTATATAATCCTTGGTTTTACTTTGCATGAGACCAATAGATGATTCATAGCAATCTTTGTTATTTTCTTCACATAGCCAAGATTTTCCTTCTCTAGTAAAATATTTAGTCACATGTATTTCTTCATTAAAGTCTCTTTTATTTAATAATGTGCAGCCTCCCCTCCCCCCCCAAAAAACAAACTTATCCTTTAGGAAGATGGGAGTTATTCTTTTAACTCTGGTAAGATATAAATTTGCTAAGAGTGGTGGTTCTCAAAGTGTGGTACCCAGAGAAGTAGCCTTAAAACAACATGGACTGTTAGTCAGTTCAGGTGCTCTAAAAAATTACCATAGACTGGGTGGCTTAATAAACAACAGAAATGTATTTCTCACAGTTCTGGTGACTGGAAGACCAAGATCAGGGTATCAGCATGATCATGTAAGGGTCTTCCTCCACCTTGCAGACTAACAACCTCTCTTCTCCTTATATCCTCAACATAGTAGAAAGAGGGTGAGAGAGCTCTCAAGGGTCTCTTTCATAAAGGCACTAATCCCATTCAAGACGATGCCACCCCCATGAACTAATTACCTCCCAAATGTCCCACCTCCTAATATCATCACATTAGGGGTTAGAATTTCAATATATGAGTTTTAAGGGGATACAAACATTCAGTTGTGGTCTTGCTAAAATGCAAATTCTACAAATGAGAAATTCTGGGGGATGGGGCCCAGCAACATCTGTCTTAATAAGCCTTCTAAGTAATTCTAATGTATGCTAAAGTTTGAGAACCACTGATTTACAGTTTTTAAAGCATTTCACACACTGCGTCTACTTTGCTCCTCATGGCAGTCTGCACAGTGGCTTCACTAACCCCATTCTATAAATGAAGAAAGGGAGGCTCAGAAAACCTCAAGGGTTGGCTTAAATTCACAGAACTGATAAATTGTAGAGCCACGATTTAAATCTGCAATTTCACAATGCTCTTTCTATCACATTCATGGATTTCAAATATATCTCAAAGGAAATATGCAGCTGCCCAATGTATAAATTAGGTAAAAATCAATGATTGATTATTTTATGTTTATTTTTATAAGGGAGTATAAACATATATTCTTATGTGGGAGTATAACTTCCATAAAACCACATCCATTTACTCTACCCCCATTCCCTCATACACACACATTGTCACCTTTTCTCACCAGCCATCTATTAGGGAATTCTTCAAATTGTAATACACAGGCGCCACTTTAAATTCTGTCTATACTGGTACCTTCAATGTCACACCAAAGAATTTAAGTGTTGCCTGCAAATCAGCCAGTCTGCCCTTCTGGGCCATGGAAGGATACTTTGTTATGGAGGGAGGGCTAAAATTTTGCAAGAGGTCTACCAAGCTATAAGCACAGCTAGCAGTGACTTTAAATGGGATGAATAATATCTCATTCAAATATGTAATGCAAATCTTCAAATGTCTAGTGACTAATAAAATATCTAATAGTACACTAAATTCCAAGTAACTTTATGTCATCCTGGATTTTCTCAAGTGACAGATACCAAAAGTTCAACTACTAGAACATAGGCATTTGCAGAATTTATTGACGTTAAAAGGGAAATTCTGACTCAAAGTCTGATGTTTTGCCATTTATCCTCCTTCTTGGTTCTCTATTCACCATACCTCCTGTCCTCATTCAAATTCAGGCTTAATTTGCCTAGATGATCAAAATAACTTGGGTGATCATACAGTTAATCATTCAAACTAGGATATTTTTGAGACTGAGAGAGGGCACTACTAATAATTACACTGGGATAAGTGTTGTAAACCAGGGCAGCCCTAAGCAAAGAGGGGGCTGTGGTGGTCCCAGCAGAAACCACTTCCTTCGCTGACTGTCCTCTCTCTTTCTACCCAACAAACATATGGTTTTCATGGTTAATACATAACCCTGGTCATGTCACTTGTCTCCTCATTCCCAGACACAATAAAATTTGGGTTCTTTATGCTGACATTTAAAATCCTGCAGGATATCAGGATTTTTACTTCAATCAATTTCTCTAGTCAAGACCAGCTACATCATTTTTTTGGAAGTTTGTACCTCTTCACTGCCCTATTTCTCTCCTCCCCTGACACCCCCTCCCCTCTGGCAACTGCCTGTGTGTTCTGCGTCTGTGACTCTGTTTCTATTGAGTTATGTTTGTTCATTTGTTTTTTAGATTCCACACATAAGTGAAATCACACAATATTTGTCTTTCTCTTTCTGACATGCTTCACTTAGCATAATACCTTCTAGGTCCACCCATGTTGTTGCACGTGTTAAGATTTCATTCTTTATATATATGTATGTATGTATTATATATCATCTTCTTTATCCATTCATCTATTGTTGGGCACTTAGGTTGTTCTATATCTTGGCTATTGTAAATAGTGCTACAGTAAACATAGAGGTGCATGTATCTTTTCAAATTAGTGTTTTCTTTTTCTTTGAATAAATATCCAGGAGTGAAATTACTGGATTTATGGTAGTTATATTTTTAATTTTTTGAGGAGTCTCCATACTCTTTTCCATAGTGGCTGCACCAATTTACAATCCCACCACAAGTGTTTGAAGCTTTTCCCACACTCTGGCCAACGCTAGTTATTTCTTGTCTTTTTGATAATAGCCATCTGACAGGTGTGAGGTGATAGGTCATTGCTGTTTTGATTTGTATTTCCCTAATGATAGTGACATTGAGCATCTTTTCATGTGCCTGTTAGCCATCTATATGTCTACTCTGGAAAAATGTATATTCAGATCCTCTGCCCATTTTTTAATCAGGTTTTTTTTTTTTTGATGTTGAGTTGTATGAGTTCTTGCTACATTTTGGATATCAACCCTTTATCAGAGCTATCATTTGCAAATATCTTCTCTCATTTCAGTAGGGAGCTACGTAATTTTTGAAGCTCAGTGCAAAATGAAAATGTAGGGTCCCTTGTTCAAAATTTGTTAAGAATATCAAGATGGCAACAACAGAGCAATAAACCAAGTGTGGGGCCCTGTAGAACTACACAAGTTGCGTGTCCATGGAACCTGGCTGGGCCTTCAATGAAACAAGACCATCCACTAACCTCTTGCACCTCTGATGCTTCTCCCCGTTCCTCAGGTCCTACTCCAAATGCATTACCCCTGATTTCTGTCCTTTGAAACTAGGGATAAGGCATTCTATTTTTTTCCTCCGTAAAGTTTATCTAAATTCTACTAATTTCTTCTTTCTTAAAACCCCCAATTCTATTTTGTTTGCATACTTCTCTTAGGTCATGTTATCGTGCTTTAATCATCTTCTTATTTTACCTTAATCATTCTCACCATCTAGTTTCCACTTCAGTTTAGTTACACAAACATAATAAGAATTTCAAGAATGTCTGCAGAATGTACACATTCGTATTTTTTTTTATTCATTTCCTTTCCAAATATGTAGAATATTATTATTGGCTGACAACAATCCAGATTTCATCATACATTTTCAATCTTGCCTAAATATGTATTGATCTATCTTCATTTGGGAAACATTCTTTAATGTATACTCCAACACAACATATTCGATCTAAAATTTCCCTTGTTCTTCTACCTTACGGAGAAGGGAAATGCTGTTCACTAGGCACGTTCAAGTGCCAATTAATATAATAAGAACATTCACAAAATGCATCTCATTTACTGCTTGCAAAACCCATGTACTAATATGCCCATGATACAAATGAAACCAAAACTCCAGGAGTAAAGTCATCTGCCCCAAATCACGCAGCCTGTGACAGAGTCAGGATTCAGAACAATATCTACGTCTCCCATCTGCACCTCACACGATCAACACTACTTTCCTAAGAACAGCTCGTTAAATGATAGGTGGTGACAATCTGCCAATGTTACATTCAACTTATTAAAAGGTGACAACAAACTATCAAGGCCAATGACTGGGCATTTTCACAGGGGTATCCACCTGGCTGCATCTTTCCTCTGTGTTTCTGATAAGGAGATGAGCCATCTTCAGGATAGGGTCAGTTCTGAGGCCACTCTAGGAGATTGGGTGGCCTGGCCAGGGGTACAGAAGCAGCCCCACAATCCTCATCTCCTCTCCCTTCTGAATATGACTCAATGAATTACCACTTTATGATGTCCCCAGTAATGCTCTGGAGCCTCTAAATATTTGTTGGCTAAAAATGAATAAATGGAGACATTATAAAACTCTTGGATTCCCACAGTTGACTCTAATGAGAAACACACTTCAACTAACAACTCCAGATGGAAATAAACACTGAGGATACCACAAGGGTTCACAGAGGTCCTCCACCACCCAAGACCAGCCTCCCTTGGGCAAGGACAGTTTCTTTGCAGAGCTTCTAATCTTGATTACAACATATCCTTAGTTGTTGGGTCCTTGGTGTTGTTAAAGATCTTGCCTTTGGACCAGAACTCATAACCATGGTTTGCCTAATAGCTGTGCAGTCCCAAAAGTTGCCCTCAGAATCAACAAATTACCACTTGCATTTAACAATTAAGAAATAGCTGATGGTCAAGAGAGAAAAAAAGCATAGCTATGAGAAGCTCACTTTAGAGCAATTACTCTGGATGGGAGTAAGGGTCTGAGGTCCCTAGGAGATGGGAAGAGTTTGGAACAATCAGAGGAAGGGTTATGCTTAACTGACTAATTAGAAACCTCAGTCTCTAAAATGAGGAGGCTCTTGCAACCTAAACAGTGTTCCTGGGGTGAATAGGGCTTTCAATGCATACTTCAGAAACTCACCCCCTTCACCCCCTTTCTCTTCAGGGAGAAAGGAGTTATCTTGGAGCTTATCACTTCATTTCTAAGGCAGATCACAGAGACAGCAGAAGAATCAGTGTGACTATTTTTTCTCTAATTTTGACACTGACCCATCCTTTAAGTTTCAGCTCTAGAGTCAAATTTCTCTGAAATTTCCCTCAATTCCCAAAGAAAAGGATACAAAATGTTACAGTAGGAAAGATTATGGATTTGGGATTTGGTTCAAATGTTGGTTCTTTGATCTACTTGCTGGTGACCTTGGACACAGGACTTAATCACCCTAAGCCTCAGATAGCTGTGATGATGATCCTTACACACCAAATCAGATTTGTACGTGATGGTACTTGATTAATAAATGTTAGCTCCCTTCCCCTCAAAGCATCCCCACTGAAACCAGTCCCATTATTAACGCATTTCAGACCTTGCTCTATAGTAGGATTTGAATATACATGACTTGCTTCTCTTCCATGATGCAAACTGCTTTTCAAGAAGGGGAGATGTGCATCCTTGTAGGCTCAGTATACCTTCTGCAGCATGTGTTCAGTGCATGCTTTTTGCAAGGAATTAAATTTTTTTATTCATGGGAAAGGAATGGGGACTTCCTTGGTGGTCCAGTGGTGAAGACTTTGCCTTCCAATGAAGGGGGTGTGGATTCGATCCCTGGTCAGGGAGCTAAGATGCCACATGCCTCCCAGCCAAAATACCAAAACATAAAACAAAAGCAATATTGTAACAAATTCAATAAAGATTTTAAAAATGGTCCACATCCAAAAAAAAAAAATCTTTAAAAAAAAAGTAATGAATTTTGCTTCAAAAGCCAAAGTGGATAATCATTAATATAGGCATTTCTCCAAAGAAGACATACAAGTAGCCAAAGTTGCGTAAAAAGACACTCAACATCACTAATCAGGGAAATGCAAACCAAGACCACAGTGAAATCACCTTACACCTGTTAGGATGGCTGTTGATTTTTTTTTAAAGAAAAGAAAAGGAAGAAAATAACAAGTGTTGGCAAGTATATAGAAAAATTGGAACCCTTGTGCACTGTTGGTGGGAATGTAAAATGGTGCAGCCACTGTGGAAAACAGTATGGAGTTTCCTTAAAAATTAAAAATAGAACCACTATATGATCTGGGTATTCATCCAAAAGAATTGGAAACAAGAACTCCAAAAGATCTTTGCACATCAGTGTTCACTGCAGCATTCTTTATAATAGCCAGAATGGAGACAATCTAAATGTCTGTTGATAGGTGAATAAATAGGGAAAATGTAGCATATACATACAATGGAATATTACTCAGCCTGAAAAAAAAAAAAAAGGAAATCCTGTCATATGCTGCAACATGATGAACCTTGAGAATATTATAAGTGAAATAAGCCACTTACATCAGGACAAATACTGCACAATTCTGTTTATTTGTATATCTAAAGTAATCAAACTCACAGAAGCAGAAAGTAGATTGATGATTTCCAGGGGCTGGAGAGCAGAAAATAGGAAGTTGCTATTCAAGTGGGCATGGAGTTTCAGTCATGCAAGATGAAAAAGTTCTAGAGATATGCTGTACAATGATGTATGTATAGTTAATACTACTGCACTGTACACTGAGAAACTTGTTAATAAGGTAGATTTCATGTTATGTGTTTTTTACCACAATAAAAAATAATAATAACCTGTTGCTAGTTCTAACTGCTTGTAAATCTTCTTACATTTAATACTTTCTTTAAAAAAAATCTTGAAGGAATAGAAATACTTTTAGTGCCTTGCTACTTTAGTACCCTAGGATTAAAGAAAATCAAAATGTACTCTTCTCTGACCAGCTCTCACCTCTAGAAGAGTGGTTTTTGACCTGAGTGTCACAATAGTTCAACCAGGAGGGGCACCAAAAGTGAAAACATATATAGTTGAATGGTTAAAATCCCAGTCTCATCTCTTACTGGCTTTGTCTTTTGAGGGAATTACCTACACTTTGGGTGCTTCACTTACTCAGATGTAAAATGAAAATAATAATAATGCTTCTCTTGCAGCATTATCATAATAATTAAATAAGATGATACATCTAAAGCACCCGATTCAGTCTAAATAACTATTACTTTTAATTTGTGCTCACAATAGATAAAGAACTCAGGCTGCAAATGATTATGTGTGTGTGTGTGCATGTAATTGGCTTCTTTTACACAAGTTAACCTATGAAAGCATGACCTTCAACATTTCTGTTATGGTTCAAACAACTATTTCATGATAAATTTATTTTGTCAAGTTCAAATTTTTTTCAAAGTGGGTCACTTTAACCTTTTCATTTACAAACTACAGACTCGTTTGTGACAGATTATGTGCTTTTTTCTCTTCTTATCTCTTCTCCTCATCTCCACCCCAATATCTAGCAGAGTAGATTGTCTACTGTAGGCTCAGTAACAATTTTAAAAATGAATTAACATCTTTAAATTTAATTTTTGGAAAAAAGTAACTTGCTCATTTCTTCTCCAAGCACTTCAAAATCAGAATGCTTTAACTGGAATATTTATGTAAATCTTTGTCTTCTGAGGGAGCTACCGATGAGTGAATTTATTTTATATAACTATATAGTCAGGAGGATTAGAAGGGGCCTGGACAGTTCATTTATTATGATTTCTAGGTTCATAAAATAGAAAATTAAAACCTGAATTGACCTAGAGCCTTAAGTATTGAGAGTTCAGGCTATGGTCTTCTGTTTCTGCAACCCAGCTGCATTGAATCAAGAACCCTGGCTTCACCACAGGTGAGACTACAGCTGATAGAACAGCCTTCAGTGGACTACAGCGTATTTCTGTCTATGAAGAAAGAAATACACTAGCATTTATTCCATTGTACCCTCTGAAAGTCTTTCCCCTCCTCTCCTCTCAAAATTACGCACACACCCGCACACACACACACACACACACACACACTTCAAAACACTCAGCAAAGAAACACAAACAGAGTCCATCTGACCACCAGGGGGCCACCATGAGAATGGACAAGCCTATAGAAGGCTCCTGTCTAAGACATCCCCCTCCTTCTGTCAATGGAAAACAGTTGTGCGGATTATTAAAACATGAAAAATATGCCCTTCCAGAAACTGCAGTCTTCGTTCAAATGACAGTGCTTTAGCTGCATAAAATTACTCTGTCATTAAAATACAGTGTAGCCCAAGATTTAGACTCAATACATTTTCATTCACTAACTGAATTCAAATAGTTATTTCCCCTCAACAGTGACAGGATATTTTATAATTTAAAAAAAATATTAATTTTTGATGAGGTAAATGGCATTGTGGATAGTTTTCTTTTTAAGTCCTTGGCCTTTAAAAATACATTTTAACTATTTATTTCAACAAGAGAGAAATATATGGGAAACTAGATTAAAGAAACATGGCCATGTGCATTATACAATGGCCCAAACAATGCAAACTATTTTATATACTATATGCATATTTATGTGATATAGCTTTATACTTAAACGGCATAGGTGGAGATGGAGAGAGATGAAAATCTTAATGATAAACCTCAACTGTAAATAATAGCTAGATTTGTAGGACATGATTACAGATCTTTGTATCTTCTTTGAGGGTTTTTTTTTTGCCTTTTTATATAACAAATATGTATGAGTAATAAAACCAAAAAGACACTATATACACAAAATGTTAAAAATTATGTATATTTGAAGACATTAAAAATTATGTAAACATGAATATATGTTTACATAGCTGCATCCATTTCTCTCTGGTATGTTAGAGAATGTGGTCATGTCAAACCACTGCTGGAATTTAATGATGGGTTAGATGTTTTGTATGCAAACTACACACAAATTCCTTCTTTCCTCCAAGAGTATTTATGTCTTAAGGACTTAGAATAGTACTTCTAACCAAGGAAGATCCCTCCCACCCAGGGATGTTTGGCCATGTTTAGCAACATATTTATAAAACTGTGAAGAAATGAAAGAAAGTGATTATCATACAGGAGAGCAGTTTCCTTTAGGAAGGAGGAAGAATGTTATGATTGAGACAGGATACCTGGAGGATCTCTTTGGTAAATATCCAAAGTCTGTTTCTTAATCCAAGTTAGATGCATCATAATATTCCATTAAGCTCTTCACGTGTTTTATGCAGTTTCCCGTCTATTTTATAATAAATAATTTTAAAATGTTATAATAAATATTCTATTAAAAGTTTTACACTCTAATAAAAAATCATTTTTAAAAAGCAAACCACTTATTGTCCAGCACTTGCTCAGATATCTCAGGAGATCTCACACACAGAATTGAGGGAACAATGTACAAAAGTTGTATGCAGTGCCCATGGTACTATAGAGTAGATATCTTCCACCCAGATGACACTATGCAAGCAGAGTTTGAGTTGAATATTCTTAAACCATACTTTCAACACACATCCTTTGCCTCACATTCACAGTCTCTTACGATTTTAACTGACACAAGCTGGGAAAAAATGACTTTCTAATATAAAAGGTAGGTGTTCCCATAATTATAGTGCTTAATCACTATTTCTCTGACAGTTTACTACCACTGGAAACTCGTATTTCCAATCCGTCATGTGTAATGATAAGTACTGCATGTTTAGCAAAATTACATTAGCATTTCATTAAATATACACAGTAAAATGGGTGACATTTCAAAGGCCCTGAAGACTTGTCATTTGCTGGAATTGTTTAGGTCAGTAACTCTAATCACATTGCTCATTTGCAGCCAAGTCTCAATTATCCATGTGTAGACTGTCCACGAGAGACACTCCATGATAATGCACACCAACAGTCATTGCTTCTTGTCTATAGACGTGAGTCCAAGGGGCAGGGGGAGGGGATGCTTTAGAAAGCATTTGCTGTGATGCCTAATCTCACAGATGAGGAAAACAAGACTGAAAGAGGTTAACTGACTTGTCCAAAGTCAATTATCTGATAAATGGTAAAAACATGGAACTAGAATCCAGGTTTCTTTGATGCTAGGGCCAGATGCTTGCCACCAGCACCTTCTGAATAATTTACATACTGTCTTCTTTCATGGGTTTTTCAGGATTTAACCTATTTTTAGTAATGTTTACATCACACGTGTTACTTGTGACCCAAAAATATTACCACTACCACCACTATGTAGACAAAAATTGTACTTCAGTGGAGAAGTACACATTGTCTATAGCACATCCCTCTCCATTTTAAAATGGTGGTTCTGTGGAAGCTGTTTTGCAACTCTGTAAGCTGTAGATAACTGAGAGTAATGCAAAAATAAATCTGGTCTAAAGACATGTAAGTTCTAGCCAGTGAGCATCCAACTGGTCTCCCTCTTCACTATGGAGGAGGTCAAATTTGCCTCCGTTTTCACATTCATTTTGATATTCCTCACTGATAAATGTGTCTATTCTTTGGATTGTCTTTTGAACAGGTTATAGCATCTGCTTGATCCCCTCACTGATTGAGTTAAATAAAATTTAATACACATGCATTTTTACATCTATATGAAAGTCATGAGTTACCTGTTTTTTGAAAATTATCCTCTAATTACAACTACTATTACTATTATGATTTCTACTACCAGAGATACTAATACTACTGAATTTACTAGAGGTTTTGTGCTATCAGAATTTCACTATAGTCTTCAAATTGGGCTAATGTTTTACTTGCACTAGCTCATGTAATCTTCACAAAAATCCTAAAGGTAGGTGAATCTTGTTATTAACCCTCCTTTACAAATGAAGAATCTGAGGCTCAGAGAGTTTGATTCACTTGCACATGGTAACACAGGAGATGTCATCCCTAGTTGCATCTAACTCCAGAACTCATGCTCTTCATCCTAACACTATATTGATTGTCAGCAACACCACTTAAGCCAGAATAGTTTCTCTGTTGGAGAACGGAAGCAGAAATACTGACTATACAGAAAGAAGGACAACTCAAGTTAAGCTGTTTTGTATCAGTTTATTACACGACTATTTTTCTATTGTGCCTGAAATATGAATCTGAATCTTGGCAGGGCAAGGGGAAAATCAGCACAAGGTCAGGACAATAACATTGAATCCATTTAACTCTTCCAAATTTCATTAATTGTTTCCATCACTGTATTAAAAATACTTCAAATACCTAAGGTATCACAACTCTAAATAATAAGGTGAAAATATGCAACAAAAGTATTCTCCATGTGGCAATAGAAAAAATGTGTTGAAATTTTGCTATCAGGGGTTATTTCCTTCTTTATTATTAAAAATAACAATGAGATAATATCATCAAGTCCAATAAAATATAACTAGACTAGGTACAGATGCACCTTTATTTATTCACTAGGGACACGTTCAAAAGGGCATTTGTAAATATTTTCATGCAATAGAATAGTAAGTAGTTCTCTGATACTATGTATTATTTATTCTTGTTAACCTTTATGCATTGCCATCTTTTGGCCTTTCATCTTTGCATTTCTGAATCTTACCAAATTTCTCCATCTTCTAGATTTCCTTTTATAGTTTATATTTTTCTTTTCTATTTTTATGTTCTTTTCTCTTTTTCTCTTTTGGAACTAATCACATTCCACCTTTTTTTATTGTCAAGGTCATTTTCCCCTGAATTTTTACCTGCAGGGCCACTAGCATGAGGATCACAAAGTGACATGGTAGCTTCAAGTTCAGTCACTAATGGATCATTTATATTCCACTAATGCAAACATTCCCCAAGAATCTGGACCTCTAATTTAGCAGAACCAAAGGTGATGGGAAACACAAATCCACAGAAGGGTTGGTCATTAAGAATGATGATGAGAGAGGCTAATATTACTTCTTCCCTTTGGTTTCCAGACTCATGTTTTCTACCTATTGGGTAAACATAGATCAGTCACAGGTTCAATCTCTATCCCATACTCTGCAAGGGGTTGTCCCTGAGCAGCATTTTCTACATCTATCTTCTCAGTCTCATATTCCATTGTTTATCAAGTGTGAAGCATTTTGCTTCCTAAACTTTTCTCAAACTTGAAGCCAGTACTACTGCCTTATTTCAACTCATTATCTACTTGAATTTTGCAATGCTTCCTAACTGTGCTTTTCCTTCTTGTCTCTTATCCATTGCAGTGGTGCCAATCATGATCCAAATGAAATGCCCTCCCTCCCAACTTATTTCTAGATCTGCATTTGACACTTCCAATCTCTATTGACTTTTTACAGCATTACTAATTATCCCACCCACAGCTTCAGCTGGCTCTTCACACTTGACCATTGGCATTGCTTTCTGCTTACTTTGGATGCATTCTTTTACTGTGTTTCAAAATCTCCCTCTGACTACACTATCTCAAGTTATCCTGGTCTGGTCTACTCTGGACAAGGACCACAAGGTCTGGACTAGACTACAGTGGACTGTTCTCTTGCCATATGTACCCTTGCCGGCCAAGAAGGATCTGGACACTTCTTGCCACTGAACAGCCTGTTCCTTTATGCCAGGGATGTTTGTACATGCCATTCCCTCTGTCTAAATACCCTTCCCTTCCCCCTATTGGCAGGATCAGTATTCAAGAATCAGTTCATAGATCGTTTTCTCTAGTAAGCTGCCCATTAGCATAATAAAAATATTCAGCCAGTTCTATAATTGACACATAGCAGTAATATAATACTTGTCACATTAATAGTAATAACACAAAAATAACACAAAAGCACAAGATGTATTAAATGCCTACTACATGACGGTCTCTGTGTTACACTGGCCTATGTGAATCAGTCAACATCCAAACTGTGGGCTTCCTAAGAAGAATCCATTCTCTTCTCGTTCAATGTCTAACATATAGTCTAATTCAAGGCTTCATGATTGGTGTTCATAAATAATTTCTGAACTGAATTAAATTAAATTATTTGAGACACACTCAGTTTACCATCTTTCTTTCTACACGGTTCACAAAACAGTAATTCTTTCATATTATGTCACTTAACACATTAAAATTTCAAACTTAGTTCTTGCCTGAGATTCATTCTTCCAAACAACTGGCTTCAGTCTTGCATAACAATTCAATTTGCTCTGATTGTAGCTTTTTGTCTCAACAATAACAGCTTCCAGGACAGCAGAAAGGACTTTAAAACTCGTTGTTCCAGCAGGGATTGGTGAAGGTGAGGCCAGAGGAGAACAGGCAAGAGCCCCATCATGTTTGGCATGTGGAGTGTTTGCTGTACTTTCTGCAGCATGTGCCAGGGCCTCTGTTTAACTGAGTCCAGGATTAATGTATTGAACAAGCAAAGAATTGCTCAACTCCCTGGGTAGGTGGGTCTCATTCAGTGTATGACAGATAACCCTGTTATTTGAGTATGAGCTGTGCTTGTTGGGAAATCTCAGTGCAGCCTGTGCACAAAGTCTTTTCTGCTTACCGAGGTTGAAAACATTTAGTAGTCTGCTCATGGGAAACTGAGAGTCTGCCTTGCCTCCAGGCATTGAAGCCTGAAACAAATTAAGTTTCCATCTCTCCCCTGGCTATTTGGGTTTGAACAATCTTGAAAGCAGTCTAGTAAACAGGCAGACAAGACTCCACTTGAGTTGCAACCCTATTTATAATCTAAAGTCAAGGACTTTGTGGAATCCCAGACCAGGCTGGGGCATGTTAGATCTATAATAAAGAATCAAAGAATTGCAATTTAGAGGTAGGGGTAGGGCAAGGCACTGCTGTTAAAGGAAAACGGATGCAATTGTCAACACGTCTCCATGTGAGAAGGAGGTCAGAAAACTGCGGAGTGTTCAGAAAGTGATCTGTGTCACAACAGAGTAGAAATGGGCCTATGTCAATTAAAGAGCTAGGCCAGTGTGGAAAGCACGTTTTCAACAAGTAAATAATGCCATTTAAGGAGACTGATTGCTAAAGCAGCCTCATTGCCTAATGGGGGCTAGTCAGTCATTCAGCATATATTTGCTGCCTGGCCTTGGAGCTGACACTGTAAGACCTGCAATGCAGTGGTGAGCAATAACCCCCGTCCTGGCACTCCAATATTTTTATATGGGACACTAACACAAGAGGAATATAAAGAGATTTTTCTACATCCTACAATTTGTGATAAAGGCCTGAAGGAAACAAAAAAAGTGTTGTTCTGTTTCTAGTCACACAGTTACTTGGGCAAAGTGTGCAAAGATATTCTGATCTATATCTGTGCAATGCCCTCCCCCCAAAAATGTCCTAACACACATGCACACACACCAGACCCTAATCCTTGTGACAGCTCATTCGAGATCTGTTCCAGCCATAAGTTTTGACGGCTCTGGACATTTCCATCATTCAACATGGGAGACTGGAGGGTCTGAATTATATTTATGAGGAACACAACTCCCTATTGAGATATGGCTCTAAGCTTAGAGTTTAGAAGTTTAAATTGTTCAGATCAAGATGATATAAATCACATAAAGTAAATGACTGACCAGTTTTTCGATTTCATTCAGTCCAGGTAGCCATGGATCCTGTTGGCTCAATATAGGTAATAATTATAATGTCACCTTCACACAGACTGCAGTAACTCTCTTATCAGAATGAAAGAAAAAAATATAGAGGGAGAAAAAAAAAGAACTGTAACGGAACCAACATGAAGTCATGAGAAACAAAGTCATCATTAATAGATAAAACCTAATAGTATCACATAGCAGAATCAATCCCTACTGACAGAATGACCTATATATTATGTTAATGAAATGTCATTTCTCCCAGGGAACGTTCCTGCCCACCCTCTAATCCCAAACAAAATCCTAATAAAATCTGGATTTAAGAGAATCAAGTGCCTACCTGTGTGCCACGCATTCTGTGGTTGTTCATAATGATGTTAGATTGTAAATCCTCCAAAATAAATATCCATTCAATTGCTGTTTTCATGTATTATAAGCATATACAATGGGATTCATTATGCCTTTCATTTCTTCAGCTAGAAAAATTAAAAAATTAAACAGATAAAATCAGCAATAGCTTTTTAAATTTTTCTTTTGTTCTCTTGCTTGGTTTTTAAATGAACCTGCGGTATACAGATTTGAATTAATTCATGAGTCATGACACACTGTCAACACTGATCCATCCATGACATATACAATATCCCCTCTTTTTTGGATTTCCTTCCCATCTAGGTCACCGCAGAGCATTGGATAGGGTTCCCTGTGCTATACAGTAGGTTCTCATTAGCTATCTATTTTATGCATAGTATCAGTAGTGTACATGTGTCAATCCCCATCTCCCAATTCATCCCACCCCTTCTTCCCCCTTGGTATCCATACATTTGTATTCTATATCTGTGTCTCTATTTCTGCTTTGCAAATAAGATCATCTATACCGTTTTTTTTAGCTTCCACGTATATGCAGTAATATACAATATTTGTTTTTCTCTTTCTGACTCACTTCACTCTGCATGACAGTCTCTAAGTCCATCCACATCTCTACAAATGACCCAATTTCATTCCTTTTTATGGCTGAGTAATATTCCATTGTATATGTGTACCACATCTTCTTTATCCATTCATCTGTTGATGGACATTTAGGTTGCTTCCATGTCCTGGCTGTTGTAAATAGTGCTGCAATGGACATGGGGGTGCATGTGTCTTTTTGAATTATGGTTTTCTCTGGGTATATGCCCAGTAGTGGGATTGCTGGGTCATATGGTAGTTCTATTTTTAATTTTTTAAGGAAACTCAATACTGCTCTCCATAGTGGTTGTATCAATTTACATTCCCACCAACAGTGCAAGAGGGTTCCCTTTGCTCCACACCCTCTCCAGCATTTATTGTTTGTAGATTTTTTTGATGATGGCCATTCTGACTGTTGTGAGGTGATACCTCACTGTAGTTTTGACTTGCATTTCTATCCTCTTTTATTTTACTGACTTATTCATTCATTCATTTCAACAAATAATAAATATCTGTGAACCCAATATCCAGACCAAGAACTAGAACACCTCCCCATTCTGTCCTCCTGTCTATTGGCTTCAACCCAAGTTATCCGTCATGCTGCTTTTTGTGCTTTTATTCCCTTGTTGTTGCTGTTGTTGTTGTTGTTGTTTTGAGGTGTACTTGATGTGTTAACTAGACTTACTGTGGTGATTATACCTTTTTTAAAAAACATTTGGTTTTTATTACAAATAGCAGATGATTAAGCAACTTTTCCATATTGAGCTGTCTTTTCCATTTTTAAAAAAAGGCTATAATGCTTTTTCTCATCATTCAGCAGTAGGTATGCTTCATTTATGTTGTGTATAATTGTGATTCATTCATTTTCACTACTGTGTAATATCACACTCTTGAATGATTCTTTTTATTCATTCTACTCTTGATGGTTATTTGCATTTTACACAGATTTTTTACTTACTTTTCTTTTTGTTATTTTGAACAGTGCTGCTATAAACATTCTTATGCATGTCTCCTGATGCACATAAACAAGTGTCACTTGAATTTTTATCTAGGAGAGGACTGAAAGGTCATAGGATATGTGAATGTTCATTTTCACAAGACAATGCCAAATTGGTTTCCAAAGTGGTTTACTAATTTATTCTCTTACCAACCACATATAATACATTGTTGATCTACATCTCTCCAACAACTGGCATTGTCAAACTTTTCACTGTTTTAATCAGATGGTTGTAAAATGGCATTTCCTTGATGTCATGATTTATAGCAACCTGGTTACTAATTAAGTTAGCTATCTCTACACATGCTTGTTGTCTAATGGGTTTTCCATAGATTAAGGCTTTCCAAAGGCTTTTTTTTAACAGGCAACAATGTAAGTGTCAGTCTAATTTGTTTATTTTTATTATTTATTTATTTTTTGGCTGCACTGCATGGCATGTGGGATTTTAGTTCCCCAACCAGGGATCAAACCCGTGTCCCCTGAAGTGGAAGCACAGAGTCTTAACCACTGGACTGCCAGGGAAGTCCCTCCATAAGCATTTCCACTAGACAACTGTATGAAGCAGCCTAACAAAGAATAATTGATTCTGGGTAAGAAAGTATTCTAGCCAAACACTTCCTAATTTAGTTTCTAGAGTATTAGCTTTTCCATAAATAATAAATTTATAGGCATTCTATCCATATCGTTTGATCCATAGGGCTTACCTATTTGCCTCTGCTATGTACTTATAGTTTTACCACCTGATAACTCCAGGAATTCCAGAGTTAAAGTGCAAAGGCAAGGAATAGTTTCTGAATGTTGCTGATCCTTTCATTCATATATGGAAATTAGTTTCAATTTCTTGGAGGTGTACGTGAATTATGGAATTGAATTATGTTAGATCTAAGATCTATTCTTGGATGGGTGTAAACTTTTTTCCTATGTCTTCAAACATTGTCCTGCTTATTTGGGGACTGAAATATACAGATCAACATTAGAGGCCATGCAAAAAGATATTTTTTTCTTTCCTGCTATATAGGGATTTATTTGCTTCTTAGAAGATTTATAAAAGAATTCGAGTAGTCTAAAAACTACTCAGGAAGCTATAAATCACTGTTCTACTGGCACTGTCATTCTTAGGAGTATTGGGAAACATCTACAGTTCATTTCATGTACTCCATCATGGAAACACCAGTTGTTCCGCATCATGTCTGAAAGGTTGTAGGAGATGGCCTTAGCTGTTGCATTTTTCCCCCCTTGGTTATCCAATATCAACAAACATTCTCATCTTTGCTAGGTATCAGAAAAGGGAGAGCAGGAAGTGAAGAAGAGAATTTGAAAGAATCACAGGATCATGAGATGCAGGTTGTCTCCAGTCCAAATTCTAGGGATACTACCTTGCTTGAGGGCCCAGGGCATCCCTTCAGAAAAAATGATGACATGTGCATATCCGGAGTGATTATATGGCTCCCCTGGGGCGTGGGGGGGGGGGGGGGCGGGGATATAGAAATTATGTAATCAAAGCTCAATTACTGTCTTCTCAAAATGAATAGATTTCTTTTTTGTAATGACAATTTGCTATTAATTTTGGCAAAAGTTAGAGTTAGATTTGTTTTTGAAACTCATTCCAAATGTATTTTTGCTATGTACTAATCAACATAGAATTGTTTGGTTACTTTTCAGAAAAAAAAGAAAGAAAGATATTTCAGTTGCAAATATGTAATATCTCCTCACAAATTTACTTTGTCAGTTTGAACAACAAATAATCTTAGATTTCTTACATCTTTTATTGTGTGATTTTATAATAAACAAAAATAATTGATCTGTATCATTTAGTTGAATATCTTATTTCTCCATTTTAACCAATGTAAAATTTCATGATTTTTCCATAAATAGAAATTAACCTTTGTAAAAACTGAATAATTTCCACAAATTGGTTATAGTATATATTTCCACTTAACGTGCCCACTATTAGCGTGCAACTTCTTTTAAGGCACCTGTTATGTATGTAACAAATTGTCTACAGTAGGTGCAAAGAAAATTGCACAATGGTGCCAGGGTGGTAAATGACTGGAACAGAGGAGAAACAGATTGGAGCATAAGTAGTTAGTCATAGAGGCAAATGGAACTTTGGCAGTGGAGCAGGATACCCCACAATTGTTCTTCAAACCACATCCAAAGAATCAGATTCCTGACACGCAATATGTGTGAAGGTAGGCAGCAGGTGATCAGTGAATTCTGACTTTGCGTTAGAGGATATATCCCTTAGCTTTCCACTCTTCAGGGTAAAATACAGATTTTAACCAATAAACCAACAGGTATTTATTGAGTATTTACCATGTGCCTAGCACTTTGAGAATAATCAAGCAAATTCTATCCTCAAAGAACTCACAGTCTACATGGGAAAAAAAAAGATTTATAAGTATAGAGTTAATGTTTTCAATTTTTTTATTGTGTGCATTCTTTTTCTTTTCTTTTATTCATTTAGTCATTCAACAAATATGTGTTTATCACATACTTAATGCAGAAAGTACCAAGAAGCCTTGCAGGGGATAAAAATATAAATGATATAATTTCTCTCTTCTTAAAAGAGTCCAAAGACTAGAGAAGGTAAATATATGCATACAAGTACACATAATAATAACACCGAGTTTGGGGTTGGATAAAAAGAGTTGATACATTGAAAATACTCAGAACACAGAAGTGGAGGGCAGGAGAATGGAGAATTGAATGAAGATGTTCAAAAGCTACAAACTTCCAGTTATAAGATAAATAAGCACCTAGGATGTAATGTACAACATGACTATATTTGACACTGTATGAAACATGGGAAAGTTGTTAGAGAGTAGATCCTAACTAAGAGTTCTCATCACAAAGAAAAAAAACATTCTTTTCTTTTTGTTTTTGTATCTATATGAGATGATGGATGTTAACCAAACCTATCGTGGTAATCATTTCATAATATGTGTAAGTCTGGTCATTATGCTGTAGACCTTAAACTTATACAGTGCTTTATGTCAATTATACTTCAATAAAACTGGAAAAAATTTAAATTGAAATAAATAGAAATAAAAATAAAATAATACATTTTAATATGAAATAAAAAAGAAAATACTTAGAATAATGCTTTATATGTAGAAAAACTCATTAATTTATTAGTATTATTTTACTTGTGTTATTAGAGCTGGATCTACATAGATGTGCAGGAGTTTGTCAAATGAAAAGATAGTAAATGTTCTTAACTCTGTGTGTGTTTATAGCCTCCACCTCTCTCCTAAATTTCGGATCTATATTCTCAACTTTTTATGGCCCCTTTCTCTGGCTGACAGCATACCGGCAACAGAAGAAAACCTACAACATACAGGCAATAGGGGAAGAGAAAGGAGGGATTAGGCCATTAGTAGAGTATAGAAAGAGAAAACCAAGGATATAAGTTTGGAGAGCCTCTAAATTTCAGGGATAATAGAAGAAAAAAAAAAAAAAAACACAAAGAAGACAACAGAGCTAGAGCATTCAAGGATAGTAAAATATCACAGATGCCAAGGTGAAGATTGAGGCTTTAGAGCAAAATGGAGACATTTATACAGTCAGTCTCCTTCCTATGTACTGCAGAAGGAGCTGTTGGTTTTTGTTTTTTGGTTTTTTCTTTTCCTACTTTGAAGTGCACCCAATCGTAAGTGTGATATTTTCTGAAAGTCTCTGCGGTTCAAACATGTACAATAATAAAGTACCAATATAACCCAACCTCTCTTAAACCTAGGATACTTAATCATTCATAGAACTTGTGGGATTATATTAGATACACTTCACATCAGCATCAGCAGCCATTATACAGTGATTTAAATTTAGCAAACAAAATCAACAGCTGGTGAGGGCATTGCTGCTTATATTGCAGAGCCATGCTATCTGTTTCCATAACACAATTTGCAACATTTCTTAAATGACGTATTTCATAATCATTTCATATGTGGGTTACATGATAAATCCTTCTAGTAGTGTCTCTGGTGGGATGAAGATCGGCATTTATTAGAGTTTTGAAAAAAAACCTCTATCTCATGAGATGATATTACAATGTATCATTGAAATTAAAATAACAATGTCATATAAATATCTATAACATACAGGCATAATTCTTGACGCTGAGAGCTGCTAGAGTAAAATCACATCATCTGGGATAATTCGCATTCGTGGTCTCCGACCTCAGTTATTACTAAACTGTATTTCCTTGTGTTGTGTTCATCACCAGTTTCCTGTCCCTTTTCCCTCAGAGGCTATATTACAAAATTTTACTCCTCCTTAAAATCCAGATTTGATGTCTCCTCCCTCACTCTTACTTATAAACATCATATTTTACTTGATCAAGATAAGACTACAAACAACAGCTCTTTCCACCTCTGTCTCCTAGAGTCTAGAGTGTATTTCATCCATCTTCATCCTTTCAGCAGTCCCTCCTTTCTTAGTGAAAGAGGATGTCCTCTTTCTATTTAAAGTTCTCTCTCCTGTGACTTCCAATGTCTACTCAGGAACCTTGTTTCATCAGTTACCCTACCTCCTCCTCGCCCCTATCCCTGTATCCTCTTCCTCCTCTTCCTATTCCTCCTCCTCTTCTTCCTGTTGCTCTCTTTCCTCCTATCATCCTCTCCTTCACCCTCTTCTTTTTCTTTTTTTCTTCTCTTCCCTGGATCTTTTCCTAAAATTGATATACATGTTTACATCTATATGGAGAGTTAAGTCTCTCCAATCTTGAATAAAGAAATGCTTCTCTCTGACCCCATACTCCCCTCTACTCTGCTTTTTTTTACTGTCAAACTCCTTGAAGAATTTCCTGCTACATTCAGTCTCTACTTCCTAATAAGCAATTTATTCCTCTCCCTGCTGTGATCTGGCTTTTTTGTTCCCTGTGCCCATTGGAACTGCTCTTACAAAGGTCACCAAGGGATTTTGTATTTCCAAAGACAATGGATGATTCTCAGCTCTTATCTGACATGACTGTGTGCAGCATTTGACCCACTTGATTAGTTTCTCCCTATTCTGAAAACTCTGTCCTCTCTGTATCTCTGAAACACCATGGCTCTTGGTGCTTTCTACCTTTATAGATGTCAGGCCCTCTTTGCTTTCATGGGACTTGATTTTCTTCTCTCACCTTGGTTTGACTGGTGCCCCAGTTCCAGAATATATGGAATAGACTCATTAGTTTGGTTTTATACTTGCACCAGAGCTTCCAATGTATTCAACATTTTTCTATCACAACTGCTATGTTTTGAACTACTTATTGGCTTTAACAAAGGAATCTAGACAATGCAGGCCAGACCCCCTACCAGGGAGAGATGCAGAAAATAATGTAGGGATTGATCTGTGTTCTGTAACTACTGATGTAGAATTAAGTCTTCTCTATAAGTAATTAAGACATGCTACTGGCTTTCCATTCCAGGTCAGTAGTGATAAAATAATGAGAAAGTATGGGGCAATTAGGGGCTCCCATAACATGTAGCGTGTTATGGAGTCTGGGAGTTCAAACTAAGGAGTAGTGGGAGGTGAATACGAACACACGTAGAAGTCAGCCTAATCATGAAAAACCTTGTATGTTATGCCAAGAAAGTGATTCTGTGCATAATAAACAAAGAAAAAATGTATGGAAGTTGTAAAAAGACATGTTATTTTCATACCCAGACATTTTGAATCATTTGGTCTGAGTTGAAGGTCAGGAAAAAGTTCTCACGTAATTCTGAAGAAAATCTTCAGTTGAGAATCCTTATGTGAACGAGTTTGGATTTTAGGAGAAAATTATATAACTAATATAATTGACATAATTAAAAGCTCATGATTACCAATTTCAATAGGGCTCTCAGCACCACTTAGCAATCTCTCTAGATCTCTCCAAATAGCTTCTATCCTCCTCATTCTCTGCAAGTTTTAGCCATCAAATACAGGCTTTCTCATTCCCCCCCAACCAAATTCACAAAACATGTCTGGATTCATCCTTTACTCTTCTTCATCCTGTAACTATAGAATCAGTGTCTCTTCCTTCTCTAAGACTCATGTCTCTACCTGTGTTGTGAATACCATTCCCTCCAATTCCTTCAGGGACTCCTTTTCTTTGGTAATAATTCCTTATGCTTGATTCTTCTTGATTCTATCTTTTTTCCACTAGATCTTTTTTATTAATATTCAAAGGTGCTAGCAACACTAGTCACCTTGAAGAAGTCCCATGACCATATAACTGTCTCCAATTACCATTCTTTCTCTTACCTATCTTTCATAGCCAAATGACTTGAAGAATTGCTTCTTTTTACATCCCATTCTGTCTTCTCTCAGCACACTATTAAAACTTCTCTTGCTGAGATTACAACAACCAATCTGTGGCTAAACATAATAGATGCTTCTCAGACCATTTAGACCTCTCAGCAAAATTCAACACAATTGACCATTACTTCCTCTGAGAAATCTCTTCTCTGGGCATTTAGGATTTCACCTGTCCTAGTTTTCCTCCTATTTCTTTAGTGCCTCCTTCTCAAGAGCCTTTTCTTGGCTCGCCCTTCCCTACTTAACTTCTAGTTGTTAGAATTCCCTGTGGTTCCACCTGGGCATTCTTTTTTCTCGTTCTACATTTGCTGACTTCTTGACCTTTTCTATTCTCATGATTTTAAATACTATCTCAGTGCCAACGGATCCCAAATGTATGCCTTTTCTAGATCTCTCTTCTAAGTCCAGACCTTTTTATCCACCTGTAATCTCACACACTACTGTGTTTTTGCTCTTCTTTTCAATGTGCCTCTCTACCCACTTTGCTTCATGATCCAAAAGCCAGAATGTCACCTGTAAAAACACTTTATTTGCCAGTTTATGTCTATTTAATACATAAATATATCTTAAATATATCCACTTCTCTATGATACCATAATTGCTTTAGTCTAAGCTACCATAAAGGGTCTAAACCATAAAGCTCCCACACTTCCAATTTTGACTATCCAAATCCATTATTTTAAAATGCAACCAGAGTGATTCTTATAAACTCCAAACAGACTCTATTACTTTTATATTCAATACTCCTTGACAACTTTCCTTTGAACTGGATACAAAACCCAACATCTTCTATATGCATTATTACCCTACATCATCCTGACTACACTTTCCTCTCTAGTCTCACTATGTTTTATTTTCTCCCTCACTTGCTGCACAACAGCCACACAGGCCTTACCTCTGTTCCTAAAACATGCCAAACTCCTTACCATCTTAAAACCTTCACACAGGACCATAATTCCTACCTGGAAAGTTCTTCCCACCTCTCATATCTCTCCACTATGCCCTCCAAGTGGCTGTTTACATTTTGCAATATTAATTCTTCTAGTCCTTCAGGTCACAGTTTAAATGTTACTACCTCTGGAATGTTGTCTCTTGACCCTCTTCACAATCTAAAGGCCTAAAATTATAATCTATTATCACACATTTTGCTTTTCCTTTATGCTTTTTTTTTTAGGATTCTGTTTATTTATTTGTTTATTTATTTACTGTTGGCTGTGTTGGGTCTTGGTTGTTGCATGTGGGCTTTCTCTCTAGCTGTGGTGAGCGGGGGCTACTCTTCTTTGCGGTGTGTGGGTTTCTCAGTGCAGTGGCTTCTCTTGTTGCGGAGCATGGGCTCTAGGCATGCAGGCTTCAGGATTTGTGGCACTCAGGCTCAGTAGTTGTGGCTTACGGGCTCAAGTGTGCAGGCTCAGTAGTTGTGGCACAGGGGCTGAGTTGCTCCACCGCATGTGGAATCTTCCCAAATGTGATTGAACCTGTGTCCCCTGCATTGGTGGGCAGACTCTTAACCACTGCGCCACCAGGGAAGTCCCTTATGCTTCTTTTTACAACTAATTGCTAAACGTTGATTTTTGTAGTTAAATGCGCTTTCTCCCACTAGACTATATGTTTCACAAAGTCAGAGAACCAGATATCTCTTTTGTGTACACCATATACTGTACCCAGAATCTAACAGCGTTTGGCACATAACAATGAACAATATATATCAGAGAGATATCCAGAGGTTTTAAGCAAATTGCCATGGAAAGACTTACATTTAGAGATATTCAAGTAGTGGCATCAAGAAGAATGGAATAGAAAGAGGTAACTCTTCAGTAAGAGAAATATTTTAGAGGCTATTGCAGCAACCTGAGCAAGACATAAAGAAAATCTGAACCAGAACAGTTTGCATTGACATGGAGAAGGAGTGACAGATTTTATAGATAGTTGGGGGCTATTGCAGATGGAGCATGGTGAACAATTCAATGTGGTTATTTAAGGATAGGAGGAAGCCTAAATGCTCCCCAAGTTTATGGTTGGGGAACAGAAACAGTGATGCTCTTACAGAAAAAATACAAGAAGGAAAGAATTTTGAAAGAAGTTGGTGAGGTTACTTTTGAACATGTTGAGTTGAAGTCCTTGTAGGACATCCAAGTGCCTATGTCTAATTGGCATTTAGATAAACATCATGATAGATTTCAAGTTGTTACAATATAAGTGGCAGGAAAGCAATAGGAGAGAAAGGAATCTTTTAGAGATAAAGGGTTAAGGGACAAAAAGACATAGTAGAAAGCAAGTTTAAGGATTCAAGCTGAACCAAGGGGAAATTAATAAGTCTGCATATTAAACTTGAGGCCATCAGCTACCTTCACCAGCTCAATGTCCAGGATACTCACAGACAGATTATATGTGTGTGTATCTATATCTATATCTATATCTATATCATCTATATCTATATGTATCTATATAGATATAGTTCTCACATCAACCTACAGGAAGTCCAGTGGTCAACAACCCTGCCTGAATACAGAGAGTGCTCATTATTTCCAACATTTAAGGATCAATAAGGATTTGAAGAGAATCTACAACATGAGAGACAGAATTTGCAACATAAAAGAGAAGAAAATATTTTTTTAAATACATTGCTAAAATCCTCAGAAATAAATGGACATACTGCATCCTTGAAAGAAAAATGGTATTATAAAGAGCATAATTCAGCAAACAAGAAAAAAAATTAGGAATTAAGTAAGATAGCTAAAATTAATATTGTTATAGGAAATATGGATATAATGTCCATAAACAAATGAAAAGACAAAAATGTAAAAATAAAAAAATGATTACAGGATTAATATAGGAAGCCTAACAATTGATTAGTAGGAGTTTTATAAAGAGACAACAGAGAAAAATGGAAAGAAGGAAATTATCAAAAAAAAAACCACTGAAAAACTTTCCAGATATGAAAAATATAATATCTAGGCTCTAAGCATCCTTCAGCCAGTTAGAACAATGAATTTTTAAGACTTCCACTGATACAGGTCTTTGTAAAAATTTAGAACACTAAGGACAAAGATCAGGTTGTAAAAGCTTCCAGAAAGATTAAAATATGTCACAAACTAAGAAATAAAATCAGAATGACAGAGGAGCTAATAGCCTCATTGGGATTTTTAAAAGAATAGAGCAATGCCATCAAAATTCCAAGGGAAAAAATATTTCAACCTGGAATTTTATATCCAGCCAAACTAGGTGAAGCATAAAAATAAGATAAAGATTTTCAGATGAACATGAATTCAAGATGCTTATCTTTCTTTAACTCACTTTTAGAAGGCTACTAGAGGATGTACAAAACCAAAGGAAAGGAAAAAAACAAAAAGAAATGAAGATATAATCCAAGAAAAAAAAGATCTAACACAAGAGAGGCAAAGAAATTTCCCAGAGTAATAGGTAAGGGAAAAAAAAATAGGTCTTTTTTTTTTTTATTGAAACAAAACAGCAACAAAAGAAACAAATTACTAAGCACAAAAATTAAAACAAATTCAAAGTTTTTATCCACCTAACCATTATCAGAATTAAAGATAAATATTCATTAAATAAACAATTATGTCAGCCTTAAAAATCTTGAGTTGCGTTTGAAAGACGATTTGGAGGTTCTAATTTGTGATATGAATAATTTTAAGTTGCATCTCAAGATTTCCTGCTGGTATATATAATCTCTATAATCTTCTCCCCTTGAGTATGGATGAGATTTATGAATATAAGATTTCACTCTTGTGATTACTTTATATTATATGACAACTATGAAGGAGTTTTGTAGATATAATTGAGGTCCCAAACTGAGATAATCAAAAGAGAGTTTTGCCTGCGTAGGTCTTATCTAATTAGGTGAGTCATTTAAATTAGAATCTAGGCTTTCCTTGAAAGAGAGCTTCACAGCAAGATAGATTCTCCTGCAGCAGAAAGAAGCAAACAATCATGTTGTAAACTGCCTATCTAAAGGACCATGTGACAAGGACCTGAGGGCAGCCTTTAGTGACTGAGAGCAGTCCCCAAACCACAACCAGAAAGAAAACAAGGACTTCAGTCTTACAAATACAAGGAGTTGAACTCTGTCAACAATCAGTGTGAGCTATGAAGATGATCCCAAGTCTCAGATGAGATCAAAGTCCTGACCCAAATTTTCTAAAATCCTGAGAAGAGGACTGTTAAAGCACACCCAGACTCCCAACCCACAGAAACTGAGATAATAAATATATGTTGTCTTAAGTCCATAAGTTTATGACAATAATTTGTTGCTCAGCAATAGAAAACTAATTCATCTTCAGCTCACTGAATTGGCTTAGCAACCAGAGATTTCAGTTGCCTTGAGGTCTAGAGATGAAGGCATCCAAGAAAATTCTTTAACTATCACATCTGCCATTTTGGGTCTCTTCTTATAATTGTTATGCCACAGAAAATAAAATTGAAAGAGTTCTTGTCCCCTATCAGTTTAAGTGTTCCCCCATGGGTATCCATGCCACTTGGTTCATTCAGTTCATCTACTGCTTCATTCTATTCTGAATTATTTTCATGTTTTTCCTATGTTAAAATAATATTTCCAATTTTCATGTAATGAAATAATATGGCTGAATTTTGGATAGCTTTCATAGTTTATACTGTCTTGTAGTTACTCTACTAACAAAAAGAGAAGAAGAATTTAAAGTTAAGATAAGATGATATAATTAACAGTGTCAAGCCCAAAGAAGATCAGAGGGAATGGGTTCCAGAAAAGAAGTGGAATGATTAGCATTAAACTGAACCATGGATATGATTTCCACTAAGATGTGAGGAAAGCATGCAGAGAAATAACTGTTATAAGGGATCTACTGCAAGTTAAGAAAAGTCCTGCTGAAAAATCTCTAATTTCTCTTTAAAGTTGGAGACGAACTCTTTTGCTCAGAATAAGATTGGTTAATGGAAAGACTGAGATCTTGAATGAAATTGTAAAATGACTTTTGGGGAAAGTTTCTATAAGCACTAATTGAAGATACATAGAAAGGATGAGGGACAGCCAAGAGGATCTAGTACAATATTGGAATATAGTATATCATTGTTTGCTTCTATTTATGTGAGGAATATACTTCTCTGCTTCATAATGTTTGGCTTAGTCTGGTGACTTGCTTTGGGCAATGGAGTGTGGGCAGAAGGAACAGTGTGTCAGTTTTTATCCTAAGTAGTAAAAGCGTTATATATTTCCACTCACGGTGTCTCTAGGAGTTTCTCATCCCCATCATGAGAAGAATAGTTGATGCCCCTTCAGCTTAGGCCTCAGGAGGAGAAATGAGAGAAGAACCATAGCCAGGAGCCAAGTCCACTCAATCTACACACCTGTCCAAAATAATACAAACATCAAATGTGACCTTGCAGCAGCTTCCTAGAAGCCTGTGTGAATTTTATCTGGCAATGATCAATAATGCAGTAGAGTACAGAGAGGTGAATGGTTAGGTTGGCAGGAGCACAGTATAAAGCTGAAAGCAAAATGGTAATCGAGGGTAATGGCATAGAACCATTGAAATGATGAAAATTCTCTTCTGGTCTTGGCTGAATGAAAAAGGAAGTGAAAACAGAAAGGAAAAGTAGGTTCAGGAAAGGTAGATCTGCACACCAAGCTGTTTTTACATCAAGAAGAAATCCTCACTCATTGTAAAGCTGATACAATTAGTCAATATCAAGTCCCCCTTTTTTTCTTCACATTTCTTCTTTACATCTCTCCAATTTTTTTTTTAATATTAATGTATTTATTTTTTTGGCTGCATTGGGTCTTAGTTGTGGCACATGGGATCTTTTGTTGTGGTGCATGGGCTCTTCATTGTGGTACACAGTCTTCTCTCTAGTTGTGATGCATGGACTCATTAGTTGCAGCACATGGGCTCTGTAGTTGTGGTGTGGGGGCTTAGTTGCCCCGCAGCTTGTGGGATCTTAGTTCCCTGACCAGGGATCAAACCAGCATCCCCTGCATTTGCAAGGTGGATTCTTAACCACTGGACCACCAGGGAAGTCCTACATCTCTCCAACTTTTATGCCTTCAATTTAGATATTTACTGAGTGCTTGGCATTGGGAATATAAAGGGACCTATGTCAACTTCCTTGAATTTGAGTTTCAGACCAGATGACAGACAGGCAAAAAAGTAACTATCAATACATTGCAATGAATGCAGACAATTGTATTTTCAATAGATAGCTATTGTTATCTATCTCGTAGATAACACAGTATCTTCCACCTACATGCACTTTTACAACAGCACTTCGCTACAGCCCACAGAGAGGCTGAGTTCATGAATCCTCTCTTTGAATCTGGGTAAGCTTTTGATTGCTTTGATCAATACAGTATGATGGAAATGTTTACATTCACTTGGATGCTCCCTGTTGGAACCTAGTCACTGTGCTGTGAGAAACCTAACAGGTTACATGTATGGGCTATAGTCAACCAGGCAATGTAAGCCCAACTTTTGAGTCATTATAGCCCAGGCACCAGTCATGTGTTTGATTAAGTTTCCATCTCATTCTAGCTCCTCAGACATTTCAGTCTTCCCAGTGAGGACCTGGAGATTGTGGAACAGATCAAGCTGTCTTTTTGTACCCTAACAAAGTCCTGTCCCGCAGAATTCATGAGCATAATGAAATAGAGGTTGTTTTATGTTATGAAGTTTGGAGTGGTTTTTACAAACTGGATTAATGTGATATGTGCTGGTATAAAACTTTGTGCAGAGTGCTCTGACAGAACTGAGAAGGCAGTGGGTGACTCTAACTGAAGAAATGGATGTGATGATCCAAGGAGACTTAGAGTGAAAGACACAACTGCTGATCTCAACAAACACCAAAACCATATGAAGGATTTAATAAGTACATTTCATCAGGGGGAGAAAAAGATGGCTGCGAAGTAGAGGGACGTGGAGTGCATCCCTCTCCACAGATGCATTGGGAATGCACTGAAGGACACAATAATTCCCACAGAGAACCAGCTGAACACCAGCAGACGACCTCGGACACCAGAAAGGACCGCAAGCAGCCCGACATAACCAGTAGGGAGGCATCTACAAGGGCTCAAAGAGGGTGAAGTGCTGGAGCTGTGGCAGACGGGAGGGAGTGAGAAACATACGGAGGGTCCGCAGCGCAGCTCAGCATTCCCGAACCGAGACGTTGATCCACAGCTGAACAGAGGGTCCGGGAGTGGGAGCATGGGAACTGGAGAGCTGGTTCAGGGTGAAGAAAATTGTTGCCAGTAAGGTGACAGACTGAGAGGACAGGAGGGAAGAGGTCAGCAGCAAGGAGTGCCAGCCCCTGAGAGCTGCCCGGCCGTGATGGTGGCTGGATGCTGCAGGCTCACGGGCGGGGGGGCGGGGTGGGGAGGAGCCGCGGGCGTAGCCTCTCTCTCTCTTTCTGCGCCTCTGCAACAGGCAGTGGAGAGACGCCCTGTGGGCCACCTAAGGCGTTCAGGGATAATAAGTACCCTCAGGCACTCGGGCGGGGCTAGATTAAAACCCCTTGCAATGCTGGCAGCAGGGAGGCTGCAGAGAAAAAAAAAAAGAACCCCGAGAGAGGCCCAACTCTGAGACTTTCTGTTTACACCTGAGCCCCTGGCGTCCCTCTGCAACAGGCACCTCCAAGCCCGACTGAAACAACAGTGCGCCACTGCTCACTCACTCCCAGGGAAAGGAGCCACTATTGTACCCTCTCCCTCCCCACAAACCAATGCTTACAGACGAACAATAAAGGAACCTCCGCTGGTCACAGAATAATGCAAAAAAACCCAAGGCGAGTAGAAGGACACTTACAGCTGAGATTCTAAGGAAACAGAAATATTAGCATCAATTCTATTGAACTGGTCCATTCTGGGATCAGTTCTGGATTTTTTTTTTCTTTTTCTCTTTCTTTTTTTTTTTCCTTTATTAATTCCGACCTTAGTCCTAAGGGATCTACAAGTTTTATAACCTAATTTTTTAATCCTATTTTTTATTCTATTTTTATTTTTTTGCCTTTTTATATACTTCTATTTCTAGCTAAGTTTTTGGTAGTACGGACAATATATCGCTCATACTTTCCTTTCATCCCTATCTTTTATACATTTCTATTCCTTTCTTTTTATTTGCATATTTCCAATCACACTATGCTCTTCTGTTCCCCTTTCTTCCATCCATTTTTAGTTTATTTTATCTTAACATACTTATAAGCAACACTATTGATCTGCTCAGACTCCTTGCTCTATTCTCCAGATAACACACCACCTTGGTATTTAATATTAGGTTTTTGTCTTTATCTTAGTTCTTAGTATAATCGTCTAATCTCATTCTGAGAATCTCCATTCTGTATGGTGGTACTCTAGCTCTTTTCTATATTTGATCCTAGCTTACAAAACATCCCTGGATTAGTGTTTGTATGTGTAAGGTGTTATTTATTTGTTAGTTTGCTTTTGCTTTTGTCTCTGATTTGTTCTGTTTCAGTTGTCAATTTCTGTTGGGTTTCTCTTTGAATATCTAATAGCACACTGGGGTTCTGTCAGGTCTTTCTAGAGCCTTATGTCCTAATGGATTCAGTAATTGTGTATCTTATACATGTATGTGTTTCCTAGACTTAATATTTGTTTGACCCATCACTTGGACATTAGTCTGAGGCTTGGACAGTCTTCTATAAACACCTCTATCGCCAGGACAAGCAACCCCAAAAGTTTGGATAACCATGAGGAAACAAAGAAACACCATGCAGGCAAAGGAGCAGGAAAAAACTCACAAGACCAAATCAATGAGGAGGAAATAGGAAAAATGCCTGAAAAAGAATTCAGAGTAATGATAGTAAAAATGATACAAAATCTCGATAACAAAATAGAGAAAGTACAAGAAACAGTTCAGAAGAACTCAGAAAAACAAACAGCAATGGATAACAAAATAACCAAAATTAAAAATACTCTAGATGCTATAACCAGCAGAATGACTGAGACATAAGAACAAATAAGTGAGTTGGAAGATAGAATGGGGGAGATAACTGCCACAGAGCAGGAAAAAGAAAAAAGAATAAAAAGAATAGAAGACAGTCTCAGAGACCTCAGTGATAACATTAAACGTACCAACATTCGAATTATAGGCATCCCAGAAGAAGAAGAAAACAAGAAAGGGTCTGAGAAAATATTTGAAGAGGTTATAGTGGAAAACTTCCCCAACATGGGAAAGGAAATAATTAACCAAGTCCAAGAAGCAAGAGAGTCCCATACAGAATAAACCCAAAGAGAAATACACGAAGGCACATATTAATCAAACTAATGACAATTAAACACAAGGAAAAAATATTAAAAGCAGCAAGAGAAAAGCAACAAACAACATATAAGGGAAAACCCATAGGGATAAGAGCTGACCTTTCTACAGAAACTCTGCAGGCCAGAAGGGAATGGCAGGATATGCTGAAAGTCCTGAAAGAGAGAAACCTACAGCCAAGAATACTCTACCCAGCAAGAATCTCATTCAGATTTGAGGGAGAAATCAAAAGCTTTCCAGACAAGCAACAGTTAAGAGAATTCAGCACCACCAAACCAGCCTTACAACAAGTGCTAAAGGAACTTCTCTAAGTAGGACACACAAGAAAAGGAAAACACCTACAAATACAAACCCAAAACAATTAAGAAAATGGTCATTGGAACACACATGTCAATAATCACTTTAAATGTAAATGGATTAAATGCTCCAACCAAAAGACACAGACTGGCTGAATGGATACAAAAACAAGACCCTTCTATAAGCTGCCTACAAGAAACCCACTTCAGACCAAGGCACACATATAGACTGAAAGTAAAGGGATGGAAAAAGATATTCCATGCAAATGGAAGTCAAAAGAAAGCTGGAGTAGCAATACTCATATCAGACAAATTAGACTTGAAAGTAAAGACTATTAAAAGAGACAAAGAAGGACACTACATAAGGATCAAGGGATCCATTCAAGAAGAACATATCACAATGGTAAATATCTATGCCCCCAATATAGGAGCACCTCAATACATAAGGCAAATGCTAACAGCTATAAAAGGGGACATCAACAGTAACACAATAATAGTGGGAGACTTGAACACCCCACTTACATCAATGGACAGATCATCCAAACAGGAAATAAATAAAGATACACAAGCTTTAAATGACACATTAGACCATCTCGACTTAATTGATATTTATAGGACATTCCATCCAAAAACGACAGACTACACTTTCTTCTCAAGTGCGCATGGAACATTTTCCAGGATAGATCACATCTTGGGTTACAAATCAAACCTCAGCAAATTCAAGAAAATTGAAATCATATCAAGCATCTTCTCAGACCACAACGCCATGAGACTAGATATCAATTACAGGAAAAAAACTGCAAAAAATACAAACACATGGAGGCTAAACAATTCACTATTAAACAACCAAGAAATCACTAAAGAAATCAAAGAGGAAATCAAAAAATATCTAGAAACAAACGACAATGAAAACACAACAAACCAAAACCTATGGGACGCAGCAAAAGCAGTTCTAAGAGGGAAGTTGACAGCAATACAGTGCTACCTTAAGAAACAAGAAAAACCTCGAATAAACAACCTAACCTTACACCTAAAACAACTAGAGAAAGAAGAACAAAGAAACCCCAAAGTGAGCAGAAGGAAAGAAATCATAAAGATCAGAGCAGAAATAAATGAAAAAGAAAGGAAGGAAGCAATAGCAAAAATTAATAAAACTGAAAGCTGGTTCTTTGAGAAGATTAACAAAATTGATAAATCTTTAGCCAGACTCATCAAGAAAAAAAGGGAGAAGATGCAAATCAACAGAATTAGAAATGAAAAAGGAAAAGTAACAATGGACACCTCAGAAATGCAAAATATCGTGAGAGACTACTACAAGCAACTATATGCCAATCAATTGGATAACCTGGAAGAAATGGATACATTCTTAGAAAAATACAATCTTCCAAGACTGAACCAGGAAGAAATAGAAAATATGAACAGACCAATCACAAGTACGGAAGTTGAGGCAGTGATTAAAAATCTCCCAACACACAAAAGCCCAGGACCAGATGGATTCACAGGTGAATTCTATCAAACATTTAGGGAAGAGCTAACACCTATCCTTCTCAAACTCTTCCAAAATATAGCAGAAGGTGGAACACTCCCAAACTCATTCTACAAGGCCACCATCGCCCTGATACCAAAACCAGGCAAAGATGTCACAAAAAAGAAAATTACAGACCAATATCACTGATGAATATAGATGCAAAAATCCTCAACAAAATACTAGCTAACAGACTCCAACAGCACATTAAAAAAATCATACACCATGATCAAGTGGGGTTTATCCCTGGGATGCAAGGATTCTTCAATATATGCAAATCAATCAACATGATACATCATATCAACAAATGGAAGGATAAAAACCATATGATCATCTCAATAGATGCAGAAAAAGCTTTTGACAAAGTTCAACATCCATTTATGATAAAAGTGCTCCAGAAAATGGGCATAGAAGGAAATTACCTCAACATAATAAAAGCCATATATGAGAAACCAAAAGCCAGCATCGTTCTCAATGGGGAAAAACTGAAAGAATTTCCTCTTAGAACAGGAACAAGACAAGGGTGTCCACTCTCACCATTATTATTCAACATAGTTTTGGAAGTTTTAGCCACAGCAGTCAGAGAAGAAAAAGAAATAAAAGGAATCCAAATTGGAAAAGAAGAAGTCAAATTGTCACTCTTTGCAGATGACATGATATTATACATACAAAACCCTATAGACTCTACCAGAAAACTGCTAGCACTAATTGATGAGTTTAGTAAAGTAGCAGGATACAAAATTAATGCACAGAAATCTCTTGCATTCCTATACACTAACAACGGAAGAGCAGAAAGAGAAATTAAGGAAACTCTCCCATTCACCATTGCAACCAAAAGAATAAAATACCTAGGAATAAACCTGCCTAAGGAGGCAAAAGATCTGTATGCAGAAAACTTTAAGACACTGATGAAAGAAATCAAAGATGACACAAACAGATGGAGGGACATACCATGTTCCTGGATTGGAAGAATCAACATCGTGAAAATGACTGTACTACCCAAAGCAATTTACAGATTCAATGCAATCCCTATCAAATTACCAATGGCATTTTTCACAGAACTAGAGCAAGAAATGTTATGATTTGTATGGAAACACAGAAGACCCCGAAGAGCCAAAGCAATCTTGAGAAGGAAAAATGGAGTTGGTGGAATCAGGCTTCCTAACTTCAAACTATACTACAAGGCCATAGTGATCAAGACAGTATGGTACTGGCACAAAAACAGAAAGGACGATCAATGGAATAGAATAGAGAACTCAGAAGTAAGCCCAAACACATATGGGCACCTTATCTTTGACAAAGGAGGCACGAGTATACAGTGGAAAAAAGACAGCCTCTTCAATAAGTGGTGCTGGGAAAATTGGACAGCAACATGTAAAAGAATGCAATTAGAACACTTCCTAACACCATCCACAAAAATAAACTCCAAATGGATTAAAGACCTACATGTAAGGCCAGACACTATACAACTCCTAGAGGAAAACATAGGCAGAACACTCTATGACATCCATCAAAGCAAGATCCTTTTTGACCCACCTCCTAGAATCATGGAAATAAAATCAAGAATAAACAAATGGGACCTCATGAAACTTAAAAGCTTTTGCACAGTGAAAGAAACCATAAACAAGGCTAGAAGGCAACCCTCAGAATGGGAAAAAATAGTGACCTATGAAACAACAGACAAAGGATTAACTTCCAAAATATACAAACAGCTCATGCAGCTTAATACCAAAAAAGCAAATAACCCAATCCACAAATGGGCAGAAGACCTAAATAGACATTTCTCCAAAGAAGACATACAGCTGGCCAACAAACACATGAAAAGATGCTCAACATCACTCATCATCAGAGAAATGCAAGGCAAAGCCACAATGAGGGATCACCTCACACTGATCAGAATGGCCATCATCACAAAATCTGGAAACCACAAATGTTGGAGAGGGTGTGGAGAAAAGGGAACTCTCCAGCACTGTTGGTGGGAATGTAAGTTGGTAAAGCCACTATGGAAAACAGTTTGGAGGTTCCTTTAAAAACTAAAAATAGAACTACCATATGATCCAGTAATCCCACTCCTGGGCATATACCCAAAGAAAACCATAATCCCAAAAGAAATATGTACCATAATGTTTATTGCAGCACTATTTACAATAGCCAGGACATGGAAGCAACCTAAATGCCCATCAAGAGATGAATAGATAAATAAGATGTGCCATATATATACAAGGGAATATTACTCAGCTATAAAAAGGGATGAGATGGAGCTATATGTTATGAGGTGGATAGACCTAGAGTCTGTCATACAGAGTGAAGTAAGTCAGAAAGAGAAAGACAAATATTGTATGCTAACTCACATATATGGAATCTAAAAATTGTACTGATGAACTCAGTGACAAGAATAAGGATGCAGATGCAGAGAATGGACTGGAGAACTCAAGGTTTGGGGGGGGCGGGGGGTGAAGGGGAAGCTGAGACAAAGCGAGAGAGTAGCACAGACATATATATACTACCAACTGTAAAATAGATAGGCAGTGGGAAGTTGTTATATAACAAAGGATGTTCAACTCGAGGATGGAAGATGCCTTAGAGGACTGGGATGGGGAGGATGGGGGGGGAGTCGAGGGAGGGTGGGAATATGGGGATATGTGCATAAAAGCAGATGATTGAACTTGGTGTACCCCCTGAAAAGATAATAAATAAATTAAAAAAAAAAAGAAAAAAAAAGTATATTTCATCACCATTTTATTAGTTAAATGAGGCTGCTATAACAATTTACCATTAACTCGGTGGCTTAAGACAGCAGAAATTTATTCTTTCATGGATCTAGAGGTCATAAGTCTGAATTCAGTATCACTGGGCTGAAATCAAGGAGGTTTGGAGCTCTTCTCCCTTTGGAGGCTCCTGAGGAGAATACATTCCTTGCCTCTTGCAGCTTTTGGTGGCTGCTGGCATTCCTTGGCTTCTGGCTGCATCACTCCTATCTTCAAGGCCAGCATTTTCAAAGCTCTCTCTTTTCTGTCTTCATTCCACCTTTTCCTGTGTGTTGTCAAGTGTTCTACTACTTCCCCTCCTATCAGGATACATGTAATAGTATTTTGAGCCCACCCTGATATTCCAGGATAATCTCCCCATCTCAAGATCCAATCACGTTTATAGACACCCTGTTTCCATGTAAGGGATCACTTACAGGTTGCAGGGATTAGGATTTAATATCTTTGAGGGACCATTACTCAACTTACCACAACCACTTTTAGGGCAAATTTCTCGGTTTTGAGAACTGTTTCTTAAACTATATTAATATGCTCCTATTTCAATCTCAATCCTCTGACACAAAAGTCAACACTCTTTTCTAATTTGTCCAAAATTCAAGAGGCATATCTGATAGTGGGTGTGAGTTTCCATCAGCTAAAGTTTGGAATTATATACCCATAACTCAAACATTACCCAATAAGCTCTCCCGTCTCCAGCAAATGATGAGGCGATAAAGAGACTGCCCTCTATTAAGGCTGTTCTGCATTTGTTAGAAGAAATACATCAAGACATTTTTCTTATTACTCAGCATGTCATTCTTGACTATAGAAATTGAGCTTGCTACATTTTATAGTGGAACAATGCCTCAAACAAATGTGTCTCAAATGTCTACAATGAGTCTAAACTAAAGTCTGGAAAGACAAAATTTTATTTGAGTGATTGTTATATCCACATCTACATCTACACTTATTTTATTATCATCATTGTAATTTTAAATCACAGAATATTCTCCAGGGATTTAGGAAGTTGAAGTAAAAAAATAGATTTCTGCTCTGTGATGAAAGTCATGAAGTGTGTGTCCAACAAGGCTTGGAATGTTGCTCGACTACTTTGGAAGCCATTTTAGGCAACCTAGAAGCCATCTTAACATTAGCATTCTCTCTGCACCTGACATTGCTTTTATAGGTGTACCCACTTCACAAAGTCAAATCAGCAATGGTTTTTCAACCCCTAAAGTCCCCTGCGAAAGCCCCCTAGTACTTTAACTTTGATGAACATAGGACAGAGTCTACCAAATGGAATGGCCTTTGTGATTACAAAGTGGTGATTGGGGAGATTTGAATATGAAAATATGAAGTGCTATGATTCCTTTCTTTTTTTTAATTTTTTTAAATTTTTAAAATATTTATTTACTTTCTTTTCTTATTTACTTTCTTTTCTCTTTTTCTCAACAAAACAAGACTTATTTTTTTCCAAAGTCTTCTTACCAATTCTATAGGGAAAAATTTGTGCTTTGGTGGAAAACTACACATTTCTATAACATACCCTTTATCCTTATCAAATTCTGATTAAATGGGAACTATTTTACAACTTTATGAGTTGCAGGTAACTGATAGGAATACAAAATATTTTTTGTCTGTACACATGCAAATGAATTCTGTCCAGTGGAGGGGCAGCCCTCCCCACTCTCCAGAAAAATCAATTTCACTTCCATGTATACATTTGTTTCAATATCTGTAATCTACAAATTTATCTATTCATTGGATTCATTTTTAGATCGGTTGTAACATTTGCCTGTTTCTCTCACTATGAGTCAAACAAAATCTTTAATGTGTTCATATTTATATATAGTACCTGGTTTTCATTTTTTTAAAAAATCTTCTCAGGGAGGTGGATTTCTGAAATGGTTAAGTGAAGACCTTAGTGAAATTGCTCTCCCTCTAAGACAATGAAAATACAGGCAAAACACCTAAAATCAACCATTTTCTAACCCTGGAAATTAACCAAAGAGTCTACTAAAACTCATCTATGCAAAAAAAAAAAAAAAAAATTACTGCACCTCAGTGAGATAATGGGTTATCTGATATTTTACCTTAGGGTTGTTCCCATCCCTTTTCACCAGCTCAGTGGCATCCTAGCCAAAATTTTACAACATTGCTGACAGTGGAGAAATCTGACCTCTTGTGGAATTTGAGTAAAACCATAATCCAAGAAAACGGTGAACAGTCTGTCCAAAATTTCAGCGCCCTAGAAAAATCTCTGTGCCCAGAGTATATTGGATCTTTGATTTGACTCATTGCTCAACTTAGCTAAGGCCTATCTCCAAGGCACTTCCAACACAGTAACAAACTTCTAGAAGCAACTGCTATGGTTGTGATTTCAGTTATGGAAAACATGAACCTCACCTAGAATTTAAAAGGAACTACTAGAGAGTAGATGGCAATAGAGGAGTCTGACATATTTCTGAGGATCTAAAAGGCCATGTGCATGAACAAATCTGGGTGCATGACCAGGAAATACGTAGGAAAGGAGAAAGTTCCAGTCACTCATCTCCAGCTGACCTTGAGGAAGAAGTAAAACTATTTCTATTTGCAAGTGACATGATCTTGTATATAGAATATCCAAAGAAATTCATTAAAAACTATTAGTACTAATATTCAAGTTCAAATTTGTGCCTGGATATAAGCTCAAAGCACAAAAATTAATTGTATCTCTAATACACAAGCCACAAATAATCCAAAAATGAAAGTAAGAAAACAATCTCACTTATAATAATAGCAAAACATATAAAATAAATAGGAATAAAATTTTTAAGTGCAATGTTTGTACACTGAAAATTATAAAATGTTACTGAAAGAAATTAAAGATCTAAATAAATGGAACACCATCTTATATTCATGGATGAGAAGACCACATTGTTAAGATGTAATACTCAGCAAATTCATCTACCAATTCAGTGTAATCCTTTTCAGAGTTTAGCTGATTTTCTTGCAACACCTGACAAAATGATTCTAAAATTCATATAAAAATTCAAGGGACTCAGAATAGCCAAAACAATCTTGAAAAAGAAAAACAAAGTTAGAGAACTCGCACTTCTCATTTTCAAAACTTATTTACAGTAATCAAGACAATGTAGTGCTGGCATAAGATTAGACATATAGATCAAAGGAATGAAATAGACAGTCCAGAAAGAAATCTTTACATTCACACCCAACGAGGGTGCCAAGACAATTCAATGGGCAAAGGACAGTCTTTTCAACAAACAGTGCTTGGAAAACTGGATGCTCACAGTCAAAAGAATGAAGTTGGACTCTTACCTTACACCAAATAAAAATATTAACTGAAAATGGATTACAGAGCTAAATAGAAGAGTTAAAACTATCAAACTAGAAGAAAACTTAGGAATAAATCTCTGTGATCTTAGGTTAGGCAATGGTTTCTTCGATATGACGTGAAAAACACAAGCACCAAAAGAAAGTAGATAAATTGGACTCATCAAACTTAAAAAGGATGCTGTTCAGCATGTAAAAAGACAACCACAGAATGAAAGTACTTGAAAGTGCATATGACAAATGTCTTATATACAGAGTATATAAAAAATTCTTAATAAATCAATAACAGAAAGACCATCTGCTATAGATTGAATATCTGTGCCTCTCCTCCAAATTCATATGTTTAATCTTAATGCCAATGTAATGGTATTTGGAAGTGGGGCCTTTGGGAGATGTTTAAGTCATGAGGGCAGAGCCCTCATGAACAGAATTAGTGCCTTCCTGAAGAGAGCCCAGAGGGTTCCCTCACCCCTTCTGCCATGTAATGCATAGAAGACAGCCTTCTAAGAACCAAGAACAGGTTCTCACCAGACACCAAATCTGCCAGTGACTTGATCTTGGTCTTCCCAGCCTCCAGAACTGTGAGAAATAAATTTTTATCATTTATAAGACACTCAGTCTATGGTATTTTTGTTATAGCAATCTGAATTGGCTGAGATATAACCCAATTTAAAAATGGGCAAAGAATTTGAACAAACATTTCTCCGAATAAGATATAAATGGCAAATAATCACATGGATGAATGTTCTACATCATTAATCACTAGGAAAATACAAATTAAAACCATTTCACACAGATTAGAATGGCTAAAAAGACAGATGATAAATGTTGATGAGAAATGGAGTGTTGGGGAGAAATTGGAACCCTTATACATTGCTCGTGAAAATGTAAAACAGTGCAGGCATTTTAGAAAACAGTCTGGAATTTCCTCAGAATGTTAGCTACAGAGTTATCATAAGACCTGGCTATGTCAATGGTACATAGATACCCAAGAGCAATTAAAACATATGGCCACACAATGAATATTCATAGCAGCATTATTTATAATGGCTAAAAAGTGGGAAAAAAGCTAAATGTCCATCAACTGATGAATGGATAATCAAAATGTGGCATATTCATGCAATAGAATATTTCTTAGCAATAAAAAAAATGAATTATGCACTTTTTATGCTACATGCTGCAAAATGAATGAGTTTTGAACATATCATGCTAAAGGAAAGAAACCAGTCACAAAAGACCACACGTTGTATAATTTCATTTATTTGAAATGTTCTGAATAGGCAAATCCATGGAGGCAGAAAATTGAATAGTAGTAGTTCCTCAGTTGGGGAATGAGGACAGATTGCTAATGAATATAGGTTGGGGTTTCTTTTGAGGGGTTTGTAAATGTTCTAAAATTAGACTTTAGTTGATGGTTATACAACTCTGAATATTCTAAAAACCGCTGAACTGAGGCACCTGAAAAGCTGCTCAGCATCACTAATATTAGAGAAATGCAAATCAAAATGACAATGAGGTATCACCTCACACCGGTTAGAGTGGGCATCATCAGAAAAATCTACAAACAGTAAATGCTGGAGAGGGTGTGAAGAAAAGGGAACGCTCTTGCACTGTTGGTGGGAATGTAAATTAATACAGCCACTATGGAGAAGAGTATGGAGGTTCCTTGAAAAACTATAAATAGAGTTACCATATGACCCAGCAATCCCACTACTGGGCATATACCCAGAGAAAACCATAATTCAAAAAGACATATGCACCTCAGTGTTCACTGCAGCACTATTTACAATAGCCAGGTTTTGGAAGCAACCTAAATGTCCATCAACAGATGAATGGATAAAGAAGATGTGGTACATATGTACAACGGACTATTACTCAGCCATAAAAAGGAATGAAATTGGGACATTTGCAGAGACATAGATGGACCTAGAGACTGTCATATGGAGTGAAGTAAGTCAGCAAGAGAAAAACAAATATCGTATATTAACGCATATATGCAGCATACAGAAAAGTGGTACAGATCAACCGGTTTGCAAGGCAGAAATAGAGACACAGATGTAGAGAACAAACATATGGACACCAAGGAGGGAAGTGGGGTCGGGGGGGTGGGATGAATTGGGAGGCTGGGATTGCCATATATACATTACTAATAAGAAAAAAGATATCAAATTGTACACTTTAAAAAAACAAAACACTGAACTATAAGACAAACAAACATGCAAACCCAGTTAGTAGTAAATAACAACAGAAACAATGACAAATGCTTGCGAAAACTCAGCCCAATACCACGATATTTTAAACAGTTGAGAAAAAGCAGAAACTGTCTCTCAGGGCATGAAGGGTGAAATCATCTAATACAAGTCCAAGCACCCAGGGGGTGTCCGTTAAATCTAAATTGATGTTTCCAAGTCCCTTGATCTGGCAAGATCCTCCTGAGATCATAACATCCATCCCTCTGTGCCATAAAGCCAACCAGATAAGAGGGCCATTTTCAGTGCTGCATTTAAAGCCGTACAAAAAACAGTTTCACAGTCTCTTCTGGTATGGCCCCTGGATCCAAGTGGGATGCTAAGTGGCAGGGGCAAGTGGTTTTTCTCTGCGCCTTTGTAATCATGACATCAAGCGCTCTGATAAGCAGCTCTTGGTAAGACATGGAGGTAGGACGATAGAGGTCTAGCTAAATGCTTCAGAGGAGAGTGTTCAAGACAGTGAGTGAAGTTTAGAAGATGCAAGAAAGAGAGGATAAAGCCAACAGCAGGCAGATGGAGTACTGAACAAGAGACAAAGAGGATAGAATAGTGACAGAAGGATAAAAGGATAAGTCAGAGAAATTTTTGATAAGGCTGAAAAGAGGAAAAACGAAGCAAAGATGAAAGGAAAAAAGAGAACAAAGAAGTCTTTTCTTTTAACACTCCTACCTTTCTTTTCCCCCAAATATTGATAAATATGGGGCAAAACAAGACATCTGGCCCTTCCGTATGCTCTTTGCTCCACCAGAAGAGGCACTTTAAAATGCAGTACTCAAAGTGATGGAAAAATATACAGTAAAGTTGGGTTAGCAATGGAGTAGTCCAATCCTGTATCATACAGTAATTCTAGAATACCAGGTGAATTGCTTAGTATTTTTTCACAAGTTGGCTAAACAATAAATACAAACTATTTTCTTCTATTGAATTCATGAAATTGATGGTAAAAATAAGCATACAAAATAAAGCAAAAATTGCATATGGTAAAATTGGTTATTGACTAAAAATTGACAAAAGCAAAACTTTTTTATAAAATTTCTCTCTGCAGAATTTGATTTAGAATAAATGGACTTGGTAGATAGAGTGTCCGTATAAAACAAAATTTCCAGTTGTGGATGCTATAATTGTTGATATGAATAAAAAAAAACTTGATTAGCAAGAACTCATTTTCATTGAAAATCTTACATGGAAAATAATGATCCTGATGAGAATAATTTCAGCAAAATAAAAATGAACATTAAAAAATTAAGTATGATTTGAGTGCTAGGTAGGAAGTTGATTAAGGAATTAAACTGACCTAGTGGTAAAAAGGAGTCTTCTCGGTGCAGATTTCTTTTGTTGAGTACATTCTTCTCCATGTGCTCTGGATGCATTTCTGAATGTGTGTGTGCTGACACGTAACGAGCCCCTCAGCATCTATTTCTGAGGAAGCTTGATTTAGTTACTCTTCTGATAAATAGTGTAAATTTAAGAGAATAAGCAGCTCTTCTTCCCTGGGCTTGGCATGAGGAAGGAGCAGATGATCTGATAGATTTTATTGCCTCTAATTTTGGTGACTAATATAGAGGTTCTGTTTTGAAAGCACCCAGATCTGGCTCCATTCTGGTTTAGCCAAGAACAAATGTGGAACAAAATGTACTCTTTCCCAAGAGCCAGGCTCTCAGAACTCTCCTAAGGATAATTTTGAAAGGCATAAGCAAACCAAGAATAGTTCAGAGTGGCCATGAAGCTTGCCAAAGGCTTAAAGAAAATCGAAATGACCTAATTAAATTCAGACAGGGGGGCTAACAGAAGTCCTTAAATGTCAAAATGAGGGTCTCTTCCTATTCCCTGTCTTCAGATTTCCCTATGGATGGACCACCACTGGAGAAATAGTCCTGTCTTTTGCTCGTGCCCTCTCTTACTTTTCTTTATGTGATTGGTAAATTGAAAGAAGGAACAGGGAGTCCTCCACTTAGCTCCCTCCTCTAACTCTTTGAAAGCCAGCTTTCCCTCCAGGAAGATGCTATCTGTGCTTCTTGTTGCTATAAGATTTACAGGGGCACATACCACTCCTGTTACTATTTCCATGTCAGGAACACAATGATTTTTCTACCTCTGCCTCATGAACAGATTGATAAATCTGTCACATTTTGGTGTATAGAATTCATAAGTCCATTTGTCACATACATGTCATTCTCTAATCCAGATTTTTGTCTCAAATAAAGCTGATATTTTGATGATTATCCTGACTCCCATTTGTTAGACGACTTCACACTCGGGCAGGGAAGAGAAGAAAGTGATTTATTGACTGCCTTAATTCCAACATACACCCCACTTTTTCCTCTTTACCTAGTTCCTTCCCTGGAAACTTGCGGAATTTGTTTATGGGGTGTGTGTGTGTGTGTTGTTTGTTTGTTTGTTTGTTTTTCTCTTTGGGGGCAAAAAAATAAAAGCAGGATTTGGGGTGCAATTAGCATTTTGGAGGTCTTGTAGAAATGAAAAGCCACAGGCTTCTTTAAATTTTGAGGACACAGGGGCTTCCCTAGTGGCGCAGTAGTTAAAAATCTGCCCGCCAATGCAGGGGACACAAGTTTGAGCTCTGGTCCAGGAAGATCCCACATGCCGCGGAGCAACTGAGCCCGTGTGCTGCAACTACTGAGCCCACGCACCACAACTACAGAAGCCGGCACACCTACAGCCTGTGCTCCCCAGCAAGAGAAGCCACTGCAATGAACAGCCTGTGCACCACAATGAAGAGTAAACCCTGCTCTCCACAACTACAGAAAGCCCACGTGCAACAACAAAGACCCAATAAATTAAAAATAAAATAAAATAAATAAATAAATAAATAAATAAATTTATTAAAAAAAATTTGAGGACAAAATTCTAAGGAAAAAAGAAGAGAGAGATGGAAAATTACAAGAACCTGAAGTAGGTGGGGCAGGAGACATGTGTTTACCAGGAACAGGCTTATTTCATGCAGGAAAGACATTTTATTTATTTTTTAAATTAATTTATTTATTGGCTGTGTTGGATCTTCATTGCTGAACGCAGGCTTTCTCTAGTTGCGGCAAGGGGGTCTACTCTTCGTTGTGCTGCCTGGGGTTTTCATAGTGGTGGCTTCTCTTGTTGTGGAGCACGGGCTCTAGGCACGTGGGCTTCAGTAATTGTGGCACACGGGCTCAGTAGTTGTGGCTTGTGGGCTCTAGAGTGCAGGCTCAGTGGTTGTGATGGACACGGCATGTGGGATCTTCCTGGACCAGGGCTCAAACCCGTGTCCCCTGCATGGGCAGGCAGATTCTTAACCACTGCACCACCATCAGAAAAGTCCCAGGAAGGATATTGTAAATAAATAGGACATATTTTAACATGTAATCTGCGGGTGATGTAAAATAACAACATTATCTTGAATAAATTTCCTCTTGAAATCTCACAGCACACCCATATATTTGTGTGTGTATGAAATTGATCTCAGATTTGGAAAATTGGTTTGAACTTCATAAGACTTAACTTTTAAATAGAATGGGCATTATTCATAGCATTATTACCCAGCAAACAAGTTGCTAGGTTTTCCTTTATCCCCAGCACCAGCACCAGTCGTATTCAATAACGTAATGGAAAATACTCTGCAAGGGACGTGTATATACCCCAGGGACTAAATTTCTGCTTATACGTGTCTTCACCGTTAACATCAATAAACGTCTAAAATTGTTACAGCAATTCAATACAGAAAAGAGTACAAAATCTTTGAGAAACAAAGGGAGAGCTCTGAAATATGAAAATGAAGAGTGCTTCTCTGGCTACACAGAGTGGCCCAAGAGGAAATTGTAAAGTGGGTGAAGTTTGTCTCACAGCTGTTGCTTCCTCTGAGTTCCCCTCCTTAAGTATTTTATAATCTCACACCACCCTTTCAGGACTTTGAACTTGGCCTCTCTTGGCCAAGACAAGAGGAAGAAAGCTTTTCCCCAAACACTTCAGTCCTTTCCACCTACTTCTACACGTCCTTCAGGAATTAGCTGAAAGGTTTCCTTCTCTGAGTTAGAGAACCTGCTCTCTGTTTCTACAATGTCCTGTGCATACCCAAACAGGAAAATAGAAGGGATACCTTAGCCCAAAGGATAAACTGTGGCTTTAACCTTTGTGGGTGAAGGAACAGTGTGTAGCTTCTCACAACCCCACAATCACTGCTGACGCACGTGTCTGCTCTGCCTTTACCAGGTCTAGCCTCGCTCTGTTTTTCCATTTCAAGCTGAGAGAAATCGAGAGATAAAAGCCCTCTGCATGGATATACCGATCCATAAGAAGAGCATCCCTAGTCACGGAAAATCCTCCAACTGTTTTAACCTATATCTAATGCAAAGTGTCATTGAGATTACTAACAGGTACAGAACCAATTAACTGATTTGAATTTTATCATTGTCACCGGTATTGTCAACAGACACTTAATGAGTATCCCCAGAGCACTGCACGTTGCACTTGATGCTAAGAGCTCATCTTCTTTCCCCTGGAGAACATTTTAATGAACAATGAAATAGCTGAAAACTAGACATGAAAGAGGAAAGGCTACAGAAATAAAAGGAATTAATAATTGGTCCCTAAGTAAAGAGCTTCCTGGACTTTCCTCATTTCTTCTTAATATTGGCCGTTATAAGTTATTCAAATATAGAAAGAAATCTATTTATACACACAAACTGAATGGAGAGAGAGATGATGATGCTATAGATTGAATGTTTGTGTTCCCCCCAAAACTCATATGTTAAAAATCCAATGCCCAAGATGACGATATTAAGAAGTGGGACCTTTGGGAAATAATTAGAGCATGAAGGCTCTGCCTTCATGAATGGGATTAGTGCTCTTATAAGAGAGGTCCCAGAGAGGTGGCTAGCCTATCTTGCCATGTAAGAACACAGCAAGAAAGCGTTGTCTATAAACCAAAAATTGGATCCTCTTCAAATGTCAGGTCTGCTGGCATCATGATCTTGGACTTCCCAGCCTCTAGAACTGTGAGATATAAATGCTGTTTATAAGCCACCCAATTTATGGTACTTTTGTTATAGCAGCGTGAAAGAGCTAAGACAGATAATGTTGGTGGCGATGATGCTGTTGATGATAGATATGGATAGATATAAACCACAGGCAAATGTACATAAAGATCTGTAGTCTAGACAGAGATATATTTATGATACACCTATGTGCACAGATCTTTATCTAGACCTATGTATATAAGGAGATATGTGTCTAAAAAATCTTATTAGCAGCTCTTTATATATTTAATAAGAAGCACACAATAATTTTTATTTTACTGATTAAAATTGATTGACTGGCATTAAAAATTTTCCTCAAACATCACTTGAAATTCCTAAGTCAAATATGAGCTCTATGGTTAGAGGACAACAGTCTTGGATAAAATCCAAACAAGAGCGATAACCTTGACTGGGGAAGTGAGTGAAGAAATTTTAAAGCTAAATACAAATAGCTGAGGAAAGATGTAAGCCTAGATCTAATTTAATTTGTGATCCCCAAAGTAGTATGCACTTAGTTAACCTAGTACAAATGAATTCTCCAAAAGGGCTTTATTTTTAGCCTGAATAATGGGAAGTGAATAAGCCCAGAACATGTAAAGATGTGAACCACTGGTTAATAAAAGAGTTTTCCCAAGCAGTATGTTATCACTGAACACATTTTAAACAAAACAGATTGACACAGATCACATTCCTAGGATACAACATAGTGATACCTGACTAATGTACCAGATAACTGAAAAAGCTTCAGACCTAATGTGTGATACATTTGTCTATTCATTTAAGTATCGGGTTGGCCAAGAAATTTGTTTGGGTTTTTCCATAAGATGATATGGCAAAACCCAAAGGAACTTTTTGGCTAACCCAATAGCATGTTGTTTTGTTTAAGGTCGGGTCTATTTAAGGACTGTTCAAAGAATGAGAGTGATGCCTAAAGCCGGGATAGGTCATAGAAGACATCATCATGAGATACAAATGTTTGAGCTGATTCTGGAAGAGAAAAGGGCCAACAGGAGCAGGAAAACCTGGAGGAGTGCCCAGCATTGTTGGAAAGAAAAATATTTCAGACAATGGGAATGGAATTAACAAATGCCCTGAGGCATGAGACAGCTCAGTTTGTTGAAGAAACCGAGAAGAGTTAAGAGTGGCTAGATTATAGAGCACATGAGGGAGTGTAACATCAGAGTCTGAAAAACTAAACATCCAACCCTAAAGTCCCTGAGTATCCACAGGCCTAAGAATCCCATCGTTAGTGATAGAAATCACGTGACACGCCTCACCCCTCCCCCTCACAATTGTACACTATTTAATATCTGGTATTTTCACCTCTGTTAACAATGGAACATTCATCAAAAGCTGAATATCAGCTGATAAACAAAAAACTGCCTTGGTTGTAAAATTACATAAACAATTTAGGTTAGAAAACATATATATACATATATATATAAATCCCTAACGAAAGCGGTCTTCCATTTTTACCAAATTCCCTTTTCTGTCTACCAAGGAAGCAACCTCATTTTAAGCCCCGGTAGTATTCTGTCTTTGCCACAGAAGAGGGAGAGAGAAAAAGATAAATTTCTAGACATGGTTTTGCACACAAATGGCAGACATAGGTTTCTAAAGGACGGTTTCCAACCTGTTAATAGTTTTCAATACACACCAGCTGCAATGCATGAAAGGGATAAATATTCATGGCACAAAGCATTTATATGTATCAAATGTATATTCATGAACAAATGGCTTCCCCTGCCTTTAATAGTGTTTGCTGTGCAGTCAGTGAAGAATGGACCAAGCTTCCCCCGGCTGCTACTGCTGAGTCTCTACCGCTGCATCTCCTGAATGCTAGTTCTGCAGTGGTTACAGACAGGACAATAGCTGTGGGGACAAAAAAAAAAAAAAAATGTGTCCAGAATCTCTCTCCACTCGTTCCAGATTGGGTAGCAGCCCCTCCCTGCATCAGATATTAACAGCAAATTCTAAATGGCTGCCAACTTATTTTTCAGGAAGAAGCATTATATAGTCAAGCCTTGTGTGGCCATATGTGCATGGTAATATCCATGGTTGACCATCCTCTTTCCAATATGCTTTGTCACAGTACTGCTCTCCCAATGGACTTGACTCAGAACACTGGGAAGGGAATTTACATACATTGAATGGCACTCTCAGGTGATCGTGAGCGTCCAGTTGTCCTGCCCTCAGTCAGAGCGTTCTGTGCAGCGTGAAGCAGAAGAATGACAGTGCAAACTGTTCAACAGAAGTCTTTGTTATTCCGTAAGGTTTGGTGGATGGCGTGTGCTTTCGAAAATTGGCATGTTGTTTGATAAAAAGTGTTGTTTTCTCCATTAATTTCTCCAGGAGGGAGGCAAGAATAGAATCAAGTGAGGAACTGTGCCTTTTGTTGAACAAGAATAAGGAGCCATTATAAGGTTTTAGGGCACTGAACAAAGCTTGCTAAAAATAAAAAATAATCATAATCATAAAGTGAAAATGTTTAAATTGTATCATGCAGGCAAAGGAGCTTGTCAGCTTTGCAGACAGGGTGTCCTTGTTCTGTCTCTCAATTCTTTTTGGTCAGCTCCCAGCCCTCCTTTACAGGGTCACAAGAAAATTCCGACCCTATCAAACATGCCAACTTTCCCCTTTCTCTCTCTTAGCATTTGCTGTCGATCCACTCTAAGAGATGAGCTTTTAAGACCATTATGATACACTGAAAATAGGATTGGATACCGTTCCCTCCTACACATTTTTATAAGGATACTAGCTGTATCTGAATTTTAGTTTGCAAAGTTAAATTACACCCAATTCTTCTTAGTAATTTATACAATATATTGCATCAGAATCCAAGTGGTAACCTACTATGAAATGGGAAAAGATTTTAGCTCTTTGTGTTGTAAGACTGAGATTGCATATAATAAACAGTGAGGAGGCAGCACCTTACTGGATATGTCAAGGTTCCAGAAACATCATGAATTGTAGCTGTACTTGGCTAGAATGACATCATACCTCACTATAAATTATATAGTTTCAGTGTTTAAAATATAGTTTCAGTACTTAAAACTGAAGCCAATTTTGCCTTGGATTGCATTATGAAAATCAAACCTTGCGTAAGGAAATGTCTTCGAAATTTACATAAATAAATAGAGGAGACTCTCTAAAGAGTGATGAATCCCTGAAGACCTCTGATTAATTCCCTAGATCTCTCCCACTTCTAATTATACAATTCAGGCATGTTGTTATCATCTTCTTCCCCTGTCTCAATGAAGAACTTAGTATATGTGTCAGGTTCCTCTGTACCAACTTTGTACATCCTTACTAATGAAGAGCAGTCCATATCGTCATTTAATGCCACACCACAATTGTTACTTTATCAGAAGTAAAAATAATATAAAAGGCATAGGAATTAATCTCATCTAATTTGTCCATTTATTTGAATTACATCTTCCATGCCTATCATGTTCTGGGACTGTGCTATTTGCTATAGATACAGCATTTCTCTCAAGATGTGTTTAGTCTGACAGAGAAACCAAATGAAGTATCCATACAGTTAGAATGCAGTGTGCTAAGTGCTGCAGCACAAGAAGTATAGGATGCTATGGGATTTGGAGAGTTTAAGACACTCACCAAAGGTCCTGTAACAAGAAAGCAGTAAAGCCTGGGTTTGACTCAATTTTTCCCGGATCTTAACACTGTACATACTGCTTATATGAAACACTGATTTAGCTGTGTCTGACCTCTCTTATATAGAGCAGCTACTTGAGACCAGCCATAGGAAATTCTCTCCCATGGCTCTTAGGTAGAATTAGAATCATGTCACATGGGGCTGATCTCAGCCACAAAGCAGGAAAAGCCGAGAAGTAAAAAATAGGAAATCTCATGACTCATTTAGTGAGGAAAACAGGAACGGCAGAAACGCTCTGGCTGCAGGTGGGGCCTGTTCCTGTTCCTATTATGTTCTTGACCCTCCTTTGGTCTTGGGGCCCAGCTAACTGCTCTCTGCATGAATGCAAGGACTGGTGAGTCCACTCCACCAGTTCATGGACCCATGGGGAAACTGCTACCACTGCTCTCTATGGCTACACTTGATAGGAAGCTGTTTTCTTGGGGAGGTTGGGGTGCTGGCCCAGACCCAGCCTCCCATTGGCTCCACTGCTTGGTATTCCCCGCTCTGCTATCTGTTGGGGTCCATACTGGAATCCCTGTCATATCTCTGCCACCCTCCCTCCCTTCCACAAGTTAGTGGTTAGATTCTCCATCAATTTTTAGTCTCCTACCAACCATGAGACCTTAGGATAAGGTAATAAACTAATCATGGCACAGAAACTAAACACAACATCTCATAATGTTGCACAATTCTGGTCAGCCTCAGAACCACCTCCCAAGAGCCTGGATGTGGGGAATGACTTCTTCCCTTTGGCCAACATTTTCTGACTTAAGAGGAGCGGCAGGAAGGAAGGGAAACTAGGATGTGGGACTATAAGCCAAGTACCGTGCTGGGCATCTTCTAATACTTTACTTCATCAACAACTCAAAATAACCCTTGCAGGCAGGTATTACTGATTGAGAAAAAGAAGCAGTGAGGTTAAATATCATTCTGAGATCATGAAGCCAATAGATGCCAGATGGAAAATTTAAACTAAATCATATGCCACTCCCACTACTGGTGCTTGCCTCTGCAGACAGATGTGTCCTGACTCTCAAGCTGAAAGAGAGGACGAATGCACCTTTCTGTAGAAACTGAAAAGCAGCTTGATGTACCTTTTCTGCTCTAAATGCGGAGCAATAATAGACCAAATACTGAAAAAGAAAAGAAAAAAAAAGACATAAAACTTCATTGAAAAACTGCTCATGTAACACAAGGAGTTCAGTGCCTCTGAGTCACTAGGACTAACAGAGGGTCTGGAACTAGGCTCCCCCTCCCCAGCTCCTGGCAAAACTGTTGCCCACTTCTCCCTGGAGCTATCCCTGTAGGGAAACCATTAACTTGGGGAAGGAAAGGTGGTGGCCCAGACGCAGCCTCCCACTTCTTCTGTTAACCCGATTTGCAAAGTCCCCTATATCACCCAGCCCGGGATCCTTTTGTAAGTGGTGGCTCTGGATTGGGAACCCAGGGGCCAGGGAGGGGCGTCAGCTAAGGCTAGATGGGAGCATTAAGCACAGAAATAAAGGGAAAGAAAAACACTGAAATGGGTAGTTTCTGTGATTAGTTCAGTGTGATTACTTTACCCTAGGACATAATGCATTGGTACTAAACTAATAACAGATTAAGAATCTAAGCTCTAACATATTCTGAGTCCTAAAAACTTACTTCTATAAATGACTTTTAGAACTTAATTTTGTTATTTGAGAATTTATAGGCCTTTCATTTTATCCATATGTGTATTTATATGTTTTGTATTTAGTACATAGTTATACATGTATGTATTTTACACATAAATTTTATATATATACATGTATAATAAATATACATAAGTAAATATGTACATATATAAACATATATATAATTTATAAAATTAGCTAACCTTAGAGAATTCTAAATAGAATTTGAAATTGAGAAGGTGTGAAGGTACTTAAGATCACTCATATTGGAAATTTGCCACTGTAATTCTTGCAGTCACCTACACGTACAGATGAAAATCTTAGTTTTTCATTATTGGGACAGGAGAAGTTGGCTGTTGCATTTAGGACACTTTTACATAAAATGAATAAGAACATTGCAGCTTCTACACGGATATCCTGAGCCAGTGCTCGTTGTTCACAGTCTACTGACCACCATTCAGGCACCAGGAATTCTGTGCAAGATGGGCCTTGATGCCTCAGTGCAGTGGGAGCAAAGCTCTCACTTATAGGGTGTATTAGGTTCTCCAAAGAAACAGAACCAACAGGAATATACAAATATATAGACAGAGATTTATGATGAGGAAGTAGTTCACGTTATTATGGAGGCTTGGTGATTGGTTCAGGTGATTATGAAAAGTCCCACAGTTAGCCTTCTGCAAGCTGGAGGCCCAGGAAAGCCAGTGGTGTCATTCCAGTCCAAACCCAAAGGCCTAAGAACCGGAGCCAAGGTAAAAGCGCAAGTCTGCGTCCAAAGGTCCAAGAACCAGGAGCACTAATGTTCAAGGGCAGGAAAAGATGCATGTGCCAGGTCAGGTAGAGAGCAAATTTGCCCTTTTTCTTCCTTTTTGTTCTGTTCAGGTCCTCAGTGGTTTGGATGATGCCTAATCACAGTGGCGAGGGTGATCTTTACTCAATCTACTGTTTCACATACGAATATCTTGCAGAAACACCCTCACGGACACACCTAGAAATAATGGCAGTTTTTTGTTTTTTTTTTAAGTATCAAGATATTCTTTATCTATACTAACAGGAGAGTTTTGTGAACAGTGGTCAGATCTGTATTTAGGAAAGCAAATAAGCTGATGTTTCACACGCTGCAACGTTTAGAGGCCAATGTTTGCAGGTGAAAGTGCCGAGAAATCCCCCACAACTTACGTGCTAAACTGATGACTGAGAAATAATGTTTTACCAGCTATTTCAGCATCCTTTAGCCCAGTCAAGTTAACACCTAAAATTGCCATCTCACAGGGAAATTTTTTAACTTTTAAAAGCAAATTCTCACATGGCTGTAAGTTACCTGACTATAGTGTATTTACACACCTGTTTCAAATGGCCAATGGAATTGCTCAGAGCTACCATCCTGACAGCACTCCTTCATGGTGAAAATTCATCTCTATAGGAAGTATCTGCCTTTGGTCACCTAGGCTCAAGCCTAATCAATTTCTCACTGAAACATACCTCTAGCTTGTAAGGATGCTGGGTTTACTGTGAGCAGAATGGTTTACAATATGATTTTTGCTTCACTGAAACACGTAACTCAGAAGATACAGGAAAACTGCCGAGTGGATTCGAGCTGACATTTCTTGTTTCCACATCATAGGAACCAGAAGCAAGAATGTTTATATGCTTTTCCCATGTCTTAAAAGTCCATGAAAATATAAAAAAGAAGCAAACACAGCCAAACACAAAGACCAAAATTGGTATTAATTAATTGGTTTTAATTAATGAATCCTATAAACATGCCCTTGAGTAGGAAGGCATGACCAGCTAGGGGCAGGTATGTGCCTTTGGAACAAAAGCTTTCCCGATGAAGGCTGGCATAGGTATTTGTCCTCAGTGGGTGTGACAATGACTTTTTAGAAATAGCGGCTACAAAGGCCTGAGGGAACTGATGTCAATCTTCATGTCCCATCATGCCACTCCCCATTTTGAAAACTCCATTGTTAGAAAGGCACAGTAAGCAAGCAGTTCTTCAGGCAGACTCAGGTCATGGTAAAAGGACCAACTGGAGCAGGTGTAGAAGGTAAATCCCCCTAGCTCTATTGTGGAAGCTCATCCTTCTCCTGTTTCCAAGTGGGGGTGGGATGCCCCACCTCCGAGCCAAGCTAGCAGCAGGTGTCAAAGCAAGGGTGTCGACACAACAATATTGGTATAGCAAAAACACTGTTTACTTTACACATTATGGCTTTTGTACACTCAAGGTGAAACAAAATAAAAGCAGTTAACTAGCCCATGTTATGGTCCTCTAAGCAATACAGAAAAATTCCCACTCCAACTATATAATATATAGAATTCACAATATATGAACCCAAGGGGACTACCGTTTAGGATTTAACACCCCGCCCCTGGCCTTCCTTTCCTAGTGAGTATGTGCTTCCTTTATGTCTCATTTATGTTTCAGCATTGGTAAACTCTCTTTTCATTTATATAAATGCACACTTTACAACAGGATGTTATAGCAGTCTCAAAGGTTCCATGCACCATTATTTGAAATAGATTTATTTCCCTTCAATGACTCCTGTCAGGAAAAAAACTAATACTTTATTTTTCCTTCATGAGGCAGGAGCCACTTTGGGGTAGATGCAGCCAAGTTATTCCCTAATATATAAATTATGCTTATTTAGTCCTGGGGAAGAAAGTGGCTGATGTGTATATACAGGTCTCACACTACCAGGGACTCTTTCATGGGCTTTCATTTATTTCTCACTAAACCCCGTGAGATAGGTCATTAACATTAGTCCCATTTTAGTAGCATTTAATAATGAAGAAACAAAAGCACAGAGAAACAAAGTCATGTTCTCAACTAGTAAGTATTGTACCTGGGGTTTAAACACTTCTGATATGAAAACCAATGTTCCTTTCACGATACCACACTGTTTTCTTCCATTATAACACCTGTGTTTTATTTGTTCTTCTCTCACTCCCCCAGTATCCCACAGCAAATATAAGGTAAGCTAGATGATGGAGGAGGTGTTTTAAAAGAGCAAGGAGTGTGGAAGAAGAAGCAAAGCCCCATGATTAAAAAAATAGTAATAAAGCATAGTTATTGGGAAATCTTGTAAAACCAGAAGGAGAGAGAGAGTTGGGGAGAGGAGGGATGGACAGGAGGGAAATGCTGAGGGCTGGTTTCAATTTATTTTGAAATGAAGGTCAATGAGAACTAATACCATTTCTTTTCAGATTTCTTGTAACTTCCCCACTGGTTGTGTTTTTTGTTATCCTAGTCTTGTACCTACTTGAAGGGAGAAAAAAAAATCCTTTCAGAGATTAAAGAATTTGACTGTGGCTCTGGTGAGCTGAGGAGCAATTGGAAATTGAATTAGGGGTATAGTGTGTCTGACATCTGGAGGAGTCACGTAAATGGAATAGCAGGTAGTGGCAATGGAAGAGGGCAGATTTAATCATCCCTGAGACTTTGGGATAAGAAGAAAAGAGTTACTCTATTTCTCCTACGATAATATAATAATAGTTGACATTTTTTGAGTATTTCCATGTTCCCAAAACTGTTTTAAGCATACGCTATCTGTTAATTGTGTTCACAAAATCCTGTGCAATTTGTACTATTGTTACCCCCATTTTATAGAGGAAGAAACTGAGGCCAGAGGAATAAGTTGCCCACAGTTATATAAGCTATCTTCCCCCCTCCACACATACACACCTTTTTTCTCTTTTCTCCTCCATGTCTTCAACCATTTATTAAAGGGAGAATATGAATTTACTTATCTCCCACTTACTCTTTAACCCCATCACATTTGGCTTCCATTCTGTCCCCTCGCCCCCAATAATACACACAAAGGGACCTTTCAGAAGCATCGGCTGTGAGCTCTCAACCTCTAGCTCCAGTGACCTGTTTTTCTTCACCCCATTTCACATCTCCGAAGCATTCCATAATGTGGACCTTCCCCTTCCCTTTGACTGCACAGGAGCCACCTATGCCTGGCTTTGTTCCTATTTTTCTGGCTACTTGCCTTCAATCCTCTTCGTTGTTTCAGCCACTTTTCTGGAAAGTTTCCAGTTCTGTCTCTCACCCTTTTCTCTTCCATTTCTAATGAGTGGGCCTTAGGAAGACATCAGAATCATCTGGGAGATTTTTTAAACTATCCATGCCCTCTTCCAAGATCCTAGGTGTTCTGATACATCCCACACCCTGTTGGGGAGCAGTATCAGGAAGAAGTATGTTAGTCCTACCAGAATGCCTAGTGAATTAAACCAAATAGATATTTGAGAACAGAGAGCTCATATTTCCTTTTTTTTCCCAAAAGGTTATACCTCCCTCACTCCCACCTCCAAACTAGATACTACCAAGAATCACTTTGCCTTCCTTTCCCTCAATTTTAAAATTCTTTTAAATGATGTATATTGAAAATAACGAAAAGAGGGAAATAGAGGTGGGGAAGAGAGAAGAGAGAAATGGGTGGCCCCGGCAGTGTGTGTTTCGGCAGAACAACATTAAAGAAAAGATATAAAGGAAGCTGCAACTTTGGAATCCATGCCTGTTCATCCTGGGGGAAGTGGGCTAAGACATGTAGCCAAGTCCAATCAGCCCAGGATTGGTTATGCCATCTGTAGAGGTGAGAAAGTAGTGTTTGGGATTTCAGCTTCTGTGTGTATAAGAGATTCCCTCCTTTAATTCCCTCCATTTAAAAATAACAATAAATCGCCTACTTGACTAGTGGTGTATCAATAAGCAGAGTTCATTAAATAGTCTTAATGAATAGTAAAACTACTCTTTATTGGGCCATGTACTTTGCTGAGAACTTCTTAGGTATTATCTCACTTAATCTCATTCAACAACTCCATGAAGAAGATACTATAATTTTATTTCTTTTACAGAGAAGTCAAGACTCTTGCCAGGCACATATATCCAGAGAAAACTCTAATTTGAAAAGATACATGCACCTCAGTGTTCATAGCAGCACTATTCACAATAGCCAAGACATGGAAGCAACTTAAATGTCCATCGACAGTTGAATGGATAAATAAGATGTAGTATATATATACAATGGAATACTACTCAGCCATAAAAAATAAAATGATGCCATTTGCAGCAATATGGATGGCCCTAGAGATGATCATACTAAGTAAAGTAAGTCAAAGACAAAAAAAATCATATGATATCACTTATATGTGGAATCTGAAATATGATACAAATGAATTTATTTACAAAACAGAAACAGACTCACAGACATAGGTAACAAACTTATGGTTACCAAAGGGGAATGGGGTGGGGAGGGATAAACTAGGAGTTTGGGATTAGCAGATACAAACTACTGTATATAAAATAGATAAACAACAAGGTCCAACTGTATAACACAGGGAACTATATTTAATATCTTTAATAACCTATAATGGAAAAGAATATGAAAATATATATAGTGTAACTGAATCACTTTGCTGTATACCAGAAATTAACACGACATTGTAAATCAACTATACTTCAATTAAAAAACTAAAATAAAAAAAGAATCTTGCCAGGCAAGAGCAGAGCAAGGATTTGAACCAGGGTTGGTTCAGCTGATGCTCTTAAGCAATGTTATTCCACATCTAAATGTGACTACCCAACATCATTAATCATTAAGGAAATACAAATTAAAACCACAGTGAGACACTAGTACACACCCATCAGAATGGCTGAAATTAATACTGGCAACACCAAGTGTTGGAAAGGATATAGTGCTGTAGTAACTCATACATTGTTGGTGAAAGTCTAAAATACCCTCAACACTTTGGAAGAAGGTTGGCACTTTCTAATAAATGTAAACATATACTTCCCCTTTGGCTCAGCAATCCCACTTCTATATGTTTACCCAAGAAAAGTAAAAATATATGTCCACATAAAGTGGGACACTATAGGAATGTGTGTAATACATAGCAGCTTTATTTGTAACAGCCCCAAACTGGAAACAGCCCAGGCATGTGAAGAACGAAAAAACAAATTGTGGTATATTCTTTTAATGGAACACTACTCAACAATACAAAGAAATAAACTGCTAATACACTCAATCACACGAAGGTACTTACAAATATTATGCTGGAAAAAAAAAGACAAAAGAGTACATGCTGTGTGATTCCATTGGCATGATGCTCTAAAACTGATAGAACTAAATTATTGGTAAGAATTGGGAGATGCGGCTGTCTTTGAACAAGATGAAAAGGTTTGACTGGGAAGAGGTACAGGGGTGCTTTCTGAGCTACAAAAATATTTTATATCTTGATGGGGTGTGGGGTACATGCGTGTATCAATTACTCAAAATTATATAGTTAAGATTAACACATTTTCATATACGTAAACGTAACCTTAAAAAACTATATAAAGAAATAATAATAAAGTTGGGGAAAATTGGAAGAAGAAAGAGGTACAGATGAAACAAACATGGCAGAATGTCGATGCTACTGAAGCTTGATGATAAATACGTGCGTAAACATTATCCTATCTATTTACTTTGAATATTTTTGACATTTTTTTAATAGTAAAAACTTCTAAAAATGATTTACAAATTCTTAGCATCTGTTAGAACTAAAATACAAAGGAGTAGTTGGTTTGAGGCCAGATTGCTGAACCTCGGGGCCCAGTGCAAAAAGAGTAAATCTCATCATGTTTTTTCCCTTCTGGGAGACTCTGATGAGTTTTCCATTCCCTGCCCTAGAAACTAGTGTGAGTGCCTCAACATGGCTCACAAGATCCTTTATACCAAACATACACACACAAAGCGGTGTGTGGAGTTCTTGATATATTGTGTATTCACTGCTTAGACCATCTCTAAGGTTATTATTCCATTTTATAGGTAAGAGAATTTATACCTGTGAAAGGACCCAACACTGGATGGATAATAAGTGGCAGGGTCTAGAGAAAATCCAAGTTTTGGACCCCATTTTTTTTTTCTCCACCATTCACCCTGCTTCTTCTGTGGTAGGAATAATTCTAAGACAGCAGCAGTATTTCCACCCCTGCCCATATGCTCTGCTATAATACCCTCCCTTTGAGAGTGGGCATGGCTACTGAATATTATAGTGTATCTCTAGCTACTAGTATGGCTAAAGGAAGAATAGCCTGGGTGGGTCAGACCTAATCAGGTGAGTGCTTTAAGAGAAGGAAAGGGTCAGGAAGATGCTCTCTTGTTGGCCTCAAAAATGAAGTATGTTGTGACAAGGCCTCTGGAGCCGCCATGTGGCGAGGACCTACAGGTGACTCCTGAGAGTTTAGAGTAGTCTCCAGTCAACAGCTAGCAAAAAAAAAAAAAAAAAAAATTTCTGGATCACACAGTGTCAAAGAACTATATTCTGCCAACAACTCTGTGAGCTTGGAAGAGGCCCCTAAGCCTCAGAAGAGATCATAGGCCCAGGCAACTCTGCAGTTTCAGCCCCGTAAGACCCTGGGCAGAGGATACAGTTGACCCACAGAAACCTTGAGATAACAAATAGGTGTCGTTGTAAGTCATTAAGTTTCTGGTAATTTGTGATGCAGTAACAGAAAATAAACCCCCCTCCTCTCTCCCCTCCTTCCCTGTTCCTCTCAATGCTTCAGTCACTCTGAACTTTCCTGTTTCCTAATTAAAACATTACTTCCATGACTGTGGTTTTGCAAGGAATGCTCACTTTGCCTGGAATGACCTTTCCTCTTTCTGCTTGTTGAATATCACCCATCGTTCAGGACCCAGATCAACTCATCCTCTCCTGGAAGCCTTGACCGGTTGTGCTAGGCAGCCTTCATTCCTTTCTGTTCTATACTCCACTGCTCCCTGTGATACCTCTCTCTCTCTCCCCCTCCTTCTAGGATATGACTTAGCTGAGAGCAAGAACTTACATTATTCACATTCATGACACTTAGAACTAGGACAGTGCTTAGAACATAGTAGCCATTCAGTAAATGGTTGATGAGTTAATGCGCCTATTGTTTTCCATTCAAATGCTTCTGAAGTTTACTCAGTTTAACAAATATTTATTTTCAGGGCCTCTTACAGCTGCCATGGAGAATATAAAAAGATTAGTGGGTCTTGTTCCCTGTTTCAAAGAGGAGGAATAAGATTTGCACACAAACAATAATTACAAGAGGCAGAACATGACCTGTGTCACATAAAGAAGTGAATCTGGAGAGCGAGATCAGGTCCATAGAATGGAGGAGAGCACACGTACACCTTCCAGCCTCATCTGTGTTTTAGGGAGCAACATCTTTCCATCATTACAAAGCAGGTTGGAACAAGGAAGGAGAAAAAAAGCCTGCTCTTCTCTCTCAGGTAGCTGGCGGTGAGCACAGCTCTCCCAGCCATCCGCTGCTCTTGCTGGGCAGCTTGGAGCATGACAGCTGTGAAAACGGTTAGAGTAAAAGGCAGATCACAGAGGACGGGATGGGTGTTGAGCAATGTCAGCTTTCCCCCAAGACACTGTGGACAGCAGGGCCCTGAGAGAGACATGGAGCCACAAAGACTTGCTTGATGCTGTGTGTGGTGCTACTCAAAGGAGCGGGTTTAGCTGCTGGTGGTGTGAAACCCAAGGAAATGTCCCTGCAGCTGCTGATGTCAGCATCACATCATGTGGCCCGCTTGCATTGTGAGTCAGACACCCACATCCTGTTGCCTTACAATCACATTAATTTTCCCTTAAAATGACATATCGAAGAGGATATGTCTTTTTTCATTTTTTCCAATAGACGTCTGTTATTTTTCAGCAGACAGGAGATGTGTATAAGTTCTGCAGAAGTCCACCAAATGTGGGCCAGGCTTATTTCCCCCAGAAAGCTCTGGAGCTTGTGCCACACGCCAAATGGTAATTCACCACACTTAATCATTTGCTATTACTTAAGCACTCTCTTCTTTCAAAAACTCTCATCTACTTCCTTTGTACCATTCAAATAAACTTACAGAGAATTACAAAGAACATCTGTAATATTAAAATCCACTTAATCTTTAAATCAATTAAACATCTTGATCCAGTTGTTTCTCTGAGCTTACAAAATGTTATGGATATACAGTTGTCATTATGTTTAACTGGATTCCATGTTTTTGAACCTTATCCACTTAATTAACGAGACTCCAATAATCATCAGATTATTGGATCAATATAGGTGCTCATAGTGAGTTCTTGATTTTGAATTGAACTTTCTTAGCTCTGGAGGGGAGGGGAGGGGAAGATGAAAAAAGAGATCACGACTTATTGGAAATAAACCAAGACTGTAGAGAAACTTATGCTGTTTTTTCTAGTTTGGAATATTTCCTCTGTTCATATTTCTTTGAATCATTTATGAGCTAAATTTGATAGTACCCTGGTTACCTGGGGTAAGGGTCACAGAGAAGCACCTCCCTTGGCAGCCATCTCACTGGGGGACTTTCCAACACTTTTCCTAGTTTCTAATGCACTCATTATAGTGACGATGACACATGTCTTGGCAAAATGTCTCCGTGTTCAGAAGTAGAACAGCTCCAATGTTCTCGATTCTATTTTAGACTTGCACTAAAGTTATCTGCCCACCACAGTCTGACTAATTTAAACCTCACCTAATTTTTTCAGACTTAGTTTGGTCAGCCATACTAATTTCATAGGATAAAGAGATAATATTGCCTTCTAGAGTTGGAGCTAAATATTAGAGACGATACTGTGTTAAGCCATAAATTTCCAAACATGGTGGTCTCGTTTATGTTGGTAGATGCTTATGAGGCTAGCATTGGTTTTCTCACAAAACGGCATATGAAACACAGCTTATAAAAATATGCTCATGATTTGAAAGGTATCAAGGAGCCCTTACAAAATGTTCTACATTTTGCTTCTGTTCATTAACTGGTTTTAACTTTTCTTAGTGGACTTTTGTAATGAACCGTAGGCTGACCAAACTAAATTCCAAAGCCTGAAAGATCATTTGTGATGGGAAATGGGACAAATAAAAGGGATATTATACAGAGTAGATAATACTTAACTTTCATAAGTTAATCTCTCAAAAAAAGTCATCATACTTTCATTTGCTATAGTAACATCCCTTTTGGAAGTAGTTACATCAACTGATTAAAAAAACATTTTTATTTCTCCAATGCGGGGTACTTTTTCACTCACCAACAGTTTAGGTTTGGAAACACATTTTTGTCTGTATAGCTGAGTTTGTTTCATCACATCCTGTCCCTCTTATTTGCTTAAATGAAAGTGAATAAATAAAAACAAAAATATTATGAACTGTAAACTTCATAAATCCAATATGATTGAAATAGAGATAAAATAATGAAAATAGCATTAGATAGTTATTGCACTAAATCAGGTCAACTGTTTAAGAAAAGTAAGTCACCAAAGATTATTCTAATGGCAGAGATTTATTTAGGAATATCATAATATTTCTTTTAATCTCTTAAAATAAATTAATATCTATTCACTTTTCATACTTTAGACTGTTGTGCTTACTTTCAGCGGCATATAACGTACAAAAGAAGGTATGAATTGTAGTTATTTAAAAGATGGAGTTAGAAATCAGACAAATCTGAATTGAAAACCAGCTCCTCTACTTATTCAATGCAAGTTATTAATTGTCATTGAGCCTTAGTTTCCTCATCTGAAAAGGATCACCAAATTTGTTCGTTAGAGATTTTTTCTGAAGGGAAAAAATATAACATATTTTTGGATATAGAAGACCTATCATCATGGTACTTAGCATTTATATATGTATGTATATCTGCATATATATAGATAGATCATATATACATTTATATTTATTTTACATATACTAACTGTAGACTAATCTCTAAATACATTCCCAAGATAAACTGGAATATATTTGCTAAATACTAAATAACTTGACCATCTTATGCTAGTAAACCAGGGAATAAGAAGTATTGTCACACACTGGAGAAAAGGAGAGTCTTCTGCTCTTAGCCACTGTGCAAACACCTTGAGAAAGCTCATGGAGGCCCTTCATGCCCACCTGGATCCCCCAAATCCTCACCAGGCAAACATGCTCTGGCTCACCTCTCAGCCAGCTCACCCGAGTGAAGAGAGGAAGCATCCTGCATTAGTCAGGGTTCTACAGAGAAACAGACCGATAGGATGTGTACGAACAGAGAGATTTATTTTAAGGAATTGGCTCACCTGAGTATAAAGGCTGCAAATCTGAAATCTGCAAAGTGGGCCAGCAAGCTGCAGACCCAGGGAAAAGCCAGAGTTGCAGTTCAAGTCAGAGGCTGTCTGCTGGCAGAATGCCTTCTTCTTTCACAACTTCAGATTTTGTTCTATTAAGGCCTTTTAACTGATTGGATGAGCCCCACTTACATTATGGAAGGTAATCTGCTTTACTCAGTATCTACAGATTTAAATGTTAGTCTCATCTAAAAATACAGAAACATCTTCACAGAAACATCTAGAAAAATGTTTGATCAACTATCTGGGTACTAGTAGCCGGAGTCAAATTGACAAAATTAACCATCACGTGTTCCATGAACCTCATCCTCAACAGTTAAGATTACAAGTTTCAGAGCCAGGCAGAAATGTGTGCAAACTTTGACTCTTTGACTTAACAGCTCTGTGGAAACTATGTGAATTTTCTAGGCCTTATCTGTAAAACAGGAACCAAATACCCACAGCAAAGAATTGTTAGAATTATTGTAAGAAGAAAGTTAAATAGTGATGCAGTTGACATGTTTAGAATTGTACCAGGAATGCACTACGCATTCAGTAATGAATAGCATCGTTTTCTGGTGAAAATAAAACCAGAATTCTGGTTCAAAGGAGACAGGACCAAAAGATCTGTTGATGGTTCTGCCTTGCTGGGCTCCTTGACCCATCTCAAACTGTATTCCCTAGGTAATGCCTTTGTTGTTGTTAAAATAAAATAAATAAAACACTCCATTTCATACTTTGTAAAATGTACTACCTACCCAGTCTGTCTTCCTGTACTTTTCCCCTCATGTCTGTCTGCTCATCACTATTCTCTCCTGCATCTTTCTGTCCCAGGGAATTGCCAGGTGTAGGTCAATAGATGTCACAGGGATAACAAAGGGCAGGAAAAAGCTTTCTGCACTTCTATCCTTATAAGCACAATTTTTTTTTCTTACAATTTAGTTTATTTAATTTACACAAAACGTTACAGCAACACATTTGTTTTAAGCAAACTAATGATGTAAGTAAAAGGGGTAGTTGTTCAGGAGTTTAAAACACATCTAGAATGGTTTAGAGTCTACGTGACCACGAGGTCCCCTCCTCTCATCGGTCTCAGGAGAGGCTGGAGCCCTGTGAACAGCAGGAATCAGCGGGGGGGGGGGGGGGAGGACACTGGAGGGCGTCACAGAGGACCTCTCCGCCCTAGACTTGAAATCAAGCAACTGCTGCCCAGAGTGTCAGGATGTTACCACCACTGTTTAGATAGAGAGGGACAGGACAGGTAAGCACAAAAAGTAATCACACTTTCTATATCAGTAAAGAAGCCAAATAAGTCAGCGCTGCACTTGAACTTATTCTCCCCAAATAAAGTGTTGAGAAGGGAAAGTTGATTAATGTATTTGAACAGAAATGTGTGAGTGTGGCTTCCAAAAGTGGACCACTCTCTCCATTTCAGTACAATTAGACCCAACAATATGCACACATACAGACACTCACAGTTCACACTAGTGTTATAGACTACCCTAGGAGTGGCACGTTTTTACCCTGATGAAGCAACAGCTTTCATTAGCATGCTAATCCTAAAATTCACTTTGCAACAACTCTTTCTTCATCCCAACCTACATCCTCAGGAAAATGGGAGTGACAGTAGAAAATATTTTGACTTTAGCCTTTACCCAAGTTTACTATATTCATATATGAATGTGGACATTGTTCCTAGACTAGGTAGTTCAGATAAGAAATTATTATTAGCCTTAGTAACCAGGTAGTTTAAACTAACAACAGATACTGAGCACTTAGTATGTGCCAGATACTTTTCTAGCATTGTGTGTGTGTGTATGTGTGTGTGTGTGTGTGTGTCTCATTTAATTTTCATAACAACACTCTGAATTAGAAATTATGATTAGGTCTATACCACAGATGAGAAAACTGAGGCTCTCAAAGATAAAGGCACTGGACAAGGTCACAGCAATAGCAGGTGCTAGAAACAGGCTTCAGGTCAGGCATTCAGGCTGCAGCAGGTCAGGCATTCAGGCTGCAGCAGCCCAGGCACTCATTTCTGCCATCTTCAAGGTCAGGACTTGAAGAACCCACTGGCTCATTTTGCAAAAGATGACAATAAGGCAAAGCAAATGCAAAGTTCCCTGAAATGCTAGACACATACAAGATGTTTGTCCTACCATCAATGTTTTCTTCCCTGAAGGGAGGCAATAGCCAGGAGGATAATAGGAAATTGTTCACCTGAGTGGAATGTCAGACACAGATAAGAAGATTAAAAGCCTATTACAAAGACAGGTTGTGGGGCTGATGGAGAAAAGAGTACGAAGGAGATAGATAAAAGGATAGAGAACCTTAAAGAGGTGAAGACTTTATCTCTTGGTTTCCTCTTTCCCTGTGTTATTCTCGAAGGAATAGCTGAACGCTGGGAAGTTCTATGTGAGCTTTGGAGTCAGGCCTGAGCCCAAATCCCTGGTGTATGTGGATCGTGAATTAAGACATAATCAACTTGGAGAATTTCCACTCCATGCTTAGATTAATAAATGGGCCTATTTTTTTTTTTTCCTTTCTGGGTATATTGTTTTGAGTTCTTGTAATACTTAATTGCCATAATGAGAAATAATGAGAAAATTAATAAGACGATGCTTTTAAGATTTTCCTGACAACTTTGAAAAGCAGATCTAACTATAGACACTTACTGGTGATGAACTATTGAACCCTGGGGAGTGACTGGTCGATCCTTCTTGTGAACAATAGCTATAGTCACCTGACAACTGGTGACTTCCAAGGAAGTCATATGGTGACAGTAAGTATTAGCCTCAACCCAAATAATCAATTTTATATTTTGGCCAATGCACTTGGGAAATTTCTATATTTTACATGTAAGTCAATAAAACAACTCTCAAAAATCTTGAGAAATAAATATCAGTTTTATTTTAAAACTTGAGAGGATGGGACTTTGACTAACATAACTACAGAGAAAAAAAAATAGAAGAAAAAAGTTATAATGTTAAAAATCCACTTTTAAAATTTTGTTCCAAATATCGCAATCCAGGGAAGGGTAAATCATTTGTGTTGGATTATTTATTCATTCGATCTTTAAAATAATCTTAAAGTACTTTCTTTCTCAGTGCTATCCCCAGGCAAAAGCACAAAATCAAAAGAAAATATTAATTGAATTGCATGATAGTCAATACTGTTACAATTTTACAGCTTAAAATAGTACATGAAAATAGCTTTTTAAAATTCTACCATATTAAAAGTTCCTGTCTTTTGGAGAATTTTAATTTTTAAAAGGTACTTTGCGTCAGGCCCTGATGACCAGAAACTGGGTTTAAGTCAAACTGACCCAGGGCTATAATCTTACTTCTTTCGATGGAGCAAAATAAGAGCATGGTAATCACTGGGACTATTTCACCCAGAGCAGCTGAGCTTTATTTATTTCCATCCTAATGGAGAGTCATTCTGTGAACACTATTGTTTGTTTCTTTGCAGGCCTGACTCCCTGGGGAAGGAGCTCCACTCAATCACATCTGTATCTCACTCAAAAAGACAGAAGTCCTATACAATGTAAAGGCTTAATACTAATGAGAGTAACTGTCATTTATTAAGTGCCTACTGTGGGCCTGTAATCATATTTTCTCCTTTGATCCTCATAACAACATTTTAGGAGAACATTATCCTCATTGCACAGATGGAGAAACTGAGGCCTCAAGAAATTTCATGCCTTGCTTAACGGTGGTTCTATCCCATAACTCTTACAGTGATCATGCCTGTGGTCATCATTACTAAAAAATGAAACGACTTGATCCTGGAATGGTGTTGTAGCATGAAAGCTACACTCGCCATTTCACACAACGGACCATCTCTTTCACTGAAACATTAACACCCATCTGTGATTTTGTGCAAGGTGAAAACTAGCTCTGGTAAGCCAAGCAGGAATCCTGACAGTTAGCCTTTCAAATATATACTTAGATAAGTTTCCTAGGAATAGTAAACCACAGAACTGTGCTTTGAGAAGTCCATCCATGATGTAAATAAATGTCCTTACATTGGGACCTCTGCATTCATAAGCAGTCATTGTTCCCTGTGTCTAAAAGAGAAATCTCTTAATCGAACAGGCTTTTCAATCAGAACAGAATGACAGGCCAGACAGTACAGTGCTAGGGATGCACTTCCCACAGAAAGCTAGACATGTAGGTTGCTGTTGAATAATGGAGTCTGTGCCTGCAACATAATTTGGCTGTTGAGCATCCTCGAGCCTCAAACCTCCATTCCTTTCCCTGGAGGTCTGTAAAGGGATGGTATATTTTCCCCTTTCAAGAAAACTAAAAAAAAAAAAAAAAGAAAGAAAGAAAGAGAAAAAAAACCTAATTTGAGCATAAAAATGGGAGTCAAATGATTCCCAATGAACCACATGCCATTTTAAAATAATGTCTTTGCCCAGTTTGACATGAAATAAATGATGTGTCCCACATGCTTCTTCCCTAATGAAAAGTGCAACACTATCCACCGTGTACCTGGGTCCCTGCCTTTCTTCCTTTTCTTTCCCAGCTTTTATCTCTTCTGTGTCAAACCTCTCACTGTGCAGTGTTAATCTCTCTAAAGTCATTGGATGCTTATTGTTGTTTTTTGCCATTTAAATAAAGAGTTATAAAGGGAAAACGTTTTTTAAAAAAAATAAGATCATTGATATTCAAGTACACGCACACAGAGCAAATGAAAAAGAGTTTAATCAAACTGTGCTGTTTGCTGCAAAGTGTTAGACTGGCTGACAGGAGACTATTTTATAATTTTACCTAATGCTTTTTATAGAAGATTTTTAAAAAACTCATTTTTATCTAATGCTAAAGAGTGGGCAATTTGATTTTTTTTTATAACTTACACACACAAATCTGTTCAAAGGGAATAAAACAATAGTAACATTTAAATCTTGCTTCCAGAATATATTTTTTAAACCGTTTAAGAATATTCTATGTAGAACAAACATATGGACACCAAGTGGGAAAAGCGGGGAGGGTTGGGGGGAATGAATTGGGAGATTGGGATACCAAATTGCACACTCTAAGTATATGCTGTTTATTGTCTGTTAACCGTATCTCAATAAAAGTTCTTAAAAAAAAGAATATTCTATTTAATGTCATATTTGAATGTATGTTTCAATAGCTCAGTTTCTGGAAAGGAAATGTAATATTTAAATCTTCATCAATAGCTGAGAAATTATTCAGAAACACAATAAATCCTAGAAGTGCTAGATGAATTATACCCGTTCCCAACAAACCCTTTCATAGAGCATAGCAATATATTTGAAAAGAAAGGTAGTTTTAATTGTCTGATAGGACTTCTCTGAATTCTGAGAGTCCCATGCTTTTTTCACTGTAATCAAAGTGAAATTTACCCTGGTACAGCACAGACCTCAGGCACAACTCCACTGTATCATGTGTTTTGGAATTCACATAATGACAGACAGACTTCTTTTAAGAAAGATTTCTAGAATGATGGCTTCGGTGAAACTGGTCATGCCTGTATTAAAACCTTTCGCTCAGCAGGACAATATTTGCATTTTTGCATTTATCTCATCTGGCAATCTCATCTTGATTAAAAAAAAATCCACTTTCTTTTAACTGAATTGTATATTCCACTTTTTTCAAATTACATTCCTAACATTTGAAATGTTGAGTCATCAGGACTGAATGTAAGATTTAACTTTTTTTTTGAGCTATCATCTCAGACAATAGTCAAATGAAGAAATATGTCAATCAAAATCCATCATAAAACTAAGACCTTTGAATAATTGGCACTCCAGCCTCTAAACAAACAAGAGACACAAATGGGTGACCTCTCCTAGGCTAAACTCTAGATGAGGGAGCACACTCGTGCATAAAAGGGTACATGTTTATTGCGTAAAGAAAGTAAGAAGATTCATCCTTAAGACTAATGCCCACTCACTCCCTCAACAACCATGCAACCTGTGAGCCAATCCCTCCCAGGCATCTTGGCCTGGATTGTTGATGAGATTGTTGAGAGTTTGAATATTTTTTTGTAATCATCTGACTTTGCTTATGTTTACTTAGCCTGACCCATCCGGTCCCTGGGTGTGGGGTATTTTCAGAGGCAAGCTGACTCATTCAAGCACTAAAGTACCATTTAGGACACTGTGGCCGTAATCTAGTAAATGCCACCTGGGTCTGTGCTTAACCAAGCAACATCCTCAGTTCCAATCGTTGATTTTACTGAACCAGAGGAGAGTCAACACATGGCCTTTACAATACAAAGCTCTGTACTCACTCTTGTTTGAGAGTTGGAATTTGAAAATTTCCACAGATTTCTATTACCTAATTTTAATTCCTATTACCCAGTGGACTCAATACATTATTCCCTGATTTTACACAATTCCAAGGAGCAAATGTATAGCACTGTGCTCCTGGAACTAAGTGTATATAGAAGGAACTAGACTTGCCAAAGGAAATTTGCTACTTTTAACTTTTCTCTAGTCATACAATAGCTAATCATTAAAATCTGCTTGTATGGTACTGGTATCCTTACATTTTGCCTTTTATCAGTCTAGAGAATGGGCTGTAGATTTGCTTACTGGCTTCTAGAGTTTTCTCCAACAAATTTTTACAAATATGCACATTGTCATATTTGCATAATATCTGAGATACAGAAAATCAACTGCAAAGGACACATAACATTCAATTGTGTGCTCTCGGAGTCTTATGTGCATGTTCTAACTTAGATCAACTCCACACACCCTAAAGAATAAAACATGTTCTCGTGATTCATGTAACACGAAGGTGGCTCATCTGTATTAACCCATGCTGGACTATTCATCCATTATGTTATACTTCAGAAAACTTAAGTGAAGTGCTTTCAATTATAATTATTTATGGTGCATGTTACAGAATGGCATAATGTTCTAAAAATATATTTATAGATAAACTCATAAAATACCTAGACTCCGAGCTTGGCTAGAATGTTAACGTATGAAATATATCATCTCAAAATGGCAGAAATCAAATTGCCAAGTCATTCTCTGATCCACTGTAAGGAACGAAACAGCACTTTCATTATTAAATGCTTACAAACATAATAAGCCGTATATCAACTGCTTCATATGCATTAAAGTATATAAACCAAAATGGATTGCTTTGAAACCTATTACATTTATTTGTCAATCAAAAGAGTATTTAGATCTCAGCCTAGAAATTTGAAAATATAAATCAAAGGTAGTATTTAAGAGTGGGAAATTTAAATTTAAAAAACTTCAATAGGTGATCATATTAAATTTTTTTTTCTTTTTTATTAAAAGTATTTTGGGGTTGAATAAAAGAAGCTGAAAATTCACTTAGACATCATCCAGTTATGGAAAATAAGGAGGATGCATATCCCCCTGCCTTTTGGAATAATTTGCTGTCATTTAGGGATGACTTGACAAACCCATTTATACAGCACAAAAAAAATAAAATAAAATGCAAAGCAATGGTGAAGTGTCTGAAATTATTACTGTCCCACAAATAAGAACAATAAAGCTGAGGTGTGTAAGGCATTTTGACTAAACTTGACGATTTCCTCCATCTTCCTCAGTCCTTAACTTTTCCAAATCAAAGATGCTGCTTGCCCTGGAGACTTTGGCCAAAGGACAGGAGATTACAGAACAAGATAGTGGGTGAGTCATGAGAAATGAAGTAAAGAGCTTATCATACTTTTTCTAAAATATCCTCTTACCATGAAAACAGAGGTGGGAAATCTTTAAATTGAAAAGCCTTAGTCAGAAAAGAAGGGCATATATGTTTAGGTTTCATTTTCAAAACAAGATTGCTTTGTGTAACTATAGAATCCAGTGACACACAAATAAGTATTTCTGTGCATTAATATGAAAGCAAACCCTACCATGCTCAGTAGTACAATTTCTTCCTTTTTCAGAATTATTTTGCAATAAAAGGTGAAGACAGGCAGTTCCTCCTTCCTGTTGCTGATGCCCAAGCTGAATTACTTTGGATGGATTATGGAAGGATGATAATATTAATTCAAGTTTCAGCAACTACCCCCTATTTTACAAAATGATTGCTTCTGTTTTATATCATTTTATCCCAGAAACCCCATGGGATAGTTCAGGTTGGTGGTGTTATCATTCCTAAGGTACAGATGAGGAACCAGAAGTTTGAAGGGATTAAGTGATTTACCCAAGGTCACATGCTACAGCTGTCACTCAAGAATCTGTTCCTGGATCCATCCTCTTCTAAGCCTCCAGTGAGCTTCCACATGAAGGGTAAATTCCCTCCCCTCATATACACAACACAGCTTTTGAAAATTTGTGAAAAATATTTGGAATATATGTATTATACTTGAAAATGCCTTTATTTTTTAGCAACTAAGTCATTTTCCTCTCTCAAAAAGCTTATCAAGCTTTGAAGGTAACCCAAGAATTGTTGTCAAGGTTGTTCTCAAGTGAGAAATTTGCGGAGAGTTATTTTAACAAAACAAAATTAAGCCTGTGTCTTCTGTCTGTTATCATGAAAACATCCAAGAATAAGAGTGATATAAACCTCTCTATTAAAATAATGAGAGCAGATGCTGTAAATCTGCTTTGTCCGATACAGTATCCACTAGCCATATGTGGCTATTAAAATTTAAATTAATTTTAACAAGTTAAATGACATAAAAATAGCAGTTCCTCCATCACACTAACCATATTGCAAGGATTTTATAGCCACAAGGGGGCTAGTGACTACTGTATTGGACAGCACAAATATAGAACATTTCCATCATTGCAGAAAGTTCTATTGGACAGTGTTGGTCTAAATTCTAGCTGTTATCAGTGTTAGCCTACTTCCTTCTCAAACAACTCTAACTCAATGATGCTGTCCTATAGACTTAATGGCATCAAGGATGTGTGTGTGTGTGTGCGTTCGTGTGTGTGTATAAAATGAACCATGATTCTCCCAAACAGTGCTAGGAAAACCAGCATGTCACAAATAAATACAGGCTATTTACGTGGCTTCTCTTGATGTGGGAAGAGACCAAAATCTTTATGTTAATATCAATCAACTCTTAAGACCATCTCAGTAATACACTGTTATATTATCACTGCTTAAGTGTATATATATATATGTATATACACACACACATTTTTACATTACAGCTCGTAGGATAGAACACACAGATGCTGAACAGAGAATCTCCAGTTTCTGAGGTTTTGTGGATGTCAACTGAGAGGGATTAGCCTTTGGAGATGGGTTGTTGGGGGCAGGCACCGGGGGAAAAGATCCTGCCCATGAGAGAGGCTCATGCAAAAGAGCCAGAGTGGTACAGAAACATCCAGGCAACGTGCGACATCGGCTCCACCTGGGGATTCTCTCTAAGGAAGCAGATGGTTGCCTTCACTGGAAGAGCGAAAATAGGGAGAAAGATGAAAAACTCTGTGGGAAGGACTGAACACTGTCCTTACTGAACTGTCTGTCACAGATGGCCAGGCATTCCTGAACTTTTAAAGTAGGTTAATCTGAAAAGGCAGTGGTTTGGGGAACAGGAAAGCATTCAGGCCAGAATCCTCCATCTGCCACTTTCTCCCTCTCCAGCTTTGGCCACATTTAACCTCGATGAGCCTTAGTTTCAAATCTTATTTGTTCTACTGAAAGCTAACCTCGTAAAAAGCATGGTATAAGAAAAGGAGAGGAATACAAAGCGCTGACACAAATAGATAATTATAATTCCATGAATATGATGACAGACATACGCAGTCTTGAAAGACTTTGTGATGGAAGAAGTGGTATCTGGACTAAATCACTAAGGATGAACAGCGGTTGAGGAAGGAATAGGTAGTGCATGGAGAAAAGAGTGTGAATCAAGAATGGAGAAGAACATACGGCTATGAAAAAATTTATATGTAAAAAAGCAAATCCTTCCCCAGTGTGAAAAAAAGAGAGAGACATTTATAAAATAGGAAAACACTCCATGCATGAGCAGGTTAAGACTTAAAGAAAGCAGAGAAAAAAATATTGTTTAAAAAGGAAAGAAAAAAATAGGAGTGGCTGGAGATTCCAAATAAATTCCTTTCCCACCAAGAAAAGCCTTTTCTTTCTTTACGTTCTGCTTCTGCCTTTGTGGTTTATTTGCTTCCTTACACAAGACCATTTAGCAGCTGTGTTCATAGAAACCCCTTCTCCTTTCTGGTGGGACAGGTTGCACCAGTGAATCTCTGATAACAGACAAACTAGGCAGGAACCCTTTCAGATCCCAATAGCAGAAACCCCTCCCCACCTACACACACACACACACACACACACACACACACACACACACACAGGGCTTGTCACTGCCCTGCCTGTGTGATCTCCTTCCTTCTCCCATTGCTCTCAAAATTAAGGCTGAACAGTGTTTGACCCCTCTCTGGTATGGCCAGTGCAGATTATCAGGAGAGCAGCTTCTCTTGATTCCCTTAGATTTCAATGTTAATCAGAACCTACGGACTCACTATTCACCTCCTTCTGATTCCAGATGTCTCATGAGGCTTCAGTTTTGGGTGTCTAGACATGTATTATTTGGAACCGCAGGGCCCCTGGGTAATGTTCAGAAAACAGCAACTCACTATCTGGCCCCTAGAGAAACTCCATGTGAGTCATTGACCCATTCCCCTGAGGAAATGGTTTTTTTCTGGAAGCGAGGAATGAGACTCTCATGAAGAGTTGTCCCATCTGGTGATCTCCACTGAATTTTTTATTAACAACAACCACCCAAAAAACCCCTGAAAAACACTAATTTATTTCTGACACTATTTGCTATTGATTCTTTGTGACACTTAAACAACAACCTTTACATTAAGGCTCCCTGAGAATGCTAGATTAAACAGAAGATACTCAGATTCTCCCTGGGTTGGTTGGTGGCGAGGGAGTGGTGGAGGGAGAAGGTCTGTAGTCATCACCATGGCTCTCTTTACTTTCTCCTCTGCCGCTTCCGCCATCCAGAGCAGGAGGGACACATCAGCATCATGTTCACTTTTTGGGAGGGGTCTTGGGTCAACGGCAAATGTCAATAAATTCTGGTCTGCAGGCCAAATGCAGTCCATCACCTGTTTTTATAAATACAGTCATCTCTTGGTATCCAGTGGGGATTAGTTCCAGGACCCCCTAAGGATACCAAAATCCATGGATGCTCAAGTGCCTTATGTAAAATGGCAGAGTACGGGCATACCTCATTTTATAGTGCTTCTCTCATTGCGCTTTGAAGATATTACATTTTCTACAAACTGAAGATTTGTGGCAACCCTGTATTGTGCAAGTCTATCAGCACCATTCTTCCCACAGCATTGTTCACTACGGGGGTCTCCATCACATTTTGATAATTCTCACAGTATTACACTTATATTTGCATATCCTCCCAAATACCTTAAATCATCTCTACTTATAATACCTAATACAATGTAATTTCTGTGTAAATAGTTGCAATAACAATGTAAATACTATGTAAATAGTTGCTGGTGCAGCAAATTCAAAGTTTGCTTTTTGGAGCTTTCTGGAATTTTTTTTTAATATTTTTGATACACAGTTGGTTGAGTCCACAGATGCAGAACCCGCAGATATAGAGGGCTAACTGTAAAGTTTAATTGCAACACAGCCATACTCATCTGTTTACATATCATCTACAGCTGCTTTCATGCTGGTAAAGTTGAACATTTGTAGCAGAGACCATATACAGCCCACCATGTCTAAGATGGTTACAGTCTGGCCCTTTACAAAAAAAGTTTGACTTGATCTAAGGTAAAGCAGAGAAGTTCCTAGGGAACAGTTTGCTCAATATTTACTACATTTTGGCTCATTTGACAAATATTTGTGAAGCACTTGCAGGGTGGGAGGCTCTGAGGCTACCACGGGGAACAGAACCCATAGAATCATTTGCTTCACAAAGTGCACACTTTTCTCAGGCTTTATTGTAACGGTTCCTGTTTGACTTTTTTTTTCCTTCTATGTTTGTTAAAGGGCACAAACAAGTATTATAATACAGTGATAGGCATGGAATAGGGTATCAACTAGAGTTACTAAATTAAATACAGGATGCCCAGTTAAATTCAGCAAATATGTGCTAAATTGAAATAGCTACTGTGAATAAAGCCAATTGCTGTGGTACTATCCTCCCTCTGAGTGGGGCATCAAGAGAGGGCCAAAGAGAAGTGATCAATACATTTAGGGTATTTTTATCCCATTATCAAGGAGATAAAGGGTAGTGATGGATGGAGGTGACTGATGGATTTTAACCATGAGCACAAAGCCATCTCTGTGTAGATGTATGTGTCAAGCTATTTTAAAATGATGCGAACAGATAACGCATTTAAAAAAAGTGGTGGCGCAGTGGTTAAGAATCTGCCTGCCAATGCAGGGGACAGAGGTTCAAGCCCTGGTTCCGGAAGATCCCACATGCCGCAGAGCAACTAAACCCATGCACCACAACTATGGAGACTGCACTCTAGAGCCTACAAGCCACAACTGTTGAGCCCACGTGCCACAACTACTGAAGCCTGCACACCGAGAGCCTGTGCTCCACAACAAGAGAAGCCACCACAATGAAAAGCCTGTGCACCGCAAGGAAGAGTAGCCCCTGCTGGCCGCAAGTAGAGAAAGTCCGTGTGCAGTGAGGAAAACCCAACATAGCCAATAAATAAGTTAATTAATTTACAAAAAAAACCTAAAAAAAAAGTAGTTGTAAAAAGGGCAGATATAAAAAAAGAAGAGGAAGAGAAAGCTCTTTCCTCCTTTCTGGTAGAAGGGAGAAAAGAGAAAGCTGTACCTAGTGCATAGAGGAAAAAACCAAGTTGAATAATTCATGAGTGTTGAGAATGTGAGGAGTGCTCATGTGTACAAGTATGTCTCATACTGAAAACACCTGGCTTAACAAATCTGGGATCTTAGTCTTGTGATAACAAGAAAAAGGAATGGAGGGGAGAAAATCTGGTGGTGGCTGAACTTGTCATGTATGTATAAAATCTAGACCCAGAGTGTTCACATGGGCAGAATGGAAATGTCCTGTACAGCCAGTCCCTAGAGACGGGGAGCATGCGAAAGGTCTGTGGTGTTTGCCGTCTAAAATAGATGAAAGCATTAATCTGTCTCATCAAACTAGTATTTGTGTTTACGGGCATCGGTAGATATTTAACTCACACACAGAGATAATACATAAAACCAAACACAGAGACAGAGTTTGTTGCAAACATTTTAAAAATCAAACCTGGACTACATTAGCTAAATCTTAAGCAATCCCTAAATTTAAAACATAAATTAGAAGTGGCTTGTTTTCAGATCATCCCTGAAGGATTTTCATCAGGCCTTCAGTTTGTCACAGTAGCAGACTGCAGATTTCTCCTCCCAAGCATTTCCCAAGAAGGATTTTCTGATTTGTCACACATGTTCCCATTCATTGGTCCAGTGCCCTGGCAGAATCAGAGATTCTAAACTTGTCCAGAAAGGGGTTTCATAATTCATCATGCATACCACTCTGCTTGGCACCAAGAGCAGTGGCCTGTTCCAAGTGCACGCTCTTGGACATTCACGGTTGACTAAAGGGACCCGATTTTTGATAAACTAATGTAGGACAAAGGGAAAGAGCCTGACAGCCCTGGGCCTGTGGCTGAGATAGAGGAGGAGGAAAAGAGAGAGGGGGAGGGAGTGAGGCTGCCATGCAGGTGGGGCGGAGTTCCCCTTGATGGGTATCCCATGAGAGAAATGTGTGACGGCAAGGATCGAAGAAGGCTGCTCCCTGCAGGAAGGGGGTTTGGGGGGCTGGGAGTGCTAGAAGAATAGTGAGAGGCTTGGAAGGATAAGAGAGAGGAGGACAGGATAAAGGGAAAAGGAGAGCCTGGTGAGAGAGCAAATGTTCCAGGACAGATCGTTTTGGAAAATATGGTGCCTGCCAGCTAGCCCAGGAAGTTCATGTTGAGGACCATCGTCAGGACAGGGTAGCCATTCACCTTGGCTTTGAGGAGGCTGAAAATGATGCCCGGGACCCACGTCATGCTAACATTCTTTGAAAGTGCCAATTTGTCTACAGAGGTAAGACATTCTGAAAAGTTTCCCGTTTCCACTGTGTTCCTAATGATTTCAGCAGTGAGCCATCTGAATCCAAAATTAAGATTTACTTTGAAATGTTTCACCTTAGAAAGCTGCCGCAGAACCATAAGAAAAGGAATATGTTTAACTATTGTTAAATCTAAGTATTCAGTCAGCCTTCTTCTCCTGCTGAATATTCAAATTGGAGAGCCACAGAGGACAAAGAGAAAAATAAATGCATTTCTGATTAGAAAATGCAAATTAATGCCTGCATTCTGCCTAAATTCCTCCAATATTTCCTTTCAGTTGTTTTTTTTGTTTTTCATTACCATCTAACTAGAAAATTTACGTAATTTTTTTTTTTGTTGGTAGGTGAGTAGGAGTCTCTTTGTAAATTTTCTTATTTAAAAAACCATTATACTGATAATTAAAGAAATGGAAATTAAAGCTGCAAAATAACAATTCCCCTGTCAAAATGGTGGAGATCCAAAACACTGATAATTCTCCAGGCTGGTATAGTTGTGACAAAACACAAATTCCATATAGTCTTGATGGCCTTATTAAATAATATCACAGTTTGGAATGACAATTTGGAAATTTATCTATACTTTAAATCCATTTCTCCCAAGAATTTTCCATCACTGGATTTACTCTATAGAAATAGTTGCCCAAGTGATCACACATATGTGAACAAAAAGATGTTCACTACTGAACATTTCTAGGTGCAAACCTAGAAATGATTAAAACGTTCACCATGAGAGAACTGGTTATTACGTCATGGTATCTCCCTTCAGCAAGACTCCTGAACAGCCTTTAAAGGAATGAGCTACAACCTGGTTCTGCATATATTATATACCCTTTCAATATATTAGATGGGGGGATGGGCAAGGGGAAAAGATCACAGAATAGCATTATAATATGATGATTCTAATCTTATTTTAGAAAACATTGTCAGTGGATAGATTTCATGAATATTTTACAGAATTGTTATAAAAGGAAACATCTGCTAGGATTCACAACAAAGTGTAAGCAGTGGCTACTTCTGGAAAGCAGCAGGTGGAGTTTGGCAGAGATGGGGGACTTTTACTTTCTTTTCCTACTCCAGTGTATTTTTCCTTTGTTTTTATGGGCCTGTATGATTTCATAATTCAAGAATGTCGATGTGCATACTCAGATATTTTAGTTTACTTCTTTTCTGGATAATCCCAGGATTTGCAGATTTTCCCAGGTAAGTGTCATTATATCTGAAAAGTGCAATGTTTTACCATTCAGTACTGATCCTGTTACTTTCTTTCAGTGATTTTTACTCCAGCCTCCCAAAAGTCCCTGGAATTCATAGCATCCTCTCAGTTCAGCCCTCCCATCCCTGCTCCGTTCCTTCTCAGCACGCCCCTCTACCAACGTCATAGGCAAGCCTTTAGGGAGTCCCATACAGAAAGCAGGGTGAAATTCCAGCCCTCACTTCCAAACTCTCACCATGGCAAAGCTCTGCGAATTTTATCTCCAGTAATAAAGGTTGATGATCTACCATTATAGAAGAGCCATTGTTGGATCATAAAACAGTAGAGCTAGAAAGCTAACATTATCCAGGTGGGTGGTACTCAACCTTCACTGCATGAGAGAAACACCTGAGGAGATTTGAAAGCATGGAGATGCTTGGGCTATCCCCACACCGACCAAAACAAAGTCTGTTTTGGAACCTTATCTAATCCCTTATCAGAAAGTCAAGGACACTGAGTAGCAGGGGGAGGAATGACTTGCCAAAGGTCATTCATGTGCCAGTTCGAAGACATGTTATTGACCAGATTTTAATTGCTTATCTAGGGTGCATGGTAATGAATAACACAGATACTGTGTTTAAACATAAACTTGTTATTAAAATTAGAAAATCAGAAGGTATGTTTTTCTATTCTGAGATATATACTGTATCAAAGGTACCATTATTCATGACATGAGTCCATGACATGAGTCCATAGAGCTCACGTTGCCTTGATTATAAGTAAATAATTTCTCAGAACATTGTGTCTGGAAGAGTATAATTGTCCTAGTGACTTGCATCATAACTCATCAGCCCATCAAATGCATCAATACGAAGATTCACCAGTAGATCTGAATGTCTTAATACAAGAATATTATAACAACCTTAACTGCCTCTGTTTATAGCTCAGCATGAATTAGGTCAGAAAAGTACTTTTTAAAGTCATCCCCATATGTTTAAATCTAGAAAACCATCTAAAATTAATCAAATTCCCACAGGGATTAATGCACAAGTCTTAGGTTCTTCAATTGTTCTGCAAACAAATCATAGGGTATGCCTAATTATCATGAATCTTTTTAAGAAGCCATTTTTTTTCTCTCAGAAATATTTGTATCCCAACGTTTTAAACAGTGAAGAATTTGAATTCACTTCAAGTTCTTATACCAAAAGTAAAGGCACCTCTACCAGCCAGACATATACACATCACTGCTGCACAGCTCAGAAATCAGTCCTTCGGTTTTCCCCTCAAAGGAGTTTGGGAACCAGAGTTTGCTATTGAAACCGAGAAGGACTCTATGGGTCTCCTGGACACGAAAGCCTTTTTGTCCCCTGTTTCTTGTAGGCAAGACTCCAGCCTCCATGCCCTTCCCTGAGTTCCAAAGGGCAGATTCGAACAGTTGATAGTGAAGGGAGGAGCAGCCAAGATGCCACCTGAGGCCAGATTACAGGGACCAGAGAAGCTCAACCAACCACCTGAGACAAGATTAATGGAGTGTGGGGGCCCTAATCTTATCAGCAACCCCATCCTTGAACTATTGCTATAAAACTCCTCACCAAATCCTCCTGGGTTGGGACACAGAGTTCTTGAGGGAAGGAGTCCACTGTGTCCCCCTTTGCCTGGAAGACCAATAATGCTGTTCTTTTCTACTTCACCCAAAACTCTGTCTCCTAGATTCAATTTGGCACTGGTGCAGAGAGGCCAAGCTTTCGGCATCACTCTTGACGGTTTTCAGGCAAAATTCTAAAATTTCTCCTGTAGTCGTCCCAGCTTCAAGATCTCACATAGCTGCTTCATGAAGCCTTGTCATAAGTAATACTCTCAGTTGACTAAGAGAGAATCTTTAGAGGAAAGACTCTAACCCTTTAAAAATGGTTAACTCTTTGGGATATCTTTCATCAAATATATCTTAATCCAAACATGGCTCAAGCTAGGACAAAGGGTATAAGGCAAGAAAGGAAGAAAACTCCAGGGTGGAATCATAAAGAACTTACATCCACAGAAATTGGAAAGTTCATTTCTAGCACTTGTCTTAACATGTGTGAATCAGGCATTCTAAAAATATAGGAAACGTCTTTGATCTGCTGCAGCTTTTTGTTTTTTTTTTCAGAGAAAACATCAATCCTCGTGAACTTTTCAAACTTCTCTGTGAACAATGTAAATAAAGCTAGATTCCAGCTTTAAGCAGTACAGTTTCCTTCTCTTTGAATAAGGACACTTTAGTTACAGCCCTAAGAGAGTTCATTATCTTGCTGTTGTTTTGTTTTAAAAATTCATTGTTTTTGTTTATCTTTGTTTTTGTTTATTGTTTTCCCACATGAGGAAATAACTTAAAAATGAGTCACTATTGGTGTAGTTGGGGCAGCCTCATTAAATCTTTCAGAACATTAAATTCTTCATCTTTTATTTTCCTTTCAATAATATGATAAATCCTGTGGGTCTTTGCCTGAGCTAGACAATGTGGCATTTATTTATTCGAAAACGTTTCCCAAGAACCACCTAAAAAAGTTTCTAAATTCCTTAATAATATTATCCTAATCCATCATGTTGCTCGCTATTTGCATAGTCATTTCATTGGATAGTTTATGATAAATGGAAGTGAAAGGATTTTCTTACACTGCCATTTTTCACAAGGCTTGCTTTCTTATTAGAACAACATTAGAGGCAGTTTCCTTCTGAGACCCCTTCAGTTAGTTTTAACTTTCTAAAGAGATATGGGACTGCCCGGGCAGGCTGCTGATCTTATATACTGATCTAGCCTCCTCTGTTAGGCTCCCCTCCCACACTGACTCCCTGAAGACCATCTTCTGGAAAAAACAATCACGAAACTTCCCATTCAAGTCTCCGCAGCCAAGAGCACAAGTGCTCAAGATTCTGTCACACCAAAGCTTCTGTGAGTCATTGGACTTCTTTTGTCACCTCTTCCACAGTACCTTATGACTAATATGGCTTGTCCAAACTTCCCACAGCATGTTCATCAATGGCTAAAGAACATTATTGTTATGGACTCAATTGTGTTCCCTCAAAATGTGCATGTTGAAGTCCTATTCCCCAGTACCTCAGAATGTGACTGTTTTTGGAGATAAGGTCTTTAAAGTGGTAATTAAGGTAAAAAGAGGTTGTATGGGTAGGTCTTAACCCACCATGATTGGTTTCCTTATAAGAAGAGGAGATTTGGTAGGACACGTCTAGACATGCACAGAGGGAAGACCATGTGACATCAAAGAGAGGAGCTGGCTCTCTACAAGCCAAGGAGGGAGACCTCAGAGGAAACCCTGCCAAAACCTCATTCTCAGATTTCTAGCCTCCAGAACCAGGAGAAAATCCGTTTCTGTTGCTGAAGCCTCTTAGACTGTGGTGTTTTGTTATGGCAGCTCTAACAAACTAATACAGACGTTTTTCTCCAGTTCAAGTTTTAGCATCTATTTGAGGCCAAGCAGAAATGTGGGAAAAAGTAAGACTGGAAAGAAGGACTGGGCCAAGATCAGATGTAGTCTTACAGGTTTGAGAAGGAATTAGAATTTTGTTCTAAATGAGGTAGAGGGGGGAATATGGAATTCAACAGTATGAACAAGCCCCTTTGAGAAAGTAAGATTTGAGCAGTTGTGATAGGCAATGATGTCAGACAGACATGCAATCGATTAAAAAAGACATCTAAATGGGTGGTAAGAACATGGACTCAGGGAACAGAGGTGATGTATCTACATCTTTCCTCTCACAAGAACCCACATCACAGTTGGTATGTAATATGAGAAATTCAAAAAAAGTTTAATGCCTTGATCTAATACAAACAATTTTGCTTCCTCAGTGAAAAAAGAAGCAGCAGTACCCTAACAAATGACTTACACCTACTACCAAAACAAGCACATTCTTTTCTCTCATAAAATTGACCACTTATAGAACAAATTATTATTTTTCCACATATTATTTACATTTAGGATAACCTAAAAATATTTTCCCTAGAGACCAATATTTATGAACTTTCATCATTATGCTAAACAGATGTAGAATGTGAGGAAACTGTAGGTCTGAAGATGCAATTTTCAATTGCCATCAGGCATTAGCTGCCATTACATCCCTAGTTATTGTATTTCACAAGTGAAAACTAAAAATCATATTTGTGCTATCTTGTGACTTTTCTTTCTCACATCAAAATTCTCCAGGTGATTATGTGAAACCTTAAATGGGTCATAATAATGGCCAGAGATTATCATCTGCTTGCCAGTGCAATCTGGGAAGATAGCACTGAGTTTTATAAATAGAAAATTTTTTTCAGCTTACCTGCCTGAAAGCAGTCATAATACAATTGGGATTTCACTTGAAAGTTGCATGATAGCCAGAATCCGGTCTCAAGTTTTCCTGAGATATTGTCAAAGTATATTACACGTTGACCATTGTTTTGCTATTTGGTGGGTTGGTCTAATTAAAACTCAGTGAGATAAGTTATGCAAAATGCTTAGCATGATGCCTGGTGGGCACTCAAAAGATGTGTAGTGAATGAGTTATTAAATGAGTAAATGGATATGTTATAGTTAGAGCAGGAATGCAGCTGATTATTAAGGAAACACAAACCATGTCCTAAAAGGTTGTCGGGAACTCGCACCATATCTTTTTCCCTGCCGTTATTTTAGCTTCATTATTCTTCTCCACTACCTGGCTTTCTCTGCCGCTCTGTTCCCATGGGTTTCCTAGTGCTCCTGGGTTTAAGTCTTCTAAAACGTAAATATGTGATTATTTATCCACCCCTCAGAGACTGTTTCTTGTTCCCAGTACTAAATCTCTGGGATGATCTGATTGGTTCAGCGTAAATCAAATGTCCACCCAAAGTCCACCTGATCTTCACCAGAAGAATGGGTTTGCACATGAAAATCATGGCTCTTGTGTAAATTATCTAAGTAAATGGAAGACCAGTCCCCAGAGAAAAGGGAATTGTTTTAAGCTGAGCAGATAACCAAACGATGTCTTCTGATGATTGACGGTGGGGAGGGAAGTGAAATTTTACTGAAAGATGAATAAGTGAAAGGACATCAGGACAAGATGCAAAGGAAAGATGAGAAAATGATGACTTTGAATCCAAAAGGAAGAAGGAGATTTGGAGTCAATATCACAGATGAATCACTCATAATTTAGTGTGTCATCTCTCTGCTCATGATCGCATGTGAACTTTAAGTTTTGCCAAATATGCATGTTTCAAATTAATTGTATTTTGAAAATTCTATTATATTCATCTCACTATGATATATAAGTGATTTGTTGTCAAGAAATGTATATACATAGTATGTACTTAAATGAAGGGTAGGAAATGTGAAATCAACCTGTGAATATCTTTACATTTTCTATTTCTTTTTCTACATTTATAAATCAAGAGTAGAACAGTAATCCACTTCAGAATACATTTTTGACATTCCTTCATTATTGAATGTGAGTAGCTTATATATATATGTATATATATATTTTTTTACATCAGCTAAATGTTGGTTTCTGCTGAAGAAGCTGAGGATCCAAGATGCTCTAGGCTACAAGCTGAAGTTTGGAAAAAATTAAACCTGCTGACTTTTATCTTCTCTTTTGGACAAGATGGCTATGGGTAATTTGGGCCTCTGGCTATAAAACATGAACCTGTCTCTCTGCATTATTAACAGATGCTTGATGGGATAAGCTAACAGTGACTTTGGTTTCTTTGCAAAGAGACTAAAAGGAAATTTCTTGAAATGGAAAAAGTCAAATGAACATAAATATGACGATAATAACAGTGAACATTTATAGATTTTGCTTATGATGTGCCAGGAATTGTGTTGAGTACTTCAAATGATTCATTTGATGTAATATGGACAATTAACCTGTGGCATGGGTACCATCATTACCTCAGTTTAAAGGTTAGAAAACCAAGGTTCAAAGAAGCTGAGTAGCTACTCAAGATTACAGCAGCTAGGAACAGGGTGGAACTGCAACTTCATCTCAGGTAGTATAACTTTAGAACCGTCATTCTCCTATAGATCTTAACTTATAGATTTACTGCATCCTTCATGTTGAGGATTAAGTTCCCAGCAGAGCCAACAAGTCATGAAAATACTGGCCCAGAAATTTCTCTCTCTGGGCTGAACTATTCCTTGATATTTTTAAGCGTGAGATGAGGAAAGGGACATAACATTAATGACACTGAATACAGATATAACTAAAACCACTTTTAAAAATCCCCAAAACAAAACACTTGAAAGTTTCACATGCACTTATTCCCTGGTTAATAGAATACAAACAGCTTTTAGATATGACTCGCACCTCAGCTGTTTCAATTTTTCGGAGCCCTAAGCTGGAATTTCTTATTCATAGGTAAGGAGAGAAGCAGCAGGGAGAAGCTGATAGAGGGGTTATGCCAAGACTATAATTAATCCTCTGCAGGAAGCACCAAGGAACTACTCCATAAGAGGGGAAAACATTTCTGAACTTTCTTCCTCTTTTACGCCATAAAAGGGAAAGAATGTTCTGGGTGGATTGTGAACTCAGATGTGAATTTACTTACCACCTCCAGCCATTCATAATAAAATCCAGCTATGACATCTATCCATGGTCAAATCATACTAAAACTTTCTTTTGCTTTATTTTGGATAGAACCGGGCATATTTCTCCTTAATTTATATATATACAGTTGTCCCTCAGTATCCACAGAGGATTGGTTCTAGGATTCCCCAGCATACCCAAATCCGAGGATACTCAAGTCCCTCTTATAAAATGGTGTAGTATTTGCATATAATTTAGGCACATCCTCCCATATACAGTCAGGCCTCCGTATCTACAGATTTCACATCCGCGGATATGGAAGGCCAGCTGTACTCATTGTTCTATGCCACTTAATAAAAGGGATTTGAACATCTGTGGATTTTGGTACCATAGGGGCTCCTGAAATCAGTCCCCCATGGATAAAGATAGATGACTCTACTTTAAATCAACTCTAGATTACTTGTAATACCTAGTACAATGTAAATGCTACGTAAATAGTTGTCAGTGCACAACAAATTCAAGTTTTCCTTTTTGGAAATTTCTGGAATTGTTTTTTTTTAGTATTTTTGATCTAAGCTTGGTTGAATCTGCAAAGGCAGAACTCGTGGGTACAGGAGACCAACTGTAAGTACAGATATGGCTCTATAAAGATACAGATATATCAAAAATATTCTGAACAAAAAAGGAATTTTCATATTTTACATATTTTCATTTCTAAATGAGATAGGCAGATATCTTACAGATGTGATCTCTGTGACCTTGATAAGTATACTTTGCTTAAAATAATGGTCCTCAATTATTATTTCACCTATTCTTATAAGAAGAAAAATACCTATATATGGGTGTTTCAGGAATTTCAGGCCCATGTGTTTATTTTCCCAGTGGTACCCATACACTTCCCTCCCACAAGCTTCTAGATTTGCTCCTAGAAGCATGGGAGCACTGCGAATAGAGAGGAGACAGAATCCTCTCCCAGGGGCACACTAAATATGGGACAAGAGGAATAAGGGCAAAGAGGTTTTCATGGGAAAGAGCAGATGGTTTTGGTTTTAGAAGTTAAAACCAAAATCTTAAACCACAAATTCTTCTAACCCTACCACAGAAGTCTTCATCATGAATACTCTGCTTGGTTTAAAGTAAACAGTACTCATCCTAAGCCTTCTTCAAATGCACATTTTTTTTTTTTTGCCTAGGCTAATGTGAGGATTCAGAATTGGAAAATATAATGCAATTGTATCATCTCAAGTATTTTTAAGTATTTTATAATACAAATTTGAAGGTAATTTGAATGTGTTTATTGGCTTTTAGCTATGCTTCTTTGCATTATTTTCTAACGATTGCTTTGAAATTACAACATACACCTGTAACTTTTCATAGTCTTCTTAGCATTAACATTGTGCAGAAATTTTCAGCCATATAGATTCATTCACCCGTTTCCCTGTCCTTTATATTATAATTGTCATATTCATTACATATTCGTACAGTAAAAACCTCATAGACAATGTTGTAACTTTTCCTTTAAACAGTCACATTTGTTTAAAAAAAATTAAGAATAAAATAGTCTTTATGTTTATCCAGGCCTTTTCTGATGCTCCTGACTGCTTCCTGAAGATCTGAGTTTCTATCTGCTTTCATTGCTCTTAATTCTGAACAATTTCCTTTAGCCTTTTTTTGTAGCATAGGTCTGCTTGGTAATTGATTCTCTTTATTTTTCTTTTATATAAGAAGTTTTTTATTCTATTCTATTTCTTGAAGGATACTTGTATCTTTTCTTCCTGAATATAGAATTCTGGGTTGCAGTTTCACTCTTTCGGCACTGTAAGTGTGCTGTTACACTTTCTTCTGGCCTTCATATTTTTTGCTGAGAAATTAGCAAAAATTGATCATTGTTCCACTGTGTATAATATGTCACTTTTCTTTGGCTGCTTTCGAGACTTTCTTCTCCCACTTTGATTTTCTGGAAGATTGACTCTGATGTGCATAGGTGTGGTTTTCTTTGCATTTGCCCTTTCTAAATTCACTGAGCTTCTTACATCTGAAAATTAATGTCTTTCACCAAATTGGTAAAAAATTTTGGCCATTATTTCTTAAAATATATTTACTGCCCTATTCTTCCTTCTCCTTTGGGAACTCCAATTACATATATACTATACATATTATGCCTTTTTATATCATTCCTTGGGTCCCTGGAACTCTATTTTATTTTGTTTTCTTCCTCAAAATGAATAACTTATATTACTCAATATTAAATTTTACTAATATATTTCTCCAGCATTTCTATCCTCCTGTTAGCCTATCCAGTATATTTTAATTTTAGATTGGAAGTTTTTATATATAGAATTTACATATGGTTCTTGGATACATTTTAAATTTCTCTGGTGAGTTTTCTATTTTTCATTTCTTATGTATATATTTTGCTTTGTTTTATTGTGCTTAGTTGTAATAGCCGCTTTAAGTTCCTTAGTCTGCTAATTCCAGCATCTGGTTATTCTTTAGAATGGTCTTGGTTAATCGTCTTTTCTCTTGAGGCTGACCCATACTTTCCCAAATCTGTAACATCAAATAATCTTAAATTATGTCCTGAACATAGTGAATGATCCAATAATGATTTTTGTTATTCTTATTTTAGCAAGCAGTTAATTTTATTGCTCTCAAACTGGAAATTCTGCCTTTTGAGTGGCCACCAAAATATCATTTTTTTTTTCATCCTCAGTTTGATGCTTTAAGTCTGTCCTGCAAATGTATAGTTCAGGAGTCAGTCTAAGGTCTGGGTAGAATGTATATACAGAATTTGAAACCTCTCATCTCTGGCTCTCTTCTTGCCTGGATTCCCTCTTCTTTCACTTTCCCAGCAGCTGTGCTTTCCCAATCTCTGTCCTCTCACTTTTCAGGCTGGAGAGACTGGTTCCACATGTAAAACTGGGACACTCAACCGTGTCATTCCATTTATCCAAGGGTCAACTTCTGCCCAGAATTTGCTCAACTTTCTTTCTTCTCTAATATAGTAAAAAATATTCTTAAGATTTTTGTCCAGAGTTATAATTATTATCTATAAGTGTTAGGTCAGTAAGAGATTACAAGGCCAGGGGAGAAGAAAGATGTCGGCAAAGTAGAAGGACATGGAATGCATCCCTCTCCGCAAATGCATCAGGAATACACCAAAAGATGCAATAATTCCCGCAGAGAACCAGCTGAACACCAGAAAATGACCTCTGACACAAGAAAGGACTACAAAGATGCCAACATAACTGGTATTTGTTTGACTCAACACTCTGCCGTTAGTCTGGGGCTTGGACACTCTGCTTTAAACCCCTTTATTACCAGGACAGGCAACCTCTGAAGTCTGGACGACTCCATCAGAAGTCAGGTAGGAGGCTCTGTGGAGGGAGCACTGAATCTAGGATGCTAGACTACTAGGGAGTCCTCAGACACAGGGAAGATTAATGGCAGAGAACTCTCACAGGGTCTTGTATCAGAGTCTAAGATCCAGCTTTGTCCGACAGTCTGCAACTGCCAGCATTGGACATCTCACACCAAACTACAAACAAGACAGGAACACAAATCCACCCATGAGCACACAGACAACCTAAAGCCATATTAACCTCACAGATACCTAAAACACACCTCCTGACATGGCCCTGCTAATCAGAGAGAAAAGACACAGAGCCACACACCAGAAAGCAGACACCAGACCCCCCCAACAGGGAGCCTACTCAAGACAATGGACAAACCCCACCACAGGGGGCAGAGGGCAGAAACAAAAGAAATTACTACTAGGCAGCATAGGGAAAGGAGACAGCAAATCCTATAAATCAGACAAAATGAGAAAACAAAGAAACACCATGCAGACAAAGGAACAGGAAAAAAACACACAAGACCAAATCAATGAAGAGGAAATAGGAAAATTGCCTGAAAAAGAATTCAAAGTAATGATAGTAAAGGTGATCCAAAATCTCAACAACAAAACACAGAAAATACAAGAAACAGTTAATAAGGACTCAGAAGAACTAAAGAGCAAACAAACAGTAATGGACAACAAAATAACCAAAATTAAAAATACTCGAGATGGTATAAAGAGCAGAATAACTGAGGCAGAAGAACAAATAAGTGAGTTGGAAGATAGAATGGGGGAAATAACTGCCACAGAGCACAAAAGAGAAAAAAGAATAAAAAGAATGGAAGACAGTCTCAGAGACCTTGGTGACAACATTAAGCACACCAACATTCACATCATAGGCATCCCAGAAGAAGAAGAAAACAAGAAAGGGTCTGAGAAAATATTTGAAGAGGTCATAGTGGAAAATTTCCCCAGGATGGAAAGGAAATAATTCATCAAGTCCAAGAAGCAAGAGAGTCCCATACAGAATAAACCCAAGGAGAAATACACAAAGGCACATATTAATCATACTAATGACAATTAAACACAAAGAAAAACTGTTAAAAGCAGCAAGAGAAAAGCAACAAATAACACATAAGGGAAAACCCATAAGGATAACAGCTGGTCTTTCTGCAGAAACTCTGCAGGCCAGAAGGGAATGGCAGGATATACTGAAAGACCTGAAAGAGAAAAACCTACAGCCAAGAATACTCTGCCCAGCAAGAATCTCATTCAGATTTGAGGGAGAAATCAAAAGCTTTCCAGACAAGCAAAAGTTAAGAGAATTCAGAACCACCAAACCAGCCTTACAACAAGTGCTACAGGAACTTTTCTAAGTAGGAAACACAAGAGAAGGAAAAGACCTACAAAAACAAACCCAAAACAATTAAGAAAATGCTCATTGGAACACACATGTCAATAATCACCTTAAATGTAAATGGATTAAATGCTCCAACCAAAAGACACAGACTGGCTGAATGGATACAAAAACAAGACCCTTCTATATGCTGCCTACAAGAAACCCACTTCAGACCAAGGCACACATATAGACTGAAAGTAAAAGGATGGAAAAAGATATTCCATGCAAATGGAAGTCAAAAGAAAGCTGGAGTAGCAATACTCATATCAGACAAATTAGACTTTAAAGTAAAGACTATTACAAGAGAAAAGGAAGGACACTACATAATGATCCAGGGATCAATCCAAGAAGAACATATAACAATTGTAGATATCTATGCATCCAACATAAGATCACCTCAATACATAAGGCAAATGCTAACAGCCATCAAAGGGGAAATCAACAGTAACACAATATTAGTACATCAATGGACAGATCATCCAAACAGAAAATAAATAAGGACACACAGCTTTAAATGACACATTAGACTATCTTGACTTAATTGATATTTATAGGACATTCCATCCAAAAACAACAGAATACACTTTCTTCTCAAATGCACACAGAACATTTTCCAGGATAGATCATATCTTGGGTCATAAAACAAGCCTCTGTAAATTCAAGAAAATTGAAAATATATCAAGCATCTTCTCTGACCACAACGCCATGAGACTAGATATTAATTAAAGGAAAAAAACTGTAAAAAATGCAACCACATGGAGGCTAAATAATACACTATTAAACAACCAAGAAATCACTCAAGAAATCAAAAAGGAAATAAAAAAATACCAAGAAAGAAATGACAATGAAAACACAACAACCCAAAACCTATGGGACGCAGCAAAAGCAGTTCTAAGAGGGAAGTTTATAGCAATACAGTGCTACCTCAAGAAACAAGAAAAATATCAAATAAACAACCTAACCTTACACCTAAAACAATTAGAGAATGAAGAACAAAGAAACCCCAAAGTGAGCAGCAGGAAAGAAATCATAAAGATCAGATCAGAAATGAATGAAAAAGAAAGGAAGGAAACAGTAGCAAAGATCAATAAAACTAAAAGTTGCTTCTTTGAGAAGATTAACAAAATTGATAAACCATTAGCCAGACTCATCAGGAAAGAAAGGGAGAAGATACAAATCAACAGAATTAGAAATGAAAAAGGAGAAGTAACCACAGACACCACAGAAATACAAAATATCGCGAGAGACTACTACAAGCAACTATATACCAATAAATTGGATAACCTGGAAGAAATGGATAAATTCTTAGAAAAGTACCATCTTCCAAGACTGAACCAGGAAGAAACAGAAACTATGAACAGACCAATCACAAGCACTGAAATTGAGACTGTGATTAAAAATCTCCCAACAAACAAAAGCCCAGGGCTAGATGGATTCACAGGCGAATTCTATCAAATGTTTAGAGAAGAGCTAACACCCATCCTTCTCAAACTCTTCCAAAATATAGCAGAAGGAGGAACACTCCCAAACTCATTCTACAAGGCCACCATCGCCCTGATACCAAAATCAGGCAAAGATGTCACAAAAAAAGAAAATTACAGGCCAATATCACTGATGAATATAGATGTAAAAATCCTCAACAAAATACTAGCTAACAGACTCCAACAGCACATTAAAAAGATCATACACCATGATCAAGTGGGGTTTATCCCTGGGATGCAAGGATTCTTCAAGATACACAAATCAATCAATGTGATACATCATATCAACAAACTGAAGGATAAAAACAATATGATCATCTCAACAGGTGCAGAAAAAGCTCTTGACAAAGTTCAACATCCATTTATGATAAAAACTCTCCAGAAAATGGGCATAGAAGGAAATTACCTCAACATAATAAAAGCTGTATATGAGAAACCAACAGCCAACATCATTCTCAATGGGGAAAAATTGAAAGAATTCCCTCTAAGAACAGGAACAAGACAAGGGTGCCCACTCTCACCACTAGTATTCAACATAGTTTTGGAAGTTTTAGCCAGAGCCATTAGAGAAGAAAATGAAATAAAAGGAATCCAAAATGGAAAAGAAGAAGTAAAATTGTCACTCTTTGCAGATCACATGATATTATACATAGAAAACCCTAAAGACTCTACCAGAAAACTGCTAGCACTAATGATGAATTTAGTAAAGTAGCAGAATACAAAATCAATGCGCAGAAATCTCTAGCATTCCTATACACTAACAACGAAAAAGCAGAAAGAGAAATTAAGGAAACTCTCCCATTTACCACTGCAACCAAAAGAATAAAATACCTAGGAATAAACCTGCCTGAGGAGGCAAAAGACCTGTATGCAGAGAACTATAAGACACTGAAGAAAGAAATCAAAGACGATACAAACAGATGGAGGGACATACCATGTTCTTGGATTGGAAGAATCAACATTGTGAAAATGACTATCCTACCCAAAGCAATTTACAGATTCAATGCAATCCCTATCAAATTACCAACAGCATTTTTCACAGAACTAGAACAAGAAATCTTACGATTTGTATGGAAATGCAAAGACCCCGAATAGCCAAAGCAATCCTCAGAAGGAAAGACAGAGTTGGTGGAATTAGGCTTCCTGACCTCAAACTATACTACAAGGCCACAGTGATCAACATCATATGGTACTGGCACAAAAATAGAATGGAAGATCAATGGAACAGAATAGAGAACTCAGAGGTAAACCCAAGCACATATGGGCAGCTTATCTTTGACAAAGGAGGCAGGAATGTGCAATGGAAAAAAGACAGCCTCTTCAATAAGTGGTGCTGGGAAAATTGGACAGCAACATGTAAAAGAACGAAATTAGAACACTTCCTAACACCATACACAAAAATAAACTCCAAATGGATTGAAGACCTAAATGTAAGGCCAGACACTATACAACTCCTAGAGGAAAACATAGGCAGAACACTCTATGACATCCATCAAAGCAAGATCCTTTTGGACCCACCTCCTAGAATCATGGAAATAAAATCAAGAATAAACCAATGGGACCTAATGAAACTTAAAAGCTTTTGCACAGTGAAAGAAACCGTAAACAAGACAGGAAGACAATGCTCAGAATGGGAGAAAATACTTGCCAACCAAGCAACGGACAAAGGCTTAATCTCCAAAATATACAAGCAGCTCATGCAGCTTAATACCAAAAAAGCAAATAACCCAATCCACAAATGGGCGGAACACCTAAATAGACATTCCTCAAAGAAGACATACAGATGGCCAACAAATACATGAAAAGATGCTCAACATCACTAATCATTAGAGAAATGCAAGTCAAAGCCACAATGATGTATCACCTCACACGGTCAGAATGGCCATCCTCCCAAAATCTAGAAACAATAAATGTTGGAGAGGATGTGGAGAAAAGGGAACTCTCCTGCACTGTTGGTGGGAATGTATGTTGGTACAGCCACTATGGAAAACAGTTTGGAGGTTCCTTCAAAAACTACAAATAGAACTACCATATGATCCAGTAATCCCACTCCTGGGCATATACCCAGAGAAAACCATAATCCCAAAAGAAACATGTACCGCAATGTTCATTGCAGCACTCTTTACAATAGCCAGGACATGGAAGCAACCTAAATGCCCATCAAGAGATGAATGGATAAAGAAGATGTGACATATATATACAATGGAATATTACTCAGCCATAAAAAGGAATGAAATTGAGTTATTTGTAATGAGGTGGATAGACCTAGAGTCTGTCATACAGAGTGAAGTCAGCCAGAAAGAGAAAAACCAATACTGTAGGATAACTGATATATATAGAATCTAAGAAACAAATGGTACTGATGAACCCAATGACAGGGCAAGAATAAAGATGCAGGTGTAGAGAACGGACTTGAGGATACAGGGTGGGGGGGGCAAAGGGGCAGCTGGGATGAAGTGAGAGAGTAGCATTGACATATATACACTACCAAATGTAAAATAGATAGCTAGTGGGAAGTTCCTTCATGACATAGGGAGATAAACTCGATGATGGGTGATGACTTAGAAGGCCAAGATAGAGAGGGTAGGAGGGAGTCTCGGGAGGGAGGGGATATGGGGATATAAGCATAAATACAGCTGATTCACTTTGGTGTACCTCAAAAGCTGGTACAAGAGTGTATAGCAATTATTTTCCAATAAAGAGTTTAAAAAAAAAAAAGAGAGATTACTGGACCATACCAGAGGTCAGACTCAAGATTATACAATGTAGACACTGATAGTTTTTATTATTTCTTTCTCTTCTTTTTTTCTTTCTATTTTTTTAAATTGCTTTGATTTTAGAAACAAACTTTAAGGAACACAGTTTGATGATTTGGTGTGGGGAGGTGTTATTTTAATTTTCATCTCTTTTTTAATGAAATGGGTAGTTTCTCTTTTCAAATATATTTCCTACAAAAATTGAAGTGTTTGAAGAGATTGTGATCAAAGTAAAGGAAACTTCACAACAGAGTAGAGTAGGAGTTAATTCCAGAGACACTGATGACACATCAGGTGATAGAGAAGTGATAAGCTTGAGAAAAGAGAACCAAGGCGAATTTGGCCAGTGCTCAAACCCAGGTGTGAATTACTCCAAGGTGCACACTTTTGACCACCCCTGCTATACTGAGGAAGAGTATTAAAACTGGAGATGGGAAAACCCCATTTAACATGGAAGAGAAAAGAGAAGCCAGTGATTTTTTTTTTTTTCAAAGAATATGAGGAAACTAGAGAAAAAAGTTATTTTAGAAAATGGTGCTGTTTGTGTTCTCTAATAACAGAAGCCAATTTAAAAAGGGGGTTATGAATTCTAAAATTTAAATCTCAAGCTCTTTATATAGAATTGGGCAAGAATCTTCAATATTGTCGAGAAGGAGCAATTAGATTTATTAAATACATTTAAAGAAGCATTCTTTCCCTGAGATGTCATCTTTATTGCCCCTAATTATGATTTGCTATTATTGTGGAAAATAAGATAAAGTATTTTGACCATCTACAGAAGTTTCAGGAATCTTGAGTCCTAAAGTTGCAGTTGCAGCAACTTCTTTAGAAATACCTATTAGTTTATCAATAGTAAAGCTCTTTCTGACCACCTGTTTATACACATATTCTGCTGTTGAGTCATTGACACATTAAAGACCACATTGATGCAGGTTGACAGAAACAACCTACTGATCAACCTGAACAAGTGTTTGCATTAAATAATAATTTATACTATGCAAAGCAAAGGTAGGTGCATTCACAGTAGGGAGGCAGCTAGAGAGACTAGCAATTTCTTGTTTAGACAGAAAGACCTGACAGGGAAGAGCTCATTAGGGTCTCTGGAGAGTGGCTGACAGCCGAGGAGCTGTCGGCTCTGTCAAAAGACCTTTGAAAATAATTCTTGTTTTTGAATCAGAATTTTCTGAATCACCAGCAGGATGCCAGAATCACATTGTTTGCTTCCTTGCCTATTTCCTCATCCTTCAGTGCTATTAGAATTTGCCCAAAGCCTTAGCTGCCTTAAAAACTTTTTTACTTTGGCATGCATGCCCACAAACAAACTGGAATTTGTTTTCTCAGAAATCCCTTTATTTATCCTTGCTTCTATTCTGGCTAATTAAGTCAGTGCTTGCTTTGAAATATGTCATTGTGTGTGTGTGTGTGACTGTGTATGTGTGTATAAGAAAGACACACACACACACAAGCACAGAGATTAACCTTGACTTTTTGTCTCTAAAATGAATAAAATGAAAACAGTAGGAATAGAGTGCTAGACTTATTAGAGAACTTATTCAAATGACTGTTGTTCAAAAAGGCAAAACCCCCCAAATCCCTGCAGACAGATCCAATGTATGTTATATACTTTAATGGTCTGCCTCAGATTTCTTCTGCTTAGGCATAGCAGATTCTAATTTTCTAACACAGAATCAGGATAGAATTCAAGATAAACACATGTCAGTCCTTAGCACCACCATCCCTAGACTTCATGTCTATTCAACTTTGGTATCTTATCTTCTCACGCAGCTCCCTCCCTGCCCATGACACGCCCACTTTCCATATTACCCTCACAGCAGTGTTACCTGCAGTTCTGCGAGCAGCTTTGTATGTCCTAAGAGCTTATACCAGCACTTAGCTTGGATAGGAAAGACCATGTTCATAAATATGTTTATGTACCCCTTTGAATGTTAAAAATGCATTAATAAGTTATTATAAAAGATATGAGAATGATTATCCTTATTTTACAGTGGGGAGAACTGAGAAACGTTCATCACTAGCTCAAGATTATATAGCCAATAAGAGTCAAAGTCTAGACCTGACTCTCAAACCTTGCTTTGCTTTAGCCACTATACCAGACTGCCACCCTTGAAGAACCTCTTTATCCTTATTCGGCAGTTGTAGCCTCCCTGAAGTTAGAGGATGTATGCGACCTTGCCTCCAAGATTCTGAGTACAAAAATGCCTCCTAGGTAACCCTACCACTGCTGGATGAATTCCTTTAATGAAATCATAGAAACTCTGTGTCACTTTTGGTGTGTGGGTTCCTTGATTTTCTTCACTATCTGACCACTTCAGAGGTATTGTAGTGGTTGAGCTACTGGTCAACCTGAAATAGGAATGATCATTTCCACTTCATAGAAAACATGTTTGAGGCTTAGGAGAGGAGTCATGTGCAGCAAGGATCAAAATCAAGGTCTACTTGTCAACAAAACTACTTACAGATGAGAACCTCATCTTTATGTTGCTCAGAGTTCTGGTTCACACCCAATGTATTTGCTAACTTAAATTACCCTAAGGAACTACTTTCAGCACAGTCTCCTTCCTGTGCCAATTCTCTCATGCTGACCAGGAGCTCCTATGTGTTTCAACATATTCTGACATCTCTCAATTTTTTTTCCTCCGGTATCAGTTAAAATCTCCCCCCCCCCCCCAAAAAAAGCAACATACTCAAAGATGTTAGATTTTTATAGAATAAGTATATTTTTCAGGAATGTGAGTAGGGCTACCACGCTAGATGAAGACGTGCCCAGGCACTAGCAACAACGGGTATCCGTAATCACCCACTAAGCCTCAAAAGGCGAGGAAGAAGGATGGTGTTTGTAGAGCCAGTGAGAGCTCAGGCCTTGGAAGCGTGGCTGTCCAACAGGAGCTGTGTCTGTAGAAGAATGGAACCTCTCCCTCTATGGTGGTAAAGCAGGGAGACACAGAAGGAATAAATACTATGATCTCCCTCCCCATTCTCCAATCCACTGCTGGGGCTTTCATTGGCTGAATCCAACCAGGAGCCAAAGTATTAATACAAGAAAACTGGAAACTAGGATAATTCAGGGCACAGAGTGTGACAGAGAAAAACAGAGATTCGATCTAGAAGGGCAAAAAGAGAACCACCAGTACACCTCCCATCAAAACTACCCTCCCAGATTGGGATTGCCATAAATACATTACTAATAAGAAAAAAATATCAAATTATACACTTTAAATACATGCAGTTTATTGTATGTCCATTATATCTCAATAAAAGTTCTTTAAAAAAAAAAAAAAGAAAACTACCCTCCCAGTAAACAGTTTGGGCATTTTCTACTAAAGCTAAATATATGTATACCCTAAGATCCAGCAATTCCACCCCTTGGTGTATATATGTAAGAGACATGTGTGCATATGTCAACCAAGCTACATGTACAAAAATGTTTATATTTTAAATAATCAAAAAATAGAAACAACCCAAATGTTTACCAGCAGTAGAATGGTTAAATTGTAGCATATTCATAAAAGACTATACAGCAATGAAAAAGAACAAACCACTGATAGATGCAACAGCATGAGTGAATCGTACACATATAATATGAGGTTGAAAAAGCCAGACCCCGAAGAGTACATAGTGAATGATTCTATTTATAAAAATCCTAAAATAGGCAAAACCAGGCCGTGGTGATAAAAGTTAGAATAGTGTTTACCTTTTGATGTGTGGGGGAGAGGAGACAGCTGTGTATTGACTGAAAAGGGAAAGGAAAGAGCCTCCGGGTGGTGGTTACTTGGCTATATACACATGTAAAAATTTATTGAGCTGAACTGAACACTGCTTCACTTCATACAGGTTATACTTCAATTCAAGCAACAATAACACCACCACTGCTACTATTACTACTCTCCCATGTAGCAGCGTCTTACAAAATTAGGTTGTCTGCCAGGGAACACCAGTAAGTGACAGACAATGAGAAAATACTATCTTCTGGTTTGTAAACTGAATGTGCCTCACTGATAACAAAAAAAGAACAAATTATTGATAAGCAAACAATAAAGACAAAAAAGCTTTCAACTCCAGAAGACATTTAGGGAGGGAATTCAACTTTTAAAAACGAGAAGACCATGGGTAGAGTTAGCATTTTATGGTGGGCAGCCCTTGGAACCCCTCAGATCATGCCTGGCTGGCTAATGCCCGCCTAAGCCTGGCTCACAGCTCTGTCCTAAAACGTTACTGTCACAGGGGGTTAAAGCCTCAGAGAACTGTGACAGACAATCCATTTTCATGAAAAGTGGCCAGAAATATTGCATGACTGATTCTCAAACATAATTTGTTTTTTGCCTGGTAAATTGGGTAGAACATAGAATTGAGTGAAATTATACAAACGCTCCTGGCTTGCTGTTTTCTCATTTATTACTAGGTTGGTTTTCAATGTAATAGTTATTAATATTTCTAAACAGGAGCTCCAGTTACATGGCATTTTAATATCCTGACCCATAGATAAGAATTTAACAGATATCTTTGCTATGCTGCTATCTCAATGGTCCTGAGTCTATGATGAAAAAAACCACACCCTGAGAGCAAATTGTTCCCCCTAAGAGTGAAATTAATGCTTCTAAGCACCATGGCTCCATTCTGCAAATTGCTTCTCCATGGTACGTTACTGGGCAACCAAAGAGAAGTGTATAAAATTGAAATACAAGAGAAGAGACAATTGGAGTTGGTACTAGACAGAAGCAAAGATTTTAAGGATGCTCTCAAGGCCAGAAGGGGAATCAGAACTATTATTTATGTGTAATTTGCATAATCCATGAACCCAGGGCCACAGTAGCTTGTAGATGCACAATATACAATATGTCTCTGATCTGTTACCACTATATCTATGGGAATATCACCCCAAGTTCCTCTCAAATTCGTATTGAAGTTCCCAGGAGTCATCTCATATGGACCCCATGAACAAATCTGCAATGCTACCATATGTCCTTCACCATTTTCCTCCCTTCTACCAAGCTCAACCCAGGCATGTCTCCTGTTGGGGCTGTTTTCCTACAGCACATACATCTCTGCAGAGGGCACTGCCTTTAGTTGGTACAGCATTGTACACAATGTTGCTGCTGATATCTTAGTGCTCTCTCAATGTCATAGAAACATTTTAGTGAAACCACCATTAGGGTTTTGTTGGGGTTTTGGGTTTTTTTTTTTTTTTTTGGTAGCTTTTTATAAAATATGTGATAGATACAAAAGAGTATAATTTATAATTGTTCTTAAATAATAATACTAATAAATAAATAAATAAGCCTCCTGTACCCAAAATTCAGCTTGAGAAATGAAATTTTCCCATGGCTTTGAAACTTTCCCTACATCCCCAAACCCCTTCTTTTGCTCCCATGTTTGCAATTAAACTTTATCCAAGACATACTATTTCAGGTATTGTTGATTTTCAAAGTAAAGGGAGAACTTTGTGAATCTCCCCCAGAAGAAGGTCAACTAGGGCAGAACTAGGGGAGGAGCTCACATTGGAACAGCTGGGAGGTGGGTGGGGCAGTTTGCCTAAAGCATGGATCCCACAGCACATGGCTATTGCAATACTAAGCCTAGGGCCAGCACAGAAGTGATGAGGCCAAATATGAGCCTAAAACCTTAAGGCTAAAATGGTCCCAAGTCAGGGGTGTCTCCTGGCTACTTATAAAAATAGAAGCAGAAATAGAAGCAAACCCTCTCCAGAAGAAAGATACCTTCATTTAGGTGCATGGACATCACACATATTAAAATTAAAGTTCAAAATCACAGAACACCAAGTACACAAGAAGGCAAGCTATAAAGAGTGACCATCAACAGAAACAATAAACAATACTCATTGACGTCTCCCCCTTCAAAGACTGTAGATAATGGAATTATTAAGTGCAAAATATAAAATAGATATGTATGAAATCTTTAAAGAAATAAAGGACACAAAAACTAAACAAGCAAACAACAAGAACTACCTATTTATTTTAAACGATCTGAACCTAGAGCTTTTCATCCTTTTTATGTGTGAGAATATTTTTAACTAGATTCAATTTCATTGATCCTTTAGGAACATTCAAGTTCCTGTATCTTTATACATCAACTTAATAATTTTATTTTTCTGTGGTGTCCCTGTTGAAGTTTTCCAAACTTATTGATATAAAGCTGTTCACATTTTCATTACATTTGTTATCTTTGCTGCACCTTCAGCTACACGTTTTTCATTTCTAATATTGTTTCTTTTTTCTCCCTTTTTCTGACTCAAACTTGCTGAAGTTTTATTGTATTAGTTTTCCAAAGAATCAAAATTTAGTTTTGGTTGGTCCTCTCCAACAAATATTAATGTCCTATTTTATATATTTCTTCTCTTCCCTCTATTATTTCTACCCTATACTTCCTTTTGGCTTATTCTGTTGCTATTTTCCAAATTTTCCCTCTGAATAATGTGCTAGGTATTGGGTTCCAAATTCTATACTCTGCTTTGTGATGACAGTTCTTCAAATAACAGGCAGTTCTCTTTGTCAGAAAGTCTATTGTTTCCCTCAATAGGAGGAATTATCAGGGAAATTGGATGGCGAGGAAAAGAGGAGAAGGGACTTGTCTATACATGCTTGTTGATTTATTCTATCAGGCCACCCTACTTGCCTTTTATCCTGGCAGCAGAAGGATAAAAGCTTACAACTGTAGCTTACTGAGGCCTTCCCACCAGCAGCCTTCTTGTGCACCTCCATAACACCAGCCAGACAGTGCCTACTCCTACTCTGAGTGTGACTTTTTGTGTCTGAGTTACAACAACACAAGATAAATCCCAATCTTCTGAAGCACCAGTACCAGCACCAGCTGGGCAGCATCCTCTGCTCAGAGCATCCTCTGCTCCCTCCTCCAAACCCCTGAGATACAAGCAGCAGCCAGCTAGGTGGCATCCTCCCTTGGAATCCTGAGTCCTAAATTTGTAGGCTTCTTCCATGAAGCTTCTAGATTCTAATAATCTCAGCCTCTTCTTTTAACTCTCCACCCCAAAGGGTGGTAGCAGCTTTTTGTAATGATCCCTTCTACTGTTCTTGTTTTCCTTTTTCAGCCCTCTAGCACTTGATTAGCAAATTCCCTCTATTAAATTCTTTCTGTTGAAATACCTAGAGTAATTTGTTTCCCTGAATGAATCCCAACCAATATAAATGTTCAGCTTATTTATTTTCATACCTTTTCTTATTCTAAACATTTGAAAATTATGCTAGATTCTCTGCTGCTACTCCTTCCTTGCTGCATCTGTATAGCAGAGGAGAATTTGGGAACTACATCTTCCAGAATAATTGTCTCTGTATGTTCTGTATTTGAGAGTGGATTAGAGTTTCCTTCTCTAAGAAAAAAGAGAGGCTGTTACTAGAAGCATGGTCATATGCCCGATATAAAATTCACAGTATCTTCTGGGTGAGCTCTGCTGTTCCAGTGCTTCAGGAAGCTGAGATAATCAGCAGGAGCTTCCTGAAGGTTTTTTAGATTCTTTGGGCCTTCTGGGAAAGCACCTGAGAATCAACTGGAATTCCTCTTTATATTTGTCTTTTTTTTTTTTTTTCTTTTATTACAACTGTCTGGCTCATTCTCAGACCAACTTACTATTTCTTTAGGGCCATCTTTTGTTTCCCACTAAAATATAATCATATTGAGATAAATTGATTGACATCTCTTACTTTTTCTCTGCTAATTGACTTGTTATTAGTGAAGGGATTTCCAAATGGCTATTGACAAGAAAGTGTACTGAATATCTAGACTGTTATGAGCATTTAGAAATCATACTAAAGAAAAATTATGAGCTCATTTTTTAAGATTATGCATACAAATTAAAATACACAAATAGGCTCCCCATATATTAGCTTACAAATTCTTAAGCAGCAGCTCTAAACTGAAACTGATCATCAGAATAACCATGGGAAATTTTTAATAGACAGATGCTTGGGCCTTATTCCTGGAAGCTCTGCCTGAAATTCGGTTCAGGTTTCTATTTACATATTTAAAGCTCTTCAGGTGAATTTGGCTGACCAGCCTTGCTTTGAAAACACTACTTTGTATTCTTTTAAATAGTCTTGTGTCTTATGTTCTTAAATTTAATCCCAAGTTCTCTCCTTTACTTATTTTTCTCCCTCATTGGCCTCAGTATTGAAGTATATTTCTTGAAGTCGCTTGTAAACTAGTGCTTTAGGAAGTAGGAGTTAAAAAACAAAACAAAAAAATCTTCTCCTGCCTGACATCATCCCCCAAAACAAGGATTCCTTATTTTGTACATGATGTCCCTGACTATGTTTATTTCAGAATGAATGATAATGATAGGCTTGAAATCAACATGTTGGACTACATATTTCTATTTTATAAATGCAGAGTAAGTCAGGAATGCCAAATGGCAATGTCACAATCCTTCTGTTTTCTGCCAACTTATTTGCCTTATGGACTGAAATATGTTGCTCTTGAAGCAGATGGCTCTCCCTACCCTCCAGGTTATTACATAAGAAGGTGAGGTGAAGTGAATTGAGTTTGCTTGGTTTCCAGGAAGACTAGCAAAATGCATGTGGCAAGGTCCCAGGTGTAGGGGGAAGAACAGAGCTTCAGAGCCAGACATGCCTGGATTTAAATACTGGCTCTGCCTCTTTCTGATCATGAGAACTTCAGCAACTCAGCTCGTTTAGCTTCCATTGCCTCTTCCATAAGAATGGGGATAATATTTCCTTTGTGTTCTTATGAGAAATTTGAGTAATAGATGTATGAAGCAACTGGCAAATAAAAGATGCAAAATGAAAGATTTGCTTTTTAAGAATTTCTATATGAAAAAACAGGATTTCTCCTAAGCTTCCTCCTGAATGGCATTTGTTCTGAATTGAGGAGGTCACCTGATACGATTTAATGTAATCACAGGTCAGCAATCCTTTTGCAAGAACGTGTCACTGTGGTTGTTATAACTTGAAGCATACACAGGCTGAAAACTCAGTCTATAAAAGAATGACACTTATCTGAGTTTGCTCTCTCAAAGCACTGAAATCTTGACTCTGGTGGTCTACCTGACCTCAACCTTCCAATTACCTACAAAAATTCTATGCATGTGGGTGTATACAGCGTGGTGTTGGGGGGAGACACAGGACTTAAAAGAATGCTCCCCCCAAAAAGAATTTGATGAAAACTACTGAGCCACTCAACAGGATGAGAACTACATAAGAATAATTCAACAATTTATTTAAATACACTTACATAAAACAAATGACAAATAATAAGTAATGGGGAATTCAGAGTAATTTCCACTTTTGCTCCTGCAGAGGAATTAGTAAAGCTATGGCAATAATCAAAGGAATAGTTCAACTTAAAAATGCCTTGTTTCATATTCTGCTTGACATTTTCTGTGGCCTGCAACCATGTCCTACACAAGCAGGTGGTATTTTCTGGAGTTAGAGCCTCTGCATTGTTTTCAATTTTTTTATCTTAAGCAAATTTTTAAGATATTTGTTTTAAGTATTTCTTGAGCTACAGCTCAACTCTTTTACTCTATGACAGCGGCCACAGTCACCTTTTAGGAAGGTAAAACCTGTCAGCACCTTGTCCTGGCTGCACCCAGTTCTCTTGCTTTCTGTGCTTGGACTTGCCTGACACCTGACATCAGATGCCTGTGGAGCCCCAACTGGTACTCATGCATGCATAAAGCAGGAAGATTGGTATCCTATGGGGTAACCTTGGGTCAGTGCAGAATTGGAAACAGTGGGCAAATGCCTGCTTTTCTGCCCAATCCTCCTGATAATTCAGAGATGCATTCTACATGATCCTCAGAGAGTCACAGTGGGACCAAGCCTCAGTCGCCCACAGCTATGACCTGCTCCAAGATGCATCTTTATTTTGCAATCCCTCCTCCCCCATTTCACTCTTCCCAGCCTTCACTGTCGACCCCCTGAGATGATGTTCTCTCGTAAACTACCTTCATAAAAGATGAGTCTCAGACTCTGCTTTCTCATGGGAACCCAGGTGAAGATAATATCACTAAGGCCAAACAAATAAAGCAAAATTGCTGAGTGCCTGAGCTTGCAAACCACAGCAAGAGTGGCTGGGCTTGGTTAGAGCGTGCACTGTGTCTCTCTAAGATCACTGTTGTGTATTTTCTCCCTCTGCTTTCCGTTCCTCTGAAGTGGCAGAGAAGCTGATGTGCCACTTTGTTCACTGGGTCAGGGCTGATGTTCCACTTCTACTGGGGTCTAAAACAGATTCGTCTTTGGGTGGAAATGTGGAGTCATAACCCTTGGTATGTAATACCCCACCATTATTCTACTAGAATTAGCTCTCAGACTTTCCTGTTTAACCACTTTACCCAAAATATCAGGTAGCTTAACCATTTCCCCTCAGACTTCAGGTCCTCAAATCTATTTCCCACAACGTCCTCTTTCACCACCCCCAATATAACAAGAACATGTCCTCTTAAAATTGTACCCAGTGTGGCTTTTATGTCAGTTGGACAGTATCAACAAACACTCAGAAATAGAATATGATGGTGCCACGTGGCAAATTCTTGGCAAAATGCTTCTTTACCTTATTTCACTTTCCTGCTGGAGGACTTCCCAAGACCTGCTCTCCTTCGCATCTGCTCGCAGCCAGGGAGTGTTGTCTCTGCTGTATGTGTGTTTACATGTCACTCTAAGTGTTGTGCTTTTCCCTGATGTACCCCTTAGGTGCAGGGGAGGAAAATCAATCTGCAAAAGGGGAGAGCCACCCGTATTCTTCATATTTAGATCTGGCCTTGAAGAGATGACTACAGATGGGGCTTCCTTCACTCTAAGTTCTATTATCACCCAAAATATCTTCTGTTCTCTAGCAAGCTTCCTCCTTTTAATCAGACATATGTTTTTGCTGGGTTTAGTTTTGTTTTCACTACAGGCAATTTCCACCCCCCGCCTTCCAAAAGACTAAAGAATTTTCCCCTGATGGTTTTGTTATCTTACTTTATCTCCCAATATGACCTCCTTTGTTTAATATTCCTTTTCTTTACTCCCACAAAAGAAGCACAGAGAGAAAGTGAACTTTGAAGTCAAACTGCCTTGGGTTTTAATCCGAGCTCTATCTTTTGGCTGTGTGACTCTCAAGCACGTGTTTCTACTCTTGACCCTGAGTATTTCCCCTGTAAAATAAAGGCAACAATGTGTATCACAGAACCACAGAATTTTTGCAAAGAATAAATAATACACAGGGTAAATGCTCGGAAAATGACTGTGTCTTTATGTCTCTCTGTTAGTAACTATGTGTTACTTGAACATCTAGTCAGTTATGCCTTATTCTAGTTGTCCTTTACAGCTGTCTACTTTTCCCAGCCAATCTGCTTCCTTTCTCCTAGATTTCATGCTCACTCTGTTTAAGACTACCCCTTGGTCAGTTTACAATGAATGCCTTTGGCCTTTGCTAAAAGTTTTGTATGTTATTGTAGGAGTTGTTCAAGTAACAACAAACCTTTCACCTCATACAGTTTCTGAGGGTCAGGAAGCCAGGAGCATCTTAGCTGGGTGGTTCTGGCTCAGGGTCTCTCCCAAGGCTGGGGCTTCAGGGTATCACAAGGCTCTGTGAGGCTGGAGGACACAAAATACAATATCTACCATAGAACCCATCTCAGCAATCAAGTAAACTGTGTGACCCCCAAATTGTGGTCGTCAGAGCACATGACTTACTCATTGTGGGTGTACAGTCTGGCTTTTCCCACCTAGACAAGAAATCCTTCGCTTTGGATCAAATTGTTTTTCTTATTTGGGGACTTAATGGATTGAAGTTCACAAAGCCTGATAGTACTTTTGCCTGGTAAAAGTCTACCCTGTCTCCACATGAACGTGACCTGCAGGCAAGCCAGGATTTTCCTCGTGGAACCACTTTGCATGCATGGCTAGCAGGTCCAGAATTCTGCATCATCTAGTTGAGCAGAGATAGGCTGGGCTTGCAACATATTTGAAGTCAATTTTAACAGTTCTCTCATCAGTTATGGGGAAACCTCAGTAACTATGATCCTGGTGGATTTCTGTTTGTTCTTACAAATCTGTTCTTTAAGGTTCTGGGCTCTGACCTGCATGGACTTCATGAGCAGGCTCTCTTGACCTCAGACTTTTCAAGTAAGGTCTAGTCAGTTAGAAGCACTGGGAGGGGGTTAAAAGGGCAGGAGGAGAGTCAGGTTGGGGTATTCACCCCCAACTCCTTCCCAGAGCGGCATTGACTAAGTCTCAATACCAAAGGTGTCAGCCCCTGTCAGGAGGTCCTCTCTGCACAATTACCCACACCAGGTTTCTAGAGCCACACCTTCCCCCTGCATATTCAGGCTTAGAAATGGTAACCACTCTCCCATACTTATTAACTCTAGGCCACTTCATTATCACTCTTTTCCCCCTAAACCTCCCCACAACTTTGTAAATAGACCTTTATTAAACTCTTCTTCATACTCAGTTTGAATATGTCACCTGTTTCCTGCCAGGACCCAACTGCTAGCTACCATGAAGTGGCTGGTTTTATCTATCTGTCTATCATCTATCTATATATCTATCTATCAAAACATCTATCCATCTTCCAGTTTTATTGAGATGTAATTGACACACAGCACTGGTTAAGTTTAAGGTGTATAGCATAATGATCCGTCTTACATAAATCATAAAATGATCACCGCGATAAGTTTAGTGAACATCTACCATCTCGTGTAAATACAAATTTAAAGAAATAGAAAAATTTTTTCCCTGTGATGAAAACTCTTAGGATTTACTCTATCACAACTTTCATATATAACATAGAACAGTGTTAAATATATTTATCATGGTCCGTTACCTCCTAGTATTACATTACATCCCTAGTACTATTTATCATAGAACTAGAAGTTTGTACCTTTTGTAAAGTGACTGGCTTTAAAGAGCTCAGCCTCCCAAGCTTCCTGCAGGTATACATTAACTGTAAAGTATAGTCACAAATAATTAAAAATAATTGACTGTTGAATTAGTTGTTATTCGAATGAAACAGTGACTGGCAGCAGTTTTCATTTCGAGAAGTTCTATGTGAACAATCGTTTGCTGCCAAAAGTGACAAGAGGTGAACATTAATTAATTGAGGATCATCAATATTAAACTCAGCAAAAGGCTTCATGATTTAAAATAATGGGTGACTTGTGTTAAGTGCCGTGTGATAAGCATTGCAACAAATGATTTACATTTTTAAATTCTTACAAATTCACTTTTACAATTTTTAAATTCTTTTAGTCCTCACAATTATTCTGTGAGATGTATTATTTTTGCCATTTGACAGGTGTGAAAACCGAGGCTTAGGGAGGAGAAACAGCCTGCCCAGTGCTACATAGGCAGCCATACATGGAGCTGGTATTCAAACCCAGACCATCAGAGCCCAGAGCCTACATGCTGCTCAATTTCCTCCTTAGTTAATGAGGAAATAACTAAGAAAATATGACAAAGGTATGTCTTTGTTTAAGTTGAAAGTATTTGCAAATCCCTGTATGGTATAAATAGGCTGTTTAGAATTATAAATTTTATTACTGCTTATACTTGTCTGTGGATTTTGTGCAATAAAGGGTGCCAAAGCTATTGTGAATTTTAAATGTAGCCCACAAATACAAATAATTCTGAATTCACCAAATACACACACACACACACACACACACACACACACACACAGAGGAGTCTGACTCTACTAACTCTAGTACTCAGCAATTCCTCAGCTGGGAAGTGGTTAATCTTGGTCTTCTTATAAATCTCCTTATAAATAATGGTTGTGTTTACACACCTGGAAATACTGGATTTTTCCCTAAATGAGTCGTTGTTTTCGAATAGTATAAACAGAGCCAGTGTTAAGGAAGAGGATTTCTTTGTCTAGTGAAGCTTTGAGCATTTAAACAGCTGCTTGGTTTCACTACAAAGGTGTTTGCATTTCATTGACAGATGGAGTAATTTCCAAATGGTTTTCAATCAATATATACTGGAGAAGTGGTTGAGAATTATCTCTTAAGGGGGGAAAAAAAGAAAAAAAAATAGAAAAATGCAATTTAACCATGGTGTATTTTTTTTTTTTTTTTTAGCATCTGTTATTAAATAACTACCACAAAAACCACATGTTGGGATGTGAAAGTCTATGCAATGGTCCTTATTTAAAGCTGTTTATTTTCATACCATTTCATAGTTTTGTTTGTGTGTCCTTGTAATTTTTTTAAAGAAGAAATAATATGTACCTGAAGCATGGTTTCTGTCCAAATTTATATCCATGTTATTCTTTACTTTGGCTTCTCTAAGAGGTGTCAAATGATATTTTAACTGTTTTATATAGTTCAGATCTTTACAATATTTCCAGTGATTTGTAAATAAAACCCACAAGACATTATTATTGTTATTTTATATAACTAATGTTCACATAGATTTACCCACATGTTAACCATATTCTTTGTTTTTCATTTCTTCCTGTCTTCATCTCAGACCATTTTCCTTTTGCCTGAAAGACATCCTTAAGAATTAATTGCCTTAGTAAGAGGTTGCTGGAGACAAATTCTTTTTTTTTGCTTGAAAATGTTTTTATTTCACTTTCATTCATGAAGTATAATGGATGAAGATAGAATAGCAATTTGGGAATTACTTTCTTAACACATTTCTGGTATTACACTGTCTCTGACTGTCATTGTGGCTGTTGAGAAGTCAGCCGTCAGCCTCACTGCTTTGAGCCAGAGTGAACTGTTTTGTGCTGTCAGAATTCCTTTGGGTTGGAAGGAATTTTACTCTCAGGTGCTGACAGTGCTACCAGCTGACAACCCGCGGCTATCAATCTTACTGGAAATTGATCTCAACTCAACAGACACACCTCAGCCAAGTTCACATCTTATTTTTGAAGACTGTTGGTATCTAAATACCCCTCTGACCGATAAACCAGGTGACATGAAAGGTGCCAACTTTGATTGAGGGCCAGCATAGGAAATAGCTGTGATGCAAGTGGTCTTGCCATTTGAGCCTTTTGACTCATCAGACCCTAAGTTATTAGATGTATCAAAGTTAAGAAAAGGTGCAGAGTGGAGGTCAAGGCAAGCCAAAATAGGATAATCACCTTTAGAATTCTGAAACAAGGCAATGCCATCTATAGCATACACCTTTCCAAAGCCTGCTTAAGTGTGCTACTTGGCCCTGGTACAGACTAAGTGCATGACCATGAAGAACAAAGCAACCATGAGTCAAAAGTTCCCATCTGGAGCTAGATTCTGACCAACACACCAAATTAGGCAGGCCCAGAAGAAACTGATTATAGCTGGAAGTAAAATATTGGGATCAAAGCCAAGACATGACCAGAGACACAAGGAGGTGGGCCCGTGTCACCCATCATGATCTCATTAGTGCCTCTTCTAGTGGCAAGTGTGGTTCATGGATGGCCTATCGCATGACTTTGAATGTGGGTCAGTATGTGGGAATAGCTGAAAATGGCCTTGGGCCACACTGCACCCCCATCTAGTGATGATGTGGAAGGTAAGGTCTGTGAGATAAAATTTCCCTGGTAGGCAGATGTTTAGGCAACACACCTGATCTTCTCTATGTGGAAAGAGAAGTGTCCTGACATTAAATGTGCATGGATTCAACAAATAGCTTAGCTGGTTAGTCAGAGGCCTGAAAGAAAAAAAATATTAGAAGATCAGAGACAAGAAGGTCTGGAATAGACATATGTGAATAGATTTTGGGGCTTGAAGGAGAAGGTCTTTGTATTTGCATTACATGTTACCACAATCATAGAGTATCATCCAAGGAAGAGGCACTAAGTTATCATACAGAGAGAATGACTTGGCCAGCTGATGTCGGCCAGCCTCTGTCATCTGCTTTCCCAGGGCTGGCACAACGGGTTTGTAAATGTAGAACCATGGTGGCAGAGAAAGAGGCTATATATGGGCCCACAATCATGGATTTCTACCAACTAATGTCCAACCTGCCATCAGCACTGACGAATGCTGATCCCCTTATTCAGGAACATTTCTCAAGGGCATCAACAATCCACTTAGTGGTAGAATTTGCCTGCATTGGATCTTTTCTATCCTAGAAGGAACACAGATTAATTTTGACTTGACCACACATATTCCAGGTGTGAATTTGACTTTTTATCCACAGGGTCTCAAACGGAACTATTATCTGTGGGCTTGCAAGGCTTAAGCCACCCAAGTGGGATTCTCACACAGCATTACATCAGATCAATGAGCCCACTTTATGACAAATACCATGGCATGATAGGCAAATACTATGAAATCCACTGGCTACAGCCCTGAGACAGTGATACAAATACTGAGTGGTCCAGGGGATTGGAGGATGCCTATGTTCTGAGAAAAAGGGGTTCAAGTGGTCCACATCTTGTTACCACAAGGTATGGGCAAGGCTGTGGATATCAATAGAAAATTCTGGTACATTCTCAAAGGCTTGGCTAGTGCAGTTCTGATGGGTATAGCAATGAAAAGGTTCATGTCAATAGACCAAGCAGAGGTAGTGGGGACCTGATAAGAATGTGTCGACCAACCGCACCTCTCCAATGTCATGATGTTTGTACCCTCCTGGGATAGAGGGGAAGCAGTGGGGAGAGCCAGGCCCAGAACAACTCTAGTCAGTGGTTTGACCTTTGAATTAATGAGTTTAAATCCCAAGTGGAATTACCAAGTTTTAATTACTTGTTACTATTTAAACCAGAAGAGAACATATTACTCTTCAGTGGTAAGATTAGGAAGTTTTTAACATCAGTAAAAATGGGGGCACCAAAGCTAACTTGAGCTCAGTAATAGAAAAGGTAAAGTTACATTTCCACATGGTTAAGCTGTGACTATTTCAAAACACTGCACATGTAATCTTCTTATATTCAGATGCCCTGACAACAGCTTTCAGAACTTCCTGGAACCCAACTCAAAATTAACCCTCATGATCCATTCTCATCCCTGCAGGAGGGAGAATTTAATCAAGGAGGAGATAAATTCATCTCATTTTAAAAATATGAAGCACTTTTCTTCACAACCATCCAAAGGTCATTTAATGATTCACTTCTAAGCACTTTATAAAACACTCTTTTTTTTACATTTACTTATTTTTTAACTTTTATCGAAATGTAGTTGTTTTACAATGTTGTGTTAGTTTCAGGTGTACAGCAAAGTGATTCAGTTATATATATAAATATATATTCTTGCTGTACATTCTCTTCCATTATAGTCAAGATATTGACTCTAGTTCCCTGTGTTGTACAGTAGGCCCTTGCTGGTTATCTATTTTATATATAGTGGTGTGTATATTTTAATCCCAAACTCCTAATTTAATCCTCTCCCCCCCCGCAAAAGAAAACACTCCTAAAATTCTTCAAAACTCATCCTCATACTTTACTCCATTAAGTTAAAACCAGGCCAGCAGTCAGCAGGAAAAAAAATATGAACATTTTAAAATTGTTCATCCAAGGTGAAAGATGGTTTATTGTTTCTCCAATAAGTTAAACAGGAGAAGAAAGATGGCAGCAAAGTAGAGAACATGGAATGCACCCCTCTCCACAGATGCATCAGGAATACACCAAAAGATGCAATAATTCCCACAGACAACCAGTTGAACACCAGCAAACGACCTTGGACACCAGAAAGGACTGCAAAGATCCTGACATAACTAGGTAGGACAGAGGGGAAAAAAAAAAAAAGGAGAAAGAGGAGGAGAAGAAAGGAAAGGGATGGGTCCCACACCCTGGAGTGGGGGTATCTGAAAGAGAAGGGAGATTGCCAAATTCGGGGAACCATCTATTATCTGACAGGGAAACTCCTTCTCCAATGGGGAATTCCCCTGGGTCAGAAGGGAGGCATTTGGGACTGTTCAAAGAGGGTGAAGCAGTTGAGCTGTGGCAGATGGGAAAGAGTGAGAAACACACAGAGGGTCTGCACCACGGCTCAGGGTGTCCGGACTGAGACATCGGTTCACAGCTGGACAGGGGGTCTTGGAACTGGAACGTGGGAACTGGAGAACTGGTTCAGGGTGAGAAACACTGTTGGCAGTGGGGAGACAGACTGAGAGGACAGGAGAGAAGAAAGCTGCAGCAGAGATTGCCTACCGCAGAAAGGTGGGCAGTCATGGCGTCAGCTCGATACTGCTGAGTGGCAAGCAGTGGGGAGGAGTCACGGGTGTAGCCTCTCTCTCGGTGCCTGTGAGAGACAAAGGAAGGACCTCTCTGGGCCTAGCTAACACAGTCAGGGATAACAAAGGCCCCCAGGTGGGGCTGGCCTAGAGTGCCTGCAGCCGAGAGCCAAAAGTCCTCAGAGTGGCCTAGCTCTGGAGACATTCTGTTTACACCTGAGCCACCAGCATCCCTCTGCAACAGGCAATGCCATGCCCTACTGTGCCACTGTGACCCAGGCAGGACACACTGGCAGAGTTGTAGAAGGAGGGAGGAGCTGCAGTTGGAGTCACTCTCTCGACCTGAGCCACCCAAGCCACCATGACCCAGGCAGGGCACCACTGCTCACTTACTCCCAGGGGAAGGAGTTGCTTTTGTACTCTCTCTCTCCCCACACACTGGCACTTACAGATGAACAATAAAGGAAGCTCTGCTGGTTGCAGAGTAATACAAAAAGCCCAAGGCAGATAGAATGACAAATACAGCTGAGACCCCAAGAAAACAGAAATATTATTATTAATTCTATAGATCTGGTCCATTCTGGGGTGAGTTCTAGTTTTTTTTGTTTTCTTGTCTTTTGTTTTTTTTTATTTTATTAACAACAATCTTAGTCCTAAGGGATCTACACATTTTATAACATTTTATTCTATTTTTATTCTACTTTTATTTTTAGTCATTTTGTATATTTCTATTTCCAGCTAAGTTTTTTGTAGTGCTGACTGTATCTCTCCTACTTTCTATTCATCTCTATCTTTTATACATTTCTATTTCTTTGTTTTTCTTTTCATATTTCCAATCACACAATGTTCCTGTTGCCCTGTCTTCTATCCTTTTTTTGTTTACTTTATCTTAATATACTAATAAGCAATATTATCAGTCTGCTATGTTTCCTTGCTGTATTATCCAGATGACACACAGTTTTGGTTTTTATTAATAGGTTTTTCTTTATCTTAGTACTAAGTATAATTGTTTGATTTCATTCTGAGAATCTACAGTCTGTCTGGTGGTACTCTTGCTCTTTACTATTTTTGGTCCCAGCTTTCAAAATCTCCCTGGATTTGTGTTGGTATATGTGTGGTTTTTGCTTTTTTTTGTTTGTTTGTATCTTTTTTTTTGGGGGGGGGTTGAATTTCTGTTGGTTTTCTCTTTGATTGTCTGATGGCATACTGGGGTTCTTCTGTCAAGTCTTTCTAGTGCCTTATGTTCTATTGGATTAAGTATTTGCATGTCTTATACATATATGTATTTCCTTGACTTAGTATTTGTTTGACTCTGCCATTAGTCTGGGGCTTGAACAGTCTTCTTTAAACCCTTTTATTGCCAGGACAAGCAAGCTCTGAAGTCTGGACTACTCCATCAGAAGTCAAGTAGGAGGCTCTGTGGAGGGAGCACTGAATCCAGGATGCTAGACTACTAGGGAGTCCTCAGACACAGGGAAGATTAACTGAGGAGAACTCTCACAGAGCCCTATATCAGAGTCTAAGACCCAGCTTCATCCGACTGTCTGCAACTGCCAGTGCTGGACACCTCACACCAAATTACAAACAAGACAGGAAAACAAACCCACCCATCAGCACACAGACTACCTAAAGCCATATTAACCTCACAGATACCCTAAAACACACCTCCTGACATGGCCCTGCTAATCAGAGAGAAAAGACACAGAGCCACACACCAGAAAGCAGACACCAGACCCCCCCAACAGGGAGCCTACTCAAGACAATGGACAAACCCCACCACAGGGGGCAGAGGGCAGAAACAAAAGAAATTACTACTAGGCAGCATAGGGAAAGGAGACAGCAAATCCTATAAATCAGACAAAATGAGAAAACAAAGAAACACCATGCAGACAAAGGAACAGGAAAAAAACACACAAGACCAAACCAATGAAGAGGAAATAGGAAAATTGCCTGAAAAAGAATTCAGACTAATGATAGTAAAGGTGATCCAAAATCTCGATAACAAAATACAGAAAATACAAGAAACAGTTAATAAGGACTCAGAAGAACTAAAGAGCAAACAAACAGTAATGGACAACAAAATAACCAAAATTAAAAATACTCGAGATGGTATAAAGAGCAGAATAACTGAGGCAGAAGAACAAATAAGTGAGTTGGAAGATAGAATGGGGGAAATAACTGCCACAGAGCACAAAAGAGAAAAAAGAATAAAAAGAATGGAAGACAGTCTCAGAGACCTTGGTGACAACATTAAGCACACCAACATTCACATCATAGGCATCCCAGAAGAAGAAGAAAAAAAGAAAGAGTCTGAGAAAATATTTGAAGAGGTCATAGTGGAAAGTTTCCCCAGGATGGAAAGGAAATAATTCATCAAGTCCAAGAGAGTCCCATACAGAATAAACCCAAGGAGAAATGCACCGAGGCACATATTAATCAAACTAATGAAAATTAAACACACAAAAAAAGCTATTAAAAGCAGCAAGAGAAAAGCAACAAATAACACATAAGGGAAAACCCATAAGGATAACAGCTGATCTTTCTGCAGAAACTCTGCAGGCCAGAAGGGAATGGCAGGATATACTGAAAGACCTGAAAGAGAAAAACCTACAGCCAAGGATACTCTACCCAGCAAGAATCTCATTCAGATTTGAGGGAGAAATCAAAAGCTTTCCAGACAAGCAAAAGTTAAGAGAATTCAGTACCACCAAACCAGTCTTACAACAAGTGCTACAGGAACTTTTCTAAGTAGGAAACACAAGAGAAGGAAAAGACCTACAAAAACAAACCCAAAACAATTAAGAAAATGGTAATAGGAACACACATGTCAACAATCCCCTTAAATGTAAATGGATTAAATGCTCCAACCAAAAGACACAGGCTGACTGAATGGATACAAAAACAAGACCCTTCTATATGCTGCCTACAAGAAACCCACTTCAGACCAAGGGACACATATAGACTGAAAGTAAAAGGATGGAAAAAGATATTCCATGCAAATGGAAGTCAAAAGAAAGCTGGAGCAGCAATACTCATATCAGACACATTAGACTTTAAAGTAAAGACTATTACAAGAGAAAAGGAAGGACACTACATAATGATCAAGGGATCCATCCAAAAGGAACATATAACAATTGTAAATACCTATGTGCCCAACATAGGATCACCTCAATACATAACGCAAATGCTAACAGCCATCAAAGGGGACATCAATAGAAACACAATAATAGTGGGAGACTTTACCACTCCAATTACATCAATGGACAGATCATCCAAACAGAAAATAAATAAGGACACACAAGCTTTAAATGACACATTAGACCATCTCGACTTAATTGATGTTTGTAGGACATTCCACCCAAAAACTACAGAATAAACTTTCTTCTCAAGTGCACACAGAACATTTTCCAGGATAGATCATATCTTGGGTCACAAATAAAGCCTCTGTAAATTCAAGAAAATTGAAATCATATCAAGCATCTTCTCTGACCACAATGCCATGGGACTAGATATCAATTACAGGAAAAAAACTGTAAAAAATACAACCATATGGAGGCTAAACAATATGCTATTAAACAACCAAGAAATCACTCAAGACATCAAAGAGAAAATCAAAAAATATCTAGAAACAAATGACAATGAAAACACAACAACCCAAAACCTGTGGGATGCAGCAAAAGCAGTTCTAAGAGGGAAGTTTATAGCAATACAGTCCTACCTCAAGAAACAAGAAAAATATCAAATAAACAACCCAACCTTACACCTAAAACAATTAGAGAATGAAGAACAAAGAAACCTCAATGTGAGCAGAGGGAAAGTAATCATAAAGATCAGAGCAGAAATAAATGAAAAAGAAAGGAAGGAAACAGTAGCAAAGATCAATAAAACCAAAAGCTGGTTCTTTGAGAAAATTAACAAAATTGATAAACCATTAGCCAGACTCATCAGGAAAGAAAGGGAGAAGATGCAAATCAACAGAATTAGAAATGAAAAAGGAGAAGTAACCACGGACACCACAGAAATACAAAATATCGTGAGAGACTACTACAAGCAACTATATACCAATAAATTGGATAACCTGGAAGAAATGGATAAATTCTTAGAAAAGTACCATCTTCCAAGACTGAACTAGGAAGAAATAGAAATATGAACAGACCAAACACAAGTATGGAAATTGAGACTGTGATTAAAAATCTCCCAACAAACAAAAGCCCAGGACCAGATGGATTCACAGGCGAATTCTATTAAACTTTTAGAGAAGAGCTAACACCCATCCTTCTCAAACTCTTCCAAAATATAGCAGAAGGAGGAACACTCCCAAACTCATTCTACAAGGCCACCATCACCCTGATACCAAAACCAGGCAACGATGTCACAAAAAAAGAAAACTACAGACCAATATCATTGATGAATATAGATGCAAAAATCCTCAACAAAATACTAGCTAACAGAATCCAACAGCACATTAGAAAAATCATACACCATGATCAAGTGGGGTTTATCCCTGGGATGCAAGGATTCTTCAATATACGCAAATCAATCAATGTGATACATCATATCAACAAACTGAAGGATAAAAACCATATGATCATCTCAATAGACGCAGGAAAAGCTTTTGACAAAATTCAACATCCACTTGTGATAAAAAACTCTCCAGAAAATGGGCATAGAAGGAAATTACCTCACCATAATAAAAGCCATATATGAGAAACCAAAAGCCAACATTGTTCTAAATGGGGAAAAACTGAAAGAATTCCCTCTAAGAACAGGAACAAGACAAGGGTGCCCCCTCTTACCGTTATTATTCAACATAGTTTTGGAAGTTTTAGCCATAGCCATCAGAGAAGAAAATAAAATAAAAGGAATCCAAATTGGAAAAGAAGAAGTAAAATTGTCACTCTTTGCAGATCACATGATATTATACATAGAAAACCCTAAAGACTCTACCAGGAAACTGCTAGCACTAATTGTTGAATTTAGTAATGTAGCAGAATAGAAAATGAATGCGCAGAAATCTCTTGCATTTCTATACACTAACAATGCAAAAGCAGAAAGAGAAATTAAGGAAACTCTCCCATTTACCATTGCAACCAAAAGATTAAAATGCCTAGGAATAAACCTGCCTAAGGAGGCAAAAGACCTGTATGCAGAGAACTATAAGACACTGAAGAAAGAAATCAAAGACGATACAAACAGATGGAAGGACATACCATGTTCTTGGATTGGAAGAATCAACATTGTGAAAATGACTATCCTACCCAAAGCAATTTACAGATTCAATGCAATCCCTATCAAATTACCAACGGCATTTTTCACAGAACTAGAACAAGAAATCTTACGATTTGTATGGAAATGCAAAGACCCCGAATAGCCAAAGCAATCTTGAGAAGGAAAGATGGAGTTGGTGGAATTAGGCTTCCTGACCTCAAACTATACTATAAGGCCACAGTGATCAACGCAATATGGAACTGGGACAAAAATAGAATGGAAGATCAATGGAACAGAATAGAGAACTCAGAGGTAAACCCAAGCACATATGGGCAGCTTATCTTTGACAAAGGAGGCAGGAATGTACAATGGAAAAAAGACAGCCTCTTCAATAAGTGGTGCTGGGAAAACTGGACAGCAACATGTAAAAGAATGAAATTTAGAACACTTCCTAACACCATACACAAAAATAAACTCCAAATGGATTGAAGACCTAAATGTAAGGCCAGACACTATACAACTCCTAGAGGAAAACATAGGCAGAACACTCTATGACATCCATCAAAGCAAGATCCTTTTGGACCCACCTCCTAGAATCATGGAAATAAAATCAAGAATAAACCAATGGGACCTAATGAAACTTAAAAGCTTTTGCACAGTGAAAGAAACCATAAACGAGACAGGAAGACAACCCTTAGAATGGGAAAAAATACTTGTCAACGAAGCAACAAAGGCTTAATCTCCAGAATATACAGGCAGCTCATGCAGCTTAATACCAAAAAAGCAAGTAACCCAATCCACAATTGGGCAGAAGACCTAAATAGACATTTCTCCAAAGAAGACATACAGATGGCCAACAAACACATGAAAAGATGCTCAACATCACTAATCATTAGAGAAATGCAAGGCAAAGCCATAATGAGATATCACTTCACAGCAGTGAGAATGGCCATCCTCCCAAAATCTAGAAACAATAAATGTTGGAGAGGATGTGGAGAAAAGGGAACTCTCCTGCACTGTTGGTGGGAATGTATGTTAGTACAGCCACTATGGAAAACAGTTTGGAGGTTCCTTAAAAAACTAAAAATAGAACTACCATATGATCCAGTAATCCCACTCCTGGGCATATACCCAGAGAAAACCATAATCCCAAAAGAAACATGTACCGCAATGTTCATTGCAGCACTATTTACAATAGCCAGGACATGGAAGCAAACTAAATGCCCATTAACAGATGAATGGATAAAGATGTGGCACATATATACAATGGAATATTACTCAGCCATAAAAAGCAATGAAACTGAGTTATTTGTAGTGAAGTGGATGGACCTAGAGTCTGTCATACAGAGTGAAGTAAGCCAGAAAGAGGAAAACAAATACTGTATGCTAACTCATATATATGGAATCTAAAAAAACAAACAAACAAACAAACAAACAAACAAAACGGTACTGATGAACCCAGTGACAGGGCAAGAATAAGGATGCAGATGGAAAGAATGGCCTGGAGGACACAGGGTTTGGGGGGCAGAGGGCAAAGGGGAAGCTGGTACAAAGTGAGAAAGTAGCATAGACATATATACACTACCAACTGTAAAATAGATAGCTAGTAGGAAGTTGCTGTAAACAAAGGGAGATTAACTCAATGATGGGTGATGCCTTAGAGGGCCAGGAGAGGGAGGGTGGGAGGGAGTCGCGTCAGGGAGGAGATATGGGGATATATGTATAAATACAGCTGATTCACTTTGGTGTACCTCAAAAGCTGGTAGAAGAGTGTAAAGAAATTATATTCCAATAAAGAGCTTAAAAAAAATAAGTTAAACATAGAATTACCATATGACCCAGGATTACCCCTCCTAGGTATACCCCAAAGAATTAAAAACAAATATGCAAACAAAAACTTAGCAGAAATACCATAGCAGCACCACTTACAGTAGCCTAAAGCTGGAAACAACCTAAATCCCCAATTGATAGAATAATGGGTAAATAAAATGTGGTATACCCACACAGTGGAATATTATTCAGTCACAAAAAGGAATGAAGCATTGATACATGCTACAACACAGATAAAGCCTGAAAATGTGCTGAGAGAAGCCAGACACATTATATGATTTATTTGAAATATCCAGAATAGACAAATCCACAGAGACAGAAAGCAAATTTGTGGTTTCCAGGGGGGAAAGGGGTGTGACTCCTAATGAGTGTAGAGTTTCTTTTAGTGGGATGAGAATGTTCTGGAACTACATAGTGGTGATGGTCGCATGTATCATGACTGCACTTAAGATACTCAAGTTCACACTTTAAAATGATTAAACTGGTAAATTTTATATTTTGTGTATTTTACCACAATAAAAAAAAATTCTCCAATACTCAATTAGTGGGTACTTTCCTTGTTCCCCCCAAACAATTTTAGATCTCAAGGAAAGTTTCCTGCAGTTCTAACTGAAGTGGCTCACCAGTTTTTCCTTGTGGGAGGCAACCAAAGACTGATTGCACTGAATAAAGTTATTCAGCTGTTTTACAAAGAAAACACCTGGCACCAAATCCTGGACTCTTTAAAGAACTGCTATCTAAGCCTCTTCCCCAGGGTAAATTCAAGGAGAAGCACTATGAGTCTGAGCTTGCCAGGTTCATGTGGACCACACCCAGCAGTTAATAAGTTGTTCCGAACTCTACATGCCCCATCTTAATAACTAGTTCTCTTCCCAGTTTGTAGGTTCCCATAATCATGTGGCTACTGAAATGAGAACAGCAAAAACCACTAACAATTTGGAGACGAGACAGAGTCCAGAAAAGGAAGAAAAGTCATGAAAATATAAATTTAGCTTGAGGTGTTCCATGAACACAAGGCAGAGACCTAGAATTAGAGCTTGTCCTAAATTTCAAAATTGACAAAATAGCGGCTTCTCTGAAAGCAGAGTCATTTGGGTAAGGAAATCTCTCAAGGAGGCATCTGCATGAGCAAAAGGAAATTGATCAAAGAATTCAAAACTTTTGGAATTCAAAACAAAAGACTCTTTGGTCCCTCTGGTGACAACTGGTCAGAACAATGTGCCACAATGTTAATCTGAGAACCACCCTGCAGGTAGCAAGAGAAATTAGAGCTTCCTTTACCCTCAAAATGATAGTCACAAATGCTAGCTTTTAAGTTAGAACCAGTCCAGCAGTCAGCAGGAAAAAAATATGAATATGAAGAGGTAGGCAGGAGCCAGGTAATGTAAAACCTTGAAATCTGGGATTTCCTCTAAGCTCAATTAAAAGACATTGCAGAGTTTTAAGCAAGAAAATTGGCATCATGTAATTTACGTTAATAAAACGTCACTCTGTCTGGTTGCGTGGAGGATGGGTGGATTGCCAGGAGCAAGAATAGTTGCCAGGACAGAAGCTACATGATTGTGGCTTGGACCAAGGGGGTAACAGTGGAGATCTAGGGAAGTGGGTGGGTTCAGAGTGTATTTAGAAGTAGAATCTACAAGACTTGTTGATGGAATAGAATGTGTGGAAGGGGAGCAGAAAGGGAGGAGTCAAGAATGACTCCTAGGTCAAGAGGAAGGCTACAGCACCTGGACTTCCTGTTGCAATAAGCAGAGCTGGTATTCACCCAGTAGGGAATCTGGTATTCATTTGCCCCTTCATTCCTACAAGATTGTGCTATCCGGCCCAATTGAGTCAATGTTATATATATTTTTTCTAAATCTTTGCCAATATGAGAAACGAAAATGGTGGCTCATTATATTTTTTAAACTAGCAGTAAAGTAAAACACTTGTTCGTATGTTTATTGACCATTTGTGTTTGTTACATTCATTAATTGTCTGTTTTTTCTATTCATCTTTTCTTACCAGTTTGAGGTCTGACCATCAATCCCTCAGAAACCTTTGTCCCTCTTAGCTTTCTTGACACTATTCTGCTCTTACCTGCCTGACAATTCCTGCCCAGTCTCCTTTGCTGCCTCTATTTCCTCAATACTCTGCTGTAGTCCTGCTGCACCTTGCCAAGCTCCGCTGCACCTTGCCAAGCTTCTATCCTCGGCCCTTCTCTTCTTTCTATAAGTGTCCCTAGATGATCTCTTCCATTCACGTAATTCAGCTGTTTGTCTACATTAATCACCCTAAAATCTCCACCTAGAACCATGACTTCTTTCCTGATGTTTAAACCAATGGTTCCAACTGTCTACTCTATATTTTCATCTCTATGTCCAATAGACACCTTCATTAAAACACATCTAAAATTAAATTTCAGCCATCATTTCCTCCAGTCAACTTCTTCTCATTTCCTATTTCTCTCCATAGTACCAAATATATCTGGATTTCTCAGATCATAACTTCCTTCCTTTGCTTATTTTTTGACAGGTGTTTATAGAGTATCTGCTTTGTGCCAGGCACTGTGCTGGGCCCTAAATTTTTTGACTCCCTAACCCTTTTCCTTGTATTAATTCTATTATTAAATCTTGTTCACTTTTCCTTTGTGATAATCTCTCAGATGCATTACCTTCTTTTCACTCCTGTTGCCACCATCTTAATTCCTAGTCTCTCCAACAGGTCTCTGACATCTCATCATAGCCTCATCACATCCCTTACTCCCCACACCTGAGCATAGTGAATAACCCTAGAACATAGCTCTGATCATCTCACTTCCTCCCTTAGAAACCATCTTTGATAGCACATTTACAAGTAAAGAAAAATCCAACTCTTCACCCAACATTGAGGGCTTTCAAACTATAGCTCCTACTAATCCTTGCTCTCCATCCAACTCTCCATGAACATTTGGTTTTCTTCCTTCTTTTTGTATCTTATTACTTTATTTAATACATCTCCTTTATTAATATATAATTTATGTACATTAAAATGTTCTCCTATATACTTCTATTTACAGAAAATATCTATGAGATTAGTATTGTGAATCATTTTATTATCATTGACACTGTCGAATATTTTACTTCCTGAAAAACAATTTTTATACATATGTAACTTCCAGGTTCTGTATATATAGCATTGGCATTTCTTGCATTGTCAAACAAAATTCGGGCAAGAATGTATTATTTTCATGTATCACTCTAACTTGAAAGAGGGTACGGTTATGGCAAAATAACAGTTCTAAAAGGCAAAATGAAAGAGAAATTAATAGTAAGAGTTTAAAGAGCTGTTCGGATGTTTGATTTCAGTTCAACAATATAATGAAGTCCATTAAAATCTCAACTTATTTCTGAAACTCAATTTATACCTGTCTCAATAGAGCCCCACTTATTCTCTGAAATCATACCTTTGTTTTAAAGACCACGAATTACTCCAGTTACAACAGTATCTTAGAATTGTCTTTCTTTCATAAAAAATATAATTGTATTTGTAGGTAAGATATTTTTGAATGGCTAAGTAAAAATAATCTAAGAATGGCTGCTGCTTTATTGCCATAGTATATTTATTTTAAAATACATAAAGTGCTTAGAAGAATAAAGGGGTTACCATCCCATTATTATTGTTGCCTCACTGCTGGTGATAAGATTCTGTAGAAAAACTGGCTTAGAGGGCAAGGCCATCCTTAATACTCTTGATGTGATTTCACAGCCCTCCGCCACCTGCCTGGTAGCTCCATCTTCCTCTCCCAGACTTGGTGTGTCCTTAATTTGCAGCCTATCCCAACGTTAGCAGGAAGAGGCAGAATTGAGTAACTGCCACATTCAGGAGGCAGGCTGTGTCATCCAGAACAGCTCTGTTTGTCCTTTTCTAGGGAATATTTTAAATAACCAAAAATTTTGTCTCTCTAGTTCTCTCTTTCTCAGGACAAAATTCCCATTTCCTTTAACTAGTCCTTGTTTAACAATATTTCTAGAAATAATACCTCCTAGTTTCTCATTTATACACAGTGTTAATTTTTAAAGCAAAATTTACCTTGCCTGTTCTTTACTTTCCATTAATGTATATTCTTTCTATAAAAATTAGTTTAATTTACATAGCTCTTATTTCAGGAACCAAAAAAATGGAGCATTTCTTTCCCCCCCAAAACTCTGTATTCTTAATATTTTTACATAAGGCTTTTAACGTACATTTGTTATTCCCAGTAAACAAAGAACACAATTTTATCACATGTATGTAAACAAAACAAAATTTTAAAAATTAGGATAGAATATATTTCCAAGTAATGGATTACAATGTAATTCCTTTTTATACAGTATAGGCTGATTATTATCTAAGATACTTCACAGTTTATACTTTTATTATAAAAAGTTAAGTTACTTTGTGCTACTGTTAATGAAAAAAATCACATTATTTTTCTGAAACCAAAGTAATTCTGACTTTTGAGTAGAATACCTCTGTAGATATCCTTCTGTACCTTTAGTTATTTATTTGTTCAAAGTAACTTTTAATGATTGAAGGTATATACTCTGAATATGTATACATATTCCTTCAGTGGAAATAAATATATCTTCTACATTGTTTAATGTCTTCTGTCACATGTGACTAGTAAATTGTGGGAGTGGGTGGGGGGGAGGTGTACACGAAAATTCTATTTCTTCATAGCATAAATATGGAAAAGGGTTTAGAATCTTCCTCTGTTGAAATTCATGATTTTAAAGCACAAACCTGGGTCTCATGTCAGTTTCAACACTCATTTAAATATTTTATACACTTCACATCATGAGTTACAACAAAGTATGTTTTTAAAAACTCATTTGGAGCATGAAGTCACGTGACTGAAATAGATAATTGTTTCATTATTAGTCTCATTGCACATATATATAATGTTCAGTCTTTATTTTCTCTTAATGACAAAGGTGGAAATCTCCCAGGAGTTGAATAAATCAGGTGGAAACCGAGCCCGTAATGATTTACTCACCTATCCCTAATTCAACACTCAGTTCATTGTTTCAGTTACTATAATGAAAACCTTAATTCAGTCTAAATATTTCATAGGGCCAGATACTAGATATGCACTCAATCATGAGATATTATTTTTTAGTCTATTTAACATATCCCTATCTCAATTTAATGTTATAGTTCCCAAGACCTTGGTGTGTCCTATTTCTGAAGGCTGAAAATATCTTTAGCCTAATCTTGTATTTTTGCCTGAGTCAGATAATTTATTCTAAGTATGACATGCTTCCCTCAAGTTATGAAGGAAAGTATTTTCAAAAATAGGTGTAGCAAAAAAAAGAAAGAAAGAAAGAAGAAAGAAAGAAAGAAAGACAGAAAGAGAGAGAGAGAGAGAGAGAAAGAAAAAGAAAGAAAGAAAGAGAAAGAAAGAAAGAAAGAAAGAAAGAAAGAAAGAAAGAAAGAAAGAAAGAAAGAAAGAAAGAAAGAAAATCCCACATGTCTCCAAGTAAGCCAAGGCTATGCATCTCCCAAATGATAAACTAAGTACCTGCTTGGGCATGCTAAGATCTCATTTTCATAACCCATCATATAATTAGCCGTGTTCAGTGATTTTCAGCATGATGCCAGACTATATGTCATGACAAGGATAGTTTAAAATTTACTGAGGTTTGCTTCTAGAAAACAGTGTACCTTATATGTAGAAGAGAATGATTTTATGCAATAGTAACGAAGGCCAGGCACAGAAAGGGCAATTTGCTAGGCCAAGAGTAACCAAAACATGGCCTTTTTTTCCGTGGAGGTTACAGTTCAGTGCAGGCATGGGAATGAATATAAATCATTATGATACAAAGTGTGGTCTACATGGCAAATGCAATGTCGAAAGAGTGATTAATGTTGACAGGAGTAGGGGTTGAGAAAAGCTTCCCAGAAGGAAGTAACATTGAATTTGGCCTCAGAGGATCAATTAAGCAGAGAGAAGGAGGAAAACCCTGAAGACTGGGATTGGTCATTTCAACAAAGATGCAGAGTCAGGAGAAAAGCAAGGCATGTTTAGGGAGCAAAATTGTTTATTACAGGTAAAGTACATGGTGACTCAGAGAGCACAAGGCCAGACATTAGGGTAGAAAGAGGGTTGAGATATTGAAGGGCCCAAGAAACAGACAGAGGGATGTAAATCCTATTCTATAGGGAAATAGCACGATCAGTTTGGGGTTTGGCCAAGATAGTTCTAATGGCAGTGTCTACGAACAATTAGAACAGAGATAGAGAAGAAGCAGGCAAAGCAGTGGAAAGTCAGCTGCAATTGTGTGGGAGAGAGGAAATGAGGTAAAGGGGGCTTGAACAAGGAAGTGGCAATGAGAACGGAAAAGAGTAGGTGATTCAAGAGGTTGGTAATGTGTTACCAATAGAATTTGGTGACAGATGTCATAGGAGTGAGGGAGAGGAGTCAAAGACAATCCTCAAAGGTTCTTGCCCCATCAATGGGGTGGATAAAGATCAGACACATTTACATCGTTGTGACTCTGTAAAACCCTTCCTTCAGCCTGAACTATCTATTCCCCATGTACCACCTACAGATAGTCCAGCCCTCTTTCAAAGCTTGGGACTCACTCCCTTCCTGCATAGCAGCTTCCCAAATTCGCTGTCCTATATATTCCACCTACACCCCAAATTCACCACTTGTATACTTACACACAATATTATTTTTACTTCTGCTTTCTGTTGTAAGTGATTACTTACATGTCTGCTTCCCCTTGGATATGTAAGTGCTTTGAGAACCATGTTCCACTCACCTTTGTATGTGTCACAATACCCAGTATGGTGATGTTCCACAAATAACCTCTATGGCTATTCCATTTGAGGCATTTGTCAATACAGTAAGTCCCCTACATATGCACCTTCAAGTTGTGAACTTTCAAAGATGCAAACGTGCATCTTGTTCCAGCAAGGAACCAGAGCCTGTGCCATCAACATCCGGCATGAGGGAAATTGCAGCTCGCCCTCCATCTCCTATTGCTGACGATCCTTCAGCTCTATCATCTTTCACCTCCTCTCCCTCCTCCAGTCAGTAACTCTTCTTGCCTCTTCACTCAATGCCAGCTGTTGTACTGTACTACTGTACTTTTCAAGGTATTGTACTATAAGATGAAAAATGTTTATTTTTGTGTTTATTTTTTAGGTATTATTTGTGTGAAAAGTATTATAATCCTAATTCAGTACAGTACTATATAGCCAATTGTGTTACTTGGGTACCTAGGCTAACTTTGTTGGACTTACAAACAAATTGGACCTATGAACATGCTCTCGGAACAGACCTCGTTCGTATGTAGCAGACTTACTGCATTGTCCATGATCAAGATAATTCAAAGAGAGGCAATATTGAGCAATGATTCTCAAAGTGTGGTACACGTGTTACTGGAGAAATATGGAAAATAACTTAGAGTATGGAAAGATTTTTAATGGTTTCTATTTTATATTCCTAAAATAGAATAACACCTAGAAATTTTAAAAAGAATGAGCTACACATAAACAATTAGGATGAATCACAAAAATATTTATTGAAAAAATAAGCAAAACTTGAAAGAATATATATTGTATGATTTCATTTCTATGAAATTCACAAACGGAAAATAAATCTATGTTGATAAGAATCAAAACAGTAATTACCTATAGAAGTGAGATTTGACTAGAGGGTGTGCAAGATAACTTTCTAAGGGGATGGAAAAATTCTATATTTTAGATTAGGGTATTGATTTTACAGGGTTTTCTCCCCCCAAAAGTGTTTGTATTGTATCCTTAAGATTGGTATGTTTTACTCTAAGTAAACTTTTTCTTAATTAAGAAAAAAACACTCAGGAAAATTTGAATATCATCTTGGTATTACTTGATACCAAGGAATTATTCTTATTAATTTTATTAGAGTATGATGATAGCCTTATGTAAGAACATGTTCATGATATTGAGAGATACTTACAGAAGTGTATGCGGGTGAAATGATGTGATATCCAGATTGATTTAAAACAACTCATAAAATACAAAAATGATTAAAAAGGAGATAATTAAAGCAAATGTGTCAGAATATTGATAAGTAGGAATCTGGGTGAGGGGTTATGGGGATTCAGTTTACTACTCAGTCTAATTATGTGTATATTTAAATTTTCAAAATACATTTTACAAGAACCATTTAGTAAAAAAATTAATTACCACAGATAATATCAAACTCCATACTCAATCTACATCAATTACCACCTCCACTGCTACCTCCCTGAATGAAGCCACCTTCATCTCTCAGCAGAACTATTATAGTACCTCCTAACCATCCTTCCTATGTCCACAGTTTCCCCATGGTGTCTCTATTCCACTCTAAATTCAGAATCATCTTTTCAATAAACAAGGTATAATACTTGTTTATTCTACTACTCAAAATTCTCTTATTTTCCATTTCTTGAAAAGTAAAATTCAAATTCCTTCCTTCTTTTAAGGACCTCGGTGAACTTGTTTTCATGTGTCCTCTTTGAAGTTGTCTCCTACATTCTCCCCTTTCATTTCACTCCCAGCCACAATGGCCTCCCTGTGTCACTCAAAAAAAAAAAAAAAAAAAAAAAAAAATGACAAGCATAAGCCAGCCTCAAGGCCTTTGAATTTGTTCTTCCCTCTACACAGAAGACTGTTAGCCCAGGTGGCCACGTCTCGCTTCCTCACTCTCTGCTCAAATGTCACATGAGCAGAGCAGCTTTCCTTGAGCTCCCATGTGAAACAGCACCATCCCACCCATACCATGCATGTGGCGTTCCCTTTCACCTGCTCTATTTTTCTTCCTATCTTTCATCGCTATCAGACATGTTATGTACTTTTTTGTTTGTCTCCTCTGACTAGAATGCAACTTCTTGGGAACAGGGTCACAGTTATTTTTGTTTACTGTGGAATCCCCAGCACCTAGGATACTATATGGCAGGTAGCAGCTACTGAATACATATTTACTACTGAAAGGTGAGTCACTTGGGTCATAGTGCTACCTTCAATTTTGGATTTAGAAATTCAGCTTAGACTCATGAATAAAAGGAATTCTGTATTCCCCTCACCCTAAAATAGTATTACCCATCCAGGGGCAGGATGCAGATGCCATGATTGATTCATTCACCTATTGCATGGCAACAGAATCAGGATACAGAGTAGACAAGACCTCAAATTAAAGAAGGGTAGGCCCCATGGGCTCCAGTGCATCCAGAGGTCCTACAGGCACATGATTCACTCCTCCCCCAGGCAAGGAGGAGTGAAGCTGGAGGTGGGAAAACTCTCGTGCTATCTTCTTAATACAGTCAGAAGGGCCAAGTTCCTTTTTGTGGGCCAAGAGAGAAATACTGGGAAAGGGATAGCACATTTCCTACCACAATGAAGATAATGGTTATGACTATAATAATAAGGAAGATAATGATGGGCCTTTTTCCATCTCCAATTCCCCCCTAAGCCCAACAGAAACTAATTAGGTTGTGATCTGAAAACCTCTTGTTTAATGTTCATTTGTTTTGCAATCTTGCTTATTCTATTTTTATGTGCACATATTATGGAATAATGCATTCTTTGATATCCCCAATAAGGTAAAATAAATGTACGCATTCATCAAAAAAAATTAGATTGCAGGAATTTTTTTTTTCTCCACCCATCACAGGTTCCATCATTGGTACTGTAAGCCCGGGGACTCTGCCCACCCACCCACAGATATGCACACAAAGACAACTGGGTGTATGGTATTGAAGGAGATGATGATCCTTTCTAAGAAGGATATGTTAGGTAGGACAGTGATGGTTAGAATTTGTGGTAACCATATGCTTGAGAATTTTCTAGAACCAAGCCTGATAAGCATTATAACTGACTAGCTGTATAATCTTACACAAGTTATTCCTCATTAACAAATAAAATGTGTTTAAGCCACTTAATTCTTTGCTGGGAAAGAATGAGACTGATCTTATAACACAAGGTTTCATTAAAGATATACTTTACACTGTCTTTTAATGAAGACATTAGGTAAGACATTTGTGAAGGAGGAGATATAAGACAGTAGGTGGAATTAGATGCATAAGTTCCATCTGAAACTGAGCTATTTGGCAAAGATGACTTTATTTTGGCAATTTGTACAAAAAGAAAGAAAAAAGAATAATGAGACATTAGGTGCTAGGATACCACTCACCAGCTCTAGAATTCTAGCCTAGGATTCATCCTATTCAACATTTGCTGTTAATGATTTGGATAGAGACTAAGATGGCATGCATATCTAATCTGCCAGTGCTACAAAGAATGGCGAGATAATGAATAGCATTGATGGTCAACTGGAGAACTAAAAAGAGCAGGACAGCCTGGAATGTTGCACTAAATCAAAACTAGCTATAATAAAAGATGAATGTAGAACAATATTTATAAAAATGTAGAATGATGTAAATAGCAAATTACCATACAGTGGTTAATCATTCATCCAGGCCCTTTGTTCAGAGATACAGATACCAAAAAACGAAAAACATTTCATCCCAGCTTCTCATAATATTCAGTCTAATTGAGGAGAGAAAATCATAAAAATTGCAGTGATAGGCATATTCACACAAGCACAGAGAAGTAACATCTAAAATTCATCCGATGGAGAGTGAAGAGAAAAGGCAGGTGTCCCAGTAAAATAGGCTTTCAAGTGGGGCGGCAGGGGAGGGTGATTCCAGCCAGAGGACACAATCTGAGAGGGGCATGCAGGTAAAAACTAGTATGGTGTATGCAGAAATTTTAGGCACTAAAATGCAGTTTAGCAAATGGTGAGAGATGATCCTGGAGAAGAAGGGTGAGCCATGGAGACACTACCTCATGTAAAGGAGCGGGACTTCATCGCTTAGGTGTGAAGAGCTGAAGCAGAGATTCAACCAGGAAGCAGCAGGCTCAGATTTGCCTTTCATGTGATCACTCAGGAAGCAATATGGAAGATGGTGGTGATGGGTGAGGAAGGAGGGAGAGCCAGCTGAAGGGGAGAAGACTCGGGGCCCAGATCCAGGTGAGAGGAGCCAAAGATTTAAATTAGTCCAGTGTTACTGTGCGCACTCCAGGCTATAACAGCCAGAAAGAGCAACAGAAATCCATAGAGAAACAGGAAAAGATGGTTAGAGAGATACAGGGACAACTGCAAGGGTCTTGGGTCATGGAAGCCATGGAAATAGCATTATAAGAAGGAAAAGTGATTTACAGTATCCAATACCACATATAAGATAAGGACTTTAAAATGACCTCCAAATTTCACAGACCAATGCTGGACTTAATAGGAACAATTTCAGTGGAGCAGTTGAGGTGAAAGACAAGTTAAAGTATATTTTAAAAAATAAATGAGAGGTAAGTGTAGCATGCACTTTCTTTAAGAAGCTTGGTAATAAAAGAAAGGAAAGAGGTAAGGTAGTAGCTACGAAAGAGATCGTTTCATTTGTAATGGAAGAGATTTGAAACAGTTTAGAAGTAAATGTGGCAGAGCCAGTAAAAGAGAAAAGAAGAAGAAAAAAAAACAGAATTAAGATAAGATCCCAGGGAGAAAGAAAAGAATGAATTATAAGGGTGGAGAGGTTACTTTTGATTTAATAAAAAAAAAAAAAAAAAAAAAGAGTCAGCTTGGCCTGTAAAATTGGGGAGGAAATGAGGGTAAGTTGTCCATGGGTATATGGAAAGTGTAAGGTGACCAATTTTCTCAATGATATGCTATTGTTTTTGATGGTAGTTACATAAGTTCTACATTTCTTTTCTTGTTTTATTTATTTATTTATTTATTTTACGTTATTGGCTGTGTTGGGTCTTCGTTGCTGCACGCGGGCTTTCTCTAGTTGCGGCTAGTAGGGGCTCTCTTTGTTGTGGTGCATGGGCTTCTCATTGTGGTGGCCTCTCTTGCTGTAGAGCACAGGCTCTAGGCGCATGAGCTTCAGCAGTTGCGGCACATGGGCTCAATAGTTGTGGCTCACAGGCTTAGTTGCTCCGTGGCATGTGGTATCTTCCTGGGGAAGGGATCAAACCCATGTCCCCTGCACTGGCAGGCAGATTCTTACCCACTGAACCACCTAGGAAGTCCTCTTTTCTTGTTTTAAACTCCTATTACAGAATTCAGGAGTCCTAACCCGAGAATGTAATGTGAAAAAGATCTTAGGAGCCAACAGGATGACAGAACTGTTAGAAAAATAAATATGGTCCTAATATGCATGCATAGAGACAGACATCCAGGTCACATTCCAGTTATTATATTCACTTTTCAAAGGCCACATTAAGAAAAGGCATTGTGAAATAAGGTCATGGTCAGAAGAAGAATATTAAGGACTGTAACTTCATAAACCCACTTAACAAAAACACTTAAAGGACTTTCGACGATTTTAATATAACGCGCCTTAGAGGAGGTATTTTTGCATCGAGGTAATTTCTGATGATGAGCACAGCGTAGGGTACACAGGAATAGAAATACAATGTTGTGCACATGAGACTATGTAATGTCATAAACCAGTGTTGCCTCAATTAAAAATAAATCTAAAATTAAAAAAAACAATTAAATGAGGTTGATATTGTTTATCCTAAGAAAGGAAAATTTAGAGATGAAGCTGTTGTAGAGCACAGGGAGTATATTTGCTCTAAAGTGCTTCATGCGGCAGAGTTTGGATGTGACAAAGAGGTAGGTTTTATTTTAACAGAGGGAAACACTCATTGTTGAATACACAACTCTCCATCCCTGAAAGTTTGCAAGAGATTCGATGACCAAAGGCAGGAAGGTTGTAGGAGGGACCCCGGCAATGGAAAAAAGTTGGATATCTTCCAACTCTAAATTTCCATAGTTCTGTTTTTAAACATCATTCACACATCCTTGAGAGGTTATGGGATGAGATATGGAATGCATGAGGTGGGGGGGGGGGTCAGGGGAGGTGTGTGCAGATGTGCAGAGATGGAGAGGGAGGGGTGAAGAAATAAGCACATATCTAGTCCAGCATCCAAACAAACAAGTTTACTACAGAGGATAGGATAAGGAAATGAAGTTGATAGGGCATGAAAGGATCTTGGGCATCCAGAGAAAATGGTCATGAGCACAGCAATCTTACGGGAGAGGGGCTGAGTTGCCTGCAGATGTTTTCCTTTACTTAATGAGTCATTGCAGCCAACTGGAAATCATTGAGCCTAGCTTAAGTGAAAAAGAGAGAATTTATTAGAGATACAAGGGTGTCCTAAAAGGTAGGACTTCAGGAAGGAACTAGGACCAGGAACCAGAGTAGGTCAAGAAATTGCATTTCTAATAAGTCCTCCGGTGATGCCCACGCTGCTGGTCCAGGGACCTCACTTTGAGAGCCACTGCTTTAGAGTTTGTGAAGCATCTTACAAGTATTATCTTATTTCATCCTTACCATAACTCTGTGGATGATGCCTTATTATCCTCATTTTTGGGGAAATGAAGCAAAGGAATAAAGAAATTTAACACCCAAGCTCTGACAGCTTCTAACCAGTGAAAAAGACAGGAATTTGATTCTTATATTGCCAAGTTCCATCTTCTCTCTCTACCCCTTAGCTGTTTAATGGGGTTGATGGCCAATATCTACCAGAATCTGAAGAAAATAAATAGTTACTGGCACATCACTAATCCCACCTGTTTAATAATAACGCAGCTGATGAAAATGTTGCTATACTTGTTAAGGACAGGGCTCTTATATTTTTGCACTGCTGAGTGGGATTCAAAACTATTTCCTTATTAGTTTAGCATGCTTTTATGTCAGAATGCAAGTGCTACAAACCTAAAGAGAGTGCTGGGACAGCTACATTAATAGACTAACTGAATTCTCTGTACTTATGCTGGCTTTCTTCTTTTCAGCAACTTTTGCCCCATTCCCTGTACCAGCAGCCATAAGGATGTTGAAATGTTATTACTGTTGTGTCGATGAAAATAATCAATAAACAATTAATAATAAGAATAGAACAGAGATTATCTGAGCCAAACTGAAGACTATAGGCTGGCAGCCATCTTCCCAGATTACTCTGAGAAACTGCTCCCGAGAAGCCTGGTTTTCAGCGCAGTTTTATATCTTGTCAGAACAAACATGAAACAAGTTAGGGATACATATCTTCAAGTTTTCAGAGCAAAACAAAACAGACCAGCATGTACACAGTGAGTCCGTATGGCCTTGGTACCGGGAAGGGAGTCTTATCAAAGGAGTATCAGCATTGGTGTCCCAGGAAGGGAGGCATTTCATCTTTATTTTTAGCATGGACATTCTTTACTTCTGGTCAGTGTGTCATTTTTTTAGTAATTAAAGCAAATGTACAAAGTATGTTTGATAGGTCACAAACAGGCTATTTTAGTTAGCATAAAATTCAAGTTAACTCATGTATAAGCCAAAATGACTTCCCCATACTTCAGTATGTGAAAATTTCTTCTATCAGTTGCCTTCAGTGAAAGTAAGTTTCTATGTGTAAGTTTCCTTTGCAAAACCAATTTTTTTATTCTATTTCTTCATAAGTTTCAGAAAACCATTATTAAAAAGTGGTCAAGATATTCAGGCTATTTTTCAAGGCTATTTATTTTCTAACTTGAGATCAGGCCTGGGGCTTCCCTAGTGGCGCAGTGGTTAAGAATCCACCTGCCAATGCAGGGGACACAGGTTCGATCCCTGGGCCGAGAAGATCCCCCATGCCAGCGCAAGTAGGCCCATGCGCCAGAGCTACTGAGCCTGCGCTCTAGAGCCCACATGCCACAACTACTGAAGCCCATGCACCTAGAGCCCAGTGCTCTGCAAAAATGAGAAACCCACACACCGCAACGAAGAGTAGCCCCCACTCGCCACAGCTAGAAACCCCACGCCGCAGCAACAAAGACCCAAGGCGGCCAAAAAAATAAAATAAATAAATAAATAATAAAATAAATCTTTAAAAAAAAAAGATCAGGCCTGATTTTTAGTAATCTGGTATAAAACAATGCTACTTTTTTGAGCTCTATAACCATGCAGTTTAAAAAGAGCAACCATCATGGTTCTGGAAACTTGCAAATTGTTATTAAAGGGGTATGGATGGGTAAGAAGAAGGGCTGATAGAGGGGTCTTCAGAGTTCAATTTCTGGAAGGCCCAGTTTCAACTTCAGTTTTTTTAATTTAAAAATAATTTAATGAAATATAAAACTGTGCTATCAAGCAGCTTTCCCATAAACAAATACAGTTCTTTAAGGACACGTGGAATGTAAATGATCACAAGAAACAACTACAGCCAGCAAGTTCTGAGGCATTCCTGGCCTGTAAAAGTGGTGTGTATGAAGGCTGGTCTGCAAACTTTCATTCAACAAGCATTTATTTGCTATGCATTTTGTGTGAGGCACTATGCCAGCACTGATTTAGCACACCATAGCAAGCAGGACCAAGGTCCGATCAAGGCCATGGATCAAAACAGAGTATATCGCCATTCTCTGCAGCCTTGAGTCTGTACTGCCCCTGAGACCTGGACTCCTACATGGCCCACAGGGAATGGAGGTTCCAAGCCGAGAATTGGAGCAAACACCAGGGAAAGACTGTTATCTTCTCCAGGGCTCCAGAAAGGCACTTATGACATCACCCTTACAAAACCTCTACAGCCACTTAGGACACGCATGGAATGCCCACGTAGCACTGTCATGCCGTATGCGCACACAGCCAATAACCTACTGTGCCAAAATGGAAGAATATCAGAAGGAGAAACAACAGGAGAAATTATACCCAAGGAACTTCAGAAGAGAGCAAACAGAATGCAGTCTTAAAATGAGTATGTTTAATTATTCAAGGAGATAAAGAAAGGAATAGAAAATAAGGTAAGTAAATGAGTATTTTTTAAAAGAAAAATATAGGCAGATTTTAAAGAACCAAATAGAAATTCTAGAAATAAAAATTAGACTAAGCACAGCTAAAGAGAGTGTACATGAAAAATAGACCTGAGAAAAATCATCTGAAATGCAGGTGAAATATTTAACTGAAAAACTAAGTGAAGGAAAAATATTATTGAGAAGTTAAGAAACAGGAAGTATAGAATGAGTAATTTCTACTACATGTTTAATAGGAGTTCCAGAAGAAGCTAATAGAGAAAGTGGTGGAAAAGAATATTTTGAGTGATGCTGACTTCAATATATCCATGAGCATCCAATTCAAAGTAGCAGCCTAACATCAAACATAATAAATAATGGTGAGTTCCTGCATCAGTGCATAATAGTGCAAGTATAGAGCAGGAAGGATAAAGAAAAGATCCTTCATTTGATCCTAAAAGCTACCAGAGAGAAGAGATGGATGGCCAACTGAGGGATGACAATCAGATGGACATCAGCTTTCTCCTTGGCAACAACCACAGAGTCTCCCCACAGCTAAATATCATTTAGAAATGAAGGCAAAAATTGCGACTTTTCTCAGATGTACAAAATATAAACAACTTTACTCCTCACAGGCCGTCATGAAAGAACTATGGAAGGATACATATCGGCAAGAAAGAAACCAACCCCAGGAGTAAAGGGACCAGAAGAGATTATGAGCAAAGCAGTCACTCTAAAGAAAACATGTTGACGATTAACATTATACAAGTATTCATGACAACAGTATTAGAGGGGTTTCAGTACTTTTCTGTAGTGTAATTATCTTCAGTGGTTTTTTTTCAAAAACAATAATAATAGCAGCAATTAATATTTATAGATGTTTGTCATGTTCCAGGCACTGTACTAAGATTTTTTATGGATAATCTCATTTATTCCTCACAGCAATCTTGCAAGACATATCTACTTGTTATTCCCATTTTACAGATGCCAAAGCTGAGGCATCAAGTGGTAATTTTTCCAAGGTCATGCAGATAACAAGCAATGGAAATGGATTTGTGTTGACCTAGGAAGTCATTTAGCATTAAAGTGTCAAAATCCAATTTCTTCATCTATGAAATGAAGAGATGGATATTTGCTCTGACCATATGACAGTGTTACATGAAGATGAAATAATACTAATACGTGTTCAAGTGCTTTAGAAATTATAACGTATATTACAATTTGAAATTGCAATAAAAATAAAATGAAATATGTGTGCCAAATTTTAAAAAGGGAATTTGGCCATAAAGTTAATAGATAATAGCATTTTTAAATCATCCATTCAAAATATTTCTTTAATAAGGCTTCAGTCAGTAGATAGAACTTGAAAATAGTAAAGCATGAGTGTCTCCTGTTATCTCTTTGCTTTCTTGCTTGCTTATTTCTAACCCATCTTGATCCAGAAAAGATTTTCAGGCAGCTAACAAAGGAATACAAAAATATTAAATATACAAGGATTCATCTTATTTTTTAATTTTAAAAAATATACCTTAGATTTAATTTCTAAATATACACACACTTTGTGAGAGCAACTTGTTATTAATTTAAAATATAACTGCACACCATATATCCTGTTACCACCCCATCCCAACACATACACGAAACAAATTTAAGCAGCAGGAAAAGTTCATATTGTCTCTTCTAAAAAATGAAAATTGCTCATTTTCATACTGCTTTGGCATGGTTCAAGTTAATGATGTGCTAATATGATATTAAAGTAGTAACTCCTGCAGTTCTAACAGCCTAATCGGGCCGCTGACATCACAACAGTATTACTAAAGCGCTGGATTTTACTTGATTTCCATAAGTGAATGGGATCTGAGACTCATTGCATGTTAATCACTGCAGTTTAGTAGGTCCCTTATTTATTCTGGATAAGCATTTCATTGGCAAATAAAGAACTGAGAAAACGAGCCAGAATTTGTTAGAGACACTGGTGAGCAGTGATTTCTTTTGGCTCCCATAATACATAGAGAATTTTTAAGCCTGTAGAATGAGAACAGATGTGGATAATGACACAATGTGTTATTTATGAATGCAAGGTTTTTCTGAAGATTTAGGAATTATCATGAGAACTATTCATTGAACCTCAAAAAATCAATAAATATTAATATCAGGATTTAAATGTTTGCACTATAATTTGAAACATGAAGACTACTTACCCATCATGCCTTTGAAAAATCCAGGCTGCCCTGAATATTTACGATCTGTGTGTCATCAGATGATTCAGAGAGCGTCTCTGAACTACCTAGAATTCTCAAGCAGAACAGTAAAAATGCATTCTCAGTAAAGGAAAGCTCATACATTGTTCTGTCTGTATTTTCCCTGGCTCTTATGACTTAGTAAAAAGAGGACTGAATATGGAGTCAAGAAAACTGGGCTTACATATTGGCCTTGCCACTTAATAGCCAAGATGAAGTTATATTTTCCACGCCTACAAAATGATCATAATGGTACCTCTTACCAAGGGTTATTTGAAGATAAAGTGAGAGTAGAGTCTAGTATCCAGTTAATTAAATCTGACTTAGAATTGAGGATAGTCCACAAAAACTTTAATAATCAACCTTATCCACTTTGGGAATCCTATTTTGACCTGTATGAAGCTGATGAGGTCTTTCTGATGGTAATGAAGTGACAGGTTAATAAAATGTATAAAAATACATATTGTCTCCACTTTACTAGTCATAATAGCTGTGATTGTATGGGACTGATTGGATATACACACACACACACACACACACACACACACACCCCCAAGCTGTTATGGCATATTGATTCAATCTTCAATGATTTCTGAACAATAGTCACTAAACGTATTTAATTGTTAAAATGGATTGCATTAATCTATCACTTTTGTTACAAAGACAACTATTTGGGCTCATTCTGAGACAGATGCAATAAACTATTTCTTTAATAAAAAAGCATTGGGCTGATAGACTGTAGAAACATCAACAGAGCAGAAAGACTCGTCCAAAGCATCTTGCCAATCACCTATTCCTATGCTCCGCTGAGTCCATGTTATTCTAGGAGGCACTTGGGCAGTCCTGGGAGGTGGCGAGAGGGGAGGTGGGGGGGTTGGCTCCTGCGCCACTTGCTAGGTTTAACTGCAGCCGCTCTGCTTTTATCACTTTCAAACACTGACCTTTTGTCTAAGACTTCATTTACACAAAGGGTTGGGTTGCTATAAAAATGTTTAACAAGCTGATTTAAGAAGTCCAACTTTCTCATTGTAGAGATGAGGAAATTAAAGGCCAGAAAGATGACAAAAATCACCAAAGATCCCTCAAAAGTCAGTCCTCCAATCATGACCAGATAAAGGTATCCAGACTCCCAATCCAGGTTATTTCCACCACATTGTTCTCTCAATGATAAGATTTATCCCTATCAACTATTGAATGTTGAGCTCCATGGTAGTTATTCTACCTGTATTTACTAATGACTCCAGCAAAATCTCTAAATGTTTTCAGCATTTGAAGATGAGGCTCAGGAATGTCAATTTCCCAAGCCTACATTCAAATCCAGTCTAACTCCCAATCTTGTAACTGTATCTGCCTAGTTTTGTTAAACTTGAATGTTTCCTGTCAGCCATCAAAACAACAGGCCATTAGAATGCAACCCAGGGGGACAAATAAGTGATTGTTGGATATTTCATTGCCAAATTTTGGCTCTACTCTTTATGTGTACTTTATAAAATTGAGGCACAATGCATATATAGATGTAGAAAGGCTAAATGAAACCTTGAGAATTGCTCTTGTCTCTTTCCCGGCTGGCATTCTCAAAATCACCTCTTACTTTATGTTGGTTCTTTATTTTATTAGTATAAGCATGTGGCTTTTCCATTCTTTGATGTATCATAGATCATGCATTTTCACATATTAATTTTTGTCCTCATTCAAAAGGTCTGCTGCTCATATTACAAATCAAATTTGTACATGTGCTCACAGGAGGGGAATAATGCAAAGATGTTTTCCCACTGGCATTGTCATTTTTCAAGTTTCGTGTTTAAGACAGTTTTTTTTTGCCTCGTGTATCCTCTAACACAGATAAGTAATGTAGTTTGCAGTGCAATTGTGATATAACTCTCTTTTTGTCCTATTTTATTTTTCTTCAAATGTGAATCCACATTTCATTTGTAGAGAATGTAAAGGTAATGTTAGGTTGCATAGTCCTTAAAAAAACCTCTATGATATTAAACAATAGCAGATAGATCTAAAAAGAGGCTACAAAAGAAAAAGTGATCTATAAATGAAAATCAAATAAAAGGACAAAATGACAAAAATTTTATACTGAATAGAGTGAGGTGACCAGAAAGAAGATATTTCTCATCTGATTATTATTTATACTTCTTTTTCAAAGTTTTTTGGTCATTGTTCTAGGGCTTAAAATATTAATCTTTATGTTTTGTTTATGGTTTCTTTTACTGTGCAAAAGCTTTTAAGTTTAATTAGGTCCCATTTGTTTATTTTTGTTTTTATTTTCATTACTCTAGGAGGTGGATCAAAAAAGATCTTGTTGCAATTTATGCCAGAGTGTTCTGCCTGTGTTTTCCTCCAAGAGTTTTATAGAATCCGGTCTTAAAGAATGGGAGAAAATATTTGCAAACGAAGTGACTGAAAAAGGATTAATCCCAAAATATACAAACAGCTCATGCAGCACAATATCAAAAAAATAAACAACCCAATCAAAAAATGGGCGGAAGACCTAAACAGACATTTCTCCAAAGAGGACATACACATGGCCAACAAGCACATGGAAAGATGCTCAGCATTACTAATTATTAGGGAAATGCAAATCAAAACTACAGTGAAGTATCACCTCACACCAGTCAGAATGGCCATCATTAAAATGTCTACAAACAATAAATGCTGGAGAAGGTGTGGAGAAAGGGGAACCATCATGCACTGTTGGTGGGAATGTAAATTGGTACAGTCACTATACAGAACAGTATGGAGGTTCCTTAAACTAAAAATAGAGCTACCATATGATCCAGCAACCCCACTCCTGGGCATATATTAGGAGAAAACCAAAATTCAAAAAGATACATGTACCTCAATGTTCATTGCAGCACTATTTACCATAGCCAGGACATGGAAGAAACCTAAATGTCCTTTGACAGAGGAATGGATAAAGAAGTTGTGGTATATACATACAACGAAATATTAGTCACAAAAAAGAACAACATAATGCCATTTGCAGTGACATGGATGGACCTAGAGATAATCGTAGTGAGTGAAGTAAGTCAGACAGAAAAAGACAAATATCATATGATATTCACATATATGTGGAATCTAACCCAAAAAAATGGTACAAATGAACCTACTTAAAAAACAGAACTAGAGGAGGATTTCCCCAAGTGTCTTCCATGAAGAGGAGGGGGAGCTAAAAGCTGCGCGCACCAACCCAGGCCCGGGGCAGTGGCTTTCAATAAGAAACACATTTTCGGGGAATGCGCGGAAGGACGCAGTAATTCCCACAGAGAACCAGTTGAACACCAGCAGACGGCCTCGGACACCAGAAAGGACCGCAGGGAGCTCGACATAGCCAGTAGGGAGGCATCTATGAAGGCTCAAAGACGGTGAAGCGGCGGAGCTGTGGCAGACGGGAGGGAGTGAGAAACATACGGAGGGTCCGCAGCGCAGCTCAGCGTTCCCGGACCGAGACGTCGATCCGCGGCTGAACGGAGGGTCTGGGAGCGGGAGAGTGGGAACCGGAGAGCTGGTTCAGGGTGAGAAACATTGTTGCAGGTAGGGTGACGGACCGAGAGGACAGGAGGGAGGAGGTCCGCGGAGAGGAGTGCCCGTCCCCAAGAGCTGCCCGGCCATGATGGCGGCTGGAGGCTGTAGGCTCACGGGCAGGGGGGAGGAGCCACGCGAGTAGCCTCTCTCTCTCTTTTGGTGCCTCTGCAACAGGCAGTGGAGAGACACCCTGTGGGCCACCTAAGGCACTCAGGGATAACAGGCACCCTCAGGAACTCGGGCGGGGCTAGATTAAAACCCCTTGCAATGCCAGCAGCAGGGAGGCTGCCGAGAGAAAAAAAAAAAACAACAACAGCAACAAAAAAAAAAACCCCAAGAGAGGCCCAACTCTAAGACTTTCTGTTTAAGCCTGAGCCACCAGCATCCCTCTGCAACAGGCACCTCCAAGCCTGACTGAAACAACAGTGCGCCACTGCTCACTCACTCCCAGGAGAAGGAGCCACTATTGTACCCTCTCCCTCCCCACACACCAACGCTTACAGACGAACAATAAAGGAACCTCCGCTGGTCACAGAATAATGCAAAAAAACCCAAGGCAAGGAGAAGGACACTTACAGCTGAGAAGCTAAGGAAACAGAAATAGTATCAATACCTATTGAACTGGTCCATTCTGGGATCAGTTCTGGATTTTTTTTTTTTTTCTTTTTCTCTCTCTCTCTTTTTTTTCTTTTTTTTTCTTTATTAAATACAATCTTAGCCCTAAGGGATCTACAAGTTTTATAACATAATTTTTTAATGATATTTTTTATTCTTTTTTTTTCTTTTTTTCTTTTGCCTTTTTATATACTTCTATATCTAGCTAAGTTTTTGGTAGTACAGACAATATATCTCTCATACTTTCCTTTCATCCCTATCTTTTATACATTTCTATTCCTTTCTTTTTATTTGCATATTTCCAACCACATTACGCTCTTCTGTTCCCCTTTCTTCCAGTCTTTTTTAGTTTATTTTATCTTAACATACTTATAAGTAACACTATCGGTCTGCTCAGACTCCTTGCTCTATTCTCCAGATGACGCACTGCCTTGGTATTTAATATTAGGCTTTTGTCTTTATCTTAGTTCTTAGTACAGTTGTCTAATTACATTCTGAGAATCTCCATTCTCTCTGGTGGTACTCTGGCTCTTTTCTATATTTGATCCTAGCTTACAAAATCTCCCTGGATTAATGTTTGTATGTGTAAGGTGTTATTTGTTTGTTAGTTTGCTTTTGCTTTTGTCTCTGATTTGTTCTGTTTCAGTTGTCAATTTCTGTTGGGTTTCTCTTTGAATATCTGATAGCACACTGGGGTTCTGTCAGGCCTTTCCAGAGCCTTATGTCCTAATGGATTCAGTAATTGTGTGTCTTATACATGTATGTGTTTCCTAGACTTAATATTTGTTTAATCCAATACTTGGACATTAGTCTGAGGCTTGGGCCGTCTTCTATAAACACCTCTATTGCCAGGACAAGCAACCCCAAAAGTCTGGACAACCATGAGAAAACAAAGAAACACCATGCAGGCAAAGGAGCAGGAAAAACACCCACAAGACCAAATCAATGAGGAGGAAATAGGAAAAATGCCTGAAAAAGAATTCAGAGTAATGATAGTAAAAATGATACAAAATCTCGATAACAAAATAGAGAAAGTACAAGAAACAGTTCATAAGAACTCAGAAAAACAAACAGCAATGGATAACAAAATAACCAAAATTAAAAATACTCTAGATGCTATAACCAGCAGAATGACTGAGGCAGAAGAACGAATAAGTGAGTTGGAAGATAGAATGGGGGAAATAACTGCCACAGAGGAGGAAAAAGAAAAGAGAATAAAAAGAATAGAAGACAGTCTCAGAGACCTCAGTGATAACATTAAGCGTAAAAACATTCAAATTATAGGCATCCCAGAAGAAGAAGAAAACAAGAAAGGGTCTGAGAAAATATTTGAAGAGGTTATAGTGGAAAACATCCCCAACATGAGAAAGGAAATAATGAACCAAGTCCAAGAAGCACAGAGCATACAGAAAAAACCCAAGGAGAAATACACCAAGACACATATTAATCAAACTAACTACAATTAAACACAAAGAAAAAATATTAAAAGCAGCAAGAGAAAAGCAACAAATAACATATAAGGGAAAACCCAAAAGGATAAGAGCTGATCTTTCTGCAGAAACTCTGCAGGCCAGAAGGGAATGGCAGGATATACTGAAAGTCCTGAAAGAGAGAAACCTACAGCCAAGAATACTCTACCCAGCAAGAATCTCATTCAGGTTTGAGGGAGAAATCAAAAGCTTTCCAGACAAGCAACAGTTAAGAGAATTCAGCATCACCAAACCAGCCTTACAACAAGTGCTACAGGAACTTCTCTAAGTAGGACACACAAGAAAAGGAAAACACCTACAAATACAAACCCAAAACAATTCAGAAAATGGTAATTGGAACACACATGTCAATAATCACCTTAAATGTAAATGGATTAAATGCTCCAACCAAAAGACACAGACTGGCTGAATGGATACAAAAACAAGACCCTTCTATATGCTGCCTACAAGAAACCCACTTCAGACCAAGGCACACATATAGACTGAAAGTCAAGGGATGGAAAAAGATATTCCATGCAAATGGAAGTCAAAAGAAAGCTGGAGCAGCAATACATATATCAGACAAATTAGACTTTAAAGTAAAGACTATTAAAAGAGACAAAGAAGGACACTACATAATGATCAAGGGATCCATTCAAGAAGAACATATCACAATGGTAAATATCTATGCCCCCAATATAGGATCACCTCAATACATAAGGCAAATGCTAACAGCTATAAAAGGGGACATCAACAGTAACACAATAATAGTGGGAGACTTGAACACCCCACTTACATCAATGGACAGATCATCCAAACAGAAAATAAAGACACACAGCTTTAAATGACACATTAGACCATCTCGACTTAATTGATATTTATAGGACATTCCATCCAAAAACGACAGACTACACGTTCTTCTCAAGTGCACACAGAACATTTTCCAGGATAGATCACATCTTGGGTCACAAATCAAACCTCAGCAAATTCAAGAAAATTGAAATCATATCAAGCATCTTCTCAGACCACAACGCCATGAGACTAGATATCAATTACAGGAAAACAACTGTAAAAAATTCAAACACATGGAGGCTAAACAATTCACTCTTAAACAACCAAGGAATCACTAAAGAAATCAAAGAGGAAATCAAAAAATATCTAGAAACAAACGACAATGAAAACACAACCACCCAAAACCTATGGGACACAGCAAAAGCAGTTCTAAGAGGGAAGTTGATAGCAATACAGTGCTACCTTAAGAAACAAGAAAATTATCGAATAAACAACCTAACCTTACACCTAAAACAACTAGAGAAAGAAGAACAAAGAAACCCCAAAGTGAGCAGAAGGAAAGAAATCATAAAGATCAGAGCAGAAATAAATGAAAAAGAAAGGAACGAAACCATAGCAAAAATTAATAAAACTAAAAGCTGGTTCTTTGAGAAGATTAACAAAATTGATAAACCTTTAGCCAGACTCATCAAGAAAAAAAGGGAGAAGATGCAAATCAACAGAATTAGAAATGAAAAAGGAGAAGTAACCACGGACACCTCAGAAATACAAAAGATCATGAGAGACTACTACAAGCAACTATATGCCAATCAATTGGATAACCTGGAAGAAATGGATACATTCTTAGAAAAATACAATCTTCCAAGACTGAACCAGGAAGAAAAAGAAACCATGAACAGACCAATCACAAGTACGGAAATTGAGGCAGTGATTAAAAATCTCCCAACTCACAAAAGCCCAGGACCAGATGGGTTCACGGGTGAATTCTATCAAACATTTCGAGAAGAGTTAACACCTATCCTTCTCAAACTCTTCCAAAATATAGCAGAAGGTGGAACATTCCCAAACTCATTCTATGAGGCTACCATCACCCTGAAACCAAAACCAGGCAAAGATGTCACAAAAAAAGAAAACTACAGACCAATATCACTGATGAATATAGATGCAAAAATCCTCAACAAAATACTAGCTAACAGACTCCAACAGCACATTAAAAAAATCATACACCATGATCAAGTGGGGTTTATCCCTGGGATGCAAGGATTCTTCAATATACGCAAATCAATCAACGTGATACCTCATATCAACAAATTGAAGGATAAAAACCATATGATCATTTCAATAGATGCAGAAAAAGCTTTTGACAAAGTTCAACATCCATTTATGATAAAAGCTCTCCAGAAAATGGGCATAGAAGGAAATTACCTCAACATAATAAAAGCCATATATGAAGAACCAAAAGCCAACATCGTTCTCAATGGGGAAAAACTGGAAGAATTCCCTCTAAGAACAGGAACAAGACAAGGGTGTCCACTCTCACCACTATTATTCAACATAGTTTTGGAAGTTTTAGCCACAGCAATCAGAGAAGAAAAAGAAATAAAAGGAATCCAAATTGGAAAAGAAGTAAAATTGTCACTCTTTGCAGATGACATGATATTATATATAGAAAACCCTAAAGGCTCTACAAGAAAACTGCTAGCACTAATTGATGAATTTAGTAAAGTAGCAGGATACAAAATTAATGCACAGAAATCTCTTGCATTCCTATACACTAACAACGGAAGAGCAGAAAGAGAAATTAAGGAAACTCTCCCATTCACCATTGCAACCAAAAGAATAAAATACCTAGGAATAAACCTGCCTAAGGAGGCAAAAGATCTGTATGCAGAAAACTTTAAGACATTGATGAAAGAAATCAAAGATGACACAAACAGATGGAGGGACATACCATGTTCCTGAATTGGAAGAATCAACATCATGAAAATGACTGTACTACCCAAAGCAATTTACAGATTCAATGCAATCCCAGTCAAATTACCAATGGCATTTTTCACAGAACTAGAGCAAGAAATCTTACGATTTGTATGGAAATGCAAAAGACCCCGAATAGCCAAAGCAATCTTGAGAAGGAAAAATGGAGTTGGTGGAATCAGGCTTCCTGACTTCAAACTATACTACAAGGCCATAGTGATCAAGACAGTATGGTACTGGCACAAAAATAGAAAGGAAGATCAATGGAATAGAATAGAGAACTCAGAAGTAAGCCCAAACACATATGGGCACCTTATCTTTGACAAAGGAGGCACGAGTATACAATGGAAAAAAGACAGCCTCTTCAATAAGTGGTGCTGGGAAAATTGGACAGCAACATGTCAAAGAATGAAATTAGAACACTTCCTAACACCATACACAAAAATAAACTCCAAATGGATTAAAGACCTACATGGAAGGCCAGACACTATCAAACTCCTAGAGGAAAACATAGGCAGAACACTCTATGACATCCATCAAAGCAAGATCCTTTTGGACCCACCTCCTAGAATCATGGAAATAAAATCAAGAATAAACAAATGGGACCTCATGAAACTTAAAAGCTTTTGCACAGCGAAAGAAACCATAAACAAGACTAAAAGGCAACCCTCAGAGTGGGAAAAAATAATTGCCTATGAAACAACGGACAAAGGATTAACCTCCAAAATATACAAGCAGCTCATGAAGCTTAATACCAAAAAAGCAAATAACCCAATCCACAAATGGGCAGAAGACCTAAATAGACATTTCTCCAAAGAAGACATACAGATGGCCAACAAACACATGAAAAGATGTTCAACATCACTCATCATCAGAGAAATGCAAGTCAAAGCCACAATGAGGTATCACCTCACACCAATCAGAATGGCCAGCATCACAAAATCTGGAAACAACAAATGTTGGAGAGGGTGTGGAGAAAAGGGAACTCTCCTGCACTGTTGGTGGGACTGTAAGTTGGTACAGCCACTATGGAAAACAATTTGGAGGTTCCTTAAAAAACTACAAATAGAACTTCCATATGATCCAGTAATCCCACTACTGGGCATATACCCAAAGAAAACCATAATCCCAAAAGAAACATGTACCGTAATGTTTATTGCAGCCCTATTTACAATAGCCAGGACATGGAAGCAACCAAAATGCCCATCAACAAATGAATGGATAAAGAAGATGTGGCATATATACACAATGGAATATTACTCAGCTATAAAAAGGGATGAGATGGAGCTATATGTAATGAGGTGGATAGAACTACAATCTGTCATACAGAGTGAAGTAAGTCAGAAAGAGAAGGACAAATATTGTATGCTAACTCACATATACGGAATCTAAAAATGGTACTGATGAACTCAGTGACAAGAATAAGGACGCAGATGCAGAGAATGGACTGGAGAACTCGAGGTTTGGGAGGGGGTGGAGGGTTTAGGGGAAACTGAGACGAAGCAAGAGAGTAGCACAGACATATATATACTACCAACTGTAAAATAGATAATCAGTGGGAAGTGTTGTATAATAAAGGGAGTCCAACTCGAGGATGGAAGATGCCTTAGAGGACTGGGGCGGGGAGGGGGGGGACTCGGGGGGGGGGAGTCAAGGAAGGGAGAGAATACGGGGATATGTGTATAAAAACAGATGATTGAACTTGGTGTACCCCCAAAAAATCGTAAAAAATAAAAAAAAAAATAAAAAAAAGAATCATGGCAAAAAAAAAAAAAGAAAAAAGAAAAAAAACCAGAACTAGAGTCACAGTTCTAGCAAACAAACTTATGGTTACCAAGGGGGAGAGAGGGGGGAGAGAGATAAATTGAGAGACTGGGATTGACATATACACACTACTATGTATAAAATAGATAACTAATAAGGACCTACTGTATAGCACAGAGAACTCTACTCAGTACTCTGTAATGACCTATATGGGAATAGAATCTAAATAAAAGTGGAGATATATATATATATATATATAGATAGATATATATAGATATATGTATGACTGATTCACTTTGCTGTACAGCAGAAACTAACACAACACTGTAAATCAACTATACTCCAATAAAAATTACTTTAAAAAATATTACTCTTTAGTCAGAGTCTACTTTCAAGTAATATTGTAACAATTTACTTGTAGTGCAAGCACCTTCTAACAGTATATTACCAATCCCTCTCTTTCACTCTTTTGTGCCATTATTGTCATATATTTCACTTTTATAAACCCAGAATCAATGTCACTATTTTTGCTTTAGACAAGTAATGATCTCTTAGTGATTAAAATAATAAAAAATAATATTTATTTTAACATTTATTTTCACAATGTTAAGCATTCTTCACCTCTCTGAAGATATGTTTCTATGTGGTATCATAGTCCTTCTGAAGAATTGCCTTTAACTATTCCTGTGATACAGTTATCCTAGAATAAATTTAGTTTTTGTTTGTCTTTAAAAGTCCACAATTCTTTTTTTTTTTAAGGATATTTTGCTAAGTAAAAAATTTTGGATTGCTTTTTCTTTCCCCCAACACTTTAAAGATGTCACATCAATGTATTCTGAATTGAACAGTTTTTGATGAAGTCAGCTGTGATTCTTACTGTTCAAGTTTTTCTTCTTCCACATCTTCTCCCTTTCTCCTTCTAGATTTCCCTTACACATGTTAGACCATTTGATTTTGTCCCACAGCTCTTAGATGTCCTATTTTTTTAATTTTATTTTCTTACTCTTCTCTCTTTGTTTCACTTTGAGTAATGTCTATTGACCTATCTTCACTAGTCTTTTCCTTATCTGTGTCTAGTCTAATGATAACCCTATTGAAAGCAATCGTCTCTGTTACCATGGTTTTCCCTGTGATTTTGATTTGATTCCTTTTTATTGTTCTCATCTCTCTTGTGAAATTACCTGTTTACGATTTTTACCCACCTTTTTTATCAGAGACTTTCACATAATTGTAACAATTCTAAATTTCCTGTCTGATATTTCCAACACCTGGGTCATATCTGAGTTCTGTAGTTGCTTTGCCTCTTGACAAGGGTGGGTTTTTTTCCTTGCTTTTTGTGTGTGTCTCATAACTTTTATTTGAACACTATACATTGAGTGTAGGACAGGAGTAACAGAGGTAAATATTATTTACACCTGAAAATGTGTAGGGCTCTTCCTCTGCATATAGATAGTCATAGATGTTTTATTCATAATTGCCAAGACTTAGAAGCAACCAAGAGATCCTTCAGTAGGTGGGTGGATAAATATAAACATTCCAGAGAATGGAATATTATTCAAAGGTAAAAAGAAATGAGTTATAAAGCATGAAAAGACAAGAAGGAAATTTAAATGCATATTACTGAGTGAAAGAAGCCAATCTGAAAAGGCTACATATTGTATGATGCCAAATATATGACAAAATCATGGAGACAGTGAGAAGATCAATAGTTTCAAGCAGTCAGGGGAGGGGGGAAGGGTGAATAGGGAGAGCACAGAGGAATTTTAGGGCAGTGAGATTATTTTGTATGATGTTATAGTAGTAGGTGCCATTATCCATTGGCCCAAACTCATAGAATGATCAGCACCAAGAGTGAACCCTAATGTGAACTATGGACTTTGGATGATGTAGGTTTATTAATTGTGACAAATGCACGGCTCTGATTTGGGATGTCAATAGTAAGAGAGGCTGTGCACGTGTGGGAGGAAGGGCTACATGGGAACTCTGTGTACTTTCCACTCAATTTTGCTATGAACCTAAAACTTCCCTGAAAAATAAAGTCTATTTAAAACAGAGAAAAATGCAACACCTAGGCCCAGGAACCTAGACGAACTTTACGACGATCCTATATCTTCCTGAAAAATGGAAAACCAAATTTGAGAAGACCGATAATTACCTGAACAAAACCATACAGCTGGGAATATGTGAAATACACTTGGAGAGTAGGCAGTAAGTGGGAATGCCTTACCATCCCAGAATGTCGGAAACAACTCTGGAAAAGCAGGCAAATTAGACCAGGTGTGTGGAGTCACCAGTGAGATGTGGAAATTTCTAATATCAGTTCAGGAGCTCAAACTTAGAGGCTATGAGAAAACAATAAAAATTCTGTGCAGAGAATGATATGGAGAAGCTTGTCCTTTAAGAAAATGTGTCTGGTGGTCTGTGTGAGACAGAATGAAAGTAAGAGGAACCAGAATCAAGGAAATGAAATATGAAATTATTATAATCACCTAGGAGTAAGGGGATTGAGGACTAAATTGGGATACTAGCAATGCAAATGGGAGAAGAAAAGGAATCATTTGGGAGACACTATAGAGAAAGAATTTATAAGACTGGTTGACTGATTCGATAAGAGTGATGAAGGGAAAAAAGAAATCAAATATGCAAGGCTTCATGCTGGGATAATGGTGGTGCAATTTTCTCACCACTATCTTCAGCCCCTCCCTTTCCAAGAGCTTTCTCCTCTGCCTGTAAGCTTGCCCATGCTTGAATTAGCATAAATGTTTGGAAAAAGTGAAAAACATTTATCCTCAAAATGTTCTTGAGGTAAACCAGTTCTGAAATGCGAACCTGTTCTCCAGCCAAAACTCAATTTACATTCAAACTGTGGTTTAAACACTGTGTCCAAACATGACAGATGTTGGAATCAATTGGTTTGCAAGTCTTTTTTTTTTTTTCTTTTTGTCAGCTTCAATAAACAAAATCTTCTGAAATTATCTTCTGTCAAATACATTTACTGAATCCTTGCAATGCATATGGACCTCTATAAAGTTAATTGAAAATTAAACTCTTGGACTTTAGCAGCTAAAAAGAAAGGTAATTTTTTAAGGGGGGAGAGGCTTTAAAACTGATAAGGGTAGACCAAAAACAAAACAAACAAACAAAAAGCAACTAAACAAACAAAAAACAACTAAACAAACAAAAAACTCACACATACAAGAAAAGATTTTCTCTTATTGCTACCTCTCTACAAATTTTTCCTGATGTTTTTGCTGAAGGTTCCAAAAAAAATTTTGTTTCCAATCCTAAAATCATGTAGTATTTTTTTATCAGATCCTATAAATTACATTGAAAAGCTTGACTTCTGTATAATACTGTATTCTAATTCAATAATTTGAAATATCTCTTTATTGGTTTATTTTAGCTCTAATATGCTAGAGTCTGCTAAGATAATACCATATAAGTGGAATGAGTCTGAAACTATTCCTATAGATTATCATAAACAATAAATATTTATTGATTCTCTCCTTGATAAAGATAATGAGATTAACAACAGGCTAAGTTCAATAAATATTGATGCAAAGGAACTGAGAGAGAAAACTCAGCCACAATGCCACCTGGCCCATCCTGCCTACTTACTGAACTATAAACCAGGGCTCTTAATAGAACCTAGTTTAAAGGTTTGTGGGGATTAAATAAAATAATATGTGCAAAGTATATAACATGGTGTCTAAAGTATAATAAATATTTAATAAATATTTAATGTTATTATATTGTTATATCCCTTTAGTTTACCTAGTTATGTTTATTTTTTGTTGATATCTTTTCATGTTTACTACCTATTGGGATCGTAACATTTTAATTCAGATTTAGTATGTTCTTTCTGTTTTAAAACATTAACCCTTGGCTATTATTTACTACAAATACATACTCAATTTTTTTTTTTTTTTTTTGCTTTTCAACATAAGAAACCTTTTTTGCTTTTAATAAAATTACTTCTCTTAATATTTTCTACTTGATATTTACCATTGCTTTTAAATGTAGAAAATCTTCCCTATTCCAGAAATACTTGGTATCATACGTTTCTTTGAAATTTTTCTTTTTTACTTTTTTTTTCCTTTTTTCATGATAATAAGTGGACATTTTACATTTAACTCTTTAGTATAGCTGGCATTGGGGGAAGGGAATAAAATGAGGACTAAAGTTTAATCTTTCATCTAATATTGCTTACAAGCCTCCCATATTGAATAATCTTTTTCTTCATTATTATTTTACATTATAGGCATGCCTCAGAAATATTGCAGGTTTGGTTCCAGAAAACCGCAATAAAGTGAATATCACAATAAAGCGAGTTACATGAACTTTTTGGTTTCCCAGTACACATGAAAGTTATGTGTACACTGTACTGTAATCTAGTAAGTCTGCAAAGCATTATGTCTAAAAATACAACATACATACCTTAATTTAAAAAATACTTTTTTGCTAAAAAATACTAACCATCATTTGAGTTCAGTGAGTCATAGTAGAAACAGCAAAGACCACTGATCAGAGATCACCATAAATAACAGAGAGAAAGCTTGAGACATTGTGAGAATTACCAAAATGTGACACAGAGACACGAAGTGAGCAAATGCTGTTGAAAAAATGGCGCTAATAGCCTGCTTGATGCAGGGTAGCCACAAACCTTCCATCTGTGAAAAAATGCAGCATCTTTAAAGCACAATAAAGCAAAACATAATAAAATGAAGAATGCCTGTATATGTTCAGCCTGGCTCATTGGCTTTAAAAGATCCAGATGCTCAAACCCCAACTAAAAATCCTGGTTTTGCCTCCCACTCTCCATTCTGAACCTGTTGGCTCTGGTCTGAGCACTTGGTCTAGTCCACAGCTTTACACTTAGATTTCCTTCTCTCCCTACAACAACCACTTAGATGTTTAACTTTGGTTAAACTTAGGTCTCTGACTTCACTTGGCTTCTACTGACCCATCTGCCCAACATTGCCCATGTCAGTGATCAGACCAGACTGTGGACATGACGTGTTTCGGTAGGCTCTGAACTTTCACCTTGCTTCCCAGTTGCACTGAGCCCTTCAAACCCACAGCTGTGTTTGACAGCTTAATTTAAACTAGATCAGCAAATGTCCTCAAGGCCAAAGCAGTGATCTACTCACCTCTCTGAACTGTAGCTCTTAAATAATTCCTTACTATTCCATGTTAGATCTTCAATGCTTTTATGAAAGAGTTTTATATTTTATCTGGTAATTTTAGTTGTTCTTGGCCTCCCCTTACTAGAAATGGACTTGCTCTGCATTACAATTTATCTTTTCAATTAAATGCCTGTGTGTTGATTTCCTATCTACATTATATGTTTCTTCAGTGCAAAATTATTCTTGGTACCTAATGCAGTGCTTCACCCATGGTAAACACTCAAGTAATATTTGATAATGATTATGAAGACAGTACTGACAATATCATCCAAATAGAAAGTTTCAGACTGCAAAAATGGCCACAAAACTATAAAGTCTCTGAAACGTTGACCCTTAAAAATGATATTTCTTATCATAGAATCCTTTGAAACAATTATGATTGTAACATAGCTGGAAAAAAAGACAAAATCTAGAGTTTGTCTGTGATATGCCCCTATGTATTCAATTAAAAAATATTTATGAGGCAAATGCAAAAGAAGTAAGTTCAAACATGAAGGTCAGGGAGTGAGAGGAGGCACCATCATAAATATGTTTACTCTCCAGCAAGAGTTTAGGAATAAATTGCTTTATACCTTTGATTTCATTAATAGTACAAAGGACTCCCTGCCGTTCCAAATGTTCGTGAAACCACATAATTATATTTACTACAGTTCCTTCTGCACTTACAGTGAGGTTATGTCCTGATAAAATCACCCAAAGTTGAAAATATCATAAGCCGAAATTACATTTAATACACCTCACCTACTGAACGTCAGAGCTTAGCCTACCCTACCTTAAATGTGTTCAGAACACTTACATGAGCCTTCAGTTGGGCAAAATCATCTAACACAAAGTCTGTTTTAGAATAAAGTGTTGAATATCTCATGTAATTTATTGGATACTGTACTGAAAGTGAAAAGCAGACTTGGTGTCTGGGTCCAGGATGGTTGTCCGTGTATCGGTTGTTCACCCTTGTAATTGTGGGGCTGACTGGGAGGTGTGGACCTGCCCAGCATCACAAGAGAGCCTCATACCACATATTGCTATGCTGGCGAAAGATCAAAATTCAAAATTTGAAGTATGATTTCTACCAAATGCATTTGCTTTCACATCATCTGAAAGTCAAAAAAATCTTACGTTGACTCATCATAAATCAGAGGAGCATTTGTATATGTCTACACTAGTAGACCATAAGTCTACAAGGAAAGGGAAGGCTGCTGTGTTCATGACTATTCACAGTACTGAGTTCATTGCTTAGTACAAAGCAGGTGCTAAATAAATTTTTATTAAATGTATGAGTGGGCGCAATATGTCCAGAGGCACAAGACCTGGTTCTGCCTCAGGGAATTTAAAATCTACACAGGGGAAAGAGGGAGGAGCTCCCACTTGCTTAGCATTTTCCACATGCCTATTTCCATGGATTAAATCATTTACTGCTTGCAAGGACCTCACAAGACAGCTATTATTACCATAATTTGTAAGCACGACTATCTGCTTTCAAGATGTGGAAATTGAGTCCTACAGGAGATATGGAGCTTGACCAGAGTCACATCGTTTTTAAATGAAAAAGCCAGTATTTGTCTAAATTTAGCATTCCTACTCTTTCTTGTATTCCACAGTGTCTCTCTACGAGTGAAATACAAGTGATAAAATACAACACATAATTAAACTTTAAAATATCCAGGGGTGACTATAAATGATTTAGAAATTCAAAAAATGAGGAGAGTGAAAATAAAATAGGGGGGAGTGAGGATTTGAGTTAACGCCTTAAGTCTCTAAGACGTAGAGTGGAGCAGAGGTCGCTTCAGGAAAAGCAATTTCAGAAGTCCCATTAGGGCTCTTTAAAGTCAATAAATGTGTTTTTTTAATGCTATTGTTTGATTAGCACTATAAATAACATGGAGGCCAGAAATGGTTTGCTCACAAGCCACGTAAGATAGCTTAGGCGTTACATGGGGATGTGAAGAATGAGATTGATACAGTCTTGGCTTTTGCCCTACATATACTGAAAAATAATTGAGTGGGAAATGCTTAGGATATTCACACAATACTTCACTAATCTAAATGATAATACTCAATATCTGAGTCTGTGTTATGCCTAATGATGACTGCATAGAAAAGCATGAAGAGCCAATAATACGTTCTGATTTCTGCAAAGAGCTAACATGGTAATTTCACCACTTGATGACAAGGAGGATGCTAATTGTCCAGCGCAAAATTGGCAATGACCTCTATGATGCTTTGAAACGACTGGGCTCTCTAGTTTCAAACAAAAAGTAGACAGCATATCTTATTAGTTAAGCATTTCTTTTTTCAAAACAATGCTTACTGGCATTATGCTGATTTGAGAAACCCCATTCTGACTGTTAATGAAAACTTAATGGAGCTGACATAAGTAAGATGATCTTAAGCCTGCCACACTCTAAATTGCTTTTTTTTTGTTGCCTTCTGGAAGATTGCTGGATCATTGAATACTGATGCCATGCCAGGGTGTGGAAGAAAAACTGGTAAACAACATTGAGAAGGTGAAGGAGGTCCAGAATTTGGCCAGGCAGATCTTAGGGTCATGTAAAAGATGAAGAAGTAGCAACCAGGAAATCAGAGCAAAGGCTAAGAAATCAGTAACGTAGAGGTGATCAACACGGATCTAATCTTGCTTCCCAACTCTCTGCTATTTAATAGCTTTGTTAATTTGGGGAAGTTACATCATAAAGATAGATTATAAAAATAGTATATACTGCAAATACTTATTGTAAGGGTGAGACAGAAAAATTAATGTAGAACACTTAGCATTGTGCTTGACACACATAATTTCTCAAAAAAGAAAGATAGCTTTCTCTAATCACATCATCATCAACAACACTCACAGGAACAAGACAAATGTATAGAAATTGAGATGTGATAGAAGGGAATTCCCCGACAGTCCAGTGGTTAGGACTCCATGCTTTTACTGCTGAGGGTGTGGATTCAATTCCTGGTGGGGGAACTAAGATCCCACAGGCTGGGTGGTGCAACCAAAAACCAAACAAACAAACAAAGACATGTGAAAGAAAAAGAAGGAATAACAAATTCTAGTACCTCAAGACAGGCAAGGGTCAAAATTCTAACACAGCAGGTCCTAGAATCACAAATGAGCAGCCCAACACTAAGAAGTGTCTCAGTGGTATGACTCCTTTTGAAAACATTTTGGCAGTTTTTTTGTGAAGTTCAACATAGACTTACCATGTTTACATGGACAACCTAGTAAGTCCATTCCTAAGTATCTACCCAAGAGAAATAAAAATTTATATTTACACAAAGACTTGCACAGAAATATTCACAGCAGCTTAATTCATGACAACCTAAACTGGAAACAACCAAATGTCCATCAACAGGAAAATAAATAAATGTTTCATACAATAGAACACATTAGCCAAAAAAAAAAAAAAATGAACTGCTAGTACGCACGACAATATAGATGAATCTAAAAACATAGTGCTGAGTAGAAGCACAGTACGAAGGCATACACACTGCCTGATTCTATTCACCTGAAGTTCTAGAAAACACAAACCAGTGTCTAGAGATCCAAAGCATAGCATTAGTTATCTGAGGCCTTGCAGGCAGAGAGGTAGGGAGTGAGAATTTGCCTGTGAAGGGCCACAAGGGAACTTTTTGGAGTGATGGAAATATTTTATATCATACCTTGATTGTGCTGGTGGTTACAAAGTGCATAAAGTTGTCAAAACTCATTAAAACTGTATGCTTAAAATGGGTATATTTTACTGTATGTTAATTATACCTGAATAAAGTTGATTTTTAAACTAGAGCAAGAGAGACAGAGAGGGATGGCTTGATGCCTTCCTCTTTTCAGGGGCAGCGCTGGGATTCCAAGCCGGGTCTTTGCTCGCTAGTTAGCTGGTTAGCTAAACTGGCACTTAGCTACTGCCCGTTAGGCTGAGCTTTGCTCAGTAATCAGTGCAACATCTTGCTGTGCTTGCTCTTCTTCTGAGAGCTGGGCTAGAGAAATTGCATCAGTCTTGGCTTTGACACAAGGATATGGTTTGGTGTTATGGCTTCCCTTCTTACTTGCTATGTGGTCTTGGCCAGATTGTTAGACGTCTCTGAGTTACTGTTTATTCATTTCTCAACTGGGGATAAAATGACTGTGCTAGAATTCCTATAAAGACAAAATTATATAGGTACCACCTGATGACTAACTAAAGTTTTGAAATGAAACCTTTGAAATCTCCGGTCGCGTCTATCTGTAAGTATGTATGCAGGTATGTGTGTATGAATGAGACAGACCTACAGTCATTTTGGAAAAGGACCAGGGAATGGTCTTTGGCAAAATAGGCCACACAAGCTAAAGAACAAAGGCCCTGGAGGCCTAAGTCCCAGAGACCAAAAATAATAATAATACAAATAGCGACCAGAAAATGACAGACACTCAATAAATTGCAGCCATGACTACTATTAATTTCTTAAAAAGAACATCCCAGACCTGAAGCTGTGACACAAATAAATCTTGTCTTGTGAGGTTGAGAGAGAAAGCCTCCAGACTTCACGTATTCACTGAGTCAACAAATAATACTCAGTGCCTATGATGTGTAAGGCCCTGATCTAGACTTTTGGAATTCAACAAAAAAACAAAAGAGTTGCAAATCGTGAAGCCAACATATGTATGTGTTAGGTGGCAATCTGGGTCAAGAAGGAAAATAAACCAAGTAGGAGGGAAAGAGAATGAATGGGGTGATAGGAAGATGCCATTTTATATAGGGTGCTTAGAAGTAGCTGATCTGACATAATATTTGAACAGAAACTTGAAAAGAAAAAAAAAAGAGAGAGGAGTTATGCAGAAAAGTAGCTGGATGGAAAGTATTGCAAATGGAGGAAAGAGCAGGGAAGAGGTTCTGAGGCGGAAGTCTGCTTGGCCCGTTCTGGGATCAGCAAGAAGCCCTGTGTGTGTTGTTTTCATGATTTAGAGCAACACCGGCTATTTGGGCAGCATGTGATGACACATAATTTACCAACTGTTCAGAACGTTGGACTCTACCTCTGCACTATTCGTACTTGGATTTGCCACATAGACACACATCTTCATACTAAATTCCTATCATTATTGTCATGCTTAGCTAATGGCTTTGGTGCCAAGAGGAAGTAGTTACTTATCTATGTACACTTGGTAAATAGTAAACATTTATTAAAATAAACTAAAAATTACTAGATACTAGTCCAAATCAGTCACCCCTAAGAGAGATGTGAATTCACACACAGCATGAGTAGGATCAGCTGAACTCAAGGGTGCCGTGTGTCATCATGGGAAATGATATTCTCCACTTCCATCATGCACCTGGGAGCAGGGAGGACCCTGAAGGTGGGGATGGAAGATGGACGTGCACAGGCCCACCACTTCGCGTTCTGATTTTGTCCCGTGTCTTAAGAAGGAAAAGCACACAATCCAGAAACATGCTCTAAAATAGTGTTTCAGTTATCTGAGGCGTTCTCTGTGCATGGAAATCCACAGAGCGGGTGCAGTGAAACAAGCCCAGCACCGGCACTGGAGGAGCAGGGGAACATCGGGGCTGAGGTCAGCGAAGACACTGGGCTCCTTCAAAAGTGACACTAAGACCCTGAGCACAAACCCAAAGGCAACCCCTGACCCCTCTCACACCAGTTGCTATTCTTAGTCATTCAAGTTTTCCTTCCAGGAGGAATTGACAGAGGAGGTTAAAAACTAGAGGTGCTCCCTTATCTTCTGCTACGAGCACAGGCCACGTGAACGCTGTAATGCTCTCTGGCCACGTGCTGGGACCTGGTGGAATGCAACCCCAGGAAACCTCGGGGATCGTTCCTGGGGAGCACCAAGCTAAAGCCAGGCGGATCATGGCCCAGGGTGGTTAAGAAGTGCAGGCAGGATGCGAGCAGGCAAATCACAAGAGTCACTAGAAGCAAATGTTGGCATCAGTGATAAATATAACTGGAGTCAGGATCCATCAGCAAAAAAAATGAAGACCCAGGTGGAGACTCAAGGGAACAGTCCTCTTTGGTTCTCAGGGAGAGAATATGGAGAAAACTCTTTCTCAATTCTCTTGCTTTGCATCTGCAAGTAACTTTTCACATCTGATCCCATCCACCTTGGTAATCTGCAGCTAAACTCTGCTTTCATTAGCACAGACAGTGAAAGCTGGTTGTGTTAGCAAACATTCTAGAGAAAAAATAATCGCGAAAGAGGGCAGTGAGGAACTCAGTTTTTCTGTGGGAGGATCTTGAGTGTTTAGTCAATTCAGCCCACTCACGTAGACTAAACATTAAATAAATTGATTGCAGTTTATTTGGCTATTGCTAAACCACAAAAGCACTGAGCTGAAATCCAAATTTAATTTTAGACCAGTGTGAAGACAGGACACTGCTTAGTTTCCTGAAGTTCACTGAGCATTGCCTAGAACTGTCCCTCACATGGGCCAACCAGTGGTGACCTTGGTGCTTCTCACGCGTGTGGGTAAAGTTCTCACAGAAGCTGCTGCTGAGTCCACATTGCTTTGTATATAAAGTTATCAAAAACCAGAAAATGTAAATAGAAATATTAGAAAGCATTACCTAAGTTCAACAATGATGCATATATGTGAGGTTGACAATACATAGAAGGCTCTGTATTTTAAAACTTCAATTCAAAATTGAAAATAAATGGTCATAATACTATTGAGGAATAACAGTAGATACTAACTGGGTGTTTTACGTTTTTATAAGCACTTCATATACCATTTATCAAAAATAGCTCATATTTCTCAGTACGTGACAGTTTCGAAGTGTTATGAGAAAAGTTCACCAGTTGAATCCTCATAAAAACCCTGAAAGATAAATATTATTACCATGCCAGCCATTTTCCTGAAGAAACCATGACTTTGATATGGTAAACTATTTCCCCAGCTTTCTACAGGCAAGCACCAAGGGCATACCAAGGGTACAAAAAGATTTTGGATTCCAAAATCCTTTTTTTTAACGTTTCCCATTCTGCCTTTTCCAGTAAAACCTGAAAACAATTTGACACAAATAAGACTGATGAGTGAAAACTCTCCCCACATGCAAGGCATGATCCAGGATACGAAATACAACTATTTTGTTTTGTGTAGGGGAGGGGTGTGCATGAGAGAGAGAGAGGGAGAGGGAGAAGCAGACCTCCGGGGAGGGAAAAAACTGTTTCGTTTAGTCACTCATGCCTTTCTCTGCACTCCCCATCTCCCACACACACTCCTTTTTTTTTTTTTTTTTAGCCACTTTTGTATCTTAGAGTTACCCATTTCTCTACCAAACTCCAAAGCTAGTTATCTAGCATTTTTTAAAATCCATAAAACAGTAGCCCCCAGCATTAAAGAGGTTTTGCTCACACCTACTCTAATACATAGGTCTCTGGTATAAATGAAATGGTGCAATTTGAGACTGGTTCACCCAAGCAATGATAACTATGCAGTCTCACTTAACTTAGTAACTTAATTAATGCTTCTGTTAATTTTAAATATATAATTTTTAAGGCATATCATACACATAGGATATGTGTGGAGATCTTGCTGTTATATATATAGCGGTAAGGTAAAACAGAATGCCATGTAGTACAAAGATTGTAAGGAGGTTTCCATTACAATCCTACTCCAGCCAATTGGTAGCTGCTGCCTGAAGCAGTGTTTTCTAAATTAATCTGAGACCAAGACCAGGACCCAAGAAAGAGAGTGCAGAGATTGATTAAGAATGTCTGTCATGGCTTCAGCAGTAGGGAATGACACTTCTCATCCTGAAGGTATTCTATCTTGCCAGACTAAGAAATAAAATATTAAATGTCTTTCATTAAAAGGCAAATTCATAATTCACATGTCAGTCTATAAAGAGAATCACATACTTATTTCTAACTCCCTGAGGTCGACTTTTGGATGGACTCCAAGTGATGGTTTCAAATCAATGGCACATTGGGTAATTTCAGAGCCTGAGAATAGCCCCAGTCTGGCATCTGACTGTGGGTGTGTTTCAGTACGTGGGGCAGGAAAGCAGAGGTGCTGGAAAAGAGAAAAAGGAAGGGAAAAAAGTGTACTTGAAGACCGATTGGGATTTTTAGACTTGTGCTCGCTAAATATTGGCAACGTCTGACGTGGGTGATGCCACATCAAAGTTCAACATGTGCGGGCAGTCCAAGTGCTAAGCGTGTCACTCTCCTTCCTACCTTCGCCCCTGCCTTCTGCCCCTGGACTCTCTCCAATTCACTTGTGACCTTGTTTGAACTTACAGAGGCTCAGAATGAAGTTCATGTGTTAATAGTGAAATGCAAAACAGTTTAATTCAATAAAAATTGCAAATCACTATCTGATTTTTCTCCTAGTGCCATTTCATTAGGTCCATCCAATTTTGGTTTACTTTTCTGAAACTGCCTACATTTCCAGAGTTGGCCTTTTACTTTCCTATTGGTTTGGACAGAGAGTTGGTTCTTTGTTTGTGGTATCTTAACATCTAGAAGACAAAGAATGTAAATGAAAAGCCAAATGAATATCCAAGCCCCCCCTTCCCTTCCAGTTACCAAGAAAACTCAAGAGCCTCTGTTTCTCCTTTATTTGGCATTTAAAAGTAGAAGCAGATTCTTTTTAGGAGTTGGTGTGAGGTGAGAAAATCATTGAGGTGTCCCTGACTTAAATTTAAATGTGCTACCTTGACAAGTCAAGTACGGTTTCAAAAGTCAATCCCCTTTTGATCATTTCAGCTTTCAAGATCTTTGGTGCTGGAGGTAGTTACCGGAATATTCAGGAGACAGATACAATCATTCCTGTTTATAAAGTCCCTGTCAGAAAAGAAAGCAGACCAAGTCTCCCTACTGTGGACTGTGGATTGAAATATATTTAGCCAATGAAAATACAAGCCACAGAAAACACTGGGGAGAGGGGATAGCACGTATTTCTTGGCCAGGAGGTCACTAGGCCTTGAAATGCAAGGAGTTAAGAGGAAAATTTGCTCACTGCAGTCTCCTCCAAGTAAACCCCCAGGAAAACGCTCTCATTAATCACTTGCTACTTCAGACATGACTTTCTAGCCCCTTGTTTCGTGTTCATAATCATATTCCTCTTTTCATCATACAATCATCTTTTGGGTACCGTAAATCTGGAAGCATTGGGGAGACATAAATAAACCAAACCCTGCCTTTAAAAAAAGAGATCACATTTTCTGTGGTGCAGAAAATAATGTCATTTAGCCAGGTCTCTGCTCATAGATCCCCTCCTCAGAGCAGCCTTCCATCACTCTGCCACTTAAAATAGCAACTCCCTGACGTCCTCTATTTTCTTCTTCTGTGTATTTTTTTTTTTCATTGCACTTACAACTTCCTGGAATTGCATTACATTTGTTTATTGTCAGTCTCCTCCAATAGAATGCAAATTCCATGAAGGTAGAGATTTTATGATTTTATCTGTTTTCTTCACTGTCGTATTTTCAATCCAAGAGTTTTCTGGTGTACAGGAAGCTCTCAATGAATATTTGCAACATCGAGGAATGAATGGGTACATGAGCGCCAGACACCTTACATGATGGTTAAATCTTGGGTTCTGAAGTCAGACGTCTGGGTTTGAAATTTGTTTACACAGATTACCTCGGGAAAATTATTCGCTTATCTAAAGTCTCAGTTTTCATTTTTCTGTTATATGAAAACAATAGGGACTTCCCTGGTGGTTCAATGGTTAAGAATCCACCTTCCAACGCAGAGGACCCGGGTTCGTAAGACACCATATGCCATGGGGTAACTAAGCCCATGCGCCACAACAACTGAGCCCGCAACTAGAGAGAAGCTCACGCACCACAACGAAGAGCCCACGTGTCACAAGGAAAGATTCCGCATGCTGCAACTAAGACCTGATGAAGCTAAATAAATAAATAAATATAATATGTAGCTCATAAATTGCTTGTGCCTGATGTGTAATTAGCACTCAATAAATATCAGGTACTATTATTACAATAGAGGCATGGACACAAGAAAGCACAAAGTCAGAGAACACTCCAGCTGTGTCTTAAAGATAAGGTGGGTACAACCTGTAGAAGGGACAGCATAGACATGAAACAATTCAAAGCTTTTTAAGGGCCACAGAATGCAGAAGCTAAGGCAGCAATACAGAATGCCCAATCACGCAAAGCTGCCCAAGAACAATAACACAATCCTGGCTGGACCAGAGCCTCATAATATGCTTTCAACAATCACAGAAAGAAAATCCTATCTTCTCTCTTCAATAATAGGACTCAGCAATATTTAATAAATTGGGACGCTCTAGAAGAGTCTTTTCTCTAGCTAAACACCATACATGCTCCTAAGACTTAAGAAGATGAGGAGATGGGGGATGGTAAAAGACAAAAAATCTGAGCTTATCCCACTGGCTACGGTCCCTTTAAACTTGCTTGAACCTCTCCACCCCATGCACTACCCACCTGAAAAGCACAAGTTACATAGACCAATGATAACTGAAAGAGTGGTCTGGAACTCCCTCTTGCTCATTCTTGACCTGTTTGTCCTCTGAACTGTCTTCAGTTAACTCTGAGTTTTGCCTAAGTAATTCAGTCTCGATCTCTACCTCTGTTTCTCTGACCATGGAGTCTTGTAAGCCACCACTGGGGTTTGGGCTTCTTCTGTTTTAAGGGGGCCTTGGCTTAGTCTTTTGTCTCTCAGCAGAAGCATCTTGCTGGAACCTCAAGACTTAGACACCAGGTCCTACTTCCATCCATGAAGTCTACACCCAAATAATTGACCTTAGCCTCTTTCAACCTCACTTACAATGAAGAATGTGGAGTCAAGAGACATGGATTCAATTCCAGTTATACCTCTTATAATTATACTTCAAGACGAATATGGGATGTCTCTGGTTAAGGATACCCAACAGGCAATGCAAGGGAGACCAAGACCTGTGACCATCCCCACCTTGGAGGGCAGCAGAGGCAGGTTCTGAGGCCCAAGAGGGGGGACCCTGACTGCCTGTGTTTGAAGGAAGTCCAGCTGGGCAGGTAGGATATGGTACCTTGAGGAACGGCAGCAGGGTGCAGGTGAAGACTTACGCAGCAGTTGCTATTGGGGGACTTTGACATGGAGTTAGAGGAGCCTTGGCAGGTTGGGTAGCCTGAGACAAGGGGGGCCAAACACACAGTACTAATCAGATAGTGGGATGAGCAAGTTGGAGAAACAGGGGCATGCATCAATAGGTAACTGCAGCTTCCCAGTGACATGAAAGATCTAGGTATTTCCTTGTGAGATTGGAAGAAGCATTGTAGGGCACTAGTCTGAGTCACTGTATTACCAAGGAAAAGACTCTAGCACAGGGGGCAGTGTTGATGTTTATTGCAGGAGTTGAACTTGTAGGTAATGCATAGAGATAAAAATCTTGCTTCCCCCAGGTCACCTGCCCCACCTCTTTTTTGTGGTCTCTAACCTCTCTGTCTCCATTTCCTTATCTATGAAATAGACTCAAAATGTTTTCCATCTAATTGAATTTTGGAAAGATTACATGACATTTAAGTTAAAGTCTTATAATAGTGTGTGGATTATATAAGCAATTGATAAATGTTTACTCTATTAGTTTGTAATAGATATATATTTATCATTAATATATATCAAGATTTAATTAGAAATTTTTTGCCAGCCAGTCCTTTACATAAATTACTTCATTAAATTGCGTCCTTAAACAACCCTATGAAATCTGTACTATTACCACCTCCACTTTGCAGATAAAGAAACTGAGGCAAATCCGGTGGAAGCAACTAGTCCCAGGTCACACTGTTAGCAAAAGGCAAGCTGAGGTGTGAGCCCAGGCGACCCAACTTCAGAGCCTGACTGCTAAACACTGTGCTCACTCTGCTGACCCCCTAAATAAGGGGTATAGTTTTGCCCTCTGAGAGTTAAGCTATGAAATAAACACAGAGACATGCAAAATCTCTCCACGGAGTCAGAATCGCCATCTGGCTAGAGTCAGCCTTCCCTGCACACTCATTAGAGTTATTCATGTGATGATCTTAAAAGGGGAGCTGGTCAACCATGGAACACAGAAAAATAAGGCTCCCAGAGACAAAGACTAGCAACACATGTACAACCTTAACCAGGGGTGGGGGAAACTTTGATCACCAGACAAAAATATTAAGGCCAATACTCCTACAGAAGAGAAAAAGTGCCCCAGATATCTTAGCTGAGGTATTCTGCTTAAGATCAACCAACTCCCTTTGCTCTGATGTTATGCTCACCAAGCAAATGTCTGATCAGTTTGCCTATAGGAAAAAAAAATGTGTTGCTCTGGGGGTTCAAATATTTTGGGTAACTTTAAAAAAACCAGGATTCTTGCTTAAATGCCAATCTTCTCTATATTTATTTAGCGTACTCTTCCTCTGAAAGCTTTCTCTGCTGTCAGTCAACATAAAATCAAGTCTTTGAAGTGAAAGTCCAGACATATGCAATTATACAGAGAATCTGCCTAGGTAAAGGCTGCCACACAAGGGCTCTTACAGACAGCTGGTCAGCCTCCCCTGGTGAAATGCATTCACTCCATCGACCACCTTTACAACATCACCGTGGCTCAAGATAGGGCTAAGCCAGCCACAAGATCATTAACGCTGAATCCCGGGGTTAGACTAGGGAATTGTAAATCCTGCTAATAGTCTGTTCTCAGATTAGAGTTGGTGAGACTGAGCCTATACATGGGTGCTTGTGGCTTCAAAAATTAGTCATGGTTGCAAATAGGGAGGAGGAAACTAAAAGCAAGGAAGGACCAGGTTTCTGCTAACAGTGGCACTAGGCAAGTCATTTAACTGCTCTGAGCTTCAGTTTCCTCATAGAAAGCATTTTAGATGAAATGTCTGCTTCACTTACCTCTATAAGCATCTCTGTAAGAGTCAAAATCTATATGAAATCATTTTGTGAGTGGTATGTAACTACATCATGATAAAAAGTGCTAAGGTGGACCTCAAGTGTATGATGACTCTCACTTACACGGCAATTATCACACACCAGGTACTATTCCAAGTTGTCTTTTTGTGTGTTAACTTATTTCATGCTCACCATCACCCTGTAGTAAATGCTATGATGTGTCACCTAGAAACTGCCTGCAGGACAGACAGGCAGCCAAGACACTTCATTCCCCAGCTACCACAGCAGTGCTGGTGACTGACTGCCCAGAGCTGAGTTGCTTTCAAGAAATTGCTTTCAGCCAAAGGAAACTCCTTCACCAAAAGTTATGACCCCTGGCTGGGGGTGGCCCACTTCCAATAACTAGTTACCATGGGGGAGAGAGGACAAAGTCTCAGCCCCCTTGCCTTAATATGAGACCACTCTGAAGGGCCCTCCGGCTCCCCCTGGGAAGGGCTGAGGCCCCAATGGTACCTGCATCACAGGTCACCTTCTAACTCGACCCTTTTCTGCTCCTCTCCCTCCCTTACAGTGCTACTCCCGGGAAGCTCCCCCAGTGCATCATCTTTCACAGATACCTGCCTCAGAGTCTGTTTGAGGGGACACCAAGCTTAAGACAGGCCCGGTGGATTACTGTTATCATTACTCTCGTTTGAGAGAGGTGAAGTGTCTTGTTCAAGTTCACACATTTAGTACGTAGTAGAGCCAAGATTTGAAACCTCACCATCTAGAAAATATTCTTACTGTAATATTTGGCACAGGAATTCCTCTAAGTGAATGGACTGCTTGTGTTTGACACGTACTTTGATTCATGGTTGGGCTAGAAGCTGCGCTCTAGGAGCTAGACGTTGGTTGTTGCCATAACTTCAGAGGCAGGGAAAAGCTACTCTGAAAAAAACAGCAAGACAGATTTGTAGCTGAGTACTTAGAGATTAACCCAGAATGGAGGAGACGAGAAGGAGCGTGCAGGGAGAGATGAGGTGATTTAATTGGGGGGATGCTGTGGGCTGTGTGATGTGATCCCTCACTGTGACATGCCTCCCTCCAAATACCGACCTCAGAACATGTTTGGGTGTATTCATTTACTAGAGCTGCCATAACAAAGTACCACAAACTGACTAGACAAAGAACAGAAGTCTATTGCCACAGTTCTGGAGGCTAGATGTCCAAGATCAAAGTGTCAGTAAGGCTGGTCCCTTCTGGCCGTGGGGAAAGTATCTGTAAGGCTGGTTCCTTCTGGCTGTGGGGAAAGTATCTGTTCTGTGCCTCTTTCCGAGCTTCTAGTGGTTTGCTGGCAATCGTTGCTGATCCTTGGTGTGTAGAAGCCTCACCCTGATCTCTGCCTTCATCTTCACATAGAGTTCTCCCTGAGTCTGTATCTGTGTCCAAATTTCCCCTTTTTATAAGGACACCAGTTATACTGGATTAGGGGCTCACCCCATTCCTATATGACTTCATATTAATTTAACTGCATTTTTAACAGCTCCATTTCCAAATAAGCCACATTCTGAGGTACTAGGGGCTAGGACTTTAACATGTGAATTTTTGCAGTACTCAATTCAACCCTTAAGTGGTCTGGATTGGCTTTCTAGTGGAAACCTGTGAAGAGTTTGACTTCTACATCTGGGTGACATGGAAGTAAATAGAAACCACGAGATGTGGTCAATAGGACTGTGAGAAGAAGTTCTGGAATGGCCTAGTGCTTTCTCAGTTTGAGGAATTGGGATTAGACACAAGCCTGCCCATGTTTGAAGGACTGGCAGACCCAACTAAAATCTGATGACAGTGTCTGGAAATGAAGTCATTTCAAGGACTACTATCCATTGTCTCCCCACTATGAACTTCAGACCTTAGAGAACCAACTCTATCCTCCCAACACTCCAAAAAGATCATCTACTCCCACAAATCTTCAGGTCCATTGGGGGAGAATTTCTTCTACTTCTTTTACATCTTCTTATGTCTAGCACACAGGGAAACATCCTATTGGAGGTTGATTACTGGGAGCTTCCTGTAAGGGAGTTCCTAGAACCTAGATTTCTTGTGAACATACACAATTTTTGATAATGTAGCACTGCAATGGCTAGACTGATACACATCATTTTTATTGGTGTCTGATTTAAAGAAAATCTTATACTACAAGAAATGTAGCAGTATATAGTATAGGAATTTCATACTCAAATGGTCTGAGATAAAAATCCAGTTCTATCCCCTTCTAGCTGTGTGACTTTGGGCAATTTACTTAATCTTCCTGTCCTTCAGTTCCCTTGCCTATAAAATGGGGATAATAACAGGTCTCATCTCAATGGGCTGTTGTGAGAACTAGCTGAGTTAAACTAAGTGAAACTCTTAGAGTGTTGTTGGCCCTCACATACTAAGCTCTCAATAAATGGCAGCTATTAGAGTGTCACAATAGCCACTCTTCATGCTATCGAACTGTGGTGATGGAACAGTTATACGAGATGGTCAAAATAAGCATAGCCCTTAAATTAAGTAGAACAGAGAAAATAGCTCTTCCATGTAAGACTCATAACCATAGGTGAAACTTAAATCATTGGTCAGGGGCCAGGCAATGTTCAACAGATATTTAGGCCATTAAACATATTTCAGATAGAAGCTGCCTGAACCCAGAACCTACATTATCAGCCAACCCAACTACACAATCAAAAAAAAAAATTCATGGCTCAAGCACTGATGGTAATAATTTAATTATATGTTCAGTCTGTCAGCATCATTAAATAGACTATTTGATGGCTTAAGAATATACATACTAGGCCAAGATGCAATTTCAGAACAGCCATTACCTTTCTCTCATTTTAAAAATGTCTTGGGGAAGAAAACAATGGCACCTCTTAGACAAGAGCTGTCAAGAAAAAACTGGTAATGAGAAGTGAGGTCCCTCTTTGATAATAAAAGCCAAAGATCTGATCTACTCACCAAGTCTGACTCAAAAAAAAGATTAAAAAACCCCAAAAAACTCCCCCACCCCCCAAAAAAAAAGCTCCAAAATTGTGGGGTTCTTGTCTTAGCAAGTCTGTCATGATCTCAGACATTTCTTAGAAATATCACCATTTATAAGACAGCGGAGGTTCCTCATCTGCAAAATGAGAAAATAAAGGTATTTCAAGGCATCTTTGGAGAATCAGTGCGATAACTTACTTTGATTCCTTGATTTAAAGGCAATTTGAAAACTATAAAATGTATATATGGTAGTTATTATTATACTTATAGAGGGAATTATGACTTCTCAATAATTACTAGCTACTGTTATGTGAAAATACGATAAAATAAGTTGAGTAACACATGGCCACATTTGAAGGAAGGCAGGCAGCTATAGTTAGACCTGGTTACCACAAAGAAGGCAGAAGCTCAAGATAACATACACACATGGCAAAAGCAGGACTTGAACATTCCTTTTCTGATTTCTGATGTTGACTCTGTCCTTAGGCTTCCTTTAGAAAAGGCATATGCATATAGTTACCTTGTGCTTCAGACTCTCAATTTAGCATTTCCTGGCATCATTGTGCATATTTTTCTTTCATCGGTAAAACAAAACATAATTCAAGCTAAGTTCCTCCCTTTTTGTAAATGAGAGGCAGCTCAAAAATATAGAAGAGGTAGCAAAGTCCATACCTCTCCCATAATATCTTACCTAATATCTTCCAGGGAGAACCCAAACTAGAAGCATTTATCTAAGTTAAAGCTCAGTGTCTCGAAGGCCATCACACCACTTTACTATGCTGCATAACGAAGCGGCCCCCCACCCCAAAACTAAGTAGCTTTAATAAGCTCTTATTCTTTTTTAATGAGCAACAAAGAAATAATTATATTTTTATTCTTCTGAATTTGTTCTACAGAAAAATGTTTTTGTATGCATTCTTTGAGACATTTATTAATATTATCATTATACCAAGAATGATATAAACATCTCCCATTACTTCCAATTTTCAAAAACCTAATCTTCAATTATTATGCAGAAGCACTTATCTTTGCTCAGAAGTTTATGGATGAACTGGGTGGTCCTCCTGGTCTCAGCTGAGCTCACTTGTGCATCTGTGGTCAGCAGCGGACCTGATGAGAAACTCTGTTGCCCTTGGTAGAGCTCTTGCCTGTACCTGTGGGATCACTTGCTGTGACTGGTCTAGATTGGCCTCAGCTGGGACGATTAGTCACTCCACATGATGCTTCGTCTTCCAGGAGGCTATCCCAGGCTTGTTCTTTAATGGCAGGGGTCTGAGAGAGGAAACAAAAGTGGGCACAGCCTCCTGGGGCCAGGACTTAGCACTGGAACTTTTTTCCTTCCACTGCCTTCTATTAGCCAAAGTAAGTCACAAAGGCCAGCCTGAAATCAGGGAGTGGGGAAAGAAATTCCACCTTTTGATGTGATCAGCTGGAAAGTCACAGAGTGAAGAAAGTGGATATGGGGAGAGTTGGAGAACTGGCCAACTTCACAAGCATTCTACTGTAGCAAGTAATATGTTATACCACAGAGGATGGGGAACTAGCGTATTAACAGACACATTAGACGTTTGCATTGATTAGTTGGTCTTCATTTTGCAGGATGGACAGCTCTCAGTTAATAAGATAAGGGACTTGATGACAAAATATGCTAATTTACTCATCTGTGTATCCCCAACACTTAGCATTGCATCAGGCAAATTGTAGGCATTCTACAAAAATGATTAATAATGATAAAAGAAAAGATAATGCAAAATTACTCTGTTAGAAATCAGGAATCGGCTGAATCACAATTCAACTATGCCAAATTACCTGTGCGACCCTGGAAGGAAACAGTTCAGCCTCCCTGGGATTTCTAGAGATGGACTGGGCATTCTCTAAATTATTCCTTCCCTCCTTCCTTCTTTCCTTGCTTTCTTCCTTTTTCTTTCTTTTTTTCTTTCTTTCTTCCTTTCATTTTAAAATATTAAGTCTGTATGAACTCTAGGCATTATGTGGATGCAACCCGCTCATTATATAGATGAGGAAACTAAGGCTAAGAAAGTGAATCAATTGGCTTGAAAACACAGATGGTTAATATCAGAGACTAGAACTCGAGTTGATGACTCCCAGCCCAGATCCTCCATGTATTACTCCAGCACATTGTTACTCGAAGTGCATCCATGGGCCAGTAGCATCAACATCCCATGGGAGCTTGACAGAAATGGAGAATTTCAGACACTCTCCCAGGTCTACTGAATCAGAATCTGGATTTTAACAAGATCCCCAGATAATTCATATGTGTATTAAAGCTGGAGATGCTCTAGGCTTCCTAATAAATGCTTAATGGCTAAAAAAACTGAAGTAACTTGTCTAGTTAGGAGAATGTTCCTTTGATTACATTAACAATGAAACCATATTTTTTTACACCTCTCACTAGTTTATGTAACAAATACCTCCTGAGACTTACCCTGTCCAACACGTTGTAAAAACGTGGAGAGCAGATCTTACCCTCCTGGATTTCTCATGTCCCAAGGGAGTCAGACCACTTCCCCTTTTCCTACATCCTCCTTCCTTCCTCTGTGCCCTCTCTATGCTCTTTATCTTCCCCACCTCCTCCCACTCCTCATCTTTAACGATTCTACCACTGAAATCTAATTTCAGAAGTTGTTGGTTTAAGAGAAAAGCATTTTATTCATTTGAAATTCCAATTTCAGAATAGTGATTTAAGATGTTGGAAAAATTTTATGTGGCTGACTTCCAAGCAGCTTACGTTATAATATCAGCATGACCCTAAAACTGTGTATAAAAATGACTGAAGTACTCTGAACACTTTGGGAGGAAATTCTATACGAACATAGCATAGGTTAGTCATACACTTTAGTTATTGCTTTTGTATTTTTCTACTGCAGTCTTTTCTCTAGGAAGATAAAAGTTTGGGAAGCTGAAATACTGTAGCAAAAATACAATAAGATTGTATTTTTCCCTCAAATATTTAAAGCCAGCATATCTACGTCTATAATCAAACATTTATTTTTTTGAATGAGAAGTAAAGGAAAATTTTTCAATATCAACAGATTAATTTCATTCAAGAAGTTAGTATGAAACAGAGACAATTAAACAGAAATCCAGTACATTAACTATTTTCTGGTGAGTAACATGCAGGATGGAGTCTTTACATTAAATAATTGGATCACAGGTAATGGTTATATGATGATATTAAATTTATTTGAGGCTCATATGCCTGGCATTTTAAGTTCCAGTGATTGAAAATATTACTTCTCTCTCTCTCTCTCTCTAATACTCTTTCATAGAAATGAAAAGCCCTGAACTCATTTTATTCTTTTTCCTTCCCTTGTCTTCTGCTTCTTCAAAGATATTCCATGATGATTCTGCTCTTCAAAATCAAGACTGCTTGAACTTGAGCTGAGAGTAATGAAATTGCAATCTTTCATACAATGGCAGCTACATCCTCTTTCTGCTCTCTTCGTGTTGTCAGAATAGCAACTGCCCAGCGTGAACAATAAGACTACTTTCAGTTCTAAGGGATTGGCCGTTGCTGAACAGCAGTGCATGGAAATAATCCTTGGCAATCCCATGGGTGACATTTCTCATTCCTTATCACCCGTGCTGCACACAGCCGGAACTTGATAAGACACCCAGAAAGAAGATAATGGCTGCTATCAAGCTGTCTAGGTAGAAATAATAATAATAATCTGTTTATGGAAAAGCAGCTGTCCTATTGTTTTGGATTTCATGAAATCTCAGAGTCGGATCCTCTCTCCCATGCCAGCCCCATCCCCGATCCCCGTGCCAATCCAATCACTTTGGGGCTTTAATGATGGGCATGTTTTTCATGATCTTTTGATACAATAGACAAGAATGCATGTAAATATCCCATAATCATATTCCGTCACAGGATATAGTTAAAGACTAGAGAAGAAGCATTTTATAGGAAGATTTGGAGGCTGGGAGGACTTGGCAATGAATATAGGAAAGCCCAGTATCCCTTTTAAAAATATGCACAAAACCCAGAATTATTATTGCAAATCAACAGTCCAGTGATCGTTCCAATCTGAAATCTTAACCCTTCAAGCTGCAAAGTCTCAGCTTCTCAAAGTGAAACCCCAAAGAACTGTGATGTTGTGGTTACCAACAGTGTGGGCTCCATCTATATTGATTGCTTTTTATTTGTTCTAAACAGAACAGCCCAAGGCTCAGAAGCATGCTGGCTGTAACACCTTTGTCCTCCTTTTCTTTGAGCTGGATTGCTCCCTTGGCTGTGACTGAATAGGTGATCGTTTTATTTCGCAGTGTTCAGCTAGACCCTTGCCTTTAACACAGTCATCTTCATGTAGGGTTGTCTGTGGATGTTATTTCTGTCTTATCTGTCTCCATATCTCTGGCAAAAGAGCTAGGCAGCCATATCCCTCGGGGTCAAACATATAATTGAAAACAACAAAGTATATCAGCTACTTTTTCCTTTTATTTGGTACTAAAACACAGCTAAAGCCTGCATGTTCACTTCTAGGGCTGGTTGATACCTTCATCTGTGAAATGGTCCTCCCATAAAGGGTCCCACCATTGCAGTGAGCAGAGAGACAGATTATCTTTGTCTCTCTTTCCTGTAGTCTCCGTAACAGTCATCATCATCTCTAATTTACCCAGGCTGAGCTCACTTTCTCCCTGAGTTCCCTTTTAGTAAGACATGGCAATGCCATGAGAACAAAGAGGACAGAGATCTGGACACAAGTGGAGAAGCAAGCTTGAAGAATCTCCCACTGCCATTCCCACCATTCTGTGCATAGAATCACTCTGTAGTCCAGGTCTCTTCCTACACAAGAAAGCACACCCAACTGAATCAATCTCTCTCGCTCTCTACCTGCACCATCCCCCTCCTTGATTATCCCACTCAATAGAGGCATAACTTAAGTACTAGTTTCTCTCTGGAGTCTTCTTCTAACCCTCTTCCAGCATCTCCTGCTCTCCAGCAGAATTAGTTGCTCGTGTACATAGCTGTATACATCGCTGTGTGACAGCCTTTTCCATCTGCATCACATGCCTTTTGTGACAACCAGAATGTGAATTCCAAGAAATTGAGTAAAAGTCTTTTTATATTTGTATTCATTTTTAGGAAGGCAACTTAGCTAAATGAATGAGAAAATAGGTTCTATATCAGACAGATCTAGGTGTGAATCCTAGCTCTGTCATCAGCTAGCCATATGCCCTTGACTTCTCCGGAACTCATTTTACAAATATGTCAAGTGGGGCTATTTCACGAAATTTTGTTTTAAAGAATTAAGTGAATTAAAGTATGTGTATGTAAAATGTTTAACATAATACCGACATGCAATAAGCTGTCAATAAATGGTAGCTATTGTTATGATTGTAATTAACTTAGTATCCCCAGCCATCCCATAGTAGACTATCAATAAATATGTATTAAAGAATAAAGGAACAAGTGAAATACACATATATATACACAGAACATACACACATACCATCCTCCTCCTACTATAAATTGCATTGCTCTCTGCTTATCTGAGCTCTCAGAATGGGATACAGTCTGTTGACCTATGGGGTATGTGACAAGGGAAGAAAACTGATCACAAAAAGTTTGCAGGAATTCTCTTTTCTGGCACTTTTACTGTAAATGGTGGCCTCAAGGAACCCACATGTTTCCTCTGAAAGTGTCGAATTGGCCCTTGTGACATCCAGCTGAAAACACAGGTGGGGCAGGTGACAAGAGCGCCGTGCTCCTCACCCACCACCAGCAAGTCTGCAAAGGGAAAAGCAGAGGCGATCGAATCTATGTCCGCTTGCCAGAATGAGTCATGGCAGAATTCAGGAAACAAGGAGATGTGGCCTTGAACTTGCACTTCCTTCTCACAATAGCCCTTTTTCGCACAGGTCATTGTAAATCGCCTGGTCTCACACCACAAGTGACTGTAAACTCCTGGAAACGTCTGGATTCAGACTTGTCATTTCCCCCATAAGACACCAAAGGGGTTAACGTCTGGCCAGAAATCAAAGTCTGGCAGCTTCCACCCCACACATAATGGGCATTGTTGTTCCTGAGAGTTTGTCTGTTTTTTCTGGCAGGCTTTGAGATTTGGAACCGATTCTAAAACAGAAAAGGAAAAAGTCAGTCTGCTTTTTTTAAGCGTACATGCAACAAAGCATAAGGCTGGTCATAGAACTGTTGTTCTGCTGGATTTCCAGGAAAGTTGTTGGCTTACTGTTAAGAGAAGATGAATTATCAATTTAAAATGCTTTTACCTCAAAAGGAATTCATTTCTATACGTGCATGAGACACACATAACATCCTGAGGTGGTCGCCTTCTCTCAGATATGAAGCAACACATTACAACTGTATTAGCTGATAAGTGAACTGTGGCTGCCGATCCGTCTTCATGTGAAATCCATTTGCGTGATGTTATTAATGGCTCACTCATCAACCTTTCCAGGTCAGTTGCAATCTCAGGACCCGTTCATCACTCCCATTTGATGGGCCCCCAGATGTTCTCATATGAAACCACATGAATATGTCTTACTAAGTTACCAGTACAACAAAATCCCATTACAAAACACCAGAATCTATTCCAATGGGAAGGGCCAAGGATTTCTTTTTTATTGCCAACCTGTCATAAACCAAGATTTCATATAAATTCATGCACTTGGATGTCAACAGCACATCAAATTGTTATAAACGTTTCTAAATACTCTTAGTGTCTGCACTTAGTTGGTCCTGGATCAGTAACAAACAGTTTGTGAATCACACTGGTCCGTGGACCACACTTTGTTGGACTGTGAGCTTAGTTATACTGCTGATAGACCATATCTTAGATCAAGTTCACGAACTTTTTCTGTAAAGGGCCAGAGAGTAAAAATTTAGGCTTTGCAGACCATCCAGTCTCTTGTAACTCCTCAATTCTGCTGTTATAGTGAGTAGGCAGCCATGGACAATAAGAAAATGAATGGACAGGGCTGTATTCCAAGAAAATTGTATTTACAAAGGCTGGTCACAGCCTGGGTTTGGCTATCGTCTGCAAACCCCAGATGACGGTGATAATGCTGTTGGTGATGATGGTAGCAAACATGTACTAGCCAGCTCTTAGGTGTCAGGCCCTTTCTATCGTCCCATATAGCCATGGATTAGGTAACACTCTTTTAATTTTACAAACAATGAAAATGTGATATTAATAAATGAAGAAATTATTTCAGCTTATTCTGAAAATAGGTGGATGGTCCATGATCCAAACCACAGTCCTTAGGCTCATACTATACCACATACATCTAGTGAGCGGGATGTCTTCTTCACTGTGAATGGAAAACTTAAAATATTAGTGTCATCTTGGTCATCTTTTTTCCCTTTCTCATCTCGCCACCCACTATCGACCTCAGAAGTACCAAGGTTTTAGTGTTCAATCGCTCTATAGAGTCTCTCCAGCACCAGGGCCAGGACTGGATAGTCTCCGACATTCATCCAAACACTCCCTTACTCATCAAATATGTGCTGAGGGTTTACTCTGTGCCAGACGCTGTTTTAAGCAATGGGGCCATAGCGGTGAATGAAATACACAAGTTCCTACCCTTCTAAAGCTTGCTTTCTAGTGAGGGGCGGTAGGCAATAAGCAAAGAAATATTGTTTCATACATCATGATGTTTCATACATCATGTTGGGGTGTAGGGGAGTCAGGCTTTGAAGAAAAATAAAGCAAAATAAGAGGACAGAGAGTGGCAAGGAAGTTTCTCTTTCATCCAACTCTTGTATCTTTTCTTTACCAGCCAAGATACGTAAACTCCAAACAGATCTATACTTTCAAATATACCTACTAGGTATAAACATATTATATTTGCAGAATTTTTGTATCATATTTCTACCAGTTATGTTCCCCATAATTCTCTGGGAAAGGACACCGAGGAAGAAATGAGTACATTCATTCAAGCTGCAAATATTTATTGAGTGTCTACTTTGTGCCAGGCACTGTTTTAGACAAAGAATCCAACAATGAGCAAAATGCACAGATCCTTGCTGTCTCAGATTTCTGTTATGACCAGAGGAGTCATAACATAATAAACGCATGTTAGAAGGTGATAAGTGCAGTGGAGCGAAGAAAAGGCAGAGCGGGAGGAGACAAGGAGGGCCTGGGGGCAGGGGCCAGGTTATAATTTTAAGTAGCAAGCAACTTTCCCTTGACTGGGTAGAATGCCACAAAAAGAATGCCTATGCCAACAGCAAGCCCTAGGTTTTAGTTCACCCATTACTACAGTTGAGTGTCATCAATTAAAAGAAAACACAGGATGTTTTTTGTTGAGTGTTCTATTTAAGTCCATAGAAAGAAATGTTATTCTTTCAAAGCCATTTTTGCCCTTCCCTTTCCCTTGCTTCAGAGAAAAATTAGGGGCTGGCAGCTGAAACAATGTAGGGATGCGAGAGGGGAAAGGAAGGAAAAGCCAAAGGCCAGCACTCATACCGGCTGACTGTTTTAATAAGGATGTAGCTGTGACCCAGCCCTCCTGAGTCCCCAGACAGCCTTGTTAAGGGACCCACAAAAACAGAGCTGGCAGACACCAAGCATTTTCCATTAAGCATTGCGTTCACTTTTTTCAAAACGTAATGAGATGTTAATATAGATTTGAATTTTAATCAGATCCAACTTGGGAACAGAGTGTTTTTCTGTAAATGTGAAATATTTCTAGGCTTTTAGGAAAATGTCATCCATATAAAGGCTAACTACTGTTTTACATATAAAATTGCCATTCTCCATTGATTTTTCAGGAAAGAGAAAAAAATACAATAATAAAATGAAACATTGCCACAAAGACTTCTTGTGAATGTTAATTGTTTCCAAGGATATATTTTTTTAATAATTCTCACATACTAGGAAGAATGGGTGTAGGCTTAAGGCAAGAATTAGGGGATTTCAGTTTATAAATTATGAAAACAGACATAAATATGTTTCTCGATAATAATAGTATTAATTTAAGAAAGGTATATGACCAGTAAGAGTGGATTCTAATCCACATCTCTCTGTTTCTAAAGTCAGTACCTTAGCCTAAACTTTTTCCCTCTTTACTTTTTTTATTTTCCTCTATTCTTCCCCATAGTCTTCCATGGGTGTGCACTTCTTTTATAAGTAAAAAAATCCTCTTTTGGAAGATAATTGTTATATATACATTACACTTAGTTGATTACCAATTAGTTTATTCTGTAAACCTCAGAATAAAGTCTTCTGGGATGTGATGGGGCAGGCTGGGTCCTGAAAGTCACTATTAGCTCCCTTGGATAAATCAAGCTTTTTCCCACATCACAAGTCTATCCTACACTCCATTGGTCAAACAAGGAATAGGAACTCCCTCCTCCCAGTCCACCACTTACCCACCGCCTGTGAGATTTCTCTCAAGCCCACGAAAAACCAAAAAGACAATGTCAGAGCCAGTAGCTGGTGGCAGTTAGGAGGCTAGGGGCAAGAATTCTCTAAACACCCTGCACTTAAGTCTGATATTCATACTCCACAAAGAAAAAGCAAGGGAAGTTCTATCGAGTGCCTGTGTTCGGAGGATGGATCTTTCCTACCAGCTTGATACTTTCCATCTGTGCACATCTTTGGATGTCTAAACGTGCTGATAACACACAATCCTATTATTAAACATCCAAAGTAATAAGACAAACAGTGGAGGGAGGGCCACGTATTTACTCTATTAAAGGGTTTTTCACATTAAAATAGAAATCCTGATTGCATTCTTTGCAAGGTAAATTGCCTGAAACTCTAAGATGCCATTTTCTTCCTAAACCCAGGCAGAACACACAGACCAAGAATACAAACAAGGGCAACTATGGCAAAGGGGAAGGGGAGCGAGTACAGACAGGTGTTCTGAGAAGCCCCTCTAAAAACAACCAGCCCCAAACATCTAAATGATTTCTATTTATAGAAAGTCAAGGCATCCATTTTTAAAATCACACCTCTCATCTATAGGACGATCCACCCAGGTAGTAAACTTGAATATTTGTATCCGTGAAAGAGAACTTGGGGCTGTGGGTGTCCGGATTGCGAGCATCAGAAGCACTTGGAACGGTTTTCGACTTGAGCGATGTGAGCCCCACAGCTGAAAATTCTGATTCCGTGGGTCTGAAGGAGTCCAGACATCGGCATCTTAACAAGTCTTCCCCGCCAACCCATCCACCAGACTGCGCAGCTCTTTCATGTAATGTTTTTGGTTTATGACATGTATTTGGTTTAAAATGAAAATGGGCACTGGTACCCCTCTGTTGAAACCTTCTCTCAGAGACCTTGGCCCTGTTTTTGTGCTACCTTTCCCATTCTCTGAATTTCTAGTATTGCAGTTTCTGTTACAGAATTTCAGGTGATGATCAAGAGATACCTCTAAGAAAAACAAGAAAAGGAAAACCATGATCCTTTCTTTATGTTCATGAACAAATGACTCCTATGCAGTGTCAGTCAGCTGGGTCTATGGTAACCAAATACCATAGTGTGGGGAGCTTAAACAACAGTCATTTATGTCTCACAGTCCTGGAGGCTGGACAGTTCAGGATCAAGGTACCAGCCCATCTGGTTCCTGGGTTCTCTTCCTGGCTTGCAGATAGCCGTCTTCTCACTGTTTCCTTACACGGCAGAGAGGGAGAGAGACAGAGGCAGAGAGACATAGAGAAGGAGAGAGAGGTGGGGGTGGGGGGAGAGCACTCTGGTATCTCTTCTGCTTCTTATAAGCTCACTACTCCTATCATGGGGGCCCCGACCTCAAGACTGCTTCTAAACCTACCGACCTCCCAAAGGCCTCACCTCCAAATATCAAAACACTGGAGGTTAGGACAAACATATAAATGTTGGAGGAACACAAACATTTAGTCCCTAACATATAGAAGGATGAACTTTATACTCTTCAGAGAGGCCGTGAGCACAGTCTGCACATTAATAGGTCAGTCATTGCTCTCCTCAAATGAGTCCTTCGAGGTGAGAAAGTTAACTGATTTGAGAGAATGTAAGTCAATCTTATCCCCCAAAAAGATGTTGATGTCCATTTCTACCATATTGATAAAGCAAGCATTTGTAAAAACATAGCAATGACAAAATGAAATTCAAGAATCTAGCACTCAGGTTGTTAACTTGGCAGTAATTTCTTGGTTGGTGGCATTGACTGCTCAAAGTGAAGTAGTAAAGAATGAATGAAGTTATCCAACCACCTTTTAATTCTGTCATTCTATCCATAAATTATCCACTCTACTTCATGTAAGTATCTTTCCTATTTCATTTCTTTTCTCTTACTTCAGACACTCTATACTACCTATTTTATAAAAGTGCTGTATAGGCTGGTAAACTTGAAAAGTATTTCTATTTAGACATGCCAGAGACAGGACAGTTTTCCTCTCCTCCTATTTTTCCGTTTGTTGGTACTTAAAGAGGCTGATGAAAGAGAGTATGTTCTGTCATTTTTATTATCGGCTTGCTCCCCTCCAGCCATCACTGGAAAGATTTTGAGCACAGACACGCTATCAGATCTGTACTCCTGGAAATGAGGAGTTTGTGCAGTGAATAGCAGTTCCATTCTAATTATATTAATTCAGACTGCAATTTCTTTGAAATATAAAGGACCTGCTGTCAGGGTGGTGTGGACAATGGAGGCTGAACATGTCAGCGACATGACAAATTCCTCGAGCAGAGTGCCAGATGTATTGTTGCCCAGGATTTTTTTCTGAGGACAAATTCAGCAAGTACTATCAGTGTCAACTCAGCAGCAAGGAATCGGTTCCCTTGTTATCTTTCCAAGTTGCAGGTACATCTGCCAGAAGAGGCTGCCAACAGATGAATTGGTAATTAAAATCATTTCCATGGTTGGAGGAGTGATTCGGAAATTGTTCCTCTTTTCTTTCTTTTCCTGTGCAAGGATAAAACTTTGGTGAATACTGATATCGATTTGCCGTGGACAATACTAGAATCATGTGATTCACTAGGGCCTGGCTGCCCCCTTTAGCACTTGAACATCTTTACTGGGATTTGTCGTTAAGATTTTCTAACAGAATTTGAAAGCTCTGTTCTTTGCTAGTATCGTATCATCCCTTGTGTTGTAAAAGTTCTTTGCAGATGTTCACAAAACCAAATACGGGTCAAATACACCTAACCGTATAGCTCAATTCACACACACGCGCACAATGTATATTGTATCTCTTCCCTATGCCAGTTACTGTGCTAGAATAAATAATGAGTGATGGTGACAGATTAAAAAATATTGAACTTGATAAATCATATAATATAATACAGATGCTCATTTGATACCTGCCCCTAGTAGTTACTCAACAAATATCAGTTTTACTATTCTTTTCTTCTGTGTTCAGAAAGAGACACTACTTTGTAAATATCCAAATATTTACACATCATGATCACAATGACAGCAAAACCAGCATGCCCGTTCTGTTTTATTCCTATGAGGAAGCTGAAGTACAGAGAAGTAACGCGGGTGAGCTGGCACAACTAGGAAGGACCAGAACTAGAGATGTGACCCAAGCATCTGAATCTCAAGGCTTCAAGCTTAACCACTTCACAGTAATGCCACATGACCCCATGTAAATAAACTAACTGCAATAATTTTCCCAGGCTATGCAGTAGCCTTTTAATTAATCAGCTTATATTTTATTTTTTAAGGTTTTTTTAAAATTTATTTATTTATTTATTGGCTGTGTTGGGTCTTCGTTGTTTTGCATGGGCTTTCTCTAGTTGCAGTGAGTGCGGGCTACTCTTCATGGTGGTGTACGGGCTTCTCACTGCGGTGGCTTCTCTTGTTGTGGAGCACTGGCTCTAGGCATGCAGGCTTCAGTAGTTGTGGCACACGGGCTTAGTTACTCCACAGCATGTGGGATCTTACCAGCCCAGGGATAGAACCCCTATCCCCTGCACTGGCAGGCGGATTCTTAACCACTGCACCATCAGGGAAGTCCCTAGCTTGTATTTTAATACTCACTTGCTGGCTCTGTTTTTCATTTCTTCCTCCTTTCCCCCTCCCTCCTTCTTTCTTTCTTTCCTGCTCTTATGTCTATATAAACAGCTGCTTCTGTTTTTCTAGGGACAAAGCAAGGTTTCCTACCATCTTCAGAGACTCAGGGGAATCTATATAACAGTCAGTAAATGGAAAAGCATTTTAAGATAAAATGTTAAACCACCACAAGAATTACTTTCTTCAAATCAAAATAGCAAAATAGTGTAGATTTATATACATTGGTAACCTAGAAGTTTACCAACCAGTTATTAGTATATATTTGTATATATATATACACACACACATATACAATAGAGCATTGAAACATATCAAATATGCTTAAATGCATGAGGTCTTAGTGATATTAACAATAAAAGCAAAAACAATGGCTTGTGTTCACTTTAGAGAATACCAGAGAGAAACAACTTATTATTCTGCAAACTGGTAGATAAAGGAAAAAACAAAGCATTTGTCCTGGGTTTTTGGTTTGTTTGTTTGTTTGTTTGTTTTTTCAGATCTTTTTTGGAGTATAATTGCTTTACACTGTTGTGCCAGTTTCTGCTGTACAACAAAGTGAATTAACTATATTTATACATATACCCCCATATCCCCTCCCTCTCGCGACTCCCTCCCACCCTCCCTATCCCAGCCCTCTAAGTCATCACCCATCGAGTTGATCTCCCTGTCTTGGGTTTTTTATATGAACTTTACTTCACACAACCAAAATAGGTAATGACGGGGAAGTTTCTCCTTGTAGAAGAACCCCGGTTAATAAAATAAAAAGAAATCACTGACAGATATATGCCATTACATATTTGTCAAAACCTATAGAACATACAACATTAAGCGTGAACCCAAATGTAAACTGTGGACTTTGAGGGACAATGATGTGTCAGTGTGGGTTCACTCATTGTCACAATGTACCACTTTGGTGCTGGATGTTGATAGTGAAAAAGGCTGAGGTGGGGCCGGCGGGGTGGAGTCAGGGGAGAGGAAATAGATGTGTGCTTTCCACTCACTTTTGCCATGAATCTAAAACTGCTCTAAAAATAGTCTACTCTTTTTAAATCATAAAATTAGGATATCACAACTTTGCAATAGCTAATGAAAAAGTGGACCCAAGCAAAAATCCTCAATAATTGATAACAATTACACACACACAAATACATTTCTATTGATGGAAATATATACCACAATTTATGACATAGTCTTGTAAAAAACATGGAATCAGAATCGAATAAAATCTATACCTTCACCTATAAATGTATGGGAAGTGACAAATACAAGACAATAAATATATTTGAGAATACCTCAAGGAACAGAATCAAGAAAATTCAGACTGTTAGGAAATTTCGGGAAAAGCAATTCAGACTCTTAGAATATTTCAGGGAAAAACAGTCTCATTTCTTCAACCAAAAACCCTAAGAAAAAAATTAGAGTTGAAGGAGGACTTACAAATTTAAACACACCTTAGAGACACAAAAAATCACAATGTATGAACCTTGTTTGGATCTGGATTGAAACAAACTTTTAAAAAATCAGACTGTAAGACAGTTGAGGATTGGTGAAAGCTGACTGCATATCTCTTGATATTAAGAGTTATCATTAATGTTTTAGGTGTGATAAAGGCATTGCAGTTATTTTATCTTAAAGAATCCTTATCTTGGAGTTTGGGGTTGACAAAAAAAATGTATATCACTATATTGTACATCTGTAACTTATATAACATTGTACATCAACCATATACATCAATTAAAAAAATAATAAAATTAAATAAAATAATCCCTGTCTCTTTGAGACATATTGGAAGATATACAGATGAAATGACCTGATGTCTGGGATTTGTTTCAAAATACGTAATGGGGTAGGGTAGGTGTCAGGGGAGCCAGCGGATCCTGAGTGGCTGAATTCAAATAAGCACAGAGGTTCATTTTACTCTTTTATCTTTTTTTTTAATGCATGCATGCATTTGAAATGTTTTATAATACAAGTTTGTATAACTTACAAATTTATTTAACCTGCCCAAACCTCAGTTTTCATTTGTAAAACAGAAATAACATTATCTTCCAATCTAAAGAATGCTAAACCCACCAGTTCCCCAAACTCATTCCAACTCTTCATGGTCTTTCTCTTTTTGCTTTGCATTCCTTTTCTACTTATACTCACAAACTACTGAGAGACCAAAGTTTGAAGGAAAAAAATTTACAAAAGTGGAGAACAGGGGCCCAAAGGCCAGAAAAGATTAACCTGCACCAAAAAAATGGTTTGCTCTCCAGAGATGACATGCCCCTAGTAGGAATTCTTCTGGTTAGTTTTTCAGTGGCTGAATTTTTTGGCTTTCTGGGTCTTGCTGGAGACTTGAGTTTGTCAAGAACTGAATCTGGGCTTTCTCCAGCTCATGGCTGCATGTCAATTCATCTGATTTCTAATAAAGCCAATTTTTATTTTTCTAACTTGCTTCCAATTCTCAAATGTAGCTCCAAAGAAAACAGAAAGTAATTAAAATGTCAACATTCCCTGAAACAGAACATAAACTGTCTTTGGATTTTCTTCCCACTGGAAACATTGCTTTTCTCCAAGGCACCAGCCCCAAGCCTGGTAACCAGCAGAGCTGGTTGATGGGCAACCCATATAAATCTCCCCCTGTCCGTTACATTGTTTGCATTTCTTCTTCTCCCTTGCCATTTTCCAAATGGAGAGATCCTATAAATGAAGTACTTAAGTCTGTCTCTTATAATGGACTAATATCCACTCCAGTGTGATATATCTGAATTTTATGCGATATGAAATAAGCTCCAGCAGCAATAAGCTATTTGATCTAACGTGAAAAAAGTAAAGTGGAGACTAACAGCTTATTATTCAGTGCAGTGCAATAAATTAATGGAGCACCATTTTGCATAATGGGAGCCTGATTATTTCTTTTACCTTCATTGGGGTTGGTTTGGATGGATTGTGACTCTCTTCAGGTTTACGTGAAACAACTGCTCTTTTCAAATCTATTATATTAAAGGATGAAATAAGCGGGAGGAAAACGTGGGCCATCATTTTGTGATTTTGTGTTTTGTAAGGTTAGTCCTTCAAAAGAGATTTCCCCATTAAGAGGAAAATTTTGTGCCCACTAGCCCAAGAACTGAGACGTTCAATTTGGGAGAAAAAGCGTTCATCTTGCACCCTGGCCCTTTTCGTACTTTCTTCCCATGGATTCCTGCCAATTCCTTGACCCAATTTTGAAAAGTACTTTTAGTGAATCTCTTGATTCCAGTATCTCCCCAACCCGAGCATCTCTCCTCCCCACACCCAATTACTTAGCATTTGGGGGCACATGTCTGGCTGACTGTCACCATCAACAGTGAGTCCAGAGGCTCCATCTACGACCACAGCCCCACCTGCCACCGAAGGTCTTTGAAATACATCACAATGTATCACAACACATGCCAACATTAAAGGATGCCGCAAATGATCATAACCGTCACTTTTCAGAACTGACCATGAATCAAGCAGTTCTTTAATCCTTATAGCAACTCTATAAGATGGGTACCTTCTTCCCAATTTATAGCAAGTGGAAACTGAGTCTAATAGAGATTAAACGCTTTACCAAATTTGCATAGCAAATGAAGGGATTAAATCTGGATAACTTCAGAGTCTGAGTGCCATGTTATATTTTCTGCCGGAAAAAAAATTTAGCAAAGTAGTATCTCTATGTTTCTGCATTATTGTCAAAGTGGGTGCTCTATTGGCAGTGAGGCTGAATCTTCATAATCATGTAGATGGAGTTATTTTTATAGTACTTAAAATAGGATAAATATGTGGTCTGCCAATTCATCTTTTTACAGAGACATTTGCATGTCTTTTGTGGATTATAAACCACTTGAGGCCAGGACATTTATTCCTATACTTATAACAGGACATCAGTGTGATATGGTGTTTGAGTCAGAAAACCCCAGGTTTTAATTTTGACTCTACTTGCTACTAACTGTATAGTACATTCCAACTGATTTAACTCAAAAGTAGGCAAATACACTACAAAGAGTTATTGGACAGGTTAAATGAAATAAAGTATATAAACACACAGCACAGGAAATGTAATCAATATATTCTATTTCTCTTTCTCCATATCCATCTTACCCCTAGTATCCAAGCATCAGTTTTCCATGAACGGAGCTATTCCATGGAAATGTCAATGGGACATGAAAGTGTTATGACTGGCAGATACCCTGATTGAAACTCTTCTTCCATTATTTTCTCTTAAAATTATTCGTTTCACACATATTTACCCATCTCATCAAAATGAGATTTTTTAAAATATGATTTTAATTCTAAAACTAAGAGTAATAAAGTGAATAAAGGTACTTGGCATTCATCTTTACATTTCTTTTCTTCTAACTCCTCCTTTCTTGTTGCTTCACTTCTTTTCCCCAGGTTGTGCCTGGGGAAAGTAAGTGACGTGCTGCTGATAACGTAAGAAATCTTCAGATCAAGATCAAGGACATACAATTTTAAACTTTTATCTCCTTACTTCTTTGACATGGAACTCTCATTTGAGAGGAAAAGAAATAGCAAAAGGTGAATCTTAGGTTTTTCAAACATTTAAGGAGAAATTGGAGAAAAAATGAATGACAATCTTGTGAACAAGAAAAAAATAAATACATGCCAAAGCCTTATTTTATTATAAGTGGCTTCAAGCTTTAAAGATATATAAGGAGGTGGACATTGTTCACTGGAAATAGTTTCACTTTGTTGGGGTCTGAATGAAATGTTTGATAAAATGTTATTTTAATAAATGACTATTTCATCTTTGACTTATGACATCTTCTCTGGACCGCTCAGAGAATTTGATACATTTCTTTGAGTTATAACGAGAACATTATTTGACAGAATTTGAGTTGATAAAATGACAGCTCAGAGAGGTTAAGTGAAATATACAGGACCACACAGCATATTAATGATAGAAATTCAATAATTTGGAATTAACAAAGTTCAGAAGCTTTAGAAAACAGAGGCAAGTTGCTGGGTAGAATAGCTTGCTTGAGGACAGAAACTTTGCTCTTGAATCTTCCTCTCCACAACCTAAAGGAATACAAAATCTCATCGGAGGTGGGAAGCAATGGGGCATATGTGAGATAATACTTTGCCTAGAAAGTTGGCAAGGGGTACAAAAGTAATGAGTAAGGTGAGCTTTGATGAATGAGTAGGACCTCCCATGGTCCATACTGTGGAGTGGGAGTGCGGAGGGAGGGCTTTCCAAGCAGATGGGAGAACGGCGGCATGAAAACATGAGTTTAGATGAGCTGTGTTGTGAAAGTTGAAGGAGGCTGTAGACAGAGTATTTATGGCCCCCCAAGTTCTTGTATGAAACCTAATCCCCAACATGATGGTATTTGCAGGTGGGACTTTGGGAGCGAGTAGGTCATTAGTGCCCTTATAGATGTGGAGAAGTGGCATACATGTCCAAAGGAATATTACCCAGCCATAAAAATGAATGAAATCTTGTCATGTGTGGCAACATGATGGACTAGAGGGCATATGCTAAGTGAAATAAGTCAAACAGAAAAAGACAAATACTGTACGACTTCACTTATATAGAAAATCTAAAAACCAAAAGAACAAACATAACAAAACAGAAAGACTCATATACACAAACTAGTGTTGCCAGCGGGGTAGAGGCTGGAGAGTGGGCAAAATAGGTGAAGGGGATTAAGAGGTACAAACTTCCAGTTATGCAAGAAAAAGTCACTTGCCCTTTCCACTATGTGAGGACACAGTGAGAAGACAACCAAACATCGAGGAGCCAGGAAGAGGGCCCTCATCCCGTCACCTTGATCCTGGACTTCCCAGCCTCCAGACCATGAGAAATACATGGCTGTCATTTATAAGCCACCCAGTCTATGGTATTTTGTTTCTGCGGTCTGAACAGACTGATACATGGGGGTAGTAACTAGATCCTGATCAGGTTTGCCTTTTGAAGGATGAATGCGGTGAGGGTAAAAGATGGAGCTAAAGTTGGAAACAGAGAGACAGCTAGGGAGCCCTTATAATCCCTCAGGGGGTTGAAGCGGGAGTCGCTGCTATGATGCTTATTCAGTTTAGCTCAGCAGTGTGGATTCTGGGTGGCTGGTCAGGATCACGCATCAGCAGGGGTCCTCACTCTCGCACATCACCCGCTTGTCACATTAAACCACATTCACATCTCAGCAAATTCCAGAGAGTGTTACATACCTTTGGGATTCCTCTAAGCAACAAATCCGTGGAAGCCAGAGTTGAAAGGAAAGGAAAACTAAGAACAGGATACTAAAGGACCCCAATTTATGAAGGGCTGAAAGAGAAGAGAAACCCATGAAGGCTACTTAAAAGGAAAAGCCAAAGAGGAAGAAGGAATTTCCAGAGCTAAAAGATGGAAGTCAAAGAGAGGAGAAGTACATCAGACACAGGGGCAGAAAAGGTCATGAGCACCAAGTGCTGGGAGGAGGCCAAGTGAGAAAGGGCAGACAAACGGGGGAGAAAGTCTATAATGAGAGAGACTATGGGGTCACTGCTGAACCTTGACAGAAACAGTTTGTGTGGAGTAAGAACACAGAGGTCTTTTTACAGGTAAATTGGGGGAGTATAAAGGGAGAGAGACAGCATAAATGAGCATTTTTTTAAGATGTTTAAGTTATAAAAAAGGAAAGGGAAGGGCTATAGATGGAAGGGCTTATAGAATTAAGGTAGAGACTTTTTCCATTTTACCTTTTAAACGGCAGAGAGCTTTGAAATTGTCGCGAGGGTAAGGAGTCTGGGAAAAGGATATAGTCAGGGAATGTTCTAACCAACAGAAATATAGATGCTAGAAATGAACGATTTGGGGTGGGGCAGGAGATGGATACCAGTAAGTTCAAAAGGGAGAATTAAAAAGGGGAATTTCATCAAAAGAAGCAAGGAAACCTCTGGTTTCTGGTGATAATATATAGCAGAGCACAAGTGAAAATAATCCTTTAGACTCTAAAGCATCAGACACATCCACCATCTAATCCCAGCTACATCTCTTGGGAGCAACGTTGCCCTTGAACAAGTATTTAGTTCTCTAAGACGCAGTTTTCTTATCCATAAATGGTGACAAATACCCCTACCTCAATGAGTCTATGAGCATTTCCATCTCACCACTCCCTATATTTTCCCAGCTTAATTTTTTCTCGCTAATACTTACAACTTTTAATTTATCTTGTTTATTGTCTCTCTCTCCTATTAGAATGCAAACCAAACAACATTTGGGATTTGGGGGATTTTTTTGTTCACTGCTATATCCTCAGCAGCACAGCACCTGTATATAGTAGCTGCTCAGTAAATAATTGTGGAATGAATAAACAAATGAACGATTAGGATGCTGCAGAGCAGTTTCTCAGCTTTAACACTGTTGACACCTGGAGCCAGATGATGCATCTGTTTGGGGGCCTGTCTGGTGCTTTGTGGAATGTTTAGCAGCATGGCTGGCCTCTAACCATTAGAGGCCAATCGCACTCCACCCCCTCCTTGTAACAAGAAAAATGTGTCCCAGCATTGCCAAATACCCCCTGATGGGCAAAATTCCTGAGGTGGAAACTTCTGCTTTGGAAGTCAGGGCTTAAAAACGCTAGTCTTTTAAATGTTAGAAGTACTGTTAAAATTGTCAGAATGGAGGAAGGAATGAAAAACGAAAGTAACACTTGGTCACCAAATTCTCCCACAACAACCTGCTTAATTTGAGGTGGAGAAAAATACTGCTGCTGAGATGGGTACAGGCTTCAGAGCACACTGACTTTTTTTTTTTTTTTTTTTTTTTTTTTTTTTACCAAGAAACATGTTTAGAAGAAAACAGTTCATAAATCAAAAAAGTGCCTCCTTAGTCTCTCACCCCTTGGTTGCATGTGACCTATTTTCTTCCTTGTTACCTTTCTGGACAAACAATAACAACACAAATAATTATCCCTACCCACTTGGTCTGTTATCATCAAAGTTAATAACGTATGAGACAGAATTTGAGCCAACACTTTAAAGAGAGTGATGTCTCCACCTCCACATTCTAATTAATAAAGGATTATAAAAAGCCAGAAGACACAGTTCAAGTTTTCCTTTTCAGGATTCTCTCTCCCTTCAGATTTTTCATACCACCCCATTCTGTTGCTTTGAATAGAAATCAACGGTCTTGTATTCAAATGGCTAATAATGACCTTTCAGAAACATGACGATTTCATAAAATGGAGAATGTTCCAAAAATTGCTTTTGGGGGCATAAAAACATAATGCCGTAAAAAGACCCAGAAATGACTTGACCCCAGGTTCTCCCACTAAGTACAGACACCACAACCTGGGGAGCGGCGTCAGACCAACAGAGAGCTCATGGTTAGGGCAACCCTAAGTCTGGGTCTGCCTGAAGCAGTCCCAGTTTGTGCCTGCTGTTCCAGAACAGTAATTACTAGCAGCCTCTTCCATTTTCAAAATGTCTGGCTCTGGACATGACGTATAGAGTCACCTTTACACAGAGTTAATGAGCATTTGACTTGCGCACCAAAGAAAGGCAACGTTGAGAACCAGCTGTCTGTTTTCCTATCTCACACCTTAGACTTTTCTCAGTGCTCTGGCAGCCTAGATACTGGGAGAGAACTTTCTGTGGCACAAGCTCGAAGATAATCTATGAGTCAATAAAGGAATCAGTCCACCCAGCTTATTGATCTGTGTGTCACTTATCTCCCCAGCCCCAGGAAAAGTGAAATGGCAATTACATAGTCATACCTCAGAGTCTGGCAATTAGGTGATCACATCCCAGATCCTGATTGCTCAGGACTTCCAGAAGGCACTTAGATTCAAGGCCAAGTGAGGTGAGACTTGACTCTCACCAGCCTGGCCTCGGATTCCTGGGCCTGTTAAAAGGGCCCCAGACTGCAAGGTGCTGGCCGGAAGAGTCCCTTGATAAGAGCCTTCCTGCCCTGGGGCCCAATCCCCCTCAGATTAAGGGAGGGCTGATATTTAGAGACAGCCAGCTGATCAAGAATGTCCCACCATGTTACTAGTAAGATAAGCCTTTCTTTTTCAGGACCAAGAACACAGTTTAAAAGATTACACAAGAATCAGGAGTTAGCACCAAACTGTAAGCCTACTCAGGTCAGGTGGGCCCGGTCCACAGGGTGGTCCACAGGGGAGCTGGCCTTCATTCCAAAGCCAAGCTGGGGAGAAGAGGAACTGAGAATGCAGGAACAGCTAAAAGGTAGCTGGCCATTCGATGATGCCTGCTAGGTGGGCACCAAGCCTTTCCATGACCTAACAGCCCTGCTTACACCCAGCTGCAACTCTCATCATTCATCCACTGAAATTCCAGAATGAATTGCTTTCAGTTTCTCAAATATGTCCTAGTGCCTCTCCTCTTAGTGTCTCTGCATATAAAGTTCTTTAGAACACACCACAGCCTCTAATCCCCATTTCACACATCCCTCAAGTCTCAGCATAGACGTGATGTCCTGCAAGGAATCCTCACTGAACCCCCCCAAACTGGAATTATGGGGTCCCTCCTACAACATCCATTTTGAATTTCTTGCTGTCAATGGACTCATCACGCTTGGTTTTAACTGTTTCTTTATTTATCTATAACCTCTGCTCAATTATAATCCCTTCGAAGTTAGGAACTGTGTCTTGTTCCTTGCTTTCTATTTTCCCCCAAGCAACACATGCAATACCTGGTATGTAGCAGATGCTTGAAGAACATATTTTGAATGAATGAATGAATGACCAGTTTAATTCAGTGGCAGGGAATAATGACACATGACAAGTAAGCACTTACTCAAAAAACATGGCATAGAGAACACCCAATATTTCCATTACCTTATTTATATGTCACCTGCCATATACCAGACATTTTACTTGCAAAGTTATTTTGAGTGTTAAATTAGATAGTGCACATTTTTGATGTTTAATAAACAGTAGCTGGTGTTGTTATATTACTTAAGCTTCACTGCAACCCTGTGATAGAAGTATTTATGATCTGCCTTTCAACACTTGAGAAGACTGAGCCTCAGAATGGCAACACCAAGATGCTAAATAATAACTACCTACCTAAAAAATAACTTTCTGACTCTAAAATCCAAGATCTTGAACTATAGAATACAGCCTCTCTATGAAATGAAAAGAAGGGAGGGAGGAAAGAAGGAAGAAGGAGAAGGATGGAGGGAGGAAAGAAGACCAGGAGGGAAGATATAAAGAAGGAAGAAAAGAGGATTGAGATCATTTTTCTTTTAACCCTGCCTAACTTTTATCCTCACAAAATTTTTCCATCTCATTGCTTCGCTTTCCATATTGCACCCAAGCTCCACCTGTCACAGTTATGATTTATGAAGACATGTTATAAAGACGATCAAAATCCCCAATTTAACTGTGTTGTGACAACGCTTGGACATCATAACCAGCATGAAGGTCTGTCCACACTGGCGCTTCTTGCCACAGTGTCCTGGGCTGGCGTATTCTGCATCTGCTGGCTTTGTCCTGACTCTGGTGGCTCTGGCTTGCTGGTGTGAGTCCCCGCATCCTTGTGGAAGACGGTGAGTCAGAATGCTCAGCCAAGTACAAGACAAATTGAGGTGAAGGATCTATAGGAAGAGTCATGAAAGTTTGCAGGAACATAGGGGAGGAGGCAGCATCAATTCGCTGCTTAAACCTGGTTTACAAACAGGCTTTCCCCACAGATAACAAACAGGAAAAGTAGATAAGATCTAAACACCCTCTAACACCTAGTGGCTGTCGGAAATTTATCAGGCCAGATCCACCCCATCTCTATTCACCTCCAAAAAGAGAAAACCACTAACTAAGAAAAGCCTTCCTCATCAACAATATAATCCAGACAGCTCACAAAGACTATATGTGAGTCTCATACCTTCTTTTGGAAATGTTCTTGGATGATTCAAGGATAACATACGAAGTCTGATATAACCATCCTGATCAATCTATACAACCATATTTCTTCTTTGGTTGAACGCATACTAGGTGTCAGGTACTACCCTAAACTCTAGGATTAAATTATAAACTATACAAAAATGGTATCTGCCCTCATGGACCATATAGTCTGGTATGAAAATAGATAAGCAAATAATCACAGAAATATATAAATGAGTATAAACTATAATATTCCTCTCAAAGAAAATAATTATTTTAAAAAATTATTATATAATGAGCACATTTTAGGAGAGAGGTGTGATTGAAATTTTGGCTATAATAACCAAAAATTTACCGATAAATCCCCAAAAGACAAAGCTTGCTGGGTTGATGAAAATAAAATTATTTCTAAACGTAGGCTTGTCCAGTAAGAAAGTCTACTTTCTCACGTAGTTCTCTCCAAGAAGAAAATGGTGAAACAGATCATTCTGACATTTATGGATGCTGAATGTTATCTATTTATTTTGTGAGGATCAGTGAAGTACGAATACTCATTTTATTTCAGAGAATTATGAAACTTTAGAGTTGGGAGAAGGTTTTGAAACTAAATCCTATTCCCCCTTATAGTTTCACAGATGAGGAAACTAAGATCCAGAAAAAGCAAATGACTTACTCAACATCACAAGAATGCGTGTAAGAGCTGGAAGTGAAACTTGGGTTTCCTCATTCAGGGCTCTTTCCTCCAAACCAAGTTGCAATAAACCCTTTACTTTCTTGTAAGGGTGCCAATTACCAAAGAGGTCATGGTTTACTTTTCAAAAACTCTCTCGCTCTTGCTCTCTCTCTCTCACACACACACACACACACACACATACACATACACACACACATAGAGCAATAAAAGACTGCTTAAGGCAAAAGCTAGAAACTAAATACTAATCTAGCTTGCCACTACTAGTACTACACAGCAAACAGAAAAAATATGTGTTCTTTGTTAATTCAACCCCTAAAAGAAGCTTTCAGATAAAGCCCCGTCGATTACTCCAGATTCTTTGCTGTCTACTTGTGGGTTTGTTTGATTTTATACAGAAAATGGTTTAGTGTTTAAACATAAACGCCTAAGTTGAACACACCAGAAATTTTTCAGGGACTCAAAAAAAATATTACAGTATTATACTTAAGTCTTTGACAAGAAATTTTTTTTTCCAAGGTGACATTCATGTACATTCCACACAGTGGTTATTCAGAGTTTGCCTTAGCAACTTGGTTTACTTTACATACTCAGATATCAGAAGCTCAGACAATTAAGAAAAAAGACAATGCAAAAACACAAACTTTAAGTGTAAATTTCTTCAAAATCAAGGTGCAAATTTAATATGTATTATCCACATTCTACAGCTAGAAGCATTTTTAGATCTCCTAAAATTTGGCATCATCTCAACTTGAATCATCTGCTGGAAGCAGGGACAAGAGTGAGAGATGCCAGAAAACCTAATTTACCTGCCAAGGATGTACACCCTTTCTTGTGAAGTGTGAGCCAGTCGTGAAAATTTAACCAGGCATTCTTTTTCTAGGCCTAAATTTTCTCATGGAAACAATGAAAAATCTGGGATAAATTATCTTGTTAGTCCCTCGTAGCATCAGAATATCCTGTTCTTTTTAGTTCTCATTTTTATCATTTGCTCCAAAATCTAAATAAGACTCAATGTCCCAGGGACAGAGAGAGCTGGCGTAAGAATAAGACACATAGCAAGGGAGACTTCAGGTATAATCTAAAGTACGTATGAATCACATGTATTAAGAGAAAAATGGCCTAAGCGAGCACCCAGAAGTTAGATATATCTCGAGATGTTGGTACAACCATACTCTCAAAATACAGACTTCAGTGTGTTAAAAACATTAGCCATGCACAGAACTTTTTTTCTTAGGCAAACTACTGTTATTTATATACTGATCCCAGTTTTCCTAAATTTACATAGGCAATAATATTGGAATTTCGTATATGTTTGGCAGTTTGAAAGAAGAATCGTCATTCCTTCAATCTAATAGAATTGCATTAATTTAGGTAAGCCACACTTTCTGGTATATATTTATTACGTACACTCTAATAACACTAACAGTAACCTTAACACTAATGCCGAAAATACCTTAGACGAAATATTATAAATTAACTTCTAAGGTTTTACATTATAATTTCAGAGATGGAATCCCATGGCAAAAGCAATAACTGGCACCCATAAATGAGAACAATTTCTCTCAAAGAAAACATTTTACCTTAAAGACGACAGAAATAGCTCTTTAACAATCATAGTTTTTATAGAAAACAGTAACTTTCTGATAAAATATTAATATTCTTTGCATTGATTGCAGTAGCAAACAAGTAAAGCTGATAATGTAGTTCCAGAAAATGGAGTGATTGCCAGCTGAAAATGTGGGAAGAGAAAGTATCCATTTCCCTAAAGGCACACACAGAGTCCTTTTAAGATAAGTACATTTAAAGAAAACTGTTTTGGACAACACTACTTCCATTGTATGTTTTTGGCTTTCTTTCACATGACTATGTCTACACAGATGCTTTTAGTACCAGTGGGAAATCTATACTGGAAATCCTTTCTTTGCCACTTGGCAGAGTAGACATAGTAAATAAGTATCAGAGTTAAGATTTTATTGTTGGTTTTTATGGGTGACTGTCTAAAAAGACAGACTTTTACCATCATGTTGGATCATTTATACTAAACAAAAATAAGGATGAGCGGGTTAAAAAAAAAAAAGACAAAGCCAAAGGAAAGAAAGAACAAATTAAATTTTCATTTTGAAACAACATAGAAATAATAGATGAGCTGATCAGCAGGGACATTGTTACATATGTTATATATGTTATCCAGAAATAGGAGCAAAATGGCAGCATGAATACACATTCTCTCCCACTCTAATTTCTCTGATATGATCAAATAAAGAAATATATTCATAAATGCACTGGAAAACAAGAAAGAGTAACATCAACACCACAGAGGTAAGATCATCTTAAGAGATACAGAGCAGATAGGATTGAATTCTCAGTGAAACAAGACCAAAGAACAACATACAGAAGAGAAGTAGTGTGGAATGAGAGTGATTACAGGGAACTTCAGGCAGAAGGAGGTCAGGGAGCAATTGTCACAGTGATTAATTGGGGCAGTGCACTTAGAAGAACTAGGTTTGTCAGCCGGGCCCCCACCTCCTGAATTCGCAGAGCAAGAGAGAGCAGCAATTGCCCACAGGCTGAAACAGATGAATGTGGGCTCTGAGACCAAAGAGCTGGGGCAGTTCCTTGTCACAGGTAGCAGTGATGCTCACATCTCCTCCTTGCAGGGTGTCCTCTGCCTCCACAGTCACTGAGACAAGCTCTATAATCTGAACCACCTTCTACTAAAACGTAAACAAGATATTCAAACTTGTCTGCCAACAAAACTAAGAAGGAAAGATATGGGATATAAGAAAGCATGGTACAAAGGACCAAAAAAACAATAAAAAAGTGTATTTTTAAGTTTAAGTTCTTTTTATGCATAATAAAAAAATTTACTATAATATTGAATTAAAATTTCAGATGATCCCAAATTGGGAAGTGGTAAAGCATAAAGAAATGAAAAAATATTAACGTTCTTATTTTGTTTTCTGGGAGCATATAAATGCTGGTGAGCTCTAGTTATTGTCCAAAACTAATTATGTTTAAAGATATCTCAAGAATTTAAAGGTAAATTTTCTGGTTAAACATAGTGAATTAAATACACATATTCACTTTACTTCCTCTGAAATGCTTCTAAAAACTTAAAAGGAAATTACACACACATACACACACACACTTTAAATCAATAATAGAAAAGAGAATTGGAGAGGAAATGATAACAAATGATATAAAACAAAGTGAGAAAAAGAAAACAGTTGGGTAAGTGGTAACTGATTTAATAGATTAGAGAAAGCTACATTTTATGCCCGAAGAGAGGAATGCTAACAGGAAATAAAGACAATTTGTGAAAAAAAAGACAGAATACTTTAGGAATTGGAGGTCCCTAGCATCTCTGAAGATGAAGGTGAGGGATGAAACTGAAGAAAGGAATCTTTGAAAAAAGTCTGAATAAGGAGCAGTTAGACCCTCAAAGTCCTCCCCTATACCAACAGCTAGGTGAGTACCTTGAACACATCCAAAAAAGACAGGAGAGTAAAAGATTCTGAAGAGATTGAATCTGAGAAACTCTATACTTCAGAGACATGAAGCACAGCGGAGAGATTGAATGACGGTCTATGTGAAGAACTCCGCAATCCCTCCAGCCCTGGAAGCAGCATTATTATCCCCATCCCACCCCAGACCAGACACTGGAGAAGTCCTCCCTGCAGGAACCATCCCATCCAAAGGATGACCCAATGACAAGGTTGAATCCAGTTTGTACAGACAGTATTCTTAAAAGAGTTGTTTATGACAAGTGCCTTCTGAGTGTCTGGACACCTTCTCTGATTGAACGATACCCATGCCACACCAGTTGTCAAATACTTTTAATATTACACTTGGGGTCTCCCAGTAAATAATCGGTTCTATACTTAGTTACTAGGAAGCCCAAGAGTCAATAAAACCCAGCCTCATGCACAGAACATTCCATCAGTACTTGGAGCCTCACTCTTAAGTGTGAATAGCCAGTCAAGTTTCACCAGATATTCAAAGAAAGACTCCAATGTGGAAAGCAAAGATTAAAATAATAATAATAATAATAAATTAACAGTATTTTTAAGTAGCAGAGGTAATTCAGGAATCAGGAGAAAACTTCAAAGATGTTACATTTTCAGAGAAACATAAAAAGAGATTTATCCGTGAAGCAAATGAAAAAACAATAGAATGCTGTTTAAAAACAAAAAAGAAAGAAACCATCAGAAATATAAGGAAGGATCCTTTCCTCATGAACTGAAATTTTTTAAGCAAATGAAAAGGTTAGGTGCATAAAGTAGAAATTGCCCAGAGGAAAGTAGGACAGAAGAAAAAAGAAAAGCAAGTCACAGAATCTGTCCAGAAAGTCAGAGATCTGAATTATTGTTTCAGAAAAAATAAACTGAAAGGGGAAAATATCAATTAGTTAATGCAAGAAAATATATTACCATTGAAAAATTATGCAGATTAAAACCTTCAGAATGACAGCAATGTATTGAAACATGGGTCTTGTTGGTAAAGAACTATAGATCCTTAATGAACAAAGATAGTCATGAGCTCATCTGCTTTAAGGTAAAATAATTAGTGATGAGTCTTCCTGCAGTTGAGGATTTAATCTGTCTTGAGACCACAACATGTCAATTTTTCATGAGCAGTTGAGTTGGAAAAACTGTTTTCTTGTGGTTCAAGGAAGTATTGCTTCTCGATAAGAGAACCAATATCTTTCACTTTAAGACCAAAGTCTCCCTTAGAACTCCAAACATCAGATGTTTAAGTCTGAAAACTCATGACTGATTGAAAGGATTTATCCACTAACTGGCCTGAATAATGCCTAGAATTCATTTTTCTATCTGTCCAAGTATCACCCAGAATGAGAGTCATGAACAATCCTAAACAGACACCTTCACCAACAGCAGCATGACTGTCGCCATTCATTGAGTACCTGCCCTGTGAGCATAAAAATACTTTGGAGAGCAGGATTATCAGGTTATGGGAAAAGAGACAGGAGCAAAACAACAGATGTTTTAAAAAATTTTTATATGGGAAATTTCAAATATACATCAAAGAAAAGGAATAATATGATAAGCCCCCATGCACTCAGCTTCAACAATTTTTCAGCTCATAGTCAACCTCGTTTTATTTATACCCCCACGCAATGCTCCTCACCCCTACAGCCACTGGATTTTTTTTTGTCTCAGATCTTTATTGGAGTGTAATTGTTTTACAATGCTGTGCAGTTTCTGGTGTACAAAGAAGTGAATCAGCTGTATTTACACATATATCCCCATATCTCCTCCCTCTTGAGCCTCCGTCCCCACCTCCCTATCCCACCCCTCTAGGTCATCACCAAGCATCAAGTTGATCTCCCTAAGTTATCATTGGATTATTTAGAAACAAAACTAAAACATTACATTTCCTCTGTAAATATGTATGTATATAATATATAATTATATATGCATACATATGAAATAGATATACATATATATTTCAGAGATAAAAACTTTTTCTTAAATGTAACAACAATTTATTATCATAACTAAAGATAGTTAACTGTAAGTCTATAATATTACTAATTTTTCAATCAGTGCTCACATTTCCCCAATTGTCTAATAATTTTCTTTTCATTTCATTGATTTGAATCAGAACCTACTTTCTAGTTGATTACCCAGTGGTCTAGTACATAGAAAAGACAAGATATACGCTGGATTATTTCTCATTTTTTAGCTTTCAATTTTATAAGCTGGTTACCTAGTATACTCCAAAGGGGACCAATGGTTTGGGGGGGTTTGAGGGGATTTGAGGCTGTGTGTGTGTAAGTTTAAACATAATGAATGTGTTTCAATTCATTGCAATTATTATTTTTTTGATGTTCAAATTGACCCATCTTTGGTTGCAGAAAGCCTTTCCTAGTTGGCTCCAGAGTATTTTAGACATAACCCCAAAAGTCATGGATAGCTTCCCCATTCTTTGGTTTGGTAAATTATTCCAGGTTCATTGTTACACATTTCCTGCCCCAGATCTGGAATCAGTTCTCTCCCAAGGAGCCCTGGTTCTTTCTAGGGAGGAACAGTATTGAGAGATCACAATCTGAGTTTTGAACCTAGTTAATGAACACAGGGGTGTTCATTTTTACTGAGCTGGTCATTGTTTCTACATGTTTTCTGTGAGTAGAGCTGGGAAATCTGTACTTTTTGTATTAAAATACATCACAAGCTCAACTAACAATTACAATACAAATTCAAGACCACAGGCTTTTTACTTAACCTCTTTGATCTTACATTTGGATTACCTTCTTCTATGCCAAAAATCTAATTCCCAACACCAACACAATTTCTCATTTGTTTCATCCCATAGTATACACAACAGTGAGAGAGAGAGAGAGAATCTAAAACAGTGACAATACTATCACCAACAATAAAATTAGAAAAAAGTTTAAAATTTTTCTAACAATTTTTTTCTGAGGGTATTTACACAGAAAAATTAGCCACTTGAAATAATTTCTCTGTTTATGCCACTGATTTGAGACTCAGTTTTATCTGTGCCATTTTGCTTTCAATTTTCAGAGATTGCTTTATCTAGCGATTGAATTTGTTTCATAATCATGTAAAATACGTACATGTTATTTTTTAATTCAAAACAGAAACAAAATATATTTGGAGACATTTAACTTCTAATTCTATCCCCTCCAGCTCGATTCCTCACTCATTCCCACATAAATAACTTCTTCCTGAGATGTAAGCAAATTTATATTCAGATTACCTTCTTAGATAAAGAGCCGCATACTGTAAACATTTCTTGCCCTCATGATTTTTTTAACTTCACAATAAATCATACAGGTCATTCCATAAACTGATTAATTTTTTAAAGTGTATGATTTTGTAGCCCAGGTGAAAAATTTGGCTATAAAATATGAGCATTAGTAGGTAGCTGCTGGGAAAAAGAAGATTTAATCCAAATGTTTTACAAAAAAAAAATATGCAGACTGGAGCTTTGTAGTAAACCTTCAAAAAATGACTCACCAGATTCACAGCATCGTGCTGGGAAAAATTAGAGTAGGTGGCTTTGCTTCTGAGAGGCATACACAGTGTACAATTTTACCATGCAAAATGCTTTTGCTACTACAATTTTCTTTTGCTTTGCCTTTTTTGAAAAGTAATGTTCCTTCCTATTTTAGCAGCACCATTTGCATTCCTATTATTCACACTGAACTGGGATTTCCATTTTTATCTTCCTTTTGTTACTTGTTTTCATTCCAGCACTTTCTCTTCTTGCTCTTTGCCTTTCGTTTATCTTGCCCTTAAATGGAGGCCTAAGGCTATGGGAACAGTGCCATGAATTTTTTTCTCCATCATGCCAGGCCTTGTCCCAATTTAATAATATAAGTTCCCTTGAACCGGTGCCAACAAAGCTAGGACGTCCCACACACGTTTGCTATGGAAACACCTTCGTGACTAATGGTCTCTCAAATTAAGGCATTTTAAAATTGAAGCTAGAAGTGGTTTTCACTTTTTTTTAAAACCTATCCTGCAGCTACAGAAAAAATATACCAATTCTCTAAAAGTTGTGAGTTGCTGTACTAATATGTCCAGCTTCCCTGAGAGGTAGCTTCTTAGAGCCCCAATCCCAAGGTTTGTACGTAATGAAAGCAAGAGTTCACGCATACTCATCTGTGTCTTTGAGCGGCCTCTGTTCTCTTCTGCTGTGTGTTTACAAGGTCACGTGGTTGAGTTGTATCACGTTCTTTCCTCAGAACAGAAGCGGGGACATTGGAGACCCTCCATGGTTTGGATGCTCCAGATCACCAGATCATGTCCTTCTACTTTCCCTCTCACACTCTAATAGCAAATTATATAGACTTCTACAGACCCACCAGGCCATTTTACCTTTGCTTAAGCTATTGCCTTTGCCTGAGAAGACTGGACCCATTTTCCAGGTGAATCTCCCTTTCATTCATAAACACCTTGGTCAGGCATCTCCTTCTCTAAGATTTCCCCGACATACCTTTTTCTCCTGCCCAGGGACAGCTGATCATTCCCTCTTCTGTATGATTTCTTATGTGCCCTTGGAACTGTGACCATTTAGAAGGCAGAGACGATGTTTCATTTATTCATTTCCCCAAGCCCTGCCACCATGGCTGACAAGCATGGGTTTGCTCAATAAATGATGGTGAATTAAACCACTGAATAAGTAAACTGGAGTGTGATGTGCTCTCCCAGCAAAAGGGACACTAACTAATATACCACCTACACACCCGGTGCATTGAAATATCTATATTTACATGTCCTCTGTTTCATGTCTCTGCTAGCAAGGAATATGGTTTTTATACATATCTCTGGTTTCTGACTATGAAGAATAGCATAAAAATGGTGGACACAGCAGCCAGACAGAAAGAAGATTTTTGTTTTTACTTGAAAGAGGCCTGGTGGGCTTTGTCACTGTGTTCTTTCAACAAACCAATCTTCAAAACCCATTCAGACAGCCAACCATCCCAAGAATCCTCTGTACCCCATTTGGGGTCTTCATATACGATGCCTCCATGCTGCCCACATCAGTCCAGTCTTGCTTCTGCCATTTCCCTCTAATTTTCACTTTCCATTCCCTACCCTCTGCCCCTAATTGAAGGCTGGGCTGTCTAGTAGGTCATGTCTACAGATCTCAAATGGCAAGTTGCTAATCTGATTAATTTTTCTATCCCAGTGAGGGAAGACTAGAGCGGTGGCTCCCTGGTTGATTATAAGAATCACCCAGATAAAATTATAGATGGCTGTGTTCTCACATGTTTCTATTCAGTAGGTCTCAGTTTGACAAAGGATCCCTATCCTTTTTAAAGCATCTTCACGATTCCAATGGTGAGGCAAGTTTTAGAACTGCTCAATGAGAAGCACAATCACAGGAAGACTGCACATCATGCTCTCTAACAAAAGCCATTCAAAAACACACCCCACTGGGACTTCCCTGGTGGCACAGTGGTTGAGAATCCGCCTGCCAGTGCAGGGGAAACGGGTTCGAGCCATGCTCCGGGAAGATCCCACAGGCCATGGAGCAACCAAGCCTGTGTGCCACAACTACTGAGCCTGTGCTCTAGAGCCCATGAGCCATAACTATTGAACCCACATGCCACAACTACTGAAGCCCACGCACCTAAAGCCCTGCTCTGCAACAAGAGAAGCCACTGCAATGAGAAGCCCAAGCACCGCAACGAAGAGTAGCCCCCACTCATCACAACTAGAGAAAGCTTGCATGCAGCAACAAAGACCCAACACTGCCAATAAATTCAAAAACAAAACAAAACAAAAACCACACGCCACTGTGTTGTCCATCTTCTAGATGGCAAAGCAATGACTCTGCAACTCGGTGAAGACAGAAGGGAAACAATTTCCTTTGTAGTTGACCAACAGAAGTCATTCCTATTCTAGTTATGCTTTCCGAATCTCCAAATGCAATGAACTAATTTGGGGTCAGCTCCCTGACCACAGAAGTGAGATTTTATTCTTTATTACATTTATGTCTTTGCAATAGATGTGATTTTTAGACACAAGGTCACTTGGAAGCTGATAAATATATTGTATAAAAAGTCAGCTCTCAGCCCTCCAGTGCCCTACAGAAGGGATGAATCAAAAGTCAGAAATCCCAGTCCCTCGGATGATTTCACTTACACTGCTTTTTCTCGGTATCAGGTGTCATCACACCTTTCCCCAGCAGCCACTCTTCCTTTCCTGACTCTATAACTGCAGAGTTCAACAGAGCAGTTTTCTCCTATGCTAAACAAATGCCTTTTTTTTTTTTTTTTTGAGACTTATTTCTCACTCACTAATACTCTCTGGGCTTCCAGTAAAATTTCAAGTTTGCCACATATCCCAAAGGAATTAAAGACCTAATTTTAGAGAAGATGGAAAGGACATTCTGAAGGCAACTGGGAAGACCCGTCCTTAACCGTAAGAGTAACAAAGGGGGAGGCGGCAGCGGCCCATTTCCTCGGTCTCACAGAGCAGCATCTTTATGAAAAATGAGCTCAGCTGTTAACAGCCTGGAGAGGGACTGCTATCTACCACATCACAGACGGCACAGAAGAACAGGATGTTATGAGTACAGCGTGAACCTCAGAGCCAGAGTCAAAACCATACTCGACGCTTCCCAGGCACATGTTTACCTTGTTTTCTTCAAACTTCAAGAGAGAACTCTTCTGTTCTATAAAGTGTAAGAAAACTCTACCTGAGAATGGAGCAGTGCAGAACTGATCAATTTCCTTATTTTCATTTCATTATTGAAAAAAAAAAAAAAAAGCCCACTCTAGTTTATAACAACATATCACCAAAGTGGCCTGGATCTCCTCCTCGAGTCTTAAAGGACCACGTTTTATCTCCAAGTCTGCCTATCTGTAACCTAAGCAGCCCCAAAGCAGCTGTAGGATATGCACCTGCAGGTCACTTCATTTCTGCCAGACTCTTTGACTATAGAAGGAAGACGGTTGAGATTCTTCTGTTAAACATTGCCTGGTAGTCAGAAGACAAAACAAAGTAATAACAAGGAAGAACTGACTGCTCCACTGAAGGTGAAGAAAGTTTCATCCCTAAAACTGGCCATGCTGACTAAATACTCATTTATTATCCTCAGTAGCCGCTTTGTAAAAATGAACAACCCACAGCTGCCAGGCCTAACCTTCATCCAGTATCACTGCTAAATTGATAGTATGTTGGTTAAGAAGTCAGGGCTTTAGACATATCTGGGTTTGAATCTGATTCTACTACTTGCTGAGGGATCTTGTGCTAGTTACTTAACCTTTCTGAGCCTCAGTTTCCTTTCTTAAAAAGATCTATTGTAAGAGTTAAATAAGAGCATCCATGTGAAGGATTTACACAAGGTCTGCTATTTGAGGAGCACTCAATAAGTATTATTATTATTATTATCATCATCATCATCATACCAGTACCCAATCAGGACCCAATTGGTTGCAAGTGAAACAGCTCTAATATAAACTGGCTTAACAAAACAAAACAAAAGAAGAAATTTTTGCCACACACAATTGAAATACTCCAGTGGCCAGTTTGGTTCAGGCACACTGGGATCCAGTGAAGCCCCAGGACTTGATGTCCAACTGCGACGTCTTCCTACCCTGTGACTCTGCCGTGGTCTTTGGTTTTCACTCTTCTGCAGGATCGTTCCACAATTCCAGGCTTCTGTTCTCCCAGCTGAGAAACCTCAGGTGTAGAAATCTCTATCAAGAGCTCCTTCTCTGTAATCTCATTGTTGGGATCAGATCATACGCTCATCTCTGAAGCCATCGTAGTGGTCTGAAGAGAGAGAATGGGCTAATTGGCCAGGCCTGGGTCACATGTCGTTCTGGGTGGAGGGGTGAGGCCCACCCATCTCACGGGAGCTGCAGTGACTGAGGGTGGGAAAGGGTGCTTCCCTGAAGGAAGATGAAGGCGCTCTGCCACCCAAGAAAGGGGCGTGGATACCAAGTAGATAGCCCTGCCACCTCTAAACTAATTTCTCTTTCCTTCAAGATACTTGCTGGTCAATAGGGGATAGGCAAATTTCGCCTTCAAGTTGTGACAGCAAGGTCAGCAAAGTTAGAACAAGTTCTCCCAGATGCTTCCTAAGACGCAAGAAATAGGAATGTTAGACCCCTAATCTCTCGAGATATTGAGTTGTCATAGGTCCCCAAAGGTCATTCCCAGAGTGGAAATGCTTGGTGTCAAGCTAAAGGTTACCTATAGACTGGCTTTTCTTGCTCATCATGAGACTGGAATTTTTGAATTGGTTCTGATTCATTTGGATCTTTTAAATATGTTTTATCTGTATATTTCATATTGAAAAGAAGTTTGTCCGTCCGGTATCTTCTTATTGGGCTCTAATTAAATGTCACTTAGAAATAGTGTCCCTCCAACCTAATGTCCCTTCATTCTAGCATGTCATGACTTGCTGAATCAAGAGCAGGGCTAAAAATGTCCCCAGGTTTCCAACACACTTGCCAAAAAAGATCACGGCTTTTAAAAGATTTAAACAAACTTGTGTGGACTAGTTCTTCTTATGAAAGCAATTCTGTGGATAGTTCTAGAAAGGCAGAAGCTACAAATAAGCACACAGAGACTATATTATCATCCTCCAGGGAAGCTGTGGTTAAGCATCTTCGTGTTCAGCCTTTCAAAGCCTTTCCGATGGCACCTTGGCTTCTTGAATATTTCAAGCTGAAGGAGCTTGAAAAAATAGCGGAAGCTGGAAAGTCATCCTGACCTCTTCCTCCTTCACCTTTTTTCCCCAAACAGGCCATAAAACCCTCCTGTGAAAGCGGCCCTCCCCACACCCAGAGGAAAGGAGCATCCTTATCTCTGAAGACAAAGGAACACCAAGAAGAATCCTAGCAAACAGGCTCTGCTAAATTTCCCCCAGTTTAGCACCCTTACCTCCTACGCTTTAACTTATCCAGTCCTCTTCATCAAAGCTAGCAGAAAATATTCAAGTTTGTTTGCTTGGATGTTCATTTCTTTATGAAGGCTCCCATGTCACGTAACACTTATGTTAAATAAATGTGCATGTTTTTCTCCTTTTAAACTTTGTCAGTTGAATTTTCGGGATCCTAAGAGTTCTGAGAATAAACTTTTTCCTCCCAATACATATATAGATGAGGGTTTTTTTTTTTTTATGAGATTTTACTCTTTTATAAGCTGCTTGTTCCACAACTCCATGTATGGAAATTATTCGATATTATTTCTACTAAGTTCTTTATATTGAGTGTGCTTAACCTCCGAGTGATAGACATGTTTATGTTGAAATCCCCTGATATTCTATGAAAATGTTGAGCATATAGGCATTTTTCTGGGGAGGTGGTTGATCACTTTTATCAAGCTCTCCAAGGTCACCAACAATCTAAAATTAAAAACCCACTGTTTTACACCCTCATTTTGAACAGTAGAAATAGATATATCTGCAGGGAAATATACAGAAAACATCATGACCTTTTTAACCTAATTCTTCTTGTAAGACATTAAGATGCATTCCAGTTTGGGGCTGATGTAAACAATACAGAGTGACTACAACTGTCGCTTTAAAGTTTAACCGCATAACTCTGTATTTTCCCCCATGATACTCCAAGACATGAAGTGGCTGAGAATTTTTTAAGTGTGGAATAAAACAGATTGACAAGTTGTCACTGCTCTTAGAAGATGGCTGTTTACCCCAGAGACGCCTCTTTGTTCTAACACCACCACCTAACAGAACGCTTACAGAGAAAACCCATCCTCCTGCAAGTACCAGCTATTCAGGGGAAGGAGCAAAGTTTCCTGCTTTTGTCTGGCTTTGTTACTTGACTTGAAGTCCTGCCCATCACCCCCGGGCAGGGCGGGGGTGGAGGGGGAGGGGTGGGGGCAAAATTGCAGCACCTCTGTTTACATTTTTTTGCGAGAACACATGGGCAAGCCCAGGCAAAGCCGAATAGCACACTGCTCATTGATCACAGACTTGAGCATCTGGTGATCCCCTTTGGGGAAAATAGAACGATTCTGAGAGTTGGGGCGCTGCCAATGGGAAATTCAGACAGACGGAAAGCCACAGGTCTCTTCTAGTAACTTCAAGCGAATGGAGGAAGGAGGAGGCAAAGAGCAGGTAAGCAAGGTGACAGAAAATCAGGGGTTCTACTGAGTTTGACTCATAAGCATGAAAAAGTCCCCCCAAAGCAACAAAACGAAACTGCCAAGATGTTACTGGTGATTTACAACCTGAAGCTGAGCGCAGAAGAATTTGCCTTTTCTCATTGTGGATAGGTTTCATTTGGCCTCTCAGATGGTATTCTCACAATGAAACAACAGCACAAACAAGCAAGCCCATGTCAAAGGTCATCTCCAAATTCATGAAATACCAGGAATACCCCTCCCTTCCTTCAGATCTGATATTTCCTTGGCAAGGACTTTGGCTCAAACTAACTTACCATAAAGCTACTGTACCACCTCCAGATTACAGTGAACAGTGATCCAGAGTTTTTGCAAAAGCCTCTCAAGTAACACACCTTCTATATCCTTCCTAAGAGCCCTTTCCTTAGAAGCCCACTGTGTGTTATCATGCTTTCACAGATGGAGAAACGAAAACACAAGAAGATTAAACGGCCTATCTAAGATGACCTAGCAAGTCATCCACCAAACACATGACTCCGGATGACTTGTGACACACAAATGCTTCCACTGACGACTTGACCTCACTCTTGTGTCTGTGCAGGAAAATAAGAGAAATCATTTACTGGCCCAAAAGACCTCACAATGTTCTAAAGATGGCAAATTCAATCAGACCCTCATTAACTAGATCCAAATCATGCCTGACAGAGAGTCTTCATTAGATCTAAAAATCCTGCCTGTTTTAGCTCTGAGTCCCCTGACTTGTTCATGTTACTGTTCTAGAGTCAGGGAGGGCTCTCCGCAAAGTGCTTACAGATGACAGTCATCCTGTAAGAAATAAAAAGCCAAAGTTCTATGGGCAGGGGGAGGGGACTGGGGAGGGAAGACAGTGTAGCAGCAGCAAGGCCTGACCAAAGAAATAGCCTCTCAAATGGCACTGAAATGGGCAAAAGGAAAACCCAGTTACTTGAACAAACTAACAATAACAACAGCAACAAAATTATAAAGACATTATCCCAGTCCCATCACGGAAACTAAACTTCTCTTTTGAAGCTGAATTTCATGTCAGCTAAGTTCCATTTCATATATTTTATGTTCCAGGTCAGAAAAATAGCACCTTCTACATCTGAAAGAATTTATCTAACCCCAGACAAGCCATTTTCTTCTTCTCTTCATAATAGAATCAAACTCGTCACTTTTTTCTCACGTGGTGCCAGTAAGACCAGCCCTTCAGATAAGCAGTCAATGGCCACTGAGTTAATGTGACTTGAGAGGAGCCAAAAAGCCTGGCTGCCAAGGTGCCTAAGGCGTCCACCATTACAGTCACTCCGATGAATGGGGCATTGCATTTCCAAAACGCTCCTGTCACAAATACTAATATAGGCCTCGCACAGTGCCCAGGCCCTCTCAGACACTCACTGTTTATTGAACGAATAAAAGAGTGATTGTGGCCTGCAAACGATAATAAGCTGTGATTATATTGGTTAGATTCTATGCCAAATATATTGTTAGTATCTGGAACATATTAGCTCATTTGCTCCCACTACAGTGGTCCCCTCTTATCCACAGAGGATACATCCCAAGACCCCCGGTGGATGCATAAACCCACAGATAGTACTGAATCCTCTCTATATTGTTTTTTTTTTCTTTCTATGTACACACCCATGATAAAGTTTAATTTATAAATCAAGCACAGTAAGAGGTTAACAACAATAACTAATAATAAATGGAAAATTTATGTACATGTGGTCTCTCCCTCTCAAAATATCTTATTCAACAAATTTATTGCCTATTCCATCTTAACTAAGCCCTTATCACACACTGTGGCTGTAGCTTTTGCAGTGTGAAGTCCTAGAGCAAAACTAGCACACATTTTTTTTTCTTTTTCATGATTTCACAGATGGCAGATTCATTTTCACCATAGATCTTAGCAACCTCGGCATAGGATTCTTTTCTTTCCCCATTAAGTGGAGACTTTCACCTTTTCAGTTAATGGCAGCACTTTTTACCTGCTTCTCTTGGGCATATCTAAATAGCACCACTGCTCTTGTACTTTGGGGCCATTATTAAGTAAAATAAGAGTGACTTGAACACAACAGTAGATCTGATAACCAAGATGCCTACTAAGTGACTAAGCTGCAGGATGGGCTGGACTAAGGGATGATTCTCAACTTGGGCAAGATGGGACAAGCCGGAGTGAGATTGCATCAGGTTACTGAGAACAACAGTAGGTAATTTAGAACTTACGAATTGTTTATTTCTGGAAGTTTCCAATTAATACCTTCAAACCGTGATTGACCACAGGTAATCCAAACTGCGGAAAGTGAAACTATGGATAAGGGGGACCCACTGTATCTGTTGTTGTGAAGTAGGTTCTGAGATCGGCCGTATGCTAGCAAGCCCGAAGTAGCTCTTAAGGAAGTGGAACATTGGAAAGGAAAGTGGGTGACCGTGGCAATGAGACAGGAGAAGGAGGGGATGGAAAGATCCTGAGGTTTGGTAGAGGGAGAGAAACCCGGTAGATAAGTTGCGTCCTTGCAGCCAGCCCAGCCCGGAGGCCCACACCATTCTCCCAGCCACCAAGCTGAAGAGTTTTTCCATTTAGAGACACTTCAGATCCATGGTTTTCACGTAAGCTCAGGAGTTCAAACCCCTGCTCTCCTGATCCCTAGATGTAGGATTTAAGACAAGGTCTTTAACTTCTGTTGCTCTGAAATGAACATAACAGCTCTTTCCTTGGGTTGTTGTAGGAATTAAATAAAATAATACATGTAATAAAGTCCTTAGAAGACTGCCTGGCCTAACCTAGGAAACATTCGATTGATGTTTATTATTATTTTCATTAATATCTCTACCATCTACTCTCAGGATAGTAAGATATTGGGAGTGAGTGGTTATTTCCTACCATTACAGCTTCTACAAATACACGATAGAGAAGCCGACTAACCACCTTGGCAGCTGTGGCCTCCAGGTCAGTATGCACAGGTCACATGAAAGTGATAGATGTATGCCTCTCACCTTTATACATCTGCCACGGGCAAAGCACCAGAACTCTCCCTGCCTCCGCCGCTCAACAGAATACGTGGATAATAATAGTATATGTCTCATTATGTTGTCTAGGAAAGGAGTTAGATGGGTTCATTCTCAGAGTCTAGAACTGTGTCACGCAGATAGTAAGTATGATTATTTTATTTCACATGTGTGTCTCACATTTTTCTAGAAATGAGGATGATATGGATAACCAATTTTCAGTTTTAAAAAATCCACTATCACATGGATATTTCCTACACTTGATTCTTTCACTGTACAAAGTACAGTTGCAACTAGTGTGAGGATGTTAGAGAGACTCTGTATCCTCCGCTTGGCATTCTCATGGAACTGGTCTGAGTAATAAGTCCCCATTCAAATTGTGGCTCTGGTTTGAAACCGTTGTTTAATGCTGCTGTGGTGATTAAGATCACCTAAAATTTTTTTAAAAGCATCATGCTAGGGCTTGTCAAAGAGGACTAAATCACTGAATTAGTGGTCCTCACTTTCTGTGTCATCCTAGACATCAGCCTAGAATCACAAAACTCTGCATCCAACTTCAATACCCTCAGTGGCCCTTGGGTGAGAGACTGACATGCCTATTATTTCCAAATGGGTAAAATGGAAGGACTCTTTCCAACTCTGGGGAAATGCTTAGGCGAAAATGGAATGATAAGCAGAGGAAACACGTTTGGGGGAGAGGGGGTTTGCCCACTGAACTTAAAGTCAGAAAGTTTCCTGTGTAAGCAATGTTTTGTTTTGTTTTGTTTTTAATTCTTATTTAAGCCTACATCATCTAATGCAAACAACTTTAAAAACCCAAAATGATTATTCTTAGCATACTTTGGTAAAAAAAATGTACACACATATGTCCATAAGATATTGGAGATGGCAGTCTATTTCTAACCCTTACAACTTCTACACATACACAATAGATTAGTTGTGTAGCTGCCTCAGCAGCTGCTGCCTATGCTTAGTGTATGCGTGTCTGTATGAAAGGGAAAGACGTGTGCATTTCACATTTCAACCCCTCAGTACGGTTCCCAAGTTCGGGAAATGGCAGTGCTGTGTAATAGCAGCAGCAGAGCCGTCTGCTCATTGATATGCAAATGACAATAGCAGGCATTCTGCTGTATTCAAGGGATCCCATGACTGGTTTGACCACAAGCAGGTTATTAAAGTGAAACAAGGCTATTTTGTCCATTATGAAAAGCACTGTCCTGTCCCAGTGAGTGGCACATTCAGGGCTATTTACATTTCTACAGACAACCAACAATAAATCAATATGAATACTCCTTCAAACCTGTTTTCTTTTTTGAACAACAATGGCTGTTCAAAATCACAGGGTTAAACAAGAATCTGAATCAAGCTGAAATAATAAAAAATCCAGCATTTGGTCAATCCCGTGTATGTTAAATCATTCATAAGTAAAGCCCCTTAAACCCTGGAGTAGAGTTCAGAGGAATCTCATTTTGAAACCCTAGAAACTGAGGTCCAGCTGTAAATAATAGCAGTAATAGCAAGTAGCTACAGATACCATGTAATATGTTTATCAGTGTTTACTATGTGATGGATAATACCGTATGCAAGTACTTATTCTTGAGACAGGTGTATTACATACATTAAATCCTCACAATGGCACTGAGAGGCAGATACCATTATAATCCTCATTTTAAAGATAGAACTGAGGCTTAAAGAAGTCCAGTAACTTGCCCAAGATCAGAAACCTGCAAGACCCAGGTTTCTAATCCAGGATTCCTATCCACATTGGAATGGGACCCTTAACTGTCACCCACACATCCTCTCCACAGAGATTCAGTGCTGAGAATCAGATTATAGCTGGTAAAATATCCTGGGGAGTCAAGACATTTTGCCTGAGTTTGACCAGAGATAAGAAAAAAACTATAGTTCAGTTTATGGAAATATTATTAATTTTAATTTCAAAATCATTATGAATGATCAAGTTATCTATAGTAAAGTTTATCATTCATTCACTTTTGCATCCAACGAATATTTACTGAGCAGTTAACATGGGTCAGGTGCATGCCAGATCCTGGAACTGGAGCAGTAACCAGACAGACAGAGCCCAGATTTTACTTAATTTACAATCCTCTGGGGGAGAGGGACATTAAAAAATCATCTTTCATTACAACTGTGGCAAGGACATAGGAGGAAAAGATCTCAGTGTAAGAAAAACAGATGAGAGGAAGAACAAACTTAGTTTGGAAAAGTCAGAAAAAGCCTCTCTGAGGTAACATTTAAGAGGCATGGAGACAGTAAGAGTTAGCCAGATATAAGCTCAGTGTGAGGAAGAAGGTATGTTATAAATTGTCTGCAAGTCACATAAAACTCAATGCAAATATGCTTTAAATACTAGAAGTTATCTATTATGGCTGCTTCGGGCACAGTTTGATCAAGGCTCTGGTTTTGTTTCTCTGAGATTCTAACTCTCCTGTCAGATTTTATATGCTGGTTTCAGTCTCTTGGTTTCTATCATAATATTGTCTACCAAGAACAACCAGAGTTTATCTGTTCATAGTCACAGAGAGAAAGAGCAAGTTCCCCCTTTATATTGATTAGGCTACCTCAAACCAACCCTTCTAACCAATGGATGGCTCCTGGTTGACTTAAGTCTTGGCTACCTGAACCAATCTTTTTGGTCAGTAGAATGGGATTTGGGGACCCTTGGACCCTAGAGTGAATCTCTTCCATCCAAACCATATGGCTGCCAAGCAGAGATGGGATATATGTAGAGGGCATAATCTTCATCCAGACAGATAAGTATTCTGATCAAAGATAGAAGTGTGCAAAGAACCTTAGGTAGTTAGATTAGATGTTTGAGGAATGAAGTTCCCACATGAAAAACAGAAAATGCAAAGGAGAATGGCATGAGAGAAGGCCATACAGTCAGGAACTGGTCTCAGATACTGCAAAGACTTGAAGACCGTGTTAAAAATTTTGAACATTTTCCTAAGATTAATGGAGAGTTTCTGTTGTCTGTTATGATCAAATTTACATATTAAAAACATTCATATATAAAAGGAAAAATCATCAAAAATATACACATATATATCTTATATTTATGTGTATATGCATAGATTATCTCTGAAAAAATAGACAGTAAACTGGTGAACGTGGTTACTTCCAGGAAGCAGGTCCTTGGGGACTAGAGGGCTGACTTAGTAGAGAGACTTTTCATTGCATGCAATTTCGAATTTGTCTCTCTGCTTTTTCTTTTAACTATATTCATACATCATTTTTAAATTTTTTTAAAAAAGTAAACTGTTTTAAGTGACTGGTTTGTCCACTGTTTGGAGAGAAAAATTGGAGGTGGGAAAGAGTACAAGGAGACAAGTTAGGAGGCTACTGCAATTGGCCAGGAAGGAGACAGTGATCGCTAGGCTTCCGATGGTACAGAAACAGGATTTGAATCCCGTCTCCTAAGACTGAGGCTCCTGTCCTTCTCCACCACCATAGCTAAGCCTTTATTTTTATGGAAGGCACACAGAGGCAGGGCAGAGTGAATTATTTCTGAGTATGAGATGCAATGAGGGGAGGTTTGAGAAAGAGCCAGAACCTAAGGAATGGTTGTAAGAGGATGATGGGGGCCTGGGGAAGGGAGCTAGTTTTTATTTGTGCAGAGGCACAAACTTATTTGATTTACCTGAGTACTGATATCCCCAGATGTAAAATTATGCAAATGTAACACTTTTGAAAATGAAACTCTGCATCTGAGTTGAACTCTTGAGACCCCAGATTATGGTGTGGAATGGGAGCCCTGAAACCTTTCTAACAGCCAGCCCACACCCAGCAAGAAAGTGGAAAGCCTACTCTTCCTTTGCAGGCTGACTTCACATTTGTGCTGGGTGGGATTGAACTGAATACTAAACAATGTGTCCACATTGCTGGCACAAGTAAAGAAAGAAATGATTAGCAAAAGTATGAATGAGTATCAGTGGCAATTTTAGCCATACCTATATACAATCAACAAAATATATGGCGACTTTTGGGAGAACACAAACATTCCGTCTATCGCGACAGGGATGCAATGTGGAGGAATCCTGTTTACGTCTCATTCTGTTTAATCCTCCCCAACTCACAATTCACCTCCTCCATAAAATCCTGTTCTTATCCCTCAAAGTGAATGTAATCACGGCTTTTGAATCTCTTATCATTTCATGATACTTCTCTTATCTCATTTATGATGAATGAGCTGAGTGGTAACAAGCAAGTTATCAGGAAATTGGGTTTGAACTTTTGGTCTATGGATTCCTACCTTTACAAGCTGGGTGACCTTGGGTAATTTACATCACCTTTCTGTGAATTCATTTCTTCATCTGTATAATGGGGCTAGTCATGTCAAGTACTTCACAGTGCTGTTGTAAGGAATGAATGGGTTATATATACTTATATTCACACATGTATATATATTCATATGCATGTATATATTAATATATATGCATGTATATGTATTTATATAAATATGTGTGTGTGTATATATATTAGTTTGGGGCACATTGTAAGCGCTAAGTAGGAATTGGTTACTATTAATATTATAATTGTACATAATAGTTATTGGTATGTTTGTCATATCTCTTACTTAGATTATACGCACTTTAAAGTATCTATCTGAGATTCTTTTTGCAACATAGTATATTAGTCATCAATTGCTGTGTAACAAACTAGCTCAAAATTTATCAATTTAAAATAAAAAACATTTATTATCTCAGTTTCTGTGAATCAGACATCTGGGCATCGCTCAGAGTCTCTGGCGAGGCTGCAATCAAGGCCTCCCCCAGGGCTGCAGTCATTTTAGGGCTCAATTAGGGAAGGATCCACTTCCAAACTCACGCATGTGACTCCTGGCAGCCCCAGGTATGCTGGGTGTTACCTGGAGACACCAGTTCTCTGCCATGTGGGCCTTTCCAAAGGGCAGCTCACAATATGGCAGTTGGCTTCCCCCAGAGCAAAGACACTGAGAGAGAGAGAGAAAAAAAAAAACAAAACAGAAGTCACGGTTTTTTGGTAACCTAATTTCAGAAGTGATAACCCATCGCTTCTGCCATATTCTACTTGTTAGAAGTGAGTCAGTATGTCCAGCCTACGCTGGAGGAGGGGATTACACAGGGCGTGCACACTAGGAGGTGGGGGTCCCCGGAGCTTTAGAGGCTGCCTTCCTCACATAGCAAGAGATCAGAAACATGTGTGTTTATTCAATATGTTATCTCTACTGCTAGCCTTTGTAATTCTGAAATCCAGCCATCCAACCAACTGAACGAGGGACCTGCATAGGTAACTACGCCTAAAAGAAACATTCATTTGTTTATTCACTTAATAACACTGGTTGATCCCCAGATTTATGTCAGACACTGTGTGAAGAATTAGGGATACTAAGATTTTTTTTTTAGTGGGTTTTAGAGCTGGATAGGATCTGACCGAACTTTCTCATTTAACAAATAAGGAATGTGAGCCTGAGAGCAGAAAAACTACTTGTCCCAAGTCACACAGTAGCAAAATTTATGCCAGGACACATATCTCTTGATTTGCGACTTTCTTCTCCTCTGATGGAAATGTGGAGGTTCCCTGCCCCATTGTCCTGTGCAACCAATCCCTGCACTTCTATTTCTGTGAATTAAACCATAAAGAAGAACTGAATAAGTGAAACATCCATTGTCTTTAGATGCTTGTAGTTTTATTAAATTCAATCATTCATACTAGGATAGTCTTTAAATAAAGACAAACTATAATGCGTGAAGTCCCTACATTCCAAACATAGATCTTCACTGACCTTGTTTTTTTCCATCTTCCCTTGTACTGATATTTCACTGAAGCTTCACGATATCACCTGACAGAGATAACGAGGTAGACATCACCTGAGTCTGAAAACCTCAGAGAAAGGAACAGGCACCACTCTGCTGGAGACACAAACACAGCTTGCCCCCATACCTTCCGAGCTACAGCTCCCTCCTTTTGCTTCCCTATTAAGGCTGATGTTCATTTGTTGCTTTGTTTTGCTTCCCTTCAACCAGAAAGCAATGCTTACGTGTGTCAGATTCAACAATGCCATGTCCCTCTACTAGAAAAATAAAATAACCCTCATCTTGTTCATGCCTGGGAATGGAATGCACTTCAAGAAGCAAATACAAGAATTTCATGTGATATAAATAGACTCCATCAATTCAAGGAGCGGGTGTTGAAATGGAAACATTGACAGGTAATTATCAAAAGCACCTTAGAAAAGCAAGTTTCTGTGGACAATAGCTGCAATTTATTATTATTATTGTTGCTAGCCTGCCCCGTGCTCTCCATTTATGATTCAAGTAATCTTGTCTCTTCTGATGAATCAACCTCTTGATTTTCATTAAGATGTCAATGCATTAGACAAAAGGCTTGCTGAGTATGACAAAACCCATGGTCACCTGACAGAGGAAAACATAAGTTTGTACCTATAAGCCGAAACACAATTGTCCCTGCAGGATGGAAATGTACAAACCCATGTGTACACACACACATGCACACACACAGAAATTGTTCTTGACAGTCCTGGAGATGACAGTAGGAAACTTTTAGCCAAGTTAAAGTGGAATATGTCAGGTTTGACAGTTCTAGACCATATATAACTGAAACCTGCCACCCCCCACTCCTTTACATCTATTTTGTTGTGATCTTGCTGAATCCCTAGACTGACCTGAGAAGAGTGAGAATCTCTCCTTCAAATATTCTTAGCCCAGCTGGAGATTCTGAGCTACACATGGTGCTCCTTGAAGCGTTATTTATTCCTATAGGGTCTGCCCCAGTGCTTAAGCAGCTACTTTTCAAAATCTTCCCAGCTTCTTTGGGGTGAGGAGGGGTGGAGTCAGTCAATAGGGGTATGAGGCAGACATGCTTTCTGAGCAAACCAGACCCACCAATGGGTGTTTAGGGAATCATCTCAACAGGTTCTTAAGAAGTCAGTCGACTGAGATACGTGAATTATTATTATTTTTTTTAATCAGTCTAGTATCCTGGGCCAGTGACACAATCTCCGAGAGTTGTCAAGACTAATAACCTTTCACAATAATATCCGTGGATGGTGAAGGGGAAAAGAGATTTTCCCAGGGCTCAGGGATGAATGACTGAAAAGAATTAAAAAATAATTAAAAAAACACAAAATTAGAAGAAAAGATAAATGTAAGTCAAACTCCCTCCATCCACAACACAGGAAAAATGTTAAGCTTATGTGTCCCAGAAAGGAAAATTTTAAAAGAGAAGCTCATATTTTAAAATATATGCGGAGTATTCATTTTAAAGTTATTAGGAAAAGCTATTTTCTATCTGTCAGAAATCAAAGGTATGTTCATTCTGAACAAAGATTTTGCTACTAAACCCTAAATAGCCATGAAGTATGAAATATGCCGTCCATATTATATAGCACTTTGAAATCTAGTTGGTCCTAAGAGAAAAGGTAAAAGTGGAAAACTGGATTTTTAAAAGAAGCTACTTTTCCCCCTGTGCAACCTCCATTCCCATCCCTATGTAGTTATTCAAGAAAAGAAAATATTTTAAAACAAAGAGCAAAACTAGAAACTGCATCCACTGTCACATTCTAGCTTTCTCTCTGTTCATTCATTCATTCACGCCACGAGGATTCATAGCGCTTCCCTTTTGACTAGGCATTGTAATAGGACATAAAAGATGAGTACATTACACAGAGCCCCCACCCAGAGCTGCTCATCTCTCACTGACAGTGACACATGCATAAACAAATAATTATGCTCTGAGTGCTACAAAAAGACACAGCATTATCAAAACCCAAAACGCTGAGTGTCTAACACTGTGGGACTTGAAACAGTCTTTACAGAGGAGGTGACATTTAACCTGAGTCGTAAAATATGAGTAAGAGTTGGCCAGGTGGCAGGATGGGAGCTTCACGTATATTTCAGAGAGGAAGAAACGTTTGATTTGATTGAAGCAGAGTTCGCATGGGGACAGATGGAAGAGGTGGTGGGAGAAGAAACAAAGTGGGGGGCAGGTGTTCATGGACTCATACATCATGCTGAGGTATTCAAACCTTACTGCACATGCAACAGAAAGCCCCCAGGGATTCCTAACGAGGAAAGAGTCCACTTTTATTCAAATAACTCAGGTGTTGCCATACAGGGAAGAGAGAAGTTTCAGTTAGCATCAGTATTTTACATGGCTATACTTGATGCCCCTGCCCCCCCACCCTCCAAGCCTAGTTTCTGCACAATCTGGATCCCATATGTTATATTTCCTTTTTGTTTTTTGGGTTTTTTTCAATATTTGTTTATTTGGCTGCGCCAGGTCTTAGTTGCGGCATGCAAACTCTTAGTTGCGGCATGTGGGATGTAGTTCCCTGATCAGGGATTGAACCCGGGCCCCCTACATTGGGAACGTGGAGTCTTAGCCACGTTCCAGTGGACCACCCGGGTAGTCCCCACATTCCCCCTTTTTGTAATCGCTATCCCATTCACCTTTATCTCCTGCTAATCATTCATTCAATCAATCATTTTATCATTCAACGAATATTTATGGAGCCCTTCTAAAATGTCAAACAGTGTGTAGGGGCTGGCGATTCGTAGCACGTCAGAAGGATACTGTCTGCACCCTGGCAAAGCCTCTAGTACTGACAGATCTGTTTAAATATACGTAATTGCAATGATGCATAATGAGTAAGATGATGGGAAGTGATGGGGGCTTCCCTGAGGAAGGGATGGGAGGTTTGTGACCTGAGGGATGAGTAAGCTTTAGCCAAAGTGTGTGTGTTGGAAGTAGAAGGAGGAAGAGGCAGACAGAGCCCAGCACATGGGAAAGAGCCAAAGGCAGGAGAAAGCTTGGCACCTGGGAGGAAATGAAAGGCAGCCCACATGCCTGGAGAGTCCAGCGAGCTGGAGAGATGGGCTGGCCTCAAGCCTTAACATCTACACACTTGACCACTCTCCGTGGCCTGTGGGTGTGGAGGTACACGCATGCGTGAGGAGCTTTGAAAGAAGATCATCATTTCCTGTCACCATATTCATCCTGTGCTCCAGCAGGAGCTCTTACATACATTTGTTACTCATCTGCACTTTAGAATTTGAAAACAGGAGGGCACAGAAGGACCTTAGAAACTATTCAGAATGGCATTGCTTAAGGTGTGCCCCGTGGACCAACTATGGAATCCCTGAAGATGAGGCCAGAAACCTGCCTTTGTAAACAAGCATCTCAGGGGATTCTTCAGCACTCTCAAGATGAAAAACCACCATGCAATTGTCCGCATTTCAAAGCCAGGATATTAAGAACTTAAGAAAATCAACGATTTGTCTAAAACAGTATCTTAACCTCAGCAGTACTGACATGTTGGACTGAGTAACCCTCTGTTGCTGGGGGCTGTCCTGTGCACTATGGGACATTTCGGGGCGTCCCCGGCCATTACCAACCAGATGCCACTAGCAGCCCTGCAGTTGTGACAACCAAAAATATCTCCAGAGGTGGCCAAACAGTCACTGGGGGACAAAGTCACCCCTGATTGAGAACCACTGTGTAAAGCCACATGGATAATCAGAAGTGGAGGCAGGACAGCACTCAAGAGTCCTGATTCACAGTCCAGCAACCTCCCTGAATCTGCTGGATCCTCTTTGGCTGTGAGAAGTGGAGGAGGGGAGGGGGCACACAGGCCATAAAGGCCGGAGGTTGGCGGGGAGGTAGAGCAGAAGACGAGCCTGGCACAGGTGACAGCACTGCCTTTCTCCGGGAAACTGGGACAGTACTCCTGGCTGTTTCCATGACTTATTGTGCAGCTAGTCATCCCTATTTCTATTTCTCCACCTGTTTAAACCTTGATCTTCCAGGAGAACTGGCAGGATTCAGATTGGCAACATCTTGGAAACCCACACAGAAAGGTGCCATCCAAAAAGCTTTTTTAACTGAGACTAATTTAAAAGTGGGCCTGTGTAGGAGCCAAGAGTGTCGTGTTCTAAACTTAGCACTGTGCCAGGAAGAGGACTGTAGTGAGGACCCATGTAAAAGGAATCAGGAAATGTGGCTGCTGGTTCCAGCTCTTTCCAAACTACCTTTGTGGCTTTGAGCAAATCGCTTCGGCTTTCTGGCCTAGGAGCAGTTTCCTGTCAGATGAAGGGATTCAAATAGGCCACTACAATGCAACCAGAGATAATCATACTAAGTGAAGTAAGTCAGAAAGAGAAAGACAAATACCATATGATGTCACTTATATGTGGAATCTAAAATATGACACAAGTGAACCTATCTATGAAACAAAATCAGGGACACAGAGACTAGACTGGTGGTTGAGGGAGAGGGATGGGAGAGGCTAGGAGTGGGAGTTTGGGATTAGCAGATGCAAACTGGTATACATAGAGAGTGAATAAACAACAAGGTCCTACTGTATAGTGCAGGGAACTGTATTCAATGTCCTGTGATCAGCCATAATGGAAAAGAATATGGAAAAGAATGTATGTATATGTATAATTGAGTCACTTTGCTGTACAGCAGTAATTGACACAACTTTGTAATTCAACTTTACTTCAATAAAAAATAAATTTAAAAAAATAGGCCACTGCATCTGGGCTTGAACTCACACTGTGTCCTCTGCCCAAGAAGACCTATCACTGATCATCAAAAACCCAAACTCTACCTTTCCTCCAAACTCCAGCTCAGTCATGAGTCCTCATTTTCTTTGGTGATAATGGTTATGTCATAGAACGTCCTTGTTCTTAAAAGATGCACGCTGATTATTTAGGAATGAAGTGTCATAATGTCTCCCACTTACTCTCAAACGCTTCTGAAAAATACGTAGTATGTATATTTTATGTACGTATATATGTATGCATATATTTTTAATATATAGAGGGAAAGCAAACATACCAAAATATTACTAAATGTTGAATCATGCTGAAGGGCATAGGGGTGCTCATTTTATAATTTTCCTTTTTCTGTCTGTTTTAAAATTTTCACAGTCAAACGTTGGAGTGAAAAACAGCTCCAATTCTATCTTCTCCACAAAGCCTTTCCTGAATTAGCTGAAATAATTCCTCCAAATTCCCACAGCACTTATGTACTCTGTATTTATCACTTTCTACCTTGCATTATAGTTATTTAAGTACTCACATAGTGGGTCATAAAATTGCTAACGCAACACTCAGCTATGCAGGGAACGTCTGCTCTAAAACTGCTCTTTATTTAGTCTACAACTTCTCTATTCTTCCTCCAGAGACCCCATGCTGCTGGAAGCAGGGGAAAAAAATCAAAGCAAATGCGAGTCCAATCTTGTTATTTCAGATTGATCACAGAATTGAAACAGTTGTTTTAGGTAATTCAGTCACATTCGGATAAAGGCCAGACTTCAGATCTCCTCACTCACCCTATATTTTCTCAGGATGGCATTTGGGTCCAGGAGAGAAACTGACTGGGTTCAGGAGATGTCATGGGAAGAGGTTCCAAGATCAACTTACAAAACTGGCTGGTGATAGTATACCTGTCACGCAGACATTAACCCTACACCTGGCAATAAGGTCCTTGAGGGACGTTTCAGTGTTTCGAGACTTGGTAGGAGGAAGTTGTTTCTGTCTGTGCCCAGAGGGCCTGGATCATGCTTTATACTTACAGCTTCTCCACAAATATTGACGTCCGTACTCCCTCTGGTCTGTTGCCTTTACCTCCACAGTGACCTCTGTTATCATCACCTGCCGAAATGTCACAAAGTAATAAACAACAATTTGATATGAATAATAACTAATGTACTGAGTGCCTGGTATGGACCAGGCACTGGGCCAAGCTCTTTACAAGTAATATTTCATTTAATCCTCACAACACCCAGAGGAGTTAGTACTATAATTATCTTATAATAAGGACAATCATTGGTCCCTTCATTGCCTGATGATTGAATTAGCCTTTCGTTGAACTCTCTGCAGCATTCGATCCTACTATCATGTTGTATTTGAAACTCCCATTTTCTGTGGCCTCTCAATTTACTTACCCAACCATCTCTCCTCCAGCCGTATCACTTTTCTTTCTGTCTTCCATAAAGGCTGTAGGTTTTCTAGCCATCTTGCCTTTTAAAATCACCTTTTGCCTTCCCTCCAGTCTCCTTCACGCCCCTTCAAAATCCATCATTAAGGACCAACTTTCATTAAATCATTCAATACACTTTCAGGGAGCACCCACTTTGCAATCAAACCCATTATTCTCGGCCCTAGAGAAACACTGTTAAGGAAAACAAAGGCAGGCACAATTCCTACCACTGTGCCATCTGCAGTCTGATGACTGTCTATGCTTTACTCTTATCCAATTGTTCAAGCAAGAAACAATCTCTCTTGCACCTCCTTTCAAATCTGCATGGTATCTGCACCACCCACTGCACACGTATCCACTACGGCTCTCTAAAGTTAATTATCCTATTCAGGGACTACTTTGAGGATAACAATAATGACATCAGTAGCTTTCACTGACTGAATGTCCTCTCCTCCAGGCACTCGCTCTACTTACCTTGTCGCTAGTTTTCTCACTGACATTGCCGTAGAGGGGTGATTTTTCTCTCTCTAGCAATTTGAGACTCAGAGTTGATGAATAAACTGTCAAGGGCCCATAATTAATAAATGACATTATCAGTGTGAGAACCCACATTCTCTAACTCCAAATGCTGTCTCCATAATACCCATGCTGTCTGGACTTCTTTGCTCCATCACGCATAGAGGTAGTGAAGCATCGGTAAACAGTGAAGCAGGGTAATGGCAGGGAAAGAAGATGGTTTGGGAACTAAACAGACTTGTATTCAATTTCAAGCCACACCACTTACTGGTTATGTGACTTTGGGCAGATTCCTGAACCTCTTTGTGCTTTGATGTCTTCATTTTAAAATCACCATTGCAAAAAATAAATAAATAAAGCCATTTACCCCACAAGGTTGCGGCCACGATTAAATGAATGATAAATACCTAGAAAAACACCATGTATATCATTGGCTCCTTGTCTCCTCCCTTTGCTGATGCAGATCTTTAAAAGTTTGCCACCCACCCTATTGTTCCCGATATAAGTTCCTAAGTTTGATACTAAGGAACACCCAACAGAAGGGCCTTTCAAGGACCAGCAAGCATATTAAAGAGGCACTGAGACATAAAAGCAGTACAGTTAAGAGGAGACGGAAAACCAATCTAGAAATCAGGCAATGGGAGGTGGTGTGTTTCCTTTTGTTAGGAAAGCTTTTCCAAAGCAGAACCCTTGAAACTTTTGCATGTCAAAAGCATTTTAAATGATTTCCTCAGGTGCATGCGTATGGTATTGCTTCTATGGCAAAGAAAAGCTGGTCTTATCAAAATGTTATTGGTTTTTTCAGAAGGAATCTTGAGACCTCATTAATGGAACCTTACAAACAAACTCACAAGCCCACTTCTTTTTCTACAAGCTGGCTACCCACTCTAGGGCATAGCATAGCTAATAAACTAAACCTTCATGCTTATTAAATTTTAACCAAGCTCTCTGAGAGATTAATCCTTTTTTTTAAAAAGAGCCCTGTGAGGAGATTATTATTTTGTATGTTGCAAGTGAGCAAACTGAAGCCCAGACAGGTTAAGTGTCTTGCACAAGGTCACACAGCTAGAAATTGTTGGTGAGATTTGAGTTAATTCAGTCATTTAATCAATAAATATTGATTGAATGACTACCAAGTGCCAGGTCTATATGATTCTAAAGCTAATGTTCTTTCCACTACCTAATTATTCCTAATAAAATAAATTATATAATAGTATTCTTATCATTAATAATGTTCTCTCAAAAAAGTGAAGCAGTTTGGTCTTATGGCTCAGGAAAAATAATCAAGCTGATTGTGCTGGCCAGGCAAGTGTTCACATGGCTCCACATTACTCCATGTGTGTCCCTTTCAAAGCTGGATGCTTAAAAAGAATGGTCCTCTACAGTCAGAAGTGCCATTCTCAGACAAGTATACGGAAATATCTGTGCTTAACTGCTTACAAAACTTTGTAAGAATGATACACTTCAGAATGTCTACTTATTAGAAAGTTGAAAAGGAGGGAAGATCAGTACATGCAACTCACTAAAACAGGGAAAATCCAATTGTCATAGTGCCTGGCATTTATAAAGGGCGTGACCCTTGTCAGTGTACTGTAACATAAATTGTGCCATTTTAGCCTCATACCAATCCCGTGAGATCCAGAAGGTGATGGTTGTTGTACCCATTCCTGAGGCGAGTGCAGTTCAAGTTGTAAAGGTCACGGGTACTTTAGAAATGTCCAAGTTCACATCACTATTTAATGGCAGAACCAGGATTTGAACTTGGGTTCCATCCAGTCTTTCCAGTATGCAATCTGCATTGGTCAGGATGAGCAAGGTTATGTTGCAGTAACAAATGGCCTTCAGATCTTAGGGGCTCACAATAATAAAGCTGGATTTCTTGTTCCTGTCCCATGTCACCTGTGGCTTTGGTCTACTTTGTGTTCACAGCTGGACCCAGATGACAGAGCAGCCTTTACCTGGAACACAGCCAGTCATGGGGCAGAGTGAAAAGCAAGAGTGATGGACCTCACATTGGCTCTGAAAGCCTCTGATAGAAAATGACTGTTAGTCTCAGTTCATTGGCCAAAGCAAGTCATGTGGCCTTATCCTCATATGCTATAGCAGAGATGTATTATCTTTTCACAGGGAGACGCCCAAAATAGGAGTAAAAATGTTTCAGTTTATATTAGATAGTGATGGGTAAAGTCATTGTGAATTTCCTTTCCTTGTACCATGAAGTTTTTCTCTAATCAACGTGGTACCGATTAAGAAGCATTTCAGATGGGATCAGCCAAGCAGTCATTTTATACAATGTAAACATTAAATAATTAAATAAATTTACTATTTTAAAACAACGGTTCTAAAATATGCCTGTTGTGCATGAAACCTCTTGCATTTGCAAAGAAAGCAACTTTTGCTCTGGGAATAAACTTTCCGTTGCTGGCAGGAGAATTGGATAGCAACACTGACGTGGTTCTGTGAATGGGCGTCAGAGTGTCATATTTGAATGTGTAATGAATAAATATTGGCAGAAACCCCCTTTGCCACGTGACTTCAAAACAAACACCAGTCAGTAGGGAACTACCAGCTGTGCTGAGTAGAAAACAAAACAAAAACACTCATATACACCCCCTCAGTGAAGCAAAAATCCCCTGCTGAGATCACCTGCCCCAAGAAGGATGGGCACAAGTGGATTCTCACATGTGTTTGAGCACACAACCCCACCCCTGGAAAGTCCTCCTGACAGAGCCATTTAAACAAAGTTCAGAGGAAGACAGAAGTAGGACATGAAAAAGAGTTCAGGCATTGACAGAATCTTGCCTTCCCTTGAATCAACCGGCAGCTTAAAAAAAAAGAAAAGGAAAAAGGAGCATTTAGCAAGAGTTTAAAGTAGCTGATTTCTAATGTTGGCTGACTTATAATGTCCCTTACAATTCTAAGATCCCATGATTCTATCAATTTCTGAGATGAGAAGAAGCAAATCTATTCTCTTATTTAGGTACAGAAAAGAAAGAGGAAAAGGATATGCTTTATATAATAAAAAATTAAATGGGAACAACCCTGAAAAAAAATGTTCTAGGAACTATAAAGTTGTCTTGGGTTATGCAATCTGCATATAAAATTCTGTTCCTTAAAATTGCTTTGGCATTGAGTCCACACTTGATTTGTAGACATGACACTTCTCTAATACTACTTTGAGAGCAGTGAGGGGGAGGAGGAATGCCCTGACTTAGAACTTTACCTTAGACTTTTTGTAAAGGTCACCAAAGGGAAAACTCATAAAGAATCATTGCCCTTTAGTCACTTTCAAGTATGAGACGCGGCGTCCTCGGATAGAGGAGAACCATTATTGCATGTCACATCTTAGATTAAATAATTAAAGTGCTGTGTCTTGCTTTTTTTTCCTATGACTTTAAATAGAATTCATGTTGAAATGAACCTAGATTATTAGGAAATGTTTCTGAGTACATCTAATTTTGCTTTTCTAAAATGTTTATGTGTAACTCTATAATTTTACTGGCATAATTGTTGCTAACAAATTTCCATAACTGATATCCACACTTTAATATAGCTATAAGAAAAATTGGGTCTCAGGTACCAAAATGCCAAAATAGGATATTTGAGCCAAAGAAATCAAGGATGAAAAAGATATATTAACTATTTCTTCTCTGACAACCAACCTGGTAGCCTGCTGCTTCTCCAGCTACTTTCTATAGAAAGTAACTGGGCGACAGTTGTGTGAATATTTTGAATCTAATTGGACACAAAGAAAATCTTCTGATGGCTCATAGAGGTAAGTAGTACTAGAGAGACATTCATGAGAAATGATCGTGGTTCATTTTGAGAGAAGAGTGTGAATTATAGTGTCACAGGATCAAAAGGTTTGAAAGGGAGGGTTGGGGTGATGGGGTCTTAAACATAGCTTTCTCCCCTTTCAAACTAATTCAAATTTCTCTTTAACTCCTGAATCAAATGTTTGATGGGGCCTGTGGGAAGTAGTAGATTTCAGTGAAACTATGCAGAGAATCAATAATTATATATACACATATAGATATGAATATATGTATACATATACACAGTTACATATATGTGGGGGATATATATATAAAAATATATATGTATATATATCTATACATATACCTATATGGAGATAGACACACACACACACACCCCCTCCATACATACATGGATATATATATATATACACACATATGTACATATATATGGGTATATATACACACACATACATACAGATCTTCCTCAACTTAAGATGGGATTACATCCTGATAAACCCATCATAAATTGAAAACATTGTAAGGCAAAGATGCATTTCATATACCTAATGTATCGAACATCAACAGCTTAGCCTAGCCTATCTTAAACATGCTCAGAATACTTATATTTGCCTTCAGTTGGGCAAAACCATCTAACACAAAGCCTACTTTGTAATAAAGCGTTGAATATCTCATGTGATGTATTGAACGGTGTACTGAAAGTGAAAAACAGAATGGTTGTGTGGGTCCAGAATGGTTGTAAGTGTGTCGCTTGTTTACAGTTTTGGTTGCGGGACTGACCAGAAGCTGCTGTTGCTGCCCAGCGTCATGAGAAAGAATCAGACCACCAGGAAAAGATCAAAATTCAAAATTCAAAGTATGTTTTCTACTGAATGCATATCGTCTTTGCACCATGGTAAAATCAAACCATCGTGAGTTGGGACCATCTGGGTATGAATACACGTATATGCACACACATATGTGATTGGTTATGGCAGTTATTCACCTGCATTTAAAAGCAGTTGAACCCCAGTCTTATGTCAGCTACAGAAATAAATGACTGAATTAAAGACAACTGTAAAAAAAATACTTTCAAGAAAATTTAGCACATTATATGTACATATATGTTCAATCTGCCAGTGAAAGGCAACTTTCCTGACCAATGCATTTCTTGACCAAATACAGAAGCTATAAAGAAAAGATAAACACACTTGATCATGTAAGAATTTGAAAATCTTTTTTTGGCCAAAGAAAGTTTTCCTTAAAAGGTAAATAGACAAAGGATAGGTTCAGAAATATTTGTACCACAGATGACAACAGTTTTTAACAAACTGACAAAAATAGACAAACTCACAGAAAATGAATAGACAGGAAATTCACTGAGGAATAAACCCACATGGCCAACAAGCAAATGAAAACATGCTCACATTAAATCAGTCAGGGAAATGCAAATTAAAATAACAATGATGTACCTTTATACCCACGAGACTGGCAAAAAAAATTGAAATGATCAATAATCTCTACTGGTGATGGGTATGTGGAGAAACAGTTACTCATACAATTGCTGGGGGAAAAAATAGCTGTTAAAACTGTTTGGCAAGCCATTTAGCTGCATATACAAAACATTAAACATATACCTGAATGTGTCATTCGACACTGCAATCTCCTCTTGAAAACTCAAAGATAATCAGTGCACAGGGCCGAGTGTAAAAAGACACTTCTAGTAGCAAGAAAAGGAGAGGGGGACAGGGATCAAAGTAAATGCTCATCAGTGAGAATGTCTAAATAGATTACAGCTCATCCACACCATGGATTATTATGTAGCCATTCCAAAGAATGAGTTACAACTGAGTAGCCACTTTGGGGGGATTTCTATACAGTTACACCATTAAGTGAAAAAGAAATAATAATAAGACAGAAAATGTGCATTATTCAATGCTCATAAAACGGAGAGTAAACAAACCTCTCCCATGCATATGAGTAAGTGAAACCTGTGTATGTTATATGAGCAAGGGAAAACTGTAGACGCGCATATCAGGTCACTAAAAATAGTTACGTGACAGAGAGGGCTGCAGAGGGGATGCAAAGGAGAAAAGAGAGGGAAGTTGAAGCTAAACATCGAGAAAAAAACAAAACTGGGACTTCCCTGGTGGTGCAGTGGTTAAGAATCTGCCTGCCAATGCAGGGGACATGGGTTCCATCCCTGGTCCGGAAAGATCCCACATGCCGCAGAGCAACTAAGCCCGTGTGCCTCAACTACTAACCTTGCGCTCTAGAGCCAGAGAGCCACAACTACCGAACCTGTGTGCCACAGCTACTGAAGCCTGCACACCTAGAGCCTGTGCTCCACAACAAGAGAGGCCACTGCACTGAGAAGCCCGCACACCACAACAAAGTGCAGCCCCCACTCACCACAACTAGAGAAAGCCTGCATGCAGCAATGAAGACCCAACACAGCCAAAAAAACAATAATAATAAATTAAAAATAAATAAATAAATAAAATAATGTGTGCCTGTATGCATAGTAACAAAAACTAGATGCAAATATCTCCAAATGCACATGGTTGCTTTGGAATGGTGGGGTTATAAGAGCTTTAAAAAGAAAAAAAAAACTAACTATACTCAATAGTTTGTAATAACCTATAAGGGAAAAGAATCTGAAAAAGAATAGACATATATATATATGTGTATAACTGAATCACTTTGCTGCAACCTGAAATTAACACAACATTGTAAATCAACTATACTTCAATTTAAAAAAGGAAGAAATGAGACTTCTCTAAATAACAAGTAAATATGTGTGTGAGATATGCATGCATTTATGTAAAATTATATATAGGTGTGTATATGAAAAATTATAAGAAGAATGAAAAGCTATTTCAAAAGCAAGCTCAAAACATGATAATATTAATGATAATATAAAATTTAATACTTATTGAGCCCTTACTATTGACAGGCAGTGTCCTAAGCATGTATTGACTCATTAATCCTCACAATAACCCTACAGTGGAGATATGAATATCTTCATTTTCTACAAGAGAGGAGTCCCACTTACTTGAGAGCTGAACAATTGAAAAATTTAAATGAAATCAACCATCTCATTTGCTTCTTTAGTGATCTTGATTTGTTCTCTTTAGTTTCTCGATCTAGAAAATGGGCTTCAACAGGGTACCCATCAATAAAGCTACAGCTGCCCAGCCAGCCAAGGTTGGTGTGCGTCACCTAAATAAAGGGCAGCTGTCTTCATCATTAGCTTCTTCCATCATTCATTCTTTCAACGAGGAACCACTGAACAATGCTGCAATGTGGTGGCCGTGACAGCCTCTGATGGTTAAGAGCTTGGGATGGCTAACAATTCACATCTCCTGGTGCATTTTGACCTCTCGTTCTGAAACTGGGTGGGAAAATGACCTGGCCTTGCTTTGACAACATCATTGGGCAAGAGTCCCTTCCCGAGAAAAGGACAGCTTCCAGTGACATAGCAATACTACTTGATTCGAATCGCTCAGGGAACTAAACAGTGAAAGTGAATGAAGCCATGGAAGCACCCTTCACTTGGCAGCCCACCACTGGCACTTAGCAAAGAATTTCTTCACTAGTGTTTATTGTTGTTTTTTTTTAATTTGGCTGCATTGGGTCCTAGTTACGGCACGCTGGATCTTCCTTGTGGCATGTGGGATCTTTCGTTGCAGTGTACGGGCTCCTTGTTGAGGCACGAGGGCTTCTCTCTAGTTGCAGCGCATGGGCTTAGTTGTCCTGGGGCATGTGGGATCTTAGTTCCCCAACCAGGGATCAAACCTGCATCCCCTGCATTGGAGGGCAGATTCTTAATCACTGGACCACCAAGGAAATCCCCTTCACGAGTATTTTAGAGAGAAGTTAGGGGTTGCTAGTTTCTTCTTCTATTTGCATATCTAATTTAAGCATTCTTTGACCTCCAGTCTTGAGGAAGAGTGCCAAGCACCAGAGCATCAACAACAAAGTGCTTGGTGTTCAAATACGACTCCTCCTCCCCCTCCACTTGTCCCCTTTCTCTTCCAAAACCCACTATACGCGACCCCTTGGTAAGGTCAAGGTGTTAAAATACAGACTGGGGTTCAGATAAGGCTGCAGAAAGTCGTTAATCAATTTATTGAATAAGTAAACACCACTGAGAAAACCCAGAGCATTGGTCCACTCCTCTGAATTTGGATCCTAAACGAGATCCTGAATCCATAAATACACACAAGTGGAGAAAGTGCTCCAGTGTCTCACAGCTCTGTCTGTCCAAGAGCCAAGACAGTCAATCACACATGCGTGTTTTTGCAGGCCCCTGGCTTTCGCTTCTCATCCTTCCTTTGGCTGCCTCTCACACCATTTTTGGCAGGGAACACACTGGAGAGGCCTGGAAAAGTTTCCATTCAGCCACGCCCTTTGGTTAATTATTAGCAGCTCTGGTGAAATTTGCTGGTGGGGCTGTTGGAAACAACTATCTGAAAAGGGGTTTTTCGTTTAACCATAGAGCTCATTCTGATTGGGGATTTCCAAAATCCTGTCCTCCAGAGGCTGAGATAACACTGGCAAAGGTAAAACACCGAACTAAGAAATGATGTCTAGTCTCTATCTGGGACTCATTAGCTGAGTGATCCTGGTCAAGGGAGGAAAGATAACTCACAAAGTGATACATCAGAAACCAGACAGTACGCTCCCATTTAATCCCGATAACAGCTTATCACCTTCGATGTTAACATATTAGTATCTCCATTTTACAAAGTTAGAGGCTTGAACCAAAGTCCCGAAACTTTGCATTAAACCATACAGCCCCATGCATTTAATTTACCCAAGTTTCAGGCTCCTCACCTAAGAAAGCAAGATGGCTCAAGCGGTTGCTCTCAATAATGTCCTTCTAACTCTGTAAGCCTAGCAGACAACAAGCAACGTCACTCATAATTTCCACATAACTTCTCCCTTCTCAGCCTTAATTTCCCAGTAAACTTTGGGGGCAAATAAACAAAATTGTGTTCTGCACCTAAAGATGCTAAGATAGTCGTTTGTTGTCAATAGAACATGGCCCTTTTTCTCCTGAAGCTATTGCTTCACCCTTGTTTACGTTGCTCAGTTCCGTCAGTTTAGAACACACTAAAAAGCAGAACTGGGCTGACTGGTTTACGTTGGTGGTGAACTTTGTGCCTCAACTGTATCGTAACCCTAGAGTTTACTCAACCCCACCTGGCAGCTCAGCAGCTTGAGATAAAGCAGGTTTTCTCTGGGGGAAACCAGTAGCAGTTTATCTTTTTGCTCCGCTGCTGGCAGACAGCTGGTTGGGCATCTAAGAGACAGTCATCTGCCAGTGGAAGGTAATAAAACCCAGACGCACACAGACACACACAGACACAGACACACACACACACACAACCAAACAGACCCCCAAAACACAAAATAATAATAATAAAATAAAAAACAAAAAACCAAGAGGAATATGAAGGGAGTCCCATATCAGAGGAATTAAAACGAGTATCTTGTTCAGATAGCCTTGTTTAGGACCAAAGTAAGGTCTTCTTTGGGGAAACTACCTTCTGTGTGTCTGTCTGTCTGTCTGTCTGACTGTCTGCATGTGGATGCATGTGTGTATTTTAGAATTATGTGGATGTGTGCATGGGAGAGGGCTGGGGAACTGTCAGTGAAAGGACAGCTAGTGAGAACTGAAAAGTAATTTTCTGAAGTACTTTAAAGTTTGGATCAATTTCTCATGCTTGAAATGGAAAAGTTCATTCTGTTAATCTTTTCCAAAATCATGTGTAATCATTCTCTTGGAGAAAGTTATACTGATAGCAATAAAGCAATAAAAAAATTTATATAGGGAAACATACAATGTAAGACATGTGGAAAAGAGCAGCCTAAGCATTGGTGATTTGGTGGTAATGCTAAGCAATGGGTAACATTCATGCACAACCAGCCGAAACCTCCATATTCAAGTTTGATACAGAAGAAGACAATGGGCGTTTCCCCCTCCAGTCAATCCTAATGTTATAAGCTGAATTGTTCCTTCCCAAAGATGTTGAAGCCCTAACCCCTAGTACCTGTGAATATAATCTTATTTGGAAACATGGGTATACAGATGATCAAGTTAAGATGAGGTCATTAGGTTGGGCCCTACTCCAATATGACTGTGTCCTTATGAAAGGGGAGAAATGTGGACACGGAGACAGATATGCACAGGGAGAAGCCCATGTGACTATGAGGACAGAAATCAGGGTGAAGCATCTGTAAGCCAAGGAAGACCCTATATGACCAGCAAATCCTCAGAAACCAGGAGGCAGGAATGGAATAGATTCTCCCATACATCCCTTAGACAGAATCAACCCTGCTGACACCTACCCCTTGGATGTCTAGCCTCCAGGTTTGTTGTTTAAGCCAACCACTTTGTTATGGCAGCCCTAGCAAATAAATATACTTAGGTTTTCTCAAGGTCACCTCCTGCAACTACACATCTTTCCTCTAACTCCTTTATTCACACAGCATCTCCAAATGAGAAAGAAGAAATTTTGAGGAGAGCTGGGTTTTTCACTGCATCTTTCTCTCCTCCTTGAATCCAGTCTTTCCTAATTTCCAAAGAAGTGTTCATAAGAAACTTCTAACATAACAATAAGTGGCTAATTCTACTCAAGTGCCAAGTAGGAAGAAAAATGAAGAATAACTATTGATCTGGGAACTTTTCTCCCCCAAAAGCTTGCCCTAAGGACTCTTGTGCCTGGATGGTCCAGCAGCAGTTGAAGAAGAGGATTTGCTTCTAAAGGACCCTTCAGTTCAAATCTGATAACATATACCCTAATTAGAGTCAGACAGTTTGGCATACACACTTCAAGGTTGCGACACTGCTTTTAAGCATCTAATTTGAGTTATACATACATTTAAACAAGTTTGGTTTTCTTGTTTCGTTGCTGTTGTTTCTTCGTAGAGAGTAGTGGACGGATCCTGATACTTAGACTTAGGTTGGAGTTAGCTGTTGCCTAAAAAAACTAACCAAAAGACTGGCATTTGGAAAACACAGTTTAGAATTAATTTAGAAAAGGTGGGGGGGGGGTGGATTCAAGAGGTGAACAGATGACAGTGCATGCTGGGAGTTTCTGGCAAAGAGTCAGTCACTAGAAGGGGTGTTTGAACGAGACACTTTTGTATCCAGGTTGCAGGAGAAACAGAAAGCTGAAACTAGATTTGGCAGCTTCTAATGCAAAATTTATTGAAGGGGAATGAATTTGATTATAAACAAATGACAATTTATTTTTCATCTCTCTGCTCAGTTTCCTCAGAGAATTTTCCTGTAAGGGTTGAGCCTTTTAAATCGCTATTCTAAGAGAGTATGAGGTACAAATATGACAATGCAGCTTCAACTTATCCATATCAATAAGCTTTGAAATGATGGCAGCAATCTAAGAAAAATATCCAAACACAGAGATGATGTGTTCCTTTCTAACTATGTCAAAATCACAAGGAAAATATTGTATAGGATGACATTAATAAAAGGTAGGATCTTGATCTGTCAGTAAGAAAACCGGAGGCTCTTAACTGCTCTAGAAAGAGGAAGCTGGCACTTTTTGTGATGAGGTTTCTCCTGCCGGATAACATATGCAATTGAAAAACAAGTTTTGCCACTTGGCTGGTCATTCCAAGTATACATCTGAGAGGGACACTTTAGAGGTAGGCACTGCTTTTGAAGTCTAGACAGTTTCAAACACTCTCCCTTGACCAGTATTTGACCACACTTCCTGACTCACTGTGATAGTTCTTTTTTTTTTTTTTTTGGAACGTCTCTTTTTTTTTAAATTAATTAATTAATTAATTTTATTTTATTGGCTATGTTCGGTCTTTTTTGCTGTGCGCGGGCTTTCTTTTTAGTTGTGGTGAGTGGGGGCTACTCTTCATTGTGGTACATGGGCTCCTCATTGCCGTGGCTTCTCTTGTTGCCGAGCACTGGCTCTAGGCGTGTGGGCATCAGCAGTTGCAGCACATGGGCTCAATAGTTGTGGCTCATGGGCTCTAAAGCGCAGGCTCAATAGTTGTGGCGCATGGGCTTAGCTGCTCCACAGCAAGTGGGATCTTCCTGGGGCAGGGATCGAACCCATGTCCCCTGCATTGGCGGGCAGATTCTCAACCACTGCGCCACCTAGGAAGCCCTGTGATAGTTAATTCTATGTGTCAGTTTGGCTGGGCCGTGATGACCAAAAACGTGGTCAAACGTTATTTTGGATTTTTCTGTAAGGGTGTTTTTGAATGAGATGAACATTTTAAATGGTGGATTTTTAAGTGAAACAGATTGCTCTTATCATGCTGGTGGGCCTCGTCTAATCACTCAAAGGCCTGACTGGAACAAAAGACTGACCTCTCCTGAGCAAGAGGAAATTCTGATAACAGACGGCCTTTGGACTTCATCTGCAACATCGGCTCTTCCTGGATCACCAACCTGCCAGCCACTCTGCAGATTTTAGCGTTGTTAACCTCCATAACCGTGTGAGCCAATTCCTTGAAAGAAATCTCTTTTTACACAGACACACATCCTGTTGGTTCTGTTTTCTCTGGAGGACCCTGACTCATACACTCCCTTAGAGATTTGTCCCCAGAAGCTGTCTAATAAACCTTCTAGGAGATACCAAAGATAATTTAAATTCAGTTTGAATAATGCTTAAGGGTCAGCTGCAGCAGCCAGTGGTGCAATGACACACACATTTCAAATAGGCAAGATGTTTTAGTGAGGCTTTAAAACAACAGTTCTATTTGCAAGGGAAAGACAAATGTGTCCACTGATTTTCTCTGGGGTCCTCATGTGGCTGCACCCAGGAGAAAACTTCCACAGCGCCCATCCACTGCTTATTTGTCACCCATCTCCACATCCCCAGCAGAACACTGGGCGTGGAGCAGCTAATCAATGAAGGGGTGGAATTGAACTTGGGGATGGTGTATGCTGAGTAAGTGATCTCCACCCTCCTCTTCTGATATTTACCAGCCACATTCCCAGAAACCAGGAAACTGCAACAGAAAAACATAATATTTAACATGTATTGAGCAATCACTGTATGGCAGACCTTGTTAATAATCAGATGCACCCCTTCACTTTCCCTCAAAGTCACTTGACGAGGTAGGGGCCTACATCATCTCCACTGTACAAATAAAGAAACAGAGACACAGAAATTAAGTAATCAAATAATTAGCCAAGGTCTCACATGCACACATTTAGTTACACGTCCAGTAAGATTCAGACCTAGGATTTGAATCCCAGTGATGGATCTAGAAGATCAGCAATCTCCAGGAGCTCCTAACCTCCTCCATACCCTGAAACATTGGAGAGAGCAGTGGAGGATTAAATTCATGCCAGTAAGAAGAACAAGAGCCTTGATTCAGCATTTAGTGCAGCATTGGGTAATCATTGTTGGGGGGACTGTCCGGTGCACTGTCACATGTTCAGTGGCATCTCTGGCCTCTACTCACTAGATATCCCATCTCTCAAGTTACGAGTCAAAAGTATCCTCAGTCATTGCCATATGTCCCCTTTGGGTGAGGAAGGTTCATCCCATTTGAGAATCATTGGCTTAATGTATTAGAACTCATCATCCCCTAGTGAAGCATTATCTAAACCCAGTGTAATTACAGTATCACTTCACACAGTTATTTACACAAGTTCCTCAAACACTTTTGTTCAGCACTTCCTTGGGGACTGTGTATGCAGCTGCCCTTAAAGATGAGATTTTTCTAGAAGTGGATGGAGCTAAGAGGGGAGGTGAAATAGTAAAATGCAAAAGAGGACACAAGGTGAATTTCCATTCTGTTTAGTGGCCCACTTTGTCTTTAAGTTGGGCCCAGGCTGCCTGAGGGCCTTGTAAATATTTCCCTAGATGTAAAAGAACAATTCACTGGAGGGCCCTGCCCCCGGTGATGACAGAGCATCTGTCACAGTTCCCAGAAACACATTAAGGATAATGAAGAAAGTTTGGAAGCCACCATTGTCTCCCCTTATGTTTTTTTTTTTTTTGTTTTGTTTTTTATATATATATATTTTTAACTTAATTGCATTTATTTATTATTATTATTATTATTATTATTTTTGGGGGGGTACACCAGGTTCAATCAACTGTTTTTATACACATATCCCCATATTCCCTCCCTTCCTTGACGCCCCCCCTCGAGTCCCCCCCACTCCCCCTATGTTTTTGCATGTTCTGTTCCCTCTGCCTGGAATTCCCCACCTCCACCTCATCCTCATCACCAATCATAACTCCCAGGTCTATTTCCTTGGTAAAATATTATCATCAGAAATCATCATATTGGACTTCCCTGGTGGTGCAGTTGTTAAGAATCCACCTGCCGATGCAGGGGTCACAGGTTGACCCCTGATCCAGGAAGATCCCACATGCCGCGGAGCAACTAAACCTGTGTATCACAACTACTGAGCCTGTGCTCTAGAGCCTTCAAGCCACAACTATTGAGTCCAGGTGCCACAACTACCAAAGTCTGCGTGTCTAGAGCCTGTGCTCTGCAACAAGAGAAGCCACTGCAATAAGAAGCCCACGCACCGCAATGAAGAGTCGTCCCCTGTTCACCACAACTAGAGAAAGCCCGTGTGCAGCAACAAAGACCCAACACGGCCAATAAATTAATTAATTTAAAAAAAAAGAAATCATCATATTTGTTTATTGGCTTATCTGCTGAATGTCCAACTTCACCACTCCCCACCCACCACTAGAATGTAAGCTTCATGGAGAAGGGACCCATAACTAAATCTAATTACTAGGAAAAACCAGGACCAATACATAACAGGTGTTCCGTGCAGGGATGTTGAATTGAGTAACTAACTCTAGAAGCTACCCTGTACTATTCAAACTTTTTGCATGTCTTTTATGAACCACAAATAGTTTCATGAAATGATCTTTATGGGGCAATGAGGCACATGAGTCAAAAAGTATTAAAAGTTGAGTCACGGATTGTCATATTGTTGTAAGATAGGAGGGCGTGGTTTAGGCATCCCAGTGATCTCAGAAAAGACTCACAGATAAACCCTTGCTTATCTGCGGAGACTTTCTGATCCCAGTGTGGAACCCTAGCCCCAGCATGACTCAGCCACCATTTGCTCCCACCACACACACACACTCCACCCTTGTTGTTCCTTCATGTGTGAAGAGTCTTGGGACCTGCCCTAACTGACTCCATGCTCAACACTTCATTGCTTTGTCCTCTCTTCTTTCTCATGCATGAATTCTCATGGGAACTGGAATATTTTATGTGGGATAAGGAGAAACACATATGTAATAGAAAAACAAAACTGTGAAAAGAAAAAAAATGTTTTAAATCAAAGTATGAAATGACTATAGGTTGATTCATCAGCAGGAAACACATGGAAACAATTATCCCAAAATTCAACAGTTATGAAACCTGAAACCCTCTTCAATATTTTGTTCAGAATTACGTATTTGGCCTTCAGGAATTCATGTTAATTGTTTGTTCAAATGCCAGGGAAAACATCTAATTGTTTGGTTAAAAGACTCATAAATGATCTTCTGCTTTTTTTTCTGAATTAATATTGGAGAAAGAAGAAACAGACCACCAAAAAGGAGCCTCAAACTGATGCCTCTGCAGCTGGGAAAATTCCACATCAAGCTTGTTTTATATCCAAGGGCTGGAATGAGGTTAATAGGGAAGTAGTAGCAGGGAGCGGTCTGCTACTCTGACCTTGGCCTTCTCAGCCTATTCTAGGTATGGCTACCACTGTGCAGAAGCTCAGGTCACATCAGGCAGTCAAAGACTAAATGTTAGCTCATAGTTTTCTTTCCAGTTTTGATTTCTAGTTTGCTATTCCTCTTCTGGCATAATGACCATAATGAGACCATATGGATGGAGTTGACCTAGTTAACCAGTGATTCCACAAACTGTCCCCGAAGGTCACACTGTGACCATAATCAAAATGTTTTCGCATTAGTGGTACATCATCAGAGCAACAAAATTTCAAATCTCTGTGAAATTTCCATGCAGGAAGAGTAAGGAGTAATCGTCTTGTTCAGCACTTTCCTGATCAGGCAACTAATGTACTTATTACATTCAGATACTCTATCTGTGTCTCTCTGTTTCTCTCTCTCTGTTTCTCTCTCTCTGATCGAAGGAATTACCCTCATCTCTAAGGTCTTTGCATTGCTTTGCAATCATGAGCTCTTTGCACACAGGCTTTGGCTTCTCTGCTTCAATTCCTCCACCTGGATATAAAAGGACAAGCAAAGTACCAACTGTCAGCCCATGTTTGTAAAGTAAACTAGCCTATCTGAGAAAATAACAGAAGCTGTAAACTTAGACAAAACAGGATATATTTGGTAGCTCTGCTATGCCAAATATTGTTGATAGTACACTCTTAAATTTAAACATTTTTAGTCACCAGAAGTCAAAGGTCTTACTAGTTAAGTGAAAATAAGAAAGGGCATTGTTAAATTTTGGTGTAATAAACATCATTATGGCACAGAAATATTACCCAGGGGTGAGCTTCAGAGGACTGACTAGGCAAAGAGATCTAGAAAGAAGTTTCTGCAAAGGAAGAAGATGGAAGGGAGAGTGCTCAGATGATGGGTGGAAACAAACACTAAGATTCTCTGCTCCACACAAAGTTAGAGAAAATTCTATGCGTGATATGTAGACTTCAGGGAGCAAGGAACACCCTGCTGAAAGCTGCCTGCCCACCACACCGCCTGGTGGCTCCCAGAGCATCTAGAATAGAGCATTACATAAACTAAGGGCATCAGGAAGCTTTCAGTGAGAGCGCCTGAGTGAAATTTTCTCTGATTTACAGGAGACAGTGTTCAGGAAATCAGGAACATGTGACTATCTTAACATTCATTCAGCAAGTATTTATTGAGAGCCTGCCATGTTGTAAGCACTGTTCTAGGTTCTTGAGACTCACTAGTGAACAAAACAAAGAGAGAAAAATCTGCCCCCATGGAGCATATATACTAGTGGAAGAAAATAGAGAATAAAAATCAATGAATTAATAAAACATGTAGCAAGTTATATTGATGCCATAGAGGAAAATAGATGCCATGGAAAGAGATTGGGAAGGTTGGGGGATGTGGTGTAACTTTAAGTAGGGTGGGTAGGAAAGACCTTAAGGAGAGGTGATCACGAGTTAAGATCTAACTGCAGTCAAGACATGAATCGAGTGGCTATCCAGGGGAAGAGGCTGATACATGCAGTTGGCTTATTACTGAACCAATCCCTGATGTAAGGCTGGGGGCTGTGATTTTGTTGACTAGTTGGACATGCTCCCATCCACCTCACCTGATTATCTTCTACTCATGCCTCAGGGTTCAACTTAATGCTGATTTCCTTGGGGAAGCATTTCTTTTTTTTTTTCTCCTGCAGGTTAGAAATCCTTTCCTCCTGTGTCCCCAACAGCATTCTACTTCCCCTATCAAAATACTTATCACACTTCATGATACAACTTGTTGAATTGTTTTCTTTCCATATTATACTGAAAGGAGTGAAAAGACCTTCTGTCCCGCTCATCAGTAGGTCGCAATACCCAGCACAGTGCAGAGGAGACAGCATTGCAATCAGCCCACTTGGTCCACATCCTGGCTCTACCACTCACCTGCTACGTGCCTTTGGGCAGGTTACTGAACCGGTCTAGGCCCCAGTCTCCTCGTCCTTAAAATAAGAGAACAGATCTAGCAAGTGTCTGACACACAGCAGATGCTTGATAAATGACTCTAACAATCTCCACACCCCCCAGGAAGACTTGAGATCCACAGGGAACACTTCTTTCTACAATGGCACGTCAACGATGGTGTGTCCCAACGAGGTGAGGATGAATTTTAGACTCAGGTGACCCTGAGTCAGTTGGAATCCTGTGTTCAGTGTTCTGTAATTACACAAATGAGGATAAAAATCGCTCCTTCAAAAGTTTGCTGAGGATTTTAAAAAGATAACATACACGAGGGGCCTGACATGCAGTGGGGTACTCAGATGCTTATTCTGCCACCACTGTCACCCACACTTGATCTATTATTATCCTCCGTTTCCACCACCATTCGTGACGTTTTGTAAACATCTCTTGTCACTTCACCTTTCCTTAGGCCCACACTCTGGCCTCCCCAGAAGACTGTAAAGTTTTGTGGATAAGATTCTGCACTTTATTTCTCAGAGAGTCTCATGATGCCTTCACAGGGCCATTCCCAGAGTAGACATTCAATATGAATGGAATGAATGATGACTAGGGGGAAGAGAGAGAGAAAGGGGGGTGCAGAAAGAGAGAGAGAGAGCGATCTTAAGTCAAGGGTTATATAGAGAATAGAGATCTAGGAATGGTTCATGAAACTCAATGTAAATGACTCATGCAAATGAGCTGACTGAAATATATTTAGGGCTCCCTTAGGGAGAAAAAATTCCATTTCCATCCCTAGGATAGATATTTATCTGTTCAGAATCTCTTAGATACATTCTTGCCTGAAGAAAGAGATGACCTCTCAAGATCCTTTCTTAATCTCTCTCTCCTTCTTTCCCTCTCTCTTTCTCCTGTTTCTTAAAATCAACTTATCAATAAATTTAGACAGAGAGGGGATAACAATATTGTTTGAATGAGATGCATATTTTCCCACTTGTACAAATGAATTATTCCAAGAGATAACACAATTACAGTTCAAGGTATTACTAAGAAAAACCGGCTATATTCTTATTAGAATGAAAAAAATCTCATTGCAGATAAACCAGTCTGCTATTTAATCCTAAACAGAGCAAATCTGAATTATGCAAAAAAGGAATGCACAGCTTCTGGTGACTATAGAATGCATTAGTAAAATCTTATTACCTATTACTAAAACATTTATCACATTACTAAAACATTACTAGATGCCAAGATACATCATTCATAGGTTACTATTTGGTAACCTGAGTGCTGAGAGATGAGAAGTTTAAGCAACGTAAGGGAAGGAGGCTCCGCACATGGGAAAAGATACCTGTTTCACAAAATGGGCTCACCAAATTTAAAGCACTGAATTAAGGAATTTACAAATCCGTGAAAATAAAAGCACACGTGAAAAGAACCTGTGGATCCCCTTCATCTACTTCTTAAATACTTATATATAGCAGTGTTTCTCACTCTGGGGCCCAAAGGGTCATGAATTACATAAAATTTAAAATTTTTTGCATATTTATGTTAATTGTATATTTTTACAATATTTTACAGTTGTAACAACAGAACTGTATTGGTTTTCTCCTGCTGCTGCAACAAATTACCACAAACTTAGTGGATTAAAACAACACAAATTTATCATCTTCTAGTTTGGAAGGTCAGAAATCTGGCACAGGCCTCTTTGGGCTAAAATCAAGGTGTCAGCCAGGCTGGGCTCCTTTCTGAGGGCTTCAGGGAAGAATCCATTTTCTAGCCTTTTTAGCTTGGAGAGGTCATCTACATTCTTTGGCTTGTGGCCTCTCTCTTCCATCTTCAGAGCCAGTGATATAACATCTCTCTAACCCTGCTTCTGTTACCACATCTCTTTCTCTGACCACAGCCTGGGAAGAGTCTCCAAGTATAAGGATTCAGGTAATTAGATTGGGCCCAGCTGGAAATCTCCCTACTTCAAGCTCTTTAAACTCAATCACATTTGCAAAGCCCCCTTGATCGTATTTACAGGTTCGGGAAATTAGGGTGTAGATGTCGTGGGAGGGAAAGGGTTTGCAATATTCTGCCTAACATAAGAACTCTTTTTCATTTATCATCGGCAACTGAAAAAAGTTTCTTAGAATAAGATTTTACCTTTATAAATCAGCATTTTTCACATTAGAATAGGTGGACACACAATCCTGAATACCTACAATATTTTTCATATATATAGTAGTTTGAGAAACACAGACATTTAGCTTTTTCCATCAGCTCGAGACCTGTTGTCTAAGCAAAGGTAGGATTCCTGTGGGAACCAGTGAACTGTGCTTAGCTCTACCACCCAAGATTCCATCAGATGGAGAGGCCCTTTTGTAAATATGTATCAATACTCTGAATTGAGAAGGGTCCGTGTTAAGGAGTATAGACAGTACTCTACAAGATGTGTTGCCATTTCTAGAGAGACAACTCAGTAATCATTTTCTACTATTGTGTGTCTGTATCATCATCACCAGGTGGAAAGAAGAGTCCGTTAGACACTACTTCTAATAGCATGGGGAAAGGACTCATACTAAGGGAGTGTAGAACTGGAGGAAGTTACACTGCCCGCTCTCCTCCTCCCATGACTTTGTGATACAAAATAAACACACCTTTGCTCAACCAACATTAGAAACAGAGCAATTAGCCACCTTGCAAATGAAGGGTGTTATAAAAAGGACAAGAAGCCAGGGGATGTCAATACAGATCAATGGAAAAAGGAGATCATAGGGGATGGTGGTTCTTAACCAGGGGGTCCATTAATGAACTTCTGAGAATCTCTGAACCCCTAATATTCTGACTGTTTGTGAATAAGGAGAAAGATCCTACCATTCACAGTATTCTCAGAAGTATGTGACTTCCCAAAGGTTGGAAACCATTGTTCTCATGTGGAAGAAAAAGTAACCTGAGAATTTTGAGAGATAGGACAACCAACTAATAAAATGGAAAACTGGAGTGAATGACTGGGAAGAGGAGAGGGAGGGCAGGAGATATATTTACATGTTCACATAAGTTAATGTTTATGAAATGATTGTTTCCAAAATAAATGGGAGAGGAAATGGAAAGCTCACCAAGCTTTTGACATCACCAGCTGCGTTTCTCTCTTCTTCCCCTGATACCACACAGCCCAACGCTTTCCTGTCACCTGGTCCTCCTAGCAACGTGGCATCTGGCCTTTGCCTTCAGTTCTTGACACTGCTCGGGACAGTGGTCTCAAATATGAAGGGACCGCATTTATAAGACCCTAGGAGCTGAGATGCTCTAAAGACACAATTACATACGCATATACACATGCAGATACATGGCCTTTTGTAAAAGGGGCCATCACTGAACAAAAAGGTAGTGTGTGGCTTAATCACAGCTCCCCCAAGCTCCCTTTCCTAGCAAATTAACCCAAAATAGAAAGAGAAAAAGATAGAGCCACTCTGCGATGCACTTGTTTTTAACAGCACATTTTTAATGGTACACTTTATAGCCACCACCACCCCAAAAGAGAATGCACCACAAGCAAAATGCAGTGGGACTCTACCCCAGAAATAGAAGGGGTGTGGGACCAGTCTTCTGGAAATAGTTACATATACCTGTGTTTACTGTGTGAAATGCCAAATTCTACAACTGACTCAACATACACTGATCTCTCACTGTGTCTTTTTAATCACTTTCTCTCACATAAATAGTTTGGGTTTCCAAATCTCTGCCATTCCATTATAAATACGGCTCATTCACATTTTGTTAAAACACTCCATGTTACTTCTTGGATTCCAATTACCCAACAGAAGGTGCATTGAATTTGCCTGGGAAACAAGGACAATGTCTGTTTGTAAAAATTTATGGCATTGCCTCCCTCCCCTCAGAGTGTTTTAGACATCTAAGAAAGTCAAACCCTGGGGGAAAATATAAACAAGCTGCTTGGAATAGACACACAATTACATATCCTATTTGTAAAAAATACTACCACCATCTTGCCAGGCAGTGCAGAAAGAAAACATTTATCCCCATGTAACTCACACAAACATTTTTTTTTCCTTCATCCTCACCAATGTCTAAGTGGCTTAAATGATAAACACATCATTTGGTGGAAGCATACCACAGTTGCAAGTGTTATGATTCCAAGTGGAAACTGGTGACATTGCATCCTACTTTTATTGATAAGTGAGGCAGTAAATATTAGAGGAATCAATAAACTTTACAGAAAAAAATAACATGAAAATTCTAAGAATAGCAGAGCAAGAGAATATGTTTTAGCAATCCTTTCTAGTGGTTGGAAAATGAATTTAATTCCCTAGAAAGCAAGAGACTTCCTCATATATACTTACTCATCTGCATATACACACATACATATACATCTCACATGGGACCTTGCACCTGTAAGCACCTCAAAGGTTAAATAAAATTGATTACACCATGTGCCCAGAGGAAAGAATTCAGGATTTAGGATGAAACAGATCTGGGTTAGAATTCTGAATTTGCTACTCATTAGCTGTTCGACTTGGGACAAAAGATGTTACCTCTCTGAGCCTTGGTTGATTTCCTTAAGTATAAATGAGGGAAATAATACCTCTCTTGTAAGATTGTTGAAAAGACTAGCTTGTTCCTGGCACATGGTGGGCACTGGAGAAATGAAATCTATTAGCATTAATCATTAAATTGCAAATTCAAAAAAAATTGCTTAATTCATTCACCAGTCTCTCTCCCCTGTGCTGTGCCTTCACGGGACCCTAGACATACATTGATCTTAGTCTACTAGCTACACATTTTAACTCATGTATTTTTTTTTCTGTTGCTCAATTTAATTTATATTTTGAACCCTGATTCTGCCTGTGGGTAGACACCTAAGCTCAGGCAAATCAAGGTCCTTCCTTCATCTTTTCTCTGGGGTTCTGTCATGATTTATAAGGTAATATAAAGGAAAAGTATGGTTTTCCTTTAATGTAATGAATACTATTATCCAAATAAAGCGATGAAAACTCTGACAGTGGGATAATGATATTTTGAAATATCAACAGCATGTCTACTCTAGAACCCCCGGGTTTTGCCTCACTTCAGCATTACAGGATTCATTGCCAAAAGGCTGTTATCGCAAAAAGTAGAGTAAAAGTTTTTGAGTTTCAAAAGTCTAGGCCTGAGGACATAGAGATGACAGGAAGGGGTTAGGTCTTCCCACACCTTCCTCCCACCCTCCACCCGTCTCACCAACTGTTGAATAACATTTCCTCAGAGTGTGGGGAGGAGGAAGAGTCAGAATAAACACAGGAGAACTTACATGCAGCCAAGTCTGCAAGAAGCAGCCGTTTGCAGGGAGGGACCGAATGACAGGTCTCCTCCCAGATGAAACTGGGAGCTCCAGGAATGGAGGAATTTGTGCTTCAGTCCCTCTGGGAGCCTGGAGGAGCCATCAGACCCCACAGAAGAAATGCCAGCATGCTGTATCTAGGAGAGCCTCACCGAGTTAACAGAATGGGCTCATGTCTCTGAGAGTAATCCAGAAAGAGGCAGGCCTTGGCACCCTAAACTTTCCCATTGCCCAGCACAGCCTGGAAACATAAATGACTGTGTGCCCAGGAAGTGCACAAAAGCAGGGAATTTGCTAAATCTGAGAGGCCTTCAAAGATGGGAAGGAGAGTGGGAATTTCCTGGAAGTCCAGTGGTTAGGACTTCCTGTTCTTACCACCAAGGACCCAGGTTCAATCCCTGGTCAGGGAACTAAGATCCCACAAGCTGTGTGGCACAGCCAAAAAAAAAAAAAAAAAAAAAAGATTGAAGGAGAGTGATATTACAGCCACCTGTCTGCACTGACTACTGAAGGAACAGCAAAGACAACTCAAATAGAGGCCAGCAGGAAGAGGTGATGGCCAAGACCACATTCCCCATCCCAAGTGCTCTGGGTTTACATGAGCCATGTAAGTCACATGGGTTTAAACATAGTCCCAGAGAAGGGATGGAAGAAGTATCCTGCTTCACCTGAGCTTAGATATCCACAAGAGGCAGAATAAGGGTTCAAAATATAAGTTAAATTGGTCAATAGAAAAAAAACTCTGTGAGCTGAAATGTGTACCAATTGCACTAAGATCAAGGTATGTGCAAGGTCCCATGATTCCAAAGAGAAGAGGCTGGAGGAATCAGAATAGTATAGCTTGACTTTAACACTGAGGATGGAAAGGAGTTCCACCTGGGATCTGGAGTGCTCTGGATAGAGGGAAAATCTGTACAGAGGCACAAAGCTAGGAATGGTGACTCTGGGAGATAGCAAGTGATTTGGTGTGGCTGGTCTTAGGGGAAAGGTTGCAGAGTGGTAGGAGGTCCAGCTGGGAAGGAAAACCTGGGTCCAAGCATGAAGATTATTACTCAGAAGCTCTAGTCCTTTAGAAGGAACATTCTGGCAGTTGTGTGTACAGTGATTTGGAAGGGAGGGTGAGAGGCCTAAAATTAGAGGCTTCAAGTCCAAACTAGCTCAGACAGAAAATGAAAAGAGAAGTGACTACCAGAGAAAGTACATAAGAATGAAGCTAAAGAAGACACCCCAACACCTGGGAGGAATAAATACAGAGGAACAGGCAGAAATAGATTCAAATGACATTTAGTTCACTAATAGGAATCCCTGTGGTGTATCGAATTTTGGTTTTGTTTCTTTTCTAGACTTTAGCATTCACAATTAGAGTGGGATGCAATCACCTGACCGGATTAAGAGCGTGTGGTAGAGTGTGTGATACTAGCTCTCACTAGCCAAAAACACACGGTATACTAAGAACAGACAGGAAAAACATGTAGGCACATGGTCCTATCATGGATTTTTATAGACCTTTTATTTTTAGAAAATAGTTCAGAGGGTAATAAAATTGTAATGGAACAACTCTGCACAACTATGATTAAAAGACTATTCTGGAGTCATGCTGCCCTTGAATTTGGTTACTGGCTATACTGCTCAGCAGCTGTGTGACACGGGGCAAGCTCCTCAGTTTCTCCAAACCTTAGTTTCCTCATCTGCAGAACAGGAAAGATCATGGAACCACCTCTTTCGGTTTTCATCAGAGTTAAATCAGGATAACATATCTGAACAGTGCCTGGCATTTCCTAAGTGCTACTGACTGTTATTCTTTTGAAGATTGAGGCAGGCCATGTAAAACAGTGTTCTGCCCGGCACAATGTGTACAATCATTATATGCTGGCCATCACCATAATTATTAGCTGAAGTCACTCAACACACCCTTCTTCTTCTCCCGCCAGCAAGGGAGCAGCGATGGCAGCAGCAGGGGAGTGGACTCTTGCTGCTACAGCAGCTGTGCTGGTAAACACAGCTTCAGCTGTTACTGAGCTGTCCTCTCAGATAAGGCTGGACTTGATACTGCCCAACTCTGATAAGGGAGGTGAATTATCTCCTACGGAAGCCTTTTCAAAACTCAGAGCGAGAAGCATCCTTCTCCGCGTTCCTTCCTTTGTCTCATTGGAAGAACGGACTCAGGCATAAGGCAAGGCCAGGAATGCTTACTTGCTAACTGAATGGCTCTCAATACACTGACACTGCACAGTCCTTACAGAGAAGCACTGTCAGTCTCCTCATGGCCGCTGGCGTCAGGCAACCATGGTTGCTTTCCTCTCCCTTCTACGGAGCTGAATGGTAGTCCTCCCAGGATGTGTGATGACACCCTTTATCACGTCAAAGAATTTCCACCTGAAGGCACCTCAAAAATCCATACAACTTGCATTTTTAAATAGACTTTATTTTTAGAGAAATTTTAGGGTCACAGCAAATTGAGTGCAAAGTGCAGAGACTTCCCATAGACTCCCTGTCCCGACACAGACAGGCACAGCTTCCTCCATTATCATCTCCCACCAAGTGGTACATGTGTTCCAATCCACGAACCTACACTGACACATCATCATCGCACCAAGCCCATAGTTTACATTAGGGTTCACTCTTGGTAGTATATATTCTATGGGTTTGAACAAATGTATACCATGTATCCACCATTCTAGTATCATATAGAATAGTTTCATTGCCCCCAAACCCTTGGTGCTCTGCCTATTCATCCCTCTCTCTGCTCTGATCTTTTTTTTTTTTTTTATCATGTCCATCATTTTCCCTTTTCCAGAATGTCCTATAGTTGGAATCAGACAGTATGTAGCCTTTTTAGTTTGGCTTCTTTCACTTCGTAATATACATTTAAGTTTTCTCCATGTCTCCATGTCTTTTTATGGCTTGATAGCGCATTTCTTTTTAGCACTGATTCCAACGTCTAGACATACTACAGGTTACTTATTCATTCACCTACTGAAGGACATCTTGGTTGTTTCCAAGTTTTGAGAGTTATGAGTAAAGCTTCTATAAACATTCATGTGCAGGCTTTTGTGTGGACATGACTTTTCAGCTCATTTGGGTAGTTCCCAAGGAGCACAATTACTGGATTATATGGTAAGAGTATGTTTAGTTTTTTAAGAAACTGCCAAAGTGTCTTCCAAAGTGGCTAAACCACTTTGCATTCCCACCAGCAACAAATGAGAGTTCCTATTGCTTCACATTCTCACCAGCGTTTGAGGATGTCAGTGTTCAAGATTTTGGCCATTGTAATAGGTATGTAGTGATATCTCACTGTTGTTTTGATTTTCAATTCTCTAATGACATGTGATGTTGAGCATCCTTTCCTATGCTTATTTACCATCTGTATATCTTCTTTGCTGAGGTGTCTATCTGGGTTTTGCCTATTGTTTAATCAAGATTTTTTTTAAATTTTCTTATGGTTGAGTTTTAAGGGTTCTTTGCATATGTTCAATAACAGTCCTCAGATATGTCCTTTGCAAATATTTTCTCTCAGTCTGTGGCTTGTCTTCTCATCTCTTGATAAAACTTACATTTTCACATCTGTTGCAAATATCTTTCTTTGCAGCAAGTCTATTACTATTGCTTTTTCTGTAAACCATGAAAAGAACACAAAAAAATGACAGAAAATGAGACCACAATGAAACAAACAACACATGTTGTAGACACACTCAACTCAGGAAGTACAGAATAGTAGCCATTGATCAAACATGTATAGAATAGTTTGCTGGACCAGCTCTTGTTGGCTGAGAGCACATGATGACACTCAATATGGAAACAATACATGATCACAGTGTGCTGTAATAGAGTATTACATATATTTTATTTTAGGAAAATATTTCAGAGACAAATGTCATCCTGATGAGTCAACCATGTAAAACCACAATAAGGAGAATATTTTGGATGGGTGGGAGGGAGTTTCCAGGACCCCACTTCCTTCTGAAGTACTGCCCTTCCAACTTGGAATGAAGGCTGACTGGAATAAAGCACATGGTCTTCATGGGACCCTGAAGACCTCCTGAAACCAGATAGGAATTTATCTTGATTTGGTTAAGGAAGCCAAGAGTGCATAAATCCCTGCATCTGTTATAGAAGAAGAAGGATATTCTGCATCTGATATGGTCTTTGTGCACTGTGCTCAAGAGGATGGAAATTTCCAAGAGAATATGCCCAAAGGCAAGTCTTGGGTTACCTAAGTGCATTGTGTCTGACACATGGAAATTGTACACGCAGGTATTTTAGGTGTTGCCCGAATCATGCAAAAAGCTTGGAGATACTTGTCTCTATTATGCAATGCCAAGTGTCAGACACACACATTCACAAATTTAATATAAAATGCTGAGCTCTGATATTACATATAGGCAAAACACTTATGGAGGTCTATTTTTGTTGGAAATTTCGGCTGTTAGGAGAGTCTAGGGCTCAAGATGCCACTTGTGGGAGGGGTCGTTTCCTTCGTCCATTCTCTCTCCAATTCAGCACTAAGGAAGGGTTGTGCAATCCTAAAAGTCCAAGAAATGAACCATAGGGGTTTTCTCTCATTCAGAGATCCTTCCTGTGCTCACATTATCATAATGTCACAAAGGCCAACAGAAAAGGGTGAACGGATTTTCCCCTCTCACTTTCAAATATAAAAAGCTGTGTACTAAAAATGGTACTGATGAACTCAGTGACAAGAACAAGGATGCAGATACAGAGAATGGACTGGAGAACTCGAGGTATGGGAGGGGGTGGGGGGTGAAGGGGAAACTGAGATGAAGCGAGAGAGTAGCACAGACATATATATACTACCAACTGTAAAATAGTCAGTGGGAAGTTGTTGTATAACAAAGGGAGCCCAACTCGAGGATGGAAGATGCCTTAGAGGACTGGGGCGGGGAGGGTGGGGGGGACTCGAGGCGGGGGGAGTCAAGGAAGGGAGTGAATACGGGGATATGTGTATAAAAACAGATGATTGAACCTGGTGTACCCCCCAAAAAAATAAAAAAAAATAAAAAATAAAAAAAAATTAAAAAAGCTGTGTTAAATATGCTCCTGGAACTGGCCTCTCTTTCTTCAGAGTCCCCCTACTCCAGGCTGGAAATTGACCCAGCAGAGAATTCTGATACACACCCTCTTTTTGTCCCTTTCTTCCAATAGCTCATCAAGTAGAAGAAACAGTAAATCACAGTACAATGGCATCTGGGATTGATCACACCAGCTTTTAAGAAACTTGCATTTTAATCCTTTACTCAAAAATTCATGCTGGCCCTTTTGTCAGATATTAACAGCCATAATAAAGGCTAAATCCCCCATTTTTACTTTTCCTTCAACAGATTATATTTGTAATATCATAATATAATATGATTTTTGTAATTTAAGACTTTAAGAGATACACTTAGAGAGTACAAATTAGAATGTGACAAAGTTCATGGGTCCAACCTCACAATTTTTGAGAAAGAGAAACTAGATTCAATAGAGATGAAGTTTCGCCAGCAAGTTTATGATAGATATAGCTCTATCAAGGATCTCATTTAAGCTAAAAGACATGGTATAATAGCCTCTTGCTGCTTTTGCTATCCCAAATCCACTCACCCTTCTCTTGGTTCTCCAATTTTCCTTAGGGGAACACCCCCACCCTCCAAAAAAAGACACATACATACCTTTGCAATCCATGCCATTCCAGTGGAGCAAGTGATACAAGCATAAAATTAACACCTAGCATTTGCTCTGATCACAATAATTGGTTCAGAAATCAGCAATGCTCCAATCAGAGCTAAAGAGGCAAAATGAGATTTGATGTGATGCTGACACAAAGACCTTTACTCTTCCCATTCAGTTGAAGTACAAGGATGTAAGAACAGGAGACACTAACTCTCCTACAGCCACAAAAGACCAATCTATGTAAGAATGAAACCAACACAAAGAGGAGAACAGAAAAAGAATATGCTTTCCTAATTCCTTTATCAAGCCATGCCTGAAGCCAGCCTGAGCCCTTGAGTTTTCAGATACATTGAGCCAATAAATTCCTTTTCTAACCTAGAAATCATCTTTGAATTTTGCATTCTTCTGACTGAAACACCCTTCCTCCAGATAACCACATAGTTAACCTTTCCTTCAGATCTTTACTTAAATGTCACCTTCTCAATGAAACATTTCTTGATGGCCATATTTAAAATTGCAACCATCCTCTTCAACACATCTATTCTCCTTCCCCCCGCCCCCAACAACATCTAACACTATAGATTTTATGTACTTCCTTTATTGTGTGTTTTTCCACTAGAAAGTTATCTCAGTGAAGACACAAATCTTTGCTGTGTTCAATGCTTTATTCACAGGCACTGGAAGAACCCTGGTACAAGATAGGCACTCAATAAAAATTAGTTGAATTAATTAATTTACCATGTTTAACATATTGCCCATAAATAATTTGCATTTTAAGCATTTTGCTTGTGGTCGTGATGGGGATGGGAAGTGACCACAATGGCAAACATAGACAAGTTACAAAAGTCTCAGAAACTGACAATGATCTCATTGTCTTCATTTCTGATCTGTAGAATCTGACTCCTCACTGAGCAAGTTACCTGAAATCACAAAGACTTCAGCTTTTTCTTCTACAACACTGAAATTTGACTTCTCCCTCTTCTGGCCCTTATCTTTTAAGAAAGTCCTCTCTTTATCAAAGAAACAATTAAGAAACACACTAGGTGCTATGTCATCAAAATTGAGGAATTTGCATCTCTGACACCCACAGAGATCAGAATAATACCTTTTCTGACTCTCAGAAGAACATCTCTTAGGAATTTTCTCACAAGAGCAAGAAAGATAAATAAGCACATTTTCTGTGATTAAAACCTATACACACACACCCTACCTTTCTAATGGTTAAAATAAGAGAACACCCAGAATGCAGCCCTGCAAGATGCCATTAATATCTACCTCCTTGGCAGCTGCAGGATAGAGTATAACTTTTCCTGTTCCTTCCCAGGTTCTTCCCTGGGGCTTCAAATTAACACACAGGCCAAGGAAATTCTCCAAACTCTCTGTGGCAATCCAAATTTAATTGCGGTATATCACTTTTTGAACAATTTTTGAAGGCTATTTGAAATATATCATCTCTTGGTTCAAAATGAAATAGTTGGCAAAAGTAGGCTGAAGGACAACTCATTTTGTTGTGAGTAGAATTAAGAGCAAAAACCTGCAGCCTTGGTAAAACTTAAGCACCACCTTTCCTTTGTGAAAGCCCACAAATAGACAAAGGCCAAATTTTTCCACGAGTGCTTAGCTCCTCAGCGAGGGTGCAATTGACAAGATAAACACAGATTGGTTAATCATTATTTCCTGCCATTTCCCAATTAACATTATCCACTAGAATTTACCAACAAGATTATCAAGTGAGGTATGCAAAAGAAAACCAAATAAGAATGTAAGAAGATATCATTAACCCACCAGCACCAGGGCATGGGTTTCTACTAGTAGGGATGGAGCCCCACAGAACTTATCTCATATTTCATCCCAGTCTCCCTAATCAACATCCTCACACAGCATTAATTGACTGGCTAAGACTGAGGTATAAGTGGAGGACACTGGTTCAGGCAGGCTTCTGACACTGACTTCGATGCCATTAGAAGCATGATATAATACTCCGAACATTTCAAGTGGAACCAACATTTCAGCTCTTACAAACCTTTACTACTCACTCCCATGAACAAAGCCTTGTGCCAGTGCTCATTCTTTTCTCGCTCTCTCTTTTTTATTTTATGTATTTTTATTGCAGTATAGTTACTTTACAATGTTGTGTTACTTTCTGCTGTACAGCAAAGTGAATCAGTTATATGTATACATATATCCACTCTTTTTTTTTTTTTTTTGGGGGGGTACACCAGGTTCAATCAACTGTTTTTATACACATATCCCCATATTCCCTCCCTTCCTTGACACCCCCCCTCGAGTCCCCCCCACCCTCCCTGCCCCAGTCCTCTAAGGCATCTTCCATCCTTGAGTTGGACTCCCTTTGTTATACAACAACTTCCCACTGACTATTTTACAGTTGGTAGTATATATATGTCTGTGCTACTCTCTCGCTTCATCTCAGTTTCCCCTTCACCCCCCGCCCCCTCCCATACCTCGAGTTCTCCAGTCCATTCTCTGTATCTGCATCCCTGTTCTTGTCACTGAGTTCATCAGTACCATTTTTAGATTCCGTATATGTGAGTTAGCATACAATATTTGTCCTTCTCTTTCTGACTTACTTCACTATGTATGACAGATTGTAGTTCTATCCACCTCATTACATATAGCTCCATCTCATCCCTTTTTATAGCTGAGTAATATTCCATTGTATATATATGCCACATCTTCTGTATCCATTCATTTGTTGATGGGCATTTAGGTTGCTTCCATGTCCTGGCTATTGTAAAGAGTGCTGCAATAAACATTATGGTACAAGTTTCTTTTGGGATTATGGTTTTCTCTGGGTATATGCCCAGGAGTGGGATGACTGGATCATATGGTAGTTCTATTTGTAGTTTTTTAAGGAACCTCCAAATTGTTTTCCATAGTGGCTGTACCAACTTACAGTCCCACCAACAGTGCAGGAGAGTTCCCTTTTCTCCACACCCTCTCCAACATTTGTTGTTTCCAGACTTTGTGATGATGGCCATTCTGATTGGTGTGAGGTGATACCTCATTGAGGCTTTGACTTGCATTTCTCTGATGATGAGTGATGTTGAACATCTTTTCATGTGTTTGTTGGCCATCTGTATGTCTTCTTTGGAGAAATGTCTATTTAGGTCTTCTGCCCATTTGTGGATTGGGTTATTTGCTTTTTTGGTATGAAGCTGCATGAGCTGCTTGTATATTTTGGAGGTTAATCCTTTGTCCGTTGTTTCATAGGCAATTATTTTTTCCCATTCTGAAGGTTGCCTTTTAGTCTTGTTTATGGTTTCTTTTGCTGTGCAAAAGCTTTTAAGTTTCATGAGGTCCCATTCGTTTATTCTTGATTTTATTTCCATGATTCTAGGAGGTGGGTCAAAAAGGATGTTGCTTTGATGTATGTCAAAGAGTGTTCTGCCTATGTTTTCCTCTAGGAGTTTTATCATGTCTGGCCTTACATGTAGGTCTTTAATCCATTTGGAGTTTATTTTTGTGTATGGTGTTAGGAAGTGTTCTAATTTCATTCTTTTACATGTTGCTGTCCAATTTTCCCAGCACCACTTATTGAAGAGGCTGTCTTTTTTCCATTGTATACTCGTGCCTCCTTTGTCAAAGATAAGGTGCCCATATGTGTTTGGGCTTACTTCTGACATATATCCACTCTTTTTTGGGTTTCCTTCCCATTAGTGTTCATCCTTAAACACAAACCTGACCATTCTGGCTTCCTAGGGGGGCCTATGGTGTAGATAAGAAAGATTACTCTCTAGGAACTACTGCCTACAGGAGAAGAGGTTAAGTGTGGTGGAATTAGAGGAAAGAGATGAATTCTTGGACTTGTCTGGCAGTCCAGTGGTTAAGACTTTGACCTTCCACTGCAGGAGGCACAGGTTCAATCTCTGGTTGGGGAACTAAGATCTTGAATGCCGAGTGGCCTAAAAATTAAAAAAAAAATTTTTTTAAACAGATGAATTGAAAATGGAGGACCTCAGATAGTTTCTGAGATGGTATTAACAGCATGGCCATAACTCCTGGAGACACTGTCACATTCCTTCATTAAGAATTTAAGACTTCTCTGCTGGCACAGTGGTTAAGAATCCGCCTGCCAATGCAGGGGCACAGCTTCAAGTCCTGGTCTGGGAAGATCCCACATGCTGTGGAGCAACTAAGCCCATGAGCCACAACTACTGAGCCCTCATGCCACAGCTACTGAAGCTCATGTACCTAGAGCCCGTGCTCTGCAATAGGAGAAACCACCACAATGAGAGGCCCGCACACCGCAACGAAGGGTGGCCCTCGCTCACCGCAACTGGAGAAAGCCTGTGGGCAGCAACAAAGACCCAAACAGCCAAAAATAAATAAATTGATTCATTCATTTAAAAAAAATAGAATTTAGTGTGTGTTCCTGTGCAGGGTATAAGGGGTGATTCAGTGTTGAGCAGAGTGGTGCAGGTATCTTCATTCACAGAGTTTAAAGTAGCATGGGGGAGACAGTTCTCAAATAATCCCATGAATATGTGTATATTACTGCATACCTTTTAGTCCCAGAGCTATGACAGTATTTAATCTGACCTAGTACAAGAAATGGGAAACAGGGAAGGCTCCCTGAGAAGGCATCAGGGAAGGCTTCCCCGTGAAGAGATTTTGGAGTGAGACCTGGAGAATGAGTGACAGTTAAACAACCAAGTGCCACTGGAAGACAAGCCCGGGAGGGCACGGCTGGCAATGACTACAGTGGGAGAGATCTTGGAGGGCAATTAATTGAAAAAATCCTGTGTGGCTATAGTACAGAGAGATAGAATAAAGATCAGTAGCAAAGATTATGGGGTTTGTCCAGGGAATGACAGTACACTACCCAGGCTAGAGAAAAACGCGCAAGGCAGGATACAGAACAAACTGGAAATAATGTTTGGGACCCTTCACTTTCTGGAAGAATATGCAAAGCAGGTTAGAGGGTTTGAACTATATTCTATAGGCCACAAGAAATCATCACAGGAACATAGAGATGGGGATTACATGTATTTAAGAGTGATTGCTCTAGAAACAATATTAAAATGGATTTTGGTGACGTGAGAGAGAGGAGAAAAGGAAAGGAAATGATGAGGGGGAAATTTGAATCGCCAAACAAGAGGGAGAAACGTCTTGAACTAGGGCAGTGGGAACCGTAAGAACAGAAGAGCTGTGCAGACACTGTAAAGTAGAATCGACACATTTTGTGGATGTGAAATGGGCGGGTGGGGAGACAGAGAATAGGAGAAGGTCAAAATGATGGGAAAAGGCTGAGCCTAAACAGTATGAGGAGGACACCACTACCAGAATTTGGCAATAAGAAGAGTCAGAGGCTTGGGGATGTCAGATTCATTTCAGATATGCCATAATGACATCTGGGGGGACAAACAGCTAATTCTGATAAGCTGGCATTTTTCAAAAGTTGTGTTTGGAAATAAAGGAACGAAGGTCAGTCAGCTGACAATACTCTCTGGGTACTTACTCTATACCGGGCATTATTTTATACTGAATAGAATTAGAAATTAGACCTAATTTCTGCCTTCATGGAATATGACTTGCATGTGAAAGGGTGTTTTGCAAAAAAAACCCCACAGAAACCCAAAGGTCACATGATGAACCTCCAAATAAACCATAAACAAGTGATATATAAGTGAGACGATAGTTCAAAGAATTGTCCATTATCTAGTATCAAATTTGCAAAGTATAGCACTGTGAAGGTTAAGGAGAGACATTAGAATGCAAATTCAAATCACCAGCTATCATCAAAGGGGAGGTAGACTTTAAAAGCTCCTTGTGAACTTCATCCAAGAATTTAGAGGACACAGCAAAGGACAGGATAAATAATAGATTCTTATTCTTTGGAAAAGAGAAAGAAAACATAGGGAAATCCCACCAGCAAGGACACCTAAACATCTTGGCCCTTCATCAACACTCAGAGCATATATTGAATTTCAGGGGAAAAAAATAAACCTTTGCGATTTTTACTTCCAAGTAGGTGCCAAAATTGTCTCATATTGGAGATCCTAGGGCTCTCAAACTTTACCATGCTTGGAAATAAACAGAAAATGGACAAAATATAATATGCTAACTAAAATTATCTTCAGAAGGAATGAACAACAAAGGATCATTAAAGGCTCAAAACATGAAAACAGGTCTGGAAAACTATACTCAATATTTTGTAACAACCTATAAGGGAAAAGAAACTGAAAAAGAATAGATATATACATATAACTGAATCACTTTGCCATGCACCTGAAACTAACACAACACTGTAAATCAACTATACTTTAATTAAAAAATATATATATAAAGAAAAAGAAAACATCTGAAACTAAAAATAAAATAAATATATTTGATAAATTTAAAAGCTGAAAACCAAATATATACATACACATATATATCTACATATACATCTCTATATGCAGATGTAGAGATATATAAAGATAGATAGATAGATGATAGATAGATATAAATATATATAAAATTAAGCCAAAATATTACAAAAATTTCAAGTAGAGGATTAAAGCTAAAATATCTGTAATATACAGCTTGTCAATGAGTTATTAAAAATCTGGTCTATTTAACTAGCTGATGCTAAAGTTCCTTAGAAGAATAAATGCAAGAAAGCAGCTAAGAACATGTTGAAAAATAATTCTAATAGGGATGTAGAGGGAGCTTACTCACTAGTTATCAACACCACTTTAAATCTACAATAATTAAAATCAGTGCAGATTAAGCAAGAAGATTGATGAAATAAGAGTTCAGACATAAACCCAGGTATGGGAATTCAATGAATGAAAAAGGTTCCTATTAAACCAGTTGTAAGGGTTGATCCAGTGCCTACATTAATGGTGTCAGAAAAGTAAAAAACTCATTTAGAAAAATAAAGTACAGGGAATTCCCTGGTGGTCCGGTGGTTAAGACTCTGTGTTCCCAATGCAGGGGGTCTGGGTTTGATCCCTGGTCAGGGAACTAGATCCCACATGCATGCTGCAACTAAGAGTTCGCATGCCACAACTAAGGAGCCCACATGCCACAACTAAGGAGCTGGTGAGTCACAACTAAGGAAGCCCATGAGCTGCAACTAACAGGAGCCCGCCTGCCGCAACTAAGACCCAGCGCAACCAATTAAATTAATAAATAAATATTAACCAAAAAAAAGAAAGTATAATCTCTATAGAAAAGGAACATCTTGGTGCCATTGATTTGGCCCCAAGAACTTTTTCACTCTGGTTTTGTTAATATAAACAATTTTTAAAAATCATAATTTTACCAACACCAAATGAATTCCCCTTGGAAAATTTTCTAGAATCAAACTCTTTTTATTTTTCCTTGATGAATTTGCTATATAGCATAATTAAAACATTTCTCTAATTATCACCATTTCCATTTTTATCTTACCAAAAATTATTTTCATTGAGATCAAAAATTTATTTTTCATGTAAATCTTGTAATGGCTTACAGAACATTGTTTTATTCTTATTAGATCTTACTAATTAAAACTTCTGCCATTCTTAGCTTTTCTCTATGACCGTTGGTTTTTTAACAAGTCCAATTTTTCCCAAGTCAAATACTGCAGATATAAATTTGTCAAGAAGATTGATTCTTCTGGAAACAACTAGTTAGTAACTGATTTTAGCATGTGCACTTGTAACTGTCAGCTTTAATTTGTGTTGATTGCAAAATGGTGGGGTCAAAACATCCGACACCAGATTTCCACCTCACAATTTATACACAAACAAATTCCACATGGATTAGAAATTATACAATAAGCAATAACAAAGGAAAACATAGCTGACTATATATGGAGAGAAGAAAGCTTTTCTATGCATAACTCAAAAACCTGAAGCCATAAGGGAAGTTTGCCTCCTTTTCCCATCCCAGATGAGCTATAACACTAGCATCTTTCAAATGTTCCATGGAGGCTGACCTGGGGTCTAAGAGTCAGGGTTTCTTGTTATGGGAGGAGGTGGGAGTGAGGGGCTGATTAATAACAGATGTAGGTGGGGGACAATGGATATTCAAAGGGTCTGTGGAAAATATACACGGGATTGGAGTTTTAATATTATTTTCAAATGTTGCTCATCATTCCAAATGTAATACATCATCACAATTAAAGCAATCCAATAAGTTTAGTGTAAAGTAAAAGTACCCTTTACCTCTAAACCTACTTATAGAGATACCTACTGTTGATAATTCAATGAGAAGCATTACAGGTCTTTTTTTTCAATTTGTCCGGCTTTTTACTTACTGTCCTTGGAAACCAGAAGTCCATGTTTGTTTGTTTTTTAACGCAAATTCAACATTCTCAGATACTCTCTATCTCTCACACACATATAGTTTTTTGATGAAATTGTAATATACAAAGTTGATCTCTCTGGTTTCATGGGTTTAAATACTATTTGTACACATCTGGGCACACTTCAAGAAGAGATGGAAGAAAGGAAAGAGTTGAGACGCTCATCAGTAAGTAGTGATTATTACCAAACTGGTACTTTAAAAATCTTTTCCCTTTTTTTTTTTTAATCTTTTTGTCTCTTTGATATAAAAGAAATACACATTCCCCTTAAGAAACACAGAAAAGCACAAGAAAGAAAGTCACCCATAATCCACTATATAGTGCCAACTGCTGTATCTTTTCATGAAGAAAGATTCGGTTTCATAGACCTTGAACAGCTGTTTGGCCCACAATCTTGCGAAGCCAGAGTTCAAAAAGAAGGTCCCAGCACCATAAGATAAAGTGGAGTAGGTAGGAAGTTACAGACCACACACCCAGTACCCCCTGACAAACAGGATGAGGAGGAAACAAAAACATGGTCAGTGACTTTGTTTGAAGAAGACGACGCGATTCACACTAAGAAAGACAGAGCGTGGGGAAACAGACACCAGTTATGGGATGAGCAGATCCATCTCCGTTGGCTCAGATAAGCTTCCCACCTTGAGCTGTGAACCCAAGGCTGTGGGTTAGCAGAGGGCATCTGCAAAGTGAGAACGCCACAATAAGCAGCTTTATTCTCAGATTCCTCCCTCCCCAACTTTTCCTCACAGATTTCCACTTAAATTGAACAGACACCCTTGGGACATTTCAAACCTGAAGTATTTGTTTAAAGGTCACATAGGCATTGACTGTGGAGAGAGTACAGAAAGGACGCCTTAGCTAGAACTTCAAAAACTGATTCCATTTTAAGCTAGAAAGGAAGGGAGGTGTCTCAAATGGTACCACGGACAAGGTTTTCAGATAAAGAGGATGAAAATACTGGAGTTGTGGAGAACTTCTCACCCAGCTAAACTTATCCTCGGACTTCAGAAAGGATCAGAAAGGTGCAGTGAGCACCCACTCTGTGGTTCTGCAAAAAAGCTGAAGGCAGGGATCAAAATTCTTCTGTAAAGGGCCAGATAGTAGATATGTTAGGCTTTTGGGGCCATCTGCGTCTCTGAAGCGACTGCTCAGCCCTGCAGCTCGCGTGAAAAGCAGCCATGGACGATACGTGAGCGAGCGGTGTGGCAGGGTGCCAATCCAATGTACTTCCAGACGTGAACATTTGAATTTCATAGAGTGATCTTCTGTCACCAAGTATTTGATTTTTTTCCCAATCATTTAAAAATGTAAAAACTCTTCTTAGCTTTGTTAGTCGTACAAAAATAGGTGGCTGGGGGCTTCCTAGGTGGCACAGTGGTCGAGAATCTGCCTGCCAATGCAGGGGACACGGGTTCGATCCCTGGGCCAGGAAGATCCCACATGCCGTGGAGCAGCTAAGCCTGTGCGCCACAACTATTGAATCTGCGCTTTAGAGGCCATGAGCCACAACTATTGAGCCCATGTGCCGCAACTACGGAAGCCCACGTGCCTAGAGCCTGTGCTCCACAACAAGAGAAGCCACGGCAACGAGGAGCCCACACACCACGAGGAAGAGTAGCCCCTGCTCACCGCAACTAAAGAAAGCCCACATACAGCAATGAAGACCCAATGCAGCCAATAAATAAATAAATAATAAATTAATTTAAAAACAAAACAAAACAGGTGGCTGGCTGGATCCGGTTCCTGGGCTGGCCCGTCATTTCCTGACCTTTGGCCTAAAAGGAGAGTTTCTGCCCCGAGTTTATGTTCTAACAACATAGATAAGAGCAGACTGGAGAATCAGGAGGCGTTTTTTTTTTTTTTTTTTTGGCTGTGCTGCCCAGCATGTGAGATCACGGATCCCTGACCAGAGATCGAACCCACGCCCCCTGCATTGGAGGGTGGATTGTTAACCACTGGACTGCCAGGGAAGTCCCAGGATGCATTTCAAATGGAGAGGATTTCTGCTTAGATGGGGGGAGTCCAGGTGGTGGAAGAACTTTTGGTGGCCAGCAAAGCAGTGGGGGTTAGGGTAGGGTGTGGGGCAAAGGGTACAGGAGCACAGGAAGACTTCCCAAAAGGGTTGGTACCCGAAGTGTATCTCCATGGAGCTGGCCTGTAGCATCAGGGGAGAGAGGGGTGAGAAAATGCCTCCCTATCCAATTATGCATGCTCTACTTTCCCAGTGAATCAGGCCAGTGAAAAGATTAGCAGCAGCAAAGTCAAATTTAATTCAAAAGACTTTTTTTTTTTTTTTGCATAAAGATGAGGCCCTACTTTGTACAGAAACAAAAACTAACAGTTCTCAGATCACCTCCACTTCGGTCAGTCTTTGTTTACCTGTGTGCACCAGGCTCTTATGCAAATTCCAGCAGCCACTTCAAAATAAGCCTGAGCGAGGCATTGATGGATTTATTTCTCATTTGCTGCAGGCACAGACCACTTCTATTGAAGAGAGAAAAATACCAGCCCCTCCACAGGCGCTTGCCCAGGAGTCCCGGGCCTGCCTGGCAACGAGCCTCTTTGCTCCCTCTCCAGCTCGGGCCTGCCGTTACCTTGCCATTGAATAGTCTGGTGGAAGAGTTCAGTGCAGGGTTTGCACTTTCCCAGCCATTAGCCAGCTGCCAACTCATTTCATTATCTTAGGAGTGTTTTGTACATCAAAGCGTGCCCCAAACAGTGTGATCAAGTGGAAGTAACAGCGCCTGGTCAACATGATAACTTGCAGCATTTTTTTTTCATGGATATAATGCCATCTGGCACCCAGGAACAGCAAAGGCCAGTCATGGAAAAAACCCTGCTGCCCTGTTTTGCTTATTGGTGTAACAGTTAATCTTGATAAAGGCCAAGGCCTCAGAGCAACTGCCGGGTTGCTATCTTGCATATCTATTGTCTTACACAGGGCAGGTCGCCCTGAACCTGCAAAATCAGACGTTGCATGTGAGATTGCCTGGGGGGGAATATATCCAGGAGAGCTGGGAAAGGGGGCATTATTGGTCTCTTTGTTTGTTTAGTACTCGCCTGTGCACGCACGCATACACACACACACACATACATACACACACACACACACACACACACACGGAGGGCACAAGGATTTAAAGACCTCTCCTTTCCAAGCTACAAGATTGTCTGGAAAACATCAAGTACCTGGCCTTAAAATTCCCTCACTAGACTCTCTTCTAAGAGCTTAATATCTTCTACACCTACCCTGCTTTCAATAATTTTGAGAAATCCCTCCCGCCTTGGATTTTAGATCATAGAGCACCAACCCTCTCGCAAATCAAAGACTCCTAAACTGATTTCTGGTAACAAACTTTTCCATGAGGCTTCCATTGTTCTCTTAAAATTAAGAAAAAAAAAAACAGATTTCTGAAGTGACAGCTCAGAGAGGTTCTGAATAACACTCAACTGTAGCACACACAAAATCCTGCCTTCTCGGAAGTTGATTTTCAATTGACAAATTAGGAAAGAAAAGACCATGAGTATCTCATTGCTTTTATTTTGACATCAATCTTCGAAACATAGAAGAACAAGACACAAAATGGACAATCTCCTTCTCTGCTGAAATGAGGACAAATGATCAGGTTTATGGTATTTTTTTTCCCACAGTCTCAAATGCGGTTGGCTCAATGTACTGAGACTGTTTATAAACTCTTCAATGATTTTTCCACTCATTACACAAACCACTCCTTCTTCCTATCTCCCCTACTAACAAACCCCTCCCTGCTTCCATCTCTGCAGGAGAGAAAGCCTGAAATTTCAAGCAGGAATTTTCCTTCTCTGGGTTAAGTTCGCATAGAGGGATGATTTTGCAATCGCCACATAAGCAATTATGTAAGCTTTCCCAAAGCATGGAAAACTGCTAGGGCAATTGTTGCCTACACACAGTGGTAAGAATCTAGGTGATTTTAAAAATAAGGAGATGTCACTCAATAACCAACCTGTGGTTTGAAATTTTCTCGGAAAATCCAACTTAATCTACCTTCTCCCATTGTGCTTCCCTTCACTGCCATAAATTGTAGTTGAATTATAACACACTTGAGGGACCAGGTTGCTATTTTAGGCTGGCAGGGAAACAGCTCAGAGAAATGAAACCCCTAGTAACCAGCGTTAGGAACAAAGTTCTCTGACCTTCAATATCCTCAATACAAAGACTGTTTTCCTCACTTCTATTCTTACCCTAAGCATCAATGGGAAAGAAACAAAATGAGCCAGAAAGGAGAGTATGAAATCTTTGGCAAAGTGAGAAAAAAAGAGTACATGATATCCAGGTTTCCAAAACACGGTGGTCAGGTACCACAATTTGAACTATTCATTTATAATATATGCTTTATACTTCACATTTTTAAAAATGCTGTGAATCCCTTGCTCTAGAAACAAACATTTGTGGGAAGAAACTTTCAAAACCATCTTTTATAGATGAAGAAACATTATAGCAACCGTCAAAGTAACTTAGTTAATGGCAGAGCTTAAACAGAATCCAGGACTTGTAACTACTAATGTACTGCTTTTGCCACAGCATGCACGCACTCATGCATTCATACATTCAACGAGCATCGTCTGACTGCCTACCGTGTACCAGACATAATGGCATATACTGAGGATGCATTTTAGAAGAGTGAATAAGAAGAGATTCCTGCTCTCAAGAAACTCATAATCTAATAGTGGAGACGGGCATATAAACTAAAAATTGCAACAGAGGGTGGCAGGTACTAAAATAGAGGGGATGGTACAGTGGTGGCAAAAAGAATAAATAGGTCAGTTATATCAGAAAAGGCCTTCACGATTATGGTGGCATTGATGTTAGAATAGTGACCTGCTATTTTGTTGAAGAAGTCAAATAAGCTTTTGTCCTCAACTTATCCTAGAAAGAGAATCTATTACTTGTGGCATGTCTTAAATTCCACTTTAGGTAAAACTTAATCTGTCTTGTGCTTCCTCTGATTATTCTGGATTTGTTGGTGCATAATTTTAAAGAAGTGGGGCTCTGTGGTTTCCCACTCAGATTGTTCTAAAGTGACTTACACTGCAGGATTTGGCCCACATGCTAGCAGCTGGAATTTGGGAAGGAGTGGGCAAAAGGAGGCTAGTTCAGATGAGAAAATCACACATAATTTCTTTCCTCTCATTTTGTAAAAATCTTAGACTCACAGGTGTTAGGGATTAAAAAGAACTTTAAGCAAATCCCTCCTTCTGCAACAGTTTTTCTTCTCCTCCTCCTCTTCCCCCTCCTCCCCCTCCGTCCCCTCCTTCCCCTCCCCCTCCCCCCTCCTTCTTCTTCTTCTTAAAATTTCTGAATCTAAGTCCAAAATTTTAATTTCTAAATTGACAATTCCATCATAATTTCCTTGCAGAATTAATTACAATCTTAAGGGTATACCCATTAATATCTTCCTGATAGTATTTTGAGAGTCTCAAATGTTCATTATTCTATTTTTTCCCATAACCTAGTAAATGTTCTAAGTGGAAAGTTAGTGACTATCTTGAGTAGGTACCCGAGAAACTGATTTTGTGCAAATGTAGTGGGGGGGGGGAATGATATTATATTATAGTGCTTACTTTGAATCTGTCTTGATAGGCAGATACAAAGACAAACTCTCCATCCGCTTGAAACACAGTGTATCTTCCAGAATCTCTAATTCAGCACCTACCAGTCCTAGGTAAAACCAGCAAGATAGAATAATATTCTTATATGATAGGATTGTCTTTATTTTTTCTCTGTAAATGAGTTTTAAAAAGAAAAACAGGGACTTCTCTGGTGGTCCAGTGGTTAAGAATCCGCCTTCCAATGCAGGGGATATGGATTCCATCGCTGGTCAGGGAACTAAGATCCTACATGCCACAGAGCCACTAAGCCCAAGTGCCACAACTACTGAGTTTGTGCACGACAACGAGTGAGAAGTGCGTGTGCTGCAATGAGGAGCCCACGTACCACAGCAGAGGATCCCGCAAGCTGCAACTAAGACCTGGCGCAGCCAAAAAGAAAAAGGAAAATAAAAAAAGAAAAACAAAACTCAAACTGCAGTTAGGGATAATAATTTCCTAAAGATCTTCCCTTACCCCATTTGCCTCTTCTCTCTTCTCCTTCTCCCTCTGTCTCTGTCTCTGTCTCTCTCCCTCTCCCCCCTTTCCTCTCTGTTTTTGTCTGTCTCTCTCTGTAGCCTATAGCATAAAATTAGAGAAAAGATGAGCATGTAAGGAAAATAAGAGGCAGATGAGGCCTACTGCGCAAAGAAAATAACATAACCTACCGTTACCATTGGTTCAGTGTTTTCATTGGCTTATACATAACAATAGTATCTGCCTCAAAGTGAGGATTAAATATGCTAATGAAATTAAAAGATTCTACAATAGTTCCTGACACCTAAAATGCTGTCAATGTTAGATGGCATTATTATTACTCATGCTATTATTTTCATCACTGTTATTATAACTTGTGTAACTATATACTGAACAGTTCAGCAAGTATGGTGCACATTGAATCGGTCAGAGTATCACTAGTTTAAGAAAGAGTAATTCTGCTATATTTATATATATATATTTACATATATATATTCTTTTTTAGGTTTGTTTCCCTTATAGGTTACTACAAAATATTGAGTATAGTTCCCTGTGCTATATAGTAGGTCCTTGTTGGTTATCTATTTTATATATATGTATAACTGAATCACTGTGCTGTACACTTGAAACTAACAACATTGTAAATCAACTATACTTTAATTTAAAAAAAAGATGAAAAATCAAAAAAGGTTGATCCAATGTAATACTTTTTCACCTTGAAAATCCAAACCCAAAGTCCTATAGCTTCTCTTGTAATCAGTGTGAAAATAAAACAAATCCAGAGGGGAGAAAGAAAGAAAGAGAGTAATTCTATTTCTAAGCCCTAAATTCCTATCAGTACTTGACTATTTAGGGAACATGCATACTGAATTTCTTCCAAAAACTGAAAAGTACAACTGTACCTTAAGTATAACTTTATTTGAAGGTTTGCTCTAAAAGAGTAGCCTTTAAAATAATTCTGAATAATTCTAAATTTTGTGGAACAGCAGTCACAATCCCTCTGGCCTGCTGCTCCAGCCTTCGCAAATGCCACTTCCTATTCTGTCCATCTGATGTTCCCCACACCACGGGCTGTTAGCTACTCCCCAGCACTGCCAGTACTTCCATTTCCTCTATATGCATACATGTCTTTATGCCTAGAATCCCCTCTCCAGATTCTCCTTCCAAATCCATTGGGAAGCCTTCTTCTCCTTACCCAGCCAGAAAATATCCCTCTCCTCTGCTTTCAAAGCTCATTCTTCATCCTACATCCTTCCTCCTATTAGCCATATTCCACTGCATGGAAATCCTTTATTCATGGAAATTCTTAACTCACAGGTCTGTGAGCTCCTTTAGGGGTACAGCCTGTGTCTTACTGGAGAATGTTCTCAGTGCCAACCAGAGGGCCCACACATAGGAACAAACTCCTTCGCTGTTTACCAGATTTCAGCAAATATATTCCAAGCAGGAAAGATCAGACATATTACTAAGCTCCTACTTCAGAGTTCAGGAAAGAGCAAGGCCACAAAAAAAGATTGTTCAGTTGGTTTCCTTAGACTTACTGAATCAGTATTTAATTTAGATACCAAAACAATGTCCTATGTAAAAGGCATCATTGTAATAACAATGAAACATAACAGCCATTTGTTGAGCATTTACTATGCTCCAGTCATTGTTTTCATATTTCATGAATATTAACTCATTTAATTCTTCGAACAAGTCTAGTAGTTATATTTTCCCATTATTCCCATTTTATAGATTTAAAAAACAGAGGTGCAGAGAGGCTAAGAGTCTTTGCCCATGATCATACAGCTAGGAAGAACTGGATGCAGAATGTGAGGGCAGAATTTGAACCCAGGCAATTCTGCAGAGCCAGAGTTCTTAACCGCCTCCACTGTACTATTTGAGGGTAATTAAGGAGACTTTAACACTTACAATAGGTAATAAATAGGCTTATTCCAGTAATCCAAAAGCTGTTAATGAAGTTGATCATGACAGGTTTAAATTTTTTATTTTTTAATACCACTAACTGCAGATATACCAGCTTCTCATTGATTAAAGTCTTGACCAAATCTGTGACATATAATGTCCATTGAAAGTATTTGCAGGCTTTCTCTAATCTGATCCCATCTTTCCAAGTCTATGTTATCTCCCACTAGTTTCTAGCACACATGCTCCACATTCACCAGCCCATTTACCCCATTTTGCCCACTGTCTTCAGAGAGAGGTAGGCTCCTTCAGAAACATTGCTTTCACTGAATGCCTGGTCTTTCTCCTCCTCCCCCTCAACAACTTTTTCTTCTCCATTTTTCATTAGTCTACTTTTAATAATATAGTGATAATAGCTTTCTTTTGGGTAATTTTTGCATGATAATCTTTTTGGTTTTGGTTTTCATCTTTTTGACTTCAGTCTCTTCTGTGTATTTTAAATGTTTAATAAAAAAATATATAGTTGGTTCTTTTTCTTTTTTAATCTAGTCTGACAATATTGGACTTTTAATTGGCATATATAGTCCATTTACATTTAATGTAATTATTGATATGATTTTTTTTTTTTGCTCTTCGCTTTTTTAAAATATTTATTTATTTATTTACTTATTGGCTGCATTGGGTCTTCATTGCTGCACATGGGCTTTCTCTAGTTGTGGAGAGTGGAGGCTACTCTTCCTTGTGGACTCAGGCTTCTCACTGCAGTGGCTTCTCTTGTTGCAGAGTATGGGCTCTAGGCTCATGGGCTTCAGTAGTTGTGGTGCGTGGGCTCATTAGTTGTGGCTCTCTGGCTTAGTTGCTCTGCAGCATGTGGGATCTCCCCAGACCAGGGATCGAATCTGTGTCCCCTTCATCGGCAGGTGGATTCACAACCACTGCACCACCAGGGAAGTCCCTGCTATTTGCTTTCTATCTGTATTACTGTTCTGTGTTCTATTCTTCTTCTTTTTTTTTTTATAACTCCATTTCCTCCATTAACTTGGTAGCTATACATTATCTTACTATTATTTTTTAACCTAGAGATTACAACACACAAAGATGACATATTGTAGTCTAAGATAAATGAGTATATTTACTGCTTCCCAGACAATGCAAAAACCTGAGAACCCTTTAACTCTTTTTATCTTCTCTTAACACATGTTATTTGTGATACACTTAGCCCTACAAGATATTATTATCATAGCCTCACAACAACATTAAATATTTATCTTTTTTGAGGCTCTTAAATCTGTCCTATATCTTTGAGTTTCCAAAATTCTTTCAGAATAGAACATGTTAGTACTTCCTCTTTTATGGGTCTGTGGGTGGAATTTCCCTCAGTGTTTATCAAAGGATGCCTTAGTTCATGCTCATTTTTGAAGGATGAGCTTTCAGCTTATAGAAACTCTTTTGCAGGAGTTTTCCCATCATTTTATTTTTATTTTTATTTTTTTGGCTGCACCATGCAGCATGCAGGATCTTAGTTCCAACCAGGGCTTGAACCCATGGCTCCTGCAGTGGAAGCACACAGCCCTAACCACTGGACCACCAGGGAATTCCCTCCTTTTGGGAGTTTTTACATATAGGTTAGAACTTTCCACTAGTTACCCTATGTTTCATATATATATATATATATATATATATATATATATTTATTTATTTATTTATTGGCTGCATTGGGTCTTTGTTGCTGCACAAGGGCATTCTCTACTTGCGGTGAATGGGGGCTACTCATTGTTGCAGTGTGTGGGCTTCTCATTGCAGTGGCTTCTCTTGTTGCAGGGTGTGGGCTCTAGGTGTGCAGGCTTCAGTAGTTGCGGCACACGGGCTCAATAGTTGTGGCTCATGGGCTCTAGAGTGCAGGCTCAGTAGTTGTGACGCAAGGGCTTAGTTGCTCCAAGGCATGTGGAATCTTCCCGGCCTAGGGATCAAACCTGTGTCCCCAGCATTGGCAGGCAGATTCTTAACCAGTGCACCACCAGGGAAGTCCACCTTATGTTTCTTATGTTGTTTTGTGTGTGTGTGTGTGTGTGTTAATCTTTTCATCTTTATGTGCTTCATTCTGTAGTTCCCTAATTCTCTCTTCTATGTGTCTAGCTTCATGTTAAACCTAGTCATTGAATTCCTGATTTCAGTTATATTTTTCCTGTTCTAGAATTTCCATTTTATATCTTTTTATAATTTACTGTTATCTGTTGAAATTATCAATCTCGTGTTTTATTATCTCAGATATATTAACTATATTTACTTTAAAATCCATTGTATGAAAACTCCAATTTTAAGATACCTGATATGTTCCTTACACCAACTGCTATGTCTTTTGATTTTCCATTAAACTGTCTTGATTCCTTGTATGTCTGGTTTTTTGTTGTTGTTGTTGTTGTTTTAATTAATTAATTTATTTATTTTATTGGCTGTGTTGGATCTTTTTTTTTTTTTCTGAGCATAGGCTTTCTTTAGTTGCAGTGAGTGGGGGCTACTTTTCGTTGTGGTGTGTGGGCTACTCATTGCTGTGGCTTCTCTTGTTGCAAAGCATAGGCTCTAGGCGCGTGGGCTGCAGTAGTTGCAGCACATGGGCTCAACAGCTGTGGCTCATGGGCTCTAAAGCACAGGCTCAATAGTTGTGGTGCACGGGCTTAGTTGCTCTGCGGCACGTGGGATCTTCCTGGAGCAGGGATCGAACCTGTGTCCCCTGCATTGGCAGGAGGCTTCTTAACCACTGCACCACCTAGGAAGCCCCGTCTGGTTATTTTTGACTGAGTGTCAGATATTGCATGTGAAAAGTGGTAAGAGGTAATTTGAGACTAGAATGTTACCTTCCTTCAGAGATTTTGTTTGCTTCTGACAAGTGGCTAGGGACACTGGCAATCATGAATTATGCTGATTAAATCATAAAATGACAAAATCAGTCCCTTCTGGGAAAGACCTATTTCAGGACCATCCTCATTCATGGAATGTAGCTCTTTAGTTTGGAGTCCCATCCTAAAACCTGTGAGTTTACTAGTGCTTCCCTCCTTGGCAGCATTAAACTTCTTTTCCTCCCCTAGACCTAAGGGTCTTTAAAGGTTCAGCTCACCTTATCAGCCTCCCACTTAACTTCCAAAATTGGCAGATGCCTCTAGGGGTAAAGCAGTCCCAAATGCAAAGCTCAGTTCTCTTTTCTTTTCTTTCCTTCTTTCTTTTCTTTTCTTTCTTTTTTTTTTTCCTTCTTTTCTTTGACTTATTAGCTCACTGGTGATTTAAATGGTTTTTTTCTCTTAAAGTTTTGTCCAGATTTTATAGTTTTCTTAGCTAGAAGGAAAGGATTGTTTGCTAATGTATTTGTTTTCATATACAAAAATTAAAAATTAAATATGACTATATAGTCATATTTCTTGATTGGTTTCCCATCATTCATAGAAAGGCCTACCCTACTTCAATTTACAGTTAAATTCCATCTGGTACTGATTTTAGTATTAGCTGTGAGATAAGGATTTGGATCTATATTTTTCTTAAATAACTAATTATTGTCTAATGATATATTGAATAATTCATATACTCTCTTGGATTTACACACACACTCCGTTAATGTGTTAACGTGCTAAGCCACCTTTATATTACTTTAGTCTTTTTCTGGATTTTTCTGTTGTGTTTAACTATTTTCTCCATTTGTTTCTGCACCAGCACTCCACTGTTTTTAATTACTATAGCTTTATACTATGTCTGTATATTGGTGAGAAAAGGCTTTCTTCTTCCTCAAAGGCCCATTACACCTGGATTGGGTTTTTGGTTTTTTGGGGTTTTTTTTGTTTTTTTTTTTAGAAAGTTTCTGGCTAGTATAGCATAATTCATTTTATCAGGTGCACTTTTAAATTTTTTGTCTCAACTGCCAAACCTCTCTCCCCAAACACACACCCCAAAGAGAGTATTTTAAAGACGACAGACACCTTTAAAAAATTAAGTTTTTCTAGCTAGAAACATCTTAAATCTCAAAGGTCATATGTTTTCATATAAATACTGCATGTTTCTTAATAAATGTATTCCAATAATTTTACACTTTTAATAAATGAAATATTTTCTTCAATTATATTTTCTAATTGGTTATTCTTTGTGATAGGGAAACTATTGAGTTTTTCCTTACAAATATTAATATTGCAACAACAGTCTTACTCATTATTTCTAGCTATTTCTTGTATGTTTTATCAGTTGATTCATTTGGCTTCTGAAGATACAGAATTATATTGTTACCCAACAGTGAGAATTGTGCTAACTTCTTTACAATACTCCATTCTCTTCAATAATAGCATATTAGCTTGGGTGAAAATTAATCTCAAATTTCAGTTTTAGGCTTGAGACTTAATTCACCCAAACTAACCATTTGTCATAATACCAATCTCCTGACCAAAGTGACTGGTTCAAGGATGAGTAATACAGGCCCAGACTCAATGGGGCATGGCACACCATTGGTCACAATGATTTTTTTTTTTTTTTTTAGGGTTTGACACGTGATTAAAGAGTTTTCAAGGTTTTCAGAAGAGTTTTCTTGTTCTCTGGACTGGGAGGTATAAACACATGGGAGGCCTGGGACTTCTCTGGCCATTTTGCTCCCATAAGCAAAGCAGTCCAATACACAAAGGCACACAGAGCTGAAAGAACTGAGAGAAATCAAGCAGCAAAACCGAAATGAGCCATGCAAGAAACCTATCCTGCAACTTTATAAGAGCAAATATATCCTCCTCTACTTTTTGAAACCAGTGCACATAATTTGCAACCCAAATTACCCTAACAGATATACCAGCCCAATGTGGTATTCAAGAAACACGCCTAAAACAGAATAAAGAAAGCTTGAAAATAAATGCATGTGGAAAATTACACCAGGCAAATGTAGGCAAACAGAAACCAGAAATGGCAGAATCAAGATAAGAAGAATTCAAGATCAAGACCATTAAACAGGGGAAAGAGGCATATTATGACATCCACAAGTACAATTAATGAATTCCTGCACACCAAAAACTACGGCAGCAAAATACATACAGCAAAACTCTGACAAAGACAGGTATAGCCATCATAAAAATCACAGCCATAGTGGGGCATGCTTTTGCATGAGAATTTGATGTATCAAGCAGATACAAATAAGCAAGGATATGGTGATATAAATAATACAAAAAAGACAATGTAAGGGACTTCCCTGGTGGTCCAGTGGTTAAGAATCTGCCTTTCAATGCAGGGGACACGGGTTCAATCCCTGGTCAGGGAACTAAGATCCCAGGGCACCTTAGGTGGCATGCTGCAGCTACTGAGCCCACGCACTCTGGAGCCTGGGTGCCGCAACGAAAGATCCCGTGCTGCAACGAAGATCCCGTGTGCCACAACTAAGATCTGACTCAGCCAAATAAGTAAATTAAAAAAAAAAAAGACAACATAAAACAAAAATAACATTTTCCCTCTCTTCTTCACCAAAGAAAAAATTAGAATATCATGAACAATCTACCACTAGAAAGAGTCTAGGCCCAGTTCATTTTACTGCAGAGTTTAATGTGCAAAATAACAAATTAAAGTTCAGATTGCACTCCTTACTAATCTCAACTCTCACTATACAATTTTGGAGCTGAATATATTCAGAAAATTTGAACAAATTCTTTGCTTTCTCAATCTTAAGAACAGATTATTTGGCTTTCTCACCCAAATCTTAGAAACCAAATCTGATCAAGTATTGTGGTATTTTTCCTCGCCTATATGGAAAGCCTTAACATCATTAAAATGTGAATCCTTCCAAAAAGAACATAAAATTCATGCAACTACAATTAGAACTTCTAAAGGTTTTCTTCAAACCTTGTTGTATACATTAAATATTTTATAATATAAAAATTTTAAGATATCATAGAAGAAATCCTGAATAAAGGAATTTCTGAATATGAATTTTGAAAATGTTCAGTGAGTTCCAGAGATAATTTAATAGAACTTATACTCCCATCTATAAAGTATAAGGGTGCTGTTCTACCACATCTTCATCAGCACAAAACAAAGAGCTATCAATAATAACACAGTGAATAATCATCCTCCCGCCACCTTACCTGGAAAAAACAAAACAAAACAAAACACAACCAATGCCATCAAAGCTCACTGCGTATACATTTCAGATTCCATTCCCCAATCCCCTGAGGTAGTCACTCTTTCAAATTAGGAGTTTATCATCCTCATCTATTGCTTTATATTCTCACAATGTGTTATCCACATAGAACTGTTTATATGTTTTTAAGTTCAAATAAATGATAAAACCCTGCATGCGTTCCTCTGCCATTGCTCTGTTTTGTTTTGGAAAACAGTACGTTTATAAGTTGTTGATGCATTATTTAGCTCCAGCTCACTCTAGTTTTTCATCATCCAGTGCTCAAATCATCCTTGTGTTGGGTTTTCACATCTATGAGCTCCTAGTTAATTTCTTTCATTGCCTTCTCTGATCCCACTGCCTTCTGTGTGGTTCTTCTCGTGCTTACCCTCCATTTCTCTGATCTTTTTTCAGTGTTGATTCTGCTCCTTTCTGCTTTTAAAGCCATTTTCATTTCAAAACTGATCATATTCTCCCCTTCACTTCTTTTCTGAGCATGCCAGCTCGCCTTTCCATTCACCAGGACTTAAATTCCTTTGAGAGGATGGAGGAAATTTAGTCTATTGTTTTTAATTTCCTGAAGTAATTATTATTCTAACGCGTATTATGTGCCACCTTTCTTTTACATATCACATTCCTTTTTCATTATTTTTTTTTATGATCTGTAAGGAAATCCCATTTTTCCTGCTACTTATTCAACTTTTATTGGGCACAATTTCACCTGGTCCTGAAACTGCGCAATAGCTTTGGAGGATTACCATCATATCCGTTCAGTGTTTACCTGGTCCCTTTGAATTGTCCATTAGGGCTCAGGCTGGAAATCTGAACATTTGAGAGAATGTAATGTGTATTTTTTCAGTCATTCAGAAAACTGAGGAGGGAAGAAAGCCCAAATACGGTTCTGTTGTCTGCAGGTACGTTTCCAACAAATGTCTTGATCCTCACCCCAGCCAATCCCATCAGGAAAAATACCTCGTAAGTTCTTGTCATTCTCTCCTTTCTTGGTGAAAAGTGAACTCTACAGGAAACTAGGTCAGTGTGAGAGTTCTTGGCGCAAAGGTTCTTACCTATCTCTGTCTGGTCAGCTTTCCTCTGTAGATGCTTGACTCTCAGGTATTCCCCTCCCCAGTTCCCTTGACTCTCCTCTAGGTTGCCTCCTTTTAAGAGCAGGGTAGAGAACAGGCTCCCTGGTCACGAGGTCTCTCTTCCCCTCCAGCTCCCTTCCTCCTTTGTGGTGTGGAACTATGTTCAGAGGAGGGATCTATTCCTCCTGTTCGCATCTTTCTGGAATTGCTAGGCCTTTAAAAAACCCTTATAATTTATTTCCCTAGACCGTCACCATCTGAAATGGGACTAGATCTTTGTTAACTCTGCGTCTTTGCTGAGATTGTCTTTAATTGGCTGGTCCTCAGTCTGCGGAGTGAGGCTGTGGCTGTTCCACCGTTGATGAAGCATTGATACAACCATGACGTTTTCACAGGGCATAAGGGAACTGTGTGCTCTAATGCGGTTGGGAATCACTCGGGTGTCTTGTTAAAATTGCAGGGCAGGACCTGAGAATCGGTATTCCTCATGAACTCCCAGAAGATGTTGATGCTCCTCGCAGCAAACCACACTTTGATTAGAAAGGCTGTGTATTAGCCAGCATCCTCCAGAGGAAAGAACCAACAGGAATATATATGTCTAGAAAAGGATTTGTTATGAGGAACCGGCTCACGCAATTACGGGGGCTGAGAAGTCCCATATCTGCTATCTGAAAGCTGGAGACTCAAGAAAGCCTGTGGCGTAATTCAAAGGCTTGAGCATCCTCAAGAGCAGGAGAAGACTGATGTCTCAGTTCAGTCAACAGAACAAGGACCCAAACTTCCTCAGCCTTTCTGTTCAATTCCTGGTCCTCAATGGACTGGATGATGTCCATCCACGTTGAAGAGGGCCATCTGCGTTGTTCAGTCCACCTATTCAAATACACTCTCTTCCAGAATCACCCTCATGGACACACCTGAAAATAATGTTTAACCAGATATCTGGGCATCCCGTGGCCCAGTTAAGGTGACACATAAAATAGACCATCACAGGTTGGCATCGTGCAGCAGACAAAGCAAGAAGATGCTGCATGGCTGGCCAGAAATCTTAAATAATAGGTAATATTTATTAAAATGTGACTACATCCTAACCACAGTGATAAATGCTCCCCATGGATTTTCTCATTTAACTCTGACAATAACCCTGTGAGGTAGGTACTACATTATGTCCATTGTATAGAAAAGGAAATTGAGGCATAGACAGATTGGGTAACTAGTTTGAAATTAAACATCTAGTTAGTGGTAGAATTGAGCAACCTGACTTTAGAGCCTCAACCTGAAACACCATCTCCTGGTGCAATCCTGAAGCCATCTCTTACACTGCTATTCTGTAGAAAGCAAGGGTCCCATCGTGCATTTATAACAACTAGGTTTTTTACTTAATGAAATTGAAGACATGTTGGGGAAGATGACCTGAGAGTGTCCTCTGGAAGGTGAAACAGCATGGGTGCTGCCTACAGGGTCCAGGTAGAGAAACAAATGGAGCTTCACTGAGGAAAGAAAAGCAATAAGTACCAAAAACAACGACGAGAGGAAAAAACTTAGGGAAATCAGTGAGAAAAGAAAAAGCAGAACTTGGCATCCTTATACTTCAATTCAGAGAAGGGAGAACTACCACCTGGCAGAATCTTGAAATAAAATTTCCTTAGAAAGCCCCAGAAAAGTTGTGTGTCTGTTACAAGTTCAAAGGATAAGGGGAACTTACGTATGCTTTCCTCATATTTCCGTGGGCAAAGTACTACTCCTTCAAGATTCAGACCCCAGTGAAGCTTTCCAACCAACCCCCAGCCTCCACCACAGTTAGGGTTTCTTCTTCGATGTTCCAAAGGCCTTTGTGCATAACTCAGAGTGCAAAATGTACTTGCATTCATTCATTTATTTACATTTCTCCCTCACTAGACTGTGCTTTTTTTTTAGGACAAGGTCTTAGTTTATACACATACCTTGAGCTCTAGGTACACTGGAATACTCTGTTCACTGAACTTAAGCCTTCAGCCTTGACATCGTTCCCTTTTCACTATCAGCTTCCCTTGACCCATCACAGACTCCTTTAAATGTCACTTTCCTTATGAAGCCTTCCATAAATTAAGCATTTCAGTCTGTACCTTTATCATGACACAAAATATTCTGTCTTAATAGAGACACAGATGTAGAGAACAAACGTGTGGACACCAAGGGGGGAAAAGCTGGGGTGGGGGGGAGGTTGGGGCGGGATGAATTGGGAGATTGGGATTGCCATATATACATTACTAATAAGAAAAAAATATCAAATTGCACATTTTAAATAGATGCTGTTTATTGTATGTCAATTTTATCTCAATAAAAGTTCTTAAAAAAAAGAATGCAAAAAACAAAGCAAAATATTCTGTCTTACTATTAGATTTTGTCAATCCCCTTTCTGCGTTCGATTGTAAATTCCTAGCGGTGATGACTGTGTGGTCATGACCTTTGAATTCTCTTTGGAGCCGAGCCAAATCCTGCACATCAGTTAATGCTCATACAATCAGGTATTAAACACATATTTTAAAAGAAAGGAAAGGAAAGGAAAAGAGGTTTAGATACAGTGAGTGTGCTTGGACTGGCTAAAGTGGACTCAACAACAGCTTGAAACAAAGTTTAAAAACCTCAAAGTCCTTTCCCAAAAGACCTTCCAGATCCTTTCATATATAGAAACTTTGAGATCCTGACTTCTTTTGCTACTGAACTCAAGAATGAGCCTTTTTTTTCTTTTTTTTCTTATTCTTTGGAAAGTTCTCATGGAGGTGTTTTTGGTACAGAAGAAGGAGGACACCAGGAGCTAGATTTACATTTTAATAAAATCAAAATTAAAAACAATCATTGGGGACTTCCCTGGTGGCGCAGTGGTTTAAGAATCTGCCTGCCAATGCAGGGGATACAAGTTCGAGGGCTGATCCAGGAAGATCCCACATGCTGCGGCACAACTAAGCCCGCGTGCAACAACTAAGCCTGTGCGCCACAACTAAGCCCGTGCGCCACAACTGAGCCTGCACTCTAGAAACTGTGAGCCACAACTATTGAGACCACGTGCCACAACTACTGAAGCCCACGTGCCTAGAGTCCATGCTCTGCAACAAGGGAAGCCACGGCAATGAGAAGCCCGTGAACTACAAGCAACATAGAGTAGCCCCAGTTCGCCACAACTAGAGAAAGCAATGAAGGCCCAACACAGCCAATAAACACATAATAATTTTTTTAAAAAAACCACTATAAAAAAAAATTGCTGGATGGAAAAAAAAAACCCCACAAGAAACAAAGGACTCAGAAATTTTAAAAGACATTTAATAAACAAAAAGATATTAAATTCTATTTTGTTTGAGGGGAAGATCAGGCTTTGCTTGGTGTGGTACCATACCTGGGGACTGAATAAAGACTGAATAAATGCAGCCCTGATCACGGGGACGGGGACGGGGACGGGGGCGGGGTGGGGGAGGTGGGGACGGGGACGGGGGCGGGGTGGGGGAGGTGGGGCCAGCGACTTAACTGATTTATTCTCAAGCGGATTCCATGGGCTGTACCTGCCCTTAGAGAAGGCCAAGAAAAATGTGGTGACTTGCACTCTTCCGTGACAGGATAAGGAGAGAGCTTTTGTGATTTCCTTCTTTTCCCCTAACACCAACTGTGAGTGCTTTAATTTTCTACAAATTCTCTATTTGTCTTGAGACACAATGAGCCGGGGAGGTGGGGGAGCTGCGTGCCATTTGGAACTCAGAAAGCCATGACAATTAAAGAAGGAAAATGTGGATGCTATAAAAAATTCATAACAATTGTGCTCACGACAAATTTATTCCTTCAGCCTCTAAAATAACTGTCAGCAAGAAATAACTTGTGGCTGAGTTTACAAAGTAAACATATTACGTTATTAAAACTTCAAGTTCTCATTGCTGTTTGCCTCCCCTTTGCACTTAATATTTATTTCATTCATTTACATTTTTTTGATGAAGACAGCAACACAGAAATTCAGATCTTAGAATCTGAGAATGCAAAATCTAAACAACAAAAACAGAACCAAAAATACTTCTAAGAACTTAAAATATTTCATGGAGTGCGTTCCAGAAAACAGTCTCCATTCACAAGAGTTTGGGAAACTGGCTTCAACAGGCGAAATGAATCCACAACTTCCTGCCAGTTTTTTCTTTTGTTTTGTTTTTACTAAACATCAAGATTTCTTACAATAGAAGGATATGTTGATTATCTTATCACCATGGGACAAAAAGTGTTTAATTTTTTATTTCAATCAATCAAGCTCTTCTAGCTTAGCCCCCTTCATCCTTCCCCATACTCAAGCTCCTGAGTTTATGTGCAAGAAAAAGAATTTTAACTACTACAGGCAACAGGCCATGCCATGGAGAAAACACCAAACAAAATACCACTCTCTCCCACAAATCAGCCAAAGTTTTACATCATGTGTGTTCATTTTCCATTTCACCCACTAAGTTGTCCCTGGTGAGAAGTTCTTAGCACCTGGCTCCGGAGAAAATGTCCTGAGAGCTTTCCTGAATTACTATTTCACATTTAGCATTTTTTTACCATTAATCACCACTGTCAGAGAAAGGCTCTTCAGCATCACCAGTAATCAGCTCTCTGGTTCCCTGTGATCAGGGAGAAAAGGCATTTAAGTGCTAGAGAGAGAGAGAGGGAGAGAGAGAGAAATGGGGTGTGTGGCGGGGGGATGCTATTTTTCCTCATAAAAAAGTGGAGTTAGAGGGCATTGAGAAGCCATCCCAAAAGAAAATCGGAAGCAAATTCAACACCCAAGATAAATATAAACAACAGAAATAAAATAAGCTGATGTGTAATCTGCAAGGTCTTAGGTACTTCTGAACACAAAGTTTTGTAGTTATTCCTGGAGCTAGACATAGCCTCCTGCTGTCATTCAAGAGCACAGTGTGATGGTGAAAGTGGCCAACATCCCAGAACCTGCTCCCATTAACTCCCTCACAGCTATTAGCTATCCCCTAATACCCTCTGAGGTGGATAACGTTATCCCACCCTAAGGGCCACTTGTGTTTCTGCAACTCAGCATTTTTCAGATTTTGGAGAGTCCACATAGAGCATGTACCGCATGGTGTGAACCCCTTCCTTGGGAGCTGGAACTCAACCACGTGAACATTCCTACAGCACAACGTGTGGACAGATGCAGAAGGAAGAGGACTGCTTCTTCACGTCAGGTGAGGTTTTACTGCCAAAAGTGTTTTTGCCAAACCTAGATGGAAGAAAACCCAAAACCTGCTTTTGGAGGTTAAATTTCAGAGTTGAAGGTTGGATGTATTTTCAACTCCACTTTCCAAGCCAAGAACCCAGGACTCTGGGAGGATGAAGTGCCTTGCCTCTTGGCAACCAGGAAATCTCAGATTCCACCCCACCCCCACCCCGTCCTGACCCTCAGGTTTTCTTGGGGTGTCTAAGTAAAGGAAGATGTCTCTGAGGTCTTTCTGCCAATCCTGAAGACTCAAACTGTCCTCACCACCCCTCACTACTTGTCTTGCTCTGCAACCTCACCCAAAAATGACTGTAAAGAGAAGGAAGAAAAGGGAAAACGTTTTTCCTTCAGCAGTAGCAGAAAGAGGTAGCATCAGCCTTGATCTCTTTATTCCCTTAGGAATTTGAGGTTTGCTCCTGAGAGACAAAGATGACAAGGAAAGGAAGGGAAAGTGGGGAGAGGAGAGGAAAGGAGAGGGGAGGGAGGAGACGGAGACAGGAGGGCAAGGAGGGAGAGGGGATGATGCGGGTGGGGAGGGGAAAGGAGAGAGGACCTGGAGTCTGAGATTCAGAGAGGACCAAAGCATTATAAAAATCCCAGTAATTCAAGATGTCGAGGCTGCTGCAGTGTTAGTCTCCTCCATCTTCTCACTCCGTTGCTAAAGCTGCCTGCACAAAGAAATGCTCTACTTCTACGAGTGGAGATGCTAGGGTGGAGATGAGGCCGAGCTCCACATCTGGGTAGCACAGCCCATGCAAGCTGGTAGAATGCTTACCCAATCAACCTCCTCCAGCAGAGGTGGGGGTTCAAGGGCAGAGTTGAGGTGAGAGCGTGCTACCTAGGGATGAGTGAAAACTTGAGAATGACATTGGACTTTATCAGGCTGGAGGAGTGGGGGTCTGATCAGTCCAGCTCTTGAGCCCTCAGGTGACCCTGGCTGCCATCGGGGCTATAGCGGGTACCACGGTGTGTGGAGGGTTAACTTTTTATGTGCAGAGATACAGCATCTTCAGCACTGTTACTCTTCCCTCCTATGTTCTAGTGTTCTAATATGCTTTCTCCCAGGAGAGAAGGGAGTGTACCCAAAATTACACATGACCCTGAAATGACCACAGGAGCTCGTGGTTTGTGATTGTTTTTTGCTGGTCCTATCAAAGCAGGAAAAGGGCTGAGACCCTTTGTTGGCGTTTTAAATTTGAAACCCTAACGGCTAACCTTGAGCTTGGTGGCCAAACTAATGCCAGAAAAAACCAAGCCCACAGAATCAGAGCACAGGCACGGCAGCCTCAGGACCTATCTTCCGTCCTTGGAATCAGGGCAGCCACACCTTTCAGTCAGTGCCCCCACATGATCATCCTGGGTGCTAAGTTCATAGATGGGCATTTAATCCAGGTCTAAGTATACAGGGGGCATTCTAGTTTCATCCCTTCCTTCTGTAAGGGAAGGCACCTTTTCTTATTTTGTCCTTTTTAATGCTGTAGCTTTTGGTACTTGACCACCAATGTGCAGCTAGGACCTTGTCAGCTGCCAAGTTGTATACCGCTGTTTCCAACATGGAGAACTCGATTCTAATGAAGAGGACCCCTGCGCGTAGTAGGCACTCCCTAAACGTTGGTGATTTGAAACGCTTATGAAAATCCTACCCTCCTGGTTCATACATTTTCTCTGTCAGGTGTTTTAGTTTCAATCAAAAAGGATAAGGTTTTAAATGTTATGGAACCAGGGGCATACTTTCCTGGTGCGACAACAGACTGTGGTAAAAGAAATATTTTTCTTTCTCTGTTACTTTCTTTTATCAAAATCAGTGGCCAGGCATCAGAATAAATCCTATTTTTTAGAAAAATGAATAAATAAAGCTTAGCAGCACATTTCTTTCCCTGGACTGATTTAAGAAGAGCACACACAGGCATACACATGTGACACTCAAAGGAGGCAGAAATTTCCTTTTGCACCATTTCTTGAATTTTACCCTCTCCTCTTTCCAATGCTAACCCTCTACCCACCCCAACCCTCCAGCAAACATATGTAACACAACCCACCCACACAAACAGGCTGGGTTTTATTCCCTTGAAGTAAATTTTTAGTAAAACGAAAATTTTCACAGAAAAAATTATACTATATTAGGCTGGAGAGTTATACTCAAGATACTGAAATGTATTTTTACCCTACTAATACCCTAAAGCCTTTTAACTATGAAATAGTCAACTAAAGAACTCCATTTCAATTAGCTTTATCAGAATTTTAATTATTGCCTAATACAAGGTGTTACACCAAAGTTAAAAATAAGTTTGTCCAACCACACATTTAGATGTTTTTTATTCTACACTTACAGTGTTTTTCTATCTAAGATGACAAGTTCAGTGTGAGTAGGTGGAAGGAAGAAAAACAAAGGGGACACTCATTAAGAAATGAAGGCAGGACTTTCCTCATGGCAACAGAAGGGCAAAAACACATCTTTCATAGCCAGAGAATCATAGCCAGCAACTTGATAAGAGAATGAGTTTTAATCTGTACAGATGAATCTATGAAATCTTTCAGGGGAGATGCCATAGATTACTGCAATAAATATTATTACCAGATTCACAGGCTCTAATCACCATCTATATCCATATCAAATTTCAAATAACATGGTTATTTTACTTCTGTTCCCAAATGTAACATTAGGGAATCTTGGTTGTAGGCCTATCATCATTAGACAGTGTAGGATTGGTTAGCATTTGCAAGAACAACAAGAACAAGTCTGGGAGTTTAAGAGTCTACTTATTTGATCCTCCAAAAGTCCCTATGGCACCTTTGGTAAATGTTTGCTTTGGATAAAATGTTATGCATGAAATCCTACATAATATCACCACTGCTTTTCAAAGTGTATTTTCCCTTTTAAATTCATTCTCTATCCCTTTCCCCACAATCCCATTCCACCATCTTTAGTCAAATGGCCAGAATTATCTGGTTAGTATTTATTTGGACTCAACCTCGAAATGCCTAAAGTACTCATCCAGTTTTTATACAGCAAAAAGAAGACCACCTAGACTGGATGGGTAGAGCAAGTTTCAAATTGTTTGAAAGGAGATATTATTTCTTGCGCTGGGAGCAGGGATGGGGTAGAATTCACGGTGAAACATATTTGAGAAAGTACATTTCATTCATCTTTGATAAGGCAAGTAGAACCAGAGAAATATCCATTTTTGTATCCTAACAACAGGGACTTTCTGTAACTCAAGAACAGACCCGATTACCCGCCAGAACCTTAAACAGTAAGTATTCCATGATTTTTGAGTGACTGTATGATGAAGGTAATGTTACCCTTGCTTTTATCTCGTCTCATATATGAAAGGCCTGGGGCTCACATGATAACAAGTCTCTGTGCTATAATTTCAGATTCTGTAAGAAATAACATTTGGATAACTGAATTTTCCAGTTATCGAAATGTCAGAAAGAGACCCCTTTTTGTTTTCAGGGCTTTCTGTTAGCTTGCCTAGCTAAACTTCCTAACAAAATATTGAGCACCTTGCTCTATCATACTGAACATCAGTTCTCATTTCATATTTATTGTAGATATAGAATTTAAAGAAATCAGACTCTTTTCATAAAAAGTTCAAGTCTTCTTATCAGCCTGTTTATTATGATTTGCAATTCTCTCTAAGATGGAGAGGAGGAAAAAAAAAATCCAGCTGGGTTTTCCAGTAATCAAAATTGTGCTGATTCCTGGGGCATACGCTAACCAGAAAACTAAGTAAAAAGTGGACAGGAAAAAACTGCCATAAACCAGGCTGGTTGACATTATAACAGTGTCCAAGAATGCCAAACTACAATTATGTATTTGGGGAGAAATGAGCCTAGAAGGATTTTGGAATTCACTCAATTATTTGAATGGAATGTTCTTTTCCCAGATACCTCCTAGGCTGTTTCTCTGGTCTCCTTCAAGTTTCTGCTCAAATGTCACCTTATCAGTGCAGCCTTCCCTGACTATTTTACCTAAAATAGCAACCTGCCCCCCCAGCACCCCCTTCCCTGTATCACACCATTTTCTGCCGGATCCCCGCAGTGCTGCGAGACTGGGGCAATATTCACAGCGCCAACTCCACAGCCTTGTGCCTCAGCACGAGTGCCATCTGAGTTAGCATACATTTTACTGGCCTGTTTACCTCCCACTCTAAGGATATGATTTTCTTTTGGTTCACTGCTGTAACTCCAAGTGCTTAGAACAATGCTGGGCGCATAGTAGGTGCTCAATAAATATTTATGAATAAGCAGATTAATTGTAGCATCTTCGAAAGCTCTGAACTAGGAGTTCCTGTCTTTAAGACCTTCTGTCTAATGGGAAAATTAGACATGAATATGAACCAACACAACACAACGGGATCAGAGGGCAGGGTACAGGGATATGATACTGGTTAGGAACTGGTGCTTGACTTCAAACAAACCTGGATTCCAGCCTCAGCTGTCCCATAGCGCTATGACCTTGGGCAAGTTTTATAACATCGCTATACCATGATCTCTTTGAATCAGAGATGACTGTAGTAATACTTCGTCTACTCTTACAGGCCTGTGATGAGGAGTCACTGAAGGAAGGCAAATAGGTGCTTAGCACAGTCCTGGCACTCAGGAAGTCTACAGGAAGTGCCTGCAGCATCAGGTCTGATTTTCACAGAAGCAGAGAAGTGGAGCAGAGGGTCTAAAGCTATCCGGTACTACTGGAAGACTTGCCAGGAAGAGGACTGAGATAGGAAGGAAGGAAAAATCATCCTCAACATACACACAATAAAATGTCATATTAAACTTTCCTGTGCCTAATGCATGACGCTCTTTTAAATGAGGACTGGATCTGCTAGCAACATAAATTTGTGACCAGAGAAGGGGCTTTTCCAACTGGAAATGGGTTATTGACGAGCCTCTCCACTAAGCGAATCTGGCTTTAACCTTCTATACATCTTCACTCATTCTTTCTAAAATGGAGTGGACTTAGGGAAAAAACGTCCAACTGGTAGTGAAATATTAGGTAGTATTGACCTGAGAAAGAAATGTCTAAGCCACTCACCACCATCACCATCACAACCCATCACTGCTCTAGCAGCAGACACTTTGCTAAGAAAAACACATTGTCTTCCTCAGGGAAAAAAAAAATAGTTAATCCAAGATCTGGTTTCAGGTCAGATTCCAAATTAGAACATTACATCCACAGGAAAAAAAGGTGTAAACCTCCTTTTCAATCACTGATGAATTATTTCCTTTCCCTATCCCTCAGTAGATTCCAAACTCATTAACAGTCTCTTTAGAACGTCTTCCCATCTCTGCATTCAAGAATCTTTAAAGACAGTGACATACAGCTCTTGAGTTCAATCAGTTTCACAACTAATTGTGCTGTAACTTAGGTCAATATTCTAAGGGCTCCTTGGCAACTGGAGTTGAGAATTTGGAGATGGAGGAAGTACTCAAGGCTAGGACACAGCCTCACATACAGGTTTAACACTTGCCTGTCTGCTTATCTGCAAAGTCCACTATAGACTCACATCATCAGGCTAAAGGGAAAAAGGTGGGGGCTGGGGAAGAATATTATGTAAATTTGGCATTATCACAATCTTTTTCAGTTGCTCAAAATTCTAAAGTTTTGGCCCAATGATAAACATGAGGCAATGCTTAGTAAGTTTGCGAGTCAGTGATAGGGATATGACTCAAATTTTACTACCCACTTTAAAAAGACTAAAAAGCCATAGTAAATTGGGCAGGGATGTACTATATTAGTAACCACTAAATCATAACTAGTTGAAAGGCAACAGTTTCTTCTGGCGACAATTTGCTTCATGTTTAAAGTAACCATTACCGCATGTTTAGGAAGCAAAAAAAAAAGTTATAAAAGGAGAGAGAAAACAACTCATTTCTAATTTGAGGCCTGGCTCCACAACCATATTTCTTAATCAAATTTTAAACTCAAAAGGGAGTCTTCTGGGGAGAAGAGATGTTCTGTCTCTTGATCGGAGTGTGGGTTACATGGATGTGCAAAATTCACTGAACTCTATGCATTTAACTGTATAAAGTTTTTACATCGATTTAAAGAAAAAAATTTAAGTGGCTCACACCTTGAAAGTTATGCCCAAGAGGTACTTACACTCAAAATGTAAACCTAGAATGGAACTTTTAAAAAAATTCTACTTAAATAAACAGTCATTGCAAAACGACAAGTGCTATAACAAAAAAATGTGGAAAATACTCAAGATATGTTTGAATTGTGCTATTTTGCACAATTGTGCCTCTAATTCAGTAGCTCATTCTAAAACCCAACTTGCTAGGCTAAACCTTTAAAAGCATGAAAGTCATTTATGTCTGTACCAAAACAAATCATCACAACCTAGCCGTTCTGAAAAACACTCTTTTGAGTTCTATTTGGGTTCCTTTTGGACTGGATAAGGCATTCTAATTCCCTGACATGTTCACTAGGAAGTAGAGGCACTGCTGGTTGCCCAGCCCTTATTCAAAGAGATGATATCAACATGGCCCATAAAAGTGAGGTGACTGTATGTTCTGGCCGATATGCATAGTCTGGGTTTAATGATTGACAGCACTCTGTTTTACTCTCAAGAGTCACAGTCTGGCTGATAAACTTATCGATCAAATTACATGGTCACTCTACCTAGAAAACCCCACATGCTTGGGCCTCATTCCTTAATTCCTCTCCACTCCAGACACACTGGTCTTCCTTCAGTCCCTCCCATTCACCGGACACACTTCACTCTTCCCTGTCTTCTCCACTTAAACCCCTACCCATCCTTCAGATCTCAGCTCAAGTATCCCTTCCTCTGGGAAGCCTTTCTGTGGTAGTCACATCTCTCAGGACACCACTCCACATTCCTTTCCTGAGTATATCTCAGGTTCAATTTTTGCATTTGTTGGGTAACTTTCTGCCACTAGGCCCTAAGCCCCTTGATGTCAGAGACAGTGACTACCTTTGCATTCTCAATGCTTATAGCACAATACTTGGCACACAGAGGGACTCAATGAGTATTTGTTCAATAAATGTAACAGATACAGGACAAAACACTCATCATATTTTAACCATTAGAAAGGATCCCAGGGAATCCCTTGGTGGTCCAGTGGTTAAGACTCGGTGTATTCATTGTGGTGACATGGGTTCAATCCTTGGTTGGGGGAACTAAGATCCCGCAAAAAAAAAGAAAGGATCCCAGCTGGCTTAAAGGACAGGGTAATGAGATGAGGAAAATGCAAGAATCTGGGCGTGAGAAGAGAACAGACATCTATTATTTCAATATTACATAAGAATGCCATCTCTAACTCTATAACCATAACTACTGTCTCAAGGGATAACTGTTCTGACAAAACTGGCCACCCCAAACCTTGTTTCAATTAGTTCCAAACTCTTATTCTTACATCACAATCTTAAACATTATAGTAACATATTGACTAATTTATAAAGCTGCATATAACGCCAAGCAGGGCCTGAACCACACAGGGGCTTTAAGATGCAAGACTTCTGAAAGGGTTAAAGGAATTTTGCCTGTAAGTCTCTTAAGGTCTTTTGTTTCCTATATACTACTGCAAAATAAATTAGCAAGAAGCTCTGCTGGCTGAGTGCCTACTTCATAGAGCTATGCAGTGTTATACAACCTAGCACCAAGCTATTCAATGAAGACATCTTCACATAGAAAAAGGGACTTCAGCTTAAACCAAAAAGAACCCGTGGTCACTGAGTCACTTATGACTGATTAGAAGAAATCAATTACATTATTAGTGATTCAAGCAAATGTTGCATCAGGTTACATCACAAGAACAAACTCAAACCCAAACTGATACAAAAAGACTGCTTTTCTTTGCAGTAAAGGAAGTACTCAAACCACTCTAGATTAAGAAGATTAAGAACCACTGAGTTCTGCTTGAAAATCTCTTGCAAAAACAGGGCCAAATACATAGAGTTCGAAGGACTGCAAACCCTGAGAAAAGTCAATTTATTTCATATAGCAAAGAGTTGTGAGAATTAAAGAAGATAATGGATGTAAATGAGCATTGTATGAGGCTGCACTGCTATACACTACACACACTTGGTAATGTCACTCCCCGCCCCAATATAAAGTATCTTCAGTACAGATAGATGATCTGAAGAATTTCTTTATTTTTCCCCCTTTACTGAGAATATAGCTCTGAAAACCACAATGTTAAGGGAAAGTCTATAAAATAAATATGTAAGGCCTAGGTTATCTGTATATTCACCCTTAAAAGTGGGAGGAGGGGAGAAGCAGTTCACTTTCCTTCCTATATTATTTCAAAAACACAAGTATATTTCTTGCAGTTATTGGCTAAAGCAGACTTTCACGAAACTCCAAACACAATCAGGTGACACCATCTAATTTTCAAGAAACCAAGAAAACCATCTGCTATACTTCATCTGCTTCCATGATATAGAGTATCCACCTAACTTCTAAGAATCCAGCCATTCCTTGCTAAGTGTTTTCCTATGTTTGACCTTGACAACAGACTTGTTTTTATTTTACCTCCAGTTTTACATATAAAGTGAATGGGCTCAGAGAGGCTAAGCAACTTGTCCAAAGTCACAAGCTGGGAGCTGGTACAGGCTCGGATCCCTATTCATTCTTCCAAGTCCAAGGCTAATATTCTTTATACTAAATCTCAACTGCCTCCTAAAGAAAGAAGCCTAGTTTTAAGACAATTCTATGCTTCCTAGGCATGGAGAACAAAAGAATTTCCAGGCTGAAAATGACCAAAGATGGCCAATTAGCAACGAGAAGTTAAAACATGCATGTTTTTTAACAATGTGAAAACAAGGTAAATCAATCATACACAATATAACTATAGTTAACAGCTTGGATTCTGGGGTCAGAAAGGCCTGAGTTCAAATTATGAATTAACCATTTACTAACTGTTTAGCTTTGGTGCAAATTAAACTCCTTAAACCTCAGTTTTCTATCTAAAATAAACATTAAAAAATACTGACCCACCCACCTGCCAACCTCACCCAGTTGTTGGGAGTTTGAATAAAAATGTACATTGGTAACCTAAAGGCTCACAAGTGTAATCTACAGGAAATACAACTCCATTTAGTCTATTGACTTGAGGGGACAAAACTGCCATAAATCAGGACTAGAAAATGCATTCAATCCTGCTTATAACATAATTGCCACATAGTATCACTTTAGGTTTATGCCCATATATAGAATCTTCTCAAATAAAGTCCAGCTGGTTAGTCATCTTTCCTTCCTAAAAATTTAGAGATTGCTCAGAACAAGAGCGAAAACATACAGGGGATTTCTGGCTAAACCATAATTGCTAAAACAAATCTAATCACTGACGTGCATACATTAAATCAGTTCTTTTACAGCCATGCAAATAAATGACGTTATAAGAGCCCTAACATTTAAAATGAAAATTACTAAAAACATAAAATGTGAATTTCAATACATAGCAAAACATACTTTACTGTATAGGAGCACATGGACTTTGAATTGGTATTAGCACTTAATACTGGGTATCTGTTGGCTGTAAAAGATGTCTTAATTTTACAACTAAGGACTCAAGCAGATAAGCGAAAATTAGACAAGACCACCCTCTTTGGATTGCTACAACAGCTTCTTCTTCTTAAGACTTACCACTTCAAGAACAACATAACAATCACAACTTATTCTTGAGAGAAAAAACAGTCATCTACTTCAGTGATAATCTAGAGAAATAGTCTCTAAACATTTTTGTTCATGCACCCCATCCATAAAATGTTTAGTATATTCCCAATATGTGTACATTTGTTTACAAAATGTACCATGTGCTTTTGCATACACATATGAAAACACACACAACAATATTTTAAAAGAATGACTTAACCAGGAGATGACCTATCTAGACAATTAAGCATACCCATGAGTAAACATGTCGTCTTCTATCAATGTTCAGTCTGAAATAAGTAGTGTTTGAAGTAATACTCTCCAAATACAGGAATGCAGTTAACTCCACTGCTTTTCCCAGCCTTGTGGTCCCTATTGTGATGTTAGGTGTCTGGCCTACACTCAATTATCTTTCTATCATCAGGGATGCAGTCACAAATGGCCTTCACAACTTAAAGGTACCAGGAAAGAGGTTATAATCATCAAATGGTTTATAACAGACAGCTTAAAAAAATCTTTTCCTTTTATAAACTACTGAGACAAAGGCATTAAACCTTATTTGAATTCCTTTAAAAACTCCTGCAGGAGGATGCTTTATTTCTGCTTCCTATCCACTCCTCCCCCAAGCTCAGTTTCCACTTGGTATGGGCCCTAACCTCACTACCACTTTGACCTGCTTGTTCACAAACAAAATCAATGCAGACTTTGTCCCAGATTCATGAATTACAGAACCCCTACAGGAATATTTCCCAAACCCTCTGCCAAAGACCTTGCTGCACAAACCTCTCTTGATAAACACCTATGACCACAGCAAATGCATTTTTATTACTAAACCTTTAAATTCCTCCATCTCAGCTAAGTTTCCCACTTTTCATTTCCCTCATCCTTTCCCTTTTTATCCAACCCTGGACTCGAATCAGTTCTTCCCCCCAGTATTATTACTTTATAATTACAGAATTCCCGAAAGATGCAATAACTGCATCTTCAACATTAAAATGAAAAATGATCATGAAAGGGCTCATGTAAAAGTCAGAAGTTGAACTCCAAAATGTTCCTTGTAAGATTATTCAACTATAAGATGAAAAGGCATAAAAAAAAAAGTTAAGAATACTGTGACTGGAAGCCTTACCATTTTTCTATTCCTATTTGACACACTGAGCAACGCCAAAAGAAATCGGTAAACGGAGTTAAAATGGCAATCAAAAGAACTGTCAAATATACTTCACAAATTGTTGAGGAAATGGTGTCAATCCTGTTAACACAATCTAAGTCTTAGTAGTTTAGGAGCATCTCAAAAATACCAAACTTAACATCTCGCTTAACGATTTTCCTTCACCTTCCGCTATTCTCAGAAGAAAATATAAAGATCTATAGAAATAACCAGAAATAACTCAACATATGGATTCCTCTGGCCCATTTGTATTAATGTAAATGACTTAAGGACTCAGTGTAGCAGCTTGGTTTGGGTTTGGTTAGTAGTAAAATCTATTCCACTACAGAAGATTTTTTTCATACTGTTACATTCCAAACATGAAAAACAAACCATCGTTATATTTTGGCAGCAGCCATATACAAAAGTTCAACTGCAGACACTGAGAGAAGAGACTAAACTATTTGCAGTCTGTATACCTTCACTGAGTATGAAAACTACCATTTCAGATAATCCAAAATACACTTTCTGAAGTCTCTTGAGTATATATAAAACTATGAACAAAACCTCCCCACATAGCTTATCAACAGCATCTTACCACATCATCTGAAATAAAGATGCAAAGGGGGAAATATCTTTAAAACATCAATATACAAGACTATTTGAGTTATCTTCTTTCTCTTCTGCAAAGAGGAGAGTATCAGATATCTTAAAAATCACCAAAGAAAATGTCTAATAGATGTATTTTTTCCTAAGAGTAATGGGAGTCTGTAAACCTTTAGTCATTCAACACTAGAAGAGTTGGGAATACTGCCTCCTTTTAACTTGAAGGCCAATTCTGTGATCTGTAACACCTATACAAAACAAAGTGACTTGCAATTTGAGTTATAGTGACTTAAGGAAATCATTCGTGCAATAGTACCAGGAAACAATTTTCTGGTGGTCTTTCCAGTCTATGATTACAGAAATATTGGAAATTAAAGGTAAGGACATGTGATTCTCATTCCAGATTGTAGGGGGAAACAGCCCCATTATCCTGCATGAACTAGGTAACTCTTGCCATGCAATCCACTTTAAGCCCTGCTTCATTCAGCATTATAGAGGCAAGACAGTATTTACATTTGAAGAAAAGGAAGTAATTTTAAAACTACCTGTTAAAACTCAGAAAGTAATTATTTAAACTTGTTGCCAGTAACTATGAATCCCTGGTGCCAGTGGCAACTAATGATATTGAAAGCAATCATCCTTTCTTAAAATGATCTTTAAGAAACTATCTTTTAACTCACACAGTGTAAAAAACCCTTTAAATTCTATCACTATTAAAGTTTTTTTTAAAAGTACACAACACACTGGTATAAATGACTGTGTGTACAGGCCTGGCATACACCTGCAATGTGCATACAGCAGACACTCAATGCTTTGATCAAAATAGTTTGGCAAAACATTCCCAGAAGCAATGAAAAAGATGTATCAAACAGCTACTATACTGGAGACAACTGTCTGGGGAATGTTAAGGTTAAAGTCACAGGAAACAGCTGGATGCTAGGTCTCAGAGATGTTTGCAAGTCTTTTAAAGAGAAACTCCAACAGCTCCTTATATGCCAGACATCACTTGAATCCTAAAATGTTTTAAGTTCATTTCCCACCAAATTTCTTGAAAGTACCAAAAAGTCTGATGTCAAACTCTTCAAGAATGACTCCCCATCTGAGAAAAGGTTTTATGACAAAAAAGTTTTAGGTGCTAATATATTGATATATTCCTAAACTGCCTAGAAGTCATCCTTTGCCCTCAGGTTCCAATGTGCATGTTACCTAGCTTCAAAGGAGTTACCAGATGAAATGCAGTTGGTAAACAGAAGCAGTCAGCACTGGGGATAAGAACTGTGTAGAAACCATACTACAGGTTGTTTTATTGTAAATTTAAGTTTGAAAAACTGGAGGAGGTGGGGGGAGGATTTCAAAGGACAGACTGAAAAATAAAGCCATTAAGTGGCAAGGGTAGTCCATGTGTTGTGGTTATAATTCAAATTCTCAAGGATGGCCTGCCAACAAAGTACACAAACATCCTTTGTATTCTAAACACCTGCTTGTTTAGCTGTGTATTCCTGTGTCATCTACAAAATCAGCATTTAATCTTACAGAGAGAAATAAATTTCCAAATTTGGGACTCCTGATTTCAAGTAACCTAGAGTGCATATTTCCAGTGTGAACTTGTTTACATGAATACCCTCAAAAAGCCACTATATGTTAATAACTTGTGTAGAGAAAAGCTCAAAATTTTCCATTTTCAATTTTCAGTGAAAAACCATGTTATCTTCCTATAGCCAAAGAATTACAAACAAGCTTTATCTTATGGGGCAATGGAGTAATCTACACTCCAGCACTCAACATTCCTTTCATTTAGGTTCTTAGTATTTATCTGAAGTAAGTCTGAAAATGAGGAATCAAAAACTCAGCATTTCAACTTGAGAATAAAAATTCAAACGTACCTTTTGTTGAATTCCAGCTTAAGTGATTTTTATGTAAATCTTGCAGCTGACGAAAGGCAAAAAGCAACCAATCTCTCTGCAGTGATTAGCCTGGTCTTTAAGACTATGGGTCACCTGCCCCAGGATTTTCTAATTGAACAAGGACTCCATGGGGCAAAATTGTTTTTCAAAGGTGGGCCAGAATGGAACATTTATATCTTCACTTCAACAGGGAAGCAATGAAATATAATCCTTTGAGTATCACTCTTTTTGGTTGATGTTACCTTTGTCTCTTATCCTCATCTTATGCGATTAACCTGGGAATGTGTCCATGTTTTGACTTTAGAACTTTTAAAAAAGCATGTTACCCCTGTGTTTCTCCTCTAACACCTAAATATGTATTCACTCCTTATTAAATGTTTTTCAGCATGACCAGTGTGCAACTGACATTCACATGGCTTAGAGAACCTAAGCCTTCTGAGAAATATATTTCTTTTAGCTGAAACTCTATAATCATGACAAGAGATTTATTAAAATGCCAAGATAAGAAACAATTTATTATAGAGAGAAGAAAAATTTCTCATCCAAAATATAGAAATCTGTACAACTTTGCCACAATCAATATACATGAACTGTACAAATTTACACCAGTTCATAATTTACCAAATAAAAGATGACTAACAAAGTTCACAAAATAGATGGTGGTTTGTGGAAAAGACTTTTACCCAATTAAGTACAAGGAAAGTTACAAACCAGACCTCCACTTTCTAAAAATAAGAAGTTTACTCAGTCTTAGAAAACTACAAGCTAGCAAATGTACAGAGAGCTGGCTGGTGCTAACACCACAGTTGAGACAGTGTCTTTTTAAGGGTCTTTTTTAAAGCCTGTTGCCAAGGCAGATTCTGGTCACTTGCTACTTTCAAGGCCAAAAACACAATACAAGGTCTGACCATTTCCCCAGGTCATGCTTACTAGTTTGTCTTATGTACATTTATACATATTTAAGTGCTAGGTAAAAGTCTTGTCATAAAATTTCCAGTACTACCATGTTTAAAATGTTGAGCTTTCCTATTGAGCTGCCAAAAAGGATAACAACTTTAAGTGTAATAGTGCAAATTTTCTCTGCAAGTTCTACTGCAGAGAAAGGTTCTTTGAAATACAGATCTGCATTAAAGGGACTGATGTAAAAATTTAGGTATCATGTCTGGGAGAAACTGAAACCACCCTAGGACTTCACTCCCTAGCAAATAAGGTGATCATTTTACTTGGACTCACAGGCTATTAAGTCACTGAAAGGTACTGTCCAAACTATGGCACTGTCACTTAAAAACTTTTTTTTACCACTCTATCTTGTGCCAGATCTTCACAGCTGTGACATGGTTTAAATTCCATAATCCATCCCCAAGAGGAGCCCACCCAAAGCAAAAATCAAATTTATCCATCCATTATAAGATGATCCATCCATAGACTATATCTTAACCTGATACAGTCATCATATTGTAGTTTTTGGAAGGGCTTGTTCTGCCCAAGAGAAGTTCCTCCTTACAGCTGATTCTGCTGTCTACCATTTGCACGTTGGTGCTGTTTTGGGTGCTACCTCCTGCTGGTGAGGCTTCGTACAGCACACAGATGGAGCCATCCTCTCCAATTCTGTAGGACACTTCGTAGGGGTCGACCCAGAGTGTGAGTTCACTTGGGAGAAGCCTGAACAGCTCCTGACTGCTCAGTCCAATCCGCTGTGCTGCCTGTCCAATCAGAGGATCCATTTTATGGTTGATGCGAATACAACGGTAACCTGATCCCTTGCAGGGCTTTTCTGGGAACCAGTGATGTTTGTAATGTTCTATAGAAGAAAAGAACAGAGAAAACAATGCTTAGACATCGTTCCTGCTGGCTCCCGCCGTCGTTCCCTTCTTCCACCGGCTTCTTTGAGTGAAAATGGGAACTACCAACTTTTTTTTCAATGCCCGGGATCCCATTCGCGGCTGTGCGTATGCGGGGATGGGAAACGAGTGGGCAGGCTTTTGGAAATAACAGGAGCGCCGGACAAAACAACCTCTGCGAACCAACCGGCTGAGCCGCCAAAACGCCCAACAGGCGCGCAGCCTCCGCCAGCGGGGCAGCAGGACGGCATCGGCGGCCAGGCGGGAACCTGTTTACTTTCTCCTCCCCACCCCAGCCGCACACAATGGGGTTTATGGCTTTGGAGGCGAGCACCGCCGCCGCACTGTTAACCCCGAAGGGAAGGAAAACAAGCAACCCTAAACCACGCTCTTGGCAGGGCTGTAATTGTACCGGTGACAAATCCGATGATTAATAGGCAGGGGTACAGGAGGCGCCGGCAGACGGCACGTCCGTCCCGGGCTGGCTTCGGGGCAGCGGCGCGGTTCCCCACCCCGGGGACCGACCGCCGGGCCCGCAACGTTTGGACAGGACTGGGGGGAGGGGGCGTCGAACCAACCCCAGCCCCGCGGCTCCTTTGTCCCCCAAATCTGCCGGCCGTCCGAAGACCACAGCTCCCGCCTCGGTCGGCTTCAGTCTCTTTGTTGTGCGCCCGTCTCCTTCTCCCCTCGTCTGTTTGCCAGCCGTGGGGGGGAGGGGGCGCCCTCTGCCCAGCCCCCAAACCCTCCCCGGGACCCGCAGTGAGCGGCCGCCCGGCGCGCCAGCCCCCGTCCCGTGGCCGGACCCCAAGCGCGGCGGCCCCGACGGTCCGGCCCGGGGATGCGAGGCCGCGCCTCCCCGCGCCCCTCGCCCTCCAGCCGCGGCCCGCTCACCTGCCAGGAGCTCCTGCAGGCTCTGGCTGAAGGTCTGCAGCTGTCGCTCGCTCGTGAGCCCCTTGGTGCGGAGGAACTTGGAGATGAAGGACACGGCGGCGGCGATCTCGCCTATCATGGTGGCGGCCCGGGTGTAGAAGGGATGCATGGGGGCGGCGGGCGGAGGGCGGCCCGGGGCGGCCGGAGCTCGGCGGCGCGACCCCGAAGGCGGAGCGGCCACCCCGGGCTCCCTCACGGGTCAGAGAGCTGAGAGGGAGAAGAGGGCGTGAGGGACGGACGGCTACTTTTTTTTTTTCCTTCTTTCTTTATAGTAAAAAAGTTACTTTCGAGACGAGAGGCGGCAAGACAGAGGAAGAGACGAGCGACGGCGGCCTGGTCACATCGCTCGGACCTCCCCGGCCGCCTCCGCCCCCAGCTCCGCAGCCTCTGAAGCTCCCAACAGTTGCATTTCCAGCTCCGACAGGCGAAGAGACACCCTTCCAGTGCAGCAGCTTTTATAGTGCCGCCGAAAGGAAGTGGCGTAGCTGGAGCGTGACGGCCGACTCCAGCCAATACGGAGATGGCACCATTGTGACGCAAGCAGATTCGGAGCCGGAGGGGGCGGGGAAAAGGGGCCAGGGGGCGGGTCCATAGACTGGGAAGAGAGGGAGGAGCTGACGTAATCCGCTTGTAAACAAATAAACCTCGGAGTGGCAGCCGGAGAAGGGGGAGCCGTGGCGGCGGACGGTGGAAACAGAGGGTGCGCGTGTGAAAGCCCCGCCCCCAGCCTTAGCTCCTCCTTCCCGCTCCAGCAGCTCCGGGCACCGCGCCAGCGAGTCCTCTGCGAGGGTACGCTGCCTGGGCTCGCCTGCGAGGAGGCTTAATGTCGTGTTGTGCAGATAAAAGCCGCCCGGCTCAGGCTGTCTACACGCGCGCCGGCGGCACGGATCGGCCTGCGAGGTACCGGCCCGCTAGCTGTGCTTGGTGTTTACCTCCCGTGCCGACGCCGAGTCTGTGTGGCTGGCTCCACAGGCAGGAAGAGCGTACGCAGCAGCGGGATGCGGGTACACAGTGCCGAGGATGCAGGGAGTGCGGAGAAAAGTGGAGAGAACCGGCTCTCGCGGGGCATCCTGCCGCCTCGGGAGCCCAGTTCCCCTCGCTCACGTGCAGCCGACACCGAGGAGCCGTTTCTGCTCCACCCTTAGGGAGGCGGTGGGGGGGGGGGTGTCTTTGTCAAAGTTTAATTGCAGAATACATAAAAGGTTAGTAAGCCTTTTGTGGTTGCTGTTTCAGTAACTTCAGGAGTCAAAGGAGAGAAGAGTGGAGACCTTACCGAATCCAGGTTAAAACTGATGATAAAGTCTGTTATTGACGATAAGTGTGGTAATCGTAACAAGTTTGGTCTATATAAAGAAAAAAAAAGTCTGTTGCATTTTACATCGTTTACGCACAAAACCGAAGGTTGTTTCCTTTTTTTATAATCCAAGTAACTGAGCCTTAGCGTTCTGCAGTTCTTTATAAAAACAAGAAAATAAAGATACAGTTTGAAGGCTGTGAAAGTATTAGGCGCAGACATTTAAGGTTACTTGAAGTCCTACTTGCAAAACGAGGGGAAAAAAATACGAAGTCACGAGCCTGGTAAAACGATTAGGCCTGCGAGAGGGTTAACCCGAACTCCATTAAGGAGAAGGAAAAAAAAAAGATGGTGAGCTGGACAGATGGAGAAAGCAAACAAGAGGCAGAAGTTGAACTCTACCAGATGGAAATAAATATCCTGAGCTTAGTTGGTCATCAATATTGCAAAACACAATACTGAGCCAAAGGGTATAGAAATGAAGGAAAAGTAGAATTTACTATAAAGCAGTAGGAGAAAAAATTTTACTGTTTAAATGAAATATGTAAAACTGAGCTTGAAAGAATAACTTCTAGGTTATTTTTCATTCATACACAATAATTAGGTAGTTACATGTAAAATAAATACTTTAAAAGATAGTAAAAATAAATTCTTTAAAAGCATTGGCTGGTGAAAGTACTTTCTTTGATTAAATACATCAGTGCATCAAAAATAATGGTAAATAGGTACATTTGTTTCCTTCTAGGACTTTCCAGATAGAACTGTGCTTAAAAATAAATGTCATGGTAATTACTTCACTAGGGATGTGAAACCTCTTTCACTACTCAAAAAGGAGATAGGGAAACAAGTAAATCCTTAAAATTACAGTAGCCCTAAAACAAGATTTTCTGATATCCCTCTAAACCACACCCACTCTTAATCATCTGCTCTGTTCATTGTCCTTACATCATCAGTCATTTAAGCATTAGATTAGAAATCAGGTGGAAAAGTTTTTCTCTTCAAGCCTGGTCTCCAACTTGGACTCCCAATAATTTTAAGTTTAGAATTGACTCATCTACATAATAGAAATAATGAAGTTAACAAAATGCTAGGATCTGAACTCAGGCCAGTCTCTGTGCCCATGTTTTCTCCACTGTTTTTTTTCTTCCATTGAAATATATTTGATGTACAATATCATGTTAGTTTCAGGTGTACTATGTAATGATTTAACATTTGCATACATTATAAAATGTCCACTACTTTTAACCTTCTTTCCATGCGGCAGCTGGACCCTTTCTGAATGCTGCTTAAAATCAGTTGAATAGAGTTAACAGAAAGTTAACTCACATATTCTTGAAGGGTTTGTCCTCCCACTGTTTTTTATTGTATGTGTGTGTTTCCCACTTTAAATCATTCCTTTAAGAGACAAATGGATTTAAGAAATTACTGTTTTACCCTGAGGGGATCTAGGGAGCACTCAGGAGGGAAAAAAAGGAAATAAATATTGGTCCTAAATGCAAGCTTTAAATAGCACACAATGTTAATTGCTAACGGTTTTCAAATCTGGACATATATGTGTTTAGTAGTGTTTTTCCAGAAGTTTAGTAAGGCTCTTCCCGTCCAAGAAACAAAGAGCTATTTCTTGACAGCTTTTGAATTTATAAAGGCACTTTCTCATCTTGTTGATAGGCTAAACTACAAGGCACTCCCAACTATTTACAAACCCAACTCTTGGCTCTGTGTCCTTAGGCAAGTTATTTAACCTCTCTGCATTGTAATCTCCTAAAAAATATAAAGGTTGTTGTGAGGACTAAGTGCAATAACCAGGGACTATTTAGCACTGTCTTCAGCACTAAGTAAACATTCAAATATATATATCAATATATATATAAGCTGGCTTATGTATGTTATCAGGCAATTTGATAATTATCTAATTTCTAAAACCTAGAAAATTTTCAATCAAAGCACTAAAAAAAAACAAAATCTTAGGAAATATGTCAAAACAATCCAGAAAATGAACCTGAGTTTCAAAATAAATTTGTGAGTAACAAATGCAGGTCTTTGGAGTGCTTAAGAGTTCAGAAAGTACTTTCTATACAGGAAATTATCAGGCAACTAACTAGAATCCTCAAAGGGCTGGGTGTGTTGTATTCCCATCCCTCAGCTCAAATATTACTAGAACAGTCTGCTTTGGACTAACAATCCAAATCTGTAGACTTTTTGAGTAATTGTGTTATTTAACCAAAAAGAGGGAGAGAAGGAAAAAAAAAAAAACATATATAGGGTGAGGGAATGAACTTCTTTCTCTTTCACAGACTAGTCACATTTAGGGATCAACACAGGTTGAAAATCTTTAATTTTGCCAAAGGTGTTTTTTAAAGAATTACATTGTCATCTATCGTTTTGGGGAAAAGATGACATTTTAACATCCGCAAAATAGGAAAGGTATCCATATCAGAATAAAGCATGATCTTTTTAACTGAGTAAATTTTAAGTCACTAAATGTCACCTTTTGCCTTTCAACATTGGGAACTCATCTAAACTATTAATTTATGAACAAGATAGCACTAAAGTAAGCTGTTATGCTATTCATTGTATATGCTATTCTCACTGCCTGGGATATCCCTCCCTTTCCCCCCTTGCAGCTAATTTCTGCTCCTCCTCCAAGAAGCCTTCCCTGACTCTCTGGACTTGAGTAAATGTCTACAGTATTCTGCTTCCCCTTGCCCTAGCCCTGGTACTGATCAGACATACTAGATTTACTACATTTACTAGTCCCTCTTCTTTTCTAGTCTGTAAATTCTTACAAAGCAGTCATCTTCTGTCATTCACTATTTTTAAAAAATATTTATTTATTTATTTATTTATTTATTTATTTATTTATTTATTTATTTATTTATTTATTTATTATGGCTGTGCCAGGTCTTAGTTGTGGCACAAAGGATCTTCATTGCAGTGTGGTTTTTAATTGCAGCATGCATGTGGGATCTAGTTCCCCAACCAGGGATCGAACCCGAGCCCCCTGCATTGCGAGCACGGAGTCTTACCCACTGGACTGCGAGGGAAGTCCCTGTCATTCACTATTGTAGCCCCAATGCCGAAGAAACAGGCCAACACATAGTAAATGCTGTTGACTGATGTTAAGTAGACATGTAAATACAAATGAGCCCATAAAAACCATTACTTGCAAAAGAAAACACACACACAAAACCCACAAAAAACAAAAAACAAAATAACATGACTTGAAATTTGTCAGGTGGCAAATCACACAGAGAAAGTTGTCACTGCTTGAAATTGGACAGTCAATATTTGAGAAGATAAGTAACTTGACTCTATGGCACTGTCTTCCTGGCTGCCATAAGTGTTCGATTATTGCATAAACAGCTTTTGTAGATAAATGTTGTTTTAGGATAGGCTGCATATCCAAAGCAAATGAAATGGAGACCAGAGTGACTTGGATATGCTGCTTAAGAACTACTGTGGGGGTGTCCACATTGCTCCCATTTAAGGTTTCTTGTTTTGTTTCCCTGCATGTTATGTAGACACATTTTAGTCTTTTTACATCAGGTTACCCATGAGTGTCATTTGCTTGTGTGCTGCTCTCTCACATTGCCATTCGACTCTGAAGTTGCTCACAAGGTGTCCTTCCTAAACTCCAGTCTCTCATTTCATCCCTGTGACCCAGGCTTCCAGCATTATTGCTAGGAACATCCAGATTTTTTTTGTAGTGGCTGTATTGCAGTTCACAAGGTTGTCCAGTAGGCTTTCTCCCCACACCCTCACGGCCCCCCGCCAGCCCCATCCCTATAATCCCCGCTCAGCAAAGGTCTGTCTTATTCCCTATTTGGCCCCTCCCTCCCCAAAGGCACCTTCAGGCCCATAGACTTCCTTGCTGAGTTGCAGGACCCTCATTGTTCCTGGTCAGCTGACGGCATTCACTAGAGTATTATCTATTGTGACCTCTGTTGTGAACTTACTTCTAGATAGAGTGTCCTTGGTGCTTGCTTTAGAAAACTCACAGCTTAACCAACAAGTACAGGTTCAAATAGGAGAGTTCTTTCCAGAGTATTAATAGCAAATAGAGACACGGCATTTATTGTGTGGTGTGTATGGGGGCAAAAGGAGATAAGGAAGCCCCCAAAAGTGACAGATCTCTGCTAAGTCAGTGAAGTTGGCCCATCATTAGTTCTCTGGAAGGAAGAAAAAGAGGGGGCCTGTTCTTGGAGTATCTGAAAGACTTCAACCAGTATGAGAAAGATAAATTATGCTGGAAAAACTCGTGGGTAGAGAGGGGCATGGGGTGCTGGGAGTGAGGGGTGGGGGAGTATTTTTGGCAGGGAAGTGATATGATCAGATTTATTTTTTGGAAACCCCTAAGGATGATGAACTACATAGGGGTAATTTGAAATGACTTCTATTTTTGTCTCCAATTCTTACTTTTTTCCCCCCAAATTTATTTATTTAATTTATTGGCTGCGTTGAGTTTTCATTGCTGCATATGGGCTTTCTCTAGTTGCTGCGAGTGGGGGCTACTCTTCACTGTGGTGTTCCTTATTGTGGTGGCTTCTCTTGTTGCAGAGCATGGGCTCTAGGCACACAGGCTTCAGTAGTTGTGGCACATGGGCTCAATAGTTGTGGCTCATGGGCTCTAGAGCACAGGCTCAGTAATTGTGGCACACAGGCTTTGTTGCTCTGCGGCATGTGGGATCTTCCTGGAGCAGGGATCGAACCCATGTCCCCTGCATTGGCAGGCCGATTCTTAACCACCATGCTACCAGGGAAGCTCTCCAATTCTTACTTAAATCTTTAAATAATTTAGCTTTCATGCAGGCTCATCTCTTCAACTAGAGACTTAATGAATGCCTTTTGTGTATTCTTTTTTTGGTTACCCACAGGAAAGAGACCACTTTTAGTAGTCTCCCCACCTAGCAACCTGCCTTGCTTTGCTTAGGTAAGAATCCCAGGGAACAAACTAAGACATTTGTACTAGGTTTAGATCAAGAAACATAAGAGAACTAGAAACCAGAGGGTGACATACAGATTTAGGGCAGAACTGTTTCTTCTCCATAAAGCAATCGGGATTGTTTGGAGAGAATAGGAGAAAAAAGGGTTAAAGAGTTGCCTCTCAGCAGCAGTAACAATGATCATACAGATTAATCTCACTGACAGTGTACCAGACACTGTACTAAGTACTTTAGACACATCCCATTTAATACCCCCAGAAACCCCACCAGGTTTAAGTATAATTGACAGCATTTAACATGTGAGGTTTCAGTCCTAAAGAAAATTAAGTAATTTACTCAAGGTCTTACAACCAGACTTGAACCGTCAAGTCGAGGCTGCAAAACTTGGGGGTGAGTTCCTGATACTACCTTTTCTAAAAGGGACCGTGAGAAATAAAACCTTATAAAGGTAGAAAACCACTTGGAGATGAATAGAGACGATAGAAGGCAAAACAAAAAACAAAAAACAAAACTCAAGGCAGCTTGGGAAACTTCTCATGGCTGACATACCCTGGAAAATACAGCTACATTTCTTAAAAGGCTCACTGAAAACTGAATCAAAGGACATATTAAAACATTAATCTGCCAAATAAAATAATTTCACTGGAATGACAACTATCCCTAGGGGCAGATAAGAAAAGGCAGCAAAAATACCTTCTATTTTAGACTATTTAAGGATCTCACTTCCCCTTTGGCCTAAATTGGCAGGAGGAACCAGGAAGCGGGTCGGCCCCACAGTCCTTCTTCCCTAGCAACTAAGGGGAGCCCTGTGACCTCGGAGAGCTCAGGTGGAGGAGCTGGAGAGCAGCAAGAAGGGTTGCTTTTGTGTCTATCTCTCCTCCTTCTCAGACCTTCTTATTCTTCCTTTCAGGAGATCCTATGATTCCACTTACTTTCTTCTTTTTAAAGCTGCCACCATGTACTCTGATTGGAAAGCCCTCAGGTTGAGGAACTAAAAAGGGGTAATTTAGTTCTTGGGGCAAGCCCCCAGTGTCCAGACGTATTGGAGGTTTATCTGCATCTTCCCAGCACCAACAATCTATTTCAGTTTTAAGGTTTAACAATAGTGTGGGGAAAGTAACAGATGATAAGAATCAACTTTGGAAAATTGAAAACTTTAAGGAATCATACAAAGTTCTTATCAGTTATGATCCTGGCCTAGGGTAGTTATAACCTTCCGAATAGGGAACCGACAGACCTCCCTTTCTGCCAAACTAATAAGGCAGGGGGGTTTTATCAGACCAGTCATCTCAACATCACCCCAGGAAACTGATAGAAATGCAAACTAGACCTACTAAATCAGAAACTCTAGGGAAGGGCTTCAACTATTTAGGCACTAATGTTTCAGAACAACTGCTTTAAAAAAGTAATGGCAAAATTCTATAATTTAAAGTCAGCAAACAAACTTCTAATCCAGGCATATACTGTCTCAAACAGAAATCTTGTCCCTTAAAATAAAAGAAAATTAGCATACTAATTTAATATGTAAAAACTGCTTTTAAGTATCAAATAAGTTTTAAGTGAGTGGTTACTTGCTTTTCTGAGATTCTGCAATCTGGGTAAAATGCATTTTTCTCAGCTTCTGAAACAATAGGCAAGCGAGAGCACATAGTGATGTCCACGTGGTACTCTCAAGAGAGAAGATAATAATCAGGAAGCTTGATAAAATAATCATCTAATCAAATGTTGGCACAGTCCATGCTTTTATTTTCACTTCCAAGAAAAGCAGCAACTTGACCTTTTTAAGGAACTGGAATTTAAAATCTCAAAGTAGATTAGCATTTTACATGCATTAAGTAATGTCATGTCATCCCTTTAAAACTAAATGTCCAACTAAAACAAAGCCAAATTCAAGTTGCAAAAGTAAGTGCAATAAACAAATAAATATAGAGGTCCTACATATAGATGCCCAACCTGATTGTGGAAACCATCATGCATTTGGATATACTGTGGCAGGAATTCAAGGGTTGAAATTCCATTGGAAAATACAATTTAGGATGTATTCATTCATGGGGCATAGCAAGTTAGACTGATCCAAATTCCTAAAAAGACTATATTGTAGCTATGGAGGAGAAGTCCTCTAAAGAATAAAAAAGGTGGGGGGGGGGGGTAGTGTGGCTGTGACTAGCATCTCAGATTGCATTTATTTTCCAAAGGGGATAAAGTAAGAAACTTCCCATTATCTTGCATTCTGATCCAATTTTTTAGTAAATACCTATAAATGAAGCAGAAGCAATCTTCAGCCTTGATAATGTCTACAATTTGATTTCGTTGAATGTGAAAGCAGAGGATCCTTTATTAGCATTACTCCATGTGTTGAAAACATTCTATATTTGCATGTCTTTTAGTAGAGGCCTCTTCTTTAAATCTTTTCATCATTTTTAGCAAAATGTAGGCAACATTCTCATCTTCTGAAAACTTATTTGAATTTTGACTGTGATGACCACCTTTAAACTCAAGGAATGGTCCATCTCCCTGTTGTTTTTAATGTCTGACCTTAGTGTTTATTGCACAAGTAGATTTCAAACATTGAAACAGTGGTAAGAGATACAGCATTAAAGCACTCAGGAATGGTTCGTTTCATGGTCTTCTCCCTTATAGAAACAAAGCTGTCTGTACACTCTTTAGATGATAGGGGCTATGAGAGTTAAGATGAGCACTTATATCTTTATCCTTGGAAGTTCTATCCTTAGTCCCTTTGAACAGATGATCTTCTCGCCTTTTTTAAAAAGAGCTTTATTGAGATATATTTTACATATCATAAAATTCATCCATTTCAAGTATACCATTCAATGATTTTGAGATAATGTATCAGCTTGTGCAGCCATCACCATAATCAGCTTCAGAACGTTTTCATCTCCCTCAACAAAATCCCAATCTTACCCCTGGCCCTCCCAGCCCCAGGAAACCACTAACCTCCTTTCTGTCTCTCTAGATTTGCCCATTCTGGACATTTTATATAAAGGAAATTATATAATACGTGGGCTTGTTGCAGGAGAATGGGGCACAGAGAGGATGGTCATGTCCCAGGTCTCAGGCGAGGCCCTGGGATAGGCCACCAAGTAGGGTCCTTGGCTTCCTGCAGGAAAGAATTCAAGAGTGAGCCATAGGAAGTGAAAGCGGGTTTATTTAGAGAGATACACAGTGCACAGGCGGAATGTAGTCCGTCTCAGAAGGGGAGACTGGCCCCCGAATATGAGATGGTTAGTTGTTATAGGCTGGGTAATTTTATAGGCTAACGAATGGGAGGATTATTCCAACTATGTTGGAGAAGAGGCGGGGATTTCCAGGAATTTGTCCACTGCCCATGTTTTGGCCTTCTGTGGTCAGCCTTGGAACTGTCATGGTGCCTGTGGCTATGTCATTTAGCATGCTGATATATTACAATGAGCATATAATGAGGCTCCAGGTCCACTGGAAGTTGACTCTTGGACCTAGTGTGTTCTAACCAGTTTATGTTGTATCCTCAAGGACTATGTCATTCTTTTAATGGTTGTGTCCTGCCCGCTTCCCTCCCATCCCAGGCTCTTGTATCAGACTTCTTCCACTCAGCATCAAGTTTTCAAGTCTCATCCATGTTCAGCAGGTATCAAAGAATTATTTATTTGTTTGTTTGCTTGCTTAATTATTTTTCTCTGTTGTATCATCCCAGAATTTCCTCTTGGCTGAAACTCTGCATTAAGAAAGCTTCATGTTATAGTTGCATGCTAGGCTGACGGGGGCCAACTTTGGGGGCTTCTACCTCCTTTTTCCATGTCCCTTCCTCTTTAGACATTTGTCTACCACATCTAAAGCCTTTGAGATGTCATTTCTCTATAGGTTCACCCAGCCACTCCTCTCCCAGGCCATTGCCTGCTAAAGAATCAATGACTTGCTCACTTATAATGCCTAGTATGTTGCACACACCCACACCCCAACATCACACTCCATGAGGAATAAGCCAACTGAATTGAGAGAAAAAGCCCTTTCCTCAAGACGTTTACTTCAGAGGAGTCCTCAGGGGAGGCAGACATTTCAGGTAGGAAAGAGGGTAATAAGAGCACTCTAGTTACATAGTCCAACTAAGAATGAAAATTGCCAGATAATTTAGCTGAGAGGACTTAGCTCAACAGTTAAACGCTTCACACAAGCTTTATTTAGGCTCATTCTAACAAACAGGATCAGCAGACAAGTTCTTTTTAAAGAAAGTTCTCTTTCATCTGACTAAAAAGAAGGAACACATTAAAACCAAAACAGGAACTACTCTGGCAATATATGTGTAAAAAAATAAGCACCCTGTGGGGCTCTTTTTAAATTAGCCAGAGTGCACAGAGAACTCTTTGAAAAGAAAACTCTGCGGGGAAAATATTTTTCTTGATTTCATAAACACTCATTGTTTAATCATCTGTAGAAAATGCAGACTTATGATTAAGTTCCCCCACCACCTAAAGGGATGAGCTCTTTCAAGTCACCTCCTCTCCCAGCCACCTCCCACCCCCTTGCTCTATTTAGGGAGGCTGGAGAAGTAACTTGAAAACCAGCCTATCAGGGAAGCAAGAAGTGACCCAGCAGCTCCTCGTTTTTGAACTGGATACATGCAGGCAAGGCTACGCCCCGCACGTGTGACACAAGAAGCTGAGTTTTGCCGAGTTGCTTCCACAGTGTACTAATAAGTTGTTCGAATTTCATGAGTGGATAACCGACTCCAGTTTATTTTGCTGCTTTTTTAAAAAAAAAGAATGACTTTCAAGGACACCACCACTCCCCAACCCCTCTTTCCCTCACCTAAGGCAGTCATATAATTTCATTCAGGACACCCAGAACCACCTGAGTCTAGTTGTAGCTTCCATTCTCAGCCATCGTTCAGATATGGCCCAAGAGGTGCCATCTATATACTTTTCTGGACTTAGTCCAATGAGAACATTTTTGAGTCTTAAACAGGATCAAGATACAATTACTCAAAATTGAGGCAACTTGAAGCAAATATCTAAGGTTTATGTTTTTTAATTTTTAAAACTTTTTAGTTTATATTGAAGTATAGTTGATTAACAATGTTGTCTTAGTTTCAGGCATACAGCAAAGTGATTCAGTTATATATATACCTGTATCTATTCTTTTTCAAATTCTTTTCCCATTTAGGTTGTTACATAATGACAGATTTTTAAATAAATAAATAATAAGCAATATATTTACTTTTGAACTTCTTGGCATCCAGGAAAAAAAAGAGAAACACAACAAAGTATTTTGCTCTTGCTAACTGAAAAAAAGAACTCTATTCCTCCAAAATGTATTAGCATTCAATTCTGGTAAATGTATCAATTTATAATATGGAACAATTTTACATAATTTTATAAAACGTTCAAGGAAACATGCTTCAGGTAGTGCATTCCTTTTTTTATTTATTTATTTATTTATTTCTTTATTTATTTTTTTTTTTGGGGGGTACACCAGGTTCAATCAACTGTTTTTATACACATATCCCCATATTCCCTCCCTTCCTTGACGCCCCCCCCCTCGAGTCCCCCCCACCCTCCCTGCCCCAGTCCTCTAAGGCATCTTCCATCCTCGAGTTGGACTCCCTTTGTTATACAACAACTTCCCACTGACTATTTTACAGTTGGTAGTATATATATGTCTGTGCTACTCTCTCGCTTCTTCTCAGTTTCCCCTTCATCCCCCGCCCCCTCCCCTACCTCGAGTTCTCCAGTCCATTCTCTGTATCTGGTTCCTTGTTCTTGTCACTGAGTTCATCAGTACCATTTTTAGATTCCGTATATGTGAGTTAGCATACAATATTTGTCCTTCTCTTTCTGACTTACTTCACTCTGTATGACAGATTGTAGTTCTATCCACCTCATTACATATAGCTCCATCTCATCCCTTTTTATAGCTGAGTAATATTCCATTGTATATATATGCCACATCTTCTGTATCCATTCATTTGTTGATGGGCATTTAGGTTGCTTCCATGTCCTGGCTATTGTAAAGAGTGCTGCAATAAACATTATGGTACAAGTTTCTTTTGGGATTATGGTTTTCTTTGGGTATATGCCCAGGAGTGGGATGACTGGATCATATGGTAGTTCTATTTGTAGTTTTTTAAGGAACCTCCAAATTGTTTTCCATAGTGGCTGTACCAACTTACAGTCCCACCAACAATGCAGGAGAGTTCCCTTTTCTCCACACCCTCTCCAACATTTGTGGTTTCCAGACTTTGTGATGATGGCCATTCTGATTGGTGTGAGGTGATACCTCATTGTGGCTTTGACTTGCATTTCTCTGATGATGAGTGATGTTGAGCATCTTTTCATGTGTTTGTTGGCCATCTGTATGTTTTCTTTGGAGAAATGTCTATTTAGGTCTTCTGCCCATTTGTGGATTGGGTTATTTGCTTTTTTGGTATGAAGCTGCATGAGTTGCTTGTATATTTTGGAGGTTAATCCTTTGTCCGTTGTTTCATAGGCAATTATTTTTTCCCATTCTGAGGGTTGCCTTTTAGTCTTGTTTATGGTTTCTTTTGCTGTGCAAAAGCTTTTAAGTTTCATGAGGTCCCATTTGTTTATTCTTGATTTTATTTCCATGATTCTAGGAGGTGGGTCAAAAAGGATGTTGCTTTGATGTATGTCAAAGAGTGTTCTGCCTATGTTTTCCTCTAGGAGTTTTATAGTGTCTGGCCTTACATGAAGGTCTTTAATCCATTTGGAGTTGATTTTTGTGTATGGTGTTAGGAAGTGTTCTAATTTCATTCTTTGACATGTTGCTGTCCAATTTTCCCAGCACCACTTATTGAAGAGGCTGTCTTTTTTCCATTGTATACTCATGCCTCCTTTGTCAAAGATAAGGTGCCCATATGTGTTTGGGCTTACTTCTGAGTTCTCTATTCTATTCCATTGATCTTCCTTTCTATTTTTGTGCCAGTACCATACTGTCTTGATCACTATGGCCTTGTAGTATAGTTTGAAGTCAGGAAGCCTGATTCCACCAACTCCATTTTTCCTTCTCAAGATTGCTTTGGCTATTCGGGGTCTTTTGCATTTCCATACAAATCGTAAGATTTCTTGCTCTAGTTCTGTGAAAAATGCCATTGGTAATTTGATCGGGATTGCATTGAATCTGTAAATTGCTTTGGGTAGTACAGTCATTTTCACGATGTTGATTCTTCCAATCCAGGAACATGGTATGTCCCTCCATCTGTTTGTGTCATCTTTGATTTCTTTCATCAATGTCTTAAAGTTTTCTGCATACAGATCTTTTGCCTCCTTAGGCTGGTTTATTCCTAGGTATTTGATTCTTTTGGTTGCCATGGTGAATGGGAGAGTTTCCTTAATTTCTCTTTCTGCTCTTCCGTTGTTAGTGTATAGGAATGCAAGAGATTTCTGTGCATTAATTTTGTATCCTGCTACTTTACTAAACTCATCAATTAGTGCTAGCAGTTTTCTGGTAGAGTCTTTCGGGTTTTCTATATATACTATCATGTCATCTGCAAAGAGTGACAATTTTACTTCTTCTTTTCCAATTTGGATTCCTTTAATTTCTTTTTCTTCTCTGATTGCTGTGGCTAACACTTCCAAAACTATGTTGAATAACAGTGGTGAGAGTGGACACCCTTGTCTTGTTCCTGTTCTTAGAGGGAATTCTTCCAGTTTTTCTCCATTGAGAACAATGTTGGCTTTTGGTTTGTCATATATGGCTTTTATGATGTTGAGGTAATTTCCTTCTATGCCCATTTTCTGGAGAGCTTTTATCATAAATGGATGTTGAACTTTGTCAAAAGCTTTTTCTGCATCTATTGAAATGATCATATGGTTTTTATCCTTCAATTTGTTGATATGATGTATCACATTGATTGATTTGCGTATATTGAAGAATCCTTGCATCCCAGGGATAAACCCCACTTGATCGTGGTGTATGATTTTTTTAATGTGCTGTTGCAGTCTGTTAGCTAGTATTTTGTTGAGGATTTTTGCATCTATATTCATCAGTGATATTGGTCTGTAGTTTTCTTTGTGACATCTTTGCCTGGTTTTGGTATCAGGGTGATGGTAGCCTCGTAGAATGAGTTTGGGAGTGCTCCGCCTTCTGCAATATTTTGGAAGAGTTTGAGAAGGATAGGTGTTAACTCTTCTCGAAATGTTTGATAGAATTCGCCTGTGAATCCATCTGGTCCTGGGCTTTTGTGTGTTGGGAGATTTTTAATCACTGCCTCAATTTCTGTACTTGTGATTGGTCTGTTCATGGTTTCTATTTCTTCCTGGTTCAGTCTTGGAAGATTGTATTTGTCTAAGAATGTATCCATTTCTTCCAGGTTATCCAATTGATTGGCATATAGTTGCTTGTAGTAGTCTCTCATGATGTTTTGTATTTCTGAGGTGTCCGTTGTGACTTCTCCTTTTTCATTTCTAATTCTGTTGATTTGCATCTTCTCCCTTTTTTCTTGATCCTTTTTTTTTGACAATTTTATTCTTTTTTAATAATTTTATTTTAATTAATTAATTAATTTTTGACTGTGTTGGGTCTTCGTTGCTATGTGCAGGCTTTCTCTAGTTGTGGTGAGCGGGGACTATTCTTCATTGTGGTGCACGGGGTTCTCATTGCGGTGGCTTCGTTTGTTGTGGACCACAGGCTCTACGTACACAGCCTTCTACGTACACAGTAGTTGCAGCTCAAGGGGTCTAGAGTGCAGGCTCAGTAGTTGCGGTGCACGGGCTTAGTTGCTCCGTGACATGTGGGACCTTCCCGGGCCAGGGATCGAACCCATGTCCCCTGCATTAGCAGGCGGGTTCTTAACCACTGCACCACCAGGGAAATCCCCAGGTAATGCATTCTTAATTTGACCCCCCCCAACAAGAGCGGAGAATTAGTTCACTGTTAAATGTCTGATAGGTTAGTGTTCTGTGGTGTTCATAAGTTCATTTCACAAATTTGATTGACTAATAACGTACTGGCTAAGCACTGAAGATCCATCCACAAACAGAAGAGACCTGTCCCACACTTTATGGAATCTGGTAGGAAGACTGAAATTAAGTAAATAGTGTAAGCACATATTTGCCATTCTGAAAATTGCTGTAAAAGAGAAATACAGGCACTATAAAAGTCTAACTTAGATGATGGAGCAGAAGGACAATCAGAAAAATCTTTCCTATAGCAGCAAAAAGTCAGAAATCTGAAATGAGTAGGAATTAACCTGGATGGGACGTGAGGGGCTGCGAATTGCTCTCCAGACTAAGGAAACGAATTTACAAAGAGGATACAGGTCTGCCCAAAGCAGAATCCTGTGGTCCTAACAGGGAGAGTAAGAGGAGAGAGACCAAAGGTTAAGATGGAAAAAGTATGCAAGGCTAGAACCTGAGGCACCTTGGAAATTGCATTTAAGGTGCATTTAAGATGTCAATCTTATCCAAAGAATAAGGAGGAAATCACCCAAGAGTTTTAAGCATATTAAGAGTTATACTCATTAAGCACCAGGGCAATGAGAATTTTGGTATTATTATGAAAATTAGAAAGTGAAGATCCATTCCTAAGACATTCTATTCCTTATTTGCTTTATAAGAGAGCTATAAGAAAGGGGACTTTCCTCATGGTCCAGTGGGTAAGACTCCACATTCCCAATGCAGGGGGCCTGGGTTCGATCCCTCATCAGGGAACTAGATCCCATGTGCACGCCACAACTAAGAGTCTGCATGCTGCAAGTAAGAAGTCTGCATGTGCATGCCACAACTAAAAAAAAAAGAAGAAAAAAGAAAGATCCCTCATGCCACAATGAAGATCCCTCATGCCACAACTAAGACTAATAAATAAATTTTTTATTTTTTTAAAAAGAGAGCTATAAGAGAATCTATAACCAAGGCCACAACTCGTAAAAAGCTTCCTTAGATCTGTTCAAACATTCAATAATTCTCGAAACGCTAGAAATCTAGATCAGAATGGGCAAACTTTTTAAAATAAAGAGCCAGATACATAGTACATATTTTTGACTTTGAGAGCTAGAGGATCTTTGTCACAACCCTGCTATGGTAGTGTAGAAGCAGCCATCAACGGTATGAGCATGGCTGTGATCCCATAAAACTTGTTTGCAAAAACCAGGAGGTAATGGATTTAGCCCTTGGGCAATACTTTGCCTATCCTTGATCTAGATCAAATAACATCAAAGAGGATGGAAGATCAGGATGGAAGATTTTGGAGGATATGGTAAATATCTAAGTAAACAAACCTTTAATGGGATAACTGTACTTCCTTGGGACTTTGATTTTGAGGAGGACTGTGTTTTGATGGGACCATAAATAAGGGACAAAATGCACCTTCTGTGAGCTGAACAAATTAACCCTGTGAACAGAATTATGATCTGTGTAGAATGTGAGAAACATAACCTTCTTAGAGGCAGGGATTTGTGTCCGTTTTGTTCAGTTTTTCTTTTTAATCCCTAGCTGAATCCATGGATCCTCAAGCTTTGTCTATAGAATAATATGCTAACAGCTAATAACAGATGCACCTCACCAAATGAATGTTCAGTTAATGACTTTTCAGCCGTATAATTCTTAAAAAAAAGTCACATCACTTTTGGGCAAACTTTGTTATATGCCTGGTTTCACCCAATACACACTAAATACATATAGTGCAAGAAATTGTGTCAATATTAAGATCTCAGGCAAAGACACGCACCAATTCACTCAGAGTTTTTTGTAGTTAGAGTATCATGGGGAACAAATTTACATAAGAACAAATTGTCTTGTTTGGATGAATGTAAACATGTTTGCTTTCCCTGTGGATACCAAGCAAGAGATGAAGACATAGCATCTTCGTTTCTTACAATGCTTTGGTCTGTTGTGTGTGTTTTTTGCTTTTATTTTTGCTCTAGAGATAAATTTTTAAGCTTGTTTTAAGCAAAATTTGACCTCAATAATAATGAGCCCCCAAAAGATTGAAAATCTATGAAGAAAATAGTGCACAAATAATAATGAACTTTCCAAAGCCAAACTCCCTTACTCCTTCCCTGTACATATCAATACATCACCCACTATCCAGTCATCTCTTCTTCCTTTGGTGAGTACAATAAACCTTCACTGGATTACTTGTTTGCTTACTTTCAAATTCTCTATTTTTGCTTATACAAACTTACTCTTATTACATACGTGTGTGGATATATAGGCTATATATCCTATATATATTTAAATCTTTGAAAATTGTTTGGGTGTCTTAGGTTAAGATGTAAGATGTAAAACATAATAAATTTTCCCATTAAAATTAATAGTTTATTTTTTTAATTTAAAGACGTAATAGCAGGGCTTATAGAAAGAATTAACATTGTTAACCGAGATATAGGGCAATTGGTTTTCTTTGCAGCGCAATATACTTTAATTTAAGAATTTATAAAAATATTGTTCTGAGAAAGAGTTCATAGACCTAAGCTAACGGGGTCCATGGCACAAAAAAAGAGCCTCTGGGTCTAGATCCTAGAATAGTGTGCCTAACATATAATAAGGGCTCAGTAAATATTTCTTGAATACCAAATGATCTTTATCCCATATCAACAGTATTGGTTCTCTTAAAAAGACACTAAACTATTCAGACAAAAATTATTTGAAAAGTGTCATGGTGGTGCCTATGGTATAAAATACCTTCCCTTTTCAATAGGAATAAAGATGCTGAGCTTGTTGTTTCTTATGGCAGGAAGACATAAGGGAAGCTAAATCTGCATCAAATATTTAAATAGATGCTTCAAAGGAGAGTTGAGGACGAAAATGCTTTTAATCACACTTGGGATTAGAATTTGTTCGAAGCAATCCATAACTACCCAGCATTGTGACTGTTTTGCCCACCAGTGTATCCACAGCACTTAACACAGTGCTTGGTAAATAGTGGCATCAATACATATTTGAGGAATGAAGGAACCCTGCTTGAGATTCTGTGGCAGTAAAAGCTCTAAGGGAAGATTAAAAACCTTGAATCAATATCAAAATCATATGGCTCAGCTAAGTGGTACCTGTCTATGGAATCAAAGATTGATGAGAGATCAATAAATATTGCAGGAGTCTTCAGTTATTTTTAACTATATCTACGCCAAATCTCCCATAGATTAAAAAGCACTAAAAAAAGGTCAGCAATAGAATATCGGTGCTTTAAATGCTCCTTTTTCATGCGGGGCATTAAATGGAGAAGTCAGACCTGCAACTCATTAAGAAGAAAGCAAGCAAGCACAGGATGTTGAGAGATCGTGGAGCTGACTGATGAAGGTGGCAGCACAGTAGAAGGCTGCCCTTTTGGTAGTGGCAGATGCTGTGACTCTGTCCCTGGGGAGTCGAGTAGAGAATTTTGTAGAGATTTGGGCCCACCATTCAGAGCAGGACCTGGAGAGCTGGGGCAGCTGAAGATTTTACCCTGGGGGCTTCTGCAGCTGGGAACAGTTAATTGGCTATGGCTTAAGGAGGCAGCTTTGTCAATTCTTAAGAGAGTATGCTTTTAAAAGAATGAGGTAGACAACTGTAAAATAGTCAGTGGGAAGTTGTTGTATAACAAAGGGAGTCCAACTCAAGGATGGAAGATGCTTTAGAGGACTGGGGCAGGAAGGGTGGGGGAGACTCGAGGGGGGGGCGTCAAAGAAGGGAGGGAATACGGGGATATGTGTATAAAAACAGTTGATTGAACCTGGTGTACCCCCCAAAAAAATAAAAAAATAAAAAAATAAAAAGAATGAGGTAGAGCCATATACTACTGGTTTGGAGTTCCTTCTCAGCATTTTAAGCAAAGAAAGCAAACTGGAGAAGAATAAAATTAAAACATCCTGGAAAACATGTAGTATTTATTTGTGTATGTATATGGGTGTGTACATATAAACAAACATATACACAAGTATCCAAGGAGTATATGTGCATAGGAAAAAGTCTAAGGTTAACATTAAATGTGTACTAGTCTGAGGGGTATGTTTGGAGAGGTGGGGATTTATTTATTTTATATAGTCTTGAATAATGGCTTTCCAGCTGCAAGTTAGGCTGCTACATTATATACAAAATAAAATCCACTTGGACTACATTACTAAAATCAAAACCAGTAGAAGAAAAGTTTAAAAATGTGCACATAGATCCACAAGAGTAGGGATGGGTGGGAAAACTTTCTCAGGTAAGTCAGGAAGATAAGCATCCATAAAGAAAAGATAGGGCTTCCCTGGTGGCACAGTGGTTAAGAATCCGCCTGCCAATGCAGGGGACATGGGTTCGAGCCCTGATCCGGGAAGATCCCACATGCCTCGGAGCAACTAAGCTCATGCACCACAACTACTGAGCCTGTGCTCTAGAGCCCGCGAACCACAACTACTGAGCCCACATGCCACAACTACTGAAGCCTGCATGCCTAGAGCCTGTGCTCTGCAACAAAAGAAGCCACAGCAATGAGAAGCCTGCGCACCACAGTAAAGAGTAGCCCCCTCTCACCACAACTGGAGAAAGCCCATGCTCAGCAACGAAGACCCAACGCAGCCAATAAATAAATAAATTTATTAAAAAAAAAGATTAACACATCTGATAAAAAAAACTGTTTCAGTATAAGAAACATAAACAAAGCTGATACAAATGATAGGTAAAAAAGGGAAAAAAACTGGTAACGTGACAGACAAGAGATTTTTTTCTTTAATTTACTTTTGGCTGTGCCATGTGGCATGTGGGATCTTAGTTTCCCAACCAGAGATCAAACCAGTGCCCCCTGAGATGGGTGCATGGAGCCCTAACCACTGAATCACCAAGGATTGTTATTAATATCAAATATTCAATAAAAATTAAAATGTAATAAATTAATATCTTCACACAAAGAGCTCCTACAAGGTGGAAAAAAAACCAACAAGGTAAAAATAGGCAAAATATAGGAATAGGAAATGTATCAAAGAACAAAGTAAAGTGGATAATAAATATAGTAGAAGATACAAATCTTACTAGTAGTCAGGGAAATGCAAAACAAAACAATATGGCATTTAATACCTATCAGATTGATGAATATTAAAAAGATTAATGATGTGCTGTGCTCATGTGGTGATAGGGAAATCTTTTTGGAAAGTAACTGGTAGAATTTATTCATTAAAAATAGGCTTACACTTTGACGTCCCACTTTTGACAATCTCTTATAGATTCCACCTAACACAGAAGGCAACATACTAACTAAGTGAGAAATTCTCACTTCTATAAATGTTGTCCTTTTCCTGAGTTCACCACCAGAGTTGACTATAGTCATTTGCAGAGAACAAAGCTAACTCAGGATAAGTTTAAAGCAAAACTGATCACCTATACCCCTAAGAGATGGAGATAAGCAGGACTGCCTACATACTAGATACTTAGGGGTTATCTATACAGCATCTCCATTCTGGGAAATCCCTCAAATACTCCCCCATTTCCTTATTTTCCCAGGGCCCCATAGCTGTAGGAGCAGCCATGACTGGGTGCCTGAGCTGGCCAAGGGGTCCATGCACAGGCACTGGGGGACCTGGAAACACTGGAACTGTACGTGTTGCAAGTAAAATCATGAATCCTTCAGCAGTCATTTTTTCTCCTGTATGTGAAGAATACGGAGAGAGAGAGAGAGAAGAGAAACAGAGATGAAAGGCATAGGGAACAACCCGAGGACATTCAAGCTCCTGACCTGAGTTTCCTCGGAGGGCTCCACTACATTCTGGCCTTTCCCGTGACTTGGTTATTCATTTTCTCCTTAGATTGGGTGAGAGATCTCCAAAGCCTTCCAGTAAGTTCTGTGTTTTCCTTAAGCTAGTCCAACTTGTCATCATCCCTTGCAACCAATAGAAACCGAAATAACAAAGTCTTCCTATTAAATAATTAGCTTGTTGGTGAGAATATGAAATATTCTCCCTCGCCGTGGGCCTTGAGCTAACAATTACAAGTGTTAAGTGAAGGCAGATTTACATCCTCCTCATTCCACTCGAGCTTTTCTTTTTTTTTTTTTTTTTGGCTGCATTGCATGTGGGATCTTAGTTCCCCTACCAAGGGATCAAACCCATGACCCCTGCATTGGAAGATTGGAAGCTCGGACCACTGGACCACCAGGGACCTCCCCATTCCACCTGAGCTCTGACATAACCTCTGGAGCACTCCAGCTTCCCAGCCACACAATTCTTCTTTAGGACTGACTTTTTCAGGAAGGAGGGGAAAAAGAAAAAGGAAGGTTATTAGAGTTTCCTACAAAACATCAAGCATGCACAACAGGCATACAGTTAGAGATTAGACAAGCAAGTTCCTGACTCTGTTAGTCCATTGTAATACTACTAAACACCAGGAAACACTCTGTTGGTTTGGGCTATTATAGTTATACATTATAATTATGTATATATGACATATAATTATGTATACATAATACATATAATCATGTATATATAATATATAGTTATATATTATATTTAAACTGTTTTTATTCTTAATTGTATATTTTAAAATTTATATTCATAATGGTTTTTAAAGCAAGAACTGCAAGAAACTCTGATGTGGGAATACGTCCTAATGAGAAGCATAGATTTGACAGCATGAAACTTTAAAACTTCTAGCCACCAAAGCCCACAATAAACAAAAGGAAAAAGACTAATGACAACTAAGCAAAAGTAATTCTTAAGGTTTAACAGAGTTAATATTCTTGATGGGTTGGCCTAGAAAAAGTGAACAAAGAGCTGGCATTTTCTGTTTCCCATTTATCTAAGAGAGCCGGTGTCCAAGGGCATATGTCCTGCAGTAACATTACATAAAGTGGCAATAGGTGGCTAGTAGATAATCACACCTAAAAAGATTCCTTTCAGAGTCTGTCCTCTGCCTAAAGAGATCAAAGAGGGAGCTAGCCTTGTATCTCAACATGATAAACAACACAGAAAAGCCAATTTAACACACACACAATGCACATCCATGAAATGGGCAAAGGATATGAAGAGATAATTCCCAGATGAAATCGAATGACGAGGGAGGGAAGGAGGAAGATGCAGAAAGGGAAGAACAATAGGGACAATGGCACTTGCTGGAGACCTTGCCTTTGGTCCATGAACAGCCTCTGGGCATTTCTTTCTGGCAACTTCTGGAGATGTGGGGCTATTTGCACTTCTCCCCAGAAGTATAATTTAGCCTATGGTCTTCCTAAATTACCTGGATGAAATTTACTTATTTATTTATTTATTTATTTATTTTTATTTATTTTTGCCACACCGCATAGCATGCGGGATCTTAGTTCTCTGTCAAATCCGTGCTCCCTGCAATGGAAGCACAGATTTATTTATTTTTTTTCTTTGTATTGAAAATTATTTTGTTTTATTTTATTTTATTAAATCTCTTTATTGGAATATAATTGCTTTACACTGTTGTGCCAGTTTTTGCTGTACAACAAAGTGAGCCAGCTGTATTTATACATATATTCCCATATCCCCTCCCTCCTGTGATTCCCTCCCACCCTCCCTATCCCAGCCCTCAAAGTCATCACCCATCGAGTTGATCTCCCCGTGTTATGCAGTAGCTTCCCACTAACTATCTATTTTACAGTTGGTAGTGTATATATGTCAATGCTACTCTCTCAGTTCGTCCCAGCTTCCCCTTCACCACCCCCCCAACGCCGCTGCCCGTGTCCTCAAGTCCGTTCTCTACATCTGCATCTTTATTCTTGCCCTGTCACTGGGTTCATCAGTACTATTTTTTTTAGATTCCATATATATGAGTTAGCATATGGTATTTGTTTTTCTCTTTCTGGGGAAGCACAGATTCTTAACCACTAGACCGCCAGGGAAGTCCCCTGGATGAATATTTGTTAACCTGGGTCTTTGGGGTTCTCTGGCAGGCCTGACAAGAGGATATAATTTGAAGCATAAGAAGGAAGGCTGCAGAAATACCTTTGGGGCAGACACTGTTCTCTGAGGTGCTACTTCCTCTTCCCCACCGTTAAAAGTGAACTATTAAAGGAAGATTAAAATAAGCTAAAAATTTAATTAACAAAGTAATGAGATCATCAGAACCAGCGGATATAATCAAAACAGTACAGATCTACCCCCAGCCAGGCCTAAATCAGAACTAACTAAAAGCAATGTGACTTACCCTGAGTAGCAGATAAGACATACAGGCAGGGCCATTTCTTAATCAGGTTACCAGGCAAGGTCCTTAATGTCTCAGCACTCAGGCCTGAGAACTCTCTTTGCCCTAAAAGCTTATGCATTCTGATTTACTCTTGGTTTAGAACAGCCTCATTTGCAAGTTTTAAGCTGTTTGCAAGTTCTCTGAACGTCTCCTTAACTCCTAAAAAGTCACGTGCAGATTTCAGAACTATAGAGCCCTTGTGTGTTTCCCTAAAAAGTGAGGTTTACATACCAGCGGTACAAACAGCCCTCCTATTTTAGATCCTGCTCTTGGGGAATAATCATCTGGTCTACACCCCATTTCTCTGTGCATCCAAACACCAGGTCCATAAATGACTTCTTTATGGTGTTAAAAGAAAAACTGAGGCATATTACACGTTAAGATTTTATTTGATCAAAAATTGATTGAAACCAGGCAGGAACAAACCGAAAGTGGTTAGGAGTGCTCCAACTAAAAGAGCCAGGGGAAAGACTTTTATAGAGAAAAGGAAGAAGCAAAGCAAGGCAGTTCTTTGACTGACTACAGTGTAAGCATTATTTGGGACAAGCCTAGTTGGCTGTTTATGATTGGTTGTCCTGAGCTTTCCATTTCTTAACCGTGAGGCATTTACAGTCTTAGGTTTTAGTGTGCTTGTGTAGGCTGTGGAGTATTAGAACCACCTCATCTAATGGCCTCCTTGTTTAATTAATCTAACAATGGACCCAGGCTATGGGTGTCGTGGAATTTTTCAGTCTCTGTTACCTGTCTCAGAGATGGCCGTTCTAACTGGAAATATTCCAGCTTTTTCTGTGCATAACGTCTCTTTAGAATGTTATAGAAGATCAGTTTGTTACAGTGGGAGGTAATCATATTAAAGTTATGAGCAAGAATAAATGATATCCCAGAAGACGGCTTTCTTTGAAAGAGGGCTCTGACATTTTTCTAATCTGCAAGCACCTTTCAAAGCAGCTGCATATTAAACTACCACAGAAATGTCTGATTTCAGATATTAGTGATAACATAGTTCGATTACAGTTACGTTTAAATTAAAAAATGATATCCATTGGCATGATACTCTGTAAAAGTATCTGCATTAAATAAATTACGTATTTGGTGTTCACCTCTCTTTGTGATAACTGTGGTATCTGTTGCGCTCAGAACAGCCAACTCTGTCAGAGAGGAGTTAATCTAAAATCTCAGGCTTCACTTGAGTCCTTCTAAATCCTACCAGGTTGCAAGCAGGTGAGACAATGGAAGTGACATTCAGATCAGTTGTTCCACCTATGATTTTCTTCTTTGCTTTTTGGAGGAGAAGGTTAAAATTTAGGTTGAAGTTGTTTATAGACTTTAGTCTTTCCTGCATTTTTGCCCCAGAGAATCTGAAGAATCTGTGTTTGGTAATTACCAACATTATCCTCATTTAGTTTCCTCTCAGAAAGTAAAAGACAAACCTAGACCCAGGACAGGTGATAGGTGAACTAGACCCACAGGATTTGTTTTATTAAAAAACAAAGTAAAAAATTCACATCAGTGAGATAAAGGGAAGAAAACAACCGTTCTCCAGATGCTGCAAGTATCATGTGAGGTTGCATTGGTTGAAGTGTCCCATTCAGCTGAAAGGGCCGGTGTCAGAGGGGAGCAAGTCAGGGGTGGTTTCCTAGGGAGGCTTTACCATTTTCCTGTGTGATCAGGATTATAGAATAAAGAAGATGCTCTTCAAATCTGTTGATATTGCTAAACTTGAATGCTAACTTGCTTTATAGAGATGGGTTGAGGTAGGGGTAGGGTTATCAGATAAAATACAAGATGCACAGGTAAGTCAGAATCAGATAAACAATTGTTTTTTGTTTGTTTGTTTGTTTTAGTATAAGTATGTCCCATGCAACATTTGGGAGATACTCATACTAAAAAATTATTAGCTGTTTACCTGAAATTCAAGTTGAACTGAGTGTCTTATGTTTTTTATTGCTAAATCTAGCAACCATAGATAGGGGAGTTATGGAGGAAAAGAGCCTAAAGAGTGATTTTTGTTAAAAAAGGTAAGAAATTCAGAGTGGTGAGCATCTTTTATTAGAACTCAAAATAACCCAATAAAGCTAAAGAAATACTCAGACTGCAACATAATGAAGTTGAGTGAGAGAAGAATGTAAGACAGCAAACATAGGAAAACAGTGAAAGTTTTGGTTGTGAGCTCCTTAAGGGTAGTTTTCTTTTTAAATCATCTTTGTATTCCCAGGCTTGCAACCTTTCACTTTTAGTACATGAGCTTTCCGTTGTTTTTGAATGAATGAACTCTTTCCTTCAAGATATTCCTCTTTCCAGTGCCCTTACAGGTTCACTGACTTTCTTTTATAAGAAATTCGTGACACTTATCTATTCCTTAGGGAAAAGATCAAGGAATCTGTGTAGTGAGAAAATCTCCAGAGCATTTAAATAGTGGTCACCCAGTCCAGGAGAGCTCAGGGATGCGAATTATCTACTTGAGATAAATCTACTCCCAGGATAACTTTCAAAACACTCTGAGTTTTTCCTAGAAAGAAGGAGAAAGAATTCAACCAACAGGTTCATCAGAAGAGATCCATCTTGAAAGAGAAAAATCAGGCAGCAGGGTTCCTATAACCCTCTCAGCAAGGGAGTGAGGGCCTTTTAAGAGTTAAGCTTTTTCACTGCCCTATTGTTATTTTTGGAATCCTCCTGCTTATTGTTTCCTCACAGTGTTTTTCCTTTGTGATTGACAGGCAAACCCCTAAAATAAGAAGGATCAGTGGGTCGGTCTGTAGAGTGACAACTTGGAAGAAGACATTCAGAAGTTAGTCTGACATGGAAGGGGAGAAGTATACCTGCCATCCCCAGCCCCCCCAATTTCAACCTGAGAGGGTAGGTCTGTGCCTAAAGATGGTAGGAAAATAGAGTTGGTCCCTACAGAAGGGAGCTGGGAATCTACCAAAATCCACTGAAAATATTCGTAAATTGTATTCATGTATTATTGTGATGAGAAGGTCCCTATCTTTTATCATATTTTAAAGGAATGTTAAAGATGGCCACGACTGAAGGTTGGATAGGTAAAACTGGGCTTTGAAGGACAGTTGTAAAAAATTCTACTTGCTCTTGGAAGCCCTAAGATGTCATTGTTGCATTTTTTTTCATGGCAGCCATATTGGTTCCTTACCATTTTCTAATTCTTAAAACAATAAGTTGTTAACACGTTTTAAGTATATCAAGGTTTATTGACCCTCTTCAGAAATCTTTGTGTTCCATTTGCCTATTCAGATATTGAGTGTATAGCAAACAGAAGCAAGAGGATGATGAAAAATTTTACCTACTTCATAATTTCATTCAATGCCAGCCCCCTCTGTTTAACTACCTCATATTAAAAAAAAAATCACTCTTTAGTAGATACCAAGCCTTTCTGAAAGCAAAGGCATCTTCAATATAGGTCCAGAGCTTGGTTTTGGAGTGACATAGCCTAAGCCAGCTCCTGTCAACAGAAGTAGCTGTTGTAGAAATATAATGGAATCTTTGTGACACACCTTGTACATGCGATTTTGTCTGAGGACACAGCCTCTATCATAGAAAACATAACACCTACACTCACCAAGAATCTAGATGGGATAGGGGAAGATGGAGGTGAACTTCACAAAGTCTAGAGATAACACACTTGTCACATTCCAAGTGCTGAAAATAAGTGTTCTTGCACCTCTGAAATTATTCTCACAAAACAAGGTGCAATGACAAGTTAACATGTAGGTTTCAGTTACCACTTAGCTGCAGGGGAGTATTTTAAACTATTATATTTATGAAATTAGATTTATAAAAAAAAATCCCCTTAAAAGAAACATAAACATAAAGAGAGCTTAAGTATCACCATGTATTATGGCAATCTGTAATCAATTAAACAAATAATTTAGAAATCACTTTGTTCCAGTGAATTAATAATCAGAAGTAGATACATTTTATAACACACTTTCCCCATTTTAAATAAACATGTATTTCTCATACTTGGAAGACTCAAGGTCAATGTTCTGTTTTAAATTAAATGTTATAATTCATGGTTCTAATTTGTTATCCATTGATATTCAATTGCCTAGAATTCTGGATGCAATTCTATTTGAAGTAAGTTGGTTGGGCACCCAATAAGTTGCCTTATTCTGTGTAATCCAGAGGGAAAGAGTGACCTGTCTGGCCAAGTCCACTTTCTTCTTTCCCTTCATATACCTTCATCTGACGTGTACTTTGAGTAGATGAGTAGAGAACTTGTGACAGCTGCAGATTTTACTTCCTTTAGGGAGCCTTCTCTAACCACTTGAGGATAAAACACCACTTTTCTCTCTCTGTCACTAGAGTTCCAGAGACCTGTTTAGTGTGTATCTTTCTCAAAATATTATGAACTCTTTAAAAGAACTACCTTTGTGTCCCTGGATCTGACACACAGTAGGTACTCCCAAAACGTGGGGTGAGTAAATGGGTTGAAATGAAAATAAGATCAATGGTAAGGAGTTGGAAGCATTTGGAAACACCACCACTGTAGTGGGTTGAATGCTATAGCGCCCTTCCACAAATTAATTTCCACGTAGAACCTCAGAATGTGACTTTATTGGAAAATAAAGTCTTTACAGATGTAATTAGTTTAGAATCTCCAGATGAAGCTATCCTCGATTTGGGGTGGACTCTAAATCCAATGACTGGTGTCTTTATGAGAGAAAGGAGTCAGAGATTGGAGACAGGCACGCATAGGCAAGCTGGCCATATGAAGACGGGGCAGAGATTAGAGTTATGAAGCCATAGACCAAAGAACACCAGGAACCACCAGAAGCTGGAAGAGTCAAGGAAGGATTCTCCCCCAAGGCCTTCAGAGGGAACATGGCCCTGCTGCAGCCTTGACTTTGGACTCCTGGCCTCCAAAATGGAGAGGGAATACATTTCTACTGTTTTAAGCCATCTCGTTTGTGGTATTTTGTCATGGTTGCCCTAGGAAACTAATTCACCATCATGTTGACTGCAGCTGTGATCCTAGATAAATGCAAAGCAACTACCATCTCAGTTTCCCTTCTCACTGTCAAAGAGTTAAGAAAACATATAGTAGATTGAGTGAGTGTATAATATCATATGCTGGGTCATACACATAACTTTATATGTATATAAAGTTATGTGTATAAACTTTATATGTGTAACTTTATATATGCTAAAATCAGTTCTCTATTTGACAAATGAGGACATGCAGATTGAGGGAGTTTCAATAACTGGTATCATCAAAATATACGTAATAATATTAGCTGACATGTGAGTGCTTAGTGCCAGACTCCTTGTAGCAATGATCTAATCTCATCTTTACAACAAGACTATAAAGGTAGGTACTCAAATTTTTCCCTATTTCAAAGATGAAGAAACTGAGTCTGTCATAGAATATAAATTATGTGCTCTAAGTCTAGCACTTGGCAAAAGCAGGATTTGAACCCAAGTAGTGTGATTCTAAAGCCAAGGTGCCTCGGACATTTGCTGTGTTGTATGTGGATATTGTGCACTCATCACCTCACCATTCCTGCCTGATTCCGAAAGCAACCCATTTACCGACTAACCGTCCATTGGCATCTTGCACACATGATTATATCACCTTAGCCATTTCCAATAGGATGCTTTTTTTAAACCTCTCACTGACACTCCTAGTACACCAAGATAGCAGGAGAGTATGCTTATTTTCTTTGATTTCAGAGCTAATTTTTGGAAAACACTTTTGATACACAAAGCAAGTCTGATGGTCAAAATATAATCATCAGGTACTCCCTCCAATAAAGAAAATATATATATATCTAAAATATATACATATTTATATAACATAATCGTCCATCATTTGTTTGGTTAGGATCCCAGTGAGACAGCAGCAAAGCCACTTTGTTTTGTCTACATTATTTGATCACAATGGTTTGCTCTTATACGTATAGGCAGTTCTGAAGGGATCTTTTCATTTGTCACGATTACACAACTGTAGCTGGAGAAATGCTGTAGCTTGATAAATGCTCACTATCCTGGTATAACAACTGATCTTACTTTTTTTTTCCCAATTTGCTAGAATTTTATTAGTTTTTCTACAAATGTAGGACAATAGGCAGACAGTGGAGAGCCAAAGGAGCCTGTGATATGATGGGAGTAAGAAGCTTCAGTTGGCCTTAAATGTAAAACGATATCCTTCCCAAATAATCAAGAATGTCAGTGTCTATTACTTTCTACTTCTTGGCATGTATCTTGCACAAATGCCGAGTTTCACATGATGCGTTTTCTAGGTGGTAAGTTTTTTAGAGACCTTAAGTTTTTATATATTTACTTTTTAGAGTAATGGTATATGTTAGTTTAGTAATTCAAATATATTACCAACATATATTAGTAATTCAAATTATATAAATAGGCCAAAGTGAACAAAATATTGAAACAAATTACAAATATGCCTTCTCCAGTCTTCACAGTTACTACAAACACTGCTGCATTAGTACATTCGGTCCAAGCAAGATGAATCACAATCTCTTCCTTGTGTGTTTCCCTCCTGGGATTGATGATTGGTTCAGAGATGGGCTTCTGATTCAAGAACAGCCAATCTGATTCCTGCCATTAGAGTTTTGGAAATGTGCCTAGAAAGATATTAATTTCCTTCTTTATGACAGAAACAGAGGGCAGGTAAATGTGGGAGCTCTTTGTGTATTTTGCATGGAGGAGCAGGCAAAGTGGCTTGGTAACGAGAGATGAGTGAGACAGACAACCAGAGAAAAAGAGAACCAAGGAGCAGAAAGAAATACATATTTTTTATATAAATTTATTTATTTATTTATTTATTGGCTGCATTAGATCTTCGTTGCTGCACGCAGGCTTTCTCTAGTTGCAGCGAGCAGGGCTACTCTTTGTTGCGGTGCACGAGCTTCTCACTGGGTTGGCTTCTCTTGTTGTGGAGCTCAGGCTCTAGGCATGTGGGCTTCAGTAGTTGTGGCACACAGGCTCAGTAGTTGTGGTGCATGGGCTTAGCTGTTCCTCAACATGTGGGTTCAACATGCTCTAACTGGTGTCTGCTACATTTGCAGGCAGATTCTTAACCACTGCACCACCAGGGAAGCCTCAGAAAGAAATATTTTATGGAATCCCCCAGTGCCCCTACAGTCCATTGCTGACTATATTGGCTATCTATTGTTATGTAACACATTAACTCAGAACAAAATGAACCAAAACAACAGCATTTATTACCCCACAATTTCTGTGGGTCAGGAATCTAGACATAGCTTAACTGGATCCTCCATCTCAGGGTCTCTCACAAGATTACAGTCAAGGTGCTGACCAAAGCTGTGGTTTCATCTGAATTCTCAACTAGGGAAGGATTTTTTCCAACTCTCACACGGTTGTTGGCAGGATTCAGTTCCCTGCAGACTGGTACATCGAGAGCCTGAGTTCCTCTTAATTGTGGATAGAGGCTGTCCTCAATTCCTTGCTACATAAGCTTTTCATAGGACAGCTCATATCACAGTATCTGCCTTCATCAGAGTGGAAAGAGAAAGAAAAAGGTGGAAGCTACAGAATTTTATAACTTAGTCTTAGAAGAGACATCCTATCACTTTTGCTATATTCTGTTTGTTATAAGTCACTATTTCCAGTCTACACTCATGGGGAGGAGATTATACATGGTGTAAATACCAGGAGTCAGGGATCACTGAGTTCATTTTAAAAGCAGACTAAACCATTGACATGTCTTAGCCCTTAGGTACTGTGAAATAACCCCAATATCCCTACAACGAAGCTTAATTTTTGCTCAAGCTAATCAAAACCAGTTTCTATTATTTACAGTCCAAACTTCTTTTTTTCTTCCAGTTTTATTGGGAAATAATTGGCATACAGCCCTGTATAAGTTTAAGGGGAAAAACAATGATTTGACCTACATACATTATCAAATGATTACCACAAAAATTTAATGAACATCTATCATCTCATATACATACAAAATAAAAGAAAAAAGAAAAAAAATTTCTCTTTGTGGTGAGAACACAAGATTTACTCTCTTAACAACTTTCATGTATAGTATACAGCAGTACTAATTCTATTAAACATGTTATATATTACAACCCTGATATTTACCTTATAACTGGAAATTTTGACTGCCTTCATTCAATTTCCCATCTCCCCAGCCCTCACCTCTGGTAACCACAAATCCAGTCTCTTTTTCTGTGAGTTTGTTTATTTGTTTGTTTTTTGAAGTATAATTGACCTATAACACTATGTTAGTTCCTAGTACACAACACAGCAATTCAATATTCCTATATATTACAAAATGATCACCACTGTTTATAGCCAAAACTTTTTACATGTATCCTATAGTTTAATATAATATGTGTTTAGAGTCAAAATATAATTGTATTATGAGAAAATTTGTTACTACATTTATAAATTCCCTTAATACATGTCGCACACATACACACATATCTAACATTATTTAACAGTGATAAAGGCTGAGATATGAGGAAACAAAATATTAAGACCTCTTACCAATAGGAAAATCAATACAAGAAAATAAAAACTCTGAAATCTGCAGGTGGTCAGTGAGTATATGATAATTAGTGGCCTTTCCTATTCTTTTTTTTTTTTTTTAACCCCTAACTGCTACCATGGAGGGAATTTATTTTTTTATGTTTTTGCTTTTTGAAACATCTTAGTTTTCTCTCATCATATTGTAAAGTGCAAAGGCAAACAAACAAAAAATTGTATAACACTGTGACTAATTTGATTATGGGATACAGTTTTGTGTTCATTATAGAAACTGAAAAAAAAAATTTGTGAAAACCCCTAATCTTGGGGTTACTACATCAGTTTGTAGGAAGTAGAGTAGCTTTTCAAAAAAACCTTTAGCAAAAAATCCCCTCCCTGGTTTTTCTTGCAAGCATTAACCTCAAGCATTCACTTCCTTCCATATTATTTATACACGTAACCTCAAAATTTCATCTAAGTCACAAGTAGACATAAGAAAGATCACAAATATCAGCCATCTGTAGACCAGACCTGACAAGTTTCATGGTGGAGATGAAAACCTCTCATTTCAAAGAACTAAAAAAGGGCTATTGTATCCACAAAAAGCTGGACTTCTGGTCCTCCAGGTCTCACCACCCAATCAGGAATTCTATAAATATGCACCTCAACCACATAAACATTTTCTTTCTAGTTTCTGGATTGGAGTTTATCTTTGCTGTGCAGAATCAATTTAGCTTTGGACAGAAAAATTTGCAAGAAGTGAAAGAAGCAGGTTCTAAAAGCAAACAGAGAGACATAATGGGCGTAATTTCCCAAACATGCCAGAGCAGGACCATGTGTTGGATTTTATTTAAGAAAGCAAAGAAATCCCCAAAGGACTACTCGAGTTGGTTTCTTATTTTGGTAATGATTTCTTGTGTCTATTGGTTCTGGCAATTAAAATAGACCTTGCAGGATACAATGATATTATAAACCATGTCCAAAAGACCTTGGAATTAGAAAAAGAAATTTGATGCCACCCAAAAGGGGTTGGAGGGTTAGGAGAATAGTAAATTCCCTTTCCCAGGTGCCTCCTCTGGATTTTGACAATTAAAAGCCAGCAGAAAAAAAGAAAAAGAAAAAAGACACAGGCTCCCATTGAAGATGACATACATTTCTTCTCCATTTTGACTCAGTCAATGAGCCCCCCAAGTAACATAAGTAAATACATATACATAAGTAAAAACTTCTTCTTACAACCAGACATTTTCTATACTGCTTGTTTCACATATCATCTAAGTGTTGGTTGGGGCCAGACTGGTTGATCCTGCTGATTTTTTCTAGCAGAGCATCCACCACGTCTTCCTGATTGGTACATCTTATCTTCAAGTATGTGATGCCCTGCCTCACTGATAACACCAGACAGGGCAGTAAATCTCAATCTTGACTATACATTAGAATCACCTGGGGACTTCCTAGGTGGCACAGTGGTTAAGAATCTATCTGCCAGTGCAGGGGACATGGGTTCGATCCATGCTCCAGGAAGGTCCCACATGCCGTGGAGCAACTAAGCCTGTGAGCCACAACTATTGAGCCTGTGTGCTGCAACTACTGAAGCCCAGGTGCCTAGAGCCCGTGCTCTGCAACAAGAGAAGCCACCACAATGAGAAGCCCGCACACCACAACGAAGAGCAGCCCCCACTCACCGCAACTAGAGAAAGCCCATGTGCAACGAAGACCCAAAGCAGCTAATAAATAAATAAATTTATTTATTTAAAAAAAAAAAGAAAAAGAATCACCTGGGAAAGCATTGGAAAAAATAATCCCAGTCTGCCCCCTGGACCAAATGCATCAGAATTTCTGTGGTTGGATTCAGGCATTCATGTTTTTTAAAATTCCCCAGTGACTATAATGGGTAGCCCAAACTGAAAACCACTACTAGGTACTATTTTGGTGTATTAAGTATGATTTTAACTGATGAAAGCCACTGAACTGCTAGGGGATTTAAGAAATCATGTTATGTCAGTTATATCTCAATTTAAAAATTTTAAATAAATAAAGTTAAAAAAAAGAATTTTTGTTTGAAATACAATGACCACTCACTAATTTAAGGCAGTGACACAAATTTATTGTCTCCTTACTATTTTCTTTCAGGAGACACATTTCACAAAATTCCACAAATTATAGAAGGCACCTTTCTCTCTTCTGAAAGAATATCCCATTAGGTTCATTGAAGGAAAACGATGGTGCTAATTTTGATAAACTACCAAAGAGAATATTCTGAGAAAAGTATCAATTCATAACTGGGATAAAAGCACTTATATTATACCACAAATGTGAAAAGTAACCTTTGCACTATGAAGTTGACCCTGACAAAGTAGTAATAGAATATTGAAGTCTGAAGGAAATTTTTAAGATGTGTGACCAATATCGATCCAAGCCTAGATAAACCCAGGACCAGAGATAAATGATTAGTTTAATGTTTTATTGCTCTTGAAGAGCATTATAAAAATCACCCTTGTCCATTTCTAGTTCAGGGATTGTGTTTTTAATGTATGCAAAGCATTTCATTTCCTGTCTGGCCAATAGTACATGCTCAATAAATTGTAACAATTGGTAGAAGTAAAGGTGGTGGTAGTGATCGTATTGGTAATAATAATGTCTACAAAGCTTTATTCAGTGTGATAATCACTGCCTTAAAATACCTGACAGATAAAAACGACTGTTTCTTTTGTGGATGACACCTCACTTATTTGAACCACGGGAAGTTTAAGAGCAAAATAATAAAAAGGGGGGAGTAAAAAAGGCTTTTATTAGAGCCGCAATGAAAACTTAAAATAGCCTTTTACTATTTGATGACTTATCAGTTGAACATTTACGTAATTAATTATAAAACATATATAATCTAATCTACCTTTATCCTTTATCTAGAAGATGCTAGAGTGTCATTTATCTGATGAAAATATGTTACCTATCTGCATATATATTAGAGAGTTAAAAGCACTTTTATATGTTAATTTAATTCTCACATATAGTCAGAAAACACTGATATTATTACCACTTCCTTACACTTAAAAAACATAAGCTTAGAGAATGAGAGGGACCTAGCTAAGGTGGCTCTGTTAATAAGTGGCAGGGCTAGTATTTCACTGCAGGTTTTCTACCTTTGAGTCTTTCATTAGGTTACATACTTGGACCAAATCACTATAGCCTTTTGAATAATTGACTTTCCAGAGCCACAGTGTAATGCTATGTCCTTGGCCTTCATTGAGCAGAATGTGCCCCACCTCTATTTAAAAACTGGCTTTTTTAAAAAACAGTACTTCACTATGTTGCTCAGTCTTATTTAAAGGCCTTGGAGACAAGTTCTTTTCAGAATGCAGAGCCAGAAAAGCATCTATATCATCCAACAAGCTGGGAGCTTCCTTTATTTAGATGAAGAGAGTGTTTCCTTTCCATTGAAAGTTCTCTCCTTGCCTTGGCTTCTAGGAGACTCAGAGCAAACTTTTATGCTCCATCATTCCAGATTTTCTCAATCCAGATTTCTGTGACGTATCATCTCCCCTTCCTTACCCTCACCCCCAAGACCACCACCTCATTTATACATAACTTTTGCTTTCTAGTATTTGTCAGTGATCCAGTTTTATTGTACTTGGATTGCAGTAGGCATCTATAGTGTTCAATTACATGAAGAGTATTCCCCACTTTTGTGGTAATAGAATCTCAATACTTCTTGCTTACTTTCTTTTCTCCATTCTCTGTCCGTGTGGTTTAGGAGGAATTCATTCTAGTTTTTGAGACCCAAGGGCTAGAAACATGACCCAGACCAGGCCAATCAGTGTGCTCTGTTGCCCTGGCCGCAGTAATTGGATCCAGAATGAAGCCATGACAGGACACAAGTCAGGTCTATCAAAGCACATTTACATGCTTTTACCAGCAGGACTATAAGGAGGTGTTAATTTTCCAACAGGATGGGATGGAAAACTAGAGCTTCTGGCCCCCATCTTTTTACACAGTAGAGAGTGCCAGAGAATGGGGCTGGCCCAAAGGAAAGCAGATCTGAGATATCAAGATAAAGAGACCAAGGCCTGTTGACCTCTTTGAATACTTGGATCTAGTTGTGTTAGATGTGGGTTCTACCTCAAGACTTCAACTACATGGGCCAATAAATTCTCTTTTGTGCTTAAACCATTGTAGTTGGGGTTTTCTGGACTGGGCAATCCAATGTGAATTGACATATAGTGGTTTATTTTTTTATCACCACAAATTCTATTTGAAAGCAGGCAGGACACAAATCAAAATAAATACACATCATGTGCAGATTTTTATCCTTAATATCACAATTAATCAAGACAAGTTTTTGATTACCTGGTGGTTATATTAGTCATCAACCTTTTTTCACAAGGACTGAAATATAGCAGCATTATAGTTTATGCTTTCTTTATTTTGTTTTTGCTAATTAGGTAGACCATAACACAATGTAAAATGTGCTCATTTTCTTCCACTTTGATAATAAATCGGAAACCATAGTCAATAGAGTAGTTTTAAATTTTAAACATTTTCTATTTCAATGAACATTGTACCCTTTTAAAATGAGGATATTTTAGCTCTTATAGCTCCAAGATCCTCAAGATAAATTCAAAAGTCTCTTCTGGGCCAGTTATATCAGTATTTGGCCTTGCTACTGACTTATGTCTAAATATCTCTGATTTCTTTAAAAATAATGTCAAATGCATGACTCATTCCTGTTTAGCTTTCTGTGGTCTTCCATTGTGGATTGTTACTCTAATTTCTATAATCAGATGTAGTTCCTCAAGATTAGGCATAATGTCACCCATGGTCTTCTTGTCAAAGGTTTAAAGTGTGGCTTAAAGTCTTGTGTGTGTATGTGTGTGTGTGTGTGTGTGTGTGTGTGTGTGGTGTGCATGTAAAATGGAATCAGTTTTATTTCTTTTAGTTATACCTCTTGTTGTGAACTGAATGTTTTTGTCTTCCCTCCCCACCACACCCCATCCTGCCCCGGCCCACTTCCAATCCCTATGTTGAAGACCTACCTCCCAATGTGATAACATTTGGAGATGTGGCCTTTGGAAGGTAATTGGGGCTAGAGTAGGTCATGAGGGTAAGGCCCTACTGATGAGTTTAGTGGCCATAGAAGAAGATGAAGAAAGAGAGAGACAGCAAGAAGGCCCTACTTGCAAACCAGGAAAAAACTCTCACCAGCCGGCACCTTGATCTTGGACTTCCCAGTCTCTAGAACTGTGAGAAAAACACTTGTGTTGTTCAAGCCACCCAGCCTCTGGCACTTCGTCATGGCAAGCCCAAGCCCAAGCTGGCTAAGCCACCTCCTATGCATGTTTCCAGTCTGGCCTCAAATATATTGCAATCTGTATTTTTATATGCTATATATAGTAGTTTAGGGGGAAAAAAGTCTACTAAAATTGATAATACATAACCATACTTGTGAAGTTGCGTTTTACCTCTGCGATGGAATAAAGATTTCCCATTAAAAGGCAAATCTTCTCTTTCAAAAATTTGAATACGAGGATTCTTTAAAAAGAATTACATCTGTTTAAATATTAGTTGCTGGATGTGAAAAAGAACGAAATTGGGACATTTGTAGAGACACGGATGGACCTAGAGACTGTCATACAGAGTGAAGTAAGTCAGAAAGAGAAAATCAAATATGATATAGTAACGCGTATATGCAGAACATAGAAAAATGGCACAGATCAGCTGGTTTGCAAGGCAGAAATAGAGACACAGATGCAGAGAACAAATATATGAACACCAAGTGGGGAAAGTGGGGGGGCTGGGGGGGTGGTTGGGGTGGGATAAATTGCGAGATTGGGATTGCCATATATGCATTACTAATAAGAAAAAAAAATCAAATTGTACAATTTAAATACATGCAGTTTATTGTATGTCAATTATATCTCAATAAAAGTTCTTAAATAAATAAATAAATATAGGTTGCTGGAGATACAAAACTATATGAAAAGTTTTTGGTTTTTATCCCACAGCATTTTTATTTCAGGATGAATTGAATTCATTTTAATTCATGTACAACTCTGAAGTTTCCTCCTTCCTTGTTTCCTCCTCCCTGCTCCCCGCTTATTGACATGCAAACGAGCATATATAGTCTGTTAGTTTCATTAGTATTTTTTCCATTCTTTATCTTATCTATTTTTTCTGGAGGCAGTGTTGTGTGGTGAAAGAACACTGGTTTCAGAATTCAAAGACCTGTTTTCATTCTGTCTTATTAGCTGAGAGAGTTTGAGCAAATCATTTAATTTTTCCTCTGTTATTCTATCAGTAAAATGAAAATACTAGTACTTGAAAATTTTAGCTCATGGGATTTTTGTAAGAATTACATGAGTAATTCTAGCAACTGTAATTTTCCTCAACAAACATAACTAACTAGGTTTACTAAACGTCTACACGTGTCATGTACTCTGCAAGACTCTGGGAGTAGAATGATAACAAATAGAAGTTTTTAAACCATTATTTTAAATAACACATTGCTTCTGTCAAGAATCTCACAGACTGATAGAGAAAGCAGATAAAGAAACACATAAATGCAAGGCAGGTAATGCACTCTCTTGGAGTACTTTGTCCTTCTAGCTTTATCGAGGCTTGTAACTCTGTTATTATCTATGTCCTTCTTCTCCTTTTAATGTCTCTTTTCCTTGCAAGGTTATGGACTCCATGAAGGCATTGTCTCTTTTTGCTAGCTGCTTTATCCATGATGCCCTCAGCATAATTATTTAGAAACTGGGAGCAAAAGAAAAAAATCTGGGGAATCCACTTGAGAAATTCAGTGTGTTACTATTTCCAAATCCATTCAATGTTAAATGATATTTGCAGTTTAATCCTAAAAGGAGAGGCAAACCCCCATCATCCATTTTTGCACAAACAGAGAGCTTTGCCTTCTTCTCATTCTTTGCAAATCAGTTAACTACATATAATCCCTATCACCGGACCAATTTTTTCTCGGCTCTGATTTTACATGAGTAAATAATAAAGTCAGGTACCAGTTTTTAATCTTCTCAGACTAAATTGCATTAAACCAACAACAACAATGAAAAAGAAAAGCAAAATTGATTGGCTTCATTTCCTGGGTACACAAGGATGCTCCGATGAAATAACAGCCTTAAGTATTTCATGGTTAGACTCTTTCCACACATTTCTGGTTTCAAGCTGCAGCTGTGCCCGGGTTGTCCTTGCAGTAAATATATCACCAGGGTGTGTAATCTTGTTCTGTAACCTCCTGCAAATCCCAGGGATGTGCAGAATTCATCAGCTCCAAGGTATGGGAGGCTGGAGTTTGAAGAGAAAATCCTCTCTCTCTCTTACAATTCCAAACATATTAAAGAAATGCCCCTAGCAGGGATTTTTACTGCTAGGTCCCCATCACCGTAGTGCTGTGGATGTGTTTTTAATTCTTTTACCAAGAGGAGTTTACAGAAACCGGGTCCTGAAGGAACACAGAATTTTGACTGGTATCTACCATTAATTTATTCTGTTTTCTAAAATCTGATCCCCAGGAAAGAGATCCACTGGAAATTATAATTGAAAACAGTTAATTCTGGTTGAGTTCAGATTATATTTTTAAAAGGTATGCATTTATCACATATTTATTGTGCCCTACAAATCAGAAGGATGTTTATAATTTGGGAAAAAATCTCAGAGATTCTCCAAGTTTATTATTATTATTATTATTACTATTATTATTATTATTTTACTTTCCAGAATGAAGGGACGGTTGATGGAGTATTTTGATTTAAAGCAAACAGGCTTTTTGGCCCTGAAAATCAGCTAAAGAGTAAATAGCTGAGATTTTCTAGCCATTCTGACCTTATTTGAGAAGATTATATTGCTTTGTCAGGTCAGAACTTGTGTCAGAGAGCCAAGTGTCAACTTTCCACTTAAATATTAGGCAGGCAGGAGTCAGTATGTCTGGTTACACAGGACACAATCTGTCCTTGACTTGCAGAATTACACTTGTTCTTTGCTGCAGAAATAGTTTTCCATGGGATCTCCGAATGGCACTGATGTGTAGAAAAGAAACCTTTATCTCATTATTTCTCCCCAAGCAGCAGATGCCTCTATGATAATAGGAAAATAAGAACATTATTGAATTTTCCTAATGGCGTCAACTTACTACCCTCAAGTCTGGTATTTTTCAAAGCCCATTAAAAGCTGGAATCCATGGCTCTTTTAGAAGCCCTTTCTCATTCTCCAAAAACACAAAGGAGAAGATCTACTATTGTGTACACTAGAATGATATGTCTCCAAAAGACTTGAATAATCATTTATTATTGAAGAATAACCTAATTTCATCACATTATAACTTTCCTTAAGAGCAATTTACACTGTCTATGAGAGAGAGAGAGAGTTGAGAGAGAGAGAAAGAGAAAGAAAATAGGATGGGAAAATTACTAAAATCTCTCAACTGTCCAAGTTTGTTGGGGGTAATTTGATCTTTTCCTCTGGGGCACGCAGGGAATAGTATTTACTGAGACTAATGTTATCAAGATGGTGAAAATTCGCCCTTGATCTATAGGCCCTGAAATGCTGAAGGAGTAAATGTAAATAGGTAATGCTCACCTTTGTTACTCAGTTACTCAGGAAAGATATACTACAGTCCCTGCCTCCTTCCCTACTAACCCTCTTTTCTTAGCTTATACCCTCTGCCACACAAAGTATATTCGAAATTTATAATCAAATTACAGGCAGTTGGACAGCCCAGTCCCTGAAGAAAATTGTTTTCCATAAGTCATCTTCTTGATTTGCAAATGCTGGAAAAGCAATGCTAACACTGTAATTTTTAATGATAGATCACCATTGAAAGCATTTAATTTAGGAGCGACATACATTATCACAAACCCTCTACCTGGCATGTTTGATTTGGCTATCTTTTTGCAAAGATCCATTTTCTTTTATATTCAACTGTTAATTCATACGAGAACGGGGATTAGTAAAACATATTTTCAAAGGAAGAGTTCTAAAAATGCTTACAAATTGATGTTACCCTTTAGTTCACTTAAGAAAAAAATTGAATAGGCTCAGAAATGTTGGTATGAATTCAATTCACCATATGTCCACTTAATGATTATTTGGAAACAACAAGGAACAGACCTCCTACAGACAACTCTCTTTATTACTAGATTTCTTCAAAGCATGGGCTTAGAATACAATGTGTTTTGAGCTTGAGAACGGATAAGAAGTTGGCCCCAAATAGACTAGTAAGTGAATTTAACTGGTTCCTTGCATAGTTATCCAGAAAGACGTTTTTATAATAAATACAATGAATTGTAGCCTTTTATCCTGTTGTATTCAAAAGCATTATACATTCAATATTAGAAAATGTGGAAGGAAAGGGTTATAATGGCAAGTAGACGTGGTGAAATCTATCATGTAAAATTTTTGCAGTACCAAAGAATACTGACTCTGGAAAGAAAAAGTTTGAATTCAAGTTTGGCAAATTACTTAATTTTTAGCATCTTCATTTCTAATGTAGCGATATAGTAACTGTTTCTTTCAATTCTTGTAAGAATTAAAATAGACGATACACAAAAATGATGATTTATAGGACCCTAGACAAACAGGCTGTGGTTCAGGACAGTGTCTGCAGAGAAATGAACAGTAGCAGAGAGAGTAACTTAGACTTACTGAGAGTTTACTATGTGCCAAGCACCATGCTAGGCCCTTCCCTTCCAAGATCGGTTTTAATACTCAGAAAGGAAGATATTATCTCTGTTTTAGAAACGAGGCTCAGAGGAAAATCTGTTAGGAGTTAGTGAAACTAAAAATTAAAACTCATGTCTTTTTAACTCCAAGGATGGTCTGGCTCAACAGAGTGCTGATGAGAGCTATTGTGTGTTCCCAACATTAAATACTCCTCTCTCCCCATGTACCTCTCCAACACCCTCGCCCTCTACACCACCCTCACACCACCGCTGAAAGGGAGGGAGACACTGAGCCAAGAACAGCCAGAAGCCTCCAAATTTTCTAACATATCCCAATCCACCAGCTCAAAGTTCTGTGTGAGGGAGTAATGAGAAAAGCAAAAAATCGTCATACCAACAATGGTGACAGTACATTGCAGTCTTTTATTGAATGTCACTGACCTCATCCATTTGACCAATTTAAGGTGAACTGCTGGTTGGATGCATCAATATCAAGGGTGAATACCCTGAATACTCAGATTAAAGCTCAAATTGGTTTTGAAATTCAGAATTATTTTGATATTGGATATTTTCACGGTTAATGGTACTGAAAGACCTCACTGCATAAATGCTTTGACCTCAGAAATCTGGTGAGATATAGAAGGAGATTACCTTTATGTCCTTATTCTTTCGAGCTGTCTGATGCAGAGAGTGGATGGATGATTGACCTCTGCTATAGAGGACATTTCAGCAAGAAAACAGTCATTAGACTCTTCATACAGCTTTTTCAACTAGGCAGCCAAATTTATCAAAGATTATTGTGTTTTCCTCTGAATCTTGAGGGGGCCACTGTTTAAATTCTCCTTTCTTTGGGAAACATGTCAAGAGGAGCTTATTCTAGGAGGCTTCTGTGAGGGGAGAAGGTGGCCAGGGGTCAATTTTGGCAGGATATTTTCAGCCCATAGATTAGGTTGTTTATAAGCCCACAAACACATTCCCTTCTGTTAAATAGAGTGAAACAAACTTACATCACTCCCCATAACATTTTCTAACATATAATGTTTCTTGCTTTGACATACAAGCTATTTTGTAGGATGGCAAATATCCAGGAGGAATTGCAAAATTCAAGCAATTATTCAGATCCTCTAACCCCCAAATATTTTAAAATTTGTTTCATTAAGATATTTTGCAAATGGCCAGTTAATTGTCTAGGTTTTGCAGCTTTCATCCTAAAAACAATATCATTTAGATGGTGCTTCAACTTAGGCCTGCATAAATGGTATCATAGTTAAAACTCTTCTTTTTTCCCTACAACGTCTTGTTTTCAGCAAAAGAGATCAGGAATTTGGTGATAATGGATTGTGAAAACAAAGAAACAGCAACAAGAAAAACTACCCAATGGTGCCTTTATCCTAGTTTCTCTTGGCTCAAAACATCTTTAAAAGTGGCAAGCATTTCTCCAGGGGGATCATCCAACCAACAGCTTGAAAAAACAGTGTTTTTTAGAAGCCTTTGGTTGTGAGAATGATTTGAGGTGATTACTAGGGTGTATGTTTGGCCAGAGTCTTTGTTCCATTGATAAAATGGCAGCAGTGACTATGGAAGAAAAACAAATTTTAATAAAAGAAAAGCAACTCAAAAACATAGTACGCTGGCTATAGTGGTCCTTAGGTTCTGGTAAATTAGGGCAATTGTCCCCAGTGCCCATGTATGGGGTGTGTGTGTGGCACAGGCACGTGTGTGTGGGGGAGGGGCTATACTGCAGCTGGGTATCTGGAGGCAAAAAATCTCTCCAGCTGTTGCTGAACAAGAGTGGGGTCTAATTCCTACATAATGCAGGCAGTCAGTTATGCATGCCCATGCATATTATCAGACATATATGTCGCACGGGAACAAATAGCCATTTTCAACCTCAAGTCCTTCTAGGGAGGATAGAATGAAAGGCCCTTTTGTCCTTTTGTGCGCTTTGAAGGTGGGTCTGCAACAAGGCCTTCAAGTAGGGTCTAGAGAGAAACACTGCTCCTTCGGGGACCCCCTCTTTGGCCACTCTGGAAGGGAAACGTTTTGAAGCATATGTCAATAAAGTATATATGTGATTACTAATTCACTTCCAAGGGAGGCACAAAACTCTCTGCTTAATTTCTCTTAGGATTTCACACACAATGCCGTCAGAAAATGCACCTTCAGCTTTTTCATCATCTGCTCTTTCTATTCAATCTCCTTCGGCCATCATCATCAAGAAGAAATTCATTTCCGGCTGTAGTGAGGAATAGCTTCCCAAATAACCAGACTTTCCTTCCTGCTTATTTTTTCAACCCCCTTTTCTTCGGACTGTACACTCACACGCGCGCGCACACACACACACACACACATTCTGTAATGATAAGTGTACAATCTTAGAGCTGCTTTCCAAGCTAAACCTATCTGCCTTCTTTCACTGAATTGCCAAATTACATGGGGATATGTTTGAGAGAGATCTAAAAAAGAACGCTGCTCAGTGCACAAATTTATGGAGCTCATAAGTTCTGAGTACATATGATGAATCTATATGGTGATACTTATCACCGTCCTTACCCCCTCTTCCTCTTTCTAGAATCTTTACTCTCTTCTTGCTGCTTCTATCCACAGGGTATAGTAAAGACAAACATATTACATTGTAATTCTGATCCCAGGTCAGAGGTGATTGGTTTGGGGTTGGCTAATGAAGTGGGATATTGTTTTTCCCCTTGGGACAAAGAAAATAGGCTGTTCTTTCGACTCGGAGCTGTAAAGTTCCAAAGATGTCGGCTATAATGTTTTCCACATGTGGCAAAGAGAAAGTGAATTCTAAAAGTTTTGTTGTCTTTGGTTGCAATTTTTCTCTGAGATCAAGTAATATTCTTTTCTTAGGTTCCATGAAACATCTCAGTATCCTCATTCATAATAAATTATCGACTGAGCTAGTTTGAATTGAGTCTCTGTCCCTTACTGGAAAAAAGTCCCAAGTAATACAGTAGCTGTCTTTCAAAAGAAAGCCAAACTTTGTTCCTGGTGTGGATCTGAGTTTCTCGCTGTGAAGAGAGGCAGCACCTTACTTAGAGAAAAGACAGCAGGGTTTAGTGCCAAAGCTTGTTTTAAATTCTTGTTTTGTTTTTTACTCGCTCTGTGCCCTTGGGTAAATCACTTAACCTCTCTGATAATATTATCTCCCTTGCAACATTTTTTTTAGGTTTAGAAATAGCACATGTAAAGTAGCAAGACTATAATTGGTATCCAGTGAATGGTAACTATACTCTAAAAATAACTATTGCAATTACTTAAAAAGAACTCTCAAAAGTGTAAAACTGCAAAGCAGACTTTGAGTTTATTCAGCTCACTTTTGTTCTTCTTTTCCCCCTCCCCCTTCCCTCCTTTTCTCCTTTCCCTTTCCTCCTTCCTTTTCAGTTTATTTCCCTTTTAGAGATCCAGAGGTTGTGGAGAAATTCAAGTGTTCACTCATTTGGTTGCTAGGAAGTACCTAGAGGGTTAGTATAGAGCTCCCTTTGAACACACATTCTTGCCTGAATAATTTTCTCAATTGTTTCAGATCCACTGCTTCCGGTTCCAATATTTTTAACACAACCTTCTGTCTTAGGTTGGAGTCCTTAAGGATTCAGAGGCAGAGATGTATATACCAGTGGTTAACTGGGGAGTGCTGTGAGAACAACACCTGTGGGTGAGTAAGCCACAGAGTGGGGCAGGGGGAGACTCTGACTTGTGATGCCAGGTGCCACTGGGACCTCCGCCCATCCCATTCCCCACCCAAGAAGCTCTAGCACTGGGATGGACCTTCAGAGCTGTCCCAAGTAGAGGTGTGGCACCTGGGCCTTTGTGCCCCTACATCTAGGATGAATCCAGGTTGCAGACTACTCTCAGGAGAGGATGTAACCTGGGACAAAACAGGGCCCTTTAAAGGGTAGTTTGAGCTGTCAGCAGCCAATACTCCCAGCAGCTGGAAGAGAGTCCCTGGGTCCAGAAGGGGATGTCTGAACCAGGCATCACAGCATCCACCACTATGTGCTTCAGGAGTGTGTTTTTTTTGTTTTTGTTTTTTTTCTTTTTTTGACTGTAGAATTTATTTTAATTACTTTCAGAAAAGACAAATACATCATTTTTTGACATAATTTCCTTGCTTTTCAATACACTTTGTCCATCTGTCAACAAGCTTTCATATTCCCTCATTAAAAAATATTTTAGGCTGAGCTGTGAGCCATTAATGCACCACTGTCTTCACTTCTTCATCAGAAATGCCACAACTACTGAGCCCATGTGCTGCAACTACTGAAGCCCACGCACCTAGAGCCCGTGCTCGGCAACAAGAGAAGCCACAGCAATGAGGAGCCCACGCACCACAACAAAGAGTAGCCCCCGTTCACCGCAACTAAAAAGAAAGCCTGCGCACAGCAAAAAAGACCCAACACAGCCAATTAAATAAATAAATAAATAAATAAATAATAAATAAATAAAAAGAAATGAATCCTCATCCTCGCAGGGCTGCTTTCAGGGGATGAAACAGGTGAAAGTCCAATGGAGCAAGATCAGGACCACAGGGATGATGCCCTAGCACCTCAAAATGAAGTTTTTGCAGAATGTTGACAGGGTGGACAGAAGTCTGTAGACGTGCATTGTCATGCCAGGAGTGTGTTTTTAATCCATTACTGTACTAACTGAATATTGAGCAAAGGGATCCTTATGCAATAGAGGAGTCAAATTGTGAAAACATCTGAAGAACATATTTTTAAAACATCTCTCTTTGCTCCCTTAATATTAGAGTATCTGCTGGATTCTATGGCTTGATAAAGATACTCTTCAGTCATAGTCTACCACAGAGAAAATATCCCTTGTGACAGAAAGTGATTGTAAGATGTTACCAGTTATAGTCTTGCTTCTACTGTCCAAAAAGGTGCTAAAATGTATGTGTAGAGGCCATCACCTCCATTTTAGGATGGTGCATTTTAATTAATTAATTTATTTATTGGCTGCATTGGGTCTTCATTGCTGCACATGGGCTTTCTCTAGTTGTGGCGAGTAGGGGCTACTCTTCATTGTGGTGCACGGGCTCCTTATTGCGTTGGCTTCTCTTATTGCAGATCACAGGATCTAGGCATACAGGCTTCAGTAGTTGTGGCACATGGGCTCAATAGTTGTGGCATACAGGCTTAGTTGCTCCATGGCATGTGGGATCTTCCAGGACCAGGGCTTGAACCTATGTTCCCTGCATTGGCAAGAGGATTCTTAACCACTGCACTACCAGGGAAGTCCCGAGGATGGTGCATTTTAAATTTCTAGATGGACTGATCCTAGGAAATGTATCAGTAATCTCTGTAGTCCAATAGGCACTGAGACAAAAGACCTGCATTGTCAGCACAGGCTGGGAAAGGACCTGATCTACTAAAACAGATGAGGCATGAAATTCAGGGCCTTTAAGGACTGGCTGTAATGGAGTAATAAAAAACAGAGAACTAAATAAAGTAGAATTAAAAAATGTGCCCTACCTTATTTTATTTCTCATGCAAAATATGATGACAATATACTTGATCATTCTAATCAAGTTGGAAATAGATCTCTTCTAAGGACATCTGAATGATTCATTACAGGTTTTATTTGGATCCCAAAGCCAAGGCATCTATCTCTAAACAGTTCTGCTGTGGGATTTCCATACCTAGGACTTTGCTGAAGATTCAATTATTCTTTCACTTAATCGGCCTTTATGACAGTAAAAGTCATTGCACTTTTTTTGGGGGGCGGGGGGTATTTCTCTTTATGTTTTTCAATAAATTTTTTGCTAACCACTGTGCCTATCTAAACATCTGGTCAAATAACTAAGTCCAGAGCGGGAGGAAACATTAAGTTGACATCATGCTTTCCAAAAAATGTGTCAATAGGAAAATCATACTTTTAAGCTAATCATGTTGATTTATGTGCCATGGTAGCTATTTATAGGTTTGGATGCCCAGAATTTTTTTTTTTCTCCTGGAAACTACGGGCCTTCTAATCCCATCCATATGGTTGTGTAAGGAATACAAAGTTTCTACATGACCATGTCCAGCCTCTGCCATAGTTGATTGTTTTAGGAATAAGCATCTGACCAAGGTAGGGTCAATGTTTTCTCTTCTCAGAATTTAAAAACTGGATTGAGGACAAAGAAGTCAGACTCTCATTGCCTGTGGGACCCTCCAGGTATAAGCCTTGGGACCAAAGATGGCCTTGGTCCCTGTGCTGTAGAGCATGCCATTATGTGCAGAGAAGCAGAGGAGGAAACAATAGTTGGAGAAAAAGAGTGGGCAATGTATAAATACCTATTTCCAATTTTTTCTAAAGCTTAAAAGAATCCCTAACTTTTGCAAAGTTTGACCAATAAGCCCTCATTTGATTACTTCAAATAGCTCAGTATCCCTCCCACGAATACCCTTTGCTGCCAGGACAAACTGTATTTCTATCATCTGTAATTAAATAACGGTTACAACTAAATCAACATGCACATAATATAAATTGAAAGCTCCTCTTTCCCTGAGACCAGTGGTGTATTAGTTTCTTAGGGCTGCAATAACAAATAACCACACACTTGGTGACTTAAAACCAAAAATTTATTCTCTCACAGTTCTGCGGGCCAGAAGTCCAAAATAAAGGCATCCATGAGAGAATCCTTCCTTGTCTCTTCCTGCTTCTAGCAGCTGAACATTTTCCATAACTTGAGATGGCTTTCATGTTTCTGCCTGTGTCTTTAGTATCTCTCTGTCTGAGTCTCTGCGACTCTCCAATCTCCTCTGCCTCTCTCTTAGAAGGACACCAGTCATTGGATTTAGGGCCCACATAAATCCGGGATTATCTCATCTTGAGATCCTTACCTAAAGACTTTTTTCCAAATAAGGTCACATTTACAGGTCAGTTCCTGGTGAAATTATGGTTTGAGAAATCACTATTCAATCCAATATAATTGGTTCTCAAAGCAAAGGTGACTTTGACCTCCAGGGTCATTCTGCCTGGAAACAGTTTGACTGTCACTTCTTGGGTTGTTGATGGTTCTCAATATAGGAGAGATTCCTGGCCATAGCTAGGAATGCTGCTCAACATCCTAAAATGCATGGGAGAGTCCCCTACAACAAAGAATTACCTAGTCCCTAATGTCACCAGTGGTTGAGAAATCCTGCTTTAGTTAGACCAATGACCATTATGCTAATATACCAATGGGGCTAATGCTGACTACAGACAACTCGAATAAATGCTAAACAAGTACTGAGACTGACCATCACTGAGGGGAGTCATTACCACACAATGAATAGAAAGCCAACTGCAACTAATATAAGTGCTATGAAACAGCATGGTTACTTAATCATTTTATACATGTAAAATCATATAGTTTTCAAAGATCTCATATACTTAGTTCTATAAGCTTAAGATGAATATTTTTCACATTTTAATCTTTCTGAACCCTGAGATGTATATAATGTACACATTTAAAGTTTATATTCAATGCGAACCGATTCTTATTTTGCTTTAAAAACCATTATTAAATTAATGCTGCTGCTTCTTAAAATGAATGTTATCTTAGAATCAGAGACATAGTCTCATAGTTTATATTTTCCTTCTAAAAAGCACTGAGGTGGGTAGATAGAAAGTGCTCTTTAAGTTCTTTTCTTTTTTTTTTTGATACAAATGGCAAGAGCTATTGAATCAGAATCCCTGGAAGCAGTATTTTAACAGGTTTTTCAGGTGATTCACCTTTAGATAATCCAGTAGGTGTTCACTCTCCAGATTTGGTGATTATTAATATGAAGAAAATACTAGGTTTGGAGAGAGGGTTTCAGTCTTCCACTAATACTCTGATCTTAGGTAATCTAATTAACCTCTTTGGACATTACCTTCTTCATTCAAATAGTGGTTCTCAAACTTCTGTGTGCATTTTTAAAAAATAAGTTTATTTATTTATTTATTTATTTATTGGCCGCGCACAAGCTTTCTCCAGTTGCGGGGAGCAGGGGCTACTCTTCGTTGCGCTGCTTGGGCTTCTCATTGCAGTGACTTCTCTTGTTGCAAAACTCAGGCTCTAGGTGCTGGGCTTCAGTAGTTGTGGCACGTGGGCTCAATAGTTGTGGCTCACAGGCTCTAGAGCACAGGCTCAGTAGTTGTGGCGCATGGGCTTAGTTGCTCTGCAGCATGTGGGATCTTCCAGAACCAGGGCTTGAATCTGTGTCCCCTGCATTGGCAAGCGGATTCTTCCACTGCGCCACCAGGGAAGTCCCTATGTGTGCATTAAGATCACCTTGATTGATGCAAATATTATCTTAGAGGATACATGAGTCTATAATGATATAAATTAATAGATGAATAAATAAATGGAAGAGAAGGAACAGCTCTTCCTTAAAGTAGAATGCCAACTGCCACATATGGAGGGAACACTAGAGTTAGAAAACATCAGTAAATGCTGAAACTAGTGGTAAAAATCTGATGAAGAACAGGGTATTTATATACTTTCAAAGTATCTCTCTACAAATTATTGATATTTAATTACAAAGTGAAAAATAGTAACTCTACAGTAAATAAACCTGGCAGATGTCACCCTAAGTGACTAAAGCTAACATCACCAACATTAGGGCAAAGTGACATCATGTGCCTCTTGATATGATGCACCAAGAAAAACACAATGCCACCTTAGTGATATTCCTGTCAAAAATGTATAACCTGAATTTAATTAAGAGAAAACATCAGATAAACCCAAATTGAAGGGCATTCTACAAAATAACTAAAATGTATGCTCAAAAAATATCAAGAAAAACTGAGGGACTCTTCCAGATTAAGGAGACGTGAAAACTAAATACAATGTATAATCTTGAATAGGACAATTGACAAAATTTGAATACAGACTGTGGATGAGATAATATATAGTAGTGTATTAATATTAAATTTCCTGATTTTGGTCATTAAAGTATAGTTATGTAATAGAATTATCTTATTCTTAAGAAGTCCATACCAAAGTATTTACGGGTAAATGGACATGATTTCTGTGACCTACTCAAATAGTTTTGAGAAAGAAAAAAATTTATCTATCTATCTATCTAGACAGAGATATTGTAATGAAGCAAATGATGTCAAAATGTAAAAATTAATCTGGGGGACAGAGGAGTTGTTTATATTATCCTTGCAACTTTAAGTAGATACCAAATAAAAAGTTAAATGATAACCCCATTCCCATTCTTTCCTCATTTTTTGGAGATGAATACTGACTATGGAAATGCTGCAAAGAATAAAGACAAAAAGAGACTAGGAAGAGTAATTGATAGAGTTTAGTTGAGAGTTTTTTCCTGATTAAAGACTTTTATTATTTATTTTAAAACTTTTGGGAGGCAATCAGCACACTCACTATCAGAAATCGAGTTCATACACCCGAAAGAGTGGACATCAAATGCCACAAGGACAGCTTTGAGGGAAGATCTCTGAAAATGCCCTGGAGTAGGGCTCTCATACGATAATTAATGTGCATAAAAATCACCTGGGACCTTGGTAAATGCAGATTATGATTCAGCAAGTCTGGAGAGGCCGAGATTCTATATTTCTAACAATCTCATAAGATGCTGCGGTTCCGAACACTTAGGAAAGCAATTCTGAGTCTAGAGTGTCCTCAGATCTGCCGCTTGTTTTTGTAGTTTTATTGGCAGTCCCAGCCCCGTCCATTTGTTTACATGTCGTCTTTGGCGGCAGACTTGAGTAGTTGCAACAGAGCTCATTTAGGCCACGACCCCTTAAATGTTTATTACCTGGCCATTTTACAGAAAAAGTTTGAGGACCCCAGGTCTAGAGTGATTAAAAATTACGGAATCTGGAATCCGGATGTGTAAATTTGCATTCAGGCTTTGCCACATATAAAGTTTGTGCCTTGGGCCAGTCAGCTTCTCAGAGTCAGTTTCCTATTTAGGGAGGGGATCAGAATAGTACAGGGTTTCACAAAGCTGTTGGAGGATGAAGCAAAACAATCCAGGTAAAGCATTTAGCAAGCACACAAATGTAAGTGTGCCTAAGATACCTGGGGAGCCTGTTAAAAGTCTGAATTCCTAGGCTCCTCTTGCAGCGGTTTTATTCAGGAAGTCTGGGGTGGGGCCTTGGAATCTGTGTTGGAAACATGCTTCCCAGGGGATTCAGAGGCAAGTGATTCATAAAGCCACACTTGGAGGCAAACATCCAGCAAGTTCTTGTGTTCACCACATGCTCCTGACCACTCCTGTTTTATCTCCTTCCCCTCCTCTCTCTTCTCATTTCTTTATGGTGCCCAGGCAAGTGAAGCTCTGTCTGGCTGCCTTGCATCTCCTCTGACTCCAGGAGCTCTAAATCAGCCTGCTCTTACACCTAAGTTTGCTGTCCAACCTGTGCCCACAATCCCAGCTTTAGACTTTTGTTCCTAACTTATCCACCACTCCCTGGAATGGACCTTTTACTCACTTCACGCTCAGAATTCCTTTGGGGTGATTATGATTTTACCCCCTTGCGTATCTGTTCTTGCCCTCCCTTGACTCTATCTTAACACAGTGCTCTACAGGTTCAACCTGGCTGTGACCTAGGCTCCTCTCTTAGCTGAGGCTTGACCATCATTTAGTTGGAGGAACTTGTGGGGACCAGTGAGAGTGGGTGAGTTTTTCCTATATTGTCATTGCCGGAAGACAGTTGACGGAGCAACGGAATATCTGGTCCGCAGGTGATCTAAGAAGGTTATTATCATTTCCAAACAAATAATCTCTTCCTTTGAAATTCCTTTGCCCTAGAAGTAGCAGATTCAGAGTGTTTTGAAAATCAATGTTATTCATATCCTACCGTAAGACATATATTTACTAATATAACAGTGGACTTTACAAGTTTCTCAACTGCCTCACACCTCACACACACAAAAAGAAAACGCTTCACTAATTTGAACAGATTTTGATATTTCTAAAGAAAGTTATGAAGTGAATATTAAAAGTCTTACTATCACAATTTCTTAAGAATGTTTTACCTGTCAAGAATTCAGGGCTATCTAGTAATTTTTCATTATGTACCAGTAATTAGCTTAGAAGTTAACAAAATCAGACACTGTATCTTTCTGAGTAGCCTCAAATTACCCTTTGACATCCCAATTACTGGAGGAACAAAAGGTGTCATTTCTGAAGACATAGTTAAAGAGTGTTAGAGCTCATTTCTGAGCTAATTAAAAGTCATATTTTTTAATATCTTTTTTACAGTTCAGAAATTCTACTCTAGAGCTGCATTTGACCCCTGATTAGACTATCCTCAGGGTGTGATTTTTTTTTTTTCCTGTCTACAAAAGCTATATCAGGTGGGATGCTTTGCTTAGCGAAAGTCTGAGAATTTTTGGAAACGGTTTGAGAGTACTTTTTTTTTTCATAAGGTAAAAGGAAAAAGAGAATCATATTTATTTCACCTTATTTCCAGTCATAGAGATTGTTGTTGCTTTAGTTTGAGAAAACAAGGCCCTGAATATACGTACAAGTTATCTTGAAATTCTCTGAAGCAGAAATGATTATATTTGGCTATAATTTTTATACTATCCATTTTTAGCATAAGATGTGGTCATTTAACTTTTTTTTTTGTAGCAGCATGTTACGTGATAAGTTACTCTCCTTTCTTCCCTATCTGTGATCCTGCTCCCACCTCATTCTATAGGTGTAGGATACATTTATGTATTGAAGTAGAGGTATAAAGATGAAAAGTTGAAAGAATAGAGAGGTCATATTACAGATGATGAGAGCACAAGGAAAAAATTAGTCTTGTATTTGCACACTTTTTTTTTAAATCATGAAAACAAAATTTGAATAAAATAGGAAAAACTATCAACATACTTTCCAATCTAAGAGAAAAAGTTGATTATCACAGCAATGCTACCATTTATTGATTATTTTTTGGTAGGCTATGTGCTAAACAGTTCATCCACTCATTCATTCACTGTTTCAATAATTAAGAAAATATTTGTTAAGCTCGTGCTCCATGCATTATTATTTTTGTTGTTGTTGTTTTTAATTATTTAATTATTTATTTATTTATTTATTGGCTGCATTGTGTCTTTGATGCTGTGCACGGGCTTTTCTCTAGTTGTGGCGAGCAGGAGCTACTACTTCCTTGTGGTGTGTGGGGGCTTCTTATTCATTGCAGTGGCTTCTCTTGTTGCAGAGCGTGGGCTCTAGGCGAGCAGGCTTCAGTAGTTACAGCATGTGGGCTCAGTAGTTGTGGCTCTTGGGCTTAGTTGCTCTGCATGTGGGATCTTCCCAGCCGAGATTTCGAACCTGTGTCCCCTGCATTGGCAGGCAGATTCTTAACCACTGTGCCACCAGGGAAGCCTCCATGCATTATTCTTAGTACTGAGGGGCTGGGATGAAACAAAGTTTCTCCTCCCATGAGAGAAGACATTCTTTTTTAATCATTTTATTTATTTATTTATTTACTTATTTTATTTTTGGCTGCACCACACAGCTTGCAGGATCTTAGTTCTCTGACCAGGGATCAAACCTGCACCCTCAGCAGTGAAAGTGCAGAGTCCTAACCACTGGACTGCCAGGGACTTCCCAAGACATTTTAATCTTGGAAGAGAGACAATAAGCATAGAGGCAAATATATAATGTAAGTGAGGTATAAAAGGGAATGGAGAGAAGGGAGAATAAGAGCATCATCTTGGATAGGTAATTCAACACAGGCTGTTTTATAACACAGAGTTTGAACATAGATCTGAAGGCAATAAGACAGGGATCCCTGAGAACATCTTAAGGGGAAAAGTATTCGAGGCAGAAGGAAGAGGAAATGTGAAAGCGCCTGGCATATTGGAGGGTTAGCATGGCAGCCAGTGTGGCTGTAGAGGAGTGAGCAGCGGGGACAGTGGTAAGAAATGAATCAAGGAAGTTGGTGGGAGGTAGATCATATAAACCTTGAGGTCATGATAAGGACTTCGGAATAAACAAGAAAGGAGGGAAGCCATTGGAAGGCTTTGAGCAAAGGAGGGACATGATCTAAGTTTTTTTAAAAGGATCATCAGGTTGATATATTGAGAAAAAACTGTAGAAACACAAAGGTAAAAATAGGAAAACCAATTAGAAAGTGTCTAGATTGAAAGTTGCAGAGATGGCCTACCTATTTACCAAACTCATTTCCTCTTCTTCAGTTTTCCCAGCCTCCCTGTAGTTAGGGATGACCATCTAAGTAAGTTTTGACCAATGAAATGTGAGTAAAAGTGATGTACACCACTTCCAGGTCTGGCCCACAAAATTTCTCGTGTGCCACCCTCCATGCTCTTTTGCTTCTGCAGCTTTGATTCTAGTGTTGAAGTTCAGAGCCACAAGGGTGAAGGAGCCTGGATCCCAGAATCACTCCTTGAACGGTAGCTGCACATTAACGAGGAGTGCAAAACAAACATCTTTGGTGTTAAACTTCTGAGATATTCTGACGCAGCATCAACTGTTACCTAAACTAAATGATGGGTCAGTTTTCCTTGCACCAAGGTGCTAGAGGTGAAGATGATGAGAAGCGCTCAGCTTCTACATATACTTAGCACAGTAACAGGATTTTCTGGGCATTTTTATGTGATATGAAAGTAAGAGAGGAGCCAAGGATGATCTGAATGTTTTTGCCTCGAACATTTGGAGGAAGGAGTTGCCATTTATTGAGATGGAAAAATTGGAGGAGGAATAGCTCTGTAGGGGGGGAAGTCCAGAGTATAATTCTGGACACGCTAAGATTGAGATGTCTGATGTTATCTTTACAACTATAGTCTCATATAAATATTGTTATCTGAATTTTAAGATGAGATAAGAGAGGCTTCGTGAGGCAAAATGATTTGCTCAAGGGAATGTTAGGACAGGAATTTGAATCCAGCTCTTTGTGACTCAGCACCTGAGGGGAGCCCTTAACCACTCTAGTATACTGTCCTATCCCAGAAGAGCAAACATATCCAAATATATTAAATACATTTAGCAAATGAAAAATCACAATGAGGTGGCACTCACTGATTCAGCTAATTTTAAGAAGGAAAAGGAAAAGTAAGGGGGAGAAAAAAAGAGAGGAAGGAATAAAATGATACAAAAATTACTGTACTTTAGAAAAGTAGACTAGATGTGCATATTTCTTTTGCCTTCTCTGGTATAAAACTTTCCTTCTTATTCTGAAAGAGGCATTCATTCGCCTTGAGGAGGATCAGGATTGATTCAGCAGGAATGCAGAGCAAGTTGGAGTAAGTATTCCATCCTTGAGATGCAGAGTAGAGCATTCTAGCACCGTTAGTAGGACAGAAGTTTTGAAAACAGGACTTTGTAATGAACACAGGATTTATTTCTAACCTCTCTCTTAGCTACCATTAATATTAAAAAGCAGGCCTAGGCTACCAGGCCATAGAGCTTCTTCTAGAGCATAGTAACAATGCCTCTTTTACCATTTAGACTGAACTGTGAGGCTTAGTGCCCTTAGGAAGAAGGACATTATGACTTGGGAGAAGCCCATGCCAAAGACTTGAATAAGGAGAAAGCCTATTCCTTCTACTCCAGTGATATATGGTAGGAGAGTGAAAATAGAAAGAGAGGAAAGAAACCTAATATCTATATCTAAGTCCTAAGCATCAATTTCTTCCTCTTGAATTCCTCTAGAATCTTGACCAAGGAAGAGCATGGAAAATTCATTTTGTTATGTAAGGCCTTTCTAAAACATCTATATTGGTGGACTACTTCACCAGGATATCCTGAGGGAGGTTGGTTGCATTTTTTTTTTTTTTTTTTTTTTTTTTGAGAGAGCCCAACTTGCGGCATGGGGCTGTGTCCAGCATGACGTGGGAGCAATAATGCCATATTGATAGAGGGAGGAAGCTCAATAGATGAGCCTGACAAGTTCCCATGCTTGCTGGTACCTAAGCAGGTGTGCAGGAACTTTAGATGTTCCCAAGTGTCCTGATGAGGTGATACAGAAGTGCTGAGAGTCCTGCAATTGGAAAAATGAGGCTGCAGAATGCAGGGACTTTACTTCTGGATGCTGCAAATGCAAATTAAATTCCAGAATTTAATTTTTTTTTTCTTTTTTGCCACACCATCACATGGCATGTGGGATCTTAGTTCCCCAACCAGGGATCAAACCCGTGTTCCCTGCATTGGAAGTGCAGAGTCTTAACCACTGGACTGCCAGGGAAGTCCCAAATCCAGAATTTAGATGTGAATTGTAAATGATAAACCAGGAGGAACTAGGTGTAACTCAGCTGATGACAGTCCAGAAACTAGACCAGATTAGCAACTTCACAGCAGGAACTAGTGCAGACCTTCTGACAGTCTACAGATCAGAGGTCACCTACCAAGTCTATCAATATGAGCTGTCACTCCCCATACACAGGTGACTTCTTGAGAATGAGCAAGAAGGAAAAGAAAAATCTAAAGGATCGAGAAACTACCTGAAATATCGTGAGTCATTCAAAAGAGACAACTATTTAAATTGAAGCATATTGGGACACCATTATTCGGTACATTTAAAATCTGCCTCCTTGTCTCCCAGTAGGGTTAGGGTTCAGGAGGAAGATTTGATCAGCTATTGTTAAGCAAAGAAGTTTTTTTTTCTTTGTCTGCTTACTTCTATGCATGGTAAATTTATGGTCCATTTCAGCACTGAGTTTTTATTCAAATGCCTCTCTTTCTCTAAGTCTATAAAGACAAGTGTGTAAATAGAGATAATTCTCTGCTCTACTCAATTGTCCAAGGAAATCTGAATTAATTTTTTGATTGTTATTTTTGTTGTTATTTTATTTTATTTTAGCTTGAATGCGTCAGGGAACTAAGGAACCTTAGGTAAACCACAGAGAGGATTTCCAGCTAACTATGGTAGTAAGCTAGTAAAATCAAGAAACTCACTCTTATGAGAAAACCGTACAAAGGAAAGACCAAGAATCATGGTGCACTTGGTCCCTTCTGCCCCTCTCCACTCACTCATCCCTGGTTATTGCTGCTCAGATTCTTTTCTTTCTGGATTTTCTTGGTTTTGTTCCTGGAGCCCAGCCACAACCTCTCAGTTTGCTGTTTGCTACCAGGCCTTATTTTTGGATCTGCCCTCTTCGGTAGGGCTTCAAGTTTTACCACCTTCTGTTCTTCGTGGGAGAGAGCCTAAGACTATCTATAAGGTCCTCTGGAAAACAGAGTGAGAAGTAACCAGTTCCACATCGCTAGCCTTAGAACCTTTAGAACTCATCTGCCATGGTGGTGAGGGCTTTCCAGAACCAGCTCCTATGGGGAGAGTTCCAAAATCCCATGATAGCAGCGGTGAGACCCTAGAGGTCCCATTTTCTCAGGAGTAGCAGCAACAACAATAACAAAATTAGCAACAGAGAAAAGCACCAAGTAGATAAGGGAAAACTTACCCAAGTGCAAGAACAAGCTTTCAAAGTAACATCAGAATGAAAAGACCTATCACCAAGCAGAAAAACAGAAAGGGAAATTTTACATAAGGAAAATCAAATTCCATCTATTCCAATTTGACTACAAGCAAAGTTCAGAAGCAGAAAGATTTTTGCAATAAAAACATTCTGTTGTGGTGCCATTTACATTTGACACTGACTTTTAAAAAATATTATAAAAATTGTCAAACATATGCAAAAGAAGAGAGAATGTATAGTAAATCCTCAAGTACCTGTTATGAAAAAAAAAGAAGAAAGAAAGAAAAAGAAAGAAGGAAGAAAGAAAGAAAGAAAAGAAAAGAAAGAAAGAAAGAAAGGAAAGAAAGAAAGAAAGAAAGAAAGAAAGAAAGAAAGGAAAGAAAGAAAGAAAGAAAGAAAGAAAGAAAGAAAGAAAGAAAGAAAGAAAGAAAGAAAGGAAAGAAAGAAAGAGAAAGAAAGAAAAAGAAAGAAAAGAACTTCCATTTTGGAAATGGAAATAGGCCTAGGACTCCTGAATTGTCTAATATTTAGGAAAAATCCCACTTATGTAATATCTGCAACAAACCAATATTTTGTGGTTGTTAATGTTAGAAATACACTTCCTTTCTAATTCTTATCCTCCAATTTTTAAAACTGAAATATAATTGATATTATATTAGTTTCACTTGCCCAACAGAAAGAGGGTTAAAACAAGCAAACAAACAAAACATTATATTGGTTTCAGATGTGCAATATAATGATTTGGCATTTGTATATGTTGCAAAATGATCACTACAATATGTCTAGTTAACATCCATCACCACATATAGTCACATTTTTTTCTTCTTTGTGATGAGAACTTATAAGATCTACTCTCTTACCAACTTTCAAATATACAATACAGGATTGGTAACTACACTTACCATGCTGTACATCACATTCCCAGGACTTATTTATTTTATAACTGGAAGTTGGTACCTTTGGGTCTCCTTCACCCATTTTGCCCACTGTTCACCCCCCACCTCTGGCAACCACTCTCATGGTTTTCCTTTTCCTGTACAGCAGCAGGAAAGCTCCCAAGAAGGAATAACTCACCCTGGAGCTGATGTAAGGTCAGGCTGCCATTCTGCACTGCCTATACAGCTGTTTACTGTGGTTCCCCCCCACCATATGGGGGTAATTAAGTCATTCTGGAATTCTAGAAGAATTCTACTCCTCTCCTCCCAACCCTTCTTTAAAGACTAAAATTTTAACCAGGTTCTGAGAATCCATGTCTCAAATGTGCTGGCTCTATTGTATTTCGGGTAGTGAGACCTTCTATTTTTCCTTCTGTTTAAGTAAACTCTTCTTGTTTCTTTTAACCAGGCAAATTATAATAGCAGCTGATAACTACGGAAAATTGACAGCTTGCTAAATTGTTTAGGTGGGTTTTCCTAATCCTCACATTCACCCTATGAAGTAAGTACTATTATTAGCTCCATTTGGCTGATAAGGAAATTGAGACATGGATAGCCAATTATCTTGTCTAAGATTTCAAACCTATGGAAAGTGGCTGGGCTGCATTTTGAACCCAGGCAGGATGACTCCAGAGTCTAAGCTCTTAGATATAACATCACAATATTTCCTATACCTGAAAGCACATGGCTCCACACTTAATTAAATGTCAGTAATAACTAGTAAACAATTGGCCTATCTACCTTTAAATAATTTGTTTCAAACTTTTAATTTGGTGAGCTCTAAGCTTTCGGTTCTTCTTATTCAAGTTTCTAGCACAGTCCCATATAGTACATGATATACTGATAGGCTTCTCATGGATTATAGTTTTGTTGTTGAAGTTTAAAATTTTTTAACGACTTTATTAAGATATCTTTGACATATAGTATTCCCAAAGTCTTACTAAATATTAACATTAATTTGAGTCTAGAAAAAAACTGAGTTACTGTGTTCAAGCATTCATAAAACTTGAATATAATTCCTAGTGAAAATGAGTGATTAATTGACGACCCTCCTTCAATAGCTACAGAAGTTAGTTGCCCTTGGAGTGTTCGTTTTCATTCATTTGCTGTTTGTATGTCAGGTTTCTCCAGTTTCAGTTTTGTAAAAATGTCCCTAGTTTCTTAGCCTTGATGACAAAAATATAGACCATTAATTCATCAAATAGTTTTTGAGTGACTATTCAGTGCTGATTGGTCTTTCCCTGGGGAGACAGTGATGAGTAAACACAGCCCTTAACTCAGATTTATAAGCGACCAGTCAGTGAGTGGGGCAGACTAACCATTGCAGTACAGCGTGTAACGTGCTGGAGTAGAGGTATATACAGAGCTCTAAGGCACTAGGATAGCACAAAGGTGAGAGGAAAGGGAAGGATATAATCTATTCAAGGATTGAAAAGTCAGAACAGGGTTCAGAAGAGAGGTGCCTTTTTTCTTTTAAAAGTAGATGCTGTTCTTTAATTGCAAGATAGTCAAGTACTGACCAGAAGGAGGCAGGTGGTGGTGGGCATATAATCATGGGAGGGACATTCCAGAACTATGATGAAAAGGCATGCAAACCAAAGGAATTGGTGTGTTTACAGAGTCACAAATACTTTGGTTGGGCTGGGACATCACATTCAAAGTCAGGGGTGGTAGGAGAAGAAACTGGGTAGGTAAAGGGAGGTTAGCAGGTGCTTAGGACAAGTCATGGGTGAAATGCTGATGGATGTGAGCTCTACACTGCTGGTGCTAATAAAGAATTTTAAGTGACACAGTGACATGAGCTTTGATGTTTAAGGACAGTATCAGCAGTGATCCTGGAGTGGAGAGAGACCAGTTATGCCGGATGCCAAGTCTAGGCTTGGCATAACTGTCAGCATTTATGGCGCTAAAGATCATCCTTAGCAAGCCAGCGTTTACAGTGAGGGTAACCTCATACATTAGACTTGTCTCCTCAGGACCCAGAGCACCACTTTCAGTATGTATTAACTAACGATACAGGTGTCTCCACATGTGAGAAAAGAGGATCGGACAGATTACTTCATGAGACAAGCTGAAATGAAAGAATAAGACATGCATGAAGAGCTGTATGGCAAACCAAATCTTACTAACTCCATGAAGAGACTATCTCAGGCCATCAGAGATTATGATTTCGGTTTTGGGGAGTATCAAACTCAACTAACAGTCTTCAAGAGTTGGATTAATACATTATTCAACATTAAATTCTGTCTTAAATAATGACATTCGCATACCATTTGATGATATTAAGCTATACACATCCCTTCTCATTTTTCTTTAAAGTTATTTACCTAGCTAAAGGAAGCCATTATTTCCTGAGCTAAAAGAAGAAAATGAATGGGCTTTCATCTGAGTAAAAAGTCTAAGTCCATTCTTATTCTAAATCCTAGCCAAGAAGCCCTAGGAATGCCAAGAAACCGCTTGTGTTTCATCTTTCACCTGCACACTCACTTCTCATAGATTTAACGATAAACCATGAACTATTTCTTACCACCAGCTTTTTAACAGAAACACTCATAGTTAGAAGCATTGTATTATGATTTTGAGGGAGTTCTATGGGTAAGAAAAAGGAAGTTTTTCTCTTTTGGAACAGCTAAACTGTGTTTGTGGAAAATTACACAGAGATAATCCTATATTGCACAGCAGACGGAGAGAGGTAGTTATGTGCCAAGACTGGGAATTGTGCGATCAGGGACTGAAAAGAGTGAGAAAAGCTTAGACAGCTGCAGTAGGCAGCAATGGTGCCTTTACTTCTATATTCCCCAGCGTGCCTACATAATGGCATTTGTTTACAATAGAATGAGGTTATCCTACAGGGGTGAAGTAAGAAAGGAACAATTAGAGGACCAGTGAGGGGTAGGGGCAGGATGAGGAAGGGTAGAGGTCTTGACTGAAAGTACAGATGTGTGCAGCAGGGCTACAGGAAGCTGGAAATTGAGAAGAAAGATTCCCGGTGGGTAGCAGAGGAGGAGTATGAAGTGGGTAGGTCTTTGGAGAAGGGATTACACAGGATGAAAATCCAAATATATATCCAAATCCACCCTGGCAAAGGAGGGCATTTTTGTGGGCAACATAGCAGCTTCTTCTAGAGGTGTTGCCAAAGAACAAAAGAAAAGTTTCCTGGAGGCCAGCTACCAAAGGGTTTAGATTTAGGATTCAAATTCAACTAATGTTTTATTGAGGGCCAGACATCTTGCAGTGGATTTTCAAACAGCTTAACTAACTCATCAAATTTTTGTAGTAATCCCACGCGGGACGTGTTAAATCAAACAGGTTTATAGATTAGGAAACTGAGTCTCAGAGGGGTTCAGGGACCCCCTCAAGATTAAAGAGATGATAATTAGGGGAGTGGGCATTTCAACCCAGGACACTCTCCTAGTTGAGATGGGCGCCTCTCCTGTCCTCCCTCTGGAGGGGCTGCCTCTCCCCGTTCCATTCCTGTCCTGCGAATCAGTGAAAACAGAGGCTGTGAAACGCACACGGTCAGGGTGACTGGCAAGGACGCCTCTCCATTTGCCAAGTCTCAGGAAGCACATCAGAGCCAGAAGGCAACTCCCAACAGGGCCAACTTGGGAGCACTCAGGCAGATTAAGAGATGGGTTAGAAGCCAGGGAGTGTTCAGTTCCCAGCTTGGGATGAATGTACTTGTTGGCTCAACTCTTCTCCCACCTCTGCTGCTCTCAGAATTTAAGAAGCCACTCGGATGTAGCTCTGAAAGCTCTGCCTGGCACACCGGAGCCCAGAAACTGAATGTTGAGAAAGATAATTTGACAAATATTGCTTGATTAAGAGTATTTCCCATTTGAGCTAGGTCCGGCCTAGACCAAGCTGAATCAAGGTATGTTTTGAGAACAGCTGAAAGATTCACTTCAGTAATAGTAATAATAGTAAATGGTGGTAATAGTAATAGTAGCAGTAGTATTAGTAAATGGTGGTGGTGGTGGTGGTGGTGGTAGCAGCAGCTCACGCACAGATAGTGCTTACCATATGCCGGCACTCTTCTAAGTGCTACGAGTATACTGACATAACCCTCACGACATTCTGAAATAGGCACCATTATCCCCGTTTTTCAGAAAGGAGGAATAAGGAAAGAGTAATTGAGTAACTGTTCAAGTCACATAGCTAGCACCCAGCAGAGCGAGGATTCCCAGTCCGGCAGCTAGAATCTGCACTTTCCACCGTTAAGCTGTACGGATAACAATAAAAATTTAAACAGCTCAATAATTTTAAATTCCTTAGAATGACAGTTTTAAAATATTGACAACAATAATAACTAAATAATAAAAATCTAGCATGGATCAAACTCATTAAATTGCTTTTTTTTTTTTTTTTGAAGTGGATTGGCTTTATTTTTTTTCTTTAAGAACTTTTATTGAGATACAGTTGACATACAATAAACGGCATATATTTAAAGTGTACCACTTGATTTTTTTTTCTTATTAGTAACGTGTGTATGGCAATCCCAATCTCCCCATTCATCCCACCCCAACACCCCCCACCTTCCCCACTTGGTGTCCATATGTTTGTGCTCTACATCTGTGTCTCTGTTTCTGCCTTGCAAACCGGTTGATCTGTACCATTTTTCTAGATTCCGCATATATGTGTTGACATACGATATTTGTTTTTCTCTTTCTGACACTTCACTCTGCATGACAGTCTCTAGGTCCATCCATGTCTCTACACATGTCCCAATTTCGTTCCTTTTTACAGATGAGTAATATTCCATTGTATATATGTACCACATCTTTTTTATCCATTCATCTGTTGATAGACATTTAGGCTGCTTCCATGCCCTGGCTATCGTAAATGTTGCTGCAATGAACACTGGGGTGCATGTGTCTTTTTGAATTATGGTCTTCTCTGGGTATGTGCCCAGTAGTGGGATTGCTGGGTCATAAACCATAGGGCTTTGAGACACTAGGCTTCGTTATCTGAGGAATAGTGCATAAGATGTTCTTGTCTATCTGTTGCACGCTAAGCATCACTTCTGTGGAAGACAAAGAAGGACCAGACACAATATTTTAATGTGATTGGAAAGACACCTAAAGTAACAGCAGTGAGAGACCATGGGCAATTAGAAGTGATGCTGGGGAACTAGCAGTAAACCCTACAGGAAGAGAGGAAGAGGTGATGAATGGGGGCTAGTCAGACCTATGAAGACATGATGGAGGAGGCAATCTGCCTTCTCTTTCTCCTGGTTCATTCACTTAAACTGGATTCACGGCCCAAACTGAATTAACTTTGTCAAAAAGGCGGTGGGACAGTCTGTTCAGTTCCGGTTTCTCCATGATGGATTCCAATTGCCCTGGCTGGAATCTTCAGCCGCTGTTAAACTTCTGTGAATGGGCAGCTGGGCCGCTGATTCTGCAGTCCTGTGATGGCAGTTCAACTTCTCCCTGAAGCTAAACTAGCTGAAACTTTAGTGTGCATAGGAACACCCGGGGAACTCACTGAAAATGCAGATTCCTAGCCTGAGAATCTTTTTATGTTGGTTTGGGATGACTCAGAAAAACTTACATTTAAGAAATAACAATCATGTTTCTGAAGCAGGTTGTCCTTAGGACACACTTCTGAGGAAAACTCAAATAGTTATTTTCACACACTGACAGTGAAGAAAGCCCTTTTGTTAAGGGTTATTTATTTATTGACTTACTTTTGGCTGCATGGCTCACAGGATCTTAGTTCCCTCACCAGGGATCGAATCTGGGCCCCCTGTAGTGGAAGCACGGAGTCCTAACCACTGGACTGCCAGGGGGTTCCCTTGTTAAGGATTCAGATGCCATCTCCTGTGCAGAGGATAGTGCACCCCAACCCAGGTGCCAAAACCCCAGCAAGAATGGTTTGAGATCTCCAGTGACTTTGCATAGCATTATTCTTTTTAATTGTATCTTCCCTGCAGTCTGGCTTCTATCTAGTTATCCAGAACTCCAGCTTCTGAGTCTTGAAAGGCTGGTACGAAGACACAACATTCTTTCACTTACACTCATAGAATGAAAGGAACAAGGGGTTCCCCACAGAAGACAGAAATTCACATCTTGATTCTTTCCATTACCTCCTGTGGAACTTGGGAAAACGAAACTTCTCCATGCATTCAATCGCCACATCTTTTCTGAGTACCCTTCTGTGCCAGGCATTGTGCTTGGTGAGTGAAATTTAGTGATGAACAAGGGGGACAGGTTCCTGCTCTCAGAAAGTTCATGGGCCAAGCAGCAAGACAAATATTAGTACTTAACTGCGACTCTGGTAAGTGCTGTAAAGGAAACATCAGGTGCTATGAAAATTTATAAAAGGGGATATCACCTAGCCTGGAGAACAGCATGACTCTGCATCTCAATTTCTTCACTTAAAATATGGGAATGATGTTTCTTGCTTCACATAATTGTTGTAGGGATAAAATGAGTGACTATATCAGAAAGTGAGATATAAAAATTAAAAGTACATACTTTTTAAAAAAAATTAGCATGATGATTTCTAGGCCATGCTACCATCTCTGATAATCTGTTTCAAATATGACTTTACCACACACCAGCAATCTGTGCAGGCTTCAGTTATTTTCTAGATATTAAAAATCTTAGTAGGTGGCTGGTAATGGCTGTCAGGCTTTCTGGTCAGAGGGGAGGCTCTGTACAGGAAGGGAGTTGGGATGAAAAGGCAAAAATGACAGTCTTTTCCTTTCCATACCTGTATGCATGTTACCTGGAAAAAAAACAAACTTGTATTTTATAAGCTTCAGTATTTTCATGTCATCTAACTATATTTCATAAGTCATCCAACAGCCTACTTACATGTCACCCAACAATCTTTTAAGTCTTTTAATCAGAAAGTTTTGTTACTTGATTTGGCTTTTTAATTTTATATATTTTTAAAAAAACATCCTCTGATGAAACATCTCTGATTATACATTTTGAAACCAGGATTTTAACGTGTCTGGCAGTCAGAAATGTCCCAGAAGGCAACAAGATTCATGTCCCTAAATTTTATAACTTCATGCTCAAATTTTGCAGCCAACCTAAGTATTTTTTTTTCTTGAGGGTAATTAAATATTATTACAGCGGCTACTTCTGCCTAAAATAATTTCTTCAACTTGGAATTCATTGCTATGAATTCAGCTAGAGAAATAGTGTGTTCAAGTTCCCGAAAGTACAGATTTCCACATGTGTACTTTACTCTTTTAATGATGAAAGAAATAAAAGCCTTTGTACTTTTAAACAGAAGAGGCTTGGCTTTTTAAATTGCAGGGTACTTTTTATTACTACATTAAGGCATTCTGTTGAAATCTACCTTAGTTACAGGGCCTGGTTTATGGTTGGGAATAATAGCCAGCAAAGTAGAAGAAAAAAGGAAGAGAGAGAGGCATAGTTTATACTCACATTAAAATCGTTCACTGCAGCAATCTTTCAATTTGGGTTTATGAAAAAAGTTTTTTGCTTAAGCCCCATTGCTAATATCTATGTCTGTATCTATAACCATCTATAGCTATAGTTTAGTCAAAGAAATCTTTCTATGTTTTTTTTTTTTAATTTATGCATATACCTAAAACCAGATTTCTGGGTATCATTTCACAAAGGAAAAGTTTGAGCTTTCAGAAAGTTTCTCTTCGAGAAAACACAGTACTTACATCATCTCATCTCATCTTTGGATCCTACACAGCCACTGGGATCCTTTGATACCAAGTAAGACAAGGAAATGCTTTAAAAATGCCCAAGCCTCTCCCTCCTTTGGTTTATTTACTTTTTCTCTCCTTTTTCCTTCTGGCCCACTGTGATCTTGGGGATGGCTGATTCGGGGCAAGGATGATGTCAAGCTGCTGTCAAGCCCATTGCATAGAAAAAGAAGAATTAATGTGTTCTCCCTTCAGGATGATTGATTCCGAGGCTCCACATTCATCATCTGGCTCATCATGACCAGCGCTTCTCAGCCCACTGCAGGGTGACCTTGTTAGCACGGACTGTGCCCTTCCTGCCACAGCGGCTGCCTGGAGGCTCTGCATGTGTGGTGTGGGCTAATGAGGGTCTGAGTCATCCAGTTAGGCTCTCATCTTCCCAGCCATCAGGCCCGGAAGTGCCAGAGAAAGGGGAAGGGCTCACACTTAAACATGTGTCCACGGATGAAAGGGGAATGTCCTCATCTTCTCACTGAGATCATCACATGACCTGTGCTGAATGGCTGGCAGACAGTCAAAAGGCCCTGAGCCTGTGGTAAATTCGCAAACAACCTGGGGGTAAATTTATCATCCAAGACAGTTGCTTTGCCGACTGCAACGGGTGCATACCCTTAGCGGGAAAGGTAGCCCCAGGGTAACACAGTGTGTGTCCCTGGAGCATCTGTTTTATTATACTGGGAGATTTAAAACCTTTTATAGAAAACTAATGGTCTTCTTGGTGTCTAATGCCAAAGCCGGATAAATCTTAAAGGTGAAATAGAGAAACTTCAAAGAAATTTTGCACTTGGGCGAGGCCCTCATATTTCTTCTCTCAACTTTCTCCCCCCACCCCCAAAACTTTCCCTCTCCCCTGCTGCTCTGGGTACTTCAGTGGGAAAATCTGAACAGAACATCCTAAGACAGTGTTTTCCAAACAGTGGGTCATGACCCACTAGTGGATTGTGAAAATAAATGTAGTGGGTCACAAATAACATTTTAAAAATGAAATAAAATAGAACCCTTGGGTTGCAATGAAATGCATTCCTTATTGGGGATCATGGTAAAAAATATTTCAAAGCTGCTGCCCTAAGTGATAAGTTTCTGCAACTTCTTCCTGTATATAAAACGATCATTGAAAAAAATCCTGAAGATTATTAAAACAAATATTTTATAATGAATGACATTGGCCATATCTGATGATGAACAGGAGCAATAAGAAATAACAAGCTTACCCTAATCTCAGCCTTGCTATCTTGTTATTTTTTTCATAAAGCAACCTCTAAATTCTCCATTTCTCCATGGTGGAAAATATAAGTGATTTGGGGCTCTGTGTGTGTGTGTGTGTGTGTGTGTGTGTGTGTGTGTGTGTGTGTGTGTATGAGAGTATTTAATCTGACTCCTATGGAGGGGAAAACACACTACTAGACAATGAAATCTTTGGACATACTCTTTTATTTTAAGACTTTTCAGTTACATGGCTTCTTTAAAAAGTTTGACATGGAAAATTGTTTGGACATTGGTATCCAAGTCATGTAATTTTTCTTCCAGATGTCCTGTTTATTTGCATATTTCTTTTTAAACCTGTGTATATAACCCCAACGCTCAGGAACATTGCTATATGTTTGAATCATCTGTTTCTATGACTTTTGCCTTTATTGATTTATTTTCCTTTTCTTTATTTTTAATGTTGCCTTTGAGATTAAAGTCATTTTTCTTCTGTGATAGTAGTTGAATGGTGACTTTGCTGTTAAGAAAGAGAAATTTTGATAAGGAAAAAAAAAAAAAAGATGGAGAGCTCCATAAAGCATCTTAAGAAAAAAAAAACATGCAGAGAGCAAGGAGACATAAACACTGTCTACCTCTCTTATAAAAGCAAAGATTACAGAGCAGGAACCAAAAATGATCTCAATAACAGTTAACATTTATGAGCTCTTATTGTAGGGCTAGTTAGTGTATGTAGCCCTGTTCTAAGCATTTTAGAGGCAATATCTCATTTAATTCTCACAATAAACTTAAGTAAGAGGTTTTAATATTACCCCAATTTTTCTGAAGCTGAAACTGAGATTTAGAGGGGTTAAGTAGTTTGCCCAAAGTGCTGTAAGTAGTGAGCAAGAATTCCAGAAAGTTCGAATGACTCCCCTGGCCTCCTTCCCAACTGCTGACTCCTTGCTGAGACTTACTCACTATATCCCACTGCCTTCCTTATAAAAATTAATAATGCAAACAACAGATAGTATTTCTCATATTCAATTCAACAAATATTTGTTGACTGCCTACCAAGTACCAAGATCTATGCAAGGTGCTAGGAATGTTACTGATCAGTTGAGTCAGAGATAATAAATCTATAGGGTATAGTAAAATATGTAAAGATATGTATTTCCCAGGCTCAATTCCAATCATATTGGAATAGTTTTCTGTGAACTATATAAATGATTGGGAGGGAGGAATGGGGAGGAAAGGAACATTCTGTGAAGTCAATTTTAAGAACTTTAATGTAGCAGCACTTGAAAAGTGCATCACAAATTAATTTTGCAGCCAGCATCCAGTTATTCCTAGACATTATCCCTAAGAAGAATTATAATTGTGATGGAATTTTACAGCTTATTTGCTTAGCTTTATTACTATAGTGAAGTGGTTAATAAGCTAGCTAATTTTTTTTCTTTTAATAACATCTTGTTGCGTTGTCTGGGGGAAGCTGAATGTAGCAGCAGCAGCAGCAGAAGCGAGGAAAGGGACTTCAGTGAGCGTCTTTTATCATCCTCCTAAGTGGCTGGGGTTTCTTCACCATAAAACACAGGCCCACTTGGTTTCTTCCTTTTTACTCCACTCCTATTCAATGGTGCCTGGTCCTAGGGAGATTCCGGATCACCTTCTTCATTCCTAGACAAACTGTGTTTCTGCAAGAAGCCTTCAGCATCTCCTAGCTGCTGTAAAGTTCAATGTAAGGCAGAGCAGAAAGTATGCAGTCTCTCGGATCAGCCGACTTGGGGTCGAATCCAGTTCTGCCTTCTCTTTAATAGCTGTGTGATTTTCCACAATGTTGCCGAACTTTTAAAATCCTTACAAAATATTTCAGCCAAAAAAAAAAAAAGTGTAGGGAATGATATACAGATTACCAGTATGCTCAATTCCCAGCTCAAAAATAAAACGTGGAAATGAAGTGAAAGCCCTCTGTGCACTTTGTCTGACCCCATTTTCCTCCACCAGAATCGAATCATTTTAAATTTGGTGTTTATTATTCCTGCCCATATCCTTAAACATTTACTATATATGTATTTATGTCTAGGCAATATGTATGTTGTTTGGCAGGTTTTGAAAAAAATATACATAAATTATATTATCCTGGGGATATCCTCTGTAATTGCTTTTTTCATTCAGCTTTCTGTTTTGTAAGATTTATTTGTCATATAGACTCTTTGAGTCTTAGTTTCTTCATCGACACAATGAGCACAGTAGACATATCGCATAAGGTTGGTGTGAGATCTTAAATAAAAACAACGAGGATTTACTGTATAGCACATGGAACTATATTCAATATCTTGTAATGACCTATAATGGAAAAGAATCTGAAGCTGTACATCTGAAACTAATGCAGTATTGTAAATCAATTATAGCTAAATAAATAAAATTTTAAAAATTAAACAGATGAATGGATTAAGAAGATGTGGTATATACAAAGAAATACTACCCAACCATCAAAAAGAATGAAATTTTGCCATTTGCAACAACATGGGTGGACTTGGAGGGTATTATGCTAAGTGAAATAAGTCAGACAGACAAAGACAAATGCCATACTATCTCACATGTGGAATCTAAACAAAACAGCAAACTAGCGAATATACCAAGAAAGAAGCAGACTCACAGATGTAGGGAACAAACTAGCGGTGACCAGTGAGGAGAGGGAAGCGGGGGAGGGGAAATACAGGAGTAGGGGATTCAGAGGTACAAACTATTATGTATAAAATAAGCTACGAGGCCATATTGTACAATACAGGGAATGTAGCCAATATTTTATAATAACTGTAAATGTAGTATAAACTTTAAAAATTGTGAATCTCTATATCGAACACCTGTAACTTACATACTATTTTACATCAATCATACTTCAATTCAAAAAAATAAAATAAATAACATATAGGCTGTGAGTGGCAGAGTATCTGGCACATGGTAGGTACTTAAGAGAATGCCATTTCCTTTCTGTCCCTCATGGAACGGTGTTCTACATCTGACAGCTCAGAGGAAGCAGCAGCTTGGCTTGCTCAACTCTCATGTTCACATTACAGTTTGCCACTAAACCTTCTCATTGGCATCAAAATGGTCCCACGCAGGACAGGCAGGCTGTATCATAAGCATTAGCAGCTAATTCTTCCTGAGAGGACCCAGCCTAAGCATGTTGCTTTACATAGTTATAGTAGTCATAATTTTCTTCTGGTTTTCAAAATCAGAGTTAGATTTCTGAATATGGAAAATATAAGAGCACCACGCGAGTGCATGTTATATATGGAACACTCCGAAGATTCCATGTTAATCATCTCTGATGAAGATGTAGAAACATAAACAAACAGGAGTGTAATTTAATATACTCCACTTCTATTTTTTCTCAGTCTATTCTTTCCACACTCTTGTGTACAATTCCCTATTTTTGTTATTTTAAATTTAATTGCTTCTGCTAAAGCAAACATATTGCAGAATTGCCAGTTGTCTTACAAATTATTCAAATTATGCACTGCTTTCATGGAGATGCTTTTAGTTTTGCTGGAATACCAACAAATTTCAATCAATCATACACACTATAAAAATGTGGTAGTTTAGAAATCTTTGAATAATTTGTCTGAGTTTTAAGGTTTCCTATAACATTTGGCCTAATGTTGGCTGAATGGATGTCTACAAAATGTCAAAACAGGTGGTAATTCAACCATTTCAGTAAAAATTGCTATCATTTTGCAAGAGGGAAAAAGGCTGGGGGTGGGGAGGATGAAACTGATTTATGAGTTTTGTATAGAGTAAACAACTGATTTATGAATGAAATATTTTGCTTTTCTCCAGATTATTTATTTGTTGTGTAAATGTAGGCACAATTGTGGAGAACACAAACATTTACTTGCAATAAATAACATTAAAAAAAGAGAAATTCTTACAATCTCAATGTAGCAAAACAAGTTGAATTACATACAGACAGTGAATTTTGGTGGGAGGAATAGAGGCTGTACTTCAAAGGTATTATTTTCTAAGTGAACGTGACCTCCAAGTAAAAGCCAGCACCTAGCCTTCAATGTGAAATACCAAGGATGGCAGTTGTGTCTAAATCTAATTAATAACCTATCTGAAAATCCTACTCTACACAACTGATTAAAGATGAGGCTAGTCATCTGATTAAAGGGAAACACTAGATCTCTAAATTATACATACAGGCAAGAGAAGGTAATTACTAAGAAGATAATGCTTAAAGCACCAATTGGTACTACTTTTCTTGAAACAAGCTCAGCCCAAGGTAGATTAGTAATGATTTACAAAACACCCATAAAGAATTACTACTACCCCAAAGCTATTAGTTTTCCTTAATTCTTTTTCCTTTTTGTAATCATGATATCACATCTTACTGTAAAGATGTTAATTTTTACATCAGATATGATTACTCACAAGTGGTAAGAATGATCTATAAATTGTAGAACATTTTACTAAAATATTTATTTGAACTAAATATTTTTAACCTACAATTCAGCGAACATTGGTTAGCTTGGTTCCAAGACTTCTCACAGTTGATGGGACAGAATTCAATAACTGGCCATCTTTCCTTAGGCACTTGCTCTCTCCTGTTGTGTTCCACCAAAATAACTGATTGCCTTAGAGGGCTTCAAATGGGATCAGAATTCATGTGTAACGGGTATCTCAGATATTGTTTAAACAAGTAATTGTATGAAAATGAGACCAGTAATTTTGGATGGAATTTTGGCAACAGACAACACGAAATTACCCTAGTTTTCTAAAAAATTAACATCTTCTTAGCACATTTATTATTATGGTTGATAGTCCAGAGATAACTGCAAATTCACATTTTCCATAGGTTATACAGGCACCCCTCACTTTACATAGTGCAGGATGGTAAAAATAACCAGGCAAGCTGAAATGTGCAAAGCTATCTTAAAAATCAACGAAGAAAAAAAAAAGTCAACGAAGAAATTACGATTTTCCTGTGGCCTTTAAAATCTTTTGTTGAAACATTATTGTTAATGTTACTGCTAACATAACTTTAACCTTATTGTTGGCTATAAATGTATAAGGAATCTAAAAAGCAGTAAAACTAACACTTATGTAGTTACTGTAATTTAAAACATTAGAATCATTGAGAACTAAGGTGTTTTATTCCTTTGTAAAAACAACATCGAGAGTAGTTTGAACAGTGCTTGTCTTATTCTCATCACATCAGTTATCATATGAAGCAAACATCATTTCTTTGCCTCAGCTATGTGTCACACACCTTCTGAAGTTTCCACTAGCTTCCAATACTTTATCTTTCAGAGTGAAATCTCTCTGATAGTTTCTTTAATGTGAAGATTTTTGCTGGTGTTTCTTCCTCAGGAACATCTTCATCCTTGTTGTCACAACCATTTTCCTCATCTATGTGGATAAGTTAACTTCACTAAGTTCTTCTACCCAGGTATTTACAGACTCTCCAACTGCAGCAGTGTCAACTTCCAGGGTCAGCTACTTTCTTCTATAACTCTATTTATAGTAAGGTCAAAGTTCACTTCCAGTGAGCAAAACACGTTTTGTTTCTTTCCTGCATTTTTCATTTGTTAGTCCATTCTCTCTTTCAATTGTTTGTTTTTGTAAAATGTCTGCATGGGTTTATCACTGGGAGACAAGGAGGCAACACAACTATATGCTTTGCTGTCTAGACAAGAACGGAATAACAGAGGTGCGATGGCCAAGAAAATGACAAACTAAAAAAAGTGACGGGGTTAGTCACTGATCGTGATATGATCTCTTATTTACATAGTGATTTGCAGACTGAGGTGCTAGTGGTGACGTTTGGACTTGACGCAACTACTTACAGCTAGAATACCATGGCAAGTGAAATTGGAACCGTGGTGTTGGGAGACTGGTATTATTTAACTAAACCATGGTAACTGAAATATGTGTGTATTAGAACCAGAGAAAGCAAGGTTTCTGCCTGTATTTAATTCCTTAAAACAACTGTTGGGGCAAAAATTAAAACTGCCGTGGCTGGTACTACAACCTGAGAACGTAAAAACATTTATTTTGTGTATCAACAAAGCTTATGTCTCGATTTTAATAAAAATGTGATTTCATTCTCCATATTTTTCCAGTGTGGAAGATTAAGAAAAAAGCTAATTTAATTGCCAGTCACTCCTTAGAATTAATATAGATATCGATTAAACTCACAATTGAAATGTTTTGGATGGACACAGAAATTAATTTTCTTAGGATCATATTTGAGTAATGCACTATTACTCCTAACACAATTTACCATACATTAGCATAAACAGACATATACATACACACGTACACTCTCTTACTCGTCCATTCATGCTTAATGTTGTATATAAAACAATAACATTGAACTCATAGGATATACAAAGTCAGCTTTCAGATGGAGGAATAACACTTACATATGGAATTTATGTGTGGAACTATAACATTATACATAGAGAGAGAGAGTCAGCTCTGCTATAATGCTTGTTTGAGAATATGAATTTGTTCCATTAGGGAACAATTTGAGTATAATGCAAATTTTGCATTTGCTTATGTACAATTTCACACGAGAGAAACACTACGTGAGTGCAGAAAACTGCACCCAGGTGAACCAAGCTACATATGAATACACAAAATGCACACATACACACACCTCCAACATCTACCAGCTGTTATTTTACCACATGTGTCGTGAGCTACATTCACCCACACCTAGTGTTACCACTTTTGGTCACATTTCAGATGACTCTCTACTACTTCACAATAACTCAGAAGCTACAGTCCTTCTGAGGCTCACTTCTGCAAATTTCAAGTCCCTTTCAAGATAAAATGTCATAATCTTTGCAGTATTTGTGCATTTATTAACCATTTTGGATGGAGAAAACTGTATGACTGTTTTTATTAGGTTCCTATCTCTCTCCCTCTCTCTCTCTCTCTTTTTTTTTTTTTTGGCTGTGCCAGGCAGCTTGTGGGATCTTAGTTCCCGACCAGGGATCGAACCTGGGACCCCAGCAGTGAAAGACTGAGTCCTAACCATTGGATTGCCAGGGAATTCCCTCTTTTTTTTTTTTAATGTGTCACTGATAACAGTTTGCCCAACTTCTTACTGCCTGTGGTTTTTACTGCGTGACGTGGCATAGTGCAGTGATTTTTAAAACACATGCATCACATTATATATACATGGTCACTAGAAGGTATATGACTTTTTCTTTCCCAACATAAAATTCACAAATCTAAAACCATTTAGGGGGGCACAGTTCTTGAAGCGCTAGCCTACTGTGTTCCCCCTTTGTCTGGCAAAGAAATAAAGCCACTCTTTCTTTCTCCTCCAAAACAAACAAACAAACAAACAAACAAACAAACCAAACAAAAAAACCATTTAAAGTCTGAAGGGTTGGGTCCTTTGTAAAATGTTGCTTTTCAAGGTTTTAAACATCTTCTACGTGATAAAGCCAAATCTGACAAATAGTCAAAAGATGACTGCCCATTCTGACCTCTACAATCAGACCTGCAACAATGGAGAGAAGTAAAATCTGAAGCTGACAAGGAGAATTTTTAGCTTCTACAGAGTAAGGTTCAAGCCATCCTACTTTGAACTGTCTAAACTAGTTGTCCTCAAACTTGAATGTGGTTCAGAATCACCTGCAAGTCTTGTCAAAACATACCCTGCTGAATTTCTGGTTCATTAAGTCTAAGGCAGGACCCATGAATTTGCATCTTCAAGTTTCCAGGTGATGCCGGGACCAATTCATTCATTAGGCACAGTGGGCATAGTGCTTATAGAGCAGTGTTTGGTTTTAATCGCTCTTAAAATCAGAAGAAAATAATAATAGTGAATATATAATGATGAATCCAAGCTGGACTATATTCATCTTTATATCAGTGCAGTCTGAAAATATTAATTCTTACTTATCTAGTTATTTATTTAATGAAGGGATGGGCACATGAAGGCAAAAATGTCCCTGGCCCACAAAAGTCGTGATGTGGCTCTGAGGGCTGCTGCTGCTGGTAGCAAGCACATTTTGAAACCACTGCACTAAACTTACCCATCTTTTGGGATTTGTTAGTGTTCAGTTTTTTTTTCTGAACTGTTTTGACTTTGTGCTGTTTTTTACTTGGAAAAAAAAAAACCACAAAGGGAGTCAACTGAAGAAGATGTTAACTTAAGTTCAAGAGGAGATGTGGGGCGCACGAAATGGTCAGGAAGGTGTATCTGATGTGGTCGTTCTAGTTCTTACTCAGGTGGAGTTGTGCCTCCATGATTACAAAAGGACCAGTTAAGAAATTCAATCAGTGAAGCATGTGGACTATATGAAAATACCTTAGTAGCACTGTGTGTTTGTACAGAACCGTGCTTCCAAAAAGGACTTCCTCATTTCAGGTTCATTCCTTCCTCACAACCACATGTTCAGTAGATGTTGCAATATTGCTATATTTGGGAGTGATAAGAATAAACAAAAACCATTTCTACCCCATAAATAAATCACAGGATAAACATACTTGAAACAAACAGCCCTTTATTAACATGGGGCAACTCCAGTGCTCCTCCTCCTTCCAAAGCACTGTGGTAAGAACTACAAAACTCAAAGATGAAATGAATGCATTAATATATTTTTTTAAATATTTATTTATTTATTTATTTGGTTGCACCCGGTCTTAGTTGCGCCAGGGGGGTTCCTTAGCTGCAGCTCTCCAGCTCCTTAGTTGTGGCATGCATGTGGGATCTAGTTTCCTAGCCAAGAAAGGAACCCAGGCCCCTTGCATTGAGAGCTCAAAGTCTTAACCACTGCACCACCAAGGGAAGTCCCATGAATGCATTAATATTGCAACATAACACCTTAAGCATTCTACTCTTCCCCACTTAATACAATCATCAATGAAAAGGAGGCTTTCATTAAAATGAATAACATTTTTATTGTTTTTTATTTATGTTTAAAACATTTTATAGATTCATTTTGGGAAATATAGAACCTACTGACTGATGAGCAAAAGAAAGAAAATAAAAATAATACATAAGCCCACCCCTCAGAGACTCTTCGTGGTGGTGTGCAGGCTTCTCATTGTGGTGGCTTCTCTTGTTGCAGAGCACGGGCTCTAGGCATGTGGGCTTCAATAGTTGAGGTACGTGGGCTCAATAGTTGTGGCTCACAGGCTCTAGGGTGCAGGCTCAGTAGTTGTGGCACACAGGCTTAGTTGCTCCGTGGCATGTGGGATCTTCCCAGACCAGGGCTCAAACCCGTGTCCCCTGCATTGGCAGGGGTTAACCACTGTGCAACCAGGGAAGCCCAAGAAACAGGTATTTTTATGACTTCTGACTCACATTTTCAAATTGTGCTTTAGCTCTGTGACTTCCCCAATTACACCAAAAAGGAGGTACTAATGTAGTGAGTCTGGCTCCATTATCCAGTAAGAAAAGACCAAGTAATTCTAGAGGCACATATAGCAATAATTGGGATATGGAGCAACACGAGACATAGTCCTAAGTTACCAGGAGTGTGTCAAGGCAGGCTGTGGATGGGAGAGGGGACACAGAAGAGGAGACAGGGAACCTGGGCCAGGGACAACCTACCCTTGACCTCTGCTCCCTGGCTCCTTCCGTACAGTACATCAGCTACTGAAGGGGCTGTGCCTGGCCAGACGAATCTCTTCCCTACAGCAATAGAGTCAGTGATGGAAAAGGAAAAATTACAGAACCTTTAACAATTTTTTAAATTTTGTCCACTAAATTTTGGTGTCTTGAGGCAAAGCCCTGACCAGCTCATCCAAGTCAGAGCCCTGAGACAGTTCCCCAAGACCAAGGAGACTTACTGTTTCTGTTTTCACCTTGTGGTTCTGGAGAAGTGGTACAGCCCAACCTCAATGTCAGATGATTCTAGAAGAAATGCTTCCAAAGCGGGATGACAGATAAGTTTCACCCTTTACGACAATGAACGGTAGTGGCTGCCTGGAGTGCTGTGTTGAGGATCCTGAAATTGCAGCCCTGAAGGGGCAAGGCAGTGACTGGTTGGCAGTATCCTTTATGGGCACAGGAATGGAGACTGGCCCCACAGATAGCCCGTATCATTTTTCTTCTAAAAGTTCTCTTTTATCTAATGCCTTCCTGTTCGTTTCCGGAATAACACCCCCCTGCGTTACCCACAGTCTCGTCCTCATCCAGTGTACACCTCCTCCTCAAATATAGTGATAGAAATCCACCTGGGCAAGCCTTCATATTCCTTTCTTTGTCTTAAAAAAAATAATAAGTGAAAAGCACTTCATGTGTATTTTACAATGTTTTCCCAATTTTTGTTTCTTTTCTTTTTTAAAAAAGGTGAAAAAGTAAAAACTCTATGATAATATATTTCAACTTTATGTTATGAACATTTGATATAAATTCGAAAAAGAGATACATGGGAAAAAAGGAAAACAGAGGGAGACAGGAGAGGGACCAAACGTGACAGAGGTGCCAGCAGGGATTTGAAGGAAAGAGAGGAGTGTGCAACTTATGCAGCAGAGGGAGAAAATGAGGGTAATATGGACATGAGTTGAGAAGAAAAGAGGAAAAAAAAAGGCAAGTGAGGGGAGAAGGAAGAGAGGCTCTCTCTCAAAAGAATAACTATTCTCGTAAAAATGAGCAAAGAGGGAGGGAATGAAATCTCAATTTAATCTTATGGAGGTCAGTTGAAGTGAGCTTTGCCATGTTGTCTCAGTGGGAGCCCAGAAGGACTTTTGTTGAATATGCAATTACATAGTGAATGAAGAATCTAACAAGTTGTTTTGGCCAATTTCTTCTAACAACTTGCTTCAGGGCATCCTTCGCTTCTATTAAGGCTATTAGTTTGCTTAATGAATCACAATGGTGACATCTCATAATATTCTCATATACAAGTTCCCTAAATTCAATAGAAATAAATGCAAATCTGCTGTCAGAGGCTATAGCATCTAGCAAGACAAGGGACGTAAGTAATTGCTGTGGGGCTGTCATTGGCATAGCAGGCATTTAAAATGGAACTCACTGCACTGAGGTTAACACAGAATAATCCTTGTATATCAACATGTAATTTTGATCAAAAGTGTCTTGAGTCACTTTCTATGAGAATACTGGTGCTTTTGGAGAGTTATTTTTAATTTTTTGGCAAGTTATAGACCTCTATATGGTCTTTTGTTTTCTGATTTTTCTTTGAAAAAAACAAATGGCTTTAAGATGTTAAAAGCCATTTCCATCTATTTTAACATTAAAAAATACATCAGTATATAAAATTAAAACTGAATATCTCTGGGACTTACTGTATAGCACAGGGAGCTATACTCAATATTTTGTAATAACCAATAAGGGAAAAGAATCTGAAAAAGAATAGAGACAGATGATAGATAGATAGATGATAGATAGATAGATAGATAGATAGATAGATGATAGATAGATAAAAATAAGTGTCACTTTGCTGTACACCTGAAACTAACAGAACATTGTAAATAAACTACAGTTCAACTAAAAAAACAAACCCTGAATACTTCTTAAAAAAGAAGGAATGTTCCCATTCTCCAGAACAACTATTGTTGAGAATTTGGTAAGTACTTTTTAGCCCTTTTAAAATCCACATACAAACACATATATTTAGTTAATCTCTCTAAGTTCTTCTCCTACAAATCTGTTCCTCACTCACTTTGCTTCAGCCATTCTGCCCTCCTCAACCCCTTCTCCAATACATCAGGCACAATGAAGGGTGCTCCTAACCCTAACCCTAACCCCTGGGCCTTTGCACTTCCTACTCCCTTTACCCAAATGTTCTTTTTCCAGTTATGCTCATGTCTTGCCCTTTCACCTCCATCAGGTCATTACTCAAATGTCACTTTTCAGTGAGCCTTTCCCTCAACATCCTCTCCAACACTGGGTCCCTTGTATAACACTCTCTACCCCTTTCTCTGCATATTTCACCTCTTAACATACTATATATTTGACTAATTTCATTCATTGTCTGCCTCCCTCGAAGGGACGGTAAGCTCTACAAGAAAGGGATTTCTGTCTGTCTTGATTCCTGCTGAATCCCTAGAGCCTAGAACAGTAGCTGACACTTAGTAGGTACTCAATATATTTGCGGAATGAGTGAATTCACATTTATTTTTAGAAATATTGCAATATGGTATATGTACAGTTTAATAACTTTTTTTGCCACTCAAAAGTATGTCATAAAAAAAAAGTGTCATAGATATCTTTCTATTTTGGTATTTAAAGATAGTCCTCATTCTTTTTAATGACTATGTAGTTTTCCTTATAAGACAAATACTCTAACCATACATCTTCTGATGGACATATATTTTGCCTCAACTTTTTTATATACAAAATAATGCTGCAATGAATGGCCCTGCTCATATATGCTCTTTGAATCCTTTTAATAACAAAATAAGTTCAGGCCATCAGACATTGCTTCTTGGCAAAGCTTTCATGTATATGTAATCTGTAATATGCTGCATTTTTTTTTTTGGTGTGTGGCTAAAAATATGTATAACCACTTTATGAAATACCATGTTATTTCTTTATTAGTTTATTAGTGAGCTAATAATTCTTATTCTTTAAATTCATCAAATAGTCTAACCATCTGAGTCTCCAGCAAGAGAGAAGATATTCAAAGAAACAAATGACATTCTAAAGGGATGGAAGAAAGGAGTTTAGCAAAGGAATTGTTTACGAAAGTGTGGGGGCAGAGTTGAGTAAAACCAACAAGATTTAGTGAAGCACCAGAGGGCTGGCAACAGTGGGCAGCTGTTACAAATTTTAGCTCAAGGGAAAATAGGAGGAATGATTACTGGGATCTAGTGAGACCTGCAGCTGAGGAGAGAGCCACTCACTAGGAGTTGTGTTCTCCAGTAGAATTATGTAGTCACTACTGAACAATGTCCTAGCAGAGAGAGCTGAGAGGAATAAAGACCTGAACCTCTTTCTCTTTCTACCCTTCAAGTTCCAGCTAGAGGCTGCCATTGCTGGACCCAAACAGAAGCCACGGGACAAGGAAGCCCTGTTAAGCAGACCATAGACTGTCAGCCTCCTGGACCAGAGCAGAGTGGAAAACAGTAAAGAATAGATCAGGGGGACAAACAGAAAATATCTAGCACCAATAGTTTCTCTTTTAGCTTTACTTCCTTCCTGTACATTTGATTACCTTGATAGACATAACCAGGGGGTTCTAATACCAATGTATCCATAGTAGACAGCATTGCCTATGAATACAGAATATTCAGGGACAGGTTGCTAAGGCACCAGGATTCAGGCTCACCGAGAAGCAGGTAGCTGTGAGCACTAACTGAAATGCTCTGATGATGCAAACATCCTTTAGGGTGCGCACCTACTACTAATTTCTAAAGCATGACTTTGGAACCAGATAATCCTAGGATTGAGTCCCTACTCCTGGTGTTTGCTAGCCATGTGAACTTGGTCTTAGACCTGTGTTGTCCAGTATGGTAGCCACTAACCACATTGGCTATTAAATGTATATTTACATAAACAAATAAAATCTAAAATTTTAAATACAATTTAAATAAATACATTTTAGAATTTAGTTCCTTATTTGCTCTTGCCACATTTCAAGAGCTCAATAACTAATGCAACTAGCGGATACTGAACTGGACAGCATAGAACATTTGCTTAAACATCTAGTACTCAGCACTGTCAAAGAGAACTTTCTTTTTTTTTTGATATTTATTGGAGTATAATAGCTTTACACTGTTGTGCCAGTTTCCGCTGTACAACAAAGCGATTCAGCTGTATTTATACATATATCCCCATATGCCCTCCCTCTTGAGTCTCCCCCCTGAGCCTCCCTCCCATCCTCCCTATCCCACCCCTCTGGGTCATCAGCAATCTTCAAGTTGATCTCCCTGTGTTAGGCAGTTGCTTCCCATTAGCCATCTATTTTACATTTGGTAGTATATAAATGTCAATACTACTCTTTCACTTTGTTCCAGCTTCTCCTTCCCCACCTCCCCATGTCCTCAAGTCTGTGCTCTACCCCTGCGTGTTTATTCTTCCTCTACCACCAAAAAAAAAAAAGAACTTTCTACAATGATGGAAATGTCCTATCTGTCTAACAGACAGACTTTTACCCACACTACTACAGATGTAATACAAACAACACATACATTGAACTCATCACACAGCAGTACTTAACTCATGGGCTTGTCTGAGGATTAAATACGACAATACACATAAAGTTCCTAGTGAATCGCAGGGCACAGAGTAGGTGCTCAATAAATGGTAGCTATAGGAATGGCAACAGCAACAACAACAGAAGCAGCAACATAATTGTGTTGTAGCACATCCCTGGTAGATAATTCTGGCGATATCATGGCACAAGGCACTTTGCCAGCCTGTTGAGGCTGCCAGGCCTTGACAATGATCACACAGCTGTTGCTGATGAGAGCTGTGTGTCACTGAACTGAGAGGCTCCTTGTTATGAAAGATCCCCAGCGTTGCTAGGAACTGGTGAGCAGGCTTCTATCTTGCAAGTGTGGTCATGCATGCCTTTGTTGAAAACACTGCTCTATCCCAAGACATTTGGTCCTTAATCTTTTGAATATGATACAATTCCTAATTTTTTATGGTTGTTTAGAATGGCATGCTTTGTCAACATATTTTTCTCACAGAATCTGATTTTGTTTTCCTTGTATCTACACAGAAGACGTGGCTCAATCTTTTGTAGGAATTCTATCAGCCTAAGCTTATACCCAGCCATCCTATTGCCTCTCTCTATCATGTCAAATAACCAGCTTGAATTCATGCTTTAATGCGATTGTTCACGTAATCTAATCTACAGAATATAATAGTGGTTTGAGAGGATTGGTTTTATAATCTTGAGAATGGATGCTCTATTCCTTAAGTGGAGTGAGGAAACTATTGGTCAGCAACCAAACATAACTCATTTCCTCCCAGTTTTCTCCATTTCCGTGTCTCTATCTCCACATTTCAAACCACCATTATCTTTTGTCCACCTATAATCAGTTTTTCCACCTGGCTTAAAACATACAACAGCTTCCTGATGCACTTACAAAAATATCTAAATGCCTGTCCGTGGTCTTTTACTTTCTTCATAGAACTTACTTCTATCGGTGATTATTTATTTGATCTCCTGTTTATTTTCTATCTGCCCTCTGCCCGCCTCATCCCTCTGGATGCGAGCTCCATGCGAGCTCACTGAACTGCTCATCGCCTGTTCACTGAGCATCACTGTCTCAGCACTCGGAAAAGTGCCTGGCACAGAGTAGAAGCTTTCAAAGGGCTACAAGGCCACCCGTGGGCAGGATGTAAAGAGTAAGCCGCAAACTTCTAAACTGCAGTCTAGCCTCATGTTTACTACATTCCAATGTCTTTCTCCAAAGGTCCAATACATTTAAAGGGGTTCTTAACCATTTTATGCCTGTGCCATGGCCTCTGGGGTGGGGGGGAAGTGTCTGATGAATCCTATGGACTCCTTCTCCAAATAATGTTTAAATGCATGCAAACACACACACACGGATTACAAAGGAAGACAATTATGCTGGTATATAGTTATCAAGATAGTTTTTAAAAACTTCATATTTGTGATACAGTATAGATGTGCTTCTTTATCAATGTGCTAAAGAACAAGATCTAATGGAGGGTCTGAAATGATTTATTTTGAGGGTAAGGAAGTTCATAAGTAATGTTGTGAGATGTCTCTAACATTTGCAGTGAGGTATGAAAACAGCTATGATTTCTATTGGTGACAAAGTTGCAGGTACTGCTAACAATTCTGGGACTTGTTGCCCCTTAATTTTAGAAATGGCTAAATTTCAATTAGAGGTTAGTAAAAACACAGATGTAATTTTTTTCCGTGTCAAGTTCACAGACCTCCTTACTTTTACACAGAGATCTTTGCGAATCCCTGGGCCCCAGGTGAAGAGAACGGAACTAGACATGAGAAAACAGCATGTGTTCACGAGGGCATGTGTGTGAATCTTGGCTGTAAGAGTATTCTCAGCCATGGAAGTCACCTTGGATATCATCTGCAGCCTCAAATAAGGCCCTAGGCCTTTTTTCAGCTGCTGGCATTTATTTATATATTTATATTTAAAAATACTGAAAAACACACAAAAAACTGTACTCACCCTATAATCCACCACTAAAAAACAAAAGTAAAGCGAGACGTGAGACTCACCCCTTTCCCTACCAATCCTACCTCCCAAGGATAATCACTGTTAAGAATTTGGTGACTACTATGCCTGATTTTTAACATGTGTGTGTGTACCTGTGTGTGCATGTGTGCCAAACCTATATATTCATGGGAATGGAATAATGTTGAAAAAATTTGTTTGCTTCTGGATTTTTTTCACATAATACTATACTTTGGACATTTTTTAAAATCACATTTCATTTACTTAACGAGTCTTTGATATGCCACTGTACAACTGCACCACATTTATTGAAAATTTCTAGTAAGCTCTTTTATTTGTCACTACAAATAATGTTACAGTGAATATCCTGTATACATATTTGTGTGTATTCTCACTAATATTGTACAAAATAGGTTCTACATGTGGAATTGCTAGGTCAAGTACTATACTTATTTTAGATTTTAGTAAAGATTACAAATTAGTCAGCAAAAAAGGATTCTAATTTTCAGATTCCAATGAAATTGTCCATTTCTTCACACTCTTGCCAAAATGGAATGACTCTGTGTGTGTGTGTAATTTCTGTCAGTTTGGTGGGCGAAACTGTTAGCTTACTGCTTTAGTTTATTTACTGTTCCTTGAATACTAGTGAAGTTAGGTATCTCTTCATAGCTTCATTTATATTTCTTCTTCTGAATTCAAATTTTGGTCTCTGAATTCATATGCTTCAGTAGTATTTTATATGAGGTATTTATCTTTTATGTATTAATTTGTAGATGCTCTTTTTATATTGATGATAATAAGCTTTTATCAGTAGTGGGTGCTACAAACACTTTTTCCCAGTCTTTGCTTATCTTCCTCCATATATATAAGTATGTACATTTATGAATAGGTGGTCTCCAAGGAGATTTGATACAAGAATAAGTCTAAATTAAGTGACTCCACTTTAAACTTTAAAAATAGACCAAAATGTGATGGTAAATACATTTTTAAGTTGATTTAGTCTTTATCTTTAAAATAAAATGACAAGGACTTCCTAGGTGGCACAGTGATTGAGAATTTGCTTGCCAATGCCGGGGACATGGGTTCGAGCCCTGCTCCAGGAAGACCCCACATGCCACGGAGCAACTAAGCCCACGCACCACAACTACTGAGCCCATGTGCCACAACTACTGAAGCCTGTGGGCGTCTAGAGCCCGTGCTCCACAACAAGAGAAGCCACCGCACTGAGAAGCCCGTGCACTGCAATGAAGAGTAGCCCCCGCTCTCCGCAATTAGAAGAAAGCCCATGTGCAGCAACGAAGACCCAACGCAGCCAATGAATAAATAAATTTATAAAAAAATAAAATAAAATGACAATAAGGAATTAAGATGATTTTTATCCTATATTAAGTTTAATTCTAAAAATTAGCTAATTTTGAAACAGTTTATTTTGATAGTGGGTAAAGTGTAAGTCAGCTTGTATTTTAGCACTTTAAAAGCCCTCCACAGCATAAGTGTTTTCCCCCTATGATCGTGAAGAGGATCTATTTTGTAAAAATATTAGATGGTTTTATTTTCTTGCCTAAGGACCTCTATAGTAGTTGCTATTGGGTCCAACTCTACTGGATCTTCATTTGTCAGCTTATGTGCTTATGATTCAAGCAATTCTCCAACATCACTGCAATCGCTTCACAAAATCCTAAAACATTTATAAGATTTGTAACTTCACTTAACCATACATTTGTTTAGACTTTGAATTGTTTATTCATTTTGTAACATCAGACAATAATTAGCTCATTGACATAATCAATAGAAATAGGTATTAGCACTAATCAGGGAAGGAGTAGGGGTGTTAATATTTATTAGGGGGCAGTTTTGTATTATGACAACTTTGACTTCTGCTGAAACTGAAGGGACTTGAATAATAAACTTTCTGAGAACTAACGACTTTAAGGTCAAATCTGTACTTCCATAATTTTTTTTCCATTATGGCTTCTGGGTTTCCTATCTTGCTTAGAAGTTTTCCTCAGTTTGATGATAATATTTCACTATTTAGTTTTGCCAATGGTTTTTATTGTTCTGCCTTTTACAATTAGATATTTACCAATCTGAGATTTAACTGCAAAATATCTATGAAAATTTGTTATCTTTTATCTTTTATTCAAAGAATAATTTTCTCAGCACATTTTTGAATAAAATTTTTGATAGTAAATTTTGGATTTTATAGACTAGCAAAGTCTAAATAGTTGTGGAGTTGACATATAGTTGTCAATCCCTAGTTTATCCAAGTAGGAATTTCAAAATCAACATTATTACCATCTACAACCTCCACCATTTCACGTGAATGACTCCAAGAAGTGGAATTTCAGAATTAAAATAAAACATCTTAAGAGTTATTAAACCTCCCTACCTTAATCTTATTTTTCTTCATTTCACAGTGGATGGGTAAGAATTTGATCACAGAGTAGAATCAGTGTGGGGACCAGTACGTGGAATCAACTACTTTAAATAATAACTGAACTCTTCGATTGGTTTAAATGCACAGACACTAATCCTTAGCCAGGGAGGCCATTGTAACCCCTGCGTCTCAGAGCAGACAGATTCCCACTCAGAATGGAAACATGCTCTTATACATGATAATGGCAACACTCCATCCCTTATCACATTGTAAAGATTCTGAAGCTCTGAGCATGAACACATTACTGGAAGAAATGAAAAGCTGAAATGGATGGGACTCGTGGGGAATCACGTAGAAGACATTTTCAATGGAAAGCACCTAAGACTCAGCACAGTTCACAAAACCCAATTATGAACAATTGGTTGTGCTGAATGAGGTCAGTCCCACCACGGTCTGATGTGATGGGGAGGTCATTAGAAATCTCTAGTTGCTCAAATAAAGGAAATGGCTGAAATGTCGCAAGAAGAATCAGATATCGTTAGCATACATTGTTGAGAATTATATTGTTGGATAATAAATTGTTGAATATTTGTATTTGGTGATTTATTTTTCTGTGCCTCTATACACATTTATATAAATTATATCGCCCCATACCTGCAAGATTACATTAATGCAGTAATGAGATTTGAACGTCAGTTGACATGTTCCTTTGTTTATCGCTAAGCCTGGCTGTGTAAGCTACTTATTTACATAGTAGTGCTGAATAGCAGTTGTAAAGCTATCATTTTATTCATCTCAAGTTCTCGGTTATCTGAATAAAAACAAATCTCCTCAGGCATCAGTTTGGGAATGTTGCCTTTGAAATCTAATACTAAACCGGCTGCCTCAGCATCTGTGGGGCTCAACTCATTTCATCACCTTCCAGAATTATAATTCTCCATTTGGACTCTTAGAAATGTAGTGATGGGGCAAAACTGCTACGAGAAAAGAGATGACTGATCAAAGAATTCATGGTGCTACAAAAGGAATTTTTATATCTTTTCTTCTTTTCTTTCCTCAGTCTGAACAGGTGTTGCATTTTGCAGAATAGCATGTTTTTTAAAAAGTGGCCTATGAGGTGAATTTCTATATAGCAAATCATAGTTGCCTATTGATGTCTATAAAATTAAAGGTATATTTTTCAGGTGGAAAATACCAACTCCCCCCATTAAAACTTATACATATACTACACATGCATTTTAAAAGCAAAACCTAAAAAATTTAAATAAAACATGAGGAACAACCCCAAGAATAAATTACAGAATGAAAACACAAAGGAGCTTGGGTTGTTTTGCATTTGGAATAAGAAGCCTGAAGATTAAAAAGAAAAATAACAACAACATCGTACTGAACAGAACATGCCAGGGGCAAAGCCGAACAGTCTTATGAAAGACATTTTTCATTCTTAACCAGAGTACGCTTGTGTGTACAAGATGACAAAATAATCAAGTGAAGAGTGAATAATTCAGCTCATCAACAGGTTGTTTTGTGTTGAACTGATGCAATGCCAAGCAGTTAGTCTGGATATTTTCCCCCTTGGAATATCTGTCTAAACAAATACTCTTAAAGGAAGAAAGCAGCTGAATTTCAGTAAAAGGAGCCCTGAGCATAGATTCTGAAAGCCTGGATTGTGTGCCTGGCTTTGTCTCTGTGGGCAAATTACTTGAGGTTTCTGAATCTCTATTTCCTGATCTGGAAATGGAGGACATGACCACCTCCAAGGGCTATGAGGGTAAACATTAGATAATGTGCATAAAAGTATCTGGTAAATAATATACACTCAATACAAGGATCAGAGATGATCCATGCAACTTGTCTTTTATGGAGAATGCTGTGTATGTTATAAAATTTTCCATAGTTTGTTTTCTATATTAAACAGTTTACATATGACCTGCAAGAAGAACCATAATATATTCAGAAACTGAGCTTTCTCAGTGTTGAGCCAAAGCACGTCCTCAGATCAAAAAGAAAGCTTGGATGGCACTGGGAGAGATTCCACTACCAAATAATTTTTAATCATTCACTGACTCACTCCCCAAAACACATACTTGTTGTCTACCCTGTGCCACACACATGCTAGGACTGACTGGGCAGGCCCCTGTCCTCTCCGCTCTTATAATTTGTTTGGGAAGAAAGGTGATATGTAACAAACTTTAATGAAAATGTCATAAAGGCTATATAGTAGGAGTTGGAATGAAGTTTAAGAGGAAGAAATCCGTATCATCTTGAGGAATGCCACAGAGGCTGATTTTTCATAAATGCTTTTATTTGCAATTAAAAAACTAGATTCAGCTATCATGGAATCATCTTGCTATCCCTGTGTGTATGTGCACACGCAGGCATGTATATATGTGTGTGTGTGTGTGTGTGTGTTTTCATTTTTATAATTTATTTTTTTATATTGGATAATTCAGAAAGTCTTTCTGGCAGCTCAGTGTTCACTGACTTAACTCCCACATGAACACTGATGCTAATTTTTGTATCAGACACAAAAGACATAAAGCAGCTAATGGAATCCTTTCTTTCAAATACTATTCTGATATAACTAATCTTGCTCTTTGGTCAAATAATGCAGCTCTGTGCTGACTGTACTAGTTAATTTATACAGCTTAGAGGACTGCTTTTCAGTGCAAAGGAAAACTAAAAAAGAGACTCAGTTGTGATGTATAATCTATATATAATCTCTACTCCTTTATTTTTATGGCTTGACATTCAGAATAAACCACAACCATCAATTCCCCAGACCCCCAGATCATAATTACCTGGAATATTTGATTCTCTGAAAGATGTGAGAATTTCTAAGCTTATCTGATTTTATACAAATTTACTTGCTAAGGAGATTTCATAAAAAGCAATTTAACTCTGGGTCTCTTAAGGATGGGGATATATGTATATATATAAGATGAAAGGCATTCAATTTTTAGTTTTCTTCCCTCCACCGACTTCATCTGGTTTTACTTTCTAAAGGCAGTGTTCTATGCAAATGATATCATACCATCACATTATTTGCATCTGGGCATGCAAATGATATCATACCATCACATTATTTACATCTGGGCTTGCCCTGCAGCACAGGTATGAGATCATGTATGGTGTGGAGGGGTAGAGGGTAGTGGGAAGGTAAGGAGCAGGTGAGTATCAGAATCATCAGGAAGCTTTTCCAAAGTGTGCATCCCTGTTCACCTCCCTCCTCACCTCAACCAGTTGCACAACCAGTGATAAAATGAGCTAAAATGACCGGGGAGTATGTTCTTACAGAGAGCACAGGGGCTTAAATCATTCAGGTACATACATTACACATCTTGTCAAGCATAGTGCTTACTGGGGGCAGAGGCGAAGTTTAGGAATATGAAAGAAAAGGTATTAATTTGTTAGTGTGGATTTTTATTATCAAGGAAAGGTATTAGTTACATTTACATAAGAACCATGAACAGCCAGCCAGGAAACTTCTGAACCAACTTGAGTCATCTTACTTAGTTCATTAAAGTTCCCTTCTGAATGTGAAAGAAATAAGTTCACACAAATATGTTGGTAATACCTCCCATACAGATATCTGCTCACATTGTTATAGAACTGCTGTCAAGGCCAAATCAATTGATTAAGTCAAATAAACTGGATTAATTCCTTGTACACAATCATGCAGACATGTAAAATGTAAAACTATGATTTGTAGATTTAAAAAAGGACTCACGAATTCAGACTCAGGAAGAGTCAGCTTGGTTATCTTCAGAAGCAAATCCTTAGTCTACCTTGTGCATGCGTAGCTACTTTAGAGAGATGATCCCAGGGAGCAGGAGTGAGAGACAAGAGAACTGAAACAAGGAAGGAGGGAACTTGACATAAAAATGGCTTTTCCGGTTGACCGTTGCTATGGTTAACTGGTGCTTGTTGCTACAGGATCTTGGGAGAAGGTTTAGCAGAGGCATCTAGAAGCTGGCCATGGGTGATGTAAGGGGGAAGTGGTTCACTGGCTCCCACCCCATATTGGTCAAGGGTGAACTCACGGGCATTAGCTCCCAGGTACTTTCGGATTGCGCAAGCATGAGTGGCATGGTTTCCCACAAATGTCCTAAGTTAAGTATCAGAGAGTTGAGATGAGATACTGACAGCTTGCACCTGCTAAAGCTGAACTAAGCTTCATGGAACTAGTTATTGCATCTGTGGTCAGATAAGAGGCAGGATTGAAACGACTTAAAACCCACATGAGAGATTTCTGGCGCATTGAACATCTTCTAAAACTAAAATAAAGCTTTTTCAAAGTGTGTATATTCAGTACCCAGAACAAAAATGGGATGTTGAATGGAGAATCTTTAATAAATAGAAAGCATGGGAAATAGATTTGGAATAAAAAATGACAGGTCCTAAATCTGACACTTTCTGAAAGTATGAACTTGGACCAGTTACATCAATTTGGCTGAGCCTCAGTTTCCTGATCTCCAAAGACAGGGATAAATGATATCTTTCTCATGGGATTCTTGAATGCTAAATGAGATGCTGAGTGTAGTAGCATGGCTAGTATTTCAGAAATTGGGCACTCCTAATAATAATTACTAGCATTCAATCAAAGTCAGCACACAAGGCAACTTGGAGGGACCACACCACGGTTAGGGGCTGTAGATTTCAGTCAGCCAGGACCAGGGGAGGGAGAGAACAAAGGTGGCAACAGCTGGTGGGAACTAGTGGAAGAGCTTTTCTGGACCCTGGGGAACTATAGATTATGCAGAACAATCAAAACCGAGTTGGGAGTGTCAGAGATCACACTGAGGCCAGAGGTCAAGTGTGGTGACCTCTGATCCAAAGCTAGGAAATAGAATGCTCAGAAGGTAGAGGTCAAGTCCTGTCAAGGGTCAAAGGCAGGCAAATGGTTGTGCCAGCACACATGTTGCTCCATTATAGGCCTTCCTTGTCAGGAAGCTTGCCATTGCATTTCCTGCCATGCTGTAAACAAATAGCTGACTTCCAAGGTGTGGTCAGTCAAAAGCCTGAGACATCAAAGATACACAGTTCTGCAAATGACCAGATGATGCAGCAAACAGGAAAAGTTCCAAACAAACGTCTGTATTAGGTACTTATCCCAAGAAGTTATGTGCTTTTTTTTCAAAGATGTCTATAACTGGAGTTCTTATTTACAATTTACAAGGTGTGACAAAGTTTTCTGATTTTCTTTGAACTTCCTGTATCTTTCTGTCCTGGCCCTGTGCCTTTAAATTGGTATTGTGACCAGAAATCAGTTAAAATAAGCTCTTTAACCTCATGCTTGTAAATGCCTTATGTCTTAACATGTTTTACATTGTTTCACACTTCACTGATTCCAAACATCCATCCATCCAACTACCCACACATGCATCTATCCTTCCATCTGTCTTAGTCCATTGGCCTCTAAAATAGAATACATAGTAGAATACCATGGACTGGGTGGCTTAAACAACAGACATTTATTTCTTATAGTTCTGGAGGCTGGAAAATCCAAGATCAGGGTGCTGACAGATTCCATGTCTGGTTAGGGACCGTTTCCTGGTTCATAGATGGCTGTTCTCTCTCTCTCTCTTTTAAAATACTTTTATTTATTTATTTTTATTTTTGGCTCTGTCGGGTCTTCGTTGAGGCACGTGGGATCTTTGATGTGGTACATGGGCTTCTCTCTAGCTGTGGCCTGAGGGTTTTCTCTTCTCTAGTTGTGGTGCACAGGCTTAGCTGCTGCGTGGCATGTGGGATCTTAGTTCCCTGACCAGGATTGAACCCATGTCCCCTGCATTGCAGGACGGATTCTTTACCACTGGACCTCCAGGGCAGTCCCATAGATGGGCATTCTCTCTCTCTCTCTTTTTTTATCTTTATTGGCATATAATTGCTTTACAGTATTGTGTTAGTTTCTGCTGTACAAAAAGTGAATCAGCTATATGTATGCATTTATCCCCATATCCCCTCCCTCTTGAGCCTCCCTCCCACCCTCCATATCCCACCCCTTTAGGTCTTCACAAAGCATCAAGCTGATCTCCCTGTGCTCTGCAGCAACTATTTTACATTTGGCAGTGTATATATGTCAGTGCCACTCTCTCACTACATCCCAGGTTCAGCCCCCACCCCTCCCCGGCGTCCTCAAGACCATTCTCCAAGATGAGCATTCTCTTGATGTGTGTCTGCACATGCTGGCAGGGTCAAGGGAGCTGTCTGGGGTTTCTGTTATAAGAGGACTAATACACTCATGAGGACTCTACCCTCATGGGCTAAGTGTCTCCCAAACACTTAACTCCAAATACCACCACATTGGGGATCAGGTTTTAACATATGAATTTTGGGGGGGACACAAGCATTCGGTCTATAGCACCATCCATCTATTCATACATTTCTTCATTCAACTATTCAATAATCCAGTAATTTAATCATTTAACTAGAAAATATTGATTACGTGCTTTCTAAATTACTGTTGCAAAGGGTTATGAGAGTATCTGGCAAATAGTATAAAGCACAGGGGTTCCTTCATGCATTTGTCTGTTAGAGTACACTGTATTTTTTATCAATTTTCCATACTTTGGCTTCAATATTAAGCTAATACGTTACATGTGACATATAAGTAGGTAAGTGTGTAGTATTATTTCATTGAGGTTTTAATTTCATTTAAAGGTTAATGATGTTGAACATCTTTTCATGTGCTTAATTGCTTTCTGTATACTCTCTCTGTGAAAAGTCTCTTCATGTCATTTACTCATTTTCTAACTGGATTGTTGGTTTTTTTTACTATTGAGTTTTGAAAGTTCTTTACATATTCTAGATACTTGTCCTTTGGATAGGTGGTTTGCAAATATTTTCTGTCAATCTGTATCCTGTCTTTTCATCCTCTTGACAGGATTTTTCACAGAGAAAAAGGTACAATTTTGCATAATCAATTTTTTTTCTTTTATGGATTTTGCTTAAGAATTCTTTGCCTAGCTCTAGGTCCTGAAGATCCTCTCATTGTTTTTCTAAAAGTTTTTAAGTTTTATTTTTTACTTTTAAGTCCATGATCCACTTCAAATTAACTTTTGTATAAGATGTAAGACAGGCTGAGGTTCAGTTTTTGTCTATGGATGTCCAATTGCTCCAGCACTATTTGTTGAAAATGCTATCTTTCCTTCATAAAATTGCTTTGCACCCTTCTCAAAAATTATTTGGCCATATTGGTGTGGATTTACTTTTGGGTTCCTTCTCTATTCTGTTCCACTGATGTGTCTATTCCTCTGTCAGTACCATATATTCTGATTATTGAAGCTTTATGATATGTCTTCTAATCAAGTACATGATTACTCCCATTTTATTCCTTTTTTTTTTTTGGCCATACCACACAGCTTGCAGGATCTTAGTTCCCTGACCAGCTATATCTATAAAACTCTTGCTAGAATTTTGATAGGAATTGGGTTAAACCTGTATATCAATTTGGGAAGAACTGACATCTTTCCTAGGTTGAATCTTTTAATACATGAATATGGTATGCCTCTCCATTTAAATAGGTCTTCTTTGATTTCTTTTGTTAGCATTTTGTAGTTTTTAGCATATGTCTTACACACATTCTATTAGATTTATACCTAAGTACATCATTTTTTGATTGATTGCATATAGTATTGTATTTTTAGTTTGGTGTTTATGTGTTCATTGCTAGTATGTAGGAATACTTTTTTTTTTCTTTGATATGCTTTTTGAAACCTGCACTTTGAGAAACTTACCTATTAGATCCAGGAGATTTTTGGTTTGTTTTGTTTTGTTTTGTTTTTTTCTTTGCAAAAAATCATGTCACTTGGAAACAGGGGAAGTTTTATTTCTTCCCTTCTGATCTGTATGCCCTTTATTACATGTTTAAAATGTAATTAGCTTAAATATTTCCTCAATATACATTTAGAACCATGTGAGACATAGTTATAATTTTTGCTCCAACCATCAAACATAATTTAGAAAACTAAAAAGAAAAAATCTATTGTATTTAATCTCATTATTGCTAATCATGTTCCCTCTTCCCTCTCAACATTCCAAGGTCCATCTTTTGTCATTTCCTTTTCATTTAGTGAATTTTCTCTAGCCAATTTTTTTTAGGAAGTTCTGCTGGTGGTAAATGCTCTTAGTTTTTCTTCATCTGAGAATTTCTTGATTTCCCTTTCATTAGTGAAAGATATTTTCACTGGATATAGGATTCTGAAGTGGCAGTTCTTTTCTTTCAGCACTTGAAAAATGCTGTACTACTTTCTTCTGTCATATTTCTGTTGCAAAATCCACTCTTATTCAATTTGTTTTTCCCTGGTAGGTAAGGTATTATTTCTCTCTCACGGCCTTCAAGATTGTTCCTTGTCTTTAATATTTAATAATTTGACTATGATGTGTCCTTAATGCAAATTTCTATGTTCCTTTGGATTTATTTTGTTTGTGGTCAGCTCAGCTTCTTGAATCTGTAGCTTATGTCTTTTGCCAAATTTTGGAAGTTTCATTCATGCTATTTGAGCACTTCTTCAGCCCCATATTTTTTCTCCTCTCCTTCCACAACTCCAAGGACACAATTTTAGATCTTTTGGCATTAGTTTTACATGTTCCTGAGACTCTTGTTCATTTTGTTCCCAGTGTATTATACCTTTGTTCTTCATACATTTATTTTTTTTAAGAGAGAACGATATTCAAAAGTCAAAAGGTAAAATATTTCTAATGCTTTCTCATGAGTGAGATTAGAAAGCCCTTTAGCCTAGAATGGCTATGAATTTCAACCCTGTCACATGCTAAGCAGTAGGATGGGCTTGGATCCCCTATTTCATGGAAGCAGTTGGTGCAGTGGGGGATTAAGCCACACAACAGAGGATGTACCACTACTACCATTTTACAAATGAGTAAAATGAGGCTTTGAAAGAGGCAGAGCAATTTGCCAAAATAACACAGCGAATTAATGGTGAAGCTACAATTTGAACCATGGGACACCTATGATCTCCAACTACAGGATGCGTTATTGACCAAGGTGCCCAGCTGCAGCACACCGAAATCTATTGCAGGCATGCTGTGTAGGTCAATTCCTAGATGAAAGGGGTTCTCTGACAGCTCACTTTGCCTTAAGAACTCTTCAAGATCCTCGCCACGCCTCTTCTAGGCTTTACAGCAGTCTAAGATTTTCCCACCCAACCTCCCTCCCTCTTTCCTTCACTTAGGGTCAGACATGCATCACTGATGATGGCTCGTCCAGCCTATCCCAGGTCCCTTTCACATTTTCTCCAATACAGGCATTTCCTTTAAGAAAATCCTTGCATGTTTAATCCCATTTTGGCATCTGTTTTCTGGAAGGCCTAAATTAACACAATCAGGTAATCTGATTTAAGAGCCCAAGCTATTGACTACCACTCCATAAGTGGTAGAAAGAAATAAGTGCTTCTGAGGAATTGCTTAAGATTCCACTTGGGAGATCAAGTAAAATAATATATGCAGGAAGATTTTATAATCTCTTAAATTGAATGCAAATGCAAGTTGTCATTATTTACAGTTGACACAGCATAGTTTGCCCTGGACTCTGCCTGCTCTCAGCCGCTGCCCTAGGTGTGGATGATTTCAAATTTATCATATAATCTAATGATTGCTGCCTCGTGAGAACAGCAGACTTATCACTTTAGTTTTTATAACACTTAGCATAGCCATGATTTATAAGGCATGTTAGTGACATCACAACCCTAAGTTGGTTTTTATCCAAATAAGCTGAAATTTGGCAACAACTCTGTAAAAATTGATAAATCACCTAGCAATGATCCCATTCATTACCATCCCAATTTTCTAAGTTGCCTTTAAACATGGGTGTGGCGAGTTCTTGGAGAACTAATAATAAACTCCACAACCTGTTCTATTTGTCCCACATCAGAGGTAACTGAAAGCTTACCTGTTATTATCTGGCCTCCTCGCCTGGGAAGCAAGAGTGTGAGAAGCTCTTGTTCATTTAGGACACAAAAGTGAATTTGAATAAATCACTTAGCTATCCTCAATAACTACTATAAAATGATTCTGTTATTACTGTTCAACAGACTCCTGACATTGAATCATGTCAGAATGAATTAAAGTTTACCAAAACGCCAAGAACATTAAATAGAATATTTCAAAGTGTACTTGGAAAAAGAAGAAAAACATGAAAAGGATAAGCTGACTTGGGGTAGAGGGTACATGATTAATGCGTGACAAAAACAAGTTAAAGTTCTCCATTCCTATGTGCTTTCATCTTTACTATCAAAAAGCAATAAACTGGAAAATATGGAAAGTAGAAATTCAGTTTAAGGGAGAGTCAAAGCCCAAGACAGATGAGCAGATGAGAAAGCATGTCACAATTATATGAACTCAAGTCCTGATGAATTGCATTCTAAGGTAGTGATAATCATGGGAAATATTGATTATCAGATTCAGGGTTCTGCTCTAAGTGCCTGAGATTCCCTAACTTATTCCTCACCAAAACCTAGAAGGTAGATGCTAGTATCTTCCCATTTTTCAGATGGAAAAACCGAGGCCTGGGGAAGTTAAATAGCTTGCCCATGGCAGGGCTGGGATTTGAGCCCAGACAGTCTGACTCTAGAGCCTTCCAGTCAGCATATGTTTCACAAATTAGCAGCATTTTTATTACCTGGATGTGTGTTAGAAGTGCGGAATCTCAGACCTATGGAATCAAAATCTGCATTTTAATGAGATCTCCAGGTAATTCTTATGCACATTGCATTTTAAGAAGCACTGCTCTAGAGCCCATATTCTGCCACTCAGTCATACGATTTGCCCTCCTGATCACACTTAAGACCGAATAAATATGAGTTCAGGACCCTGTAAATGACCTTTTAGAATTCATGAAGTATGAGAGGGGTAGAGGGAGAGAAGTGATGAACAAACCCCATGGTTTTCAAAAAGAATGTATGAGGGAAGGGGAATCAACAGAGTAAATCCAGTGTAACTGATAGAAATTCCTGGCAAATGCTAAATTAGAGAGCTAAAAGAGGATCTCAAGGAATCAATGTGGGTTCACTAAGAAAATATTCTGTCAAATGAACCTGATTTCCTTTTTGGATGGACACACAGATGTCAGGAAAATACCACAGTGGTATTACACACGAATGTCAGTATCAGGAATGAGTTTTGGTAAAGTCTTTCTTGTTAATGCCTGTTGATAACATGCACATACAAGCAGAACTGGTAGCTAATTGAATAACTATATCCAAAGGGGGTTGATTAAGAGATCATTGTAAATAAGAAAAAAGGTATTATTCTTTCATTCATTCAAAAAAATGTTTACTGAGCATTCCCTGTAATCTATTGCTCTTCCAGGTGCTAGGAATACACTAATGAACATACACAACAAAATAAAACATGCACATTAGCTAGAGTGAGAAGAGGAACATTTCTTAGGTGTTGACATTTGACCCAAGACCTGACTATTAAGAGGGAAGCAGCTTTGAGGGGATCTGATGTAACAGCATTCTAGACCAAGGGACTAGCAATGTATGAAGGCCTGGGACTGGCCATGAGTTTGACATGTTGGAGGAATGAAGCAGATAAAGTCTGTAAGGCCAGGTCAGTGCCGTCTTGAAGACCACAGTGAGTGTAAGGGGATTCACTGGAGCATTTTAATTTGGAGCATGATGTGATCTGATTTATGATTTTAAAAGCTCATAAACTGCCATACGAGGAAATGGATTATAATGGGGGAAAAGGAGGACTCTGTTCTCGATTCAGTTCTCACCATCTTTATTGGAAATTTAGATGAAAACTCTGCAGGGATATAAGATTTCATGACTAAACTTGTACATACAGCTTAGCTAAGGTCTTCTGTGGTAGGTTATGGATTCGAGATGAAATGAACAGTCTTGAAGTAGCTTCCAAAATTAGCAGATGAAATGTAAAAGAATAGAAACACAAAGTTCTGAACTTAGCTTAAAAAAGGAAGTCCCCTAGGTTCAGCATGGGTTGAGAGAGACCTGGTTTAGCTGAGTTCACAGGGAAAAGGTAGATTTTACTTAACTTTTTGACCAATTTGAGACAGCATATATTGGTTTTTAAAATCCTAATGGAGCTTTAGGCTGCAAGGAAGGACTAAGGTAATGATTTGTCAACTTGAGTAAGTATCAAAATCACTAGAGAAATGAAGCACATGCACAAACACACAGTGTGCTAGGTTGCTTTGGCTTGTGTAATGTTCTGATGATAGTTTGTGGTGCCCTGGAGCTGCAGCCAAGAGAGTAAGTCCACGTCAGTCATACTGGAAACATATATCACACAGAGACACCTGATCTATCAGTCACATCTCAAGGAGGTCAGTGGTATTGGAGAAGTGGATGCTGTGGGTTATAGAGAAGATGCATGGCTTTCAAGAGGGAGATATTCAAACCCTTGGAGGTTTTTAGATAGGAATGCTCCATGCATGATGAACTCTGATATTATGATGTCTTAGTGAAGAAAATAAATTTCTTGGTAGAATTAATAATATTCCATGGTTGAGGGTCTAAAAATACAAGGATAGAGGAATTCAGTGCAAAATAAAAATGTGCAGTGCCCACTGTGGAGCTTTGAGGGTAAAGATTTTTTTTTTTTAAATGCTCTAAAAATCCAGTGAGAGAGATGGACATGGGGAATAATAACGGAGGTGTCCACAGAGTCTTACAGGGAATAGTAGAGAGGCATGGTCCTTGTTCCATCTGGGAGTTCACAAGAGGTTTCCTGGAAGAGATAATGCTTTATTTAGCTGAGTATTAAAGATGAGTCAGACATAATTAGCCTGTGAAGAAGGGTGGGATGAGCGTTCCAGTTTGAAGAAATAACTCCCACAGAGGCATGGAGCTGGAAGCAGCAGGGCACATGTGGGGAATTAAAAGGGTATTTCAGGGCTTCCTAGGTGGCGCAGTGGTTGAGACTCCACCTGCCAATGCAGGGGACACGGGTTCGAGCCCTGCTCCAGGAAGATCCCACATGCCGCCGAGCAACTAAGCCCGTGCGCCGCAACTGTTGAGCCTGCGCTTTAGAGCCCGTGAGCCACAACTATTGAGCCCATGTGCTGCAACTGCTGAAGCCCACACGCCTGGAGGCCCATGCTCCGTAACAAAAGAAGCCACGGCGATGAGGAGCCCGCGCACAACAACGAAGGGTAGCCCCCACTCACCGCAACCTAAAAGAAAGCCCGCGTACAGCAAAAAAGACCCAACACAGCCAATAAAATAAATAAATTTTTTAAAAAAGGGTATTTCAAGAGGAGAAAGGGAAAGGGGGAGTTATTGGGAGGTAACACTGGGGAAGGAAGTCAAAGAGGGCCTGGATAAGTAGTTTAGTGCTCAGTTCTGTAAATGATGGGGAGATTTTTAAAGATTTTAAGTATTTTAGACAGATTATTCAGCTGCTGTGTAGTCTTAAGTTAAATGAGTTAAGGCAAGAGGCAGATAGACTAGCTATAAGCAAATCAGGATGACTCTAAGAGCTTGGGTTACAGTAGTAGTGGTAGGAATGGAAAGAAAGAGATACATTGGAAAAATCACTTTTCAGAATATGAAATCAGCATAATTTGGTAATAAATGTGTGTGTGTGAGGGTGGGTGGAGATGGAGAAGTTAAGGGTAACTAATTCCAGTGACTGGTGAAGTGTGGTGCCACTGACAGAGCCAAGGAAGAAAACAGAAGAGCAAGTTTGGGGTGAGTTCCATTTGGGACATATTGTTTGAGGTGTCTGTTCTACATGCAGGTTGAGGCCCAGGCTGAAGCTCAAAAGAGAGTTTGGGGCTCAGAAGAGGGATATGGATTGAGGTCATCAACTATAAGTGGTAGTTGAATCCATGAGACTGGAAAAGCTTACCCGGGGCAGTGGGGAGAGGCTTGGTGAAATTAGTACACCCACACTTTCCAAATGGATGCCTGATGCCAAGTTAGGGCAAAGTCATGACAGACTCAAGCTGGTTAGGTCCTCATAGAGGAGATTGTCATAACATGCTCCCTGCTCAGAGGTTCAAGAAATTGGTTAAGGGAAATGGCAAGTTGCTCAAACACTAAGGAAAATAAATCAAATACCTAGTCCAAAAGACTGAGCTAGTTATTTCAGGAAATCCCTGAGCTCTATCTCTCAGAGATACAGTTGATTCACCACTTTATTTACCTTTCATTGGTGCTTATTTCATTAAATTTTAATGAGATAGGTGGAAAGGTACAAGATCATGCCTTTTCTCTATGGTAAATGATTTTTCATGGACAGAGTCTGACAACTTATCCATAAACAGTAAACTGAGAAGCCTCTCCAGACCCAAATCATTAGGAAGGACTTTCCACGTGCCAAGCAGTTGCTGCTTCTGTTGCTTGTTTCAAGCCCTTAGAAAAGTGCAAATTATCTCAAAAGCCACTGGGCAAATGCCATCTTGCCTGCAGGAATAGCCTAACTCTGGAGAAGCATCACTTAGGAGACATCAAATTCCCTGAGCTTGTCCACACATGACAGCTTGTGAGGGCCCCTGAGGAAATCAAGGTTATTGAAGAAAATATCACTGGTTGGCATGCAGGTCTGTCTTTCCCACCTCCTATGCCTCTTGCTACTAAGCAGATGGTGCTATGGCACTTGTTAGGAGCCTGGGCCTAATTCAAGAGCCTATCTTTGCTTTCACCAAAGCTACTGAATTTGAGGGGACCTAGGGAGAATTAATATACCTCAATATTCCTCTAACATCGTTTCCCTGTGTGACACATCCATTCTCACCTGCTGTTTTCATATTGTACTCCTTTCATCCCTCTGTCTCATATTGAAAGCCTGCTGTGCTGGAACACCGCCTCTATCATTCTTAACAGGCTGCACACACCATCAGAGTTTGCAAAAGGCAATGCCCTGCTAGTGGAAATCTTTTCCCAAGGCCTCCTTCCCAAATGTTTCAGATCAGCAGGGGTTAACTAGAGTCCTGCCTGTGAGCCCGTCTCTGGGAAGCCAACTTGTTCCTACTTGTCAGGAACTTCTGTAGCCTGTTTCAACAACACCTTTTTTAGTTGAGCAAGGTTCATGGGATAACTGTGAGGGTCATTGCTAGGGAGAAAGTCAAAGCAAGAGGAGCAATTAGATGATTAAATTGAAAGATGTTCTTTGCTAAACAATTCACCACAGTTCCCACTGATATTTACACTCTGCCTCTCTTCCAAACTCACAGATCCTCTCATGCCCTTAAAGCAATTATTCCTCTCAATTCAAGTGTGTGGAAGGAGGCTGGATGGAAAGCAGGGCTCTATTCCTGACTAGAGCTGCTGGATCAATCAACTACTGGCCTCACCTCCAAAAGAATCTTAATAGCCCTATTCAGAGACTTGTCATTAGGTAAAAACCCAATTTAGCACCTTTATTTGTGAGTCACAAATTCTTTGTACCTTGTTGGTCTAGATTTACAGATGATAGATAGATAGATAGATAGATAGATAGATAGATAGATAGATAGATAGACGATAGATAGATAGATAGATAGATAGATAGATAGATAGATAGAGTAGTGGTTACTTTTATCTGTCAACTGGGCTGGGCCATGGTGCCCAGTTATTTGGTCAAACATTATTCTGGATGTTTCTGTGAAGGTGTTTCTCTGGATGAGATTAAATCAGTGGATTTTGAGTAAAGCGAATTGCCCTCCACAATGCAGGTAGTCCTCATCCAACCAGTTGAAGACCTTAATGGAACAAATACTGAGGTCTCCTGAACAAGAATACAGCAGACTGCCTTTGAACTAGAACTGCAACTTCTCCCTGAGTCTCTAGCCTGCTGGCTTACCCCATCAGATTTTGAACTCTTCAAGCTTTCATAATCACATGAGCCAATTCACTAAGATATATCTCTTTTTCTCTTTCTCTATACACATCCTGCTGGTTCAGTTTCTGTGGAGAACCCTGACTACCCAAATAGATAGACAGATGATAGAGAGATGATAGATAGATAGATAGATAGATAGATAGATAGATAGATGATAGACAGATAGCTATACACATACATACATACATACATACACAGAGAGATGATAGTTAGTATGCTTTATAAGGATTCCCATAACAAGATTGCCCCAGATAGATAGATAGATAGCAGGATACAGGGGTGGAGGGATGGGATGGAAGGTTTAGGGCTAAGTTATTTTTTGAGCATAGACTCAAGGAAAGCCCTGCTTCCTCCCTAGCAGATGAAGCTAGGGTTCAATGGGAACAGAGATTTGTTTTATGGCTTAAACGATTCATTGTTTTCCCTTCAGTTCTTGTAAGAACACACTGAGTACCTGAGATAAGCTGTTCAGCCCAGCACTGCAGGACAGTCCCTGATTGAGGAACATGAACCAAATCCCCTTCCAAAGAAATTACCTCCCTGCCTTTCTGGGACACAATAACCTCACTTTAACCACTAGCCTTTTTTGGCCTCCACATATCTGTTTGAATAATTACTATTCATCTGCTGGGCCTTTCACAGAATTCCAGCTGTAAATAGCACTCATCATCACCCCCATCACCACAGCTGGTAATGAAGAGAAATGTGTCGGCTAATGAGGAGAGCGGCCACCGTTATAGTAATGAAGAAAAATGGACAGAAATGCCACAGGAATGGCACCTCCACTATTTCCCGGTGTAATTGGCATGAGGTAATTGCTTTTTTATCCTCCCTGCCTTCATCTCTGCAAACTACTTCCAAATTCCTTACATTCATCACAAAATAGACAATTGAAGTAGTGTAATAAATTAAAAAGGCGAAAGAGCTCAGCTGTGTGGTACCAGTCTTAAAAGAAGGAAATAAGAACATTTACAGGATTAATAAAAAGGATAATAGTAGGGGGGTAGAGGGATCATTCCTTTGTTGTTATTTTTGTCATTACAGATCAAGCCTTCTTTCAACCACATACAAAGACCGACTCCAACAGGAATAACTCTGTGCTCTAAACACATAAGCTGCGGCCACTACGGCCACGTAAGTGGTTCCTGCTCACGTGCAGAAAAATGAAACATGAAGCAGGCCTACTTTCATTCCTCCTGCTGGTAAACCCAGGCCTAAGAGCAGCTTAGAAATTAGGTCTGTATTTGTTTGGTATCTCACGTAACAAAATGAACCTTGTTAAGGCAATTTGCGTAAGGCATGTCATTTTTCTGGTTTGCCCATTTTCAGTACTTTGGTTGCGGCTACTCTGGGTACAGTTCTTGGAAAGATTCTTAAACTCAGGATTTTACAAAATCATCAAGAGAATTAAGAACAATGACCAAGCCCCATGAAAAGAATTGTGAGCAATGAGTTAAGTTAACTTGGGTATTTTTTATTCTTTTAGAAAAACATCTACAAATTCTTTGATATTCTTCTCCTTCCCCTTCTCTTGAGTGTGAGCTCGATTTAGTGACTTGTTTCCAAGGACTAGATTAGAGTGGACGTGATGGTGTGTCACTTCCATACTAGGTTATAAAAAGATTCAGCAAAGGTGGAAACAACCCAAATGTCCCTCTTCACGTGAATGGATAAACAAAATGTGTCTATACATGCAATGGAATATTATTTAGCCATAAAAGGGAATGAAATTCTGATACATGCTACAACATGGATGAATCTTGAAAACATTGTGCTAAGTGAAATAAGCCAGACACAAAGGGACAAATATTATATGATTCCACTTATATGAGGTACCTAGGATAGGCAAATTCATAAAGACAGAAAGTAGAACAGAGATGACCAGAGGTTAGGGGTAGATGGATGAAGAATTATTGTTTAATGGGTATATGGGGCTTCTGTTTGGGATGATGAAAAGGTCTGGAAATGGATAGTGGTGATGGTTGCACAATCGCTGAATGTACTTAATGTCACTGAATTATATACTTAAAAAATGGTTAAAATAATAAACCTATGTTATATATTTTTTACCAAAATTAAAAAAAAATTTCTCCTCAAAGATTGTACCTTCTGTAGTGAGTGATCTGCCTCTCTCTCTTTCTGTCTTTTGGACCACTCTCTCTGGGAGAGGCCAGCTACTATGTCTTGAGGCCACAAAGGCAGCTCTATGGAGATGCCCACATGGCAAACAACTAAGACTTCTGGACAACACTAGTGACGAACTGGCGATTCCAGTGAGCAAGACTTCTTGGAAACATCCTCCAGGCCCATCCCAGTCTACAAATGATGCAGCCCTGGCTGATATCTTGACCATAACCTCAAAGGAGACCCTGAGTCAGAACCACCCAGCTAAGTCACTCTGGGATTTCTGACTCTCAGAAACTACGAGATAATAAATGGTGGTTGTTTTAAGCCACCAAATCTTGGGGTAATTTGTTACATGGCAATAGATATTGAATACAGTATAACTATATATACACAAATTTACAACAATATTGAAAGAGATAAACTCATAATAATATTAGATGACAATAATCATCTAAACCAAGCTTCTACTTCTTTCTACAAAGAAATTGGGGAATGCTAGCTACTAAGATTAAGAAAAATGTCTATGTCCTGAAGCCATTTGTATCTTTTCCCTGCATTTCATTTGAAATATGCCCATTCCTTCTTAGGTTCCATATGGTTCCCTCTCCCACATTTGTCTGTGTGGGAATAGGTATTTTTATATCAACTGTAGAACATACTTCATCTCTGTCTGCACTAATTCAAAATGCATAGTTCAAGTGCAGAATCTGTATTTCAACTCTATATCTAGAACTCCAGATACTACTTGGTTATTGCAAAGACACACACAAACTGGGAATTCCACAAACTAACCCCCACTATCTGTTTTCTTCTCTCTCTCACACTTCTTAAATTCTGTCTATCTTTATTACAGTGATTATGAAAGCAATTTATATATAGCTCTGGAGTTTGCAATTATAATAACTATTACCAGAAAAGGTCTTCACCACTCACCAATGTCTATTATAGATGGTGGGGGCCATCTATAAGCAGCATATAGGAGATTAAGACTCGGGAAACTGGCTGACCCAGGAACAGTGTTACCTATCTGACCTTTTGAGGAATCACTAAGCTATTGAGGAATGACCGGAGAAAAAGCAAAAAACCAAGCAGAAGTGGCAAGTCATGAGGCAAACAGAAGGACAGGAGGAGACTTTATCAGAGGACCAGTATGGGATAAAGTTAACAAAAATGGAATAAGAAACAACATGCTATGCCATAAAGTCAGGCATCTAAATCACAGTTCATAAACAATGACTATGTGACAGGGCATGACTTTGATTGAGTTTGGGCCAGATTCTTTTTTTTTTTTTTTTTTTTTAGTCCATGGTTTTATTTTATTTTATTTTTTTTATTATTTTATTTTATTTTTTTGGGGGGTACACCAGGTTCAATCAACTGTTTTTATACACATATCCCCATATTCCCTCCCTTCCTTGACGCCCCCACCTCGATTCCCCCCCACCCTCCCTGCCCCAGTCCTCTAAGGCATCTTCCATCCTCAAGTTGGACTCCCTTTGTTATACAACAACTTCCCACTGACTATTTTACAGTTGGTAGTATATATATGTCTGTACTACTCTCCCGCTTCTTCTCAGTTTGGGCCAGATTCTTAAAGGAGTCAAATTAGGCTAAGAATCAGAAGGGACTGATATCACAGGACTTCCCTGCATTATTAAATATTCCATTCTTTTTCTCTCCCTTGCAAACACCCACATGTCCATAAGTCATTATATGTCAGCATCATAGGTTCCTCTAAATATCTATAAAGTAGCATAAAGTAGGAGGCAGAAGATAAGGGCCCTAGGTACTCTTCAAAGATAACCAGTTAACTTCAGATATAGCCTTTAGGCTTTCTGGGCCTCTGTGTCATCTGTAAAATGAGGTCATTCTACCCAAGACGTTTGGGTAGACATTGGGAAGACATTCTACCCAAACGATCTACTGAAATTCCTTCTAACTCTAAAATCTCAATTGTATGGGTTGAATTCTGATGCCCATACACTCCTCCATAAGGTATTCCTAGGGAATCTTCCTAGCATGGCTACCTGGACCACTCAAACAGTTTCTCCATCTCCACATTACATGTCCTTTAACTCAGAACAGAAGCATGATTTGTACCCTGAAAACTCAAGAAATAAGGATAGTTTAAGAGTAAACAGTGGGCAAAAAATTGCAGAGGAAGGAACAATCCCAAACTCATTCTACGAGGCCACCATCACCCTGGTATCAAAACCAGACAAAGGTACTACAAAAAAGGGAAATTACAGACCAATATCACTGATGAATTTAGATGCAAAAATCCCAACAAAATACTAGCCAGCAGAATTCAACAACATATTAAAAGGATCATACACCATGATCAAGTGGGGTTTATCCTTGGAATGCAAGGATTCTTCAATATATGCAAATCAATCAATGTGATACACCATATTAACAAACTGAAGGATAAAAACCACATGATCATCTCAATAGATGCAGAAAAAGCTTTTGACAAAATTCAACACCCATTTATGATAAAAACACTCCAGAAGGTGGGTGTAGAAGGAACCTACCGCAACATAATAAGGGCCACATACAACAAACCCACAGCAAACATCATCCTCATTGGTGAAAAACTGAAAGCATGCCCTCTAAGATCAAGAACAAGACAAGGATGTCCACTCTCGCCACTACTATTCAACATAGTTTTGGAAGTCCTTGCCACAGCAATCAGAGAAGAAAAAGAAATAAGAGGAATCCAAATTGGAAAAGAAGTAAAACTGTCACTGTTCACAGATGACATGATACTCTACATAGAAAATCCTAAAGATGCCACAAAAAAACTACTTGAGCTAATCAATGAATTTGGTAAAGTTGCAGGATATAAAATTAACACACAGAAATCTCTTGCATTTCTATACACTAACAATGAAAGATCAGAAAGAGAAATTAAGGAAACAATCCCATTCACCACTGCAACAAAAAGAATAAAATACCTAGGAATAAACCTAACTAAGGAGGTAAAAGATCTGTACTCAGAAAACTATAAGACACTAATGAAAGAAATCAAAGATGACACAAACAGATGGAGAGATATGCCATGTTCTTGGATTGGAAGAATCAACATTGTGAAAATGACTATCCTACCCAAAGCAATTTACAGATTCAATGAAATCCCCATCAAATTACCAATGGCATTTTTCACAGAACTAGAACAAGAAATTTTACAATTAGTATGGAAATACAAAAGACCCCGAATAGCCAAAGCAATCTTGAGAAGGAAAGACAGAGCTGGTGGAATCAGGCTTCCTGACTTCAGGCTACAGTGATCAAGACAGTATGGTACTGGCACAAAAACAGAAATATAGATTAATGGAATAGGATAGAAAGCCCAGAGATAAACTATGGTCAACTAATCTATGACAAAGGAGCCAAGGATATACAATGGAGAAAAGGCAGCCTCTTCAATAAGTGGTGCTGGCAAAACTGGACAGCTACATGTAAAAGAATGAAATTAGAACACTCCCTAACACCATACACAAAAATAAACTCCAAATGGATTAAAGACCTAAATGTAAGGCCAGACACTATAAAACTCCTAGAGGAAAACATAGGAAGAACAGTCTTTGACATAAATCACAGCAAGATCTTTTTTGATCCACCCCCTAGAGTAATGGAAATAAAAAGAAAAATAAATAAGTGGGACCTAATGAAACTTCAAAGCTTCTGCACAGCAAAGGAAACTATAAGCAAGACAAAAAGACAACCCTCAGAATGGGAGAAAATATTTGCAAACAAATCAACAGACAAAGGATTAATCTCCAAAATATATAAAGTTCATCCAGCTCAATATCAAAAAAACAAACAACCCAATCAAAAAATGGGCAGAAGACCTAAATAGGCATTTCTCCAAAGACGACATACGAATGGCCAAGAGGCACATGAAAAGCTGCTTAACATCAATGATTATTAGAGAAATGCAAATCAAAACTACAATGAGGTATCACCTCACACCAGTTAGAATGGGCACCATCAAATAGTAAATGCTGGAGAGGGTGTGGAGAAAATGGAACCCTCTTGCACTGTTTCTGGGAATGTAAATTGATACAGCCACTATGGAGAACAGTATGGAGGTTCCTTGCAAAACTAAAAATAGAACTACCATATGACCCAGCAATCCCACTCCTGGGCATATACGCAGAGAAAACCATAATTCAAAAAGACACATGCACCCCAGTGTTCATTGCAGCATGATTTACAATAGCCAGGTCATGGAAGCAACCTAAATGTCCATCGACAGATGAATGGATAAAGAATATGTAGTACATATATATAATGGAATATTACTCAGCTGTAAAAAGGAACGAAATTGGGACTTTTGTAGAGACGTGAATGGACCTGGAGACTGTCATACAGAGTGAAGTGAGTCAGAAAGAGAAAAACAAATATTGTATATTAACACATATATGTGGAATATAGAAAAATGGTACAAATCAACTGGTTTGCAAGGCAGAAATAGAGACACGGATGTAGAGAACAAACATATGGAAACTAAGTGGGGAAAGCGGGGAGGGTTGGGGGGTAATGAATTGGGAGATTGGGATTGCCATGTATACATTATGAATAAAAAAATATCAAATTGTACACTTTAAATATATGCAGTTTATTGTATGTCAAAAAATAAATTTAAAAAATAGGTTGACTCTAAAAAAAAAAAAAAGAGTAAACAATGGGGATTGTAAACACCTATAGTCAGAGATTTATTTCCAGGGAAGTTCTTACCTTAGAAGAAAGATGGCACTCCAAGGGGAGAAAACCTGGCTGAAGGTCCCATTCAATCAGGATGGTAAGACTGGAACTTTACGTGGGGCAACAAGAGAATGAAACTTGAAACTTGGTCTGGGATATATACAACTATGGTGTAAAGCTACCAAGAAATTCCAGAGGCCAAACTATGTCAGCTTCACTCTTTTGACCAAATCTGGTGGGAAATGAGTTTAGCTGGTGCTCAGAACATGTTTTGGGGAAGTGAAACAGCAAGTAATAGCTTTGCTTTTTTTTTTTTTTTTTTTGAAGAGTTTTTCCATTTCTCGTCAACTGGAAGAATCCTTGTATGTGAGTTCTCAACCAGTCAATGAAAATCTGCTGGTAGATCTTGAAGCCTGATCTGATAGAGCTTAAGTCAGTGGCCTGCGGGTTGACAGCTTCCCCAGGGAGGAATGAAACATCTGCTGGAAACTCCCCACCCCCATCCCTTGACCTTAAAGATTTAGGGGAAATAAAAAGCGGCTTCTCTTGACAAAAAGATTGGGAATCCCTGCTGTCATGTTTTACTGTTTCTTTAAGGCTTCCATGGAAATGAAAGATGTTCTCAAGCAAAGATAGGTCAATCTATTAAGAGAGTGGGTGAGGCATTTCCCTCCTGAAAACTGGGGAATAACAGAAAAGAATCTTTTCTGACAAAATGAGTATTTTTTGTTTGTTTGATTTTGTTTCACATTTATCTATTGAACAGTAGGGAGAAATAATTTGAGTACGAAAATAGCTATTAGAAGAGGGAGGAATTTCAAAGAGGGAGCCCCCTGTAGTTTACACATGATGTAAACTTGCTGCTCCTGCCCTCAGCCTTTCCCATCTCCTTTCAGCAATTCTGTTTCCATTCTCTCAGCTCCCAGAGAATCATCAAGAAGCTGAGTTCCAGTAGTAGCACTGGCCTAATACACATTTCATTTTTTTCTACAGCCCCCAAATGGACCATCTTCCCAGAAGCTATTCTATCATTAGAGGGGAAAAGATGAGTTGAGCAAGTCTTTCTCCAAACTATAGCCACATTTTTATATTAATTTGACACCTGCCATCTGCTTTATTTCCAGGAAGTTCTTCTTAGCAGGAAGGTGGCACGCTAAGGGGTAAAAACTTGGCTGAATATCTATGAGAATTCAGTAGATAAGATCCAAAAAGCCCTTCAGAGGGCCTTGCTAAATACAACCAAAGATGGTGCAGTGATTTCCTAAACCCAAGGTTTACTTGTGATCTTCCCTGGATACTAGCAGTGTTTGGCTATATAAAGGAAGGAGAAATATGAACCAATTTTTATTTCAGCCGACCTTTTACGGAGACAAGAAGTAATTTTGCTTGAATTCTCCATTTCAGTCTAGGACAGTAACAGCTGGGCAGAGATTTTACCCGACACTTTGTGAGGTTTATATTCAACTGCCTTTGTCAGATTGGTGTTTTATATTAAAACAATAGAGCACTGTTATTAGGACACCAGACTACTACAACTTTAGGAAGATCCTAAATCAAGACACTCTCTCTGGACCACTAGAGTCTCTATGACTGTAAAGTCTGATGTGTTTAAAAAATCCATTTCAGCTCAGGAGGCATTATAGTAGAATGATCTGGAATCAGACTGTTGATATGTGAAGATTAACCCTACAATTTGCTTATAAATGCTGTGATTTTCGGAACTTCCTGGCTGTGCAGTGGTTAGGACTTGGTGCTTTCACTGTCTAGGCCTGGGTTCAATCCCTGGTCAGGGAATTACGATCCCACAAGCTGCATGATGCCACCAAAAATAAATAAAATAAAATAAAAAATTAAAAAAAAATAAAACAAATGCTGTGATTTTGGAGACAGCAAATCACAGGGGTTAAGAATACAGGCTTTGGAGCCAGACTGCTTGGGTTGGAACCTTGATTCCACCATTTACTTGCTGGGATGATCTTCACAAAGTTCTTCAGACCGATGGGCCTCAGTGTCATCATCTGTGAAATGGGGCTGTTAATGGCATCTCCAGATGTTGAGGGGAGGATGAAATAAGTTGATGCATGTAGAATGTTTCAAGCAATGTCTGGAAAACAGTTAGTGCTCAATAAATGTTAACTATCATGATTGCTATTATTCTTTCCAAATTTTCAGCATTTCAGCCAATGCCAGGCAAAATCAATAAAGAAAGGCAGCTAACCAAGGAGAACTCTGGGGAAAATGTTGAAATTGGCAAAACTGGGTATCAGGCAGAACTTATTCTTTGGCACTTTCTCCATTTTTCTCTCTCCTGTTAAAGTGCAGACTCCTTCTGTAACACTGAACCCAAGCTCTAGATTTTTTTCTCTGCTCCCCTCCATACCCACCCTTCACCAATCAACTTTTACCCACCCTAGTTCTATTCCTTTAGTACTTCACTCTGAACAAGGTGATAATATTAAAAAAACCTCAAATCTGGTTTAAGATATTAATGAATGCTGATAAGTTAATGTTATGCTTTCGGGATGTCACATTTGCATTTTACAAAATGAAGATTGCCTTATTACCAGAAGGAGTGACCAAAACTGAAAACTTCAGGTAATGTGGGAGGTAGGTAAGGATAATAACTTTGGGCAGGTTGACCATTGGTTTTCTTTGAATCACAGATAAGCTGCTATTTAGATAACCTTTAGAGCTTGTCTTAAAGTTAACTGTTTAATATAAAGCATCATAGACAGACCCCGGGTGAAAGCAGAACACATTGTGTTTAAGCACAAGGTTATTAGGTTGACAGGCATGGCATCGAGGCCCCAGTGTTACTGGTCCCACAGCTCCCAGGGCTGCTGTCAGCAAGTCACGACAAATTGGACTAGTCAAATTTTTCAGTCACATCTGATTTTCCTGAAGACATAGATACACCTGCTGAAGATGTTCCAAACAGAGGAAAGCCGAGGCTGTAGAAGAGCTGCAGGTGGAGGAAAATGGCAAAGGCCTAGCATTGGCTTCTATCACCCATTATTACAGCCCTGGGAAAGGCAGCATTCTGAATTCTAAAAAGGGCCCAAGGGTAAGGGGATTTGAGTTCTAGATTCAATTCTGCCATTAACTGATCATGTCTTTAAGCAAGTGGAGTCACTTTATCTTGGAGGTTCGTATTTGCAAAACTAGGGGAGACAGAGGCTCAAGAGGGGGATTCTGGAGAAGCCTAAAAGCCCTGCAGAGCAATTTAAGTGCCTCTACAGACAGGCAATGGAAGGCAACAGGGTTTCCTGATTTAAAAAAAATAAGGAAATTAAGATGCTGAGAAGATTAATCTGGGAGAGAGGAAAGTAATATGGAATAAGGCAGAGAGTAGCAAGATTGGACAGGATCACCAGCTAGAAGGTAAAATTGCTAGAATAGTAAAAAAATATAGTCAGATAAGATAGGGTAGGTAAGTGAATCTCAGCACGGGCTGCACCTTAAGGAGCTTTTAAGAAATTCAGATGCCCAGGCTCTATCTCTGAGTAGTATTTTTTTTATTTTAATTAATTAATTAATTTATTTATTTATTTATTTTCGGCTGCGTTGGGTCTTTGTTGCTCCATGTGGGCTTTCTCTAGTTGTGGAGAGCAGGGGCTCCTCTTTCTTGTGGTGTGCAGGTTTCTCATTTCGGTGACTTTTGTTGTGGAGCGTGGGCTCTAGGTGCGCAGGCTTCCGTGGTTGTGGCACATGGGCTCCGTAGTTGTGGCTCACTTAGTTGCACCTCAGCATGTGGGATCTTCCCGGGCCAGGGATGAAACCCGTGACCCCTGCATTGGCAGGCAGATTCTTAACTGCTGTGCCACCAGGGAAGACCCCAATCCCTGAGTAGTTATAAGGAACTTCCTGGGTCTGGGGTCCAAGCCTCAGTATAAGGTGAAAAGCTCCCCATGTAATCCTCTTATTCAGTCAGTGGTAAAAGCCACCGAGGGTAGACTATGTTGGTTTTTAACAACCAAAAGGAAGAGTTGTATTAATATGGAAGAGACTTCTGAAGGTGACCTGAGAGGACTGACAACTGATTAGACGAAGAGAGAAATGTTAGGAAAGACTCCCAGACAACTTCGATCTCAAGCAAGGGTGCTTAAGAGAAGGGGGAGGCCATGGTACCTTCGTAAGTGGAAATGGTTTTGGAGAGAAGATGAATTTGAGCTGAAAGGGTGAGCAGGATATCTGAGTGATTCCATCTTTCTACAATATTCAAAGTAATGAGAAGCACCCTATCTTTTCCAACCAGAAAATTGAACTTCGAATTGACTGCTCTGTTAGCTTTTATCAAAAGCCCAGCTGAAACAAAGTGGCAGTATGAGAGTGAAGCATTGAGAGAAGGGTACCCATATTTCTTCAGTGTTTGTTTGCCTTTTTTTTTTTTTTTGACTTAACTTCTTTGGGAGGGATATAAGTACTTTGCATGTTTATGAAATCTATGAACCTAATTCCCAGAAAAAAAAAGAATGCCGTTAGAAAATTACATGGAGCCCAGGTTAAGAATCTCTTTTTTAGATAGAGACTAAAGGGCTCACCAAGCCAGTTTTTGTTGTTGTTATTATTACTATTATAGTTGTTATTTTAAGATGAAGAACTACAGACAGAAGAGCAACATAAGCAGAGAAGAAGAGATAATAAGGAAAGAGATGTGTTTTAGACAACTTTTTCCTAACGATGAGGTCACTGCCAAAGGTCCAGAGAAAGCATTATTTTTCCTAAATGCTTTGGAGCATTTCATGTCTTCTCTCTGTTCTTTGTTCTTTGATTAAGATGCTGATGTATTATGTGCACCTGTCCTTAGCTTTGTCGTTAAAACAGCCTGACAACCACAAGAAAACATGCCAGCTTGTGAGAACTATCTGCATTTTTAATAAAGCCTAGCATTTCCTACAAATAGGATTTCAGCATCTAGAACTTTGGATTTGGAAAACGAAACAGCTTTTGTTAGTTCTAATAGAAAAAGGCAGCTTGATTTCCAATGCTCTGTTTTAATTTGGGTTTTACTAGCCAGTGATTTTATTGAAAGTGAAATCCATATTCGTGCTTAGCTTTCGCATCTCAACTCTAAAATGGAAAAAATCACAGCTTCAGTAACAGAATCGAGAATGAGGTCCTGGCATCTTTCTTAAAAGGAATTTGGATAAGGCTTCTCAGTAAATGCTGACAAATTACTTATGCCATATGTCTAAACACACACAAACAGGTTTAGAAAACCTGGTTGAATTCAATGAAATAATTAGTTATGAAAAAAATAACCTGGGCTTCTTTGCCAGATTCTTATCAATATGGACCATACCTGCTCTAAGGCAATAAAGGGGGGAGTGGGGGTCAAGGTCATGACCAGGAAGGAATTCATGTGCCTAAGCTCTCTTCATCTTCATGAAAAAGTTTTGCACTTTCCAGGGCTACCTAGAGAGGGGTCCATAAGGCATTGTTCTGGGTTCCCCTTGTAACTTAAAGGGAAATGTTCATAATGTTGGGAGTCCTTGATGACCTGCAAATGAAAAAGGAAGATGTCCTCAAATTCTTTGTAGCAGGAACCCACTTAGGTGGCACCAACCTTGACTAGCAAATGGAACAGTATGTCTGTGAAAGGAAAAGTGATGGCGTTATATCATATACCTAAAGAGAACCTGGGAGAAGCCTCCGCTGGCAGCCCTCACGCCATTGTTGCCATTGGAAACCGGCTGATGTCAGTGTCATCCTCCAGGGATACTGGCCAGTGAGCTGTGCTGAAGTTTGCTGCTGCCACTGGAGCCACTCCTACTGAAACCATGCACCTCAGATTGGGACTTGAACCCATATGGTTGGGACTCAAACCCAGCCCAAACCCAAGATCTTCCAACTGAGATCACACACCTGATTTCAGGACTTAATGAAGCTCAGGTTCTTGATGTCTCATCACAGAAAGGATTCAGTGAGAGACAAAGTGATAGGTAAGAAGTTTATTTAGAGATTTATTTAGAGAGAAACACACTCTGCAGACAGAGTGTGGGCCATCTCAGAGGGTGAGAAAGGCACCAGCATATGGGGGTTGTCAGTTTTTGTAAGGGTGGGTAATTTCCTAGGCTAATGAGTGGGTGCAGTATTCCAGAACTGGGCCACCACCCACTTTTTGACCCTCATGGTCAGCCTTGGAACCATCATGGCGCCTGAAAGTTGACTTGTCTGCCATTTGGTTCTAATCAATTTGTTATATCCTTGGGCTTTGTCATTCTTTTAAAGGTTGTGCCCTGCCTCCTTCCCTCCTGTTTCACTACTTCTGCTGTTCCTCTTCTGGAAACTTCCCTAACTCTATCCAGGCCACCTTCCCGGAGCCACAACTTCTGGCAGTTACTGATCCAGGTCTGATCTCGGAGGCCTCTTATGTTAACCCACCCGCCATTGCTGTGTTACAGTGACTCTCCTCTGCGCTGTGTGGACATCGCTGTCCCGGAGTAACAACAAGGGCACTCCTGTGGTGGGTCTGCTGTGGTGGATGTGGGGGGCGGGGAAGGCCGGGAAGTTCTGCGCATGTGTGGCACCAGCTCCTGTGAGCACGGCGGGGAGGTCAGCCTGATCTCGACTCTGCAGAGATGCTGAAGACGTTGAAAAGCAAGCAGGGACTACTATTCGAAAGGCTGTGACCCAGGAGGAAGTTCTGACTTTAGCAGTGAAAGGGAATTACTTTCCAAAGTTTCTCCTCGCCTTGATGCCTAAAATTACGTGGTTCGCAACAAAGACTCCCATGAGTCTACTTCATGTGAAGGAGGGTAGAAATGGCTTAGAAATATTAGCCTCCTGCTAATATTGTGCACATGGTAATGGATCATCTGGAGTCTTGGTTCAGCCTATACTGCCGATGGCCCCACAGAACCCCATCCTAGCCAAGTCCTTCCTCAGAAGGCGATGTAGAAGGGAGACAAAAGCAGGGGTCTTGGCATCCAAAAGAAGTGGGTTTAAATCCCAGCAACACCAATGACTAGCTGAATAGACTTTGAAAGTCACTTAACTTTCCTGAACCGAGCTTTCTCTGGTTATAAAATGGAGGTAATAATATTCAACTAATGGATTAAATGGAATGAAAATGCAAGGCCTAGCCAAGGTCTTCAATACACTGTAGTTCCTCTTTTTTGTGCTCCCTCCCTTCCCTCTTCATTCCTTCTTGAATCATAGCCAAGAATTGCCATGCCTTTTCCTGGTCAAGTAGTGAGAATTCTATTTGTCTTATACAAACTCGAGCTAAAGAGTACCCTTACTTCAAAGGAAGCTGGAAATTCACAGTCAGTGAAAGATTAAGTTTTAGACATTTCATTTGTTCTCTTTTTCTATTTTACTTTTTCCTCCCTTTTATGACATAGTCACTGTTCCCTTGGCATTTGCAAATTTACTTTTTTATTTCTACGGGTGTAGGTGGATTGATTCAAGAAGAGAAATAGTGGCACAAAAGAGGAAGTTTTTTCCAAATGCAGAATTCATTTCAAAAAGGGGAGTGTTTTCATGATTAGCTAACATTTGAATGCTTGCTGAGAGCCAGGCACTACTCTACATATCAATCCACTTAACTCTCACAACACCAGGAAGTGAGTACTTAGATTAGTAGACAAGGAAACTGAGGCACAGAGAGGTTAAGTAAATTATGCAAGGTCACAGAGCTAATACTTGGCAAGACTAAGATTTGAACCCAGGTAAACCTATTTTCAGAATACATGCTTTCTATCACTTCTGCAGCTTATTTATCTCCTTTCCCCAGCAGCTCAACATATAGAAAACTGAGGGAAGATGGCTGTGGAAAACACAGATTAGAAGAAAATGAATCATGAAGGACATCTGAAATAGGAATTGAGCATATGTAATTGAAATTTGATGCTGTTTTCAAATATTCATAATAGAAACTCTAATGTTTTATAAAAGGGCAGGTAACTCAGTCTGATCGGCTTTGATGTTCTAAGTAATGATGTCAGAAAGCCAACGGAGACTCCTGAGAAAGTGTTTGGTGTTTGCTTTATTTCCCTGTGCTAATATTCCTTGACCAAAAACAATCTCAAGGTTTCCAAAGGTAGCCAGACCATTCCGCCCGCTTTCTTTGAAGGAAGAAACATTTCCATTTTCAGAAGATGAAATGGACATTTTCTTGGCTGCGTATTTGATGATGTTTCTTTATTGGGAATACCTCCATTTTTTCTTCCCAAATGAGACCTCTAGAATTTTTTTTTCACCTAGAAGAGACCACTGATACCATTTACCCCCTCTCCTTTCTATGGTAATGAAGAAGGAGAGGTCAAATAATTTCAGTTCTCACAGATCTAGAAGCCGATCGAGGATCGGAATCCAGTTCTGACTCCTCATCCAGTTCTGCCACTCAACCACATGTGTTTCTTTCTCTCACACACAGGCTCTTTTGGCCACCAGTAAACACACTGACCTTTGAAATATGGAAAGAAAAGCGCTTTGAAATAAAACTGGCACAAACAGCGGTTAGACAGCCGTCATCTGGAGGCCCGAAACAAAGAGGGGCATAGTTTTCAAGCTGTCTTCGTAATTACACGAAGCAGTTATCACTCATGCCCCAGTCTGAGCGTTACCCCCCAAACAAACAGCCGAGGTCTGAGAAAGCACATAGGCCACTTTGTTGTTCTAGCGTCCTGGGGGGTGCGAAGCCCCTCAGCTAAAAATCACATGTGGCTGGGACTGTTTTCCAGAGCTCCAGGCTCTTTCCTTTCTTCCTTCCCCATTAAAACCCTCTGCTCTTCTTGGCAAAAGCCTTCAGGTGAGGTAAGTGCCAATTAACAACAAAGAGCTTGATGTATTTCAAGTTTATGACTTAGAGCTGGGTTCTCATGAAATATACTCTTCTTCTCTGGCCCAGGAGCCTCCATGTGCAGAGAGCAAAGATTCTATGTATGGTTGAAATTTGGTTCATTTTTGCGATGGCCCTAAAAGTGATTTCCCTTTCTGGGGTTTGCTCAACTTAGAAAGCCAGGCAAACAAACCTTAGAAAAGGGCAAAAACGATTCTGAAAACTTCAGCTTCGAAGATAACTGGAGCAGAAAGCTCAGCAAATTGGGGTTTTGGAAAAAGGGGTCTTAAATGTCTTATGGAATCTTAAATATGACCAGACTTCAGAATGAGTAGGAGAGGTGGGAATATCTAATACGGAGGCTCTCTACAGACTTTCCCAGCTTTCAGATTTGCATCTGAAATGGTTCTATCTTAGGAATGATTTTAGTTGTTCCAATCATTTGAGTGTTATCGCATCCGTTTATAAAAAATACTTTGGTGAGTTGTTATTAGGCCGCAGAGATCTGAGATCTGACCCATAAAATGATCTAATTTGACATCTCAGAGCCCTTAAAGACCAAGAGGTTTGTCCATATGAACATAAATGGGTTAAAATATATTTCAAAACAATTCCTCTAATTATTAAGTGTACTCAGTTGCTTAATATTTTCAGTGCCTACTAAATTTAGCAAAGGGAATGACAGATGCATATTAAAATGCATGCAAATACTACACACAAGCCACATTTTAATATATTGTTTTGCATTCATAATTTTAGTCTTGTGATTTGTATTTTCATTTGCTTGGGAACAAAGACTTTCTTCTTTCCCCACTTGGGAAACAAGGCAAGACTTGTTTCTGCCAGCATCCTAATAGTATTCCTGAAAAAGCAGCAAACTTAATGGTTCAGGAACTGCTCTCCACCACCTGCTTTCAGGCCCCTTAAATAGGGGCTGCATTTACAATGCATTGAAAAGGTGAAAATATGCAATCAATCAGCTGCTTTGTCGCATAGTGGCAGGCAATCATATTTTTTTGTCGTTGTGTTAAAACTGAACAGACTGGTTTAAAAAAAAATTAAGCTGTTTAAATGTACAATCTCTTTTCAAATAGAGGGTGTGGCAGAGTGCCTGCTATACATTTGCCAAATCCCATTTCCTTTTAATCCAGGGTCATAGATAGAACACATTTCCCAGCCTCCCCTGCAATTAGGTGATTTCTAGCTGGAGGAATGTGGGCCAAAGTAATGTACACAATGTCCAAGTCTGGCCACTAAGATCTACTGGGCAACCGCCACATGGGTGTTTTTTCCATACTCTGGACCTCCCGGCAAGATGCAGAGGATCATGTGGAGAAAGCCAAGGGCATAAGGAGGAGCCTCAGAATGCAAGGAGGTGCGGGTCCTAGAATAAAACTTATGGAGCAGACTCTCTGCCCCCATCCATCTCCCCTGACCAGCAACTCACAAGAGACCATGACTTGTGGTCATTGTGTGGTAGCCATCCTCCAATGGTCACATCTCCTGGTATTCATACCCCTGTGCATTCATCTCCAGTAGCAGAAGTGATGGTATGCCACTTCTGAGATGAGGTTATAAAAGACTGGAAGCTCTGCCATGGGTGGTCTCTCACTCGTTCTCAATCTCTCTCTCTCATTACTCTCTGGGGGATGCCAGCTGCCATGCCTGTGGAGATGCCCACATGGTAAGGGATGGAGATCTCCCTCCAACAGCCAGCAAGGGGTTGGGGCCTGCCAATAACCAGATGAGTGAGTTGGGGAAAGACTTCTAATCCCAGTTAATCCTTCAAATGACTGCAACTCCAGCAGGCAGTTTGAATGCAACGTTGTGAGAGACACTGAGCTGGAATCACCCAGCGATGCTGCTCCTAGATGCTCGAATCTTAGAAACTGTGTGAGAAAAAGTCCTTTTTTTTTTTTTTTTTAAATTGAAGTATAATAGACGTGTTTATTGCTTTAAATGACTAAATTTTGGAGTCATTTGCTGCCAAGCAATAGATAACAAATATAATGTGAATAAGGAATCAACTTTCATTGAGCCACTGAGATATTGGGGCTGTTTGTTATGGTACTTAAACACTGACTGATACAGTGGGGCAACACTTGCAGTAACTATGCACATACAATGAGCAGCACTAAGGTTTCTAAGGGTCAAGGCTTTGGTTTGTTCTTCTTTGAGATTTCACTGCCTAACACAGCACCTAGACAAGAGTGGGCATTGAACAAATGATAGATAATGCATGTGACTTTCAGTAAGATGCACAGTGTGATCCTGTGTATGGAATGTACAAAGTCAACACCTTTAGAATAGCTGCCACTTTAAGACTAGATGGGATCAACTGCACTTTATTTAGGGTCAGAACAATTCTGGGGTTTTATTCCTACCAAATATGTAGATTGTAGTTGGTCAAACATTCATGTAAAGAAGAGAACTCACTCATCTAGTTATGTTTGTGTTTCCAGATTATCACATTTACATGTGTAAGGACCAGGTGTTCGAATAGGTACATGTGTTAATTTATTTAATCCTTATGAAAACTTGATAAAGAATGTGCTGTTGTTCTTCTGAGGTTACTAATGAGGAAATAAACTCAGGACAAAGTTAAGCACCTTGTCCCTGATCTCAGTGCAATTCTATGGCAGAGCCTGTGCTTGATCTCTGGACTTGCAAACACCAAGGATAATGAGGTTACCCATTATACTAGGTTGCTCCCTGAATTGAATTCTCAGAAGAAACAGAACAGAGCTCCAAAGTCTAAGAAAGGGCTGCTAAATCGATGGAGTGGATTAAGAGATATCCTGCAAGGACAGAATAGAATAATCAAGACTTAGGCCTTGAGAGACTCCCATTAAGAGGGGCTAAGATCAAAGTTTATAAAATCTTGAAGGACATGGACTGAGTCCCCCAAACTGACACACACCCCAGGGATGGAGCCTCACTTGAAGCTTGTCAGAGATAGTTTAGGAGAACTGCAATGCATGCTACTTACAGACGGTTAGATGCATCCCCTCTGCCTCCATGTCAGCTGCGCAGAGACTAGGCTCACCACCCCAGAAGCCACCAGGCAGAGGGAGGGAAATAATATCCAGAACCACAGGGTAACCAGCTCCATTGGAGCAGCCAAGAAGGGGAGGCTTGGCTTCCCTCTAATTGACAGAACCCTTCATAACAAATTCCCTCCAAGGCTTGCAAACCAGCACTAGCCTCAAAGACATCAGGTATGGGCCAAAGAAACACAGGGATGGATAGACATCTCTGTGTCTGCCGCTCCTGCCACTCCTGTTTTTGCTTGTTTTTCGTGGGAACTTGTGTGTGGTGAGGATGTTGGGTCTGTATTTGCTTCAGGCAGTAAGTTCTCTTAGCCCAGCCTTGTGGGAAGAAGTGGAAGTCGCTGTTTACGAGGAACACAGCCAATGGGCTAATGAGAATTTTTCATGACTTTTCGATGTTTGTAGAACTAAAAAGGCTTTTGAAACCTGAATCCAAGGCTGACCTAGAGTCTTGAAGACCAGGATAATGACCTCTGGAAACAAGCTGTGGCTGACACAGAAAAACTTTACTGATTCTGACTTTTACGAATTTTGGTTGCCAAAATATGCTCCTCTCAATCTTGGATAGTGAGACATATTTTTAATCTGTAACAGTTGGTGCTAGGGCAGAGTTTTAAATTTATCTTTCACTTCATGGGGCAATGGTGTTTCTAAAGAGATGAATGATGCATTCACCTTTAGCAAGGAGAATATTAAAGTTGTGCAAAATACTACACCCTTTAAAAAATGTGGAAGGACTGTTTACATAAAAAGAAATTGATATGTCCATTACGAATCACGCTAAGTAATTTAAGGAGGCCCTTAAGGATGTAATTGTAATAGGAGCTAAGTTTAAATTCTTACACTTGAAAATAAGACTGAATGCTTTATAATGGTCCACAATCAGAATATTCATATATTTATGCTAGTAATTGTTTTCTCTCAAACATTCTGAATTAACAACGTCTTGCTAGAGAAATAAAAAACCTACATTTATGGCATCTTCATACTCCTTTGCAGCCATAGCTCACAAAATCAATTACTTGGCATTAATTCCACACTTGTAGGTTTTTCCATTAGGAAAAAGGATAATTAAAAAAAAAAAAAAAGCCAATGACTGTCATTGTATAAATAAATTCAGGTCCACTAACAAATGGATCACTGATGTGCAAAAGGCTTTGTTCAAGGCCAGCAGCTAAGTGAAGGGGCAGCCTTGAGGAGATTCTGGGGATCCTCCTACACTCACTCCCTATGTGACATGAGTTCCATCTGCATCTTTTTCCTTTATTCCTAAGTGAGTAGAAATCTGGAATTGGAAGAAGGTGCTAGGCAGATACAACACATAAAGGAAGCTGCTGAATGGAAAGGTGAGAGCAGGTGCAGAGATAGTACCTGCCTAAGGCTAACAGCAGAGCCCCCAAGGGAAGGTTCTGGCAGCCGGTTCTGTGATTCCACCTCTTCCTGTGGCTGATGGGTCAGCTTTTTTGCATCTATATCTTTACAGCCAAAGAATACTTTGCATGTGTATCCTGACATCAACCTTATTGTTTTTACACTTAATGACACTCATGGAGAACCTACTAACTGCTCCCTGTCTCCTACGTTGTTTCCCATCCAACACCACACTGCCCCTTGACTACTCCGGCTGATATGCAAATTTGATCACTTTATTTCCCTTCTACAAAATGGTTTCTCACTAACGGTTTCTCAGTCTGACATTGGCTGTCAAGATCTTCCCCAACCTGTCTCCAGCCTACTTTCCAGCACCATATTCCCTCACTGTCCCTCCCAGCTCTACGCTCACAGGGCACCTAAACAGGTTTGCTCTCTCCACCTTGGTGTCCATTTCCAGCTCTCCTCTCTGCCTGGAATTCTCTCCTGCTCCCGGCCATTCCCACCCATGGCACTGTCTATCTGATGAAACCCTCTTGATGAAACCCCCCATCATCCTGCAAGATCTAGATCTTCATCTCAGAAGCCTTCTCTGACCTCCCAAACAGGGGTGTGCTCTCCCACCTTTGAGACTCCACTGTGACAGGTGCAGCATTTATTACGCTATTTTCACAACAGTTTGTTTACATCACTTCTACATGTATCAGTATTTCTCAAAATACGGTCCAAAGAACAAGTGTCTCAAAAATATCTGCCCCTGAGAAGTGCAGATGCCTCATTCCCATTTAAAATAGCCCTCCTAGGGGCTTCCTAGGTGGCGCAGTGGTTAAGAATCCGCCTGCCAATGCAGAGGTCACGGGTTCGATCCCAGCTCCAGGAAGATCCCACATGCCGCGGAGCAACTAAGCCCATGTGCCCAAAAAAATAAAATAAAATAGCCCTCCCTGGGGCTTCTTAGGTGACTACAGCTGAGAACCACTGGACTGGACTTTAAACACCTCAAGGGCAGGCATCATTTATTAGGACATGGCTGGTAATGAATGAGTAAAAATAGTTCATTGCTTTTCAGCCACGGGTTGAGCATCTGGAGCTCCTACTATATGTAACGTTTATGAATGTAGCTCAGAGTACAGTTAGTCTTGTTCATCATTGCACCTATCTCAGATCCTAGCCCAGAGCCCTGGGGCATGAGAGACACTAAATAAATGCTTTTTCACGGGTGGCAAGAAACTATGGCCTGAAGACGCTCTGAGTGCTGTGCAGCAGAGCAGAGATGCAGCCAAGGCATCAACAAGATTAGCACAAGGCCTGTTCAGTTACCCAGGAGGAGGCACTAAGTCAGAGCAAGAGCATAGCTGGCAATACTCTGATGTTCCTTTGTAGAAATCCTTGATGTGGGCTGTGAAATGTCAAATCCAGATTTGATTAAGCCCAACTTCAAATCCCCACGGCAAGTATGTATCCACGGTCTTAATGTAATTACTGGAGCCACCTCCGTCTGTTACTTTCCAAAGGGCTGAGCTAGCACCCCATCCATTGATACCGACTCCTACAAAATGAAGCCTGCAATTAATTCAGCACGTCCCAGGCAGATGACGCCTAAAAAGCTTGACCTGGCTCCTTCCTGAAAAATGAAGTACTACATTAAACCAAAACAAAAAAAAGGAGATCTGATCTACTCCAAAGCCAAAAGAAAGAGCGGGTCCCAAAGGCTACAGGAGAAATCAAAGTTCTGTTTCTTTTGCTTAGGGCTAGACTGTTGTCTATTTGGCACTTTCCACTTCCTACTTCAAATGATAACCTATCAATTTTCAGATAACTCATACATTGAATTTTTAAAGGTAAGTCAATAAACAACATGAGCTGTTCTGAGGTCTATGGACTTCTCGTTGAACGATTCAGTATATACACGTGGAAACTTGGCTTCCCCTGCTTACACACACTTTGAGGGATGGACCAAAAAAAAGTCAGGCCTGAACCGAGTCTCAAACCAAAGTAGGCACAGGGGGATCTATCAAATTAAACCCAAATGCCGCAGTTTCCCTGGAGCAGACCTGATTTCACCACTGCATTCTCAGAGGGAAGAGGGGTGGGGGGCGTCTACTCCCAAGCTCCACCACAAGCCAGAGCTCCACTTTGTTTTGCGAAATTCAGAACACATTTATTCCCCACCCCCCCTTTTTTTCTTCAAAATTTACTCCTGCCCTTACTTAGGGTCTGGCTGGAGGTAACATTATAAGAGCCAAAGACAGCAGGGGAAAGGCTGCTTTATTGTGAAATCCAATCTAAGGAAAAGCAAAACGGATCAGTAATCTTTTGACCTTACCCAGCGGCAGAGTCTGACTGATCCACATGGTTTAGAGAACTTGGAAAATGTCTGATGCGCTGTCAAACCACTGAAAATGTTGAGTTTTGCTTGTCACCCTCTATAGAAATGATTCCAAAGTTTCTCAAATTCCAGAAGCTTCCCAAAGCAGAACCAACAAATCTGAGGTGACACAAGTCTCTTGGTGACCCTAGAACCACCCTCATGTTTCTGGGACTCTTGCGATCAGCCCAGGTCAGTTATCAGAGGTGATAATGGGTTCTGTTGGAGCCGTCTGAGGCAGACTCACCACAAGAGATAGATCATTTCCAAACCAGCACCTACTCTAGGAGGATGAGGGAAGCAAAGGGATTTTCACCACTTTTTGGTTCCTACATCAAGAGCCAATCCCAGACATGGCAGTGACATGAAGGCAGGAGTCCTGGCAGCAGCTGCCACTGGGATAACTGGTTTAAATAGCAAGCACTCTTTAATGTACAAATTATATTAGACATAGTTCCTGCCTTTCAGGGACTCTCGTGTCTAAAAGCATCCATTGTCTCACTCTCTCTTGACTTACATGTGACACCCAAGTTCATATAAACCCCTTCCAGCTTGTCCTCACCGACTTTTCCATCTTCCCACCATGTCCACCATGCATTCTACCCTTTAGACCAAGGGTTAGCAGACTTTTTCTGTAAAGAGCCATATAGTAAATATTTCAGGCTTGCAGGCTGTATGGTCTTTTTTGTAACTATTCAACTCTGCTGTTGTAGAATGGAAGCATTCATAAATAGTAATGTAAATGAATGAGCCTGGCTATATTTCAACGAAACTTGACTAACAAAAACAAGTGACAGGCTAGATTTGGTCCCCAGGCTGTAGGTTTGCTCACGGCTGTTTTATTTTTATTTTTTAAATTTATTTTTAAATTATATGATATTTTATTTTATTTATTTTCAGAGATGTCTCACATTTGTTTATCTCATACTTTGCAAAGATAATTCACATATCTTGCTTAATTTTTAAAATATCCTTATGAAGCAATAATACTATATGAAGTTTAGAGAATAAACAACCAAGGTTTAGAAAGATTATGACTTGTCCAAGATCATATGGCCAGCAAATGACTTTAAATCGCATGTTTTTTCCACTTTTTGTTCTCTGTCAAGTTATAGTTGTTTGTTTTCCTACCACTGCCATGATCTTTAAAACTTTGACTAAAATTTAATTCTAAATGATACACTGGGGAATTTCAGGTCTTAGCTACAAGGCGCTGTTGCTGTTATTGTCAGACATTTTTAGATACTCCCAAAATATAGTCCTCCCACAGGATGATAGCCAAACACTTTCCATCTAAAACGTATTAAGTCCCCACTTCTGTTTTAAATACATCAAATTCATTCCTTTGTAGATGCAGGTTTCTTCTGTCTGGGATCCTTTGTCCTTTTCTCTCAGCTCAAATATTAATTCATTAAAATTCATTATTTATTGGAAGACTGTTAGATGCTAGATACTGTCCTAAGATCTAGAGATGCAACAGTGAAAAAACAGATATTTTCTACTGTGATAGAATTTAGACTCTGGTGGAAGCAAAGAGACAATCAACAAGTAGCAAACAAAAGAATACATGCCAGGTGGAGCTAGGATGAAGAAAAATAAGACAGAGTAGGTGGGTGAGGATGTTATTTTAAACAATGGTTGAGGAAGGCCACTTGGGTGAAGTAATATGAGAGCAGAGATGAAAACAAAGCATGAGTTCAGTCTATGTGGATTTAGAAGGGGTGGTGGTGGTGGTGTTTAGGAAAAGCATTTCAGGCAGAGGGAATAGAAAGTGCAAAGGGCCCAAAGCAGAGCATTCTCGTTACATGGGAAGAAGCAATAGGAGCCCAGTGTGGAGCAAAGTGAACAAGATCAGAGAGGTAGCTATGGGCACGATTTTGTAGGGCTTTGTGGGCCATGGAAAGGACTTTGATTTTTATTTGGAATAAGACTGGAAACCATTGAAGGGTAGAGAGCAGAAGAGTGAAATAACCTGCCTTATATTTTAATAAGATCACTCTGATAGCTACATGTAGGATAGAGTATAGGGAGGCAAGAATAAAAGCAGAATGAGCTGAAAAGAGGCTATTGCAGTAAGCCAAGTGACAAATGTTGTCCAGGCTGACAAGATGGGAGGTGTTAAGAGTTGTCAGATTCTGAATATGTTTTAAAGGCAAAACTGAAAGGTAGAACGTGAAGGCAACAGTCATGGACAATGCCAAGAATTTTGACCCGAGGAGCTGGAAGGATGAGGTTTCCATCTATTAAGATGGTGAAGACTGTAGGAGGAACAGACTGGGCGGGAATAATCAAGATGTTTTTAAAAGTCATGTTATGTGTGAGATGCCTGTTGGACCTGTAAGTGGCAATGTCAGGTAAGCCGCTGCATAGGTGCTTTGGAGTTCAGTGGGAATATCATGAGTAGGGGTAGGTACCGGAGAGCTATCTGAAATAGATGGTATTTAAAGCCCTGAAATGAGGTAGGATCGCTTAGAGAGAAGGGAGAAGAGAACAGGGTTCAGGGACTGAGTTCTGAAGCACCTGAAGTTCAGAGCTTGAGAAGGTGAAGAAGAGTCAACACAGAAGACTTCAAAGGAGTGACCGTGAGACAGGAAGTGAAGCAAGAGTGACCTCCCAGGAGCCAAGTGAAGGAAGTCTTTCAAGAAGGAGGAAATGAACAACTGTGCAAAATACTGCTGACATATTGAGCAAGATGGGGACTAAGACGTGACCCAGATTTAGCAAAATGGAAGCTATTGTTGACCTGGATAAGAGCAGCGTGAGGAGTGGTGAGGATGAAAGCCTGTAAGGAGTGCAGATAACAGAGAATGGGAGAGACCTAAACAGTACTTCCTTCCCCTGGTACCCCATAATACTTGATACTCTCAAAGCATTTTTCACAATTACAATTATTGGCTTGTATTTCTATCTCTGTAACTACTCTGTGAGCAATCCGAATGCTGAACCATGTTCCTCATCCTCTATACAACACAGCACTAAGTACTCATTAAATGTTCGTCAAATGACTATGAAATTGTAATCTAAGAAAGCTTTCATATAAATGAATATGAGTACCATTTAGATTAGAAAAAGTAACATTAATAACCAGGATTTAAAAAGGGAGGGTGACGGGTACTATACATTATTGCATAGTGTTGTGACACTGTAGATATTTGGGTTTATTCCCTGAATATTTTACTATTTTTGTATTTAAATTATACATAAATTATTCTCCATAGCGTATGATGAGATCCCTCAGTACAACTAGTTCAGTTTTGCTAAAGAGTAGAGTGAAGTTCTATTGAAATTAGGAAATTTACCCTCTTCCTGTAGACTGTGTGTACTTAGTGTAAGATTCAATAAAATGTCTCTCTACCTCTTTCTGTTTCCAAAGTTACCAACTCACCATCATTGTAGGAAGCCTCCAAAAAATCCTAGTTCCCTATTCTTTTTTTTTTTTTTAAGATTACATTAAAAAAAAATAAGAATCACTACAGTGAGTTACTTTGGGGTCTGAATAACACTGGGTTGATTATTTCTCTCTCTGTTGGAATAATTATTTGAGCATTGAGTTCTTGGAGCCATAACTATTAAGGTCCAGAAGCACAAATTATTACATGATGATTCAAGTGACTTTCTGATTATACTGCTCAATAAAATTAACACTGGAGTCTGAAACACTATGTCCAGAAGTCAAATGGTGATTTTCCAAGCGTCCATTTAAAAAAAAAAAAATAAGTAGCTTCATTTCAGAGCATAAAATTTTGCAATCCTTCTATCTCCAAGTGAGGGTTAGTTAGTGTAGCTAGTTAGTGCAAATTAGTGATTCAGTTACATTTTATTTATTCAATATGTGGAGAAGTTTTAAAAAGTGTTAGGTGACTCATTTCATAAGACCAAAGCCAAGCAAAATTAGAGCAGCCCCGGTTGAAGCTATTTTTATTGCAATGAGAAGGTTTCTCACCAAGTGTTGGGTACACAGGTGTGGTCAAACTTCAGCATGGAAAGTAAGAATTCATGAATTCTAAGGCAATGACTACTAATGCCTTGACTATGAAAATTTGTGACAGAGGAAATTAGGTAGAAGCAGTTGAAATTTTTTACCCTTTATATTCCACGTATCAATGACCCAAGGACCCAAACTCCTACTTTACATAAAGGCTTTCTTTTTTCTATTTTATAGAGAAATAACCTTTTAGAAAACTGTTCTTGTGAATTACTCTTTTGTGTCTATCGAGCTCCCTATTTTGCGGGTCGTGGATTTAATAGGCTGTAATGCTGTTTAAATACCACAGATACTTAATGCAGCATGAAAAGCCCTTAAGCTATGGGAAATTACAAAAATGTCTCAGTGCCATGGTCACAAAAGTGAATGATCTTGACACGAACCTCAAAGGCAGAATGAAATTACATTTCCTATAGGTTTCCGATTATCTATTGACCAGTGACCATGGCCTCCCATGATTTCAGCCATGTACCTCTTAGGGATTCTGTACCAGCCAGCCAGCCAACTCTCAGCTATAGTTGCTCTGGAAACTCAGCTCTGGAAATTATCAGCAGCTTCATCAATGATAAAGTCTAACACAAAATAATTACCGTATGTAGGTCAGGGAGTACGTTCCTGGTACTCTTGGTGTCAGTATAGCAGGCTGTTCAATCAGGAGTCTTTGATCTAAAGAGAGCGTCTATCAATAAAGCAATCATATGGCAAGTGCCCATTTATCAACATCAATTTTGATAAACCAATACAAATCAACAGAGATTTTAAAATCAGTATCTACTAATTATAATTATATAGATATTTGTTTCGGAATTTGAAAAATACATAAAAGGGAATAAAATACTATGGTCTCAGCATCCAGTGGGGGATGTGCAAACATGATGAAGTAGGCTTCTGTCTTTATACGTCTTGTTTTTATACTTATTAAAGGGTCAAGAGAAAGCTTATGAAATGTTATGTTAGCAGACTAGAATTTTATGCTTTCTTTATTAAAAGGGAGAAGTCAATATCTTCTCCAAATCAGTAATGACCATCAATTGATTAAGGGGATTGCACGTCAGCTCAGCGACTTCTTGTTTCTTAGGTAGCGTTTCCATCAAATTCAACTGGTTTTTAAACATGGCATTGCCTGTAACCATTCTTGGAAACTGGGCACCTAGATCATATGCTTTCTTGTATTAAATTAGCTTTCTGTAAACCAGGGTGTTTCTGCCCTGCCCTGCCTTTGGTTTAAACGGCTCTGTTAACAGCCACTCCTTTCTCCCCACTATCACCCCATGCTATGCTAAAATAGGGAACTTCTTTTCTTTCCTGTTCTTAAAAAAAATTCCTCTTTCTCTCCCTGTTCAATAATTTTCAAGCTGGCCGTGCACATTTTTGAAAGGCAGTTGAATGTAGTGGTTAATATAAAGGTTTGGAGCTAAAGAGTTCTGGGTTTGAATCTCAGGTCTGACACTTACTAACTGTGCCCCTTTGGGCAAGTTATTATACACTTAATTCTAAGCTTCAGACTTTTCATCTCTAAAATGGGGATATTGGGAACTACTTTCAGGGTTATTGTGGTGACTATTAGAGATAATGTAGTTAAAAAGCTGAACAGGGCACAGCATACATGAATCATAGCTATTATTGAAAAAAATGACAAATTGACTTGTGAAAAACATAGGAAACCTAATTTTTCCACAAAAATACTATTTGTAAGGTTCTAATGGACCCACTAACACACTGAAAAATTAGCTCCAGATGACATTAATGGGAATGAAATACAGAACTTTGTCACCCAACTCCAAGCAAGTTTCATTTAGAATGGACTCACAGAAAAGACTGAGATAGAAAAAGTGAGAAAGCTGCTAACTTGCATTTAGAATTTGCATATTTCTGCTCTTTACTTGGTCCAGGAAAGTATATTAGAAAGTATATCTAGCCTAACAAGCTGAGAGTGTATGGTATGGATCAATTAAGGTTATAAAGTAACAGAGAGAATAGGCCCACATCAGAGTTTGGTGCTTTACAATAGATGAAAAAGCAAAGAAATTTAATCAGCTTACATGGACCTGGGTTTCTCTTCCTTACTCTTAGGAGGAGGAATCTTGCTTTATTCCGGCTATTTCCTGAGGAGAGCCCTCCTCCCTCCCTCAAGTATTCAGGCTAATTACAACTGGTGAGGTAGTTTCCAGGCTGAATAAGAAATCAAAAGGGAAGGGAGGGGAGGCAGTGTGGATTTCAGAGAAAAAATAACTTAAGAAAAAGTATGTTCTCAGAGGGGGGAAAATTAGAGAATCAGGTCACTGAGTTGGAGCCAGGAAAAATCCACACGAGTGGAAATTGGAGTGATGAAAGTATTTCATATTAACACATCCAAAGACTGAATGTGCCTGGCCCAGAGGATGTTCTTCCCCCTCCTGGAAAGTGGCTGGGGGCTGAAAGACCTCTAGGCTTTTTTCTGTCACATTCATTCACTAATCAGTGCTATTCAGCCAATGGCACACGTGGTCTTATGTGAGGTGCCCTGGAAAGCGCAAGGACCACATAGCAACGATTATAATCAAAACCACCGGAGACTCTTATTTCAGCTTCTGAAATATGAATCTTCAAAGGCAGACATGCCTCCAATGAAAACCAGCACTTTCTTTCCCTTTCTTTCTTTCTTTCTTTTTCTTTCTTTCTCTTCCTTCTTTCTTTCTTCTTTCTTTCTTTCTATGTCTACAGTTTTAGATTCAAGTACTTGCTAATTATATATCAATAGAGACAGAATGCATTTGCCTAAAGTAAAGATATAAATGGTTTAAAGAGCAGGCAAAGTGTCATATATCAGTAGACATTAGTTGAGGTTAAACTCTGCTGATGTGACTAGAATATTGACAACTCTGTTAGAGTCAATATCTTGAAATTGATGGTGTGGTTTGGCATACGTATTTCCTTAATGACTTTCTAGTGTAATGCGAACATATCTAATAGCACTTCGCACATCTGAGGGGCTAAAACTCCTTCCTCTTATGTTTTCACCAAAAACTGTCAAACCTTTTTGTTATCCAAATTTCAGTTGAAAATGGTACATGAGGCACAATGCACCATCCTGAAAATCTTGATGTATACATATTATACAAAAGAAATGTATATCTATCTATTATTTATCTATTTATCTATCTACATCTATCTATCATCTATCTATCTATCATCTATCTATCTATCTATCTATCTATCTATCTATCTATCTATCTATCTAATCTATCTATAATCTACCTTGTTCATATGGCTAATTATGCTGCAACTCAGGTAATACTGGGCCTGAATTTGGGGATAAGGACCTAATGGACCCATAACACACTGCAAACTTAGCTCAAGATGACATTAATAGGAATGAAATGCAGACCTTTGTCACCCAGCTCCAGTCAAGTTTCATTTAGTATAGACACACAGAAAAGACTGAGATAGATAAAACATTGAAAAATTATTATATTTGCTCAGGGAAAGGAAAAAAAAAAAAAAAAACAAGAGGAATGTTCTTTTATCTTCGAGTTTACTCATTTATCTCTGATTGCTGTGTTCTTCTCTACTTGCACCTCTGCAGCTTGCCTGATATAATAAGGCTTGTTGTCTATGACTAAGGAGTTTTTGTTTTATTTTGTTTATCTGGCTAATCCCAGATGTTAATGACTTCCAAGTCTTATCCTTAGGTTTCAGCTCAGTTCGACTTTCTAAATCAGTGCCTCCACTTATGATTCTACCTGGACCAGTGGTTCTGAACCCTAATTCTGCAAGAGAGTCTGATGGAGAGTTTTCATATATACCAATCTCTAAGCAGTTGAATTAGATTACCTGGAATAGGGGCCTGGGAGCTAACCAGTACCCTTTAACTTAGAAATAGCAAAACTCTGGTCCAAACTACCATGTTTCAGTTATCTATTTCTCTGTAACAAACCATCCCAGTACCTAACAGCTTATAACAAGTTGCTATTTTTTATGACTCTGTGGGGCAGAAATCCGGGCAGGGCACATCTGGCTGGCTTTTCAGTTCCACATAATATCACCTAGAGTCATTCAGCCACATTCAGTGGACCTGAAAGTCCAATAAGGCTTCACTCACATGACAGGCACCTCAGTGATCTTCCGCACGGCCCCTCTCCCTCCACATGGCTATTTTGAGCTTCCTTATAGTATGGTGGTCTCAGGTTAGTCAGACTTCTTAGATGGCATCTGGCTTCTAAAAGAAAAGAAGCAAAAACTGTGTTTCCGTCAAGCCTTAGCTTCAGAAGTCCCATATCACTACTTGCAAATTCTATTTGTTAAAGCAAGTTACAAGGCCAGCCCAGATTCAAGGGGAGGGGAAATCAGTTCTACTCCTTGATGTGAGAAGCAGCATGAATGGACAGGGTCTGAGGTTATAGATTACACACCACTATTCCCAATCCTAAAGTCATGACAGACATTTCTCTCCCATCATGGCAGTCTCTCCTACTGGTCCTGGACATGGTCTCAGAATTGTTCTCAATGCTGTACCACAAGAGGTTAGTGGTCAATAGATTGGAGTTACCATGCAGGTTGAAGTGTACTGACAAACCTGGGCTATTGGGAAGAGATAAAGTTCTAAACTCTCCTTGCTGCGGCTTAGGAAGCTGAGGGACTGGCATTCTCAGGGAAGATTAGGAAAGCACCAATGGCCTCATGGCCCTGCCTGAGGGGAAGGTTGGTCTCATGAGTTCTCACGGTAATCCTGTGAGTTAGGAATTTCAGGTTTTGTTACTCTCTTCTAGTTTATAAATGGGGAAACTGAGGCTGACAGAACACAAGGTACCATTTTAGGTGCTGCAGAGGACATAAAACTTTACTTAGACATTATTGCAGTTCTTCATATCATTTTTCTGGCAAAGGAAAGACATTTAAACAACTAATTGTAATACCCAACAGGATGAAATGAGATTACTAGAGAAGTTGGAAAAAAATAGATCCTGGAAGTCAAAGGCAAGAAAGAATAACACCAAGTTCAGGGATCTGGCTGGACTTCATGGGTGACAAGGATGTTAATAAGATAATTTCTTTAGAGGAGAATGGTTTGAACATCAGAGAATTAAAAGAAATATTGGGAAAATTAAGCAAATCACAAAATACATTTTTGTAAAAAATATCCTGTATGATTAAGATCATGCTTCAGGGCTTCCCTGGTGGCGCAGTGGTTAAGAATCCACCTGCCAATGCAGGGGACACAGGTTCGAGCCCTGATCTAGGAAGATTTCATGTACCTCGGAGCAACTAAGCCCATGCACCACAACTACTGATCTTGCACTCTAGAGCCCGAGAGCCACAACTACTGAAGCCCATGTGCCTGGAGCCCATGCTCCACATCAAGAGAGGCCACCACAATAAGAAGCCTGTGCACTGCAATGGACAGTAGCCCCCATTCTTCGAAACTACAGAAAGCCCGTGCGCAGCAACGAAGACCCAACACAGCCAATAAAAATAAATACATAAATAAAATTAAAATGCTGTGAAGTTTTAAAAAACAAAAGATCATGCTTCAAAGAAAAAGATGCCATTTCATGACATCATACATTTTGGTTGCAAAAATTATACGAAAATTAACCCAAGTTGATTTGTTACTTGTTAATTCTAAGAACTCTCATATAAATATACATGCATAATATAAACTTTTAAAAATGTATATTTTGATAAAGTTAGTTTCATAATTTTAGTTTTCTTTTTCAAAATAGACATCCAATCAAACCTATTTTTTTCACTACTCACTGTGAAATTTAAGACCCTACTTTTGGTTGATTCATTATAAGTGGTATTTTTTCTGATACCAGTTATTTTGGGGTTGTAAAGTTAATGCATAGAAAGGGTCTAGCATATAATGAGTGCTTCATAAATTTTACTCTTTGTGCTGTAAATTTCCAAGGGTTTTGACAAATGCTTTTGTGTCATGTATCTACAATGCCATTATTATTTTTATTTGTTTAACAAAGGTTTATATGGTGCTTACTATGTGATAGATGCTAACTCATTTACTCCTTTTAGCAACCTTATTAGACAGATACCATTAGCACATCATTTCTGGTATAGGTAACAAAATTAAGACATAGAGAGGTCAAGTAATTTCTTTAAAATCACACAGATACTGTGGGTAGATCTGCGTTGACAATATAGGGCATCTATGCTACTAACCACTATGAATCCTGCCTCCCTGGTGGTATAATCTTTATTCTACTTTGCTTTTATGGCTTTCTTCTCTTCCTCTTCTTCATCCTAAAACATTTTTCCTTTTATCATATACTGCATTTGACTCTTATCCACTACATTTCATTGATGGCCCTCTCAATTTTTAAAAAAAATTTAGTATATTTATTCTTCATTCAAAATATAATCATCATTCTAAAAAAAGTTTTAACTTTTTTTATGCACATTAAAATATAATTTATTCTATAAGTTGGACAGAGATCAGAGTACAATATGGGGCAAGGGAAACATATATTATAAATTTTTATTGAAGTATAATTGACATATGACATTATATTACTTTCAGGTGTACGACACAATGATTTGATATTTGTAAAAATTGCAAAATGATCACCACAATAAGTCTAGTTAACATTTGATCAATTGTTATTGAGTTCAGAAATTTGTGATGTGCAGACAGAAACTCCATGCTGAAATCATCACACAAAAAATGACAGTTACTCTGACACCACTAACATGCTGTCCAGATGAAGCACAGCAGCTGACTGACCCTTGTCTACTTTGGAAACAAAGACACTTAAGAATCAAATGTGAGATTTTTAAAGGAAAGGTAGTCTGAAAAGTTAACACAACCTTTTAGTTACTTGTAAATGGTTTCTAATTCCCTATCATTCTCCAAAAAAATACAAAAGCAGACTTTATATCACTTTTAGAAGTTCTAGGAGCTACTAAAGAAATGGATAATATTTAGGAGGAGTGGATTCCAATCACTTCTACGTCTTCTCTTTGGGAGATATTTGTAAAAAGCTTTTAAGAGGTAATGGAGGGCAGAGTTAGGGCTGAACACCCTTTTCTGAAGATGAATGATGCTTAGTTTAAGAATGCTGAATGGGAAAGATGGCAGCAAAGTAAAAGGATGTGGAATGCATCCCTCTCCACAGATGCATCAGGAATACACCAAAAGACGCAATAATTCCCACAGAGAACCAGCTGAACACCAGCAAATGACCTTGGACACCAGAAAGGACTGCAAAGATCCCAACATAACTGGGTAGGACAGAGGGGAAAAAAAAAAAAAGGAGAAAGAGGAGGAGAAGAAAGGAAAGGGATGGGTCCCACACCCTGGAGTGGGGGGATCTGAAACAGAGGGGAGATTGCCGAATTCAGGGAACCATCCCTTATCTGACGGGGAAACCCCTTCTCCAATGGGGAATTTCCCTGGGTCAGAAGGGAGGCATTTGGGACTGTTCAAAGAGGGTGAAGAGGCTGAGCTGTGGCAGATGGGAAAGAGTGAGAAACACATGGAGGGTCTGCACCACGGCTCAGTGTGCCCGGACTGAGACATCAATTCACAGCTGAACAGGGGGTCTTGGAGCTGGAACGTGGGAACCAGAGAACTGGTTCAGGGTGAGAAACATTGTTGGCAGTGGGGAGACGGACTGAGAGAACAGGAGGGAAGAAATCCACAGTGGAGTGTGCCTACCGCGGAAAGCTGGATGGCCATGGTGGCAGCTCGATACTGCTGACTCACAAGCAAGGGGGAGGAGCCACAGGTGTAGCCTCTCTCTCAGAGCCTGCGAGGGACAAAGGAAGGACCCCTGTGGGCCGGGCTAATGCACTCAGGGATAACAAAGGCCCCCGGGTGGGGCTGGCCTAGAGTGCCTGCAGTTGAGAGCCAAAAGTCCGCAGAGTGGCCCAGCTCTGGAGACATTCTATTTACACCTGAGCCACCGGCATCCCTCTGCAAAAGGCACCGCCATGGCCAACTGAGCCACCATGACCCAGGCAGGGCACCCCGGTGGAGTCGTAGCAGCGGGGAGGAGCCACAGTTGGAGTCGCTCTCTTGGCCTGAGCCACCCAAGCCGCCGTGACCCAGGCAGAGCGCCACTGCTCACTCACTCCCAGGGGGAGGAGCCACTTTTGTACCCTCTCTCTCCCCACACACCGGTGCTTATAGACGAACAATAAAGGAAGCTCTGCTGGTTGCAGAGTAATACAAAAAACCCAAGGTGGGTAGAAGGACACTTACAGCTGAGACCCCAAGGAAAACAGAGATATTAGTATTAATTCTATTGATCTGGTCCATTCTGGGGTCAGTCCTAGTTTTTTTGTTTGTTTGTTTTTTGTTTTTATTAATTATGATTTTAGTCCTAAGGGATCTACAGGTTTTATAATATATTTTTTCGTTCTATTTTTTATTCAGTTTTTATTTTTAGCCTTTTTATATATTTCTATTTCTAGCTAAGTTTTTTGTAGTGCTGACTGTATCTCTCCTACCTTCTTCTCACCTCTATCTTTTATACATTTCTATTTCTTTCTTTTTCTTTTTATATTTCCAGTCACACTACACTCTTCTGTTGCCCTGTCTTCTATCCTTTTTTAGTTTCTTTTATTTTAATATACTTATAACCAATATTATCACTCGGCTCTGTTTCCTTGCTTTATTCTCCAGCAGTGTGTCATTCTCCAGATGACACACTACTTTGGTTTTTATTATTAGGTTTTGTCTTTATCTTAGTTGTAAGTATAATTGTCTGATTTCATTCTGAGAATCTTCAGTCTGTCTGGTGGTACTCTTGCTCTTTATTATATTTCATCTTAGCTTTCAAAATTTGGGTTTGTGTGAGTGTTTTTTCTTTCTTTCTTTCTTTTTTTTTTTTTTTTTTTGGTTTTGAATTTCTGTTGGTTTTCTCTTTGATTGTCTGATGGCATACTGGGGTTCTTCTCTCAGGTCTTTCTAGTGCCTTATGTTCTATTGGATCCAGTATTTGAGTGTCTTATACATGTATGTGTTTCCTTGACTTAGTATTTGTTTGACTCAACACTCAGCCATTAGTCTGGGGCTTGGACAGTCTTCTTTAAACCCTTTTATTGCTGGGACAAGCAACCTCTGAAGTCTGGACTGCTCCATCAGAAGTCAAGCAGGAGGCTCTGTAGAGGGAGCACTGAATCCAGGATGCTAGACTAGTAGGGAGTCCTCAGACACAGGGAAGATTAACTGCAGAGAACTCTCACAGAACTGTGTATCAGAGTCTAAGCCTCGGCTTCATCCAACTGTCTGCAACTGCCAGAGCCAGACACCTCACACCAAACTACAAACAAGATAGGAATGCAAACCCACCCATCAGCGCATAGACTATCCGAAGCCACATTAACCTCACAGATGCCCTAAAACACACCACCTGACATGGCCCTGCTCATTAGAGAGCAAAGACACAGAGCCACACACCGAAAGCAGACACCAGACCCCCCCCCCAACCAGGAAGCCTACTCAAGACACTGGACAAACGCCACCACAAGGGGCAGAGGGCAGAAACATGAGGAATTACTACTAGGCAGCATAGGGAAAGGAGACAGCAAATCCTATAAATTAGACAAAATGAGAAAACAAAGAAACACCATGCAGGCAAAGGAGCAGGAAAAAACCCCACAAGACCAAATAAATGAAGAGGAAATAGGAAAATTGCCTGAAAAAGAATACAGAGTAATGATAGTAAAGATGATCCAAAATCTCGATAACAAAATACAGAAAACACAAGAAACAGTTAATAAGGACTCAGAAAAACTAAAGAGCAAACAAACAGTAATGGACAACAAAATAACTGAAATTAAAAATACTCTAGGTGGTATAAACAGCAGAATAACTGAGGCAGAAGAACGAATAAGTGAGTTGGAAGACAGAATGGAGGAAATAACTGCCACAGAGCAGGAAGGAGAAAAAAGAATAAAAAGATTAGAAGACAGTCTCAGAGACCTTGGTGACAACATTAAGTGCACCAACATTCACATCATAGGCATCCCAGAAGAAGAAGAAAAAAAGAAAGAGTCTGAGAAAATATTTGAAGAGGTGATAGTGGAAAACTTCCCCAACATGGGAAAGGAAATAATTCATCAAGTCCAAGAAGCGCAGAGAGTCCCATACAGAATAAACCCAAGGAGAAATACACCAAGACACATATTAACCAAACTAATGAAAATTAAACACAAAGAAAAAATATTAAAAGCAGCAAGAGAAAAACAATAATTAACATATAAGGGAAAACCCATAAAGATAACAGCTGATCTTTCTGCAGAAACTCTGCAGGCCAGAAGGTAAGGACAGGATATACTGAAAGTCCTGAAAGAGAGAAACCTACAGCCAAGAATACTCTACCCAGCAAGAATCTCATTCAGATTTGATGGAGAAATCAAAAGCTTTACAGACAAGCAAAAGTTAAGAGAAGTCAGCACCACCAAACCAGCTTAAAACAATTGCTAAAGGAATTTTTCTAAGTAGGAAACACAAGAGAAGGAAAAAAATCTACAAAAACAAACCCAAAATAATTAAGAAAATGGTAATAGGAACACATGTGTCAACAATCACCTTAAGTGTAAATGAATTAAATGGTCCAATCAAAAGACACAGACTAGCTGAATGAATACAAAAACAAGACCCTTCTATATGCTGCCTACAAGAAACCCACTTTAGACCAAGGGACACATATAGACTGAACGTAAAGGGATGGAAAAAGATATTCCATGCAAATGGAAGTCAAAAGAAAGCTGGAGTAGCAATACTCAGATCAGACAAATTAGACTTTAAAGTAAGGACTATTACAAGAGACAAGGAAGGACACTACATAATGATCAAGGGATCCATCCAAGAACATATAACGACTGTAAATATCTATGCACCCAACACAGGAGCACCTCAATACATAAGGCAAATGCTAACAGTCATCAAATGGGAAATTGACAGCCACACAATAATAGTTGGAGACTTTAACATCCCACTTGAGTCAATGGATAGATCATCTAAACAGAAAATAAATAAGGACACACAAGCTTTAAATGACACATTAGACAATCTCGACTTAATTGATATTTATAGGACATTCCATCCAAAAACTACAGAATACACTTTCTTCTCAAGTGCACATGGAACATTTTCCAGGATAGATAACATCTTGGGTCACAAATCAAGCCCCAGTAAATGCAAGAAAATTGAAATCATATCAAGCATCTTCTCTGACTACACAGCCATGAGACTAGATATCAATTACAGGAAAAAAACTAAAAAATACAACCACATGGAGGTTAAACAATATGCTATTAAACAATCAAGAAATCACTCAAGAAATCAAAGAGAAAATCAAAAAATATCTAGAAACAAATGACAATGAAAACACAACAACCCAAAACCTATGGGATGCAGCAAAAGCAGTTCTAAGAGGGAGGTTTATAGCAATACAATCCTACCTCAAGAAACAAGAAAAAAATCAAATAAACAACCTAACCTTACACCTAAAACAATTAGAGAAAGAAGAACAAAGAAACTCCAAAATGAGCAGAAGGAAAGAAATCATAAAGATCTGATCAGAAATAAATGAAAAAGAAATGAAGGAAACAAAGGCAAAGATCAATGAAACTAAAAGTGGTGCTTTGAGAAGATAACAAAATTGATAAACCATTAGCCAGACTCATCAGTAAAAAAAGGGAAAAGAAGCAAATCAACAGAATTAGAAATGAAAAAGGAGAAGTAATGACTGACACTGCAGAAATACAAAAGATCTTGAGAGACTACTATAAGCAACTATATGCCAATCAATTGGATAACCTGGAAGAAATGGATAAATTCTTAGAAAAATACAGTCTTCCAAGACTGAACCAGAAAGAAATAGAAGATATGAACAGACCAATCACAAGTATGGAAATTGAGACTGTGATTAAAAATCTCCCAACAAACAAAAGCCCAGGGCCAGATGGATTCACAGGTGAATTCTATCAAACATTTAGAGAAGAGCTAACACCTATCCTTCTCAAACTCTTCCAAAATATAGCAGAAGGAGGAACACTCCCAAACTCATTCTACAAGGCCACCATCATCCTGATACCAAAACCAGGCAAAGATGTCACAAAAAAAGAAAACTACAGGCCAATATCATTGATGAATAAAGATGCAAAAATCCTCAACAAAACACTAGCTAACAGAATCTCACAGCATATTAAAAAGATCATGCACCATGATCAAGTGCGGATTATCCCTGGGATGCAAGGATTCTTCAATATACGCAAATCAATCAACGTGATACATCATATCAACAACTTGAAGGATAAAAACCATATGATCATCTCAGCAGATGCAGAAAAAGCTTTTGACAAAGTTCAACATCCATTTATGATAAAAACTCTCCAGAAAATGGGCATGGAAGGAAATTACCTCAACATAATAAAAGCCATATAAGAGAAACCAAAAGCCAACATCCTTCTAAATGGTGAAAAACTGAAAGCATTCCTTCTAAGAACAGGTACAAGACAAGGGTGTCCACTCTCACCATTATTATTCAACATAATTTTGGAAGTTTTAGATACAGCAATCTGAGAAGAAAATGAAATAAAAGGAATCCAAATTGGAAAAGAGGTAAAATTTTCACTCTTTGCAGATGACATGATATTAGACATAGAAAACCCTAACGACTCCACCAGAAAACTGCTAGTACTAATCGATGAATTTAGTAAAGTAGCAGGATACAAAATTAATGCACAGAAATCTCTTGCATTCCTATATACTAACAACGAAAAAGCAGAAAGAAATTAAGGAAACTCTCCCATTTACCACTGCAACCAAAAGAATAAAATACCTAGGAATAAACCAGCCTAAGGAGGCAAAAGATCTGTATGCAGAAAGCTATAAGACACTGATGAAAGAAACCAAAGACAATACGAACAGATGGAGAGACATCCCATGTTCTTGGATTGGAAGAATCAACATTGTGAAAATGACTATCCTACCCAAAGCAATTTACAGATTCAATGCAATCCCAATCAAATTACCAATGGCATTTTTCACAGAACTAGAACAAGAAATCTTATGATCTGTATGGAAACACAAAAGACCCTGAATAGCCAAAGCAATCTTGAGAAGGAAAGATGGAGTTGGTGGAATTAGGTTTCCTGACTTCAAACTATACTGCAAGGTCATAGTGATTAAGACAGTATGGTACTGGCACAAAAATAGAAAGGAAGATCAATGGAACAGAATAGAGAACCCAGAGGTAAACCCAAGCACATATGGGCACCTTATCTTTGACAAAGGAGGCAAGAATGTACAATGGAAAAAAAGCCTCTTCAATAAGTGGTGCTGGGAAAACTGGACAGCAACATGTAAAAGAATGAAATTAGAACACTTCCTAACATCATACACAAAAATAAACTCCAAATGGATTGAAGACCTAAATGTAAGGCCAGACACTATACAACTCCTAGAGGAAAACATAGGCAGAACACTCTGTGACATACATCAAAGCAAGATCCTTTTGGACTCACCTCCTAGAATAATGGAAATAAAATCAAGAAAAAACTAATGGGACCTAATGAAACTTAAAAGCTTTTGCACAGTGAAAGAAATCCTAAACAAGACAAGAAGACAGCCCTCAAAATGGGAGAAAATACTTGCCAACGAAGCAACGGACAAAGGATTAATCTCCAAAATGTATAAGCAGCTCATGCAGCTTAACACCAAAAAAGCAAATAACCCAATCCACAAATGGGCAGAAGACCTAAATAGACATTTCTCCAAAGAAGACATGCAGATGGCCAACAAACACTTGAAAAGATGCTCAACATCACTCATCATTAGAGAAATGCAAGTCAAAGCCACAGTGAGGGATCACCTCACACAGGTCAGAATGGCCATCACCCAAAAACCTAGAAACAATAAATGTTGGAGAGGGTGTGGAGAAAAGGGAACTCTCCTGCACTGTTGGTGGGAATGTTAGCTGGTACCGCCACTATGGAAAACAGTTTGGAGGTTCCTTCAAAAACTACAAATAGAACTACCATATGATCCAGTAATCCCACTACTGGGCATATACCCAGAGAAAACAATAATCCAAAAAGAAACATGTACCATAATGTTCACTGCAGCACTATTTACAATAGCCAGGACATGGAAGCAACCTAAATGCCCATCAACAGATGAATGGATAAAGAAGATGTGACATATATATACAATGGAATATTACTCAACCATAAAAAGGAATGAAATTGAGTTATATGTAATGAGGTGGACAGACCTAGAGTTTGTTATACACAGTGAAGTAAGCCAGAAAGAGAAAAACAAATACTGTATGCTAACTCATATATACGGAATCTAAAAAAAATAAAAATAAAAATAAAAAACGGTACTGATGAACTCAGTGGCAGGGCAAGAATAAGGATGTAGATGTAGAGAATGGACTTGAGGACATGGGGTTGGGGGGGGATGGAGGGCGAAGGGGAAGCTGGGATGAAGTGAGAGAGTAGCATAGACATATATACACTACCAACTGTAAAATAGATAGCTAGTGGGAAGTTGCTGTATAACAAAGGGAGATCAACGCGATGATGGGTGATGCCTTAGAGGGCCAGGACAGGGAGGGTGGGAGGGAGTTGCAGGAGGGAGGGGATATGGGGATATATGTATAAATACAGCTGGTTCACTTTGGTGTACCTCAAAAGCTGGTACAAGAGTGTAAAGCAATTATTTTCCAATAAAGAGCTTGGAGGAAAGAAAAGCTTTTAAGGAGACACAATATCTAGACCAAGATGCATTCACTATTCTCTTCTCAATGGATTTAGAGTAAAAATATACATGGAACAAGTCGGCAAAATTATTCAAGCAAATATCATATGGGTGTTAAGAAAGAAGGTCATTCAATTCACTGATTACTTCCCTCCTACATATCTTTGGTGTAACAATCAAAATCAGTTGCTGTCAGAGGAATCTGAGCTCAGAGAGAGCAGACAATTCAAGTTTGATATTCACTCGGTTTTTAAAAATCTCAAAAGGCAATGTTTCTTGGAATTCTAAGACATTTTACTTTTCACTGTGCTATCAGCAAGGCCAAAATTTAGGCCAATGACAGTGGAAATTATACTACTAATCCCTGGGTATTTTCCTAAAGTTCTCCGATAGATAATAAGGGGAAGGTAATTAATGTCAATTGAGTGCCTACAAGGTACTAGATACTTTTAATATATGTTTCATTTAAACCTCCCAACAATCCCATATGGAAATTATAGACCAAATGAGGAATCTGTTGTTGTTTTTAATGCAAAGGAAGCTATTCAATGTGAGAAAGCTGGAACTGTGAGAGATGTTCATTCTCTTTTTCACATAAGCAAGTGGTGGAGTTAAGACCAGAACTCAGGTCTTGAGTCTCTAAGCTTCATACTTATTTGTTCCACAATATCTGTCATTAGCTTCTGAGATGGAGCTGAGGGGTAGGCTGGAGGAGGTGGGTGCAAGTAGCAGGAAGGCAGCTCCATAGAGGAATGGTAGGGCAGGGATGAGGTGGGTCCAAGGTGATGAAGTGTAATCAGGGGACTGGCCGGCCAGGGAATACCTGGACAGGAGCCTCTGCTTGGATGGGTTGGCTTAAAGTCCTAGGTTTGATTCCAGTTTCTCTCCACCTATGAGACCCAGTTCATGGGCAGTTTCCCACAGCCCATTAAGAGCTACCTCCCTTCCACTGGTGGCATAATGCTAACCAGAAAGCTGAGGTGTTCTTCAGCATGGTGGTGTTTCCTGTCATTAGACTATTTTCCTCAGGGCCTTGCTCTGGAGAGGTCTTGGCTTCTCAGCCAAAAGACCTGGGATCGTCAGGCAGTAATTCTTCAATTTATTGCCCCTGTTCTACATTCCTGACCTGTGAGTGTTTGCAGATACAGAGACCAGCTTTCCAAAGACCAGCATAAGCTGCTTTAATTTTGTCATTGTCCTATAATTTCATGGAAATGGCTGCTATGAAGCCAACAAATGACTAATAAAATCCCTCTGCCCACTCATTTTTAATGTCATTCTGGAACTTCAGAACAGGGACCATCTGGTCACGGTGCTTACTTTAATATCAAAGAGTGGCTGAGTTGAAAATCATATTTCTGAGAGCAGGCTGGAATGAACCTTCTGTTTGTGAACCCAAAGCACAGCAAAACAAGTCTAGCTTTTCATCTGGGGCAGCGATGAGATACACTGAGCACTGCATAGGCAGCTCTGCCTGTGGAGAGGTTAACTTTTGACACACACACACATATGATATACAGATATCAATCAGTACTACTAACTGTCATATTTATTAAGCACTATCCATGCGTCAGGCAATGTGCAAAGCACTCTGGATTATTTCATAATAGGCAAGTATTAGTGTACTCACTTTATAGCCGAAATAGAGACTTACCGAAGTTAAGTAAACCTGCTCCAAGTCACACAGCTAGTAAATAACAGAGCCAGGCTTGGAACCAAGGTCCGTCAGTTTCTACATATGTGCCCTGAGCAACTGATTTACATGACTCATTGAAGTAAGGGTTTTTGGAAGAAAAGCCATCCTAAGCAATGACTAATCTTTCAAGTACGTAAATTGTAGAACCAGAAAGCTATGTGGAGATTTTTTTTTTTTTTTGCCTTTTTAGTTTTGGAATTATTTTAGATTTTACAGAGAAGTTGCAAAGATAGCAACAGAGTGTTCCTGTCTACCTTCATTCAGCTTCTTCTAATGTTAACATGTTACATAACCATGCTACATTTGTCAGAACTAAGAAATTATCTTTGGTAGGACACTAGTAACTAAACTACTTGTAACTAAACTACAGACTTTGTTCAGACTGTGGTACAAGTTTTTCTTGTAACTTCTTTTTCTTTCAGAAAGAGTTTTATTGAGATATAATTGACATACAATAAACTGCATATATTTAAAGTGTACAATTTGATATTTTTTTATTAGTCATCTGTTTTATACATATTAATGTGTGTGTATGGCAATCCCAATCTTTTTTTTTATTAATTTATTTATTCATTTATTGGCTGCATCAGGTCTTCATTGCTGCACACTGGCTTTCTCTAGTTGTGGCGAGCAGGGGCTACTCTTCATTGTGGTGCGTGGGCTCTACATTGTGGTGGCTTCTCATTGCGGAGCACTGGCTCTAGGCATGCGGGCTTCAGTAGTTGTGGCCTACGGGCTCAATAGTTGTGGCACACGGGCTTAGCTGCCCTGCAGCATGTGGTTCTTCCTGGGGCAGGGATCAAGCCCATGTCCCCTACATTGGCAGGCAGATTCTTAACCACTGAGCCACCTAGGAAGTCCCTCCCAATCTTGTAACTTTTGATTTGATCATCTCTTTTAGGATCTATGTTTTTGTTGTTCTTTTAGTAAACTTGATTTTTAAAGATTTATTAAGACTTTGTTTTTTTAGAGCAGTTTTAGGTTGACAGAAAAATTGGAGGAAGGTACAGAGATTTCCCATATATCCTCTGTTGCCACACGTGAATAGCCTCCTCCATTCTCAACATTCCTTACCACAATGGTACATTTGCTACAATTGATGAACCTACTTTGACACGTCATTATCACCCAAAGTCCTTAGTTTACATCAGCGTTCACTCTTAGTGATGTACATTCTATGGGTTTGGACAAATGTGTAATGTCATGTATCCTCCATTACATTATCATACGGAGTAGTTCCATTGCCTTAAAATTCCTCTGTGCTCCACCTATTCATCCCCCCATCCTCTCTGCCAACCCCTGGCAACCATGGATGCTTTTTACTGTCTCCACAGTTTTGCCTTTTCCAGAATGTCATATAATTGGAATCACGTAGTATGTAGCCTCTTAGATTGGCTTCTTTCACTTTCAAGAAAACTAAATATGTATTTAAAGTTCTTCCACGTCTTTTCATGGTTTAATAGCTTATTTCTTTTTAGTGGTGAATAACATTCCATTGTCTGGATGTACCACCGTACACAGTATTTATCTGTTCTCCTTCTGAGGGACATCTTGGTTGCTTCCAAGTTTGGGCAATTATGAGTAAAGCTGCTATAAACATCCATGGGCAGGTTTTTGTGTGGACATAAGTTTTCAACACCTTTGGGTAAACACCAAGGAGCACGACTGATGAATCGTATGGTAAGAACAAGTTTAGTTTTGTAAGAAACAGCCAAACTGTCCTCCAAAGTGGTGGTACCATTTTGCATTCTTACCAGCAATGGATAAGAGTTCCTGTTGTCAGCATTTGGTGTTGTCACTGTTCTGGGTTTTGGGCTTTCTATTAGGTGTGTAGTGGTGGATCTACATTTTTTTTTATGCTATAGGGAGATGAATGTAGTTTTCAATTTTAAGTTATAGGCTTAACCAGTTCTGCCATTGCCTGACATTAAGGGCTCCAAATGTTGCTGCATTTGGGCTGAGTATCCACTTCCTGGTTGCTCACAGTCAGTTAAAACCCAGACATTCTCCTTTCTGCTGCTCTTCTGCTCCTTCAACCTCACCTGGTTTCTGTGTGTGAATCTCAACTGTGTGACTTGACTTAATCATTCTGACTCTGCTCTCGGGTGTTTGTACCAAGATTTTGGCAACTTGACTCAGAATTTGCAACTTCCTGACCTCAATTTCTACGTGCCACATCAACTTTCCTTCTGGACATATCTTGTGATTGGAATTCAATTTCAATTGTCTCTCTAGCTTGATATTTAGGTTTTTGTATTCTTACTGTTGGACTGTCCCCTGATTCTGCTTACTCAGTAATCACAGTTCATAAGGAAAGACCCAAATCCCCTGTGCTGACCATTAATTCACCCCATTTTTACAGAGAAAATGTGAACCTAAAGTGAACAGTTTGAATTACATAGCACACAATTGGAAAAGTTAAAAAAAAAAAAACAGGGAAGGAGAGAAAACTTCCTAAGTATTCTTTAGTTGTTAGGACAAGTGGAGCTTAAAATAAAAATTAAACAGAGATCAAACATCATGGAAAGGTATATTTTGGAAAAGAACTTTAAAGTCTTTTCCCTGCCAAATGGCAGAAATATTTTAATCCAGTTTTGGAAAGGAATGTTGTTATAATTCACAGTATTTAAACGTGGGCTTTGACCAGGCAAAACAAGTATTAAAATCAGACTTAACATGTCTGAAACAAATCTGTCATTTTTTTTCTGAAGTCAGTTCCTCCCAGTTCTTGCCCGTCCTGATTTTATTATTGGTTCTGCCATGTTCCCAGACACCAGGTTAGAAAAGTCAGTACCATCTTTTATTCTGTTCATGCTGATGTACAATCAGTTACCAATTCCTGCTGACTTCGCCTCTGTCCCTCTCATATGTGCCCATGGTTTTCCCACTTTGTTGTTATTCCTTTGCTTAGGTTATTTTACAAACCTCTTGATCTATGTGCTTCTAGTATATGTGTGGGCAGTTTAATTTCTAATGTACAGTCACTGCAGGTCATCAATTTGTTCAAAAACTTCAATGGCATTCCCACCTACTGGATTTAGAATAGACATTTACTCTAACTGTTGAGGCCCTCCATACTTTTGCTCCATTTTTCCAGATGTATCTATTATGACTCCCTTCTTTGTACATCATAAACCAGCCCTACTGGTTTGTGTTTTCCCCTGAACAGATACTGCCACAGGGCATTTGCACATGCTGTTGTTTCTGCTTGGGAAGGCCCTCTCTATTCCCACTTCTAATATCAGCTTATTAGCACACAATACATGAGAGGTTAGCAAACTATAGTCTGAGTACCAAATCTGGCCTACCACACTGTTTTTGCAGACAAAGTCTTATTGGAACACAGTGACACATTCTTTTAAGTATATTTTCTATGACTGTTTTGCACTGAAACAGCAGTGGGAAGTAATTGCAACACAGACCCCATGGCCTGCAAAGCCTAAAATATTTACTTTCTGGTTCCTTACAAAAAATACAGATTCTAATTCCCAATACTAATTCCCTTAACTGAATATCCAATTTAATGTGTGTTAGCAAAAATTTGCTGAGCTCCTAGCGTGTGCTAAGTATACAAACGCAAAAAAGATATGGACCATCCCTCAAGAGCTTACTGTCTAAAGGTGATGAGAAATCTATAAATGAATTCTTCTACAACATGGTAAGTAAAATAGCAGCACAGATAGGAGATACCTGGAAGCAGAGAATAGGGAGTTATTAATCTTTTGGAGGGGTAAAGAGGGGGGGAAAAAGAGTTTAATAGCTGAGTTGGGTTTGAAATTATGTATAGGAGTTTAAGGGGTTAAAGTCATTCCAGATAGAGGAATAGAAGATACAAAGGTATGGAGAAACATAACCGCATGGTCTCTTTGGGGAACCTCAGGTAGGCTCTTATGGAAACAAAATGGAAAGAGATTGGGCTATGAAGTCATATTAACCTGGGTGCGAATCTTGACTCTGATACTCATTAGCTATACAACCTTGAGTAAGTCCTTAGCTTCCATTAATCCCATTTTCTCACCCTAGCAGTATTTACACGAATTAACTGCTGTGACATAGGTGACTGTTTCTGGCACAATGTTTGATATAGTGTATGTGCAAAAAAAAATGTAGTTCTTGGTATGTAGTGAAACAAAAAAGTTCATGTAGGTTAGCACGGGACAGGAAGGGTAAAGAGAAAAACATGCTTCAGCTCCAAATACAAAGACGCCTGCTCTTTTCTCTGTATCACAATCAGTATTCTTCCAGTAGCATTTTTTCTTTCCTGTATTATATACAGCAGGTGTGTTGATCTCATCCTTTCTTCCAAATGGTGACCTCCTTGAGAGCAGGGATCCTTCCTTATCCCTTTTTGTGTCTCCCAAAGTGCCTAGCACTGTGTCACATATAGAACAAGCCTCTGATGAATGCTTGTTGATTTTTTAAGTCTTAGAGTATGAATGTATTTTTACAATAATCAACCTGTTATTTCATAGGAAATTGAGACCAATGGGTTGTAAGAGGTTTGACTTGCTCAAGCTTGCCCACTTGGATGACTGCAAGTCTAACTCGTAGCTTCCAAGAAGGTGGAATTTGTTTTTGTCCTTTCTTCTACTCTTCCCTTAGGTGTTCATTCTGGGGCACTTTTCCCTTTCAGAAACACCCTCCACCCCACCCTCCAGGCATCCACTGCTTTTACAGATTCGGCCTCCATCTCTTGTTACATTCACACTGAGATGCTCAGGATTCGTATCATACCTTTCCTGGAAAGGCATGTGGAAATGAAAGTTAGAATAATCAGGAGTGTATTGGTAGTGGGGTTTTAGGCATCAGGAGGAAATCAGTCTGTCTTCAAATCCTTTTGCAAAAGCAATCCTTAATCTGCCATGTATATGGGCTGTCCTATGGGTCTCAGAACTAACAGAACCTTTAAGTGCAGCAGTATTAGTAGCTATTATTTATTAAGAGCTTACTATGCAGTAGACACTTTGCATGAGTTATGTCTATCCCTCACAACTGGGAAGGAGATTAAAGAATCTTTCAGGCTTCAGTTCCCTACATTCATTCCTCCTTTCCAGAATTTCCCAAGGTAATGCTCCTTAGAATACTTGCCTGAAAGCAAAGCTAGCTATATAATATGCAGGGTCCAGTGCAAAATAAAAACGCAAAACTCCTTGTTGAAAAAGCAGGGAGGGGGAACTATACTCAATATTTTGTAATAACCTATAAGAGAAAAGAATCTGAAAAAGAATATATGTGTATATTCTTTTTATATAAATTGAATATATATATAAACTGAATTTGCTGTACAGATGAAACTAACAACACATTGTAAATCAATTATACTTCAACTTAAAAAAAAAAAAGAAAGAAAAAGGAGGGGGGAAACACTCTCAAAGGCAGTAAAAGGTAAACTTTTTTTTTCTTCCATGGCTTCTCTCCTGACCTATCATGGTGTTTTTTATTTTTTATTTAATGTCATTCTAAGTAGAAAGATGTTAAAATTTTAAATTATCTGCATGAATTTTACTGTTCATTTTTATCTTGTGCAATGTCAGTTTCAAACACAAATGTAAGAACATATGCAGAATCACTGAAATGGCACAATTCACATTTCGTAGCTCATACGTGCATATGTATTTTGTTCTTACCAGAAGAGTGGAAATGCTGCCCTGTGTTTACATTACTTCTTGACATATACACATTGTACCAACACTCTCTACCTTCAGCTTACTGATGAGTAAGGAGGAACTGAAAGGAGAAGGAACTATGGGTTGTCCTATCTCACCCTTTCCTTCTACGTCATCATTTTCAGCGAAAGTGTTTGGCTACTGCAAGGGAATGACGTGCATAAAACATGATGGGATTCTTGAATTGCTGAACTGCTGATGTTTCTTAGAATCCCACTGCCTTTTTTCTCTGTGCAAAGCATGTTCTGGTTCAGGCTGAAAGTGTAGACTCTTGGCCTGTCATCACCCCTGGATTACTCAGTTTTAAATGTTCCTTGTACTCACTTTCAGTCTTGCTGAACTTGCCCGTGTCATGGGTCCACCAGAATGCTGACAGACCCATCAGAATGGGGCATCGCGAATGCTGTATGCAAATGGAGTGGCAAGGAGGGAGACGTGCATTTTGTGCATATCCTCTCTGTTCGTGTGCACGCTCCACTGCCCCATGGAGCCTCGCTTATAAAGTGCAAGTTCTAAAATAAAATTCTTGAGAATTTCAAGATGGCAACAGCAGAGCATTCAAGCAAGCGTGGAGCCCCTCCAGCTGCACAAGGTTGTGTGCCCATGAATCTGACCCTGCCTAGGAGTTATTAATCAGTGTGCTGAAGGAAGAAGGCTCTACAAGCCAAACTGTGGAAACTTTCTTTTATGTTTTAGTACCTTTGACCACTTATCAACTTTCTTTGGCTAAATATTCAAATCCCACTTGAAAATCTTCAGCTCATCCAGTCCTTCATGTGAGGAAGAGAAGCCTCAGGCCATTATCTCAGATGTTCAGAATCAGCTCAACTTGTTTCTGATCTCAATAACTTTACTTGTCTTCCCAGTGGCCAAGCTCCCACCCCACACTCCGGCTTTAGGCCCTGCCTGGTCTTGTTCGTATTCACCTTTCACACCCCATCTGAGTCTATATCTTAGTGTAAGTACTTTTAAGGTTAGTCCCTAACTTAGTATAATACTCAAGAGCAAAACTTCAATGATGGAAAGCCCAATTACTTAAAATTCTCTATTCTTAGCTTTATGTGAGTTTTCCTTTTGTTTTTATTCAACATTCAATAAGCATTGACCAAGTAGTTCCTGCCATGAGCAAGAGCTCTTTGCAGGACTGGGAGCAGGCAAAGGTAAAAAATGCTGTGGTCACTGACTTCCAGACAGTCATGCTCTAGCCTTCTGAGCCTGGAATGTTGCTATTAAATGTATCATTTAAACATAGAAATGTTCCAGGCATCTCCCTCTCTTGGCTCCTTTCTATCCCAGAAGTGTATTTTGTGAGACAAATTTAAGGGCAGGTGCACGGGGTCATTTTCCCAGATCAGCCCTCCATGCTCTTTTTTTAAGGATGATGCTTTTAATACAAATTGCACCCTCTATTCAAGCAAATAAGGCACGCCCCTTAATCTTGAATGCTTGGCCAAAATTTTCAAAACTCTAACTACGGTTTTCTAACTGATTTCCAGACTTAACCTCAAAGAATTATATGAGGTTTCCAGTGTCTGTGGCTTCTTCCATTTCCCTTAACTCTTAATCAACCACTTCACTGTATGGCAACTTCTCTTATCTTGCATTTTTAACTCCTTCTCTTAAGAGCATTCTTGATTTCAATGCCAAGGCTGCAGAGGACTTCCTGTTCTAAATTTGAATTAGCAAAAGATTTGGCTTGAATGGTTGTAGAACTGTGGACATACTTTTATACCACTGCTGACATGATAGTTTAGTTTTAAAGGTGGTGGATTGGAAAACTGAGTTAAAAGAACACTTGTCTCCAGAGTGGTGGTGACATGAGTGGTGGGAGAGGGAAGGAGTTACTATGTATTTAAAAACACTTTTGTCTGTGACTTGGGAAATTAAATTATCATCAAGAATTCTGCTTCATCGTGGCCATAGTTCTATGTTATACTAATTAGTCATTTATCTATTCAACAAAGAGTTTCTTAAGGGTTTACCATGTGTCAGCTACTGTGCTAAACTTTGAGAATACAGAGAAGACAGAGCTCCACCATCTCGGCAGTAATTACAATGTAAGGGTTATGAAATGAAAGAATATGGTTAAGGCTAACAATAATCTGGTTTTGAGGATTACGGAAGCCTTTTTTTTTTAATTTTTTTAATTGAAGTATAGTTGATTTACAATGTCATGTTAGTTTCAGGCATACAGCACAGTGATTCAGTTATACATACATATATAGAGAGAGAGCTATTCTTTTTTAGGGAAGACTTTTTGAAAAAAGATATAGTTAAGCATCCCAATCACTGTTTTTTTTTTTTTAAGCTCTTTATTGGAGTATAATTGCTTTACATTGTTGTGCCTGTTTCTGCTGTACAACAAAGTGAATCAGCTGTATTTATACATGTATCCCCATATCCCCTCCCTCCCGTGACTCCTTCCCACCCTCCCTATTCCACCCCTCTAAGTCATCACCAGTCATTGAGTTGATCTCCCTGTGTTATGCAGCAGCTTCCCGCTAGCTATCTATTTTACATTTGGTGATGTACACATGTCAAGTATATATGTCAATGCTACTCTCTCACTTCGTCCCAGCTTCCCCTTCGCCACCACCGCCCCCTCCCCTGCACCCTGTGTCCTCAAGTCCATTCTCTGCATCTGCATCTTTATTCTTGCCCTGCCACTGGGTTCATCAGTACCATTGTTTTTAGATTCCATATATATGGGTTAGCATACGGTTCAATCATTGGTTTTCAAATTTTAGAGAACCCTCTGATTCCATAGGTCTGAGACTAGCCAATAATTTTCATTTTAAACAACAGGTAAGTCTAATGTAGAGGTCTTCAGAGTACTCTTGAAAAGATATTTAAGTAAACCACTTTATATTTCCACTTTCGTTTCCATTTGTGCTACTTCTGGGGAAAAAATGCAATGTTATTATTATCATTATTATTATTTTCACAAAAAGAGGCACAATAATGCACTGCAGAGAGCACCATCCTTCACTTTCATTTTCCTCCTGTAAAGAGAACTGTGAGGTTTTGTCATGATGTTCGATCATCATAGAAGAGAATGAGAGCTATCATGAGGTTTGCTTCAAGAACCACCATTATTGCAAAGATCTTAACATGTTAAGTCAACAGACATTTTTGTAGAAAAGAATCATGTATTTTTCTTGAGAAGATGGAAATGGGCTGTAAATGTGAATGCACATAAATATAATAGGAAGCACTAGATGGATTAGACGATTTTCACTTTAACAAAATATTTTACTCATTTTCCTTAGCTTAGTAATTAGTTTTTAAAAGATGTAGGTGTTTAGTAATATTTTAAAGACATATTTTTAAAAATATTGAAGTTGACATTTTTGAATTAGGAATTTATTAGAACACAATCTGATTTCTAAATCCAGACCATGAAGGACTCAGCTGATAATTATAGTTTTGAAAGGGCTTCAAATCACCTTAATGGTACTGTATCAACCAACCAACCAGAGGCCACGCTTCAATTTTTAAATAGCGTATTAAATAATTAAACAGCATATCAAATTATGTTTTGGATAACTGTCACAGCCTAATTTTTTAAGCACTCTTGAAAAAACTGTAAATGGTTCATTAGAGATAGTTTTGAAGCCCGAAATGCTAGTGCAAGCCACGTGGAAATCCTAAAAGGAACTTGGCATGAAACAAAGAATGAACTTGCAGCTGAAAATAGCAGATTAAACAAAAACTCAGTCAATGTGGCTATAACTGAAGCATATAGACGCAGTAGATTTTTACGGTAGACACACTGATGATCTAACTTTCTCTCTCTGCATCAATTTTTACATGCTTTCTTACATGCCTTTGTTTAACCAATTTCACAATTGATTCCACCATACCTTGCTATGACTGTGAATGAAAAATGTACCAGGCCAGGAGCTACAGAAAAAAATATGAATCTTCATATCCAATTTCCCATCTTTGTTGACACAAATTCCTTTGTCTTACAACTGAAAGAAAGCTGTTATTCTATGATGATCACCATTATGCTTATTAACTCTGCATTTTCCCCTGAGATATGCTTGAGAAATTTTAAAGTGGTGCTAGTTATTTCCTTCATGGATTCCATTATTCTGAGTTCCAAAGAACATGAAGTATTAGTCAAAACCCAACATTTACATGATGCAGATGTTATCCCATTCTTTGCAGTGGCTGTTCTTTGTTGGTGTATTAAAAATACTGTTTTCCATTTACATGACTTCAGTTCAATTCCACATAACAAAATCATCTTTGGCTGAGAGGACATAATGGCAAAATTTCTATAATCACACAAGACTATACGTTTTACATGGCATGCCTAATTGCATTTTTTAAGGAATAAAATGTTCTGGAGTTCTTTATCTTGAGGTTGAGCCAGATGAGAGCATGGCCCAAGGAATCCAGAAAGAATTGAATCTAAAATGCTTAATCAGCTTCAAGTCTGTTCATCGGCACTGTAGTTCAACTGAAAAATAAATCCTAGTTGCAGGAATTTTAATTGATTATACCAGTTCAGTCAAAACAACTGATTAATTCAGTGACCATCTCAGCTCAGTCATTTATTTGACTGGGCATGGAAGGCAGAGTTTAAAGCAAAAGGATGGCAGTAAACTTAGTTTCCAGTTCCAGTTGTCACTACTAGTTACATGGCCTTGGGAAAAGCATGTCACTTCTCTGGACCTCCATTTCCATCAAATGATAGGAATGACATTTGATTATCCCTAACACCTTTCCTGGCTGGAAAATTCAGTAAGTTGTTTAAAACAGTTATTCTACCAGCATCGTTAAAAGGCAACTCAGAAAAGAGGGGATTGATGAAGGGTGTCAAAGACCTTGGCCTTCTGACATGCACCTACTGCTCCTTATATGAAATGATTGACTCATCCCAGACCACCCAGATTACTCATTCAGGGTTGATGTCTTCACAACATCTTTCAGGAGAGGGGAATGAGACCCACTCTAACCTTTCTGAACCAATTATACAACAACTCAGAGACAGCTGGTTCAAAACATCAGAGATGACAGATTCAGACCTGGGAATGTGCCAGTACAGCAGCCTCTTCTTCCTCCCCCTGAGTCCTGCAAAGATAAACAAAAGATAAACAAGATAAGTAGAAGATACTGGGGGAGGTGGAGGAGTGAGGCTCGAATTACCACCTGCAAATGTGCATATATCTGCAGGTGTCAGGGTCTGTGAATTCAAAATCTCCATAATCAACCAACCAAAAGGAGAACATTTTCACACATAACATGTGAAAACTATATTATACTTACATTTCTTAGCCTGTCTGGAGATTATACACACACACACACACACACACACATACACGTACACACAAATTTAACAAGTTGCAAGCTTCAGAATGTGACTGAGTATGGCTGCTTCAATAAATGTTATATAGAAATTTTAGGGCTAGGCTGGGTTTAAATTTCAGCCTTAATTCCATCCTGAAAGGTTATTGATATTAATATTTTCTGTAGTATATTAGCATGGAGTCTAATTCTAAAACATTTCCTTGTGTGATATGAATATTTCAAAGATCCAGCTCATTCAAAGCATTCATCATTTCCTTTATAACTGATTTTCCTCTTAGACTATATAGTTCTTGGATCCTTTGTAATATCACAAGGTTTTTCACAGTTCAGAGATTACATATTCAACACATAGTAGACTTAAATCCAAATTGGATTTTAAAATTAACTTTTTGAAAGCAGAAGCAAATAAAAACACGATATTATTCACAAAAGTATTTCTCAGAAGGCTATGTGGTAAAGAGGAGAGGCCCTGGGATTTGGTTTTACTGGACCTGGCCTGGGTTTTACTCTCAGTTCTAACATAAACTCTGTAAACTTGGGAAATTAACTAACATGTCAAGGAGCTCAATTCTGTCATCTGTAAAATGGGTTTAATACTACTTTCCCTACCTATTTACAAAGGCAGTATTGCAATCAAAGAAACAGATTGATATGAAATATAATGCTTAGCACATCCAGAGTGGATTAAATCCCATGAAAACAACACTTACCTAAAATGGGGAGTCTACTGAGCTTGGACTCTTCCATCCTAAGAATGATACTAAAATTGTCAGTTGGGGGTTCAGCTATTCCAGGTGTCATTAACAGCAACAGAAGGGGCTTTTTAGTGAAAGGAATACTTGAGGATGACTGAATATACTGCAGAATGAGAATGAGGACACACTGTAAGTTAATGATGTAACAGATGATAAAAAGGGTGGACCTGGTGTCAACATCCAGTTCCTCCTCACTGGGGACTCGGTCATTTCTTTGCCTTATGTGGCCTGGAATCCCTTATCTGTCCATCTCCAGATTTTGTATGTCCGAATGTTTGTCATCTGTGCTTCCTATAATTATCCAGACTCGTTGGAATGGTTAGTTTCCCATATCTGGCCCTTTGCACTTTAGCTAGAGATAATTTCCAGATTCCATGGAATTTGAATCGGTGAGTTTCACATCCCTGCGGTACTTTGGGAAACTCGGAGACACTGGGTATTTCCTACAGGGAATGTTGTTAATGCTACATGTGCTTCCTGTTCTGCTTGGTTCTATTTACTGAACGTCTACAGTATGCTTAAGATTGTTTGGAGACCACTGGATGCAAATATGCGTCACCTGGGAGGAACATTTAATCTACCTCTCCATCCTTTCCTCTTCAGGACTGCATTTTTCTGAGCTGTTTTGTGAAGATAGGAGAAGTTAGTCATGCCCGAATTTTTGGCAAGATGAGAAAAGTATTTACGGTGAGTGACTTGAAAATTACCCCTCTGTTGTTCAGAATTTATGACGTCTAAGGTGCTTCTTGGGTTTCCTCATCCTGCCTATCACTATCATCATTTACAACTCATTTACTGAGTTTCTAATATGTGCTGTTTTATATGTGTAATCTCATATAATCCCCATAAAGACGCTTTAACGTATCTTATTTTACAGATGCAAAAACACACATGTAAGGAGGTGATCTCACCTCTTTCCCAAGGTCACACAGCTAGTTGGACTCAAGGTCATGTTTTAATCCTAGTCCCATCTGCCTATAGCCAAAACACGATTTAATCACACTCCTCTGTCATGCCCTTTGTCCATCCCAACTGTAGCCACTCAGGACTGTAATGTTTAACTTTTTAGTGTCTATTTTCAAGGCAAATTTTTTTTCAAAGTTAAAGGTTTTAGTTGAAGATAGGGTTTCATTACGATTTACTTCCAAAACATACACTTAACAATACAATCATGGAGTTTTCACTTTAATCCTGTAAAAAATGTTATCAGCATGTGTTTTTTTTGTTTGTTTGTTTTTGTTTTTTGCGTTGGTTCTTCGTTGCTTCATGTAGGCTTTCTCTAGTTGTGGTAAGTGGGGGCTATTCTTCGTTGCGATGCGTGGGCTTCTTAGTGCGGTGGCTTCTCTTGTTGCAGAACACAGGCTCTAGGCACACAGGCTTCAGTAGCTGCAGCATGCAGGCTCAGCATTTATGGCATGCAGGCCCTAGAGCACGTGGGCTTCAGTAGTTGTGGAATGTGGGCTCAGTAGTTGTGGTGCACAGGCTTAGTTGCTCTGTGGCATGTGGGGTCTTCCTGGACCAGGGATTGAACCTGTATCCCCTGTATTGGCAGGTGGATTCTTGACCACTGCACCACCAGGGAAGTCAAAAGAATGTGTTCTCAGCATGTGTTCTTAACATCATAAATTCTCAGAGTAAGACATGGTATTAAAGGGCACATAATTGATACCTGAATTTCCTCTATAGCTGCATTTTTGCTATCAAGCTTCATCTCTCTTTGAACAAAACATTTCCACTGTCTGCCAAGGCATCCCATTCTCTCCTTGGACATTTGAGGCTTTGAGACTGAATCTCTGGTCACTGATCAAAAATGTTGGTATTAGACTGGGAGGTGTTGGCCCAGGGAAGTCACCTGTAATCAATACCTGGTCATGGGATGTACTTCAGTCACTAGGATTGGTGTTGAGAAATTTCTTTTGTCTTGCCCTCACTTGTTTAGATTATTGGCCACTAAAATATAGAAATGTAAAGTTGCGTAAGAGTTTACTATTCCACTGACTGCATTCTTTCCTCAATGGAAAATGTCTACCGTGAATGGTAGGATTCTGAACTACTCAACTATGTAATCACAGCATGTTGATGAGTCTCTATTGGCGACCAGTGGTGACAGTAAGCTAAAATTTCTTTATGCATTGCCAGCCATTGTGTTAAGTGTTTAGGGCCTTCTTTTGTTTAATCTCGTGAAAAGGAAATACCACCTACGGATGTGATGAGGACTAAATGAGATAAGACAGAAAAAGCACTTAAAACCAGCCTGTCTGAACCCCCTATAATCTTTGGTAAATGTAGCCATGATTATGATCAGTTACTTCCTTACTCTTTTTTTTTTTTTTTTTTTTGGGGGGGTACACCAGGTTCAATCATCTGTTTTTTTATACACATATCCCCGTATACTTCCTTACTCTTAAAGGGGAGGCCGGAGTAGGCTGGTAATGGATAATCACCCTCAATATTAACTCACATTTTTTACTTGATACCATTTTCAACCTGCTGTGAAATTCTATCCAGACCCTAACTTGACCCTGTATCTACTCTGCTGGCATTTTCAACATGAAGTGTTCTACCTTTCACTGCTGATCAAGTCCGTTTGGGGCAGAGGCTGATCTGAGGCCTGGTTGCAGTGAAAGAGACTCTACTGCCAATAATAAACAGCAAGACTGGGCAGACGTGATCAGAGACTTGACCTTAAAGTGTTGACACAACAGCTGGAGGATCTGAATACTGGGAATGAGCAAGTCACAACTGCTCCCGGAGGCCTCGGGGACTAACAGACAGACAATGACGTGCATTTCAGTAATAGAGTCCAGACAACGTATCGCAGGGAAACCGGGGGACCAGCCCACAACACTCAGCATTCTTAACATGTTTACCAAGAAATTAGAGGAAGGAGAAGTCAGTGATTAGTAAAAAAATATTTCATGAACAAGCTTACTCTTGGGTGCAACTTCCTTTATTGAATTCCAGAATTTCCACCCACCACTGATCTTGATTTGTAATAATGCATCCATAAGTCTCATCTCCAGCGTGGGAAACTAGAAGAGGGTGCTGTTTTCTTTTAACATGATGAGAAGAATATCTGGGGGCAGTAGGTAATCTTTCTAATTAATTACAGTGTGTAAAATCGGGAATGCCATATAAGAACATGAAAAAGCTCATTACTACCTTTCCAGATTCCAATCAATTGTGTATTTGTAAAAAATGCTCTGAGTTAGCAAAATTTTTAAGAGAAAAGGGATTGAAACTTACCTAATAGAAAACCTTTCATAAATGGTTTAGCAATTCCAAGATAATCTAGGCCAGACTGCATGCCCTCAAGATAATAGTGAATTAGTAATTTCTTGCAATGCAGAAATTGTCAGAAAACAGGAGGCAATCAGATGCATAAGTAGAGATTTGTGAAAACTAGGAATGACAGGGAAAGGAAAACTTGATTTCTTACTATGTGTGTCAGGCACTTCATTAAAAAATTAACCTTGTTTGCTTTTTAAAAATCAAAATGTATGTTCAAAGCTTTAAAACCCAAATACAATAACAAAACTTTACCAATTTCTCACCTTCTCAATCCCAAATCCATTCCCACTTTCAACCATTTTAACAGTATGTTCTGCTATTTACTTCCATATTATATACATTTAATAATGCTTTCTGATTATTTTTAAAACTTTTAGACATTGCCTACTGAATAACGACTTCCTGTAGGGAAAATGAGGATTTTCTCTCTTATCTCAACCCCTTTTCCCATAGACCTGATATGATTCTATCTGAATTTCTAGTTAAATTAATAGAGTTAGGACAGGCCACAAAGGCTGACCCAGGCCGAAAAATTGAAGGGAATGATGATTCTTTTTACTTGCTACTTGTTTTCACTTGAAGTCACTGTCAAAGCAGCAAATGAACAATGCAAAATATACACCTAAGCATCAACCTACAACTATATGGACAACTGGTCCTCCGTTTCTCTCTGAGGTACAGACTGAGTTCAAAGTTTCAGCAGTCCACACACTGTCTGGACTCCTCCAGGTCAGACAAAGCAAGACCTGGAGGTCACAGCTGTTGAGCTTGCTTTTGGTGATGGTGGTGGGCACTGGGGCTAGGTCAGCACTCCAGGCCTACACAATTATTATATATTGGTTGGTCTCTAAAATAATTCTATTCAAAAAATATTTTTTAAATTTTGTCTAAAAATTCAAAATAATATGTATTTATGTACAATAAAGTTTAAAAAAAACTCTTTTATGTTATATAGATATTAAAAATAATGAGAACAATTATTCTTGGTACCTATTTCTGTAATTTAATCATTTAAAGTTATATACCTAGATCTAATATCAGGACACAGGAAATTTTTCGAAGACTGTAATTTTTAATGGTCTTATTATTTTAGTTTTTTCCACAAAATCGCCTACAGTCTTCCTTAAAGTTGCATTTTTTAGTGGTTAATAAATTTGACATTTTGACAACCTTAACTGACTTTTCTCTGTTGACCACAAATTTTTTACTGAGAAAATACTCTCTCTAAAGCTGTTGAGGTATTTTGTAATTGCAGAGTAAATTCTGCTCAATGAAGGTTAGTCTTAAGGGAGTTTATTGAATTGTATAAATATTTTATTCTAACTATTTTAAACGTACTGCCTTATACCCTTCATTCAGAGTGCTTCCTTTTTCAAATATTTTTAGGAAACAAGACACATCAAATAGGTTATCCCTATTTTTGCAGTTATTTTAATGTTTTGCCACATTTAGATGCTGCAAAATCATAGGTCTTCTTAATTTTTATTGCATTCCATTCTAAAGAAGGAGTCCATAAAAAGATTTTTCTTACAAGTTGAAATATTTCAAAACACAAGTATAGAATTTCAGAATTAAATTCTGTTCACCATGTGAGCCACCATCAATTTAATTTGTTCAACTCCTTCCTTGCTTTTGTAGAAATAAATTGAAATGACTTTCTGTCTGCAAAGTTTGTTTTTAAGAACTGTAATTACCAAAAGCTTCAAAAGCCAGTTTGAAACTCCTTTACTTTTTAATATTTTAATAAAAGTTTTCTAACTATCTCTGAACAAAATTTAGAATTCTTATTTTCAAAACAGAAGTTTAATGCTGTGGTAGAATATTTATAATGGTATAAAAGTAGTGCACACATATATATATGCTACTAGTATATGTGCAAGTGGAATATTATTCAGCCATAAAAAGAAGAAAATCCTGCTATTTGTGACAACATGGATGGACCATGAGGGTTTTATGCTAGTAAATGTCAGACAAAAAAAAGACAAATACTGTATGATCTCATATGTAGAATCTAAAAAAAGAGCTGAACTCATAGAAACAGAGTAGATGGTGGTTGTCAGTGTCTAGGAGTAGAGGAAATGAGGAGATGCTGGTCAAATGTCACAAACTTACAGTTATAAGATGATAAGTTTTGGGGAGCTAATCTACAGCTTGGTGACTGTAGTTAACAATACTGTGGGGGGGTTTTGTTTGTTTGTTTTTGGCTGTGCCAGGCGGCATGTGGGATCTTAGTTCCCTGACCAGGGATGAACCTGTGCTCCCTGCATTGGAAGCATGGAGTCTTAACCACTGGACCACCAAGGAAGTTCCAACAATACTGTTTCATACACTTGAAAACTGCTGAGAGAGTAGATCTTAAATGTTCCTGCTACAGAAACAAAACAAAACAAAACAAAAAAAAACAAAAGAAACAGTAGTTTTGAGTTGATGGATATGCTAACCACCTTATTGTGGTGATCATTTCTCATGTGCATTAAGTCATCAATTTATACACCTTAAACTTACACAATGTTATACAGTATATCAATTACACCTCAATAAAGCTGCAGATAAAGAGTGAGGAAGAGAAAGATAGGTAATTGCTGTTTATCTTTCAGGTTTAACTATGTGTTAAAGTGAGTATCCTGTTTATTACACATACATCTCCTACACTGCAGACAAAACTTATAGCAGAAGCTGGAAATAACAAAGTGGAGATCTATAAAACCACTGTGCATGATTTCAGTGCCTCAACTAATGATAATAAATTAAGAAATGACAAATTCTAAACAAACTGTAGAACAAATAGGATGCCAGGACAACAAGTGTAAACTGGGGCTGTTTCAAATAAACTAGGATATGTGGTCACCCTATTGACATGTGACCTGTTTATTCTCTCTGGAAGCTTTTAGGATCTTATCTTTGGCCCTGCTGTTCTAAATTGTCGTGATACTATATCTTGGTGGATGTCTTTTTTTTGTTGTTTGTTTGTTTGGTCTTCTATCTGGAAACTCATTCATAACCTTCATTTTCTTATATTATTTCTTTGATAAATTCCTTCCCTCTGTTTTCCTTGTTCTGTCTTTCAGAACACAGAAAGGACACATCTCTTGGATTGATCCTTAAATTTTCTTTTCTTTTATCTCCTATTGTTTTCATATTCTTGTCTTGTTTCTTTACTTTCAGGGAAATTTTCCTAATATTATTCTCCAAATTTTTAATTAGATGTTTTAATTCTAAATATGCTGGCATATTTTAAATTTCCATTATTCATTCCTGTTCTGATTGTTTCATTTTATTAAACATTTTATTTCTCTGGGGATATTAATTGTAACATTTTGAAGTTTTTTTTCTACTTTTCGTACTATTTCAATACCCTATGATTTTCTTTCTCCTTGTTTGGTTTTGTTCCTTGTATTTTTGTCTCATGCTCTGGAGGTATTTGGTATCTCTTTGAATCTGAGGCACTGAATAGCTACCCAGATTTACTCTGTGTGTGATAGGGGCTTTTCACTGATCAACGTTACAGTAGATTAATCTGCCTTTTTCATTCCTGTATTTCTCCCTCTTTCCTTCCTTCGTCCTTTCTTCCCTTCTTTCTTTAGTTCTTTTATTATACTAATACTTAAATATACTCTCCCTATAAGATAGAAACAGCTGCCCATACTTCTTTGACTTTGCAAGTTGGATCCTAAAACTTGTATTTCAGATCCTGTTTAGTTTCCATGAATTGAGGAAACTTTAATGAAGTAAGAATTTCATATGGCTTAAAATATACTTTGCGTGGCATAGACAGCGAATGAAGTGTTCTACTTAATAAAATACTACGATTAACAATTAATCCAATATAAATCAAGAAAGGAGTACCAATCTCCAAACATCTAGACAAAATGACAACACACTGAACAGTATTTTTATACAGAGAATCATTTACTGCTTTTTCATTATCCAAGAGACGTTTTAGGATCATAGAGGACCTGTGTATTTTCATTCTGAATACTATTATATTATAGATATTTCAATATAATAGTAATAGTCAATAAAGCATTTTATTGAATTCTAATGAATAATAGTATTTCCTGTAGTAAAATTATCAGAATCTCATGCATTCTGGTGATTTTTATCAGCTATATCAGGGTCAGCAAATGTATTATATAAAGGGCTAGATAGCAAATTATGTTGGCTTTATGGGCAAAACAGTTTGTTGAAACTACTCAACATTTACACTGCAAAGCAGCTGCCGATAATATATAAACAAATGAGATTAGCTGCATTCTGATAAAACTTTACTTAAAAAACAGGTGGAAGGCCAGATAAACTATAAGGCTAATTTTGGCCACAACAGCCTTATAGTTTGTAAGGCTATAGTTTGCTGATTCTGATCTATATGCATATAATTTCCAATCCAAATTTCTACTGCATTTTAAAATGTTTCTCTTTGATTCTAACATTTCTCTTTAATTATATTTCTAGCACTAGCACCTTAAACCCAAAAGATCAAAAATAAAACTTAGAATCTCGCTAAAAATCAAATGGTTATACTACCACATCTATTTCTCTAATAATTTTTCTTCCACTCTTTGTTCTCCAAAATGCATCCTTTTGTTTTAATGTATCAGAAAATTATTTAATGGATACAAAACTACATTTGAAAAAGATAATTTATCTATGTCTTTCTTTGTTCACTTTAGAAAAATCCTTATATTTCAGAGTGATATAACAAAAACTAAAACTTGTTTTTTGCAGGTATATATGATTTTATAATAAAAGAGATGTCTTTTTGTTGTGATCAACATGTTCAGTACAAATAATATATTCAATCTCTTGTTTTTTTTGTTTGTTTTTGAGGTACACCAAAGTGAATCAGCTGTATTTATACATATATCCCCATATCCCCTCCCTCCCACGATTCCCTCCCGCCCTCCCTGTCCTGGCCCTCTAAAGCAACACCCATCATCGCGTTGATCTCCCTTTGTTATACAGCAACTTCCCACTAGCTACCCATTTTACAGTTGGTAGTGTATATATGTCTATGCTACTCTCTCACTTCGTCCCAGCTTCCCCTTCACCCCCCCCCCAACTCCGTGTCCTCCAGTCCATTCTTCTGCATCCTTATTCTTGCCCTGTCACTGGTTCATCAGTACCATTTTTTTAGATTCTGTATATATGAGTTAGCATACAGGATTTGTTTTTCTCTTTCTGGCTTACTTTGTACTTACTTTATATGTATGACAGTCTCTAGGTCTATCCACCTCATTACATATAGCTCACTCCTTTTTATGGCTGAGTAATATTCCATTGTATATATGTGCCACATCTTCTTTATCTATTCATCTGTTGATGGGCACAAAATGCATTCTTCTTCCTCACACTCCAGCTCTTCCAATCAGTTCTTAGTTCTTTTCTTTCCACTTTCATGATGTATTTCACATCTGTCTTTCTTTTTTTTTTTTTAACTACACTTCCTTTGTCACTGTCTTTCATTAACTTGTCTTCAGGTTTTCATTAACTTGTTCAGATTTTCACTGTGGTCTCATATGTGGCATATCTACTTCTATGCTGTATCCTTTCCAGTTCTACATATCCACAGCTGCCAGTTTAAGCTTCCCATAGCATAGGGCTGAGCATACCACTTCCTAGCTTGGGAGCCATCATCAGCTCCTTCTTAACTAAGAACAAAGCCCCAGATCCAAATCTTTCATGATCTGGACTTATTCAACCTTACCAAATATCATTTCTCACTTCATTGTCTGATAAGCTCAATGTTAGCTAAAGTAGACAACTTGCTTTATCTTTCATGCAAACCCTGTGCTTTCCATTCTTCCCATCCTATACATTTGCTGGTGCTGCATGCTTATTTATTTGTCTAGTACTGCAGCGGCCAACATGGTAGACATTAGCCAAGCAGTTGCTGAGTTAACATTTTACATGTTCAGTAGCCATATGTGGCCAGTACCTACCATGTTACACCGGGAAGATGTAGAATATTTTCATCACTGCAGAAAGTTCCGTCGAATAGCAATGGCCTAAAATATGCTGCTCACATTGCCTCACATTTAATCCTATATGATCTTTATTGCCTAGCTCAAATAACACCTCCTCTATTGACCCACTCCTTTTTGTAACAGCATTTTATCTGTCTTGGTGTTATGGAACTTACCACTTTCCTTCTAGAAATATAGTGACTTAAATATATGTTATGCTGTAGACTGTTATTTCCATTTTTTCATTCTTCTGTTTCATTCACAACTAATCCAATGCCACGTATATAGTAGATGTTCAAAAAGGATTTGTTGAGGGTCTCACTGAAACATTCTCTAAAGCTTTGTAAAAATGGAAATATTTCCATAACAAAGAGTAATAACTCTGCTTCACAAACTTACCAGTAAGAATTAGCATAAAATTTGAGGCATGGAAACTATATTTGTAGAAATGATATCCTGTTTTAGAACACCTAATGATAAATCAACTTGATTTTCATAAATTGTGATTGATTTTCATCGGCTTGGGGAGGCAACATAGCATAATGAAAAGAAGATGGATGTGAGTACCAGATTTGCCCTATATTGGAATCCTGTTTCCATCAATTACTGACTCAGCCAAGTTACTTAATTTCTCAGCCTTGTGGAGTTGGTAATAACTACCTGCATTAGTTGAAACTCTTTGATAGCAAATGAGAGAAAAAGAAATCAAACTGGCTTTTTCAGAAAAAGATACTAATGGACTCATGTAACTGAAAAAGCCCAGTGTCTTCAATATCACTGGATCCATGTTCTCAAATAATGTTATAGCTTCATTTGCAGGAGGCTATTGCTACCAACTAGTGAGATGGCCACTGGAAGCTTAAAGGATCACATGTTCTTTACAACTCAGGATCCAAGAGGAAGAAAAGCTCCAGAAAAATGTCTCAGGAGGTACTCTCGTTGGTCTATCATTTGTTAGGAACATTTTTGAATCACCTGTGGCTAACAGGTGGAGAGCCAGCCCAAGCCTGGGTCAAATGACCAACTGAGGCCTGTAATGCGGGAAACAGTCAGGCCCACTGAACAATATGGATGGTGCAGGATTGCTACAGAATGGAGGCTGGCTCTCCCAAAGAAGGAACATTAGCAGACAAAACTGGTTATGTCCTGTAATTAAGGGGTGCCACATTACACAGCTGCAGAAGGCACTCTCTCCATTGTATTCTATGTGAATTGTGCCTTTTATATTTGGGCAACGTGTAGGATCTCTCTCCTTTACAGGTTTGTAGTGATGATTAAGTGGTATAATATAGATTAAATGGCCAGCAATTAATAGATACTCAAAAAATCTTCTTCTCTTTTTACTCTTTTGCACCTTTATTTCCCCACTTAAATTGAGAAAAGGCATCAATAGTGATTAAGGTCTGGATTAAACCCCTCCAGATTTACTAGCAGTGGCTCTGAAACAACAAAGAAATTACAGTTTCCTCCAATATTTGTACCTCAAAGAGCAATCTTCAGTCAATGCAAAGGGTTATGACTCTACTAAGATTAAATAAGTTATAGATGGCCCTTTATGTTATTATTAGTGGCTCCAGAAATGCTATATTAACTCCAAGTTGCTTAGTAAATATACTATAATTCAAATATTATGATACGTAGAACTCTGGTCTCCATTCACCTTTACTTTTATCAGAGAATGGTCCTATCTGTACTTTAACATGTAATGGTCCTATTTGTACTTTAACATTTAACAGATTAACATTTATCAATTTAACAGTTTAACATTAAAATTGCCTTTTTTCTGCTAATACAGAAACTTTCAAATTAAAACATAAAGACATAAGTAACAGAGAAATTTTTCTAAGTCCAGAAGTGGGAAGTTCAGAGGTTGGTATTATAGTTCCATGGTATTATTAGGCATCCAAGTTTCTTACAGCTCTTTGTTCCCACATCTTTAGAATATGGCCCCATCTTCATGTTCTCAAGAAGGCTGTCAGAGCTCCAGCCATCATATCCATTATTCATAAAGGCTAGAGGGAAAGGGAAAGAGCAAAAGGGTACATGCCAGAGGATTTAGTCCTCTTTGAAGAGTTTTCTTGGATAACTCATGTTGTATCTTCTTTTGGCTAGATTTGTGTTATGTTAGGTAAAATAAAAGCTAGCTAATTTAGTTTTTATTGATTTAAGCTAGGCCTATTGCTGCCCCCAATAAAAATTGGGGCTTCATTAATAAGAAAAAAAGAGAACATGACTATTGGGCTAGTAACTAGCAGGCTCTGTCACATACAAATTGTCATTATCTCTAAGATTTTGTTTGAATAAATGTTTTAAATCTTAATGGAAAAAAATCTAAAATTCACTGATGTAATCAAACCCTAAGAAAAGAATAGCCATGTGTGTTTAATAGAGTGATGCTAAAAAAAAGTCAGGATGACTGTGACATTCACACCTTATGTTCAAAAGCATTAAACTCAACTCTGCTCATGAGGGATGTTTTGAATAATAAGTAATACTGATGGACACTTCTCACCACTTCCTTTAGAGGCCTTTGAAAATTCAGTTTGTAGCTTTATGCATGTGTTCCCATTCGTCATTTCCTTCTCAGGGTGTCTCTGTACCCATTTGGACCAAAAAACTGTTGAAAATGCATTCAAATAGGAAATTGCATGATGTGTGCAATTCCACATCTTGAAACTGCCATTGAAGCCCAAGCTGCCTTCTGGGGATTCCTGGGCCCATGCTCTGGCCCCTCCACAACCACGGGGTAGTGATTATGTTTAGCAAAGGCAATGGCTCATGCATGTGGTTGGGAACCAGAGCGAACATTTGGAAAACACCCACGTATTTAAATAGACTAAAATGGGTTTTCTGCTCAAGACACCAAGCTGGTTTGCCTGTGACATCAGCTTGCTTTGAAGAGGGGAGGGAATCATTTTTACAAGCACTTCTTCAGATTGAAAAAAATTATGTTTTGCTTTGATTTTAGCAGAGTCTCAAGAAAAGGGTTTACTGCACGATCTTCTTCCTTCACTGGCTGTTTGAACTCTACATGTTCTTCAAGAGCCAAAGTCAGTCTCATCTTTAAGCAGTTTACCAGATTGCTCAAGTCCTCGCAATCTCTCCTTCTTCTAAAATGTGGTTCCACTCACTGGGGGTACAGATCATGTTTTCGGCATGCATCACACATTGCTTTGTTATGTTAGTTGTCTTTTCCTGTTTGTGTCTCCCATCTCCCTAACTGAATTTAAGGCCTCTAAGGTCTAGGGGACCATATAATGTATTATCCAAATTGGGACACTTTTAAGAATAAAAAGAGATGTTATTAATAATTACATCAGGACCCCTGGCACAAACCTGTCTAAGCAAATTATGAGGTGTGGCCACTCTTTTAAGGTTGAAGGTCATTATTTACTGTTTCTCTTTCTTATCACTCATAGGACCTAGTGTAATTCTTGTGCAAGCAGACATTAAAGTCTTAAAAATAAGTACCTTAGCGAGGCAGCAAACAATTTCTCTTAAAACAGCTGTGAAATAGATGGAAGATGGGGACAGGACCCTATGGGTGGGAGATTTAATAGTCCAATATAGGAAGTAACCACAAAGTAGAAGCCTTTAAATAATCAGATAAAGACTGTTCACAGTAGAAACCAGCCTAGAATTTATACTTTTACCACCAAAAGGCATCCTCACTGCAAGAATAGAGAAGGGAAAGTGTTTTTAAGGGGTCTTTTTGTAGAGTGTGTTCTTGCTTCAGAAGCATCACACTTCCTAATCATCACATGAATGCCCACATCAGTCTGGGCAGGAGGAAATAAGAACAGAATTTGAAAGAAATATAGACCCTCAGCCAAGACACTATGAATTCTCTGCAGTTTCCTTTACTGATATAAAGTTTCTAATTGTCTGCTGTGGTCCAGCTGAGGATGAGAACGACATCTGAACCACCAGTTCTCTATCCTAGGGTATATTTTATATATATCCCAACATTTTGGGTAACTCTCATCATTGCTGTTGAAAGTGACAAAGCGATATTTTCCTCCTTAATTAATCGCAACTAAATATATATTTCTGAACTCCCAAAGCAATGCTTTACATCATTTTAAAACAACACTGAAAACGTTCAGGGGCTTTACACTTCTCTTATATCCCTCCTCCTGGCCTCCATCAGATTATAATCTCCTTGAGGACAGAGTCTGGAGTTTTTCCTTATTTGGTATCTATTCTAACCAGGCTGACCAGGTAATTTTTGAGAGTGAAGAGTTAAGTGGCTCTAAGCAAACAGGACATTAGGGCAACTGACATAAATCAGGACTGTTCTGTGCAAAACAGAATAAGTGCCCCACCCCCCACACTTAACACCTACAGTGTCCTGCACACTTTAGGGACTGTGTGAATATTGGTTGCTGTGAACTTAAGTTGCTTCCTGCTGGAAGTATTTTGAGCTTAACTTAAAGCCCCAATTCGATTGCTTTGTCTACGACAACTACTTGTCATTAATGACCCATTATAAGATAAATTCCAGGTCAAGTCGAGAACTAAAGGCATTTCTTACTAGTAGCCTTAACAAAAAGAAACCCAAGGCTACCAATAAATGCCATACTGTTTCTCTGATTCCTAAGATTTCAATAGTCCCCTACTGACATCTGAAATAACACAAGGTTCCTTTAAGAGAACCCCAGACATAGAATTCTAACTTACACACATGATATATTGAGAAAACTAAACGACACTGGCATTACGGTATCAACAATCTGATTGAAAACATAGTTGTAGCAAAGATTTATCCCAACACATGCTGGATTTTAGAAATACGATGTGGGGGAAAAAACAGGATTTTGAGGCAAGCCACCTATGTTTATCCTACTTCTGTCCCTTCTCGTCAAATAATATCTCACCTGAAACTCAGGGACAATAATAATAGTACCTCTGTCTGTGAAGCCTTTGGGATAATTAAATGAGATAATGTATGTGGAAGTGTTATAAACTCCAAAACTCTGTAAGGATACACATTCTCTTTTTCATTGCCTACTTGAATCAACTCTTTGAATTCTGTCTCTCTCAAGTAGCCTAAGGCTGGGCCACCAGAACACAAACGTACAGTTACAAGGTTTTAAAAAAATAAATCAGCAAAACAACTGGTTGTTACATGATCCCTGACAACAGTTAGACGGACTTTTCCCCCAAATTAAATGAAGTGTTTTGACAGCCTATAAATGTAACCTAAAGTATAGCAGGGGAAGAGAGCTATTTTCCTTAGGGAGAGTGTAATTTTAACAGAAGTTCAACTTACACATTTTAAGATCTGTATTTTGAATGTCTCTCTTAAGTGCAAAATAAATATAAGTAGTTATGAGATATCTTGCCGTTGGATACAGTATGCATTAAGCCACAGCATAATATCATTCACAAGCTATTCATACTCTGTGGTATATTCCAGGACTTCCTGTGCTGTAGTCTCTTAAAGCAAATACTGTATATAGTTTCAGAAACTAACAGTTGTTCCTTCAATGGTTAGGAGTGGGTGCCACACATCTGGGGCCTTCAAATAGTCTAGCCAGACATATAAATTCCTTATGAACAGGATCTACATCTTTTCATGTATGGGTCCCTGACATGTAAACAAAACCTGGCACAATGAAGTAAATGTGTGTAGAATAAATAACAGAAGAGGCAGAATGCTGATGAAATATTCCAGAGATGTAATGCCCAGAAAATGATCATCCTGAAGTATTTTAGGGCCCCAGCCTACCTGGAACCTCCGTTTTCCCTCCATTTATCCTCCAGAAGTGGCCACTGTGGTTTAGCTGTGACTACTGAGTGGTTGTGGTGCAGTTGAAAGTGGATATGTCCTTCCTGGTATCTCCTAACTTGGTGATCACTGTCCCAGGGGTTCTGCAAGGTCACTAGAGAAAGGGTGTGTGTGGGGCCCAGAGTGAGCATGTGGCCCAGAGTCTGTGTCAACAGGGAGCTGTTTCTTAACAATTCATGTTATCAAGTACGTTCATACATTGAAAACCAAAAAGAAAAAAGTTGGGCTTCCTCTTAAGTGGTTTTCCTGAGTTCTTCTGCAACCTAAAAGAGCTAACTTAAGGAAAAGTGAAGAACACAGTATACATGATTTCTTCTGTTTGTGAAGCCTAACACCGGAAACAATGCTATATCTGTTTCTAGAATATGGTTAGATGTTCACAGCCCAGCGACAAGATCTGTAGCTTGATAATTATTTATATGAGGCCTATCATGCCATTAGTCTGGGAGCTAAATAAAAGCAGAGATGGGCTTACCTGTTTTCTGTCTAGCACTTTCCATTCCTCTAAAGCACATCCAGACACGAGTGCTCCATAAATGTTGAACAGTTAACTAGTTTTAAAGGGCTAAGAAAAAAACATTTTTAAAAGCTTGTTTCTTAACCAGTTAAATAGTAGTTTTAAAAAAGAGAGAGAGAATGAGTTTCAGTTAATTGTACTTCTTTACTGAGTGAAAATCACATGACAAGTACTACACCCCTGGAGGGGGTGTAAAAAGTAAAAACAAGGTACAGCTTCAGTAGCCAAGAAGCCATAGCTATAGGGCCAGCTGGAAACTCAAACAAAAGAAGATGTAAGCGATAACACTTCTACAAATATATTGTATTCATTTGTGTTGGACATTATAAACCATGTTTTGCCATAAATGTGAAGAACCTATTTGATACCATAGGTCCAAAATGAACCTGTTTGATATCATATATATGTAACAACAACTGATTTCCAATATTTGACTTCTCAAATTATATACACATTAATAGTCTCAGAGAAACTGTCCAATTTCAATTGTTTCAATTTAATAGGTTGGTAGATAGCTGAATTGTTTTTCAGTTTACGATGGTGGTTTGTGGACATGGCCTATAAGAGCCCAACTATATATTCTCTAACAGTCCAAAATGATTATACAGGTGTGTATGTACATGCATGAATGCATAAGTATATAGTTATAATTTATATACATATGTGTACACATGTATCTAAAATTCACACCATGTTTGTTCTCTCATTGTTAAACTGAGCACAGATCTATTGGTGAAGCTTTTCACTGAGACTACAATAGCCAGCTGTCTTTAGAAGAGCATTACTGAGTCTTTGCCATGCAGACAAAAAAAAGGAATATTTGAAAGTGTAATGATCCTGAAAGCACTCAGATATTCATTGCACATCATGATGATTACATCTGAGAATCTGTTCCTGCTTTATTCTATTTTTTCTTAAGAAATAGTCTTATCTTTAGGAATGCTTGGAAGCAAAATGACTAGTTTCTAACAGACGGTATTAAAAACTGTTGTGAGTACAAGGCAGAAACACAACAGTAAAATTGCAAACTGAGAAGAGGAATCAAATCAGGGCAGAAAAGTGTAAGATTTGAGAATAAATTATGCATAGGACAAACTGGTAATCATATTGAGAAGGAGAGGAGAGGTGGAGTTAAATAGCTAAATAGTGAGAAGTGGTAGAGGCTGTCCAGCTCAGTGTTGAACAGCATGTACTCCACCTTCAGAGCTGAGTTTGAATCCTGAATCTCCCTCCCACTTATAAATTGTGTGACTTTGAACTGGAACTTAAAGTCTCTCAGTCTTGCTCCTCTCTCCACTTTGCAAATAGTACATACTTAGTGAAAACAATGGTAACATTCACTGAGCACTTACTATGTGTCAGGCACTATAGTAAGAATATTTCATGAATAAGTTGATTAACTCTCACGTTAATCCAATGAGGCAAGTGCTATTATCATTTTCACGTTTAACATACGAGAAAACTGCGGCTCGACTAGATTAGGTGACTTGCCCAAAAGGATAAAGCTGAGATCTGAACCTGGCAAAATGATTCTAAAGCCTGTGGTTTAAGAACTACGCTACCATATTGCCATATAAAGTGCTTTATCATAGGCTGGCACAGAGTAAGGCTTCAATACATAATAAAGAGTCAACCAAAAGAGATCCATCCAAAAGTGACCAAGGAAGAAAACCAAATAACACACCAGGAGGAAACTGATTTGGCACTGTATTCCAAATACATCGTGTGACATTATGTATGGATATGTGAGATGATGCTGAAATAGCTGATAGAGCAATTCAGCATCCAATGATCAGCTTCTTCCCATCCCAAATGAGCCTAAATTGTTCATCACAATCTCAGGCTCAATTAGCTGATACATCCTGTCCAAAGCATATGCATCCGCACCTCCTTCCATTTCATATATTTCCTTTCCTTCCATATCTATTTCAAAGGTAGTGATTTGGGTCTAATAAAGTTAGTACGGGCTTGGGTGTTAGCCTTTATCTTCGTAGCTGATTCATAGTTGCTCTGATCTCATCAGGGGGCTGTGAATGTGAACACCTAGAGTTGACCTTGAATCCAGTACAAAGGGTAGATTCTGTTAGATGCATCTGACAACCTGAAAATCCCCGTCTCTGTCTCTTGGAAGTATTCATATTATACGAACCAAGAAGTGAACCACGCCTGCCTCCTCGTTCTCCTTGTCCCCTCCCTTGACACAAGACGGGGGTGCGTGCTCCACACAACAGCCCTTGTTGGTCGCCAGGGCCCACGGGAAACCTGTTACCCTAAATAACTGTCAGATTCTCATGTACTCAGTCACAGGGAAGAATTTCAACTTCCCTCTTCTCTACCCTTGGAAATGAGGTTGAGGTCATGGGACTGAAAGGGTCCTGTCTTGTCTCCCAACAAGAGGGGTCTGTGCAGCTGCTGTGCCCACAAGCAGACGGAAGGCATGCAGCAGCTGAGGCTCTTTGGAAGGCTCTTTCCACCCACTTCCTGTGTCTGGCTTTGATTTCTTAGAAGGCAGATGCACTTATTCTAGAGCCTCCCCCTGATTCTGCTGGAAACGACGACAGCAACTACATTCAAGTCTAAAGCAACCCTTTCCTTTTCTGAAGCTCCTTCACTTTGTCTCAGATCCTGTTTTCTGTTATCCGCTTCCAATCCTCTCTCTCCTTCCACTCAGCAGCATGTGGCTGAGTTCTACTGAGTGTTAAATAATCACTGATCTTAATTATAAACAGCCTCAGCTGAGAGAAATGATTTCACTGGGAAAGCCAAGCCCAGGAAGCAAGATGGGTGTAGGTAGTAAGATGGAACCCAAGCCAATTTCCCAATAAAGAACAGAAAAAAACATATAACCAAGATTCAGTTCATCCTCCAAGTTGTAGCTCTACGTGAACTGACCCCTGTCTACTGTTCCAGTTCATTCTTCCTTTACTTTTCCCTTTAAACTTTATACTTTAGCAACTGTGTTGATTTTACCTCCAATATCCAGAGCTGTTACGTGCTTCTGAGCCTTTGTGGAATCTCCTCTCTGCATAAAATGCCTTTTCATTGTCTTCCTGGAAATATCTTATTTGACTTTTAAAACCTGGCACCAACATCGCTTCATCTACTCCCAGTGATTCTGATTTAATTGCCTTGGGTTGTGGCCTGAGCCTTGGGAGTTTTAAGTGCTCCCCAGGTGATACTCATATGCACCAGAGTTTGAGAATCACTGCTCTAGGCCAGTGGTTTTCAAACTTGAGCAAGGATCAAGATCTGCTGGAGGGTTTGTTAAAGCATAGATTGCAGGGTTCACCCTCTGAATTTAGAATTCAGTAGTCCTGGGACCTGAGAATTTGCATTTCTAGTAAGTTTCCAGATGATGCTGATTCTGCTGGGTCTGGGACCATGTTTTGAAAATCGGTGCTCTATTTAAACTCTCTAACTTGCATAGGCTCCTATGTTGCACTTATATTACATAAATTGCACTTAATTGCAGCTGTTACACTGCTTTGTTATCAATGTACCCACACATCTATTACTGTCATTAGAAGGTAAAAACAATAGCTTTTTTTAATCTCTGCCCAGGACTGTACCTGGTATATGGTAGATGCTCAATAAATGGTTACTGAATAAGTTTTCAACCTTTAGTTATCACAGAGATAGAAAGTCATGTACCAAATTTATGCCAATGATTTCTAGGTATTGAATCTAACAAATATCCCATGTATCTGAATTTAGATCTAGAAGGCAGTTTTCTTAGCGTCTATGAATTACATCTGGGATTTTGGTGATAGGATTGGGTTGGCAAAGTATTCCTCAAACACTGGGATAAAAAGCCTTATGCAAAAGCAGATTATATTACATTACATCAACAGCACCTCTTTTAAAACTGACATTTAATGAGTATCTCTATCAATAAAGGCCTTTTAAAAGTGCTCCATAAAATGTTTCGAAAAATGAGAACATTTAAAATACAGGCAAACAATGAGCCCCATTCACACAGCTTCTCCACATTTTTTCCCTAGTATCATGGATCTCAAACAGGATCACTCACTCTCCTCCAATGAAGTTGGCACAAGTTAGCCATATTGATTGTCTGATTACAAATAGAGACTGTGGCAGTGAGGACTTATGAGAGGAACCCATTTGTCCCTGTGCCTTATACATAGATCTCAGACTTAATACACACTCAACTACAAAGTAATGGAACCAGATAGTTAAATGTTACTCCCAAGGAGATTAGACTCTGATGCAGAACAATGATTTCATTGTTTCATAGAATCTTGTAACGTAAGTCCAAAGAGATGTTTACAAAAGGCTTTCCTAATCCTTGCTAATTTATTAAATACCTACTTTCAGGAAGAATAAATTTGCTCTCTATTCACTGCCCTGTAGAATATTAAAATTACTAAGTGTGTTGGCATAGCGCTTTCTGAATTTAAAGCCCAGAGCTGGCAATACAGCACTTTTCATTTGTATGTTTGTGTACATCCGTGTGTGTGTGTGTGTGTGTGTGTCTGTCCTGCTTGTTGCCCATTTCAGTTGCCTTCTACCTTGATGACCACCTGATTGTTCTGGAAAGGCAGTGCTGTCCTTGGTGGTGCAGAAGGTAATGCCATTTGACATCTGAATAGTACCTAGGTAACATTTGTAAAATGTAGAAATGAGCCAGTGAGGGGCCCAAGATGAGAAATTTGTCCTCCTGAGTTTCTGATTAAATCTCTCTTAATTGGAGCTCTGTGTCCCTGGTCACCTCTAATCATTATCTATGGACTGGGTCCTTATTCTAAGAATGTCAAAATACCTGTATATTGGCTTTCTGAATTAAGTGTATTACAACTGAATTCCGCTTCAACATTAGCAAGTGGCTGAACATGATCAAATCAGAAATGAAAGATTCTGCAGGTTGTGGCCTGCCTTTAAAAAAAAAAAAAAAAGCTTTAAAAAGGAACAAATTTGCCTAAAATTTACAAGCAATGCATTCGGAATTCAGAGAGACTAGGATGTAAAGTCTGTCAGGTGGGTAGGTAGAAACAGATTCAGTGACTGCTTTCTGTTGTTATCGGTTCTGTCTTTGGTTAGTTGGTTGGTTTTCAAATTAACATCATTGCCTTCTTTTTTCCTGTTTCCGTCTCATCAATCTTGGATAAGAGGACTATGTACCACCAGATCCTAACCTTGCTCTCATTTAAGGAGTACAGATGGAGCACAAGTTGTAACTCAAGCATACAGACTGCTTGATACTATCCCCTTGATTCTTAGCAAGTATATAGCTTCTCAATGACAATTTTTTAAAAAAATATGTGAAGCTATTGTTTTTATATACTTGAAAGTCTATAAACTATCAAGGATGGCTGAATTAAATTAATATTGTACATCTAAAAAGTCAGTTGATGGGCTGCCAAAGTTTGGGTGAGTAATTAAGAGCATATGTAATTCAAAAATTATTACGTATTTACTTCATGAAATTCATATTTTGCTTTCTTTTCAGCAAAATTACTAATTATATTATTCTTGTCAAGATTTTCATAGAGTTTGAGACTATTGGTAATAATGACCTAAGATATTAAAAATGAAAATGTAATTATGTCCAAAGCACATCAAATTTGAATATACTTTAATCAAAAATACAAAATAAAGCAAACCTAAAATGTAAAATAGTATTTTTCATGTGCTTTCAGCAGTTATTTTTACTCTCATTCAAATTATTTATTAAAATTAAGACAATACAAATTATAACTATCAAAATATAAATAAAAATTATTAAATAAAGCTTCTATTTTAATTATTTTCTAAAAAAGTAACAACATTATTAAATGCTTTTATAAAACAAACACAATTCTACATTTAGCTGCCAATGTAAAGAACCAATATCTTGCTTCACACATGCTTCATACGGTAAGAATTTAAGTTAAATAATTTGTTTTTATTTTTTTAATCTAAACCCTCCTGCCAGCCAAATATGCTCCCTGTCTTTCTAAACAGTTTCTAACTTCCACACAAGCAGCAGCACAACCCACAAAACTTCACGGCATATGGATGCAACTGTCTTTTCTTCTGAGGACATAAGACAACCGATCTGGAGAAGTAATTCCCTAGGGCTCCAATGGTGTCGAGCCATGGGAATGGTGTCTTAGGGTTTCAGTCATGCTGTGCTGGCCCTGAGTGCAGGATTCCAAGCCACAGAGGCTCCCATGTTCTCTCCCATCAGTGTAGTTTTTGACATTCAGGGCACTCTAAAGCCCAGAATTCATGGGGACTTTTACTCTTCTATCCCCCTGCTTGGTTGAGGCCTTCAGAGATTCCCACCGAGATTATTACAATAGACTGCTTGCAGATCAGCTTCTTCTAGATTCAAAATTTTCCTTTGGCTTTGTGACCACACGAACATAGATTAGCTAAGAATCCTGCCTGGTTACTCTTTCCTTACCCCAAACCTGAATTCTGAGGTCACCTGTGCATAGAACAGGTAAAGCAAATTAAAAAATATGCTCCCATGTACATGAGGCCAATGAATCACTCATTTCTTCACTGAAAATTCATCACACAAACCAGAAACTGCCTAATTTGACAGAAAACTGTAGTGGCCTGATTCCAACTACTGACAGGTAAGCAGTATTCAAGACAGAAATATTGTTTCATGATTAGCGCTTATTATCAGTACAGAGCTGGGCTCAGCAGCAAAGCATAAAATAATAGCCACTATGAACGGAGCATTCATTATGTGCCAGGTACTTTGCTAAGAGTTTTGTGTGTATTTTCTTATGTGACTCTCCCCATTGTCTTGGAGCTGGGCAATACTATGAAGCTCTCTTTAAAGATGGAAGGACTGAGGTTTCAGAGGAGTTAACGGGCTCGCCTAAGGTCTCACAGTAGGGAAGCAGTGGCAGTGGGATTTAAACGCAAGCTGTGCATCTCCAAAGCCTGTAAACTGGAACACGACTCCACTCTGCTTGCCTGTGTCTTACTGGCATTGGGCAGAGGGTTGGGAGGGTCTGGGACTAGCTAAGGCCAAAGGAGGGAAAACTGAATCAACAGCCAAACTGTGCCCCAAGGAAAGCAGCCACCAATCCAGAATAACAAGTCCAAAGGACACAATGACCTTGTGTTTATTTGGGCTGGTGTCAATTCCAAGGAGTCATGGAAGCGGACTCGAATGGAAGTCAAGTCATCATGGAGGGAGCTGGCGGGTGGACTTTGCAGCAGAGTGTAGAATCTGGGGTGATACTCTCGATGGACTCATTGGGTTGGAAGGATAGAACTCCAGTCTAAGGGAAGACAGAAACACAGAAATAATATTATTGGGCACATGCTATGTGCTAGGGCCTGCACACCCCTCTGATCATTTAATTATTGTAACGAATAATAATGCAAGTATTATGCCTCCCTTTTTCCAAGTGAGAAAAGAGGTTATAATATGTCCAAGACTAAACACCTAATAAGAGATGGAAGGAAGAGGAAGACTCTAGATTAGCTTGACTCTAGATTTGGGGTTCTTCCTATTAAATATATCATATTGCCCCTCACTTCCCTGGACCCAACTGAAGGACTAAGTAGGAAAACAGAAGCACAAAGTCCCATCCTCATACTTAGCCCCTTACTCGTGTTGACTGATGCCTGTAAAATGCCCTGCAGGTTATGGGAAAAGGCATGAGTGGATGGCAGGACTGGCAACCAGGGCTAATTAATTCTGGAGTCCACCCATGGGTGGGGCTCACAGCTCTGTACTTTCAACCTACTCAAGACTGACTCACAAATTGGGCTGGGTTTGAATCTCAGGACAAGGACTTCAATGACGCAGCAGATTAAGGACACATGTACTGAATTCTGTCTTGTTGACAGGGACCGTCCTGGGACACAGCCTACTTGTGCTTCCAAGAGTGAGATCATTGTGATTTTTTTCTTCCAACCTGCAAAGCCCTTGAAGTTACACCCTAGGGTACCTGTCCATGATCAGACCTTACAAAATAGTTGGGACTCAAGGTCCTTGGAAAAGAAAAGGATATCACACAGCCAAAACTGCGAGGGTGTAGTAGAAATCCATCTACTCTAAATAATTTCTTTCAAGTAAAAAAAAAAAAAGTTGGGGATTATGATAGATTTTTAATTAGGGAATTACCAGGAGCAGTGATGAAAAGGGTGCTTAAGGAGTATTAAAAGCACATGGTGGGACTTCCCTAGTGGTCCAGTGGTTAAGAATCCACCTTCCAATGTAGGGGACATGGGTTAAATCCTCATTGGGGAACTGAGATCCCACATACTGCAGGGCAACTAAGCCCGTGCACTGCAATGAAGACCCAGTGCAGCCAAAATAAAAAATATAATAATAATAAAAAAATTTTTTTAACATGGCTTTGGTTACATAAATAGAGAAAGTACAAGAACTGGCACCTATAAGCAAAAATAGATGAAATGTTTCATCCAGTTCCTGAATGGCCCACAGCTGTCTGAGATATTCTCTTTTTAAACCGGGCTTCCTTTTTGTCTATAGAGGTAATCGGATCCTCTGTGCTCTTTTTAATTTCAGCATCAATTGTTGCTGTCAGAGCTAAAGCCATGCATACTCCCTGACTTAGGTTTGCACAGTCATGGGCTCCAAAAAGGGAATAAAATGTGTGTGTGAGGAGGGGGAATCATTCATTTCTATTGGAGATTGACTAATTTGGTGGTTAATAAAAAGACTATGAGGCTTTGTACATTTTAGATTAGAGAACACGGAATTTAAATCTCACTCACATGCCATTTCATTTCAACCAACATACATAGAGCATCTACTATGTGCGAGGCACTTCGGAAGGTCTGAAGATAGGTAAGGCACAGTCCTTGGGCTCAGGAAGCTCAAATATAATGTTAGAGATAGAGGTAAACAGCTAGCAATCAAATCAAGCAGAATAAAATAAGAGTCAGGTCACAGGTACAAAGGATGCACTGTGAGAGCAGAGAGAGGAGCCACTGCTGAGAGGCGGGAGTGTTGTCAATCTTGGAAGGAGGGAAGAAGGTCAGGCCAGGATGAAAGAGGAAGGAGCCAGAAGAGCTGTTCAAAACATTTCAGCCAGAGAAGGGAGAGGAGAACCAGGAGAGGGTGGTGTCGTTACAGCCAGTAAGTGTGTTCAAATACCCCTGTCCCCCAGCATGGCGTCCCTTGACCCTACTTCCTTCAACCATTTGTCAAATTCTCCCCTTCCCTGCATGGCCAGAGCTCTCACTGGTTTCTTCTGTTCTTGGCAGACAGAGTCCTTTTACCCCCTTTTGGTTTACTGAAGGCTATATTTCTTCTCCCTGCCTTCTCCTCTTCTCTCAGCTAAACTTATTTCACTGAGACATCCTGATACTCAAGATGTATTCACAAGATGTGGGTAAAGTTTTCCAAATATGCCTGGGATACCAAAAAATAGCCATGCTATTAGTTGAACTGCTGGTATGTGCAGGGCACTGCGTAAATGCTTCATAAGGTACACACATGTGGGACCCAGACTTCAAGGTGGGCTTCAACTAGCCCCACCTTCCACAAGGGCATCCACACCCTTATGTACTCCCCTCCCAAACTTACTGGGGTTGATCTGTGTGGCCAGTGGGACACTGCAGAAGTGACGGCATGACACTGCTGAGATTAGCTTTAAAAGATGGTGGCTTCTGTCATGAGTGTTCTTTCTCTCTCTAGGTCCATTCATCTGGTCACACTCACTCATGTTGTGAGTGGCCCCACAGAAGGGACCAAGTGGTGAGGAGATGAAGCCTTCTGCCAACAGCTGAGTAAGTGAGCTTGGAAGCAAATCCTTAGGCTCCTAGCAAGTCCCCTGAGATTGTGGTCCTGCCTGGTAGCTTCATTGCAATTTCATGAGTTAGAACCACCCAGCTGACCCCCCAAAACTGTGTGAGATGATAAAGGTTGGTTTAAGCTCTGAGTTTTTGGAGTAATTTGCTATGCAGCAATAGACAACTGATACAGTATGTGTGTGTGTGTGTGTGTGTGTGTGTGTGTGTGTGTATACACATATATATGTATAATTTACCATTTTCAAGGTATAAGTCACATAAGATTAAATGCATATATATGAAGTACTCAGTTCAATGAGCTTTGACTACTGCATACAATCACAACCACTATTCAAACAAGATGCACAACATTTTCATCACAGTGGAAAGTTCCCTTGTGCCTTTCTCCAGCGAATAAAACCACCATTTTGTTTTCTATCACCATAGATCAATTTAGCGTATTTTTGAACTTCACATAGGCGGGGTCACATGACATGTACTGTTTCCTGTCCGGTTTACTACAGTGTTTTTGAGATTCACCCATATTGGTGCATGGATCAGATGTTCACTCCTATCGTGGGAGGGAGGGGATATGGGGATATGTGTATAAATACAGCTGATTCACTTTGGTATACCTCATAAGCTGGTACAAGAGTGTAAAGCAATTATATTTCAATAAAGAGCTTAAAAAAATAAAAATAAAAAATAAAATAAAAAATCCAGGAAAAAAAAAGTTCACTCCTTTTTATTTTATTGCTAAGTAGGATCCCAATTTATAAATATATCACCATTAGCTTATCCACATGTCTGTTGAAGGACATTTGGGTTCTTCCTCATTTTTAAGCTGTTATGAATAAGGCTGCTATCCTTACACAAATCTTTTTTGTGGACTTAAGTTCTCCATTCACTTAGGTAAATACGTAGGAATGGAAATGCTTGTTAATAATATAGATGTAAGTTCACTTTATGAGAAACTGACAAAGAGTTCTTCAAAGATTTTGTTTCATTTTATTCCCCCGACCAGCAATCTATAAAAGTTCCAGTTACTTTACATCCTTTCCAATACTTAGTATTGTCAGTCTTTTTGATTTTGCCATGTACTGGGAATAAAATGTTCTCTCTGTGTGGGTTTAACTGGTAACTGTCATGGTGAAACCTGGGTCTATCACAGTGGGCTGCTATGCATGTCTCCTGGTGAGTAATGATGTTTAGCATTGTTACTTGCCATTCATGTATCTTCTTCTCTGAAGTGTCTGTCCACATTCTTAATCATTGCCACCTGGAACCTCCACTGACTTAGACAGTTTCCTAAAATCACAGCACCGCAAAGCAGATCTGTATCAACTGCTCCCTGAGCCTTAGTCGGTCTTAGAACCAAACCCTCCACCCAGGCTTACCTTCCCTCCCTCACCATCCCCCATCTCTACCCTCTTTTTTATTTCAAGCTCAACAAATCTTGCCCTGAAAACTGCTGCCCCAGTAACAACCTACTAAATACCTACCCTAGCCCCAGCACTGGGAGCTAAATGTGGGGCATTGTAAAGAACAGTGGTATGCTGTTAAGCATTTAACAACCCCCTGTCTGGAAAACATAAATGTATATCGCTCTGATTTGTATGCCAATTTTCTGTGCTGTAAATACTCTCACACTGGCTGACTGCAGGCTCCCTACAGGGCCTCACTAAAGGTGGATCTGGAAAGAGATGCACGCACAGTAGCCCACCATTATACACCCTGTTTCCACCATGACGATTGCCTTTCACAAGCCCAGATGTGCTTGCTCTAGCACTGTTAGGTAAGAGCTTACAATTAATCTGGGGAGGTGATTCACAAATTAGAGAAGAGCACCAAATAACATAAAGTCCTCTTGTGTATTGCAAAACCACAGACAATTTAGAAGTGAAGAAAATATTAAAGGCTAAAAGCAGTGGTTCCCACCTTTGACTGCACATTAGAATAACTCAGGAAGCTTTAAAAAATACTAATGCCCGAGTGCTACTCCCTACAGATTTGGATTTGGTCAAAGGCGAGGCCTGAATGTTGTTTTTTGTTTGTTTGTTTTGTTTTGTTTTACCTTATCAGCAGGATTGGAACTAGACAGTTCTAAAATGTAGCCAAGGTTAAGAACCATTGGCTTAAAGGAAGATGAAGGTTGTGATAAATGTGGATGACTGGGGCAGTGTGGGAAGGTAGCCAAGCAAAAGGAACGGCATAAGCAAATGAGTGGTGGACTCTTCTGGGAGAGTGGCAAGTAAATAAGAGGTTCTTTCTTGAGAACCTGGCCTCTGCTCCCAGGAATCTAGGTTTCCAGAGAAAGAGGGTCTCAGGGTCCCAGTAGAAGGCCCTATTCATCATGAGGGCTGATATAGCTCCACCCGATCCTCAGCCTTGAGATTTGGGGACCTGGAGCAGAGAACTGCCCTCTCTCAGATCCTAGCAAGGCAGGTGGGAGTTCCGAGTCCTGGCCTGTGAGACGTAAGCAGATCTTATTTTGAAAGATAGTCAGTCTGGTGTGTCTTGGTTTCTGGTAGGTCACTCCTCCTCAAACTATCATGTCCATGTGAATCACCAGGGGACTGTTTTACAATTTAGATTCTGACTTAGGGGTTTGAGGTGGAGCCTGAGGACCTGCATTTCTAACTAGCTTCCAGGTGATGCTGAAGCTGCTGGTGCTTGGACCACACTTTGGGGAGCAAGGCTACAGTTTAAAAGGCAGGATTTATCCTAGGATCGATGTACAAGCAAAATTCCTTGGTGAATTTGATTTGGGCTCCCATGTTGGGCTGGGGATTTGGGTTTATTTTACAGCAGAGGTCGGTCCCTTGCTCTGAGCCTAGTCAATTTTCAACACCAGCTTTCTCCTGTTTTCTGACTCCAGCGTGTTGATGACTCCTGCGAAGCTGTTTTGTGACTGACCTTCTAAACTGATCTCAGCCCTGCTGGGAATTCTTACTTCCTCACTTATGTCCAGGAGATCAATAGTCACCATTTATTGAACTCCCACTAACATGCCACACACTTTATATCATTTCTTGTCCTAGATTCACTAAAAATACAGATGTTATCATTTCCACTTCTCAGCTGAGGAAGGTGAGGCTCAATGAGTGATATAAAGTTAGCCAAAGCCTCAAAGCTGGTGGCAAAGCCTGGAAACACTCCAGGTTTGTCTGTCTCCCAAGCTCCCATCGTTTCCACTCCAGTTCACTTGGCTGCTGCCAACCCAAGCCCGGCACAACAGACCACGGGCCTGCTGACCCAGCTCCCAAACTCAGCCCAAGGCTAGACCTCTATTTTGGGGACCTCAAATTTCAAGTGTGCACTTACCAGTCCAAAGGAGCTAGCGGGGGTGGTTTCAAAGACATGATGCAAAGTGATTCATTTACTTCCTGAGTTGAAAAGAATTTGGACAGTCTTTTCGAAACCACTCTTTGTGGAATGTGAATTCCACAAACAGTTACTGAGCATCTCCTGTGGGCGAGGCAGTGCTCGATATCAGGTGATAGGAAGAAGAAAAGAATGAGAGGAAAGAGACACAAGTCTAGTTCGGCATAACAGACTATAAACATTATACTAGGAGTGTGGGAGTACAAGCCAAATGGGAAAAGGGATTAATTTTACTGGGAGGGCAGAGGGATGTTGTTCTACATATTTATTGGCCTTAGGGGATAAAATATGAGGGGTTATATAACCTCTGCCTTTTCATCAGCACTGAGTAAGAGCTAGTGATTATAGCAAATGCATATTGAACACTTGCTATGCGCCAGACACTGTCAATCACTACCCGCTTTACCTTATTTCATCCTCACAATGACTGTACGAGGTAGGCATTGATACTATTACTATCCCCACCTCACAGGTGAGAAATCAGAGAAGTGGGGGTGTTTAAGCAACTTGCCTAAATACTTGCCTAAATACTGCCATAGCTGGTAACTGGCAGGCTAGAATTAAAACTCAAGTCTGTTTGATGGAAGAATCCAAGTCTTGACATCACCCTCCCTCCCCACAGCCCCACATCTGAGAAAATGAAGCCTAATTCAGACCAGAGCTGAGGAAGGGTAAAATGGAAACTACCCACTCGATGAGCAGGGAGTGATTACGCATTAGGCCATGTGTGGGGACCAGGACACAGCGTATCTCATTTAGAAACACATCTAGAAGACCGATGCTGGAGACCAGAGTGGATATATTGGGCAACACTGGGAGGCCATACATCCTGGCTTGCCCAAGGCAGTAGGAGTATGCCTGTTGTCCTGGGAATAGGATTAATACCTCCTGTTACTCTCAAAAGGATCTTGGCTTGGTTCATAAATTCTGTGGTCACCCCAGATACTAGTATCACATGACACTACAGCAAGTTGTGTCCATCTAAGGAGGAAAAACCTTCTTGAGAGTGGGGGGAAAATGCTGTTCAGTTGTTCAGCCTTTTTCTTTATCTGTCTCCAGCTCTGAATTCAATTTACATTCATTAATGCATCCTCCTTGTTTTCCATCATTTTGTTTTGTCCTCAGTGGTTCTGGATGTTGTACATGCCCAGCCTTGGTGTCAGTACTTTGGACACATTCCCAGTTCACTACAATGCAGCACAATAAGCAGCCCAGAGACTCTCCTGGCAGCATCCCCATGAAGCTGGCCATTGCTATTAGGAGTACTAAACCAACCTTCAAACCAACCAGCAACTACAGGAGTTAAAAAGGAGTGTGGAACAACAGAACTTAATTATCAACACTTCATGGAAACAATCTAAGTGTCTGTTGATGGACGAGTGGCCAAACAAAATGTGGTACATATGTACAATGGAATATTATTCAACTATAAAAAGCTAGGAAATCCTGTCATTTGCAACACCATGGATGAACCTAGAGCATATTACGCTAAGTGAAATAAGCCAGGCAGAGGAAGACAAATACTGTATGGTATCTAAAAAAATGGAAATCTAAAAAAAAAAAAAAAAAAAAAAAAAAAAGGAAAAGGTCAAACTCATAAAAATGTAGTAGAATGATGGTAGGAATTGGCCAGTGGGGGAAATGGGAAAATATTGGTCAAAGGATACAAACTTCCAGTTATAAGATGAATATGTTCTGAGTATCTAAGGTACAGCATGGTGATCACAGTTAAAATACTGTAGTGTATACTTGAAATTTGCTAAGAGAGTAGATTTTAAGCATTCTCACAAAAAAAAAAAAAAAAGGAAAGAAAGAAAGAGTAACTACATGAGGTGATGGATATGTTAATTAACTTGATTGTGACAATCATTTCACATTGTATACTTATATCAAATCATCCCATTTCATACTTTAAATATATACAGTTTTGTCAATTATACCTCAATAAATCTTGGAAAAATTAATATAAAATAATCAACACTTTAAATATTCAAGACCTCTAAAGGTAGATTATCTTCAAGAGAATAAGTATTCTTAAAAATGCAGGATTTTTCTGGGAAATGAGGGGATTTTGCCTGAAGATACTCCAACACTTGGTAAGAGAGAAAGAGAAGAAGGGCTTGGCTCCCTCTCCCAGCCCGTGGGGTCTAGAAAACCCATTACAACTGCTCTGCTCTCCAGAAATGTGGAAGTTGGGCAGAACCACAATACAGGCAGGCAAAGCTACTGCAAGCTCCATTCCAGGTCTCTTCCAGGGGGCTCCAGAGCATAAAGAAAGTTTCCCTAAGGATTTCTCGTCAAGCTAGCAATGGGCAAAGAAAAGGACTTAGGAAGAGAGCATAAATCCAGTTAGGGCCACATACAAAAACAATAGTAATCACAGACCTAGCCCTTCACCATTTTCAAAGCCCTTTCCCATACATGAGCCTGGATATGAAGCTGAGTGGAAGGAGCAAAGGTTTTGGGGGTCAATGGACTTGGGTTTGAATCCTGGCTTTTCTACCCACTGTGTTGCTGAACTCTCCAAGCTACAACTTGCAATGTCTCCGTCACAGGGTTTTGTTGTGGACAGAATAAGATAATGTAGATAAAGTACCCCAAACATGGTATGCACTTGAGAAATGGTAGCTCTCCCCACCATTCATAAACCTCACCCAAAGAAAATACCATAGAGGTGTTTGTTGATGGACTAGCTCCATTTTGCAGATGAGAACACTGAGACTCAGAGATATCAAGAGGCTTTCCCAAGGACACAGCTAAAAAGAGGACAGTTTTCTGGTCCCAAATACTGTGCTCCATGTAGTATTTTTCTATGCAACCTTTGGGTTTGGAGTTGTAATTCTGTGCAGGTCAGACACCCCAATGAGGAAAAATATTCAGAGAGGTCTTTTCTTTGAAATCGGTCTTTTCTTTGAAATCAGTCTTTGATCTTAACAAAAATTGTCATACTATTTTCAAATGGAATATCTTTACCTTTCTGAAGAAAATGCTTTTTCTTCAGAAACCTGTGTTCAAACCTCACACTGCTGTGAAATAACTGCTTTATGCCTTCAGATTGTGGATCTGTGTTTGAGTTCAGACACTTGGTAAGTAGGTGATGTTTCTGAAGTCATTATTGGTCACTGTGTCTTCCATAGCTGGGTAAAAGGGTCGTCTCAGAGCCACACAGCTTGTCCAAAATGCCCTGTGTCTTTACCTTTATCTGACAGCAGCAGAGCACACCAGACAACAGGGCTCTGGCAGAGCACTTCTGAATTCCGCCACCCACGCTGAAAACAGGTGAAGATAAGGTTGAAGAAATCTGTTCCAAGTACCTAAGAATCATATCTACATCAGCTACTGTAACATGAAGAAATTGAATTTGGTGATCTTTATGGTCTCTTTTAGTGAAAAGATACTATACCATTTTATCCTACTCTACCTCATTCCAATTTTATCACTGACCTCTTAAAAGTTTGGCTGGACCTGGGGCACCCTACATCAGTGCTTCCCATTGAAAAATAAAATTAAGATGAACCAAGACCTAGTCTGTCTAAAATACCCTGCTCTTTGTATAAGATGATAATACTGCTATCCCAGGGACAGGGTTTTTGTTTGCATGTAAAGCTTAAAATCCAAGATCCATTGGCACCATTTTTAAAAGACATAAGCCAACAGCGTCATTTGTCTGCCAAACCATCTGTCCCTCCATTTGACCACCTATTTATTGATTTACTCTTTAAACATTTATTAGCTACCTCCTATGCTCCAGGCACAAATGCTAGATGTAGGGGCTAAGTAGAACTTGCTCTCACAGAGGCTGTAGTAGGAAAGATGGACAAAAGACAGACAGTTTCACAAACGATTATGAGGATGAGTGCTTCAAGGATGAAGGATGCTAGGAGTGAGCAGACAGCATTTCCTAAGAGCAGTTTAGCAGAGTAGTTGAGAGAATGATGGGCTCTAGAATCCAACAAGGAGGCTCCAGTCTTCTTCTTCCTTGCACCAACCCTGAGACAGTGGGCCAGTTGTTTAACCACTCTGTGCCTCGGTTTCCCCAACTATGCCATGGGGCTATAGCAGTACCTCCCTCCAAGGGTTGCTGTGGGGATAAAGGGACAGCACATAGAAAGCATTTAGAACAGTGTCAGAAACCAGTAAGTGCTCACCTTGGGGTGTGGGGGACACACTTGGCTAGTGCTGTCTGGAGGGACCTCTAAGAAAAGTGTAAGCTGAGATATGAAGGTTAGAAGACAGGGGAGAAAGGGAACGGAGGGAGGGGATGGGCAATGGAAACATAATGAGCAGGTGAAGATCCTGGAACAGAAGGAGCATGCGCATGGTACTCTGGAAAAAATAAAGAAGGCTGGTGGTGGAAGGACATGGAGAGCCAGACGGGAGTGGCTGAGATGAGGCTGGGAGGTCAAAGAACCAGGTCCTGTAGCATATTGTAGGTCAGTTAACTAAGGATTTTGGAATCCATCCTAAGAACGTGCAATAATTTGACCAATTATCCATTCAACTGGAAATACCTAAACAGAAACCCAAACATTCCTTTTCTTATCTTTAGAGGAAGCTAGGCTAATGGATAAGGAGTTGGCAGAGAAACCAGCAGTAAAATATTTTGGGCTTCTCTGCAAATGACATCCTTTCACATGTGTCTCTGTCTGTGTTTTTATTCTCTGTCCCTGGAGGCCAACATTGGTGTCTTTGAATATCAAAATAAACTCAAAGAATTGCATTTCATTGTCAAATGATTGCATCCAGATAATTATATTATGGCTTTTAAGGACACATGATCAAGTTTTATAATACATCAAGAAGTGTCTTGAAGGAAATAACATTTAATCCTTGTTTAATCCTGTTTTTTCTCTGTCTTTTGCTTAGGGCTACAAAAATATGCTGTGTTCTTGATTTATCTTATATTTTTTCAAGTTTTTTTCTTCTTTTTCATTAGCTTTTAAATTAACTTTTAATAGCCCCCAAAACACATTACTGTTTTCCAAGAGTCACTGTTTAAAAAAAGTATCCGAATCAAGTTGATAAAATGGACTGATCATGGACCTTGGAGCCTTTCACTCTTGGGTTTGAATTCTGTTGTACTGTGTGACCCAGGACAAGTTATTTAATGTCTCTGAGATTCAGTTTCCCAAACTGTAAAAATAAAAAATTACAATGATACTTATACTTCATTGTTGCGAGGACTACATAAAATAATGTTTATGAATACATCTAAGTCTAGTGACTAATAAGAAGGAAGGAAGAAGGAAGGAAAGGAGGGAGGACAAAGGAAGGAAGAGAAAGAGATGAAGGAAGGAAGGAAAGAAGGAAGGAGGGAAAGAAGGAAGGAAGGGAGAGAGGAAAGAAGGAAGGGAAGGAGGGAGGAAGGGAAAAAGGGAAGGAAGGAGGGAGGAATTAATTACATGAATGACATAAGATGCAGATGGCACTGAGTGAAGTGATCCGTTTAGGAATCAGATGGAGATTTCTTAAAATGTCATCTTCTGAAATTATGGAGAAAGATATATGGTATTTGAAAAATTATCTGGTGTTGCAACTTTCTTCAAATGTAAACTTTGATATTCCTATGGGATAGGTACTATAAACCTATCCATCCTTACTCTTCTGAAGGGCTGAAAAACCTCTTCAACTCTTCTATTGATTAAAAAATAGTAACTTCAAAAAGTCACCTTTTGGGAGTCATCTGAAACTTTTAGGATGCATCTTTTGTGATACCAGCAGCCAAGTTTCTTCCTTACACTTATTGTCTTCTGGAACTAAAATCAGGTTGTGGTGCTGAGTACACAGCACATGATGTCAAGAGAGGTGATTATGCAGAGTACTGAATGAAAGAGGGAAAACTGAACTTAGATGTCATTCATTGGTTCCTTCATTCATTCACCAAACATGTAATGGGCATCATCTCCAGGGATACCAGAAAATTCATTTTTAAAGGGTCACTTTGCTCCTGACCAGAGACTGTAATGCTGATTAGATCAGACGATTATATCAGTAGCCCTGGTAATCCAATAAATTATTCTGAAGTGAAGGTTTAAACTATTTTCAGAGATTGGATAGTCAAGGGTAATGAGTTAAATTGACTAAGGTTGCTCTTTTGAAATGACAGCACTGACTTCTGGGTTTCTGAGTTTGCTGCTTAAAATTCATCAATAGCGTTGGCTGAACTCAAGAAAGTTCATTTAACATAAATGAAAGCCGCCAGCTCCTCTGTAGCTACAGAGCATCCCCACCTCTGCTAGACAAGGTGTTAGGAAACAAGCAGTCACTTCCACGGGGCCTTGAGGTGGGCTGACCTTACAGAATTTCAACAGTGGTTCTCTCAAGCCAGAAGCAGAATTCCCCAAACTCAGCATGGAGGGGTCGGGACCCCCTATATGTCTCCTTTTTGCATCACCAGTAGGACAATGAGGAATAAATAAAAGTGTTGTACGTTATGTGTGGCCCCATAAAACCTTCCACACTCTTGATGATCTGGAACAGGGAAGAATGGATGTGTTTGCCTATCTCTTTCTACTCTGTGAATCCTTAGTTTACAGGGCCCTGAGGGAGCGGGATTTTACAGGGTTTAATACAGTGGAGAATTATTCTTGATCCCTTCATCTGGGTGGGACACTGATAGAGCACCTATATCTTGCATTTGGAGATAAAAAATACAAATAAAACTCAGTTCCTTCTGCTAAGGAGACTAGTGGGGAAAAGAGACAACACAGTGTATGATTAAGTGCACTAAAGTATTTTGTGGAGGGTAGAGGAGTAAGCACAGGTACCAAAAGATCCAAAGGAAGGAGCCATCAGTTCCACCTGAGGAGGGAATAGGGGGTCAGAAAAGACTTTACAAAGAAATGAAATGTGTGCTATGGACTGCTCATCAACTGCATGCATTTTATAAAATCTTCAGTCCTATCACTCCAGGCAGGGGAAGAGAAGGGAGTTGCAAAGTAAGGTAAGAATGCCCAGGGCATTTTTAGAAATCTTGCCACGAGTCAACAAGGGTGGCCTTTTGTGTATCTCACCGAGGAAACTGTCCCCACACTGTGCCTATCTACAAACTCAATGTACCTCTGGAGAAGATCCTAGTTTCAGAGCTGACCAAAGCATAAAGAGCACAGGAAGTCAGACACCTAATGTGAGGGACCCTTCCAAAGACCTTTTAGCTTCCAAGTCAGTGTTTATTGATGCCACTTCCCAAAGCTTTAGAAGTGTTCTTTCTTTCCCTTTAAAAGCCATTATCATTTCCTTTATCCCTGCAATGGCTGGGTCATCCCTTAATAAACATAATTCTTTTCAAAACTATCAATATTTCAGATAACATTTGGCTGAAAGGGTGGTGAAGGAGCCATAGTTTGAGACAGAGAATAAACAGAACCCTTGAGCATCACTGTTCTAATTGAGTAGCATGAGATGTGTGTGATGCAGCCCATTCCCAGAGCATCAGTCACATCCTGGAGACTAAGCACCACAGCCAGAGTAGGAAGAGCGGGACTAAAGTCGTGAACACCGTTTTTAGACTCCAAATGGCATTAGCATAAAGGCAAGTGCACTTATTTTTAAGTTCACTTGGAATTTAGAAGGCACTACATGAGGAGCCAGCAGGATTTTTAAAAATGGTCCATAATTTGAATCTTGGAAGGAAGACTGAGGACAAATAAAGATATCTGAAACTCTTAAGACTGTCCGAATTTCTAAAATGTCCTGAATTAAAGCATGGGTGCCAGCTAACGTATGGGTGTCTGCAATCACTTACACTAGTATTTAATATGTATGACCCTCAACTATTTTTTTCTAACCTTGCTGGTCTGAAGTGTGGGAATATTTGTGCTTCATATTTAAAATCTTTGCAAGGATTATGTTGTCTATCTCAGGATTTTTTAGTGGTCTTGTTGAAAAGGAACGTGTCTGTGCATGTATGCGGTATTAATGCTAAAACAGAGTGCTAACAAATGCCTCTGTAATATCCAAATCGATGTACCAAGAGCATAATTGCTGGGTTCAATCATCCTCAGACTATATGCTTCACAGTCTTTTCTTTATTCTTAAGCTCTCGCTTCAAAGTCAACCAAGGAAATGATGAAAAATTATTTCCTAAATCACAAGATAATTTTAAAAATGTCTTTTCTATATACAGCCCCATCCCTTATTCACCATGCAATATTCAATTCTGCCTCTGCTGGCCTGGGACGTCTTTTGACATTTATTGGAAAGCTGCCTGGAGGGAGAGACATAGGAGATTTTAACCTTGATCCACTGACAGTAAAGTCATTACCCAGCGTCACTGAAAGGAAATCTTTGTCTCTGTTTTCCTCCTTATTCATCCTCTAGATTCTCATTTATTTATTTATAATTTATTTTAAAATTTATTTTCTATACTCCTTTTTTCTTTCCCTGATCATCAGTTTGGGGAATCTTGCTTTTACAGGGGGAAATCAAATCCAGAATATGTTTATTGAGCATCTATTACGTGCTAGGCATCATGCTAAGAGCTGGGACACAGAAATAGACAAGTCCTAATTCTTCCCTCTTTTCATCCCCACTTCCACCACCATCTAATCCCTTAGTGAGTCCTGTTCAGCTCAACTCCAAAATGTATCAATTGTATCTGTTTTTCTCCATTTTCTTCTGCTGCCAGGTTCATACAGGTCAACATGGTCCTAGCCTTCTTCCCTCTACCCATCACTCAGGGTCAGACTTGCATGATGCTCTGATAGCTCTTCCAGCCTTTCCTGGCTCCCTCCCAATTACCCTTCATGGGAGTCTCCCCCAGTAAAAATCTTTGTACATTAAAAAAAAAAAATACAGGCCAACAGCACCTTCTGCCTGAAGCACTGCAACGGTTCCTTAACCATTTCCCTGTTTTTATTCTTATCCCCCTCCAGATCATTTTCACAGAACTCTGAGTGATCGTACTGACATGTAAACCAAGTCATATCACACTTGTGCTTAATTTCTTTAATGGCTTGCTATCAACTTTGAAATAAAACCCAGACACATGGCCCCCGCAGGGTCCTGTGGGATCTGACCCTTGGCCCCTCTCTAACCTACCCATGAGCTTCTTTCCCCAGCTCACCTCGCTGCAGCTGCACATCTCTCTGTTCAGCTGCTATTTCACGCCACAGGCAAATCTCTCTTTCTAGAACATTCTTGCCTTTGGGACTCACTTATACAGGTCTCTTTCTTGTCCTTTGATCTTAGCTTAAATACCCCTCTCAGAGACACCGTCTCAGACGGACCATCTAAAGTTGCTCTTTCCCTGCTCATTGGTTTTTGTTCCTCTTCTGCATCATATAAAATCTATTTGGAAGGATTAGGTTAGTTTGTTAACTCATCATTGGCCTCTACTGCTGGAATATAGGTTTCGTGAGGGCAGGGATTCTGACTTACTTGTCTCTCTGTGCTATACCCAGTGCTTAGAAAAGTACTGGTTATCTAATAGGTGCCCAGAAAATATTCATTACAGGAATAAATATATGTATCCTCAGTACCCTCAAGACACAGAGTCTTCCATACAACTGAAATGCTGGAAATAGCATAGATGGTTGAAAAGTATGACAGTCAGGTTCCCTTGCTCAAAAATTTTTTATTGAATGAAAAAAAGCATTTAATTTTTTAATACATTTCTAGAGAGCTTTGGAATTTTAAAATGGATATTTAAATATAACACCTCATTTTATGTGTATAACAACCAAAATATTTTGTTGTTTCTGTGGTTCTACACGATGATGGTTGAAGCAGGTGTATTTGAATCACCAAGGACAGCTGAGGCTGCGACCACATTCCAGCAACACCAGAAGCTTCTAGAATTGAGACTTAGAAGTTTCCTAGTTGTTTAAATGGTTAGAGAAGAAGTTGGGCAGAGAACTCTAGAGATATGGCACTAAATCCAGACTAAAGTTATATTGTGAGTCAGCCCATATTTGGTAAAAAAAAAAAAAAAGTGAGGTGGCCTGGTGCCATTATAAATATAGTTCAGGCCACATAAAAAAAAATCAGAGAAAGAGGAACTTCCAACAGAAAGGAGGATGGTTTCATAAATGATGAAAATGATGAGGCTGCTCAAAGTGAAGTTCTTTCTTTATCATCTGTGCATTCAGACAGTGAGTGTGAATGATTTAGTGGTAAGTCGATCATGACTTATAAATCTGCTATAAAGTCTTCTCTGCAAACTCAGTAGTCAGTTCTTTACATATAACAAGCTTAGGCGCAAAGACTTTGAAGATATGTTCTTAGGTTCCCAGTAACTGGCAGATCTTGAACTCAGAAAGTCCTTTCAACTCCAAATCTGGTGCTACTATCTACACTAGACAGAAGATGGAACTTGAATTTCCTCAGATGCTCATATTCACTTTGGCAATCCCCTCAAGCACTTGGTGATGTAATTTTCCTCCAGCCTAAGCAGATGAGAAGTGTATTTAGAGCACCTCAATATGATATTTTAATTTCTGTAGATAAAAGGTGCTTTCTGAATGCATTGTTCTGCATTAAACCATGCAGCAGAATAAAGAAGATCCAAGTGCACTGGGCTGGAAATGGGAAAAGAATAATTTTAGGCCTTTTCCTCGTTCTGTCTAAACAGATCGAAGATTCTTTTTGGCAGGAGGCCTATGTTTAACCAGTGTTACTGAATATAGAATAATCATGGGTAGGGAGTATGTTTTCCTTAATTGAATATGTTTTCTTGAGATAAATGTGGATCTCAGGCTCGTCACTAGTCAAAGCAAAAGTTTCCAAGTTGTCTGAGGTTGTGAAAGCCTAGGACGAAAGCGCTGGTATCCAGGCAGAGACAAGAAGCACAAAGTCAAAGTGCCTACATACATGGAGGTTAAAATAGCACTGACAGATTGGACCACTTCCCCCACTCACTTACTGCATCCTCCCTTGCCTCCTGGACATCTCTCATCACCCTCCATTAGCTTGTGTCCAAGTGTATCATCCCCAGGGGGTTTCATTCAGTGCTTCCTCCACCACTGGCTCTCCTCTGTTACCTGCCTCACCATAGACTTCGCCACATGGAGGGGTCTGTATTCCAGCAATGTGGCTAGATGTGAAAGCTGAGTGACTGGTTGAATTCTTGTTTGGGAGCGTTCAATTGTTTTTACTTTGAAGGGAACAGAAGGGTTGCCCCTTCTCCCCTTGTTGCTATTGATCTGACAGAGCAAAGAAGACTAGGAGGTCCACTTTGGCAGTATTCCCGTATATGCACCTAATTTTCCATTGCCAGCTCAGCCGCCAGAGATAAAAAGGGCAGAGGGCCTTTGAACACTGAACACCAAGGGTTCAGCTGGCACCTGGGCTGAACCTGTCACTTCATAGATGGTATATTCGTTTCCTACAGTTGACGTAAGAAATTACCACAAACAGGATGGCTTAAACAACAGAAGTTTAGTCTCTTACAACTCTAGAGGCCAGAAGTCCAAAATGCAGGTGTCTGAGGGCTGGTTCCTTCTTGTGTTCTCAGGGGAAGGATCTGTTCCCGGCCTCTTTCTCGGTTTCTGGTGGTCGCTGGTAATTGCTGGCATTCTTTGGCTTGCGGCAGCACAACTCTAATCTCTGGCTCCACTGTCACGCGGCATTCTCCCCATGTGTCTTATCGTCATCGACTCTTCCCTGTGCCTGTCCCTCTGCGTCACTTCTTATAAAGACACCAATGACTAGGTGTCTTAGATTAAGGCCCACTTTAATCTAGTATGGACTCATTTTAACTAATTATATCTGCATAGACCCTATTTCTAAATAAGGTCCTGGGTGGACATGAATTTGGGGGGACACTATTCCCCTCAAATAGTGGACATGTTTACAGGAAAAAACAATATTTGCCTGTGTTCACCATTCCTTTTTTCCAACCACTATTGGATGGCTTGACATTGTAAATACCTGTCCGGCAATTTCAGGACAGCTAACAAATTATCTTTTCCCCTACATATATCCACCTAAAATTACTAGCCCCACATTTCATCCTTGGACCAAGCTTCTTTAGATGTAAAATTACTCACTGGCTAGGCCACACATAAAGGTGTCATTCCTCACAGATACCTTACTTTGAATTAATGTAATTAATTTTAAATTTTGCATACAGAGAAATGCAGAATCTATCTGGCAACTGGATTCCATAACTGAATGAGGATCAGACTGCTTGTAGGTTAAAGACAATTAATATCCGACTGAAGAACTCCATCATTCAAGTGGCCCAGACAAAGAAAATGCTGATTCATTTGGATACCTAGTGACCTGCTACTCAACGTGTGGCCCATAGACCCAAAGCATCGGAGCCTGTTAGAAAGGCAGAATGTCCCAGAGATACACTCAAATCTACTGAATAAGGATCTGCATTTTATCTAGATTCCCCAAGAATCCCCACAAGCACATTAGAGTTGAAAAATGCTGGTCCAACAAAGCCTTCACGAAGTTGAACTGGGGGAGGGTATGAAGGGGCCTGAGCTGTGATATGCTTCGAGCATAGGTTACTAGCTAGTGTCTTAAGGCCAGATGAGGTTGCATAGAGGGAAGAAGGGCACCTGGGAAGTGTTGGGACAGAACAGAAAAAGAGGCGGAATGTGCAACAGTAACTACCATGGACAGGACACTAGTCCAAGTGCTTCATTTTGCTTGGATTTTCTCTTTTAATGTTTACAACAACCTGATGAGTTGGGTATTATCATTATCATGACACTATTTTGTAGACAAGAACATGGAGGCAGAGAGGCTTAGGAATTTACCATCTGACTCCAGAACCCACTTTCTTAACAGCTGTGTTCTTCTGACTCCCAAAGAGTGGGTGTAGTGGACAAACCCACTGGCAAACTTTTACACTCGGTTCATTGTTCACAGCCCTGTGTGAACTTGTATTTCAGCCTACTTTATTTTGAAGACATGAACACTCCTGGCATTGATCCATTTCCTTCATTTTAATCAAGTCAGTCAGGTGTGTATGGAACTCACCTCAAGTTCCAGATCCCAGCCCTTACGTGGGGCTCTCAGTCCTGGACACATCTCCCGCCTCCCATTAACCCGTGAACAGCGGGCCCAATCCTCTTCCCTCTCACAGGCCTGCCTTCAGGAGCAGGCCGGGGGAGAGGCGACGGATGCTGTGTTTTTCCCACTTTGTCCTCTCCTGGATCGCTGGAATGATTCATTCTTGCTCAGTGAACCAGTAATTGTGTGATACATATAAGTGATAAGATTTTTAGGCAGATGTGGGATCCAACTGCCTGATGTGATCCCTCAAATGGCCCCAATACTTTGCACAATTGTTTTCAATAAGATCCAAATTGCATTTGGGACGAGATGTTTATTGTTTAGCTTCTTTTGTGTTTCAGGGGAAACAAATCACCATCACCATGGATTTTTTTTATTCATTTACACTTACCTCCTCAAAATACTGCAGTCAGGATGGCTGTTTGTTTGCCATGTCAAGAGCATTTTATTTGCTTTTCTGTTAGAGAAAAATCCACATACAGCCAAATTTAAGCTGACTAGCATGCCCCAAAGATGTTTGCAAATTTCAAAACTCTGTTTCTCCCCAAACACCTTCAAAACATAAGTAGAGCTCTGGAGAGAGATATAAAAGGAGATGGAACAGAGAATTGCATGAGGAGACGGTGCAGAAAGCAGAAAAATAAAGTGAAACAGAGAAACTCATGGTTTCTATAAAAATATCCACACTTTCTGAGGATTGACTTTTAAGTGGCATCTGAATTATGTTTAATCTTAGTGATTTTACTCCCACCATATTATGTACATATATATTTACAAGCCTACAGACATTAATAACTGTGCATTGATATGACACCTTACTGCTTTATTGGATTCTGGCTTTGGGGCTGAAATAGTCCAGCTACCATTATCCTCTTTTACAGTTGGGAAAACTGAGCCCCAGAAAAGACACGCGACTTCCCCTTGATTATATAACCAATGTCTGGCAAAATCAGAACTAGAAGCTATATGTCCTTAGTACTCAGGACCTTGTTTTTTCCCGTGACACCCACACAATGGCAAGCAGATTGGGCAAAGAGGCTGGAGAAACACTTGAACATGTAAGATTTGTCAAGATAAAGTTATCACTACAAATATTCAGCATTACCTAACTCATTACTATAATCAGCTATAAAACTTTCATAGAAATCTTGATGACTTGCAACAAATAAACCCACTGGATTCTGTAATCTCTAAAATATCAGCTGAAGTTATTTCACTAATGGCAAGAACTGCAGGTAAATAATTGCCTGTGGCTGGATGACAGTTGTCAAGTTCAAAGAGGGTAGAGCTTGCAGGCAGGAAGGTGATTTTCTCTTCTCCCAAAATCCCAAATCCATATGACTGCATCTCTCTGTCCTTTGTTTCCTTTCTATGCAGAGAATCTAACATTCTGCTACGTGAACAGAGACTACATCTGGTTAAGTGAATACCTTCATTACAGATTTTCCCCAGTTTATTGTAAATAAATATTTGGTGTGAGGTTTTATGTTTATTTGGCTGGAAGTTAGGCTGTGTTTACTCTATGTTGTAACTGTGGTGTCAGAGGCTAAACCTTCCTCTCATATCCTTGTTTTAGTCACCCTGGTTGTCTTTGTTTTCCTAGACAGTCCTTAATTAGAGTCTGTGGCTTGCAGTTCTTTTAGCTATAACCTCTTGCTCTTATTCAGGAGTATTATGGATGGGTTGGTAAGGTGTAGGGGGAAGGGAAAGCACTCTACGTCTTATGATTAGGTCTCAGTCTTCCACTGACTCTCAGCTGGACGTCTCCCTTCTCCGAGTCATTTAGGCACTTGATGAAACTCCAGTGGACCGGGCTCTGATAAAATAGTTTTCCTTGAGGGCAGGTCTGTTAAGGCGAGCAAAGGGCTCTGTGAGTACTTCAAAGTGGCTACTTTTGTCCTCCCCCTGCAGGAAGCAGGAGAGGATACCCCACCTTCATCCTCACAGTGGGAACCTGATGGAGCTTCTGGAGGTAAAACTCATAGAAGTGTGGTCCTCCTATGATGGAGCTTCTGCAGAAGTGTGGTTCTCCTAGGAGTTTTTAATTCTCAAACCTGTTCACACAGAGCCTCTGGTGAACAGGTTTGAGAATTAAATTCCTTCCCTGGTACTGGTTTCTGAAAAGTCTTCTGCTCCTGGTAAGCTGTAATTCTCTGTATCCATCAGTCTGTCCAGTTTCTGCGACAGTGGTTTGCCCTGTGACCTCAATTCTCTGAAGGATCTAAGAAGAGTTGTTTGGTTTCTAATCAGTTTTGCTCTTGTTGTGTAGATGGAAGTGAAGGTGTCTACGTTCTTATGTGTCATCCCAGAAACTAGAAGTGCCCCCAATTTATGTACACAGTGTACCTTTTTTCCAAGCTTCTCCTAAACCTGGACTCTTCCCAAATGGTAGTTGTGGTCCCAAGTGAGAGGATCAATAAAATTAACAGGAATAAAGAGCCTGAATTAAACAAATTGGGTGAATCACAAAGCAGGGCAGTTTTGAAACACCTTTGAAACAGGTGTTCTGTTTCCAAACAGTCCCTTTGAGGGAAGCACTGCCATTTCAAACCCCACTGTGTAAAGTGGGTGACGCTAACACAGAACATTCTATTATGTGTAGATGAACCACTTTTACAGATAGGCCAGTTGTTCAGGGCTGCCTCCTGGCAAGGCAATTGAGTTGTCCCATTTTGTAGACATTTGTGTACAAAACGCATTTGCTCCACATTCTTCAGTGTGACATTCACAGATCAGTGAATGCCAGTGAAAAGGAAGAGGAAGGTGATGCACAGAAGTTACAGAAAGAGGATGTTGAGTTTTACGCAAAGCAGCAGAAAGGAAGCATCACTCAAGTCCCTGAGTTCACCAACAGCCACCTGGGCTTCCACAGAAAGAGAAAGAAAAGAAGCGGACAGCAGGGCAGAAAAGAGAATTTTTTTGTCCTCTTCACTCTTGTTTAGCAATCTATGAGAAGGAAAATAAGAAGAGTAGATGTACTTCTCTAAGGTAGTGCTTCTCAAACTTTAATATGCCTGTGAATCACATATGGAATCTTGTTAAAATGCAGATGCTGATTTAAAGGATCTGGCACAGGGCCCAAGTTTCTGCATTTCAAACATGTTCCCAGATGATGGTGATGGCACTGGGGCTTAGACCACACTTTCAGGAGCAAAGCCCTAATGTACCTTCCAAAGAGCCATTTCTCAGCTCTTCCTTGATGCTCACGTCTGGAAACAACAACAAAAACCTCCACCACTTCCCACCTTATTCCCTGAATCCAGCATGCATATTCTTAGCTCAGGATGATCCCCTTTTTGGACAGCTGCTAGCCTCTTCTCCATTTCTAAGTTCTCAGTTTGCCTTCTAAGCCTCATTCAAATCTCTGTCCTTCACCAGGACTCTTTCACCACTCAAGGTCTCTGTAATCAACAGCTCTATTGAGGCTCTGTACCTTTCTTGAGGTCCTACTTAGCCAATTTTTTTTTTGCAAGTATATGTTGTTATTGACCTTTTAAATCTGTTTGTCTCCTAACTAAATTATAAACCTCTTGAGTACAGGGTGTACGTTTTGTCACTCTTTTATTCCCCAGACCCCAAATGGAGCCCTGCTCATTAGGAAATTGCACAGTGTAGTGAATCAGCCCAGGGAGACATGGGTTCAAATCCCAGCTCTACCACTCAACAGCTGTAGAAGCCTGGACCAAGTGTTGCTCCCTGAGTCTTGGTGGTGGCAGCGGTGGTGGTGTGTGTAGAATATTTATACCTCCCAGGACTGTTGAGAGGAATGAAGAAAATAAGCCAAGGCACAGGGTCAGAGTTTGATACATTTAAGTCCTCTCGCATCCAACCCTTTTTCCCTCTCCTTAACATGGATTATGATGGTATGTCCTCTCCCTGACACTCATCTTTTGAAAAATACCATGTCAAATTCATAATCTTGGTGGGTTTTCTTCCACCTCAGTCAAAGAGCCCATGCATACCCAGGAAGAGAGTCTCCTACTTCATAAAAAAGGATCCCTAAACTCAGAGCTCAAAATACCAAGATTCATGATAGCATTTTCTGATCTGATCAGAAGTGAAAAAGAGATATTTTAAGCCAGTATTATTAAATCACATGAAATCTGTCTTTTTCAATTTCCCACATTTTCCCCAGCATTTGCATTTTCAGTGAGAGCTGTTTGATCTGGGTGGTGACTGTCAGTATATTCAGTGTGCTGTGAGTGTTCATGTCTGAGGGATGGTCTGTCTTATGTTAGGTGGTGAGAAACGTAATGTATAACCACATTGGGAAAAGTGACCTGCAGAAGCAAAATGCACATGCTTGCACAAGGTCTTGCCAATGAGGTATGGGGACATAACAAGGTGCAGGAAACTTTGTTTGGGGCAAGTTGTGCCAGATAGCCAGGCCCACCAGGTTGGAAAGGAGATGCTAGGTCTCTTGGTAGAGCAGAAGTGAAGTGCATATGAGATGACGGGATGAGTCTAGGCATAGCAATCCAGATGCAGGTTTGAATGCCAGCTCCTGGCTTCTTAGCTATGTGATTTGGGGCAAGTCTCTCAACCTCTTGAACTTAATCTATACAAATGGGAATAACATTGCCCTCTCATAAGCTTGTTTGAGAATTAAATAAAACCATGCATCTAAGGCACATAAAGTGCCAAAGAGTCCAGTAAATGTCAGTTTCAATCTAATATCTCAGGGAGGGATGACACTTGGTAACATTGCTAAAGCTGGCACTTAAGAGGGTCTTGATGTCCTATGCTCTTCTGCCTTAGTGAATATCAAAGTGGGACACCACCTGAGATTGGCTGGCTAGGGGTGGGAGAGGACGAACAGGTCCACGTTTTGATTCCTTAACAGGTGGTGCCATCATCATCACCGTCTTCTCCTTCTCCCTCCTCCTCCTCCTCTTCTCCCTCCTCCTCCTCCTCTACCTCCTCCTCCTCTACCTCCTCCTCCTCTTCCTCCTCCCCTTCTCCTTCCCCTTTTTCTTCAAATTTGCTTTAAAGCCAGGATAGATCATTCTTAACTAAAATGAATGTCTTATTCATAGTAAATAATTAATTATTGCCTATAAATTGTATTGAATTCTGCTAAACCCTTGGTATCTCTGCAATATAGTAGTTCTTGATCTTTATGAACAAACTATTATAGACCAGGCTTTCTTCAGAGTTTGATGATCTCTTTTGGTTTAATTTAAATTCAACTCTGAGTCCTTGGCTCCTACAGAGCAAAGAAAACGTATCCTTGGTTGGTTTTACCTTAAAGCAAGAACATAAGGGAACTGTAGAGAACAAATATAACTACCCAACTGCTTTCAATGACAAGGTACATGGAGACTCCATGTAACCACTCAGGAGGGGTGTGGCAGAAGTTAGGGAAGTTAAAAGTTAAGGATTTTTCATGTTGTTTCCTTATATTAAATTTTGTGCAGGAGCCAATCATATAGGTGATCAAGAAATGTACGATTTAAAAATCTTTATTGGTTTTTCATCATAAAGTATACCCTTGCCACAAATTCCCACAATATTCTCCACTAGTGTTTCTTTATTGATTTTTCCTGCTGACGTAAATTGTCCTTGGGTAATTGTTTAGATAAGAATTCTAGTCAAAACTACATTGTAGCTACTATCAAGCAACGTGCAAGTCCCAGGCTACAAGTCCCATAGCTGTCATGCATGGAAGCAATGTTATCATGGTGGATACTATGCCCTTATTCAGAAGTAATCCACTTTATGGCAGAAAAGTCTCTGAGGCCAAAGTATGAAGAAAGGAGGAGCCGTAATCAGAAGATATCAAAGCTCCAGGCAGGTTAAAGATCCTCTAGCAAAGTCAGACTTTCTTGTGTGTATCTCTCTCAGGGTCTTGGAGCTGAGCCTCCAATGTGCTTCTATAAAAGGAAAATGGTAAGAAACAAAATAAAGTGGGGACGGGTTGGGATTAAAGGGGATTTCATTCAATATTAAGCCCTATGAAAATATCATGTGTGAGTGAATTTGAAAAGCCCAGCGGACTCTTGGATAAAAAGAAATATGCTTAGACAGAGGTGTCTGGTAACATAGACGCGTCAGTACTGCTGAGATAGATGGTGGCTGATTAAATGGAAGCAGCCACACATCTACTCGTTTCTCTGAGAATCAGCAGCTGTTGGCTAACAGACACCTTTCTTACACATGCTCTTGCTCAAGTGATAAGAAGTGAAAAGAGCTCTAGGCAAGACTATTTTGGGATCCAGACGATCTGTGTTGCTATGAGATCTGAGAGTAGTGGTTAGGTTGGTGCCGGATGTTGTCCAGCAGCTGATCATGAAACCTCTACAAGTTAAGTTCATTTCTCAGAAGTCAGCTGTGCATGTGGGCTGCAGGAGAAGGTGATTGGATTGTTCTGTTTTTTGGGGTTTCCCCACCCCCAGTTCAGGTGAACAAAAAGGAGTCGTAGCCTTGGTCCTGTAAGGATTTTTTTTTAAGTCATCACATTAATATGCTGCAGAATCTCTCCTTGTGCTCCTTGAAGTGCCACTAACTCAAGTGTTGCCCAGCACTTGATGCTGATCATTTTGAAATTATACCAAAGTACCATTTAAGCTTCTTACCAACCACTGGGTTAATAGACACTGTTTTGAAGCATGATCTATCAAAGTCAGGTGAGTTCATGAACAGTGTCCACAAAAGGGTATGGTTATGTGTGGTCCGAGACTTGACTGTGGCAGCCTGGCAGCTGAGCTATTTGGGGGTGAATGGCAGGGCCTTTGTTCATTTGTGAGTGGTGCTTTGCATTCTACAGTTGGAGAGCCTATTTAACTGGCTCTCCCGCTATGTAACCCTGGGCAAATAAAATTTTCTATGTATAAACTTCCTCTTCTATAACATGTGGTTAATAATATAATACCTACCCCACAGTATGTTCCTCACACAGTATGTGCTTAATCAATATTAGGTATAGTATTACTATTATTGCTGTTGCCGTTATTACAGAAAAAGCCAGTGTACCAGTCTCAAATATGTCATTACCAAAGACTGACTTTAGTAAAGAAGACGCAGGGAACTTGATGGATTAAGCTCCAAGGTCAAGCTTTCACAGTGATGAAGAGGGTGACTGCAGGAGTAGTGATCACAGAGGAGCTATCAAGAAGAAAGTATATGATTCTTGATCCAAAGAGACAGTATTTAGGACAGGAATTTCAAAAATCAGAAATGTTCCCATTTTCCAGGTTGGTACATTGAGTCTTCTAGAGCTGGAATCCACTTATTTATGACACAGAGTCTTACCATCATAGGTTTGCAAGCAGCCATCAGGGCCACAAAGGAGCCTGCTGGGTCCAGCTTGCCTGAAGGAGCATCTGCAATATCTGCCTGCTTATCCCACCCCATCTTTTGCTTCCTTCTTATCCTTCCCCAAACCGACATGATGTGGTAACACAGAGAAACTCCTTCCCACAAAGAAGAAAAGCCAAAGAAATTTGGGTTAAGACAGTGGTGTGAGTCTTCCATGCCAAGAAAAGATGAGCTGGTGTCTTGTTGTTTTTCTTCTGTTTTGTTTTGTTTTCCTTTTTAACTTTTCAAAAATAGGGGGAAAAGAATCCTAAACACCAGCTGAGTAAATATCCCTGGTGTTAGCAGACTTTCCTTGTGTACTCTGGGCCAAAAGAAATTTACACTAACAGGTGAGTCGCAGTCACTCTCCTTGGGTGTTGAATAACCTGTATTAACCACTGTTAGGTAGCAGAAGAGCCCCAAGGGTACAGTAACTCTTTCTTTTAGATTGAAAATAGAAGATCAAATAGAATGTACTAGAATTAGAAATTTATAGCTATTAATATAAGAATCTTCTCTTGAAACCATAAAAGGCTAAAACAATGAAAGAGACTTGGCTCAGCAATTACATTTGTGTAAATTTTAAAAATTTTAGTAGAAACTAAGATCAATATGTATCAACTGGGTGAAGTGGTAGCTAAAAAAACTAATGTGATCTTAGGCTACATAAATAGATGTATAGCAGTTAAAAATAAGGAGGTTATAGTTTTGCTGCTCTTTTCCCTGATCAGAGCACACTAGAATCTGGAGTGACCACGATGGAGACGGAAATGTTAAATGAAGTCATGTGAGGAACAGCTGAAGATTCTGGAATATACTCAGAATAGGGGCAGAGATACCTTTAAATATCCAAGGACAAGGATATATATCTGTGAGGACAGAGGTGGAAGAAGGACCAAAATACCAAGTATTAACAACTAACATTTACTGAGAATTTGTTACATATTAGGCACAAGCCAGGCAATACATGGATTAATTTATGAGGAAACAGTCTCTGAAAAATGAATAACTGGCCAAGGTTGATGGGGTTGGGATACAAACTCAAGCAGTCTGATTCCAGAGGCCATGCTCTTAAGTACTATGCAATCTTGCCAATGCTGCGGAATATATGTTAACTCAGTGAAAGAACTCTAATTGTCTGGGATGTTTAAAGATATGTTATCTTACTCAAAGACTAATGAGTTCTTTGTCACTGGAAGAACTGTAGGGAGGCCACAGACCTACTTGGAGGCGAAGGCAGAGGGCATTGCATCATCCACTTTGACTGCATATGCCAGTCTCCCCTGCAGTTAGGTGTGGGCCAGTGGCTGAGTTCTGGCTGATGAAATGTGAGTGAAAGTGGTACATGCCATATTGGGCTGCCCTTCCAACCCCCATGGGATCCTCACACCCTTGCCCCATCTGCTGGCTAAAAGGGGGAAGACCTTGGTTTTCCAACTGAGAACAGAGCCGTAAGATGGAAGGAGTCTGGGTCCCTGAATGACATAGCCTCCTCCTGCTATTTGCACTGGAATAAGTCATGAGTGAGAAATAAACTTCACTGTGATGAAGCCAGTGAGATTTTGAGGTTATTTTTTAAAATGGTGACCCCGTTCTAACTAATACAGAGAGTATATACTATGGGAAGAATTTAAGTACTTGATGAGAGGTTGGCATACTTATCTTTTAAAGTCTACTCAACTTTGACATTCTTTGATTTTTGAATAATAAAGTGAAGTGGATTTTACAAATATTCCAGTAAAGAAACACACAATCCAATGACAAATAAACAAAAATCAGAACTCTGGACAAAACAAAAATCGGAACTCTGAAATAGATTCTTGACTTACAGGTGTCAGAGTAGCTAGGTTCAGGACCAGCAAATTAAAAAGCATAAACATATGAACAAGAATAAATGATAGTTTTGATCTTCCTATGTCACTCTAAGCAGTGAGTTCGGAAATTCAATTCTTCACTGAATTGTAACCAATCACACATCAACACCATCATGCCAGGTGATCTATTAGGGGCTAGAAACAAAATTACATAAAACCCCAAGCTTTATATTTGAAGAGTTTATAATATAGAATAGTGGTCTTCAAAATTTTGAGGGCATAAAGTTCATCTGGAAAGTTGTTAAAAATGAGGATTCCTGGACTCATCTCCAGAGATACTAATTCAGAAGGTGTGGGGAGAGGACCACAAATCAACGTCTACCATAATGCCTGTCACATAGTATAATACTCAGTAAATAGCTTTGACAAATGAATAGCTGAATTTAATGAACATGCCCAGTGATTCTAAAGCAGAAAGTATATGAACCACCTTCTCAGGAAATGTTGACCATCTGGGGAAAAACTTAATCACGGATCAATCAAATAAGATGCTTTGGCTCTGCAGTTCAAAATTTTCTGGAAAAGAAATCAATGCCACTTCTTTATGAAGCTGATATTTGTTTCCTTTTAAAGAAGCTGAATTTAGTATAAAAGTAAGTAAGAAAAAGTCTGGAACCAGAAGGGAAAGAGAGACATATCCAGGAATTTTAAGCAGAATGAGGTCATAGGAAGCTGTTGTTTTCCTGAGCTTTTTTTCTTTTTTTTTTTCCAGCAGGAAAATTCCACCCAAGAAGCAGACCAGTTGATCTTGCACCTGTGCTCCCACGTCTGGCACTTATCTGGGTCAAGTTGGGGAGAGCAGCCCCCAGGCCCTGGAAATAGACAACCCACCCTGTCGCTGGGATGCACAGCACGTACAGCCATTCTTATCGCCAGACTTCTCACCCAGCATCCACCTGGAAGCAGATTCCATGCCATTTAGGCAGCATACCAGATTGACGAAATCACACAGGGCCATCTGACCAAACGGCCCTTCCCTTCACACATCCATCACCCCGTCCCAGATCCTGGAGGCACCTGTCTTTGTGTTTGTGTAAAGGTATCTAATGTGTTTTCCTTTCAGAAGGATTTGAGAGAGCAGCCTGTGGATGGCCTGGGCTGGACTCTGACCAGTGGTTTCCTAGGTGTATGCCTCAGCAACAGCTGCATAACCTCTCTGCGCCTAAGTTTACTCATCTGAAGTTGAAGATACTAGTAATACCTACCTCATGTGACTCTTGAGCGGATTCAGTGAGAAAATAGACATAAAGCACAACGCTCACATGCGGTAATTGATAAAGAAAAGGTGAACTGTGGCTGGGTGTCCTCTGGCCAGTCCACCACTCTAGCACAATCCTGACTTCAGAGCTGCATGTGCCCTGTGGTAGCTGGTTTGGGGAGGATTCTGTACCACTGCTGCCCACTGCGGGAAGCTGCCCATTGTGCTTCCCATTGGGCTTCCCACACATGAGCACACCGGGCTATTAGTGGCCCTCAGCCTGCCTTATTGTGGGTCTGTGTTGTAGACCTATGTGTTAACTGCGGCCATTTTTTGCAGAGTAAATAAATAGCTAATGTTAGTTGTCTTGATGACAGATACACATAAAAAAAGCACAACTTTTCAGATTCAAATTATAGACCAATTCTTAATCCTTGGGATGTCGTTGGTGGTGCAGTGGTTAAGAATCTGTCTGCCAATGCAGGGGACATGGGTTTGATCCCTGGGCCAGGAAGATTGCACATGCTGTGGAGCAACTAAGCCCGTGCGCCGCAACTACTGAGCCTACATTCTAGAGCCCTCGAGCCACAACTGTTGAGCCCATGTGCCACAACTACTGAAGCCTGCGTATCTAGAGCCCGTGCCCCACAACAAGAGGAGCCACCACAATGAGAACCCCGTGCTCCACGACGAAGAGTAGCCCCAGCTTGCTGCAACTAGAGAAAGCCCATGTGCAATAATGAAGACCCAACATACTCAATAAATAAATAAATAATTTTAAAAAATTCTTAATCCTTAAGTCATCTCTCTTGATCTCTGAGTCTCACACTGTAAATCTTAACTATCTTTGTTTTATAGCATCTATGTCAGTCCTATCCTATGTAATATGGAGAAACTGAGGTACAAATGATGTCATTCCAAAAGCACCTGCAATTTTTTTTTGCCAAGCACTTACAGATTTTTCTCATGTAAATTTCAAAAACCCATTGAAATATTTTTACATATATTTTGTAGCTGAGGAAATTAATATTCAAATGCACTAAGTATCATGTCCAAGGCCTCACAGCCAGAAAGCAGAAAAATGGGACTTGAATTAAAGCTCTCCTACACCCCAGTTCATGCTCTTCTCATAACACTGGGAAATTAATCATGAATAATCTGATCTCATACGTTTCCCAGTGTTTATTAAATATCTGTTTTCTACTAAAATCTTACACTCACTCAGTAAGGTCACTTGAAGCCTGCTGACTACTTGTCCTTTGGCCATTACCACTGTCTGTGGGGCTCTACTCTCCTTTGGGAATGTTTTATTGTTATTAAAAAGAATTATTTGACTATCAGTGGAAAAATCCTACAGATCATGTTCCACAATATGGTTAATGTCAGTATGCAATGTCTAACAGTTATGTAAAAATCTTTATAGCAAATGTAAACAATGATCAAATTAACTAGGAAAGGCATTTTTATAAATTAAAATTATTTCTTCATTTCACATGGCAACTTGCTTTTGTTTTTTATAAATTTGTTTATTTTTGGCTGCGTTGGGTCTTCGTTGCTGCTCACGGGCTTTCTCTAGTTGCGGCAGGGGGGCTACTCTTCATTGCGATGTGCAGGCTTCTCTTGTTGTGGAGCATGGGCTCTAGGCACGTGGGCTTCAGTAGTTGTGGCACATGGGCTCAGTAGTTGTGGCTCGAGGGTCTAGAGCTCAGGCTCAGTAGTTGTGGCGCACGGGCTTAATTGCTCCGTGGCATGTGGGATCTTTCGGGCCCAGAGATTGAACCCATGTCTCCTGCATTAGCAAGCAGATTCTTAACCACTGTGCCACCAGGGAAGTCCCCACATGGCTACTTTTAAGAGTTGAAACTTATATTGCCTATCCTGAAACTGCACTAGGTAGTATTTGGGACGTAGCCGCTGACTGATGTCTAGTGCCATTCAACTTGTCAACATCAGTGGAAATATGACTGTCTTCACTTTTCTTGTACGAACTGCGAGCAAATTTTCAGTCTAAATTCGGTTCATTAGTTATTTTTTATTCTTCGGTAGAGGTGATGATATCCTTTAACACTTTGCTTTCCACAAATGAATAACTTGACTGTGATTGTTAAGTCCATGGCTGGGTAAGAACAAGGAAGGAAATACATTTGACTAGGGAAGTGGGAAAAAATTCAGTGTGATTCAAAATACTATACATTTATTGAACACTGATTATGTACCATCTTGGAAATGCAAAAGTAATATACGTTCTCTTTCTGGGACTCAAACATTTAGGATCTAGTTGAGGGAACTGGACTTATACACAAAATACAATTGGAGAATGCTATGCGTTATAACATCCATGAGCCAAAGTCTCTGGCATAGACACCTGGTAATGTAAGTCAGGAAAAGGAGAAAGTACCGTGGGCTGGAGTGGTTGGGAAGATGAGATAGGGGATTGACATATGGCTGGAGAAAGGGTGAGATTCAGAGAGATGAACCAAACAAAAAAATGTGAGAGAGCGGGGAGGGAAGAGGAGAGAAAGAACAGGGAAAAAGAAAGAAGGAAAAACAGGTTGGCAGGAGGAATGATGAAGGAGAGAGGCAGGTAAGCGGTGGATTTTGCTCTATAGAAGGCAATATAACAAAAGATGATCATTTCTGACACGCCATGTTGAACAAAATGCACTTTCACCCTCATTGGTATGTCCAGAAATTCAAGTTTGGAAGTTCAGGTTTACATGACAGTAAATATATGTTTTGGGGGAAAAAAATGGCCAGTAAATATTTACTTCAGTTTTTTTAAAAAAGAAATTTATTCCACACTATGAAATATTTCTCAAAACCTTAGTTTCAAAATACTTGCTCCACTTCTCCAACCCACATAAAGGAACATGTTTTTCTGCCAAAACGCTCTGACCTTACATTAACCAGTCTCTCCACTGCGTCTGCTCTTGGGCTCTCTTTAGCACCATGTGTTTCTTGTCTTTAAATAAACCTCCTAGATGATATTCTTACAAAGATATTCATGCAATTCAGTGTCTACTTCTTCATCACCTTTACCAGGAATGGCATTTCTAGGAGGAAATTGTGAATCAGAAATGATCTCCCCCTCTCTCTCTCTCCTACCGCATCCTGATTGTGGCCACTCTAACTATATAAAATGTGTAAAGACCATGAACAAAATACTTTGTTTCCTCAATGGTCACTAGAGTTTTCAAGGTACTTGTGTTAGTACAGGAACGTTTAACCCGCTTACTTCATACGTTCAAATTTTGTATGAGTTCTGTTAAGATAAATTTCCTCTCATGTTCAGAAACTCTTCTATACCACAGACTAATTCGGGAAACGAGTGTATCTGCTCTGGATAAAAACAAGAGCAAGGTATTGCCTAATTCTGGGAAGTCACTGGAGGGTAATGATACCATTAATGGTAATAACAGACCTTTAATTATCAGATGTGTATTTCATTTTGAGGGCATACAAATTATCTGGGAACGTATTAAAAATGAAGATTCCTGGGCCTACCTCCAGAGACAGTAATTCAGAAGGTATGGGCCACACAATATATACCTTTATATGTACCATCTAGACTTCAAGATGTAAATGTGAAGGAATTATAGTTGTACCTACCTCATATGATTATTGGGTGATTTAAATGAGATTTTACATGTAAAAAAAAAAACCTAGTAAACTTTACATGTTTCACACAGAAACCAATTAACTTTAGTTATTAGGATTCTTACTATTCAAATATTTGAATAAAAAAGTACTCAGCTAAGAAACACCAATAATAGTAGCCTATTTTGACAAATTAAAACCTTATGGCTGTATATATATGTCTGTGCTACTCCAACTGTAAAATAGTCAGTGGGAAGTTGTTCAAAGGGAGCCCAACTCAAGGATAGAAGATGCCTTAGAGGACTGGGGCAGGGAGGGTGGGGGGGACTCGAGGGGGGGGGCATCAAGGAAGGGAGGGAATATGGGGATATGTGTATAAAAACAGTTGATTGAACCTGGTGTACCCCCAAAAATAAAAAATAAAAAATAAAAAAAAAACAAAAACAAAAAAAAACAAACAAAAAAAAACCTTATGGCTGGTCCCTTCACCCCCATACATACCCCTCACCAAGAGTTTATGTAATGTCTAATGTTCTTAAACTAATGTCTTATATTAATTTTCTACTTTTGGATGACCTCTATTCAATAGTAATTGTGTTTCTAAATATTGGATGTATTTTTAACTGACTGAGTTTTGTACCACTTTTTGTCATCTTCTGTTTTAACTATAATTCAGCTTAAAACAAAACAAAACAATGCATTTTCTACCCACTGTTAACTGAGTTAATGAAAGTTGACTTTATGAACAAAATCCTAATTTATGAATGTTTTCATTGCTAAGAACATTAGTAGTTGACTATCACAGCAAAAAAACAGCATGGGATGAAATTTTATTACAAATATTTTCAGGTAGTAGAATGTATTAGATTTCACCCAGATGATTTTATTTAGTGAATTATTTAATCTGGTTTAAAAATTTTAAAAACGTTCTCCAGTTATGAAGTTTATAAATGATTTTATGATATTGCCACAGATTCATGTAAACATACAGGGTTATAACAATGATTTAATATCTTTCTGTAAACTACAGTTTAAATAAAGACTTGTCAGGACAAAGGCAAGCACAAGTTTCACAAGTGCTGTGTATCTTGGAATATTCTAGGCTTCTTGTGAGAAAATCACTAACTGCTTATCTCCTGGGACCAAGGACCTGATGTTCCTGAAGTCACAACACACTTCACACTTATCTCCGTGTGGAAATAGGTGGCCACTGTTGGATTCTAGTGTGAATGACACCTCTGAAATCTCTCAGCTTCACAACCCCTATTAGAGCCCTCAGAGAATCTGCTCACATAGCGACAAACAATATCTTTAAGAGGTGATATTCCTGGAATGAACCAGTTTCTAAAATTAAAAAGGAAAAACAATTATGAGGAGTGGGGAAGGGTGAGGTTTGTTCTGCCAGAAGGAAAGGCTAATGCTTCTCAAAACCAAAAAACAGTATAACCTGCAAGGATGGTCCAGAAACTCAGAGAAATGCAGGAAGAAATGAAAGATCTGAGTTTGAATCACATTGTTTGACGTAGCTCATATAACAATGACTTTCACGCAGATTTCCCAGAAAAATCATTTGTGAGAAAGATGGTGGTGTTCTTGGTATATGGGATATGAGGTAGGGGCACGCTGGGACTGAGAGGATTCTGGGGATATGGGTTGCTCAGTGTTAAAACCAAGAAAGTCCCAGGCGAACCCGTATGAGTTGGTGTCCCCATGTGCACTGCTCCACTGAGGTAGCTGAGAAAAGCTTCCCTGAGCTCTCCAACAAGTCACTCCACTGCTCACTGCAACTTCCCTACTCAGGTTGGCCCAAAGCTAAATTGCAGCAAGAGTGGATGCTTTGGTGGTGTTTCTTCAGTTCCCTTCTTTGGCATCTGTTCCTCCTTCTCAGTACTCGTTTGTTGAGAGACCTGATGTTTTTTCCCTTCCCTAGAGCTGTTCAAGGTGACCCTTCTTTTAGCTCTTTCCCCAGCAACTTCTATTATGTCAAAGTCAAATAGTCCTGGGCCATAGCTGCTCTGCAACCGTGAAGCAGATCAGCTGTTCTGTCTAATGTGAGGGTATGTAAGAAGCACCACTCCTAGGTAATAAAATACTACATAGAAAAAGGTACCTTTAAGGTAATCCTCGAGAAGAAAGCATTTCAGTAGTATGACAGAGGTGGGGGGATGAGAGAATATTCTGTAAGGCAAAACTTTCTCTACCCCAGAACAACTGTCTACTTGTTACCTGCATTCCTTACACAGCACGGCACCACCAGTGGTACACTGCGGGTGGATATACAGATAAATGCCAAGCTTCATGATGGTTAGATTCATAAAAAAGGCATTGCATCAAACCTTTGGGAGAGTCTCAAGCTTTTTTCCTTCCCAAACATGAGTCCATTATAAATGGATCTCAAAAGCAATTATCGCAAGAAAGTCCATGTCCATGAATATTTCAATGTCTCCCATGAAGTGTGTTGCCATCATGACCCACACTATTGTATGTACAGGATTCTGCACAAACTAGGCGTTCAATAATTATTGACTGGCCAATGAAGGGTCATTATCTAATGCACCATGATCATTTATGCCAGGGGCCCACAGGAATCAGCCAGATCCCAGAGGCTTCTTTTTTCTTTTTTAACTTTGAGAAAGGGATAGATAGTGGCTTATCTTGGGTTCCTTGTGGAAGTGGAGATATGAGAAGAAATATGAAAATAGCATAAATGTGGGGTCACAGGACAGAAAAGAATGAGAGAAAAAAAGAAAGAAAACATAAGATTAGAGGCAAGCAAGTCAAACGTATTAAAAACTGAGAATCTTTTTTAATACTCAGATGCACATTCATGTAAAGAAAAAAGATTCTAAATAGCAAGGCTTCTCTCTTCTTGGCAGCAAAAAATTTACCGCCGTGGCCAAGCAGAGATGAATAGTAGAATCAACTAAAGTACCTGAAATTTAAAACAAGCCAACTTACATTTCATTTAAGAGAAGCAAACAGATGGGCCAGATAATAATTTCAAAATCTAGTTTACGAAGAGAAAAACAAATCTGGAACCCAAAGTCAAATGAGATGCAAATAAAAAGCAAAGCAATAAAAAGAAATAAACAGGTACAGAAGCTACAACCACCTCCCTTAGCCTATGTAATTCTGTAACTTTTCTTTCTCCCCAGCTTTATCTCACATCCGAGCAGAGGCAGGCTGGACACCTCAGGGACAGTCAGTTCCCCAGATGGCACCAAATTCATTAGTCACGAACTCCAGGAGAAGGTAGGAATCTTAATAAAGGCCAAAGTTCTCCCTGGGTCTCCAACACGGACTTTAAAACAAAACCAAAATGTTTGCTTGAGAATATCTTCTTATCTATTAGCTTGAACCATGTGAAATAGCAGTTTTTATAGGTAAAAAATGAGTGCATATTGGCAATTTTAAGTGATTAAACCTAATACATTATGATTTTGATTACAGAAATATTAACATCTCAAACATATGCAACTAAATATAAAACCTAGGTGTATTTCCTTCTGTCACTAATTCCTCTCACACAAGGTGTGGAGTCGAGTTCAGGAGCCAAAAGGTCCAGGTCTGGGCTGTTTCTCCACCTCGCACTTATTCTGCTGTCTTGGTCAGTCATCCTGTTCTGAGTTGTCATGTGAAACATCTGCTGTGACTCTACTTTCTCGTGTTGGGCGGTTTTCATTCTCGGAGCTTCACTGGCTTTGTCTGTATACTTTGTACACTGGTTCTAGTTTCCAAATTAGTATTATTGTTATTATTATGGCTACTTTCCCACGTAGCACATCCTTCTCCTACTCTCACCTTCACATTTCACTTTTTCTCCTGTGCTGCCATCATCCTGGAAACACTGCCTGAGAGCATCTTGTCTTTCTGCACGTTTCCTCTGCCTGTTTTCATGCACACAGAGATGGCTCTGGGTTTTCCTCCTGAAATCTCATCGTTTGGTAGGCAAATGTTTTAGCAAGGCCACTGAGAAGAGAATTCCCTCGTAAGAAAAAGTCACTACCTCTCTCATTTCCTGTTCCCAAGAACAAGACCCAAGAACTCACTGTCTTATCACTTTTTTTTTTTCCCTTCTGGGTTTTTAAAGTTTTTTTATTTTTAATGCAATTTTTAAAGGTTACTTTCCATTTATAGTTACTACAAAATATCGGCTATCGTCCCTACGTTGTACAAGACATCCCTGAGCCTATCTTGCACCCAACAGTTTGTGCCTCCCACGCCCCCAACCATATATATTGCCCCTCCCCCCAGTGGTAACCACTATTTTGTTCTCTATTAGCATGAGTCCGCTTCTTTTATGTTATAGTCACTAGTTTGTTGTATTTTTTAGATTCCACATATAAGTGACATCATACAGTATTTATCTTTCTCTGTCTGACTTATTTCCCTTGGCATAATGCCCTCCAAGTCCATCCATATGGCTATTGCCTCACCCTTTTTAACTGAAGTTCAAGTTCAGGCTGACCTGCGGTGATCAAAATCAAATTCTGAGTGCTGACTGAAACCTTTGGGTAGCTATAAAATCAAGCAGACAGACCATCTGCAAGTCTTCACTGCCAATTACATAAAGAATTAAGGAGTCACTAATCAGTTAGGGTATATGTTATATATTCATATTGACTCTTGTTCAAAATTCAGGGTTTTGATTAAATGTATATGAAGATGGGAGAGACATGTGAATGGGGATAATTGTCCTGCTGATGGGGGGTAGGTTATCATTTGGGAGAAAGCAAGGCCATCAGCCTGTGAATGTCAAGGGCTCAACCAGAGTACTTTATAACAAAGCACTCTCAAGACCCCTCAGAAGATGTGAAAAATTCTTCCAATACCCATTTCTTTAAGACAGATGACATTTAATGGATAAAATGTGGAATGAGCAGGGTTATTTATTTAAATACTTTTGAACACTGACCTTCATTTTTTCTAGGAAGTCAGGCACCAGGTTCAAGGCCATGGGAAGGTCTGGTCTTGGCAATATCAGATCACACTGTCTGTAGAGAATTTGAAAGCAAAAATAATCCAGTCTATCATTATTGCCATGTATCACAATTCCAAACATTGTCAGTGGTGAAATACTCCTCCCTGAAAAAAAAAATCTTTTCTTGGTCTATATTTTAAGTAATTGATGTGATTACCACTGAGTTGTATAATAGATGCATAAACTTCAAATTAGCACATTTTCATTATTTATCCTTTAATAAACAATTAATCTAACATAAAAATTATTGTGGAAAATGTCCAGGTATACAGTCAGCCCCCAACTCACATGGACTCAGGTAAATGCTTAGGGCAAGTTCATGACCTAGCCTGTGTGGTACTGTGGTACCAAGTATTCCTGCTTTCAGTCACAGATTCCAAATCAACAAGAATAATAAAGTAACTGTAAAGACAAAGACAGGGAACCAGAGTTGCTTCAATTGTATCATTCTGTGGGATGGCTTGGAATTTTTATTTGTGTTTAAAATTTCAAACGGTGAAGCAGCATGAAGTGCAAGTTGTAACATTCTTGTTTTCTAAGCACAAATTTTTAATACAGGAAATATTTTTCCAAGCTTCAATAGTATCATTAAAAGTATAATTTTTCTTCTTTTTAAAACTGGCATTTGCTTTACAACTAAAGAAAAAATCAAGAAAAGAATAATTTTTACTGATTATTACAGGATTATTACTAAAAATAAATTTGTGGAATAGAGGAGGAGAGTGTAGAAAATGCTTCTGTCTGGGTGTCAAACACACTAACACGTCACTGCCTCCAGGGAACACTTAGGATGGAACTAGGAGCTCACTCTCATTGTCACCCTCCTAGGAGGCTCTGTGACAGATGGCAGAGCTCGGGCCACAGGAGACCTGGGAGAAGATCTCCACTTGGAGACCAGAGAACCAGGCTCCACTGACACTTCAAGGTGAACTCCCTTTGTTTTTTTTATTAGCACAGCCTTCAGAAGCCACAGTAGAAAGACTTTAAGGCAGACCTCTGATTTTTAAAAATATTACCTCTATCTTTGAAAATAAGCTCTCAGACATTTTTTCTTCCAGTTTTATTGAGATATAATTGACACATAGCACCATATAAGCTTAAGGTGTATAGCATAGTGATTTCACTTACATACATCATGAAATGATTAGCACAATAAGTTTGGTGAACATTCATCATCTCACATAGATACATAATCACGGAAATAGGGAAAATGCTTTCCTTGTGATGAAAACACTTAGAATTTACTAACAACTTTCATACATAACAGATAGCAGTGTTAATTACATTAATCACGTTGTACATTACATCCCTAGAACTTATTTATAACTGGAAGTTTGTACATTTTGCCCACCTTCATCCAATTCTCTCTGCCTCCACCTCCCGCCTCTGGTAACCACAAATCTGATCTATTTTCCTATAATTCTATTTGTTTGTTTGTTTTTGAAGTATAATTGACCTACATCACTATGTTAGGTCCTATTACACGACATAGTGATTTGATATTTCTAAACACTTCAAAATGATCACCAAGATAAGTCTGGTTACCATCTGTCACCATACAAAGATATTACATAATTACTGACTATATTGCACACACTGTAAATTTCATACCCTTGACTCATTTATTTTGCAAGTGGAAGTTCATACCTCTTAATCTCCCTCACCTATTTCTCTCCTCCCCACACCCCCCTCCCCTCTGGCAACCAACTGTTTGTTCTCTGTATCTATGACTGTTTCTGTTTAGTTATGTTTGTTCGTTTGTTTTGCTTTTTAGATTCCACATGTAAGTGAAATCATACAGCACTTGTCTTTCTCTGTCTGAGGTGTCTCACTTAGCATAATATGCTCTAGGTCCATTTATGTTGTTGCCAATGGCAAGATTTCATTCCTTTTTATTAAAACCCCAGACTTTAAATGATGCAGAGGAAAAACAAGGCTGGCTTTTCTCACCTGCACATCAGAAAGACAAAGAGGCAGCCAAGCACCGTGAGCAGAGCAAAGGTTCTGGCTTCTGATCACCTGCTCTGTATGGCTGGCCCACTGCTGCCTGGCAGTGCAAAGGGCAGTATTCAACTGCTCTAGGACTGTTCCTTGTCCCTAAATCATTCCTACCTCACAGGAATGCTGGGAAGATGCAATGAGACAAGGTGAATATAAAACAGGGTCTGGCTCACAGTAGCACCATGATGTAGCCAGCTGTATACACAGCAAAAAAGAGAGAAATCATCTAGAATGCTCTCTTTTCCTAAGAAGATGATTGAAGGCAGAGGGTAGATGTGAAAACCCAGTCAAGAAAGAACCAGGAAGAATGGCTCAGAGAGAGGGTGCCCATAGGTCCTGATCTGCCTGGGAGTGTTCTAATTGAGGCTGGCTAGCCCTTCGTCCTGATGAATATTCCTTTTATTCTCAGAAGTGTCCCAGTTGGGATAACACTACAGTTGAGTCCTGGATATCTGTAACCATAGAGCCATCATGTAAAAACTAGGAGGCCAGAGAGCAAGTAGCCCCTACCCTAGGATCAGGAATCGGTTGGTGTTTTTGTTGCCTGGTATGATTATCTTAAAATATGCAGCCACGTGAGTCCCAAGTCATCGGTTACATAGATCTTTTTGTTTCATTCTGCTTTGACAGACTTCTTGCCTACCAGTCCTATGGTCTTCCCTTAGTGTCTTATCAGGAGTCCTTCAGCTATAAGTGACATAAACTCAGATCAAATTGCAAAACATCATGAGTCCAGAGAACCGAGATGTCTGTAAATAAAACTGGTTTCAGAACTATCTGGATCCACGAACCAGGTGATATTATAGAATGTGATCCCTCATCCCCAACCTTCTACACACTTTCCATTCTATTGGATTCTTTTTCGGACAGGTTCTCCCCAATGAGGTGGCAAAACAGCTGCTGGCAGCCCCAGATGCATATAATACCATCTTAGTATTCCCAGAAAGGAGGACTTCTCTCTCCCCATGGTCCAGCCAAAGGCCTGGCACCATGTTTCATTGCACTGACCAGGGTCAGGTGCCCATCCTGGGCAGGGGGCTCAAATGCTCTGAACTGACCAGTTCTGATTATTCGGTCACCCCAGGAGGTCCAGGGAAGGATATCAGTCTGACTCAATCTGAGAAGTCACAGAGGAGAGGAGATGTTCCCCAAGGGAAAATCAAGGCATCAGCAACAGAACAGGAATGGATACTGAATAGACAAAAGCCAGGTTTCTACGCACTGGCTACTCAGATATGCAGCGCACCTGATTTACATTATGATTCCATTGCAGTCACTGGCCTGTGGGGGCTGTAATTCCATAAGCCTCAAGCTTACCCTTCAACCTCCGGATGCCCTGGTCCCAGCTTTGCACCCATCCGTCATGAGTTCTGCCACTGTGTGACACAGAAGAATCTTTGAAAAACAGAGCTACAAAGGACCCTCAGAGCTGCTCCAACCATTTTTGTTGGGAAGGATGGTTGCAGAGCTCTGTGGAATCTATGACAGGATACGTTGCTGCTTTGTGAGTTCTCCCAATGTGATTAGAGGGAAGAGTACTGAATGCAGGGTCAGAGACCTCAAGGAAACAAGAGCAGCTGATTCAATGAGGGCTCAAGAAAGGAGGCCTGGGTGGAAGATAAAGTTTGGGACTCTCAGCCATTTTTGCAAATGCCTAGCTTTTAAGGTGGGGGTTTATAAATACAGGCCAGAGAATATTTTTATCATTAATTCTGAAGTCAAACTAAGTTCATTTGTATTGAATAGCAATTCATTTGTCAAAGCACCCCATTCCTGAAAAGCATGAAGAAAAACCTCATCTCCTCTCAGAGAATGGATTATTAACAAATGCTTGAGAAAGTAAAAATATCAAATGTTGCATCAAAGCACATTGGAATTTTAACAATATTTGTGAAATGAAAAAGAATTCACAAATATTTGGTTAAACTGAATTTCTTTTTCCAGATGTGGAAAATCAAACACTAAGCATTAAAACAAATAAAAGGGCCAACCCTTTGCAAAGCAGCTATTAACTTACACTCTGAATGGAGTTTTAAAAGAACACTATTTGGGGGGAGTAGCAGAAAGTTAAAAATGCAATGCACTCACAGTCAAATCTTAAAAACGTGCAGAAAGACCTCTCCCACACCTCACCTTGTTCAGTGTCCCATCACCCTTTTATATAGATTCTGTGACCTCCTCAAAGAAGGTCTTCAAATGTCACTGTATCTGAGAAGCCTTCACCGATTACCCGAAGTCTGTTGCTTTACTCTCTTTTATTTTTTTCTTCATTGAATTTACCACTTCCTGATGGTATACTACATGTTTATTTTTTAGTTTGTTCAATTAGTGTTTCCCTTGGTGGCGCAGAATCTCTAAAAGCCAGTTGTCTGTTCTGTTCACCACTATATTCCTGGGGCCTCGGCCGAGCTGGGCACAGAGCAGGTGTCAACAGCCATCTGCTGAAAGGACTGAATGCAGCACGGACATCTGGACACGGTGCTGATAACCAAATTTAACAACTAAAAACAGTAACATTTGTAATCACTTTTTATTCCTTTAAGTTTATATTTAAAAAATAGAAGCCGGCTGAAATTTCTAGCAGTTTCTCAACCTACAAAACTCTGACTTCATGCAGCTGAATATGACCCTGAACACAAGTGCATTTTGGTGAAGAAAACAGCTGTTGGTGTCTGTTTTCCCCAATGGTTATCTCATTGTTGGCCCATTCTTTAGATACTTTAAGAGAAAAACAAAAGACAAAAAAATCCAAACCTTCCAACTTTTAGGCACCATGTGAAAACTTAATTTTATTTTGATTAAATGGCAAATTATATTTTGGGAGAAACCTTTTCAACATTTCAACAACTAGGTCAGTAATTATCTGTTACTTTATAATCTCATATAGATAGTAACTAACTAGAATTTTAATTCCTTTTTTCCATTCACTTTAGTATTCCTTAGAAGATACCATATAATATAAGGGAATGTAGTAGAAAGATTAAGAAATCAGACTTTGCGGGTTATAATTCTGGATCCACTGTGTAAGAACTGTGTGAGTTTGGACAAGTTACCTATCCTCTGAAATCCTATTTCCTCACCTGAAAAATGAGGAAAATAATAAAAGCTGTAGCACCAAATTCATGGGGCAAATGAAAGAATATTAAATTGACAACAACAACAAAAATCGCCTTTAAGAATCTTTTAAAATAGGGCCTGACATTAAGTACTTGCTAAATATTTTTTATTGAAATTATTTCTTTATTTATTCTAGGGTTTTCTCTCCAAGAGGTTAATACTTCAACTTTTTTTGTTAAAATAAATCCAACACGATTCTCCTGCTTAAAACAAGCTCCTGTACTTAAAACATAAACTTGCACCAATTAGGTTACACGAAAACCAAACTTACGTGAGATATTGTAAAGTAAAATAAAACAATATTCACCACAAGAAGATGAAACTCATTTCAAAAACTCGGCGGGGGTGTGTGTGTGTGCATGTGTGATACTCTTTGGTTGTCTGTATAAACCGACTGCTATGATTAATAAGACTAAGTTTTCCAAAGAAAATGAGATAATAACAAAAGGCCTCTTTATGCTTAACTTTCGTCAGGGGCGAAACAGAAAGAGACAGAACAGCATGAAATGATGAGACCAAGTGATGAAAATTCATTCACAATGATTACTTTCAAGAGCAATTTCTCTTGGGTAATTCATCGGCCTGTTAGTATGGCTCTCTGGAGTGAGAGCTAATGTAAATGAAGCTACTAAAAGTGGATTATCACGGTAAGAATACACGCAACCAATAATGCAACAAAAATCCATCCAAAGCATTCGGGGAAAATTCAAGAGAAGAAATGTCCTTTTTTTTTTTTTAAGGTAATGGCCTATAACACCCTTCTTCCCTGACTAATAACCAGCAGGCACTTAAAAATATTCATCCAGGAAAAAGAAAAACAAACTCGTTTGGATGAAATAGGAACCCACCTGGGTTGTCAGTATCTGTGTTAGGTCCCAGGACTCAAATTCTGAGCCAGATTCTTTGAGAGATTATGGGCAATGTCACAAATTATTTTTGCCAACTACCCTTTACTTAGAAAAAGTAATGTTTTGCGGATGAGTGTCAAGGAATCTAAAATTTATTAATTTCAAAAACCTTTCTTGCAGATGGGTATGGCTTTCTCAAGGTTTTGTTGAACAAAAATTAAGAACCATGTAATGTGAAAAATTTTTAAAGGACACTGTCTTTCACAAACTCACACAAATAGTCTTTGGAATGTCCAGAGTAAGTAGATGTTGGTTTTCCTTTCTAGATACCTACATATTGGCTATAATAACTAGACTGGTTTTAAACAGCTATGACCACTACTCTGCATGGAAATACTGAGTCCACTGGTTTACTAGTTAAAGTAACGGTCCTACATGCAGGACTGAAGTGGAGAGCAACAGATAGGGGAGCAAGTTGTGTTCAGAACAGCATCCAGGAAGTATCTGCAAAGGAAGACTAACTTTAAGGTAGGATTTACATGAGAAGAAGAGGTGGGTAATTCTCTGTAGGGCAGAGCCTCTTGTCTGGAATAACAGAGCAGAAGAGGGGATGCAAGAGGAATTATACTTTCTATAGACCAAATCTGCAGGTAGGAGGACTGCGTAAGAGAAAGGAAGTCATCTTGGCTGAGCCTCATTGGCAGAGAACTCTGAGACCAGTAAACTAGTAAACCAGTAGAGAAAGTGGATTAGATTAATGTCATCAATGATAGGAAGAGGGGTCATGAGTGATAACCCAGAAATCACTGGGGTCTGATGTTAGAAGGTATCTCGAGACGATTCCATTTGAAAGGAGAAGGCATCTGACATTCTTTTTATTCCTTTCAAACAAAGGATTAAACCAATCAGTGAGTTGACTCAGGAAAATTTCCTAAGTATTATAGCCCTAGTCAAACTTCTGTCTAGCTCCTTCTTACTTTCTATTCCATGATGAAACATGATTTTCTTTCAGACACAGAAGATTTTCTTTCAGACCCAAAGCGATAAACCTACTTCAGCAACAGTGTTTTATTTCTATGTGTTATGACAAAGGATTGCTTAATTGCTTAAGCCCCTATGGAAGGCCGTCTTCAAGGTGGTCCCATTTGATTGAGTTTTTCCATGTTCGCAACTTCCTCATCCTCTCCCCTTTCCATTCTTAGTGATGACAGTGTCTCTCCTCTCAGCCCTATGAGGTCCTCTCTTGCTTTCAGGGAAGATTTTGAAAACATGTCCAATAAAGCTTAACTGGCTTCCTCTCTTAGAGAACAGTCTTGCCCAAGAAGAAGGAAGCTAAACTGGGGACTTTCAGGCATCAGTGAGCCAGGAACTTATGAATTAATAGCAGGAGTTATTACTAATTGAGCACCTACCACATGCAGGCACTGCCCTTTCATGTGGGAGGGAGAGTGGTGGGACAAGGGGGGACTATACCTTTTAAGGAAGTGCTGTCTCATCCTATATAATCACATAATTCAAGAGTCAGGCATTGTTTTTGTTTGGTTGTATCAGGTGGATGAGAGTATACAGTAGAAGATTCCAAGGGTCTTAAGATATAAGTGGGCTAAACATTTTAGGGTAAGGGATACCGACATCAGGAAAAACAGAACCAAGTCATAAATATAAAGTATCCGAATGTTGGCAGCATAGCCTAGTAGTTAGAAGGCTGGGTTCAAATCCCGGCCCTGTGGCTTACCAGCTGCATGGTCTTGGGATATTCCTTAAACAATTTGTGCCTCAATTTCCTCATCTGTAGAAGAGAGATGATGGTGATAATAGCCTCTGCCTTATTACAAGCACGAAATGAGTTAATATTTGTAAAGTTCTTAAAACTCTGTTCCACAAGCATTTGTTAACAGATAAAAATCTCAGGACCTGATTTATTCCCTTCTAAACTGACAGCTCGTGGTCACTGGAAATGTTCAAGCAATGTAAGCCGACTCCATGAAGGCAAGAATGTTTGTCTCTGTTGTTCAGGCCTTTGGCTAGATCAATACCTCATACAGACCAGGCTTAGAAAACGTCATGGAATGAATTAATGCACCTATCTTGGTAGTTACACAGAAGAGTTCTGCAGGCATCCAAATTTGGACAAAGTGACCTCTACGGAATTTTCTACCTTTAGGTTCTATGATTTCTTTAATGAACTAATGCACTGAAACAGTACAATACTAAAAATGTGATGGTTTGAGACAAAATTATGTCCTTTTTTCCTCTTTCTTTCGTTCTCTCTCTCTTCTTCTCTTTCTCTCCGCCCCCCTCTTTTTCTTCCTTTCTTTCTCCCTTCCTTCCTTCCAAGGAACCCGTGTCTATTGAATGAGTGCTTTTTTGTAGTTAAAAGGTTAACCAGGAACATAAAGCATGCTATCAAGGGTCTCTAGTCATCTCCATGTGTCTAATCACTATCTTCTTTTACAGTTTCATCTCTCCAGGCTTTTCAGTTGGGCCAGGTTGGCATTTCACTGCCCTTTATGTGTGTGACAAGTGAAAAGAGGGGAAGAAAAGAAACTCGAACGAAGAAAACCAGAATCCGCACGGTCGTTTGAAGGTGGTATTCAGCCAGTTCCCACTCATCCTGCCTCATCAGGCCCCCTGTGGCATCCCTGTTCATCTCACACCACTCATGTGTCACAGCCCCCAACTCCTCTCTCAGAGCAGAGTCTTTCTCACACTCCGGCTGTCACCCCCACCTAGAAAGATATGCCATCAAACGTGCAAAGCTGAGCAACATCATCCATCAGGGAGCTGAGATAGGCTCCGACGCCATGGCTCTCACACCGAGGACAGAAAAAGGTCTCCCAGCAACAAGAACAAAGAAAGTAGATGCCCCTGAAGTCTCTCTTCTAGAATCTGGTTCTCATAGCTCCCCCCAAGAAATCAGGATGTGACTGTCACCTCTCAGAATGGAAACAGTTAATTCAGCCACTTAGATCAATTTTTAAAATCCCAACCCCCATGATATTAAATCGTTTTGGTGGGAACGATAAAATAACTAACTTACTGACAGCTTCTTGGACTATGTGTAGATGTGGGGAAAAAATACTTTTAATCAGGTCAAGTCACTCTGCCTTTGGGATTCTACATTTACTCATATTCTCAGAGAAAAATATTCAGTTATAGTGGTGAAAATATGATTTTTTTTAGCTCAATAAGCAACCAAGAGTTCTTTCTTCAAATTTTGACATTTAATCAATCAGAAATTGGTGTAAGAAAACTGTTTCCTATGAAGCCATCTCTTCCTGTAGGATTTTTCTTAAAAAAAATCTGGACTATAGAAAAAAATTCACAACCTGGACTTTCACAGACCATTGATTTCCCCTGTGTCTTACACCTAACAGAAGCTGTTGCCTTTCTTTTTTCTTTGTGAAACAGTTATGAATAACATGAATAAACATAAAAATAAAATGTAAGCATCTTTGATTTCCTTCGCCTCTAATTATATGATTCCCCCAAACCTGGCTCTAATCATAGAAGACTGTAAAACTTTTAACATATTAATAATATTTTATGTATCAGTATCAGCATTTATCAATTAAGACAGAGGTCTTATACTATTCTCTCCAATTTTTGTAAAACTAAGATTCAGAGAAGTTACGGGACTCTCCCAAGATCACACACAGGTATAACAGAGGTGAGTTTTAGTCCTGACCTATCTAAAATTCTCATGTATTCTGTTTATGACATATTATGAATTCAGTGAGAAAGGGAACTTCAGTGATCTAAGTCAGGTGTCAGCAAACTTTTTCTGTAACGGATCAGACTAAAATTTTAGGCTTTGTGGGCCTTATAGTCTCTGTCACAACCACTCAACTTTGCAGTGTAATGTGAAAGCAACCACGACAAAACATGAATGAATGAGCATGGCTGTGTTAAAAAAAAAAAAAAAAAGTTTATTTACAAAAGCAGATAGTGGACCAGATCTGGCATGTGCCTTAGCTGACTGATCTCAGAAAATCTGGCATTTTGGGACAAAATTTCAACTGTGGTCTGCCTATTAGGAGCAAGCGCTGGATCTTTTATATATTTTCTTTAAGTTTTCTTGAAAATGAAACAGTTCCCTTTTAAAACTCATCTCTCTACATACTTATATGTGACTAAAAGAAGCCATTTGGCATTTTCAACATTCTGGCTAGAATTCTTTTCAGCCATATCTACCAGTTTATTAGGTATCTTTTGTATTTTTCATGTCACTGCAGGTGACAGTTCTGCTGACATTTCTACTAGCCTCTTCAAGGGCCATCAGGCTTCTACTCACAGTCTCTTCAAAACCTCTCCCAACTTCTGCCCACCACTCTGTCCCAGAGTCAATGTCTCATGTTTTAGGTTTTATTCCGACAGCACCCAACTTCCAGTTCTCAGTCCTCTGTTCCAGTTCTCTGTTCCAATTGTCTACTATCATGCATAAAACATCTCAAACAGTGGCTTAAAACAATAATAACACTTATTTTGCTTACAAATCTGGGGTTTGATTGGGCTTGGATAGGTGGTTCTCACTCAGGATCTTATGAGGTTGTAATAGTGCCTCGTACTGGAATTATCACCAAGGCTTCATCACTCACATCTGACATCTAGACTGGGAAGCCTTTTGGGTACCACTTTCTCAATGTGGTATCTCCACACGATCTTTCCAGATGATGGACAGAGGGTAGATGAACTTCTTACATGGGGCTAAATCTCCCGGAGTGACCGTCCCAGGAGTGGAAGAGGCCACATGAACTTCTCCAACCTAGACTCAGAAGTCACTCAGATCTCCTCCCTGGCATTCAATCATCAAGGCAGTCACAAAGACCTGCCAGATTTAAGGAGGGGGTAAGACATGGATTCCCCTTCTTGATTTCTCCTTCTGATAAAAAATTTATAGACATATATTAATACTACCTCCGATATGCTTAAAGGACTGTTAATTTTAGCAGGAAAGGCAATCCAAACTTCTAATGATGTAATTGGTTTCTGCCAACGATGTTAGAAACACCTCATGTATGAAGCAGCTGATCTGTATGGATGGTCAGGAGAGAGAGATGGTAGTTTTTTGTTTTTTTTTTTAAGAAGGTGATAACATCAACCACTTGAGGATGTGAATTTGGAGAGAAAATTGAGATCTGGAGGAAGGACAGATACCAGATTCTTAACACACACATAGATTCATCTTTTTAAGGAAGTTAGAATATGTAATTTAGAACAGGGAAGGTTGAAAACCACTCTCTCTTTCCAGATTTAGGGAAATTCCAAGGTGTAACACTATGTTCCAAGAATATCAGGCTTGTGGAATGTGCTTTATTGGAGGCAGACAGGAAATTCCCTGCTGCACAGTAATCAATATTTTCATGCCCTGTCCTGCAAATGCAAATAGGAATCTTGCTCTAAATTCGTGTTGCCTTTCAGAAAGTTACAGGGCATATTTTCTCCTGTCCTCTTTATTTCTTTCCTTGATAGCAGCCAACCAGGGATTCAGTTGTTATTATTATAATTTAATATTTATTTATCTTTTCTTTGAGAATCCCATACCTTTCATACAGGAATAGCTAAGTTCAGAGTCACAATAAAGATTAGGGAGGCAATACAGCGTTGAGAAGCCTGATTTTGCTACTCTACTCCTGGGCCACCAGATTTGGTGTCTCTGAGCCTCGCTTTCTTCCTATGTGTAGAAGGGCTAGTGGATGTTGACTTCTACCAGAATTGACACCTATAAACAATGCTGTATGTATTTTGGATTAAAAAGTCAATTGAAAACAGAAAATATCTTTGCACTAATGTTTCTTCTAAGTCCTCTCACGGTGCTACCATTGTGGGATTAGGTGGAAGAACTTCTTTCTTTCAAGAAGTCTGGGTTTTTTTATGTCTAAACCATTATTAAATCTAGATTAATTTCAGAAAACCAATGCTGTCTGGCACATTCCATTTTTTAGGAAGTTTTCATTTCTTTGAGTGTGGGTATCTGGTCTGTGATGCTTCACGAGCAGCAGCGCCTGCCATCAGTGGCTGCTTCGTGTGTTTGCACTTTTGGCCGAGGCCTCCTTTTGTACTGAGTGTGGACCACTTTGCACTGCTGTTTGTTCTTCAATAGCTTTGTCCTGCTCCTGTGTCTACACCACATGCTCCACAATCTCTGGCGTATTTGTAGGTACTTAATAAATATTTGAAAAAGGAATGAATTTGTTTTCCCATCACCTTCCAAAATGCCTAAAAACATCAGACCTGAGTTATAAGTTGGGCATGATGATGTTTCTAAACTGGATACAAACATAGAAGCTCTTGTTTCTGCCATTTTGAGGGAGTCACGTGAGTGCTGGCAATCGAGAAGAGAGGGCTGGCAGATGCCTGCAGGCCAGTTCAGTCTACAGGACTCCAGAGAGTGCACGGGCCATCTTTCATCCTGCACAGCTGCAACATAAGTGGCCATGGTTGTTTACCAACCCTGATTCATTTCCCATCTCTGACCTCGTCTCTCTAATCTACTAATATCAGGTCACTATATATTTTAAACTCATTCAGTTTCCAGGAAAAGATCTGCTGTCATAATCAGCTATCAGCTGAGGAGTGAAAACGATGATATGAATGTCTAGCATCCCATGACAAACTTGGATTAGGCTACGATTGCTTAAGTGTTGTCACTGCAAAATCCAAGGTCAAAATTTACATATTTTTCCTTAATGATGACTTGCTAGCTTTGGCTTCATTATGCTGAAATCAACTGAAAAGATCCCATTACTGGGAATCCTTTATCTTCTAGTCAATCTAGCTTGGCAGATCTTGTTATTCCTTGTTATTTTTGAAACTATTAAACTAAACAATAAGTGATCTTTCCGGGAAATGCTGCAAGGGAGGCAGCTTCTGGAGATGGCCTCTTTATAGTTCTATTTCTGATAAATAACCAGTTCTGTTCCCTCTAAATAATTACTGAGATTGTCCTATTGTTAGATGACCTCATTTGGGACAGGGATCTTCCCCTATGCCTTCTTTCCCTTTAATTTCTATTTTTAATGAATGTGAGTACAGTGAGAATTTATAGTGCTGATTACCCCTATAATTGTTATTACCAGTTGTGGACATTCTCTATTCACAATAGTGATTCCCACAAGTTTTCAAGTTACCATATGGAAGTACAGATCCAATGGAGAGACAGAACAGGGCTCTCTGAGTCCTATTCTGCCCTGCAGTGCTGAAGCACTATTGAGTAATCAGTAGGAGTGATTTGCTTTCGATTCAGGTGTACCTGGATTCCCAGTCTCCCAATCCATGCCATTTGGGTAAGTGACACCTTTATAAGTCTCAGTGCCCATGTCTATATGAGAGAGTGGTAGCCACCTCATGGAACAATGTCTGGGTAAATGAGATGATGCTTGTAAAGTGTTTAGCACAGAGCTGGGAGCATAATGAGTTCCATCAATGGTATCCATTACTATTGCATCTCAAATAATGTCTGACTTCTGTGAATCTACCAGGGAAAATGATTCAAAACCCTTTTGGTATAGGGGTGTGAAATACCCCAGTATTTACTTCCAAGTTCATAGGGTCCCTCCTTGAAGCTTTGCAAATTTGGAATACAACATTTTGGCAGGCTTGCCTCAGTGGTGTGGGTCATTTCAGGGTTTCTCCACATCCCAGAACAAATTTTTCTTTATCCATTTTACACACATTTAGGAGTTCCTGGCAGGGGCTATGCTAATGACATGAAATAAACACAGATTTTATAGCTGGAGACCTGGGTGACCTTGGGAAATTCAGTAACATCTCTGAGCCTCCATGTTCTCAGCTGTAAAAGAGGTATAGGACTTGCTTTGAGGAGTGGTCATGAGTATAAAAGAGGAGAAATGAGATCTCTATGTAAAATGCTTTAGTGTAACACCAAGCAGATAGAGAGACACAACAAAGAGAACCTACTATATTTCATTTATTCCTACTAATAAATGTTCCTTCTCTTCTTCTCTAACCTCATGGCACATGTTGCCAGCATTTGGAGCACATGAAGAGTAGCTGGTAATTCTCCTTTAGGAGAAAGCAACTGGGTGACGCTGCATTGGTCTCAGCCACAGTAAACCTTCTGCCCAGAGAGGAAAGTAAAGTCTGCTAGCAGAAAGCTGGCACCTTCTCTTACTGGCCTTTAGCAAAGACCTGATTGCCATCAACAAAATGAGTAACTGCTGTCAGAAAACAGGCTCTGTGCATTTATATAGAGAAAGATGTTTTACGGGATTAGGTGAGTAATGAAAAAGTAATCATTATAATAATTTTATAACCTAGACATAAAAGAGAAGAAGTGGAGAAGGACCAGTTCTCTTCTTAAATATTTGCCATTTAATATCTTCCAGCAAATCGATGTATTTTCTTATAAATCAGCAAGAAGTAGACTCAGGTATTTGAGAGGAGGACCTTAGCTGCCACGTGGCACGGTCTGCTTTTCACAAAGAGGAGCAAACGCAGGACCACAGAGGGCCAGGGAACATGGCCAAGGTCAGGCGCTGCCATGTGTTCTGACTACCTCTAGAGAGAGATTCTCCTGGCACACACTGCCTCTCTCTGGAAAGTGAGCTAAGAGTTGCCCAACCGAATTCCGAAATAGGTCAGTTATAGATGCCTGTGGCAGCCACCTTCTCTTTTATCATTTAGAAAATGCTCGTCTGAACTTGTTATCAGGAGACACAGACTGAGAGAGAAGGAATATATGTTTTCACATGTCAGGAAGCCAGGGGTAATAGAACATCCGCATCGGGAGAAAGGTGAGATAATAAATCGCCATGAAATACAGACTGTTCATGAGCTGTTTTTGAAATCCTGGGTTTGTGAAAAAGAACCAAAGGCAGCAGAGAGTAAAATTCATAACCATGTGCTCTTGGTATGGATGTGTTGGGCTGAATGTCCATATGACTGGATCATAGAAATGATCGCCTGGGAAGAAGTGTGCACAGTTTCTCAAAGGGAGACAGGGGAGGAAACCAACATTTGTTGTGCTTTCCTTGGCCCTGGAAGTGCTTGCAAACGGCAAGGTCAGGACTTGAACCCAGGTTCAGCTAAGTTTAAAGCCCGGGTTATTTCCCAAAGAGCCAAAGAAACGTCCCAACTCCAGCCTCCTCCTGGCATGTGGACGAGCAAGCATCTCTTCCAGCAGGTGATTTTAGTTTCCACAGACAGGAATTGTGTACAAGGCTGGGGGAAAGGCCAGCAGCTCCAACGTGCTTGGCATGAAGGCTGGAACTGCAGGAACTATTCCAGACAAACTAGTCATCACAGCTTATTGGTAAGGGAAGTTGACTTTAGTGAACCAGTATCTGCAGGCATCTTCATCACACCATTATGTAGACAGACAAAACTGATTGGCTGGACTAATAGTTAAGATCAGACTTTGTTTTGGAACCTAAATGTTTGTCAAGATAAGAGAGAGAAGAAGCTTGCCAGAACACAGACTGTCAACAGTCAAGAGGGAGATTCAGGAAGAGGGAATTCCCCTTAACATGGGAACCCAAATATTTCAAAACTAAAATTTTGATGACACATTATACAAAGTAAAACCAAATCCCATATTATGAAAATAATGAACTCATAGGTCATAGTATGTGCTCAGTGCTTTATATGTTATCCCACTTAATACGCAGGATTAGGGTTATGAAGGAAGCTTTATCATAACAAATTTTATAGATGAGGACACTGAAGTTTAGGGGAGTTGAATAAGAAGCCCAAACCACCTACACTACAAATGATGTGTTGTCTTTTAAAAGCTCAATGAGCATTACTGACCTGATGATTCCCTATGGAGGGGAGATATTGGAGAAGAGGGAGGGATGGGCTGGAGTTCCAGGGTCTCAATCCAAGGAAAGGGCTTTACCCCTCAAGTCCTGCCAGTGGATTAGGAGACAGCAGGTGAAGGAACACAACGCTCTCCACTTCTGGACTCATAGTGAATGTATTTGTGAAAGTACATGTCCTTTCACAGAGGAGGGAAGATGGACAAGAACACTTAGAATTCAGTGATTCTACAATATGGAGCTAGAAGAGTTCATAGAATTGCAAGTAATTCTGGGTAGAGTTTAGAGAGTGCTAAAGTGTCTGGACTTTATCTGGCAGGCAAAGGAGAGCCATCAAAGGACCATTAGTAGGACAATTGTATGATTAGTCTTAGGCATATCTGAAGGACCAAGACATCAACTGGGGAGGAAACTGTACTTTCATTGCAACTCTACCCTAACACAAACTATCTTCCCTTTAATAAAACCTTCAAAACTGTTGGCACCTCCCTTGGTTTCAGACATTACAAACAGGAAACTCCATGAACTAAACTTTGCCCTGTCCTTTCCTGAAACAAAAAAACAGCTGTTCTCCCACTTGGATATGCTTGGAGGAAAGAAGGGCCCCTGCTATCCTTAGCTGACTGCAAAGAAACAACTTTTCATACAGATTAATCATAGGTACATACAGATGATCGCAGAGTCAATGTATCGAGACATTTTAGTTTTTACCAGTATTTGTCTCTGATGGGGTGCTGTCAACATTGGCAGGGGAAACCCTCGAATTTTAACTGCTACAGAGAAAATATAATTCATTCCTTGGAAGAGAGCCTGAACGCTAAAGAAATTAAGCAGTAGTGATGTACTAAGTGCTCTTTTTCTAATTGTCAGTACACAAGTCCGTTCACACATCAACCAAGCCTTTGGAACAGCTTTAGCTATTGTTTGTGGTGGTGGATGTTGTTTGTTTATGTTTGTATTTACTTATTTGCCTTAATTCTAAGATACACTATCAATTTAATGACAATATTTTTGGGGAAGAAGAAGGAAGAGGAAAAGATTAAATTTTATGTATGTTTTAATTGTGAAATAATCCGATTTCAAAAATGTTGAAATATATATATACAGGTGGGGATATGAAAAGGTATACTCTATCATAAAAATTTCCAGGAGGGAAATAAAAAATCCTAAAGGTATTAGGTTTTTTATAATCAGTGGCATCCAAAGCTCTGTTTTTAGACAGAGAAATCTGAGGCCCAGGAAGGCTAAAAGATTCGTTTCAGGTTCTAGAGGGAATTACTTGATAATGAACCCAGAGCCAGAAACCTCATCTCCCAACCTTAAGTTTGGTTTGCTTTGCTTTCTATAATAGCACAACAGTCCAAATAATTTCTATGATGAAAAAAAAAAAAAAAAAACCTCATCATTTCCCCTCATATTTATGGCTGGGGAAACTATTCAGAGATCAAACATGTAAATAAATAAAATGTATCATAACTAAGTACATTTTAGCAAAGAAACAAGGAAAAGATCATGGCACTTCAGTTCTCAACAAGAACTGTTAATTTATTCAATGGCTGTTATCTTGAGTAGGTACACCCACATACCAAATTGCATTTTGGTGTGTTGAAATGACTGATTTTACTTGTTCTTTGGTTCCTAAAGCTAATTATTATTTTTAACACCTTTTGACATGCTAAGTGAGGCTGATAAGAGCAGATTTCTTGTGTTTATTAGTCATCACCACCATCTCACATACGTATATATATTTTTTACTACTTTTAAAGTGTCAATAAATTATATTTGAGCCTCAAAAGAACATTATAAAGCAGCTATTACCTTAGTATTTCTCCTAGGAAATACTTAATTGGCAGAATAGTGGTGAAAGGTGTGGTATCAGACCATATAGTTTCAAATCCTTTTCCTGTCAACAGCTGTGTGGCCTTGAGTAAGTTACTGAACCCTTCTGTGCTTCATCTGTAATATGGAGCAATAGGAGTAACTGTCTCGTGCACTTGTTTTTAGAATTAAATAAGGTAATCCACGCAAAGTGCTTATCAAGTCACCTGGCATATTCTAACTATCCTATATTGTTTCCATCATAAATTATGTATTGAAGGCCTCTAATAACTAACACTTAATGAATACTTATCATGTACCAAGTACCATTCTAAGAACCTCACAAGTAGTAACTCAATTTTCACAATGACTGTTTGAGGTGAGAACTATTATTACTATGTCTGTTTTGCAAATGAGAAAATTGAGACATAGAGGTAAAGTCACTTGTCCAAAGTCTCACAGGTGGGAGGTTGTAGAGGACTCAAATTCAGAAAGTGGTTCTAAGCTCTGCTCTGCTGTCTCCCTATGTATAGTAGGCATGGCGGTGGGGCGGGGCGGGGCAGGGGGAGGGGGGAGGCAGAGCGGACATCGAAAACCACATGGTTCCTGCCCTTTGAGAGCTCACTGAAAACCTAAAAGAGGTAAGCTCTCTGCAAAATGGTGACAGAAAAGAGAGATTTCTGAACTCTTCCCCGGAGCTTGGAAAAGTGTCGGTTACTCTCAGTCCTCTTACTGTTCAGATCTGCTTTCTCTGCTCTCTGTGGGCCACACACACATCCTGAGCTGAGAATCAAAGCGTTCCCAAACCTCTGGTCTCTCCCCATGACACTTGCTACACTATCCTGAAAAGCCACACCCAGATTCCAGGTCCCTGACCATCTCTATATACAGGCCCTGTCATTTTCATGATAATCTTTCTAACATTCGAAGTTTCCTCTCTGTCGGTTGCCAGGCAAATACATCACTGGCGCTCAGTGAGAACCCCTTGTTCAAAAAGTCACACGTTACAAAGATGATGATTCAACACACATTTCTGAGTGTGTCCAACCTATATGCTGCAGTGCTAGAAATGAATTCATGCTTCTTTATGCTACAGTGCCATCTCTCCCAAGGGTGAGGCCTGTATTTCTTCTGTGTCCAATTTCTCATACGTATATTATGATTTCTACTTTTGCAAAACAGGACGTTGTTTAACCAAGTACTTACGGGAGGAAGCACGGCCCCGTGAGCAGAACAATGATTTGAAAGTCTTGGGTTCTATTTTCAGCTCTGCTGTTGACTAGCTGTGCATTCAGCCCTAGGAAGGTCAAAAGCAGAATGGCCTTGTGCCACTGACTTTCTCTGTATGTACAGCTCTGGATGGAAAACAAATCAGGCATCTGGCTCTCAGCCTTGAGAAGCTATGGTCTTTGGAGAATAGATGTGTAGTCACAGTTTGTTTTCCTTTTTAAAGCAAAAGAACAGAACAAACTCTCCTGGGGGGTGGGGGGAGGGGGGTGCAAAATGAGCTGGCAGAGAATGGAAGAGAGAAATTGAATAAGCTTTTAAATAATCCAGGGGTTAAGGGACTGCTTGAGCCATTTAGATCAAAGAAGGCTCTTTGGAGTAAGCTGGAGTTGCCTGTGTTTTAAAACAGAAGGGGCTAAGGTTTGAAAGACTTCTCCAAATTTGGACAATGGCAGGCATCTGGAACTCTCACTATAGGGGCCTACAGAGGCCAGGCAGGGAACGCTGTTGAGTGAGGCTCGCGGGCCTCCTCTAGAGCCACCTGCTGTGACCCAGCACCAGCTGCCTGTCATGGGGAGAAGCAGGCCACCGCTGCCTGAATAGCTGAGTTCTCAAGAGAAACTAAACAACTGAAATTGTGTCATTAGAACCAGCTTTTAAATGATGGAGTCTAATCAACATTTAAAGAGTCACTCAGCAGACAAACTGAACTTCTCATAGCCTAGGCAATGCACTCTCCTTCTCTTCTGCCTAAAGGTGAGACAGACTTCCACAAGGATTTTAATTATGTGCTCTGATATGAATGGATGGAAGGTACACATCAGGCAAAAGGTGTCAGCAGTGGCACTCCAACGTGGCTGCACTGATACCTGGGCCCCAACACAAAGAGTCTGATTTAATTAGGGTGATCTGCGGTCTGAGTATTATAATTCTTGAATACTCCATAAGTGATTCTAATACACAATCCCGATTGAGAGGCACTGTGTTAGGGTATTATAAAAAAGCAGAAGAATTTCAGAAAGCTGTGTGAGTTTTAACTTGATAAAATACACAGTTAATCCCTGAATATTAGTCAGAGAATTGACATTCACTATGAACTTCTTTTTCTTTTTTTAGCTGGGACACTTAACTCTAGCATCACTGCTGGTTGCCCTAATGTCCTTCAGTTCATTAGGAACCAGTGCTGACAACAGGAGATTTCTGGGCAAACAAGGGTGCTGTTATAAAGGTCAAACACAACAAAAACCAAAGAACAGTGCAAGCCTAAGCCAGATAAGTATTTATAGGTGAAATTAATTTGTTGTCTGATGGCCATGATCTAGGGAGTAAGAAAAGTGAGCCTTTTACAAGTGAAATTCAATTTCTGTCCACATTCTAATGGCTGTAAAACTCACCATATGAAACTAATAATTGGTACATAAAACTAATATTTTCCATTTTTTCTTCCTTATTTTGTAGGCCTTATGCATTATTTAAAAAAACATAATTAAGTCTCAGTGGTTATATATCTGGCTAGTTCTTATTTCAGCTTCATTTTCTCTTGCTATATTTCTCATAAAAGATATTAGTGTGGATTAAATATATTAAGTCATGTGCAGTGGGAAGTTCCTTTTTTCTAGAGGTCTCAGAAGAGGCCCAATATAATTGGTGCCAAGAAGCCCACATTCTAAAGCTAGGTGGGAGCTTAAGGGACCCCATAAGAGGTTATGGAAGTGGTTCTACCCATGTAATTACATTGGCAACCTCCAACCTATCAAGAGTGACTTTAAAGGAATAGGCACTGAGCATTTCTTTGGAGGGTGTTATCAATTTAGTAAGTGTCCCATCCCCACCTTCCACCCCAGTTAGACATGTTTCTTCTTTAATACAAACCAAAAGAGAGGCACATCAATGGAACCACTCAGAGAGCTTACTAAATGGTCTTCCAGTCTTAGAGACACAGGGACTGATGTCTGACTCATACTTGAAAATACAGGGGACTGTGACCTGAACTACCTTCTTCTGGGGTCTAGGACTGAGCTATATTGGGAATAAGCAGCACTTCCAAAATTTGGTGGGGCAAATAAGGATCTGCTTAAGGAAGCAGACTGTGTCATCTTGGAAGAGATTGCCTGGAAGGGTGACATGACCTCATTAGTGAGGATGTACCACTAGAAGCCAAAAGAATGAGAAAGTCATCAGGGGCTGGCCTGAGAAACCATAACTAGAGTCAGCAGAACAGTTACTGAAAGGTGCCCTTTGATGTAGGCAAAAGGAAATATCTTAAAAAGAAAAACAAAACTCACCCAAATGCCCCATGAGAGAAAAGTCAGTTGGGACTCCACTACACTCAAAGGACTGCAATGGCAGATTGTAATGGCACCAGTCAAGCTTATTCCACCTTAGCCTTGTTTTTCCCTATCTCTGGAGAGGCCAGAAATAACAGATAGAAAAGGGGGAGAAGATACGAAGAAGGGAAAGTCAGGAAACCCACCTGGCCCCTCCTCCTATTCTTGGATTTTCAGCATGAGTGATAAACAGCTGTGAGAGAAGAAAGAGCTAAAATTTACATGGATTGGACTTTCTAGTGCACTAGACTTATTACCACCTTGAAAAAAAAGATTTTTCATTTATTACCTGTTGGTAATCAGAAAAGCCAATAGAGAACTGCCCAGAGTTGTACTGGTTACTGGAACCTGGGGGTTAGGGGTGAACAGCCAAAATAGCAGGTTTGAAGGTGCAGAAGCAAAATTAAAATTGCTTTAGATGTGTAACCTACCAAGTCCAGCTCATACAAAAACCCAGTTTAACTTGAACACTTAAAAGTTTTTCGTGGTATGGAGTTAATTTAACAAGGGTGAGATATGATGTCACAGTCATCTTTTCAAATTCTCATTTTGTGATCACCTTTGCTACCTCAAAGACATATTGGGCTATGACAGCATGTCCGCAAAATGCTAACAGACAGTCCCTAAAAAAGAGTTCCATGGTCAAAGATACAGGCAAAAAGCTAGTTTACTCAAAAAATAAATAGGTTTTCTTGCTGTAGGTATTCTGAGTCTTTAATAATTTAATACACATTGTGAATCTATAAAAGGGGGTGTTAGATATAGCAGTTTCATACTAATTTGTCCATTGAATGTTTTTACTCTCCAAACTTTAGGCTTTCATTAAGTAAATATTTGCTGAACACCTACCATGTGCAGGCATGAGGGATGGGAGTTGAGGATTAATTGAATACATCAGACATGGTCCCTTCCCTAAAAGACCTTATATTCTAATGGGTTGCTTAGCTGAGTTCCTTGTTCTGTAGAATTCTCTTAGAAGAGATCTGCTCTATGCCATGTTTCCAGATTTCTGCCACTGAGAAGCTATTTGTTAACACAAATGTACAAATCACCTGGAAAAGAAGTTGCTTTGTAAGAGAGAGGTGTTTTTTTTATAAAACATGCATTCTCAATCATGTTTTTTATAAAACATGCATTTTCAATCAAGCATCACACAAATGCTTCAGTCTCCTTTTCTCTCTTTCCTTGGTCAGTTTCAGCTAAGGATGGAAACACTTGATAAAGTCACAAAGCTGTCCACCTTTCTTCTCTTTTTCTCCCTTGGGCCTGACTCCTTCCTCTACATCAGACATCACATCCCCATGTTTCTTCTCCTGTTCACTCGGAAAAGATCTGACATCAACCCTTTGAATTTGTTCGGACTTCCAGTGAGGCATTTCTCCAAAGGTTTGTCATATGTTGGTGAATATTGCTGGATAGTTTTTGGCACTTAATTTTCTTCTTCCTCAGCCTAATACACATAATACTCTCAATAAATTTAAGGGGATTAATATACAAAATATGTTCTCTGATCATAAGATAAACTAGAGCTCAATAACAGGAATATATCTAAAAAACTCTCCAAGTATTTGGAAATTAACCTGTGCATCAAAGAGGAAATCACAAAAGGCATTTTTAAAATGTTTTGATCTGAAAGAAAATAAAAACACAATATACCAAAATCTGTGGAATGCAACAAAAGCAGTGCTTAAACAGAAGTTTATAGCATGAAATGTTTCCAGTAGAAAAGAAGAAAGATACATCAATAATCTTAGCTTCCACCTTAGGAAACTAGAAAAAGAAGAGGAAATTAAACCCAAAGTCAGCAGAAGGAAAAAAATATATAATAAAAGCTACCCTAACTGAACACTTACTATGACCCAGGCATTCTCTTAACTGCTTTATGCCCAAGTATATTTTCTAACCTGGTCACAACCTATGACTTAGTCATGATTATTATGCTACTTTTCAGATGAGGAAATTGAACTTTGCTAAATAAGGTTCAATAACTCTCCCAAGTTCATATAGTGAGTTAACAGTCAGAATTGTGATTTAAATTCAGATCTCTACACAACATCCTACAGATTTGAGTATATTTATACTATTAAGCATATTTTATTATCCTCAAGTTTGATATTTCTATTATATACACATATATATGATATAGTACACATATTCAACATAGTATACATATATACATATGTATGTATATATTATGTGTATATACATATGTATATATTGTATATTTGTATATTCAATATGTAATTTAGATATACACAACATATATGTGTATATATAATATATATATGTATACATGTATACATATAGACACACACAAATTCTTTATCAACCTAGAATCTAAAGGTCCCATTCCTAGCATGCAAGGCTCCTAGCATCTTGGAGAACAGTTTAGAGGTCAGTATAATCTCTGAAAATTGTTCTGTCAATGAAATGGTCTACCTTGAAGGACATCTGTGGAAACACAGTCTGTGACTAGAGCCCATGAATAATTTCCACTTGCTCCTGCCAGTCTTTTAAGCTACGTGTCCCTGAGCTACAGAGACAAGGACGGGCAGCTGAAAGTATCACAGCATGTTCCATGGCCACCAGAATTCACTCAAGTGTTAACAGCTGCTCACAAGGACACATCCAGCCTCCCCCAAATATCTGGCAATCAAACATGTGTTCCTTACACGAGAAGGCAAATGGCATCTCTCTTCAAGCACAAAGTACAATAGTAAAGAGCACTGGGTGCCTGGTTCCTATTCCTGGGACCAACTATACAATTACTCTTGGGCAAGTCACTTTGGGATCCTCTATTTTTTCACTTTGGATCTTTAGTTTTTTTCAGTTGTTTAATGGAAGGAAGGAAGCATCTACAAATGTCCTCTCCCTGTTGACTGTTTTCTACCCCTTTTCTCCTACACAGCTGAAAATGTTGTCTGTTTTATCAGTATGACTCCTGATTACCAGTCCCCAATCTCCATGAAAGTAACAGTCAGATCATAATATTCTCCTGCTCCAAATCCTCCAGTGGGGATTCCCATTCCACTAGAATAAAACCTTAAGTCTTTAAAATGACCCATAAAGCCCCACAACGTAATTCTCCCCCTTTCCCTCTGCCCAAACTCCTATTATTTTGTTGACTTTATCTACTACTCTTCTCCTCAGTACTAGTTTGCTAAAGCTGCCATAAAAAAAAATACCACAGAAGGGGCGACTTTCTCACAATTCTGGAGGCTGGAAGTTCAAGATCAAAGTTTCACCAAGTTTGGCGTCTTCTGAGGTCTCTCTCCTTGGCTTGAAAACGGTCACCTTCTCACTGTGTCCTCACATGGTCTTTCCTCTTTTAACAAGGACACCAGTCAGATAGGATTAGGACCCACTCTAATGTCCTCATTTTGACTTAATCAACTCTTAAAAGGTCCTATCTCCAAACACAGTCATATTCTCATGTACTTGAGGTTAAGGCTCCAACATATGAAATTTGAGGGACACAGTTCAGCCCATGACACCCTCACTCACTCTGCCTCAGCCAAACTGGCCTTCTGCATATTATTCAAACATACTACTTGACTTTGTACTGTCCATTCCTTGTCTCTCAAACACTGCAAAATATAATAATGTCTGCCGCAATCCTGTAACTCTAAGGATGCAGCTGTAACTTAATGGACACGTCAACCCTTAGGTCAGAACACTGTAAGATTTATCCTAAGCTTCTTTTTGTCTCCTCGCTCTTTCTCACTTTGTTCCCTTTTGCTTCCTTAAGGCTTCATTCTAACACCTGCACAGGTAATGTCTTTACAGTTTCTCTTCCCTTATTTCATTCAACCTAGTCAGCATAGCTTTCATCTTCACTGTGGCATGGCTGACATATATAGATTGTGCTGACTTATCCATTCAAAAGAAGCGCATCGAATACCAGGTCATGAGCCAGTCACTGTTAGCGTCTAGGGATACTCAGGAAAACCTTAAGATTAGGATTGCTGAGGACTAATGAATACGGCAGCAGTATACACAGGGCACTGTCAGAGCACAGAGAAGGAACATTTAAGTACATTGGCATCAAGACAGCTTCCGGAAAGAGATGGCAATAGAGCTGAAGTTTGAAAAATAAACAACAGTTAGCAGGCATATAATGGGGGAGAGAATTTTCTAGGCTGTGTTAGCATCATGTGTGAACGTGCAGAAGCATGAAAAAGCATGATATGGACAGAGTAAAGGAGATGCTGAGGGGGGTGAGAAATCAGGCCTGACTGAGATGCGGCTAGAGAATAAAAATCATATGCACTAAGATACTGTTACTTGAAAGCTCTAGGGAGTATTAACAAATTCTTAGCAAGGGAATAATTTGGTCATATCTCTAAGTTAGGAAGTTAGTCAGCCATCAATGAAGAGGATGATTTATAAGAGTTGGTTCTAGACAGAGGAGTCTAATTAGGAAGTTACTGTAATAATTCTGCTGTGAAAACATAAGAACCAGAATCAAGTCAGAGGCAACACAAATAGAATGGAATGGACGGCTGTACAGTAAATTAAGCAAACAATCTACAGGTTTGGTGTTGGGTGTCGACGTGGGAGTTGAAGAAAAACCTAAAATAACTCTCAGCTTTCAGGGTTTGGCAATGAAATAGATGAAGATATTATTATTCATTATGAGAAGGAAGATAAATTCAGTTGCAGTCATGTTGAGTGAGACATGAAAAAAAGACTAAGGCAGTTAGTTGTATTTACAGTTTTTGGAATCACCAGTGAGAGTGTGTAGTTGGGTACAAGAAAGTCTCATTTGGTAAAGGCCTACCTAGCTGCCTTGTTCTCCTTGTAAGAGTCCTATTCTTATAACCACACCATAGAATCTTAAGCAAAAGGAAGAATGCTAGAGTTGCTTTTATAAGAGACCAAAAAGATATAATACATCCACAATGCCTCTCCCACAGTGCAGCATCTCCTAAGGTGCAGCTGTCTCCTGGATCCCAAAAATGTGGGTGGGTGACTCAGTGTGACGTGGCATAAACACTGACCGCACTATAGTGACCACATAGTAATCTCATCTCTATTGTAAAACAAAATATAGTGATTAATACAAAAGTATACTGCTTCACAGAAAACCAAGTGTTTTGTTGTTGTTTTTTTTATAACCTCAAAAATCTAGTTAAGTAGGCAAAAGAGACAATATTTTCTGATTTTCATTTTACTGATGAGGAACCTGACAACTGAAGAGATCAAATGACTTGTCCAAAGTCATATTTAGTCTACTGTGAACAAGATTACGTCTCGTGACTTCTAATTCTGCTCTTTCCGAGATATCACACAGGTTCCCCCAGCAGAGCACACTTATAAAGGACATATAATTTGCTCCCCATACCAGTTTAACTGTAATAGCAATTTAACCTTCTAAGTAATCAACCCAGGCTTTTCACTTACCAGTGAAAGTGCAGGTGGAAACTATAGAACTTGAAACTCTACCTTTCACATTTCTGTATTGATCCTATTTGATGGTTAGTGATATCAAGGGGATACATCCTACATCTAGTGTTTCACCACCAAGCCCTTGAAAGCAGAGTAACCTACAACACAGAAGGTGCTAAGTTCCCTTCTTGGCTCTACAGGGTCATTATTCTTGACCTCTCTTCTCTGCCCAGCTGCTTAAAAGAACTGGCTTTCATTCTAACAATTATCATCATCATTATTTTATCAGTTTATCGAGAATCCCCTAAATTTTAATGTGGTCTGGAATACATACTGAGATCACATTCCTCTATGTATGAAGTGATAGTGTCATAATTACCATCTGCTAAACACTAATATCTCAGAAGTTGTAACTCCCTGTCAAGTTCACAACTATAGCATCATAAACTGCCAAACTGTGTGGCTTTTTAGAAAGTTAAAAATATAACATATGTATGATTAATCCTGCTTTAATTACTTTCTTTTGATTTTTGTGGTTTCTCAGAGATGCAATTTGCAGGGTTTATGTAAATGTTTTTATTTCATGTGATAAATTAAGACACGAATCTTTTGTAAAAGAGAGAAAGGAGAGTAATTCGATTCTCTGCAGAGATGGCAAGGTATTGGAGACAGCTTGAAATGTTTTATCTTTATCTACTAAAAATTCCAGGCTGAAAAGAGTAAAATTACCTCCCCTCTCTAAATGCTTTTACCCTAGTGGCATTTATATAATTATCCACAAAAGGGTGTGTCATATTACACAATAACTACCTTTCCCTTAGCTGGAGATTTCAAAGATAAATAGATGAGAAATGATGTCACTCAAAAGAGACATCAAAAATTCATCCAGGCAAGCTTCCCTGAACTGGTCTCTCTTTTAATAAATAAAGCTATAGATTTTCATTTAAAAAAATATAAAACCTTAACTTGTTCATCTTTTTTGACATGGCCCAGGAGGCCCTTTGTTCATTCTCCAACCTCACCTCCTTCTACTTTCTCCAACCATGCTGTCATCTTTTCAGTTCACCAAACACCTCAAGTTATTCACTGTGCCTCAGGGCCTTTGCACATTCAGATAATTCTCCCTGCCCACCCTCCACAACCACCACGGCCCATCTGAAATGGTTCCTATCATATTTTTTCTTCTCTCACTTCACCTTGTTTATTTTCCTATGCTTATAAAAATTTGCAAAAAAAAAAAAAAAAAAGCTATTTGTAAGTGTTACTTCTTATCTGTCTTCTCCAGCTCCATCAGGGCTGCTACCATGTCATTTATAACCAGAAGTTAGTGCCATACATCATTGGTACTCGATATCTTTTCATTGAATGAATGAGTGAATGACAGGAATTTCTACTCAAATTTTCAGTTGTTGCCTTGTATGTTTACAACTTAATGGTATACCCTATATTTTAAATGTACACATATTTCTAAGGTAGGGAAAACATCACCCACAGAAACAGTTCACCAGGGATGTAAGTATTGGAATTATAAAACTTAGCATCCATTCTGCTAATGTTCACTTACTAATACATTTCAAATATGTTACCGAAATGGAGGATGTGGCTTGAAACTATTAATGTGATGTTATTAACAAATATAATGATGACATTTTTTGACTAAAAAGGCCCTGTCCACTTGGTAGAATGAAATATAGTACCTATTTCACTTTCCTATCTCTCTCAAATTATTTATTCCTTAAGTTACAGAAAAGAAATTCCACAAACTACAGTTTAAATGCAAAGGAAATAATTACTTTAACTTAGTAACATCCAATTTAATACCATTTCTTTTGTTTGGTTTTCATTCATGATGGAGAATAGCCCAAAATTTTTCTTTACAAAAAATCCATTCTTCAATTTTGGAAACATAAAAGTATTAAATCATTTCTGATTCGTTAGTAGCTTGAGTTTCTTAATCCCAACTTAAAAAAAAATCCTAATAAACATGGCCATGTTTTATGATGTACAAGACAAGCTAAAAATTTTTTAATGCAAACCAAAATGTATCAGTAGACTGAGCAGGGTCAGGGTGGTGGCAAGAAGAACATTTACTGTGCCCAGAACAACTTCATCAATTCTGGTTTCATGCAACCTCATTCATAAGGCCTCATCCTTGCCTCCTTCTTCAATTACACACACCTGAATTGCTATCTTAGATGGTTCTGTGTTATGGGGAGTTGATAAAAAATCGTCATTATATTAGATCCAGGGGTGACAAACTTTCCACCAGATAGTATTTTAGACTCTGTAAGTCATACAGTCTCTGTCACAACTACATGGACTACACATAAAAGCATATGAGTAGGAGTGTTATAATAAAACTTTATTTACAAGAACAGGTGATGGGCTGGATTTGGCTTGCAGCTGCAGTTTGCCAACAATTGTATGAAATGATCACTACACAGACGGCTTTGCGAAGGGGAGTCGGCAATAGGGTAAATTAATGTCAGCAAACATCTATTAAACACCAACTAAATGCCAAGGTTTTCAGATAGTGTCATAACTAAACTTCACAACTGATCCACACTTGGTAGATGTGAAACTGAAACTACCTGGCTACTAAGTTGTATAGCGAGACCATGAATTCATTCTCCTCCAGGACTTAAGACAATGGAGTTAAACAACCTGGGTCTGAATCTTGCCTCGGCTATTCATCAACTGTGTGCTTTACGGAAAATTACTCGAGCTTTGTGTGTCTCAGGGTCTTCATGTGCTTCAGGCAGTGGTCGTAAGGATTAACAAGTAAACCACAAATAGTGTTTGAAACACTACCCTGTGCTCAGTGCATGTGGCCGGCTACAAACACAATTCTGTAGACACTTAAGGCTCCAGAGGTTTCTTTCAAAGTTTCCACGAATATCTGACCCAAACAATGCTGTTTTTCACTATTTAAACATCTAATAAAAAGAAACTTATACTCATGCAATGCATACCAAATTTAACTTATTTTCTTCCTCTTATGTTTTAACTTGTGCTGTCAGTTAGCTCTTTTTGTGCTCAGGATACTAGAGCAAAGCTTTTCCTGTTCTTCCTGTTTAAAGATTCTGCAGGGAATTCAAGGTAAGCTGATAAATATAATTATGACCATTTTTAACTGCTTCTCTATGTGAATCAGAATTGTCTTGACATTGTACAACTGAAGTAAAACAATATTAAATTAGAGGTTGAGATGGATACAAAATTCTCCTTTCTGATTTGTGTTAATCAGAAAAATGTCATTATTCTAAAGCTGACTTTATAATAAGTACATATTATAAATTACTATTAAAAACCTTTATACAAAAAATGTCTCACTGTGTTTTTCTTTTATATATTGAAGTTTCATGTAAGTTTTCCTTTGGAGCTAAAAAAGTCATTCCCCAACAAAAACATTCAACTAGACCAGGTTGCTTCTTTAGATTAAAGCTTTTTTTTTCAACCAAGGCTTGACATTCTTAGTATGAGAATGATTCTTATGTATCTTTTAAAAATATCACACCCTGATAATTAAGATAAGGCAAACAGTTACCAAGAAGAGTTCTTCATTCTCCTTCCCTCCCTCAGCATCATCATTATGCCCTAGTGGCATTAACACATATTTTCTCCTTTGATCTTCCTGACAATCCTCTGAGTTTGCCAGGCAGGTGGTATTAGTCTCATTTTATACATGAAGAAGTTGAATGAGACTCAGAGTATAAATGACTTCCCAAGATGGTACTACCAAGCAAGTAGTAGAGTTAAAACTCAAATCAGGAGACTTATGACTACTGCTCCACAGCTTTTCCCACCAGTTTTGACACCAAAAAGGTGACTGGGATTTTGGAATGGAGCTGTGGAGGTTCAGAGGTCAACCTTCAACCCATTGCTGAGGCTGATGGAGATGAAGCTCACCAAGCACATCTTATTCCTTGGTGTTTTTCCTACACGATGACCACGCTCTCTAAGAATGAAGGGGCAGCCTAAACACTTTTAATGTGCTTTCATTATTTTTCTGGACTCTGTCTCACTTTCTGCAAGAGTCATTTGACATAATGCTTCGCTAAAAGTCCACACACAGGTCTCAAACTCAGTCCTCGTTATAGTCTCCTAGAGTTTATGCCCTGTGCGGGCAGGAGCAGTATTGGGTATTTATAGCTAAAGCACAGAGAGGTATCCAAATCATACATGCGAATAAATGTATAATGGAGTCAAGCATCACTCTACAATCTTCTTTTTCTTTAGATCTCTTTTCTTTTTGTGACCACTATTTTGGGGCCACTTTCACAGAAATGTTGTAGTAAGTTTACAGGTGATTTTTGAAATTTTGATACTACCTCCCTCCAATTTTTTCTGTACATCACTGTCAATGTAATCGTAAAGCCTCCAGCAACACTTCTCCAGTGCTTCTCAAAACCAGGCAAGATTCTCTCCCTGACATTCAAGTTTCTCCATGATATGGACATGTCTTATTAGTACCTATCATGCATCTTCTCCACAGTCCTTCATAAATTGGGAATACCCACTGCTGCTTTGTGTCTTCGTCACTGCTTGTCTATCTGCTGTTTCAATTCTCTCCACAAATCCAAATCCTACCCATGATTTCAGATCCAATCCAACCTTAATTCTCCATGAATTCTTTCTTCTCCAGTAATGTTAGCCTTTAGAATTTCCATAGTACAATTATGTAGTAGTTGATGATACCTGTATTATTTTATGGGTTAGTCCAATATCTGTGAAGACTGCTGGCAACCATAAAAACTGCACCCACATTTCCCTATCTTCCCCACTGAAATATCCACTAAATTAGAGTAAATTCTTAAATAATTTGTAGATTTAATTAAATTGAAATAAGCCCAAACACAGAGAGAAAAAACAAACATTTCTGAGATATGTCCAACCCATAGTCCATGCTATCTCAAGATAATTTTCCACTATGCTTTTAATAAAACAGAAAGCTATATTATAATTTCATAGTTTGTTTTTCCTCCTTGGACATTGCCATTGTTATTGATATTCATAAATAAAATATGCCATTGAAGTGTCTATAAACACCCAAGAATGAATTATAGCAAGTATTTAATAACTGACTACCTTCTAATTGGCTAAACAAAATGAGTGATACATTAGCTAGTCAAGACTCCTTTCATCTGGGAAGATCTCTATCGATTTCCTTTAGTGTCATCTAGAAGATTTGGGAAAGCCTAATGACATTTCAAAAGATTTCAATGAGTGGGGCATAATTCTACCTTTCATATCCCCTGACTAAAGAGAAAAACTAAACACAGAAAAAGACTCTTTTGAGTAAATTTCCTTCTGTGATTCTTCAACCCTTATGTGTTCTTTAAAAAAAGACTTACAGTGTGCATGAAAGACAAATTTTATTTGTATTTAAGAAATGAGAAGAGAGGACTTTTAGGTTGTTAATATCAAAGAATATTTTGCCCTGTTCCAGAGGCATTTTTGTCTTGAAGCTAGTCTGTAAGTCAAGTTCGTTTGAAACAGGCAAAGTCTATATGGCTGGTTCACTTTGCTGTGCATCAAGAGCTGCACAACATTGTAAAACAACTATACCCCAACAACAACAACAACAACAAAATATTTTTTTTTTCTGTTATATATATAACAGAAAAAGTCTAGCCTTGGTTTTTGGTATAGCCCATGTGGACACGGAAAGGGTGAAGAAGAGGAATCTACCCCTGGCATCAAGTTTTATCCATTCTGATATGTAATATTCTTTCTCCACCTGAAGTTGATGTCATGGTGACTGGAAAGCAAGAACTTGGGTGACTGAGCAGGAGCAATCTGCTGCATTCTGTTCTTTCAACCCACAGATGATCAAAGACTGTTATTTCATCTCCTGGCTGACCTAATGTTTGAGTGGAAAATGAACTAAGAATGTGAGATAACTAGATCATTTAAGCATATTAAAAAAAAAACAAAAACAGTAAGCCTCTTGAAACTGGTCAGACTTAGCTGATATTCTTTGTTCTCTTTATTAGTAACTTGGATATTTTTCTATATTCCAGACTCCCCTGTGGCTGTGGGATTTACTCTATTGGATAAGAGTAAATGACTTAAACTGTAATCATATTTACAAAAAGCACTGAAAAGATGTTAAGGCTGTAAACAACATAGAATTATACCCTGTGGTAGAAATTGGCTAGGCGAATTGGGACAGAACTCTATGAAAATTTAAATGTTTTCCTTGAATTTCTAATTGGAAATTGCTACTATATGTGTTGCTGTTCGTTAGTCATTCCAGCATTGGTCATGTAGATTGTATTAAGACTACCCTACTCTTGCGGCATAGCAGAAAATGTTGAGTGAACACATTTTTTAAGAAAAAGGGCACTAGACTGGGTGGAAGTTGCAAGACCTGGGTTCCAGTCCCAGCACATCCCTGTGTGACCTTGGACAAGCATCTTTGCCTCTCTGGTCTATCTAGGGTAAACAGAAAAGAATGAACTGTGTTAGAATTCCAAATTGTTCCTAGTTAGTGGGGGTGGTGGGGAATAGCAAAGCCTGCCTTAGGATGTTCACTCTCTCTTTTCCACTCCCTAGAATGTTCATCACCCCAACTTCACCCCCATTCCTACCCCACCCCCAGATCTGCACACAGTTCATTCCTTCCCATCATTTAATTCTCTGCTATTATGTACTCCCTTAATAGTCCCTCCTGCTACTGTATAGCACAGGGAACTCGACTCAATACTCTGTAATGACCTATATGGGAGAAGAATCTAAAAAAGAGTGGATACATGTGTATGTATAACTAATTCACTTTGCTGTACAGTAAAAACTAACACAACATTTTAAATCCACTATACTTCAATAAAAATTTTTTTTAAAAAACCAAGTTCCTCCTGGACAGTTCTCCCTGAGACCTCCTTTTCCAATTACTCCTTCTTACCCTGCTTCGCTCTTCTTGGCACTTATCACTACTTACAAATATATACTTTTTATGTACAGTATTCCCTTTTTTGTCTGCTGTCTCTTTCCTTGAATATAAGCACTATGAGAGCAGGGATCTTGTCTGTTCTATATGTGCTTAAAACTGTACCTGGTATGTAGTAAGCACTTAATAAATATTTGTTCAATGAATGAGTGAATGAATGAATCCCCGCCTAGCAAAGATGACAACATACTAGACGGGAATAGCAGTTGCCCCCTCTAGGCATCCAGTTTACCACAGTCCCCACCACTCCTATTGTGTTCCCAGCACTGAGTTCATTCGTGACTGGAGTTGCTTTTCTTATACTTCACCACGTTTCCACCATTGATGTTCCTGTTTGTTCTATATACATATTTTCATTTATGACATGATACATCTGGTCCAAGATGTGTTTGGGAAAAAGAAAAAGGAAAAATAAAAAGTCTGCTACTAAAAATAATTTGAAAACTCCTAGACAAGAGAACCTTTCAAATCCCTTCCAGCTCTAACAACCAGTAAATTCATGCATCCCAACCATTCAGATCTGTAAGTATGAAATACAAGACGCCATGTATTCAACTTTCCTTCATCGCCTCCTTCAATGCTGTTTTTTTTCTTTTTTGAGTCAGTCCCCGCAGGAGCCAACCATGTGAGCCCATTAAGAGAACAGTTCATTCCCACCTGCCGCCTGGAGCCAGCCAACACTCAGCTTCACCACTCCATTCTTGATTATGCACAGCCATTCCAATTCTGAATGGCAGGATTTGCAAAGACAGCTGTTGGGCTCCACAAACATTTGGAGGAGGGGAAAATATGAGGTAGGTTGCTACATTTTTCTACTCCCTTTTTTACTGAAAGAAACAGCTGCAATCTTCACATGGAAGATGAAGTAAACAAAAGCTATGATGCCCAGCGCCATTCAGCAGCTAGCATTCAAATGAGTTTTCCCCACCACCAATGTTGACGTCATCCCAACCCCCCCAGGCTCAGTTCCCCACAGCGTGCGGAAGTGGGAACTTCGCATGCCCTTTTCACTTGCCTAAATGCTGCCCAAGATGTGCAATTCACTCCAATAAAAGGAATGTGATTCCAGTCCCCTGACTCGGTCAGCATTCCATCACTGGTTATCGCACACAGCATTGTCAAGTTTCGGCAACCTCTGTGTGCAACCGGGCAAACATGCAGCGTTAATCTCTAAGAGGCAAGCATTCTTAGATTCAGCGGCAGGAGTATTTGCATCTGTGCTGATGCTGAACTGGCTCACGGGGCAGTAGATCTCTTATAGGAAAGGCAAGGTATGTTTAGAGGAACTCTCTGCTTCAACTGTGACTGGCTCATTTCTTTTGTTTCCCCTTCCCTTTTATTTGCTTATACAAAAAACAGAGTATTCATCTATTTCTTTTCCCACCCCCATGCCAGGGCCATCTGTCCATCTGAAACTGTCTCTGGTTGCACAGTTTTGAATCCAGGTGACAATCAAAATGAAGACGTGATTGTCCCTTAATGTTTTCTCTGAAGGGATTAAACATTTTTGAAAGCCTTTGTTTGTGTTTATTTCAAGTTCTCCAGTTGAAACACTGTACTCACTGAATGGCAGGGAATAAAGCCTGTGAGCTGATGTAATGTACATGTGTTAAGCAGCCGCACTGTTACCTAAATACACTAAAATTAAGCAACTTCTTTTAAAAATGGATAGGGCTTTTGGTGTTTCACAGAGTTATACTTTCAATCTCTTCTGCTTGGTTTAAAACTAAGATGCTTTGTTTTCATGTGTGCTACTTAAGGCAGCTTGATTGGCAAGTAAATGCACTGGAAAAAAAAAAGAATTCTTTTGTGCCCAGACCTCCATAAATTCGGTAGCTTAATATATCCAATATAGCCATACACAAATGATATTTAATCAAAGATATTCATAGATAGGGTAAGGAATAAAGAAGGACTTTGTCTACAGGATTCTATTATCCTCTTATGCTTTATGTCACCCAACTGTGTTAGTTTTTTACAAAGCCATTGCCACTCTGAGAAGTATTGATTTTATCTAAACATGTCAAGTCAGAAGAAATGATCAATTGATTACTTCTCCAAAACATTCATTTCCCCAATAGAATCTGCTGATTTTTATAATCTCAAAGAGGCAGATACAGGAGTTGAAGGAAGACGATAAAATTTGAAATAGTTCCTTCATCTTTTTTTTCTCATGCCTATAAATGAAAACCCAAATTAAGGAATATTGTTTTCTAGGTCTCTTACCCTGCCTCCCTGTTTATCATCACCTTTTGTTGTTGCTGCTGTGTGTGACCTGAAGGAACATAAGATGGCCTTCCTCAAATATCTGGGTTTTAAAATCAGTTCCTATCTCTTAAGCAAATTGGGTTCCGTCAGTAATGACCCACTGCCCCAGGGTCCCAGGAAACATTATCAGCAAAAGCATTCACAGCAAGGAAAACAAACACATATTCTCCTATGGGCCCATCTTTCCAAGCATCTCCTGGACTCTAGTAGCCTTTCCTGAGCCAAAGCTAAAATCACTCATTGTCCTACCATCTTGTGATGTTCAGGAATGGCTGAAGTCCTTATAAATCCCAGATGGACTGGGAGGAAAACCACTTTGAATAGAAGTTTTCCATGATCTCCAAAATTCAAATAAACAGTATTTCTTAAAATTAATGGAAGTCAGCATATGACAGGTTCAGCATGGGTTCAACTCAAGAGGAATTTATGACTAAAGTACCAACAGCGCTTACTATAAGACAATTTAGCTAAGGCGGAACCCCAGTAGGTCTCTGCAACAGAACTGCAGGCATCTACAAGGCCAGTGCCCAGGTCATCGTTTCTCAATGTCTCTTTCTTTTTTTTTTTTCTCAATGTCTCTTAATTAGAAGAATGGTCAGCTGTCATTTGCTAAGGGCACCCTCTGGAACTGTGCTTGTATGTGGTATCTTTACTACTCACAAGTATGCTACAAACTAGGTGCATTTTTTTTTTTCAGATTAGGAACTTGAGTTATAAGAATGTGGCCCTATGCCACACAATTTGATAAATATCACTTTTTTTAAAAAAATAGCATAGATGATATAAAAGAATCACCTTTTCAAAGGAGTCATTTAGACTCAGAGTGCCAATTTCATCTATAGTTTAATGTATTCCTGAAAAGAAGGGATTTGGGAGAGCTAAATTAATTCCTTGCTATGGCCTAGGATGCTATTTATGTGTTCTTTTGAGGGTCATTCATTTTTATATACTAAATACTTATTTGAAAGGATCATTACCTTATTCCACGGACTAATTTGCGGGGAGAAGTTTATGTATTGGGGGAATTTAATTCATTCCTACATTTTATCCAGGAAATGAGAGCCAGATGTTTTTGGACATTTGTTATTTGCTTTAAGTAGAAGCCTAGGTTAAGATAAGAGAGATATATTGATTGGCTATTGCATATTCCTCTAGAGAAAGTGAAACTTTTCATATCTTACATTTTATCATACCTTAAAAACTTCAGGAGAGGCTCTAATAAAAGGAAAACTTTTTGCATGTCCTTTTCTTTGTAGATGCCAGGGATGGGAATGTGCACTCAATTATATTAACAGAGCTCTCAATTAATTTAAATTCAAAGGGAAGGCCCCCCTGAGAGTCAGAGACCTTGAGAAAAAGTGCTTTCTAGGAGAGTTCACTGTCAGGTTCACAGAGAGGCCACGCTCCTCCTGCACTCCCGAGGTAGATTCTTAGATTCTGTTTCAGGCAGCCACACTCCAACAGTAAGAGGAGCTCGCTGGATCTGTCCACGTCCATCTGCTGGCTTGCCTGCCTGTCTGGCATCTCTGCGCCCCTCCTCTTCCGCACTCCCTTCCACAACCTTCGCAGCCAAATGAGCTGTCCTTCCAAATATGACCCTAACTCATGTAACAGCTGGAGGCAAGAGCAAAATAGACTGAGCTCTTATGAAGAGTATTAGCATTGAGTCCTTTTTTTTTTTTCCAGCACTAGAAGATGTTTGGAAAATTCATCTAAGGCATTTTTTTTTTTAATTTCATTCATAAAGCTCATTGAAGGATTTCTCAGAGTTTCAGTTTAGCAGATCTTTTGGAAGGTATGAATGCCCGGTTTATTATTTCTCCTTCTCCCATTTCTGAGCTTGGGGAGGATTAGAGAGTTAGTCAAGGAGAGAAGACTCACAGCTGGCTATCCACATTTTCCTTAGAGATTCTGATGCTCTCCATGCCATGGTCCCTGGAGGTGGAAGAACCAAGAGACACTGTATTTGCGAGAGAACTGGACCATGTGTTGAAGACCCAAGCTTTCTTCCTTTACTTGCCCTTGAAATTGTCTTCAATCTAATCTGAGAGTCAAAGAAGCGATCTATCATGTACTTAGAGAAGTACCACAAAATCTGTTAGGCTCTGTACAAATAAGGTACATTCCCTGCCTTCTTTATATAGTTCTGTTTTGACTTAAGGGACTTGTAAAAAAATTCAGTTAAACAACTGAGTCATGCTGAGTTCATGCAGTACACCTCATTTCACACTGTCATTTTCTTTCCTTCCTTTTTTTTTCTTTTTTCTTTCTTTCTTTCTTTTCTTTTCTTTTCTTTTTTTTTTTTTTGTAGTTAGAGCAGGGGAATCCCAAATGCATAGTATTGGGTTGGCCCAAAAGTTTGTTCGGGTTTTTCCTTAAGAAACTTATAGAAGAACTTATGGAAAAACCCAAATGAAATTTTGGGCCAACCCACTATGTCATATTGTCAGCAAGGCGTATAACAAACTCTGGTCTTGATGGTCCTGATAGAGAGTTGTTTAGTGAATTAAAGTCCACCTGGGGAGAAATGGCTAATGTGTGCTGCTGAGCTTGCTCCTTGGCCCTATACCTGACTGGAGATCACAAAACCGGGAAGGACAGGCAGTATATTGAATGACAAGATCAGGATTCAGTAACATCTCAGGAGCCCAGCATGTGGACCAAACCCAATATGACAAAATTTAGCAACAGTAATTAATTATGAAATTCTGCATTTAAGTTTTAAAACTTATAGCTTTGGGGTAGGAGAGGCCAAGCTTAATATTGGTTAAAAATATTTTGGAGATTTCTATTGTCTATCATCAGATGTGATGTAACCTCCAAAATATCCCAAGTAATTTTAAACTGAATTAACAATAAAAATAACATCTGCCATTTATTGACTACCTCATATGTGCTAAGGTAACAAAAATATAATGATGGTGTAACTATTCCCATTTTACAGATGAGAAAATGGAGGAGATTAAGTAACCAGCACTAGGTCAAAATGGCTAGTAAATAGCAGAGCCAAGACCTCAGTCAAGGCTAGATGCCATTAATGAAAAAAATTTTCTAAGAATTTTGCATTGGTTATTCATATCACCTATGAAGAATATTATTCATCTTAAGGAAACAAAATTAAATAAGAACACTGATGGGTGTCTAGAGAAAGAGTCTAGAGAAAGAGGACCAGGAGAATAAAGAGTCTGGAAGGCATGCAATAAAAGTCATGGTTGAAGAGATGGTAAATATTTAACATGAAAAATAGAAGAGCTGGATGGATATGGAAGATAACTTCAAAAGCTGAAGACCTAGGGTGAACTGAAAGCTACAAGAAAACAGATTTTAACCCTAAACAATTTTTCCAAGGATAAAAGTTTCATTACAAAGAAGGGAAGAGAAAGCTCCAAAAGGATTCAGCACTTTCATCACTAGAAGTACTCAAGCAGATGCAGAGAACTATCCACTAGGGTTGTTCCTGAGTGAAATTCTGCTTTTGGAGACATTTGGCCTATTTGAGGGATTCTTAATTTGAGATCTGTAGGTGAACTTCATGAAGTCTTGAATGCCTAGAAATTATATGCACTACACACACACACACACACATATATATATATGTATATATATATACAGTGTTCCCCACCCCCCTCCCAGGGAGATGGCGCATATATTTCTTCACATCAGACCCTCAAAGCAATAAAGCAATTCTACAAAATCTGTGAACCAAAAAATGGAGTCCCCTCCAATTCTGCAATTCTATTATTCTGTTTTGTAAAACTAGTCTTACCTGTCACAGAGGTGCACCCAGCAGAATTGTGTGATTGATTTAATGTTAGAGACAAAGAAGAATGAATAAATTCAGTAAAACGTCAAGGTTCTGAGCATAGTAACTGAGAAGCTGTTGATACTATTGAGAGAGAAAGAAAAGGAAGGTGAAGCAAGAAGTCCATTATCAGAGGAAGATAATTAAGTAGTAATAAATGGACAAATTGAAGCCTGTCTAAGATTCCAGCACTGAGTGTGTAACCCAAATAGTCTTCTACTTCATGGCAGAAAAATGCTAAAATCTAGAGATGTATAAATAGAGAAAAAGCTACTTGAAATTTAGAACCATGAAATGTTGTAACTCTAACTGGTCTAGAGATCACTTACTTCAGTCCCTAATGTTATAATTGAAGAAACCACATCTTAGAAAAACTAAGAGACATACTCTCTATCATGGTACCCTGGTTGCCAATCCAAGTCTACATCTACAAATTTAAGGGGGAAAAAAATTCATAGTTCTAAAACATTCAAATCTGGAATAAAGATACCACTTAAATTTTCCAGGGAAAAAAAAAGGTAATCTTAACTACATATAATACACAAAGGTCCACCTTGTTATGGTATAAGCCAAGACCATAATGCCGTCCCTTAAGATTTTTAAAGTATGAATTCCACTCTTCAGCATGCTCTGGGATGTTTTCACAGTATTTTTAGCCTTGGTCTTCATAGTCTGATTTACCTCAGGAAAATTACATGGATTCTTAAACTATAAAGAACAGAGAAGCATATGGCTTGTGCTATTTAGTGTTGGTGACTTAGCCACACAAGTCTTTGGGTTTCCTTTCAGCTGTCTTGTTTATTTCTTAGATTAGAGGGAGACTAGCTGTAGATGTGTTCATGCCTCAGATGGTCTTTGGTTCCATCTCTACCTTTTGATGAAAAGAGTCATTCTGTGCCACGTGAGGTTCCCCCAGGCCTGGTTCTGACTCAGCAGGTCTTTAGTGTGTGTGTATGTTTGTGTGTGTGTGTGTGTGTGTATATATATATATATATATAAACTTCTCCACTGCTTCATTTTTTTTTAATCCATCTGACAAGGTCAAGGTGAGGTTGAGACAAGAAAAATTTGGAACTAGTCCCATTTGAGACGTATTTCCTGAGAAAACAAAGTGTTTTTCATAATCTGAAAATTTATGGAATTTTGACATGCAAGTTGTGTGTGTGTGTGTGTGTATGTGTGTGTGTTCACTTTTTAAGGAACTCAAATTAAATAAAATTTTGGTTGGGGAGTTGCCGAAATGACTCAGATGTCAGTTGCTATAACGTCAACTTTAAACACTAAACCCAAACGTGGGCTCCATGTTCTAATCCATACTGAAGCTTTATAATATATGGCCTTGGAGTAGAGATATAATGATCTCTTGGGAGAGGCAAAGTCCAATTAAAATTCAGTTCACTGTCTTTAGGAAAGACATAAGCACTTATAGATCCTTTGAGAGAGTTTTAGGAAATACACACCTGAGCTTTAATACTCATTTGACTGTAAAGCTGAATTTCAATTCATCTGGGAGTCAGAGCATAAGAAAGAATTCAAATAACAACACTCTGTATTTCCTGGTGTGTTACCAGGGAGAAAAGAGCTCCTGGAAAAATGAATGCCTTCCACATTTGCAGATATTACCAACCACTTATAAAAACAAGACTATTGTTATGTGTAAAAGTCATTCCTTTTAGGGGAAGCCTTAGAGTGAATTGAAATGTGGCTGACATTTCTACTACAAGATAAAATGTTTTTTTAATATCATGTTTAAGTTCTTTTAGTTAAAAAAAAAAAGAAAGAAAAGGGAAAGGAAAGAAAAAAATCTGTAACCTGGTATTCATAAGTAATTCCAGACACTTCACCTATAAAATAACTCCTGGGAAGACATTACACTTCTAAACACAAAAGCTATTAGCAGCCTTTTCTAATTCTCTTTCAGTTCAGTAAGAGAATTACTGACTATATTTTCTATATAAAAAGACTACAATACACAATAGATTGAAGAGAAAACATACAGACAAATGCTTTCTATTTCATTCATTAGCTGACTACTAAGATGAAACACTTCCACAATGTATATATAAGAGCTTCCCCACCCCTACTTCACTCAGTGGCTCTTTTGCTTTCTTCTCTTTTTGTATTTTTTAAAATAAAAATAAAATATATTGCCTCAAAGCTACTCCATCTCATGCCCCACTTCAAATTCTGACTATTTACTGATTTTATTTGAGACCACAGACAGACTGATGAAATAAGATCGATAGGTTTATCATATATGCATATTTAGGTACTAAATGGCATTGTACTAGGAGTGATTTAGTTATACAGCCCACTTACTCCTTCAACAAATTTGTTGAACAGCAAGCAGTGTTAGTTAAGGCAATGCAAATTGATGTAGTAAATAAACCCCCACATTTCAATGGCCAAATTTTAATACCATAAGGTTTAATTATCATTGACAGAAACAGTGCAATGAGAGTGACTTATGTTCAGAGAGCCAGACTCCTTTCATCCCATGTCTCTAGCATCTTCTAGACCCTCAGAGTCCTCTACATTTATCCAAGAAAAAAGGGAAAAAATGCTTGTGAAGTCTCCCCTGTTTGTAACACCATCTGCTCACACATTATGGGAATGAACAAATCACACAGCCGCACCTAGATGCAAGATGGATAAGAAATGGATTTCCCAACGGGGCAACCACCTTCCAGTGACAACTTCATACTCTGGAAAAGTTTACTACAATATCTGTTATAGGATACTGTTCTGGGCATTGTGAAGTTTTCAAAAATAAATCAAACTGAGATCTTGTGTTCCAATAGCATGCACTTCAACAAATTTTTCCAAGTGTCCTATTTCCTTATCAATAATAATGGTTAACATGTATTAAAAGCTTGCTGTACATCAAGCTCGTTATAGATCCAGAGGGTATATAGGTGGTATTTCAGGACTCAAACCCTGATGTATAAATGTTCATATCCATGTTCTTACCTCCTGACCTCTGCAGTTTTCTAATCACTTGAGGCAGGACTCAAGTCTGGTTCTCCTAGAAGTTCCTATCACAAGGCAGAGTCCACACCAGACAATGAATAAATGTGTATTATACCAGACAGAACTCTGGCACCTACTGCTGGGGTAGCTGTTGGTTATACGTTAGGGCCTGATTCCAACTCAAAACAAGCTGTACTTCAATACACAATAACCTATAAAAAAAAAGTTTTTGTCAAATATGGGGTGCCTATACTAAAATATTGATTAATCATTTAGAAAGAATCAATTGAGATGGATATGCTAACTTATTTGAGTAGAAAAGCATATGAGTATTAATGGGAAAAAACTCATTTAAAAAAGTACTCACGAGAACACAAGATGCCCAAGGTAGGTTAACACAACACTTTAACCAGGATGTTCCACCATGTTGTCCCCTGCACATCCACCCTCAGTGGACGTGCTTCATGTGATCCATTCCCAATTTGACAGCTTTTTCTCTCAAAGATATGAAGAAAGGCTTCCTCTAATTCTGGATTCCTATGACAGTTCTCTCAGGTTTTAGGGGCAGGATTTCAAAAGAAGGAACTTCGGGTATAGAACAGTCTTTGATCTGGAGCAAAAAAAGGTATGGATTCTAGAAAGGGATCTAAGTTCATACGCATAAATAACTTGAATACGAGGTAGAACTGAGGATAAATATCTATAAAATGTGTAGACTCTATCAGAGGAGAGTGACTACATGTGGTTCTGCAAAAGAAGTGAATTTTAGCTAGGGCTTTTAGAAACATGTAAAATTAATGGAGTTGACTGAGTGCAGAGGAAATAGGAAATTGCCATTTGGAAACATATGATCTATTCAGTTAGTCAACCAACAAATAAGTTGAGTGCCTCTATGCAAGGAAGAGTGTAAAGTACGGAGGGGAACAGGAACTGTAAAATGTGTAAGACAGCATCTGCCCTCACTGAGGTCAGCAGCCAAGAGCAAGAACAGAGGAGAACAGCTGGAATGTGTGGAGCACCCGCCTGTGCCTGGCAACGTGCTAAGTGTACCAGTTGTTTTATCTCCTTTGGCTTTAACACATGGAAAGCACTCAGCCAGGTGCCTGGCACAGAAAGAGTGCGATGGTGGTACAATTGTGATTTCAATGCCGATTTTATGTGGAGGTTATTATCATCTCTGCTTTCAAAATATATATTCAAAACACCTTAGCTGGAGAAATCAGACATAATACAGATGCAAAGTTCAGTAATTCTGGGAAAATGGTGGCATGAGCACCCACCCTGCTACCCCCTCTCCTACCTCTCCCCACTACCCCCATTCTAATTCTAATCAACTTTCAGCTACCTATCTTAAGCAGAGCATCTTCGGGGCAGGGTGATAGATGGGGTCTGGAGGATGCAGGCAAGACTTGTCATCTGTGGGAGTCCAGCTGGAGAGAGCTGGTGCTGAGCTGATTTCCATGCACCAGCAATGATGAACCGGAAGCAAGAGACAGAGCACCAAGCTTCCTGGAGAGAGTGTGGCCCTGGGGGATCTGTGGACCCTTAAAGGGCAGTGTGGCAGCTTGAGGGATGATCTTAGGGCACCTGCTGGTCTCCTTCCCTTTGGAGGAGTTTGGACGGAGCTGGACAAATAGACTCAGGTCCTCTCTGCACTTAAGGCTGATCAACCACCTTGCAGCTTTGTAGGAAAGTGACTTCCTCGGTACAATGTGCCAACAGAGAATTGAGACCGATGTATCTCCCTCCATTCCCGCAACTCAAGGCTCCCCAATGCTAACCCAGGCGATCAGAACCAGGGGTTGGCAGTGAAGATTATGAACACCCCAAAGGGACTTAGATCAAGGAATAGCAACCCACGCACCAAGATGAATATTCTTTTGCTAAAATAAAACTTAAAGAGGATACAGAAAACCACTTCAACAAAGAATAAAAAGCACACGTAGATGAAAAAGTAGTGTTAAAATAATTTTCCAGCAATCAAAAACATAGTCTTCAAATTTTAAAAATTTAATTCAGTTAAGGAAAAGATAATCCCAGATGAAGAAGGCTCCCTAACAGTACGAGGTGGTATATGGCAAAAACAGAGGGAGTAGTTTTAATTCTCAAACTGAGCTGATCATTAGCCTTACCTGGGATGCCTATTAAAAATATAAATTTTTCAACTTACATAGTCCTAATAAGTCAGAAACTCTGGAAGCAGAGCCAAAGAAACTGCACTGTTCTTTGAAGTGGGCACTGCTTTTGTTTGGTGAGCACTGGTTACAGGGAAGTGTTGAGATTGCAGGCAAACACTGAATGAGTTAGATCACCAGCCTGTGGGGGTGGTTAAAAGGGAGCTGAATTGGATTGTGATGGGTGGGTAGTGTTTATAAATAATGGCTTACAAATATGAAACAAAGATTAAGGCATGTTTGGTTTGTGTGATTTCAACTTTTCACGGGGTATAGTCACAAACCTTTGTCATGATTGCAGAGCAGATATCAAGTCTAAAACTTTCATATGTATAAATCTAGCCTTAAATAATGTAAAACATCAGAGAAATAAGAAATTGAAGTAGTTCAATTTTGAATAAATTTAAAAAGCCTGGGCTCATTTCGTTCACACTTCCCTCACTCTGTGTTTAATAACTAAAATAATGCAAGTTAAATGTTTGCAGTCTTTTTTTTTAATCCGTTGACAATAACAACCATCCATTTCACTCCCAATGTTTCATTTCAACAAAGATGTATCACCATGTTGGCAAGGTATGAGGGAACAACAATAGGAATAAATGGAAGGCTTGGAAGGCAAATGTGAAGTGGTGTGTTCAATTTGATAGAATCACCCTTGCATATTTTTCTGCTGCATTTCCTGAACTGCTCACACGAAGGCAGACAACATAGTATTTCTGGGCTTTCTTCCCCATCCACAGGGTGCTTCCAGCATCGCTGATGTAAAATAACAGGAATCAAAAGTTTCATGGATCAAGAGAGATGGCTTCTGATAATTTCCAGTAGGTCCTTCCCTGGGAGCTGGTTTTTTCCAGGAGGTGTGATGGACTTGAATAAATGCATTCAAAAATTTCATCCCCCTACCCCTACTCTTATTTACTGAAATAAGCCAAGCTCCATGAGGCTGACCTTTCTGCAGTTTTGAGACCCACAGTATGACTACTTCCTCAAGAGGAATGAGCCCAACATTTCTGAGTCAGAACCACAGAACACCAGTCTCCTGAAACACTGCAACAAATGAAAAGTACTCTGTTATCAAATTTGAAATGAGATGCAGACGCTGTCCTCTCTCAGAGGCCCCTGGGTCACATTAGCATGTGAGATTACCATCTGAGCTTCTGAGCTCCCTGCAGCAGAAAAACCTTTTTAACTCTAACTCAGAATTTCCAAAATTTATTTAACCGCTTATATGAGTTTGCTAGGGCTGCCATAGGAAAGTACCCAAAACTGGGTGGTTTAAACAACATAAATGTTTTCGTCTCAGTTCTGAAGGCAAGGAGGCCAAGATGAAGGTGTGGGCAGGGTTGGTTCCTTCTGAGGGCTGTGAGGGAAGGATGTTCCAGACCTCCCTCCTTGGTTTATAGATGCCATCTTAATGTTCACAGGGCATTCTCCCTCTATGTCTGTCTGTGCCCAAACATCCCGTTTTGATAAGGATACCAGTTATACTGGATTAGGGCCTACATTAATAACCTCATTTAAACTTGATAACCTCATAAAACCATCTCCAAATAAGGTCACATTCTGAAGCTCTGAGAACTAGGACTCACATACGAATTTGGGAGGGGTTGGGAAACAATTCAACCCATTACACCACTTGATCCTTTTCATAAAAGTCTTCTATTAACAGCCTGTAGCACACAGGTTACACTCTGCCTCAGTTGTTCCCAGATGCCATTTGCAGAAAATACACAAAATCACTGGGGTCTTGGTTTTTTGTTTTTTTGTTTTTTTCTCCCTCAGATCTTTATTGGAGTATACTTGTTTTACAATGTTGTGTAATTTCCTGTACAACAAAGCGACTCAGCTGCATTTACACATATATCCCTATATCCCCTCCCTTTTTAGCATCCCTCCCCTCAATTCTTGGGTCTCACCTCCACAGAATGAAATCCACTAGATCCAGGGAGTAACTCAGGCACTTGGAATAATAAAACCTGCTGAGTTTCAGATGTGTAACCAGATTGGAGTACTACTGCCATTCAGTACTCCCTTAATTTTAGACGTGATTTGGGCCAGAAACCTCAGAATAGCTGCATAAGAATTGTACCTCTTCTTAAAATAGTATGAACATAGGACTGTTTCCTTATCTCTGGTTTTCATCGTATCTTGTATCTGCCTGCATCATGATACAAAGTACTTCATGTACATATAGAGACCCTGCCTATTCATCTTTTTTATTCTCAGTGCCTACCAGGGAGATAGCACATAATGAGCATCTAATAAGTGCTTACTGAATTAACAAGCACCTAAAACAATGCATATGAACACACACAATTCTTTTATTGTTTTAAAAGAAAAAGTTCTTAATATTGACATATCTTTATCCTTGAGAGATTTCATCTACTCTTAAGATTTTAAAACATAACCCATGCAACCTTCCTCCCCCGTCCCTCTTTATTCCAGCCCTAACATGCCTTTAGTTTTCCAGACACTCCATAGTCTTTCTAGCCTCAAGGCTTTTCGGTACCTGCTACATTGGAATCTTCTCTTTGCCCACTTCACCCACCCCACCCCCACTGCCACCACTCTTTCCAAACTAATATTGGTCCTGCCCTTCAGATTTGGAGTGGCGGCCCTGTTAAGCATTTCCATACAGTGCTTTGGTTTCCTGTCGAGACATTGGTCATACTTATGAAAAATAGTTCATAGGTTGCTCTCCTCACCAGACTCTAAGCTACATGTGGGCAAGCTTCTTGTCTTTTGTGTTTATTTTGGAAACTACAGAGGCTTACACAAAGTAGAAACTCAAATATCAATTGAGTGGTTCTGTACTTTTTGGTGGTAACATGCTTTTCTCCACCATTAAAATGGGAACTTCTCTAGAAAAGAGACTAAGTTTAATTCATTTTTCTATTTTTGGCCCCTGGCCTGGTGCCTGGAAGACAGAATGTTTTCAAGAAATTTCTTTAAAATTGTTAAGGCTTTTGTTTATTTATATCTCTGTTTACTTTTGCCTAGATGAAAGCCTGGGCTATAAATTTATGACAAAGGATAGATGTTGGTGAAAATATAAAAATAGATTTGTTCTCTCATCATTACAGCCCAAACTTAAAATATCTATAAAATAAAAATAAATCAGAATAACAGGGAATGTTTAACAGAATCAAGGCAACCCAGACAGCTTAACATGCTTCTAAAAAGCAGAAGGTAACAGTAAATGAATTAACAGTTTAAAAGTCAGTTTTCAGCTTGCCAGAAGACCACTTCAAATTCAGCCATTGATAGTCATCTTCTATAGAGAAACTGGGGTATTTGTGGGGTGGTGATTCTGCCAGTTCACTATTTCTAAAGGCAGAAAAACCCTGAGGACACATGTATAGTGACAGTTCCTTGGGACTGTGGCAACAACCAGACTTCAAGTTACAGAATTGACTGGAACTTCGTGTGGCATGTGTCTCTTTCTGAGGATGCTACTCAGCTTTTTAACTCATGTTTTATTCATTCAGTAACAGTCTGCAGCAGACAAGTTGTTTCTTCTACAACAATGAAAATTGGTTTCCTGGTAACTTGCTATTCCTACTTCTGGACAATTATATAAGATAAGGAGAACAGGCACCTATTTCTCTAGAAAAGGTGGAAATGTCTCTTATGTCTCTTCCCAATATCCTCAATGTAGAGAGCTAGTCACAAGGGGAAATTCTGCACTGGACCAAATTATTTCCTTAGAAGGAAAGAGGGTGTGATGCCAACCATTTTCCTTGAAGATTAAATGGATTTTTGACATCATTAATGGATTGGGATTACAACTGAGATCTCTTGGCAGTAAAAGGAACCAAAAAAGGGGGTCCCTCTTGGGGAAAGAACGTGTAGACTAGTGATAAAACCTCAAAGTCAGGGCTTAGGGGTTCTGGCATAGAGTGGCTAAGGCTGAGGGCATCTCCTGATAAAAATATGACAGTGTTAGGTAAATGACTTGGCCCTTGGAGAGACTGAGATCATCCTCATCTGAATCACCAAGGCCCTGGTCCAGTAAGACCATAATCACAGCAGTAAATACTTGTGTACCACACTTCACAGGTTTTCGCTGAGACATTGTGAAACCCACAGACCATCTCTGGTGCATCAGAGTCCCCCTCTCTCTTGCCACCTGGGGTTTCCAAGCAGCACCGGTCTTTTTATTCTAGATTGATTCCTGAGATTCTGGGTTACACAAAGAGAAAAGCCTCAAGGGAAAGAAAAGTGAAAGTTATAGTGATGTTATTATTATTTTTTTTACACTGTTAGCTTTTTTAAATACTCCAGGCTGATGAATGGGCCATTTTGACCACAGTGGCAAAGAATGAATTATTGTCACTGTAACAGTTCCTAATTACTACCATAACAAATTAACACAAATATAGTGGCTTAAAACAGTACAAATTCATTATTCTACAATTCTGGAAGTCAGAAGTCCAAAATGGATCTTACTGGACTAAAATTAAAGTTTGTTGGAGCTGCGTTGCTTCTAGAGACTCTAGGGAAGAACCTGTTCTATTGCCTTTTTCAGGTTTTCGAAGCTGTCTACATTCCTTGCCTAGTGGCCTCTTGCTCCATCTTCAAAGCCAGCAGTATAGCATCTTCAAAATCTCCCTTTTCCTCACCCCATGCCTCTCCTTCTTTCTCTGTTTCCAGAGTTGCATTTCCTTCTCTTTTTAATCTGAATTTTGTACCCCCCTCTTATCAGGACCCTTTTGATTACATTGACCCACCTAGAAAATCAGCATAGTCTCTCCATCTCAAGGGCGATGTCCTTAATCACATCTACAAAGTCCTTTTTGCCATGTAAGCTAACCTATTCACAGGTTCCTGGGACTAGGATAGAGATGTCTTTGGTGAAGGTACATTATTCTATTTACTATAGGCACCCTTCATCATCTTAGCAATGAATCACTTTATCACCCTAGCAGACAGTAGGGCTCTTTAAAACGGTACTCTGTGGTTAAGACAGGCAAAGGGGGAATAAGACAAATGTGAAATATCATTACTTCAATGAATAAGACTTGGCAACTTTGGATTCTGGTTTGGATAGATGGCATGGATGTAAGTGCCATTAACTGAGGTCAGAAATACATGAGAAGGCGTCAGAAAAAAATATATGTGACTTTAGATATTTTCAGTTTGAGAGATAAGATGCAGTAAATTAATCTAGTACCAGATACAAATACAAACATCCTTACAATATATTTTGGCAGAGTTTGGTATACATACTGTTATACATTATAAGCTAACATAGCTTAGAAAAAGACCATGGCCTTTAAGATACTGCAATGTAGATAACATATATGTCCATTTACTTCTCAACTCTTTTTTGATACCATACCAACCAAGACGCAGAAGTAATTTTTCACTCATTTTCATAAGAAACAAACACAATGGGCCTAATGTGATTTTGCAGTTTTTCCTGAAGATCTGTGGGGATGTGGGGAGCAGTCACAGTGCACAGAGCTCTTCCATGCCCCTCCTCTTTTTGCAAAGTTACTCCTCTATTATTTGAAGTCATGATCCAACCAACACTCAAGCTCTGGAAATCTGCCCCAGAGCAGACTTACCCTGAAGCCAGTGACAGTTAAGTTTTAGGCCCCACTTCCACACTCCCCATGAGTTCTGGAAGTTGCCAGGAATTGTAGAGTGTTCTAGGTGGAGTAAGAAACCAGATGGCAAAATGAAGCATTTCTGGAAAATGCCTCAAAAGAACTCAGAAGCAAAGGACCTGTATCTCCAAGCCTTTAGCAATTTTTCTGTGGTTTCTATTCTCATTCTAGTCACTTTTAAATCTGACTTTGAATTAATAATTTTATTTTCTCACAAAAAGGGTCCTCCAAATTCCATCAGCTTCAAGCTTTACAAAACCTATTTATTTTGCCTAAAGGGATTTATGAAAGTACTTATGAAACAGAGATGGCCCTCCCCCCATGAGGACTTTTCATACAGGACTCCTAGATAACAATATTTTTGCATACAATTATATATAATTAATTTTCCTGCACCTGTACCTTTTTGGCCAAAGTTGTCCATATCCAATGCATTATTGTGTCCTTTGTACTCAGAAAGTTATTAGCTGTTCAGTCAGAATTTTATAAAAATGTATTAAATTGTATAAAATGTATTTTATAAAAATGTATTAGGCGAAGGGATGGATTCATTTAAATTAATTCTTACACATGATTTGATCTAATGGATAAAATTAGGGACGGAGCATCAGCACTTGCTGTGCACTTGCATTTGCCATAATATTCCAGGAGGGAACAGAAGTAGAGGGGCATCGCCAGAGTTGAAAAACATGAGTTCTCAGCAGACTCTCATTTGTGCTTGCTCCATGCTGAGAGACACCTGGCGAAAGTTCTCAACATTTGTTTGTCTGGCTGCTCTACCAGTGACCAGAAGGGACAATTTAAGGGACCAAGGGAAGTTTGGTTCTGACCATAGGTCAAGTCAGGGTCCCCAGTCCAGCTTTATCCGCTAATATTTTGATCTCCCATCTGCCTCCTGTATCTACTTATCAAGTTTTCATAGCTTAGAGTGGGAAAGGACGTGTTTAGTTTTCACCCTTAACCCAGAACTATTCCTTCTGAAATATAGCATCTTATGCTCTGGTGTTTGCTTTGCTAGGAAATTCCTACTCTGAAAGTTCCAGAAAAAGATTTACCTAAAATTTGAACTAATTTCAGGAAAAAAACAAAAACAAAAAAATCCCTCTGAGGTTAAGAGGTGGCTTCTGACTAATAGCAGAATGAAAAGGAAGGCAAGGAAAAGAGGCCTCTGGGATTCAGGCCAAAGAGAAATGAAGAGAAGGATGGTGGAGCAGCCCAGAGGAGGATCGGGCAACAGAAAACTCAAGAAAAATTAGTGGGAGGACAGAACAGAACTGAGGGCTAGGGGATCATGGAAGAAAGAATGAAAGGAAGCAGATACAAGACTCTTGAAATGGCCAGGCCCCCTGAGGCTGAGGAGGGAGGGGAAAGGGAGGCAGCAAGTCAAAGCAAAGAAAGGGGTAGAAAAATAAGGGAAAAGGTTTGAAGGACTGTGCACTGCCGGGGGTGGGGACACAAAAGTATTTGTTGTGTTAATGTTTTCTGTTAATGTTTTTCATCTAGTTCCTTTACAATTTTAGTTCAGAATTTCTTTAAATAGCTCTAAAACAGGACCATTAGCTGGGAGTTATTGTAAATCAAAAACAAAACAAAACCATTGCTAACAAGTGGGAGTTCTCATACCCCTAATCAGAAAGGCCTGTGTCGGGTTTCCAACTCTTGTCCCTAGAGACTATGAGAAGTTTTTAATGATAGTGTTTCCATAAAAGCCTGATTTAATACAATCACCACCCAGACCAAATGTGGGGGAAATAAAAAAACTGCTTTCAAATGCAAGTCCTTATTGAAATTTAAAATTATATTTTAGGACGATGGTTCATATAAATTTTAAAGCAAGGGGACAAACTGAAAGAAGCAGCATGAGGAAGATTTTTTTAAAAAGCAGGGTAGGAAGAAGGACAAGCCAGAGTCTGGTTATATCTACTCATGAAACACAACAGGTCTCATAAGCATATGAGATCTGAGCCCAGTGGCTACGAGCCTTGGAAATTCATTTTAAACAAACTACCTGGAGACACACCATACTCAAGTGTTAAGGACAGATGTACATCCTCAGTTTAGCTATGCACTCAAAGTACCCAAACTCAACTCTCCATAGTCACTAAAATGGTACAAGTCCCAGAAAACCCATTGCCAATCACAATGGCCAACGACTCTGGTAGTTTATGTGATGACAAACGTTAGTTTTAACGGCAGAACCTTCCTTTGTTTGATATCTGTTTGAAAGTCTACAGTTGGGAGATGTTCATGTTCACATGAAAATAAATGTAAGCAAAACCATCTTATGGTAAGCATCTCTCCAGAAAAAAAAAACAAATTCCATCTTTTTACACAGAAAAGGGCAACAGCAAAATGAAGTTAATGCTTTTGGCTCATGAGACTGTAAAATTATCTGGAAGCTCTTTAACATTGCCCTAAGAAATCATTTAATTTGGATTATTTCAGGGTATATAGCTCTCATAAACCTGCTCTGGGCAGTTGCATCTTTAATGAGGCTGATTAGATAACAAGAGCAAATGCTCTCTAGATTGAAAGCTGTCTCAACAAATGTGGAACAACTGTATTTATTTAATTTAGTTCAACCAATGGGTTTATTTATACCCTTCCTTCTTCCAGAAAGGATTTAAAGCAGCTTAGCTAGTATGACGGTCTGAAGGTATAGGGACTCATGAAAGCCTCAGATTAATATCTAGAACATATAACGTGTCCAGATAGTTTTCAATTATCAATGCGTTAATCTAAGCTTGGAAAGAGCTTTTAAACAGCATGAAACATCAACTAGCTTCGAACTTGCATTTTTAGTAAGCTATTTTGTCATTTGGAGGCCTGCACAATAAACCTTTTGTTCCTTTTTTTTAAAAAGAAAGAAAGAAAGAAAAGCAACCTTCTGGTATTGCTTTTGTTCATCTTATCTTATCATTCAGCAGCCTATTCAGGATCACATGTGGGAAAGTATGTGTGTAAGATTGAACTCTATACTCAGTGCAGGAATTCCTTGGAAAAACATCCTTCTTAAATGGGTAGCTATGTAAGAAACAAAAAGAAATTCTACTTTTATGCTGAAGCTGGCTTTTTATTCCATATGTTGAAAATCTAACATTTAAAATTAAGTAAATGGAAAGCAGACCATCTATGTAGATGTTTTGACACTCCATTTTTATGACAACAGCCAGCTTAACTGAGGTTATTAGTGGATTCTTGCAATAAGAGGGAGAGAGCACCATTTTTAAGACAATCTGCTCTGTCTCAATATCCCTTTGTTTTTGAGATTAAAGGGTGACAAAGATATATTTTCTACTGAATTATGCTAATATTACATGAATATTATGGGGATAAGAATAGTCACTAAGTTCCCTAAATATATCAGTGTGTATGATTTGAGGGTCCAAGACAGAATCGAAAAAACATTACTGAGTTCTGATCTCAACAGTGAAATAGACTCATTTTGGAATCCCGATAACTGGAGTAAACCAATTTATACCCAGATTCTGTCTGGGAGATGCAGTGGGACCAAACATCTCACAATTGAAGAATATTTGTTATAAATACCATTTACAGATGTGACAAACAACTAGTCAGATGCTAATGGACATTTAGAAACCTCACTGAGTTTTCCACTAAATTTGGCAACAGCTGATTAATTAAAAAGCCCATTCTACAATTACCACAATTACCCCTTGAATAATTTCATAGCTATTACTTCACTGAAAAGAAAAATGAATTAAGTATGATCTCAATAGTATGTGAGTAACTATTTCAAACACATTAATTTCTACAGGGTTTACTCCTATCCTATACCATTGAGCTTGGCCATGGCCCAGGGTGCCATTACTAAGGAAGAAGAGAGGAATGGCTATTGGGAAGCAAATAGTGGACTCCAATCTCTAAGCTACCCGAATATATCTATGTAGTCATTCTCATGTATGGAACAAGTTTCATCTGTTTACTATGTCTCGCTCAAAGCCTAGAATCTCTGTGTGCTTTCCTTTCTGTTGGGTTCAGATGTGGCTGCCAGAAGACTAAAAGACAAGTTATTACTCCCATTAAACCAAATATAAAATGGTAGTGAAGGGAATAGGAAAACTGCAATAAAGAACTCTGGGGAGAACAAAAACGAAACACAGCTGTTATACTTCCCCAGCAATGAGCAAATTCTGCAGGGCAGAAACAGCACACCCGTGACAGGACCAAGGCAACGGGAGGTTGAGTGTTGACGCAGCTGACAGCCCATGGTTCTAATCCCTTGTCTGTTGTCCCCTGGGGCCCCAACACTGGTTACTCCAGAAAGTTCTTCTTTGCCATTATCTTTCACAACTACAGCTGAGGTAGACGTTGTAGGCTATTTCCTTCCTTGGTGTCTTAGCTTGGGACACCACAGCAAAACAGCATGGACTGGGTGGTTCAAACAACTAACATTTATATCTCATATTTCTGGAGGCTAGGAAGTCCAAGATCAAGATGCCAACATGGTTAGTTTCTGGTGCAGGCTCTTCCTGGCTTACAGATGGCTCCCTTCTAGTTGTGTTCTCACGGGGGGGGGGGGGGGGGGGGGGGGGGGCGGGGGGGGTGATGAGAGGACTCAAATGTATTTCTTCATTCTCAGATAGGAAGAGAGTCATTATTAAAAATAGGATATTGACTGGACTACCACCACTGCAATTTTTGGAGAAAATATCATCAGAAATGTAGAGCCAAGAAAAGGTCAAGTTTCCATTTTAGCCACCATCAGAAAAATCACTTCTGTGGAACAGAACACCTAAAGTCAGTGCTTCTAAAACTTAAGCTGACATCCTGTCATATGGCAGGGGGTGGGGGGAAGGGAGAGACTTGTTAAAACACCATCTGCTGAGCCTCAATCTCAGAGCTCTGATTCTGCAAGTCTGAAGTGGGACCCAAGAATTTGCATTTCTAGCAAGTTTATAGGTGATGCTGATCTTGCTGTTCTGGAGAACCCCACTTTGAGAACCACATCCTGAAGGTATCATTGGAAAGGAGAATGTGCTTCACCTGATCAGTTCAATGCCTGCAGCACAAATGCTTCTAGGGGAGGGGGGATCAATTTGCAATCAGCTTGAGATCCAGAACCCTAACCTATCCACTTCCTAGATCACCTTTTTTGGGGGGGAGGGTGGCAAAGCTGAGATATAGGAGATACTATTTCAAACAATTATAAGTAAGTGCCACTTATTCATCCCTCTTGTGGAGGAAATAGGCTTGAAGTAAGATTCTCCTCAGCAATCTTCACTGATAAAGAGCCAGGAAACACTACGTGACTTTTTAACTCCCACGCTGACAGAAATCTTAGACTTGTTGCTCTTCCCAGTAGCAGAACCTAAGAATCACCAGCAGAAACTCCTCAAAGGTTCTGGTGATGGCACTGATTAGACTGAGTCCTGGTGCTAAAGTGAAGTCAAGCAAGACAGTTTCCTGCCCAGAGGAAAAGAATCTCCGAGTCACAAGAATAGGGCAGGGGTTTAGGTGTCGTTTCTGAGGACCTACTGTATTCCCCGCCTCTAGGAGCACTCTATGCATCTCTCACAGGGCCTCATATGTATCAGAGCCTTAATAAACACCAAAGTAATTCGTTAATTTAATTAATGTCACAGTGCTTGCTATACGATGTCACACAGGCCCAATGAACTTAATGAGTTAAAATTCATGCTTTAGCAATATTTACCTAGACTTCTATGGTTTATATATCAGCATCAGTCACTTTGTAAGGAAGGCACAAATTGTGGCATCTGCCCAGCTCACAAAAATCCTTCCAGTGGCTACCTCGAATTCATTTGGCTTCCATCTTCCTAGTCACAGAGTGAGCAAGACCAATCAGTACACCCCATTTTCCTGGCCATAGGAAACAATAGTCAGATGACACACCAGGGCCAGTAAGAGTCTTCCCTAGGGTATTTGAAACTGAAATTCCAAAAGATAAATTGTGTTTTCCTTTCTAGTCACATAGTTTGTAGGATGTTACCCAGGCTGATGTCAACTAGGCAAATAGATAAGTGAGTCAGGAGTTAAAAGAAGAAAGAAATTTTCCAGCAACAGATAAAAAGATAAAAAATTATGAGTGTGATTAGAGACTCATCTCCAAACCTATCTGATTTTCCTTTTGGGTTCAGATCTGGATTAAAATTTCCAGCCACCTTTGCAATTTAATCTAATCACATGATAATTCTAGCCATGCATATGAATGAAAATGATAGATACAATTGCAGGGCTGGCCCATACAAATCTGTTTTGCCTGAGCCTTCATACACTTTCATCTTTTTCTAGCTTGTTACAAACAAATATGACAACTTTAAAAGCTGTGTTAAGTTAAAGACAGCAGACCCACAAAATGGAAGGAGCCTAAATCTCTACCCTAAGGAGTGTTGTCAACTGATTAAGAACACCCACTCTGAAGTTCCTGTCAGTTAGAAATAGATGTCTACCAGGCTTGATCAGCCTGAATTTGTTATAGCAGCTAGCATTATCTTAACTAATAAAGGGATTATTTAATATATAAATGCCATTTAAAACATGAGGTTACATGACATTTCCTAAGGAGTCGGTTTAGACAGAGCAGGGAAGTGGTTTGAAGCGAAGCACCTCAACATTTAAAAAGCAGGGAAAAGAGAAAAATTAGTAAAGAAATCTGAGAATGACCATCTCAATGAGTAGGAGAAAAATCAAGCAGGCTGTGATGTTCTACAACTAATGTAAAGAAAATGTTAGAGAAGGGATAGTTGATGCACTATATGCAGTTCCCGAGACGCTTTGCTTAATTTTATACAATGCTTCTATATTCTTCCAATAAATTTCCTATTTTCTTAAAGTAATTTGAGTTAATTTCCTGTCAACCAAGAGTCCCTGACTATGGTAGGTACCCTCTAAGATGGCCGCCAGTGACTCCTGCCCACTGGTTTTCATGCCCCTGTATCATCTCCTCCCTTTGAGTATGGGCTGGACTTATTGGTTCACTTCTTTTATTCATTTATTTATTTATTTATTTTTTGGCTGCATTAGGTCTTCATTGCTGCATGCGGGCTTTCTCTAGTTGCAGAGAGCAGGGGCTACTCTTCGTTGCAGTGTGTGGGCTTCTTATGGTGGTGGCTTCTCTTGTTTCGGAGCACAGGCTCTAGGTGAGCAGGCTTCAGTAGTTGCGGCACACGGGCTCAGTTACTCCATGGCATGCGGGACCTTCCCGGCCCAGGGATTGAACCCGTGTCCCCTGCATTGGCAGGCATATTCTTAACCACTGCGCCACCAGGAAAGCCCCTATTGGTTCACTTCTAAAGAACAGTTTGTGGTAGAACTGACAGCAAATCCTTCTGAAATTAGGTTTTAAAAATATGTGGCTTTCGTCTTGGGTGTACTCTCTCATGCTCTCTCTTGGATCACTCATCCTGGAAAAAGTCATTGTTTTGAGCAGCTCATTGGTGTGTGCAGAGGCTCATTGGTGTGGGACCCAAAACTGCCAACACCATATGAGTGAGGTTGGAAGTAGATGCCCCATCCCAGCTGAGACTTTAGATGAAACTTCAGTCCCAGACAACAACTTGACTGAAATCTCATTTAAAAATCTTGAGCCAAAATCACCAGCTAAGCCACATCTAGGTTCTTGACCTACAGAAACTGTGAGATGAATATTATTTTCAGCCATTAAGTTTCAGAGGTAATTTGTAATGCAGCAATAGATAATACATTGACCAATATACTGACGAGTACAGACAACCATTCCTATTGAATATGCCAAAGTAGTAAACAGCCTGAGAATATTCTTATTCTTATTTATGCCTCACCTAAACATCATCTTATAGATTAAAAATCTGAGGCTCTTAAAAGCGAGGTAATGTGCCCAAAGACTTACAGCTAGCAAGTGGTAAGCTGTAGAATCAAATTTACCTCCTCTCTTTCTAAGTATGAGATGTGTTTAGTGAGACCATGAGAGGAACTTGATGGTTGGTGAAGGGTTCTTTAGTAGTAGGAGAAATATCTGAAAAGGTAGGTTGGAATCAGCTTGAGGAAGGCCAATTTGAATGTAGGGCTAAGGAATCTGTGCTAAATTAGATAACAGGAATAAGGATTTTTTAGTAAAGGGATGATATGATTGAAATATTGGTTTGGAAGACATACATGGTGTCTGTTTACAATGTGGAGAATAAAAGAAGAGAGACCTGTCAAGCACCTGGTTTCAGCAAATGGAAAGAAAGAAAGGAATGAGAGAAATCCCTCCAAGAAGACTCAACAGGACTTGGTGACTGATTTACCATAGATTGGGGGAAGGGAGGCAATGAAGAAGACGCCTACATGATAAGGAGAGTGGTGCCATCATAAACAGAGACTGGGAGGTCAAGAGGACAGAGTTTGAGGGAAGTGGGTAAGAAGAAAGGGAAGTTGAATTACGACTACATGGTTGGATTAGTGGTAACAACATTGAATGTGACTGTGTAAGTAGAAATTAAGAGGGGTCTTGACCAAAGACAATGATGAGATTCATCTGTACTGAGGCGATTAAAATCTTTAGAGTTCATGAGTTTCCAAGGAAAGATGAAGAAAAGCAGTGTAGTAGACACAGTGGGATCCCAACCACTATCCCCCACTTCCACCTTCCTAACTGAATTCTTATTTGGTTCCCTCATCATCCTACCTCCTCTCAGCCATGAGCTTCACTCCAAGTTGTACCCGGATCCAGAAGGTGGATCCTCATTAGTCTAAGCCAATAATGGTCATTCCCATTGGTCAGGAATGTGCATGGCACACAAATCTAGGCAATGAGATTTGACAAGGCCATTAGGAAGCTCCTAAGGAGGACTTAGAGGAGAGGGCCTCTTGTTTTCCTCTAGAAGTTGTTCTGTCTCTCTTGACATGAAACGTGGAACTACTCTGCCGTCTTGTGCCCCTGAAGAGTCAGGCTTCACTTGGCACAAGCATCTTGTGATACAACTGGAAACCAAACCTTGGGAAATTACTTCGATTCAGAGATCTGGAAGAGGAAACAAAACCAGCGAAACACAGAGAGAGATTGGTCAGATTCTAGGAAGACAAAGAAAATCAAGCTAGGCTCTGAAACCAAGGTATCGGGGAATGGAAAAGAAGAGAGATTTTGACAGGGCTTAGGCTGGGCTGGGGTGAAACATCCCTGTAGGGACAGAGTAACCTAGACTTGGGAGGGAACACTGGGAGACAATCATCCTTTCGGACCAGCACTTCAAAGAACTGTACTTGACAGAATTCCTGAGATGATTCTGGGATCAGCAAAAGGATGTTTCTGAACTATTAAAAACATTCTCTTTTGAAAATGTAACATTCATATCGGCCAGGCAAGTCATTCAAAAACCAGCCTCAATACAGCTATTATTCAGATTCACCCTGTCAGTGTGAAAATATGGGTTGAAATGGACTTTGCTACTTGAAATTAAGTGTGATCACACTCAGCAGCCTCGGGAAGCTCTCCAATTCAGACCTCAATTATGAGAGGCTTTGAGCCATGGGGAGCTGGGAGTAGCATTCAGAAAAAGAGAAGGGTTTCTTTCTCTGGGATTTTCCCTGTTTGCAGCCTGAATCCCAAGTGAATGTTCTTTCTCTTGCACCACTCTTTTTTCCTGCTTTCAGCATATTCCTCTCACTTTTCCCTCACAGTTCTCTCTCCCTCAGAGAAAGTATCTGGACTCTTGGGTGAGAGTCACATTGTGACTTCACTGAGCCGTTGGAATTAACTAAAACTTACTCTTTCCCAATAAATCTCTCCCAGGCTGCAACACAGCAGCTGTGAATTCCCAGCAAGGGATGTGGCTGAGGTACTAGAAAAAGCTGGCTGTGTTCCTCAACCCTGTTCATCCTCCGTTTCAAAGATTCAGCAGACATTGACACTAACGCAATCAAAGAAAACTATACAGCTCTCTAAACACAACTCTTTAACCTGCCTTGAAGATTTGGTACTTAGATTTCCCAGAAGTTTGGGCTGGGTTTACTTTGAGAAGAAGACAAGCTGACAAGAGACAGAGTTCAGAAGGTGATGAAATACAAACCTTGCTAGCTATAAGCCAAGATTCAAGACTTCAGCAAATGCAAATAAAACTACCGAGGGTTGTTCAGGCAAGTGGCTCATCAGAAGGGGAAGCGATATGTGATTGTAACACTGGGGCACAGCCATTCTTTTCTGATTTAATGCATCTGTGGGCGTTCACTTCTTTCTCCAGCTTTTACTCCTGGGCGGGGAAGAAGTGAGGATGAAAGGTATACAGAGAGTTACAGCGAATGCATAAAACATTTACTGGCTAACGCTGCCTACACTTTGCCAAAACTGTGTTTATTTGTTAAAAATATACTTCATTGTGTTACAGCAAAACTAAATCCCTCCCCACGCCCCACCGAGACAGGGTGATTAGGTTTCAGGGTGAGGTGCCAGCTAGTGCTTTCGGGGGGCATTAATGTGCCAGCTGCTGCTGCAGCATTCATTTTATTTCCAGTCTCCAGGCTGGTTTTACACTTTGTTTTTGTGTAAGGGAATCAGGATTAGTGGGTCTTTTGTTAGTGAGGGGGCGAGGGCGAGCAGCATCGCCTTTGAGCCCCATACACAGGGGCAGCCGAGCAGCCGCGCCTCGAAGCTTTGATTTACTTCTCACACGCTGACTTTTTCAAAAAGGAAAGGATCCGTCGCATCGGGCTGCTCTGTTGGAAGCTTGTATGCAGTGGATTGGGGTGACTGGCGCTTCCAGAACGCAGTTCGCAGCCACCAAGCCAGGGTCACCCTGGAGCTCTGTGCAGATAAAACATTCCCAACCTGGTAAGAAGAAATGCCCCTGTAGGAAGAAATGCTCCTTTATTACATGGTGAAAGGCATTATTGGGTGGTCCTTGTCTGGGAGCTGAACAGAGCATATGGATTCCTACTTGCTTCTTTGAAGGGGCTAACATTATTTTTACCCACTTGGAAATGCTGAACTGCTACCAGTGTTCAAAGTCCCCCTCGTTGGCTGGCTTGTCCAAGTGCAGTGACCTGCTAGAACAATGCCCATGAGCTTCTCCTCCACTGAGCAAATCCCCCAGCCTCTGAAAGAAAGTGGCCTCTTTTATGAAGCAACCCCTCTTAAGATGGAATTGTGAAACACATATACACATGCACACAAGCACGCATGCACACACACACACACATCACAGAAGGTAGTTTTCTGGTTGTTTTTAAGATTGGGAACAAAATTACTAAGCACAATTTCCCAATGAACACTTCTCTCTTTTATTTTTAAGGACAGAGAAAGGCAAAATGAAAAAGGAGCCTCCCTTATCCTTCTTCCCTTCCCCCTCACAGCCCAGACTCAAAACACTCATTCTGAGGATGGAGCAGAGGTGGAGAAGGTCAAGAGAATGAGGCCTTGTCTATTTACTGGCTCTGTAAGGAGCTATTGCAGCACAGCAGCTGTTCTTGCTCCTTCGGAAGCCCTGCCTGCAGTCGACGGGGGAAGGGAGTGTGTGACGCTGGCAGGCAGGGGGTGTGGGGAGTAACCTCTAATATTTTCTGCACCTCAAGAAAGATGGGCTTTGTTTCTCAAAAAGAGCAGAGATCCTGTTTCTGGGTAGTTGTTATCAGAAACTGGTTTTAACCAAACAGTTGGATTGTGTGTGTGTGTGTGTGTGTGTGTGAGTGTGTGTGTGTGTGTGTAGGAGGGGGACAGAGAGGGGAGAGAGAGAACAAAGTCCCAATCTACTCAACCCTTCATTCTGCATTTTTTTTAATGTAGAAAAAAATTGAAAAATTTCAGCCGAATGAAAAGCAGTGAAATGGTTGAGAAAGACTTTATGACTAAGAGAGGATTGCAATGGAAAATATGTAAAAAGAGAAGTTAAACCAGCTGGCTTGTTTAATTTTGGCTTTTCCCCCTTTTCACTTTTTTTTCTTTAGCTTAAGTGAAGGGAAAATGTACTGAGTAAATATCCAGGGTTCTTCCTAGTGTTTAGCCCTAACAAAATTCTTCATAGGACATAGTGTAGTGGATTTCTGGGGATTGGGTGTGAACGTGACATTTCACCCCTGGGTCACAGGCCACTTCCTGCCCCATATTGTAAGTAAAAGTTCTCACTATTCATGGGTCGCCAGTGCCCAGGAGTCAGGGTGGGAGTGGGGGATGCGAGTGTGGGGAGTGGGAAATGGGGGATGAGGGAAGCTCAATGAGTTACTCCTCACATTGTTTTATTGTAGGAACACTTCTCTTTCCATTCTTGTATCATACTCAGGAACTAAATTTCAAAACTCTATTACAAAGTGCATATTAATTAATATTTCCAGCTTATTAATTTATTCATGCATTCAATAAATATCATTTAAACACTGTCTAGGTACTGTGCCTTGTGTTAACTGCTGGGGAAACAAAGATAACTGAAATATATTCCCTGCCTTCTATGTCCTCAAACAAGCAGGAGAGACAGATATCCAGACCAATAACTACAGCAATTACAGTGAGTTCTATGAGGCAACAGACCCAGGGAGGGCAAGGAGGGCACCGAGGAAGCGGTGATACTGGAACTGAGTTTTCTGAGCTAACTAGGAGCGTACCAGAAGACCAAGGAGAGGAAGAGCAGTCCAAGCAGAGGGAATAGCCATGCAAAAGCCCTGTTTTCCCCTCAGGTAAGGTGGCAAGTCTGCAAAGGTGTACTCTGATTTGGGTTCTAGGAACTGAGGATGAAAAATGGAGTGAAATAGGATAGGATTGGCCCATGGAGTTCAGAATTTGAAACCAAGGAGCCCCCAAAGGCAGCATTCAGGAATAAAGGCATAATTAAACCCAGTGGAAAATAATACCCATACACAAACTTAGCGAGACCAAGTAGGAAGGCAAAAACCAGCAACAGCAAAGCAGGAACTGGAGGAAGCACAGGTTTCAGGCTGGGGAAGGAGGGAGAGCCTGGAGAGAAGCACAGAGCTATAGGGGCTTTTTAGAGGCTGCCTAAGGGCCTGTCTGGAGTGGGGGAGGGCAGTGTTAAAGGCACAGAACCTGTTCAGGCAGGTTTAGAAGCAAGACAAAGTGTAGCACTGTGAGGGAGTTAAGGGCAGTCATCATGACTGTTGCCCAGAGGATTGAAGAGGATGGTAGAAAAGAGGCAGTCACGGCCTCCATGATGAGGAGGCTCGGAAAGTATTCTCAGGGGACTGAACATCATCCTTCCAGCTGGGATTTCCCACAGGGTGCCATGGGCACCACTGGCAGTTATCAATGTGTTGTTTCATGGTTTACAAACAATATTTTAAAGATTTTTAGGAGGTTCCTTAAAAAAAACTAAAAATAGAGCTACCATATGATCCAGCATTCCCACTCCTGGGCATAATTTCCCGGAGAAAGCATAATTCAAAAAGACACACGCACCCCAATGTGCACTGCAGCACTATTCACAATAGCCAAGATATGGAAGCAACATAAATGTCCATTGACAGATGAATGGATGAAGGATGTGTGGTATATTTATACAATGACTATTACTCATCCATAAAAAAGAATGAAATAATGCCATTTGCAGCAACATGAATGGACCTAGAGACTATCATACTAAGGGAAATAGGCCAGACAGAGAAAGACAAATATCATATGATATTGTCTATATGTGGAATCTAAAATAAATGATACAAATGAACTTATATACAAAACAGAAACCCACATGGACCCACAGACATAGAAAACAAACTATGGTTACCAAAGGGGAAAGGGATGGGAGGAGGGATAAAATAGGAGTTTGAGATTAACCTATACACACTACCACATATAAAATAGATAACCAACAAGGACCTACTACACAGCACAGGGAACTATACTCAATATTTTATAATAACCTATAAGGGAAAAGATCTGAAAAAATATATATGTATGTATAACTGAATCACTTTGTTGTACACATGAAACTAACACAACATTGTAAATTAACTATACTTCAATTTAAAAAAGTTAAAACATTTTTAGTAGTTTTGTATTTATTTTTATACAAATTAGAAAAATATGTAATTACCACCTTAATCCAAAATTATACAGATAACAAAAATTGCTTAAGATGAAGTGAACATAGTACCATGGTGAGTTGATCTATAGTAAAAATTAAGAAAATACAAAAGATAGTATTAATACAGATACAACAAAAATTGAGAAGGTAGCGTATAAATGACTGCAGTTTGAAAATGCTGGCAATAAGCAATGGGGAGCCCGTGAAAAGTTTTACATATTGGGCTGTATCCTAGAACATTGCTCTTGCTGGGACAGCAGGAGGCTGGGAATTAGAGGTATTTGTTAAGGAGGACTGCCTTTCTCTTCCAGAAGCAATGTAGACTGCCTACTTTTTAAGTTCATATTTCAATATAAATTCTAATTTGAACTCTGAAGTCCTTGGACAATTCTGTAAGAACCTCCTTCTAATAATTTTAAATACCTATGACTTTATTTTAATCTTGAACAACTGGATGTGTATATTTAAGTAAATACTTTGTGTAGAAATGTGCAGTGGTCAAAATTACTTCCATGGTGTGGAGCAATGAGACTAACCATGTCTACTGAATGCTAGTAAATCTGAGTCCCTGTAATTACTTAGTTAATTTGATTTACATAGACCTGGTGACTTATTTTTTAAAATATGTCTGGTACATTATGTACTAATCATGATTTTTAAATTTTCTATATTTCATGATAATTTGACATCTGGGGGCCTTGTGAACTGAGGAGGAACTGCCTGTCCCAAGATTAGCCAGTTCCTAGAGATACTAAACAATTTGCTTGCAAGCATGCCTTTTCTATGCAAACCAACCCATCCTAAGTCCATACTCCCATCCACCTCCTTTTATCAGATACCTGCAGCCTGGGCCACTATCCACCTGCCCTCAGTCACCCCAGAGCCAGGTACTGGACAACTAGAGATCACTCCTATAGCCCAGAGCCTGCCAAAATTATTCAAACTATTCCATTCTAAGCCTGCTCAGGTGCTTGCCCTGCTTGCCCATTCTTTCCCATGAAAACCAAAATAAAAGTTATTGCCATGCCTTCCCCTCACTCCTTCCGCCTCCTGACCAACCCTGGTGCTTTACCATGTGGTCTTGCATGTCTTGGTGTTAAACTCTTCTTCTTGGGAACTGTAAGCAAAAAACTCTTTTTTTCAAAAACAGTTGTCTCTGTGTCTGTTAGCTCACCATATCTGACTAAAAAAAAAAAAATCCTGGGTACATTTTAAAAAACATTAAAGGAACTCAATATTAACAAATATTTGTTAAATGAATGAGTGATTATTATCTCTACCCACTTAAAACATCTCTCTTTTACCTTACTAAAATTTTTCTCATATAGTGAAAAGCCATCTACGTTAGCTATCTATGATAATCATCCTCTCATGCAACTAAGGATTGGATTTGTAAGAAATCTGAGCTCAGAGTAACTTAAATATTGTAAAATGACACCAAGAAACTATGGCCTGCAAGGCAGCATTATTTCTTGGTTCCAGGAAGAAATCCAAAAGGGACTTCTTCCCAGGGAACACACCCATTTTTCCATATCTTCCTACATGAGATGTTGTTTTTGTATGCCAGGGTAGATTAACTGCTGTAACAAATAACCCTAAATCTCAATTGCATAAGATAATAAAATTTATTTCTTAATCACCAAAATCCAGTGCAGGTGTTCATAGTTGGACAGCTCTCCTGGCTGCCTCCGCTGACTCAGTAATCAAGTATTCTTTCATCTTGTGATGCTGCCAGCTTCAAAACGTGGTCTCCAAGGTCATCAGAGAAGGTGAGACAATTATGGAAAAGGCATATCAGATACATACTCAACTTAACACACAAATGGCAATCAAAATGTCTACATACATTCTATTGGTGAGAAGTAGACACATCCCCCTACTGCTTCCAAAGATGCCAGGGAACTAGGAAATAGTCTCTACCAGGGCAGCCATTTCCTAGCAACCACTTTGCACTAAAAAAATAGGAGCTCAAACCTTCGGGAGTCAGCTAACCTTTTTTTCATTAATTTAAGACATGTAACCCAGGCCTGCATTCTGGTGATAGAGTAACTATGGGTTGGTCAAGTGATAATGTAAACCAATGGTTTTTAACTGCTTAGGGGGTCATGAATCTTATAAAATGTATGGGCTCTCTCCCTAGACAAACATATAAGCATAATAAGCACACACAGTTTTCATGGAATTTCAGGAGCTTCCATCAGATCCTGATGGATTCCCTAAAGCCCATTATTGAAGTTATTAGAGGGTCATAGATCTATACTTTTGGTATAGTTGAGATTGTTTGGTTTGAGTTATATTTTGAATAGTATTCTAAATCATGAACCATGAGCCAAGTTAGATTTTTTTCCTGCTAGATTGAGTTTTTAAATTTAAATGCTAGAACTAAGAGACTCAGAATATCAGCACTGTCATCCAACTTTTAGATGCCAGTTTTGCACTGAGCAGAAATTCTTATCTCTACTATTGCAAAAGACTTTATGTTGATATCCTGCCATCCATTTGCTACTCTTCAATCCATTCTACATGCCAACCAGAGTGACATCTAAAAATTCTAATTTTTTCATGTCACTCCCTCTTAAAGACCTTTCTGTGGATAAAGACTTAAAACCCTTAACATGGTGTACAAGGCTTGAGTAAACTTTCCCTACCTGATTCTCACATTGTGCGCTGCTTTGTTTTTTTGTACTCCTTCCAACTGGCCTTTCTTTCCCTTCCTCCCACCTCAAGGCCTTTGCACATGCCTTTACAGGTTTTGTAAGTTGTTTTGCTTCATTCTTTATATAGTTAACTGCTACGCTTCCTTCAGATCTCAGCTCAACTGTCATTTCCTCAGAGAAGCTTTCACAGAGACATAAAGTAAGTCAGGTCTCCTACATGTTCTTAGAGTACCCTGTAAGCTTCCCTCTTAGTGAGCATCATGGTTTATAACTATGTGTGATTATTTGATTTGTCTGGGTCACTTCCACTAAAAGGTAAGGTCCATGAGGGAAGAAACTGTGAGCGTCTGGTGCCAGAACTCAGCACCTGGCTTAGCACATGGACTATAACAGGAATTCAATATTTATTGAATACTGGATGACTAAGGATAGATGGATGGGTGAATGAATGAATGAATTAAGAATGTTGGCTATGGTTTACTCTATATCTTGAGAAAGAAAAAGCTAAGTGATAAAGGGTCTTGAACCAAATTATTTTCTCATTCTGAGAAGTGAATAGAATAACCAAGTCAGTATATGGTATGATTTTAAGGAACTTCACAGTTAGGCAACGACTCTATTGTGCTGCATAGCAACCTCTTCTCTTAAATAACGTCTAATCCAATAGGAGAAACAAGCAGTAAAACATGTGTCTATCATTATCTTATATTTACCACAAAAAGAAGGGCTCATGATGGAGTAAGGGCCATGTAAGGGGACTATTATACAAGGAACTAAGTAAGAGACTATTGGATTAATCCAGGAAGGCTTCTTGGGGGAGATGGCCCTTTGTATATAGTTTGAAGGCCTCTTTATGACACTCCTTTATTGAAATATATTTGGTAGCCTGAGTGCCAACAAAAGATTTTCCCCACAGATCTTGCTCCCCAGCTTTCCTGTGTTGCTGTCACAAGGATAAAGCTACAAGTAATGAAAAAAGCTGCAAGGCAAAGATTAGGCTGGCATTTTAGTTCCCTAGCAGAGAACAAGACTTTATTTTACTACATATATATTTTTTAATTGAAGTATAGTTGATTTCAATGCTGTGTTAGTTTCAGGTGTACAGCAAAGTGATTCAGTTATATACATATATATGTATGTATATGTATATATATTCTTTACAGTTTCCTTTCCATTATAGTTTATTACAAGATATTGAACAGTACAGCTGTCCCCTCTGCCCCTGCCCCACTTCCTCCTTTGGTAACCATAAGTTTGTTTTCTATGTCTGTGAGTCTGTTTCTGTTTTGTAAATAAGTTCATTTGTGTCATTTTTTTTAGATTCCACATATAAGTGATATTATATAACATTTGTCTTTTTCTACCTGATTTACTTCATTTAGTATATAACCTCTAGGTCCATCCGTGTTGCTGCAAATGGCACTACTTTATTCTTTTTATGGCTGAGTAATATTCAACTGTATATCTACACCACATCTTCTTTATCCGTTCATCTGCTGATGGACATTTAGGTTGCTTCCATGTCTTTATTATTACAAATAGTGCTGCAATGAACACTGGGGTGCATGTATGTTTTCAAATTAGAGTTTTCTCTGGATATATGCCCAGGAGTAAGATTGCTGGGTCATATGGAGAACACGACCTTAAACAGTTGTACTCATACTTTCTCTGGTAGATTTTATCATTTTTCTAAATATTCACTGGGTCTCCATGTGGAAGGATTTTACATTTCTGTAAGACTCTGTCATGTGATTTCCTTTGGCAAATGATATAGCAGTGGAAGTGACATGTACAGAAGCTTTGAGAGCTGTTGTGGGGTTCCACCTCCTCTCTCTCTTTTCTCTCTGACACAAGGCCCATCATGTCCTCAAATGATGCTCTATCAACCTGGATTTCAAGGTGATGAGGATGAGGAACAGAGCCACGACTGACCTTCAGCCACCATATAACACGACCAACACATTAGCTTTTATTCCTGTAAGGCACTGCAATTTGAGAGTTGTTTGTTACTGCAGCATTACCCAGTAAAAGATGACTGATACACTTTCCGTCACAAAAACTATATATAATTCAACTCAAATTTAGAGTGCTACACATAATGAAAGAATGATCATTCTTATTTGGATAGGTCATCTATCATTTTAATCCAAATGCACAGCTTCAGGAAGGTACAAATGTAGTCATGAGAGAGAAAGTGGAATTCTCAACCATTGGAGCCAATGGACTAACTTCTGTATTCACTGACTTGAAAGATGTGGAAGCCAGCTTGCCTTGTAGCTCTCTATTGGAAGTCCAAGAGGATTCCACTTTAGATAGAGAGGAACATTAACAATAGATTCATGACAACTAGATGAGGACTTCCTTTCTTGGGAAGGAAAATTGATGAAAACAAATAAACAAATCTGCTGATTTATACTAGAAAAAGAGGAATCAGAGCTCATCATGATGTCATTTTTTATGTATCATTTTTAATAGTAACATCTCTGCGAAATAAAAAGAAACTTTTCAAGACAAAATTCATTTATAAAAACTGGCTAGTTCTTGCTTAACATTCCTTCTTCCTTCTCCTCTCCTCTTCCTCCCATTCCTCCTCCTTTTCTCTTCTCTATCTTCTTCCTTGTCCTTGCCTCAAATCTACTCATGGCCATCTTTGGAAGATGCAAAGATGATAGATATGAATAGACACAGACATCCAAAGAAGACATACAGATGGCCAAAAAGCAAATGAAAAGATGCTCAACATGACTAATTATTAGAGAAATGCAAATCAAAATCACAATGAGGTATCACCTCACACTGGTCAGAATGGCCATCATCAAAAAGTCTACAAACAATAAATGCTGGACAGAGTGTGGAGAAAAGGGAACCCTACACTGTTGGTGGGAATGTAAATTGGTACAACCACTATGAAAAACAGTATGGAGATTCCTTAATAAACTAAAAGTAGAACTACCCTATGACCATGCAATCCCACACTGGGCATATATCTGGAGAAAACCATAATCTGAAAAGATACATGAACTCTAATATTCACTGCAGCACTATTTACAATAGCCAGGACATGGAAGCAACCTAAATGTCCATCAAAAGAGGAATGGATAAAGAAGACGTGGTACATATATACAATGGAATATTACTCAGCCATAAGAAAGAATGAAATATTACCATGCAGCAACATGGATGGACCTAGAGATTATCATACTAAATGAAGTAAGTCAGACAGAGAAAGACAAATATCATATGATATCACTCACATGTGGAATCTAATTTTTTAAATGATACAAATGAACTTATTTACAAAACAAAAACAAACTTAAAGATATCAAAAACAAACTTATGGTTACCAAAGGAGAAATGTGGGGGGAAGTGGGTAAATCAGGAGCTTGGGATGAACATACACATACTACTGTATATAAGATAGATAACCAACAAGGACTTACTGTATTTGCACAGGGAACTCTACTCAATATTCTGTGATAACCTATATGAAAAAAGAATCTTAAAAATAATGAATATATGTATATGTATAACTGAATCACTCTGCTGTACGCCTGAAACTAGCACAACATTGTAAATCAACTATATGCCAATAAAATTAAAATAAATAGGCACAGACATACAGAATAATAGATATATTCCAATTGAAAGGAAAAGATGAATGGATAAAGATGTGAAACATATATACAATGGAATATTACTCAGCTATAAAAGGGAACGAAATAGAGTCATTTGTAGTGAGGTGGATGAACTTAGAGTCTGTCATACAAAGTGAAGTCAGAAAGAGAAAAACAAAAACCATATGCTAACGTATACATATGGAGTCTAGAAAAATGGTACTGATGAACCTAGTGGCAGGACATAAATAGAAACACAGACATAGAGAACAGACTTGTGGACACAGGTGGGGATGGGAAGGATGGGACAAACTGAGAGGGTAGCACTGACATATATACACTACCATGTGTAAAATGGATAGCTGGTGGGAAGCTGCTGTATAGCACAGGGAGATCAGCTCAGTGCTTTGTGATGACCTAGAGGGGTGGGATGGGGAGGGTAGGAGGGAGGCTTAAGAGGGAGCAGATATAGGTATACATATAGCTGATTCACTTAGATGTACAGCAGAAATTGGCACAACATTGTAAAGCAATTATAATCTAATAAAGATGTAAAAAAAAAACAGAAAATTAAATATATACATGTATACATTTATTTCTGAGTTCAAGTCATAATTCTAAAACATTAATAAAAGAACTTGCTTAACCCTAAACCTCTAAAGCTTGAAAAACACTCTAAAAACCACTTGAAATTTGAGGGGTTTTAATACTTTCTTTTAAGTATGCCAAAGTATTCTCATTTCCCCCAGGGTTGGCTGGCCATTAACAGCTTTAATTCAGCTTCATAAGCTTTCCTTGAGTGCCTGCTAGGACCATAAATTCTTCACGTACAACTTGCAGTTTAAAAGTACAGATTATCTTACTGAAGAGCCTTTTTGCCATGAACTTTCTATCCCAAGGTCAATTCCAGTTAAATCCCCTCCCTGCCCCCCACATACACATCAGTATTCGTGAATTTGAACTGTGGTGAACATTACCAATTATTACTCCCTATTGTCAAGCAATATTGCCCACCCCCTAAATATGGGAAGTTTTTAAAATGTTCAATAAAAGCTGTATGTGCAAAGCGAGATGTGCCATTTAACTGTGCAAGTCACTTTCTGGAAGCTGAGCACCTATACGTAATTGAGACAGCTCAGTGTTTAGTCCCTATTTAGAAACCCATTTAAAACAAGGAATAAGAGCAGTTAGATTTATGTGTCATGGCATCTGAATCTGCAAAGGTCTTCTGGTAATCTGAGGAGTAATACTGAGTTACTCTCAGCAAATATTTTGCTTTATTTTTGTAACTTCGCAATACAGTGCAAAGAATCCTGGATGTTGAATTGGAATGTAAGGATTTCTAAAATGGTTTTATACACAATATTTTTGTAACCTAACAAAAAATGTAAACGGTTTACAATTTCATGACCATGAATATGACGAACTACTCTTTGTTCTGAATTGTTCTAGTCCAATGTAGAATGCTTATAATCAGATTGATCTGCATAAGAATTCAAAGCCAATTATGTATATATATGAAAGAGAATTGATTTTTCACAGTGGTTCTATGGTTTAAAACCATCAAAAGAAAGGGAGCATTGCAAAATGCCCCACTTCAAAAATACTACAGTCCAACAATTAAGCAATATATGAAGCATATAATGATGATAATTCCTGGGTATGCCAACCAGGAAATATACAAGCTAGTTATTAAGTTGCCTCACCATGAGAATAATGACCCTGTGATAGCCTGGGTAGGTCATTCCCTCTCCCAGTTCAAACTGTAAGGGAGGACAAGAGAGATTTGCTGAGCTGGCTCTTTTCTTTAATGCCAGATGCCAAGGACTTTAATGCCAGAGTCTTCAGATATCTATGTTATCAAAACCACACAACACCCAGTTTGTGACTTTAGAGAACACTAGGTTACCAAAGATTAGAACTGAGTAGAACTATCTGACATCTTGTACTTTGTTCTATTCATTTTAACAATATGATTACTAACGCCCAGAGAGTCAGGGTACCTTGTTCAACAGTACAAATCTAGCAATAACAAACGTATAGAAAGGACTTTGCCCTACACTGTCACTCCTAGCATGGGGTTTTCCTCTTTCCCATGTCCTTTGATAATTACCATTTCCCAAAACTGAACCCAGGAGTACAAAGCATGAAATGTGAACTTTTAAACTAGAATTAAAATTCAAAACTATAGGATATCTCTTGGAAATTTTAAATCTAATAATAATAACAAAAGTGAAGTTTTATTAAAAAAGTTTAAAGTATGCTCATTTTTCCCCCTGTGCTATAGGTAAAAGGACTTGCTACTCATATATCAAGCCACCAAGAGAACTCCATAAATTATTTTCTGCTCAGGGTAACTGCCTTACTCTTAGCCATTCTGAATACTCCTTAAAGGATTAAAGTTAAGGTACACAAAAGAAAGACATGGTTTTACTGTGAAATTATCTCTAAACCAGAAATGCTGACTTAATTTGACTTTTCTTCTTATCAATGTTAAAACATAATTTTCCTATTATTAAATCTGACCATAAATTAAGAGCTGTTGCTTAAATATATACGTCACGTGACTATAAAACCTGAAACCGAGTCTTATAAACACTCAAGAGAATTCAAACATACAAATAATTACTGTTAGATCAAGTAGCCACCTGTTAGATCGAGACCACAAACTCAATATTGCTACACATGTATGCAATTTTTTTGATGTAGTACTTGCTTGTTGGAAATTGCCTTCATAGCAATGAATTTACACAACTAAATTTAATATTATTATAGCCACACCCTGTGTTTCACCAAAAGCCTATCGCCTTTTTTTTAAATCAGGGGACATGGGTTCAATCCCTGGGCCAGGAAGATCCCATATGCCACGGAGCAACTACGCCCGTGTGCCACAACTACTGAGCCTGTGTTCTAGAGCCTGCGAGCCACAACTACTGAGCCCATGCACCGTAACTACTGAAGCCCGCGTGCCTAGAACCTGTGCTCCACAACAAGAGAAGACACCGCAATGAGAAACCCGTGCACCACAATGAAAAGTAGCCCCTGCTCGCCACAGCTAGAGAAAGCCCGTGCACAGCAGCGAAGACCCAATGCAGCCAAAAATAAAATAAATAAATAATAAAGTAAATCTTTAAAAAAATAAATTTAAAAAAATCATTGATGTTTTTCTACAGACTCAGCTCCTGATTATTTCCTACTATTAACACAAAATGAAATTTGTCTTCAAAGGGCAACCATCTGTTACCAACCAAGATCACCTGGAAAGAGTATTAATCAGGTTCTTTAAAATATTTAAAGAAAATTTGATTAGACATGGTAAGAACAGTGGGATAAGCACATGGCCTTCCAATCTTTACTATAGGAAGAGACTGCTTTCACCAATGTGAACACACTCTGGCACACTTCTTAAAAATCAGTCTTTTTCATTTGAATAACCAATATCATATAGTTTATGCTTGCACGAGTATACCTCTAAGCTTTTTCTATAAGGTGGTTTGAAGCCAAAGCTGAAAAATGTTCTGCTACACATCTTAGACTACTACTTCTTTTACTCTTTGTATAGAAAGAGCAGAAATATTTAAGCTGTAATGATTTTCATCTGCTCAATGCAGCCACAATGCCAACAGATCTCAATTGATTAGTGCTTGAAATACAAAAATTCAAATGTGTACCCTGCGTATATGTGTGTGTGAATGCATGTGGCTGGGGATGTAGGGGAGGTTATTTGTGGTTTAATTATTCTTAGTAAAAAAGTTTCTGCAACTTGCTCCAAGACAGCTATTCCAACTAATCTGCATTGGAGCCTTTGGAGCATTTGGGAAGGAGAGAAGGCCTTTCATTTTCCCTTTCTCCACTAGCCTACATCCTCCTTACCTCCTCCAGATACCCTGACTCAGCACAGGTTGCAGACATCAGAACCTCCTCAATGAGTAGTCTGCCCTTTCCATCTAGAACTAGGGCTGCTGTCTAAACAGGAATGGAAAAGCTGTGGGCATCACCTAAGAAAAAATGGTTTCCTCCTTCTCTTAGAACTACACACTGAAAACCCAGAAAAAAGAAAAGGGGCATAGGAAAGTAGACCCATATGCCAGGTTGATGGGCAATAGAATGTAGGAAAGGTTATCAGAAGAGGCTCTGGAGTTAAGCCCGCTGGGATTGCATTCTGACTCTGAGCTTCCTCGGTGAACCTAGACAAGATCTATAAATTATCTATGCCTCAGTTTCCTCATCTATAAAATGGGTATAATACTGACTATATTATAGAGTTATTATGTCATAGTTATTATAACAGTTCTTGAAACATGATGAGCACTCAATCAATATTAACTAAAATTATTATTAATGACTATCATCTATTGAGAGCTTACTGTGTTTCCAAGTGTCCCATTAATATAGCTCACACTTCCCTTAGAACTCTTCTCATGAATTTCTATTTTCCAAAGTGAAATCAAATTTCAATTAGCTATTTCATGGTCATGTTTCCTTTCTTTGGTTAGCACAATCATTAGTTGACGGTACACAGAAATATGTCATTTTAATTTTTTGTAACAAATTTTACATTCAACACACATGTCAATTCCTTGAATGTATAAAGTGAGAATTTAATAATCACGAAAACAAATTTATAGCTTTCACTCACCCTCACTGTACTGGCATTCTATTCATTCTTCAGTGTCAACCAGGATAACACATCCTAAGCGAAAAGATAGGACAGAAACCAGAAGTCACGACAACCCATTCTGCCCAACTTCTAAGCATGGTTACGGAACTAAATATATCCATGCTCTATGGCAGTGAGAAGGACTGTACATCCTGCCAAGGGAGCCACAGTCATGACAGCAATTGTGAAAAGCTGGCGGCCCTGCTGGAGACTGCGAGGGAGACCAGTGCTAGATACTTCATGAGCTGTCACGGACAGGGTACAGGGCCTATTTAAGGAACCAAGGCTCCAGTGGAGATGCCTCATCCTTTTGTAAATAAAAGGGCAGCAGTTTCCCTCCAACTCCCTTAGTGGCTTTCTTCAAGCTGCCTCAGCTCAAGAGCCGAAATCTAATTCCAGATATTTTTCATTTGTCCCCTAAACCACTATGTGGACAACAGGAATTCAGGCCCAGGAACTAATTTGCAGCATCTCCAAATTATCTAGTCTCCTGGAAAGCCCACTTTGAAACCAGATTTTTAAAGGAAGTAGAATTTTGGAAGACACCCACAATCCCTTTTTGTATCTCCTGGAAAGCAGCTTCCCTGTAATCCCTTCCTTTAAAAAGAGTTCTCATGGTTTAATCTCCCTTAGGCAGGTATAATTACTGGTATTTCAACTCCATAAGCAATTCAACTGCAATAAATAAACTAAAATAATGATAATAATAATCTTATAATAACCATACACTATACATGATCAATATCTTTCTTTCATATATATAAGATCTTTCGTACATATAAGATCTCTACCTTCCCATTTCTATCACTATTTCCCACCAACTATGGTAAGAAAACACTCTCAATAACTCTGAGAAATGTCCAGTGGGATTATTCTAAAGGACATAATTGCAGCTACTGAGAAAGAGACTCAATGTAATTAAGATTAAATTAGGATAAAATTGTTTTCAGAGATTGATAATTGTACCTTGGCTTTACAATAACCAAATTTAATGCCTGTAACCTCACCCAAACTGAGGGCAGGTGCCTTCCCACACATCTGTCACATTGTTTCAGTGTATCTTGAAATGTAGCCAATCATAGTTTTGTGGATTTTTTTCCCACACAAGCACACAATTATATTTATTTAAGATAGTTTATATATTTGCAAATGATAGCACTTACAAGGGCTGCAAGTATCTATTGAGAAAATTAACCTGTATGCTATTGTTGGAAATGCTGCTTCTTCCCTTCGGGAAGTGTCTTTCGATTGCTTTCTCATCTAAATTGCTATATCCTCTCATTGCCTTCTTTCAGTGTAACCCAAACTAGATTGCTAGTGCTTACTAAGCACTAGCACAGAGTTGGAATATATTTTTCAGCTTTTTTTTTGTCACCATAGGTGGTACCTATGACTGAGATCTTGACAAAAGAACATATACAAAAGTGATGGGTGCCATTTCCAGTCCTGGGCCATTAGAACCTTCTATTCAGGACCCTTGCTCTCTTTTCCTGGCTGAAAGGCGAGGACTCTGAGGACCTATAGTAGGTGCTGGAGCCTTTATTTTTTTTTTGAAGAATTTTATTGAGATGTAATTGACATACAATAAACTGCATATGAAGTGTACAATTTGATATTTTTTCTTACTAATCATCTATTTTATACATATTAATGTATATATGGCAATCCAATCTCCCAATTCATCCCGCTACCAACCCCCACCCCTGCTTTTTCCCCTTGGTGTCCATATGTTTGTTCTCTACATCCGTGTCTCTATTTCTGCCTTGCAAACTGGTTGATCTGTACCATTTTTCTAGATTCCGCATATATGCGTTAATATATGATGTTTGTTTTTCTCTTTCTGACTTACTTCACTCTGTCTGACAGTCTCTAGGTCCATCCATGTCTCTACAAATGACCCAATTTTGTTCCTTTTTATGGCTGAGTAATATTCCATTGTATATATGTACCACATCTTCTTTATCCATTCATCTGTTGATGGATATTTAGGTTGCTTCCATGACCTGGCTATTGTAAATACTGCTGCAATGAACATTGGGGTGCATGGGTCTTTTTGAATTGTGGTCTTCTCTGGGTATATGCCCAGTAGTAGGATTGCTGGGTCATATGGTAATTCTAATTTTAGTTTTTTAAGGAACCTCCATACTGTTCTCCATAGTGGCTGTACCAATTTATATTCCCAGAAACAGTGCAAGAGGGTTCCCTTTCCTCCACATCCTCTCCAGCATTTATTGTTTGTAGATTTTCTGATGATGCCCATTCTAACAGTGTGAAGTGATACCTCACTGTAGTTTTGATTTGCATTTCTCTAATAATTAGTGATGTTGAGCAGCTTTTCATGTGCCTCTTGGCCTTCTGTATGTCTTTGTTGTAGAAATGCCTATTTAGGTCTTCTGCCCATTTTTTGATTGGGTTGTTTGGGTGGAGCCTTTAGATGCAAGGACTTGGGCCCCTGAATGACTGTGTAGAACAGGGTCTACTCCACCTGATCCTGCCATTCCACATTGAACTATGATGTAAACAAGAAACAAATCTTTGTTGTGGAAAGAAACTTAGAACTGAGGTTGGGGGGTTTATCTGTTACAGCAGCTAGCATTGTTTATCAAAGAGTTATTTTCCCACTTGCTTCTGTCTCTCCATTTCCACAGTCATCTCACATTTTCCTCCATTTCTTCCATTCTTTCATTTATATTGCAAAGAATTATTCTGTGCCCAACATACATGCTAGTAACAGAGTATATCATACAATAACTGTGTTTAAAGTAACCCAAATGAGTAATCAACCACCTTACAATTCGACAAGCACAATTATGTAGGTCTACTAATTCTTTTAGAGAAGTGTCAGCAAACTACAGTCTAGCTGTTTTGCTAAATTAAATTTTATGGGAGCATAGCCATGCTCATTCATTTACATCTCATCCGTAGCGCAGTGACCTTGGAACCTGTAAGAAAGCAAGAATGACCAAGGAGGCCTTGCAACATGCAGCTTTCTTGCTACACTAGCTGAGTAGACACAAGACAAAGACTGGTCTAAAAAAAAACTAAAATGGTTTCTGGTCCTTGGCAGACAAAGTTTAAAAAAAAAGCTTTAAACATTTTGGAAAGGATTCTCAAAGGAGGATATGCATAAGATGAGTTTTGGAGTTCACTGTGGTAGAAAAAGAGGATGAGTGCATTCTGGGAAGGGACAATAATAGCCAAGCAAAAAATATGTAAGTTTAAAGGTTACTCAGACAGCACTGAGAAAACACACAAGGGAGAGTGATCTTCCCCCCGATCACCAGTTACTAGTGGGAGTGAGCAACAGGAAGCATCATACCAAAGGGAGGTGTTTTGAAACAAGCAAATCTGTTGACCTCAGACCCTTCATTCTATCTGGGTACCAAATTTTAATAAGTAATATTATATCAATCCTAAATAGCTTTAAGCTTAACTATAGATAAGTGAGCTGTAAATCTTCATCCATCACTTATCAATAAACTGTAAGAGAGTTCTGTTTCCAGGTAATCTTACACAGACACAAAAGACCTTTACACCTATGGTAATAATAAGAAATATTTAGACAAAATAAAATACTTTTCTGTGAGATCGGCAAAGAGTGGCAGGTGCAAGGAAGCCTTAATGAACTGAATTTCAGAAAGTATGTCAGATCCCTTCTTAGATGAACAGAGAGTATATAAGGTCCCAAACCTGGGAGTGAGCACCTGGTCTGGGTATAGGGCCAGCTTGTTGTAACTTGGGATGTTTTGAGTGAAAAAGAAATCAGACAAATGTTATTCAACAGTGAAGGCTATCAGGGAAGACTAGAGCCTGATAAGAGTCCTAGATGAAAAACTAATTGCTCAGCTTGACAGTGTTCTCACTGTAACTCCCAGATTATAGTGAGAAGGAGACTGGAGAAAAACAAACAAACATAATTACATAGTCTCTCACATTCTCATGATGCTCAAGTTCTAGGGATCCTCCAGATTTTGATTCAAAGATAAAACTACAACTTAACCTCCTCCCAGCTCAAATACTGAGAAGGTCAAAAAGTCTGTGAAGGAAGTTGGGAGTGTGGTTAATCACAGGTGCACACAATATAATTAACGCTGTGATCCAGCAGCAGCTCAGCACCCCTGTAGAAGAGCTGAATTAATAGTCTCGCACCCTAATCAAGAGACAAAAGAAGGAACTTACACTCTCTGGATAATAAAATTTTTAAAAAGTAATGTACTTCAGACTCAACTGTTCTTTTATACACAATATCCAGAAAACAATAAGAAATTATGAGACAGGCAAAGAAACAGGAAAATATGACCCTATTTAAGAGAAAAACATAACCTATAGAGTCAGACCGACAGATGATCTAACTATTGGAATTAGCAAAGATTTAAACTATTTTTAACTATTATAAATCTATTAAAGAAAAGATAAATGTAATAAATGAATAGATAGGGGTTTTAAGGAAAGAAACAGAAACACTAAAAAGAGCCAAAAGGAAAATTATAGCACTAAAAACACATCTAAAATTAAAAATAATTAAATGGGCCTAACAGCAGCAGGTTAATCATAAATGTGCAGTGTTCAGAACTTCTGCTGTATGCAGCAAAACTGACTAATAGCCCAGCTATTCTTTCTCTGGATCTACTGTGGCAGTCTCACCAAAGCCAAGCCTCCTATAGGCTGCTTCCAGTCAACAGCAGAGCATGACAGGGGCATTAATAAAGGTCCATTCCTGTGAGTTGTAGGAATTCTCCAACAGGTTACTTAGGATTGAGAACTTCCCATCAGCCTGCGAAAACTTTTTTACTTCTGTGTAAAAGTCTAAATTTCCTATACAACCCTCCTTTCTTATCCTTTCATCTCCTTCACAGGCATCAAACTTTACTTATAGTCTGAAGGTTCTCTCTACATTTTTCTGCTCCCTCATCTTTTATCCTTCACAGATATTTTTCCAACATATCTTCTGGAAATTTAATCACATCTTTACATTTGCTTCTCAGAGGATCCAAACTAATACAAAAGGATTGTACACTTCACAAGAAATCATCAGTGAAATTAAAAATACATCAGCAGAGATTTTCCAGTCTGAATCTCAGAGCAAAAAACTGATTGAAAGGAAAAAAGAACTGAGTGCATCAGTGACCTACAGGATCAAATCAAATGTTCTAATAGACATGCAACTGAAGTCTCAGGAGAGGAGACAGAGAAAAATATTTTGAGGGCCAATGACTCAACAACTTTCAAATTTGATTAGAAATACAGTATCTGTAGTATCTGCTATGTGTCAGAATCCAAGAAACTCAGTGAATTTCAAGCAGAAAGAACACAAGCCAAACAACACCAGGGTATATTACGGTCTAATTATTGAAAACCAAGGATAAAGAGAAAATCATACGCAATGAGTAAAGAGGAGACAATGCATACAGAGAAACAAAAATGGGGATATTTGCTTTACAGCAAAAGCAAAGTAGGCCAGATGGCAATGGAACATCTTTGAGGTGCTGAGGAAAGGGGACTGTCAGTCTACAGTTTTATAACCAGCAAAGATGTCCTTTAATTGTGGGAATGAGGATGGAGATTTTTTCAGACTGTAAAGGCTGAAAGAGATTATTGCCAGAAGATTCACACTATAGAGGATGCTAAAGGAGGTTCTTTAGGTTGAGGGAGGACAGTAGAGCACAGAGGCTCAGCTCTACAGGAAATACTAAAGCACACCAGAGATAATAAATGTAGAAGGTTTTTTTTTTTTTTTTTTTCTCAATTTATTTGGTGGAAAGTTGACCATTTAAAGCAAAAAAGATAGCAATATGTTGTAGGGTTGGTAATGTGTAGAAGGAAAATGTATGAGGATCATGGCCCCAAGGCTGGAGAGGGTGGATGGAAGTATATTGTTGTAGGGTTGTTGCTTTATACATGAGGTGGTGTCATGTTATTTCAAAATAACATGAGGTGAGGTGGGGATATATATTGTGGTCCTATAGAAAACACTAGAAAAATTTTAAAAAGGGATAAAATTAAAAACAACAAAAGTAATAACCTACAACGACTACAAGCTTTTTGACCATGATCTATGATAATAAATTTCATAGATCACTACCTGTACACAAGTGCTCCGCAACAATCTTACACACACAAACATATATATATAAAACAGAAGTTATTGAAAGTAATACTAATGATTACTAATTGCAATGAATGCTTTTTATTCTTTTTCATTTTTAACATCAGTCATTACCTATTGAATCAATTTTACTACCCATTACAACTTTTCTGTAGTATCTGCTATGTGCCAGGCCATTTACTTAAAAAATATTTTTAAATTTACTTTTGTTACTTAACTGATGTTTACCAAAAAATTCCGGAAGATAAGTTATCCCCATTTTAGAAATAAGGAAACAGATAGGGAGACATTAACATTCTTAAGATTGTAAGGCTAGTAAGTGGAAAAGGTAAGATTTCAGTCTAGATATAAGAAGTTCAATTGCTGTGCTCTTAACCACTATATCACACTACCTCCACCTTGGCCACGACATTTGGGAACCTGGGTGCCAGGGATGGGTGCATGTAACTATATGCATTTTTCTTGGGGTAAATACTAGTTTTTACCTATAACCTGGAAAAAGCTTAAAAATCACAGTACTACCCCACGCTAATTTACAGTTTGTTTTTCCCTACTGGATAACTAAGATCTGTTCACATTATCTGAGTAGATGCTCTAAAAAGCTCCACTCATTCGACTACGATAAAACTTTAGCTTTCAAGGCTTGGTATCCTATACTTTCCTTTGTATATGTTATTGGTGAGTGGGTGGCAACAGAAATCTACAAAACCTACAAATGAGAAACTTTAATCTACTGAAGCTATTTTTCAGTTCTAAGATTCTATAAACCTATAATTCTAATCAAGGACCCAGCCACCTGCTATTCTATAACTAAGCCACAAGATGGGCAGTTGTCTAAATTGCTCAGAAAGATATACAAAAGCAGGGGTTCCTTAGTTTGTTAGTCTGCCCTGAAGTTTTGCAATAATCTAGCTTTCCTCAGGATAATCGTTTTTTTCACGTACTTATATAATTGAAAATAACTATGTATTTGCTATTTAGCTTTTTCCTCTCTAGACTAAATAAATACAATCCCCTTAATCTTCCCCCATTGGTTTGACTTGCTCTGTAATCATTTCGGTGGTACCTCTTAGGAGACTCTCTCTAGTTTCTCCACATGCATTTTAAAGGCTGGAACCCCATATTGATTGCATTACTTTAATAAGGGCCTGACCAATGCCAAATATGGCTGGATGATCTGCCCTCTTGCCTGCTGTGCTCTTGCTAACAGAGAGCTGAGTATTACATTGACATTTACAAAAGCGTCATTGCCAGTTTTCTGGATCATCATCAGCTGAAGTTGAATCCCACCCATACAAACTGCCATAAACCAACTGAACCAATGCTCTGCATTCTGTTTTAAAATACCTGCTCCTGTGTTTTAAAGGCATTTAGATTTCTTCTTTTTTCTTTTCCTTTTTTTCTCTTTGGCTGTGATGGGTCTTTGTTGTTGTGCACGGGCTTTCTCTAGTTGTGCCGAGTTAGTTGTGGGGGCTACTCTTCCTTGCGGTGTGCAGGCTTCTCAGTGCTGTGGCTTCTCCTGTTGCCGAGCATGGGCTCTAGGCACACGGGCTTCAATAGCTGTGGCTCATGGGCTCTAGAGTGCAGGCTCAGTAGATGTGGCGCATGGGTTTTGTTGCTCCACAGCATGTGGGATCTTCCCGAACCAGGGCTCAAACCCATGTCCCCTGCACTGGCAGGCGGATTCTTAACCACTGCGTCACCAGAAAAGTCCCTAGATTTCTTCTTTCATTACTTGAATTTTCTTCCTCCTGGTTGTTGGTGGTGGTTTTTTGGTTTTTTTCTTTGATGTCTTTCTCTATTGTGACATTATTGTTTTTATTGATTTCAAGTTCTTTTTATATTAAGGATTTCAATTCTTTGTCATTTGTCTATGTATGTTGTTTTTTTTTCTTTTAGGTTTATATGTAATCAAATATATTGCCAGTTTTTTCTTTGTTCTTTCCTCTATCATTTTTATGGAAAGTTCTTTTCAATCCCAAGATCAACCAATAATTATCTGTATTCATTTTAACTTTTTTTAAAATTTCACACTTTTTTGCAATCAACTTGTTAATCATATAGCATTAATTCTGGTATTTATACTAGTATGAGAGATGGTAAAAATCTCACATTTGGGTATGTGAGAGTTTACCAACTTTTCCAATTTTTCCCTTTTCCAATGGTTTGTGGTACTTTATAATATACGAAATTCTCATATAATGACATGTTTTACAGTTATCTGTTTATATATTAAGAAGTATTGATACACATATATTAAAAGCTCTTAAGAAATAAACCTCCTATAGAAGCATGGACAAAAACCATTTATAAAAGGAGAAATTAAAGTTCTTATAAATATATGAAAAACATTCATCTTTATAACTAAACAAGTAAAAAACTAAAATTGTATACAACTTTTTGTTTTGAATCATGAAAGATTTTTTCAAAATTATTTTAAAATTAGAGTTGTTGAGATTGTTTTACAATGCAAGCTCTCAAACACTGCTGTTGGAGTTCTTTTTCCTAATACTGTCTTTTGCTAATTTTCAAACCTTCAGAAAATGTAGAAGTATAGTACAATGAATACTCATGTATTCCTCACCTATATTCACTAATTGTTAACATTCGCCAGATTTGCATTTTCTGTCTGTACATGCATATGTATATCTGTGTGTTTACGTACATACCTATATGTGTATATATATATGTATATATGATATGTATAATTTTTTTGCTGAACCATTTGAAAGTTAATTGCAAACACCATGATACTTGAGGTTCAAAGATTTTAACCTGCAGCTGCAGGTGTTTTAAACATGAATAATATCTTTTGAAAGCAATTTGGAAGATGCATCAAATCCTTCAAGATATAAAATTGGCATAATAAATTCACTTTTGAGTATCCATTCAAAAGATTTTATTCTCATTCCTCAATTTGAGCCTCCTCTTTTATGGTATCCAGTCTAAAATTGGTCCTTATTTAGAATTCATTAGATAACTACTCAAGTAATTACAAAGGAGACATATAAAATTAATTCTAGCTTCTGACACTAATAGAATACATGTATTTGATACATTTTTTCCCAGAAATTTGTTTTTTCATACATACGTACTTTATTATTTCAAATTAGATAAGATGTGGACTTGCTCTCAAGAAGTTTTTTATCATTAGCACTTTTAAGGCCATGCCTGGAAATTCAGACTTTTCTTAGAGGGGGAAAGTCATCGAAGGATTTTAAATATAGGTCTAGTCTGACTCGCATTTCAGAAAGATAATTCTAAAGACAATTTTAAAGTTAAATTGAATACGGGAAATACTTGTTAAGGAAAGAAGTTGGATGGCTGTTGCAAGTGTACAGGAAGTTGAGAAGAGAACAGAGAGAAGTAGACAGATTCAAGAGAAATTAACATGAAAGAAGAAATAAGGAGATGAAGGTTTGTTGAACAGTTGAGTTAAGTGAAAAGGACTGCAGGATCCCTTCCAGGTTTCTGGACTTAGGCTACTGGTGATGGTGGTGCATCCATGACTACACGGCTAGGAATAAAGTATGGGGAGGACACGGAGAACAATCATAAGTTCAGTTTGGTATGTGTGAGGTGCTCAATATATGAGGCTTGCTCTGGAGATGTGGTCAGAGTTATTCAATTCGATGAAAATATGGATTTAGAAGACATCAGGGTATAGTCAGGGGTTAACACCATGGGACTAAATGACATCATCTAAGAACAGTGAGAAACGTTAAGAATAAAATTAAGGCTGGATCTCTAGAAAAGAGTTTAAAAGTAAACAATAAAACAAAAAAATAGAAAATTTAGAAACTATCGAATAATTTGTATAACCTAGGGAAGTAAGGTCTTCCTAAAAGCAAAACAGGATACCCAGAAATCATAAAGGAAAAGATAGATGTCCTTAATTACAGACATGTAAACTTTTTTTATGACGAAAGACACCATTAATTGAAGTTAAAATGTAAACTACTGATGGGTAGCAAAATATGTCACCCAAAGTATGCCTCTTTGGCATAAGGATTATTTGGAGCTAAAGACAATTGAAAAAAAGCAGATGCAAGAAAAACTCTCTGCGCTCCCCCTATCTGCCTGAAAGCAGGACATACCTTTGTAAAGGTGTCCCCGCCCCCCACCTCCCTCTACCAGGAAGGACAGAAATTAATTACTGGAGACACTCTAGAACTTTACCAGCCCAGAGACAGCACCAGAGAAACCTATATAACAAACTTTACTAACTAGCTTTTATTTTCCATTAGTTCTTCCACATATTTATCTTACCACAATTTGCCACCCCTGAAACTCAAAGTCCCTTCCCTTTGTCTTAACACGTCTATAAAAATTTATTTTTCTTTTAAGACACTGCATAAGACCAAGTTCTTACCACCCCTTCAAGTTACTCACCACTGAGTACTCCTATGTGTATGCACATGTTAACAAACATCTATTTGTTTTTCTCTTATTAACTTGTCTTTTGTCAGTTTAATTTACAGGGCCTCAGTCAATGAACCTAAGATGGATAAAGGAAAAAGCTTTTCCTCCCCTATACCACAGACTGTAATGCACATGATAAAAAGCTCCTACAGATGATAAGCAAAGTGCTTAACATCCCAATGGACAAATGGGCAAGTATATAAACAGTATTATCAAAAAGGGAAATTCAAAGGACAATAAACTTATGAAAATATACACAATCTAATAAATCGTTAGGGAAATGCTAAATAAAATATTGATGAGATTCCATTTCCCACCCATTAAATTGGCAAATAGTAACATATGTTCAATTTCAGTGAAGAGGTAAGGAAATGAACATGCCCACTCAGTACATGGTTGATGGGGTTGTAAACGGCCATCTCATTTTAGGAAACATAGCAACACACATTAAAATGTAACACACATGATGAAGCAATGTCAATATCATATCTGAAAGAAATAAAAGTACCAAAATTTTATGTGTGTGTATGGAAATATGCATGTATTTGTAATCATATATTTATTTATAATATGTGTATGTGTATGTAAGTATATTTATTGTAACATTTTAAAATACAGTAGGGAATTCCCTGGGGGTCCAGTGGTTAGGATTCCAAGCTTTCACTGCTGAGGGCCCGGGTTTAATTCCTGGTGGGGGAACTAAGATCCGGCGAGCTGCACAGTGCAGCAAAAACATAAAATAAAATACAGTAATCACAAAAAATAGGTTGACTGTCCAAAAACAAGGAAATAATTGAATTAACTAGGAGTCATTTATACTACAGAATATTGTGCTACTATAAATATAATTGGTGGGATCTGTATTAGCTGACCAAAAGAGATGTCCAGATGAGTTAGTAAGTGAAAAAAACAAGTTCCAAATTTGTGTATAGGATAATTCCATCAATATACATACGGCCTCTCCATATATGAGGAATTAATTTAGGTTTATTTGTATAAAGAGGAAGAAAAAGAGAAATGTGAGGAAACCCATACATCAAACTACATTTTTTTTTCACAGGAGGAAAAATGGATTGGACAGAATAAGGGAAGATTATCAACTTTTTCTTTATAAATATTCCAGTGGTTTCAAACATGTCTCATATTAGTAATTTTTTAATTAAATAAAAAATACAAGAATAATGCACAAAGTGATAACTCAAGAATTGTCAAGAAATTAATAGATATCAGTAATTGAGTTTTCATTTTTCTGTATTTTACAATATATTTTATATATTACATTATATTTTACATTAAAATGTTTACAACTATAAAATATAAAAACATCATTCAAATAAAAGCACATATCACATCTCACCACTTAACAAAAAATTTCTTCCACAACAGTGGTCCTAATTTGCACCTAAGTAATTCTTCTCACCATGGGATGCAGGCAAGCATGGGCATGCACAGAATCAGACCCACTGGGGTCTGCATTGATTTGCATGAGAAACTGCAAGGCCTTCGAAGAAAAACTAACAAGTTAGAATTGGACACATACTTTCAGTCAAACAGTGTAGGGAGGAGTATGATGATTAGGAACACAGCATAAGGACAAAGGTCAACATAACAACCTTACCATTTAATGTTTTTCTGACCCAGTTGAGAAGACAAGGCTGTACAACTTGGGGACCACTATAGGCACATCTAGTGTCACAACAGCAGCAGTCACACTTGCTTGGCATGGCAGCATCGTGGTGACACTGGAAGCTTTATCAGGTGCCTACAGGGTCTGCACCTACAGCAGCAAGACTCAAGAGGATCAGGAAGATGTGCTTCAATAAAGGGCATTGGAGGCTGCAGGAAGGCCCCTCTATATTCTGCTTTATTCACTTACCATTATGGAATCCTTCTCTACATCTCTATGGTCTCTTTAATTATCATTTTAAATGGATAAATAATATTTTATTTATATGACACGCATAGTTTATTAACCTCTTTTTCTGGTATGATAGAAGGTCATACATACAGCTTTGTTTTGATGTCCAATTATTTTCTTAGAATAAATTCCCAAGAATACACTGATGGATTAAAAAGATTTGAATATTTGCATATGCATCGTGATACACTGCCTTGTTTTCCCAAAATGCTGAACCAATTTAGCATGCCATTGGCAATGTTTGAATTATCAAGGTTTTGCCACAAATAGGACAGCTGAATGTTGTCTTCTACATTTAACAAATATTTGAGTGTCTACTATGACCAATCACTCTTCTGGGTACAGGAGAGCAGCGAACAACACCTGAAACTCCCTGCCAGCATTGAGCTTACATTTAGTGGAACGAGGCTGGTTTATTAGACATAAAGTCATTTTTTTGAAGTGTTGTTTCAGCTTCACATGCTTGGATACTCGTGAAGGTGATCACTGTCCTCTGTTTCTTTGCTGGTTGTCACTGCTGTTGTGTAAATTGCTTATTCATGTCTGTTTTCCCATGTATTACATGAGTTCTTCATGTGAAGGCTCATGAGATGCTTCAAAGCTTCTATTTCCTTCCAAGTTCCCACGTGGCCTCCTGAGTCCTGGGATTGTCCTTAGAAATCACTGCCCTGTCATTACCACACTAAGAGTTTATGTACAGCTCAGAAAAATCCACTACTGTGGCGTCCTGTTTCTCCTGCTTGCAGACTTTCCATTTTCCAATGGAAAAACAATGGGAAACACTGTTCCACCATCTTCTCTGCCCATGGAAGCCATTTCTCTCCTTGTCGCCGAGGTGGATTTTCTAGGATGGCTCTCCCAATTTGTTCCATATCCAGGCTGTATCCTCTCAGTTTTTCCTTCTTTTCTCCCTCTGGAGTAAAAGACTCTCCTTGAGACAGAAATTCCTGGTGACTACATCATGCCCTACCCAAGGACCACTCCAATTCTGTAGTCCCCAGAGCCTCACAAGACCTCAGCAAGCACCAGATTAGCCCCCTTTTCCCTGTGCACGGGCCACATGCAACAGGGACACCCCAGGTGCATCCCCATGACACCAGCCCTGCTCCCACCTGGAAGCGGGTCTTCTCTGCTCTCGCAGCCCAGCACGTGCAGAAGAACCGGTCCACTGCTTTCATTTCTCCTTTGAGGGTTTTCACCACAGATGGTGGCCTCTGTTTGCCATGTCTGATGTGATCCTTTCCCATTTGGTGACCTAAGTTATTCTGTTCTTGTTGTTGTACGTGTTTACAAGTCTTTATGTAGCCAAATCTGTCAATCTTTCCCTTTGTGATTTCTTCTGTCACTTCATAGTGAAATAATAATTATAATAATAATGGTTTCTCCAGACTCCTGACAGGTAATAACTTACAGTTTCTACTGTTTTCTGTTATCTATCATGTTAGCCATTCAAAATTTATTGTGATCGTGACGAATGAAATTGGAGTATTAAATTGATTTTTTTTTCAAAAAAACATTAGCTACGAATCCTAAATAATGTGTATTAAAAAATTCTTTGGCTGTTCATTTGAGCTGTCGCTTGTTATTTACTATATCCTTCTATACAGTATGCATATTTCTGGACCATACTATTCTGGACCATACTATTTCTGGACCATTTATCTACATGCTTTTTGGGGGAAGACTAGCTCCACTTTAACATTCCACTTTGCAAAATGCTACTTAATGTTCTTAGGCGAGCACTGTGGTGTTAGGTGTGTGGGTCCTGAACATTTAGAACCCTGGCTCAGCAATTTACTAATCACTGTGTGAACCTGGGCAAGTTACTTACCTTCCCTTGGCCTCAGTTTCCTTATTTGTAAAATGGGGATAATAAAGACACCTATCTGTTTTGTGTAAGTGAGGTATTTATTCTATATAAAACATTTAGAATAATGCCTGCCATACAGTAACTGCTCAAAAAATGATATCTATTTTTGCAGAAAGAAATTATAGTCATCGTTAAGTTCATCTCCATTAGATGTTATCGTCATTACTATGAGCTGAGATAAAGGGCTCTTAGCGATTTGTATGTATTCATTTTGCATTCATCTTTCTGCTTTATTGATGCCTACAGGTTTTTTTTTTTTTAGGCTTTTCATTTCAGTTTTTAAAAGTATACAATCACAATACCCAAAATGACATTTTAATTTTGTTTTCAAATACTAATTCTTCTGATTTTTTATATCTTCTTGCACTGGCTAGAACTCCAAAACAATATTTAACACATATGAGAATGGTCATTTTTGTTATTTTTACAGATTTGAAAAGGAAAGTTTCTAATAGGAAAAAGGAAAATTTGGAATAAGACTTAAAGGTTGCTTTACACTGATGCTGTCTCTTCTAAGCTTAGAATCTAGACCAAATCCCATGATCTCTCAGAACCACAGTTTCCTCATCAATGAGATTAGGATACGAACACTTATCTCTCATAGTCACAGGAATAACTGAGATATCATACGTGAAGTGCACTGGCACTTCACATGTACACAATATATTTCAATCCCATCTGTTCTTTATATTCCATATATTTATCTATTAAGGAACGTTATCATTCTGTTCCTGAATTCCTAACGTTTCTATTATAAATGGATATTCAAATGGATAGCTCTTAAATGCACTGTTGTGATTAAAATACAACTTGAAAACTATCACACAGGGAAAAAAAAGGCATCTTCAGTTTCATATCTCCTGGCATTTATGACTTATCTCTAGCCCATAAAAATGCACTTGTTTCATAATACCTACACAATAAATATTTGTTGAATATTTTGTTGAATGAATGAGTTCAGTTAATTTCAAAAAATTCCTAAGATTTGTTTTCTAGCTAATTCATAGGTAACAATTCACAGTTGAATACCAGTTTCTTTGTCAAATCCAGAAAAAGGAACTTGAAAACTTAGTAAATACACACACATATATACATATGCATATATGTACACACATATATGTTTATATATTTTATATATGTTATCCAAAGCCAAAGTTTTTCTAAGAGTAAGAAAAGCTTTGCTTACTAGGGAAAAAATACAAAGACTGTTTTACTTTTACGTACCTATAAATTTTAAAGATTAACATAATTGAAAAAATTAATTGAATTCATTAAGCCACCAAAATTTTGTTAATCCAATACCACCAACACAGAGAAATGATTAAATCAGTTCTTATGGTTACATTTAGTTTGCATTAGTTTTGCTCACTATAAGCATCACACTTTTAAACTAGAATTTTATCATATCATATCTTGACTAAAATACTTACTGAGTTACTTTTCTCTTGATGATCTATACAAAACATTGGAAAACATGTTAAGATCCAATGGTAAAGTGTGAGAGAAAGACCACACAAAGGGAAAAAAATAAAAAGCAAAAGGAGAAATAATATAAACGACCAAATTTAGATTCTGTATATTTCCTTAACAATAACTAGGACACTGTACAGTATTTCAAGGAGTTATTTAGTTTTTCCTTTGAGCTGAATTGCAACTCTGCAACTGTGACTACCTGTAATTGAGTACTAACCACATACCAAGCAGTTTCTGTGCATTTATTCCTTCAATTCTTAACCACCACACTGAAATGCAGGTACTTCTCACTTCATCTCCATTTTCAGATGAACTGAGGCTCAAAGAAGTTACGTTATTAGGCCGAGATCATACAGCTGGTTCATGTCAATGGAGGTGAGAGATGAAGCCAGATCTACCAGACTCCTGGCCCATACTCATAACCCACACTTCTGGCCCAGATTCACAGTCCTGTGCTCTGCAGCCCCTTCAGGAGGAAATGCAGCTGCGTGCAGGTTGAGCTCCTGTATGGAAGCAAACACAGTCACAGATCTACCAGCTAGTGGCAAAAAGCTGGTCACTAAGCTATTTCTCTGTGAATTTGCCAGCATTCCTTCATACACAGCATCACTTACAGATTGACAGATTTGAAATGTCCACAGTCTGTCAGGTAAATGCAAACTCAAGGTAGTGGCGGCTACCTCTGGGAGGGGAGAAGAGAGAGAGGGCATTAGGCCAGAGGAGGAACACACAGGGAGATGCAAGTTATGCATACTATTCTGGTACTTAGGTTGGGACGTAGTTTCATGGGTCATCATTATCGTACTCTAGTATGTCTCAAATTTTATATAAAATATAATTTTAAACTATTAAAGAAATAAAAAATCCTCTGGGCACACTTCAAATAAACAATGAACAATTCCTATCTTCTCTATCCCGCCTCACTGTATAGTGACCAAAGGTATGTAAACCATGCCAAGCTCCTATTCTTTCCTCCTCACGAGCACAGCATCCTGACAGAAAGGCCTGGGAGTCACCAGACCTGGTTTTTGGAAATTATTTGTGCTGGAAAATAATGTAAAATGCTTTCCTTTAAGGACTAGTTTCCTTTCACCAAAGCTTCAAGGGGCAAAGAAAGAAAGACTTAAAGAAACTAGCTTGTTTCGCTGCTGCCGATTTAGAAGCACTGCACGGAGGAGAAAGCAGCACGCTGACGCCTCCTGCGTGACCCCCACAGCACCCAGCACAAGGCCTTGCATGGAGTAGGTGGACGACGGAGGTTTGTGAATCAACGTATAAATGGATGAGTCAAGCCACACCATTTTCATGGAGAATCTTAAATGTCACTCTTCTTGAAATTTGACCATGCTGCTCAACCTACTAAAAATTTCATAATGAACCGCCCACAAACCCCATCTTGTATGAATATCCCCTGTGTTCCCCAAATCCTTTGTGACCTATGGACACAATTGCCGAATATGAGTCATGCTTCTATCACTGCTCCCACACAAGCAGTATTTTTTAATGCTCCAGCATTTCCTGAAGTCATGCTCTCAGGAAATGGTTTTTGCCATAATGACCTCACCCTCTCCATGTTCCCCTCACCCCCACCACTGAATCCCAGAATAGCTGAACAGGTGTTCAAATACCTAGAATTACCCAAACCACTCTACAACCTGTCTTATGTTTCCTATCAAAGTCACGAGGATAACCTCTTGTCCTTTGGAGTCTGAAAGGAATATGTAGGCTTTATTTACAACTGGACATAGTTTATTCTTAGAACTGGCAATAGTCTCCACACACCAGAACTAAATCAGTATAACGTAGTGGTTGAGGTTATGGCCTCTGGGGTCCAACAGCCCTGGAGACCAAATTTTGACTCTGCCACTAACTATGTGGTTTCAGGCAACTCATTTAGCCTTTTAGAGCCTCAATATTCTTATCTGTAAAATGGGAATAATAGAAGTAATTTCTTGGAATATTGTGAACATCAAATAATACAGCTCCTATAAACTGCTGACCTCTGGCCTGATAAACAGCAAATGCTAAATACTTGCTAATGGTTATTATCGTGTCAAGTTTTCCTGGACCTCAGGCCTGATCAGTTTCTCTTGGACATCATTTACCCCGATGTGATCACCGTGATTGCCGGGGGTCTTTAGATGTTCAGATACCTTCAGAAGCTTACCTGACCCAACCCATTCTGGGGAGCCCTACCTGGCTATCCTCTAAGAATCAGAAACATCAAGGGAGAGCAGAGGGCGAGAAGGAAAGCATGGGAGGGAATAGTGGGAGGTTATAAAACCACCTGGTCTCACCCAGGTTCAAAGCAAACAGAGAAGCTGCCACATGAGCATGGGAGGAGAGGTATTTACACAGTGAGGCTCCTTGGAACCATCATGATCAAAGTCCATACTTCTTTGGAAAAGAGTTATTTATCTTTTATTTCTTTCTTATAAGAGAAACCCAATAGCAAAGATGGTGCTGAAAATGGCAATTTGACTCTGGGAAACAAACTCCCACTCTCCTCATCAGACCATCCAATAAGCTTCCCAAGGGACTTTTCTAGGGTCTCCAAACAGCACAGGACAGAGTAGCCAACTCTCAAGAGGATGCCCTGGGGTGCAGCCAAACTGCAACTGCCCTGGAAGTCAGATCCCAACGGCTCAGACACAAGGGGCAAGGGCGGGATGCATATATCCCCCAGCCATTGACCGTTCAGCCCCATGCAGGAGCACACACAAAGCTACCCCGGAAGAATTGCTTTGGAGGCACAGAGATGAAGAAAAAGATCCCGCTGGCACTGCTGGGAAACACAGCAGTAGTCAGCACAGCCTGGCCCTAGCAACCAGCAGTGGACGGACTCAGGCTAAGAAAACCTTTCTGTGCACATGGCATGAGAGCAAACCCCTCAGAGGCTCAGGCTCCAAGAAGGTTAAGGATCAACAACAAAAAGACATGAACCCGTCTCCTAAATGGTACTTCATGGCCATCAAACCGCCACGACAGGCCCATCAAAGGAGCGGCTCATGTACGCAGGCTGGCGGAAGGTGCCCTGGCAATGTAGACACATTGGCAGCTGCAGGCAAGGAACACTGTTCGTGGGGTCTCTCTATGTATGAAGGCAGCGCTTTGCATAACAAATGCTCCATACATAATCTTTACTTGGCATAATTCTTTCTGGACCCAATAATGAGAGTCACTCTCAGTCCTAACTGAAGGTACTAATTATTGGGAAAATAAAGCAGCCAATACTTCTATAAATCAGCAAGTAGGATTAGTATGATGGACAAGGAGCCCTCCAATTTGCATCAGGAGATCTGCTCTGTGTGACCGTGAGCGTGTTAAATCCGCCATTTGGGCTTCAGTTTCCTCATGTATAAACCTTTTCTTTAAGGGGATATCTTGTGGGTTCTTTGGAATACTCCCACCCTGATTTATTATTTTTTTCTTTTATAATTCTTAGTTGAGGCTTAGCACATATACAATAAAGTGCACAAAGAGAAATATTATTCTTACGAAGAATTTTATACCTTTCAGGGAGTGGAAGATGGTGGGGTGATGTTGATTCACTCCCTATATCAGCATCAAAGGCAATTTTATAGATGTAAAATCTCAGTAATCAAAGGCACAGAGAACGTGTCAGTCATAGCACTCAGATTAGAGCTCCTAAGTCCTGACTCATGATGTTTGGACTAATGTTTAGTCTCAGAGGGTCCTACCATGAGCTCCTGGAGCAGCTCTCCATGATGGGAAAGGCATTGCTTGAATCGCAGACAAGAATGGAAAGAAGTGGTAGTTTGAGAAGAGATTTTTAGGTCACAAGCAGATGCCTAAAAAAGATGAGTCCTAACTTGTTTGGGAAATTATAATCCCCTTTGACCTTCAGGTTCTGCCATAATTTAATAACTATTATTGATTGGGTGCTTATTTTGTGCCAAGCATTGCAGAGAGTTTAAGATGGATAATCTCACTGAGTCTGCAAAATAACCCATGAGATGGACACTTTTGTTAGCCAGTTTTACAGAAGAAAAACCTGACGTTCGGGGAGATTAAACTACTTTTCCCAAGTTATAGACAAAGAATGGCAGAGCTGTGATTTGAACCCAAGCCCACAGACTTCACCATGACATTATTCAGTTTCCCACAGCCACTTCCACCTTACCCTGCAACCAAGGCACCACCATGCCTCGGGAAAAGGCACTACCCCAACTAGATAGCACACTTCACTTATGCCTCCGTTGAATTAGCCTCCAGCTTGGCGTGGTCTTCACCCTCCCCTCTATTATCCAGACCAATCTTTCAAGACCTAACTCAAATACCACCATCTCCTAGCCATTGCATTCCATACAGAAAATCCTCCCCTCTGAATTCATGTAAAAGGTGTCATCTGTTTCATTCAAAGGTGTCAGGAGTCTTTATCATTTTTTTAAATGTGTACATCATTCATTTTATTAATTCAATGACATATACATGCATTGCCCTTTCTCCACAAATGATTGCCAATTCGTAGATGTCAGAAACCACGTCGTCTATTTTTTTTATCTCTCAAATTATCATTGTACAAAATTTAAAAGTCAAATAATGTGGTTCTGTACAGTGGCTATGCAAATTATATGACATTAGAGCCACACCTTGTATTTGATGGCTAAATTGTCCTCCTCAATTATTTCCCAAGCATTTGACCCACTCTTTCCCAGTATGAATTATCTTGTAAAAGTTTTTTGCCCTTATAAGACCATAACATTCTCTCTTGCTCTTTTTCTATACTGAGACATTTGCAACTCTGTGTGTGTGTGTGTGTTTCTATGTGTGACGGTATGTGTACATGTGTGTGAAAAACATGTTTTGATAAAGTAAAGGACATAAGATAATAGTCCACTGCACCTGCATTAAGCAAGCACCCAGGATGGATTACTTTCATGCCAATCAGCAAACCTGTCTGAGAAGTGAGCAACTTTCTCAGGCCACTGCTCAGTCTGGTGTATTGACAACCTTGGGAGAGAAGACAATAATTGCGGTCATAAAATAATATCTACCCCCATTCCCTTTGGATTGTTTGTTTATAGTCTGAAATTGCTGAGCAGGTTCTGCAGGTTTTTCTTGTCCATTTGATGAGCGAGATGGGAGAGTCCCAGGTTCATTCAACTGTAAACAGTACCTCCCAAGGTCAAACTGGAGAGCCTGCATAGTGGTTGGGGACAGCGTGGGTGGGAGGGCAATTCTGGATGTAACATATGAGAGAAACGTTGTATTGCATGTATACTGTCCTGCGTGCCTGGACAGAGGAAAAAAGTGAAGAGCAAACAATATCAGAAAGAACAGTGCTCACATTGATTTCTTACTGTTTTTTGGCAAAACATGAAGGTGGACTTTTTAGAAGTAATTAGACTTCTGAACTTTGCTTTATCCACTGTGACAACCCCAAGACTTTTTCTGTCATTATATACACATTATTTGAAGTGACAAAGAGCACAAGCACAGCCTAGTAAGCTAGATGTTAATGAAAGTTAGTTAAGGAAGTCAATGAGCCAGCCAGGATCAGGTTGTCTTGAAAATAAACACATGCGACTGAGCTCCAAATGCACGGCTTTGATAAATTCAATTCACTGACAGATACTGAGCCCTACCTTGCCCCAGGGCCCTGGGGACACAAAACTGAACAAATTCAGGCTCTAGTCTCTAGAAGCTTACAGTTGGGGCAGAGTCATGTACAGCGCCACCATCACAAAGTAAATCCAGACAAACACAGAAGGCAAGGATGAGAAAACCCTCTTTTCAAAATGCTTTAATTTTTTAAAAACACTATTCGCTGATTGTGGGTCATCATTTGGGTTTGTTTGTTTTTCAAGTCTAAATACCAGAACTTCAGGCTTACTTTTGCCTTTTTCTAGCCATAAGATCTGAGTCAAATCACATCACCAGTTGGACTTCAGTTTCTTCATCTGTAAAATCAGAGTGTTGGTGTAGACCAGGGGTTAGCAAATAACAGCCTGAGGGCCAAATCCAGCTCCAACCTGTTTTGTAAACGGAGTTTATTGGAACACACCCAAGCCTGTGCACTTACATATTGCCTGCAGCTGCTTTCATTCTATGGCAGAGTAGTTGTGACACATGGTTCACAAAGCCTAAAGTATAATGTTTACTATCTAGTCCTTTACAGGAAATGTTTGCTGACCTCTGGCATAGACCATCTCTAAGGCTCTTCCAGGGGTTTACAAGATTTATGTGGACAGATTTGAACACTGAAGATAACCATACAAATGGAAAGAATTATCAAAAGGTGCAGGCTGGTTCCAGGAAGATAACAATTCTTCACACTCATTCTCACCAACAGCAAACATTTATTCCAATGAGTCTCTACTCTGGATTCATATTAGAATCCACTGGAGAAAACTGTTAATGTCACTACCCAGGATTCAGTGTCTACAGTTTCTAACTTAATGGGTATGGAGTGAGGACCTGGTATTAGCATTTTTTTAAAACTCTCCAAAAAAATTCTAGAATGCACTCAGGGTTAAAAAATGTTGATTTATTAAAGACCTGAACATAATACTATGATTGACTTTGAGAATACAAGAAGTCATAGTTCTTCAAGTACTTTTAAATTGGGTTGTATGAGCTTGACACATAAAACAATGAATAAAACATATATAATAACATTGTTGTGTATCAAATAAGCGACATAGGTGAGTGGTCCCCAAATTCAGATCTGCAGACTCTTGCAGAGATGACTGAATAAAAATTGTCTTGAAAAAAAAAAAAAAAAAAAGAATTGTCTTGAGAACTTGTTAAATACACAGCTTTAAGAGCCCAGTCCCAGATCTGACATATCTGGGGAGAGATCCAGGCATCAGTATTTTAAAAGCTACAGTGATGAGTCCACTGAGTAGCTACGTTTCAGAATTAGATAGAGAACTCCTAAAGCTAGGTCCCACATCTGTTTATCTTTGACTCTCCAAGGTCTAACCCAGCATCTAGAATTTAGTAGGTAGTGACCAGTGAGTATTCAGATGGACAGAGACACCAGACTTAAGAATTTAAGCTTGACCTTGAAAGAGATAACCTGAGACTCATGTTCTATGTATTAAACAACCATCAGCTGCAACCTTCCCACCTACCCCTCACTCCTACACTACCAACCTGACCAAAAGATCGTTATTTTGGGATCACCGAGACACTGAAGCCCTCTCAGGCAGACTGAAGTTCACATTACTGCTTAAATCTTTTTTCCGGGAATAGCTCTTTCATACCAACTGGCAGGGTTACTGCCCCATAAACTTACCTTCTTTCATTAGCTTTGACTGTTGACACTCGCAATGATTAGACAGAGTTGAGCAAAGAGTATTTTTGCAGTCCGTGGGGAAGAGTACAGAACATAAATAAGCACTGCATCTCATTACAAACTCCTGAATGTGCAAAATATACTGGTCCAAGTGCTACGATTAGATTAGCAGTTGCCACACCCATTAACTTCAAAGGGAAATTGAAGCCAAATTTGGGCCCATATGCTCCCTGTCTGTACACTTAAGCAAGTCAGATGACGTCTTTTTTCACATTCAGTTAATTTCTGAAACAGCCTACATGATAGCTATTGCTCCAGACTCTTAAAATTCCCCCAGGCAGTCTTGCTCAAACACCCTGTGAAATACTCTCCAACCGCAATTTCTAGGGTTTCAGACGAGCCTTTGGCCACACCCTGAACATGTCCTTTTTAAAGACAGGTCCTTTTAAATGGCTGAATGACAGCCTCTCTCATCACATAAGGTGTGATATTGATGCACAAAGATGCATGTGTTTTGTGTGAGGGCACATGGTTACTAATGTGGCTGAAATAAAAACTAAGGTGGACACTGGAGGATTGAGATGATTGGCAAGGAATCTTTAAATAAGAGAGTTCTGAAGGCCTCTCTGTCTCAATCTATGATATTCTATTGGCAAACTGCCCTACATACTACAACACAGTCAGCTCTGAACATCAGTGGCTCAAGGTGGGAGGCGATATAACAGTCTGAGAAAGAGCCACATTCAGAAATTTTATTGGGTCTACAGGAGGCTTCTATGACAAGTAGATCCCAAAGTTATAATTCCTTCAATGAGATGGCCTCCTATGGTCAGTGTGCAATTCAGGCACAGGTGTAGGGAATGATCGGCTACATGGAGTGGGTTCAAGGGCCTGGGAAGACCTCTCTGTTCAAATATGTCATTACTGCTTAAGTGTTAAAAGTCTTGGAATTCTGTTATGAGACCCAGTTCCTTTATGCCCTTATTCTCATGGAAGCATGTACCACAGAGAGGAGCACAGGCTGGAGGACTGAGTGGACAGAGAGACACTTGGTTGAAATAGGCCCACAGAGGGCCAGAAATGTCCCTCCAGCAAGCCACAACTCAGATGATAAATAAAATTAAAATATGTGATCTCCTGGATAAAATATACTGACTTCTCCCTCCCTCCCCAGCAGTATCACAACTGGTTGACATGGAGCCATGGGTGGAGAGCTGGCTATGCACTGACTACAAGCCTATCAATTCTCCAAAGCAGCAACTGCAGCAGAAAGCAGCCCAAGCCCTCGGGAGAAGCACGGTTGGAACAGAGGTGGGAATTCCATTGGGAAGGATTAGAAAGGATTTTTTTGTAACAATGTGGAATTGGCATAAGGACTCACAACATCAGCATCACCTGGGAGGTTACTCAAATGTAGATTCTCAGGACTTCCAGAATTATGATACGCATTTCACCAAAATTCCCTAGGCAACTTATACACACATTTGAGAAACACTGGTCTAAACAAAAACATCTAGGACATCAGAGAAAGGGAGAGAGAGTAGGGGAAGGGGAAGGGAGAAGAAAAGAGGATATTTATTCTCTAGGGACGGCAGTAAGAATGAGAACTGAGAAAAGGCACCGGTGCCTCCAGGTTGCCTGGGCGGCGTCTGAGAGCAGGGTCTGCAGAGGGGAGTGAGTGTGGAGGGGAGAGTTTCTGGTAGGAAGTAGGTACAGGAGTTTTGTGTCAGCTGGAGCAAGGGAGGATGAGCTTGGTTTTACTATTTGAGGTCGTGGTTATAGGTGACTTTCAGTTTCCATTTGAAGGAGCCTGGGCAGGTGCATTCCAGATAGGCTGAAATCACAATAGTCGAGTGATTCATTTCCAGTCGTCTTCCTACCAAATTCCCCTACTAATTGACATTTTTTCCTTAAGCCTCTGCCTCACAGCCCCCAACCCTTCTTACCAGATGACTCTGTCTCCTTCTTCTCTGAGACTGATAAAGTTTCCCTCAATCTCTGTCTTCTCTATCTTGCCGTTTCTCTACATCTTCACTCTCCTTTTTTGGAAAGGAAAGCCTCCTTCATTCCAAAAGTAACTCCACCTAACCATATGATCCCTCTCTTCTTTTCTCTTACATAGACTTGTTCCACCAATCATGCTCTCTTGCTCATTTAATTTCTCCCTCACTTTCACCGTCTATTCCTAAACCAACAATTAACTCAAGTCTCCCCACTCCTGAAGAGTTCTCCTTCAAGCGTGCTTATCTTTTCAGCTAACCTCCACCTCTCCAGAATTTTACACCCGGCCTTCTTGGTTGGATCACTGATTTTACCTCCTAGTGATCCACTCACCTTTCAGCACTTGTTTCCTGGCTTCCTGGCCTACCTATGTGCTTTTGCCCCTGCTGCACCCTCCCTCCATTCTAGAATGCTCACACATCTGCCTGGCAGTGTACTACGTACTTGCCAGGTTTCCAAACCCTGCATCCCTCTCCCTGACCCTCACCTGGAGTGCAACCCTGTGTCAATCCATAGACCCACCCTAAGTCAGGCACACCAGACATAAGGATAACTTACCTCATCCTCTGAGATGCAGCATTAGCTATGACTTGCCACTGCTCCAGGTTCAAGTACATCTTTATTGTGGGACCTATCTTTTTTTTTTGTTTTGTTTTTTGGTTTTTGTTTTTTGTTTTTTGTTTTTTTTTTTTGTGGGACCTATCTTGAATCTCATGTGTGGGCCCAGTTTTGGCTCCAGCACTGGTTTCATTTTTATGCATCTATTTACTGAACATTTATTATGTGCCAGGCTCTGTGGCACTACCTGCACATGATCTCACTGACACCTCTCAGCACCCGTGTGCTGGGGAGCCCTACAGTCAGTTAGACCCATGTTACAGAGGGTTTGAGAAATCTGCCCAAGGTCACACAGTCAATAGATGGTGGAACCAGGACTCAAACCAGGCCTTCTAACTCTAGCGGCTATGCTTGATAACTAGTTATAACTTTTTAATAAAAGGGATAGTGGGGGATGTGTGTGTATATATATGTGTGCAAGTGTGGGTATGGGTGTGGGTGTGAATGGAGTGATGATGGGAAAGCTTTCAGGGACCCGGTGACTCACGCCAGGTTTTCTGGTCCTGATCAGCTGCTGTCTGGCTGCCAGGAACTGTTATTATCACTTGCTTCTGTGCCCCAGTCACTGGGCCTGTGGGGACGTGCCCTTGCTTCCTGCTCTTGGCCCTGTGATGTTGACAGCTGTACTGGGAAATCACATGCTGGCTGCTGCCAGGCTCACCAGACACAGATTGTACGTGCGGCTCTGGACGTCCGGCCCACTCTGTCCCATGCCTGCCCCTATACAGGCGGTCAGGCCAGGGCCTTGCTCCATCTGTTTTACCTCTGTTCAAGTAACTAAGTTTTCTCTATGCCACTACTTATCCACCGAGTCTTTTCCCTGGTTCTCCCTGACAGAATTCAGCTTTCATACCCCCTGTTATATTCCTTTAACTCTTGACTTATGCTGTCTTTCTGGCTTTTTCCTCACCCTACATTAAATTAAGCCCTCACCTGTCTTTTTAATTGCTTCTAATACTTAATTTTCTTTTTTTTCCCCAAATTTAAATATTTGTATATTGAATTAATTAGGACATACTCCTTCAAAACAAGGATGGTACAAAAAAGCTCAAATTGTTAAGTGTGTTGGGGAAAATGAGTCACCTACCAGGGGAAGAAAAACGATGACAATGAGAACAATAATAGCCAATAAGCAATACTTGCAACATGCTTTGCAGTTTCTGAACACGATGTTTATTGTTTGGTCCTCGCTGTCCTCGAGGATGAGTTCTGTGACTCGCTGAAAGCCACACAGCAAGTATAATGGTGACAGGACTCAACTCCCAGGCTCTCACTGCAAATCCTATCTTCTTCCTAAAATGCCTTTTAAAGAAAAGATTTCTGTCTCACCAGCCAGCTCATCTGGGTCATTTGAAAACCTCAAGCAGAAATTCCCCAGGTCAGCGTTATGTGTTCTCCAAGAGCAAGCATCTTCAAACAGAAACCAAAAACAATGAAAACCAAATACCAATGGCTTCTGGCTTCTCTTCAGTGGTAGCGAGTCTTAGTTCTTTTTCCGTATTCCATGTGAGAAGTCATAACCCCCAAGGGGAGCTGTGGGCTTTCCAGTGGTGGAACAGAGACATGAGCTTAGGAAATGCAACCTTCTCCTTCCTCCCCTCTACCAATGCTAAGTACACATTCATGCTCTTATATTTTATTTCACTGAATTTAAAGTCAATGAGACCATAAAGGACCTGTTTTGTATTTTGTTGTCTTATCTCCCTGCTGCTTCCATAGCAAAACTAAATATGTGGAGCATCAAGTCCTTATGAATCTTGTCTCCAACAAGAGAACTGAGCATGCACTTTTTGAGGACATCGGTTCATTCAACATGATGAGACAATTTTAGAAAAAAAAATTTCCCTTAATACAAGAGGTCTATAGGCCAAATGGATTTCCCTTTCTGGTCTAAATGTCATGTTTGTGAAAGTGGTGTGGTATAAAGAGCAAAGTATGGAAATGAGAAATTATGCCTCTGCTGAATAAACCAGACTCTTAGCTGCCTGATTTGCTGCTCCTCCTGGTTTGCTTCTCCCTCCTTATGGCTGGTGCCTTCTCACCTCTCAGGTCTTCACTCAAATATCACCTCCCAGGAGACACAAATAATTGCTCTTTCTCCATTACTTTCTATCTTAACCTCCTCCCCATTATTTTATTAATAGTATTTATCACTATCTGGCATTTTATTTTTATTTGTTTACTTATTGTCTGTTTCCTTTTACTAGAAGATAAGACCTTTACGCGAATTTGTCTTAATTATTGTTATTTTCCCAGAAACCAGCTTCCTGAATTCAATTCCCTGAATAAACACTCAGGATGCCACTTATAAATAAAACAGTTCTGTTTTTTCTTCATATGTTGGAGAAACTGTAGGATCCAGGGATACCATTAAAAATAAATAGGAGGACGACGTTTGTTCACGGCTAAGGATTCTCCTCTGTAGACACTAGAGAGGGGTCTCTTCACTCAGAATTTTTCTGCTTTCTCAGCATGGCAAACACAAACACAGTACTTGGGTGAGGGAGAAAAGTCCATCTTATCTCAAATGTCGAAGAAAAGAAAGTGAAACAGAGAAACAACTTGTTCCAGATTTGTTGGAAACATTCTAAAACACTCAGTGCCTGAAACCCACTCTGTGGGTTCCTTTTAATGGTTCAATTCAGTTTTTAAACCTTTTTCTCTTCAGAGATGAGGAAGAGAGAAAGATTTATTCAACAAACAGCTCAAACATCACACTTCTGAAAGGTTTCCCTCATCATAAGTTCTAATGGAATCCTTCCCACCCTTCTTCATTTTCTAGTTCATTACACTCTGTTAATTTCCTAGGCATACTTTATCTAAAGTTGTATTTTTATTAATGTTTTACATATTCATTGTCTGATTCTTCCTGGTAGAACATAAGTTCCATGAGAGCAAGAGTTGCCTCTTCTCCACTGATGCTTCTCCAGAACCTAAGAGGCACAACACATGGAAAATTCTCAACAGGCAGCTGTTGAATAAATGAGGGAATGAAGTTGCGGAGGCTCTGTGAGGGCTTTCTTGACATCTCCAGCCTCATTTTGACATTCTTGCTTTTCTGAATACTCTTGCATCCATCCGCTCTTCCCCATCACCAAGAATTTAGTCTCTAGGGTTCTCTTCCTTAACAGTTGTATAGTACCACTGAGTCCTTTGCTGCTTCATTACACCAAACTAGCATAAACAACACAAGCTTGTTTGTGACTATTTACACCCTCCTATTTTGTTTCCCCGTCGACACTGTAAGCTTCCCACAGAGAAGGCCTATGTCTTAGGCTTAGGAGCAAAGAAGGAAGAGAAGGGTTTTGAAAACATGATAATGAAGTGAGTTTTAAAAATGCTAAATGTGGGACTTCCTAGGTGGTGCAGTGGGTAAGAATCCGCCTGCCAATGCAGGGGACACGGGTTTGATCCCTGCCCCAGGAAGATACCACATGCCGCGGAGCAACTAAGCCCAGGCGCCACAACTATTGAGCCTGCATTCTAGAGCCCGTCAGCCACAACTATTGAGCCCATGTGCCACAACTACTGAAGCCCACACGCCTAGAGCCCATGCTCTGCAATAAGAGAGGCCACTGCAATGAGAAGCCTGCGCACCACAACAAAGAGTAGCCCCCGCTTGCCACAACCAGAGAAAGTCTGTGTGCAGCAATGAAGACCCAATACAGCCAATAAAATAAATAAATAAATTTTTAAAAAATGCTAAATGTGTATGCCGATGCTATATGCAGGTAGAAATATCCAAAAGACAATTTCTGTATATGGATCTGATTTCAGAAAAGGAGTCCAAGCTGAAATCATTCACTTGTAACTTGTAAACATCTGTTCAGTATGACTAACAAGTGGAGTGCACACGCTCGCTCGGCAAGAGCGCAGACATTGGGAAGGTGAGTAACAAAGGGCAGAGCCAGGGCTCTGCCGCCAGGGCCAGTAGAGTAGAGGAAGGAGGATGAGAAGGGCCCATGTCAGCGGCAGGAGGGGGACCAGAAGAGTGCATCTTGTGGATGCCAAGAAAGTTGACACTCTCAAGATGGTAGAGTGGTCAATGATGCTAAGTGTCACAAAGAATCCAAGTAAGAAAAGACTGGAAAACGTTCATTGGATTTGGCAATGGCGTCTTGCCACAGCAGTTTCAACTGAGGTATGAGAACAGAAGCCTGACTGAGAGGTATGGAGGCACTGAGAATGGACTTTACTGCAAGATGAGTAATTCAAGAAAGTGAGTCAAGACAGTGCCTTTCACAAGCTTAGCTTTGAAGATAGGAAGAAAGATAGGCTAGTACCTAAGTCAGAGCTTCTGTGGAAAATAAACTTGAGTTTAATATTCAAAAGGTGGCTCCAAATTGTGCATTTAAAATGTACACAGTTTACTGTATGCCAAATATACCTCAATAAAGTGTTATTTTTTTAATAAATTTATTTATGTATTTATTTATTTATTTATTTTTGGCTGCATTGGATCTTTGTTACTGCATGCAGGCTTTCTCTAGTTGCAGTGAGCGGGGGCTACTCTTCATTGCAGTTCGTAGACTTCTCATTACAGTGGTTTCTCTTGTAGCAGAGCACAGGCTCTAGGCGTGCGAGCTTCAGTAGTTGCAGAATGCAGGCTCAGTAGTTGTGGTGCATGGGCTTAGTTGCTTTGCACGTGGGATCTTCCCGAACCCATGTCCTGTGCGTTGGCAGGTGGATTCTTAACCATTGCACCACCAGGGAAGTCCCAAGTGTTATTTTTAGAAAGCACATTTTAGAATTTCACAAAATATAAGTATCTTCTCATTTGAGAATAAAATTTCAAACTCATAACATATTAAGATATTTTCTGATATATAAATAAGAAAAATCCAATATAAGGTAAAAACCAGAAATATGTAAACTAATACTCCTGGTTTACAAATAATAACAAGAAAAATCAATGGTTAACAGAAGAACTTTTTTCTTATGGTAGGGAGCAGAAAGGCATTGTGACCTGGAATATGGGCCAGCATAGAAAAAGGAGTGGAATTATGTTATTTTAGACCTAAGAGGGTAGAAAATGAACTAGATTATGACCCAAATTAAGGCAACTACAAGCCAAATTAAGACCTCCAAGAAAGGCTCAAAGGGTTTCCTGAGCACAGATGAAAAGACCTTAATGTCATCAAAGCTTCATTTAGGGTCATAATGAGAGAAAAAACATGTAGACATACATTGTGTAGAGAAGGAAGAATAATATCTAAACTAAATATTGGTCCTTTTCCAAAGATTCGGCAATTGTCCTACCAGGGTCCTAAAAACTGAAGGGAATAAAATGCCAAGGTTTAAACAATTACTCGACAGTTAGTAAACTCAAAGCTGAGACAGGCAGACAAAACTGAAGAGAAATATTAACTCAGTGAAAGCTGGTTTTTCAGATTGTAGCCATCTAAAATTCTCCCTACAGTGTTTTCATGCAGAATAAAAAAAAAAAGGCAAACAGAAAGTCAATAGATTAAATACTAATGTGTACAGTCTTTTATATTTTCTCAAAGCATACTTTTCCTCATTGGATGTTTAAAATAATTCAGAGAGGTAGGCAGTGTGCCAGGGTGGCAATAGGCCCTCACTACCCCCTGAGAGATAGTTATCTTTGTGTTTTCACACAAATGGACCCTGAGAGGTAATGTTTTTCCTTTGACCTGTCTTGTTTTCCCATAACATTCTCCAGAGAAGCAGATTTATCAGAGACTGCAAATGCAATAGAATAAGCAGGGGAAAGTGGAGAAGAGGTGTTGTATAATTGTTGAAATGTGTATCATCACCTTATTAATTAAAAAGATATATCAGGGATTCCCTGGTGGTCCTGTGGTAAAGAATCTCCTTCCAACGCAGGGGATGCAGGTTCAATCCTTGATCAGGGAACTAAGATACCACATGCCTTGGGACAACTAAGGCCAGGCACTACAACTAATGAGCTTGTGCGCCTCAACTAGAGAGCCCACGTGCTGCAAACTACAGAGCCCACGCGCTCTGGAGCCTGCACGCCACAACTAAAGAAGAGAAAACCCGCACGCCACAACTAGAGAAGAGAAAACCTGCATGCCACAACTAGAGAGAACCCTGTGCGCCACAACTACAGAGAAGCCTACATACCACAACAAATAGCCTGTGCCGCAACCAAGACCAACACAGCCAAAATAAATTTTTAAAATTCAAATATATATATATATGTATATCTAAGCATTAAAGATAAGTGATATGGTTATCAACTTACTAATTAGAGGACAAGAGGCTAAGTGATATAATCATCTCATTCCAGATTGCAATTCGTGATTAGAAAAGCAACTTCCAGAATTAGTAGAGACTCATTATGATATTCTATACCCCTGTGACCTCAGGGCAACCAGTGGGAAGCTATGGTCATAAAAGCATGATGATTCACAAGACCTGACAAGATATTCAGCATCAATTTGGTATCCAAGGTACTAGATCTTCAGCTATTCATCACTCTTCCCATTTCCACCAACCCAATCCTGTCTATCCCCCCTAAAAAGTATTTACAGAGGATGTACTAACCATTGTTCTAGCACTTTTCATGTACTAAGTCACTTAATTATCACAACAACTCTATGAGCAGGCACTATTTTTTCGTATTCATTTATAGATGAAATTGCCATGACAGAAGCAGTTGAGGTAATTTATCCAGCTAGCACATAGCTGGTGAGTGTGAGAGTAGAAACTCAAGCCCAAGCAGTCTAGAATCAGAGCTCTCATTCTCAGGCACTAGGCAATACTGTCATTTATTTCATATCATAATCATCTCTTTTCTGGACTATTACAGCAGCTTCCTAACTGCTCTCCACCCAAGCTTCCTCTTTTCACATTATTATTTTTTACTATAAAAATAATATGCAAATACATTAGCCAGGTAAAATATTATAATAGCATGAATTAGACAAAATTCCATTCGGCCACCAGCTGCAATCACAAGTTTCTCCTCAGGGTCTGGTGTATCTCCTTCTAGATGTTTTTCGGCATATGTATACGCCTTTAAAAATATGCATTATTGTTTGATAGATTTTTAAATAAATTTTATTATATTAATTTGCAAATGTTTAATTTATCTATATGTTTTCAAGGGCATTCTAAATCAAAACAGTGCGACCTTTAAAAGAAGAAAAACCCATGCCCTTTCTTGAAAAGCTACCCCCACCACAAATGGAGATGGTACAACCCTATTGAAGTGCTCTACTACTCCCCTTTCAGTATCAGTGGAATCAAAGCAAGTCCCCCGGAGGAAAAGACTAGGAAAAAAAAGTTAAAAGAGCAACAGGTTGAGTAGTATATACAGACAAGGATGAGGAGAACAATTTTATAGCAGCTAATCCATGGATGAAACAATCCAGGGATGAGGGCATCCTCATCTGGGGATCTGCTATGCAATGAGGACAGATCCACTTCTGATAAAGTCTATGTAAATAACCAGAATATTCAGGTTACTTGTACATCTCATTCCCATGGCAACCTGGCATATCAGGATAACATTGTTTCCACTCACTGAACTGGTCCCTTCCTGGATGTGAATGTGTTTACCTCTTTACTTGTCTACTATTTCCAGAGTATAAGAATTGCATCTCTCTTACTTTCTGCTGCAGCACCATCACTTAGCTCAGGACCTGGCATGTAGTTGGACCTCAATATATATTTGTTGCATGAGTGAATAAAGCCAAAGATGTGTGATTAATTTTGATTATCCAGGTTCCATGAATTTTCTACTCTTTTTGAAGCTTCAGAAAATAGGATGATTTGATCACTCATGGCCATTGTACATTGATCTAAACAGTTACAGATCTACAGCAGATACTAATAACAACCCACCTAGATTATACCTACCAGTGGCAGAGTCAGTCACCTGAGTTAACAAATATTACCATATGCTTGCTGTGTGACTTTGGGCAATTTTCTTAACCTCTCTCTTCAGTTTCCTTATCTGTAATAATGAACATAACAAAACCTTTAGGATTTAGTGAGGACTAGGTGAACTAATACATAAAATATCTAATAATGTGTGAGACACTGAGTGAGTCCTCAGTAAATGTACACCCTGTGCCTGTTTCTCCTTCTGCCTACTCGCCATCCCCTTCCTAACAATAAGGCTTTGAGTTTATTTACCCTGATAAGCATTTCTCTTCTCTCATTTCCATTTGTGGCAATCTGGGCAACAATTTCTTTCTTTTCCAGTGCTGACCTACTGGTTGGTTGGAATCAGTCCCAAGGCTCTGGGCTCTAGAGACTGCTGTTAGCCTACGAAGCAGTATGGATCAAATCCAAGTGCTACAACATATAATGGCTCTGGCCATTAAAAAAAAAATGCAAACTGTTTTAGCTTTTTTATGGAGTGCAGCATATACCCAAAAGTTTCTAATAGGGTTACCAAATACGGTCCTCTAAAACTCAAAAATCACCCAAAAATTACTCATCTCCTCATAGACATAACTTGCTATGTTGAATATTAAAACAAACACCTCGCTCTTGAGTCTAAAGTTTTCTCTGAAGTTCCCACAATTATAATTTCAAACCAGCAAATGTTATTTAAACAGGGAAACATAGAATCTTTAACTTACTTTCACCCTGTGGGACTCTTTATCCAACTCCTGCCATTTCTGCTTCCTCAAATTCTTTTAGATCTACCTAAAATCCCCTCATTTACAAAGTCGTAGTGTCTCAGAAACACTTGCATTTATTGTCATGTACACACCCTAACAAGTCATCCTAGGGTTTTAAAAAGATTTTAAGGAGACTCAGCTAAACACAATCCTTCCCCTTTATAAGTCTTGCTCCTCTCCAGCATTTAAGAATGTCTTCCCACAAATCATTGGGGCAGAGCTATCGGGTCGCTACCTGAATGATCTTCTAGCAATTAGACGTGTCTTTAAGGCATGATATCCATTACTTCTCCTTCATCCTGCATTACAACCTTGAACAATGCCTGGCTTGATAAAAGCTGTGTTTCTATTATCCTGGTTAGAGTCCAACCTCAGCCTTCAAGTGGAGATCCATCTGGGTAACTTATAAATCTCGTTGGTTTTTCTGTTGTTGTTGTTGTTGTTTTAAACAGAAAGAAAGAAAGAAAGAAAGAAAGAAAGAAAGAAAGAAAGAAAGAAAGAAAGAAAGAAAGAAAGAAAGAAAGAAAGAAAGAAGGAAGGAAGGAAGGAAGGAAGGAAGGAAGGAAGGAAGGAAGGAAGGAAGGAAGGAAAGAAAGAAAGAAAGAAAGAAGGAAGGAAGGAAGGAAGGAAGGAAGGAAGGAAGGAAGGAAGGAAGGAAGGGAGGGAAAGAAAGAGAAAGAAAGAGCAAAGCTTCTTGCTTTGAGACCTGGGGAGTGTCAAGAATGGTTGGAGTATTTTCTTCATGTGCCTTTTGCGTAAAGATTACATCTTTTGCTCAAAGATTTAACAAGAGCCACCCTGTTAGAATTATAGTCAATAGGATTAGCTAAGCATACTACACCCCAAAGACAAGCGGCAGCTGGATTACTGCGCCACAGCTCACCTATTTGTAAGAGCTGATCTCAGAGTTCCTTATTCACAGAAAGCTCAAAACCCTGAGCATGCATCATTACAAAAGAACTCCAAAATGGAAATTAATAGCTAGATGGGTCTGAATAGGCCAGGGAAGAACCTTATTTTCTCACTTCTGGATTCTGCCTAGCTAAGCATCAGTCCTGCAGGCCAAGTAATTGCTGGGAGGAGGGGCTGGAGGACCCAATCAGGGGAGTTATTTCAGGACCTAGATCTTTCCATTGCCTAGATCATCCTTCATGTGTCATATATCTTTCCAAGGCTTGGTGCCCACCTGTAGTGAAAAATGCCTGATAATCTTAAAGTATGTGTTTTATGATACCATTAATTCTGTAAAGCAGCTTGTTAAAATACTTTAATTCTTTAAAGATGGAAAACAAGACAAAGAGAAATGCAAGCTATAAAATTTATCCTCAGAGTATTTCATCAGCTGAGGGTTAACTATAATATTCCAACAGTAATAAGGCAAAGATGAAAACAATAACTGGAAATAAGCACATTTCAAACTGACAAAAATCCCAGACCATTTAAAATTGTAAATTAAAATTTAGACCTCCTCTCTTTCTTTTAAAAAGCAATTTTGACCCAACTCCGACACAAGTTAAACCACTAAACCACTTAAATTATAGTGGTGAAATCAAAGCTTTTGGAGTTGAGATCTGCTTTGCACCATTCCAAGGAAACCCAGCGACACCTTTAGAAAAATTTGTTTCTTTTTTGACCATGCAATGAATTTTAAACAGTCCATTATTTTGTTGCAGCCTTTCTCCTGGTAGTGAGGGGTGAGTTTGGGAGGGGTGGGGCAGAGAGGTTGGGAAATTTGTGAGTGGAGCATTTTCTCATGCCTCAATTAAAATGGTTAATTAGGTACAACAGAGATTTCTTAAATGTTACAGAATTATATCAAATCCTTATGTCAAACTCTTTAGTTTTGAGGAGAGTTCACTCCCATTTTAAATGATGTTCTTTAGATTTGCCATTTGGTAATGCTGAAACTAAGAAAGCTCAGGAGAAAAAAATAAAAGCAAAAAACACTGACAGTTTGAACATACCAGCAATTTTTCAAGGGCAAAGACTAAGTCTCCTTCTCATACAAGTCAGCATAAAACACTTTGGGGGGAGTTAGGAGAACTATCTGCTTATGATATCAACCCTAGAAATGTCCCTGTAAACACCTTCATTGATAATTCTTCATCTACCAGTTTCTTACAACCAACAAGACCCAATTCAGCAGCTACCACAACTGGCCAAAACTGCCTATAGGAAATTATGCAAGTTTCTCTTCCTAAGAACAGCCACTAAAAAAAGGTAAAAAACAAATCTTGGACCAGAAGAATTGGGTCACAGGATGAGAGAGACACCATTCTCTTCAATATCATTAATTCTTGATTTTTAAGGAAACATGGTTCCCATTAGGCCTACGAGAGTTTCTTAAATGTGACCTACATTCAAGCGTAATTATCTCTCTTTCCCAATTGGCAAACATACACTGCATAACCTCGTTATAAAATCCCATAATTAATAACAGTTTTGAATGTTAAGAGCCAAACTATCTGACCTAAAATGTAGTCAGGTATATAATAGTTGAAGACAATCAGAATAGTCTGACTCTACCTTGGCCCTGCCTTCAGTGTTTTGAAACAATAGCTTTTCCTTTATACAACATGACTTATTTTATCAGTGGAAGTTATCCATGGGTTCACTGGGAGGAGAAGTTAGGAATGCTACATCCTTCCCAAATATTCAAGAACAGTTTTAAATATTATTTTAAAAGTACAACCAAGACTAGAACTAAAACATAATACATGACACTTTATGGCAGTAGGAATTTATTCTGTAGGCAGATTACATTATTTTATTCTGTTGTATTTATTGGATTTTATTAAGTGGTGTCTAAGAGACATATTGTATCTTCAGAGAAAAGGACTGAAAGGTTTGGATCTAAGTACCAGGCCAGCACTCACCAGCTCTCTGATCTTAAGCTTATCACTCAAATCCATTTCTAATCTGTAAAATGGGATCGTGGCAATACCTATTCCACAGTGTTGTTTTAAAGAACAAATATAATAATTTGAAATAATTAATACCTCAAGAGGATTAAACAAATGTTTGATTTTTTATTCTACCTTCACATATTAAGAAAATAGCCAGAGAAATGACACATGCTAAAAGATATCTTAAATATGTCCACTGAAAACACATTTTTACAAATGACGTGGGCTATAAATAAATACTGAATATGCACTTAGAAATTTTAGATCCTACAAATATGCATGCAAAAATTAACATGGACTTCTGAATAAAGGTGACAGATTGTGCACATGTATTTATATTGTTTTCCATCCAGAAGCCCATTAAAATGTCAGTGAAAAATGCAAGTAGGTATAAACTCATAAGAATAAATAGTCGTCATTAGCTGATAGTAGACAAATTTGGGGAAGATGACAAGTAGATGAAGACATGCTAACAGATGAAAGGGATATAAAGAAGTGAGCTTAGAGTAAAATAAAAGAGAAGTGGGTGGTGTAGTAAGAGAGATGGAGGTAAGTTGCCCAGAAGAACCATTGAGATGCTCAGAATTCTGAAAATTCAGATACAATAGGGGTGGGAATGACACATAAGGCTGAAAAATAGGGGAAGTTGATCAAAATTCTGTTTATGCAACAGCTGATTTCATCACTATGTAAATCATAAACCCAATTATGGTGTTTGCCTTACTTTAAAATGTGAACAGAAAACCGAAGATTTCCACACTTTTGAAAAAGTCCCTACTGTGGGAGATTATAACCAAAATAAACAAACAGGAAATACTGATTCCAAAATAAAAAGAGATAATTCAAAGAACAGAAATTTTTACAGAAAATCCTTACAAAGATTCAAGAATACACTGTATCCACAAGAATAGGATACTATGAAAACAGAACAAACAGATTAAGAAGGAACCTTTAAAGAATATGATTGCTGAAGGAAAAAAGAAAAAGAAATTTTAGAATACAGAATTGAGACAATCTCCCAGAAATAAAATTTTACTTATTTACTTTTTAACTTTATTAGAATAGTTGATTTACAATGTTGTGTTAGTTTCTGCTGTACAGCAAAGTGTATTGGTTATACATATACATATATCCACTCTCTTTTAGGTTCTTTTCCCATATACTCATTACAGAGTGTTGAGAAGAGTTCCCTGTGCTATACAGTAGGTCCTTATTAGTAGTGTGTTTATGTCAAGCCCAGTCTCCCAATTTATTCTTCCTGCCCCCACCAACTTGCTTTCCCCCCAGTAACCATAAGTTTGTCCAGAAAATAAAATTTTAAAAGACAAAAGGATCAAACTGGGAGAACTAATAGATAATTAATAGGAATTATGGAAATAAGTAGCAAAAATGGAATGGAGAAAATTGTTCATTTGATCAATACAAGATAATTTTCTATAGCTGAAAGATTTAATGCCGAGATCAACTCGGCGACTCGAGGTGAGTGACGGGTGCCGCAAGCTTGAAGAACACACAGACACAGACTGAAGAGAAAGATGGGACCGGGGGACTCAAGACCTCTAGGATCAAGAGCCTCGCTGATTGATCCCACATTGCTTTTATTGAGTTCTCGGCATAGCCTAAGGGTCTGACACTCCCAGGTTAATCCCATAAACAATCAAAGGCCTCACATGACTGGGGGCAATGATCTTTGTTTGCCTCCTGGGTCCTGATTTGAGCTGGGTGTGGATTTGAGCTGGGCGTGGCATGGGTTTGAGCTGGGCGTGGCATGGGTTTGAGCTGGGCGTGGAGAGCAAAGCAGCCCTGGGGGCAGGAGACCTCTCTCAGAAGGATTAAGGGTCTGTGCCCCACCCGTGTTGGCCCCTCTGCGACTGTGCCTGTCTTAGGTTGTTCCTCCCTTGAGGAATCTTACCCGTCTCTGGCTAACCAGTCATCCTCCAGGGCCAAACACGGTGATATAAGGAAGGCTCTATGCACCACCCCTGTTGGCCCCTCTGCGGCTGTGCCTGTCTTAGGTTGTTCCTCCTCTGAGGAATCTTACCCGTCTTTGGCTAACCAGCCATCCCTCAGGACCAAACAGGGTGATATTAGTCTCCACGCCCCGCACCCTCAGCTCCTCCACTGCTCAAGCAGGACATTCTGAATCTCATCGATCGGCCCACATACTTCAACATTTTCAATGTTTCAAAAAGGTTCCAGAATGTCTTCCCACAATTTAACATTTCAGATTGGAATAGCCCACCAGTGGCTGTAAAAAGGCCTCCTTCAATGATGATCGCTCCTGAAAGAAAAAAGCAGAAAGAAAAAGCAGATCATCAAAGAATGAGAATCAAGCTGGCATGAAACCTTACATCAGCAATACTGATGATCAAGAAAAAGGAACAATGCCTTTGAAATTCTAAGGAATTTTATATTTTCTATACCTAATTAAATTATTACTCAAGTGTGTACTTAGATCACAGTTGCATGTGCTGATTTTCACACATTCAAAGAATCAGAAAAGTTGCATCTCACATATCCTTTTTTAGGAATTTGATGATATATACTGCAGCAAAAAGAAGTAAACAAAGAAAGCAAAAGACCCAAGTTCCAGAAATGAGGAAACAAAGTAACACCAAGATGATCACTGTTAGCAGCTTACATAACAAGTATAGGTAAGAAAAGAAAGTTGTTTCTGGAAAAATTTAACAAGATCTCTAAGTGGAACCCCCGTCTCAAAAAAAAAAAAAAAAAAAAAAAAGAGACCATGAGAAAGGTAAGTAGTAGAAGGAAAAAAAGAAAAAATAAAGGCAATTAGAAACTCCAAAAAAATTAAAAGAAGTATAATAATAATATACTTTGTGATACTGCAATAAACAAGACTGTCTCAATGAAAACACTATTTATTGGTTTGCGATTTTAGAATCAACCTATAGACAAAAATGGTAGAATGATGATGAGAGAGCAGAAGGCAAATGTTAATAATCCTGACATTGCAGAGATACAGATTATAAGAGGTACAAATTGGGAGGGAGAAGTGGGAGAGAAGAACTGAAAAGATGGGACACAAAATAAATTCTCTTGTTAAAAGATTAAGTGTTTCACTTAAAGTTGCAAAAGGAATAAGTATTTTATCTAAAATTGCATAGGTAAACAATAAAGAACTAAAGTAGAGATATGACTAAAGGAGGTATTAAATGACTTCATCAAGCTACATTCTCATCTATCAGCATAGGAAGACAATATTTAATACTTAAAACTAATAACCCAAGATTTAGCAGTGTAAGAATACTGCTGAGCAATATAGAGGTAAATGATTAAAAAAAAAACACTATAAAAGTTAAAAGTTGTATCTAAGATAAGAAGGAGTAGACAGAAAACTGCTTTTTAGTGCAAGTGCTTTTATCTTTTTTGTTGCTGTTACTATGTACGGTTTTTGTTTTGATAAAAAATTTAAAATTATTAATATAAAAATACAAATGTTTAAATATTACTAAGAAATGTTCGATTCACTATTATACACAAATTGATCAAATTTATGTAACTATTAAGGGAAAAAGTCTTCTTCTACAATATATTTAATTATATTTAATGCTGAACTTGATTTCAGAATGGGGAGATGCTCACTTTATTTTGATAAACAGGCGCTAACCAATCCTCAAACCCAGCAAGATGTAAAGTATCTTCAAATATCCCCTCCATTTGGAGACATCTGTGCTCATTGATTTACAATGTGCTCGGACTGCCTGATTATTTTATTATGTCAATTGCTACTGCAGGAATTATTCATTATCATTCACCAGCAAGCTGAGAACACGTGGGGCTGATATCTTGATTCAGAACCCGAAACCTAAAAGGAATACAAGTACTTGGTAAATTTAGAAGCAGATTTTACTCTACAACCACCACCCTTCTTCATCTACCTTTCGTAGACATTTATCACCAGGAACTACAGGTACATTTTGCATGGAATGTCCTTTGTGAGCATCAGAGAACAAAAGGAATTTCCTGCAAAATGATGCTGAAACATGATCGTTGATGTCTATTATCTTGCCAGAACCTTGCCTATTGAATATCGTCCCTGGCTATTATTCAGATATTGTTTCATCGCCTGCGTAAGACAAAGATGGGAAGTCCACTTAAACGCTCAAACAGTACCCTCTGCTGGTTGAGTTTGAGCTGAAGATTTGATTTGTAATAGGGCTTAGTCACACTGACAACTTGTGGAAAGAAGAAAAGAAAGCAAATCAAGGCAAACACAAAAATCAACTAATTTTAGTTACATATAAGGAAACTGACATTTGAGGCATCATATCACATACATGATGTATATGTACTTTTTTAAATCCTGATAGAATACTTTGCTCTTGCAAAAAGTATATATTAATGAGGAATTTGCACGCTACATTCAAACTCTCTGCTTTACAAAATGATTCATCACAAGTTCTCCCAGTGAGTTTCTCTAGTGCTCTGAACGTGTGGCGTGATTTACACTCTGTCTTGTGGGAACATGTTAATTGTATAAAATAAAGCGGTTTCTTGCATCACAGCCCAGGACTCATACCATACCAGAGATGTCTGCATTACTTGACATGTTTATAAATGTTTAGGAAAAGTTCAAAATTAATTTGTGCTGTCTTGCTAATATGTAAGGAGCAGTGGTTTGGAGATGGCAAGATTAATTTATCTGACCAAGGAAGGAATGAGTAACATATGTTTCTGCTATCTTATAATCTATCATGCTTAATATAGTAGAAATGCTTAATAAACTGAGTAGCAATTAAAAACAGGTACTGTCCTACATTTAGAAGTGTAGAACCCGCATTTTTTATATCTTTGACTAAAAATCAATTGTACCTTCAGCTCTCCACGCCTATTATGGTGGGGGGTTCACAATGTATAAAGCATGTCCTATTCTCAGTAAGCATTTGCAGTTGACAAGAAAGTCAACATATTTTAGGCCATTAAATAGTAGTATACACTACTAGCTGTTATTCTGTTTCCTCCAAAGTAGTAGTGGGGGGAATTTAAATGCCCACAGGCACCAAGAAATACAGTACATGCTGAATTTGAGGAAAAGCACATGGTTCTCTTGGTCTATCTTTCATTTATTATCAAGACGGGGATACAAAGAAATGATTCTCCAGTATAAGAAATGCAACAGTGCAAACATGATGACAGGTGGTAACTGAAGCTTGCTTTAGCATTGGGGAGACAATAATAAGTAGGAAGACTGATGAAATAGAGAGTGTATGCCCCACCTACACTGGTCGTACACTGAAGTCCTGGTCACTGTTGCCATGAAGCCCTGAGGGCCAAGGGTTGTCAGATCTTATGCTTTTTCAAAAGAAGCTTGAAGTCAGAATATTTATGCAACATTTCCTCTTTCAGGCTCAAAATTTTCCAGAAGAGTCTCTGAGCCAAAACAAACATCAACAAACTAAATTTATCCCCCAGGCCAGCAGTGCCTAGTGACCACAGACTAAAAGTTCTCTCCTTCTGCTTCAGGCCTTTGCACATGTCCTTCATTCTGCCAGTAATTTTCTTTTCCCATTTCCCCTCCCTTCCTCCCATTTAACTACAATCATCCTCTGGTATTTACTCAGTCAGCACTGCTCCCAGGAACTCTTCCCTGATCTGCTAGATTAGGTAGGGCCTTTCCATCATAGCACATCGTGTGGTCTGTCATTATATCTTTATTTGTGTACTTATTTGATTTTTTTCTCCTCCACCATGACAGCAGAGGCCATCTCTCTTTTGTTCAGGAGCCTCCTGCCCAACCTAAAATAGGCATTGGTAAGTAGCTGCTGAATAAACAGGTAATGACTTTAAAGTAATTTTTCATAGGTATACCTGGAACTGCTCATCTACAGTTAATATCACGTGATCCCTTAGATTTGGGCTTTGGAGGCAGAAAGGTCTGGGTTGAACTCCAGATAGCACACCTGCTGTCTGTGTGATGTAGTTGCTGAAACTCCATGACTTTGTTTCCTCATCTGAAAAGTGGAACTTCCTAGATTTGTGCAGAGGACTAAAGATAATGCATTCATCATACAGTACAAACACAGTCAGTGCTCAAAAAATATTAATTATTACCACTAATACTAACAGTCCACTCATGCTAGGTGGCCCATACTCCCCCATGGGTGTGGCGGTGAGGGTCTGGCCAATCTGAGCTTACAGACCCACTGCTGTGCCTTTGGCCTCAGAACAACATTCTCCTCACCCCTCAACAACAGCATTATCCCACCCACCAAGCTGATCAGAATTCAGAGAAATCAGGCCTGGAAGAGGTTTTACAATCCAGTGTCTTAATCATCAATTTTTTTTTAAGTCAGAAAGGCTTATTCACCACTGACCTTTTCAGATTATGTAAATGATCTTAATCAACCCCTTAAGAATGCCTGATATGAACGTAAGATGGATCAATGGACATATTATTCCTAGGGTAGGACACATGATCCTTGATTTAGGATATCTGGGAAGGAGACACTATGGTGTGTGTCATGGAAAGCAGCTAAGATTGGAGCCAGAGTCACCGAGGTTCAGATTTTTTGTCATGGACCAGCTCTGTGATCTTGGCCAAGTCTTTAGGCCTCTCCTGTAAAACTAGCCTCAAAATTAATACCTGCTCAGAGCATTGTTTTCAAGATTAAAGATAATATATGGGAAAGAGTCTGGCATGGAAGAAGTACTCGATGAGTGACAGTTATGTAACAAAAGGGAATCAGAGCATGAAACTCATGCCCCACCCCCACCTCCCTAAAATAAAATTCTCTTTAATTTACATAAGATAGCACAGACTACAGCAGACTGCATTGTACACTGTAAATCATAGGATTTCAAACTTATAATGGAAGAAATAGCACAATCTTTGGGAAATTATGGATAAACTGGGCCAAAAATCTGACTGCCATGTACAGCTCTTCATCCTCTATTTTCACAGAAAAGCAGGGAGAAATCTGAGCCCATAGACAGCACTTCCCTGGAAGGCGGGCAGGAAACCAGCATTCCCTAGTCGTGGTCCCACCGCAATCCCTGTTTCTGGTATTTGCCTTCTAAGGTCACACTGATCTGGCACGTCTGTGGCTCATTTTTGTACCACTTTGTAACAAAATGTCCATGAGTTTCACCCTTCATCTTTTTTATCATTTTTTTACTGTCTTACACTAATCTCCTTGGCTCTTAGCCTCCCCTGCAAATTGAGCTCAATATGGGTTATCATCACTTCCTATTCTGAGCTTCTGTGGTTCTTGGTTCTGCCCATGTGGCAGCACTCCCTAAGTCTGACCAGGTACCTGCTTTTCATCCTAAGAACATAACACCAATGTCTCACTTATCTTTGTGTTCCCAGCAACTGGTACATAGTGGGTGCTGGTATCCCCCCACAAAAGAAACTAATTGTGGCTGACTGAAGCAAGAAAGGCATGTATTCAAAGGATGTTGAGTAGTTCACTGAATCACTAGGAAGCGTGAAGATCCAAATTCTAGATCTACGTGGCTAGAAACCAAGGCCCCAAATAGCACCCAGCATTTATCAGGCAGAACACTTCTTCCCTCGCCCTCTGCTCTTTGATAATGACTTCCCAGTTTAAAAGCCTGGACAGCTCTCCAGGATTGCCAGCAAGGGAGGTGGGAAAGTGGATATCTAGCATTTTCAGCTTCTCACATGAGAGATGGTCTCCAGCCCAACAAGATTTAAAAGGTAAAGAATTTCTACATAGGATAAGGTTCAAATGTAGGGCAGCCAAAATTAGAATATGGCAAATCACTACTGCACCAACTTCTTAGAATTGACTTCTTAGCATTCAGAACACACAAATTATGTGATGTGTTTGGATTTTCTTACCTGCTCACTACCTGCTTATTGGAATAAATAAATGAACAATGAATCTAATGCCACACAGTCTCTTTCCTCCTGGGTTCCCATGACATCCACATTGATTCCTCCTTTCTCCTGAACTATGAAAGTGGCCCAGACTCACTGTGCACCTCACAGTGGACGCCGAAGATCACCAGCTGTGGGCACAGCAGCCACGCTCACTGCTGTCCCTTCAGCCTGGCTGGCACCAGCCCCAAGGCTGCCTGGCTGCCCCCTCTCTGGCTCTGTTGTCTCTTCTCCGTCATTCCCCTGCCCTTTGGATTTGATGACTGGCAGTTTGGCTCACTTACTTTTTGACCCTGGGCACTCTGTAGTGTTTCTCAGCAAGGATGCAGAACAATTCTTTGTTGAACAGAACTGCCCTGTAGGTTGCAGGATTTTTAACATTCCTGGTTGTTTTCATTAAATGTTAGGACTATCGTACAGCCTTAGTGACAACCAAAAACTGGATACACCTTTCCAAACTGTCCCTGGTTTGTGGTGGGACGTGTGGGGATAGCATGATCACCAGCTGAAGCCCTGCTCTATGGAGACTCCACTCACACCACCTGACTGCTCCCTGGTTGGATCACAACCTCCCAGCCCTGCACCCTGAGATGTGAGCCCAGCTAGCTGCTGACCTGGACATTAGAATTCCATATTTCCTTGGAGGGAGGAAGCTTGTTGATCAAAATTAACACTGGGAAAAATGATCATACAATAACTAAACAGAGTTGGATAGAACTGGACTTTGTATTGTTACTTTTCTGTTTGAATTGGGCAACAACTTGAGCACTCTGAGCTCAAATTTCTTCTTTTGTAAAATGGGTGGTGTTTTAGGTCAGGCTCCTTCTTAGAAGCAGAGCTTGAGTTGGAGATTCTTGTTCAAGCTATGTATGAGAGGAGAGTTCTCTCAAGAGAAAGGGAGGGGAAGAAGCAGGATGGGGTGGGTGGAAAAGCCAAACAAGGAAACTTTGAAGCATAAAGTAAATCAGAGTTAGTTCTGCTTTGAGATAAGGAAACTGGCCTTTTGTACCCCCAGGTCAGTCAGGCATTGGCTGAGGTCTGGGTAGGGAGGCACCTCCCACTTGCCAAGGGGAGCTCCCCCACACAGGACGCCTGTATTTATAACATCAGTTAGCATAGACACTTTGAAAATACCGGCCTAAAAAATTATATCTAAGGATACACACATTCAGTGACCAATTTTCAAGTTTATTAAACAGGTTTTTAATAGTAATTGCTGACATTTAAATTACTTTCTGAAGTTCAGGTTTTAACTTAAGTCATTAGATAAGTGAATTACCCATCATAGTTACAGCTCAACTGGCTAGTTAACAAATCAGAAATTTTTATTAATCAAAAATTGAAAATTTGTCCAAATAAGTGAATGGAGGAGAGAAAAGGCACTAAAATATTTGATGAAATGGTAATTGTATTCAGCAAGCAAACAAGATTGGCCTCAGAAAACTTAGTTTCTTCCCAGCTTTGTCCCTGATTTTCTGGCCTTTGAGAAGTTACTTAAAGGTGTCCTAAAACAGAAAAGTAGAAATGGGTCCTACATTCCTACTTTTCTCCACCTGAGGCCTCACTGTATGCACATTTTGTAAGAGTTTATTATAATCTATCTGCCAAGCACTTTGAACTCCTTGCAGAGCAGTGTTTATAAATAGAATTTTATCTTGTGGGGTCCTTCACTAGTTGAGTAAATGTCTCATGTTTCTTTAAAAAAAGTATTACACAAGTGACTTAATAGGAGAGAAACAAAAGCTGCCCATTCTCATAATCTACTGGTTTCTGCAAAGCCTCCCCGAGATCATCTCCTTTTGTAAATGCTTAGAAACATTTATAATACTTCTCTGTGACAACTTTAAACATTTTTATTTTTTTCTCTCAAATTAAGATTCAACTCTATAAGAACCATTTTTCTGAGGAAAAATAAAATATAATAATAAAATTATATATCCTCAATTTTAGGACACTTGTTTCTAGAATTTACCTTCAATATAATGATAGCTTTACTAAGTAAACAGGAAACATTACAATAAAAGTACACTCAGATTGCAAGCCTGGTTCCAAGTTTAGACATGTTAAAGTGAAATAGAGGAATACACATCACAGAAGAGGAGAAATCTGGAAACAGTAATCATGGCTAGAAACTACTACGCAGATAGCATAAGGCTGGACACTGAGCTAAGTGACTTCTGTGTGTTATCTTACTTATCCTCACAATGACCCCAGATCCTTGTGCATAGCACCAAGGCCAGACTGACTTAGAGCAGAGCATCTTGACTCCCAGATCTGGGGTCCCAGTCACTGGGCTCGCTGCCTCCCCAAGGTGTCACACACATTTCCATTCCTAAACCCCCACACTGCCCTTTATTTGCGTCCTCCTCAGCAAAAGTAGGATTTATAGGGACCAGCTTGCTTGTTCTCAGATGGCTACTCCCTGGTCTGATCTACTTCCTCTGCCCAGCCCTCTTTACCTCCCCTATTCCCACTAAGACTTTCTTGTTGGTTACAAAACAACAGTGGGGGCAGGGCCTCTGTGAAATTGTAGCTGCCATGTGTATTATCTGAAAGAGAGTGTTCTCTTTCTTAGCACAATACTTAGATGAATTTCAGATAAATAAACCACATCTATGATTCTTCTTATTTCTTCACTGTGTTTATTTGTCCCTCTTCCCAAAACGACTTCCTCCACTTCTATTTATATAAATGAAATCATTCCACAAGTATTTATTAGGATCTACTCCAGGCAGTATTTATTGGGATCTACTACTGTGTTTACAGGCACTGGGGGTGAAGTAGTGGGCAAAACAAAGGCACACACACTTTCCTCAAGAATCTTACAATCTAGTGGGAGAATTAGAAATTAAATAAATGATTCCAGGAACAAATTTATAAATACAAACTGTAATAGTGCTCTAAAAAACAACCAAGTGCAGAGTGCTTTACGTGTTTCGTGACCAAGTGTCTTAATCTTTTCATCTGGATCGGGGAAAGTCTTCTTGGAGCAAATGACACTGAGTGACAGGGAGGGTTACAGGCATAGAAGGTGGAGAAAGGATAACTCAGATGAGGGAGCAGCACCTTTGAGCGTGGAAGAGAAGTTAAATCTAAATCCTACATAGGTTCAAAGATCAGCGCAAATAAAATCCTCTCCTGAAAACATTCTAAAAATATCCCCTCAAATATTACGTCTCTCTACCACATTCAGTCTGCGAATTTTTCTAGCATTTTATCACCCTTTCATAATGACAAGAATAACAGCAATCACATTTAATGAAGACTTCCAATGTGTCATTCTCCTCTGTAAGCAGTTTACCTGTTTTCCTCATTTCTCCCTTACAAGTCTCTGAGGGAGTTACTGTTGTCAGCTCCATTTTACAGGTGGAAAAACTAAACAGAGACTGTAAATAAACTGTCCCAGTTCCCAGATGGTAAGTGGAGCAGTTGGGCTGGCACTCTTAACCGATGCTCCACAAAGCCTCTTCACAAATGCCTTCCTCATCGTTTCTGTACACGTCTTACTGCTTCTACCAGATGATAAAGTCTCAGAGAAGGGGCCAGGGTAAGTGACTCACTCACTTACTCATTCACTCAGCCAACATCATTCCATGACTTACTATTTACCAGATACCGTATACTTCCACGCACCCACCCCGGGGCACTGAATGAATGAATGAATGGTGAATGACCACATTGCACAACTCGGAGAGCCTTGTCTGGGGCAGGAGACGGAAGGTAGAAGCTTTAATGGAGGTCAGGAGCAGCGAAGGAAGACTTCACAAATGTCATCAGAAGGTGCCTCTCATCATTCTTCTTGAGCAAGAAGGGCTGAGAGCAACCTAGTACCTGACAACGTTAGGCAGCTTCATGTGTTACCTTGCTTCTGGTACAACAGCCGTGTTTGTAAGGTTTGTCATTTCAATTGCATAAATAAGGACACTGAACTTTAGAAAGTATTTGTGACCTGCTGAAGCCGTACAGCTAGGAAATGGCAAAAGCAGGGGTTTGCCCCCAGCCTTGTACAAGGCCAAAGTCTCCTTCCACACAGCAGCCCAGACATAATTATGGAGTCTCTTCTTGTTAAGCTGAAGAGGGTCAAAGGCTTAAAAAGTCTGCGAGTCTCCAGACTATAGCCTATATTGATGAAACAATCAAAACACACACACACACACACACACACACACACAGAGAGAGAGAAATGATTACCAACCAGGTCAGAACAGGGGCTATCTTGAGAGAAAAGGCATGGGTGTGCTGGACAGGAACACTCAGCAAGCTTCTGAGGTGCCGGCAATGTTCTAATCCTTGCCCGAGTAGCGATTACATGAGCTATCACTTTATAATTCATTAAGATATAAACTTGTATGGTGCACTTTTCTGTGTGTCATGTCACCATGAAAAAGTTTTCAAAGAAAAGTCTCACCATCTCTTGCAGCAAAATACAGCCTGCCACAGATTAGAGAGGCAGGTGGTCCTGGTGAGAGAGGCATTTTCACTGAGTTGCTTTTCAGCAAAACCCAAAGGGACATTCTTGAGAGAATGGCCTAGATAAGATGAAGTCATCTTCTCCTTAACCTGGGTTGTAGGCCCCAGGTTGCTCACTTTGATCACTATACGAGCCCAAAATGCAAAAGCAGAGCACACTGAGGCCAGATGATGTTTCCAGCCTGGGGTCATGGAGGGAGTAGGGCTTAACTGTAAGAGACGATCCCTCTGGAAATTCACCAAGAGTAGCTAAAGGACACAGGGCAGAGTTAGTCTGTAAGCAACTGCTTGCACAAGTAACATCATTACATTCCACAGTCTGCTGCCCCTTGAGCCACTGCCCTGCGGGCTGGCATGCAGGAGCCTCTGTTCCTCCATTCGTGTAAGACAGCAGGGGTCGGAGGCCAAGAGTGTGAAAGGCCCAGGACTCTACAAGAGGAAGCCCATGGGAGTCAGATGGTCCGGGCCAGAGTACGACCCACAGAGAAGATTTTGGGAACAATCACTCAAATACAATGTGCTGCCTTGTCACAAGTCCCCATTTTCTGTTTTTTCCCTCATATTTTTGGCTGATTATTTTAGGTTCAGTGGGTCTATTTTGGTTTTCCCAAAGCAGTACTTTTGCTGTAGAACATCTGCAACCATGAGAGTCCAAGTGGAACTGTTCATCATTTTGTAACAAAATTCTAATATATTAGATATTGACCCTGTTCCTGAGTACCCAAAATGTGCAGAGTGCACCAAATTCAGAAGACTACAGCCCTCAACCCCCGCCCCACCACACACACACACACACATCGTGTTCTACCTGTGCCATAGGACATATTCCATGATATTTGTGTCCCAAAAGGATTCTAGTTTATTTCTTTCTGCTGTTATTTTTCTTTTTTTCATTTTAATCCATTTTTGTAATTGCTGACAATATATTCATCTAACAAGCAGTATTTCAAATATTTTTTAAGAAACATCATTGATACTGAAGTTCCCTACTCCCTTGACTACTTTAAAAATCGCGTAAGTTACTGGCTGTGTGTAAATAATGCGGAGGGCTGTCACTTGATAAGCATGAGACCTTGGCTAGTGACTTAGCCTCTCTCTGCCTCAGTTTCGGCCTCTGTAAATAGAAGCAGTAATGTATGGCTCACAGGACTGCAGAAGAATTCAGTGAGATGACATATATAAAGCAGATAGCACAGTGCTTGGCAAACAGAAGGTGGTTGATAAACATTAGTCCTCTCTCCTTTCCCCTCACTTTATTAAGGTCTCTGGAGGATATAGCAAATAAACACAATTGACATGGTACATACTGTGGATTAAAAATATGATGTTCAAAGGTATAGGGTGTTTTCATTTCTAAAACAACCACTGTACATCCAAGAATAGCTGTTTATGACTGTGTATTTTTTTTTCAAGCTCTTTATTGGAAAATAATTGCTTTACATTCTTGTACCAGCTTTTGAGGTACACTAAAGTGAATCAGCTGTATTTATACATATATCCCCATATCCCCTCCCTCCTGCGACTCCCTCCTGGTCTCCCTGTCCCAGCCCTCTAAGGCATCACCCATCATCGAGTGGATCTCCCTTTGTAATACAGCAACTTCCCACTAGCTATCTATTTTACAGTTGGTTGTGTATGTATGTCTATGCTACTCTCTCACTTCGTCCCAGCTTCACCTTCGCCCCCCGCCCCCCCAACCCCATGTCCTCCAGTATGACTGTGTATTTTTATCCATCTGGGTTCATTCAACCCTCAATGTATCAGTTAGTCTTTCACATCAGGTTTAAATTTCATTTCTCCCAAGGATATCTTCCCAAGGCACTTCAGCCCACAATGATCTCTCACTTTCCAAAATATCCCCTTTCTGAATGCATTTAACAGTACCTTATGTGTATGTGTGTGTGTGTGCATATGTGTATAATTTGCGTTCACTGCAATTTTTCTTAATCCAACTGTCAATCTCTAAAGCAAAGATTGTAACCAATTCCCTTCTGTATTCTCAGAGCCCAACACAGTGCCCTGCATTCAAGCAGCTGTTAAATATATGCTTGTTAGTTAACTGATGGATCAATCGATCGATTGATAGACAAAGACAACTCCTCTGTTGTAACTGTGTAACAGGCCTGTACAGTATAGAGTTCATACAGGGAGCAGCACATTCCCAAGGAACCCAACTACCAATTCCCCATCAGCCTCCCAAATGGTACCCCTTGGAGTAGTTGAGAAGGAATTATTGGAATCATTCAGGATCTGTGAATTGAGCCAGTCTATGATCTACTACAAATACGACAGCTTAATCCATTGCTTCCCTAGCTAAGCAATGAGCAGTATTTCTTCTCCACTGGAAACAAAAACATTTGTCCAGTCTAGCAAATGCCAGCACGGCAGCATGAAGAACAGAAAATCAACTGCCGTTTCCATGAAGCAAAGTTACTGGGCCAACAGCAGATGCATGCGCTGGCATCAGGCAAGGTACATTCTGTAAGCAGCAGTAACACCAGAGATCAAGAGCAGACAAAGCCCAAGCTTCCAGGCCTGGTAAAAAGGCCCATCTATTGTCTCTGGCAAAAGTATCCTGGAGACACAATGTAAGGCAGGCTGAAAATGCATGTGCCAAGCCAAAACGAAAGAGAGGCTGCACAATGGTAGCTACTGAAGGAGCAGCTGGTCCTGGTGGCACCAGACTGTGTCTTTCAGACCATGTCATCAACACTTGTCCATGTAGTAAACATTTTCTGAAGAGGTGCCTGTCAGTTTCCATTTATTTATAAATAAGTGAATGAATAGCATCCAACTTACACATTTTTCATGGTCCTTTTTTTTTCTTTTAAATTCCAAAAGCAGATGAGAAAGGACACCACATAGCAAATGATAACACAAGGAGAACGCAGCTCTGTCCTAGAAGGAGAGTTGACGACTGACAGATGATACACGTTGAGACAATGGAATGAGGCAGTTGCAGACTACTGTTGCAACAAAAGGAGGTCAAGTCTTATTCTTTACTCCTGCCAGGACGTAAAGAGTTGGTCAGAACTTTTCTTTAACAAGAAGAAGAAGAATGCATTCCTTAATCAAGGCTTCCCAGGGCAGCAGGAACAATCCCAGCACTCCTTAGCTGCACTATCTTGGTTGGTGGACAAACATTTCTGATCTTTTATGTTGAACTTGAAATCTTCTTGGGCAGAACTGCCACTCTAAGAAAGTCCTTTTAAATGCAAATTATCCACAGTCATCATATTTCATCCATCTCTTTTTGGAAATAACAAAATGACAGTAAAAGGATAAAGCTACATACATGAAGAATCATCCTTTTCAGAGATCTGTAGAGTCCAATGATCACTAAGTAAGTTTCCTGTCAGTAAAAGTGGCATTGGAATTCTTCTCTCCTTACCACCTCCTTCTTTATGAAGCAAAATATAAAATAAATGAATTGAGTCAAATCCATCTTGGGCCAGAGGATGAACTGAAAGCTATACAAAGATGCAGAAAACTAAATAAATGAGCCTTCTTTGAAACCAGTGATGACAATCCCTAGGACCAACTCAAATGGAGCTTCTTTTTACAAAATTTCATGGTGCACAAAAATTGGCCTTCAGGTTTAAATCCTAGCTGTCATTTACTAGCCATGTTGATAGATTTGTTGCATTAATCCCCCAATTCTTCACCCCTTCCTGTGTCCACACTCTGATGCTGGTCACAGCCAGGTGATTTCCTTTGCCAGCTGGTTGTTATCAGACGTGTTGTAAGCAGAGGGTTAAAAAGGCACTTGCATGTTTCAGGTTGTGCTCTTGTCCTCAGCCACTGCCATGAGAACACGCCAGGGACAGCCTACTGGATGATGAGAGACAAATGAAACATAGCTGAAGTCTTCTAATCATCCCAGCCAAAGCAATCCTAATCTGCTGACAGTCAGCTGACTTCCAGGCATGTAATGAGCCCAGAACACACCAGAAGAACTTCCCAGCTGAGTCCAGCTAAATCACCAACCTGCAGACCTGTGAGCTAAACAACCAGTTACAATCTTAAGGCTAGGCTTTGCAGTTATTTGTATGCAGTGTTATTGTGGCAAAAAGGTAACTAATATAACTACATTGTGGCAAAAGGTAACATGATACTGGGCAAAGCACTTTACCCTACAAGCTTCAGTTTTCTTTAATTCTCTCATCTGCAAAATGAATGTACAATGACTTCTTCACAAAGTGGCTGCCATGATTAAACTTTCATTAAATTAGACAAGGTATATGAAACTGTTTGGTACTGTACCTGGTACATAATTAGCACATAATCAATGAGAGTTCTTTCTGTGCCTATTTTTCTGCCTTTAGATCTCTCCCATCAGAAGAAAGGTCTTCTTAATGTTCTCACTATTCATCTTCATACACTGTAGAAGCTACAATGAGCCATAATTACGCCTTGTTTGGAGTACTTCAGTAGAGCCCACAGGGTAGACTGCCAGACATTTAAACAGAAAATCTCTTGTGATACCCAGAAGATCCCTATAATGAGCCTGGAATGTCTCGGGACACTTCAAAGACTTCATTCACTCGAGACCACAGATCTAGAAGGAAGCCTATACAAATGCTGTTGACTTCCACTGCCTAATGCTATCTCAGCATGCAGGAGCCCACCCTGCTTGCAATGGGGTAGTCCTGAAGCACCATCCCTCAAGTAAAAACAGAATTTTGAATAAACACACAAGCTGCCTTACCCTAAGATGAGATAATTCTGGGGTGCATGGTCTGTACTGCCTCCCAGAACCCTAGAGGGGTTGAATCCCATTTGCCCACAGCAGTCATTTCATCTCTAATACGTTCTTTATTGGGTGTATTTCCTTCACTGTTTCACTTCCGCACTCGCCTAACATTTCCTAGGATCACCTCCCAAATAATCAGCTTGCATTCAAATACTTTCTGAGCTCTGCTTCTGAAAAATCTAATCTTAATCACAGAAACCCATGTCTGAATGGAACCCATCTGAAAACCCACATCCCAAGAGCCAGACCCAGGAAGTGTATGAAACCAGAATCATTCCCTCATTTGAACAATGCTTAATGAAGGTGACACATTGAGATTTCAACGCCCAAGATTCCAAGCCGGCCTTCAACATCTCCCTCCTGGGATTTTGCTGTAATCATCTAAGTGGTCTCCCTTCTTCCAGACTTGCTTCATTTCTCCCCACTATCACACCTATAACCATTTTCCACACAACGGTCATATAGCTCCACTGCTTAAAGTTCTTCAGTGTCTCCCCACTACCCTCATGACGAGTGCAATCTCCTTAGAATGACACACAGGCTCCTTCATTATCTGGCCATTCTTACCTCTCTCTCCTGCCTCACTTTTTACCACTTCCCAGTACCTTGACTGTACTAAATAACTTGCAGCTCCTGACTCAGAATACCGTATTTCCTTAATCTGAAATCCCTTCTTTCCAGACACCTACTTGCTGAACCCCGACTGCGCCTTCAAAACTCTGATTAGGAGATGGGAAGATTGGGAAGCCATATCTACTTTCTTGCTGACTATCCCTCTAAACAATATCTCTGAACCAACCATGGCCCTTCATGTCCACCCACCACCCTAGTCAGATCCTTCAATCTTACCCTCTCATAGCACCGTGTACCTTCCTTCATTGCATTTTCCTGAGTTTCAATTTTTTTAATTATATGTGAGATTAATTGATTAATGTCCATGTCCTTCTGCAGATGGTACATTCCTGCGAGAACAGGGCCAGGTCTACTTTTACTCACTAGGGAGGTCTTGGTACAGGACATGCCACATAGTAAGCATTCAATAAATATTTGTGAACACAATTTGTGAATCACTCCCTTCTATTTATAAAATTTTACCTTGAAATCACACATATCATTTCACACCTAACCCTCTGCTTCCCTGTATAGTCAGGGTTCTCCAGAGAAAAAGAAGCAATGAAATACAGAGAGAGACCTAAAAGAGGAGACCTTATAATAATTGGCTGGTGCAGTTATGGAATCCAAAAAGTCCCATGATTTGCTGTCTGTAACCTGGAGAACTGGGAAAACTGGTGGTAAGTTCAAAAGCCCAAGAACCAGGAGCACCAATGTTTGAGGGCAGGAGAAGATGCATGTCACAGCTGAAGCCGAGAGACTGAATTCACCCTTCTTATGCCTTTTTGTTCTATTCAGGGCCTCACTGGATTATATGATGGACGTCCACCTGCATTGGTGAGGATGATCTTCTTTACTCTATCTACCGATTCAAATGCTCATCTCTTTCAAAGATATCCTCACAGTCACACCCTGAAATAATGTTTTACCAGCTATCTGGGCATCCCTTAACCCAGTCAAACCGACGCATAAAACTTACCATCACATGCTGTGTAGTAACTTTCTGCTTATATGTCAATTTCTACTACATAATTGTGATCTTGGGGGTCCCAAGGCCTTCATACAGTGCACTGTAAGGACTTACCATTCTTGAGCTCTTCTGCTGAATCAAGATTTCTGAAAGTGTAAGATTATAATGCACAGAGAAGGAGGTTCATCAGGCAGGCTTTGGAGGCTAGATAAGATTTCAATTTGTAGAGATGATGGCTTGAAAAACTACTTGAATAAATGGGGAAATAAAAGTAAGTTGTGTAGGAAATAGTAAGTTGTCGCTCTGATGGGAAAGTGATTGGAGTGTGTGCAATGGAACAATGTAGCTGACACTTTGAGTGCTTATTATACGCCAGGCACTATTATAAACATTTTACATGAAATAATACTTTTTAAAAATAATGTAAGATAAGCTAGAATGATAAGTAAGGCTCAATGCAGAAGGCTGTGAATGTCACCTACGGAATTATTCTTTATCTGGTTATTGACGGAAATTCATTAAAGATTGATATGTATAACATATCAGACATCTCAAAGCCATTCTGTATGAATATTAAGCTGGTAAAAGCAGGCAAGAAACCTAGAAGAGGAAAAATTTCAGGGCACAGAGACTGCATAGGTCATCTCTAGAGATATCTATAAGAGTTTTCAGAGAGAGACCCATAAGACATGGGTCTTTCAGATGTCATGAGAAACAAGAAGGAATAAAGAATTAATCCACAGACTTGATCATGAATGGTCAACCAAAGGAGTAGGAAGTATAATGAATGAAAAGGTGAGGAATAGCTAAATAAATTATGGTAAATCCAAGCTGACATTATTAGATGACTCAATAAGTAGTATATCTATTCTATGCCTAATTCAATTGAAAAACAAGGCAAATGAGTAAAAACAGATTAGAGACCAAAATATTACCTCTATTATTGATGAAGCTGATACTGGATAAAGTAGTTTATATCTGAATAAGAAAGGCAAGTGGACTGTCTCATACTAAGGCTCAGAATTAGATAGACTGCCCATTGTGCAATGCTGGTTTAGGGAGGCCATCTCATGGAAAGTGTAAGCTCCCAGCAGACAGCTGCTTCCCAAAGAGAAAGAAAAGAGAAAAGGGCATGTCCACTCTCCCCTGTAACCTCACCAATCATTTCAAGTCACTCCATCTCCCCTGGGGCAGAGTTAGTGAGGGAGTGGAGAAGGCAGGTTCTTATGCTAATGGAGTTCACTCCACAGGGAAAGGTACACAAAATGTGAAGAATTAATAATCCTCCCTAACAGTTTAAACCAGGGTTTGGCAAAACTACAGCCCATGGACCAAATCCTGCCCACTATCTGTTTTCGTGCAGCCCCAGGCTAAGAAAAATGGCTTTTATATTTTTAAATGGTTGAAAATATCAGAAGGATGATATTTCATGACATGTGAAAATTATGTAACATTCAAATTTTAGTGTAAATAAGTTAGGTTTTATTGGAACACAGGCATATCCATTCATTCATGTATTGTCCGTGGCTTCTTTCATGCTACCCGACAGGGTTGAGTAGTTAGGACAGAGACTATAAGGGACCACAACATCAAAAATATCAACTCTAAAAGAGAAAGTTTGTGACCCATGATTTACATTATTGAATTCTATGCAGCCATCAAAACAGAGAGGGAGAACTGTATACTGACCTGGATGGCAGCCCACCTTTTTCCACAATGAATAAAAAGTAAGTTGCAAAGCATTAGATATAGTATAAGCCTATTTTATTAAAAATGCACATACAGCTAGGTGGAAAGATATTTACATATCTACCTAACAATCCTTACCAAGCTTGATGAGTGGAAAGGAATGGGGAAGAAAGAGGAGGCTTAGACATTTTACACTTTGTATTTTTAAAAATATTTCACAATGACCATTATTATTTTTGTATACACAAAACAAAAAGATAAACATAACATGAACACAGCGATGGCTTAGGCTGCAAACAAGTCAAATGAGAGCAAACTTAGAAATGACTGTGTGAATGAATATCTCAGGATTCAGATGCACCCTGGTCTAAGAGTTCATTTGATGCTTGAATTGATTCTACAACAACCTGAGTTTGAATACCTTCAGCAACAAGAAACTTGCTGTTACCCACGGCAACCTATTTCACCTCTGGATAATTCCAGTGATAATAAAATTCACCCTGATTTGTATTAAAATTTTACCTCACTGTAGCTTTTACTTGTTGATTCAAATTTCCACATTAGGCTTATAAGAAAAGCAATCCATCCCTCATCTGAGAGCCCTGTATATATGTGAACACAAGTTACATGACAAACTTGAATCTTTTCTCCAAACTAAATACCCCTCTGTCCTTCAACCATTCCACATGTGGTGCTAAATGAATGGAAGGGGCTAAAAAGCATGTGAACCATGAACTAGAAAGGATAAGTATAAAATATATCCTTTTTGAAAACTTTAGCAGTTATGGTTAGTTCAGCTGGTATCTTGAGGAAGAGAACTAAAATTTCAAGAGGAAACAGATATTATGAGTAAGAGGGGAGAAGTGAGCACACACCTACCTAGAGGGAGTGATTTTAGCGGGAAAGGATTTTGGATAAGCAATGGTTTGACCGCGAGTTCAAGCAGAGGGAGGAGAAGAGATGCCAAATAGAAGAGTGAGAATGCAGAAGACTTTGAGGGGGAAGTAAATAAGCTAAATTCAAACAAATTTTCCCAGGAAAACAGGTCAGTAGGTCATCTCCTGTGAGAGAAGGAGGCTGCAATGTGTGGTAGGTGGGATGGAAGAAGGGATAAGAAAAAGTGAGGAGTGCATTGTTGAGTTGAAAACTCAAGCATTACAGTGGCTGCCAAAAAAATAGAAGAAGGACTCAACAGGTGCTGATTAGGTACTTCTCTGGTGGTCAAGTGGTTAAGACTTCATCTTCCAAAGTGGGGGTGTCTGTTCAATCCCTGGCCAGGGAACTAAGCTCCCACATGCCTCATGGCCAAAAGAATAAAACAGAAGGAATATTATAACAAATTCAGTAACGACTTTAAAAATGGTACACATCAAAAAAATCTTTAAATATATACACATATATACTTTTTTAAAAAATAGCAAGAATACTTAGCTTTGGTGAGGGCTGAGAGTAGGCAAGTGCAGACAGGTCTCAAGGTTTAGTGAGTTTTTCCAACAGCATTTAACAACTCAAGGTTAATGAGTTAACCCACTTCACCTTCTACCCCATCCACTCCCTCACCGCCCCCCAGATGAAGGTCCAGAGTGATGCACTATTTATTGCCAGCAGGAGACTGAGAAGCCCATTGCAGGAAGACAGCAGTGGCTCTTTGTCCTCAGTTACAAGGGAGTGAGCCTGTGTGTATGTAGACCCTCAAGTGTATGTCCCAGTAGAAACATCATATTCTACAGGCTTGTTAAAGAATCTTAACACCTTCCAAAATTGCCCAAGCCATAATAAAAGCCCAGTACTCAACAATGAGAACTGCTTGACCTATTCAGTTAGAAATAATGGAAAATATATTAAAAGTGCTACCTTTTCATATTCTTAACACAATGCTTTTCAATTTCCCATGGCATCCCAGAGGATTACTGAATTACTCTACAGGCACAAAATTCTGTTTGTTTTCTCTCTCAACTCTAGACTATAATCTTCGAAAAATATATTTATCAAGAGCTGAAGTGACTTGTTTCTCCACACGCCTTCTCTGGAGGTGCACGTAACAGCATGTAGAAAGCCCAGTGTTTAAAAAGCTAGGACATTAGAAGGGCTCTTTCTATGTCTCATTCAGCGGTTATCCTGTTCCTTTCTGGATGACTCCTTGGTCTATTCCCCACCCCCATGGTTGCCCTTCTAAAGTTCATCCAAGTTCACATCTCACTCTCCATCCCCCTTATTTTCTAGGCTATCTTCTTATTACCTGTGCTAGGAAGCCCCCATCCCTACACCCTTTTCAATAATCATGGCCTTTCAGAGTGCTGGGCTCTGGAAAAAAAAAAAAGACAGGGACTCAGATTCATATTTTACAGATATGATGGTTCCCATAGCTCCACAGGAATTATGCTAACAGCATCATCTGCCCAGCTATCAAAATAGACTTTCTCATCATGGTTTATATATAACGGTGGCCTTCTCTTTCAAGTGTTTTCTTGAGTGGCCTCCTGCCATTTCCTTCCTAAGAACTCAACATTTTTTGACATGCACCTCAACATCTTACAACTTGGGTTCAGGAACAACAGACCAAAAATAGTAAGTAAAGGAAACATGCATTCTTTGTTTTTGCCCCCGCCAAGTCCTTACTCACTTATAGCATTAACTATAAGGGCCAAGCACAGGTACCTCCAGCTGGGGAGGAAGGAACTGCAGGGAAACCAGGATGGAATACGAGTGAATCTGCTGTATGGAGAGTGTCAGATTCTTAGTTTTAATGTGGAGAAGAATGAAGAGAGTAGCTTTTAAGGTACTCTGCCTTCAAGCTAGGTAATCACATTTCACACCAGTTTTATCTGAACATAGACTTTTAAGTCCACTAAGCCTCTTCTTCTATTTTACTGAGAAAAATCAAGGCCATCTGATAAAAGCTTCCCAAATTTCCCTTTTCTTTATCAGCTTTTTATAGGTAGGTTAGGGACAAGTTCTCCAGGCACAGATAGACCAGAGTTTAAATTGAAGCTTTCTTTGACACTTACTAGCTATTGGGCAAGTTCCTTGATCTTTCCATGTTTGTAAAAAGCTTCCTCATTATAAAAAGCTAAAAATAATGCTGATTTTGCAGGATTGTTCTGAAGTTTTATTTAGATCATGTATCGAAAGCTCCCTGGTCTTTTTTTTTTTTAGTATGAGTTTAAAATGGTACATAAAACTCCTGATTCTTAGTCTGTATTTAATAATGTGAGCCAGATTATATGTTTAATAATTGTTATTATCATAATTTCTTTGTTTTCTTTGCTAGAAATATGGAAAAAAATAAGAAAATTAGCAAATTACACTTGGTAGAAGTGTTTTGTCACCATGCTACATGTCTAAAACAATTATAACTAGATCTGACAAGAGATTAGCCTACGTCTATCATGCTAAAGTTTTCAAGAAGATTATTTGGAATATGGATTTACATGCACCCTCCTTGACAATGAAGGATACTCTAAGTGTATAATGAAATATTAGCTATAATTTTGGCAAGACCCTTAAAAACAAAGCAATCAGAACAAAAATAGCATGGTTTTTAGTGACAGAAAAATTGAAAATCAACTTGAAATATTTTAAATATAGTTTATTTTATCTTTATCTTGTTCCTTTTAATATCTACTTTTATTATATTTTACACTATACAAAAGTTGTTAGTACAAGAATGCATGGCAGCAACATGGATGGACCTAGAGATTATCACACTAAGTGAAGTCAGACAGAGAAAGACAAATGTTACATATCACTTATATGGAATCTAAAAAATAATACAAATCAATCTATATGCAAAACAGAAACAGACTCACAGAAAACAAACTTAAGGGGACTTTCCTGGTGGCACAGCAGTCCACCTGTCAATGCAGGGGTTACAGGTTCAAGCGCTGGTCTGGAAAGATCCCACATGCCGCAGAGCAATAAGCCTGTGCACCACAACTACTGAGCCTGTGCTCTAGAGCCTGAAAGCCACAACTACTGAGGCTGTGTGCCACAACTACTGAAGCCCAAGCACCTAGAGCCAGTGCTCTGTGATAAGAGAAGCCACCACAATAAGAAGCCCGTGCACCACAGCAAAGAGTAGCCCCCACTCACTGCAACTGAGAAAGCCTGCGCACAGCAACAAAGACCCAACACAGCCAATAAATAAATTAAATAAATAAATTTATTAAAAAAGCAAAACAAGGTTACCAAAGAGGACAAGGAGGTGGGACGAATAAATTAGGAGTATGGGATTAACAGATACAAACTACTATCCATAAAATAGATAAGCAACAAGGATTTATTGAATAGCACAGGGAACTATATTCAATAACCTGCAACATTTAATGGAAAGTAATCTGAAATTGTAATATTTAACTGAATCACTTTGCTGTACACCTGAAACTAACATAATATTGTAAATGATACTTAAATAAAAAAGAATACATGGATATAAATTGCAAATAAACAGATATGCATAGGTTAGCAGGACATGCTCATTTTCCACTAATGGAGAGCATTATCAAAAATTTAAAGAATATGATCTCCACTGACCCCATGTGTTTACCCTACTCTTTGGGTTATGGCATACCCCTGCATAAAGGTCTATCTTTCAGAGTCCTCCATTTCCAAATGAACATGGTCTGAGATCTTCACATGCACACAAGGCCTCTACTATCTCTCCAGATCCAGGCAGGAAACAGACTGGCATAGAAAAAGAGAGATTAATAGACTACCTACACAGACGCAGGTGAAGTATTGAGAAACCACAAGGGATAGTGACAGCAGATCTGATGTTTATGATCTTTATGATGATCCAGGGACATGCACCCCAATGTTCAACGCAGCACTGTTTACAACAGCCAGGTCATGGAAGCAACCTAAATGTCCATCAACAGAGGAATGGATAAAGAAGATGTGGCACATATATGCAATGAAATATTACTCAGCCATAAGACAGAACAAAATAATGCCATTTGCAGCAACATGGATGGACCTAGAGACTGTCATACTGAGTGAAGTAAGTCAGAGAAAGACAAATATCATATGATATTGCTTATATGTGGAATCTTAAAGGGTACAAATGAACTTATCTACAAAACAGAAACAGAGTTACAGATGTAGAAAACAAACTTACCGCTACCAAGGGGTAAGGGTGGGGGAGGGGGATAAACTGGGAGATTGGGATTAACATATACACAATACTGTATATAAAATAGATAACTAATAAGGACCTACTGTACAGCACAGGGAACTCTACCCAATATTCTGTAATGGCCTATACGGGAAAAGAATCTAAAAAAGAGTGGATATATGTATACGTATAACTGATTCACTTTGCTGTACACCTGAAACTAACACAACATTGTAAATCAACTATACCCCAAAAAAAATTAAAAAAAAAAAAAAAAAGGAGCTAGTGTAGTTAGCGGTTATGAAGGAAAAACGACTTGAGAAGGTGGGCAGGGACGGTCTCACGCCACTCTGCCAGCCGAGCTAAAGAGCTTGGGCAATGACGTGTCATTGAAGTTGGGCGGTGCCCTAATATTGACTACTTTTGTGAGTCTTGCCTCCGTGCCTTTGCACATGCAGTTTCCCCTGCCTTAAAAATCATCCTTTCTTCTATTCGACAGTGATTCATTCTCTGACCCACTTTGTATGTCATTTCCTGAGTAAAACCTTCCTTAGTCCCCCCAGGCTGTCTTAGTCACTTCCTCTTCTGTGCCCCCTTAGCACTTTGCAGGGCTCTCACTGCTTTGTCACTACTTGTTTACGAATCATCTCTTTCAGACAGTGAGCTCTTTGAAGGCAAAACCATTCTATGTTTATTTTCATCCCCACCCTACCCCACCTCTCACCACCCAGCCCTCTGAGGGCTGAAACCATATCTCACCCAAGCTTTTGTCCTCCCCCTCCGCCCCTCTTCCCCCCCCCCACCCTGCCCCAGTTCACCTGACTCAGGGTGTGCCACATTAATTACACTCGAGAATGCACACCGAATGAATAAAGTCACAGAAAATAGACCTTCCACCAACTCTGGTCTCTAACAAGCAAAGCCTGCCCAGAGGAGGCTATCAGTGCTTGGCAATGTCTAAAAGCTTCCTGATTATAGAAAGTGAGATGGCTGCTGGAATTCACTACAACAATTAGAAGAGGTTTTGTTTGTTTGTTTAACAAAGATATTTAATTATATATTTAATAAATTACTCAAATTAAACAGTTAACAAGTCATAATTTAAAATAAGTTGGTGAAGTAGAATAAATAGGTCTGCCACTATTTTTCAAGCTTGCTTTTTCCAAGAAGGCAAGGACAGTGTCTTTTTAAAAAGTTAACTTTTGTGTCCACAAAGCCTAGCACAGAGTAAATGCATATTGAATAAGTACATGAAAAAACAAAAACTAGACATCAGAAATGCTCTGTCTAGACTATCTCCATATTGGTGGTGACTTTTAATCATGGTTAGTGTGTGGTTATTTATGGCTACATAACAAATTATTCCAAAATGTAGCTGCTTCAAACAACAAATAATTATCATATCCAGTTTCAAACAATTAGAAGTTTGATGTGTATCTGAGTTTAGAGGGTGCCTTTAATCCAGATGAGAATAATAATAGGTAATATTTATAAAGTGCTTACCATATGCCAGACTATTCGAGCAACTGCATGTATTTACACATTTAATCTTCAGAACACTCTGAGGTGTTTACTCTTACTAATTTACTCTACAGATGCAAAAAATTCAGCACAATGGGGTTAACTAACTCAATGAAGGTCATACAGCCGGTAAAAAGCAGGCCTGGAATTCAGACCCAGGCAGTCCAGCTCCCAAACCCAAACTCTTAATCTCTAGCAGACTGCTTTCAAATATAAGAAAAATAACAATAATTTACTCTTTAAGGATGAAGCTAATACAATGAAGGCTCCTCCCTCTCATCAATGTCCTATATCATTGTCCTATATACATCATCTCTCCAAGAGAGATGATTAGACTTGTACAGATCCATTGTCCTGTATGTGCACGATGGCTGCCCATATTTGATGGTGAAATCAGGGGCCATGGATCTGGTCTTAGCAAATTAGCTCACAGGAGTTCCAACAATAGCATCTGACAGTATTTGAACCAATGGATCAAACTGTGTCTAATTCAATGTATAAGATAAAGGATGTAGTCATCAACCTAAAAATTACAGCCAGGACCACTGATCACACCTAAATTCCTAACCTGAAATATTGACTGCTCTCTCAGACAAAAAAAAAAAAAAAACCAAAGGGGCTGGCAAACAATGCTTTCAGAAAGCAAATCTCCTGTAAATGAGGTAAAGACTTCAGCTCTTAGAGGGTCTTTATCATCTACCCCTCCCATTAAAAAAAACAAAAAACAAAAAACAACAGGAAAATCTCCTCCTCTCTATTTCACAGATATTTTGCACTAGAGGACACACAATGCATATTTTTCCAATCAAATCAAAGAGTGGGATGAGCAATGGGTCTTGAGCAAGGAGGACTGAGTTCATGCCTCAAACTAGCTAACTCATCACAGACCCAGTCCTTCACCACTCTGGGCATCAACTTTCGCATTATAAGAGGGGAAAAAATGGATGAGAAATTCTCTAAAATCATTTCTACCTTCAAAACTCAGTGATCCTTAGAAGTACAAGTCCATGTAAAGTTAACAATTCTTTTATTCAGGTGATAGATGCTATTATGTTTTGTAACAGTCTGCCTGTTAACTGCACATGATTAAAAATCTCACAAAACAGGACATGAGAATTTATTATTTATCAGATGCCAGACACAATGTCAGTTCTGACAGAGTCGCATTCAACCAACCCAAGACCTGCAGAGAGTTTCTCCTTATTCTGTCACATGGCAGGCGAGTACAATACAAGATGACAAGACAAATTCCAGTTCCCTGCCCGCCTCCCACCCAGCATTGGTCATGGGCTGGGACCCCTGCCCACAGGACACGTTTGGGAGCAGCAGCCACTGAGGAAGTCATACCCAATGTTCCCTACTGCACTCTCAGGGGTATGTGGAGTCAGATATTTTTTCTTTCAGCTGTTATGAGAACTGCAGTGATGGGGATGAAGTCTATTAAATAACATGGAAAGATTATAAATAGAACCCTGTTGACATGAGCAATAGGAAGGGTTAAGAGGGGAGCTCGGGAAACAGGAGGGTTATCGTTGACACTCCAAGTATGATGTAATGGAAAGATCCTATGTGCAGGGAGCTGGTCCACCGGGTAATTAAATGCATGGTTCTGGGTAAGTCATCTTATCCCTTGTTTATAAAATGAGGAGATTGCAATAGATTAGAGGTTTTCAAACTGAGTCCTCAGAACAGTGGTGTCTCATGGAAAAACCAGGTGGTTGGAGAGAGGCACAAACCCAAGTAGGTCATGCTCTGAACTCTGCACTCCATCTCCTACACAATCATTTTTGCTTTTAACTGTTTTGTATTGAAGTTGAATAAAAAAGTTTTTTTTTTTTAAAGTTGTGCTATTTATAAAGAATAAAGTGTGTGAAACCACGTAGACTGGACGACCTCAAACATCTCCAACTCTTTCTATGAGTCTACCCAAATATTAACAAATAAACAGGCATTCACCTTCTCAATTCATCTTCATACCCACAGCAAACATCTCAGGGTAAACTAAAAGCAATTCTTTTGAATTTGATTCGTTTTTCCTCCTGTCCAGCAGCAGATTCCGTTGCTGCTTGACAAACGTATCTAAGTTATAAAAATCACCAATGTTCTCTCTCCACTAGAAAATGAAGCTGTTCATGAATTTTGGCCATAAAACTGATGCGACTTGTTCTAGCAACTTCCTCAAATCATTATTCGCCTTCTGCTTCATTATCATAATTATTCATGAAGTCACGGCAGGGTCCTTGGATAGTCACCACTAATATCATACATCAGCCTTCCTGTCTCCACAACCTGAGCAGAGGTTGGCAGCACTCTTCCCAGTGTTCCGTCAAAATGTTGCCACTCTCTGGTGAATCCAAACTAGTCTTTGATTTCCAATACTTTACACGGTCACCAGAATCTTCTTTTGGGTAGGGAAGAAAAGGCCTCCATTTGCTGGGAAAAGTTCAGAGGTAGTGGGAGGGATGAGAGAGCCAAATTAAATTGAAATGAGTAAACAGAAAGCAAAACAGTCTTTGTGCATAGAATAAAATGGGAGAAATTGAGACTGGTCCGCCATACCACCAGGTGCAGCCATAGAGTTTGCCTTCATGGCAATCAGCCCAGGCAGACCCGCGGAACTTGCCCAGTCTTCATCAGGCTGCTCTTCTCTCCCTAAGAGATCCCAGAGCAAAATTGCACTGACATCCCAGAGAGCGTTTTAGTTATTATCAGCCAACTTTGGTTCCAATATCATGGTCAAAGGAAGGAACAGTTACAACATTATATTCCAGCTCTTGGAATCCATTCCAAGTTTTAATCACATAGACAGTTCCCTTCGAAGTTTAGTGCTTGTTCCATTTTGCAGTTTTCGGAATGGTGTATCTAGTGCCACACATGTTGAGACACTTATCCAATTCATTTTCTATACCTGAAAGACACAGAGGGTCAGCAAATACTTGGCCTCTCTGCTGCCACAGTTCCTCTTGCACCCAAGGTACACACTAAAAAATCGATGACAACAGACTTTTCACTCAATCCAGATGTAGCCTCCAAAAGAGTTCTCTGAGCATTCACTAAAAATTAATCAGAGTTGACAGTTAAGATGTAACTTATTCCTCACCCTGGACGTACCCTTGGTATTCGTGGATATAACATTTATAATTCCAACCATTCAGAAGCACTGTTCAAGATCATGATAGCTATATAACTTGGCTTAGTCACAGAGCTAAATCACTTATGATGAAAAGATCCCTTAGGTGATGAATGAGCCTAACCCTTCCCAGCATCTATACCTCCTCACAACTTTTTATCTTTCTTTCCCTGGCTCCCAAAAGAAGCATTTTATGGGAATTCCCTGGCGGTCCAGTGGTTTGGACTCCACGCTTTCACTGCCGAGGACACAAAAACTCAAAAGAATCATTTTATGAGAAAAAACATGGACTGTGTTACTATTTATTAATTTGAAGATTTCATACAGGCTCCTTTTTTTTTTAAATCCACTATTATAACTACTACTATTAATATCCATGCACGCCACCTCCCCAATTCTAAACTCATTCGTCCTCCACTGTTACCACCTCAGTCAATGGTGTGAATATTCAAAAGATTGTTCAGAGCAGAAGCTTGGAGGGCAAGTGTGAATGGCCCTCTTAATTCCCCATCCCCCACTTCACAAGAAAATCCTATCGATTCTGTCTCCAAAAAGCTCATGATCTGCCCCGCTAATCCTCCACTTGCATTGCTGCCATCTTGGTTCAGGCCATTGTCATTTCTTCCCTAGACTGCTGGTCCTGAATCATCTCTTCATCTGTCTCTTCCTATTATATTCTCTATTCTGTAGTCACAGAAATCATTTTGAAGAGTGAATTCAATCACGCCATAACAACCTCCCACCAACTCCTCCGCCACCAAATACACAGTCACGTGCACTGAAAATCCTTCAGTATTTGCCCATCATATGGTCTGCAACAAGGTAAGGAATTTACATCAGAATGTCAATGTAAAGCTGCCCACTCCTTCATCGAGAAAGCCTCCGCTATATGCGTGTGTATATAAGCGCAACTAAAAAGTATTCTAGGTGACATAGTTGACTTATGTCTGCACAAGCTCTTTTTCTTATCACAGACAGGTAGCCAATAGTTTGCAGACCAGCAGCCCACGTGCAGACCACAAATGGAGTAGCGTTGGCTTCACAATCCCAAATAATGAAGCTCCTGCCTGTCTCTCAAACTTCATTTCAAGCCCCCCACTCCTCCTCTGAGTCCCTTGTTCCGACCACAATGGACTCCTTTTGGGTCCTAGACATAACCATTCTGTCTTTGAGACATAACCTTAACTGAGACATAACCTGTCCTAGAGACTCTGAACTTGCTTTCCCTCAGTTGTCTATGCCTTTTTACTTGAGTGAATGTCCTTAGGTCCTCCTTCCCTGATCACTATGTGAAAGTCTCTCTTTATTCTCCACCACCACTTGGTTTCCAGTTTGACACCATATTTTCAACCTGCAAGTACGTATTTATGCATGTGTTTAGCTGCAGACTGCCTGTCTTCCTTCCTAGACTGGAGGCTCCATGAAGGCAGTGCCCCAACTGGTTTCTCTGGTTTTACTGCTCAGAGAACCACAGCTTCTGGCACTGCCTACCCCTCCAGTGTGTTATGGTAGATGGAAGTTTAGGAAATCCATGGCCAGCCATGCTGATACTCCAAGATGTTAACTGACTTGTTCAAGGCTTCCTAGGATCATTTGCAAAATCTGAGTAAGAACCGGATTCTCAGGTTGCCCAATCTCTAAAGCCACATGGCCTCTCGCTTTGTAGTTATAATGAGTCTCAGCCAGTTTAAGGTTAGGCAACTTATAAAGGAGAAACAGAATTACTTCATGTGTGTAAACAATTCATTACCCTTACACAGGATTTTCTCAGCTTGAATCGCTGCAATGTTTTCATGTGCATTTGCATCCCTGTCATTCTCCTCTGAGGCCCTATCATATAACAGCTAAAATTTACAAATGGCCAAAAATTTAGATGCCAAATGCTGGGACCCCTTTAGGGAACAAGACCACCCAGACCTGTTTTCACAAAGCCTGTGGTTCAGAAAGAAAAACAGATGCTAACCAAGTAATAAAAAAAAAATATGAAGAGTGATGAGTGAGAAGAACACAGTACTACAGCAATACATTGCAGGGCACACTAACATTTTTTTAGGGGTCATGGAAGATTGGCACCTGAGGATGAGTAAGAGGCAATCAATGGGACAGAAGGGTGACTCAGATAGCCAGAGCTGGTGATAAGGCCAGGGAAGAAGAGCGAGCTTGGTAAATTCTGGGATCTAAAATGAGTCAGGAGGGGCTAGAATGTAAAATCAGGGGAAGGAGAAGATAAGGAATGAAGCCAGGGGGATAGCCAGGGGCCAGATCTTATGTGACACAGCAAGAAACCTGAACTTTGTCCCTTTACAACCCACCTCCCATCCCCTAACTTCTTACCTTTAAATCATTTACAACAACACTGGGCATGTAGCACTTGCCAAAATATGTGTTAGGAACTATTAGAAGTTCATTAAAACAGTGACCCAATGAAAAAAAAAGATGAGATAATGCAAAAAAAAAAAAACCAAAACCTGAGACAATATTAACATCAAGGGAAGAAAATTACAGAATAAAGGAAATTAATCAACATGCTATATATTTCATCTATGAAGAATATTTACATGTGTATATATGTGTGATATAATTATATTTGAAAGATTTGTAGGCAGTCAATAATATCTAAAATTGGAAATCAAGAAATATTTGTAGCTATTATTTAGAAATAAGAAAGTAAACACCAAATATGAAATTGAAAAATTTCTAAGTAGTTAATTCCAAGGTAAGGGATTAGAAAAGGGGGGAGGGATGGAGTAAAGTGGGGCTGGGTACTGTCTTTATTATAATCCTTGTATATGTATTATTTTGTTATTTTTTGTGATTATGAGCCATGTATATGGGCTTTTTTGATAGAGGTATAAGTTACACACACACACACACAGCCCTAGCAAATATTAAACAGAAGGGAATAGAGGGAAGGGAAGAGGTCATGATACCCCCTACTGGTCTTGATGAGTCCTATTCCCCCCTCCAGACTTGCCTGGGTTCCTAAACCACTCATGTCAGTGGCAGGAAAACAGCAGCCTCTGCCCTTCTGTTTGTTGGAGGTGGGGCTGCCATGCTAGGGGCATCCTGTGGTTATCTGCTTAGATCCCAGGTTGGCTCCATCTAATGCATCCAGAGCACAGACCAGGGCCGCAGTGAAGCAGACCCACTGGGAGTTCCAGAGCTCTCCGGATCTTCAGAAGAAGCCAGGACAAGAGGGAACCACGAGCTCCAAATACAGTGAAGCAATATACAGAGATAAAGCACCTGGTCTCTTTAACTTGGTTGACATCCACTCATGGGAAGGAGATACTGAAACGTTCTTTAGGTATTTAACATCTCATGTCTTCCTACCCCACTTGCTGGAGACATGATACTTAACACAGACAGAACTCAAACTATCTGGTATTATCTATGAAGGGAAAAATAGTGAGAGGAAGATCCTGACTGAAACACTCTGTTGAAGAGAGGAAGCTGGTTTTAAGTATTTTCAAGGACTTTAGAAGGATCTCTTTTACTGACAATGTTAATTAAAAATCTTTTTTTATTTATTAAAGCAATTCCTTTAATTTTCTCTCCCAGACAAAATTTTATTAGACTTTCAGTGACTAGATAATTTGAAAGCAAAAAAAGGTATTAAAATATTTTATAGATGAGAATTTTTGCTTCTTCAGAATAAGTTTTACATGTAATGAATCTTTTAAGTGTTATATATCCTAAGACAATTCCCCCCACTTAAAGTCAATGAGGATCTTTATCTCTTTTGAGTGTAGGATGTTGCTTTTTATTTCTTTACTAAAAACCAGATATTTTCTCAAAACATATGCTAACTATTTGTTCATTTTATCTTAAAAGATTAACTTCCATGTAAGTATATGTTCATGTTAAATGTTATTAAGTACAAACAGCATAATAATTAAAAATAGCTCAAATCTTCTAGCTACATTTTGTCAACAGTCTTGCTCTAGCCAAGTTCCCTATTAATTGCACAATCTATATTTTGGGAAAGACAGAACTTAATTGTTTCCAAACAAAATTTCAAGCCTGCATACTGTTTCCTTCCTCTGCTTGGTTTCAGTTAAATGAATTAATCTTTTAAAAGGGAGAAGGCAGAAAGAGGGACTTCTTCAAAAAACTCACTCAACATGTGCATTTCATCAATGACTTTAATTATAAATTTGTAATGGATAATTTTTGTTGCAATTGTCTTTGGAGAGATTTCAGTTTTTTAGAGCATTACTTTCATCTTTTGCCTTACACTTTGTACAGACAAATAGCAAACCGCAAATGCCAACTTGAAGAAAAGATATTTAATGCTTAAGGACCTGAAAGCAAAGTCAAAAAAAAAATTTCTAATACAGCTCAAGCAATATTATATAAAAATTTTTTATCAGCACATTCAATTGCCTCTTTCTAAAATAAAAAAAAATACAAATACAAATAACTCATTTAGAACACAGTAAATTTTTTCTGTTGATGAATGTTACTATATGGACTTTTTGAGTACTCTTTCAAAAATCACATTTTTAACATTCAAAGCATAGTATGCAGATACATGGGGAATATGAAGTATAAGATACAGTTACTACTTTCAACCTGATTAAATCTTACTGGGAAAAATAATCTTACAGTAGGTACTTATAGTAGCTCAACTGAGCTAGACTCATCCACTTATAAATCACCTATAAGTCAGAGGAATTTCAACACTGGTCATGTGAAGAATTAAAGGCCTAGAGAATCAAGAAGGCACTTCCAGGCATGGCAGCTCTCTGGATTGGGAGACTGAGAGATGTGAAAGAAGAATTGATGTCAGTCTCAACACAAGGCTAGATATTTGGAGTTCTTCTCTAAACTTCTGTCCTAAGTAAAAAAAAATGTAAAGCCATTTTAGAGGTCTCTTTATACATAAAGAGGATTCTTACTAACCTCTAGTATTTTGTAGGCATGAAACCCCTTTACAGTTGAAGCACTTATGTGGTGATAAATTTTCATTTTCATATAATAAAATACAGAGTTTGAGGTTTTTGTTTTTTTAAGCTCTTTATTGGAATATAATTGCTTTACACTCTTGTACCAGCTTTTGAGGTACACCAAAGTGAACCAGCTGTATTTATACATATATCCCCATATCCCCTCCCTCCCGCGACTCCCTCCCACCCTCCCTCTCCTGGCCCTCTAAGGCATCACCCATCATCGAGTTGCTCTCCCTTTGTTATACAGCAACTTCCCACTAGCTATCTATTTTACAGTTGGTAGTGTATATATGTCTATGCTACTCTCTCACTTCGTCTCAGCTTCCCCTTCGCGCCCGCCGCCCCCAACCCGGTGTCCTCCAGTCCATTCTCTACATCTGCATCCTTATTCTTGCCCTGTCACTGAGTTCATCAGTACCATTTTTTTAGATTCCATACCTATGAGTTAGCATACGGTACTTGTTTTTCTCTTTCTGGCTTACTTCACTCAGAGTTTGAGGTTTTTTTAAAATATTTCCATGATTTAAATTGTTCTAAATCCTAAACTACAAGTGTTTTGCATTTCATCCTGAAACTGCACTTAATATATGTTTATGATAAGATTTTATATTTGAGCTGCTATTTAAATTACCTAAGCATCCAATAAGAGAATGTTAGATTCTAAACAACCAAAGAGAAGAATTTAACAGAGCAAATTCTTTATTATTATCCCAGAAGAGATAATTATGGAAGTTTAGATGTGTGATTGCATATGGATTTTAAATAATTATGACATTAATTTACTTTGAAATCTAAGAAATTACTCCTGAGATTTGTTCATCTACTATTGACAATATATGTATAAAAATTTTGATTTTTTAAATTAACCTTATGCTAACAGATTCTGCAGATAATATTCTTCTTGGACATTGTTGGAAGGACTCCTTAAATTGTAGGAGCAATGGCATACATGGTAATGGAATGAACATCAATATGTTTTGTTTGTTTTGTTTTGCTTACAGTGATGTTTAAATATCTCCTGAAGCTAATTGTTGGGAGGTGGCAAAAATCTGTGCAGGGCTCACCATCTAGTTCTTAAAAAAAGATAGAAATGTGGCTTGAGACAACTATTTCCAAGTGAGTGTTTTGTGAATAATCTAATACATTTCCCCCTAAGAGCATTTGAAAATTTTTCAAAGCTTGCTTATGAAAAGAGAATCTCACTTTCTCTTGCAGAGGCTTAATTTCATTAAGCTCCTCTTTTCATGTTTTTATCCCCCAGTGGGTTATTAGGCTGGTTTTTTTCCCAGCACGTAGGGAGAATTGTTCATTTCATCTACACTTTTTCAGTATTGAACAGCACTATGATACATGTCAAGCCCTAACCATACATGCATGTTAAAAATAATTACATACTGCCTATCACCACCATAATAGTACTGTCTGGTGGTCCCATTAAATTGTTACTAGGTCTTCCTGTGCTATAGAATCTATTGAGCTCTTTGCTTGCCACTGGAAGGGTCTGAAAAGCCAAGTGACATTTTCCTCTCTTTCTCCTCTCCCTACTCTCAATCATCTTTCCTACATTTAGGCAAGTTCTTAATCCCTTTCACTCCTTTAGGAGAAAAGGGAAAACAGCTGTCACAGGCAAAAAAAAATTTTTTTTTCCCTTGCTTTTTCGTTTTCAGGCAGATGAATCAATAAAATACGAAGACAAAAGTGCTCCATCTTCTGGCCAAGTATGAATGTTCACCAGCAGATATTCCCTGTTGTAAAAGGAAGCATTTCATCTCAGGGACAAGATTCTGAGGAGAGCTACTGATGAATCCTCCAATACCATCAAGAATAAAACATCCTTCTCCTTGTCTCACAAACCTGAACTAATTTTCTTCCAGCCTTCATCTTTTATTCCCTTCATTCACACCTACATAACCCAAGGCTGCTAATAGTGCAGGATCTGGCTTGGCATCTGGCAAAGCTGTCCCCTCTCTGCCCCTTCATGTCCTGGTGGAAGGTACTTAACCTTTCAAATCCTCAGCACCCTCATCTGTAACATAAATACAATAATGGTTTCTATCTTCTACCTAACTGTGAGGACTAAATTAAATACAATTTGTAAAATAGTTAACCCCACATCAGGCACATAGAAAGGACCCACTAAATGTGAGCTACTCTGTTTATAAGTATTGCTGTGACTATTTTTTTTTTTTTACTATTTAAATTCAGTACAATTTTTTCAATCTTTACCGTGGCTGAGATGCTAAGCACAGAAGTAGGATTTTTTTTTTCAAAGTAGCCTTTGCTTTCAACAAATTGGTAGGATATGGTAGGTGACAAAGAGAGCTATAAAGTGTTCCAAGATAGTGTTTCTCAAACTGTAATGTGTAATATTCACCACTCTGAGATCCTGTTAAAACGCAGATTTTGATTCAGTAGGTCTGAGGTGGGGCCTGAGATTCTGCACTTCTAATAAGCACCCAGGTAAGCACCCAGATGATGCTGATGCTGCTTGTCTGAGGTCTATCCTTTGTATAAAAAGTTCTAGGACACTCAAGTACGATGTAGACAGGGCTTGTAGTCAGCTGATGTGCACTGCATATCTGAACTGGTTTCTTAAAGGCTGTAGACGTTCCGATTGGTCATTATTCACGGCAATCCTATTGTTAAACTTATCATTAAGTATCACTCTAGATGTAAGTATTACAGTCCCTTGGTGCACAGCATAGGTGTTACATTTGATTTTGTTTGTTTGTTTGTTTGTTTTTGTTGGCACACGGGCTTAGTTGCTCCGTGGCATGTGGGATCTTCCTGGAGCTGGGATCGAACCTGTGACCTCTGCATTGGCAGGCGGATTCTTAATCACTGCACCACGTAGGAAGCCCCTTACATTTGATTTTTTGTAAATCTTTATTGGAGCATAATTGCTTTACAATGTTGTGTTAGTTTCTGCTGTACAACAAAGTGAATCAGGTATATGTATACATGTATCACCACATCCCCTCCCTCTTGAGCCTCCCTCCCACCTTCCCCATCCCATCTCCTCTAGGTCATCACAAAACACCCAGCTGATCTCCCTGTGCTATGCCGCAGCTTCCCACTAGCTATCTGTTTTACATTTGGTAGTGTATATATGTCCGTGCTACTCTCTCACTACATCCCATCCTCCCCTTCCCCTCACTGTGTCCTCAAGTCTGTTCTCCACATCTGCATCTTTATTACTGCCCTGTCGCGACATCCATTAGTACCACTTTTCTAGATTCCATATGTATGCATTAGCATATGGTGTTTGTTTTTCTCTTTCTGACTTACTTAACTCTGTATAACAGACTCTAGGTTCATCTACCTCACTACAAATAACACAATTTTGATCCTTTTTCATGGCTGAGTAATATTCCACTGTTACATTTGATTTTAAAGCAAATGGGTCAAGAGTAAGTAGGGTTTAAGAACAGCCTTGAAAGATTAGCAGCTTTTAGTAATTTCCACTTGCTTGCCTCGCACACTTTCCAAACACTGTAATCGTTATTCATTTGGACTATAAAGTGCCTTTTTATGACTCCCCTCTAAAATCACACTCCTTTGAACATTTGAGAACAGACAACTTCTTTGGAAGGATCGCATCTCAAAGGTTGTTCCTATGTTTTCAAGCCTTCATTGTTGTTGTTTCTGGCTTTAAAATAAAATTAAACAATTAAAAAGTACAGAGGCATCCTTTAGCTTAGAAGCTAAACCCAGGCCCTTCCCAGGCTGAGGCCAGCCCATAGGTGTGTACTGGTGCCAGATACCAACTATTGAATTGGATATCAATTTTTAATTGGGGACTTTCACATAAAAATCTACATACCCAGCTTGAAAAAATGGGAAATCCAGCTGCCCAGGGCCCACATCTGCACTTGGAAGCAATCAGCTAGAACAGCAAAGCCAGACCACGTTTGGGTGGGTCCTGCGTTTCAAAGTCCCCACATTCCAGGCAAATCTCATTCTCTCTCATGTGTGATCCACTTCACTCTTTCCTATGACTCGGCCTATGTAAGTATCTGAGTTTGTGATTCTATCTACCTAAAGCCCAGGAGTCGTTTTCCTTTGGGAAAAAAAAAAAAAAATTGTCTTAATGACATATAACTACTTTACATGGTAGTTTTCAAAATACAAGGCAACTTTTTTCTATGAAAATAAATCTTGCTATAATAATCAAACCATATTTAAAGCTAGTATACTTCAGCGTTCTTGGTTTCCAGTCTTTGTTTTCATTCATTATTTCAGTATTTAGTCCCGGTAGTTCATTTCTTCCCTTCCCTACTGTGGAATTGAAAGGAAGTCTGGGTAAGAAGGAAAAAAAGGATAAACCAAGGAATCAATACCCCATTTCATGAGTAAGACATTTCTTAAGGCTATGCTAGCAACTTTATGAACCAGTAGAGAATTCACATAAAGTAAAGAAACCAGAGAAAAGTGTGTTTTTTCCCAACCTAGGTTCTCTACGTCCAGAATTTTATTACCAATTCAGTAAAACCTGGGTAAATCACTTTGGTTTCTTATGCCTCATTTATACCTCACGAGACAGAGAGGAATAAAGAAAATAGTTTTGAGTCATTTTGTAAGCATTTTCAGGTTACTGCTAATAGATAGATATTTTTAAACTAAGGCCCTTATTTACTTACTTAAAACATACTTTACTTTAGATATTTTTCCCTTCTATATTTAAAGGTAGTCAAAACTACAAAACTACATTGATACTGGGGAAAAAAAAGACACTGGTTGCCTTCTTTAAGGTATAAAAAAAAAACTGCAACTTTTTTAAAGTTCTGTAAATAGACGACCATTCTCTAGCATAACTTTTTGACAATTTGAAAAACTGAGAGGCTTCTAGAGGAAGACAGGGTGACTTCTCTAAACATAATTTTGAAATGAATATGCCCTGACCACAGTATTTAACTGGGCAGCTGATGTGCTAGAGGAATCTGGCTTGTTTTCAAGTTAAAAAGTAACATAATACCTTGGCCAATATTTGGCCCCCATTTCAAATCTATAGATTCACACATTTGCTCAATATGAGTCATGAGCACTGGGGTTTGGAGTCCACAGCCCTCTGAATATGAGGGGTTCTGCCCAGCGTACCGGCAATGACCTCACACCTTGCATATCTCAAGGCCAGAGGGAGTGAATACTATGTCCCAAGGTTGTTGCAAAGATCAAGAAAAGAGATGGAATTATCTGAACACTGAAAAGAGTGCCACAAAGGCAAGACATCATTTGATAAGTAAAACGTTTAAAATAGTGCATGGTACATTGTAAATTCTACATATGTCCTATTAGTTTAAAAAAAAAATGTTCCTAAGATCTGTGATACTAAACTCTAGTATGAATTTCTTAGTAATTAGCTACACAGGATATTTCCATGGTTGGCCTGCTCCCCACTCACTTTTTATCCCACTCTAATACTTCTGGAAACGGCTGAAACACAAACTCGATTTGGTCTTGCTAGCACTCTTACCAAAGGTTATTCAAAAAAGATGCTTAATTAATGGGAAACAACTTTTAGTATTAAATGGTACATAAGCTAATTAATGCACTAAATTAGAGGGGTACCATATGGAAGCTGAAATTCAGTATGTTATTCAAAATGTCAGTCATTGGGGGTCCTTAGGCCACTAATCAGGGTGAAAAGGAGGGACCTTTATTTACTAGGTTAGCATCACAAGTGACTTATTTTAGTCCCTCTGATGCAGGAACCCGCCTCTCCCCTTCCTCCTTCCCAGCACACTCTCAGCTGTACGCTTGCCTCCCTGGACTTCCCTGACCTCCACCACTGAACATCTCCAGTCTTAGAAGATGGACTTCTTTCTCTAAAGTCACTTCTTGCTCCCCAGTCAATTGACAAGACACTTTTTCTCCACCTCTTGACCTGACTTAGGTCATACAACATCAACATATATTCATGATGTTATGGATAAACTGTCAGCTTCCTGTGTGCCACCAATGTCATGTACACTGCACACTGATTAGGTGCCTACTGTATACAAGGCACTGGTGAATGTGAAGCTAAATAACTTCCTGTCTGCAAGCAGCTTACAATAATTAAGGCATTTACATCATTTTCTTGTGTATAAAAGTATATTCTATAGGAGTACAAAAGGAAGAGTCGTATTCTCCTCCCTGATCTTTCTCCCACCACTCTCTAGTCCCTCCCCCTCCTTTACTTATACCTGTTACCCTACCTCCTCTACTTCCCTGATATGCTACATACCTACTTTTCTGGTTATTTATCAATGGCTATCTCCAACTCCCAGAATGTGAACTGCATGAGAGCAGGGACTCTATCATGATTTACTGATGGGTCCCCAGCCCTTAGAATACTACCTGGTCCAGAGAAGGCACTCAATAATATTTGTTGAAAGCAGGTGTTCCAGAACAAGTGGCATTTGAGTTGAACTTAAACCAATAAGAAGGGTTTCAATAGTTGAGAAATGGGGGAAAGAATATTCTAGAAGGACAAATTGGCTCAAGCAATGCAGTATAACTGAGGTAATAAAGTGGCTAAAGGATGGAGAAATGGAAGGATTTGGTGGAATTTAACCACTTTAACTTTATTAAAGAAATAATTTTTGCATCAACAGTATCATATTGTAGATATTTCAGTGACATTTATGGGACAATCTAAGTACTTTTAGTGTGATCCAGGTCCCAAATGGATAAACCACAAAGTAAAGATATATTTGTTAATATCATGGAGAACAGATTGAATCCAGAAAGAAGGGAAGCTGGGGAATCACTTAATGGTGATTTTTTTTTAATGTTTAAAGCTTTTTAAACAGTTATTCATTTAAATGGTTTATATCCAAATCATTCCTCTGGAATTAACTTGCTTCCAGGGAATTTTTGTCTGCCTCACCATTTCTAACTGCCCTGAATAGGCTGTGACTTTATGTCTCCATCTTGCTTCAAGTCAAAGGTAAGTCTCTCCTAGCACTACAGCTAATGAATCAGCTCCGGGATGAATATCTAAACCTGAGATGTGGCCCAGGTGATGGGGGCCCGACTTTTGTTTTGGTCCAGCTTTCAGCCATGTCTTCCCAGTCCATTTCCTGGTATGAAATTTAAAACTTGCTTTGTTTCAAATGCCTTTGTGGGGAGGCTTTTATTGTCCTCACTGCGGAAGAGAGAGGGGATTATGACTTTCATCACAGCTGCCTCAAGTAGGGAGCTGTGTTGAGCAACAGTTATCCAAGCTCACCAGGTCTTAATTATTGAGAGTATATAGCAAAGAATTTGAAATTCACAGCCAACGAGAAATGCCCACTTGGCCTTTAAAACAATAAAAGTCCTTGGGGAAGGCTGTGTTGATCCTTAGTTGCTTTAGAAAACAGATTAATATGACAATTCCAGGAACTTGGAAACTGAGCTTACCAACCAACCACCCCTGAAGGATGCCAACCCACAACGCTGCCTGCAACCAACTGGGTGTTGTGGGTTAGACCAACCCTGGGAACATTTTCAATGCTTATAAAGAGCCTAAGGAGACCAAACAGAAAATGTGGTAAAAAGGTCCAGTGGCTTTTTTTTCTATCATCCTCTTGAAATAAAAATGGATTTTTTAAAAATGTAAACTAGAAAATAACCACATCCATTCTTGCAACCCAGCCAGGTTTGGGATGAAAGCAACTACTTCAGAAAAAGGATGAAACAGCAGCACACAAACCATGGAGGAGAGAAAGAGCTGGAAGATGAAAACTCTCTTAGTGTAGTCAAAACAAAAACTTGATCAAAGCACACACCTCCCAGTCTTGAAGTGTAGTATAAAGACTTCATTGTGGAGAACAAAGGACTCTGGAAGGAAGAATGAAAACGGAGGAATGACCAAAAGAGAGAGGGGGCGAAACAACGACATTCTTCCAAGACCAGGAACAAAATTCATCCTAGAAAGAAAGAGCGTAAGAGAAAGGCAACTACAAAATAGAAATAGAAAATGACTGTGACATGTTGGGCCAGGAAGCCAATATGACAATATTTTCTCATAAAATGATATTCTATTTCATCACCATATGCTTTAGGAAAATCCAATATGTTCCTGACAGACTTCTAACATTTTTTCCCAAGATGGTTAAAGCTTTAAGGAATGTGTCAAAGATACTTAGCACCCACTGCATTTTTGAATATTACATGTCGGTAATTCTCTGGTTCATGAATTTTAATAATACCATCGCAATTCAGTTTGCCAATCACTCTCCCCAGCACTAGCTGATAAAAACATGCAACAGCAGATCCTATTTTGGTTTTGTTCCAGTTTACTGTTGAATGTGCAAATGGAAATTATATATATGTATAATGTATATGTAAAATTATATATATTATATATATTTATAACATTTTTTTAAAGAAAACGTATGCTAAGATGGGATACAAACATTATTTGAGAGAATTATTTCAAAATGCTGGTTGATGATATTTTAAAATACTGTTCACTGGCTACTGCAGAAAGAAGTGAACATTAAAGATTTAATCACTCAGTCATAGACATACTGCTTCAAACTAAGTAACACAAATGAGAACTAAACAGGAGATTAAAATGAGTCATTTTGTGCCGTGTGCTCTGCACACTTCCATGTGGAGGACTTTCTAAGCTATCCAGCAACCTTTTCCTCTCATTCCACCTGTATCTGCATATCTCTAACCACCTGCGGATTTCTAGTGGGTTACTGCATTATCACAAATGACATACCATCCCTGGAAAAGTACCTTGTAAACTACAAGATATATAGAGACTGAATGAGATGCTGTACCATTAGTCATGATATATTAGTGTAAAAGTAATAATCTATCGATATTTTGCCTTTTTTCTGGCTCTCCTTTCTTTATTCTGTTATTTTATTTTTGTCAAAGGTTAACATTATCCTTCCAGCCACCTGAGCTTCAAATGTTATCCTTCATTCTTCCTTTCCCCACTTCACCTTCCCAAGGTTACCAAACTGTTAGTTCTCTATTAGTTTATTCACTAACACAGCCTTTAAATCATCTGTCCTCTTTCTCTTCCCACTTCCCAAAACCAGACAGACTCTCATCATCACACAACCAGACTCAGCTAAAAATCTCTTAAGAGCATCCTGCTTCCAGTTTGGGTCCTCTCTGATTCATTCCTTTTGTTGACACCATTTTAGAGCTTTCTAAAAATGCTAGTTTAATCAATCCTCTGCTAAAAAACAAACGCAGCCGCTCTTTACAGGATAAAGAACAAAGTCCCCACTCTGTAGCCCAGGGCCAAGGTAGGCAGCCCAGACTCTCTGCAGCTGCGCCTGCCGCTATTTCCCTAAACAAGCTCCTTGCCGCAGGTGGGTGCTCCACTTCCACAGACTGCACGATTGCCGGTGGTCGCTTGCCCTGCCCACTGCACCCTTCTCCTCTTCCCACCTGTTTGAATCATAGTTCTCTGTTAGGCCCATAAAGCCTCCTGAACCACCTTTGCCCACGTTCTCGCCACCTAGACACTCATCTGGTGCTTGTTCAAGGTCTAAAGTGTATCACATGGCTGCAGGACTGCCATGCCACTGTTGAATCTGTAGTTGTGTCTTTTATTTTCCCCAAACAGATGTAAGCTTTGTGAGGGCAGGAACACTCACATAACATTTACTGAGCACCTGCTGTGTGCAGAGCCCTGCCTGAGGTACCACAAAGATAGGAAGGTATCTTAGTCCATTCAGGCTGCTATAACAAACTACCATAGACTAGGTGGCTTGAAAAATAAAGGAGATTTATTTCTGTCTGGGAGCTTTAAGTCCTAGATCTGGGTACCAGCATGGCCGGGTTCTGATGAAGGCCTTCTTCCAAGTTGCAGACTTCAGAATTCTCAATTCGTCCTCACAAGATGGAAAGGGGGAGGGATCTCTGGGGAGTCTCTTTTATAAGGGCACTAATCCCATTTGTGAGAGCTCTGCCCTCCTGATGCAATTGCCTCCCAACCCCCACCTGCAAATACCATCACCTTGGAGGTTAGAATTTCAACAGATGAATTTTGGGGCACACATTCAGACCATAGTAAGAGGGGTTTCACTTTTTTTGGCATTTTACAAGAACAAATATGGTACTGTGAATAGCACAGCTGTCCAATACTTATTTTGAGTAAAATGATTTCCATAATTTTTATATTTTAAAATTATGACTTTTACCAAGAATTTTATATTAAATTATTTCACTATAATCATGCCCTTACATTATGTTCTACTTGCATTACTGATCTGATTGTTCTTTTTATTTGTGACATTGCCTCTGTAATTAAAACTAAAATGGTTTTCCCCTTAAAAAAAAATTATGATTTTTAGCATTAATCTGTCAAAATTAAATCCCATAAATGTCTTCTTCATTTCACAGTAGGGAAACTATGGTTAAGAAAGATAAAATTTCTTATTAATCCAATGTATTGGTAACAAAATAAATATCTCAACGCACATTTTTGTTTTCTGTTCTGCTACTCCAACCACCAAGCCCTTCTCATCTCTTCAAGAAAAACACTGTGTCCTAGATTCAACTTTTCTTTCCACTGGTAATTAATGAATTGCTCTTCTGCCTGAGGCACTTTGTGGCTTCGGTCCCCTGTCCAACAAGGCACTGAGTCTTGCTTTCTGATCTTTCATTTTTTCATATGATTCTCCTTATTTAGACCCAATCACAGGAAGCCCAAATCCTATGGAACTGGAGCCAAAGTCAAATAAATCAAAATAGATGTTTCTTACTCCTACAGTTCACATTTCCAGATAATTCACAGATAACTCACATTCACAGGTAATTCCTGAGTTTTCCTGATAATTACTGAAATTCAAAAAAATGTGCTTGATCACGTGCCTCAGCTTCTCTCCATTAGACAAAAATAGACATATGTCCAGGAATATTTTATATTTATCATAAAGAGATTTTGGTGCAGGAGGGACTGATAAAGCACATGCTTTGTCTTCACATCATGTTATCTGGAGGATGAGAATATGCCAAATGATAAATCTTCACACTTGTTTACTAGAAAGAAGACTCAACACTTTGAAAATCAAGTAGTCCAAATAAAAGGTGATTTTAAAATACATACAATATTATCAAAATGCATAAAACCCCAAAAAAAAAGATACACAAAAAAGCACTAACTAATATATTAACAAAGTTTTTTTTCTAGGTATATTCATTCATTTATCCTTCACTGAGCATTTACTCTTGGAGAATTACTTAGTACCAGGTACTGTGTTAGGTATTAAGTTGTGAGACTTTTTTTATCAGTTCTCCAAAACTCCATAACTGCATTATTAATTCTATGATGAAAAATAAGATTTTTAATTGTAATATAGTTGTGATGGTTAATTTTACGTGTCAAGCTGACTGGGCCACCAGGTGCCCAAATATTTGGTTAAACATTATTCTGGGTGTGTCTATGAGGATGCTGTATGTATGTACATAATATTCAATGTATGTAGGGAGGTAGACACCTATTTTTTAATCACTAAACATAAAACTTAAAGAAAAGTTGATAATTGGGACTTCATTAAAATTAAGAAAGTGTGTTTATTAAAGGTCATTACTGAGAAAGTGAAAATGCACTGAGATTTGAAGAAGATATTTGCAATGTGTATATATATATATATATATCTGGGAAAGTACTTATATTCAGAATATATAAAGTATACCTACAAATCTGCACATAAAAGACAGGCAACCCATTTAAAAATGGGCAAAAGACTTGAATAAGCACTGTACAAGTAAAATATTCAAATATAACTAAACATGAAAAGGTGCTAAATATTATTAGACATCGTGAAAATGCAAATTAAAATAATAACCACTTACCATTGTTCATACCAGAATGGCTTAAAACATAAAGGCTGACAATTCCACGCGTTGGCAAGAATGTGAAGAAACTGTAATTCTCATGCACTCTGGTGATAGTTTAATGATGGTTGGTAAAAACATTTTGGAAGACTGTTTGACATTACCTACAAAAGCTGAGCATTTACATTTCCTACAATCCAGCAATTCTATTGTCAAGCAAATATCCAAGAAAAATGCATGTGTTCACCAACAGACATGCCCAGGAATGTTCATAGTAGCGTAATACATACAGCCAAAACTTGAAAACAATCTAGGTGCTTAAGAATAGTAAATTCAAAAAATAAATGATATTAATTACAGAAGTGAAAAGTAGCAAATTAGTGCTACTAGCAACAATTATATAAACTTCACAAACATAATGACTGAAAAATGCTAGATACCAAAGAGTAATACTTATGATCCCATTTACACAAAGTTTGATCACGCATAACTAATCTATGGGGCTGGAAATCACAACAGCGGTTTCCTTTGTGTGTAGGGATGGAGTAGTGAGGCTTCTGGCGTGCTGGTGGTTTTTCAATTCAAGTGTTGGTTACACAGGTATTTCTGTGTGGTAAAATTTCATTGAGCTATACACTTAGGATTCATGCATTTTTCAGGATGTATGTTATACAACTATTTAAGAAAAAGTTTAGTAAACGGTACCACACAGGCCGCTACATAGTTCTCCTCATATGGCATCTAATGTTCCGTAGAGACAAGGACCAGGAAAAAGCATTCTTAATTCTCATTACTCGCTGACTGTAGTCACTGATTTTTTCGTGCTTTTGCTAACGACCACCTTTGGGCCTGAATTGTATTTCTCTGCCCACTTCTTCCTGTCAAAATTTCTTTAAAAAATTTCTTTAATTTCTTGCCTTTAAGACTGACTAAACAGGACTTCCTAGGTGGTGCAGTGGTTAAGAATCTGCCTGCCAATGCAGGGGACAAGGGTTTGAGCCCTGGGCTGGGAAGATCCCACATGCCACTGAGCAACTAAGCCTGTGCACCACAACTATTGAGCCTGTGCTCTAGAGCCCGTGAGCCACAACTATTGAGCCCATGTGTCACAACTATTGAAGCCCACGTGCCTAGGGCCTGTGCTCCACAACAAGAGAAGCCACTACAATGAGGAGCCTGTGCACCACAATGAAGAGTAGCCCCTGCTCGCAGCAACTAGAGAAAGCCCATGTGTAGCAACGAAGACCCAACGCAGCCAATAAGCAAATAAAATAAATAAATTTATTTAAAAAAAAAACTGACTAAACAATCCCATCTTCTTTCTGAAGCATCCCTTGATTTCTTAAGGAAGCAGGGTGACCACATTCTACTGTATCATGTTTCACTAATCGTGTTCACTGCATCTTCATCATTCTCAGTAAGTTTACGGTAACTTTTTTTTTCTTTTATTTGTGGAATTCTGCCCTCATTGTGATTATTTTTATTTCTGTTTTCACTCTTTAAGGGAAAATATTCTATCTCAATCATTTTTTAATAGCATCCTATTTCACAGGTAGTCCCTTGGACCTGCACTTACTATTTATACTTTTACACTTTCCAAATTTACACCTTCAGCCCAGCCCTCTCCCTGAAACTCCAGTCCTGTGTATCCACATACTAGCTCCTTATCTCCACCAAAATTTCTAACAGGCACCTTAAACTTCACATGCCAGCCCCTAACTCCTAACCATTACCCTCAAGCCTGTGTCTTCCAGTCTCTGAATGAACGGCAACTCCATCAGTTTCTCTGGTCAAAAACCTTAGAGTCATCCTTAACTCAATGCTTTCACTCACTAGCCAACTTCTGATCCATCAGTAAATCCTGTCAATGATATCCTCAAAAGAGAACCCAAGGCTGAACCCTTCTGGATTCCTCAACACTAGGACCCTGGTTCAAGTCACTATCACCTCTTGCCTGGAACACTGCAATGGCCTCCTGCCTTTGACTTTGCTCTTTAGTCTGTTCACACCCTGGCCAGCATATCCTTTTAAAAAATCTAAGTCAGATCACACCAGTCCTCCACTGACAATCCTGAAATGGCTTCCCACACTCACAGGGCAAAAGTGCTATGCTACCAGACCCTTCTCTACCCAAAGCATCTCTTACTACTCCTGTCCCAGCTACCTGCTGACACCCTGCTGCCCACCAGGCTGTTGCTCCACTGCCCCAGGTACAGTCCTGTCCCTGGGACTTCACACTTGCCTTAGCCAGGAATGCTCTTCCTTCTTTGAGTCAAGGAGCTCACTCCCTCACCTCCTCAAGTCCTTCCTCAAACACTATCTTCTCTGTGAGGGTGTCCCTGGCCAACCTACCTTAAATTGCAATCCCACTCTCCCAACGCTCCTTTTCCTCCTTTCTTGCCTTATTTTTCTCCACAGCGCTCAATACTGTCTATGTCCTATACAGACATTCTACATGTTTACTTAGTTTTTTTCTATCATCTTTCATCAACTAAAATGTGAACAGCACAAGGACAGATATTTATATCTACCATGTTCATTGGTATATCTCTAGAGTATAGAACAATGCTCGACACAGAACAGGTGCTTAATAAGTAAGCATTTATTGGGTTAATGAATAAAGAGTGGGTGCTTGATATATCACCTAGGAATTAATGAATAAATGAATAAATGAAATAGTTCATACTACTTCATTTTCCAAAGATAGAATGTGCCAATTTTCATCCTCCCCTCCAATTTGTTTTGCCATCTTGGACAGATATCTTTTTATGACCCATTAACCAGTCTTCTTAAATAGAAGCTAGAGATACCATTTAACTCTTTCTTTCTGACTGGGTCACTGATATAAACCTAAGTCCTTGCAAATGATATCTTCAGACTTTATCAAAGCTTATGTTGGCTTTGCCTCCAGTAAGTTTTGTGCTGTTTTTATCATTTATCTCTACCTTCACTCACTGTTTTCTTTGTAGATATTTGGATCAAACGTTTTTATAATTTGCAGGTTCAAAGTCAGGCTTAGTAAGCTTATTAGAAATGAGTCTGTTGGCTCCAAGTGACAATGAAGGGATGCTCCTATGAGTTAAATTCTAATACTTCGGTATTCAAGTGGTACTCAGCATCCATTTTTGCTTCTCAGAAGTCGACCTGCTTACTTCCAAGTTTTACTATGCTGGCAACTGCAGTGACAAGATAAATGACTTCTGAACACTTGGGAAAATGAGCTACTAATGAAAAATGTTGGGATATATGTATATATATGAATATATATTCCTTGGTATATACATATGGGCAAAAATATGCATTGTGATAAAACATGAAGTTTCCAATTTTCTTACATATTGTATTACTGCAAATTTTCAAATTTCAAAAGCTGAACTGTATCATCATATTTTATAAGTGAGACTCCACGTTCCACGTACTATGAGAAATATAAAATTCTTAATTATATTCCATTTTAAACATTACCTTTGCCCATAGGTTTCTAGAATTTTGCACCTTTATAATTTTGTTCTTTCCTCTGACAACTGAAGCACAGTTGACTGGCATAAGATCAATAAATGTCCAATTAAGGATAAATTGTCTCAGTTTTTGGCATCTTAATAATTTCCATCTTTTTCTAAATTGAATTAAATTTATGTGATCAAATTGTTTATCATTAAAATCAGCTCTCTTATACTTCCATTTTTCCATTGTATGCACTTTTCTAAAATAAGTGCAGAAGTACAATAAAATTCAAATTATTGCACAAGCCACTGCTATGAAGATTAAGATGGAGGATGCTGCTGGAATTGAACTATCAGCTGAGAGGCAGTTCTATCAGGTTGAAAGCATCAATTTGTCATTCCAGATCCAAAGGTCCAAATTTGGCCTGGAAAAGACAATTAAAGGGGTAAAATGTATAATGGTCCAAAAATGGTTTCTATGCAAGTAATAACCTTTTGTTGGCGAGTGCTTTGATCTCAGTAAGCAATCACTATTATTATTGTTGTCATTTTTATTATAATTTTTAGTGTTATTACATAAACATACTCTGTGTCATACACTTAAATAGACTGCAAGGACCCACAGTCTTCCAACAAACATTTGTGGAGCACTGATTCCGTGCCAGGCACAGATCTTCTGACTTCCTTCCAGAAGGTCATCTGATGTCTAGTCCAGGGTACTTTCTACTACCTTTCATGCCCTGTATCATGGTGAAACCACTGTGATGCAGATAAAAAGCTGTGATGTAGATCACAACAGTCATTGCTTACTCAAAATATCCAGACTGCCCAAACAATTCACATTAATCATAGTCTCATACAACAGAATGAGAAGGGGAATCCTAAAACCCTTTTAGTTCAACTCCACATTTGACTGATAAGGAAATCGAGGCCGAAGAACAAATAACATGCCCAAGGTCACATAGGAAATAAGCTGGAGAGTTAGGACCACAAACCAGTCTTCACTCATCTGTCCTATTGATAATTCAGTAACTATTAACCAGACATTTGAGGAGCAATACATGCGGCGACTGAGAGGAACAAATCCACAGCCAGAGACTCCTAGATTGGAATGTGTGCTCCACGATACACACCAGCTGTGACTTAAACTTTCAGAACCTCAATTCCTCTTCTGTAAAATGGGAATTATAATAATACTAACTCAGATTTAAATGAGATAATATAGGTAGACTTTGAGTAGTGCTAAACACAGTATGTACTCCATGAGAAGATGATATGTGCATCTTTATTACATGTTATATAGATACTATGTAGAAACTATAGTAAATATTGTGTTAGATCCACAATGAGGAAAATGTTGGTTTGCCAGTCCCAAAGCAGAACTGTGTAACAGAGCTTCACAGGCCACAAAGAACTGCCCTCAGTGGCTGCCTTTGGGGTTACTATCCCAAGTTTAGAAAATGTAAAGATAGAAAATTGCTGAACGCAGGGAAATGCCAGATGCTCAAAACAGAATGGCCTTCCAGTCAAGTCAATATCACATCTGGATGGATACTGATCATTAAAACCTTTCTCAATAATATTCATAGATTACTAAATCTAAATATTCTTAACAGAGAGAAATATCCTGGATTTCTGCATACAATTCCACTCAGCCTTTACCAATTAGACTGCTCGGTGCTGGAGACATTTTTGCTAGTGTATACAACCACACAATTAGTACCCTTTTCTCCTGGTGAGAGAGTCTACATTTCTGACACAGCCAGAGGAAACAAAGCAATTTTATTTTTAAACTACCATTGTGTTTAGTTCCTTTGTCCCCCAAACCATAATGAGATAGATGCACAGTATCCAATTTTAGATTTGGTGGGCTACCAGGATATTTTCTTTCAGGAGAAAAAAATTAGAGGAAATCACTGTATGAATAATTATGTCCCTCTGTGGACTGTGCTGGTAACCAGCGGGCAATATACTGGTCACTCCCAAAGCTTTGTCATAGAAACCACCATAATTGAGGTGGCTCCTATAGAAACTGCACATTCTTCATGACCTTCCCAAATAGAAAAATCTGGTTTGAATACGTTAGAAAGGCAAGAAGAAGTTGCTCAGATAGATTTCACAATCTACATTAATTTTTTTTTTTTAGTATAGAAATTTAGCAAAAGAGATCAAATGAACATTCTGAGAATTTTAAAGAAAGAGAAATCTCTGGCAGTGATTCAGTTCTGCTAAGTCAGAGCCCAGTTTTCCAATAAAAAGGTGCTGAAGGTGGGGAAACCCCAATTAAAGTTCAATTGTTAAGTCACTCCTGACACTTGGCCATGAATACAGCTGGTCCCACAACTTCCTGTTTTGTGGGACCAGCTGTATTCTTAACCTGCATGTACACTGATGCAATGTCTTATTATTTTGCCGAAATAGGGATTTTTAAAAATATATTACACATATACTTTTTTTTTTTTTTTTTTTTTTTTTGGGGGGTACACCAGGTTCAATCATCCGTTTTTATACACATATCCCCATATTCCCTCCCTTCCTTGACGCCCCCACCTCGATTCCCCCCCACCCTCCCTGCCCCAGTCCTCTAAGGCATCTTCCATCCTCGAGTTGGACTCCCTTTGTTATACAACAACTTCCCACTGACTATTTTACAGTTGGTAGTATATATATGTCTGTACTACTCTCCCGCTTCTTCTCAGTTTCCCCTTCACCCCCCGCCCCCTCCCATACCTCGAGTTCTCCAGTCCATTCCCTGTATCTGCTTCCCTGTTCTTGTCACTGAGTTCATCAGTACCATTTTTAGATTCTGTATATGTGAGTTAGCATGCAATATTTGTCTTTCTCTTTCTGACTTACTTCACTCTGTATGACAGATTGTAGTTCTATCCACCTCATTACATATAGCTCCATCTCATCCCTTTTTATAGCTGAGTAATATTCCATTGTATATATATGCCACATCTTCTGTATCCATTCATTTGTTGATGGGCATTTAGGTTGCTTCCATGTCCTGGCTATTGTAAAGAGTGCTGCAATAAACATTATGGTACAAGTTTCTTTTGGGATTATGGTTTTCTTTGGGTATATGCCCAGGAGTGGGATTACTGGATCATATGGTAGTTCTATTTGTAGTTTTTTAAGGAACCTCCAAATTGTTTTCCATAGTGGCTGTACCAACTTACAGTCCCACCAACAGTGCAGGAGAGTTCCCTTTTCTCCACACCCTCTCCAACATTTGTTGTTTCCAGACTTTGTGATGATGGCCATTCTGATTGGTGTGAGGTGATACCTCATTGTGGCTTTGACTTGCATTTCTCTGATGATGAGTGATGTTGAGCAACTTTTCATGTGTTTGTTGGCCATCTGCATGTCTTCTTTGGAGAAATGTCTATTTAGGTCTTCTGCCCATTTGTGGATTGGGTTATTTGCTTTTTTGGTATGAAGCTGCATGAGCTGCTTGTATATTTTGGAGGTTAATCCTTTGTCCGTTGTTTCATAGGCAATTATTTTCTCCCATTCTGAAGGTTGCCTTTTAGTCTTGTTTATGGTTTCCTTTGCTGTGCAAAAGCTTTTAAGTTTCATGAGGTCCCATTCGTTTATTCTTGATTTTATTTCCATGATTCTAGGAGGTGGGTCAAAAAGGATGTTGCTTTGATGTATGTCAAAGAGTGTTCTGCCTATGTTTTCCTCTAGGAGTTTGATAGTGTCTGGCCTTATATGTAGGTCTTTAATCCATTTGGAGTTTATTTTTGTGTATGGTGTTAGGAAGTGTTCTAATTTCATTCTTTTACATGTTGCTGTCCAATTTTCCCAGCACCACTTATTGAAGAGGCTGTCTTTTTTCCATTGTATACTCATGCCTCCTTTGTCAAAGATAAGGTGCCCATATGTGTTTGGGCTTACTTCTGAGTTCTCTATTCTGTTCCATTGATCTTCCTTTCTATTTTTGTGCCAGTACCATACTGTCTTGATCACTATGGCCTTGTAGTATAGTTTGAAGTCAGGAAGCCTGATTCCACCAACTCCATTTTTCCTTCTCAAGATTGCTTTGGCTATTCGGGGTCTTTTGCGTTTCCATACAAATCGTAAGATTTCTTGCTCTAGTTCTGTGAAAAATGCCATTGGCAATCTGATCGGGATTGCATTAAATCTGTAAATTGCTTTGGGTAGTACAGTCATTTTCACGATGTTGATTCTTCCAATCCAGGAACATGGTATATCCCTCCATCTGTTTATGTCATCTTTGATTTCTTTCATCAATGTCTTAAAGTTTTCTGCATACAGATCTTTTGCCTCCTTAGGCAGGTTTATTCCTAGGTATTTTATTCTTTTGGTTGCAATGGTGAATGGGAGAGTTTCCTTAATTTCTCTTTCTGCTCTTCCGTTGTTAGTGTATAGGAATGCAAGAGATTTCTGTGCATTAATTTTGTATCCTGCTACTTTACTAAACTCATCAATGAGTGCTAGCAGTTTTCTGGTAGAGTCTTTAGGGTTTTCTATATATAGTATCATGTCATCTGCAAAGAGTGATAATTTTACTTCTTCTTTTCCAATTTGGATTCCTTTAATTTCTTTTTCTTCTCTGATTGCTGTGGCTAACACTTCCAAAACTATGTTGAATAACAGTGGTGAGAGTGGACACCCTTGTCTTGTTCCTGTTCTTAGAGGGAATTCTTCCAGTTTTTCTCCATTGAGAACAATGTTGGCTTTTGGTTTGTCATATATGGCTTTTATGATGTGGAGGTAATTTCCTTCTATGCCCATTTTCTGGAGAGCTTTTATCATAAATGGATGTTGAACTTTGTCAAAAGCTTTTTCTGCATCTATTGAAATGATCATATGGTTTTTATCCTTCAATTTGTTGATATGATGTATCACGTTGATTGATTTGCGTATATTGAAGAATCCTTGCATCCCAGGGATAAACCCCACTTGATCGTGGTGTATGATTTTTTTAATGTGCTGTTGCAGTCTGTTAGCTAGTATTTTGTTGAGGATTTTTGCATCTATATTCATCAGTGATATTGGTCTGTAGTTTTCTTTTTTTGTGACATCTTTGCCTGGTTTTGGTATCAGGGTGATGGTAGCCTCGTAGAATGAGTTTGGGAGTGCTCCGCCTTCTGCAATATTTTGGAAGAGTTTGAGAAGGATAGGTGTTAACTCTTCTCGAAATGTTTGATAGAATTCGCCTGTGAATCCATCTGGTCCTGGGCTTTTGTGTGTTGGGAGATTTTTAATCACTGCCTCAATTTCTGTACTTGTGATTGGTCTGTTCATGGTTTCTATTTCTTCCTGGTTCAGTCTTGGAAGATTGTATTTTTCTAAGAATGTATCCATTTCTTCCAGGTTATCCAATTGATTGGCATATAGTTGCTTGTAGTAGTCTCTCATGATGTTTTGTATTTCTGAGGTGTCCGTTGTGACTTCTCCTTTTTCATTTCTAATTCTGTTGATTTGCATCTTCTCCCTTTTTTTCTTGATGAGTCTGGCTAATGGTTTATCAATTTTGTTAATCTTCTCAAAGAACCAGCTTTTAGTTTTATTTATTTTTCTTATGGTTTCTTTCCTTTCTTTTTCATTTATTTCTGCTCTGATCTTTACGATTTCTTTCCTTCTGCTCACTTTGGGGTTTCTTTGTTCTTCTTTCTCTAGTTGTTTGAGGTGTAAGGTTAGGTTGTTTATTCGATCATTTTCTTGTTTCTTAAGGTAGGACTGTATTGCTATAAACTTCCCTCTTAGAACTGCTTTTGCTGCGTCCCATAGGTTTTGGGTTGTTGTGTTTTCGTTGTCATTTGTTTCTAGATACTTTTTGATTTCCTCTTTGATTTCTGTAGTGATTCCTTGGTTGTTTAATAGTGAATTGTTTAGCCTCCATGTGTTTGTATTTTTTGCAGTTTTTTTCCTGTAATTGATATCTAGTCTCATGGCGTTGTGGTCTGAGAAGATGCTTGATATGATTTCAATTTTCTTGAATTTGCTGAGGTTTGATCTGTGACCCAAGATGTGATCTATCCTGGAAAATGTTCCGTGTGCACTTGAGAAGAACGTGTAGTCTGTCGTTTTTGGATGGAATGTCCTATAAATATCAATTAAGTCGAGATGGTCTAATGTGTCATTTAAAGCTTGTGTGTCTTTATTGATTTTCTGTTTGGATGATCTGTCCATTGATGTAAGTGGGGTGTTCAAGTCTCCCACTATAATTGTGTTACTGTCGATGTCCCCTTTTATAGCTCTTAGCATTTGCCTTATGTATTGAGGTGCTCCTATATTGGGGGCATAGATATTTACCATTGTGATATGTTCTTCTTGGATGGATCCCTTGATCATTATGTAGTGCCCTTCCTTGTCTCTTTTAATAGTCTTTACTTTCAAGTCTAATTTGTCTGATATGAGTATTGCTACTCCAGCTTTCTTTTGACTTCCATTTGCATGGAATATCTTTTTCCATCCCTTCACTTTCAGTCTATATGTATCCCTTGGTCTGAAGTGGGTTTCTTGTAGGCAGCATATAGAAGGGTCTTGTTTTTGTATCCATTCAGCCAGTCTGTGTCTTTTGGTTGGAGCATTTAATCCATTTACATTTAAAGTGATTATTGACATGTGTGTTCCAATTACCATTTTCTTAATTGTTTTGGGTTTGTATTTGTAGGTGTTTTCCTTCTCTTGTGTTTCCTACTTAGAAAAGTTCCTGTAGCACTTGTTGTAAGGCTGGTTTGGTGGTGCTGAATTCTCTTAACTTTTGCTTGTCTGGAAAGCTTTTGATTTCTCCCTCAAATCTGAATGAGATTCTTGCTGGGTAAAGTATTCTTGGCTGTAGGTTTCTCTCTTTCAGGACTTTCAGTATAACCTGCCATTCCCTTCTGGCCTGCAGAGTTTCTGTAGAAAGGTCAGCTGTTATCCTGATGGGTTTTCCCTTATATGTTGTTTGTTGCTTTTCTCTTGCTGCTTTTAATATTTTTTCTTTGTGTTGAATTGTCGTTAGTTTGATTAATATGTGTCTTGGTGTATTTCTCCTTGGGTTTATTCTGTATGGGACTCTCTGTGCTTCTTGGACTTGGTTCATTATTTCCTTTCCCATGTTGGGGAAGTTTTCCACTAGAACCTCTTCAAATATTTTCACAGACCCTTTCTTGTTTTCTTCTTCTTCTGGGATGCCTATAATTCGAATGTTGGTACGTTTAAGGTTATCACTGAGGTCTCTGAGGCTGTCTTCTAGTCTTTTTATTTTTTTATCTTTTTCCTGCTCTGTGGCGTTTATTTCTTCCATTCTATCTTCCAACTCACTTATTCGTTCTTCTGCCTCAGTCATTCTGCTGGTTAGAGCATCTAGAGTATTTTTAATTTCAGTTATTTTGTTATCCATTGCTGTTTGTTTTTCTGAGTTCTTATGAACTGTTTCTTGTACTTTCTCTAATTTGTTATCGAGATTTTGTATCATTTTTACTATCATTACTCTAAATTCTTTTTCAGGCATTTTTCCTATTTCCTCCTCATTTATTTGGTCTTGTGGGTTTTTTTCCTGCTCCTTTGCCTGCATGGTGTTTCTTTGTTTCCTCATGGTTGTCCAAGCTTTTGGGGTTGCTTGTCCTGGTGATAGAGGTGTTTATAGAAGACTGTCCAAGCCTCAGACTAATGTCCAGGTATTGGAGTAGACGAATATTCAGTCTTGGGTTTTTTTTTTTGCGTTATTCTGTGACCAGCAGAGGTTCCTTTATTGTTCGTCTGTAAGCCTCGGTGTGTGGGGAGGGAGAGGGTGCAATAGTGGCTCCTTCTCCTGGGAGGGAGTGAGCAGTGGCGCACTGTTGCTTCAGTCAGGCTTGGAGGTGCCTGTTGCAGAGGGCGCTGGTGGCTCAGGCGTACACAGAAAGTCTTAGAGTTGGGCCTCTCTTGGGGTTTTTTCTTTTTGATGCTGGTTTTTTTTTTTTTTTTTTTCTCGGCAGCCTCCCTGCTGCTGGCGTTGCAAGGAGTTTTAATCTAGCCCCGCCCGAGCGCCTGAGGGTGCTTGTTATCCCTGAGCGCCTTATGTGGCCCCGCAGGGCGTCTCTCCGCTGCCTGTTGCAGAGGCGCAGAAAGAGAGAGAGAGGCTATGCGCGCGGCTCCTCCCCACCGCCCGGGAGCCTGCAGCCTCCAGCCGCCATCATGGCCGGGCAGCTCTCAGGGATCGGCACTCCTCTCCGCGGACCTCCTCCCTCCTGTCCTCTCGGTCCGTCACCCTACTGGCAACAATGTTTCTCCCCCGAACCAGCTCTCCGGTTCCCACGCTCCCGCTCCTGGACCCTCCGTTCAGCCGCGGATCGATGTCTCGGTCCGGGAACGCTGAGCTGCGCTGCGGACCCTCCGTATGTTTCTCACTCCCTCCCGTCTGCCACAGCTCCGCCGCTTCACCCTCTTTGAGCCCTCGTAGATGCCTCCCTACCGGCTATGTCAGGTTCTCCGCAGCCCTTTCCGGTGTCCGAGGCCGTCTGCTGGTGTTCAGCTGGTTCTCTGTGGGAATGACTGTGTCCTTCCGTGCATTCCCAATGCATCTGTGGAGAGGGATGCACTCCACGTCTCTCTACTTCGCCGCCATCACACATATACTTTTAAATTACATATATATAATGAAACAATTAGAGGCTATGAATCCATTCTTTGTTGTCTTGTTTTAGGTAAAAAAATAAATTAAAATATATAAAAAGTAACATTCAGGGAAGGAGATCATTAGTAAACAGAAATACATGCAATTCTTCCCTCACTGTTTGTTAAGCTAGAAGAGTGAGCCTCTCCTCTTCTTGGGCCTCTAGAATATACACTCGCTCACTAGAGTTTTTCAAATACACATATCTCCATGGATCCTTATGCCAGTTCTGAGAGGGAGGAAGAAACATTGTAAGAGAGAATATTTATGGTACATGGGTTCGGCCTGGCACAGCCCCAGGTGTTCTCTCATTCAGCTTCTCAGCTGCTCTTTGAAGGAGGCATCAGCAGCCCCCTGTAGACATAAAAACTGAGCTGCAGGGAGGTAAGTGATTCAGTCCAGGTGAGTGCAGAGTGAGTGCTGGAGCTGGGCTGTTGGACTGTTTTCTCTACACACACCACTAGATTAGGGCCTGACAGAGTCAGACATTCCCCCGACTGCTGCCCAAGCTCTGGGAAAAACCACATTATTTGAAGTTTATTGTTTAATTGCAGTGAGATAGAAATTTCAGGACAGAAAAGGAGGAAACCTGGAGAGGGGAACAGAGAAAAGAAGGGAAAAGAGGAGGGGAGAGTTGGGGAGAGAAGATCTGGGAACAGAACCTCTGACCTAATGCTGCAGGTTTTGGAAAGCTGCCAAGCTGCTCAAGGAGTCATGGAGAAAATAAGTTCTCTCCCTTCAAAGAAATTTTTTTCAAGAAAAAAAAGAGTGCCATGAACAGCTTTCTTTTCCCCAGAAGACTAGAGTGTTTTTCCCTCAGGCCAATGACCATCACATAACAGATCATATTTTCATTTCTGCTTTGGCCCCTGGCAAGCTTAGAATCACATTTACAGCTCAATTTTATTAACCCTGTTGGACCCTCTAGTCTAAATATTTATTCTATCTTTTTACCTGACCTTGCCTTTGTATATTTATATATTCTCAGGTACCAATTTTTAACCATTTTATGTTAGCTTGTAATTATATATACTTGTAGACAAACCCAATTCCTATATAATCAATAAATTATTTTATGCATTTGATCACTCTCTCTAGTACCTAAGATAGTTGTTAGCATATATTAATTTTAAGTAAATATGCTTACTTTGCATAATGGATTTTATTGATTGTATCAAGTTATTTTCCCTTTATTCAGTCAACAAATACTTATTAAGTCTTTACTATATGCCAGGCACTGAGTTTGTGTTAGGCTCCCAATGAAAGTAACACACACAGTCTCTGCTTCCTGGAAGTCTGCGCAATTGTCCCACTAATAAATATGTAGTGAAGAGTATAAGGAAGAAGTATACAGTTGGTAAAAGCACCCATAACAGTGGACTTGATCTAATCTGGTGGGTGGCCAGGATTGCCCCAGACGTGATATTTGAACTGAGACTTGCAAGCATTAACTAAGAGAGGAGAGAGGTGGAGAAAGACTGCAATTGGGGAGCACTTCAGGCAGAGAAACAACACATGCAAGGCTCTCAGGCGCAAAGAAAGGTGGCTTCCTTCCAACCTGTAAGAAGGCCAGTGTGATTGGAGCTTTGACAGTGAGGGAAGGAAGTGGTCTTGAGGTGGAGAGACAAACCATACTAAAGACTTCAGTCTCTGTCCAAAGAACAATGATGAGGATATTCAAAGACTTGCTCAAAGTCACCCACTCAGTAAATAAAGATGTGTATAGCAAATATTAATAATGCATCTTATAGCCAATAATCAGCATTAAGGGGAAATCTGGAACAATCGTAATCATTACATTAATGCTTTCACATATAGATCATTATCAAAATTGCTGTTAAATCAAAAACAAAATTTAACAAAAATCATGTCAAATAGTTATTACTAAATTTAATATTACACACCCCATTTTACACAGGAGAAAACTGCTGCTTGGAGGAATTAAGTGATTTACTTGAGATCACGACAGAAAAGTGGTAAAACTGGGACTAGAAATCTGCACTATTGAATCAAAATCTTGTGTTCTCTCCATGAAGCATGCCCCCTATGATGCATAACTGATGCTTTAAATACATGTTCAAGACTGGGTACCAGGGAGCAAACTGGAGGATGTAAACATATAAAACCGGCCTTGAGCTCCATTCTTGAAGCATATAAATGACAGTGGGGGAGATCATGTGAGATAGAGTTTGTAACTTATTCTGATAAATAAAAAGTCATTATCCAGATTATTCACGGAAACGAATGACCAATCTTGAATTTTTACAAAAGAAAGAAAACAAAACATCTTTCACTGTCGAAAGGTAATCTGAAATTTGTTACACTTCAGATGTTAAGAAATCTAGGAGAACCTTAGCTTTACATGCTTTGATTTTAAAAAAACGTGGAATTGACTATTTTTATTCCTATCCCTAATGAGGGAAAAAGGAAAATTTGAAGGGGGTATAAAAAAATTGTTTCCTCTTTTCACATAAACAGTGTTCTTTGCCATTGAGCTGTTCTTGTCAGAAAAAAAAAAAAGTAGCTTCAAGCAATATCAAGAAATGGAGATGGGGTTTTATCAAACAGTACTCTTGACAATAAAGGAAAATGAAATCTCATGAGAAAAAAGGAGCCATAGAAGAGAGAAAAGTGTCCCCTGAAAGTCATTCAGCTCCAGAGGCTAAAAGATCTCAGCTTCTCAGAAGCAAGAGCTCTTGCATTGCTGTCAACTGTGTTGCCACCAACAGGACCCAATCACCCTCCTGTGAGTTGTCTTCCTTCCTTACACAACTCGCCAGCATTTGTTGAGCATCTCTGGGCATCAGGGAATATGGACAGGACCCTGGATGCAGTCTCTGTCTTCCTGACCCTCAGGGTTCCCCGAAGCTCTCTGTCACGCTGTAACCTCTCTCCTCTAGTACTCTGTATTTTGTCCTCTACTCTGCCCCTTTTCCCTACTTCACACCTCTGATTACTAATACCTTTGCCTGATCATTGCTTTGGTTCATTCTCAACTTCTCCAGACCTCTAGACCTTATGACCTCAGTTACTTGAGTCCTCTCCATAGTTTTTGGTGTCGTTTTGGTGTCGGCCCCTTCATTCTAGAATCCTTTACAGGTTACCTCTTGTGAATATTCTTCAGTTCATATTCACAAAAGGTAACCTGATTGGCCTTACCGAATAACCCCTATTCCAATTTTGACACAGCTGTTTCTACCAGGCCCCACCATTAACTGCTCACCAGGCTATGGATTTGCTACCCTTGCTTCAGGCAATCACCGCTTTCCCAGAAAGCTGTAGATGAGGGAAAGAAGCAGCATGGAGAGCATGGCACAGGATATGAGGGCAAGCTCTGATCTGATGCCTGGGTTCAAATCCCAGCTATGCCATTTACCAGCTTATGGGACTGTGGGCAAATTCCTTCACGCCTCCTCTACAAAAGGAGGGTGATTATAACATCTGTCTCACTGGGTTTCTGTGGGGATTAAATGAAACAACACTTGGAAAAAACTCAGCACTGTATTTAGTGCCTAGGAAGGGCTCCATAAGTGCCAGCTTTTATGATTGTGCATATCCATGACTGATCCTCAGCAGGTGGCCATGAGCAGACCAACTGCCTTCTTTTTTTATATATATTTATTTATTTTATTTTTTGGCTGCACTGGGTCTTCGTTGCTGCACGTGGGCTTCCTCTAGTTGCGGAGAGCCAGGGCTACTCGTTGTTGTGGTGCATGGGCTTCTCAGTGCAGTGGCTTCTCTTGTTGTGGAGCATGGGCTCTATGTACACTGGCTTCAGTAGTTGCGGCACATGGGCTCAGTAGTTGTGGCTTGTGGGCTCTAGAGAAAGGGCTCAGCAGTTGTGGCACACGGGCTTAGCTGCTCTGCGGCATGTGGGATCTTCCAGGACCAGGGATCAAACCCATGTCCCCTGCACTGGCAGGCGGATTCTTAACCACTGCACCACCTGGGAAGTCCAGGCCAATGGCCCTTGACTGGAAACTGTAAACCCAGAGAAACTCATTGATGACCTATTCAATCATAAGTGTGTAATTTCTTCAACCTCAGCTATGCATGTCAAAGCTCACTAACAGGTCTTTTTAAATGTGAGAGAGGATTTTGGATTTTTTTCTATCTAAATTATTTTCACATGACAAGTTTAAATCTGAAAAATTAATATACACATATGTGAGTACCTTCTGGAACAGGCTGTCGAAAGTGCCCTTCTTCATTTGAAGAGTCTATGAAATATTAATGGTTGAGTTTAGGAAGGTTTTTATGGTTGTTTAGGCATTTGTGTGTTTATGTTTATGTGTATGTGTTTTAATAAGAACCCCCTAATCATTATGTAGCCCGTTAAGATCTAGAAGAATTATCTGGTAGCCTGGGAAATTAGCTTATTTAAATTTGGCTCAAAGAGACCAAGTAAGCCATATAAGAACCAAGTAAATATTTTCATTTGGATCAACAATTGTAACTGTTACACAACAGTACAGAAATGGATTTAGTCCACTGCAGGGTAATCTCTGACACCATCTGAACTGGGCCAGGTATGAAATGGCCGGTTACAGTAGTTTAACTTAAGATAATATGAAGTCACTGCATCCTTGCTGTCCAACTCCAGGGAACACCATTCACACTGTGTTCTAGAATACCATGACAAAGTCCTTCTAAAGTCTAGACCTTCCAGAAAATCTCACTAGGTGAGGGAGAAGGATGAGGCTATAATGGTGGGGGTTTTCCAAATTCATGGACTAACATTTATCCAAAGGTTGAAGCATAGCACTCTGACATTAACATAAAACCCTAAAAATCATAAATTGGATTATGGTAATTCCAATTTTCAACCCTTCCAACAACACAGAACATGAGCTCTTAACCACATGTGAGGCCCCCTGCCTCCCTCTCCAGCCTCAGCTCACTCCAGCACCCTCACCCTGTCTGAGTTTAATTCAGCCCCTCTGCCTCCTTTCTGTGCCCAGCACATGTCAAGGTCTTTCCCAGCTCAGGGGCCCAGTCCCACGTGAGTCCTCTTCTTCATCATCTACCTGAGATTCCTCCTGCATGCCCAACTCGTTACTTCCTACCTTAGCACCTTCATAGCACTCACCATGATTTATAATTATTTTGTTTATAGGCTCACTTGGATTCTGAGATCTGTGTCCCTACATTAAAGGCTTTATGAAAGCAGGAAGCACCTCTATTTTATTTACTATTAGGGCTCCAACATTTAGCTCAAAGCCTGGCTTACAAGAGGTCCTCAATAAATACTTGTTGAATGATTAAGAACAGGAGGAAAATCTAAGGGCAATGCACATGTTACAGGGGAATAAACAGGTGTCTTGTTCCTTAAGCGGGTGAACTATATGATAAGTAAATTATATGCTATGTGAATTACAATCTCAAAAAAGCTGTTCCCAGAAAAGCAAAAACTTACAATGAAATCTAAGGTCAGAACTTTAGGGTTCTTAATACCATTGTGGCATGTAACTCTATTTCATGCACAAGTAACTTCCTTAGGAACAAGGTAGAATCATGCTGGTACCAAAATTAAAAAACAAAACAAAACAAAAAGGTGAAGTGCTGCACATTGGTTATTAAAGCACAGATCAGCCTGTAAAGGAAACTGGAGATTGACAAGCTCTAATTAGAAGATGGCTGATAATATGTTTACCTAATGAGTCCCACAGTACCTACTCAGCTTTTGGGAGACCTGAGACTTGACAAGGCTAAAGGGGAAAGTGGACTTTGTTTCTGTTGTAGTACGATCCAAGTGATCCTTGGTTTAGGGGATGGGGGGGATTTTTATTATCTTCTCCCCATGAAACTTATTCAATGTTTGACCCTCAAAAGCATTCAGATGTTAAAATCTGATTATAGAAAACCCTTGATTTTATTTTTGTTTTATGTATTTCTGTACCATTTGAATACAGGCAAAATAATTTTTAATTACTGTCTGTGTTTCTTATTCAAGGTAGTCTTGCGCTGGACAGGTAGGTAAATGTCTCAAGCTAGGACTGTACCTGGGCCCCTTGTATCATGACAATAACAGAATGTCCCAATTAACTTAAAATAACCCACTTGGAGGAAGGCTTCTTAGGAAATGCCTGTCCTTCCCCCTTGCAGACATAGCTACTTACGGGATTATGTGAGTTCTTTTATGGACCCTTATAGCTTCCGAAAATCCTTTCTGGACAGAGATGGGCATTGACAAAATAAACCATCAACGGCAACTGATATGATGAATAGGGTGTTAGTAACTCCTTGTTCCATCCCATAATAGCAAAGTCCTTTGGCTTAAAGGAGTCAAGTCTTTGATGAATTCTCTTTAGCTCGTTCTTACTGTGTTTACTGCTGCATACAAAAAAACAGTGGAAGGGGAAATTTCCATCCTGTAACAGGCAAATAACAAGTGCTTTCATATTCAAACAAATCTGTATCTGAATTCTAGCTCCTTAAAACTATATATGATATAGGTAAGTTATTTAACTTTTGTAAGACCGTCTTCCTATTTGTACAATGGGAATAGGAATATCTACTACTTCACTGGGCTGTTTCATTGGTCAAGTAAAACAGAACTTACCTATCATAGTACCTGGCACACAGACAGCACCCAGTGTGCTTTAGTTGTTATTGTTATTCCAAGAGAAATTTCTGTTTAAAATCATATGGTGCTCCCCCAACCCAAAAAAAAATCATTTGATGCTCAATGACGAAAGTGTAACCCTCTGAACCTGTTTCCCCATTTTTTAAATAAAATCGTACCTATAACAAAAGTAAGCATTAAATAAGACGTGTAACAGTGCTTTATAAGTTATATGGCTGTATTAGCCTTATTTAGTATATGTTTTGGCATTGGTGTTATTAGTACCATAATACTTGAAGCAATCATAACTGCTGTCATATACATACCCATGTAAAATCCACAACCAGTTCTCAATTTTCAGCCTCAGGATTAAAGATGACAAAGACATACTGTTTTGTTTCCTGAAGAGAAACACACACACACACACACACACACACACACAAAAGAAGGAATCATTAGGGAATGAAATGGCATGTTACTGTTAATTTTTTAAAAGGGCAAATTCAGTTAAAATTTTTCACCCTCATATTTTGCAATAATAAGTAATAGATGGAAATAAGTAATATATTTATGCATATGCAGGCAAAGTAAGACAGCTGGATTTGGTTGTAAGAAGGATTCTAAATCCTGTTGGATTCTCAAAAGGAAAATTAAGAGATAATATGATAAAGATAAGACCATACAGAGATCAACTTCATGGGAGATGCCTTGGAGGGCCAGGATGGGGAGGGTGGGGGGGAGTCGCGGGGGATATGGGGATATATGTGTAGCTGCAGCTGATTCACTTCGGTGTACCTCAGAGACGGGTACAAGAGTGCAAAGCAAATAAATTCCAATAAAGAGTTAAAAAAAAAAAAAAAAGACCATACAGAACAACATCAGGCATCTGATCTCAACAGCCAGGTCCTTGAAACAAGCAACAAAGCATTTCCATGGCACAGAAGTGACCTATTTTTGAGGTTGGAGGAATTCTCAAATTTGAGCAAGCATCAGAATCACATGGAGGTGAAGAGGGTGTGGAGAAAAGGGAACGCTCATTCACTGCTGGTGGGAATGTAAATTGATACAGCCATTATGGAGAACAGTATGGAGGTTCCTTAAAAGACTAAAAATAGAACTACCATATGACCCAGCAATCCCACTACTGGGCATATACACTGAGAAAACCATAATTCAAAAAGACACATGCACTCCAATGTTCATTGCAGCACTATTTACAATAGCCAGGACAGGGAAGCAACCTAAATGTCCATCAACAGATGAATGGATAAAGAAGATGTGGTACATATATACAATGAAATATTACTCAGCTGTAAAAAGGGACAAAATTGGGACATCTGCAGACACATGGATGGACCTAGAGACTGTCATACAGAGTGAAGTGAGTCAGAAAGAGAAAAACAAATATCATATTAACACATATATGCAGAATATAGAAAAATGGTACAAATCAACCAGTTTGCAAGGCAGAAATAGAGACACAGATGTAGAGAACAAACATATGGACACCAAGTGGGGAAAGCGGGGGGGGGGGGGGGGTGATGAATTGGGAGATTAGGATTGCTATACATACATTACTAATAAGAAAAAAAATATCAAATTGTATGCTTTAAATATATGCCATTTATTGTATGTCAACTGTATCTCAATAAAAGTTCTTAAAGAAAAAAAAAGAATCACGTGGAGGGCTTGTTAAAACACAAATAGCTGGGCCCCACTACCTCAGAGTTTATCAGTTAGCAGGTTGGATGGAGCACAAGAATTTGCATTTCTGACACGTTCGCTGGCGATGCTGATGCTGCTGATCTAAGGACCACACTTTGAAAACACCTGATCCACATAACACTGGTATTTCTGCAGAAATGCTCAACTCCACAAGGATGGTTGGAAGGAGAACATAACAGTGTTTGGGGCTTTTTTGTTTCATTTAACTTTATTGAGGAATAACTGAGCAATATAACTGTGTATAGTTAAAGTGTATAATGTGATGATTTGATATACATATACATGGTGGAATGATTACCAAGATCAAGATAATTAACACATCCATCACTTCATATAAATCCATTTTTTTGTTGTTGTGAAAATGCTAAGATCTACTCTCAGCAACTTGCAAGTACACAATACCTAATGTATTATTAACTGTGGTCACTATGGTCACCATGCCACACATTAGGTCCTCAGAACTCATTCTTTTATAAGTGAAAATTTGTACCTTTTGACCTATATCACCCCAATTCTCCTTCCCCCCCGCAGCCTGTGGCAACCACCCCAGCCTGTGGTAACCACCCACCTAGGAAGATGACTTTTTTACATTCCACATATGATAACACACAGTATTTGTCTTTCTGTATCTGGCTTATTTCACTTAGCAAAATGCCCTCCAGTTTTATCCATATTATCACAAATGGCAGGATTTCCTTCTTTTTTATGGCTGGATAATATTTCATTGTGTGTGTGTGTGTGTGTGTGTATATATATATATATAATTTACATTTTCCTTATCCATTCATCCAATGAAGGACACTCACATTGTTTCCCTATCTTAGCTTATTGTGAATAATGCTGCAGTGAACATGGATGTGCAGATGTCTCTTCAAGATACTGATTTCAATTTCTTCAGATATATAGCCAGGAGTGGGAAAGCTAGACCCTCTGGTAGTTCACATTTTAATTTTTTGAGGAACCATCATACTGTTTTTCATAATGGCTGTACCAATTTACATTCCCATCAACAGAGTATGAAGGTTCCTTTTTCTCCACACCCTTGCCAAAACTTATTCTCTCTTATCTTTTTGATAACAGCCATCCTAACAGGTTTGAAGTGATATCTCATTAAGGGTTTGATTTGCATTTCCTTGATGATTAGTGATATTGAGCACCTTTTCATAAACCTATTGGCCATTTGCACGTAGTTTTTGGAAAAATGTCTTTTCAGATTCTTTGCCCATTTTTTAACTGGATTTTTTTGCTTGTTTTGCTACTGAGTTATATAAATTTTTATATATTTTGGACATTAACCCTTTATCAGATATATAGTTTGCAAATATTTCCTCCCATTCTGTATGCTGTATTTTCAACTTATTATTTCATTTCCTGTGCAGAAGCCCTTTAGTTTGATGTAGTCCCACTTGTTTCCTTTAGCTTTTGTTCCCTATGCTTTGGGTGTCTTATCTAAGAAATCACTGCCAAGACCAATGCCAATAATCCTTTTTCCTATGTTTTCTTCTAGGAGTTTTATGGTTTCAGGTCTTATATTTAAGTCTTTGATCCATTCTGAGTTAATTTTTTTAACTGGTATAAGACAGGGATCCAGTTTCATTCTTTAGCATATAGATAGCCAGTTTTCCCAACACCACTTATTAAAGAGACTATCCTTTCCCCATTGTGTCTTCTTGTTGCCATTGTCAAAAATTAGTTGGCCATATATGCACGTGTTTATGCCTGGGTACTCTAGTCTGTTCCAATGGTCTATGTGCTTGTTTTCATGCCAGTACCGTACTGTTTTCATTACTATAGCTTTGTAGTATAGCTTGAAATTAGGAAGTGTGATGCCTCCAGCTTTGTTTGTCTTTAAAAGGATTGCTTTGGCTATTCAGAGTCTTCTGTGATTCCACACAAATTTAGGAGAGTGTTTTCTATTTCTGTGAAAAATGCTATTGGAATTTTGATAGGAATTGCACTTGAATCTGTAGATCATTTTGGGTAGCATGGATATTTTCACAATATTAATATTTCAAATCTAAGAACACAGGATAGCTTTCAATTTATTTTTATATTCTCTAATCTCTTTCATCAATGTCTTTCAGTTTTCAGTGTACAGGTCTTTCATCTCCTTGGTTAAATTTATTTCAAAATATTTTATTGTTTTTGACGCTATTGTAAATGAGGTTGTTTTCTTAATATCTCTTTCACACAGTTCTTTTTTAGTATATAGAACACAACTGATTATGTTGATTTTGTATTCTGTAACTTTACTGAATTCATTTATAGTTCTAACAGTTTTTTAGTGGAGTCTTTAGGATTTTCTATGTATAAGAGAATATCATCTACAAAGAGAGATATTTTTACTTCTTCCTTCTAATGTGGGTGCCTTTTAGTTCTTTTCCTTGCCTAATTGCTATGGCTAGCACTTCCAGTACTGTGCTGAATAGAAATAGTGAGAGTGAGCATCCTTGTCTTGTTCCTGATCTTAGAGGAAAGGTTTTTAACTTCACCACTGAGTATGATTTTAGCTGTGGGCTTGTCATATAAGACCTTTATTATGTTGAAAAACATTTCTTCTATACCTAATCTGCTGATAGCTGTTATTCAGTAAACGATGTTAGATTTCGTCAAATGCTTTTTCTGCACCTTTTGAAATGGGCATATAATTTTTATTCTTTCTGTTAATGTGATGTGTCAGATTTACTGATTTGTATATGTTGTATATTCTTGTATCCCAGGAATGAATTCCAGCTGATCATGCTGAGTGATCATTTTAATATGCTCTTGAATCCAGTTTGCTGGGATTGTTGTTGAGAATTTCTGCATCTATGTTATTTTGGGATATTGGCCTGTAATTTTCTTTTCTTATAGTGTCCTTGTCTAGCTTTAGTACCTGGGAAATGCTGGCCTCATAAAATGAATTTGGAAATGTTCCTTCCTCTTCAATTTTTAAGAAGAGTTTAAGAAAGATTGGAATTAATTCTTTAAATGTTTCATAGAATTCACCTGTGAAGCCATACAGTCCCAGGCTTTTATTTGATAGGAGATTTTGGATGACTGAACATAAAAGTGCTTGATTTCAAATGGAAGCATCTCTGTAAAAGGTGAGGAATGGGAAGTAAGGGGATTGAAATTATGGTCAAGAAGTGCTGTTATTTGTGGGGACATCTATTCTGTGAATCCTTGGAAACCAGAGATTCCTCTGACCCTACTCCTTGCTAGAGTCTCCAGTTCAAAGCATTGGTGGGCTCCCAACTGGTCCCCAAGAATGCAACTTAAGTGCAAAGGGAAGTCAATGTGGCCTGAGCAGACACCACAGTCCTTGCACTACTGCAAGTACCCTGAAAGAATGTGAAAGCATATGAGGATATCTTTCAGCAGAGATCTGCAAGGAGGAGCCTAGGTTTTGTTCTGTCTACTCTTTGTTGAGCAATTTCAGACATTATCAGATTCCCAGCTGTGACTAATTCCTGGCCCATGAAAACTGCTATTATTATTGTAACTGGGCAAAGTTATCAATAATAATGATCAGCACTTATCTGGGGCTTACTATGTGCTGAGCACTTTACATACATTATCCTATATAACCCTTATATCACCCTTTAAAGTAGGAGCTACTATAATTTTGAGGTTAAGCAACTGGTCCTTAATCATAAAGCCAGTAAATAACAGAGATGGGTTTCAAACAGAGCTCAATGCTCCTGACCCTGGTCTATATTCAGATAACCCTGGCATGTGTGAAGAATGATCTGAGATATACATCTATAAAACTTAACTGGTGCTTAAGAACCTTTAGAAATCAAACATATTTCTATATGCATATCTTCCCACTCCTCTTGAAAAACATGATAATTTCCTGTTGCCACTATACTACGACAAACTACAAAATGGTACAGAGAGAAGCAAGCAGATTTCCCTTTGTTATGTCAGCCTCGTAAATATTTTTTGTTATTAGCTCAACAGGAATTCTCTTTGTCCATAGAGTGTATTGATTTCTACCCCAGCTACACCATCCTCTTTCCTTCTTTGGTATGAATCTTGGTCTTTCTCTTAGTCGCCTTAAATCTCTAAGGTAAGGAAACAAACATTTGAAGCACATATTCTGCATGATGAAGCACCTAAACATACTTCATGACTTAGCCTTATTTAATATTCCCAATAATCTGCAAGGCAGACATTATCCTCCCACTTCATGCATGAGGAAACAAGTCCAGGGGTATTGGATGTCGAGGTTAAAATCATCTAGAAGGGAACTGAGGAGCTCTGAGTCCTTGTCCTTTGACAACAAAGCCTGGCTCTCTGCCTTTCTCCTTATTCTCTTTGCTCTTTTCACAACTTCTATACTTTTAAAACATAAATTCCATAAAAACTTAATAGGGAGAAGGAGTGCAGGGTCAGGATGCAAAATACTTTTTAAATAAAAATTTTAAAATAGCCTTTCCAGGTTTTTCGAGGTCTTGGTGGAGCATTTATTCCTGCCACCCCACTGTCATTCAGCTCTCTGTGAGGTCTCTGTGACACCTGTCCCTAGGATTAGCTAGTGAGGAATGAATTCTATGTGTCTGCATGTAGAACAGGATGAACTATGAAGGCCAGTCATGCTGACAACGGTGTGTCTATCTGAGATTTGAGTGAGACCTGGTTAATGCAGTTGGGAAGATGCACTGCCCTTTTCCCCATGTTGGAACTGGGTAATGTTACACTGCCACCTTGTGGTTTCTTCGTGTGTGCTCAGAAACAAAACGGGCTTGACAAAATCAGTCAGGTAAACCACAGGAGGCTTGGAGCAGGGGCTGAAGCTGAAATGGAGGTTTGGGAGAGAATTTAGAAGAGAGGTCCTAACTTATTAGGAAAAACATAATTCCATTTGTCACAAAATAATTTACTGGTCATGAGCACAAGACCTGAAGTCAGACCACAGTTTAAACTCACCAACTAAATGACTCCTTTGGGCCTCAAGTTTCCTTGTCTGTATAATGGGAATAGTGATAACGTCTCAGAACTATTGTAAGAATTAAATGAGACAATGCGTGCAAAGTACTTGGCCTTGAGTCTGTCACATAATAAGCCCTGCTATTATCATGGGGCCAAGACAAGAACCATGCTCTCCTCTCCAAAGCCTCAAAGAGGCACTCCCTTCCCTGCCTTTTCCCAGGACCCTCCCTTTCCACTTTGCTGCTCTCTGGTTTCAAGCTTAAACATTTCATCTTCTGCTACCCTAGAAATGTGGCTTTGGGAGCACGAAACAGAGCACATTTCCAATCACACCCTAACCCTCTAGTAGTTCTATGACCTTTTGCCAAGTCATGTAAACTTCCAGAGCCTTAGTTTCCTCATCTGTAAAACAGGGTGAATAATACCCATGTCTCCAGATTACAGAAAGAATTGGAAATAATATAGACAAAGCATCTGGATGTCTTGCACACAGGCATTATTCCATGTGGTAGTCATTATTATTGTTGTGATTACATTTATTCATTCCAGTTTTCCAATCCTTCAAGAAGCAACAAAACCTTTAAGCTCACCTTAACCATCAAAGATTCACTGGACACTTGGAAGAGAACCAGTTTATCTAGCATCTAATTATACAGTTCCAATAAAACATTATTTTCCCATGATTTCATAATATACTTATTTTCTCAAGGCCATAATGCAATTTTCACATTTTGATGTTTCTGATATTGAAGTACATTTTTAAATCAACATGTATGTTTCTGTTTCTTCTCTCTAGTCCCCAACTCCCTCCAAAAAAACATATGATGTTAAATCAGGGTATATCTGATACCTGATGGCAGTTTAAAACTAAGGAATATAAGTGGATTCTACTATTATTCTCCCCAGTATCCAAAACTCTAGATTTATGGTGACACCCTGAACATTCCGAGCCATAAGAGCATGAATTCCCAAAACCACAGTCTTTGTATGTGGAGCAATCTCTGTGAGGACCATCCAAAGGTCCGACCCACCAGGCTGCATGACAATTCCCTTCCCTTGCAACATAGAATGAGATTGGAACTCTTGTATTTCCCATTTGTTCATGTTCCAGAAACAAATGACAAGCCCTGAGCCCTCAAAACTCAAGTGGGAAAGATTCAGCTCTCTTTCCTGAATATGCAAACATTTAATCACTCCCGGGATACCGGAGCTAGCAGCATGGATGCTGAGCACTGAAACTGCTCGACCTTGGGTCAGACAGGGAGCTGTCCTTTCAAAGCCACTGAAATACGGCTGGGAGCGCCACCTCAGTTTCTAATGAATGGGGACTTGTTGCATAATTGAAAACAAGCCTAACATGCTTCATTCATTATTGTCAGAAGAAAGAAAAAAACAGAGAAAAAGTCCTGATGCCAACTTTTTAAAAGCCCCTCTGACCCATTTGCCTGCATAAAAACTAGCCCATCATCCTCAGTCGCTCCAAGTCATGGCAGCGCTCTCTCTGGCCTACCCCTTGGCACTGCAGATAAAATGATCTTTGTGGCTGCTTGTTTGGAAAGGTAACTTCAGTGCAGTGGAATAACTAATAGGATGGAGGAATAACTAACCATTTTACTGTGACCTAATCAGGCTGTTTCAGCCACAGGGTGCAGCTGGTAGGTCAGCCAACCAATACCTTTGCTAATTCTTCCAAAGAAAAGCAAAGTGAACATGGATACTGCAGGCCCCTAGAGAATGTACTGGCAGCCAAGCTAAGCTAATGCCTGTAACTCTGATATCTGAAAAGCTAATGGCTTACTCTTTCTTTTCTCCTCTCAGTGCATTTCTCCTGATGTTCATTCTTATGGTTAATTGCCCAGGACACCTGAGAGGGCAGGGTACCTATTAAGACACTGGTGGTAGTTATCAAATAGATTGCTGTTAGCTGCCATCTTTACCTGAGCTAAATAGAAACTCTGACACCCACACTCAGATTTTGTGCACAAGTCCTCTTCTCAAGATAAGCCATTAAAAGGCAATTACAGTAAGTGATCACAGTTGAGCTATTATGCCCAGGTGCTGCTTCTCCTGTCGGTTCTGCAGCAAAATGAAACTGAAGAGGGCTTGGTTTAACTGAATAAAGATTTTTCTGAGATGCTACTCCTGGGATGCCTTGAAATCAATTTCTGAATCTGTGAAAGAGATCTATCTATCTTCATAGCTAAAGTCAATCTCCATAGAAAGAAAGCTCATAAAAGTGCTGGTTTAAAAAATGGCCTGCATTCTGAGCTATTCAAAGACAGGAAGACCAAAAAGATCTTAAACCTAATCATTTATCTCCCAGGAACTAACCTCCCTTCCCAAAGAAAAGACTCGCACATCGTTCAACTCAATTTCACTCCGTAAAAGCATCAAGAAGTAAGTCAACTTATGACATTGTATGTGTCATTTATTTCATTTATTCAACAAATATTTCTCGAGGGCCTACTGCAGGCCAAGCATTCTACAACAGTGAAGTAAACCTAATTCCAGTCTTTACAGACTTTATAGTCTATTGGAGCTGACTGCCTCTCCAACCATGTCAGGCAGCACTAATGTACACTGGAAGGAGCACTGAACTTAGTCAAGAATACTGAGGTTAAGACTTAGCTCTGCCATTGACCTTATACATGACCACATATGGTTGAATGGCAGAATCCTCTAATGTAGAAAGAGTTGCTTCAATCTCTGCCTTTCTCCCTTAACAAACTCAGGTGATGTTTAAGCACATCTAGCTTGAGTCTGATGAGAGTCTGAGTTGATAGGATAAGCAAAAAAACAAGTACAATTCCTGATCCTTTCTCTTGTCTCTGCTTCTTTTCATTTCTCAAAGGTGCTCTTTCTTTACTCACATCAAACTAGGCTACCAGCAATCTGGAGACACAGGCTGATGGAAAAGATGCCAAGGGAAGCCCTCTTCTGCTCTACTATGGCTGTCCTCCATTGCAGAAGAAACTTCCTTTGAATATTCCTAGGAAGTGGTACCTGTCATTTTTTTATGTGGTTAATGGCTAGTGGTATGCTGTAAATGTTTAACAATTGGCTGTCCAATCCCGAGGGTGTGTGAATACTCCCACCCTGGAGAATTTCAAGCTAACAATGTGACTTTATTGAACATGGAATTAGAAAGAGATAAATACAATTGGCTCTCACCAGCTGGCACAAACTGGCTCCAAGATATCACAAGTCTAGAAGTTTAATGCCAGACGATTAAAGCTGTACATTCAGTAAAGATTTATAGCTGTTTTATCAACCTTCTCATCACCTCCCTTTACTACCAAATTAAGCTGACCGGGCAAGGTCTTTAACAGTTGATAATTTTTCTTTATTACAAATTATTTGGCAAAAATGTTCCCACCACATAAATTAGGCCCTTGCTCTACAGATAGCTTCTATAAATAGCTTTCTTTGTCTCCTACTGAATTATTGCCTTGGACCAGGGAATTAGAATTCCCTTCCTGATAGTTCCCATGCATTGGCAACCCTCTAGAAAGAGTAAAAACATAATCTGCTACACACACAATGAAATTAAAATTACTCAAAACCTTTTATTATGCTCTAGTTATATATCTTAAGGAATTTTTTCAGACATTGTAAAGGTGTGTTTGAAATACATGCATCCATTAATTGAACTTGCTAGGTGAAGGAAATGAAATAAAACTTTTATGTAGGAACAAATATGGCTCCTAACCCAGTTTCTCAAAACTTAGTGATTGATTACTTGTTCAAGAATAGTTTGCACTTAAAATATAAACTTAGGTACACTTGAAACTAACACAACATTGTAAATTAAACTTCAATAAAAATCTATATATATACATATATATCAACTTTAGGAAATAAGTATTATTTGACAGCTTTTGAGCGTTACAGAAGTTCAAATATGTTTGCCTGGGAAGAAATGGAAGGTGTCTATAAGTGGGTTCTTCTTATGCAGCCATGTCCTTTGTAAGGAGACTTTGCAACCTCTCACATTAAAAGGTAAAGTTTACTTCTCTAACCCCTTGAATGTAAGCTGCCCTTCTGACCTCTTTGGCCAGTTACAATGTTACAAGGCAGCATGTCCAGAGCAAGCTGAGGCTCCAAGCAGCTGTGGAGTTTGCACATACTGTGTAGGGAAACCTGGCACCGGTGAACAAACCTAGGTCAGCCTCCTGGGGATGAGGCCACATAGGGCAAAGATGAAACATTCGGTAAGCCCCCTCCCTGCACCCAGCCAGACTTCCCCTGACCCACCCTGAATCATGCCTGAGCCCAGCTCAAATTGCCAAACAACAGAATCTTGTGTTAAATAAAAGACTGTTTCTTTAAGCCACCAAGTTTTGTAGCAGTTCAGCAGTTAAAGGTAACTGTTAAAGTCACTTATAGATTAGAGAAAACTCAAAAGATGCACCAACCTTATGCAATATGTGGATCTTTTTTTTTTTTTTTTGGATGCTGACTGAAATGAAACGAATTGTAAAAGGATTACTAAGACAATTGGGGAAATTTTAAATGAAATTAGATGTTACTGAGGAATCACTGCCAGTTCTGTGAGATGTGATAAAGACACTGTGCTTAGGTTCGGGACACAAATATATATATTTTTTGGGTTGGCCAAAGGGTTCGTTCGTTTTTTTCTGTAAAATGGCTCTAGTAGCATTTAGTTGTCTTTAACTTCATTCAAAACAATTTTGTTAGATTGTGACAGCTGTCATATCAGCATGCATTTAAAAAAAGACATCAAAATTAGTGAATTTTTGTGCAGCCATTTTAATATTGAAGATGGAAGAAAAAAGCAACATTTTCGGCATATTATGCTTTATTATTTAAAGAAAGGTAAAAACTCAACTGAAATGCACATAAAGATTTGTGCAGCATATGGAGAAGGTGCTGTGACTGATTGAACGTGTCAAAAGTGGTTTGAGAAGTTCTGTGCTGGAGATTTCTCGCTGGACGATGCTCCATGGTTTGGTAGACCAGCTGAAGTTGATAGCGATCAAATCGAGACATTAACTGAGAATAATCAAGGTTATACCCTGTGAGAGATAGCTGACATACTCAAAATATCCAAATCAAATGCTGAAAATCATTTGCACCAGCTTCGTTATGTTAATCGCTTTGACGTTTGCGTTCACATAAATTAAGCAAAAAAAACCTCTTGACCGTATTTCTGCGTGCAATTCTCTACTTAATGAAAACATTCCATTTTTAAAACAAACTGTGATGGGCAATTAAAAGTGGATACTGTACAGTAATGTGGAACAGAAGAGATCGTGGGATAAGCAAAATGAACCACCACCACCGCCAGTCTTCATCCAAAGAAGGTGACGTTGTGTATATGGTGGCATTGGAAGGGAGTCCTCTATTATAAGCACCCTCCAGAAAACCAAACCATTAATTCCAACAAGTACTGCTCCCAGTTAGACTAACTGAAAGCAGCACTTGATGAAAAGCGTCCAGAATTAGTCAACAGAAAACGCATAATCTTCCATCAGGATAACACAAGACCGCATGTTTCTTTGATGACCAGGCAAAAACTGGTATAGCTTGGCTGGGAAGTTCCGAGTCATCTGCTATATTCGACATTGCACCTTCGGATTTCCATTTATTTCAGTCTTTACAAATTTCTCAATGGAAAAAATTTCAATTCTCTGGAAGACTGTAAAAGGCATCTGCTACAGTTCTTTGCTCAAAAAGATAAAGAGTTTTGGGAAGATGGAATTATGAAGTTGCCTGAAAATGGCAGAAGGCAGTGGAACAAAAAGGTGACTATGCTGTTCAATAAAGCTGTTGGTGAAAATAAAAAATGTGTCTTTTATTTTTACTTAAAAATCGAAGGTACTTTTTGGCCAACCCAATATATATTTTTACATATATTCATACATATGTATAAACTTGTCTATAATACATACATACATATACACACATATGTGCACATGCACCCACAAACATTTAGGGATGAAATAATATTATGCTTGGAATTTGCTTTAACATACTACAGCAATGGAAAAAAGGGGGAAGGCAGGGAACAGAAGAGATAAAATAAGCAAAACATTATGGCACTAATGTTTGAAGGTTGATTGGCTACATGGCAGTTCATCATGCTATTCTCTCTACTTTTGTGTATGTTTGAAAATTTCCAAAATAATTTCTTAAATATTTCACCTAAGAAGAAGTGCTTAAGATTATTTCTGGGATTTTTTTCCCCCAAGTACCTGAAAAGAAAGCAATCACAAAATAGAAAGACCATGTAATACAATCACTGGCCTGACTGTCTGTTCAAATAACCAGTAAATTTCAGCGTGCCACTGTAGAAGCAGAAGGAATCAAGTAATGGAAGTGGAGATTAGATTAGCTAAATCGTCATGGTAAAGTCAAACCCAAGAAAGTAAATCAGTTTACAAATGTAAACCCCAAATGCACTTAATGAAAATTACAAAGTGAACAGGGCAAGGACAGGGAACTTGGGGATTCTGATTTTAAGTCCAGTATTTTTCTACTACCACACTGCCACTCCTTTGTTTTAACTGCATTCAAGTGGCCAAATGTTAGCAGGGTCCTTCCGGTTGCAAGTGATAGAAACATAGCCTAAATCAGCTTAAGCAATGAAAGGTTAATTTCCAAGTGGATTAGTTAAGGTATTAATCACTAGTTGCTTAAAAAGTTAAACCCCCAAATCTCAGTGTCTTAACACGATGAACATTTATTTTTTGCTCATGCCACTGTCCCATGGTGGTATCCTAGTCAGATGGCCGCAGGATCCACCCTTCTCCAAGACTTCAGCCTCCTACCCAATGGACAGGGAAAGGAAATGAAAGCTCCCTCATGGGATGTGTTAATGAGCTAAGCCTGGAAATAGGTTATGTGTGTGTCAGCACATGTGGTGAGAACTGAAACCCATATCCAAAGTGCAGAAGAGGCTGGGAACTGAAGTCTAGCTGTGTGCACCAGAGGAGGAGGATAAACACATGGCAATCTCTGCACAATTAGACTTCATGCCGGGGAAGACAGAACTGGGTCCAGGGTTCCACCCTGATGTGAGATCTCTTCCACACTGTCTCACTTGTCTTGACCATATTCCATCTCAGCTCTGCCTTATTCTGTCTGCTAGCTCTTTTCTGCCTACTGCAGGATGTTCAGGCATACTGTTTGGAAGCGCAGCTGGTATGTATGATGTAGGTACTGACTTTTCCTATATATCCCAATGTTCAGTTTCAACCATTCACTGAAACATCGTGGTTGCAAAAATTGCAAAGGGGGTATGCCAAATACCAACAATTAGAAAAAGCTGGAATAACATAGTTCCTCTCTCTTACCACTCAGTTGTGTAGGCAGGAAGGACATACAAAGAAAGAAAAAAAATAGGACAAGGTAGAGTGTGCTATGCTTGAATTATGAGCAAAGGGCTCCAAGAATCCAGAGCACAGTGGATATGTGGCCCCAGAGTTGGAAGAATTTTGCAGAGAAACAATTTACTTTCCTTTGCTGAAGGAGAGATTTCAGGAAGAGGAATCGCTACTTTTGAAAGCACAGGTCTGAGGGAGTGCATGCATGTGAAGGAGAAAATCAATATGGTCGGAACACAAAGATTACAGGGTGAGGGGACACCAATAAGATACAAGGAAGTCTAAATACACAAGGTCTTAACTACCAAGCCCAAGATTTTGCCTTTGCTTTCACAAATATTCTCTCCTTGACCAATTCTAGCAAGCTCCTCTAAGGCCTCTTCTCAGCTAGGTCTCAACTTTGGCCTATAAAAGACTTAAACACTAACTAATTTCTAACAACTCAAGGCTGCATCCCTAGGATGACCCTAGTTCCCCTTCAAATGCCTGCCTGAGGAAATTCAAGGCTGCCAGAAGAATCCACTGTTTGTTCTAACCAGCAGCTGAAGATAAGGCCTCTGTCTCCAAGCCTCCGTGGGAAGGTAAGGGCCTAACTTTAATAAGTGCCAGTTAGCAAACCCAGATGGGTTTCACATGGACCAATTCCCACTTCTCACTTCTTAGAACGTTTCACTTTCCTGACTCTACTGAGCCTGTGCTCACCCACCTCCCTATTCCCTCATTCTTCCTTTAAAATGTTCAGTCTCCTCTCTACAAATTAAAATTGAGTTCAGTTCATGCTGAACTCTTCGTTATGGCAATAGTATATTACTGATTAAAAGCTGCCCTTTCCAATTTAACTAGTATCCAGTTTTGTTTATCTTTGACAGTTTCCATATAGGTAATGGAGACTTCTGAAAATAATTAGATCTGGGGTTGTCTGCCTGTTTTGGTTTTTTGTTGTTGTTGTTTTTATTGTTTTATGTCTAGGGATAAATCATCTGATGGCGTGTAGCAGATGATTTGGAGCGAGGTGATACCAGACACCAGAAATCAAGACAGGAAGGTGATGGGAATATAGCAGGCAGGAAACAGTGAGGCTTGACCTGAGCTGTTGGCAGTGGAGAAAGGAGGGGAATTTCTGAATTAGAATTTGCAAGATTTAGCTACTGACTGGATGAAGGTAGTGAGAGACACGGAGAAGAGGGAAAAGAATCTGCAGTCTCCAGATGAGGATATGGATGGATGACCCCACTGATTTGTTGCTTCAAAAAGAAATATAATTCATTTGAACCATATTTTCACAGGTTTAAGCTATAGGAAGAAAATTACCAGAGGAAAGTTCTCTGGGAAGAGGTTTGGGTATCAAAGGTTTTCAAAGCAATTATAGAACACAAGGCTTGAATTAAAATAGCAGAAGTTACACTGTATAAAGTTTGACTGCTAAATAGTACATATGATGTTTCCAAATGAAAACCAGAATCAAAAACCAAAGTCAACAATATTGATCTTGTTAAATCTTCTGGGTTTGAGAGTTGAACACACACACACACACACACACACACACACAGAGAAAACAATGTTGTACTCTTGAAAATGTCCATGTCCTTTCTGCATTTAAAATTCAGATTAAAAATTAGGGGAGTTGGTCCAAAAAATTATGCTACTACCTGCAGTAGTTTTAGTTTGTAAATGTTTAACTAGAAACGAATCACAAGACTAAACATTTCAGTGGAGAATTTCTAAATGACATTACCTGGAATAATGCACAAGAACTGGCCAGTGACGTTTTAAGAGACTCATAGCAAGGTTTTAGAAAAATAAGAGCAGAGATTGAATATCTACCACAAATGTTGGGAACTAGAATTGAGAAAAGTATCCAATGACACCTTCATCCTTAAAGACCTTTGGAAAAATGACATAAAATGTCTGATGTTCCCCCAGGGCCAACTTAATATAGTAGAACAGAATAAAGAAAAGAGAGTTGGAGAGACACTAGAATATTTCTTTAAGATTATCCAGAAACAGTAATTATATCATTTGTTCAGTTTATAAGCTTTTACTAAGAACAAGGTACTTACACCATTAACAGATTTTGCTTAGTTACCAATGCCAAGTATTAAATGCTGAAAATACAGTAGCAAAATTTCCATCCTGGGGAGCTCCCCACCCCCTAAGTGGCCCACACTGCATCCTTCATAGAAGATGATGAGGGGAGAAGCAAATGTTTTCCTGCCAGCTTTGAAAAGTTATCCTACACCACAGGCAAAACGCAAGGACAGAGTTGCTCTGGGGAACTGCAGGGCAGCAGTGAGAGTCAGGGTGGTCCCAAGAAAGCATTGGATCTGCCCTCCTGGGACAAAGATGGGCGATCCCGCCTCTGCCACCTACTGTCTATGGGTCACAGAGCAAGTTCCTCTGCACCTCTAAAGGGAGGAGCCTTAAACTTTCTCCTTATTAGCTCTGTAGTTTTATATGCATGTGTGAGGACGAAATGAGATAATCAGTGGAAAAGTGTTTTATAAAATAGGAAGAACAACATAGAAGCAGAATGGATTCTTCAGTTGATGTTGTTGTCCTAGTACTGAGTATAATATGACAAAGCTTGCAGACAGGTTGAGGGTATGACGTTGAGGCACCTTAATGTCTACCACCTGAATATTTTGTAAGCTTCAGAATTACACAGGTTATACCGCTCGATGGGGTTTGCTCATCCAACTTACAAGATAAATATCACCAGAAGATTATTTTAGGATTTCACTTTTCCCCAAATGGGTTCCTTTTCTTTTAAATAATACTGGCTCAAGATCTCCATCACACAAAATACAGGCCTGCAGATGTAACCTACTGAATTAAGGGAAGAGTTAAGAGAATCAGTGTTTTTAGTTACCCCTCTACGGAGAAGGAAAGGAATGCAGTGAAAAGAGCAAGGCATTTGGATTCAGACCTGGTTTAAATTCACATTGCTCACTTGCTAACTGTGTGCTCTTACAACAATGACAATCTCTGGGCCTCAGTTTCCCCATCTATAAAATGAGGGGCAGAGGGGAATAGTACTTTACCTTGCCAAACTGTCTCAAGTACTCAAGGCAAAGTGTAAAATTACTCCTCCAATCACCCAACAGCAGCCATATTGCTCCTGAGGCTGCAGAGATTTCTAGTTTGGGCTGTCAGGTCCGTTTTCTCCTCCACTGTGGGAAATTCACAATGATTTCCTTGTTATGTTGACCAATTTTTATATTTTCTATAAATTTTATTCAGATTGCACATGAGAATGGATTGAGAAGAAAAAATATATCTTATGCAGTCCTTGAAATTAGCATACTCTGTAAGTTTTGATCATCTAGCTCTGTTAGCAGCAGAAAAATAAAAAAAAAGAACTCACGAAACTTTATTGAGAATGATCTAGGAGATAAATATATTTGACAACTCACAGAACACCAGGAATCACTATACTTTTATTAATCGAAGCATAATATCTATATAACATAACATTCAATTCCCTCCCCTTCCATCTAAATTTGCATACATTATATCCTACATAAAAAATATTATTAAAATTCCATTAGCTAAGTTGTCACCTTTACAGTTGCAAAAAAAAAATGCTTCTTCTGAGATGAAGTGAGAGAGTAGCATAGACATATATATACTACCAACTGTAAAACAGATAGCCAGTGGGAAGTTGCTGTATAACAAAGGGAGTTCAACTCGAGGATGGATGATGCCTTAGAGGACTGGGATGGGGAGGGTGGGAGTCGAGGGAGGGAGGGAATACGGAGATATGTGTATAAATACAGATGATTGACCTTGGTGTACCTCAAAAACTGGTACAAAAGTGTAATGCAATTATACTCCAATAAAAAAAATAAAGAAAAAAAATGCTTCTTTTGTTTTTCATTAGAGAACATGAAAAGGGCATACGGGAAGTAGATTCAACATAAATTTGTTATACTAAACAACAAGCTTTTTTTCTTGTTTGTATGTTTGTTTTTTGGCCATGCTGAGTAGCATGCAGGATCATAGTTCCCTACGCCCCCTACATTGGAAGCACGGAGTCTTAACCCCTGGACCATCAGGGAAGTCCCCAACAAGTTTTGTTTCAATCCTACCTAGGAAACAAAATCACTGGAACAATATAGGCATTTGCAAAACCTCTTTAGTTTCTGCTGATCATGCACTTGCAGAGGTACTAACAGATTGCAGCAGGTACCAGCAGAGCACCTGTATTTCTGGTTCTTGAATAATGCCGTCTGCTTGGGATTTTAGTGTCAAAGGTGAAATTCTGAAACCCGTCACTGCTCTACAACAACTCACTGAACCTGTCCAAAATAACAACCGGGAGCAATAATAATGAAACAACATAACTTTCCATCCCAGCTGCCCTATGAACTTCTCAGATCATTGCCTTCCCCCTGCCCCCTTTCCAGTCCCTCCCTTCTCACAGAGGGTGACTCCAAGTACAGGTCTAAGCACTGTGTTGATTTCTTTCCACTTCTTTCTTTCCTATGAAATCCACATTTCCAGTTTTCTACCTTCCATCCCTAGCTCTCTATTTTCTCTCTCCCCTAAGCCGACTTGAAACTGGTAACCATCTGCTTGCCAGAAACTCCTAGACTGGTAAGTTTTGCTCTCCTCAGTTATGTGGGATTTTGTGTTATGGGTCCCCCTAGTTGGGGGAGGGTCACCGTGTCATCTTAGCTGTCCGTCCCAGGCTCTTTCTGTTTACATTTGATCCAGAGGCAAGAATGTGACTATAGTGACTGAGCTGGAGGGAAGGTTGGTTTGGAGCAAAATGACTGCTGGACTTGAGCACATTCTCCAAACTGGTGCCTTTCCAAAAAGTTTTAACCAAACATGTTGACATAATGATTGCTAAGTTGTATTAAATATCCTCACAGAAAGGAATGTAAAAGGAGAGCAGTAGATAGATGGTAGTTAACCTTCCATCTGAAAGTCAGTGTAGGAGGGGAGCTCTTTGGGTGTCTGCTTCTCTGTCAGTCACTGATTCTCTGCAGAGGCCCCTCCCACACACCCACCGTCTCCCTTCCCAGGCCCCACCCTCAAGGCTGAGAGACTATGTATTTCCTCTGTACTTCCTCCCCGGTCATAAGAGCATAACTCTGCTTGTGTCTGATATTAGAATGAGTTTTTTTAATTAAAAAAACATTCTCAGGGGATGAAGGCAGGGAGAATGGGAAGAAGGTGTTCAAAAAGCACAAACTCCCACTTAGAAGTAGGAGGAATGTAACATACAACACAATGACTACAGTTAACACTGCTGTAGGATAGGAAAGTTAAGAGAGTAGATCCTAAGAGTGCTCCTCACAAGGAGAAAAACTGTTTTTGCTTTTTCTTTTTACTGCATATGAGATAATACATGCTAACTAAGCTCACTGCAGCAATCATTTCACAATATATGTAAATGAAATCATTATGCTTTACACCTTTAATTTATACAGTGAGGCATTTCAATTGTATTTCAATAAAACTGGTGGAAAATGCTGAAAATAAGACAAAAAAGGACAACAATCCAATGCACTTATATGCAGTTTTCATACTTGCCAAAGTTCTTTTACCGCCGACACCTTGTGCAGTAGGTATGGGAGATAATATGTCTCCTTATATTGACGAGGAAACTGAGGTACATGGTGATGAAGAAATTTATCGTAGGTCACACTGTCATTAGAATCCCATCCCTGGACTTCAATTCTAGGTCTTTCACAAATACAAGAAGTTGGTTCTCAAATTATGTTGGGATTAACATAAGTTAATGGGTCTTAAATTATGAAAGATATTAAAAGAGTCTAAAAGAAAACAGAGTAAAAGTCAGTATTTTAGTACTTTTCTATTATTATTTTCATTATTATTCATGATCCCCTAGTGGTATATTTTAGGATACTGATGAGCCTTGACCTTGGATGCCACACCATCATGCAATTATTAAATGTCAGAAGAATTGATAGCTTTTAGAAAGTAACAGCAAGGCTGAAATTAACTTCCAGCCAGTATGCTGTTGACAGCAGCTGATGGATGACAGTGAGTTCGGGAAAGATATGGCTGCAAAGGAAATCACAAGTTCCTGCCCCTTGAATCTCCCAAGTCAACTTAACTTGGCTCAGGTGAGCATTTGTGTTTCCCCTACTAAAACTCTGAATTCTGGTGGCAGAACGAAGTGGAGGCCTTTCCTTTTTCTTCCACTGATCACTGAGCTGGATACCAATCCTCGGATTTCCCTTGCTAAATGGAAAGCAACCCTTTCAACAGCGAAGAGATTTTATAGCCAGCTGGAGCTTCAGAAGGCTCTGCTGTTTTCTGGTTTTGTCAACGTGATCTGAATGTAGGTTAGAAACACAGTAGTTCAGCTAATAAAATAATAATTTGGAAAAGGAAAATACAGGCCAAGAAAAAGATGTCCTTCAACATATAAGGATTTTTTTTTTTTAAGTCAAGAAGACAAGTAATTCCTGGAAGAGTGATTCTTCTGTATCAAAATTAGCTTTGACTTTTGGCTTGAATGCCATATTCCTTTGAGGGCTCTTTTAAATGGAACCACTACCACCCTTGGGTGATTTCGAGCCTGAGTCCTTGGATAGAAATCAGGAACTCTGGCCTCTGAGTGCTTGGGTTGGCACTCCATTCCCATCTGTGATGGCAGTTCTTGGCTGGATCTATCCTCTTTTACAAAAGCCAAAGACCCCAGGGAGACTTCAGGAGACCCTGCAGCATCAGCCTTGCGAAGGGCACTGTGGTGCTATAAGCACTGGCCAGGACACAGCAGAGCCTGAAGACATTTAGCCAGAAAACCTCAACCACATAATCATGAAAATTTACAGCCTTCTCAGTAGACCACGCATTTCTTCTTCGGAGGAACCCTCTGAAAACTGTGAAGGAAGTGAAGGTGTGCAGAACATATAAGGTATAATTCATCAATACACGTTTCCTCCACAGGACTGGGGTGGGGAGATGGGGAGAGAGAGGGAAGGCAAGAGGAAGGGGAGAGGGAAGAAGCAGGAGAGAAGAAGAGCAGGAAAAGTTTTCCAATGAGCAGTCACCCACTGGCAACTCTGTAAGAAAATCATCTTACAGTTTAGTAACTTGGCTTCTATTTCTTTTTTACTGAGATATAATGAATAGAGAGCATTATATTAGTTTCAGGAGTCATGGCTTCTTGATGAAGTATTAGATGTGATGGCCAGCTACTAAAAGAGAAAGCAGTGCTCAAGCCAGACACAAAATAAGAATTAAAAGATGAAAATCAATGCATTTCAAGGGCTGCTGCTCCCCTAAGAGCTCTGACCCTATCTTCCATGGGGGAATCATCACCATTCCCCCCCAACAGCTCCTCCTTGTGTACTGCAGTCAGAATCACAGACTGGAGAGGAATTTCCAAGTCCTGAGGAGGAAGCTTATCTGGGAGCCTGGGTTCCATCCAGAGAGGGTTTGGGGAATGTAAGAGAAAAACTGAGAGCAGTTCCAGAGCTAGGGAGAAAAGTGGCAGTGACAGAGGTGGTCAACAGGAGCTTTCAAGAAGTTTAGCTCCTTTCCTATCCTACCCCCACCCAGACCCCCACTCAAGAGCTTCTCCATGTTCTACTCTTGGTCCTATTTTTTTCTACCATATTTTCAGCAACCTCAGCATATCCTCTTCTCCCCCTTTCCCTTTCTTATTAATCTCTTCTCTCTAGTTTAAATGGTTCGGATTTTTTTTCATCATTTTTAAGCCACCCTAAACCCATTTTCTAAGTAGTAGGAGTAAACAAGTAAACACACATAAATAAATGAACAAGGTTGGCCTTCATCTCAATCACTCTCCTGGCTTTAACTATTCCTGTGAAAAGGACCCCTGAACCTGAGTTTTCAGTCCTGAGACTCTGCCCCACAGCCCAGGTTCACTGGCTTGGCTCTCTGGTCAACAACTCCACCCAATTCCCCTGTGAGCAACTCATAGGCAGAGCCCAGAGCCATTAACCATCCATGCGTCCAAATCTGCTCCCGTCCCTGTGCTCCTGACCTAGACTATGAAGATTACCATCCACCCAGTCAGCCACACAAAAACTCCAAATCACCTGTGATCCTTCAGTCTCTCTTGCCCCTAAATATCCACACATTTGTGAAATAAACCATCACTCTCTCACTGCCATAGCTCTTGAATCCAGCTCCTTCTCTTTTCTACAAGCCTTCCCTTAATCTCAAAACTCCCTACCTTGCTCTTGGGTATTGCAATAACCTCCCTCTCCAGCTTGCAGTCTTTTCCCACCTCCACCCGTGCCTCACTGGGGTGACCACTTATCATTCAAGCCAGGACACTCTGAAGAGTGAAAGGGGGCACTATTCATAATACCTCAGGACAACAGGTATAATCCAGATTTATCCTGAATATATGCTCACACTGATCCCATGCCTTCTGACAGACTGATCTCCCTAAAGCTGAGCTCTGATATTGTGAGACCCTGAGTGAAAACCTTCTTGCATTCCTTGCTGCTTATACAACAGATTCAGAGTTTTAATACAACTTTCAAGAACAGAGCACTCAAGGCTCTGGCCCCCGCCTGCCATCCCCACACCCTCTCTCCCCTTCCTTACCCTCCACTCCAGCCAAGCTCAGGAATCTATGCCCCACCTCTCCCCAACCCCGAAGTTTGCCTTTGTCTTCACCTGTAATATCCTCCCCTCCCAACTACCATCAGTCTCCCCAAATCCAAATATTATCTAATTTTCAAGATTTACCTTAAAGGCCACCTCTTCTGAGAAGCCATTCCTAGTATCAACAGGGCAGGTTCTGGATTCAAGCAGCTTGGGTTAAGAGCACAGCTCTTCCATTAACAAGAAGCATGCCATTCAACATCTTACCTCTGCGTTGTTTTCCTCATTTGTAAAATCTCAGAGTTGCTCTGAGGGCTACCTGAGTAAATACTGAAAAGTGCTGAGAACACTGCCTGGCCCACAGAATACCTGATGCATGTGGGTTCTCAGGATTATCTTCAGATATAGCACTCTTGCCCATGTACATCCAAAGCCCTGCTTTTTTATAAAGCTCCCACAGAACCCTCATCATATCTGATTTTGTAGTCTAATGTTTCCCAGGATGAAATAAGAGCCTTAATAAGAGTAAACAAAACCAACAGAAACAGTACTTCACTGGTGTACCCCATCTGATAGGAAGGCCCTCTAGGCAAGTCATATCACTCCCAAACTGTAGTCAGAATTTCAGAGGAAGGGTCCCCTCATCAACTTTAAAGTCTTGCGGGGAGGGGAGTAGGTGAATAACGCCTCAGTGACACACACACCGTGAGTGCTGGGAAAGACCCGCACAGTTGAGACCAGAGGTCTGAGAAAGTGACCACAGAGCAGAAGGAAGGTAAGGAGGGGGTGGGGAATGTAGGAAGGGGACAAGGGAAGAGCTGTCTGAAAGCTCTGTGGCAGGAAGGACCACATCATGTTCAAGGATCCGAAAGGCGGCCAGTGCTCCCCAAGCAAAGTGCAGTGCGGGGGTGGGGGGGGGGGGTGAAGCTAGCGGACGGGGGTCAGACAGCACAGGCCGAGCCTCACGGACCATGATGAAGAGATCTCACTTTTTCCCGAGAGCGATGGCTTTGAGCAGGGCAGGGATAACAGATTTGTCTTTGGAGACGATCCCTCTGGTAACAATGCAGAGAACAGAGGGTCTGTGCTAGTTTGGGAAATGGAGTTAAATGAAGGGACTCCGCTTCCTTTCCTGTGGGACTCCTCAAAGGCTGTAAAAACTGAACATTTATCGTGAATCTCTAGGGAGAGGAAGCAGTTAGGATGCAAATCTTCACTAACTTGTTTGACCATGGAACTCTGATTTTTTTTCATTGACCCATCTATTATAATCCCCTAAAACTGTTCCCTGGAACACCAGTTTGGGAAACACTGGACTAAGATCTGTGCTACTCGGGTGTTTATGTATGTGAAACATATCCCTAAAGGACCATGGGCTCCTGCTGGACAGGCTGATCCACTGAACTTTCCTGCAGAACTTAACAGGCTGCTTTCCTTGTACCAATGGTAACGACTGTCCTATTGCCATATTACTATTATTATTATTCTTCACTATTTATTGAGAATTTGCCATGAGTGCCTGATACTAAGTGCTTCACACACTTTATCTCTTTTTTCCTCATAAGTTTCCTCTGAATTTAGTGGATCATTAGCAGGTAAAAATAAATTTTCATGTGGTTTTAGCAAAGACAGACTGAAACCATCCAACATAAATCTTTAAGTCTTAGCAATTAATTTCACTACTGTTATTGTCCTTTCCTGATCACCTTTTTTTAAGGAGGGGTGTATTTAAAAGCTCTATGTAGCATGCACTGCCCCTGTCAGGTGTGACTTTTTGGTAATGCTATAATTATAATTATGACAAACTTAAAGGGCTAATTTTAGAAAATGTTTTTCCTCAAAGCAGGAATAAAATGACAGCTTGCTCACATATGATGAGATAGTTCAATATGCAATTTGAGAACCAGGAGCTAGAAGATTTAATGATCAAGTACTAAACACCCTTTTGGCTACCTGCCCAGCTTTTGAGCTGCAGTGTCAGGCAAACTCACTTCCGCACACCCGCCCTGGGAGGAGGGGGACTCTGTGGGAAGGTCCCCAGGGCTTGCAGTAACACCACCTGCCTTCAGGAGTCAGACACACTTTATGCTCTCCAAACGGAACCGGAGAAAAGCACCATGGATAATTTAATCCTCAAATCTGGCCCACATCACCCCAGAAAGGAGCAAGAGGTCTCCAGAGAAACAAAGGAAGATGGAGTTTGTTCCAAATAAAGGGATGTTTTCACCTTCATTTTTACCTTCACGTATATCTGAGCCAGTTTGCACAGCTGACTAAACACTAATAATGATCATTGTGGGGGTAGGGGAGCTGAGAAGTGATACCACTCCTATCTGTGTAAAATTAATTTTAAAATACAGATAAACTCACAGTTTTATGACTGATAATGGCTGGATGGAAGAATGTGACCAGATTAAGATTCCTGAATATCCTCCTCCATCAGAAAGAATTTACCCCTCAAAACGGTATGGCTCCCCTCTGACAAGGCAGAATCTGCCTGGATAAGCTTTCAATATAATGAAGAGCAAATGAAAAAGTCCTCCCTTTGCAGAGAGGCCAACAAAAGGAAGCTGAGGGTGCTCCTTCATTCTCCCCAATCTCAATCAGGATGCCATCCCTCCTCTTCCAGGAGAGAGGGAGTGCAGGGACAGAGAGAAGCTGGAAGGCTTCTTCCTGGTCGTTCTATTTCTGGGAATCGGAGTAAAAATCCCAGCCCTTCTACCAAAACATGAAAGGCTGAAGAATACACTTCCCACAGATGTCATCCTCATTATTACAACCACAGCCATAAGGACAAACCCCTTACACAGACAATGCCAAAACTTGTACCAATCCTGGAGGGCAGCACTAATGTCACCCCCACTTTACAGGTGAGAAAAGGGGACTTTGTGAGGTTCACTGATTTGTTCACATTTACCCAGTTAAGAAGCCAGCATTCAAATTCAACTTTGACCCTGAAAACTATTTCAACCACTTTGCTGCGCTGCCTTAAAATGGTGCCAGTAAGTAAACCCAAATGTCTAATCATAAGAATTAGTTTTAGAAGAAATACTTTTTTGTCTGTAATTACAGGCTCTAGGATAAAGTTATTTACAAGTTAGTATTTCTGATTCCCAAGGACCAGGAAAGGCTTTCAGTGGCTTGGCCCTGTGTTAGAAGTTTCCGAGCTCTCTGGCTGGTTTTCCAGCTGCTACTACTGGAAGCGGAATGCTCCATTGCCTGATGTCCTGCTATGCCAGCTGCCCCCAACCACCGCTGACGTGACCTTCAGAGTTAAAAAAGAATCAAGGGCTGGAGACATTACTTGCAGTAGCTTGATATAAATCCTGTGTTTGCTACATTTGGAATGTCTCAGAGGTCAATACAATGAGAAGCCCACAAAGCAGGAGCCGATGATGGTTCTCAGCCCCTGTTCCCTCCTTTGGCTCTCCTGCTCTCTGATTTTGGGGACCAATTCCCTTCTCCATCACATTAAGCAAGAGGTACATCCACAGGTGCAGTAGGCAGCCTCTGAGGTGGCCCCAAGGCTCCCTACCTCTTGGTTTTCACATCTAGTGTAATTCCCTCCTCTTGAGTGTGGGCTGGACCTAGTAACTCACTTCTTAGAATACAGCAAAAGTGATGAGATGCCACACCCAAGATCAGGTTATGGAAAGACTGTGCCTTCTGTCTTGGACACTCACCCTCTCCTGGCTCGCTGGCTCTAAATGAAGTCAGCTGCTGTGTTGTTAGCTGCCCCACAGAAAGGTCTGCATAATAGAAAGTGATGTTTCCAGCCAACAGCCCAGTAAGGAATTAAGGCCACCTACAGCCACGTAAGCGAGTATGGAAGCAGGTGCTTTTCCAATGGAGCTTTGAGATGACACAGCCCTGCCAACACCTTGATTGCAGCCTTGTGAGAGGTCTGGGTCAGAGGCTCCCAGCTAAGCCACCCCAGAGTTTTTGACCCGCAGAAACCTTGAGATAATAAACATTTGTTGTTTTAAGTCACTAACTGAAGGGATAACTTGTGCTGCATCAACACAATAGGAGACAAGTCCATGGTTGAGCACCAAATGGTGACCTCAAATTCTTCTAGCAGATTCTCCTGTTAATGTTTTTGTCCCTGTAATTATCTGTGGAGGAAAAGTGGGATTTTGTGGGTCCCTGATATGATGGTGAGCGAGGCTTTCTGAGCTGAGCACTTGAGATTTTATGTATAAGGATCTCTCCTTTCACTACCCTTAATGCCCAGCACCTGCCTCTTCGAGAAGAGCAAATTAATGTCTCATACCATCATCTGTATATCTGAGGACCTTTATTAAATTATCTTTTGTGTGTATGTGTTTCTGTTCTTCTTTAAACCTGAGATCTATACAGAAACATATATGTGATATAGTTGCTTTATATATTGACACAAACTGTCAGCTCAGTGATATGAATAAACTAACAGAATTGCATTAAAATGTAATGTATACTTAATAAAGATGTCTTTATTCACAGACTACAGAGTTATTGTGCTAAATGGTAAGTGCTCTAGCAGAAGAGGAATGAAAACTGGCTTTGCTTTACTAAATAGCAATAGAGCCAATTTGCAGCACATATAACAATTCATCTCCTGACAGAATACTAAAGTAGAAATTACTGTTATTTCATCATTAAATAGTTAATCATTAAGAGTTATTTCAGCATCTGTCACTTCCGTATTATAACCACCTCTCTATGAATTTTATTTTCTTCACATGAAGAAATACTCTTTGCAGATGAATACTCCCTCTCTCCCATTTATTCAAACTCGACTCTCAAATTCTGAAAAGCTCATGACTACGTTTGGCACAGGAAAAGAGAGAATAAGGCTCCTCTGTAAATTAACCCCACCATAAAAAGGCAATTAACCAGTCTTCCATGGTGGGTCAGAGGGATGACCACTCACATACACAAACACACACACACACACTCAACCCTTCCCCCAAAGGGACTATATTTTCCCTAATTAATATTTGAATAGTGACAGGATTTGGATCTCAAGGCATGCATGATTACTATGGTGATGCTTAAGACCTCCTGAAATGCAAATGATTTTCCAAAGTTGGACAGACTGTAATGCCAAGAGTAGCACATTAACTTCCCCAGGGGAAAAAGCAGGTATAATATCCAGATTCAGAGGCAAATGAAGCACTGACTTTCATGCTTTAGGGATCACATTTGCACATTCCAGAAACAAGCATTGTGTACGAAACTATGGCCAGATTGACCCTTTCCTCACAATGCTTCCACGCAGTGCAATTTCAGTCTCATTAGAGCCATCTGCGCAAATGAGATGGAAAAACAGACAGCCAGGTTACCATGAACAAGGAGGCAATGCAGTGCAGATGCATGTTGTGCTTGCTTACGCACAGCTGCTAAGTGAGGGGGCTGGGACAAAGGTGAGCTACGAGGGTTTGTCAGCTCTGCAATTCCTCTGTTGCACACCAAGAATAACAACAGTGCAAAGCCTGGCCATCTCCAAGAAGACTCTGTAACCCCACAGGCCTGGAACCCCTCACCATTAGGCTGGCCTAGTCCACTTCGCTGCAGGCTCAAAGGGCTTACTAAAACCTAGGATCCAGCCCTTACATTCAAGGCATATGAACTGGAGGTCAAGAAGCTAACAAAGTCAGAGGTTGAGTATTATAAGGGTTGAGTATTATAGGGTTGAGTATTATAGGGTTGAGAATTATAAGGCTGAGTATTATAAGGGCCTACCTGGATTGTCCCAAGGTCTCCACAGAAGTTCCTGATTTTGTCCCAATCCTCTGCAACACTCCTTGGACCGTAATGGAATCACTGGACAAGCCTAGGATAAGATTATCATCACACTGACGCACTTGAATCCTATCACTCCACATCCCGCCCTCCCCCAGAAAGTTGTGGATAAAGCCCCAGTGTCCAGGGCCACATATAAAAGAGCAAAATGGTTAAAGGACTCTAGAGTCAGAGGACCTGGGTTCGAATCCAAATCCACTCTTTGTTGTGTGACTGTCAGCAAGTAACTTAACTTCTCTAGGCTTTGGTTACTCCCACTAAAATGGGGACACCAGGAGTACTTATTTCATTGGGTTTATATAGAATCAAGATAATCCTTGTGCAATGCTTAGCAACGTGTCCAGGACAAAACAGGTGTTCAACAAATGTTTGCTAAGGAAAACAGAGGCCAACCTGGAAATTTCCTCTGCTCTCTGACAACAGAGATTACTCTGAATGGAGAAGAAATACCCAGGTGTTACAAGGTTCCTAAAAAGAAGCCTATTCTCAGTGTCCACTCTGGAACCAGGCATGTCAAGGATTGTCCTGAATGCAAGAACAATGGCAGGTTATAGTTGACAGTTGGCCTCTAAGACTGACACCCAATGAAGAAAAGAACAAAGACCCCAACCTGTAAACTCTGGACACTACACCAAGTAGGGAAGGCATATATCCTTAGAGAAAGGAGAACCAGAGTAGTACTGGGGACACCGGATAGTGACCGGGGCTTTGAGTTGGATGCCACAGTGTGACTGAACTTCTCTCTCCTTCCAACTTAGCTAGACTTTGTATTAAGCATTAGTTGTGGGTAAAATGCAAAGATCATAACTTTAAGAGCATAGGATGAAATTAGAGTGTGCTGACGAGGTTTGGAAGCTTAAGAAAAAAACATTTCAATACTTTTTAAATGAAAGCCCTACCTCTGCCATTGTGGGGCAACCGCTGGATAGAGAGCAGTCGGGACCAAGCTAAGACAACCAAGTCATCTAGGCTGATGTCAAGAGGGATGATAGCATGACCTCACGATTAGGGGGAAAAAAGCAAGGCGACAGCAGTAGAGGAGACAGGAGAGACTGAGGAGCGAGACCTCTGCAGGTAGGTCGCAATCATAACTGTTGAGTGAACAACTAAATTCGATGTTCACAACAAGCTATGAGTTAGAGCTGGTATTTTTCCATTTTGCAGATGTGAAATCAGGGATTCAAAGGAAAAAAATGCCTAAAGTTACAACACTAGAAAATAGAAGACCTAGAAATCAAATCTAGATCTTTTGAGTCCCTGCCTTGTTCTATCATTTGCAAGTGCTCAGTAGATGGAATCTAATCTACAATGTGTCTACAATGATGCAATGGTATCACTGTCTTCATTATTTTTATTATTATCACTAATATTACATCGTAAGATCTTTTAGATGAACAAAATATGTATGAGTTCTGTCTTCCAGGAGCACATCATTTAGTAAATAAGTACGCGAATGACTCTCTCCTGGAACCTAAATGAGGCTGGCCTGAGCCACCTTCCAAGGCTGAACACTGGACCCAAGCTTTTTGCTACTTCCAGTGGGTCACTGGTGTGGTCATGTCTCTTGTGGCTCCAGGCTCTTGCTCTGCCACTATGCTGGCTCAGTCTGGTACCACTGCAACAGGGGCATGAAACTCAGCCCCTTCTGATATCTTCACACAAATGTGCATGACCACACGCCGAAAAGATCTCTGGTTACAGTAGAATTCACCAGTGGTTTATAAAAGAGAGGTTAACATCTTGTGGTGCATTCCACTTCAAACTAAATTGTAGGTTAAGGTTAGATATTAGATTTCTCTGTTAAGTTACCTGTAGCCAACCAAGTATCCAGGAACTTTGATTAGCCACTTTATGCCTGCGTTAACCCAGCCACAGCACATGTCTGCTTGGCTTCTAACTGCACAGAAAACCTCTCTCACTTCTGTCCTCTCTCTCCTTCCATTCTTCTTCTCAAAAGTTCAAAGACGTTCATCTCATTGTCTCCTTTAAAACAGCATAACCAACACCTTTGTTTTGGCTGCTGTTTAAGCCAGCTCCATTTTTTCCTACATATACCTTATCTATACATCAATGTGTTTACCTCCCTAAGAGTTATTTCAGTGCCAGCTGTTAAAGGCATCCACTAAATACCTTGCTACAATTTTATTATTATGAGGTTGATCTGATAAGCCCAAGAAGATAAAATAGTGTTTTTAGATAGAAAGAACAGGATTAGCTTCCAGCTATAGATACTGATGAAATCTTAAGTGAGGAAGTTGGATTTAAGAAGGGCATTCCAGCCCATCAACAAATGAATGGATACAGAAGATGTGGCATATATATACAATGGAATATTACTCAGCTATAAAAAGGGATGAGATGGAGCTATATGTAATGAGGTGGATAGAACTACAATCTGTCATACAGAGTGAAGTAAGTCAGAAAGAGAAAGACAAATATTGTATGCTAACTCACATATACGGAATCTAAAAATGGTACTGATGAACTCAGTGACAAGAACAGGGAAGCAGATACAGGGAATGGACTGGAGAACTCGAGGTATGGGAGGGGGCGGGGGGTGAAGGGGAAACTGAGAAGAAGCGGGAGAGTAGTACAGACATATATATACTACCAACTGTAAAATAGTCAGTGGGAAGTTGTTGTATAACAAAGGGAGTCCAACTCGAGGATGGAAGATGCCTTAGAGGACTGGGGCAGGGAGGGTGGGGGGGAATCGAGGGGGGGGCGTCAAGGAAGGGAGGGAATATGGGGATATGTGTATAAAAACAGTTGATTGAACCTGGTGTACCCCCCAAAAAAATAAAATAAAATAATAATAAAAATAAAAAATAAAAAAAAAAAAAAAAAAAAGAAGGGCATTCCAGGCAATGGGGACAGCATGGGCAAACAAGAGGTACAGGTATATGTTAGGGGAAAATGCTTGTTTCAGGACCCAGGCCTAAAGGGATAGAAATGAGAAAAAAAGATTGAGAAAGCACACTGGAGCCAGAATGTGGAGGTTGGAAGAGAACTTGAATCCATTCTATAGCAAATGAGAAGCTATTTTTGAGCAGGGAATTATTTTACAACCTCAGTGTAGAGTCAAGAAATATAGAAGATCATTTATCAGCACAGAAATAATTCTCCACAAAAGAAACGTGTATTCAGAACAAAGGAAGACCACAGAGTTCAGCCTCAAGATTTCTCTAGACTGTTCCCTTGACCCTTTAGGAAACTCATTAACTGTGATATGACCAGGAAGCAAGGGGAAGAGGATGGCTCTCTTATGTCTGCTGTGTTGTTTGTGAATAATTTTGATTATCTACCAATTAAGATTTTGCAGTTGACAGTTTTCCTCTGTTTTAAAATAGAATAGGAGGTCTCACCCCTGTGACACTCCCAACTGTAAACAGATTTTGACCAAGAACAGCCAATTGTGAAGGCGTCGCAGGAAGAATATTTAGGAAGGGAGGGCAGTCTGGCTATCTGCACACAGACTAGATGGGGCAGATTTGGGACTAAACCTGATTCTGCTATTTACTAGCTATGTGACCTCAAGTAAATCAATTAACCTCTCTGGGAAGACCAAACAAAATACAATTGCAGCCCAGATTAAGTGTGTGAGCCTCTGGCAAACAGATTCAAAGACACAATATATGGAAAGTAGCTGGCACATATTAAATGCTCAATAAATAAAAGCTATCATCATCACCACTAACATCTTATTCTTCTCACTCCAGGATGCTGGAGAGTTGTACTGAAATGCCATGTCTGGCTCTCTCCTACGGTACTCTCCTGGGCATCAGGGTCCTTACATAAACCATCTTAGGGTGCTGCCTCATCCTGACCTTGTCAATGAAGACAAGTGGCTGACCCCACCTCTGCTGAACTTTCCCTGGCAGTATAACCCTTCTGCCCAGTCACCACTTTATGCCCATCTCCTTCCTCTACACACCCTGTCCATATTCAACTGCAAGTTTTATTGAAAAGGCCTCTGCCTCCCCTCTGCTTAGTCAAACCCAATTCTGCTGCAAACAGGAATGGGGCCAGATGCTGGAAGGAAGAGTTAGATAAATGGGACCTGTCCTCAAGGGCGCAGCAAATTGGCAATGACTGTGTCTTATTCATCTTTTTGCTTCTAAATCCTGACACAAAGTTAAGAACTCTCTGATTGTTGTTGTTATTGTTTTGTTATTATCTAAGTTCTTGTTAAACGGAACTAATAAATTAGTATGTTAACTTCAGCACAACTTTACCTCCAATATGGAACTCTTTTATAACAGTGGAGCACAACAAAACAGATAAGCAAGGTATAAACTAAATATGCTTTTAAATAGACTTTTATTGGTATATTTTAGAGGCACGATTTGATTAGGAAGTACTGTAGCTAATAAGCCAAATGTTAGAACAGTAAGCTTACTGGAGCCAAATATCAGAGATAATGAAAGAAGTGAGGGAGCCTGATCAAATTTTTAAAAGTCAAATAAATCCAATAAATCCACGAAATAAAAAATAATATTAAATAAATCCATAAAATAGAGATATTTTATGACTGCACCTTCATTTTGTTTCTCACATACCAAAAGGCATTGTTTCTCACTATTTCTTGAGCTCAATATATGCACCGTGGACTTACACAAGACTGGATACGGAGCCAATTCTCCAGTTCTGATTAGAATGATATCTCTGTGTTGCTCAGACGTTTGCATGATATAAAATTCTTTAAAAAAGTGTCAAAGGCAAAGCCACCAGAAAAAAATGTTGCCATTAAGTTCTTCAATATCACAGATAATGGTTATAAGGTCCTTGGGTGTCTTGTCTTGACCTGAAATGTCAAGGTGAAAATGAGGACTCCTGAAATGTTAATCTGTGAAGGAACAAGTCACAGAATGTAAATGGTGATGTCATCCTCCTCAGTATTACTTTGAGTGGCTTCATAGCAAGGGCTTGGTCAGCAATGGGCTTTGGAAAGCACACTGAACCCAGATTTTAATATCAGAATCACACTAGAAGCTAAATCATCTTGAGCAAATCATTTACTCTCTGGGCTTTGTTTCTGTGACTGAAAAATAAAGGGATTCACCCTGGTGACTGTACCTTCCTCCCAGATTGTGATTCTCTGCTGCCTGTGGAGCCTAAGAAGTATGTTCCAAGAAGCTTGTTCCAGGAGGAACAGATAAAGTCACCATCTGTATTTTCTGTGACTTTCCCTTTGTTCTCTGCTAACTGGAAGTTTCTGAGACTGATTTTGCTGCAGGCAAAATCATGGGAACGGAAGGAAGCACTCATGGGAGTTTTGACCAAGTGCATCTAGAAGCTAAAAAAATTAAAATGTGAGAAAATATATATAAATGAGCCCAGGATAACACAGCCATGGACCTTCTAATGAGACAACTGCGTCTGGAAAACATTTAAGTAAAACCACTCTTAGAACCAAGGAAAACATGGGAACAATGCATGTCCCACATCTCTGGGTGATACTAATACCAGGAAAGAATAGCTACAACTAAAACAACAAAACAGCAAATCCAGCCTTACTCTTTGAAAACCCTGAACTAAAACTGCTTTTAAATTTTTCCTACAAACTAAAAAATACATGGTTCTGCTGATGAGAAAGTATGAAGAAGTCAAATTAGTGCTCAAATTCTGGGCCTTAAACACTTTAAAATTTAACCACATCTTGAATAGCAAGAGTTCATTTGAAACAATATTAGAAATAAAGTATATAAAGGATTTTTCCTGATAAATGTCTAGACATTCACATGTTCCTCACAGTACGGCTTTAAATGAGAGTTAAACATGGTAGTGTATGGACATATGGACATCTGCTTTTCAGTGTGGATAATTTTGTATAACAAAGGCACCATTGTTATGCCTTCTGATTTATAATGTATAATGCCCTTCTTCTGATAAGTGTTTATCATATAATGATTAAGAAGAAAAGAAGTCAGATAGACCTGGTTTGAATTACAGCTCTGCCATTGATTAGCTGAGAACTGAGTGACTTTGGACAACATACTTTACCTCTCAGAGCTTCAGTTTCTATATCTGTAAAACAAGGGTGTAATAATGCCTCCTCATGGAGTTTTTGAGAAAGGGTTTAGACCCTAAAATATAGCACATGCCCCCAAAATTGTTTTTATCTTGTTGCTCTTGTAACTTGCATTTGCATGGTCCTCGGGGATTAAAAAATAAATGCCAAAAAGTTGTTTGCATGTCCATTTGTTTGTGAGTTCCAAGTGACTTTGAGGTGTTTAAACATGTTGGCTCTGTATGAATTCAGAGTACAGGTGGTTGGGGGAAGCTGCTGTGAATTACTGGGGCCAAGACATCCCTTTGTCCATGTAGGAAGACGGTAGTAGCAGCAAGCCATCATTCCAGCTGCAATACCAGAAAAAAATGAAAAGACCTTCCTGTGTGAACTGAGATTATTAGCTACTTTCTTCCCTGGGGACATACGCTCAATATGGTACGAGCTGAGGATCGGCTTGACATAGGCAGAGGGACACTGCTAGTGACAAAAGAAGTCAGCCCAGCTTTTGATAGTCACATGAGTTGGCATGACAGATGAAATCCAAAAAAGTCCCAAATGCGTGACCATTTTTCCCAAAAGGCATTTGCCAAGTGCAGAGGCAGCAGGAGGCTGAGGTGGGGTAGAAAGACTGAATGAAACTCCATCTCACAGTTCTTAGGCAACAAAATTGTACTAAAGCGAGTGCTCTGTAACAAGCATACCATATATCTCATCCTTGAGACATCTGACAACAGAAGACTGAATTTAACCAAAGCTGCTACCCAGCCCTAACTAACATGGATAAAATCTGATTAGATTGAGGGGATTAACACATCAATCTAGCTGCCAGAAGGAAGGGCAAGAACTCCCTGTCAAAAATAATACTGCTTCTTTTACATACAATGTATGTGTGACACACAATCAAAAATTACAAGGCTTGTGAACAAGCATGGGAAAAGTGGCTAGGAAGCAAGAGAAAAAAGAGACAACAGAATCAGGCTTGCATATGATCCAGAAATTAGAGTTAGGAGACAAAAAATGTTAAATAACTATAATAAGTCTAATAAATGTGTTTATGAAAATGGAAGAAAATGAGGGAAAGATAACAGTATAATCTATTTAAAAAATAAAAAATGGAAATTATAGAACTGAACAAATAAAATATCTGAAATTAAGTACTCATGAGTGGGTCTGACAATAGACCAGAAGTTGAAGATAGAGTTAGTGAAATCAAAGATAGGTAAGTTAAAATTTTCCAAAACGGGACTTCCCTGGCAGTCCAGTGGTTAAGACTCCCCACTTTCACTGCAGGGGATTTGATCCCCAGTCAGAGAACTGAGATTCCATATGCTACACGCTATGTGGCAGAAAAAAAGAAAAAAAGAAAAAAATTCCAAAATGAAGCCCTGAAGTTAAAAAAAGCAGGGAGGGAGGGGGAAAGATGGAAATAACGGAACAGAATATAACAGACATGGGGCCATAATCAAAACATACATAACTGGAGTCTGAGAAGGATGGAAGAGAGAATGGAACAAAGCAACACTGGCAACAGATGATCACAGAATTTCTTAATTTTTTAATGTTGTTAATTACATAAAAATATATTAATTATTAATGTTAAAACAATCTTGTATTCTTAGAATAAGTAAGCCTCACTGCAGTCACCTCACCCAGTCACCTCAGCCCAGCTCCTTCCCTTGACTGCTCCTTCCCTTCTTAGAGACATAACACACCGGGGGTCACCATCCTTTGGCCATGCCCCAATCTGGAGGCCCTGATCTTTCAGTGGGGGCCTCCTCTATCCTATTACCACTGCCCTTAAAGACCTGAGGACCCAGGAGCTGAGCCACACCCACAGGTATCCTTTGTATAGAACAGAAGTTTCTTGCTATTGTTACCACTCTAAAATCTGGCCTTTTGAATACCTACCAAGCAGTTCCCCATTTTTGGACAGCCCTAAGTGTTACAAGTTTTTGTTTATTTAGGGCTAAAATCTGTCTGTGTCTAAATCACAATCTAATTCTGGGATGAAGTCATTTAGAACAAGTCTACTACTAGAAATTCCACACCACAATTCTTTAAGCATAGAAAGGTAGTTGTCATATACCCTCAGCTGTCTCTTATGAAGCTAAATATCTCCATTTCTGTTGACTGTATCTCATTTCTGTATTAACTGGGACTCTTGGTTACCTGTGATAGAAACCTAGCTAATACTGGCTTTAAAATGAAGAATATATTATCTAGCTAGTAAGGCATTAAAACTGGCTTCAGGGATCCATATGTTTTACTTTCCTTGAATGACTTGACCTGGGGGAGGTCTCCCACATGAAAGCAAACATGGTCATGAGCAAATCCCAGCTGACATCATCTTCAAGGCATGTGACTGAAGAGCAGGGAGCACCCGCTTCTTTGAACTACAGCAAAAGTCTTGACTGACCTGGATTTAACAGCTGTCAAGTCCTAACCAATCACATGCAGCCAGGGTGGTGAAGTGTTCTGACTGACCAAGTCTCCGTCTGTGCTGAGGGGATGGGAGAAGGAAAATCACCCCACTCCAATCAAAGGAAAAAAGATTCAACCACCAGAAGGAGGAGTGGATGAAAATCACTCTCATCTGGCAATGTCCTGCTACAAATTAGGAGACAGTGATATCAACAGAGGCATGATTACATTAATATGTGCACAATGGTAGGTAAACCTGTGAAATAATGATATCTAGATACAGAGATACAGACAGAGACAGAGATATATCTGCCCCCAGTTCCTGACACAGAGCTCCTAAAACTCTTCTAATTTCCTAAGCACGAGGGGTGCTCAGAGCATCTTTTGTTCTAACATTTGGTCTTTGACTCCAGTTCCTCACACAGAACTCCTAAATCTCTTGGAATTTCCTGAGTGATGAGTGTCATTTCTTCTAATGAGGTGACTCTTGGTAGCCTCCTGGATAGAGGCTGGTCACCAGAAAGACAAGCCATTATTAGAAGTCTGGAAAACTCAACCCCACTCCCTATTCTCTGAGGAAGAGAGAAGGACTAGATATTGAGTTAATAATCAATCTCGCCTACATGATGAAGCCTCCATAAAAATCCATAAAGTAGGGGTTTGGAGAGTTTCTGAGGTTGGTGAAGATATCCATGTGCCAGGAGAGTGGTGTACCCCAACTCCACAGGGACAGAAGCTCCTGTGCTCGGAACCATTCCAGACCTCACCCTATGTATCTCTTCACCTGGCTGTTCATCCATATCCTTTAGCACATTCTTTATTACATAATAAACTAGTAAAAGTAGGTGTTTCCCTAAGTTCTGTGAGTTGTTCTAGCAAATTATCAAAACTGAGGACGGGGTTGTGGGAACTTCAATTTACAGCTGATTGGTCAGAAGTACAGGTGACAACTCAGGACTTACAATTGGCATCTGAAGTGGGGGCAGTCTTGTGGGACTGAGCCCTTAACTTGTGGGATCTGATGTTAACTCCAGGTAGATAGTATCAGAACTGAACTGAGTTGTAGGACACCTGGCTGGTGTCAGAGAACTGGTCACACATCTTGTTACAAAGTGCTGATATGAGTAGCAGTAGTGTAGTAGTATTGGTAGTGGTATTAGTAGAAGAAGAAAGAGGAAAAATGAGTTTTCCCTATACCAAACTTTTTACCATTTTTATAAATAATAAATATACATTTGATATGCACAAAACTGGCTTAAGCACACACCAAGAAGCCTGGAAGGATGTATACCAAGCCTTTAAGAATGGATACTTCTCAGTAGTAGTTTAATATAGATTTTCAGCTTTTACTCTATTGCATTTGTTTGCATTTTGTTTTGCAGAGTATATGATGATTTTACAATCAAAGAAAATAAAGTTCAATAAATTAATAACATTCATTTCATAAGAAATATGTCTACTGTAAAAAAGAATTAAGCAGAAAGAAAAATATTAAAATAATCACTCATTCCCACCATCCAGTGACAACTACTCTTAGTATTTTGGTCATTTTCAATGCATATAATTATCATTTCATTTACAAAATGTGCTCATACTGTAAATATTGATTTATCTTTTTTCTTTTAACAATACATCACAGATTTCTGCAATCTCCTTGTCTATCAAGAAAGTGTTTTTCATGCATATATATAGCACTGATTATTTAAAAAACTAAATATATCTTTATCTGATAATATAAAGTGGTACATGGACATGAGGGAACAGCTAGTCTGCTTGAGGAGTATAAATTGGTGCAGCTACTTTAGAGGACCATTCAGCAGCATCTACTAACACTGAAAACACCTATACCCAATGTCACATATGCACGAAGACAGCTTACAAATGTTTTCATTGCATCATTTTTTATCATAGCAAAATATGAGAATCACCCTAAAAGACTATCAATAGGAAAATGAATAAATTAAATAGAATACTGCCCAGCAGTTCGATTCTTTATTGATTCATTTATTCACTTATTCAACCAATAATTATGGGGCAATTACTGTGTGCCAAGCTCTGTCCTAGGTGCTGTGACCAAAACACACGGATCCTGCCCTTCTAAAACTTATATCCTAATGAACTGAGACACAAATAAAAGCAATATGTATAATTAATATTTTTTAGTATGTTAGAAAATGGTAACTGCTATGGAGGAAAAAAGCACAGTCGGTAAGGATTTGTGATGTTAAACTGTATAGTCTGTGTCATGGTGGTCTTATTGAGAAATGGCCCTGGAACAAAGGCTTGAAAGTGTGGGGGAGGCAGCCATATGTATACTAATGGAAGAGCAGCCCAAATGGAGGAAGCAGTAAGCGCAAAGTCCCTGGCAGAAGCACATTTGACGTGTTCAGGGAGCAGCAAGAAGGTCAGTGTGGCCAGACGGGCAATGTACCAGGAGATGAGGACCTAGAAGTAATGGGATGAGGGGTGGGGAGCATAGGTTTGTCAGGACCTTGGCTTTTACTTTCAGTTAAAAGGCATTTATCAACATGCTTACATTTCAAAAATACTGTTAAGTGAAAACCACAAATTGCAAAATAGTGATTTTACAGCACGTTGCCACCCCTATAAATTTTAAAACATACGAAACAATACCATACATTGTTTTAAAAGCTCTTGAAGTACAAACTAAACTATGGGAATTAGACTAGGAAGTGAAGAATCAGGAGGGAAGTCAAGGAGGACCTGTCTCAGTTATTCTGGCTGCTACAAAAAAACACCACAGATTGGGTAGCTTGTAAACAACAGAAATTTAATTTCTCACAGTCTGGAAGCTGAAAAGTCCAAGATGAAGACACCAGCAGACTGTTTGCTGAGGACCTGCTTCCTAGTTTACAGCTGGCACCATCTTGCCGTGTCCTTACATAGTGGGAAGGATAGGGATCTCTCTGGCCCTTTTTTTTTTCCCTAAGGAGAGCCTGACAGCTATACTGCTCAGTTTATATAAACTATTTCATTTGCAAAAGTTAGGGTCTCCAGATGACCAATGCTTCAACAAGCCTTGCCTTACCTGCCTGCCTCCTGGACCCCCTGGATAGAGCCTGCCCTTAGCATTGCTCGTAGCTGGACATCAGATCCAGATTCTTGGGCCAGAATAACCTAGACTGTTTGGCACGTGAACAGGTGAGGACAGTGTGTAGAACTAAGTGCTGCCCTCTAAGTCCCCCACCGTCGCCCCAAACCTTCCTTCTGAGTCTCTGCTGAACCCTGGCTGATGTTGGAGCCTCTTTTACAAGAGCACTAAGCCCATCCATGAGGGTCGTGACCTAGTCACCTTCCCAAAGGCCTCACATCCTAATACAATCACCACTGGAAGTTAGAATTCAACACAGGAATGGGGGTGGCGGGGCGGGGAAAGGAGCACATCAGACCATAGCAAGACTGAACTTTACCTGTAATATGTTTTCATAGAGCAACATATTTCTATATTAATTACATGAATCCAAAATATGTAAACATAAATACATGTATAAGTATGTATACACACACACTTTTTAAAAAAGTCTATAAGAAAACATGCCAAAACGTTAGCATTTAGAAAGTGAGTACATGAGAAACTTTTTTCTTTTTTGTATGATTTTTAAACATTTTTAATATCTAAAATTAAAGGGACTTCCTAGGTGGCACGGTGGTTAAGAATCCACCTGCCAATGCAGGGGACATGGGTTTGAGCCCTGCTCCAGGAAGATCCCACATGCCGCGGAGCAACTAAGCCCATGCGCCACAACTATTGAGCCTGTGTGCCACAACTACTGAAGCCCACGCACCTAGAGCCCGTGCGCCACAACTACTGAAGCCCACGCACCTAGAGCCCGTGCTCTGCAACAAGAGAAGCCACTGCGATGAGAAGCCCATGCACCACCATGAAGAGTAGCCCCCACTCTCCATAACTAGAGAAAGCCTGTGTGCAGCAATGAAGACCCAATGCAGCCTGTAAGTAAATAAATAAATTTATTAAAAATAAATTAAAATAATTAAAGAAAAACTTAAATCTTAAGGGGAAGCTGAGACGAAGCGAGAGAGTAGCACAGACGTATATATACTACCAACTGTAAAATAGATAGCCAGTGGGAAGTTGTTGTATAACAAAGGGAGTTCAACTCGAGGATGGAAGATGCCTTAGAGGACTGGGATGAGGAGGGTGGGGGAGACTCGAGGGAGGGTGGGGGGGGAGTCGAGGGAGGGAGGGAATACGGGGATATGTGTATAAAAACAGATGATTGAACTTGGTGTACTGCCCCCAAAAAATAATAAATAAATAAATAAAATTAAAAAAAAAACAACTTAAATCTTTCAGTGTGTATCCCTGTTATATACCATCTTCCTGGATTTCTTTCATTACGCTCATCAGTGAAAGGGTTGTCTCGTGTCATTTTGATTCATTTGTCTATTTCATTGGCCACATTATCACTGTGGCATCCATAAATCTGAACAACAGGACATCTATTCCATAAATACAAACATTGGTAAAAACGTTGATCAACACAGACCAAAAGCAGAGCTTATGCCCCCCCCCCACCATAGCCTGCCCTCCACACGAGCCCTTTTAGGGTACAGCTGATCCCCACTAACCTACCTGAACTCCAATTTATCCCACACTTCCCCATTTTGCCCAGAAAGATAGTAGGAGAATCTCGTCACAGTGTTAAAGTATACTATATATTTTTAAAATTCTCCTTATCTGTGACTAAGGAGACAAATATCTGCTTATCACAGATAAGGAGAAAATAAGAATATAAAACATTGACTTTTTTTTTCAGACAGGGCCCTATGGACCCCTGGAATCGTTCCTGAGTTAATTTGTTGGACCCTGTGAGATGCTGAGTCTTTAACCACCCACAAAGGGCACTCCTAGGGCTAAACAAAATGCACAGCCACAATACAGCAACCACTGCCGAAAGACATAAAACAAATTAATTGCAAGTGACTATTTAACTTCTTAATATGATGAAATCAGCCTCATGCATTGATTATTTCTCAATAAATACACTCACTAGGCTATTCCACACACACGAGTTTCAGATTATATAATCCCATGGACAATAACCTGAAAAATATCTCTGCATGCAAAGACAATAAAATCAGGTAAAGTGCTTTTTTGATCATAAAAGTTTAAAGATGGCTCTATTTTTATATAATAGGTGGTATAGGAAATAGTATGCATTGCATTTTGAAAAAGCTTTACATCCATATATAATGTGACAGTAATATGACCCTTCCATCTCACAGAGTTCCTTTGCTTGAGAACAATTTCATGAATGTCATTTGAGAAAATTAGATCCACCTTCCTTCCATTTAGAAGTAATTCTGGCTTAGGTAACAAACCATGTTTTCTCTCTTCCCTCACTCTGCCGTCTTCAGGAACATTATTCAGGAGAGCAGAAGGTTTATGCTTCTCCATTTCCAGGGCTCCTGCTGCTTCTGCTTATTCACCACCTGAAGTCTTAATTCTCTGTTTGTAACACCACAATTGGCTACTGCAGAGATAATTTTGACATAATCATGCTAGAATTATGACTTGGGGACAGAGATCATAGGGAAGTGGATGAAGTCTTACAATGGGCCCTAAATCACAAAAAAGAACCAGAAACAGAATAATTTTCATCTAAATTATCTGTTCTAACTTTACTACATTTAAAAATAAAATTCACAGGCTTGCTTTCCCTGCCCCCCATCGGGCTCTTAAAACTCATTTCTAAAGTTGTTATTGTAGCCATTAACTTCTTCACAGCTAGAATTCTGACAAGGGAGGCAAACTTGGTCACTTGAAAAATATCATCACTAAAAATTGGTTGAGTTGAGCTGGATGAAATGTGTTGGGTAAATCAGCAGCAGCTTAGAACTTCAGCACTATTCAGAAATGAATTTCACACCTAAATCTCATCTCCACACTTTCCAAGGTAGGCGACTTGCTGCTGGTTTAGTCAACATGAGAACAAATTCATTCAGGTAGGTCTGAGCATTACTGTGAGCCCCTGCTGAATTTAAGTAAAATTCAAAACATCCCAAAGTAAAATTCAAAATGACTCATCCTAAAATGAAACAGAAGACAGACACACCTCAGTGCCTCTGCTGGGTCTTGGCAAACACAGATGGGCTGCTACAGAGCTAGGGCAGCCTAAGGAATTGTGAAACCTTAGCTGTACCCTCCTCACAGGTTTCTATGATGTTCAGTTGCTTGGTTTATTTTCACTTTTCCACACTGGCTTCTTTCTCTCTCTCTGAAACACTAAAACCATTCTTCAGGCCAGTATGATGTCAAAGAGTAAAAGAAAGATATGGTGAGAGAGGTTGGGGATGTATCTTAGCCACAACCCAATTCTAAAAAAAACTAAATTACTATTGAAATGACTGGTGGACACAGCCTAAAGCGACCCCCAAATCACACTGAGTGATCCCCCTCCCTGCTAGTGTAGGTAAGACTTGTGATTTGCTTCTAACTTGTAGAATATGGCAAAGGTGATGGAATGTCACTCTTCTGATTATGCTACAATAGATCTACAAGACTCTCTCTTACCAGACTGGATGGAAAGCCTGTCCCGCTAGCCTTGAAAAAGCAAACTGTGGTGTGAACTGCCTATGGAGAAGAGCATGCAGCAGGGAACTGTGGGTGGCTCCTGGGACCTAAGAGCCTCAGTCCTTCAACCACAGGGAACTGAATTCTTCCAACAACCACATGAGATTTGAAAAGACCCTGAACTCTGGAAAGGAATGCAGCTCAGCCAAAACCCTGACTGTAGCTTTGTGAGACAGTGAACAGAAAATCCAGATAAGCTGTGCCCAGTCTCCTAATCCACATCAACTTGAGATAATCAGTGTCCATTGTTTTGAGCCCCTAAATTTATGGTAATTTGTTGTGCAGTAGTAGAGAACTAATACAGTGACCAACAAAATAATCATATTGGAAAACATCCGCATGACCACTGGAAATCAAGGATTGGTGCCACCTACAGATCAGAAATCTACAGGAGTTTATTCTCCAGATATAGTCTAAGTGGTCCTGGATCAAAGAAAGATGGTGAAAGCTGCCCTCTTCCTGAGAACAATGTTTCCCAATGGTAGGAAGAAGAACTAATAGACCCCCAGTGACACCTCTATACTACTTAGGATTCATTTGTATGCAAGCAAAGAAAGCATGACTCAAAGTGGCTTAACAATAAAGGAAATTTAATGACTTGGGAAAAGGTAAATGTAGAAGAACGTCTTTCTGGAGTCCAGTGAGGACTATTTCAGCTACTCAGTGATGTCACTAAAGCCCAGTTTTGTTTTGTCTTTTATTAACTCCACTCTCCCAGCCTTGGTGTCAAGCTATATCCTAAGACTAGCTCCTCCACCCCTGTGGTCTCAAGACAGCTGCCGTATGCCTCCTCTTTCACATCCATCAGGGAGAGTCTTTGTCCCTATATTCTCAACAAAATTCCTGAGTCACATTGATTGGACTGGCTTAGCTTACATGCCATCTTCTAAACAATCCTTGCAGCCAGGGGGTTGGAGTCCATAGTTGGCTTAGTGAAGGTCATGTGCTCTACCCTTCAAGCTGGGCATGGAAAATCATGATGGAAACACATAAAACCTAAATGGAAGTCACAACCCTTTGGAAAGGGGAAGAGGTCATGGATCCAGAGAGGCTACTAACAAATGTTTAATGAAACCCCAACCTAAAGAGATGAGTTTGGTGCTTTCCTAAAACTCAGAAAGGAGGGCACTGAGAACTCACTGGTAAGCCTAGCCCTTAGGACACTCGCATCTCAGCTAAAAAATAACAGCTGCTGTGTTGGAACGCCTCAGACTTTGTTCGTGGGGAAAAGTCTCAGCAAGTAGAAGATTGAGCACAATGAGGAGCTGCTCTGCCCTGCATTTGTGCAATGGCACAAAGAGCTGGTTGTGATTACAGCTGTGGCACTAGATCCTTCTCCATGTCTTTTAGTCTTAATCACTGAGCAGGCAATTAGATGATTTAATTGTATTTTTCTCATTTCTTCCTTCAGACAAATTCTATTTGAGATATCTTGTCATAAACCCACACATTGTTAGAACCCAGTCTAATGCTTTCTTGGACACTAAGCAAGTAAATATATCCCTCTACAAGAATAGCGAATAGAATAACTGCAGAGCCCAGTAAAATAGTCTACACATCATAAGGATAAGGTAAAAGATTCTAAGATGGCTCAGTAGAGCTACCTTTCTTTGTAACAGTTATTTCAAGAAATATAAAAATTACAAATTATCTGATTCAGGATTTTTTTACTTTAATTTTTAGACCACAACTGTATAGTTGAGCATATCATATATCTCAGTTTATGACACACTAAATAATTCATATTTCAACATGATTCAAGAACCTAGAGTCTATCATCATGAAAAAGAAAATGTACAATAAAAAGAATTGCAGTGGAATAGTCTTCTTTATCTTAAAAGTAAAATGATGTTAAAATCATTATAGAAGAGGTTAAATGCCATTTGGACTCAGCAGAAAATGGAACAAGCAAAATAGTAAATGATGTCAAGAAATTATCCCTGACAAAAGGGAGAAGGTAAAAGCAATGAAAATAACGTAGAGAAAAGATGAAATATCAGGGTCAGGAGATAATAGCAGATGACCCCTAAAGAAAGAGAACTAATGAAACAGAGAAAATTGTCAAATAACAGAAAATATTTCTTATCTGGGAAAAGTATCTTAACTGAGAGTACACACTAGATCCTAGGCAAAACCAAACCCACTTTGACATATGCTGATTGAACATTTCTAGCTTCAAGTATAAAAAAATCAATTTTTAAACGAAAAAATGTAGAAACAAATTTAAAGGTTAAAATATATATACACCATCATAAACTATACACTTAAAAATAGTTAAGATGGAAATTTTCATGTTATGTGTATTTTACCATAATTTTTCAAGTGGCTGAGATGGTAAATTTTATGTTATGTATATTTAACCACAATTTGAAAATAATTTTCTAGATGTGGGGAGTGCTGCTCTCAGTAATCTGTATTGGTTCTTCATTCTCCTTTATTATAATATTTTACTCACGTTCCTTTAAATAAATATTTATTGAAATATATATATATATATATATACACACACACCATCACAAAGAAAAATCTTTAAAGTTTAAAGTACCCACTAAAGCGCAAATATTCTATTGGCTTCCTATCTCAAATACTACTGACTGAAAATCTTATAAAAATATCTACAGACCTTTAGAGGGAAATATTGTGATGCAAGAATTCTATATCCAGCTTTCACATGCTACAGCAGATATGAAACGGCTCAGAATATGTACTGCTAAGAAAACTTTCTTCAATAAACAATTCAAAGATGTTGAGATGTATCTGGAGGCATTAAAATTAATCATTTTAAACATGGTTGCACTGGACTTTTATAACCCTAAAACCTAAAAAACAGCTCAAATAAAAATTATAACTCTTTTCAAACACTAGGAAAACAATTTTTTTTGAACTTTTTCAATTTGAAGACCTGTATCAGCCAGAAAGTCACGTAAACAAGTAAACAAACCAGGATACAATCTGTGAGCGCAAACACACTCTTATTTTCATTCAAGCAAAGCATATCTAAATAGAAAAGTGCGCACAGCATAAGTGTACCAGTGAATGACTTTCCACAAAGACAACACAGCCAGGTGCCAGCACACAGGCCAGGAGACCGAACATACAAGCATCCCAGAAGTCACACTCCTGACTCACAGTCACTGCCTCTCCCCAAAGATAAAAATTCCAATTCTAACTTTTAATACTATAGATTAACTTGGCCCATTCTTGTTCTTATAAATAGAAACATACAGCCAGGCTTCTTTCACTGAACATCACGTTTGGGACTAGAGCAATTGTTCCTTCACTTTCAGAGTTTAATGTATCAGTGTATTTATTGATGATGGACATTTTACTGAAATGGACATTGGGGTTGTTTCTGGTTTGGGGCCATTTTGTGGTTCTGTTAGAAGAAATAAAACTCTACAAGCACAAAGATAAATGAGAGGCAGCATCAGCCTGCATCACGGAGACTGGAAGAAGCAGAGAGTATGGTGAACTGGTCACTGCTTGTCCTACCTGAAATAGGAAGCCTGTGCTCAGATCTAGTCCTTTTATATAGACATGGAAGTCTGGGAATATGAATGTAGTATTGCCAGAATGGTTAATTTTTAAAAAAATCTTGCAATCCAAAATTTTCTATAAAATCTAATGTTTAATGTTGGATTTTTTTTTTTTTAAGCTGGAAGGCTAAACAGACATAGAAAAAAACATGGTTACCAAGGGGAAAGGGGGCCGGGGGAGGGATAAATTGGCAGATTGGGGTTGACATATACACTACTATATATAAAATAGATAACTAATAAAAACCTACTGTATAGCACAGGGAACTCTATTCAATACTCTGTAATGACCTATATGGGAACAGAATCTACAAAAAAGTTAATATATGTATATGTATAACTGACTTATTTTGCTGTGCAGCAGAAACTAACACAACATTGTAAATCAACTATACTCCAATAAAAAAGTTTTTTAAAAAAGCTGGAAGGCCAGTCAGAATTCCACAGCTTGCAGCCTCAGATCTAGGTATTCATGATACAAAAAGAGCTTGTCAGCCTTTAGCTTTGTAAGGGGCACATTCTAAGTGGCTTTCTCCCCAAACACGACTTACCCCGATCAAGTAAGGAGGAGGCAAGAACATGAGAAAAGCTGCCCCCTCCGCAGTACTGGAGACAACACCCGAGGGTCACACTGAGAGATAAAGGGCCACCTTTGTTTCAGGGAGGTCGCCCCAGGTCCTGAAGGAGAAGCTGACCCCCAGGATCACCCTTCCACCATGGAATCCCTTCCCCATCCAAAATGCCTCCCTGTCTCTCTTACTCTTTAGAGGCTGCAATATTTTTTTTCCTGCTAATCCTTTGTGACCTTTCTGTAGGCTCTTAATTTTCTTAAGTTTCAACCAGAGGTTGGAAATTTTTGGATGGGTATCAAATATCCCATTATCATTATCCCCCAGTAGAGACAGTTTTACAATCATGTGTGCGTTAGGGGACTCACAGGTGAAGTACGACCTTTGTTTCCACAAACCAAAGGTTAAAATACTTTATTCATTTTTCTTTCTTCCTAAAGTGAAAGAATTCATTTCTAGACAGCCTTGGCAGGAGCTCAGGCTATTTTATGCTGGCTCCATGACGGCAAAACAGAGAAATGCCCTTGATGCTGCGTTTTTGGGTTTGGCAGTGACGGTGACGATGGTGGTAAATGGAGAAGGTTGAATCATTTTTCAAAGTTCTAAGAAAATGATGTTCTAATAAGACCAATATGAGAGGATTAAAGACTAATGCAAAGGTTATCACAAAACCAACATCTATAAATTAGACCTTTTTTCCCCCTAAGGCAGCAGCTCTCAAATTTTTAACACAAGTAAGAATCACATGCAGGGCTTGTTTAAACACAAACTGTGGGCCCCACCCCCAGAGATTCTGATGCAAGAGGTGGGGAGGGGCAAGAATTCACCTTTCAAACAAGTTCTCAAGTGATGCTGATGCTTTTGATCCAGGGACCCCCACTTTGAGAACCAATGACCTAAAGAAACCTTCACAGTAAGTATCTGTACTGGTTCTAAACAATGAAAACTTCAGTAAATTAGACTGAATTAGAATTCGTTTGAATTTGTTTTCAAAGAGTCTGCAGAAATGTTTTTTAAGACTGTGTATACCCCTGGGAATGTATGCCATATCTCCACCTAGACACCAAATAGAGGTTCTCAGGGCTACTGCTCTAATGAAAATGCTGGTAGATACAAATGCCTTTTAATTTGCATTTTAATTACTTGAAAATTAATGCTCACAAATGTGTTCCCAAGTACAATGATCATTTCCTCTATTATTCAGTGCTTATCAAAACATTCCACTAAGTAAACGGATCCACACAAAATGTTTTAGGATGTAAGCAAAGTAAGGTTGAAAGCAATGATTTCTCACACCTTTGGAGAAAAGAAACAGATTAGAAATTTAAAACTGTCTCACTAAACTATCAATGATGATCACTAAGCACCTGAAGGGGAAGTAAAAAGCTACATTTGCATCGTTTCTTTATTGGATCAGTTACTGTTCAGTAGAAACAAATTACCTGACTTTTTCTCAGGCGGTCTTAGATTCTGAACTTGCTTCCCCTTAGGCTTTTTCATAAACAAATAACTAGAAAAGTCTCCAACAAAGGGAGAGGCCAGTTCCTCATTTCAGCTGCCATCAAGTGTGCCTGTGCTCAGCCAGGAGGGTTCATTGTTACAGGTGCGGAACCTGTTCTTCTAAACCCTCGCGCGACAGCTCACTGTGTGGTTCTGCGGACTCCCTTGTCAGGACCCACCTGGACAATGTCACCTTCAGAGGCAGACCATCTCACAGGTATTAGAGGCGACATTCAGCTGCTGACTGGGTTTCCCTCTTGGGCTTTTCATTTGTTCAGATCCTGTTGCTACTCTTGGTCCTGTCTTGCTGGTCTCACTAGGTCTAAGTGGAATGGGTGAATCATTAATCTGTGTGGTTTAATTTTGAGTACACTGAGGTTGCTTCCCCCAACAGTGTGGGTTCTTAAAGCTTGGGAGATCAAAGCCTGGTGAATTTACTTTAAAATTATCATTTCTTGATTTAGTCTTTTATAGAACATAAAAGAGAAGAGTTAGCCTGAACTTCTATGTTAACTTTTGCCTTCTTATTAAATCCACAGGTATAATCATTAAGAGAGGGCCTCCCAAGAGCCTCCGCCATTATCCCTGCAAGGAGCTTGTGAGGGAGGGACTTTAATAACCTTTCATAAATGTGGCCTGGAGGCTGACAGAGGGGGAGTCACAGCCAGCCGGCAATGAGGCAGAGAGAACAAGCAGATCATTTACTCTAGAGCCTGGGCTCCCCTTCTCAGAAAACGGCCTCACAAAGCTATGATGTAGTTAAAAGTTTCTTCAGTTGTGTGGTGAGTGAGTCGTGTCAGCAGTTACTACTGCCTTGGTTTTAATATTTGAGACACTGGCTGGTAAATTATACTTAATGACCCTTAAGTCCCACAGGGTATAATAACCGCCTACTGACTGCCACACCCTATGTCAGGACAACTAGAAAGGAAATCTGAAGCAGTGTCCTAACCCCTCTAAGGAGGAGAAAGAAGGCACAAGAAGAGAGGGGAAACCCAAGGACTAAGAATTCTGATAGAACTATTATGCAAGTGCCTATGTAAACATACTGAGCTCCTTTAACCATATTGTGGAACTTGGACAATGCTATGAGGGGAACAGAATAAAATCCCCTGGGTGTGTATGTGTGTGGAAGTACCTGTAACTCCAGTCCTCAGCTAGGCCATTTGTTTGTTGGGAGAATGAGGAACTGACCCTCCAGCAAAGGACCTGCAAAGAGACCTAATACACCTGTTTTCATCAACAGTCAGAGTGGGTTTTTCATTCGTCTCCTGTGAAGCTGGTATCAGCCAGAAATTATCAATCTAAAATCAACACCAGTTCAACCCCACCTTAATTAAAATGTAAGTTTCCTAGCTGGTATTACTCTCTTCCCTTGCCCCCAAAATAAGGGAACCTCATGTATTTTTGTTCTACATGCAAAGTTCTGTACCATTTGAGTCTTTGGTTCAAAATATTAAAGCAAATCCAGCATTAAGAATTTTAGATTTCTTTTGTAGATAAGAGTTGAACTGACTTCAGTTGGTATCTAAGTAATTCCTTAAACAACTCTCCAGTCTAAAATCCAGTACCTGTTAGTTTCATTTGGCTTTAAACCAGATGAGAGCCAGGGAGTAAGTATGAGAGAACACGGAGTCCCCCAAATCAATGTCACAGCATTGTCATGACAATATCATGATTTTGGGCTCCTCCCTTTCACTGATAAGAATAAATCTAAGAGCCTATTAATTCTCTTGACACAGGGTTATTGGACTTCTACGCCTGAAACAGATTAGAAGAAACAAATTAAAGGAAAGAAAGTGGCTGCCCTAGGCAAGTACAGAAATATAATGAGAAGTAATGAATAAAAACTAGGGAGTACATCAATGTGAGGCCATTTAGTATGGGGTAAATAATCATATGCTATAAAAAAAACTAACAATTACTGTAGTCGCTACATAACTATAGTAAACACAGTCACAATATTGTACATCAGCTAGTCTCATGAGTGACAGTCAACATAGGAGGACAGGTCATCAAAAATTTATGGGTGTTCGGTATTCTCTATTATCAAATTGAGGGTGTAGATAATACACGGTAGAAAAAGTCCTACTAAAAAAGTGTTGTCAGTGCAATTAAAATTATACAGCACTAAAAGAGTAAATTATTAGCTGTCCTTAAAATTGGGCTGTCCGAATGTGTCCATTCCTGAAGGGTTACCGATTGCTTTAGAATTATAGGCTTTCTGAGAGTTCCCCGGTAGCCTAGTGGTTAGGATTCCAGGCTTTCACTGCCATGACCCAGGTTCAATCTCAGGTTCAAACAATGCCATGATTCAGTTTCACTTCGGGGAACTGAGACTCCCACAAGCCACACAGCACGGCCAGAAAGAAAAAAAAAACACAATTATAGACTTGCTTAAGTTATTATTGGAGATCTCAGAATATGTGCTCAACTACTGCTGTTCCATCTACCAACAAGACATGCACAGTCCTAAACCACCTCCCACGTTGCCCGTGCCAAGGGAAGATGGTTATATTATCTGTTCCACAGACCCACACCAGATCTGTAAATACTCAGGAGTTGACTCATGCAATAGTTGATAGGATGGGTAAGAACTGATGCTTTCCCACAGGCAACTACTTTCTTCAAATGGAAAAATACAAAATAATGGAACAGCAATAAGTCATTTCCATGTCACCATGAATCGAGTTGGCAAATGGTAGAATCAGATTTGCTTGAATATGAGGGGAACTTAATCGGGAGGTAATTCTGCATTAGTGAATCATAGAAAGCACCTCTAATCACGAGAAGCAGGGCATCTGGGTTTGTTTTTTTTCCAAACTTGCAAGTTATTTTTCCAGAACATGGGGATGGATAAAACTTAAAATGTCTTTTGCCAAATACTTTGCATCACTATCTTTGAACTCTTGTCATATTCTTTAATTTAAACCTTAAGGGAAGGGGTCTCATTTTTCTTGTTCTCACATCCTTACATCCCTGGAATACTCCAAAGCACATACATTCATACATACATAGATGCAGAATGTACGAAAAATTGAATGTATATTTGTTTCTTTTAAAATGGAATAATCAAAAGGTGATGGGATTTGTGACTTCCAAGAAGTATCTTAGATCAACAAGGTTTTTGAAAGCTTTTTTGTTTGAATCTGCAGGATATATTAAGTAAATAGTAAATGTTGCCAGAGCTGCTCCAAGTCTTCGATCAAAACGCATCAACCCCCACGGTTAGCAGAAGTGTCCTTGCTCAAAACCTGCCAACCCCGCCCCCACATCTTTAGCAGGAGGGGACATAAATCTTTAGTTAAAGGGTCCAGAGATAAGAAAGGTAACTACACACACACAAAGAAAAAAACCAGATGGAACAAGCTGGGACTAAGATGGCATGAATCTGACCTCTAACAGATCCTGAGTCTCATTATACACTGATTTTACTATATTAGCATATCATATAAAAGACCTACCCACAGCCGGGATCAGACACTAAGGACCAAAAAAGGATCAAGTGGGGGTGGCACCCTACTCCCTCGACAAAAAGCCCTGCGCCCTGCCCAGCAGACTAACACACATGCCTCCCCATCATTGGCCTCACTCCTCCTCCCTTTGTCTTTACTCTTTAAAATTAAATCACTCTTGCCAGGTGAGGGAGAAGTTGGCCTGTGAACATAGTTCCCGCTTCTCCATTCTTTCGCCATTGAGTAAAGCCAGCGCTGTGTCCATCTCAGCTTGGGTTTCTTATCTGCCAACTCTAACACCAATGGTAAGAAGAACCCTCACCCACTCACAGAGGCAGGGAGCGGGGTCCAAACGACTTATTTCCGTAACATAAACAAATTTCAACACATGAACAACCTAGATGGGAAGGCGGGACTCACTTATGTTAATTGCTACAAAACATAACAGATACTACTGTTAACTGGACATCCCCTATCTCCTCTGACAAGCTAGAGGTTTTTAGGTGAAATTTCAGACGCCTTTTTCCCTCACCTCCGTCTCCTCGTTTGCAGCAGGTTCCGCACTCAGCTCGTCCTCATTAAAGATGCAGCCACCTGCTTCCAATCATCCTCCGGAAAAGGACGAAGCGGCCCCTGAGGCAGAGAGGCTCCTGAAGGTGGAAGCTGAACCACCTCAGGGTGGTCGGGAGAACAGCGACTCCGACGGCGCCCCCTGGAAACTTCCAGCAACCGGACCTCTCAGCGGCGGGGAGAAGCCCGACACATACCTCCCAGAGGGGCAGTCCCCCGGCTGCGGGGCCTCTGCTCGGCTCCCCCTGGCAAGCCTGTCGAAGAAGCACTGTCAGAACCAGGGGAACCTTCTCCACTTTGACCGGCAAGCCCCGGGCCGCGTGTCCACCTCGCCCACTTTGAGGAGGTTGAGGGGCCACGGCTGCGGGAGCGTGCGCGGGGGTGCGCACGGCTCTGCGCATGCGCCGCCTCAGCCTGCGGCCTCGGACGTGCCCACCCGCGGCGGCTGGACGGAGCCCCCCGGCTCCCCGCGTCGCCTTTCCAACAGGCTGTCTGAAAACCCAGGGGTGTCGTCGCACTCCCTGTGGCCCCTGAGACCCTACTCAAGATCTCCTCCGGACCCTGAAAGGGTCCTCGACGCAGCCGACTCGTTTGAGCTCCAGATGGGGCCCAGTGGTGTGCGTGCCCTCCCCGTGCTTCAGCCCCTCGAGGACGGGTCGCTTCCTCAGGCCTCCCTTCCACGGAGAGGAGGCCACCCAGCACCCAGCCGCGTCCCGCGGCCCTCCCGGCCTCAGGTAACGCAGCTCTAAGCCTCCTGCTCTCATTTGCTGGATGCAAACCATAGTAGGTGTCCAGAGTGCCATGTTGCCCGGGGTGGGGGTGGGACGGTGCTGTGTTGGGAGTCGGCACAGGAAGCCACAGCCGGGGGGACACACAGTCTTTAGGACAGTTGGCTGTCAAGTGAAAGGGGTGCAGCAGTTTGGCGAAGGAGTGTGAAGGTTGAGCTCATTTTCTTCTTCAGTATACTTGAAGGCACTTTAAGAAAGGACCCTGGCTCGAGACTGTCAGTCATTAGGTAGCAAAGGTGACCCTCTTGCACATCCAGGCTACTTGAAGACCACCTGGCATGGCTGGTTTAAAAGGGCTGAAAGAGCAAATTATTCAAATTTCTAATGCTCTAGCCTTCTCCCACAAAAAGAAAAATTCAAAACATTTTAGCCAGGAAAGTTAATGACCTTTCCCTTCAAGATGTCTGCTTTGGAATTTTGGGTGGGTTTGAGCAAGACTAAAACACGTATTTTTTTTTTTTTTTGAGAACTTTTATTGAGATATAGTTAACACACAATAAACTGCGTGTATTTAGAGTGTACAATTTGGTATCCCAATCTCCCAATTCATTCCCCCCTAATCCTCCCCGCTTTCCCCACTTGGTGTCCATATGTTGGTTCTCTACATCTGTGTTTCTGTTTCTGCCTTGCAAACTGGTTGATTTGTACCATTTTTCTATATTCTGCATACATGTGTTAATATGTATTTGCTTTTCTCTTTCTGACTCACTTCACTCTGTATGACAGTCTCTGGGTCCATCCCGTGTCTGTACAAAAGTCCCAGTTTCATTGCTTTGTACAGCTGAGTAATATTCCATTGTATATATGTACCACATCTTCTTTATCCATTCATCTGTTGATAGACATTTAGGTTGCTTCCATGTCCTGGCAATTGTAAATAGTGCTGCCATGAACATTGGAGTACATGTGTCTTTTTGAATTAATGGTGTTCTCTGGGTATATGCCCAGTAGTGGGATTGCTGGGTCATATGGTAACTCTATTTTTAGTAAAACGTGTATTTTTAAAATTTCTTTCAGAGAGAAGAATTGCATCAATCCAGGTATGTGTGTCTTTATTTTCCCCAGTGCTGTGAAATCTGTTGACAGTTTACTTTTACATCTTTTACTTCTGTTCTGACATAGCAAACCTGATGGCATATTAATCAGGGCACTTTGTTTTACAGCCCCCAAGTCACTCTTCATATTATGGGTGAAAGAGTCTTAATTTCAAGAATCTCCTTTAAGCGCCCAGCACTTTGCTGTGGCTTTCTGGGGCAGGGTATGACAGCCACAGGTGGTCATGGTTTTCATTTTGAATTTTCAGTGACTTGGTCCTGTGGCTTAATTAACATCCACCAGTAATAGGTTTTGTCAGGTAGAGAAAATGTAAAGGCCGGAAACATTCAACAGCTTTTCAAAGAGAAATTTGGAGGACAAGGATAAAAGGAACAAGATGTGCTGTTTAAATCTAGGACGACCTTTAAAATGCCTGTTATGACAGACTGTGTTTTTATCTAGAATGCAGGTAGATTGTGTCACTTCAGAAACCAGCTCTGAACTTTCAGCTTGATGTCCCAGCTGTGGCAGTGGATTTGCCATTTCTTTCAGGGATGAAGAGCTTCTGTGACAGTAAGGGAAAGATCCAGGCCCAATTACATCCACCCAATTTGTAGGATTGGTGGGAAAGCCCTTATTTTATTTGTAAAGTCATGGAGGAATCCTCAGGGAATTAGCTGTTGTTTTATTACTGGACCTCAATCCTCAAGCAAGAGTTTGCTGCTCATAGTAGGAAGGATGAGATCAATCTATGCAGTCTTTGTTGATTTTAACCTAGTTGACCTAAACGTCAGCAAAAGTAGAGGATATTTACAAAGATACAGGCAAATACAAAGTATTGTGTTAGTATATCAGCTAGCCATTGCTAGGTAACAAACCACCCCAAGCCTCAGTGGCTTAAAACAACAACCAGTTATTGTTTCTTATAAATCTGTATGTCCATTGAGGATCAGTTGATCTAGGCTGGGCTCAGCTGGGTAGTTTACTCCACATGTCCCTCATCCTTTTCATGGGACGAAATTTCTACCCTGGGCGTGTTCTTATGGTGAAGGGAGAGGTTCAAGAGGATAAATGGAAGCATGCATGGCTTCTTGGATCCTGGGCTCTGTACCTTGTCTAATTCTACTGGCAAGTCACGTGGCTGAACTCAAGGGCAGGAAATTATGTGTCACCAGCAGTGGGAGAACACAAGTGTTTATGTGGCAAAGTGTGTGGATACAAGGGTTGGTGAAGAAAGGGGCCTTTAATGGAAATCTTCCATGGTGTGAACTAAAATAAAACTCTAAAATGACACCTAATTCAGATGTGTCAGAGAGTGAAAAAGAGCAGTGTCAGAAAAAGATGATGTTGGTTAGAGTTGTTCATTCAGAGTCTAATAGGGTGTTTAGGGATTTTGTTCCTTACCATAAGAGCAGTGTGAAACCACTGAATGGACTGATATGATCAGACGGATACAGGGTAGACATGAGAGTAAGATAAGAGTGGACTCCAACAGAACAAATAGAATGTTCAGGTATGAGAGGTTGGTAGGTTAGACTCTGATGAAGGCAGTGGAGTTAGAAAGAAGTATCTCAGTTCAAGAGATAGTTAGGAGATACCATCACCTAGACTTTGTGAATAGTAGACCACAAGGGGTGAGGGGAAGGAAGTTATCAAGAATACCTTCCAAGCTTCTGGCTTGCACTGTTGGGTGGCAAATGGTTCCATTCGCTGATCTAGGTAATCTTGGAGGGGAGAAGGGGATAAGGGTGGGTGGGGAGTAAGTTTGAACATGTTGAATTTGAGGACCTATGGAAGATCTGAGTGGAGCTTTTGAGTGGATAGTTGACTAGAAAGCATCATGGATGGAGATATGTATCTGAGAGTCTTTAATCAAGGAATGCTTCCTAGAGCAAGTAAAGTCTGTCCAGCTTTGCATGTAACATGGTGTTAGCTAACTGATGGGACACACCAAGCCATTTGCAAAAGATGGCATGCAGGTAATTTTCATTGACCTGCAGAATCTTTGTGAGGCAATAATAACAGAAATAGTCTTAAAGGATTTGAGGGGAAAACTTGATCAAAGGGCTTGAGGTCTTAAAAAGCTCTGTGAGGTTCATTATGTCACAATCACATACTACAAAATAGTGAAAGGTTACAGAAAGTCACAACAGGGAATCAGAGGGGAAGTAATTTGGACATCTTGGTATCTGATGATGACCCTGAATTATTCAATATTGTTTCTTCAGGACTTAGTACAATACTTGGCATGTAGTAGGCAATGTTTGTTGAATGAATAAATGAAAAGCTAAGTAACTGTAGACAGTTAATATGTTTAATAAATATTCATGCATTACTACTAAAAGTAAGTAATTTGGCATCAGCCGCAGACCACTCAATCTATACTTCTTTAATCAAAAAGTTCACCGGAAGCATGAATTTTTGTTAAACAGCTTTCTTTGGCACAAAGATCCTCTATCTGCCTGTCCTTTGCTCCCTCTCTCTCTCCGTCCTGTCACTGCAGTCTTTTCAGCAGTCATTTGTTCAAATGGCTGCTTTCGGGTCGTGTAAGGTAAAAGGCTCTGCATGAGGCCACATAGTCAGATAGTGTAAGGTAATGAGCTCTGCATGAGGCCCTGCCGTCCATTGAGGATCTGGGGGGTCTCACCTCAAAAAACTTATTTAAACTTTATTTAAAATGTACTTAAACTTACTTAACTTAGGCCTTTAATATGCCTGTGGAATGGTATAAACCAGGGGCTAGCAGACTATGGTCTGTGGCCCAAATCCGGCCAATCACCCGTTTTTGTAAATAAAGTTGTATTGGAACACAGCCATATCTGTTCATTTAAATACTATGTGTGGCTGCTTTCACACTGTAACCACAGAATTGAGTAGGCACTGCAGAGACCATATGGCTCACAGAGCCTAAAATATTTACTGTCTGGCACTTTATAGAAAATGTTTGCTGACCCTGGTATATTCAGTTAATAAATGCTTGCCTCTCTGGCTGTCAGTCAGTGACAGCAACCTTTTTTTTTTCCTTGTAGCCCTTTTGCAAAAATACTGATTTGTCTTTTATTATAGTGTTTTAATGCATGGCCTGACAATTGGGCAAGCTTATATAAGTGAAAAGGCCCCAATCTCCTCTCAGTTCTGAAATCAACTCAGTGTTGACTTTGATTCCAGGTTTTTCTTTGTGGACTTTTTTTCTCACTGTTGTTCCCTCTGCCTATATATAACATTCCAGTGAATTCACATTCACTCTAAACTTTTTTCTCCTGTCACCAAAATATGCCTCCTGGAAAACCGTCCTTACAATTCATTCTTACTAAAGTGTGAAGGACTTCAGGCTTAAGGCATATCTACACTCATTTTTCCAAGTAGAGCAGTGTATTTATCCCTACACCTCATAAATGCCTCCATCATAGTTTCTAAAGCACTGTATTGTATTTCTTTCACATCCATCTCCTTTCAGAAACAAGACCTTCCTGAGGGCAGAGACCACTTACTTACTCTTCATCTCAGCAGCTGTTACTCAGCTGGAGTCTGTCTCCAAAATATTTATTGAAGGAAAGGATGGATCGAAGGCAGGCTGGCAGGCTGCTTGGCTTACAGTGTTACTTATCTGCCCCTTACGTAGTTGAATTTTAGCAGAGGACATGACTTGAAGCCAAGCAATGAAGCCATTTTAGTGGAATTTTAAACATCAGGAAGCAAGTGGGGGAGATTTTGTGGGTAGGGACACCTTCCTGGTACCCCTTAAAATCGATATTCACAGAAAACTGTCTCACCAAATTTTTCAGTCAGCCCTGAAACTGAAAAGGGAAATATACATACTACATTTATGAGAACAGACTAACCTTCCAGTGCTCAAAAGAAATAGGAAAAAAAACTAAATATATCCAAAACATGGAAACAAAGTGACAAGGAAAAAACCAGACAAAAACATTGAATGTCAGTGAAAGCATTTCCCAAAGCCGGATTCATCTGGAGTCACCCTGGGGTTTGAGGGGGGTGGGGAGCACAACATGGTATTAAGAGTTATTGGAGGGTTTCCTAGGTGGCGCAGTGGTTGAGAATCCACCTGCCAATGCAGGGGACATGGGTTCGATCCCTGCTCCAGGAAGATTCCACATGCCGTGGAGCAACTAAGCCCGTGCGCCACAACTATTGAGCCTGCGCTCTAGAGCCCGTGAGCCACAACTATTGAGCCCATGTGCTGCAACTGCTGAAGCCCACGCGCCTAGAGCCCATACTCCGCAACAAGAGAAGCCACGGCAATGAGAAGTCCACCACAACGAAGAGTAGCCCCCACTCACCGCAACTAAAAGAAAGCCTGCGCACAGCAACAAAGACCCAACACAGCCAATAAAATAAATAAATTTAAAAAAAAAGAGTTATTGGAATCAAACTGCTTGGGTTTGAATCCTGTCTCTACTTCTCTCTGACAACATGACCTTGGACAAGTCTCTGAACAACTCAAAACCTCAAAGTCTTCGTCTGTGAAGTGGAGATACAAATACAGTTGAGCCTTCAACAACACAGAGGTTAGGGACACTGACCCTCTGTGTAGTCAAAAATTCTCACATAACTTTACAGTCAGCCTTCCTTATCTGAGGTTCTGTAGCCAGCAGATTCAACCAACCATGAATGGTGTAGTACTGTAATAGTTCTTGGAAAAAAAAAAAAAATCTATGTATTGAGGTCCTGCTCAGTTCAAACCTGTGATGTTCAAGGGTCAACAGTAGTATCCATCCAGTAGGCTTTTGGTTGATAAATAGTGTAACTCAAATATTACCTTTTTTAAAGAAACCTTCATTCATTCATTCAGCACTCCCTGTATGCAAGTCACTGACTTTTTCTTTCTAAAATATTCTGACCCCAGAGTGAAATGATCGATCACAGGAAGCTCATCTGATGTGTCTAAATGTTAGATTCAATACAATGTTAAATCTTCCCCAGACTTTTACTTAAAACCTGTTGTATAGCTAGCACTGTCTGTAAACTCTAGGTGACACCAGAGGGGGAGAAGGGTCTGTCCCAGCTATTGAGTTTAAAAGCTTCTTAGAAAGTTATTAACTAATGATTAACAGATGGCATATTGTTTTTTTTTGTTTGCTTGCTTGCTTGATTTAAATCTCAGCCCTCCATAACATCATATTTTATTGTATTGCTTTCTTTTTTTCCTCCATTTTATTGAGATGTAATTGACATAGAACATTGCATAAGTTTAAGATGCACAGCATAATGATCTGAAATATATATATTGCAAAATGATCACCACAGTAAGTTTAGTTAACATCCATCACCACACATAGTTACTTTTTTTTTTCCTTGTGATGAGATACTTTAATACTGTTAATTAGTCAGAAGAGGAGACTGCAGCCTCAGGGCATCAGGGAAGCCTTCTTAATGGGGACATGGCTGGAGACTAGAGTGGGAACTGGCAGCTTCCTTTCACATCAGGAACCATGTGTTATTCCTGCGCTGGCATCAGCTCCCCGAGAATGTAAACTCCATACAGCACGAGTTATGCCTGTTTTGTTCATTGCTGTATCCCTAGTGTCTAGAACGCTACCTGGCACATAGTAGGTGTTCAGTGAAAGTTTAAGGAAGAAAAAGGAAGTGCATAGGTTGGTTAGTTAGGTTAGATCAAGCCTGGTAGGGGAAATTGTATGATCCTGTTTTAGAAATTTTCTCCTCCAGCTATTTGTTTATCTCCCTCTCCCTCCTTTCAGCCTTCTCCATCTTCCTAATCTGTTTTGTGTTCCTCTCTTGAATGTATGTTGGGTTGTCGGGGATTTATACAAGTATGGTTTGATCCCACTGGGTACTATTTTAACTCTTGTCCAGAAAAGGCAGTAGCCTCGAAAGATGGCAGAAGTTCTAGGAAATTACCAGTATCAGCAGCTACCCTGGTGCTCTGAACACGTGTGTTTAATAAGCATTACTGATTGAGCCCAAGATGTCACAGCATGGTGTTTTCTCCACGCTGTTGGAACTCCAGAGACTGTCTCTGTTCTCTGTTCAAACTGATGTGTCAGAATGGGTCCCATTTGTTCACATTCATGAAGTGTCCACTCTATGCCAGGCTCTGGACAGTAAGCTAGAGGCTTCCCATTCATTCACCCTTCTCAGTTGAATTCTCAGCAAATGGAACATTTAGGTAGAAAATGGGAAATTATAGTCAGAGGAAAGTTCCTAACAATCTTGTGAGACTCATAATAAAAAAATATTTCCCAGATTTAACCAAGAGAGCGACAGTTCCATAAGTGGTAGTTGAGTTGTCATTTCTCTGTTGATTATTTTTTAAAGAAATTTTTTTAAAGATTGTTACTAATTCTTAATTGGCTCTTCCTGTATAATCAACTCAGTTATAAGCAAGCATTCCAATTTGCAGTGTATGTCTTAAGGGTAGAACACTGTGGTTCTTAAAATAGAACACCTGCTTTTTCTAGTCATGCAATTACTGGAAAACTACCCACTGGAAAAGGTACCTTTACCATGAATTTTACTATCAGATAAGGAATGAGGCCTGATAAGCCTGCCTGATTAAAAAAAAAAAAAAAATTGGGTTATCTTACTATTGTCAGTCTACAACACTGAAATTCAAAAAATATTTAGAATAAAAAACTCAATTGGTACTTTTTACTAAGGTTAAAAAAAAAAAAAACCATTGGGCAACATTCATAGCAGGAGGGAAAGATTAGACTGTGCCTTATCCAAACAGTAGTACCTTCGATAAGATTTTTACTACATTAAGACACACGTAGCACTATAGGGCAGTTGCTACCACCTATATTCTCTAGTGTTTTTTGTTATTTTCCTTTAAAATTTGCACCTGGGAATTAGAGGCCCATAGTCCTTGGTTTAAGCCCACTGTACAGAAGAAATCTTTTTATTATTTTTTTTTACTTGCAAATTTTTTTATTTTTTAAATTTTATTGGAGTATAGTTGATTTACAATGTTTTGTTAGTTTCAGGTATACAGCAAAATGATTCATTTATACATATACATATATTCATTCTTTTTCAGATTCTTTTCTCATATAGGTTATCACAGAATGTTGAGTGGAGTGGCCTGAGCTATACAGTAGGTCCTTGCTGGTTATCTATCTTGTATATAGTGGTGTGTATTGTTGAACCCAAGGAATATTTTTTTTAAAAAATGCAAATGATGCATTCCTCATATTTCTAAAGGAGGAGCTTTAATTATTCATCTTCAAACATTTCTGCCAAAATAAAGGTCATCACATAATTACTGCCCCACCCACTGGCCACTGGTGGGGAAAACAAGAGCAAACCTAAACCTTCGATTCATAGATCATGAGGGATGGAAAGGGTCTCACTCAACAGTTGTTTTCCACAAAAGGAGACTGAAGCCCTGGGAAGCGACATGCCAAGGTCACCTGTAATGAAGGTCAGAGTTGGAAATCATAGTCCTAGGTCAGGTGCCCTGGCCACTCAATTGTATTGCCTCCTTCATTCATCTTCTGTGGCTGTCATGATAAATTACCACTAACTGGTGGCTTAAAACAACAGAAATTTATGCTCTGAGAATTCTGAGAGTCACACGTCCAAAATCAAGGTGTCGGCAGAGCCGTACTCCCTCTGAAAGCTGTAGGGGAGGACCTTCCTTCTCTTCTTCATGCAGGCGTTCCTTGGCTATGGCCACATCCCTTTAATCTCTGCATCTGTCTTTACGTGGCCTTCTCTCCTGTCTGCGTCTCTTCTCTAAGTATCTCTTATAAGTACACAGGTCATGGGATTTAGAGAGCCCACCTAGATAATCCAAATAACCTCATCTTGAGATCTTTTATGTAATCACATCTGCAAAGGCCCCCTTTACAAATAAGATCACATTCATAGGCTCTGGGGGTGGAGAAATGGATGTATATTGGGCCGGGGGGAGGGCTTCCATTCAACCCACTACACAACCTCTTTCATCTAAAGTAGTAAGCATCGTATCAATTTTAAAAAACACTTCATGCTTTAAAATGGTTTGTAGTATCATTTTCTCTCCTTCCTATTTACGAGTCTTCTCGGAGTCAGACTTGGTTATTTGAATTGAATTCTTCTTGCTCTGTTGTTCACTAGCAGTGAGACCTTGAGTTCCTGTCTGTCCTAAGCTTCAGTTTCCTCAGCTCCATGATGAGAACAGTGATTTGCACTTCATAGAGTACTTATGAAAATCAGTATGATAATGCATATAAAGCTCTTAGCAGAATGTCTAGTAAGAGCTGATGCTCAGGAAAGCACCAGCTGATTTTAAGTTAGAATAATATTCACTACAACCAATCTATTCTTTACAAAATGTATGTATTTGAGGTCCACTGGGGGACACATTTCCTCCAGCCAGAAACTTTTCTGGCACCAACACGTGAGCACACACTTATTGCTGAGTGTGACACATTGAGTGTGTGGCCTGCTCAGCTGTGGGGGAGAATTCTCTGGATTCTCTAAATTGTTGCCGTCCCAACCCACACCATGGACCTTTGGATCTTCAGCAGAAGACAGAATAAGGAGAAATTCTGGTACCAGAAAGGAGACAAGATTATTCCAGCAACCATGGGACTAGTCCCTTCAGATCTGACTGGCCTGGGGCAACGCAACTCAGGGTTAGTGAAAGTGTGGTTGTGATTGGGTTTGTGGGGGGAGGGGAAGTGACTGGCAAGCCCAAAAGGGCTGCAATGTCTGGGTAAGGCACCCAGTTAGTTATACAACCTCCTGGGTCCAGAATTTTGCCCTGAAACAAAGAACCAGGATAGCCAAGCTTTGAACCAAAAACAAACAAAAAAATGTATTTCTCATGGATGTTTGTTTAGTGTGCTTTTCCAAAGGGTAGCAAGAAGCTGTACTGTACTTACACAAAGACAGTGGCCTGCCAGCCACACCCCAAACATTTTGCAGTTATTATCAGCTCATTCCCTAGTTGAATCTCTCTCTGAGGAAATTAGGTACCAAAAAATCCTCTTTCCCACCCTCTTCATACAGGATGTTATGACCGCATGCACATACCATTTTGTTTGGGGGAGAGAGATAAAAAGCCTGAATTTATAACAGTGATTGTTTCCAGTGGATAATCAATCCAGAACTGGACACAATGACCCTGTGTGCAAGCCATGTTAAATAAGATACCAATTTGGAACCACCACCAACACCCCTCCTGCCTTGAGACCTAAGTGCAAAGTCATTGTGAATTCATTGCAACAGTTTGCATTAATATCACTAATCCAACGATCTGAGCAACCCTGGCTGACACAGGCATGGGTCCTGTGCAGAGTGCCCAGAAGCCTAGTCTGCTGCCAGGCATGGGTGATGCAAGGGCAGGTTTTCTGCACCAGTTCATGTCTCTTCATGTTAGTATGTGCAAATGCTCTTTCTGATTATTTTCCTAGTCTTCATACGGTTACAACTGTAATTCTTGATATTTCTGTTAACCCATACCCTCTTCTGATGAACATCAGAATGTCATTAGAGCTTCTGTTATGCCCTTCCAGGGGCATGTCCACCTTTCCAGAATGACCATCACTGGGTTTTGAACACCGAGGCAGCAAAGCCAAGGTCATGGCTCAAGGTCATGCAAGCCAGGTGTCTTCCCTCTGCTCCATATGGGCACATTGAACTCCAAAACTTGCCCTATGTGCTCACAAATAAATGCCTTATGTCACAAGATACCCCGGACAAGGGAGAAATGGATTGGAGTAACTCAATCACCTTTAAAGATGGGGGAACTCAAAATGTACTTTGTGTATTTTATGTGAATATAGTTATTCATTTATGATCCAGAAATGAAAAGCAAATTCATTTGAAGACTATCTGTATATCATTCTTTAGGTCAACATGGTTATTCATTCAACAAGCTTATTTGATTACCTATTCTATGTCAGCTTCTATACTTGGTGCTTTGACTCTGTGATGTATAAGACACATCATGAGGCTTCAATGAAATCATTATAAAGAGGCAAGGTGGCAGGAGGGGAGGGAGAGAGTTGGCTCTCTCTGAGTGGATCAGAAAAGACTTCTGGAGGGAGAGCATCTAAGCTGGAATTTAAAGATGAGTATGAGTGTGCCAGGCTAAGTGGAGGTAGGCGGGCAGATGGGAACTACCTGAGCCAAGGCATGGAGGTATGAAGTGCAGGGTGAGTTTAGAGAATGGTGAGCAGCTAGCTATTTACTGGAGTACACATTCTGCAGGAGATTGTGTCAGGAAAGGAGAGCGATGGATGACTCTGTGTGCACAGATTTGGTTATTATTCATTTACTCAACAAATATTTATTGAGCCCTTATTAACACAGGGATTTAAAGCAGGAGGTAGGAACTTAGGGTAAGAGGGGAGGAGATAAGATGTGAATCTTAAAGTGAGATATTTTCCATGAAGGAGGACAACATCAGAGAGTCTTTTATTCACTCGTGTTTATCAGTAACAATGGACGGAGCACTAAGTGAACGCCCACCAACACAAATGACGAGAAGACTTCTCTTGCAAGGAAGGAGCTGGCAGTCTCGTGGAATAAACAGACACATGAATAGAAAATGTTATAGTATATTCAACAACAAACATAATCACATTTATTGACAGCTTACTAACTTCCAGACACAGATCTAAGCGCTTTATATTGATCAGTTGATCCTCACACAAGAAGTAGGTATGACTATTGTCTACATTTCACCAGTGGCAGTCAGGGCCAGAGAGGTTACTTGCTCTCTAAGATTAAAATCCAGGCAGTTTGACTCTACATTCTTAACCATTGCTCCACAGAACTATAGAAGCATGGAAGAGAAACACATAAGCCAGCCTAGAGGCGGCCAGAGAAGACAAATTCTTCTACTCCACCATTAGTTATGTCCTCTCTGAGGTCCCCCAGGGAATATAAAGATAGCTTATAGAATCTTATGTCAAATTCATAATATTTACCAGATTGTGTGCCATCTAGAGTTGAAGCTCAAAAGAGTAAATTTTTTCCCAAAAGTTTACCTTGCTTATATTTCTCATTCAAATTGCTATACTTTTCACAATCCCTTCTATCCCCATAAGTACCAGATCTCATATGTTTACAGGGTCTTTATCAAGAGAAGTATAAAGTTTACAGGGAAGCTTCTAATATTTCTTTTCAGGGGACTTCTTGGGGCTCCCAGTAGTTTACATTATCTACTACCTTTTAGATAGCACTGTGAAAATTCCTGACTGGATTTGTGTACTGTTAATTCATTATGTATCAGTTCCAACATCCTGTTTGCTAACTGAAGAAACTGGAATTGTATTTCTCATTCAAGTTACTGTAACTTTTCCAACTTCCACCAAACTCAGCCCCCTCTATCTTCATAACCACCATGGACAAATAACAAAAAGGGGAGAGTTGTGAGAAGTTGTAAGTCTAATGATTTTCTTACAAACCACATCATAAATATGTAGTGAAAAAGTCAAATAAGAGTTCAGAATGCTTAAAGATGGCATTCTTGGAGAAGGAAGTCCAGAATGAGGATATCTATGTCAGTTAAGACAGCATTTGTCTGCATATAACAACTCAACTAGAACAACCTAAGCAAATAAAGCATATTTCTCTTGTAACATAACCAGAGCCCGGGCCAGGACAGATATCAGCATCCTGCCAGGCTCCTTCTGTTTTCCTGTTATCTTTGCAATATTACCACTATACTTTCAGATATCAAGCCATATTCATGGCAACAAGGTGGGCAAAAGATAAAAGGAAGAAGCTAGCCACCTCTGTCCCCTTTGAAAGTTTTTTCCCATAAGTCACACCTTGCAACTTCCATTTAAATCTCGTTGGCCAGATTTGGGTCACATGGCCTCCACTAGCTGCAAGGGAGTCAGGGCTGGTCAGTGCATTAACTCAGCACATACCACACCCAGCAGAGCAGGGTTTTGATAATAATAAAAGTGGAGAGCATGCACATCGGCTGGGCAGCTAGCAGTGTCTGCAACATTACTCTAAAATTCTCCAATCAGAAAAAAAAAAGAACAGAGAAAGGCCAGTCAAAACAGGTTTTAAAACCCCAGGAAATGCAACTAATTGAATAAATCTGAGCCTGATTTTATCTAAGTAATTTCCTTTAAAGTTACTTACATAATCCATGGCCCTAAATCTCATGGGATGAATAGGAGTTAGATTTAGAGAGGGCCGAGAGAGTGCAAATCATTCCCAGCTAAGTCACTGACGTGTGAAACATTTTGTGTGGGAAATTATAATCCATTCCCTGTTTCCAGAGAATAAATTGGAAAGTAAAGAATATTAGGAAGGTAACTGGGTCAGTTCATGGGAGACTTGTGTGGATGCTTTAAAAATGTGTTTATCTGAAGCCAGGAGGGACTAGGTCAGACTTCCATTTTGGGTAACTCACATTTAGTGACTGCGTGGGATGGAATCAAAATGATAAAGCAGAAGGTGAAGATAAAAGTTGAGAGGCAGCTGTCTTAGGTGGAAGACCTAAATAGACATGTCTCCAAAGAAAACATGCAGATGGCTAACAAACACGTGAAAAGATGCTCAACATCACTAATCATCAGAGGAATGCAAGTCAAAGTCACAATGAGGTATCACCTCACACTGGTCAGAATGGCCGTCATCAAAGAAATCTAGAAACAATAAATGCTGGAGAGGATGCAGAGAGAAGGGAATCCTTCTGCACTGTTGGTGGGAATGTAAATTGATACAGCCACTATGGAAAACAGTATGGAGGTTCCTTAAAAAACTACTAATAGAACTACCATATGACCCAGCAATCCCACTACTGGACATATACCCTGAGAAAACCATAATCCCAAAAGAAACATGTACCACAGTGTTCATTGCAGCATTATTTACAATAGCCAGGACATGGAAGCAACCTAAATGCCCATCAACAGATGAATGGATAAAGAAGATGTGGCGCGTATATACAATGGACTATTTCTCAGCCATAAAAATGGATGGACCTAGAGTCTGCCATACAGAGCAAAGTAAGCCAGAAAGAGGAAAACAAATACTGTATGCTAACTCATACATATGGAGTCTAAAAAAAATGGTACTGATGAACCCAGGGACAGGGCAAGAATAAAGATGCACATGTAGAGAATGCACTTGACTTGGGGGCGGGGTGGGGCAAAGGGGAAGCTGGGACGAATTGAGAGAGTAGCACTGACATATATACGCTACCAAATGTAAAATAGATAGCTAGTGGGAAGCTGCTGCATGACAGGGAGATCAACTCAATGATGGGTGGTGACTTAGAGGGCTTGGATAGGGAAGGCAGGAAGGAGTTGTGGGAGGGAGGGAATGTGGGGATATGTGTGCAGATACAGCTGATTCACTTTGTTGTATGGCAAAAACTGGCACAACAGTGTAAAGCAATTATATTCCAATAAAGGGCTTAAAATAAATAAATAAAAATAAAACAAACAAAAAAAAAGAGGCAAATGTGTTAATACAGTTAGAAGATGCCAAGGGCCTAATCTAGTGGGGATGCAGGGCAGTGCACAAATACGAAGAAATGTTTCTTTGAGCATCAGGGAAGACTTCTTAGAGGAAGCAGTCTCTTATAACTGAAAATTAACCTTTTATGCCTCCACCATCTATCTGCAGTGTCTGAGGCAGCCCTATCTCATAGATTTTGTAGGAATTTATGCGATATAGGTTATTTACTAATTAGAAATTCTCATACAACTTGTCTTACCCTTCATATGTAAAATGATTTAAAATGTTTTTAGCAAAAGACTAAGAATTTGAAATAATCCTTAAAATCTAAAGGTAGGAAAGACCTATATCAAGGTACTTGTATTCTCAAAATCAGTCGTTCTTCAGTTTTGATGAATATCTAGGGATCTGGGTAAAACTACAGATGCAGAGGCCCACCTTCAGATCTACTGGATCAGAATCCAAAAGGTGGGACTTGGGGATGGGTAGTATAATTCCACAGGGTATTCTAAAGTATACCAAGCTTTGGTCAACAGCATGTGAGCCCTGACAGGACATGACCAGGACTCCAACACCAGCCATAGTGATAAGAAGAAGGGCATGAGAGCCAAGAATATTCAATTATGAGGCAAAAGATGAAGGTGCAGGCAGAAAGGCCATCACTCCTGCAGAAGGTCAGAAGTGTGGCACTTGGCTACATGCATGAAGGACTTAATGTCATAGGCAGGTGGGAAAGTAGAAGGCCTGAGGAACTGGCCTAGGGAGATTAACGGGTCTCCAGGTATGGCTTCTTTGTTGGACGAGGAAGCTGTATGGCAGTGACCCAAATCATGATATCCAAAGGAACATGACAGACCCAAACTCTCAACTTTTAAGACAATTCTATAGCTATACTTTTTGTTGAAGACAAAATTTCTCTGTATGTAAAGTAACCTATATGCTAAGTTATTTGTTGTTAAAAAGAGAATTTGGACATTACATTGGTCGGTAAGTAGAAGGAATTGCATCTCTCATCCTCAGAATTAGACTAAAGGAATATCTGAACAGCTATTACGGGGAAGCTGTGAAAATCCCTACAATTTGATGCTATCGTTTCTTACCCATTTTGTTCCTTAGAGATCACTGAGCAAATGCCCAGTGGCTTTGGAGCTACTCTCCACTAGGTCTGATGTTAACCATTTATTTTGTGAACATCTGACAGACAGGAAGTTTCAAGAACTAGGGTGAGAAAAAGGAGAAGGTAGATAGGTCTGTTTGCTAAGCTTTTCCAACAACAGTTCTTATTTTTCTCCGGGAAAAATAAGTGCTGCCTTTAAACAACCAGCCTCCAATACCTAGGGGTGTCGTGGCTGTGTTCATGCATCCTGTTCCCTCTGAGGCCATGTGCATAATTTGCAAAGACTTGTGTTTAAGAGCTTTCTCCTAGGGTCTTCCTGAATCAGAGCACATCTGGTATGTTTGTGTTGACACTTCCAGGCAAGCTCTCTGCTTTTCATTAGTCAAAATCATAAACAGTAAGACTCAGAAAGGTGTCAAAGAAACATAGGGGGTGTGTGGGTCATCACAGCCCTCCATGCCTGGAGCCTGGAGCGGCCTCCTAAGAAAGCAGGCATTAATCGGGCTGCCAGCAGTCACTTCCGAGTGCCCAGAGGTGGTTTGAGTGATGACCCTCCCTGCATGTCAGCTGTAAGTTCTCTCCTCCCATCTCTTGAACACAGGTTCTATGAGCACAGGAGGAGTTCTGTGGTGCTCAACTTACCTGGACTTGAAGTGTTCCCAGGGGACCTTCTGGTGTCTGATGGAGCTGCCGATTACCTGTGCCACCCGCTTCTGCTGCTGAATTCAGGTCCTGTCCATTCAGATACTGATATTGCATGCCTGCTATGGGATGGATATTATAATAAGCAGAGGGTATTTTCAGAATATCTAATGACTAGTAGAACATGGGCACTGACACATTAGAACAGATGTGTCACCAATTAGGACAAGCATCAGCCATGAATTACTGGAGCCAGTTGAATACTACTCTTGGTATTGGGCATTCCACTTACAGAGATGGGTAAGGTATGGATCTTTCCTCAAAAGGTCCTCTTATCAAATAATATACCCCACATCCAGGATCTGGAACAGTGTCAGTCGCCATCCTGGAGCAGAATGTCCTCTCTGGGCTGGTGGACAGCATCCCTATCATTGCTGTAATGCCACCCCCGCAACCCTGCTCCTGGCCTTCAGCCTCGCATTGGTATCTTCCAACCACGGTGGTACCTTGTGGAGGCGGAGGGCCCAGTGACAGCAGATTACTGTTAGAGCAGATTAGAGAGAGACGTGGCCTTAGGGGTAAATCTGCATTTTGAACTCAGTTGTGAAAGAAAAGAATAATTGTGGTGTTCAGGACACATTTCCATGATTATGATGGTAGCCTTTGAGAGCTAAAAGGAGACTTCAGGATTATCATCCATCCTGGTAGTTTTAAAACTGGTTTTGTTCTTAGCAGAGCCCTTTTTACAAAAGAATCCTTACTTGGAAATCCAGTCTATAAAACAGATCCAGGTGGAGTTGTAGTGCTTGAAAATGGGGTGGGTCCCAGAGTCTCACCTCCAAGGCATCCCTAGAAGCCCAGGACAACCTGTGGCAACACATGTGGAAAACCACCAAGCACTTTTCTCATTCACATATGTGCCACATGAGACCCAGAAAAGAGAAGTGACCTAGTTGTGGTGCCAGCTGGTTTGTCAGAGGAATAGGATCTAGATGCATGACTGTTAGCCCTGTATGCTTTCCACCAGCCTGCATCGACCACCCATTACACAGGCAGCTGTGTTCTTCTGTGTGTAGAACTCAGAAGCCACCAGTGAACAAAGCATAACTAACATTTGTATAGCTCTTCACTTTTTATAGATCCCTTTCACATCTACTCTTATATGACACAACAATTCAAATGACCATCTACTGTCTCATAGGATACAAATGCCCAGATGAACAAACCAAGAGGGATTAAGTGATCTACTTAAGGACAGGCCCCTAGAAATTAGAGCTAGTCCTACACACAGGATAGCCTTAAGAGGTTAGTACATGTTCTGTGATGCTTTGCAAATGCTCTAAACTGGTAAAAACTAAAGAAGTACTTCTCAAATACTGCTTCCAAACTAACAGCTTCGGTATTGCCTGGGATATTCTGGGGTCCCACACCATACCTTCTGAATTAGAAACTCTGGGAGTGGGACCCAGCAATATGTTTTTTAATAAGCCCCCCAAGTGATTCTGATACCAGCTAAAGTTTGAGAACCACCATGCTAAGAAACAAAGTCATAATTGCTGCTAATGTTTTTGTTAAGTTCTTTCCTAGGCATGTGTGCCTGGCATCACAGTAGATACCACATAATAAAAGATATGCAGCATTCTCCACCATATCCCTCCGTGCCCTCTTCTCTAGGAGTTTAGAATAGAGTTCTCGTGTCCCCATCGTGGTCTAATGCAGTGCTTCTCCAGCTTTGATGTGCATATGAGTCACCTAGAGATATTATTGAAATACAGATTGATTCAGCAAAACTTAATATTTAGTGAAGATAATAAAAGATTATGGGTTCAATACAGACACATTTAAATTTTCTTCTGAATACTTATGAAGGTTTCCCAAGGCCCTAAAATTGCCCCTAAAGTTAGAAAAGCAGAGGAGAGAAATTTGCTAAGACAAGAGACCCCAATTATTACACTTCAAATTGGACATGATAATTTACCACCAGGCAGTTGAAGGCTAAGAGTGGTGAAGCAGATTTATCTCTAAGGGAGGTTGCACCTAATCTCCCTTTTAGAAAGGTCAACAGGTGGTCAGAATGAGCAAGATAATAGGTTGGATTCCAGGGTTCCAGTGGGAAAAGTCCCTCAAGTGCACTCTTTTTTTTAGTGAAAACTGCTCAGGTAATTGCTTTCATCTGATGGAAGTATTATGCAGAGTCTCTTGATGAATTAGTAGAAACCGAGATGAACCTTTAAGATGTCCATTTTGTGTATTGAGTCATCAGAATATCTCACCTGAACCTAAGAGATGATTCCCAGCTTTTTCTGGGTAGCATTAGAGATTGATGCAAATGACCTAAAAATCAAGAATCCATAATCTAATCTCTTTACTTCCTGATCATCAAAAAAATGTGTTACTGAATAATAACCTCCTTCACAATTCAAAGCAACTCCTACAGACTATGTGGATGGTGGCCAATAAAGACAGTAAGCCCTCAACCTAAGGGTTGATGGCATGTGTTGATGTCCCCCTATTTCAGGAGTCTGCACTCAACCACACCTGGGGATTATCAGGTTGATACTGCCTCTCAGTCTCAAGTTTGGTGAGGCTGTTGAAGTTGCGTATGCTGAGATGAGTGGTTTCCAGTGTAAAAATGAAGATCTTTGAGCCCCAAAGTCCTGTGACTCTCTCTTAAATGAATTACTCAACATTTTATTGCATTTTATAGATTTCTCCTTGAACAATGGGGGGGAAGGAGGCTGAAACAGGACAATATCACCGTAAGGTAGCAATAGAACACCAGCCTTTCAGTTGCAACATCACTTCACTCATCTGCATAAATATAAATATTCATCCTGTGCATTCCCAAGAGAAGGAGAATTGAAGCAGGACAAATTCTGTTTGGCTCCTTTGAAAAAGTAGGTTTTCTAAAGCACTACATTGATCTGTCACTAGTTACTCAAAGTACTAATGTATCTTCCCTAATTTCACCCACCAGAATCCAAGAAGCCAAGATGGCCTTTCTCCAAGAGGGGAGTGGTGAGTGTTGTGCATTGTCATTTTTGTTTTAATTAAGCCTCCAGTAGCTAGGAAAGTAAGAAATGGCTGAAGAGCCTCTTCATTCTACTTTATCTTTTCATGACAGCAGATGGCACGTGAAGTTTAAATTATATCATCACATTCATAGTAGTGGATAGAGAACTTGCCAAATAATGCTGCTCTGTGCAGTGATACAGTGCTAATTGCCAGTGGTTAATGAGCTCTGCAAAAAAACAAAGCAATCCTAATATTGTGATGCCTTACAGCTCCAAATTTATAACCTGACACAGCGTAGGAAACAGCTCACTCGATGAAGAAAACTTGCACAAGCGTATGCCCCAGTTTTCAGTCAGTGCCCAGCATATTGGGAACATTGAAAAATTAATGAGATATTACAGAAACAGATTCCACAAATACACTTCTATTTCTGAGAAAGCCAGTTGGATTAGTCCTAGTGGGTTTTCTTTAATTCATTCTTGGTACCCTCAATTATTGAAGAGTTATAAATTGAAATCAGTGGTGCCTGATTCTTTCCTGCCTAGGACAAGAGTTGGCCATGGTGCAGCCTTTCTTGCAGGCATGCTGAGGGGCAGAGGGAAGGAGTGTTCCTCACTCCTAGAGTGAGGAGGAAGGAGAAGGACTGACTGTGTTCTCCCCACAATACCTACACATCACAGCCAGCACCCCCAGGAGGGCTTTATGAGTAGTTAGTGCACCTCATTCTATTAAAAATCTACCCACATGGCGCGTCCAGTTTGCCATTAACTATTGGCATCTACCTTGAAGGTTCTATAGACACACATACATTGATATTTAAGTACCGTAGCTAAATTAAAATCCCTCTGAGGTTTCAGTCCGAACTGTTCCACTTACTGCTCTGAGCTTGGCCAAATAAATTAATTTTCCTCAGCTTCAAGTCCTTCCCTGTAAAAAATGGTTGGTAATAGTGCCAGTCTTATAGTGTGGTTGTGATAAGTAAATCAGATAATGTGTATGAGGCTTACCCCAGAGCTGAGTGAGTCTGCAACAACTGATAATGGCCATATTATTGGTAGTATTATTTGTAACCAGGGTTTGGGAAACTATTTGTTCTCATAATCAAGTATGTGAGTGATTTCACATTATTTTTTCAAGGGTAAAAAATTTGTGTGTGTGGTCTTAGCCACCTTGGGCTGTTGGAAAATACCACACACTTGGAGGCTGAAACAACCAATATTTATTTCTCACATCTCTGGGGGCTGGGATGTCCAAGAGCAGGGGTGCCAGCATGGTCAGATTCTAGTGAGAGCTCTTTTCCTGGCTTCCAGATGGCCAACTTCACGCTGTGTCCTCACAGGGTGTAGAGAGAACTCAGGTGTCTCTTCCTCTTCTTATAAGGACACTAATCTCATTATGAGGGCCCCACCCTCATGACCTCATCTAAACCTAGTTACTTCCCAATGGTTTCATCTCCAAATAACATGGCGGGGGGGTGGGGGTGTAGGGCTTTAACATATGAATTTTGGGAGGAGAGAAACATTCAGTCCATAGGGACACAGTCTAAACATTACAAGTTGCAAATCATAAAATATTATTAAAATTATGACACCCTTGTCACCAGGGCTGTTGCTCACCAGTCATTGTCATTTTACCCCTCTTTAGGGACATGATTTGACAGTTTTCCTAGAAGGTTTGAGTCAGGGCCTGTGGTATAGCCTCTCCGGGGATCCTTCCTCATTTAAATGGAAGCAAGGTCAGTTGCCAGTCGGGTCTAGGGTCTCAGGAGAAGGGGCATCTCCCACTAGCTCTCTTGAGGGCTCCTCCAGAGCAGGAAGCTAGAATGTGCTCTCAGAAGGGAAGACTTACCTAAGGAAGGGATATACCTACAAGTTTTTGTGATGCATCTATTTTTTCCCCATAAAGAAGAAATTTTTTCCACATGTACTGGGTGACTGTATGTACCAGACGCTGGACTAGATATATAAGATGCCAAGATGCTCATTTTCAGCTCACAGTTGAGAAGGTCAGACTGACGTATAAATTGGGAAAAAATGTGGTAAATGACTTGCACAGTGTTGGAGGTGGGTAGGCAGTGGTGGAGATACACAAAGACAGAACAATCAGTGAAATGAGACTGTTTCAGCAAATGTTCTCAGTAATGAAGGGAAATTCATTTGTTGAAGGCTAACTTTCACAAGGACACAATATCTGGTCCCCTTAAAAATCAGTGTCTACTCACTCCATCTTTTTAGCCTTATTTATCAAGCAGTTTGTATGTATATAAGTAATAATCCACATCAGTATCACACACTACCATATTGTAATATATTTCCCCAATCTATCACAGATTTCTCCCTTCCCTGCCTTCCTTCCTTCTCTCCTTCGTTTCTTCCCAACCATTAATAACAATATTTGTAATAAAAGCAAACACATATATAGTTTTACCGTGTTATCAGGCACTGTTTCTATTTATGTGTTCCTGTTTATGTATGTCATAGTTTACATATGTTAACTCATTAATTCTCACAACAACCCTATAAGTTAGGTAACATTTTTATCCCCATTTTGCAGATGGGGAAACTGAGGTTCAGAGAGGTTGAATAGCTTGCCTGAGGTCACACAGCTCATTAGCGACAGTGGGGATTCGTCCTAGCAGCCCCAGGCAGTCTGGCTCTGAGTCTGTTTCAGCCCTAATATTGAATTGCTCTTCCAACTGTGGGGCTTCATAACCAGTCCTGGGTGCTCCTCCCTCCTTTATCTCATCAGTGCTCTCATATATCTTGTCTGTTATCACCAATTCAAAGTCAACCACTACAAAATCCATATATTCACATATAGTCAGCCCTCTGTAGGTTCTGCATCCTCGAATGCAACCAACTGCAAATAAAAAATATTTGCAAAAATTCCGGAAATTTCCAAAAAGCAAAACTTGAATTTGCCATGCACCAGCAACAATTTACATAGCACTTACATCGTGTTAGGTATTTAAGTAACCTAGAGATGATTTAAAGTATATGGTGGGGGGGGGGGGTCTTCCTAGGTGGCGCAGTGGTTAAGAATCTGCCTGCCAGTGCAGGGGATACAGGTTCGATCCCTGCTCCAAGAAGATCCCACATGCTGTGGAGCAACTAAGCCCATGTGCCACAACTATTCAGCCTGCACTTTAGAGCCCATGAGCCACAACTGTTGAGCCCAAGTGCCACAACTACTGAAGCCCATGTGCCTAGAGCCCGTGCTGCCCATGCTCCTCAACAAGAGAAGCCGTGGCAATGAGGAGCCCATGCACCACAATAAAGAGTAGCCCCTGCTCGCCACAACTAGAGAAAGCCCACATGCAGCAATGAAGACCTAACACAGCCAATAAATTAATTAATTAATTTAAAAAATTAAATAAAAAGTAAAGTATACAGGAGGATGTGCATAGATTATATGCAAATACATTTTATATAAGGGACTTAAGCATCTGTGGATTTTGGTAGCTGAAGAGGTCCTGCAACCAATCTCCCTAGGATACTGAGGGATGACTGTATATCCATTTTACCACAGTTCCATGTCACCAGTGCCTATTATGAATCTCCATTCCATCCACCTCTTAGTTATTAAATCTGAGGCCCCAGAATTAACCTTGGGGTCTTTTCTTTATCCTCCCTATCCTCTCAAATACCCTTCACGTCTTCTCATTGCCTTTCCTAGCCAATGCCACCGTAGTGGAAGCAGCACTGTTTCCAGACATGGGCCTGTGACTCTAAAGAGTTAATGTTTCCTCTGAGAGACCATCCCCTCCCTTCCTACTTGCATATCCACAAAGCACTTTGGTCAGGAGGTTGGTCAGACCCTTGGAAAGCCACAGTGAGTGTCCTTCAAGACAGAGGACCAGTGCCCACTTTCCCACAGTGCCTCTTCCATTGTTTCAGCCTCTTTATTTTGCAACTGGCTGCTAATATTTAATTTCCACAACATGCAGTCACTATAGTTTCAGACATCAATAAAAGGCACATGTCCCAGTTGCTGTAGGAGGTCCCCAGTCGGCTCCAAGATTCCTTTGCTACTGTGAAGCTAGTAAGTCTCTAATAAGTTACTTCTTTCGGTGCCATAACCCTGGCAGAGAAGTCAGCCACAGCCCTTTAGCACTTTCTGAAGCTATTACAGGGTCTCCTTTCAGGCATACAGGGAGCTGCCTCCCCACAACAGCAAATAAGCCGTGCCTTCTCTCACTCCTTAACCTAAAGTTGAATAACATCCACCAAACTGCTTAGAGCCACACCAGCATCATGCACCCTGAGGCAGTAGAACAAGTTAAAAAATTATTTGTGATAAATATTCATTTGAAATGCAGCCAAGTTGACTTTAGAAAGCCTCACACGTTATTTGATAGCTTCTTCATGATTTAGTTGGTAAAATGAACTCTTTAAGTGGGTAATTCATGATGTTGCAACAGAATACTGAATGCGTCAGAAAAAATTAAAAGGTTACAGCAGATTGTTTCAAAAGCAAGTTACCAAAGGATGTATAAATATGACACCATTAAAAATTAATTATAAATACGATCAGAAAAAGGTTTTCCGTAGTTACCCGGGGGGTGGGGATGTGTGCAGTGGAGATAGGTTAACTTTGATTTTCTTTGTGGTTTTGTTTCTCAAATTTTCTACAATAACTGTATATTACCTTTGTAATCCAATTTTTTAACTAATATTATTTAAAATAAAAATTATAACAAAAATAAGTCAGTGGTTCCATCCTAAGGAAATGAGAATTTCTAGCATATCCTGGTATCCTCCAGCTGAGAATTACCATGTTGGGAAGTTCCTTTAACACTCTGGGCTTTATTTAGTCATCTGCTAAATGAGGAGTTGAACTAAGACATCCAGGGTCACTTCTGATGGTAAAGTTCTATGATCCAACATTTGGATCCACAGGACCCTAGGACCGCAGGGTACATGCTAGACTGAAATCCATCTATTTTCTATAGGACTGTTCTGAGCTCTGGCTTTTTTTTTTCCCTGTTAGTAAAATGAGAGGTTTGCATCAGACATCCTCACCAGCTTCTCTCCTCCACATCTGACATTCTGAGGTCCTGTGGGTCAGACTATGGCTCAGAAATGATTTTTCACGTGTTAGTGACTCATAGACAAAACGTGCAGTCTGTTCTCATGAATGTTGGACAATGGACCAAAGATGCTGAGGCTACCAAAGGCATGTTGTTAAAAGATTGAAAATCTTGTTTCTACAACCTTTAAGCAGGGCAAAGACAAACACAAGCACATATCTGATCTGGAAGACTGCCTCTCCTCTTTGAAGATTACAGACTTCAGGGACTATGAGTTTCACAGCCTGAAGGTATCTCATGCATTGTTTTCTGTGTGGCATGGCTTTTTGTTTGTTTGTTTTAGCCATTATTTTAAGTTGTCAGGTTATTGCCTTGTTCACAATGACAGCAAAGTGCAGGAGAGAAGCCCAGACCTGGGCAGAACAAGGTCTGCTCTCTCTAAAGCATTCTGAAACGTTGGGAAAGTCATTGTATCTTAAGTAAGGTAATGAACGTGAGAGCAGTTTGTAGACCATGAAGTCCTGAACAAATGTTAATAGTTGTTACAACCATTCCACTCTTTGGGCCTTAGTTTCCTCATTTACAAAACAAGTTGATTTTGTTATTCTTTTTATTTTTTCATCTTCATTGGAGTATATTTGCTTTACAGTATTGTATTAGTTTCTGCTATACAACAAAGTAAATCAGCTATGTGTATACATATATCCCTGTATCCCCTCCTTCTTGAGCCTCCCTCCCACCCTCCCCATCCCACCTCTCTAGGTCATCACAAAGCACTGAGCTGATCTCCCTGTGCTATGCAGCAGCTTCCCACTAGCTCTTTTACATTTAGTAGTGTATATATGTCAGTGCTACTCTCTCACTTCATCTCAGCTTCCCCTTTCCTCCCTGCATCCTCAAGTCCATTCTCTATGTCTGCATCTCTATTTGTGCCCTGCCACTAGGTTCATCAGTACCATTTTTCTAGATTCCAGACATATTATACGCATTCGCATACAGTATTTGTTTTTCCCTTTCTGACTTATTTCACTCCGTATGACAGACTCTAGGTCCATCCGCCTCACTACGAATAACTCAGTTTCATTCCTTTTTATGGCTGAGTGATATTCCATTGTATGTATGTGCCACATCTTCTTTATCCATTCATCTGTCTGTGGACATTTAGTTTGCTTTCACATCCTGGCTATTGTAAATAATGCTGCAGTGAACATTGTGGTAAATGTGTCTTTTTGAATTATGGTTTTCTCAAGGTATATGCCCAGTAGTGGGATTGCTGGGTCATGTGGTAGTTCTATTTTTAGTTTCTTTTTTTTTTTTTTTTTTTTTACAATAAACTGCATATATTTAGAACGTACAATTTGGTATCTCAATCTCCCAGTTCATTCACCCCCAACCCTCCCCGCTTTATCCACTTGGTGTCCATACGTTTGTTCTCTACATCTGTGTCTCTATTTGTGCCTTGCAAACCGGTTGATCTGTACCATTTTTCTATAGTCCGCAAGTATGTGTTAATATACGATATTTGTTTTTCTCTTTCTGACTCACTTCACTCTGTATGACAGTCTCTAGGTCCATCCATGTCTCTACAAATGTCCCAATTTCATTGCTTTTTACAGCTGAGTAATATTCCATTGTATATATGTACCACATCTTCTTTATCCATTCATCTGTTGATGGACATTTAGGTTGCTTCCATGTCCTGGCTGTTGTAAATAGTGCTGCAAAGAACATTGGAGGGCATATGTCTTTTTGAATTATGGTGTTCTCTGGGTATATGCCCAATAGTGGGATTGCTGGGTCATATGGTAGTTCTATTTTTAGTTTTGCAAGGAACCTCCATACTGTTCTCCATAATGGCTGTATCAATTTACATTCCCACCAGCAGTGCAAGAGCGTTCCCTTTTCTCTACACCCTCTCCACCATTTACCGTTTGTTGATTTTCTGATGATGCCCATTCTGAACGGTGTGAGGTGATACCTCATTGCAGTATTGACTTGCATTTCTCTGATAATTAGTGATGTTGAGCAGCTTTTCATGTGCCTCTTGGCCATCTGTATGTCTTCTTTGGAGAAATGCCTATTTAGGTCTTCTACCCATTTTTTGATTGGGTTGTTTGTTTTTTTGATATTGAGCTGGATGAACTATTTATATATTTTAGAGATTAATCCTTTGTCTGTTGATTCATTTGCAAATATTTTCTCCCATTCTGAGGGTTGTCTTTTCATCTTGCTTGTAGTTTCCTTTGCTGTGCAGAAGCTTTGAGGTTTCATTAGGTCCCACTTATTTATTTTTGTTTTTATTTCCATTACTCTAGGGGGTGGGTCAGAAAAGATCTTGCTGTTATTTACTTTGAAGAGTGTTCTTTTTTAAAAAATTTATTTATTTATTTTATTGGCTGCGTTGGGTCTTCGTTGCTGCACACGGGCTTTCTCTAGTTGCAGAGAGCAGGGGCTACTCTTCATTGTGGTGCGCAGGCTTCTCATTGCAGTGGCCTCCCTTGTTGCTGAGCACAGGCTCTAGGCATGTGGGCTTCAGTAGTTGCGGCACATGGGCTCAGTAGTTGTGGCTCACGGGCTCCAGAGTGCAAGCTCAATAGTTGTGGCGCACGGGCTTAGTTGCTCCGTGGCATGTGGTATCTTCCTGGGGCAGAGATCGAACCCGTATCCCCTGCATTGGCAGGCGGATTCTTACCCACTGCACTGCCTAGGAAGTCCAGAAGAGTGTTCTTCTTATGTTTTCCTCTAGGAGTTTTATAGTGTCTGGCCTTCCATTTAGGTCTTTAATCCATTTTGAGTTTATTTTTGTGTATGGTGTTAAACAGTGTTCTAATTTCATTCCTTTACATGTAGCTGTCCAGTTTTCCCAGCACCACTTAGTGAAGAGGCCGCCTTTTCTCCATTGTATATCCTTGGCTCCTTTGGCATAGATTAGTTGACCGTAGTTTATCTCTGGGCTTTCTGTCCCATTCCATGGATCTATATTTCTGTTTTTGTGCCAGTACCATACTGTCTTGATCACTGTAGCCTTGTAGTATAGCCTGAAGTCAGGAAGCCTGATTCCACCAACTCCGTCTTTCCTTCTCAAGATTCTTTTGGCTGTTCAGGGTCTTTTGCACTTCCATACAAATCGTAGCATTTCTTGTTCTAGTTCTGTGAAAAATGCCATTGGTAATTTGATGGGGATTTCATTGAATCTGTAAATTGCTTTGGGTGGTATAGTCATTTTCACAATGTTGATTCTTCTAATCCAAGAACACGGTACGTCCCTCCATCTGTTTGTATCGTCTTTGGTTTCTTTCATGAGTGTCTTATAGTTTTCTGAATACAGGTCTTTTACCTCCTTGGTTAGGTTTATTCCTAGGTATTTTATTCTTTTTTTGCAATGGTGAATGGGACTGTTTCCTTAATTTCTCTTTCTGATCTTTCATTGTTAGTGTATAGAAATGCAAGAGATTTCTGTGTGTTAATTTTGTATCCTGCAACTTCACCAATTTCATTGATTAGCTCAAGTAGTTTTCTGGTGGCATCTTTAGGATTTTCTATGTATAATATCTCGTCATCTGTGAACAGTAACAGTTTTACTTCTTCTTTTCCAATTTGGATTCCTTTGATTTCTTTTTCTTCTCTGATTGCTGCGGCAAGGACTTCCAAAACTATGTTGAATAGTAGTGGCGAGAGTGGACATCCTTGTCTTGTTCCTGATCTTAGAGGGAATGCTTCCAGTTTTTCACCATTGAGAATGATGTTTGCTGTGGGTTTGTCCTATATGGCCTTTATTATATTGAGGTAGGTTCCCTCTATGCCCACCTTCTGGAGTGTTTTTATCATAAATGGGTGTTGAATTTTGTCAAAAGCTTTTTCTGCATCTATTGAGGTGATCATGTGGTTTTTATCCTTCAATTTGTTAATATGGTGTATCACATTGATTGATTTGCATATATTGAAGAATCCTTTCATTCCAGGGATAAACTCCACTTGATCATGGTGGATGATCCTTTTCATGTGTTGTTGGATTCTGTTGGCTAGTATGTTGTTGAGGATTTTTGCATCTAAATTCATCAGTGATATTGGTCTGTAGTTTTCTTTTTTTATAGTATCTTTGTCTGGTTTTGGTATCAGGGTGATGGTGGCCTCATAAAATGAGTCTGGGAGTGTTCCTTCCTCTGCAATGTTTTGGAAGAGTTTGAGAAGGATGGGTATTAGCTCTTCTTGAAATGTTTGATAAAATTCACCTGTGAATCCATCTGGTCCTGGACTTTTGTTTGTTGGGAGATTTTTAATCACAGTTTCAATTTCATTCCTCGTGATTGGTCTGTTCATATTTTCTATGTCTTCCTGATTCAGTCTTGGAAGGTTATACCTTTCTAAGAATCTGTCCATTTCATCCAGGTTGTCCATTTTATTGGCATATAGTTGCTTGTAGAAGTCTCTTATGGTGCTTTTTATTTCTGCGGTGTCCATTGTAACTTCTGTTTCATTTCTAATTTTATTGATTTGAGTCCTCTCCCTCTTTTTCTTGATGAGTCTTGCTAGAGGTTTATCGATTTTATTTATCTTCTCAAAGAACCAGCTTTTAGTTTTATTGATTTTTGCTATTTTTTTCATTGTCTCTATTTCATTTATTTCTGCTCTGATCTTTATGATTTCTCTCCCGTCTACTAACTTTGGGTTTTGTGTGCTCTTCTTTCTCTTGTTTCTTTAGGTGTAAGTTTAGATTGTTTTTTGGGATTTTTCTTGTTTCTTGAGGTAGGATTGTATTGCTATAAACTTCCCTCTTAGAACTGCCTTTGCTGCATCCCATAGGTTTTGGATCATTGTGTTTTCATTGTCATTTGTCTCTAGGTATTTGTTGATTTCCTCTTTAATTTCTTCAGTGATCTCTTGATTATTTAGTAGCGTATTGTTTAGCTTCCATGTGTTTGTGTTTTTTACAGCTTTTTTCCTGTAATTGATTTCTAATCTCATAGTGTTGTGGTCAGAAAATATGCTTGATATGATTTCAGTTTTCTTGAATTTACCAAGGCTTGATTTATGACTCAAAATGTGATCTATGCTGGAGAATGTTCCATGTGCACTTGAGAAGAATGTGTAATCTGCTGTTTTTGGATGTAATGTCCTATAGATATCTATGAAATCAAGCAAATTTATTGTGTCATTTAAAGCTTGTGTTTCCTTATTAATTTTCTGTCTGGATGATCTGTCCATTGGTGTAAGTGGGATGTTAAAGTCCCCCACTATGATTGTGTTCCTGTCGATGTCCTCTTTCATAGTTGTTAGCATTTGCCTTATGAATTGAGGTGCTCCTATATCAGGTGCATATATATTTATAATTGTTATCTCCTCTTCTTGGATAGATCCCTTGATCTTTATGTAGTGTCCCTTCTTGTCTCTTGTAACATGTTTTATTTTAAAGTCTATTTTATCTGATATGAGTATCACTACTCTGCTTTCTTTTGATTTCCATTTGTATGGAATATCTTTTTCCATCCCCTCACTTTCCGTCTGTATGTGTCCCTAGGTCTGAAGTGGGTCTCTTGGAGACAGCATATATATGGGTCTTGTTTTTGTATCCATTCAGCCAGTCTGTGTCTTTTGGTTGGTGCATTTAGTCCATTTACATTCAAGGTAATTATCGATATATATGTTCCTATTACCATTTTCTTAATTGTTTTGTTTGTGTTTTTGTAGATCCTTTCTTTTCTTATGTTTCCCGCTTAGAGAAGTTCCTTTAGCATTTGTTGTAGGGCTGGTTTGGTGGTGCTGAATTCTCTTAGCTGTTGCTTGTCTGTAAAGCTTTTGATTTCTCTGATGAATCTTAATGAGATCCTTGCTGGGTAGAGTATTCTTGGTTGTAGATTCTTCCCTTTCATCACTTGAAATATATCATGCCACTCCCTTCTGGCTTGCAGAGTTTCTGCTGAGAAATCAGCTATTACCCTTATGGGAGTTCCCTTGTATGTGATTTGTCATTTTTCCCTTGTTGCTTTTAATAACTTTTCTCTGTCTTTCATTTTTGTCAATTTGACTACTGTATGTCTTGGTGTGTTTCTCCTTGGGTTTATCCTGCCTGGAACTCTCTGCGCTTCCTGGACTTGGGTAGCTATTTCCTTTCCCATGTGGAAGTTGTGGAAGTTTTCAACTACCAGTATTTTCTTCCAGTATTTTCTCGGGTCCTTTCTTTCTCTCTTCTCCTTCTAGTACCCCTATAACGCGAATGTTGGTGCATTTAACATTGTCCCAGAGGTCTCTTAGGCTGTCTTCAGTTCTTTTCATTCTTTTTTCTTTATTCTTTTCTGCATCAGTGATTATCACCATTTTGTCTTCTAGCTCACTTATTTGCCCTTCTGCCTCAGTTAATCTGCTCTTGGTTCCTTCTAGTGTATTTCTCATTTCAGTTATTGTGTTGTATATCTCTGTTTCTTTGTTCTTTAATTCTTCTAGTTCTTTGATAAACTTTTCTTGCAACTTTTCGATCTTTGCATCCAGTCTTTTTTCAAAGACCTGGATCATCTTCACCATCATTATCCTGAATTCTTTTTCTGAAGAGTGCCTATCTCCTCTTCATTTAGTTGTTTTTCTGGCGTTTTATCTTCTCCCTTCATCTGGTACAAAGTTTTTTGCCTTTTCATTTTCTCTGTCTTTCTGTGGCTGTGGTTTTCAGTTCCACTAGATGAAATACTCTGATACTGCTTGATTCTGCTGTCTGCCCACTTGTGGAGGAAGCTGTCTAGGAGGCTCCTGGGTGCTTTCTGATGGGAGGGAGTGATGGTGGGTTGGGCTGGGTGGGTGGAGCTCAGTAAAACTTTAAATCAATTTGGTGGGCGGAGCTCAGTGACACTTTAATCTGCTTGTCTGTCAGTGGGTGGGGCTGTGTTCCCACCCTGCTGGTGGTTTGGCCTAAGGCACCCCAGCACTGGAGCTTACAGGCTCTTTGGTGGGCTAATGATGGACTCTGGGAGGGCTCATGCCAATGACCACCTCTCAGTACCCCTGCCACCAGTGTCCCTGTCTCCTCGGTGAGCCACAGCTGCCCCCCACCTCTGCAGGCAACCCTCCAACACCAGCAGGTAGGTCTGGTTCAGTCTCCTATGGGGTCACTGCTCCTTCCCCCTGGGTCCTGGTGAGCACTTTTTTGTGTGCCCTCCAAGAGTGGAGTCTCTGTTTCCCCCAGTCCTGTGGAGGTCCTGCAGTCAAATCCTGCAGGCTTTCAAAGTCTGATTCTCTGGGGATTCATCCTCCCGTTGCTGGACTCCCAGGTTAGGAAGCCTGATGTGGGGCTCAGAACCCTCAGGACTTCTGCGGTATAACTGTTCTCCAGTTTGTGAGTCACCACCCAGCATTTATGGGATTTGATTTTAATGCAATTGCGCCCCTCCTACCATCTCATTGCGGCTTCTCCTTTGTCTCTGGATGTGGGGTGTTTTTTTTTTTTGGTAAGTTCCAGTGTCTTTCTGTCAATGATTGTTCAGCAATTAGTTGTGATTCCAGTGCTCTTGCAAGAGGGAGTGAGCTCACATCCTCCTATTCCGCCATCTTGATTGTTCTCCCTATTTTTAAGTTCTTAAGGAACCGCCATACTGTTCTCCATAGTAGCTGCACCAGTTTACATCCCCACCAGCAGTGTAAGAGGACTCCCTTTTCTCCACACCCTCTCGAGCATTTATTGTTTCTAGATTTTTTGATGATGGCCATTCTAACTGGTATGAGGTGATACCTCATTGTGGTTTTGATTTGCATATCTCTAATGATTAGTGATGTTGAGCATCTTTTCATGTGTTTGTTGGCAATCTGTATATCTTCTTTGGAGAAATGTCTGTTTAGGTCTTCTGCCCATTTTTGGATCGGGTTGTTTGTTTTTTGGATATTGAGCTTCATGAGCTGCTTGTGTATTTTGGAGATTAATCCTTTATCAGTTGCTTCATTTTCACATATTTTCTCCCATTCTGAGGGTTTTCTTTTCATCTTGTTTATAGTTTCCTTTGCTGTGCAAAAGCTTTTAAGTTTATTTAGGTCCCACTTGTTTATTTTCGTTTTTATTTCCATTACTCTGGGAGGTGGGTCAAAAAGAATCTTGCTGTGGTTTATGATGTAGTGTTCTGCCTATGTTTTCCACTAAGAGTTTTATAGTGTCTGGTCTTACATTTAGGTCTTTTATCCATTTTGAGTTTATTTTTGTGTTTGGTGTGAGATAGAGTTCTAATTTCATTCTTTTACATATAGCTGTCCAGTTTTCCCAGCACCACTTATTGAAGAGGCTGTCTTTTCTCCACTGTTTGTTCTTGCCTCCTTTGTCATAAATTAGGTGACCATATGTGCATGGGTTTATCTCTGGGGTTTCTATCCTGTACTATTGATCTGTATTTCTGTTTTTGTGCCAGTACCATACTGTCTTGATTACTGTAGCTTTGTAGTATAGTTTGAAGTCAGGGAGCCTCATTCCTCCAGCTCCATTTTTCTTTTTCAAGATTGCTTTGGCTATTCGGGGTCTTTTGTGTTTCCATACAAATTGTAAAATTTTTTGTTCTAATTCTGTGAAGAATACCATTGGTAATTTGAGAGGGATTGTGTTGAATCTGGAGATTGCTTTGGGTAGTATAGTCATTTTCACAATATTGATTCTTCCAATCCAAGAACATGATGTATTTCTCCATCTGTTTATGTCATCTTTGATTTCTTTCACCCGTGTTTTATAGTTTTCTGAGTACAGGTGTTTTGTCTCCTTAGGTAGGTTTATTCCTAGATATTTTATTCTTTTTGTTGCCGTGGTAAATGGGATTGTTTCCTTGATTTCTCTGATTTTTCATTGTTAGTATATAGAAATGCAAACAAGTTTTGTTTTTTTTTATCTTTTTCTTTTATTGGAACATAATTGCTTTATACTCTTGTACCAGTTTTTGAGGTACACCAACAAGTTGGTTTTGATAAGACACTTTCTGAAGGTCTTTTAAAAGCTTTAAAACTCTGATTTCATGTTTCTTCCATAGTTACTTTCAACAAGTTTTACCAAACTTCCTAATTCTGGGTTTGGGGTTCTTTTTTTTCCCCCTCAATAAACTGAAAAAGACTTACAAAATTCTCAAGCATAATTCCAAACAACATCAATTTGAATTCCTTTTCATTTTAAACTAAAAATCATGCCCAACTCACACATGGGAGGAATTACTATCCCAAAGTCACACAGAGAGACCCATGATTTGGGTAACTGTACCCAGAAGGATGCCGGGGGCTTGCAGTGGGAAATCATGATTTGGGGGTTTGCTTGTTCCTGTTGTACTGCAAGTCAAAGAAAGGGTGAACAGGTCAACCCATCGAGGTGGAAATGTTTTGTTCTCTCTTTTCTCCCACATACAGGATAAGACCTGGAATGAAGTCGTGGAAACACATCAGAAACTTCCTACAAATCAATTAGACTTGAGAAAGCAGCAAGAGGCTGTGTGGGAACTCTTCACGAGTGAATGCACTTACTTCTTAGACCATTTATTAGTTCTTAAGATGGTAATGCTGGCTTTAATTTTTATAGTAGATGGAAAACATTGGTTCTTTAGGAACTTGTTGCTTTCTTCCATGCTGAAGAAAGGAAGTTTGGGAGGCTCCCCTTTTTCAGGGGATCGTAATGAAATTTTATTTGTTGATTTTTCATTATCTGCAATTTGGTTCCTCTTTGCTCTTTTCTTAAACACAGCCTCTCAGGATTGGATGAGACCTTTTTAGTAAACTAGTCCAGCTCCCCATGTGGTGTATGAATCTCTTCTGCCTGATTCATGCTGTGTTTACATACTCCTCAAGTCAGGGAGCTCACAACCACCCTCACGGCAGCCATTCCATCTCTGGTCAGCTTCCTCTTTTGGCTCTTCATGTTCCTGATGAACAGTGCCAGACGAATGCTTTTTGTCAGCTGAGGAGCCACAGTCACAGATTTCTAGGGCAACCATCCACGTGTAACACAGGAGGGTTGGATTGTACAGTGTATTCACAGTGTCTGTCGTGTAAATGGTGCCCCTGAGGTTGTGCAGTGCAGTAGCCCTGATCTGGAGAGGCTCTGAGCAGAGAATTCCTTTTAGAAGAACCACAGGGCAAGGGAGGGGAGGGGAGAAAATGCCTTCCAAGACTGCAGGGGAGGATGGGCGACGTTGCTTCCAAGGTTGCCTCTGCCCACAAGCACTTTTGAATCCTGGCTTCTCCCTTACTGTGTTAGGAGACGTGAGTTCAAGTCCTGGATCTGCCTCTGACTTGCCGTGTGAACTTAGGAAAGTCTAGTCCTCCATTTCATAAAACAGAAGTTGGAACATGCTTTCTGTAAAGGTCCAGATAGTAAATATTTTAGGCTTTGCCAGCCATGTGGTCTTTATTGCAGCTTCTCAACTCCTCCATTGCGGTGCAAAAGAAGCCGTAGGTAATTTGAAAAGACTTGTGTGTGGCTGTGTTAAAATAAAACCTTACTTACAAAAATGGGTAGCAGACCTGATTGATCTCATAGGTTGTGATTTGCCGGCTCCTGTTCTGAGCTAGGAGAGAGGGATGACAGTGCTGCCTCTGTGTCTCATAACATCTGGTCATAGTGGTGATCAGATTAGTTTCCTTTGAAATTTATCAACTGCTGTACAAATGTTTGTTATTTTCTGTAAGTAGTATTCATTGTGTCAGTCATACTGCTGGGTACTTTACCAGCAAAATTTAAATGGCAAAGACACTCGGAAAGTTAAAAATTAGAGACTGTGTCAAGATACAGAAAATTAGCTGAAGACAGGATCTTATTGACCCATGTAACTTTAAAGTACAGAGTTGAGAGAGAATTCAAGATTGGTTTGATCAAGGGGCTTGAAACCCAGGACAGAATTTCTTTTCCTCTCTCATCCCTGCTTTCCACGATATCAGCGTCCTTCTGTGGCTGGCTTCTGTTGTGGTCACAGAGTGGCTGCTGTCCTTGAGGCTATGGAGAAAGTGAGAAATAGAAGGGAGAGAGAGAGGGAGAGGATCTCTTAGCACTCATAGCCAAAGTCTTGATTTTCATTCTGATTGGACTGGCTTAAGTCACATACCCACTCCTGAACCAACTACCCTGATAAGGAAGGAGAGTGCTCATTGGTTTAAGGTGATCACATTCAAGGTACGAGGAAGAGTAGATACTGAGGCGAGAACTAGGATTATGTTAGGAAAGGGGAGGAGAAGCACTGAAGCTGAGTGGTAACCAGTAGATGTTCACTGCAGAGGACTCACCCCATGAGCTCTACTACCTCCTTTGCCCTAATAAACAGCACAGAACTTTCTATCCCATTGTAAGCTACATAAGCTTTTTAAACTAGCATTTTCTGTTAAAAGAAGGCCAATTTGAGTTTATTTTCGAATGCCCCGGTGTATTTAGAGTATATAAGTACCTCTCTTTACACAGTCAATATGAATTTCCCAAAGTTGCTTATAAATTAGAATTTTGTAATAAAATAAATTCACTGAAAGACTCAATATTTTTCTTAAATGGCAAAATTTTCTGTAAAGCAAAGAATCTTTTGCTTTATAGAAATTTTCCCAATTTATCTGAAGTAATGATTTCTGTTTCATACAATTACATGTTTTAAATGCTTGGATATTGACAGATTTCCAGACAACTGATGCTACTTGGATTGGGGGAAGCTCTAAGTCAGTGGTTCTCAAAATGTGGTCCCTGGACCAGTAGCATCAGAATCACTTGGGAACTTGTTAGAAACCTGTGTTCTCAGACCCCATCAGAGACCTGCTGAATCAGAAAGGCTTGGGGTAGGGCCCACTAATCTCTGGTTTAATGAGGCCTCTAGATGATTCTAATGCAAGTTCAAGAACCATTTACTGCATTAAGTAATATGGAAATGGGAATTGGAGAATGTTGGTGGTCTGAAGTCCAATCTTTTCAGACCTATAGTTCTTGAAATATTTGATCCCTTTGAATGCTTCATCATATTTATACAAAGTATTCCTATTTCAATAAATTGATCTCTAGTTTATAGAATGAAGGGCAGGTTATCTGTGAGGATTGACTTGCTGTAGTTTTCCTATTGTAGGAAAACATCAAATCAAGTAATAATAACATAAATCCTCTCTTAATGTTTTCATTAATATTTAATGGCTTTATCCAAATCTAAACATCTTACCAGTTATCAGATATTAACTCATTAGTTCTCTGATTTCCTGAAAGTAAAGGACATTTGGGTCTTTTGCAGAGAAAGGAATAAATAAGAACTCAGTATGAATGTCGTTTTGGTCTCACGTAAGTGCTATTGGCAAGAAGAGACCCTTGGAGATTTCTTTGGCACTGGGAGCAGAGAAACCCCATTTGAACAGATTATGCTCAACAGGACTGCTGTTAGGGCTCACACAGCAACAACTTCATACAGAAGAGCACGTTTCCCATATGTTCTGTGGGAGCTTAAATGTCGTCATTCAAATTTAGCACAATTCTTAACCACTGAAAATACTGATCTCTAAGTTGCTTTGTAAAATTATACTCAGGAGGTTTATGTTTAATGTTCCTGCAAAGGGCAAGTATCAAAATTGAAAAACAAGGTAATGTACATTTATTTTTTTTAAAGATCTTCATGAATACATTAAAATATCTACAGACTCATGAATATTTCCTGGATGTGGATTTATGGAGACTTTTTGCAAACCTGGAGGAGTTAAGTCAGGTGAGCCAAAATAGGAAGATTCCATAGCCATGTTTTAAAATTCATCAGAGGACCATGAAAATTCATGCTTAGTCTATTCTTGTGACTTGTATTCCATATTGGAATATGGAATTTGGTTTCTTCCATATTCCATCCCCATGTAATCTTATGGTCAGGAGTTCGGGAATAAGAGTTCAGAAATAAGAAGGAAATCTAAACAGCCATCGATATCTTTCCAATAGATTGCAGTTATTAGTTAGCCTTCAGTAACATTTTTTAAAATTCTTCCATGGCTGTTTAAGAAAGTAAACATAGTGCTCATTTCAGCAGCACATGTACTAAGATTGGAGCAATACAAAGATTAGCATAGTTCCTGTGCCAGGATGACATGAAAATTGGGAGATGTTCCATATTTTCTCTAGAATGCAAGCTCTGGAACACCTTCTAGAATATGCTCAGGAACCCATCTTGTTCACTGCTGTATCCAGAAGACCTTGAACATTGCCTAGTGCATGTGTTCAATAAGTAATGTTGAACACATGAATTTCCTCAATAAATAATGTTGAATACAAAAAAAATTCCTAAGGTCACCATCATTATCATAAATATCTATTCTCAGCTGAATGTCTTTCTCACATATATTATAAATAAATAATGTCTTTCCTCTGAAAAAAGAAGAGAGATACCAACAGGAGTTCATTTATAAGAAAAACTTATAAGAAAATATATATTGGAAAGTAGAGGAAAATAAATCTTTGAATTTTTGCCAGGAGATAAATTTGAAATGGAGAACATCTGTAAGAATGACATTTGAAGTTCATCAGATTTTTATTTCTTGCCCCTGGAAGTGTGCCTACTCTTGTTTTCTTTCTTTCTGGCCCTAGACAAGCTTTGGTTTTGTGAACGGTCTTTTCCACATCTTCAAGGACTACGTTGATGCTTCTGAGACTTCACCGTCGTTGGATTTCATTTCCGTGCTCACAAAGGTAAAATCCTTCTGGGAGATCTCAGCTTCTAAGTGATAAATTCACTCACGTCTCAGCATAGTTGTTTATATCTCCTGGATCGTTGCTGTGGTTTCCACCAGCACTCTCCTCCAGGGAACCAGCCCTTTCTCCACCAATCAGCATTTTCAGAAATAACTTGCTGATTCTGTTTCTTCATTGCCATCTCTCCTGTGTGGGTTTTATTAACATGAAAATCTGCATGCATGGAAAAGCCACTTCCAAGTCTGTTTTTCAAATGACTTCAATTTAAAAGTAATATTCATGGCAGTAGTTTGTGTAGGCTAATTACATGGTTCAGTTGTTCCTCTAACAAAAATGCCACACTCTCTGAAAAGGAACAAAATAAACCTTCGAATCCATCAACACCCTTAATAAGACTTCTGTGTATGAAAAGAGGAGGAAAGAGGAAAACATGTACCCCTGGTTTGATAAATGCTGCTTTTTTTTTCTTGAGCAGATATTTGAACCTCCTTCCCTACTTTAAGCTTTTTTAATCTAGTCCCTAACTGTTCTCATTTAGCAAGATTTAAATTGTTACAATCCATTTAAAAAGATAGAGATTGCGATTTATTGAGCACTTACTAAGTACTTATATGTGTGGGGCTCATACCCTGTACACAATAATGTGCAAAATTAGAAACGCCCCCTGCTTTGGGGGAGTTTTCAGTCGAGTGGGGAAGAAATTAATCCAATAATGACACTAATGATTTTATAATCAAATTGAGATCAGTGCTGGGGAAATAAAGGAAAACTTCTAGGTTGGGGCAGACAGTAAGGTAGTTGCAGGTAGGAAATTCTTCCTGGGGAGACAGGGCTTGAGGTGAGATGTGAACAAGGAGGACTATTTACCAAGGCAAAACAAGCAGACATTTAGGTATAAAGTGAGGAGAACCTTTAGTGAACTTTAAAAGCAGATTAGAATAAGAAAAGCTTTGAAAAACAAGAGAAAGTATGTGAAGTGTTGAGAATTAGATAAAATCTCACTCTCTCAGTTCCTTTAGAGTCAGAAGTTATTTTTTTTTTTAGGACCATCACATGCTACAAATTTTTTATTTTTGTTACACAAAGGAGCAGAGCCCTTAGTTATATAATGGACATGAATATTTGGATGCGTATTGGTTCAGGGTCTGAAGTTCCCTTGGTTTTCTTGATGATTTCTTTATTCCATCAAAGTCTAGGACAGCTGGTGGGTTCTGCTCCACTTGGCTCTATCCATCTCCTTGGATCAGTGGACTAACCTGGTCATTCTCTTCTCATGGTGATGGGTGGAAGCACAAAAGAGCATAAACACCCATTATAGATGAAAGTATGCCGTTCCTCTGCTGGTTTTGGAGAGTTTCCTGGGGAGGTGGGAGGCGGCTGTGGCTCTCTCTTGGAATATAGAAGCTGGTGGCAAACATACCTGGTAATAGTCATCTGAAGGCTGACATCTTATTTGGGACGTTAGCACCAAAACCTGGCCCCCTAGAAATTATTTTTAATTTACTTTTTAGTAAATAATTTGGAGAAATATCAATTCATTAAAACACATAAGTTGTCTTAGTCTACTTGGGTGCTATAACAAAGTGACATTGAATGGGTAGCTTATAAACAACAGAAATCAATTTCACAGTTCTGGAGGGTGGAAGTCTGAGATCAGGGTGGCCACTGGGTCAGTGAGGACCCTCTTCTGGTCAAAGACCTCTCTTTGTTTCCTTTGCATAGCGGAAGGGGCCAGACAGCCCTCTTTTACAAGGGCAGTAATCTCATTTATGGGGACTCCACCTTTAGGACCTAATCATCTCCTAAAGGGCCCACCTCCTAATACCATCACATTGGGGGTTAGGATTCAACATACAAATTTGAGGGGAACACACATATTCAGACCATAGTGTAAGTGCACTTACAGCCTACTAAAGCATAGACTCTTTACTGAAAGTCTATAATAATACCCACATATGAATACTTCCTGGTACGTTACAGACGTGCAAAGATGGGCTATTCAAGTTTTTCCTAAATTTGAAAAGGCCTACATGAGTCAGGTTAGATTCAGTTGTACCACAGGAACAAACTTCAAGTCTCAGTGGCTTGGTTTATATCTCACTTAAGCTCTGCTCCTACTTTGTCATTGTCCTCACTCTGGAACCCCTGCTGAGGGAGTAGCCACCATCTGGAATGTTACCAGTCTCAAGGGCAAAGACGTTAGAGACTGAGGCAGAGCTCTCACTGACGCTCCAGGTTTCTGGCATGTCTGTTCACATTTCGTCGGCCTAAGAAAGTCACGTGGCCAAGCTTACCCTCAATGGAGTGGGCGTGTATATTCCTCCCCAAGAAAGGGAACTAGGTGAGCAGTGATACAGTCTACCACAGTGTCTCACAAGAAGCTCACCAGTGGAAGACTGGGACATTTGTTATCCATACATAAGCCATCTGAGAAGACACTTAGAAGGAAGCTGAGGCTTGGAGAAGTTAAATCCCTCGGCCAAGTTCACATAGCCAGTGGGTTGTAGGTCTGGATTTCTAAGCCTGCTTCTTTATGGTCTTCACAGCAGCCTCCTCATGATGGCATTTCTCATACATTTCAGGGTGACCTGTGAGAAGACGTTCTCTTTATCTCCAAGTCCCCAGCTATCACCAGCCCCCCAGGAAAAAATTAATTCATGTTACCAGCTTTTAAATTACTTCTTGAAGGCAAAACTTGACTTTTCTCCCCATAGTGTCTTGTCCTCTGAGGCCCTATAGCAAAGTCTTTTTCTAGGTTTTCGTTACCTCTGCTTTACTACTGTCATTTCCTTTACTGGCCTCATAGGCTTCATGTGCTGTCTCTGCTCACTGCAGTTATAACTTTACCAGCAAGTGTGTCTCCCTTCTCCCGTTCACCACATTATGACACTATTGGAAATTCCTTAAGGGGACCCATTAACTCATTATACTAAGTAATAAACCTAGAAGGAGCACATAGGCTTAGCAACATGGCAGGCACTATGGAATCCTAAAGAGGGTGTCTGCCAGTAAGGAGCCAGAAGCACTGATGAAGAGAAAATAACCGTCATTCCCGAGAAAGACGCTTAACTGAGATGGTGGCACATTGTGCAGGGTGCCCAGTTTGACCATTATGCATATGAATATACATACAAATTGGACACCTGTCTCATTTTAAAATAAATTTGATATGGCTTACAAATGTGTAGTCGTTATAGCAAGTTTAAGACATTACATAAGAATGATGAAGAAGGACAGACACAGGTGTTAGATGGGTAAGACTGGCACATGAAATGCACACTGGGAGACACAGTGCATTTAGTAGAGGTGCCCCACATTGACTCTATCTTTAGAAGCTGGCGGGAGAATTCAGTATGTGGATATTTTTGAGGAAGATTTGATGAAAAGTCAGATGCTGCTACTTTAATCACTCACTGCAAACTCAAGCTTGACATCAATACCATGAGCAGTGAAATCGAAGGTGGTATTTATCTGGTTCCGTGCAGCGTATGTAGACCTCAACGAAGCATAAGTGCAAGTGTAGGGTGAGTTAAACCAAGATATCCTAAACAGAATTTTCTTTAAATACAGGCAAAAAAAAAAAAAAAAAAAAAGGCAACTTATTGAGGAGTTATCTGTTTATTATAGGAATACCAGTTTTTTAAAAAACAATGTTTTATTTTGAAGATCTCCTGTTTGTATCCATGCAGTCATAGCTCCTACTTGATAATGGTGCCTCCCCACTTTCCCTTCACTGTTAAAAGTGAAGAGAGAGAAAGTCTCTCTGAGCTCTCTTTGCTTCCATTCATTCTCCTTCTGCCCATCTTCTCTTGCAGTATTTCCAAGGGAGCCTGTGTCAGAGCCACCAGACCTACTGCCTGAATTACTCAGCTGCTGTCTTTTATCTTGAGAGCCTGAGGCAGAGAGATGACTTTGGAATTTATTTGAAAGTAAAGTACCATTTTCTTTTCTTTTATATTTTTCCTGAGACTCTTTGGTTATAACAGGTACTAGGAATTATTAGACCCAAATTAAATGGGAAAGAAGGAAAATAAGTGATCAACCATGCATTTTAACTACAAACCTGCTTTCCTTATAAATACATCATCCACTGCATGCTTAGGGTTTTAAATGGTACACATCTGGAAACATTGATCATCTAATGTCCCTCCTGACATTTTGGCTGGGGCTTTACAGTGTTTTATGTGTTCATTGGTTTGTTTTTGGAAGAAATTGGTGTGAAAGCTACCAGTAAGAACTGAGGCTTTGTTTGTGACTAGTTGTTTGGCTCTTGTAGGATTTGGTCCCAGCAAGGTCCTGTTGCACAAAAGCTTCGCACACCATTTACACTGTATTCTATGTGAATGGTGCTTCCTAGAGGACATCATAGTGCACAGTGTAAATGCTGCCCCTGAAGTTGTCCAGCATGGTGGCCGTGGGTCCCAAAGCATTATTAGAACAAGGAATTTCTACTAGGGACCTTCAGCGTTTGTTAATAAGCAAAACTGGAAAGAATTTTCCTTGACTTTCCTAGTTCCTTTGACCCCTTTTTTGACATCTTTAGTCTGAACTGTAACTTTCAGTATTATGTCAGAGCCCTTTTTATGACCCAAGAAAATGGTCCAAGCCTTTCCAGAAAACCAGCTTTTCCCTGCAGCTGCAAGAAGCACCCGCCAGAGCATCACCTCGGAGCCGTGGGAGGAGCAGCCACCACACATGGTTTCCAACAACTTTTAGCTGTGAATCAGTGTACCTTTGCCATGGCCAGCATGTGCCAGGAAACCTGGGTGTGGCGTGAATGATCTTGGGAAGAGACTTGGCCCTGTTTTTGTAGCTTCAGCCTTTCAGTGTTTTCCTTGCTACTCAAACCCAAACATGAAAACTCATTAGATTTCCAAGGTATGAATAATCTTGTCTCAAAGGTTTTCCCTGGAAGCTGATGGATGAGACTCCTTGCCAGGCCCCCAAACTGGGGAGAATCCAGGTTCATTCCTCTCCCTTCCAAGCTAGCGCAGAGAGTAATTTAACAAGATGCTGTTTTCAAATAACTGTGGAAAATCCCTTAACAATTGTGACAACACCCTGTCGCTGGGCACTGTGCTACATGCTGGTCATCTCTGATTTCTTTGTCTACACAATAACCCTGTGGAATTTGATATTTTCCTCATTTTTCAGGAGCTTAGAAAAATTAGACAACTTGCTAAAAGATACTTTTGCTCAGGTCAGGGGCAGGATTCAAATCTGTCAAGCTGACATTTCTCCTAGGCTCTGATACAAACATTATTGGTGAACTTACATCTGTGCCATATTATGGGCTGCCTGGAATTGGGCTGTGCCTGCAATGGGATGAAATTACCCTCTTACCACATGGGGCTGGGCTTTGTGAATGTCTGTACCTTATCTTGGTGCACATTAAAGAAAAATTCTTCTCACACTTTCAGAGGCAGTTACAGTGATGCAGAGAAAGAGACTGGGAACTTTGTATCAGGTCTCTTAATGTTTGTTCACTGAGTTTGTTTACTAAGTTCAGTTAGCCATAGCTAACAAACTTACCTACTATGGACTGAATATTCAAGACATGTCAGGCACTGTTCTCAGTACCTTGTGTGGATTGTCTCGTTCAAACCTCTCACCAATTAGTTGAGGTAGTTACTCCTGTTTTCCACATTTCACAGATGGCATGTAGAGAGCTTAAGTAAATTTCCCAAGGTCCCAAGAATGATGGTTGCCCAAGACCACTGTTGCATTTCACCAAGACAAATTAATAAGGAGAACATTTTTACTTACACGCCTCAATCCTTTTCATTGTTCCCCTGAACACATTGGACTTTTAATGATTTGTGCATAAATTATGCAAGTATAATTTTATAAATTATAAGCTTTATGTATAAATTTTACGAATTTATTTGTAGATTATAAAATTTATAAATTTTATAATTTTTTGTTTATTGATGTATAGTTAATTTATAATGTTGTGTTAGATTCTTTTTTAATATTTATTTGTTTATTTGGTTGCACCAAGTCTTAGTTGCAACAGGTAGGCTGCTTTTTTTTTTTTTTTTTTTAGTTGTGGCTTGAGGGTTCCTTAGTTGTGGCATATGAACTCTTAGTTGTGGCATGCATGTGCAGTCTAGTTCCCTGACCAGGGATCGAACGAAGGCCCCCTGCATTGGGAATGCTAAGTCTTAACCACTGCAGCACCATGGAAGTCCCAGTGTTGTGTTAGTTTCTGGTGTGCAGCACAGTGATTCAGTTTATATATATATATATATATATATATATGTTCTTTTTCATATTCTTTTCCATTATAATTTATTACAAGATATTGAATATAGTTTTCTGTGCTATATAGTAGGACCTTGTTGGTTATCAAAGCTTGTAAGTTTGATAAGGTCCCATTTGCTTATTTTTGCTTTTATTTCTGTTGCCTTAGGAGACTCACTTAAAAAAACATTGCTACAATTTGTATCAGAGAATGTTTTGCCTTTGTTCTCTTTTAGGAGTTTTATGGTGTTATGTCTTATATTTAGTTTTTTCTGTCTTATATTTAAGTCTTTAAGCCATTTTGCATTGATTTTTGTGTAGGGTGTGAGGGAGTGTTCTAACCTCATTGATTTACATGCAGCTGTCTGGCTTTCCCAACACCACTTGCTGAAGAGACTGTCTTTTCTCTATTATATATTCTTGCCTCCTTTATTAAAGAGTAACTGACCATAGGTGTGTGGGTTTATTTCTCAGTTCTGTTCCATCGACCTATATGTCTGTTTTTGTGCCAGTGCCATGCTGTTTTGATAACTATAGCTTTGTAATATTGTCTGAAGTCTGGGAGGTTTGATCTTCCAGACTTGAACGAAGTCTCCAGCGTTTTTTTCCTCAGGATTGCTTTGGCAATTCTGTGTCTTTTATGGTTCCATACAAATTTTAGAATTATTTGTTCTAGTTCTGTGAAAAGTGTCATGGGTAATTTTATAGGGATCACATTAAATCTGTAGATTGCTTTGGGTAATATGGCCATTTTAACAATATTCTTCTAATCCAACAGCATGGGATATCTTTCCATATTTTTTAATCATCTTCAGTTTCATTTATCAGTGTTTTATAGTTCTAAATGTATGTCTTTCACCTCCTTGATCAGGTGTTTTTTTTTTTAAATTGAAGTAAAGTTGATTTACAATGTGTTAGCATCAGGTGTACAGCACAGTGATTCAGTTATACATATATATAGGATGGCCAAAAATTTCATTCAGGTTTTCCCATAAGATGTTACAGGAAAACCCAAATGGACTTTTTGGCCAACCCAATATGTGTGTGTGTGTGTGTGTGTGTATATATATATTCCTTTTCAGATTCTTTTCCCTTATACATTATTACAGAATACTGGATATAGTTCCCGGTGCTATACAGCAGGTCTTTGTTGGTTATATAGTACTGTGTATATGTTAATCCCAAACTCCTAATTTGTCCCTCCTCCCACCCCCCTTTCCCCTTGGTAACCATGAATTTGTTTTCTATATCTGTGAGTCTCTTTCTGTTTTGTAAATAAGTTCATTTGTATCATTTTAGATTGCACATAGAAGCAGTGTCATATGATACTTGTATTTCTCTGTCTGGCTTACTTCACTTACTGTGATAATCTCTAGGTCCATCCATATTGCTGCAAATAGAAATATTTCATTCTTTTTTATGGCTTAGTAGTATTCCATTGTGTGTATATATATATATATATATATATATATATATATATATGCACCACATCTTCTTTATCCATTCATCAGTGGACATTTTAGGTTGCTTCCATGTCTTGGATGTCATTAATAGTGCTGAAATGAACATCAGTGTACATATATCTTTTCAAATTTTGGGTTTCTCCCTACATAGGCCTAGGAATGGGATTGATGGATCATATGGTAGCTCTATTTTTAGTTTTTTAAGGAAGCTTCATACTGTTCTCCATAGTGGCTGTACCAGTTTATATTCCCACAACATTGTAGGAGGGTTCCCTTTTCTCCACACCCTCTCCAGCATTTATTATTTGTAGATTTTTTGATTATGGCCATTCTGGCTGGTGTGAGGTGATACCTCATTGTAGTTTTTATTTGCATTTCTCTAATAATTAGTGACATTGAGCATCTTTTCATGTGCCTCTTGGCCATCTGTATGTCTTCTTTAGATAAGTGTCTATTTAGGTCTTCTGCCCATTTTTTGATTGGGTTGGTTTTTTTTTTTGATATTGAGCTCTATGAGCTGTTTGTATATTTTGGAGATTAATCCCTTGTCAGTTGCATCATTTGCAAATATTTTCTTCTATTCTGTAGGTTGGCTTTTGTTTTGTTTATCATTTCCTTTACTGTACAAAACTTTTAAGTTTAATTAGGTCCCATTTCTTTATTTCTTTATTTCTTATTTCCATTACTTTAGGAGACAGATCCAAAAATATATTGCTGAGATTTATGTTAAAGAGTGTCCAGCCTATGTTTCCTCTAAGAGTTTTGTAGTATCTGGCCTTACATTTAACTCTTTAATCCATTTTGAGTTTATTCTTGTGCATGGTGTTAGAGAATATTCTAATTTCATTCTTCTACAATAGCTGTCCAGTTCTCCCAACACCACTTATTGAAGAGACTGTCTTTCCTCCATTGTATATTTTTGCCTCCTTTGTCATAGATTAATTGACCATGTGCATGGGTTTATTTCTGGGCTTTCTATCCTGTTCCATTGATCTATGTATTTCTGTTTTTGTGCCAATACCATACGGTTTTGTTGGGGTTTTTTTAATTTTTAAAAAATTTTTAAAATTTTTTTATTGGAGTATAATTGCTTTACAATGTTGTTTTAGTTTCTGCTGTGCAATGAAGTAAATCAGCTATATGTATACCTATATCCCCTCACTCTTAGACCTCTTCTCACAACCCCCATCCCACCCATCTAGGTCATCACAGAGCACCAAGCTGAGCTTCATGTGCTTTATAGCATGTTCAGGCTAGCTATCTATTTTACGTATGGTAATGTATATATGTCAGTCCTAATCTCCCAGTTTGTCCCACTACCTCTTCCCCTGCTGTGTCCATATGTCCGTTCTCTATGTCTGTCTCTATTCCTGCCCTGCAAATAGGTTCATCTGTACCATTTTTCTAGATTCCACATATATGCATTAATATACGGTATTTGTTTTTCTCTTTCTGGCTTACTTCATTCTGTATGACAGACTCTGAGTCCATCCATGTCTCTGCAAATGACCCAATTTCGTTCCTTTTTATAGCTGAATAATATTCCATTGTATGTATGTACCACATCTTCTTTATCCATCTGTCGTTGGACATTTAGGTTGTTTCCATGTCCTGGCTATTGTAAACAGTGTTAACAATGAACGTTGTGTAAACAGTGTTACAATGAACATTGTGTCTTTTTTTTTTTAATATGTCTATGCTACTCTCTCACTTCCCCTTCACCCCCCGCCCCCCCCAACCCCATGTCCTCCAGTCCATTTGCTGCATCTGCATCCTTATTCTTGTCCTGTCACTGGGTTCCTGAGTACCATTGTTTTTTTTTTTTTTTTTAGATTCCATATGTATGAGTTAGCATACAATATTTGTTTTTCTCTTTCTGGCTTACTTCACTCTGTATGACAGACTCTAGGTCTGTCCACCTCATTACATATAGGTTCATTTCATTTCTTTTTATAGCTGAGTAATATTCCATTGTATATATATGCCACATCTTCTTTATCCTTTTGAATTATGGTTTTTCAGGGTACATGCCCAGTAGTGGGACTGCTGGGTCATATGGTAGTTTTATTTTTAATTTTTTTGAGGAACCTCCATATTGTTCTCCACAGTGGCTGTAACAATTTATATTCCCACCAACAGTGCAGGAGGGTTCCCTTTTATCCACACCCTCTCCAGCATTTATTTGTTTGTAGATTTTTTGATGATGGCCATTCTGACTGGTGTGAGGTGATACCTTATTGTAGTTTTGATTTGCATTTCTCTAATAATTAGTGACATTGAGCATCTTTTCATGTGCCTCTTGGCCATCTGTATGTCTTCTTTGGTGAAATGTCTATTTAGGTCTTCCTCCCATTTTTTTAATTGGGTTGTTTGTTTCTTTTTAATATATAAATTTATTTATTTTTGGCTGCATTGGGTCTTCATTGCTGCGTGCAGGCTTTCTCTAGTTGCAGCAGGCAGGGATTCCTCTTCATTGCGGTTCCCAGGCTTCTCATTGCAGTGGCTTCTCTTTGTTGTGGAGCATGGGCTCTAGGTACACGGGCTTCAGTAGTTGTGGCACATGGGCTGAGTAGTTGTGGCTCATGGGCTCTAGAGCACAGGCTTAGTAGTTGTGGCACATAGGCTTAGTTGCTCTGCAGCATGTGTGATCTTCCTGGACCAGGGCTTGAACCCGTGTGCCCTGCATCGGCAGGTGGATTCTTGACCACTGCGCTGCCAGGGAAACCCCTCCTCTTTGATTTCTTAAGTAATCCATTGGTTGTTTAGTAGCATATTGTTTAGTCTCCACTTGTTTGTGTTTTTTACGGTTTTTTTTCTTGCAGTTAATTTCTAAACTCATAGTGTCGTGATCTGAAAAGATGCTTGATATGATTTCAATTTTCTTAAATTTACCAAAGCTCACTGGGTAATCCTGTCGTCAGTCCTGGAGAATGTTCCAAGTGCACTTGAGAAAAACGTGTATTCTGCTGCTTTTGGATGGAATGCTCTACAAATATCAATTAAGTCTATCTGGTCTAAAGTGTCATTTAAGGCCTGTGTTTCCTTACTGATTTTCTGTCTGGGTTATCTGTCCATTGATGAAAGTGGAATGTTGAAGTCTCTCACTATTGTTATGTTACTGTCGAGTTTTTCCTTTATGGTTGTTAGTATTTGCCTTATATATTGAGGTGTTCCTATGTTGGGTGCATGTATGTTAACAAGTGTAATGTCCTCTTCTTGTATTGATCCTTTTATCATTATATGGGTCCTTTTTTATCTTTCTTTATGGCCTTTGTTTTAAAGTATATTTTGTCTGCTGTAAGTATTGCTACCCCCACTTTCTTGTCTTTTCTGTTTGCATGAAATAGCTTTTTCCATCCCCTCACTTTCAATCTATGTGTTCTTTGCCCTAAAGTGGGACTCTCGTAGGCAGTATATTGTAGGCTCTTGTTTTATTATCCACTCTGCCACTCTGTGTCTTTAGATTGGAGCATTTTGTCCATTGACAGTTAAGGTAATTATTGATAGGTATGTATTTATTGCCATTTTCAACCTTGCTTTTCAGTGAATTTTGTATTTCTTCTTTGTTCATTTCTTTTTCTTTTTCCTTTTGTGACTTGATAGTTTTCTTTTTTATAATGCTTGAGTTCTTTTATTTTTGGTTTTTCTGAATCTATTGTATGTTTTTGATTGTCATTGCCCTGTTTTTCAAGTATGTTAACCCATTATTATATCTACTTGCTTTAGACTGGTAGTCATATAGGCTCAAACATATTCTAAAAAAAGTCTACATTTTCTTACCCCCCTCCCCCACATTTTATGATTTTGATGCTCCATTTTATATCTTCATTTTTATCATTTTGCTGTTTATTGTAGTTATAATCACTTTTCACACACACACACAAATTTGTAATCTATGTACTGGCTTATTTAAGTGATTTATCTTCCAATTGTGATTTTCTTTTTCCTGTAGATCCCTCTTTTCTATTTAGAGAAGATCTTTCAGTATTTCTTTTAGGGTAGGTTTAGTATTGCTGTATTCTTTCAGTTTTTGTTTGTCTGAGAAATTCTTTATCTCTCCTTGTAGTATAAATGATAATCTTTCTGGGTAGAATATCGTAAGTTGCAGGTTTTTCCCTTTCTGGACTTTGAATATATCTTGTCACTCCCTTCTGGGCTGCAGTATTTTCTGTAGAGAGCTCAGCTGAGTGCCTTATGAGCGTTCCTTTTTAACTCTCTGTTTTTCTCTTGCTGCCATTAAAATCCTCTCTTTAACTTTTGCTATTTTAATTTTAATATGTCTTGGGGTAGGTCTGTTTCTATCCATCTTATTTGGAACTCTTGGTGCTTCTTGTACCTGGATATCTGTTTCCTTCTTTAGTTTAGGGAATTTTTCAGCTACAGTTTCTTCAAATGCATTTCTGATTCCCTTTTCTCTTCTTCTGGGATCTCTATTCATAGATTGGCTCACTTTATATCATTCCATAAGTCTTGTATATTGCTTTCATTTTTTTTCATTTGTCTTTGTCTGCTGTTCTGATTGGGTGATTTCCATTATTCTATCTTCTAGAAGACTTATTTGTTCTTATATGTTATTTAGTTGGCTATTTATTGCCTTTAGCTAGGCTTTTGTCTCAGCAAATGAGTTTTCTAATGTTAATTGGCTCTTCTTTATAGTTTCTAGTTCCTTGTTACAGTGATCTACGTTTCTCTCAATAGCTTTTCTTAATTTCTTCAGTTTTATTACCTCCTTTTTGAACTTGGGCTCTAGTAGACTGGTCTGTTCTGTTTCATTATTTGTTCTTTCAGGGGATTTCTCTTGTTCTATAAATTGGGAGTGGTTCCTCTGTTTGTTTTACTTATATTTCTTTGACTCTGAATTAGGAGATATGGTCATCGATGGGGGTCTTGAAGGCCGTTTTTATATGGGAGCATCCCTGTGTAGTCTGTAGGAATCTAATATTTTTGGTGCAAGGGCTGTTTTTAGTATGGACGCCTGCCATATTTTTCCTCTGTGTATGCTGGCTGTTATCCCCTTGATAGGGGGTGTGGTTGTTTTTGTGGTGACCAGAGCCTGCACTGAAAGTTGAGCAGGGCCTCCTCTTTGCTTTGTGGTTGTCACAGCCTTGTTGGAGCAGGGTCTTTTCCCCAGTTGTTGGAGTAGAAGCCCCCAGATCCATTTCTGAGCTGCAGTGTGAGGTGACAGGTACTGGAGCACTCCTACTGGGAGAGGAGCCACTGAGTATTCCTCCTCAGGAGCTGTCCCCTGGGAAGTGTGCTCTGTGGTGTCATCTGTCACCCATTGTGCATGCTTACAAAGTACACTGCTGTTGGCACTGCCCTCAGGCCCTTCTCAGCCATGGGGTTGGAGGCAGTCGGCCTGGATATCCCTCAGGTGCCGAGCTTACAAGGCCACCAGCACGCATCCATTGGCACAGATTCTCTGAAGTCAGGCACCAGGACCTTCCTTAGCTGCTCACAGCTGTGCACCTGGACCCGCTGTGGGAGGTATGGAATCAGCACAGACTCTGGCCCCACCTCCACGTGCACGCACCCACAAACCTTGTAGCTGCTAACTCTGGACCCGCCCCAGCCACGGGAGCACCAGTCATCCACTCGGATGTCCCACAGTTGCTTAGCTTACAAAGGTGCCAGCACCATAAATCCACCAAAGTCACAAAGTCTCCCGACGTGGCTCAGATTTCAGCGCTGCCTCTGTGTGTGGGCAACCACAGGCACTTGCATGCCCCAGAACCCCCAGAACTTGTAGAGGCAGAGCTCTGCCCACTGTGAGCCCATTGAGATTGTGGCAGCTCCAGCAGGGCCCACGTCTCCCTTTAAGTGCTCATCACCAATGGGGCTTCTATGGCAGACCCAGGCTTCATCCTGCACACAGCCCCAGTTTCAGCCTGGGCCACACTCCAGCCACTTCAGGCTGTCTCTGCAGAGCCACCTGCAATCCTCTCCCCAGGTCTATCTGCTGAAGCCTGAGTTTCCGCACCCAGCCCCTGCTGGCACCAGCAGACTCGTGTCTTGGGCTGGGGAGTGCAGCAAGGTGACCAGGACCAGGTGGGCTGGTCTCTCTCTGTTCTGCCTGCTGTTAAGCTGGTTGTTGCACTCTCCTCTGAAGCTCCCTTTCTGTCCTGGCTGATCTCCCAGCTGGCAAAGAGGGTTCTCAGGGTGAGGGACCTTGCTTCTTTCACGGCTCCCTCACAGGGATGCAGGTCCCATACTGATTCCTTTCTTTCTTTCTTTTTTTTTTTTTTTTCTGTCCTACCTGGTTACAGGGTGATCTTTCTTGCAGCTTTGGTTATATGAGATCTTCTGCCAGCATTCAGTAGATATTGTGGGAGAATTGTTCTATATGTAGATCTATTTTTGATGTATTTGTGGAAGGAGGTGGGTGCCATGTCCTTCTATCCTGCCATCTTGATCTCCCACCTGTAACTTTATTATAAAACCAAAGCAGATTTCACTGACCTGTACCCATCCACGAAAAGGACTTTTATGTCCAATCTCTCGTGACAGGAAATTTCTTTTCTTTCCCTAATGTTCCTGAAAAGTAAAGCCAATAGAGAGATGAAAGAACAACTTATAGTTTTACTTTTAGAATCAGCAAATATCTTTTTTTTTTGCTCTTCTGAGACCTTCTAAAACACTAAAAGCTTCTAGTATCTCTGCCTGGATCTTTGTCTAAATTATTTACCACTGGTGTTTCTTTTCTGATTGATATCTGGAAGAGATGAGGTATTTTTATATTTATCCTGAATACCAGTGGGTGCTGGCAGCCAGAGCTGTTCCCTACAGCATGGAAATTTGGAGCAGTGACCCAGGGCTGTGTGTTTTGAGGGAATCCCTAACCACTGCTGAGAAATCAGTTACTGGAGCTCCCCACCCTCGCACGAAAACCAGCAGGTAGTGGTGGAATGCTGCTGCCAGTGACTCAACATGGAAATCAGCCACTAAGGCCATAGTCTACAGCCTCTCCACACCCCTTCTTCCCACTCCTTCCCACTCCCAGCCTTCCCACATCTGCAGTCCCTGGTTCCTTCATCTCTTCCAGCCCCAATGAAAATCACAGCCATTTCGAGCTGGATGAGAACTGAGAGGTCATCTAGTACCTCCTTTTACAGAAGAGAAATCTGAGGTGCAGAGAAGGGGAGGTGGTCCCTCAGCCTTGAAGCCTGGCCCCTAGAGCTCCATCCTCCATGCACCTCTGGGCTCACCTTTCTGACCTGCCATCTGTAGGTGGGGAAGTGGGAAAGAGCATGCCAGGCAGAATTCCTGTCAGGAAGAGTCCCGGATGTTTTTAGAAGAAATGTGATAAAGCCGCTAGTGTAGGAGGGAAAGACCCTCCAAGGCCATGGTCAGGCTATGAAAGACAAGGACAAATTGCAAAGCACGAGGCTAGGAGAGAAAAAGGGGAAAGTTGGAGAGGGAAAGAGAGAGAAAGAGCTGTCTCCTTTCAAAGAAGACAATGGAGCCAGCAAAATGGAGTGGTGGTGGCTGTGGGCTGTGTATTCGGGCCCTCCCCATAACCTGAAATCTTCAGTAAAGTAAACACATACACTCATAAAATGTTTGGCATGCGTGGGTTTACAGTGGAAACCAACACAGGAAACCTATCAAAGGGCTAAGTCTGGCATTTGGCCCATGCTGTTCAGGGAAGAAACAGAATGTGTACAAACAGGAATCCAGGGGCAAGAAGCAGCCATTAGAGTCACAGTCTCTTTATAAATATCTAAGGGAGGGTTTTGGACTTGTTGGGGGTTTGAGCTAATTGTACCTACACTTCTGAAATGTAAGGGCTGACACCTGGGCATAAAGATGTATGAAGATACCTTTGGGGAAGCAGAGGGAGCCTTCCAGAGTGTACAGTCGTCCCTTGGTATCCACAGGGGATTGGTTCCAGGACCTCCACAGATACCACAGCATCCAAGGATGCTCAAGTCCCATATATAAAATGGTGCAGTATTTGCATATAACCAACGCACATCCTCCCGTATACTTTAAATCTTATACGTTAAATCATTACTCATAATACCGAACACAAGCTAAAATGCTATGTAAATGGTTGCTAGTGTGCCACAAATTCAGGCTTTTTGGAACTTTCTGGAATTTTTTCCCCAAATATTTTCAACTCACAGTTGGTTGAATTCAAGCGTGCAGAACCTGCAGATAGTAGGACCAACTGTACCTTGACACACCTGAGGCTGGTGTTGAGGGTCAGGACTTAACCTGGGCCTGGACTGAGCATGAAAGAGGGAAGAGGTGAGAGCCTACAGCAAGAAAATATTTAGTGTAAGGGCAGGGTTCATTTAGAGCTGAACTCAGGACCAATACGATATGAGCAGGTAGGAGGAGAGAAGAGGACGTGAACACACTCTTTAATAATACTTCTTGAGGTACCTGTTTGTGGGGTAGCCACAGACCTGGCTCCAGGCATCATGTTGTCACCTGCACAAAAGCAGGGCCTCTCAGGTTCAGTTTGCATTCACAGGAGCAGTCCAGCAGATGGAACAAATGTAGGAGCTGTTCTCACGTTTGCTTGTACTTCTCACGACCATTTATGGAAATCCAGTGTACACTTACTAAGTGTATGAATGTACACCTGTAGCGATACTTACCAACACCTCCTTTCACGTTGTTCCTGTTGTGTGTATGCCTAGCAGCTGCCTCTTTGAACAAACTCTCCCTATTGACAATCGTCTGTATCTTTTTCCCCTCTCCTCTCTTTTCTATATCATGTAGATCAGTTTAGCCTCTTCAACTTCTCTTTTCATTTTCTCTTCATTATCCTGATTGCCTTCAACAAAGGAGAGTCAAGGAACTGACCCAACAAGCAAAAATCCTTCCTTTTCCTTTCTACCCATCCAGTGTTGATGACCAGTCCTCCTAACTGCATTGCAGCAAGGATGGGAGCAGAGTTGGCAAAACCAGAACTATCCCGAGTGCCAGGGAAAGGAGAAGGCAATGGGAAGAGCTAAACTCTTCAGTGAGAAGGGTAAACAAGGCTGGAATATGTGTATTAACACATCTTACGTGGCCACTGATGGAACATGCAGTTTCCAAGAGAAATTGGTTGCGTTGGGTCTTCGTGTGGGCTTTCTCTAGTTGTTGTGAGTGGGAGCTACTCTTTGTTGTGGTGCATGGGCTTCTCAGTGCAGTGGCTTCTCTTGTTGCAGAGCAGGCTCTAGGCACACGGGCTTCAATAGTTGCAGCATTCAGACCCTAAAATGCATGGGCTTCAGTAGTTGTAGGGCATGGGCTCAGTAGTAGTGGCTTGTGGGCTCTAGAGTGCAGGGTGTGGGCTCAGTAGTTGTGGCGCACAGGCTTAGTTGCTCCATGGCATGTGGGATCTTCCCGGACCAGGGATCAAACCCATGTCCCCCACACTGGCAAGCAGATTCTTAACCACTGTGCCACCAGGGACGTCCTGCATTCAAATCTTGACATCAGTTTTCCATTTAGGAGGATTGAGGGGGTGGTATTGTAGATGATGCTGATGACTTCTGCCTTCATCACCATTGCTGAGAAGACAAGACATCTGAAGAAGGATTCTTTCATTTCTTTAACTGGGAAGCAGCAGTGTTAGTCAGTAATATTCAATAATACTTCTTAAGCACATCAGAAAAAAAAACATTTCAGACTTTGAATTTGGTACTGGTAGGTAGATGCTTGGTAAGACAGTTTAATATGGAATATTCAACAGCAAAATCTAGTCCATGGCTTATAAATTTTCCCAGCAAGCTCACAGGTGTGTTGTGTCATTATTGAGTGAAATGTCTAAGGGTTTCTTGTGTCCAGACTTCCCACAGCCTTGATAGGAGAAGGGATGTTCTGATCCGCCTGCTTTTGCCTTCCCCAGTGGTGTGAGCAAAATGAACAGTGCAGACGCCTCCACCTGCCTGAGCTGCTAGTGGCCCCACTACACAGGCTGACTCGATATCCCTTGTTGCTGAAGAATATCTGGAAAAGGAGTACAGACTCTACGGAGAAAATCATGATCTACTCCATCAAGGAAAAGGTGGAAAAGTCAATCCGTAAGTCCCTGAGATGAGTGACCCAGAGCTCCAGTGTCAGCTTTCATCAAAGAGTTGGGGGCCCTGTGGCTCCTGGGAATCATCTGGACTTCCATCCTAGGAGGTAGTTCCATTGGCTTGAGGTCATGGCTTTTGGAAATGTGGATTTGAGTTTGAGTTTGCATTGTAAATCAAACACACTCCAAACAATGGACTCCAGTCACATCCTGGCGAACCCTGTGAGAACTCTTTAACTCCAGGTTCACTCAGGACGTGGCCCAGTCTCCAAGGCTTTCAGATGTGAGTTCAGGCAGGAAAAGTTCTGCTTCCCAGATGATGAAGGCACTTTGCTTTTACCATCCTTACTGAATCCACACACAAAGCAAATGGGAGTAAACAGCAGGGAAAGCCTTTCCGGAAGATAAATTACCATCCGTCATTTTTTTAGGTCACTGCAATCCAGGGCCAATCTAAACACAATGCCAACTGTAATCTTTAGAACTGAAATTTGGAAATAGGAAAAGAGCAAGCCCTGTGATGACTTAAATTTATTTGGATGGCCCTGAATAATCAAATGCAAAGAAAGAAGTCCATGATATACATCCATAAACCAAGATTTCCTGGGGAGCATCAAAAGGGAACAATTCAAATTGACAATTATCAGCTGTAGAGAACTGATACATATTTTTTCCTTTTGCATGTTTAAAAGTGAAATCACCATTCAATTAGGAGTTTCTTTCCTTTTTTAAAAACTTTTGTTCAAATTCTAAAATGACCCAAGGAACTAGAATTCAGCTTATCAAGTGATTAAGACAAAAAATTCAATTAAAGATAGACTTTTTTAAACTTTTAAAGTAATGAAGATTATTACTCATTTCGATAGGTTGCGAGGGAAATAATAAATCTCGTCTAGGAATTTCTCAATAAAATGTGAATTCTCATTGTTGGGGAAAAGAGATCCCTGTGGCCTTCCTTTAACTCTGTAAGTTTAAAGATGGTGAATTTCCAAGGATTCTTCTAACCATGTGATTCTCTGAGTCTACGACTTGCCCTCCATGTTTCCAAAAGACATTTCAAAACCTCAGTAGCAATATGTTATTTAAAAACGTTGGAAAATTAATACAAACCTTCAAAGAGAAAATGAGTTCTTACCAAAAGAAATAATCAGCCTGACCATAAAGTGAGTGTATGTCTTATGATTAAGACAAAAAGATATGTTTGTCCTTGTTAGTCTGACTTTTTTCTTTCCTGTAATCACAAGTTGTGTGATGTAGGGAATATGAGGAAGCTACCAAGAGCATTATGAGTATTATTGAAATAAAAATGCACATTTCTAACTTACTGAATTAAATTAGTTCAGCTTCATTTTTCTCTGCAAGAGGCTAATTTCAAATTAGTGAGTTTTTCTAAGGCATTTGAACAGCGAGAAATATGTTAAATGAACCTAGGATGTGGTTTGGCTGCAGGGGTGGTCAGTGTCTCTAAATGATTCCTGTGGATCTTAGTTAAATTTTATGCTGTAATGTCTGATGCATTTAAAAATATATTGGATGTGTCTTGTCTTTCAGGGGATCTTGAAGGAAAAGTGAAGTGGCTTGACAATTTTCAAAAATGCAGACATCTACAGGAGATTATAGTGTGGCCTCCACTTTGGGATAGAGATAAAAGGTTTTTCATTCCAGAGGTACAGAAAGGATCGATTAGAACATATATCCCTTTCTAGAAGTTTAGCATTCAGGTGGAAATACACTAGTTTTACAGAATCCTCAGCTGCCCTCTAGAATTATAAATCTAGTAAGAAGTAAAGCCTTCATCCACATGGCATTGTGTGTGGGGAGGCTGACATCCTCACGCTATTCCTGGGCTGGTCCCTCTGAGAGGTTTTCCCATTCTTTCCCATTCCCATGTCCATTCTCTGGCATTTCCAAATGTCAGGAACATTCTAGACAGAGTGCATTGCCCCCACTCCTAGAACATGCTGGCCTCCAATCACTAACAACATCTCTTTGATTTTCTCCCCTGTTTTGCCAGTGCCTGAAACACATTTTTAAAGAACACATGGCAGAAAACATCCTGTTGCCAACCAACAGGCACCTTCTCTATGAAGGCAGATTAACTCTAGCAGGTAAATAACTGCTTCCTTTATAAACCCAACATCTTTACTACCTTGTAACTTGTCCAGGTGTTGCTAATAGAAGGTGGCAGGAACTGTACTTGCCTGTGGCCAAGGTGATGGAAGGTGTGAATCAGAGAGCACCTTAGGGGGTCATGCAGACTCTAGCTTGATCAGACCACAGTGTAACTAGCTGCATGCCCTCCATTTTCTCTCTGTAAAATGGGATTACTGTATCTATCTTATAAGACTGATTTTAGAGTGAAATAACATATGTGAAGAGCTTATTGAGCTCAAGGTCTGGAATATAGTGAACACTCAATGTCCGCTGTTAATTTTAGTCCTCCAGTGAGCTGGGCAGTCACACTGTCAGTGTTGACTGAGAACCTATTATGTAACACATGCTGTGTTGTGTGGATTCCATTGGAGGGTAGAAAGTCATTATTCTGGGTAGTCTTTTCCCTCTAGTTGGGAAGCTCTGCCATAATGAGCAGACCCGCAGTCTAAGTCCAGAAGAGGGTCTGATGCTGGAGTACTCTGGAAAGGCTTCATGTGGTGCATGGGACTGGAGGTGGGCTTTGAGGGATAGAAAGGTGTAGTTCAGTGGAAGGACAGGAGGGAAGACATCCTGGATAAAAAGCACAGCAAGAGAAAAGGCTTGGAGGCAGAAGCCACCTGAGAGAATAGGCTCATAGCGGGGGGTGAGCGCCAAGGCTGCCTGCCATGTTCCCTTCCCAGCTCAGCCTTTGCTGCCTGTGTCACCTTGGGCCACTTACAGCAATCTCCCCACGCTGCAGTTTCCCCTCCTTGTTGTGAGGATTAAATGAGCTAATGGGTATACAGCATTTGAAAGAATGGTTGGCAGAGAGTCCGTGCTCAGCAAATATTATGATCAGAAAGGGCTGCCCAACTGAAATAAGATTCGCATTCGTTCACTGATTCATTTCTCCACAAAATCTTGATTGGGCATCTACGGTGTGTGAAGCCCTGTGGGATGTGAGGTTGCTTGTTTATGGTCGCCTGAGATCTTGTGGGGGGTTCCAGGCAATAATTCCTTACTCAGTGCACACCTGTTGAGAACCTGCTCTATTTTAGAGATAGGGCTAAGTCAGCTTGGGACATAACCCCACCGCCAGCGGCCGACTTGGGAAGGTTGACATGCCCAGCATTTTACAGCAAAAGGCTTTTTCATGCATTTTCTCCTTCCAGTGAGTTATGCAGAGAAGTTAACATTTAATCCCATGTCACATGTGAGACTCGGGGAGCTTCCATAACACACTCAAGGTCACTTAGCAAGCTAATGGCAGCATCCAGACCCAAGCCAGGCAGCCTCAGCCTAGTAGGCTTCCAGAATCCTGCCGCTGCCTTGGAAGCCAGAGGGACCCGCCAGGAAATTGCAGGCAACAAGAAGCCACCAAGTTCTCAGAGAGGGACATGAGAGGCTTAAAAGGGTATTGAAGAAAGAGTTATGGGAAGTAATGCACACACTGGCTAAAGGCGGGGACCGAAGCAGAGAGAGCATCCTGAAGGCTCCACAGTGAAGCAGGGTAAGGTGAGAAGAGCCTGGGCCTGTGTTTCTCAACCATTCTCCACCTGTAGACCACCCCCCTCTCACTTTCACTTGGAAAGATAACAGTCTCACACTTTATTTGATGTTATGTACAGTTTCAAAAATAGTAATATCATTGTGACAAAGCCAAATCCAACCAAGACCAAAAGTAATGAAGTAAAATAGTTCTGTGTACAATCATATGCCTTCCCTCCAAAACTGGCCTCCATCTGGAATTATCAGAGATTTTATTTCACCTCCTCCCTCTGTCCACCAGCTTCCCAACATTGTGAGATGCACTAGCCTATCCTAAAATGTTAGAAATGGGTGTGGATCAAAAAGGATGACCTGTGTAAACATTACTGACACCAGGCTCCTGTTTGACAGCATATGCTGCTATTCTCATTTCACCAGAGAGGGAGGCGTCGTATCAAGGTCTCAAATCATGTCTAAAGTCACTGGGAGTTTTGACTCAGAGTTGGCATAGAGATGTGGGGGTGGGGGTAACACTGTTAGAAGAAACAGGAGATCATTTTGAATGAAAAAAGCATTGGACCAAGAATTAGGGGGTCTAGCACCAACTGTGGGCTTTGGGGAAATTGTTTGAATTCCCTTAATCTCTTCTGTGAGTGATGGTGGTGGTGGTGGTGGTGGTAATGACGATGATGCCTACCGCTAATATGTTACGTTTCAAAATTTCTTCCAGCCTTAAGGCTGTAGTGTTGAAATTAAATAAGTGCATTTTCTAATTCCCAGAAGGTACACGTTTTTATAACTTCTGGAGCATAACCAGCTTCGCATTGGAATTTGCTCCCCACAGATTGTTATTTCTAAATAGAAAAATGAGTAAAGTTCAGACAAACAGGGTGGCCCAGCCGTCGCAGCACCTAGAGAACACACATTGCTCAGGCTGCTGCAGAGCTGGGAGAAGGCAGTGGTGCGGCTCTGCATCTAACAGTGTGGTGGGAACCCCACAGCCCAGAGTCTGTGAGGAAAAACAAAGACCTCATCAAGTTAGAACTGCACGAGTTTGCAGGTCTCAGATCTAGTCGTGTGGCACGTAGCTTCAAACTCCTGGGATGATAAATGTGAGCACTCTACCTTCATGCCTACAGTCTTCCTCCCTAGTCATCCTTTCTCATAAACCCATACTTACTTTAGCACTATCCGTTCTTGGATTCATCTTACATCTTGTTTGTGTTTATTATTTGTCTGTTTTCACTAGAGTTAAAGCTCTTTGAAGGCGAGATTTTGTCCTAATCATTGATGCATGGCAGGTGCTCAATATTTGTTGACTGCTTGGTGGAAAACTAGGGCCTCAATAAATGGTAGCTAAGATAATCATCATTCCCTAGAATGAAGTCTGGGACATAGAAGATGCTCACTACCTGTTTGTTAAAATACTTGAAGTTAGAAGGAGAAAACAAAACTATTCCATTTTGACAGTGATCACCCCCCTAATTCAGATAGGAGTGGCAGGGGGCGGTGGGGAGCAACATTTAACAGGTCTTGAAGGTGTCGCGCTGCCCAAATGCCCTTTTCCTCCCTATGTGTTCGTTAGGGTATTGAGTCAGCTGTTGGAGACAGATGGGTTTATTTCTCTCTCACGTAAAATTCTGAGCTATATGACAGCTCTACTCCATGAAGCCATGAGGAATCCAGGTTTCTTATGTCCTTTTGCTCTTCTATCCCAGAGACTGCTTTCTTCTGAGGCCCCAAGATGAGTCACCAGTGCGCCTACATTCTAGCTCATATTCCATTGGTCAGAATTCAGTCACTTGTCATATTTAGCTACAAGGAAAGCTGGGAGATATAGTATTTATTTTCAGTGAACATCTACCCACTAAAACTTGGAAATTTCATTACTACAAAATAAGAGAATGGTTTTTGAGAGACAACAAGCAGTCTTTCCCACAGCCTAATTTTCATAAAGGAGTTTCTAGTAGTGATGGAAAACATTTTTTTTAAATTTTTTAAAAGGGGAACTGAGACGAAGTGAGAGAGTAGCACAGACATATATATACTACCAACTGTAAAATAGTCAGTGGGAAGTTGTGGCATAACAAAGGGAGTCCAACTCGAGGATGGAAGATAACTTAGAGGACTGGGGCGGGGAGGGTGGGGGGGACTCAAGGGGGGGGAGTCAAGGAAGGGAGGGAATACGGGGATATGTGTATAAAAACAGATGATTGAACCTGGTGTACCCCCCCAAAAAAATAAATAAATAAAATAAAAAAAACAAAACAAAAAACTGTTCAAGGACAATTCAAGACTGAATAAAATATCTAATTTCTCTTCTATGCAAATACAGGAAGTATCTTTCCTCTAAACTTAAGGGGAGGGTCTAGAAATGAGTCTTAGATATTTTATCTATTAATTTAACCTTAGACATCTCATTTCCAGGAGGTAAATGTATATAAGAAAGAACTTCTAGAATAATATAAATAAACAAAATAAATAGAATAAAAAATACTGAGTTTTTTTTACATTTACTTTAAGTGTCTGTCACATCCCCCTCTGAAAGGACTGCCCTTCCCTCTAAAATCATTTAACCATTTCTTTTTCTAATTTCTAAGCGATAGAGTTAAACTGAGAGGGGGATATCTCATTCTAATATTTGATTTCTCTTCTACTACTCTCCCCTTCTTAGGAAAAAGTAGAAAAGGCTATTTGCCTTCAGTTACTATCAAAAGTGATATTAGAAAAAGTTTGTAAATATAAAGCTATATGAAGAGTCTTTAAACAGGTATAGACACAATGAAAAACTTGAGAAACAAATTGTTTCAATGACTCTCTTAATCAGCTAGGGCTGCCGTAACAAAATACCATAGACTGGGTGGCTTAAACAACAGACATTTATTTCTCACAGTTCGGGAAGCTGGAAGTCCAAGATCAAGTTGCTGGCTGATTCGGTTTCTGGTGAGAGCTCTCTTTCCAGCTTTCTCAGTGTCCACGCATGGCAGAGAGAGAGTGTTCTGGTATATCCTCTTGGGATGACGTTCACCTGTCAGATCAGGGGTCCTCCCTTGAGCTTTCATCTAATCTTAATTACTTCCTTATTCCAGATACCCAGTGGGGGGGGGTTAGGGCTTCCACATAGAATTTGGGGGAGACACAATTCAGTCCACAGCAATGACAAAGTGCCTTTTTCCTGGTAAGGTATACCTTTGCCAGTGACCACCCAGATGAGTTCAGGCAAAAATGCTGGAGTTCTGTTAGTCAATAGATGTGTCCTATTCTTAGTTGAAACCATGACAAATATCATCCAAGTTACCTTAGATCCACATGAAATGCCTCACAAATACAATGTCTTTAAAGTTGTACGTGTGGGCTCACATCAGTCCCTACTTTAAGGAGAAATCAATTTAACCATCATGCAGTTTTCTGACCCACATGATAAGAGCCCCTGAACTGCAAGCCTTGTGCGCCCTGATCCTTGGCCTGTGTTTTCTAAGGGATTCTTTGATATAAAAAGAAAAACAAAAAAACTTCCGCTTACTATTTCTAGCCCCAACTTCACCTTCTTTCTTTCCTCAGAAAGCACAAGATTCGTAGATGTTTATCTGTTTCTCTTTGATGATTTCCTCTTAGTTACGAAAACTAAGCGCAACAAAAAGGTAAAATGCTGTCGTTTCTAAATAAGTCTGCTAAATGCATTTAGAAATATTTCTGAGTAAATTGAGTTAAAAAGAGAAAAGATTCTTATACATCAAATCGGACTTTACCCTCTAAAAAATGGAGGCATTCAAAAATATTGGCTTTTTCCATCGTAGAGTTCTAGACTGAAAAACAACAGTAACAAAAGCAATTGCCGATTCTTAAGGATGTCAAAGGATGTGTATATTTTTAGAATGACTTAGTCTGTATACTTTCGAGGTGAGTCCTAGAAGCCGCAGGACTGCCTCAGCCTGGCCTGCCTCAGCAAATGAAGTTAAGATACTTTTGTCAATATTGGCCTTTTTCTCATCCAAATCGTCCACCACAACAAAAGCTGCCAGGGCAGGGGGCCTCTCTAAACTGTCTGCTGCAAAGTGCCGAGGTGATATCCACCACCGGCTCTGAGTTGAAAGTTCACATCCTTCCTGAGAAATGATGATTTGGGGGCCACAGGTGGGAAACAGCCCTGGTCTCTGTGTTTGCCAAATGTACAATTGGCATCACAGAAAAAAAATGAGTCACCATGGACTAGAGCCACAAAATCTCTTCTAAGAATCGGGATTTCTCCCTTCAGTATTAATGGTTCCCGTTACTGTTGTTGCTGCTCCCTGTTAAGCCACAGGTCTCATGGTCCACCAAAGGCTTTCTATCTATTCTCCCACTTCACAGTCTGTTCCCTGACTGGTGTGTGTGAGTGCTTTCAGGAAGAGGCCTCCTCTACAGCTCTCAGACACCTGCCCTTAGAGGTGGGAAGAGGAGCTACAGTATGTTTTCGGCCATCAGAGATAACTAGTGTTCTAACCCACTCACTTCTTTACTAAATGACTAGCCTTACACAGATTAAGATCATGAGATTAGATCTCTCAGATCTTTTAATAACCTAAGCTTCTAGATGGTATGTTGGTTTAGTTGAGCTAAATAATTTAAGCGTCTTTAAGCAATAAAATAGACACCCATTAATCAATCCGTGAATAGTTGATGGGTGGTTGGGGAGGGAATGGGTGTTGGAGAACACTGAGTTACCGTTTTGAAACTTGGATGGCCTCTTATTTTCAGCTACCCAGGGTAGCGTGTCTGAACAGGCAAGCTCTGAAAAACCTCTGTCCCCTTCAAAACCCTGATGTTAAGCACAATCAGAGCCCACGAATATGGCAGCCCATTATTGACCATATTATAATATTCTGGTTTCATGCGTCACAGCTTGATTCCAAAATAAGTAATGTTAATCTGTTTTAAATTCCTCTTTAAATTCTTCTGTCTGATAAATCTGAGAGTTTTGTTGACTTCACAGGAGCAAAAATAACCACCTGGAGAAGACACCGGGTTTCATTTATTTTTTTGGAAAAAGAAATAAGGAATGTTATCTGTTTTAAATTTCTCTTCACTATTTAATGCACAAATTACTTCACGTACATCTGAATCTTTGACACCCTTTTTAAAAAAATTCAGCATCTTACATATCCAAAACAATTTCAGTTATTTACAAATCATAGAGCATAGAATCTGTTTATGTAGATGTTAGTATACTATCCCATGGTGAGAGGTGGCCAGCATGAGGCTTCTCATTCTCATTCATTTAACTCAGTACCGTAGAAGGGTACTGGAAATGATGCGATGGTGACTTAAATGTTTCTCAGCTATGAAATTACCCTTTATTTATTCAGGTAATTAAACTTGGGGATCAGAAACACTATGCGTTAAATCACTGTGTACTTTGGGAGACACTTTTCAACATCCAGAAAGAATAGCAAGCTGGATTTCAAGCAGTTGTTTCTAAAAATCAGTTTTGTATCTTAAGTATGTGCATCAATATTTATTTCCTACTTATTGCATTATTTTCCTCCTTAATTTCAGAAACTTGGAGGCTCAGAGCCTGGTTTAATGTGTCCTTCACTTACTCCTGAGCTGCAGACGGTAATCAAAGAAGGCGGTTCATGTACGGTGCTCGATCAGCCCATTCCACTAGACAGATTGGTTGTCAGAGGTCTCGATCCACTCCACATGTCAGGTATGTGTCTGTTTTCATCATTCAAGCTCATTTGTTTGCCACCCCAGAGTTTTATGTTGGCCTGTTTGGCAACAGGACGTGAATCCAATTTAGACCTTCATCAAAGATAATACTGGCTTCCTATGTAGCTAAATATCACTCACTCTACAAGCTAGTTATGGAAAGAGTACTGGACTTGCTTCCAATGCTTGGATGACCCAGCTCTGCTGCTTGCTAGCTGTGTGACCCTATGTGCAAGGTACTTAAATTTTCTAAGCCACAGATTCATCTTGGTAAAATCAGGATATCTACCCAGTGGGTTGTCATGAGAAGTAAATGAAATAATGCAGGTAAAGCATTCAGTAAATGATAGCTATTATTAAGATTGTTAATTCTATTAACCATTTTTAGTACTGTTGCTGTTGTTAAAGCACTGGTAAACCATGACATGCTGTGCAAGCCTAAGATATTTTACTGTAATTGCTCTATAGATAAATGCCAGAAATATATAAATATGTATATGTGCATACATTACACATATACATCATGTGTATAGATCAGAAATACATATTTTTATTTATTTTTCAAGCATTTCCTGAGTGTCTCCCGAGAACCAGGCACTCTGTGAGTGCCTGGAGTTACAAAGATGGAGCTCTCAGAACAATAAAAGATCAATAAATCCTGTCAGGAAAGCCCTGGGCCTCAAAGGGACTTGAAGGACACTCTGGCCTACTTAGTACTGGATGGGTGGCAGCAGTGTTCAAAAGGAAATATCTGTCATTCTCTCTCGGGTGCAGACTCGTAGGAGACCAGCAAAGCCAGGCAGGAGGGGAGTACCTTCCTGTCCCAAGGGAGGAGCAGGAAAAGAGGGAGCACTATCCATGCCCTGCAGTTCCCACCCCAGCAGCCAAGCCCAGAGCACCAATCACTAGCACAGGACCTACTTGTACATAGCAGAGCCATATTACACAGTGAATACACCAACAAATAATAATAATAATAGCAAAAATTTACATCATTATGTTGTGTAACTAAGTTATATATTTAAATATTTAACCTGTGAATGGATGCAAACTGTCTCCCCAAGAGCAGCAGGGCTCCAATGAGGGGAAACCTGCATCCAGAACTAAAGCCTTCTGCCTCCTCTGTTCTTTCTGTGTTTACTAAGATTTGCTGAAAAGCAACTGGGCAGCCTTAAGGCCTCTTAGATCAGATTTGGCTCGGGCCAATCACTGTGTCACAGGCCAAAGTCTGTATAAACCAGAGAGCTCTCCCGAGCAAGCCTACAAAGGGGCATCTCAGAGGAGTACAACCTTCTTACTACAGTGGCCATAGTTAGAAGATTCTGCCATGATAGATGGACATGAGTGGAGGAAGGTGTCAGATCCCCAAAGCAAGAGAGGGAAGCAGCGTGGGCTCAGGTCAGCCACAGCTAACTGGACTTTATGGGAAAGCGGACATCGCAGAATTCCCTTGGGAGATGCGTGGTTTTTCTCCTGCATTCCTTTTTCTTTTTTTTGTTTTTGTTTTTTTTTTTTATAAAATCAATACCTTTTTAAAAACCATACTCCCACCACTTTTTGTTACTTTTTGATGTGTCACTACCATTTCATTTCTGTTTTTTAATATTTTTCTCATGCTCTGGTTGGCATTTTAACTGTTCAGATACATCAGGCAGAATATCTGTAAAGTGAGACAGTCAAGTCTGAAAAAAGAAGAGACTGTACTTTGGAGAGACAGAGACCTAGTTTCAAGTCCTGGCTATATTATTCACAAGCTGTGTGACCCTGGAAAAATTCACCTAATCTGGGCCCTCATTTGTAAGTGGGAATTAGTTGACCTTTTTTTTTAATTGAAGTATAGTGGATTTATGGTATTCCAAGTATACAGCAAAGTGATTCAGTTATACATATACACACACACACACACACACATATATGTTCTTTTTCAGATTCTTTTCCATTTTAGGTTATTACAAGATATTGTTTAGTTCCCTGTGCTATACAGTACGTCCTTGTTGTTTATCTATTTCATATATAGAAGTGTGTATCTGTTAATCTCAAATTCCTAATTTATCCCTCCCCCACCTTTCCCCTTTGGTAACCATAAATTTGTTTTCTGTGTCTGTGAGTCTATTCAATAAATAAGTTCATTTGTATCCCTTTTTTAGATTCCACATATAAGCAGTATCATATGACATTTATATTTCTCTTTCAGACTTACTTCACTTTATAGGATAATCTCTAGGTCCATCCATGTTGCTGTAAATGGCATTATTTCATTCTTTTTTATGGCTAATATTCCATTGTGTGTGTGTGTATACACACACACACACACACACACACACCTCACCATCTTTATCCATTCATCTGTTGATGGACATTTAGGTTGTTTCCATGTTTTGGCTACTGTAAATAGTGCTGCTATGAACATTGGGGTGCATGTATCTTTTCAAATTATAGTTTTTGTCTTTTCTGGATATATGCCCAGAAGTAGGATTGCTGGATCATAAAGTAATTATATTTTTAGTTTCTTAAGGAACTGCCATACTGTTCTCCATAGTAGTTGCACCAATTTACATCCCCACCAACAGTGTAGGAGGACTCCCTTTTCTCCACACCCTCTCCAGCATTTATTACTTTTAGATTTTTTGACTATGGCCATTCTGACCAGTGTGAGGTGGTCATTTTGATTTGCATTTCTCTAATAATTATTGATGTTGAGCATCTTTTCATGTGCCTCTTGGCCATCTGTATGTCTTCTTTGGGAAAAATGTATGTTTGGGTCTTCTGCCCATTTTTTGGTTGGGTTGTATTTTTGATATTGAGGTGTATAAGCTGTTTGTATATTTGGGGAATTAATCCCTTGTCGGTCACATCATTTGCAAATATTTTCTCCCTGTAGATTGTCTTTTTGCTTTGTTTATGTTTTCCTTTGCTGTGCAAAGCTTTTAAGTTTAATTAGGTCCCATTTGTTTATTTTTGCTTTTGTTTCCATTACTCTAGGAGATGGATCCAAAGAAATATTGCTGTGATTTATATCAGAGTGTTCTGCTTATGTTTTCCTCTAGGAGTTTTATAGTATCTGGTCTTACTTTTAGGTTTTTAATCCATTTTGAGCTGGTTTTTGTATATGGTGTTAGAGAATGTTTTAATTTCATTCTTTTACAATAGCTGTCCAGTTTCCCAGCAATGAAGAGACTGTCTTTCCCCCATTGTATATTCTTGCCTCCTTTGCCATAGATTGACCATAGGTGCCTGGATTTATTTCTGGGCTTTCCATCCTTTTTCATTGATTTGTGTGTCTGTTTTTGTGCTGGTGCCATACTGTTTTGACTACTGCAGCTTTGCATTAGAGTCTGAAGTCAGGGAGTCTGATTCCTCCAGCTCATCTTTCTCAAGATTATTTAGGTTATTCACGGTTAGTTGATCTATCTTGTACAGTTGCTGTGTCGTTTAAATGACACAAAAAAGGAAAAAAATACATAGCACTGTGTCCAGGACATAGTAAAGTGCTTAATAAATGATGTCAGCTATTAGTTGTTAACTATTATATTAGAAAATCAGGGAGAAATGGGCTATTCCTGACCATTTATTATCTCCTTATTTTATAAGCGTAGCCATACCAGGTCCTTTTGTTTATTAAGTCCTTAGTTGCATATTACAAACCAAACAGATGAGGGATACCTTAAATAACTGAGAACTACAGCTATAATTTTGAGGAAAATGGATTCTAAAATCCAGCCAAGAACAACAACCTGATATCAGCTTTAAAGCCTCACTTGCTACAGGGAATTTATAAGGAGAAAAATCAGGGAGTAAAACAAACATAGCCAGATCTTTTTTTCCAGAAAGTCATTTTAATAGGTTTTAAGTCCTCTCACCACAGAGAAGCTGGACAGAATTTCAGTGACCTTGACAGGCTTTGTTGTGGTAGAATTTAGGAATTAAGAGGTTTAGACTATTACAATTTGTAATAGTGAAGTAGTTCTTGCAGTTGAGAAAATGTGTCACATTTGCTTGATTCTGAAATGAGGCCCAACTTGCCTCGAGTCTGAATTAAACCCACAAACTTCAAGGAACAGAAATAATGACTGTGAACAAGCATCAGCTTAATGATCAGCCAGAAAGAGTCAGTGTTCTCCTCCTCCCCCTCCTCCCTGAAGTACTTATGACCTGGAGCCAGCCCTGGTTTGATTGTTTCTTCCTAAACATAAACTGACTGTAGAAAGAACATATAGGCTGCGGAATTTTATTCCTGGTGCTGTATAAATAATTCAAGGAAGAAGCTTTCATTTTAAGAGCTCCAGCTGTATAAAGAAAGGAAAATCTGTTCTCCCAGTATCTCCTGTCATTTCTTTAAGAGACCAGCTAGGAAATGACAGAACAGACTGTTTCTTTTCAAACACAGAAACCATGCCAACATTTTTTTGTTTTGTTTTACATTTCACATAATTTGGTGGATGTTGGATTTTATTTAAGTCCATTTTTTTGGCTTTTCTTGGACTGCTGTGAAGCATTCAGGTGGTTTTGTATTTTTGTCACATCCTAATTCATTTAACCCTTGTTTTGATGTGACTTTAAGTACAAAAATAAATGAAACATTTTTAAAAGGAGTAGTGGGGGTCAAAGATTATATTATTTTTCATGTTTGTATTATCTATATTTTATACACCCCAAATCTACCTAATATGTTAAGCTTCTTCCTTGGGGAGGAACACATTTTCCATCACTTAAGCCATAAATGCATTTTATCAAGCCCTGGAAGTTGTTGATTAAGGAACAAAAAAGGTTTTCGTATTTAAGTGGGTGGGCTTTCTTTGGACATAGCAGTGAAGTCTTGGTCTTGGAATCAGATTCTTTATTGATGAGTGTGGGAAGTTTATGTCAACTAAAAAAAACAAAAATCCAGGTTCTTGTACTGAGGAACTGTGGATTTCATATTAATTGGTTTGGCTTTTTGTCTTTGATCTTTTTTCTAGTCTTTGGGCTGAGAAATGCTTTCCTCATACAACATGAAAACAGATATCGACAGTGTATAGCAGCATTCTTATTACAAGCCCAAACAGAAAACATCAAGGTATGTATTTCAATTTTGTAGGTTTTGAGTCTTCAGACTTGGAATAAGGAAAAAATCTCACCCCAGGCTCATTAAGGAAAGCTTTGTGCATATGCCTCTCTTGCTTTGGAAAGGGCGGAAGTTGGGAGGAGGGGAAGGATATGAATATCTAGACCATATCAGGCTCAGAAACCTCAGAACTGACTATTTTCTCACACCCCCAGTGTTGACACAGCCTCCCTCGCTTTCTCTTGTGGTAGAAGCTCAAGAGCTGCCTCCGACTTCTGGGAGGTCTGTAGGAAATGGGGGAAGAACTGCTTTGGGTTGCATGCTTGACTTTTAAGATATTCCAATTTCCAAAGCCCCAGTATGCAAACAGTATGGTGCCAGCTTAAGTGAGGGGTTCCTGCAGTAATGAACTGTGTCAAGTCTTCCCTTCACTCTTTGAAAATATGCCATTGTTTTTACAGCTATGTAGCTGAAGAGCAGCTGCCTATCTGACTTTGGTTTCTCTATCTTAGAAGTTTGCCTTTGCGTCTTTCCTCTGGTAGGCTTTTATCAGGGCAGTAATGTGGCCAGACAATTAATGGAAGACTACATTACTTTCAGAGACTCAATTTCCTCCCTCAGTCTGTTTTTGAGGTTATGCCACTGATTGAATTTCCACTTTTTGTGGAGATAGTAGTTCTTAATTTTCAAACTACTTATATTCTCAGTACTCATCTTTGTAACTAGTCATCATTGACCATTATGGTTTCTTGATTACTCACAATTGTTTATCCAACTTGCATACCATACTCATCTAATCCATTTGCATCTTCATGTGTGATTAGAGATATTTATAATATGTTTAAGGAAGAAAATGGGAAACAGGCAAATGTTTCATCAGTCTTCAGTTTTAAAGAGCAAGTCAACAAATACAAAAGAAAATAGTAATCCAAATATGTGAGAAATTTGTCAGTTTAACATTTTCTCTCTTCTATATATATATATTTTTTTTCTTTCTTTTTTAACAGAAAACATGGATGGCACAAATAACAGCAGCAATTTCTTGCTTCACCAAGAGTCAGGAAACCAAGAAAATGTCCTCATTCACTTTGCCTGCAGAATCTTCAGAAATTTAGGGACCTAAAACAAGTGGCACACCTTTTTTAGACATTAGGGATTAAGGTATTCTTTCATTCAAATTGTAACACTTACCTAGTGATGAGCTAGAAGAAAATGTATGTTTTAAAGAAGTTCCAGAATTTGAGCTAGGAAATTCCTCAGGGAAGAGTAATAATGGCTGCAACAAATTTGAACCCTAAGGAATTTCTTGGTAAGTGTATACGTGCTGATATCCAGACTACCTTATAATGCTTCAGTCAGGCTTGCATGAGGGGCGAGGGAAGTATGATGCTGTTATAATTTGTAAAGGGTGAATGATCAGGTAAATGCAGTGTCAAGAGGAAGACAATGCCCACTGCTTGTATCTGATGTGAATTCTAGCATCTTACTTTGTGTATACCTGAAATGAAACCAAGTTTCCTACATGCCTTATAAATGTCTTACTGCTTTACAGTCCTACCTCATACAAAGTCTGACTGCTCTTTTAACATTAAGCAGTGAATAATAAGGTCTCCATCTTAGTAGCAGTTCTTAAATTCCTAGTCCCCAACAGTTTACTCATCTCAGGTATACTTTATAATACACTTAACTTGGAGAAAATCCCAAAGAGTAAATTCCATTGTTTTAAGGAAGAAAAAGCAAACATCTGTTCCATTTTCACCAGTTAACAGTTTTACTTGGGAGATTTCATAGAAATAGTAGGATATCTTTCTCTAAATCTCACTTTTTGAAGAACGATGGAGTTTGTCATAAAACTTCTTTCTGGTTTTGAATGTGTGTGTGTGTGTGTGTGTGTGTGTGTGTGTGTTAGCACAGTACAGTCACTTCATCTTATTTGGCAGAGCTTGAAGCATCATTAGAATTATCAAGAAAGGCAGCTTGAATTACTGTCATGGTGGAATATACTATTAACTTCATGTAAGGAACTAGTTCTTATAGTCAGATTATATCAAATGGAAATCCACAAATTTCAATTTCAGATATGGTACCTTTTGCAGTTTCCAAAATGGAAGTAGTAAATTTATCAACTTGAACTGCAAGATAAATGATACCTTAACTGATCTCCTTAAGCTAGAGAATGGGATAGAGAGGATGATGCTTAGGGAAGTCATGTGCACAGTTAATTCTTTGAGAAAAATGCAGATTTCTCCATGTAAACCAGGCAGTAGGGACAAGTGCAGCATAACAGCTCTTTTTCAAGGGCCAAGCATTATTAGAATGGAGGGTCACTTCCTCTATATAGGCTCTGAATAGAAGACTATTGCTTAAGAATAAATGAGAAAAAAGGCAAAAATACAGGAGAACAAATTCCAAGTGAGTTCTTAAAGATGAAAAATATGTATTTTTTCAGAAAAAATTAACAATCATCTTGCAAGGATTTCTAGACATCAGCCAGCCTAGGAAAAGGGCAGTGAACTAGGACTAGGTGATCTCTCAAGATTCCTTTTAGTTCCATGAGTCCAGTAAACATATATGAATAAAAACTAGTTTCTCCCTTAAATCTCATTAAAGGGAGAAAAAGACTAAATTAACATGTAAATTTAGTTAAGATGTAAACAGCTTTAGCATATGCTACATACAAAGAAATATTAGCACTTCTATGTTCACTGCAGCACTAGTCACAATAGCCAAGATGTGGGAAAAAAAACTTTAATGTTCACCAACAGATAAGTGGATAGAGAAACTCTGGTATGTACATACAATGGAATTCTATTCAGCCTTGAAAAAGGAAATTCTGCAATATGCAACAACATAGATGTACCTTGAGGACATTATGTTAAGGGAAATAAGTCAGTCAGTCACAGAAAGACAAATACTGCATGATTTCACTTATGTGAGATTTCTAAAATACTCAAATTCATAGAGTCAGTGAGTGGAATGGTAGTCACCAGAGGCAGGGAGTAGGGAGAAATGGGGAGTTACTAACCAATGGGCATAAAGTTTCAGTTAAGCAAAGTGAGTAACCTTGGGGGAATCTGCCATACTGTACAACTTATAAGAGTTGTCAAGAGGGTAGATCTCATGTTAACTTCTCTTACCACAATAAAATAAATTTTAAAAGAATATGCTGTGTATTTAAAGTGAAATTCTATAAAGTTCACAAAAGAATATATCTAAAGTGCTTGAGGATATGCACATTATTCTCTTCAGAGGGAAGCACATTAGAGTAAAATGAAAAATCACTTCTGGAACCTTTCCCAGAGGAAAAAACAGTAAAAACACAATGGTACACTGAGCCTTCAGAAAAGTATATTTAAGTGGTCACCTGGGTATTAAATTTAAATGTACAATGAAAGAAGAGATTAATATTGTTTAATATTTTTTAGTTTTGTTAATTCTCCACAATAATGCATGAAATGAAAAGGGGCTGTCTGAAGCAAAATAGCATTAGTAATTTCTCTTGAAATATGAACTTAATTGCTAATTACTATTCTAAGTTGAACATTAAAGCACACCAGTTGTGGGATTGACATATACACGTTGATACTATGTATAAAATAGATAACTAATGAGAACCTACTGTATAGCACAGGGAGCTCTATTCAATGCTTTGTGGTAACCTAAATGGGAAGGAAATCCAAAAAGGTAATATATGTATACATATAGCTGATTCACTTTGCTGTACAGCAGAAACTAACACAACATTGTAAAGCAACTATACCCCAGTAAAAATAAATAAGGCACACCCATTATCTATATCCAAGTGCAAATTTCTAAGTCTGTAAATAAATTAATGCAAAATGGCCAATATCTCTCTTTTTTAAATAGACAAAGTAATTTAGTCACAGAATATATCTACTAGAAAGAAATGACTTTTAATATCTTTAGCATATTTTTTTTTAAAAAGCAACAATTCAATAAAGGATCCTTCCATTGTTCTTTATACAGATTTAAATGTTATGTAATTTATCAGTTACATTTATAATCAATAACCTTCCACTCACTGAGTTTAGAAACCACAGTATTTACTGAGCTAAACTCACAAATAAGGCACAACTACATGATCACAAGTAGTAAACAATACAATGAATCCAAAAATGAAACAAAATACTCATGCAAAAGTATCTACAGAAGCTATGAATATATGATCCAGTTCAAGAAGTACAGGATGTCATATACATAACTGCATCGTTACAATAAATTCATTACTTCTACAGGGAGAGAACCTAGCTATTTCCAACTCTAGTTTATACAGTTTTACATAAACTTAGTAAGTTTATGCACAGTATTCACATTTGAAACAATAACGCTAATCATTAAAATTCAGGCAAAGGGCAATTAAGACAATAATGTGTGGCACATTACATAATTACAGAATACCATTCATCAAGCTCACGTCTAGGAACAGTAAATTAATGGCACATTTCAGTCTTATGGATCAAATCATCCATGGTTTCATAGCCAAAGTGCATTTAAAAAAAAAACTGCTAGAGTCAAATAGGTCATGAATATCAAAATATATGATCATAGTTTGCTTTCCACTTAAAAGCTAAACATCTTTATGCAAATACAAGGTTTAAAAAAAAGTGGCTTTAAAGTTCCCAAAACTATAAAATAATCATACAGCCTTTTCAAGAGAGATGGGGAACTAACAAATTTGGCAGTTACTATTTAACATTACTGTGAGGAAACTATTAAACTAGCTAATTCCACATTAAGAGGTAGTTGAACAAAATTATACACTGCATTGAGGTTTTTGTGTTTGTTTCCCTCTTTTTTCTTCAAAATAAATCCTATACCAGCAGCTTTGCCTTCTTTCTACTAAAAATTCTGCAGGTATAGTTTACTGTACACTAACCCAGCAAGACTTGATTTTAACTCATGTTTCTCTGCTGGGGTTTAGAATTTCCTAACATGTAATGCCAGTATGCTTTGCATCAGAGCTGAGAGCTGGACCTCCACATGTGCCAGCTCTTAAATCACTGACAAATAGTACCGACAGACATCTAAAATGTCGAACCAATACGCACTCAGAAAATGACTTTTTAATTAAAAGAAAAAGAAAACCCTTTAATTTTTGTTTCCAAAACACCTTATCGGTGAGATTAATAGCAAAATATTGTTTCATTTCTAACTAATATAGTAGCCTAATTATTTGGGGCCTATGAAGTGAGATTAGCTAGATGAAAAGTAGAAAATCATTCAAATGTATATGGTTGTATTTGTTGTCCCCACAATCTTGTTGTCAGTATGTGGCCAGGGGGACAAGACAGGAAAAGGCCTTCAGTGCACCCCCTTAGGAGATGAAGTGAACAGATATTCTAATACAGAAGAATTCCCATGAAGTGTCATTATCATAAAAAATAATAAACAATGGTGCTGTATGTTTTTCCAACATGCTTATTAATTTACTTATATGTATAAACGTAGACTTAAGACTATTTGAAAGAATTATGTGAAAATGCATAATTTTAGCTCAATTTCTATTATCCAACTATTATTTTTAATAAAGAGCCATTGTATTTCTTCATTCTGTATGCTCAAGGATATATGTTTATCCAAGTCCAGGGACTCAGAGTCCTTAGTAGCTACTGACAACAGAGTCTACTCAAATGAGTTTTTTAAATAATTAAATGAATATATGGCAATCTCTTTTAGTTTGTATACATTATAGGAAGAGTATAAAAACAATTTCATTTCAGCATGATATTTGAAGGCAAGTGTATATTATAAACTATTTATTGTAAATGAAATAGCTCCCATCCTTCCCTATTACCAAATGACTGCACTGAATATGTAACTTTACATTTCTTCTTAGAAAGAGTAATAAACCAATATTAATGACTTTTCAGATGTCTTCCAATTTTCCAAATTAGTAAGACTATGATAAAGTTCTATTCCATCGTTCAGCATACAAATAACCTAATTTTTACCCTCAATTAGCCATTCTGTTTCACTTCTGGTTATAATTTGGGGATTCCTAAATACATTTGTTTTTAGAGATACTCTTTTTATCCAACTGTTCTTTCAAGGTATGGGGTTGGCCAAAAAGTTCGTTCAGGTTTTTTCCATAAGATGTTTTGGAAAAACCCAAATGAACTTTTTGGCCAACCCAGTAATTTTATAGTATTATTTTTGCAAAATAAACATATACAGTTGATATGGAACCCCAAATTCAGAACCTTTTAAAATTTAAGTCAAGTTCAAAACTTTAAAAAATTCTTCCCTATTAGGTAAGAAGAAAATATAAAGCAGAAGAATATTTAATGTCTCCTTACCATTTTGTATTTGTTTTCACAGATAAGACTACAGCAATATCGGTTACTAGCTTTAAGATGCAAAATTATAAAACAATTACAGTGAAGCTAAGCTATGCTTGAGAAGGTTAAACCAAATTACCTTGAAAAAAGCAGATCCATTAAAAAAGCAAATTCAGATTCCTGAAGATGCTGGAGAGACAAAATGAGGATAGAAAATGAAGGCTAATCTCAGAAGACTTCCCACATAAAAGAAACAGAGAAAAGGACCATTATACAACTTCTATTATTCACCTTCCAACTGGGGGTGAGGGTGGGAAGTTTTGTAGGATTCTTAATTAAGAATATGTGGGAGTTTAAAAATGAGATAGAAAAAGACACAAAGAAAAATTAACCCTAATCTTTAAAATACAACCCAAGGATAACCATAAAATAAGCAAATTAATTTTACAGGTTTTCATAAAATCCACCCAAGAAAATTTAATCAATATTGTTAAAATAAAAACCATGTTTGAATTCATGGTTAATACATATTTAAACATAATCTGTATTCAGAACACTCGAGTAGTAAATTTATAACAATGCAGCTGAGCTATGGACCTATGTATAAGAAAGAAAGCTTTATAGTTCTGTGCATGACTTCACAATGAGAATATTTAATATAATTAATGTTGTGCAACATATCTGATATGGTAACATCACCCATGTACATTTCTGTATACTAAATTTGGGAGAATGAAGTAAGCTATGGAAGTGTATTCATGTCATTCCTGAACAATGAAATTATATTTAAAAAAATACATTGCTATTTTCCATCCAAAATTTATTTACATTTCATTGGCTACTTCTAAACTTGGCATGAAAGCTGCTCTGGAGTTAAATGGAAAAACGTAATGAAAGATGAGCTCAAGTCTCACAAAAATAGAAGAGTTTTACTTGCTATTGATAACATTCCAAAATATACGAATTCTAATTTGGTTTAGTATTGCAATCACTGTCCAAATCAAATAGTAGTAGTCCAAGACCTCTATTAAGTGCATTTATTAAAAATCTAATGTTAGTGTAATATTACTCTGAAGTTGTGATAACCCATTATCCTTGCAAGTCATTGAAACATGCATCACAGACACGAACAGGCTTCTTGGAAGAAGGAGTTAAGGCATTTTTGGCTGAACACTCAGCACAGAAGATATTTCCACATTGTCTGCAGTGATGCTGTAAATGACAAAAATTAAACATTTTCAAGCATAAAAACTATACCAAAAGCATTGAGACTACAAGAATATGGCAAACTGCACTGTGAAGGTATATTAACTTTCAAGTGATTATAGTATATTATTTAATAATATAAAATTTCAATGTTGATTTAATCCCTTAATTTGAATGCTGCCTATTTAATCAGATACTGTATTAAACATTTAATATGGAATTTATCTTGGAATTCTCAGAACCTTTTAATAAATGCCTTAATAAAGTGCTTAATAGAGCACTTCTATCAGGTGAAAAACTATTCCTATTTGCAAAACGTTTCAGGCATAATTTCTTCAATAGGAATATAAACTTGAAACATCACATAAGGGCATTATTTAAAATAATTTTTTTAATGTTTTTTCTTCCTTTAAGAGAACCCAGTGATGGCTAAAACATATGAGTTTAATACTGATGCACTGGTTCAGAAAATGATGATCCCAGAAAGTAACTCAATAGGAAGGCAATAACTGAATTTAAAACTAAAATTGAAACACATATGCTAACCAGAAATTAGATTGCATGAAATTTAATTATTCTACGTAGTTGTAAATTAATCAATAAATGGCAAAACTTTTAAAGTCTGTCAAATGCAGGACAATTTTGATGGTTAAAACACTGTCACTGTTTTATCCAGAACCACAGCAATATAACAAAACCATTTACCCGTCTCACTGTTACTGAAAAGCCTTTCCCACAGGCCATACAGTTTTGTACTTCATTGTCTTCAGCCCACTTTCTATTCAACGCTTGTGTGTGTTTGATCTATTAAAAAAAAAAAAGTTAATACATTATAATATTCAATGCTGTAAAGAATGATTGATAATTTATAATTTGGTGCCCAAGTTTTAAAGTGGATAAAATTTTAAAAATCAGAAATACTTTGGTCAACTTCCATTATCAAAAGTTGCTACAGGGGCTTCCCTGGTGGCCCAGTGGTTAAGAATTCACCTGTCAATGTAGGGAACATGGGTTCAACCCATGGTCCAGGAAGATCCCACATGCCATGGAGCAACTAAGCCCATGCACCACAACTACCGAGCATGCACTCTAGAGCCCAAGAGCCACAACTACTGAGTCCACGCACTGCAACTAACTGAAGCGCACGCACCTAGAAGCTGTGCTGCACAATAAGAGAAGCCACCACAATGAGAAGCCCGTGCACCACAATGAAGAGTAGCCCCTGCTCACCACAATTAGAGAAAGCCCGTGCGCAGCAGCAAAGACCCAACACAGCCAAAAAATAAAATAAATAATAAATCTTAAAAAAAAAAAAGTTGCTACATAATTAAGTCTGAATGACAATAAATAAATTAATAAAGCAAAGCAAAGCAAGTTTTATTCTTCAAAGACATTGGTAATTTCTAACCTTTGATGATTTCCCATTCATTCTAACCCTCAGGATCAATCCTTCCTTGGAACTCTGAGCACATGATCAGATTACGTCTTTAACACATAGGGACTCATTCATTCCTTTGCGTGCTTCAGTTTTCCAAATAGTGACAATTCATTAATGACATGACCCTCTAATCATTGGCGTTTCTCAGATAAGTTCTTTAAATCTTATATTCAATTACCCATAACACTTACAATACTGCTACACAGAGAGTAGCCATTCAAAAGTATTATTAAATACATGAGATTTTTTTTTAATGTTGAAAGTATGCTTTTCACTAAGAGGTAAATTCTAGACTAAAAAACTGCCTCATATACCAGGTGACTTACTTGAAGGGACTGATTCTCTCTGCCCAGTTCCTGCACTGCTGCAGTTGTATTATCCAGCTTTCTTTGCAATTCTAGTACTTTGGTTTGAAGCTTTTCTATTTCGCCTTCTCCTTTAAGACACCTAGAATAAATTGCAAAAACATAATTAATTTTAAAAAATCATTAAAGACCTTCCCTGAACACAGATAATGAACTACTTAAGTAACTTTAAACATAATACATTAATTTCAACTATCTGATTGTTGTAAGGGTTTGTTTTTAAATGGCTACTTAAATACCTGCAGGAGCACTTTTCTCAAGACTTCTATTTTTTTTAACATGGAATACAACAATCTTTTTATCACTCATCATGGAAATAAACTAATTTTACTAGACATCAACCACCTTTCTAGTAATGCTCTCCTTTCATCTTGATTATTCTGAACTGTTGCTTCCAATACTGCAATTTCACCCCGTAAGTCATCCGTCTGTTTCTCGAGCTCACTGACTCTCCGTTGACTGGACTGCCACTCCTTCTTTATGGTGCCCAAGTTTTCATTTAATGCTGTAATCTGCATGGTAAATTTAGCCTCGTTTTCTTCATGCTTCTTCATTCCTACTTCTTTTTCTTTTATTTTGGAATGCTGAGAAAAGGAAAAACAGTGGGTAAGAAAACCTATTACAAAAGTAATATAAAATAAACAAGTTGTTGAATTTTAAATATTGGCAGTATAAATAATATTACTTCTTCAGGGAAAAAGGTGCTAATAAAACTGATTCCACAAACATCTGTATAATTTGAACTGGCTTAAAGGTTGTAATGCTGAAATAATGGTCAGAAAGACTTCATATAATCAAGCTAAAGTAAAGCAATTTTGAGATTTTCCTTTTTTCTGCAATAGCAGGGGAAGAACACACAGTTAGGGATAGCAAGGTGTCCTGGAGACAAAGCTGGCAATTTTCTTATTTGCATTTTGAAATTCCAAATGCATCCTTTTGTCTCTATCAACCTGCCAGAAAAACAATACTTCAAATCACTGTGTGAACTTGAAGTTGCAATTCTTCAATGAAAACATTCAGCAGCCAAGTTATCTGGGGATATTTGGACTTAATCCAACAGAGGAAAGCCAGATGCTTCCCTTTTGGCATGCACAAGTTAGGGAAGGAAAAGTAGATGCTGGTCATGGTAATTCCAAATTGAAGTTTCCATTCCCCTTTATCAACCTTCAGTTTGACCAAACAAATGAGTTTAACAGGATTAGCATTCATGCCATTTACCTCAACCTACATAGTTATAGGTTTGTTTGTTCTTCTGGTACTAAAAGTGTTTTGTTTTTTGAATTACATTTTATTGAATTTTCACTTACATAAACCAAAATATAACTACAGAATAAAATATTTCCAATCACATCAGCTATTTAAACAAATCAGATCTTCTGTCTTAAAAATTAAAATGTTAGCTGAGCATTTGAATCATAACTTTTAAGTAGAAAAACCCTCTCTTACTGGATTAATTTACAAAATCAATTACAAAACACACCTCCCAGGACTTCCTTGGTGGCACAGTGGTTAAGAATCAGCCTGCCAATGCAGAGGACACGGGTTTGAGCCCTGGTCGGGGAAGATCCCACATACTGTGGAGCAACTAAGCTTGTGCACCACAACTACTGAGCCCATGTGCCACAAATACTGAAGTCCAGGTGCCTAGAACCCGTGCTCCCCAACAAGAGAAGCCACAGCTATGAGAAGCCCACACACCGCAATGAAGAGTCGCCCCTGCTTCGCCACAACTAGAGCTAATCCGCTGGCAGTAACAAAGACCCAGTGCAGCCAATAAATCAATAAATAAATGAATAAATTTATTAAAAAAAAAACAACCACACCTCCCACCATTAACTTACTGACCAGTTCAGCTTCCTTCTCCATAAATTCTTTCTTTAGCTCATCTTCTTCCTTTTTCATCTGCTCTTTTAGCATTTGCTGGTTTTTCTTCTCCTGTTCAAGGGTTGCCTTCAGAGAATCTACTTTCCCTTGAAGCTCTAACTTCTGCTGAATCAAAAGCTGTCTGGCGTCCTTGAGATTTGTTACCTCCTATGAAAAATTAAGGCCAAAATAAATCATCATTTATAGTTAAAAAAAAAAATAGCTGAAATTTATGCAACTTCTGATATAAACAATGAGTTTTATCCTCTTACCAGATTCCTAAAGTTCAGTATTTCAAACAATTGGTTCAGAAGGTGCAAAATTATGTACTTCCTGCTCAACAATCATTTAAATTCAAGTGATGCTTTGCATGCATATATTTTAATTAAATTATTTGAAAAATCTCTACCCCTATTTTCCCTTTCCATTTAGCAAGTGTTTATTGGTCAACATTTAGGCATCACACACTGTGTTAAGGTCTAGGGATACATATAAAGATGAGTTACATACATTCCCTGCTTTAAGGAAGTTCCAGTCTGGAAGAACATAATGACACAGAGAGATAATTAACTATAATGCAAAATGGCAAGTATACTGACAGACATAAGAGGTATTATGAGACCACTCAAGAGAAAAATCTAACCTTTCTCTAAGAAAATGAGTAACATTTTACAAAGCAAATTATAGGCAATTAGTTTCTTCAACTGGCATGCCAGCCAGGCTAATGATAGGAAAAATGTTCTAAACAGACTATTAGAAGATTTTAGGGAGAAAAGCAATTAAAAAAAGAAAATCCCTTAAAAATCTTAATTTTTAAATTCAAATATTTTGAATTTACTATCAATAAGCAAAATGGATGGCTCTCTTGATTATCATCTCAACAAAATGTAAACTTTTAGTGTTACTTTGCTTTATTCAATAATCTGAAAACAAAGGTAACATCATTTCAATATATATATAGATATTACACAACATAAAAGCACTGAGAGCAAGAGTATTTGTCAAAAACAATGTGCCTGGCATAGTATGTTCTAAATAAATAAATAAGCAAATAAGTTCTAAATAAATAAAAAATAAATGTGTGGGTATGAGTGTATGTATACATAAATTTTTTTAACAACACTAATACAAAAGGAAAAAATGATAATCATCACATACCTTTATGCTTTCTTGTTTATGAGACTTGAGTTCTTCACTCAATTTGGCAATTTCTTTCTCTTGTCTACACTTAATTTCCTCTACCTCTGCCAATTTAGATTTTTCATTTACTAGTTCTTTTTCTTTCAGTGACTATAGAAAAAATGATTAAAAAATAATTTTAAAGTAAATACTTAATTGAAAATATAATAAAATGACTACTACTATTTGACTGGCTCTGCTCCTTTCCACCTAAGTTAACTTGAGCAAATTACTTACCTTCTCTTGCCTCTGTGTCCTTATTTATATAATATGAACAATAAGGTTGTTTATAAAGATTAAGTAGTTAATACTGTAAAATTAATAGTGCCTGGCTAAAGTTTAGCCAAAACTACCATCTTACACTTATTAATATTATTATTATTATTACTATCACTATCTTTATATAAGGCACCTAGGGAGGAGTATTACACATTAACTAATTTCATCTCTATACCAGGTAGCTCTCTTCAATCCTCATTATTTAACTTCTCTAAACCTTTAGAAGTAGAACCAAAAAACTAAAATAAGATCTGCCTGATCTAAAGCCCTTGTAATTAACAGCCTCTAAACTGTAGTTTCATCAGAATTTTCTAAACTTGAGGCACAAATCATAAGTTTCATTCCAGCTTCACCAGTGCCATCCCCACAAAAGCATCACCCAATTTTTCAATTAAAGATAATTCAGGAACTGCACAGTTAAAATATACCAAGAACTTCAAGAACTGTATACACTTTAGAATAATACCCTATCAGCTGAAGGAAATACGATTTCAATTATGAAGCCAAAAATAAAATGTTTCCTAGGATCTGAATTTCTCTTTCATATAGAGTTTTAACTGATCTTTAAACATAATGGTCATAATACAATGCTTTTAACTTTATAACTTAGCATCATTTATATAAAATACACCCCTACTTCCCCTTAGAAAAAGCTGGTTCTTAATTTTAATAATTAACAAGCTTAAGAATTATTCCTAGACCTTTTATTATCTCATTAATAAATCCAGAGGATAACATGTTATATGAGAATATTTGAATAACCAAGGCTCTATAATGTAAAAAACCAGATTTTTTTGCAAAACTGAAAAGAGCAGTAAGAAGATGGGTAGAAATGACAAGGAAGCTATCAAGAAGTACTTCCTAGCATTAGAATTCCTATCACCAAAAGTCTTTTAACAGAAACCAGAAGCCCATCTAAGAGAACTGTTGAAAATAAAGGTGATGCCTGCATTGGGTAACAGGTTAGACTATATCTCTATGGCCACTGTAACTCTAAGATTCTAGATTTAGTCAGAAAATAAAATACCTTTTCTTTCTGAATATCTTGTAGTGCTTTACTCTGCTCCTTCAATTGCTGTTCTTTATTTGCAGAATCTTGCTCCAAAGTAGTCTTGGCAGTCTTCAGTTCTTGAATCAATTTATTTTGGTTTCCAATTTGATTTCTGTTTGAAATCAAGTCCTCCTGTGCTAGAGAAAGCTTCTCTTCTACAGACTGATAAAAGCAATTTCCCCAAGTTATTATACGTCATTTTTTAGCAAATTTAAATAGAAACATAACAATTAACATAAGCACGGTGGAAAGTAATATATTTTTAAAAGAGTACATTATGCTCTTCAGTAAAATGATGTAAAAGAGAAAGAATGCTAGATAATTAACTCTCTTGCTTATGAAAAATGTTTGTAGTATAAAATACTTAATAAAACTGAAGCAATTCCAAAGCTTCTAGAAATAATCTATAAGTATTTACTGGCTAAGTGATACAAAGAATATTAAATAGGAATCATATCACACACTCAGAGAACATATATGTGGTTAGAGAGAAGATATGGGGAGGTGTTTAAAAAAAGCAATTTAAAAAGAGTTAAATGCTACATTATATGTACATATATGTTTTGTAGGATCTATGATGGCCCTTGACATGCTAAAAGCTTTACTTAATAAATAGAAAGGGTTTTTTGTTTTGAGGGGGGAAATGTATTTCAAACTTGCCAACCTGATCAACTGAACTAAAAGGAAAGTCAACCAGACATCTGAGGCTCTACTTCTGACAAGACCATCACCCCATCCTCTTAACTTCTCATCTATGTGGTAGAAGTAGAGCTGTCAGTTAACACAGTCCATAGTTACTGACTGTTTTAAAGACCAAATATTTCAAGACGCTGAAGTTGAGGGAAAGAGCAAACTTTTTGATCTATTAGGTTTTGACTTGGAGGTGGATATGGTAACATGTGGGGAATGGAAAAATGACAGGAACCTTGCCACCCTCCGCTGCTAAGGGAACTAACTCTAAGATGCTCTCCTACCATCTAGAAGAAGCTTATCTTTCTTATTCCGGAGATAGAATTTCTTTGCGGGGGAAAAAAAAGGCAGAAGATATAATTTCAGGAGGGATCACTGCTGTCTAGGCTTGGCTATAGTAAGCATTCAATAAAGATTAGATGGAAAATAAATGAATGAAAACCTTATTTAAAGGGCTTCTTAAGCTTGCTGAAAGAGATTACTCCTTACAAATAAGCCAATTCAGAAGTCTTTCTGATACAAATTAAATTTCCATTTCAATGGCTTCCAGTAGAATACTAAGAACCACAAGGCTTCCTTTTTGAGAAAGACCTAAAGTTATCTAGTCCTTTACTAATCAAGCAGCTAAACATTAAATAAGTATACTACTAAGGTAGACAGGAGGGTAAAAGATGGTCCTGGACTTAAAGAAGCTGACCATATGGCCTGGAAAACAGAACCAGGGTGTAAAATGGAAGTTATACAGGGTATTAGAGCATTTGCTATGTGCCAAATGAATAGAAAAAGGAGTGTGACTGTCTCTGTGGAATGTTTAAAGAAGGCTCCATGGGCATGTGGGAACTGACCTAAGTATCACAAAGGGTGAGAGTGATTTCAAAGAAAGAATAAAATTTGACAAAGCCTAGCCCATACAGTCTATAGTAATTGTAATTAGGTAATAGAGGTCCTGGTCTAATGCTAAAGAATACCAACGCATGCTAGAGCCTAAAAGCAACAGTACACTCAAGCTCTGACCACAAGAATTCCAAAATGCCATGGTTTAAATAACAGCCTATAAAATTTTGAACTCACAAAATCCTAGTGACTAAATTGTTAAAGTCAAGCACAAAATCTGCACTATTCTTTTCTGAGCCAAGACATATTGCTCTGCCTTGCCTCTGAATACTCATCTATGTCATTCAGCAATAATACTGCCATTTCAAATATTCCTTTTATAAGTAATATTTGCTGCAGACTATGTTTTTCTCACTTGCTCAGATCCTCTTCCCTTGGAGAACTCCCTCTCCCGTTCAATGGTTTTACTGAGGCTATCTTTAACCCACCACTGCCAGTGGAATAAGCAAATCCCTGAGCAGATCAAGTACCAACGCTGAATACCCCAATCACATAGCAGTGCAGCAAAAAAAACATTTTCCGCACTGTTCTGTGGTAGCTATTGGTTTTTTGTTGTTGTTCAATTTCTCCCTTTCTTCTTTCAAAATAAAACTTTAAAAATTTTAGTTATTACTTTTTCTCAATGTCTGATGAATTACATAAGGAATAGTACTAGGCTAAGAAGATTTATATTTAATTCTAAACTTTTTATCCTAGAATTTTCACTTCACTGAGGGTGCAAGATTTACAGTTAAATTCCACTTCTACCTTTCCTAAACAACAAATAGCACATAGCATACATAGCCAATTTGAAATATCCAGTCAACAAACATCAGTATTTCGTAAATAATCCAGCAGATGGGGCTAGAGGCATAGATCAAGCCAGCCCAGCTTCCCTTCTTCTGGTGTCTTAGTGTACACCGTCAGCCCACAGATGGCAGCCTTGACTTAGGTGTCGTGTTGACAAGGTTCTGAACCTCTCCCTTTCTCATATACAAGATCATATAATAATCACTGAAGCAAAAGAAAAAGAATGGCTGATCCCTTATTCTGGACTATAAATATTATTTGAACTTTCCTAGGAATTTTTTTTTAATTAAGTAGTTCAGATACCTCTCATTTGTCAATATCCTATTTTATTTAAAAAAATTTTTTTTTAATTCTAGTGAACTGATGGTAAAAGAATAAAGGGCTATGAATCCAAAGAGCGGAGATCTAATCATGGTTCTGTTATTGAGCAAACACTAGGCCGGTCATCAACCAACTAGGGCCTCCATTTCATCTGCAAAAGGAAGCTTTGGAAGAGAGGGTCTATCCACAGCCTCTCAACATCTGTAAACTCCACAGCAGCCTTATCCCTCTGTCTTTCTCTTCTTGCCCATGTTTACATTTGAATTTTTCTTTCATGCATAAAATCAGAACATGATGTAGCTTTCAGGAATAATAAAAATAATTGTTGGCTTAATGAAAAAATACTGATTTAAACGATGTAAATCTTATTACTGTGTTATACTCTTGGGTAAATAATACATCCATATGAAGAAAAAGTGTGATTGCTACAGAACTTTTACAATTAATCATGAGGTTTCATGGTCTCTATCACCTAAACGTCCTTTAAATTCATCCACATTCTTCATCCTTACAATTACCAGCCCAAGCCACCATCATCTGCACCTGGACTACTGCAAAGTCTCCTCTCTCATCCCCACATTCAACCACGCTCCCCTACAATCCATTCCTTATGCTGCAGCCAGTCATCGGCCTAAAATACTGGGTTGGCCAGAAATTTTGTTCGGGTTTTTCCATAACATCCATGACAGAAAAACCCGAATGAACTTTTTGGCTAACCCAATACAAATCTGAGTAAATTCTTTCAGTGGTTCCTTCCTGCCTTTAGGATAAAGTCCAAACTCTTCCACAAACCTTCCCTGACTTTCAACAGTATTGTAAAAGAAAAATAATAATAATAATTTAAAGCTACTTAGAGAATATAGCAAGTGAGACACTTTCTAAATGTCAGGGGCTATTTTTTACTTAAAATAACTCTTGCTAATTTTGAACTTTATATATCTACTGTTGGCCCTATGAAAACTCTTTTACCCAATCTCCTGTTTCTTTGTCAGATCATTAGTCACCACTGATTCTTCACTTCCTTGCACCCTGTGTGTTATTCAGCCCTTTTGTTTCATCTTCTCTCTCCCATTAACCTCTTCTGTTCCACCCACTTTAACTCCAGTTCTAATCAACTCACAGCTAGATTACTGAAGTTTATGGAGGAAGGAAGGGAGACAGCCTCTTAACTAATCTCCCTAACACTAGTTTACCCCAGATCTAAACCAAACTGTCTGTAAACCGCTTCCAGGTTAAGCGGCCTAAAGTATATTTTCTTCATTTTACTCCTCTGCTTAGACTCTTCATTCCCCGCCCTCCAACCCAATATAAAGTCCAGTCGTCCCTGCTAGGCATCTAAGATACCTCACAATTTGATCCCAATCTTTTTAACCTTAACTTCCAAACACAAATCAGCACCCTAACAAGGCAATTATGGTGACTGCCTCCTGGCTTTGCTGTTTTCCGCTACTGCACCTTTTCTCAAATGTGCCCCTGAGTGAACTGATCTTTCCCAGGAGTCTCTGTGTATTCAAATTCTTATATCCTTCAGGACCTGGTCAAGTCCTCCTTCATAAAGCCTTCCCTATAGCAGCCTATGAATAAAGATACAGTATAAAATTATGTATATTATATATAAAAATATTCTGTGGTATTCAACTGAATTTGTCAATAAGGCATTTTAAATTAAGCAAAGAAACAAAAATCCAAACACAGGAAAGAATCAAAAAGCATAATATCTCACTGTGACAAAGAAGAGAGAGAACTGGCTAAATCTTCTTTGAGAGAATACAAATGTTCCATTTCCCTTTCAGAATTGATGCCTTAATGTTACATAAAAATTTTTAACTCTTCTTCTATATCCTTCATTTTAGTAAAAATGATACTTTAATCAAACAGTATTGCCAAGGACAAAGTATCCATATATGTTTAGATAATTAAGGTTAAGTTTACTTTCAGCTATAATCTCCTAATTTTAATCATTATGCATTCCAGTAGTTTTGGGAAGTTGACAAATATATAAAACTAAAGTCAATATTTTTGACAAGCAATATTAAAATTGCTTGCATTTTCACAAGTGGTGTACATTTAAAACTCCTTAGGCAGGAACAAAGACAAAGACATAGAGAACAGACTTGAGGACACAGGAGGGGAATGGGAGGCTGGGACACAGTGAGAGAGTAGCACTGATATATACACTACCAAATGTAAAATAGATAGCTAGTGGAAAGCTGCTGCATAGCACAGGGAGATCAGCCTGGTGCTTTGTGACAACTTAGAGGGATGGCATATGGAGGGAGGCTCAAGAGGGAGGAATGGGGATATATGCTGTACAGCAGAAACTAACTCAACATTGTAAAGCAACTATACCCCAATAAAGATGTTAAATAAATAAATAAATGCCATTCCCACGTGGCGGGGGCAGGCGGCAGGCTGCTCCTTAGATTTTCTAACAGCAGTCCATCTTAAAATCTATTTTTTTACATAAAGGCAGCAAAGTCCTTAGATAAGCTAATATAACAATTAACATATTTCCAAATAATTTCACTATTATAAAGATATTATTTTAAATGCCTATATTCACATATATACTGTTAACATATAAAACAATTTAATTTTTAAAAAGCATGTTTTTCCAAAAATAATTCAATAGAAAACAAGCATGATATTCCACAAATACTAACATTCCCATGCCCATTTGGGTTCAAATCATCATTTAACCAATGTCTATAAACAACTTACTGCGCTTCCATGATATAATATATAGTTCACTATACCTTAAGATCTTGCCTCGTGGCAAGAAGTTCAGATTCCTTCCCATAGAAATCAGACTGAAGCTGTTTCAGATTTTCCTGACTTTTTTCATATGTGTTTTGTAACCCTGATATTTTCTGTTTCTCTGCTGCAAGTTCCTGTGCTGCTTGTGTTGACTGCTGCTGTAGTTTATTCTCAAGTTCTGTCTGAAACATACAATAATTATTTAAAACAGTATGCATACCAAAAACCAGTTACAAATATAGAATGAAATCCACACAACTAAGATTCCTGAGAACAAAATGAACTGCAGTTATGCCCTAAAATTCTGTGTTAATAAAGTATAACTTGGGACTTCCCTGGTGGTGCAGTGGCTGAGAATCCACCTGCCGAAGCAGGGGACACAGGTTCAATCCCTGGTCTGGGAAGATCCTGCATGCTGCAGAGCAACTAAGCCCGTGCACCACAACTACTGAGCCTGCGCTCTAGAGCTGTGAGCCACAACTATTGAGCCCACGTGCCACAACTACTGAAGCTCACACGTCTAGAGCCAGTGCTCCGTGACAAGAGAAGCCACCACACTGAGAAGCTGTGCACCACAACGAAGAGTAGCCCCCGCTTGGTACAACTAGAGAAAGCCTACATGCAGCAACCAAGACCCTACACAGAAATAAATAAATATAAATAAATAAATAATAAATTTTTAAAAAATAAATAAAGTGTAACTTCCCTTATATTGGGTTGGCCAAAAAGTTCGTTCGGGTTTCTCAGTTACATCTTGCTGGACACCTGAACGAACTTTCTGGCCACCTCTATGATTAAAAAATTAAAGAATTACAAAATCCAACAAGTCCCAATTTAAAAGACAAAAAATGAAAAAGAAATTAAATAAAGAAAAAAGGCTTAGAATTCCTAAGTACTAAAGTCTCAGAAGACAGTAACAACTACATTCTGATGGAAGATTCAGTGCTACATGCTTTAAAAGATGATACAATTTAAGGTTGAACTATGGGAAATTTCTACACGCAATAATTAAAAAGCCATTACTAAGTTGAAGTATATTGTTTCTACTCCTTGAAATTCAAGAATAACAAGAATTTTATACAGGTCATCTTTATTAACATCAAGGCAGAAAAAGAGAAGAAAATCTTGCAAAGGTCCAACTCCTCTAAACTCTAAACCTTCAGTCTTTAGAAGATTCAGGAGTTGTGCATAAATTATGACATAAATAAATATATATATAAGCATAGCATGAAAAGACGCACTTGGATTTTAAAATAAATACACTACACTTCAATGAAATTCCTGAAGTCATCAGCGACCCCCTTGTTCCAAAATCCAACATTCGTGTCCTCATCCACATCTCACTAAACATCCCATTAGTCCTTCAAACAGTTGATGATGCCCCCTCCTAGAAGCAGTCTTCAACCTGGTTTCCAGGATATCTTGTGTTTTGGGTTGTCCTCCTACCTCACTGGTCATTCCTTCTTAAAATCTTTTACTAGCTCCTCCTCTTTTGTTTGATCTCTCAACATTATAGGGCCCCAGGGTTCAGTCTCTAGCCCTCTTTTATTCTATATACACTCTCTATTTAGAAGATCTCAACTAGACTCATGGCTTTAAATACTGTTTATTTACAACTGACTCCTGAATTTATGTCTCTAGCTCCAACCTCTCTGCCTGAACTCTGGGCTCATTATAGCCAAGTACTTCCCTGACATCTTCACTTGAGTAATGGATAGGTATCTATCTCAAGTAGAACTCTTGATTCTTGACAGCAACCCTGCTCCTCAAAAACATGCTACTTTCCCCCAATAAATATGGCCATCTACTTGCACAAGCCACAAACCTAGAATTATTCTTGACTCCCCTTTCCATCATCTCTCACCATCCAATCTATCAGCAAGTCCTGATGACTCAACTTCCAAAAGATATTCCCAAATCATCTACTGCTAACACTGTAGTTCATGCCATCATCTTGTACTTTCTGGACTACTGTAATAGTTTGTCAGTGCCTTCCCTGCTCGCTCCTTTATCTCTCTTTAGTCAGATTCTACCATTCTCTGCTCAAAATCTCCTAACAGATTCTAATTATCCTTTGAACAGAATATATCATTCTCTGTTATAATCTACAAGTTTGTATGTTTATGCTTTTACACCTGTCTACTTCTCTGAGCTCATCTCATAGTACTCTTCCTCTCTCCACTATACTTAACCTTTATGACTCCATTTTATGTAGCTCAGAAAGATGGATCACTTTCCTGTGACCATAAACGTAATATGTGCCACAGAGAATTTAAATCAGATTTGCCTGGCTCTAAAATTTATCTTCCTTCCATGATAGTACACTGCTCCTCAATAGAACCAAACTATTTCTGCCTTTCAATGATTCTCTAGGTACTCCAAATTCCAAGTCTAACTTACAGAGACTGGCTATCCACCCAACACTCCCCAAAACGCATCCTCCCCAAGGTTAAAGGTGTTCCTTTTGCTAGCATTCATACACTAACACAACTGAACTACTACTGCTGTGAATGTCTGTGACCACCTCCACCCCAAAATTTATGTTGAAGCCTAGGTCAAATGTGATGGTATTTGGACGCGGGGTCTTTGGGAGGTCATTAGATCATGAGAATGGAGCCCTCCTGAATGGGATTAGTGCCCTTATACAAAGAAACACAAGAGATAATCTCCCTCAGTCATATAAGGATACAGGAAGAAGACAGCCATCTGCAAGCCAGAAAGTGGGCCCTCACCAGACACTCAATATGCCAGGCACCTTTATCTTAAACATCCCAGGCTCCAGAACTATGAGAAATAAATGCTTATTCTTTAAACCACCCAGTCTATGGTATTTTTGTTTTAACAGTCCAAAGTAAGGGAACTACCAATAACATTTCCTCTAAATCTCAAAATCCTTAAGTGTCATCTAGTAAAGCCATGCAAAGTATACACAATATACATTAAGCATAAATCTGGAAGAAATCTTATTATAATTAATAATTTAATAAAAAAGAAAATGTGCAAAAAATAGTTGTTGAGTTTTTTTTAATTTACTAATTCATGATATTATAAAAATGAAGATCTAAGGAAAGCTTGATTATGAGGCTAACAGATTTTGGGGAAAAGTGACTTCAAGATACCAAATTATAGAACAAAATATATAATTGTGATAATTATATCCTGATGTATGATTATATATAACACACACACAAAAAGGATAGACAAATTTGTTACTCATATTTGTGTTATTAGAAAACTACTCTTTTGTAAAGTGGCCATAATAACAGTTATAAAACCAGTGGTCAACATAAAATATGTATTTGTGGGGTTAATTTCTTTTTTCCTCTAGTAATGTGACAAGCCAACTATTAATAACATGACATATTTTGTTTGTTTTACATACTAGGTATCTTATATCTTTCCTCTCCATGGATGAATTAATATGCACACGCCAACAGTGGGGAAAACCTCATTTTGTTCAATTATTAAGTTCAATCCACTTTTATCAACTCTTGATCTGGACAGGTATTAAAACATACTTAAGAATAAAGAACTGATACTTAATAATAAATTAGCATAGGTTTGGAAATGGAAACCATTACAATTAAACTTAAAAAAACAAAATTGTAACTATATGAAACCTACACTACTGAATATTTAAATATATCTCACTTTGTGATTTTTGTTCTTGATTATTTTCCCTTAATAAGGATAGTTTATTTTTAAATTCCTTTAAAATTTTCTAATACAATAGAAATGTATAAATTATTCTTTTAACATTAGTTACATGTTATTTTACAAAAAGATAGTTTTATGTCTATCAAATGATTAGTGCTAGAATTTCAAATAAGAATTATCTAACAACATGGTTATAGTGAATGGAAATCCAGACGTAGATATTTAATCATATAATTAAGTGCATTTATACATTTAACTTAGAAAAATTTAAGCAAAATTTTCTTTGCTGCAACTCATCTGTGTTAACTATTATATTGTTATCTTAACTGCAAAGTTTGTCTTCCCACAAAAAGTAAACAAATATCATATCACTACCTTCTGTGAAACAGCAGTTTTAACCTCTCCTTGGAGTGCTTCAATCTGCTTTTCCTTCTGTTCAGTCAATTGCTTTAGCTCATCTATATTACTCTGAAGTTGTTGTTCTTCTTTTTCCTTTTGTTTTAAACTGTTCTGGACCTGTATGACTTGTCCCTGCATTGAACTGAGCTCCAACTTCAACTGATGAGAAGTCTAAAAGAAAATAAAATCTGTTTAGCATTCATTTCTCCATTTAACACACATTTATCAAATACCTATTCATGCCAAGTACTGCTCTAAGTAGAAACTACTGAGTCTACTGGCCACAAATAATCAGTAATAAACCAAAAAGAAAAATCCCTGCCCTCATGGAGCTTTCATAATTGACATTATTCACTACTGGATGACATGCTGGATTAATCTTCAATTTTTGTTTTATCATGCCTTCCTTTTTAACTTATACACTTAAATAGAGCTTGCAAATGAACTAGATTAGTATTCCCTTATATCACAGATAAAGGGAAAATCAACATCAATCTTTAGATTGCTGAAATGTCTACTGTCTTGAATATTCTCAAAATGCTAACTGAATTCCCTGGTGGTCCAGTGGTTAGGACTTGGCGCTTTCACTGCCGGGACTAGGTTCAACCTCTGGTCAGGGAACTAAGATCTCTGCAAGCAGTGCGGCAGGGCTACAAAAATATAAATAAATTTTTTTAAAAAATGCTAACTGAGGGACTTCCTAGGTGGCACAGTCGTTAAGAATCCGCCTGCCAATGCAGGGGACATGGGTTCGATCCCTGCGCTGGGAAGATCCCACATGCTACAGAGCAACTAAGCCCGTGAGCCACAACTGTTGAGACCATGTGCTGCAACTACTGAAGCCCGTGCGCCTAGAGCCCATGCTCACCAACAAGAGAAGCCCACACACCACAATGAAGAGTAGCCCCTGCTCGTCGCAACTAGAGAAAGCCCATGTGCAGCAACGAAGACCCAATGCAGCCAATTAATTAATTTTTTAAAAATGATAACTGAGCCTGTTAGCCACAGTGAATCAGAAAGGAGAGCTTCATATTAACTGTGATAAAACCAAAATAATTTTTGGCAAATATGTTCAGTATCTGTCTGATGACACTAAACTATATCACACAATAGTTTCTTCATTTAAAGATCTGAGGCATATTTTGCTTGTACCTGATTTTAACAATCTACTAGGATATATTTTTGTTCAAAATTAGATCTCATATACAAGTCACACTGAGGTTCCTCTGTGGCCAAGGTGAACTTACACTACCTCTCACCCTTCCAGCCAAAGTCATGTTTTCATGTTTTATGCATATTTCATTAAGAACCTAATTTGAGCACTTGACCATTCAAAGTTACTTCTGAAAAAGTTTCAGTGCTACATATGGATGCTTCAGCTATCTCCAATACACAGGGAAATATTTTTGTGCAAAACAGGAGTCAGGCAGTGTTGACAATAATGATGATTATGTTATGATACCCAATGATAAAGTAATAGCTAACATCCGACCATTTACTTTCTTACAGTTGGTATTCTAAGCACTCTGAAATATATTAACCTATTTATTTCTCACAATAATCCTATGACACAGATTCTACTATTAGCCCCATCCTACTGCTGAGGAAACTGGAGCACAGAGATCAAACCATCTGCCTGAGACAAGGCAAGACGGCATAGCTAATAACTGGCACAGTCAGGATATAAATTTGGACAATCTGGATTCACAGTTTGGGCACTAAACCACCATAATTTTGCTACTTACATGGCTGGCATATAAAGCACATGTGTCTTCTTTCAATCAACAACCAAAACACAATCACACTAAAAACATGTCAAGACTATGGTTTGCTCTTTTATCAAATCAGATCTCTAGAAAGCAACATGCCTGGATTTCAGCTGCTTAGCGGTATGTCTTCAGAGAATAAAAATATACATTATACCCACTTATTTACTTACTTGCTTGTTTGTTTTGATGGAGAACAATAGAAGCATTAACCATAGAAAAATCTCTTTATTGTTATACAACCACTATCAAATATGCCATTAATATAAATGTCCATGAAATAAAGACCCTTTAAAATGTCATTTCTATGGAAAATCTATTGACTTTTTTTATTCACAGTAATATTCCTTAATCTAGATTATCTAATTATAATTCTGTAGTTAGTTGACAATTTTCCACCTTTATTAATTATAATCCTTTATTTTGGGCCTTTTATTATAAACTAGCTTAAATCTTTTTAGTAGTAGGTAGAACACATTTCACATTGTGAAAATATTTTGAAAATATAAAGACCTTATTATGCTTTACATAATTTTTTGTTACAGAAAAAGAAAATCTTACTTCCTTCTCTTTTTCAAGTAACTTTTTCAGTTCATTCTGTTCCTTATGTGTGCTTTCCGTCTGTACTTCAAGTTGATACTTTAACTCTTTGCAAGTTTTCTCCTAAAAAAAAATGGAAACTACATTATGAAGAAAATATCTGCAGTAAATTTAAGAATTTTGGTTCATAAGCTTAGTAAGATCCACACAAGGAAATAAATTAGAATCACTGATGATTTAAGATGGGATAGAATCATCCATTTCAATAATAAACACAGGCAAATATTATAGCGGTAAATGGGGAGGGACAGGAAAAGGCTAAGAGTTTCTATTATCAACCAACAGTCACAATGAATACTTTAGATAATATTAGGACAAGATTTTAGGATACTTTAGATACCACATTTTTATGTCACAGGATTAATTAATTAACATACTATTTTTAAAAGTAGAATAATGGACTTCAAAAAATGGAAGGAAATTTTTTTAAAGTATTGAAACAATAAATAAAAATAATCACATATAACTTAACAGGAAAGAAGTACAGAGAGAAGATGTCTTCTCCGAACAGAAAGAAACATAAAAGTGACATATGAAAATCATGTTTTTTATGCTACTCAGCACTTTCACTGACCTTCATATTGAGAACAAAAGAATTTTACTTTTGCTGTTATTCTGAGTTAAAATATTTCTGAGAATACATTCCCCTTCAAGCATTTCCTGAGACTCAAGACTGTTCTTCTCTATAAATATTTTTTACAGTATCTCTAAGACATGGTATTATCTAGAGTTTTAGAAAACTGAATAAAGAATTAGAAAGTTTATAGTATCAGAGATAAAAGTCATGAAGATCTTTCTGGTCTTCTTTCCCTTTTCTTTTTACAGTCAAGTGAAAAACATTTCAACTAGTCGCTATATTCTCTGTGGAAGTGGCCCTGAGGACAAACAGGCTCAATCCCTCCCAAATCTAGCATCAGACCCAAAATAGAGAAAGACTATATATTCAACAGAAAATTTTCTGGGCCACTGGAAAATTATACACACAAAAACCAATATCTTTGTCTCAGGTTAAGTAATCCCAATTCCTTTCCTAATAAAAACACTTAAAATCACTTAAATGCAGGATGAAAAGTCAACAGTGAATTAAGCAGAAAAGTCATTACATTTTAAATAAAAATCACTTCTACCTAAGAAAGTAAACATAAACAACTAACCAAATCTAATATAGCAGCTTTTCCTTTCTGATTTTCCTTTTCAAATTCACTTTTGGAGTTCTTGAAAGAATCAGAAACTTTTGATAATTTCTCTTTTGCTGCAGAAAGCTCTGCTACTAGAGTTTCTTTCTCCATCTTCACTTTTTGTAGTTCTGTCAATGCTGTCTGAATTTTGTTATTCAATTCCTTATGTTGCATCTTTGCATCTTGACTTAAATTTTCAATTTCTTGTTTAAGGATTTTTTTTTCTTCTTCTTGTGTGGTAAGCATTTGCTTAATATTTTCAAGTTCTTCAGATTTCTTCTGTAGATCCAACTTTGTATTGGATACTCTAAATATTTAAGAAACAATTCCTTTAATAATGCATAATTTACCATTTCTAATTTACCATTCAAACAAATTATTATTGAGTTTTAAAACTTTCTTGTGTAGTTAAGAAGCAAAAATAATTTAATGTTGTAAAACCACACAACTGAAAAATGCCTCAGAACATCTGATTCGATCACTTAACAGATGAAAATGATTTTCCTCAAGTCAAATAAATTAGCGATAAAGCCAAGACCATCTAAGCCCATGACTTAATTCAGTCTTGTCTACCACAATGCATCCCCAAAGAAAACTGTACGTATAGCAAACCCTCTAGTTTATGACAGCCAGAAATGGTTTTCCATGTACCCTAAAGAACCTATTTATTATGTTAGCCCCCAACCACAGAGAACTCTGCCTCTTTCCTTGAAAAAATAAAACACATTTATGTATTTGATAGGTCCTAAGCTTCAAAACACATATAAGGTAACCAGGAAAAGTAAAGTTAAAAAAGAGAAGAAATATTTCCTTTCAAACATGGAGGAAAGACAAAAGATTTACTTTAATCCTAGAGTATAGCAGATTAGATAAGAGATTTGTTATCATTTGTCCCTTAACGTAAGTTTTCTATACCAGAATGAATTAAAAAGTTACAAGAACCTGAAACTAACTCGATACTGTAAACCAACTACACTTTTACTTTTTAAAAAGGAAAAAAAAAGTTGTAAGAATAAGGAAATGAAGATATTGCTTTAAGAAAGTTAAACTAAAGACTTTGTTTTCATAAAACGAATAAAACTATCCATTTTACTTAACAAAAGAAAAGCACACTTTAAAGATCAACCATTTTTTCAAGTGAAAATAAAACCAGGTGCAAAGTAGTATTTCTACAATGCATACTATTTCCAATGCACTTTACTATCAATATATTTATTATAAATTCAACAAAATGTTAAAAAGGTTATTAAAGATGTACCAGCCACATACTTGAAACTGAGTATTAATACAATATCAGAACTACACATTTACCTTGAAATTTTCTAACTTTTAGTCCCAGAAACTTACTTTTACTTTCAAAAAAGTAACTAGAACATATGAAGTATATTCATAAGATTCTGTACCTCACTGATTTTTAAAGGTCTAAATAGAATAGTCATTGTACTAATAATACTTTACCATTTTGATATAATTAAAATCCCTGTCAAACAACCCTAAAATTGGGACTTGATATATTTATTTACTATCCTACTTAACTTTCCCATAAATAATTATTATAAAATAATAAGACTATGTGACTCAAAGAAGGCAAACAGAAATAAAGGCTTGCATAGTGACTGTAAAACTTAGTTGTTTTTTTTAAAAGTGACTAAAGGAAGTAATAAATAAATCCACAATCTGGGAAACCATAACACCCCTTTCTCAGAAACTGACAGAAATGACCAGAGAAGAAAATTGGAAAGGATATAGAAGATTAGAACAACATTATCAACCACCTTAACCTAACTGATATTTATAGAACACTTTACCCAATATATATATGTGCACATGGAAACTTAACCAAGATAAACACTGTGCCCTAAATAAGAACTGGAAATGTCTGAATTTTACTAAGTATGTTCTCTGACCAAAATGGAATTAAATTAGAAACCAATAATAGTAAGGTATCTTACCTAAATATTTGAAAAGTAAACAATACACTTCTAAGTAACCCACAGATCAAAGAAATCACAAAGGATATTTGAAAATAAACTAAACTACACAGTAATGAAAATACATTATAAGATGGAAGTTGGAGGGAAAGAGTTGCATGCAGAGCGTAGCTGGCCCTTGAGAAAGGGAAGCCTTGTACCGTTATCTGGGCTGAGTCTTATGACCAGGTGTGAGGTTTAGTCAAACCTCAGATGCGTTTATCCTGCCCTTCTTTCTTAGGTAGTAGTCTAGAAATGCAGGATCCCACATAAAAAATGTTTGCATAAAGTATAAAGGCAAAAATTTTTTAAATCCTTAGTAGAAATGGAAAGAACCACTGGGCCAATAGGGGCCCTTGGGAAAGAGAACAAGAACCAACTCAAAGGTCATCTTCACGGACACATGACTAGGTTTCAGAGGGGACGAATCACTCAGTGGGTGATACAAAGGATCAGACGTACTCCCCAAATACCTAGGCACTGGAAACTATGGTGTTAAGAGTGAGAAGTCAAGGAAGGGAGGGAATACGGGGATATGTGTATAAAAACAGATGATTGAACTTGGTGTACCCCCCAAAAAATTAAAAAAAAAAAAAAATCACGTTAATTAAAAAAAAAAAAAAAAAGAGTGAGAAGAAATGCCCTTTGAGGCACAAAATGCATCTGTATATCCTCAAATTCATATCAGGACCTAATTTACTAAATGAGAGAACAAAAACATTTGTCATCACTCCCAAAACAAGCATGAAACCATGAAGGTGTGAAACAACTTATTTATCATCAACTCTGGGTTTTATTTCATTTCCTTGAAAGGTATTGAATACTCTTCCCAGGTGCTCAGCTTCCATCTTTACTACTAAGAGTCAAAAACCCTTACCCTCTTGACACAGATCCAGTCTGTCAACTCAGTCAGAGTGGTGTATCTGGCCTTTAAAGACAAAGTCTACTGAAATGTGAGGACTGGTCACAAGCCCTCCTATTTAACCATGTTGTGATGGCTTTATTTTCCATTCACATTAATATCAGTAGTTTATAGAATCAAACAAATCTTGAAGCACTGTGATAGCAAAATTGAAATCTTATGAAAGTTTTAATACTTAGTTTATAAGCCTCTCCCTTAAGTAGTTTAACTTACATTTCTTTCTCCATTTCAAGCTGTTTACTCAATTCTGTGGCTCTAAGCTCTAAATCTGTGTTCAGCTGTCTTTGCTGTTGTAGATCCTGCAAAGCTTGCTCCTTGCTTGCTCTAACTTCAAGAGTATCAGCTTCTAGTTTCTATGGCAGAAATATAATATAAAACCATTTTAATGTCAATAATTATCTATTAAACATTATAACATTTGTTTATACTCAAACCGGTGTCAATATAACACATAAAAATTAACCAAAAATATTTATGTTATAATAAAAAACATATTCTGAAGCCATCACTAAATAAAGAAGCCATTTATCTTGGAATCTTTCAGAAGATCTAGCAGCAAGCTTTATATATGAGAGGCAGTCACTAAGTTTTTACTTTTTAAAATGAACTCTGAATAAGACAATAAACTTAAAATAATTATATTTATTACTTGAGTAAAAATTAACTCAAGTATGAAAAAATTAAGTAACAGGTTCACACATGGGCCCATTTAAAATATACAATCCTTTATATTCACTTAACAGCAGTGATATTATATAATTATAAATATTCAAAACTAAAACGGAGTTGTCATGTCATCCTTCTCACTAATACCTACTGGCCCTAAATGTAAAGCCAATTTAAATTTCTGATTTTGCTTCTTTAATCTCTTGGTGTAGAGATTATTCCTCTTCACACTGTGGTTTCTATCTCATATATATACATGTAACTGTGTGTATTTTTACAAGTTTACAAAATCAAACTGTTAAATATATATTTTGAACATCTATAAGCAATGCATTTTCTGGTATAGTTGTAAAAATATTACATCCTAAATATTTTATAAGCCAATTTAGGTACCTGTGGCTCTAACTCAACACTTATATTGGATATTCAATGTGACTATGTTAATTCTATAACTATATACACACACACACATATATAAAACAGGTGGAATACTTCCTAAAATAATTACAAAATGTTAAATATCCGATATTGTCATAGATCACTATAAACACTAGTGGTTCTAAATATCTTTTATTTGGGGGGAGGCATGCACCGATGCTGTGAGGAATGCAGGATCTCAGTTCCTCGACCAGGGATCAATCCCATACCCCCTGCAGTGGAAGCATGGAGTCTTAACCACTGGACCTCCAGAGAAGTCCCTAAAGATACTCAAATAGAATTCTCATTAGATGAATTTCATCCTAAAAACAAAAACAAAACAAAACAATAACAAAAAAAGTTTTTCTGTTCTTTTCAACCATTATATCATGTAATTGATCATACTATTATCATTGACCATAAAGAAAAAGAAAAGGGAACCCATAAATAGAATTGTAAATGTAATTTTCTTCTTCCATGTTATACTGGTGTGGATACACTTGTATACATACACACCATGACTCTACACTTGTACAGAAGTGCGTCATCTGACTGTGAAGGTATAAGTTACATGTATGGTAACTTTGGAAATTTTTGTTTAATTTGTAGTTCTGATTTTAAGGACAAAGGACTCAGGTCAAATCCTTCTCTAATACATGTAGTCATTTAATCTTATTAGTAGAAATCAACACTTTCACTTGAAGTTGTGCTACAGAAAAGAAGCAGTTTACCATAGTATAAATTATAATTTTAATAATATTAAATTAGAAACAAAATCCAAACAGTATAAATGTAAAATGTGAAAAAGGAAGAAATATACCATACCTGAATATTATACTGGAATAAAGAGGGAAAGAGACAGGAATGATAGGGCAGAAGAGACTTCACAAGAACAAAAAAGTAAGTTCTTTGTAATTACAGAGTAGATCCTTGGTTGGCTGTCTCTTTGAAACATTTACACATTACAATGGAACTAGTGTGTGTGTGTGTGTGTGTGTGTGTGTGTGTGTGTGTGTGTGTATATATATATGTTAACTGCTATTTGTAAAAGCCATCCATTAGTGAAGAAATTAAAAGTAATGATGGAATTCAAAATTAAGACGTGAAAAATTATAACTTTTTAAGTTGGTGTATTATAATTTGTTTGCAAATTTAAAATCCTGATTCCTTCTAGGTCATCAATTTCCATTGCTACAGCGGTAGAAAATATGGCTACAGTTTCCTTTATACAAACCTTAATTTGACCTTCTAATTCTTCAGTTTTCTGTTCTAAAGAGAAGTGTTTCTCTTTATATTCTTTAAGATGATTTTCCAGCTGACCGCAATGTTCTTGCTTATCCTGCAGCTTTGTAGTAACCTGATCCAACTGAGTAGTGATCTTATTTAACTCCTATAGAAAGTACAATAAAAGATAACTTTGGTAAGGTTTACTTTGCTGTAGTGCCCAAATGTTTGGTCAAAGTAAAGCAGAAAACTCTAACTTTATTTAAGAAACTATTTTGAGTAAGACCATAGATAAGTCTAATAATATATCAGAGGTTATATTTACCCACCAATACAAAGGACCTGAACTAAAGTTGCACACAGTCTGAGATACTACGTTTATATACCTAACAGCTCAATAATTTTTTCTAGGAAGTGTTATTTTAGGAGCCAAAAGATACAACAGAGTATTAAATAGGCTAATAATAAAATAACACTTTTCTACTTATAATTAAATGTTTTCAATGTTCAAGACACCATTTTTTAAAATAATTTTTTTAATTACTGTGATTACATTATACTTGTTCAATTCATTTGGAATATCTAGTTGCACACAAAACAAAAACAAAAATTACTAGGGGGACTTCCCTGGTGGCAAGGTGGTTAAGAAACTGCCTGCCAATGCAGGGGACACAGGTTCCATCCCTGGTCCGGGAAGATCCCACATGCTGTGGAGCAACTAAGCCCATGCACCACAACTGCTGAGCCTGCACTCTAGAGCCTGAGAGCCACAACTACTGAGCCCACATGCTGTAACTACTGAAGCCCACGTGCCCAGAGCCCGTGCTCTGCAACAAGAGAAGCCACCACAATAAGCCCATGCACCGCAACAAAGAATAGCCTCCGCTCACCGCAACTAGAGAAAGCCTGCATGCAACAATGAAGACCAAAAATACATAAAAATTTTAAAAAAATTTACTAGGAAATCCACTACCCACAGATAATTACTATTCATGTTTTAATAACTTTCCTTCTAGTCTTTTCTGTACTTTAGTCTCTATTTTTGATTTGTACTTCTAAAATAAAGGATGTTGCTTTATATACTGTTTTACCGTAAGCTCCTCTGTTTTTACATTAACAATGCATCATGAAACTGACGTTTTCTAAAATATCATTATACGTGACTGTGTAAATTCCTACTTTTATCAATACACACCATTTTCTAGCCAAATGTCCTATTTTATATTCTTAGATTGCTATAAACCTTTCTGCAGATATGCAAAACAGAATATGCAAAGAGCACCCTTAAAACTATGATTACTTCCTTAGGGTAAAGGACTAAAAGTGAGCTAATGATTATGAAAAACCCTAAAGGTCTTAAATATATTTTCAACCAGCTTCCCCTACCACCATCAAAAGGTTGAACTAATGTACACTATCACAAGCAATGTATGGAAGTGGCTTGTTTACACCATGTCCAATCCTTCCAGTGTTAACACATACATACACTTTACCTTAATATGGGCATATTCCATCATTGTCTTAATTAGCATCTGATTCTTAACTTGAAGATTTGCTAATAGGGATTTGATCATTTACTTTTCTTTTGTAGATTCACTTATTTCTTATGTAAAAGTGTTTAAAACATCAAAAATATTAACCCTTCATCAGACATACTTCAGAAAATTTCATTCTTTTGCTACTTGCTTTAGAATTTTGTTCGTAATATTTTTGGCAGATAAATTTTAAACTTTTATGTGATTATTCTTACAAATATTTCTTCCATTATAGTTTCTGGCACTGATCTAGTACTTAAAAAATATTTTCCAGATGTGTTTAGCAATAATGTAAATAGTAAAGTAAAAAGCAAGCTGCAAAACATATATATGGTGATTTGTATGTATATAAAACAAAAAGATCTATGTGTGTACACATACACACACACACACACACATATATCTTTGTTCAATGTTTACAGAAGTCTGGAAGGATACATACCAAATTTAAAAGCAAAATTTCTATGTAAGTAGAAAAATGGATTTGGGGTTAAGGGTACACATAGAAAACAGTTTTATTTTGTTAACTTGATACACTACTATATCGTTTAAAAAAAAGTCTTTGGACCAACGACCAGTATTACTTCTCAAATAAAAAGTAAATTTTAAAAATTCCTACCTGTTCAAAGGTAAGAAAAATCTACCAGCATTTTGACCTTGGCCCTAAAGTAGGACGCTTTTATTCTATCAGAAGTGTTGAGAAGAGTAAACTTCTGTATTTTTTCCAGCCCCACTTTCTCCTACCCCCAAGAAAAGAGAGTAACTCTTATTATTGAGACAGAATACCTGATGCTCTTTTCCTGCTTCCAGGTGGTAAGTATATCTGGGTCATAGCCTGATCACCTACTTAAAACAGGTATGGAAGTCTGTCTCTCCCCCCCCCCCCCCAATCATTGGTACTTGATGGGATGATGCAATAATTCAACAATTAGGAGTAAATATTTCAGCTCCACACCAAGGTCTATATTATGGGAGAAATACAATTAAGAAGCTCAACCATAGCTGCCTAAGTTGAGCTTTATCAAAAACAAAGATGATTTTTTCCCTCTTTGACTGTGCCACACAGCATGTGGGATTCTTCATTCCCTGACTTGGGATTAAACCCAGGCCACCACTGCAAAAGCACCAAGTCCTAACTAATGGACTGCCAGGGAATTCCCAAAGATGTTATTTTTATCTCCATCTGTCTGACTCTTGCATCTACCACTCAACTGGTTCTGAACTCAGGGAGAAATCAAGGAGAATAAACAAGTCAATCATAATTATATAAAACTAAGTATCATTTTTACACATTTCCAGTTAATTTATCTACCAAAACATTAGGTTAAGAAACTGCATCAGGTTCTCCTACCTGCTGTTTATCTTGTAATGCATTTTGGGCTGTGTCCAAATGATTTTGAAGATCTGCTCTTTGAGCAGTTTTTGCTGCTTCTGCTGATAGCAATAACTCAGTTTTGGCTTTAATCTGTAACAAAATTTACAAATCATTTAATTTGTATTTAGTTCTTGAGTTTCCCTTGCTTGAGTGTACATTACTTTTGTCACTAAATAATTTTAAAAATTAAATCTTTTGGCAAAAAACATAAAGATTTAGACATTAAAAAATAAGTATGTGATAATCCCCAAACAGGAATGAGTAGGGGACAACACTCCTAATAATGCTTCAATAAATGATAAAAAGATTCTATTTAAAAAAAAAAAAGAAACATGTATCCTCTTTTTCCAAATTCTAATAGTATACTTGTTATTTTATTATATTATTTCTGATTTTCAATGGAATTATTCTCCTAAAAGAAAGAAAATTAAGGCTTAGAAATGTTTCTATAACTTTCCCTACTGCAGCACAGAATAAAACACCAACAACGAGAATGAAGGAAGAAATGTGTTAATTCCCACTCTGTGACTGATGCACTGAGCAAGGCTTCCATACTGGCCTCTAAAAGAAAACATATTAAAATACATAATGGTACCATATAAAGTTGTTTTTTGGTTTGGGGGTTTTTTGTGGGTTTTTTGGCCGCCCGCAGCTTGCGGGGTCTTAGTTCCCCAACCAGGGATTGAACCCAGGCCTCCAGCACTGAAAACACCAAGTCCTAACCAATGGACCATCAGGGAATTCCCTAAATTTTTTTTTAATCAAACCTTTAAAGTAAAATTTAAAAATCAAATTCAAAATAATTCAAATATATGTAACAGAAAACTAATGGTACATCAAACGAGTCTGAACTTGAAAAACAGTAATAAGGGTTTCATGAAAAAAAAAAGTGGAAAGATCTGGTGGTTTCAGGAACAGCAGATTGCAGAGAGAGAAAGAGAAGGGGGGGTGGTGGGAGGGAGGGAGAAAGGCAAACAGGAAAGCTCAACAAACTGTCTAAATACAACCGCTAGTTAACTCTTATTTCTAATTTTTTTTCCATTAATAAGGCAGGCAGGGGGTGGACAGGGAGAGAGAAACAGAATTTAAAATATGTGATGACCTAAAATTGGTGTTTTATTCATACAAACTCATATTAAGTTGCATAATTCAATATTACCTGTATATCAAGCTGGGTGACTTTCTCCTTGCTTTCATTTAATTGACTGTGTAATTCATTGATACTGGATTCTAGGGAAAGGACGCGGTCTTGTGCAGCTCTAAGATGTGCCTTCTGCTCTTGCACCTGGTCATGCAAATTCTCCTGGGCTTGTTTATGGCTTTCTGACTGATTCTTCAGCTTCTCTGTTAGTTGAGTTACCTACCATGTAAGCAAGACTCTAATTATAAAGGTCACAAATGATATAACAAGAACTAAAAAACCCAAATTTAAGCACCACGAGAATGTTAGCATGCTCTATGATAGATTATCTCAACTTTTTTTTCAAGAATATTCACATCTTTCCAAAAAGTAAACATAATCTCTCACAATCATAAGAACATCAAATTCAGAGATTCCTATTCTTTTTAAAACCAACTCTACTGAACTATAATTTAGGTGAAATAAAATCCACCCAATTCAACTGTACAGTTTGAGGAGAGCTGATAAATATATACATTCACTGAACCATCACCACAATCATGTGAGAGAACACTCCGATTACCACCAAAAGTTTTCTCATGCTCCTGTGCACTCAGTGCCCACTGCTCATCTAGGGCCCCAGACAGTCACTGATCTGACTGCGTGATAAGAGTTCCTTCCATAGTCTGGATGTTTCTGAACTGCCAGATATATGTACTACATATATTTTCTCCCAGTCTGTGTCTTGGCTTTTATTTTTGTAATGGTGTCTTCTGAAGAGCATTCATTTTTTTTTTTTTTTTTTTTTTTGGCACACGGGCTTAGTTGCTCCGCGGCATGTGGGATCTTCCTGGAGCTGGGATCGAACCCGTGACCTCTGCATTGGCAGGCAGATTCTTAACCACTGCGCCACCTAGGAAGCCCGCATTCATTTTTAATTTATATGAAATCCAGTTTCATCTGATGTTTCTTTGGGGTACTGTGGTTGGAATTTATTGAGTTTCTTGAATATGTGATTTCATATTTTTAATCAAATTTATAATTTTTTAGTCATTATTTGTACAAATATTTTCCTCCTCCCCACTCTTCTTTGACACTAATTATATGTATGCTAGATTACATGATACTGTCTCACAGGTCACTAAGGGACTGTTCATTCTTTTTTTTTCTTTCCAGCTTTTTTTTCCTCTGTGCTTCATTGTGGACATTTTCAATTATGTTGTCTTAATGGCCACTGATACTGTTTTCCATTTGCTTAATCTATTATATTCATCCAGTGAAATTTTCATTTCAGATTTTTTTAATCTATAGAAGTTCTATTTTTTTATTGTTTCCACTTCTATTTTCATTATTATATTTTTTCTTTATATCCGTAAGTATATTTTAAAAGCTGTGTTAAAGTACTTGTCTGATGACTATCCTCCCTCATTTCAGGTTCTATCGCCATTGAATTATTTTCTCCTGCTTATAGTTCACATGTTTTCCACTTCTTTGTGTGTCTAGTAATTTTTTTATACTTGTTGTGACAAGTCTGGATTTTGCTATCCTCTTCCAAAGAATGCCGAATTTTGCTCCAGCAGGCAGTTAATATGCTTGTGCTTCAGCTGGATCCTTTCCAGGCTTGTTCCTATACTTGTTAGGTCAGGTGTATGCTTTTAGTCTACGGCTAGTTTAGCTTTACTCCTAAGGTATGACATTTCTGGGGTTTCTACTGAATGCCCCCAAGTGTTCAATCATATCTTTCTACTCTGACTGGCTAGAACTTGAACATTTCCCAGCTCTGTGAATTCTGATCATTTTTCAGCTGCAGCTCCTAATAATTATTCACTGCCTGGCCTCATGAAATCTCTCCTTATGAGTGTAAAGCTTAGCATTCAGCTAAAGGCTCACGTGTATCCCTAGGCAGATTTCTGGAGCTCTTTCTCTACGTTGTTCACTACTCTCTGACATTCTGCTCTGTGATTGAGTTCAACCTCCGTGAACTTCAAATCTCTCATGCCTTAGTTCATGAGACCACTGTGCTTTCCTTGGATTCCCCCGACCTGCACACCAGTCTGAAAAATGCCTCTGGGTCAAAAGCTGGAGTGGTCAAAAGGCTCACTTTGCTTGCTTCTCTTCTCTCAGGGATGAAAACCCTGTACTGCTTGCTGTACATTGTCTGAAAACAGTGATTTTACACAGTTTTTTCTACTTTTCTTGTTGTTTATGGTAGGAGGACTAAATAGGTATCAGTTACTCCAACAGTGCCAGAAGCAGAAGTACATAGATTTACTTTTATTTATACTTTTTTCAAAATTGTATATGCTTTTCGGATCATGTATGTATAATAAGCAACATCAAGTTGCATGTAACTTTCAACTAAAAACTAATCTAAATAATTCTTCATAAAAACTGGTAACAAAGGTTAACTTTGAAATTTTGGGGAAAAATTGTGTTATATTCTAATATCCAAATCAGAAAAATGATGTGACCTATTTATACTTTAATACTTTCTCATTTAGATAATTATAATTCTCTTATGGACACTTCTTCCCAAAAAATGACTATAAATTCTTTACAGTTTCAAAATGTATTAAGTTAAATTTTGTAAGTTTCACTTAAACTAACATACTAATGTTAGAATAAGGCAACTTGCCAAAATTATTATTACCTATGTATTCCAAACACATATACATTATCAAAATATAGGTAACTGCTAAGCCTGGATATTAACTGATATATAGTAACAACTAACACTTGATTAGAGGTTTTAGTTTATAAACATATTTTGTTATTCACTTCTTTTCAAAACATCACAAAATGCCATGAGCCAAGTATATATTATTAATAACTTTTCAATATGAGTTACCTATACTTTTCAAAAAGCTAGCAAGGTGAAATGATTTGCTCATGGTCACACAGGTAATGTTACATCACAGGACGTGAACTGAGATTTCCTTCATCAAATGATGTTAACTTATTTTCACTGCAATAGCTACCCAATTCTAAAGTAAATGACATGGTATTTGTCAGAAATACATAATAATTTTTAAAGTACTAAAAATAAAAGAATAATCATTTAGGTAAAGCACTTAGTAAGATTTAGAGAGATAAAAGTAAATTTTAGAAATAGAATACACTTGACAAGCTTACTTGTTCTTGTAATGTATGGTTTTTTTCTTGTAACTGGTTAAGAACAGCAGTCTCTCCCTCACCAGCCTGAATTTTTGCATAAAGATCTTCTCTTTCCTTTTCTAGTAAAGAAATATTTTCTTTACTCTTCTGTAATAAGGCTTCAAGGTTCTGGATCTTTTGGTCCTTATCACCAATTTGACGTAGTACTTGTTCCAAATCATTCTGTAAAGAATTAAAAACTACTACCTTAAGGACAGCGAACTTAAAAAGTTATTCCTCAAAATGACTGATGATAAAATTTAAGACTCAGACTCTTAGTCTTACATATTTTTTTTTACTGATCATTACATTTTAACATGGCAAATTTAATTAAATAAATAGAACTATCTAACAATATAAACCTATGTTACTGATAATAAACCAGAATTTAACCAAAAAAAAAAAAGCCTTCAATTAACCACATTCTTACTCTAACACTCTGACCTCACCACCTACTACCACTCTTGTTTAATTCATTTCAGACACATGGGACTCCTCCTTATTCCTAATCACAGCAGGCACACTCCCACCTCAGAGCCTTTGCACTAATTGTCTCTTCTGCCTGAAATATTTCCCCACAAAGTCACATGGCTCATTCCCTCTCCTTCAAATGTTTGCTCAAATGCGACCTTCTCAATCATGCCTATCCTGACCATTACATTTAAAATTGCAGCCTTTCCCAATACTCCCTCTCCTGAATATTTTTTTCTTGCCATAGCACTCACCTTCTAACACACTAAACAGTTTACTTATTTTTCATGTTTATCTGCCTCCCTCTGCCCCCTCACAAGAATGTAGGCTCCAAGAAGGTGAAGATTTTTGTCTGTTTCATTCATCGATGTACCTAAGACACATATGTTCTAAAATGTTTGCTGTATGAACAGAAAAATAAGTGATTGCAATCTAACACACATATACTCATAAAAGATCATTTCAATACCTCAACAGGACTCTTCTATCACTACATCAAGGGATTCCTTTCTTACTTCACCAAGGACCTTTATGTTATACACAGCACATGCAAGAGCCCACATTGGGAACAACACTAATTAATGTTGAGAGCTATCTGACCTGCAGTCTTTGCCTCTGCCTCAATCATTCTAAGAGAGCCAGAAAGCCTCTATCCAGAACAAAGGCCCTAACAAGCCCTTTTGCAAACTTTATAGCAGCCCACACCACCTTGCTGAGACAAAACCAGCAACCACCTGGTACCCTCAACAATGTGTGCCAATATTAAAATACGTGAGATTGGTCACTTTCAAACATGCTTCTCATCCCTCTAAGCTGCAATCACGAAACAATGAAAAGCAACCTAATCTCTCTGCTCTCATCCTCTGTTCCTGCCACTAAGACTCTCTCTGCACATTCCACTAATCTTCTGGAACCACAATTCCAGGCCTAAGCTTTTTCTAGAACAATCACTATATTTTCAAGTCTAAGTGAGATTTGGTTCTCCCTGCACAGGTGCTGATTCCCCATCAGCCCTCTGTGATATGTAAGGACTGTTCTGTTGAGCAAGCAGGAGAGGTTGATTTTTTTCTAGATTTTTTTCACCATTACTCTCTCCCTCAAGTAAAAAATTTATGCCGCTTTGGGAATTATGTATTCATTTATTCTACCCTCTATGCTGTGTTGCTATCATCTACAAATCCCTACCTCATTCATTGAAGACTTGAGACCTGATTTAGTCTTTCTCTCAATCCCAATTTCTGCCAATTTCCTGGGAAATACAAAATACACAGAGAATTAAGAGTACAGCCTCAACATTTATTATCATCTTAATTCCTGGACCTTTACTCATTCTATTCAATCACTCACATGCAAGATCTTGCAATCACCTGAAATTGTTATAGATTTTAGAAAATGTCAATTATCCTACTCTGGAACCACAACTTCCTTACTGTCTTCCAATTTCATGACCTCATTTCTGCTCTACAATGTCAAAGAAACATTAACCTCAATTTTCTTCTAGCTTATCTGGCAAACACCTAGCTTTTCTTCCTGAACCTCATATACGGACATTAACTAACCTTAACTATTCTTTCATGTACATTCTCTATTTCCTTTTACCCCCAAATTTCCAATACAGCCACTCCAAAAAAGCCCAATCCTAGATCAATGTTGCATTCTGCTTTCTCCACACCTACATTTTTAAGCACTCTTAGAGCAAAATCACAAACCTCTGTAGATTGGTGCCACCACAAATTTCTAGACTCCAACCTCTATTATATACTCAGAATCATCTTTTCACTCCTGTCACTTGAGTGGGGTTCTCATCCTCAAATATTCCCCTAAATAACCACTTAAAAGCTTAATCTTAATCTCCAAATTCATAATCTCTGTCCATCTGACATTTAGCTATTACTATTCCAATTTAATGGGGTAGTGGGGGGATATCTTCAGGAATGATCTACCATGATTTTTCTTCCTCTTAGCTATAAAATTATATATATACATATATAATTTAAAATATATTTACATACTACTATATGTAAAATATATAAACAACAAAGGCTTACTATATAGCACAGGGAACTATAGTCAATATTTTATTATAACCTATAAAGGAAAAGAATCTGAAAAAGAATATATATATATATACACATATATATGTATTTATGTATAACTGAATCACTTTGCTGTACACCTGAAACTAACACTGTAAATCAACTATACTTCAATAAAAATAAATTAAATAAATTAAATACACACACACACCTCTTTTCCTCAAAAGATATCCTTCACAGGATAAGTTTGAATTTACCAACACCCACTGTATCATTTTATCAGTGACATCATAGCTTATGAACACTTTATTCCTTCAGTCACCTCCCCTTCTCCAATATCCTCAATTATTCCCTCTCTACAACTCCCTTTGTCCTACATTATAAACATATTCAGGTATCTCTGGCTCTCAAAAACACTTTCTAGACCAAATCCCACTCCAGTTTCTGCCCAATCTTTATACAGTTCACATTTTAATTTCAAAAGTAATGCGTATTTACTTTCCTAACTCCCTCATCTCCCATTTACTCATCAATCAAAAATCAGGCATTCATATCTATCCCTTTATTGAAATTATGTTTAACACAGTCGCTAATTCTTAACTGCTTAATCTAATGAATATTTTTCATTTATAACACTGGGTGTCCTCACCATACACCCACATTTGAAGTTGCTGATTACTCCCAACTTTTGACTCTTCCTAGTCCTTTGGCTTTCACTCTGCAAGGTCTCCTTATAGCTTCTTTGAGCTGTTCTTCCTCTACTCATCCATCCCTTAAATGTTAGTGTTTCCCAGAAGTCTTGTGTTACCAGTTGTCTATTTTTCTCATTACAGTCTCCCTGGCTGGTCACATTTATTCTAATAACCCCATTTGCCCCTCCTTCTCGTCACAAATTGCTCTCATCAATGTCATCAATGACCTCATGTTGCCAAATCCAATAGGATTCCCAGTCTTCATCTTGCTTGACCTCCATCCTTCCAACTACTCAAGCCAAAATCCTTGGAATCATCCTTGACGTCTCTGACGTCTCTGCCCCATATCAATCCATCAGTAAATCTGAGACTTTCTTGGTGATCCAGTGATTCTTCCATTGGAAGAATATGTCTTCCAATGCAGGGGACGCGGGTTCAATCCCTGGTGGAGGAATTAGGATCCCACATGCCGTGGGGCAGCTAAGCTCGTGCACCACAACTACTGAGGAGGCAAGCCACTCTTAGAGAGCCCATGTGCTACAACTACAGGGCCCACGCACTCTGGAGCCCATGCAACACAACTAGAGAGAAACCCGAATGTCGCAACAAAGATCCCACATGCTGCAACTAAGACCTAACGCAGCCAAAAAAAATTAAATAAATATCAGCAAATCCATCAGCTTTACCTTTAAAGTATATCTAGAAGCTGACCATTTTTCACTACCTGCACTGTTTCCACTCTGATCCAAGCCATATCATTTCTTGTCTTAATTACTATAGTAGTCTCTTAGCTAATTTCTTTGTTTCTACTCATGTGCCCCTATGGTCTACTCTCAATACAGTAGCCAGAGTAATCCTGCAAAACTGTAAGTCCAATCATGCTATTCCACTGCTCAGAACCTTCCAATGGTTTTCGTCTCACTCACAGCAAAATCCTTAAAATTACCTATGAAGCTCAACATGTTCTGATCCTGTGATCTTATGGCTGTGCCCCTTTTAACCCTCTTATCACTCACGCCACTTCACTCACTGGCTTCTTGACGTTCCTAAGATATGCTCCTGCCTCGGGGCCTTTTAATGTACTGATGCTCTTCTCTCTGATATCCATATGGCTCACACCTTCCCTTCCTTTAGATCTTTCATCTTCTCAAAGAGGCCTTCCCTGGCAACCCTACCTAACATTGCAGTCCCACCTCCAGCTCCCCAGGTACTTCCTACTCTCTTTTTTCATCTCCAAAATACTTACCACCATCCAACACACAATATATTTTGCCTATTTACCTTGGCTAGTGTTTGTCTTCCTCACTAAGCTCCATGAGAGCAGACATTTTTGTCTGTTTTCTTTGCTGCCATATCCACAAAATCACTTCCTTGGCTAAGAGTAGACATTAATATATAACTGTTGACTGAATGAATGAAAGAATAAATGAATACAATATTTGGATCTCTATCCACCTGACTCCCACGCCACTATACACACTCAGAAGGGAAAGAAAGGCATTATTACTTACTGCCTCTTTTCAACTCCAACATTGTTTCTGTTTGCATATCATTAGATTTCCATTTCCTAGAAGGCAGGCACTGTGTCTTACTCAGCTCTCTAATTTCAGTGCTTACCACAGTGCCTGACACACAGTGCTCAATAATATTCAATGAAGTAATGAAAGACTGAAGGAACACATGAATGTCAAAGTCAAACTCATTTCAAACATTTGGGTACTGTCTTCCCCTCACCGTAACAAAACAGAAATTTAACTTCTTTCAATTTTCTGAGCTATATGATAGATTCTGTACAAATTTAACTCAGTCACATTTTCTACCTACAATTCCGATGTTCATATGATAGTTCTGAAACAGGGAAAGGCATGACCAATAAGTTCTATTGTAAGAAATATAAAATGTTATCTTTTACTGAGCTAAACTAAACTAAGAAATTTTATTTGCATTTTTAAATTTTTCAAGTGAGGTATTTTTAATAAACAATAATTTATTATGTATAAATAACAATTTAAATAAATATATTTTATTTAAATAAATTTAGTAAATTTCTTTAAGAGACATTTAATACATTTTAAATTTTATATAATAAATTTATAAGTAATAAATCTATTCATAATAAATATTTTTTAATATTTAAAAAAAATTTTCAACTTAGCAATCAAAATAAAAGGATATTCCGATTATCCAGTGACTGAAAATTATCAAAACTCTTCATAATCAAGTACGTCGCATTATCTAGTTTCACAACAAAAGGATAATGATTGGGTTAATTTTTGTTTAAAAGGCTAAAAATTCAAATACTATTTACCTGAGCTTCACGAAGTTTTGCTGTAGTGCTTTGCTGAAGAGCTTGTTGTTCTTGATGTTGTTGCTTTGTTTTATCTAACTGATGCTGCAATTCTGTGGAATTTGCTACTTTTTCCTTCAACTTGAAAAAAATGTAGACTGTTAGTTGACAATTAAAGACATAATGCTATCATACAAATATCTGGTATTACTTCAAATCTCACAATTCTCAAGTCTGAAGAGAAAATTAAATTCAAACAACAAAAAAATCAACTTTAAAAGCAATATTTCATTACTTATAGAATCGTAATCTCAAGATGAAGAAATTATTCCTTAAGAATAGATTTTCATCCTAAAAAGCATAAAATTCTTTCTCCAGGTTGGCATTATTTTGTTATTTTTATATACTAATATGATCAAGGAATTAATTATATACAGATTTCTGTAACAATAATCTGAATAACAGTATCAATATTTGTTTCACTTTTTTCCACAACAATCATAATTATCACTTATTGGGAAATAATAGCATGATCTACCACACTAAGATTTGGGGTCTAGAAGAAAATGTTTTGCTGAAGCTATAGATTCTAACTCTCAGTGTTTGTTCAATTCTAATAAAAGACAGTTTTTAATGATAACTTTTACTTTAATCAAATAACAGTTACCATTTTTGGCAACCACAACTTAAATTAGGATAGCATATAATCTTATGTTTAATTTCTAAAAGAAAAAAAATCCTTAAATGCAAACTCAAAGTTTATGTGCACCAAACACAGGTCATTAATGCCCTCAGCAACTGTTCACTTTTCAGTTTCATTAGGGAATAGTCCTTCCTGGGTAGGAAGACTCTCCTTGAGCAGCCTGACAGGCTCACCCTGAGAATTTATCCTGCCTAAAACTGAAGAATAGCCTTCTTTGTACATTTTTGTTGAGAACTTTAGGAAATATAATTACAACAAAATGACAGTGTAGTTAATAAATAGGACGTTTTTATTGGGGAGAAATAAAAGTCCCAACTTAAAGTTTAAAAAATTCCAATTAAAGTTCTGAACCATGAAAATATTAAACACAATATTTAAGATTCCTCAAATCTATCAATAAATGTACCAATGTAAACTCATTTGAAATGTGAGCTTACCTCTTCTTCTAAACGAGAAAGTCTGAATTGTAGATCAGCCACTTGTTGTTCTTTATCCAACAACTTTTCACTTGAAAGCTGTCTCTGTTCCTTCAGCCTACCATGAGCTTCTCCTAGTTGGCGCTCTGTCTCCAGAAGTTTGTTATGTAACTTTAGAAAAGGGAAAAAAAAGTACGTTTGAGAACTTCCCTGGTGACACAGTGGTTAAAATTTCACGCTGCCAATGCAGGGGACCAGGTTTGATCCCTGGTCAAGGAGCTAGATTCCACATGCATGCTGCAACTAAGAGCTCTCATGCCACAACTAAGGAGCCTGCCTGCCACAACTAAGAAGCCAGCAAGCCCCAACTAAGGAGCCTGCCAGCCACAACCAAGACCCTGTGCAACCAAGTAAATAAATATTTTTTTAAAAGTACACATATAACGTATAAACATACCTAAAAGCACCACCATTACTACTAACACCTACTTTCCAATGTGTTATTTTTCACCAATATAAAAAAATATTAATTTTCATAATACTTTAGAGGAACTTAAGATCCAACTGAATTTTAATCACATAAATTATGATGACTCGTGTAAGATTATAATTAAACATCACAGGTTTCAGTTTTTGCACTCTTAAAAAAAACAAAACCCACTGAACCTGAGGTTCTTGTTCAGATATAACTGTTGTAATCACTTGAGGAACTTAATAATACTAAAAAACTTAAAAATTAAGACACATAAGGCACACTCAGACCTATTTCACTGTAGTTTTTTAAAATCCCACAGTGATTCTTCTTGTTTTTCCATAATCATGAACAACCGCAACTGACTTCTTACATTTGGGTACTGAATAGAGAGCACAAAGCATTCTCAAGTCCTCAAACCGGCACACAATTTCTAAATAAAATAGAGGAAAGAATATTTTCTTAAAATATTAGGTAATTCTCATTCATTAACTTTAAAATTTCCACCTAGCTAAAACTAAAGAAGAAATTTGTCTTGGAGCTAAGAACTATCACTTTCTCAAATTCCTTATTTTCTCTAATACTACCAAAAATAACAGCTGGTTTCTCTTGTGGGATTGGCTAAGGGTAGATCTTTTTTTTTTTTAAGTTTGTATTAATTTTAGAAGAATTACTGCACAAGTGCTGGGAGTACAGATAAAGAGTGGCATGGAGATAAGGATGCAAGATACTTGGCAAGGCTTACACACTAAGAGTACTTCTACACCCCAGCCTCATAACACATTAAATCAAATCTCAGCAAAACTTAAAATTCATAACAAGCATTCTATACAACTGCTTTCAATCATACCTATTACAAGAATGCAGATACAGAGAATGGACTGGAGAACTCGAGGTTTGGGAGGGGGCGGGGGGTGAAGGGGAAACTGAGACAAAGTGAGAGAGTAGCACAGACATATATATACTACCAACTGTAAAACAGTCAGTGGGAAGTTGTTGTATAACAAAGGGAGTCCAACTCGAGGATGGAAGATGCCTTAGAGGACTGGGGCGGGGAGGGTGGGGGGGGACTCGAGGGGGGGGAGTCAAGGAAGGGAGGGAATATGGGGATATGTGTATAAAAACAGATGATTGAACCTGGTGTACCCCCAAAAAAAATAAAAAATAAAAAATAAAAAAATAAAAAAAAAATCATACCTATTCACATTAAATCTGAAAATATTAAGAATCTATAGCCCTTGTGTCATATATACACTTATATGCTCTGTACTTGCATATTTCTCCATAAAAACTCACAGTTGTCAATGAAAAAATAAAGTTCTATCAGAAGAGTGGATACTCACTATTTTCTTATGCTATGAAACAATCTGCTGCTGTCAAAATATATCCTATCTTCAATAAAGAAAACTGAAGTGGATTTCTGAAGTAAAACATACTTCCATCTAACTAAAACAGGAATCAGTAACAGTTAAAAAGAAGGCATTTATTTTATTCTTCTCCTTAGCCAGCACCCTGACATCTCTCCATTTTGTTTATTCTTCTTAAAATGCAGTGAATTAGCACTGTAATAACTACACAAACCCTCTCCTTCTCACAAGAAGCAAATCCAACCCTGATATGTGAAAGCAAAGTGGCCTTCAAAGTAAATTAATATTTCAAGCAACTAAGTGCTTGATCTCTTACAAACAGGCATTACCTACATCTAGTTCCTGAACTTGCTGGATAAAAATCTCCCAGTATCATTACTAACACAGAAATAATCAGAATTCTCCCCTAGAAGTTTAGATTTAATACATTTGAGCTGAAGCCCAGAAATTCATGTTGTCATAACAAAAATCAGATGATATTTAGTTTCAGGGAAGTTCAGGAATCATTTGCCAAAAAGTAACACTTTAAAAAGCAGCAGTTTTCAATCTCAACTGCACAGTACAATCACAGGAGAAACATTTAAATACACCAATGCCCAGGTCTATGCCAGAGATTATGACATAACTGAGTTGCGGGTGAGGCCTTGATACTGATAATTTCTTATATTTCCCCAGGTGATTCTGATGTGCAGACAAGAGTGAAGAACCTCCAAATTACAGATAACTGTTACTCTGGATGTAGAAAACAAACTTACGTTTACCAGGGCATGGGGGTGGGGTAAGGGGCAGGGAATAAATTGAAAGATTGGGATTGACATGTACACACTACTATATATGGAATAAATGGCTAGTGAAGACCTACTGTGTAGCCCTGAGGGCTCTACTCAATACTCTGCAGTGGCCTGTATGGGAAAGGAGTCTAGAAAAGAGTGGATGTGTATGGCTGATTCGCTTTGCTGTACATCTGGAACTGACACAGCATTGTGGGCTGACTACACGCCAATAACAAATTTTTAAATAAATAAATAAAACTGTTGTTCTGAACTGAAGATTTACTAAAGGGATGAAAAAGGAGACATTATATATTATAAACAATTTTGTCATTCATTGCTGTACAATTCTTGATAAAACCCGGATCTTTAATAAAGAAATGAATCTCAAATCAAAGCTGCACAGGACTTCGCTGGTGGTCCAGTGGTTTAGAATCCACCTTCCAATGCAGGGGATGCAGGTTCCATCCTTGATCAGAGAACTAAGATCCCACATGCCATGCCACAACTAGAGAGAAGTCTGCACATCACAACTACTGAGCCCCCGCTCTCTAGAGCCCACATGCCACAACTAAAGAGCCTGCACACCCCAACTACTGAGCTCACATGCTCTAAAGCCCACGCACCACAACTAGAGAAGCCTGCATGCCACAAAGAAGACCCAGCACAGCCAAAATAAAATAAAAATAAATAAACAAAGCTGCACAAGGGTGGAAGCAGGCCAAAATCCCTTAAGTGATAATGCCTATACCATTTTAGAGTAAATACATTCAAGAAAAAAAGGATAAATTAAGAGTTAAAAAAATACACCCTGAAAAACCAGTACTGATGAACCCAGTGACAGGGCAAGAACAAGGATGCAGATGCAGAGAATGGACTGGAGGATACGGGGTTGGGGGCGGTGGGGGGCGAAGGGGAAGCTGGGACGAAGTAAGAGAGTAGCATTGACATATATACACTACCAACTGTAAACTAGATAGCTAGTGGGAAGTTGCTGTATAACAAAGAGAGATCAACTCGATGACGGGTGATGCCTTAGAGGGCCAGGACAGGGAGAGCGGGAGGGAGTCGCGGGAGGGAGGGGATATGGGGATATATGTATAAATACAGCTGATTCACTTTGGTGTACCTCAAAAGCGGGTACAAGAGTGTAAAGCAATTATATTCCAATATAGAGCTTAAAAAAAAAAAACATCCTGGAGTCTAGTGAAGAAAGATACATAAGTTATGGTAATATATTATACTGTGATAAGTAAAATAATCAAGATATGTAAATACTTAAGCCATCTCTGGAGGGGGTGGTGATGAGAAGTGGCAATATGCAGAAAAAGATTTCTGGGAAAGTGACAAGTGAAGTAAGTAATATTTATCAGGGAGAAGAGAAATAAGAAGAGTATCTTAGTCTAAGAAGACAGAGGATTGATGCCACAAAAGCAAATATCACTGCCCGTGAAGTGAAAAGAGATGAAAATTATCAAAAAAGTGGCTGAGGACTTTAATCTCCCCCAAATTTCCATTTTTCTACCAGCTTTTAATGTTATCTATAAAAAATAATTAGAATAGAGAATTCAAAAATTAAGTCAATAGCAAAGTCAAAATTTTCATTAAACTTCATCTGATAGATATTATCTACCTATAAAATATAGTTGTTAGGACTAATTTGTTTTCTTTTAAAATGTCTAATTTTTATATTATTAGTTTAACAATCATTATATTTTGAAAATTCAGTAATAAGAAAAGAAAAAAGATTAGAATTTTTAAATAAAAGAATGATCAACAGTTTGAATTATTACAATAGCTAATACCTGCTGAGTACCTACCATATGCCAGGTACCATCCTAAGCAATTTATATGTATTAATTCATAAACACTTCACAGCAATACTATATGATAGATACTACCATTTTAAGGGAAATTAAAAGAAAGACTCAAAAGATCTGACTCAATACTACAGGTTGTGAAAATTTAGAGTTTTTTTTTAATGACAATTTTTTTAACGGACTATATTATGATCAAACAACCATCAAACACACTAAGAAGAAACCATAGGGGGAATTATAATAAATAAAAATAACAGCTCTTACTTGATTAATTTCACTTTGGAGTTGTAACCCATGCTGTTCCTTTTCTTCTCTCTGTTGTTGTAGCTGTTTAAACTCTGCCTTAAGATGCTGGTACTTGGTCTCCACTTCTGATAATTCTTCTTTGAGCTTTTGAGTAGCTTCTCCCTTTTCACCTAGTTCTGCCTGTATTCTCTGCAGTGAGGTTTCAGATGCAGATAACCTTGACTGAAGCTGCTGGCAATCTAGGTCTTTTTGATGAAGGCTTGCTTGTATATTCTTTTTACTTGTACATTCTTCATTATGTTTCTCCTCTAACTGAGTATAGTCCAGTTCTTTCTTCTGCAACTTTTCAGTCAAGTTCTGAAATATCAATTTAACATTTTTTCTTTTTCTAATATTTTTAATTATTCTAATTATTCAAGTAATCTTTAGAGCAATATCATTTCTACTAAATGTTTTAGTAAATATTATAATATAAAAATGGTGAAAATATTTTAACCAAGAAGAATTAAATTGTTATATACTAACATATGGTTTTATTATTGGTCCACTTGACTAAGCTCTACTAACATAATTTAAGAATTAGCAACAAGATTTTGACATAAAATGAAAACACTAACTATATTCTTTAGAGTATGCAACATATTTTTAATCTCCCATTTGAGTTAAAAAATTAAAACTACACCACTATTATCAAAAATTATTTTAAATAACAATATGGCAGTTCTGATTTTGGCTCTGCAATTTCATAGTTGGTAAGAGCTTCACCATAACAATACCATTTACTGCTTTAGTATGCCTGATTCTACTGATTCCTCATTTTTGCTCTTCTTGATAAACATTTTTAAAAGTCACAAGTTTAAGACTTATTCAAACTTCTTTCTAGGAATGTAAAACAGTGATCTAAAAATATCACTTATCTGTCTTATATTTTATTTTACTCAATACTATCAAGCACAAAATATAAAAATGACACCTCCAATCAAAAATCTGGATCAACCAGCCTAATCAAACGTCAAAGTCTGGTCTCAGTGGAGTTGTTACAACTAATATTGAACATTTTTAGTCAAGATGTTTACACACAAGATATAGATCAGAATTTTGACTCAATTCTGTACGAAAGATAGCCCGGATAAGGAGCCACTATAAGCAACTGATGAGTCAATCATGGATTTATTATACTCATTTTTATATGCAGTGTGCTAGAAGGAGATAATACAGAAATAGTGGAGGACAAGCAAAGCCTCTGGCCTTTAAACAGACTATAATCTAAATGAAACACACACATTAAAAATTTTTTTCTAAGTTAAAACAATGCACAAGCAAACACAGATTAACACAAAAGCTGTGTTAAATTTCTCAAGTGCATGATTTTTTAAAAAACGAAAACAGCAAAGTCAGGTGGGGCTAACTAGCAAGTTACAATCACCTGAAAACAAAGTTTGACCTGGGTAAAGTGGTGAGAGGAGCTAAGTAATAGTAAGTAACATGATTCATGGCCATCTGCTCTACACAAAAAGACACAAAGCAACAGACAAGTTGCATGAAGGGACACAGCAAACACTATTACCTTAAGGGGAATAATAAGTTTAGGTACCAAAGTGAAACAGGCAGCAGTAACAGTTCTTAAACACTTGTCCGAGAAAAAGTTCATTAATGTAAATTATCAAGTAGGAATATACTATAGAAAAAGTCGTGTCAAAAAGATGATATAAGTATATGTAAGAAAGACAAGATGGGAGACAAAGTAAAAAGAGCACCCAGAAGTTTGCAGCAAATTAGCAAAGAGATGTGTTTTGACCAACCAACAGAAACAGAAAAAAAAGGGATAGAGCCAAAAGACTAGAGAAAAAAAATTTTAATTCTGAGTCAAACTACCTGTTAGGAAAACTCTTTCTATAAACATTTTTTTGTCTTACTCGTTAGTAACTCCACATCTTTCTTGACTTAATTTTATACTTCTTCTTTTAAAAAAATAATATTTATTTTAGAATTCATTAGCTAAATTAAGTCTATTCATTGATCATTATAAATGTCTGGCATCTTTTCAAATAAAATTCTAAGTTACTAAATTTTATGAATGCAACCATGCTCACAAATACTTGGGCAGGATATTATTTTAAAATATGCTACAAAAGTTAAGTCTAGTAATGAGGTAGTCAGTCTTCTTCCTCAAAGGCTTACTTGTAAAGTGACCAAAAAATCCTACCAGTTCTATACATAAATGACCCTTCAACAGCTTTGCTCTTTAAGAAGCAAAAATACATAACAATCACTCACTTTAAAATTCACTTATCCCAAAAACTTAATCAAAATCTTCCTGCTTTCACAGATGAGATAATTAAATTTTATTCAAAAGAACCTAAACCACTTTCTTTTTAAAATCCACTCACATTATATATTTTTAATATGCAAAAGGCTAACTATATTTAGTGTCACAAATTTTTTATTCTTATTATGGTCTTCTCATGGAATCTGAAGCAAAAAGTCTAGTGAATACATGGTTTTTGAAGACTGATTTTTTTAAGTACAGTAGAACCCATTAAAGAAAACAATAATTGCACTTTCACTTCTCCATATTAACGCTTACAACAAAAGATGAGATAGACATTATCATCTCAATTCTGTGGATGAAGAAACTAAAGTTGAAAGAACCTGATATGACTCAGCCAGGTAGCACAGTCACATATTAACGATTCTAAGTCCAATAAATTTTTCACAACACAATTCACTCAGTGAGTCAATCCATGCTCCCCAAAATATATACTACTCAAGTTTACATTATAAAATGAACGTTAATGGACTTCCCTGGTGGCTCAGTGGTTGAGAATCCACCTGCCAACGCAGGGGACATGGATTCGAGCCCTGGTCTGGGAAGATCCCACATGCTGCAGAGCAACTAAGCCCATGTGCCACAACTACTGCAGCCTATGCACCTAGAGCCTGTGCTCCACAACAAGAGAAACCGCTGCAATAAGAAGCCTGTGCACCACAAGAGTAGCCCCTGCTCTCCACAACTAGAGAAAGCCCACATGCAGCAACAAAGACCCAACGCCGCCAAAAATTAAGTAAATAATTTTTTTTAAAGTTTAAAAAAAATAAAATGAATGTTAAGCTTAACTCATAATTATCATTTGAGTTAGCAAAATTCTTTCCTTCCAAATGTCCAGTCCTCTTTTGACTTCCTCACCAATTGCTCTTTCAACATATTTTCTTAGAAAGACAATTTCCCTGTATTAGGCTCTGCTATTCACTTGTTACTAGCCCAGGTAATGAGAAGAAATGCAAAAAGAATGGCATCTTTTATTGCTTGATAACTTACAGTGGTTTCAAGGATCTCATCTCATTTGTTCCTCAAAACAGCTCTGTGAGAAAGAACAAACTGAACCACTTGTAGCTCTCCAATATCTTGTATTTTGCGCTCTTGTGCGTCCCCATTCCTTCTGTATCTAGCTCTCAAAATGAAATGCCATTAACACCTCTGCCATGTGATATGCTCCTAAACATTCTTAATGGCTACGCTAACAAGTTATACCTTCAACAAGAGCTTTTCCTGATTTACTAGGCAGTAAGGAAAACATCCACCTTGGTCTTGACTCAACTCTGCATCACAAAACTTACAGTAAATAAAAACAGTAACAACAAACATTCACTGAGGTGCTTACTGAAAGCCAGGCAGTGGTCTAAGCACTTCAACTTCTATTAATTTTTTAATAGAAAAATTGTTGTTTAATACTCATATCAATCCTAAGAGGCAAATAGGTATAATAGTACATCCTAGCAGAAGAGGAAACAGAAGTTGAGAAGCTGTGTGTCACAGCCAGTCAGTGGCAAAGCTGGGATTTAAACATGCCTTTGACCACTGTACTATACTAATCATATCAATATACCACTTTGCAATACAGTGGTAATATACAGCAATACATCTACTTACCATATCTGGCTTCTGCTTTGACCTATGAGCACCTTAACACTGAGACTGTTGGAAAGCAGAGAGCAATGAAGGATGGAAAATAGGTGAGAGGTGAGACCCAAAAAATAACTCAGCCTCTTACAATGACGTATATTAATCATATTAGTAGCTTTAAATAACCATATGATTTTGTTCAGAATTTATATGGAAATAATTAAATTGAGCTGCAGAATTTTATTTAAATGTCAGGATATGATTCTTATTAGAAACTAAAAAGGAAATTTCTTCAAGATTCCTGTCTTGCTTTTTTTAGGTTTTCAAAGCCAGTGATTAAAAAACACTGGTTTAATGCTGAAAACCTTGACATTAACACAAAAGCAACCATTTTTTCAATTCATTATATTTTATAATGTTATCTATCCACCTTGATGCTGCCTATGACCCACAAAAGCTGCCCAAGGCATTTCATTAATAGCCTTCAAAATACCAGGTGAAGAGATTTCCATAGCCATAACACTTGGATACCACCACTGTCAACAATTATGGTTTGCCAAGGATTTGGGTGAGGAGAGTTGGGGGAGGCAGAGAGCAAGGATAATAATAAAAAAAAAAAGGTAGATGCACATTCGTGTTTGCTCTAACTGGTGAAAAAAATCCTAAACAGAAAAACACTTTGAAAAAAATTTTTGAAGTCTTACTTCTGTGCTTCATTATCCTTTATTAATAGTTTCATGTTTCAAAAAAAAAAAAAAAATAAATTACACTGACCATAAACAACGACTGCATATACACTGGTCAATTTCCAAGAGGCAGCAAGTCAACTCCAATCTCAAAAAAATTAAAAATCAAACTGAGGGACAAAGATAAAACTAAAGTATATGTGGATGTTTTCTACATATAGCTTGACAGGAGGGGGAAAAAAGAGGATATGGAGGCACACATGTTTTCATAAGCCATAAAAAATATTAAATTTTAAAAACTAGTCAGCACCAAGAGTTGACAGAGAAATGGACAATGGTAAACTGATATGATTACTCTGGAAAATAGTTTGGGATCACCTAGTAAATTTGAGCATGTATACAGCCCATAACCCAGCAATTTCACATGAGAGTACATAACAGAGAAATTCTTACACAAATGCATGAGATTTGTATGTGACTCTTCATAGCCGCAGTATTTGAAATAGCAAGGAAAGAGAAAAACTGTGTGAAAAAATAGGAAGTATATATGGGTCATTTCTGCTGCATACCGAATAATAATATAATTGTCACATAGAAGAGCATTTATGTGACTGAATTATAAACTGAGCTAGTTGCTTTTTTCCATGAAACACCATTTTTAATGGAAAGAATGACAGACAAACTGATTATTCATATTTGGGGAGAAAGAGAACCTGTCTCTTCAAAGGATAAAACTGATAGTATTGGTTGCCAATGATAAATTCAAGCTTCCAAATGAAGCTTAGAATTTTGGAAAACTTGTATCCACCACCATAAGCTTGATACTTTCTCATACATAAAGCATATTCTGAGATTGATGGTGATACTGACAAATGTGATTTGTGTTATATTATACAATGAAATGTGTCAATATTTAGAAAAAAACCTGCATAACTCAATGAACCAATATTTTCCACACGACTAATGCATGATGTTAGGAATTAATGCACAGGAAAGATCCACTCAAAAGGCAAGACAGAGGAAAACATCTTAACATTACAAAGTACAAAAATTGCATTACTATGGTTTCAGATTCTATACTGTAACTTTTGAGAAACTACTTTATCTAGTTTCAGTATAACAGCAAATAAAAAGAGCTACGATTGTCTGAAAAGGCTATTAAGATAGTCTTCCCTTTTCCAACTACATCTGTGAGACGAAATTTTCTTCACACACTCCAAACATATCGCAACAGATTAAATGAAAAGCAGATATGAGAATCCATTTGTCCTGTTATTTAAATTATTAAAGCAAAGCCAACAAATTCACCATACCTTTGAATAAAAAGATTTAACAACTTCCTATTCCTCCACCACCAAAAAAGTAAGGACATGGGGAAAAAAGTATTAATACCAAAACCTGCCCTACCCCAAAACTAAATATTATCTATTGCTCTATCTTTAAAGAGCCAAGGCAGAAAATATTAACATTACAGAATACAGAATAATAAAGTTGGAGGTCTCACACTTTTCTGATTTCAAAACCTACTGAAAGATACAGTAGTCAAAACAATGTGGTACTGGTATAAAAAAAAGACATATAGAACAACAGAATAAGAATAAAGAGCCCAGAAATAAACACTCACATACATGGTCAAATAATTTTCAACAAGGGTACCAGGACCATTCAACAGGGAAAGGACAGTCCTTTCAACAAATGGTGCTGGGAAAGCTGGATTTCCATGTGCAAAAGAATGAAACTGGACCCTTACCTTACACTATAAAAACAAATTAATTCCAAATGGATCAAAGACCTAAACCTAAGACCTAAAACTATAAAACTATTAGGAGAAAATATAGATAAAAAGCTTCATGACACTGAACCTAGCAATGATTTCTTGGATATGATACCAAAAGCATAGCAACAAAAGTAAAAATAGATAAACTGGATTCTATCAAATTTAAAACTTCTGTGCATCAAAGGTATGATATTGTAAAATATACATTTGGTCTTGGTCCCCATTTCTGGAACCAGGCTCCTAAAACCCCAGGAATTCCCTATGTGATAAGAGAAATAAAGATACCCTTTGTTATTCTAAACAAGCCCCTTTCAACCACCTATGAGTTTGTACTAATGAGGTGATTTTTTTTAGAAAGCCCTAAGGATGGGGGTTGGTTGCCGGGGGAACCAACCTTGAAGAAAGGGTTGGAACTTTCAGTCCAATCCCGACCTCCAGGGAGGGAAGAGGGGCTAAAGGTTTAATTAATCACAAGTGGTCAATGATTTAATCAATCATGCCCGTGTAGGAAGGAAAGGGTTTTGCGAGACTCTGAGTTGGTAAACACGTGGAAAGCACCCAGAGAAAGCATGGAAGCATCAAACCCTTTCACACACATCTTGCCCTATGCATCTCTTCCATCTCACTGTTCTTAAGTTATAGTCATTTATAATAAGCCAGTAATCTAGTAAGTAAAATGTTTTCCCAAGTTTTGTAAGTCACTCTAGCAAATTAATCAAATCGGAGGCAGAAGATTGGGAACCTCTCATTTATAGCCAGTTGGTCAGAAGTACAAGTAACAAGCTGGGCTCTCAACTGGTTTCTGAATTGGGATGTGTGGGAGAGGGGGAGTTAGGGGTGCTCAGGCACAGTCCTGCGGGGCTGCACCCTTAATCTGTGGAATCTGATGCTAGCTCCAGGTAAACAGTATAAGAATTGAGTTACACTGTAGGACACCCAGCTGGTGTTGCAGAACTGTTGATATATAGAACACCCACACATCTGATGTCAGAAGTGAAGCTGCAGCACAGTATTGAGAGAAGAAACACACAGGAGTGTTTTTCTGTTATAAAAAGACACGGTCAACATAGTGAAAAAGCAACCTAAGGAATGAGAGAAAATATCTGCAAATCATATATCTGATAAGGGGTTAATATCAAAAACATATAAAGAATTCCTACAACTCAACAACAAAAACACAAACAATCCAATGAAAGTTATATAGCCAACAAACATATGAAAAGATGCTCAACACCCTAATCATTAGCAAAATGCAAATTCACCATGATGAGATACCACTTTAACACTCATTAGGATGGTTACTATAAAAAAAAACCCACAAAAACCACAGAAAATAACAAATATTGGCAAGGATGTGAAGAAATTGTTGAATCCTTGTGTTAATGGGAATTTAAAAAGATACAACCACTATGGAAAACAGTATGGTGATTTCTTCAAAAAACTGAAAACAAAACTACCAATGAGATCCAGCAATTCCAATTCTGGGTACCTACCGCAAAAAAACTAAAAGCAGGATCTCAAATAATATTTGTATACCCATGTTCAAAGCAGCACTATTCACAGCAGAACTAGCCAAAAGAAGGAACAGATGACTAGATAATATGATATATACATACAATGTAACATATCCTTAAAAAGGTAGGAAACTCTGACACATGCTATAACATGAATGAACCTTGAGAACATTATCCTATGTGAAATAAGCCAAACACAAAAAGACAAACACTATATAATTCCATGCATGTGAGTTACTTAGAATAGTAAATTCATAGATATAGAAAGCAGAAGAGGTTTGGAATCGTAGAGACAGTGAATGGGGAGTTGTTTAATGAGTGCTGAGTTTTAGTTTTGCAAGATGAAAAGAGTCCTGGAGATTGGTTGCATAATAATGTGAACGTAAATAACACTTAAAAAAAAGCACAGAAGAAGTCACACTGTACGGTGCCAATATATAAACAACATACACAAGATTAAAACCTAAGATCTATAAAATCAATTCAATATTATATGTAGTTTTTAAATTCCAACCTGATTTTTTTGTGTTAATTCATTAACTGAACTTTTAAGTTTTTGTAGTTCCTGCACATATACAGCAACTTCCTGGGGGCCTTTGGCAAGTTCACTCCTCAGCTGGCTTATTGTGGCCTAAAAATAAAAGAAAAAAAAAATTAGAGCAAACTAAAATGAAAAAGGAAATGGAAGCATCCAAAGGTTTTAAGATTACACCAATTTTTGTCATTGTTGTTGTTAAACTGAAATAATTCTTGGAAATTTCAACTTGATTCTTTATCTTACCATCCCTACTGCCACCCCATATCTTTTTTGTGGGCTGGAAATTAATTTTTAAAATTTATCCAAAATGTACAACTTCATTTATTTAACAATACATGAAATGAAAAACTGACATCCTATTTTACGTGTCTGAAGCAAGCACCAAACTGCAAACCTGAATTTACTGGCTTTAAATATTATACTTTAATCCTCCTGAATTTAAGAAGGATATGCAAGTTATGCCTATACTTCCCCCCTAATTTCTATAGTACAGGCTTTTCTTTTTACTTCTAAATCATGTTAAATGCAAACGACCAACACAGAATTACCTTTGAAGGTTGTGAATCATCTTTTTGACTGTAATGGAAAGTATTTGTCCAAAGAAGTTATCAAACAGAAGCTATATATAGTTTTATTAACCTGGATCACTCTATGATCATAGATAATAGCTGGGTATGAATTTGCTTTAATGCATTAATATTGTTTAAATGAAAATAAAAGTCTATTATTAAAACAATGGTGTAATCATTTAATAAATAAGGTAAGAGAAAGATAAGCAAAGAGCCTGGAAATACAAACTTTCTAGACATGAAAGCTTCAACTACCGGAGAGAGCGACTAAGTACTGCCTTTTAAGCATGGTTTCCTGCAAGTGAAATTAACAAGAGAACTTTGTCACTTCTAACATGCTTATTGGCTTTACTTTTTACATTCCTAATGTTACAATTAATTTCATTGCCTATATTCTTCATTAGTAAATAAACTTTCGAATATGAATACGATAATTGTTTTAATTTTTTTAAATGAACACATCAGCAGTTACCTATATGAGATATTACAAGTAATAAGCACTTCCATTTTCAAGGGAAAAATCTTAGAAGGCTACTAATTTATTGTGACAATAATGTCAAGTGATCTTTTGCTACTTTTTTTGGAAAGCCTTCCAGAATGTGTGGCACTTTTTTTCCCTAAAGGATTCTCACTGTCATAAACCAAATCCATTGTAAATGGATGAAGGCATAAAGTTTTAGAAACAAACTAATAAACAAGGTAGCTGAACTGAATGATCAAACACTTGGGCTTATTTTAATAACCATAAATGAATGAAACTCATTTTCTGAGTATTTTCCAAACTGGTTTAAAGTCAATAAAAAGAGGTTTCAAAAATGTTTTGGGGGAATGACAGCATGTCTGAGATCGGTTTATGGCCTGACTTTTTAAGGAAAATATGTATATAAAATATACTTCAAAGAAAGAAATGTTTAAATATTCATGTATTTTTAATTGTGTTCAAGTTAAAAGTATATCCTAACACTTTCTGTCTTCAACTGGTCATGTAACCTTGAAATGGATATAGGTATTGGGAGTTTATTTCAAATCACTATGTCTAACAACTTTGAATCTCAGAATCATTTTCTATTAGCAACATTATGGATGTTAATAAAAATACTGGGAACAATCCAGCTACTTTAAATTGGTATGTTTTAACCATGTAGCACAAATGCCTACTTATCACAAAAGAAACTAAATTATCGTATTTAAATCGCTACTTGCAACTATCTTTTCAAAGGAATTACTAGAGTATCTTACACATAAGAGAAATAAGTAACAGTATGCACTAAAATGCAAATTTTGAGTATATTTCATTAAAATACCATGATCCCACATTAAAGTTTATAAGATATAGTTAGCCAAGTGTAACATCTATTTAGTACATATCTTGCTGATAAATTACAACATGTAAAAGAAACTAAACAAAGAAAATGTAAACCAAATGTATCCAAAATTATTGTTACTGTCTTATAGCTTTTAGATACAGTCACATAAATAATTTTATAACATATCCTTTGCACATTATAAGTAGATTGTTAAAACTAGAATTTTTAAAAATATAAAATCAAGCATTTGAAGTTTTTTACTTTACTCAAGGGGGGTAAAAGAAAGTTGTGGGAAGAGTATACACCTAAAGGTACATTTTAGTCATGGAAAGGGGAGGAAGAGGAGTGAATTACAGTAAATTTCAAAACTAATGCACACTCTCTCTACTGCACATTATGAGTCATTTTAAATTTTTACAATGATCATGTATTATGTTTCTATTTAAAAAATAAAGATTGAAGAGATACAAAATTTCAAAGGAAATAAATATATTCACTATTGAGATATCATTATGGGTGAAATTTAAAAAGGCTCTTCAAGTTACACAGGCAGTCCTCACAAGTTAATAGGACAAGCTCATCTGTGCCTAGAAGGCTTTTAGCACTTGCACTCCCTCTTCTTGGGAATGCTGCTCCCAATTCTTCATCCTGCTTCTTGCTTACTTCATTCTTTTCCCATGTATCCTCTTTGAGGATACCTTCCCTGATCATTCTATCTAAAATTGTCCCACATTATTGCTAGCCCTACTACTACCCATATCCTGCTTTGTTTTTCTTTATAACACTTAGCATTAACTGACTTTCTATCATGATTTGCTTTACTTATATATTGTGTGGTTTCCACAAAGGAACATAAGCTTCATGAGAGCAGGCAATGTACCTTACTCACTGCTGTATTCTCCACATGTAAAATAGTTGCTACAGTCAGGCATTCAAAAAATACTCACTAAAAGGATAAGTGATTCCATCTTCAAGAAGTTACCAGATATTCATACCCATGGAAACAGTATATTAGACCCTATAAAATAGTCTGCATTTCCTTGAAGCCATGTTATTGAATTTAACATCAAATTTTTGCTAAAAAGTTTTAAATTACAAATTAAGAGAAAATATTTCAAGCAAACTTCCTGCTAGTGCTTTAAGATTATAATTATGGTCCTAATATTCTACCATTTTCAGTAAATAATCATTTTAAAGATGGTTAAAAATTTGCTTGATTAATAAAACAAAAATGAGCATATATTTGAAGCTTTGAGATTTCCTTAAAACACAAAATTGCCATATGGTACTAAAAGGTGCTATATAAAAGCCTTCCAAAAACACATTACCTCAAGTTTAAGCATCTCCATTAGAAAGCAGAAAAAAATAAAATAAAATGATGGATGAAAGGTGGAATACAACACTGACAAAAGTACACATTGAACATACAATAAAAAGTTCAAACACACCTCTAAATCTGATCTCTTATACTAGCAAAGTTTTAAATATTTAAATGTTCTCTTTAATAACTCTGCATGAGTGTAATCATACTTATCCCATCTAACTTTTTTAGCTTTAAAAATTGGGATTCAAATGAGTATATTTGGAATACGAATAAAATTTTCAAAAAATCATTTGCACTAAAGACAACACCAAATATAAGTTGATTACAGCTTTGATATTTTCAATATTGTAGATTTTTAGGAATAATACTTTTATTAACCTTAATTTCTGATCTCTAAAAAGCTAATTATTTTAAAAGTACTTTTAAATGCTTTAGAATGAGTTATTTTTCTATACACCTTCTAAAACATCTAGATTTTAAAATGTCAACAAATTCATAAGTTATATATTTTTTTTTATAAGTTATATTTTTAATGAAAGCAATGGAAAGTATTTAATAATGTATACCAGGTTATATATCTTGAACCTCAACTAAAAATACCAAACAAATCATTACATTTTTAGTTTCTTTAATTCCTTTTACTGTTTTGTTTCTGATTCCAATGTTTAGGTTCAGTAAGGCAGTAACATATAAAATAATTTTTTCCATTAAATTATTTGTTATATAATTCACTAACACAGTTAACTGAGAATAAACAGAATTTTAATATATTAATAAAACACATGCCATTTTTCAAGGAGTAAGCAGAAGCTGAAAACAGTTACAAACAAATAAATGAGATGGAATATTTAGACTAATTTTTTCATATGGAAATGGTATGAGACACAACTCAAAAGTATTTTAAGCTATACTCAATACAAATATACAATATGTCAAGGTATAAAAAGTAATAACAGTAAGTATTAGGTCAAGATTTACAGTACATATTTACTTCTAAGGCAATCATCAGAACACCTAAAATGGGAAATAACATGATACAGAAAGAACATGAGCTTCAGATACGACTTGAGTTCTAATCTCAGTTTCTTTATATTAGGTGCATGACCTTGAACAAGTTATTTAACCTCATTGAGCCCAGATTCCTTAAATATAAAACAAACAATACTTAACTTACAGGGTTAAAAGAAATTTGTACTCTAGCATTAATTGAATGGGATTTTTTCCTCACAGGACTTCTTTGATTCAGCCTCTCCTTGATTACACATTAGGAGCTTTTTATTGGTTTGATAAGTTTATGAACTACCTGAAATCATTTGAAAATTTGTGGGACTATGTGTCATTAGGCTACAAAGATCACCTTTGGGAAATCCGCACCTGAAGTTCATAAACTTTAAAGTCTGAAGTGTTAAGCATCATAAAGTCTCACAAGTCATACCCACAAACTATCACCATTCCTCCACTGATAAGATATAAGGGGAAGTAAAACAAAGGATGACACGGGTTATCTATAATATTTATATGCCATAGCTCATTAATTAGTTACTAATTATGAAGAGTGGCTTTTAGATCACTAGCTGAAAAACTCTAAGAAAGAGATACAAATTGAAATGTCACTATAACTTAACTTTTTAAACTGAAAACATGAAAAACAGAGGTCCACATTATATGAGGGAGCAGAGTAGTAGTCATAACAAAATATCTCTTATGATACAGTAAGAAAGACAACGGCTAGCATTTTAAGCAAATATATTTACTACATACCCCAGTTTGTCATAGACTGACAATTATATAAGGGATTTACAGGCCAAAGTCATGCAAGAAATAGTAGAAGTAACTCAGAATGTTTATCTTCAAAGAGAAAAAAAACTCCGAGTAAATATGAACAGTCTTCAAATATTTCGTATGGAAAAGAACAACTTATTCTGTGTAATTCCTAAGAACGGGAACCAGTGCATGTAAATTACAGGGAGACAAATGCCAACTCAATGAAATGGCTGACTTAGGAAGAAATATGCACCTCCTACACCACCTAGCAAGAGCTGTAGATCACTTATCAGAGATGCTATAAAGGGAATTCCTGGATAGAGTTGTTAGACTAAATTATTCTTAAGACTTCTTTCAACCACATAACTCAGTAACTGATAAATGAAAAACAAGTCCAATAGAAAATGTTTTAAATACCTTTTCTAAACAACATTGGTAATACAAATGAAGAAAATGAAATCATACTTCTTTTACCTCTATCAAATTGAAATAAAGTTAATTACTACTTATTGACTAGTCTGGAGCAAATTTAACTTGAAATATAATTTCTCCACAATATACATCATTAAATAGAATAGTACTCTTTTATGCAAACATTCTTCTCTAAGTGTCTAGCTTCATAAAGCAAAGATTAAAAATATTGATTATCAAACCGTATTGACTATATACAAATATTACTCAGACCAGATGAAAGAAAGGCAAATACTGTTTGATAGCTCACTCAGAAAAATCCTGGCTTCACTCGAGTATGCACTAAACAAGTTAACATCAATCTCATTTAAGTGCACTAAACTTCATTACCTCTGAGTTAGCATGTTCTGCTTGTAACTTTTTGCATTCATCTTTGAGTTTTTCAGATTCTCTCTCACGTTCCAAGGTCATATTGTCCATTAGTGTTTGAACTTGGACCAGTTCTTTCTTTAGCACAGCAACATCTTCTATTCCAGGTCTCTGAAGCTGTGAAGCAACACATTTTATTTAAAAATCACAGTGAAACTAAAATAACACACATTTTTAAAATAGTTTTACTACTAAGAAATCAAAATAAAACAATCTTTAATATCAATTACTAGATTCCAAACATCAAACACTGATGTCTTCCCCCAACAATCCTCTCCTTTTCCTGCTCTATCTTATACTTAATAGTATTACCAGTCAAAGAGCAAAATAGCAAATTCACAATTATCCTTAGCACTTTGCTTTCCTTTCCTTCACAAAATACACTCACTGGTAATAACAATCACTTAATAAATGCTAAATTCCTTCATTTTTTATCCTAGGAAACTGGTAATAAAATGAAAAAGGAGTAGATATAAGCATAATAGGGTTTGCTGCGGGTTGAATATAGTTGATTCATTTATTCACATATTTATTGAGTGCTAAATAGAGGAGAGAAAGGAGGCAAGGACAGATCCAAGGTTGTTAAGCCTGAGAAGAATGCTGAAAACGTATGGTACCAATGACAGAAATACAGTTACAGAGGAAATATGATAACTTGATGTTATAGCTGTTGAATTTGAAATGAAAGCCAGAAATGCAATCAGAAGTATCCTAAAAGTATGGATTTATAAAACTAAAGTTCAAGAGATGTTAAGATCAGAGATGCAGATATGGAAACTACTAAAAAAGACAAATGATATTAAGATAGAAACAACAGAAAGGTTAATATCACAAATTATGTGTCATAAAATTCCATTTTTACTATAAAAATCATATAAAGTATATACATGTAGGTGGTAAAACTATAGGGAATTTTTTCTTTCCTCCATTCTACCCAGGCTGTACTTTTAAAACTGTTTCACCAGCATATGTATTTCATTTTCAATTTCAAATAAGGTACATTCTAATAAACAGTTTCTAAATTACCAGTTCAGTCTTTAGATCTTGAATTATAGTTGCTTCTTTCTTTAATTCTTCTGTTAGATGTGTCACTTTTTGTTCAGCAGCTTCTCGAAGACTCCTTTCTTCATCATATTTTGACTTTATATCTAATTAAGGATAGTTATACAAATGACATGACATTAACTATAGGGAAGAGCAGTTTTATCAATTCTTATATATTCCAGTCCATAACTACATATCACTCTCATTCAAATTCACATTCCTTTGATAATCATAAATACATACAATAAAATTATACTTGATTACATTAAATGATAAATTCAAAATGATCATGTCTTTGTCTACATAAATTCCACACAAATTACTAATTAGCATTTTAATGTATACTTAATCATACACAATATTTTACCTAAAAGCATGTATGTAGTTTAAAAAATTATATATAATTGCTAGCACAACCAAATGTTAAATCTACACTATATTATTTACTCCTTGAAAATGTTGCTTGTTAATCTTTAAGCATACTCGAAAAGAAAATTCATCTTCTCTAAAATTCAAAAAGAATTTTACAGAGAAAATCAGTCCTTTGAAGGCAGGAGGTGGGAGAACAAACAAAATAACTTATATAGCAACTCTATTATCATTAAATGCCAGTCACCACCATAGTCTACACCAAATGCTTTATCACACTAAAACAAATGTTTATTTCTAGGATATACAGTGGGAAAAAGGTAATGAGACAGATTTATTGGTTAAACAATTCTGATTTAATTTACCTGCAATTTCAGTGGCAAGTTGGGCTGCTTTCTGTTCAAATAAGTCTTTCATTTGCTTAATATTAAAATTTTCTGTTTGGGCTTCTTCTAATTGTTGTTCCAAAGACTGCAATTCTACAAAAAAGTATAGCAATTTTTCAAATACAATGTTAATTACATTTCCTTAAATGTAATTACTTATATGATAATCGTAGGAGTTAAAGACAATCAACATGAGTCTACTAGCCAATCACAAGTAGAGTAACTTCACATTTTAAGAATTAAGCATAGGGGGCTTCCTAGGTGGCACAGTGGTTAAGAATCCACCTGCCAATGCAAGGGACACTGGTTCAATCGCTGCTCCAGGAAGATCCCACATGCCACAGAGCAACTAAGCCCATGTACCACAACTACTGAGCCTGCGCTTTAGAGCCCATGAGTCACAGCTACTGAGCCCTCTCACTGCAACTACTGAAGCGCTCGAACCTAGAGCCTGTGCTCCACAACAAGAGAACCCACCGCAATGAGATGCCCATGCACTGCCACGAAGAGTAGCCCTCGCTCAACACAACTAGAGAAAGCCCACGTGCAGGAATGAAGACCCAACACAGCCAATAAATAAATAAATAAATAAATAAATAAATAAAATTAAAACATAAAACTAAATTAAAATTTTTTTAAAAAAGTAGATACATAGTATTTATACTGCTTTCCTCATACCAAAGGAAGCAAATACGTTTTGGAAATAAATAGCTTTAACTGCTTTACAAGTGGGAAAATGTTAGCATAGGGAGGAAATGAGGCGTAACTAAAATATTAATTGCATATGGAAATGAACTAGTGTTTTTAGTAAGAAGGTTGGTGGTAGGTGTAATTGTATGCGATAATAAACCCAACTTGTTGACTGTGGGCAGTAATCCATGAATCAAAAGATAAAATTTCATTTTCCACTCCACTCACTTAATCCTGTTCCTGCAGTGATTTGACTACATGTTGATTGTTCTTTCTAACTAAATGGAAGGCAGGGATGGCTTCTTGTTCATCTCAACATCTCCAGTCTTGACCCAGTGGTTGGCACAGAGGAGGGACTTAGCCAATATGGCAGTGAGGAAGGGATCTGAGAAACCAGGGCTCCACAGGGTAAAGCTAGATCTCTTCAATTTTTCAGGTTGAGCACAGACACTTCCTCCTTCAAGAAGTATGACTCAACTGGCAGCTCTGCATGCATCCACAGTGCTTGTGGATTCCACATAGTTTCATAATTCACCCCTTCTCATGTCTGTCTCCAAAAAGTCCCTGAGTTACTCCTCAAGGTTGAGACTGTACCATTCATCCCTGTATCCTCAGCCTTCAGCATAGGGCCCAGCACTGAGTAGACACTCAGTAAATATTTGCCAAGGGAACAATTGAATGAGCTCTTCTCCACAAATTAGTGGGCTATTATTTTTATACATAAGTCACAAAATTCTTTCAATTTTCCTAAAGCCTATTTCTTTGCTATCTTCTAATGTGTGCCCATTATCTATGTGACCTCCATATTACAGGTAACCATAACAAGGTGGGAATAGTCTGTGAGATCAGCCCCAAAGCTCCCCAGCTGGCTGTTAGTAATCCTAGATTGGAACTCACAACTACTGAGCCCATGTGCTGCAACTACTGAAGCCCACGTGCCTAGAGCCCATGCACTGCAACAACAGAGGCCACAGCAATGAGGAGCCCATGCACCACAACCAAGAGTAGCCCCCACTCACCGCAATTAAAGGAAGCCCATGCACAGCAAAAAAAAAGACCCAACACAGCCAATAAAATAAATAAATAAACAAACAAACAAATACATATATTAAAAAAACAGAATTAAGCATAGGGACCTCCCTGGTTGGTGCAGTGGTTAATAATCCACCTGCTGCAAAAATCCTCAACAAAATACTAGCCAACAGAATCCAACAACACATGAAAAGGATCACACACCATGATCAAGTGGGGTTTATCCCTGGAATGAAAGGATTCTTCAATATATGCAAATCAATCAATGTGATACACCATATTAACAAACTGAAGAATAAAAACCACATGATCATCTCAATAGATGCAGAAAAAGCTTTTGACAAAATTCAACACCCATTTATGATAAAAACTCTCCAGAAGGTGGGCATAGAAGGAACCTACCTCAACATAATAAAGGCCATATAGGACAAACCCACAGCAAACATCATTCTCAATGGTGAAAAATTGGAAGCATTCCCTCTAAGATCAAGAACAGACAAGGATGTCCACTCTCGTCACTACTATTCAACATAATTTTGGAAGTCCTTACCACAGCAATCAGAAGAAAAAGAAATCAAAGGAATCCAAATTGGAAAAGAAGAAGTAAAACTGTCACTGTTCACAGATGACATGATACTATACATAGAAAATCTCAAAGATGCCACCAGAAAACTACTTGAGCTAATCAACGAATTTGGTGAAGTTGCAGGATACAAAATTAACACACAGAAATCTCTTGCATTTCTATACACTAACAATGAAAGATCAGAAAGAGAAATTAAGGAAACAATCCCATTCACCATCGCAACAAAAAGAATAAAATACCTAGGAATAAACCTAACCAAGGAGGTAAAAGACCTGCACTCAGCAAACTATAAGGCACTAATGAAAGAAATCAAAGAAGACGCAAACAGATGGAGGGACATTCTTGGACTGGAAGAATCAACATTGTGAATATGACTATACTACTCAAAGCAATTTACAGATTCAATGAAATCCCCATCAAACTACCAATGGCATTTTTCACAGAACTAGAACAAGAAATGTTACAATTTGTATGGAAACGCAAAAGACCCTGAATAGCCAAAAGAATCTTGAGAAGGAAAGACGGAGTTGGTGGAATCAGGCTTCCTGACTTCAGGCTATACTACAAGGCTACAGTGATCAACACAGTATGGTACTGGCACAAAAACAGAAATATAGATCAATGGAACAGGACAGAAAGCTCAAGAGATAAACTACGGTCAACTAATCTATGACAAAGGAGCCAAGGATATACAATGGAGAAAAGGCAGCCTCTTCAATAAGTGGTGCTGGGAAAACTGGACAGCTACATGGAAAAGAATGAAATCAGAGCACTCCCTAACACCATACACAAAAATAAACTCCAAATGGATTAAAGACCTAAATGGAAGGCCAGACACTATAAAACTGCTAGAGGAAAACATAGCAAGAACACTCTTCGATGTAAATAACAGCAAGATCTTTTTTGATCCACCCCCTAGAGGAATGGAAATAAAAACACAAATAAATAAGTGGGACCTAATGAAACTTCAAAGCTTCTGCACAGCAAAGGAAACTATAAGCAAAACGAAAAGACAACCCTCAGAATGGGAGAAAATATTTGCAAACGAATCAACAGACAAAGGATTAATCTCCAAAATATGTAAACAGTTCATCCAGCTCAATATCAAAAAAACAAGCAACCCAATCAAAAAATGGGCAGAAGACCTAAACAGGCATTTCTCCAAAGATGACACATGGATGGCCAAGAGGCACATGAAAAGCTGCTCAACATCACTAATTATTAGAGAAATGCAAATCAAAACTACAATGAGGTATCACCTCACACCGGTGAGAATGTGCATCATCAGAAAATCGACAAACAGTAAATGCTGGAGAGGGTGTGGAGAAAAGGGAACGCTCTTGCACTGCTGGTGGGAATGTAAATTGATACAGCCACTATGGAGAACAGTATGGAGGTTCCTTAAAAGACTAAAAATAGAACTACCATATGACCCAGCAATCCCACTACTGGGCATATACCCAGAGAACACCATCATTCAAAAAGACACATGCACTCCGATGTTCATTGCAGCACAATTTACAAAAGCCAGGACATGGAAGCAACCTAAATGTCCATCAACAGATGAATGGATAAAGATGTGGTACATATATACAATGGAATATTACTCAGCTGTAAAAAGCAATGAAACTGGGACATTTCTAGAGACATGGATGGACCTAGAAACTGTCATACAGAGTGAAGTGAGTCAGAAAGAGAAAAACAAGTATCGTATATTAACACATATATGTGGACTATAGAAAAATGGTACAAATCAATCGGTATGCAAGGCAGAAATAGAGACACAGATGTAGAGAAGAAACATATGGACACCAAGTGGGGAAAGTGGGGAGGGTTGTGGGGGGGAATGAACTGGGAGATTGGGATACCAAATTGTACACCCTAAATATATGCAGTTTATTGTAAAAAAAAATTAAAAATTAAAAAAATTAAAAAAAAGAATCCACCTGCCAACGCATGGGCACGGGTTTGATCACTGGTCCAGGAAGATCCCACACGCCGCAGCCAACTAAGCCTGTACACCACAACTACTGAGCCTGCAATCTAGAGCCCACGTGCCACAACTACTGAAGCCCACGCATCTACAGCCCATGCTCCACAGCAAGAGAAGCCACCGCAATGAGAAGCCCGTGCACTGCAACGAAGAGTAGCCCCACTCTCCACAACTAGAGAAAGCCCACGCGCAGCAACGAAGACCTGACAGAGCCAATAAATAAATAAGTAAATTTACTAAAAAAATAAGAGTTAGGCATAGCCAATTCATTTAAGGCCCAAGTCATAGTTTACAAACATGCAAAAGAAATGAAAGAAATATTTAGCAATCATATCCATATAATTTATAAATATTTGTTTAAAGATTATTTTCATCTCACATTTCACAGTTATTTTCCTATATCTGTCAACTGACCGAAAAAGAATATATTCTGTGTCTCTGATGAAATGTTACAATGTAAAATGAAATTCGAAATGTTTTAAGAACAATCAAGGTCTTAAATAAAATAATCAATTAAAATATGCAGTCAACTCCTACTATATCATTCTCATAAAGAAAAATTTCAGAGGGACATTAAATACAATAACTAATCTCAAAATATAATTTTGATTATTCATTTAGCATTCCTCCAGTTAAAGTCCACTACAAAGATGCTAGTTTCATCTTTTTCATTTCAAGAGAAAAAAGGGCATCACTTTTTAACACAGATCTAAATTTTCATTAACCACCATATATTTGCAATATTTCAGAAGTTTATTTATAACTTCAGAAATAATGAACCAAAAAGAGGACTAAGAGTTCATTAACTGATTAAATTACAAAGTTCACAGGTAACAGACACACTCAGCCTAGAATATGACTGTTATCTTCACTGTTTTAGAGCCATAAAGTATAACCACAAAACAAAATTAATATAACAGGCATCAGAGAAAAAGAAAGAAGTGAAAAAGAATGAGAAAGAAGAAAAAAAAATGAAAAAATTATGACTATAAGTAAAGTTACCTGCTGATGAATCAGCCACTAATCCATCAGGTTTAGACTCCTCAATGAAAACCAAAAACATAAACAAATACATTAAAAGGAAAATACAACACTGTTACAATTGTCAATGTGAAAAAAATCTCTGAAATCCATGTTCTGTCAGGTAAGTAGTAAGATTTTGATGAAAATCAAATCTTGGCCTGCTCACATTCTTCTAGATCTCTAACGTACCACTAGGCAGTCTGGAACAATGACCTAACTGTAGTTCACTGATTCTAAGAACTTTTTTATGTTAACATATATTAAATTTTTATGAGTCTTGCCAAGATGGTAAATTTCATAAATTCAGTAATAAACTCCATAAATTCAGTAATAAATAACAAATTATTACAATTATAAAAATAAATTCTAAAGCGAATATTTAAGTTAACAGATAAGATTCAATCCTATAATAGCTGAAAATTTTCAGAAGCTGAAATATGCCATGAAACTAACACCATTAAAAAAATGGCTCCAAAAAAACAATTTTTTAATTCTTGATTATAAATTATCTTTAAAGGAGCAGAAATAAAGAATATATTCCATAAAGTTTAACTTATCACATGCATTAGGAATAAAGTAATATACCACTTAGTCATTATTTCCATATTTTAAAGAATTATATATATCTAGAAAAGCTTCATAAGGCATCTCATAGTATAGTATACCTGACTTTTTATTTTCCTGCACATTCGATTTAGACATATTGATTGTTAAGAATCATCAATATTTAAAATACATTTTCCCCCAAAGGTAAATTTCTTAACAAGACAATTGTACTGTGGGAATGAATTTAATTTATTATAAATGTAAAATAGCTATCTCAAATGTAGTAAACAATTTTCTCTGTTTCCACATACAGAAAATAATAGAGCTCATGTTGGATTGATTGTTAATGGCATGCATATAAAACATACATAAGGGAACTATAAGTATTCCAGATTACTAAAAACCTCTTTAATGCATCCTCAATTATAGAAGCTGAATAGTAATAAGACTGATATCTTATTATCCATTTATTTAGTTTTTTTTCTAATCCAAATGACAATTTTTGATGAAAAGACAAAAAGGCAAAAAGACTGACTGGGAGTCATAATGTGCTAGGATAATGTGCAAATGGATGACTAATTACTTTATAAAAGTATTAGAGCTATTGTTAAAGGGTGTCAATTTTATTCTTACAAGTGAAAACTATATATGTATTTGGCAAAATTCATTATTCTATGATTCTTTATATAATTTTAATATAAAAGTCAAAATAATTTTAGTATAAAAATCACAACTGGTTAAGACATTTTCTTAGAAAATACATTAAACTTGAAGAACATATATAAAAATCTGAGATATCAAATGAAATCATTCAAAATAACCATTTCTGATACCACAATGATTTTCTTGTTCTTTTCCCTATATATTATTTTTACATAAAGTTGTATAGTACATATGTATCTGTGTGTGTACAAAGACACAAATATTTTATTGTTTTTAATATTATTAATACAACAGTGTTCCCATGTTTTCAAACCATTTCCACTAATATAAACTATAAGCAGTTAATAAGTTCTGTCCTTACTAATAGACATTTTAGTGATTTCCAATTTATCACAAACACAAAATGCTCTGAAGAGCTTCAATACTGTTTGAACCTTTATTTTTTAACCATTTAGGTATATTGTCAGAAAATAAGAATAATGTAGCCTGATATAACAAAAATCCATAGGTACATGATTCTTAATGGAGCACCTTTAAGGAATTATATCTGAGCTTCCCACACATTAGTTATATTGGTTTACATTCATTAGAATTACAAAGGATATACATGTAGGCAAATAAACAGAGAAACAAATTAGGAAGTTATTCATATCAGGCCACCTGTTTACAAGAAAGTATTATGCTTAATTTTCAACAATGAAAATAAACAACTAATAACACGCTTCAAGTATTTAAAAGCAATTACTTGCTGCTGCAGCCCTTGAAATTTTTCTAATTCTTTCTTTAATTCTTCTGAGTACCATTTTTCCTCCTAAGAAAACAGTTTTTAATTAGTAAATTTTAAAAGATTTTATTTATCTGAAACATTGAAAATAAACAAGTATAATCATTTTTATTCTTACCTTCAGTGATGCCTGTAGGTCTTGGACCTCTTGCCTGAGTAGTGTTATGTCATCTCTAAACATAAATTGAAAAAAAAAAGGAATTAATAGTTAATGTTCTTTAACAAATCATGGCCAGTGATTGCATACTAGTATTCTAGTTTTCTCAATTCTTAAAAAATACTATAGAGTTTATGTACAGTGGCATATATATGTATAAAATCCTTGGGAAAGTAATTTTATTCCTAAAGCACACTGTCTATAAGTGGAAGAACATTTTCTCATGGAAATGATAAAACTGACTATCAAGTACCTGAGCCAAAAGCAAAATGTCTCCCATTACTTTACCAGCAATAAGCATCAATGGTTTCCTATTGCAGTTAGTGTAAAATCTAAACTCATTAACAAGGACTATAAAGTCTGCACAATCTAGTCCCTGCCTTACCACTCTTACCCTCTCGCAATTCTGGCTTCTGTTTCTTGAGTCTGAAACGTACTTTCCTGTCAAAACCTCACATTCTGTTCCATTCACCTAATTCTTTGTCAGTCTGACAAAGAATGATAAACAGACCACTCAAGGTCCTAATGCAGGAGAGAGATTCCATGAAAAAACACATTTGGGATTATTCTCATGGATATGAGGAACATACCTTCCCCTGCTGGATTATAAACAGCAAAAAAAGAGATTCTCCTTTCTCCATACCACTGCAATGGCTGCCGTGGTAGAAGACACAATAACTGAACTGAGCTGATTGGGAATAATTGATTCTAGTACAAAGGGAGCAGAACAGAATCAGTTCTAATGATGCAGAATAGCAAGTCCACAGCAGCACAAGCAGATCAAAAAGTAAAAGATAATGGGACATACTGGTGGGAGAAATAATCACTAGGATGGGAGTAGGGGCAGAGAATAAAGGAGAGTCAGCTTCACCTGTGAAACATGGTTAATAATAGAAAAGGATGGAAACCGCCAAAAAAGAAAAATGTAAAAGATGGAGAAATGAGTAGCCATTCATACGTAAAGAATTAATTCATTATTCAACAGAACTTGTCTATGCCAGACTCTCAAGTTGTTCAGTTTAATGGAGGAAGTAAACATGTAAAGAAGTAAGAGTAATTGACCATCAGTTCTGTGACAGAAATAAAAACAGAGGCTTAAAGACAGTGATCACCTCTACTTAGATGCACTTCATGGAGATAAACTTTGAGGTGATGTCTAATCTCTGGATACAAAAGTGAAACTAGATAATAGATTCCTGTTTCTTTCATTGATTCTTAAAACTTGTCTTTTTATGACACTTTCATTAATTTTCATTTCTCTATTTTGTGTGTGTCCCCTTCCCTTCCTCTCTCCCATGTAACCCTATGGACTTAACCAATTTGTAGAAACCACAGGCCAACTTAGTCTTAATACGAGAAGAACACAAGAGAACATTAGTCTTACTATGTGTATGGAAAAGTGTGTATATGTTTTAAGTTTTCCCTACTCTTTATTAATTTTTCAACTCTATGTATAAACTAAAACAAAGATAGGAATTCATAACAATATACTTGAATGGCTCATATTAAATTGAATGAAATTGCAAGGAAGATAAAGGAAGATAATTCCAATTCAACTTCTAATTGGGGCTCAGTTACTCCAATTAATCTTCTAAAAAGTGCCACTTAACAAATTTTTTTCACATTAATTTCTCCATAAAACTTTATTATTGCTGTTAATGTAGGTGGTTACAAGTTGCATTTTTTTCTTTTCTTTTCCTTATTTTTTTTTCTTTTTCCAGATCTTTATTGGAGTATAATTGCTTTACGCTGTTGTGCCAGTTTCTGCTGTACAACAAAGTGAATCAGCTGTATGGGGATATATGTATAAAACAAATTACTGAAAGTAATTTGCCTAACAAAGAAAATCTTTTGAAATGCGTAACATGTCAAATCTAGGATATTTACAAAAGAAAATTAGGAAATATCTATCAAAATTTTAAAGGGAAACTTTATCCAAAAATTCCATTTCTAGAAATTTATCTTCCAGATAAACAAACATGTGCAAATAATATGTCTACAAGGACATATACCACAACATTTATAATTACTAAACACTGGAAATAGCCTAAATGCTTGTCAACAGGAGAATGATAAAATTCCATGCAGTCATTAAAAAGAATGAGATAGCTTTATCTGCATTGCTATGAAACAATCCATAAGATACACAGAGAAACAAAAGGTATAGGACAATGTAGAACTGCTCTTTTATGTAATTACATACATTTATATATTTCTTTATATATACAGATATAAGCATATGCGTATATATGCATAGACTATCTCTGGAAATATACACAAGAAACTGATGAAAATTAAGAGGCTGGGGGAAGGAGTGGCAAGGAGTCAATTTATACCATATAATTTTATGAACCATTTGAATTTTGTATTCTGTATATGCTACCCATACATATAATTTTAAAATCTGGACCCAAGGAAACTAATGCATGAGATTTCAAATATATGACTGATGTTGATGGAATTCTCAGTTTGTGAAATTGAGACAAACTGAGAGCTTTAAAATAAAAAAGTTTCAAGACCCATCTAAGTCATGTGGGCTTTTATCTAGAAGACATATCTTGCCCATGGTCACATGTTACCCAATACGTTATAGAGGGGCAGGATATAATTGTAAGAAATTGGAGAGGTACAGGAAGATGGGAAGAACACATACAGTAACAAACCTGGAAGAGTACACAGTGACTATTCCATAAACAATGAGAAAGTAGTGATAGTTAATATTCAGAATAACAGCAATCAAATTTCCATTTTAATAATACTAGTCTGGGGAGTTCCTTGGTGGCACAGTGGTTATGAATCCAGCTGCCAATGCAAGGGACACGGGTTCGAGCCCTGGTTTGGGAAGATCCCACAAGCCTCAGAGCAACTAAGCCCATGCGCTACAACTATGGAGCCTGTGCTCTAGAGCTCACGAGCCACAACTATTGAGTCTGTGTGCTGCAACTACTGAAGCCCAAGCGCCTAGAGCCAGGGCTCCACCAGAGAAGCCACCACAAAGAGAAGCCCGAGCACTGCAACAAAGAGTAGCCCCTACTCTCCACAACTAGAGAAAGCCCAGGCACAGCAATGAAGACCTAATGCAGCCAATAAATAAATAAATTTTTAAAAAAGAATACTAGTCTGGCAGCAATATGAGAGTTAAGTAGAGACGTGAAAGACAGAAGGCAGAGAGCCAACTACAAAGACTGAAAATATTTTTGAGTGAGAGATGATGATGCCTAAACTAAGCTGTAGCAGGGAACATGAAAAAGGTTCTAAGAGCTGTTAAGGAGATAATTAACTTTGTGACAGATCAAATAGGGGAGGGTAAGTGTGTAAAAAATGAGCATATCCAATTCTCTGGCTTTAGCAACTGGATGGAAAGACAATGTTGCCATTAATCAGAAGAAGTAACAGGTTTAGAAGGCAATATAATGAACCCTATTTTCAAATATCAACAGGGAGATGTTCCAAAGGAACATCTAAGAGAAGATAACTAGTAGGCAACTTGGGAGATAATTCTAGGTTGGAGATGTAGTTTAGGAGGAAGTCAAGGATATGGATATCACCCAAGTACATGATATACAGGAAGAGGAGTGCATTAAACAGATCAAGAAACAATTAACACAATGATGTGCTGTCTCAGAAGAGTAGCTGGAAAGACAACCAGAAGAATCAAATTTTGTAGAGATTGTAATAGTCTACAAAGATGGCTGCCATCAAGTTCTTCCCTTCCTAAATACAGAAGCCACTCCTCCACTGAAAGATAGAGTTTACTTCCTGGCCTCTTCAATCTGAGCTGGCTCTCAGATTCCTGAGCAGTCCTATGGCTATTACAACCAATAAAATACGGCGGAAGTGACACTCTGAAACTCTTGAATCCAGGCCTTAAGACAACTGGCAGCTCTGTTTCTTTTCTGCTGTAATGCTCTTCATTAGAACCCAACTGCTGCCCTGTAAGTCCAAGCAGCTGCATAGAGAGGCCCACGTGAAAGAGAACTGAGTCCCCTGATACACAGCCCCAGCTGACGGTCAGCATCCAGTATTATCTCCCAGCCATGAATGTGAGGTCATTTTGGACGTTCTGGCCTTCCCAGCACCCAAGTCTACATAACGTAAAGCAGAACCACCCAGTCAAATGAAAGAGTCATGAGAAGTAATACAGTGTTAATAGTTTTAAACCACTGGGTTTGAGGTGGACTGTTAATAGATAACCAAAACAGAGGTCAATTAAAATAAAAACTGAAAATAACCTAGGTTTTTTTTTTACTGTTGATCTTTGAAGAAGTAGTTTTAGGAGAGTTGTAGGGCAAAAACCAGGTTTTAGTGAGCTAAGCATTGCATGAAAAGTGAAGAACAAAGGTAGACTGTGAATGTTCTTATGTTGAAAGTTCATGTATTGGGCACTAATTCACAGCTGAAAAAGCAACTCTGTTTAACACTAAATACAAAATATTTATATGTAAGTATATATCTTATATCTATCTTCTAACAAATGACAAAAGAACAGTACCCAAAATTATTAACTCACACATAAAAATCCTAAAGAGCACTAATAGTCATGTATAAGGGAAGATTCACACTTGCCAAAAGCTCTGGTTTTCCCACATATTTTAGTAAATTAAAACAACCATATTTTATAGTTCTACATTATCTATCAACCATAAGGTGGTCATAATACTTTTTCTTAATGTGTTCTTCACGTTATAGCATAAAACATGAAAAAAAATTTAACAAGTAGAATAAAATCAAGCTTTCTTCCTTAGTGGAAATATAAGACAAGAGTTCTCACCAATAGACAAAAAAAAGCAAAGTAATACTATTGAACACTGTTCTAAGTAATTATATTTTAGTTTAATTTAATTCTTAAAATGGTCAGGCAAAATTATCAAGAAGCACAATGTGTTATGTGTGCTTGCTGTTATACTGGTGATGACAAAAAAAATTTTTTAATAATTATTAAATTTAATTCTTCGCTAAATTCATTATTTTAACAACTTGCTATAAAATCTTCTAAACAAAACATACCGTTCTTTATTAAGCAGAATATGCTAAGTATAATTTAACCTTTTAAAAAATTCACAATCTTCATTAAAAATATAAACCTCTGAACCAGATTGTAGATGCTGGTATAGATAGTTACTGTTCAACAATAGAATAGGTTATAACAATAAAAGATAAAGGCTGTGCTAAATGAAGATAGATTTAAATTAAATAATATAAAAACACTGCTCTTTTCAAGAGCTCAGTATTCATGATGAGACAATGGTATCACATGCATCATTACACTCGGAAACTGTTATACTGTACCGCTTCAGAGCCAGCGCTTCTCCTCCATGACCTGAATCATTACCAGCATTATGGACTGCCTCATAGTGTTTGAAGAGTTCATCAGCAGACCCAAGAGATTTCATACACTGGGGACATATGAAACCCTATAGAAAGAGGTAGAAAAAGGTTTCAAAATAGTATTTAGTACTGCAAAATAACCATTTGTCTGTTATGAAATATGGTCAAATGTATTATTCATACCAATAATGCCATTAAGTAAACTGTAATTTACAGTGTTAAGCACAAATTCTGGTATTGTGCAAAGGTACATCACTGCCTATCCTATCCGCAATTTACAAAATATTTTTTAAAACCCTTACAACCATCTTTTAGGTTGAATAAATTAATGGCTAGAGTATAGAATTCTAATCTGAGAAGTCAGTTCTAATCTAGAAGTCCCTTAATAAAACAATATCTGCTCGAATCTACTGCATAGGAACGATAACCAAAAAACTGAGAACATGAAGCACTCTGATCATTGAGAAAAAAGGTAACATAACTCATAATTACCACAGAGTATCTACAATGGTTGAGAAGTACTCTAATCAGTAAATTGCTTGCTAACCTAAGATTAACACTATAAAAGCTTAAAATTAATACACAGTCCCATAAAATATTAAAAACTTGTAAATAATCCCAGAATTATTATATGGTTATGGCATACAAGGTCCTGCAGGCGTAGTCCCCCAATGACCTATCCAGTCTGATCTCTGGACATCCCTTACTCTATACAACATGCTTCAATTATATTGAAGTACCTACATTTCCCTGAACACACCATGGTATCTCACATTTTTACACCTTTGCGTATATTGCTTTTTTCCTCCAGCGTTATCATCAGTTTGTCAAGTTTCTACATCCACTATAAAAGCTTCATTCTATGTTTCCCTAATGTCTAGTGTAGTATTTTGAACACACTATATACTTTCTACACTGTGTATTTACTTAATGAAATATGAATGAAACTGGTAGGGCAAAATTTGGCAAAAAAAAAGAAAGAAAGAAAGAAAGAAAACAAAAACAAAAACAGAAAAGCTTTAACAGCTTGCAGATTATAAAACCTTCCAAGGGATAGACTGAGCTAAGTAGTAAGTACTCTGGACACATAAAAACTAAAAATAAACAAGTAACTTCTGCTCCTTTGCTTGGTGCTATACAAATAACATACCCTCATATCATTTATGCACATTAAATGGAAGAATCAAGGCTCATGAATGTAACATTACCAGACAATGATATAACAGAAGTATTGATATATATAAAGAACTACAGGAACACAAGAGTAGTAGTATCCAAATCTGCCTGCGGAAAGTTAATGCTTTCCAAAGAATACAGACACACATACATATTATGTATATGTGTATATATACATATGTAGACATATATTTATATGAGACACTGGAATTAGGTACTGAACAGGAATTTACTTGTCAGAAATAAAGGCATTCTAAGCAAATGGAGGAGCATGAACAAAGGTGTGGGAAGAGGTATGAAACACAGTCATGCTGCATTTGGGAATCAGAGGTATGTTCTGATCACAAAGCCAGAGTGAAGGGCTGGGGCACTTCTGGTGAATGAATGCAGTGATCTCTTATGAAACTCCTAAAATAAGCAAAGACAACAGTACTGAGGATGTGCCTTTGGACATCACAATAATGCCATTAGGATCCAAAGATATGTGATTCTCAGCACTGTCTTCTAAATGAATGAATGAATGAATGCCCCCAGCCTCTGTGTTAATCTAGCTGGTGTTATGCTCTTTTTTTCAAAGCCATCTGTTATCTACCACCATATTTCATAATGGGTCTATATTAAGCTTTATTTGACATTCTTATAACTTCTGCCCAGTAACTGTTGTACCACACTAGTTAACATGCTTTTAGTGCAAGAGCACATAAACTATAATATTCAGCTTGTCATTTCTCTTTTGTGTCTCAGCTTCTGCTAGTAACTAGAAGGCAAATTACAGTGTTCCTCAGGGAATCCACATCCCAATTATGCTATTTAATCGTCACAACTTTGGCTATTGTCTTTCTTTTGACTACTGTCTTTACTTCCAGGTTTTGGCTTTACATACCTAAGGATGCCCTAAAGCTAATGATTACATTAAAATATGCCATACCTTCTTAAAGCTTCTAAATATTACCATGTTAATACTCCAGAAAGAACTGACTCATCCCTAAAGAGAAATTTTAGAAATTCAGTAATATATATTTAGAAATATTCTACCTAAGTGAATTTTCCATGTGATTAGAGCTTGCACATTTAAATAAAACTTCAATTTGGGGACATTTCTGATAAAAATAATTCTAAAATACACATATACACTTCCTCACCTACTTAAACAGATGATTATTAAACACTTGCTTAATGTCCCAGAAGCATAAATATTAATCACTGAATGGGTGTCTTCCACTCTAATTCTGGCAAGTCTCTTTAATTACTGTACCCACGTTTTATAGTTTTTCTTACACCCTGTTTTGTCTTTCAACAATCATTTCTAAAAACTATTCACATGCTATTTCTAGCAATGCTTGCCTGATATGGATGGAAGGATAGATTAAGGGGAAAAAAAGTTTATTAAAACCACATCACTCATTTAAAATAAAATAAGCTCAGAATGAATATCTGAGGGATGTCCTGTGAATAGAGTACACGACCTTTAGTTCACATACTTTGTGATACTATTTCTGGATACTGAGACTCCTCTATTTTTTCTAAACAATCTTCAAAGGAATTAAGGTTGCTAGATAGATAACTTACAAACAGTAAAACAGCAAACAATAAAACACTAAAATAGGCAGCTTAATTAAAATAACCTTAATCATTCCAAATATCTCACCAACTCTCCCCCTCCCTTTCTCATACACATGCGCACGCACGCACACATACACGCAGTTGACTTAAGATTAAAAGCATTAAATTCCTTACTCTTAGTCATCAGTTATCTGTAATCCTTCTCAGATCCACTGTAGCTAAGAACTTAGCTTAACTCAATACTTATGACACCCTACTGAACCAAGTGTCCTTTCAGTTAAAAGGAAACTTCTTATTTTAAGTGACAGGTAGGTAAGATAGTCACTTTTGATTTTGGCTAACCCAATAAAGAAAAGTTGACCCAAATGTTCTGGAAGAAAGACAACTGCTAAAATGCCAAGCAGAGTTCCAAGAATCTTTTATGCCTCTATCTTTGCTTGCACTACCTCCATAGTTTAACTAGTGCCCTTCTATATGCACCTGTTTCCCCACCACCCTAGAGAATGCCTGGTTTAACTGTTCCCCCACTCAAGTTCTTCTGCAGTTCCCCTCAAGTTGAATCAGACATTGCACTCTTTTTGCAAATATCTATCACAAAAATTTCCTGGCATATAGATCATATCTTATTTACCTCTTTATCTCCTCTACCTACCAAAATAGCTGGCACATAAGAGGTACTCTATCAATGTTAAATAAATGCAGGTTTGGTGAGATCATTTTCTTATACATCATTACCTCACAGGAAAATAGTACGTCTGATTTTTTTGTTTCACGGTTAAAAAAAAAAGTTTCATTCTTTTAAAAGATTTGTAAAAGAATTTTTTAAAAATCTATGTCTTTTTTTTGGAATATTGTAGTAATTTTCAAAGGAAGGAAATACATCAAGATCATCTGTTAAACTGTTTCGAGCCTAAAAATGGGCAACACTTCCCCTCACTGGCTCCCACTCCCAGCCTTAGATATGCACCAGCCTCACACACTACAGAGAAACATTTGGGTGACCCACGATTATTAACTGGTATGTATCATTCTGTCCCTTCCAACAGGTCTGGGGAATCAAAGACTGAAGCAGTGGTAGATACAGATTCTAATGCTATATATTTTCCCAAATAAAGACAGTAACAGTTCACATGCAAAGTCCTCTTTCTATGTAAAAGTAAAGCATCTTAATGTAAAGCATTTTAATACATTTATTAATAAAATATTAACTACAAAATAAAGATATAACTTACAAACACTGAAATAAAAAACATTCACTTTATATTTCAAATTTAATGGCAAAATTTATGCAAAAATATAAACTTAAACTTTTATATATGTTTATAGACTTACAAAAATACAGCTGCAAACAGTAAGGATAGCCAAACCAACTTCCCCAGAGCCTCCTTTCCATATTGAACCTTCTTAAAGCATGCATAATTAAAGCAATCCACAGTCCCTTGTAGCAGAAAAAGTTAAGCAACACCGAGGTAAGGAAAAACAAAGCTATTTTGAGCAACCCATAACCAAGCTGCTAAAACAAAATATTCAGGACCCACAGTAACACTGGAGTCATTAAGAAGTTCCTGTCCTCTTGTCTCATTTTCAGCGTGCACTTTCTGGTAATGCTCCGACAAATCAATAGCAGTTATACATCTTTTCATACATAATGGACAGATGAAACCCTGTGAAATAACAACTTTTAGGAGGATATACACAAAAAAACGTTACTTATGAAACAAAATAGAGACAATGAAAATAGACATAACAGGAAAATAATTAGTATATCTTTTTTTAGTATATGGAAGAGAAATTTTCAAGTAGTAACTGTATTAAAGGTGAAAGACCTATCCAAAGTAGGACTCTGAAATTAGTTTCCATCCTCACGCTATAAATTCCCATTGGTCAATTTTACTGTAGTAACCAGTTGCTTCAGTCAAACTATTATTCTTTCTGTTTATGATACTTTGTCCTTACTTATCTGAAAGCTAGTATTGGCAAACTAGCTTTTATTTTAGATCAAGAAATGACTGGCAGTTTTAACAAATACTTTTATGTAAGATAATGTGCTCAACAAAAAAGTTCTTATAATGAAAGCAATTTTTAGTCTTTACCATATTCCACTAGCCTAAGATCCTATTCTTGCCCACACTCATAATTTCCAGTAGGTGACCCTTCGTTCTAATTTGAGCCAAATAAAATCATTTTAAAACAATCTCCCAAATTCCCCATACCTAACAATATCTGTATATTAAAATGTGGGCTGTTACACTGATCTATGGTTTGGGGTTTTGTCAGATAGGAATAGTAAAAGGATAAGAGAATAAAGGAGCTGAGAGTATCAGGGAGAAAGTAAATTAAATGAAGACAGTGGTAAAGGACAATAGGTTACAAAGGTTGCAATGTCGTGAGTTTTGGTGTTAACAGACATGGGTTTGAGTCTCAATCAATACTGACTATATGATTTTTAAAAAATCACTTTACTTTGCTAAATGTCAGTTTCCTCACCTATAAAATAGGGCTAATATTAGCACCTATTCATCTAGAGCTATTGTACAGTGTATAAAATGCTTAGTATAGTGCCTGAGACATTATAAGTGCTCTACAAATATTAACTGTCATTAAATGTATAAAGTAAAGAAAATGAAGCCCAGAAAGGTTGACAAATGAGAAGCAAAAATAGAAATTAAAAATCTAAAATAATCAGCAAGGCCAAAGAAGTTAAGTAGTGAAACTAGAGAAAGTTTTTGAGAGGACAGGCAGCTAAAGTAAGGAACGCAAAGATACGATTTTAACATGTCCGGTAAAACTATTTTGCCCAATAAGAGGATGGACGGTACTGCCATGGGCTTGAGTAAGTAAGAAAAGTAAAAGATCTCTGGCACTGATAATATTAAGAACTGGGACGCTAAGATGTGCACTGAGTCACTAATGTCACTTAGGATCCCAGCAAAGAAGAGGAAGACTGCAAACAAGATTCCAAAGCGAGAGGCAAGACAAGGTAGCAGTTAAGAGCTAGTCTTGGGCTTGAATCCTGGCTTCACACCACTCTTAGTAGCTTATATGATCTTCAATTTCCTCATCTGTTAAATGAGGTAACAATAACACCTACTTCATAGTGGGGAGGGGGGTCTCATGAGAATTAAATGAGAGAATACATGCTAAGTCCTTATCACAGCATCTGATACAAAGAAAACATTCAATAAATGTTAGCTATCATTAATATCACTGTTCCTTTTGTTAACAACCCTTTTAAAGATGATTAGCCAGGGGATGAAAGTGAGGAACATGAATTCACTTATTTTTTTCTTTTTACTGATGACAGGGTTGTCTTCTAGGCAATCAAAGTTCCAACTACTAAAACCACAGAATAATAATTTTTTTAAAATGCACTGCTGTATTTTTTTTTACCATGGTATCTTTATGTTGCCTGCTGCAAGTTTCCATATATCATCATTCAGTCATTCATCCAAAAAGTATTTACTGAGTGTGACTACTATATCATTATGCTATGGTGATGAGAACACAAAGGTAAAATAAAGCAAAGACCCCATCCTCAATAAGCTTATAGGCTTCTTGAAAAAGCTGTAAAAGAAAATAATTACATTTCATACCCCACTAATCAGAAAATCCTATTAGAACTACCTTCAAAATATATTTAGAACCTCAGGACCTCCACTACTACCCTGGTCCAAGCCACCCTCACAGTGTACATGGACCACTGTAAAAGCCTTCGAACAGTCTCTCTGCCTCTACCTTTATCCCACTAAGAGTTTTATTTTCCACACAGCAGCTAGAGTGATCCTACAAAAATGTATTTAAATTTTATCCTTTCCCTGCTCCAAACTCTCCAAGACTTCCTATCTCACCAAGAGTAGAGTAAAACACTGAAGTCTGTACAAAACCCTGTAAGGTCCTACATGAGGTGGGCCTGATTACCTCACTAACCCAACCTCCCCAGTTCACTGTGCTGGAGCTACACTAGCCTCCTGGCTGCTTTTTCAATATTCAGGGCATGCTTCCACTTCAGAGACTTGTTCCACATTCCTGTAACAAGAAATTTCTGCCATGCTCCAGAAATCCACATGATTCTTCAGCTCATTCAATTCTTTCTGAGCTACCCCTTCCTCAGAGGCATCTTCCCTGACAATCCTATTTGAAACTGCAACCACCCAAAACACTTTCTATGCCCCCTTCCCTGCTTTATTTTTCTCAATAACACCATCTCCCGCTGTATGTTTCGGGTTTTGCCTGTTTCCACCCACTGGAATCTAAATTTCACCAGCATAAAGATTTTTTACTATTTCACTCAGTGCCATACCTCGAGCATCCAGAACAGTGTCCGGTGACAATAAATATTTGATAAATAAATGAATCTCAGACTAATAATCATTACCAAAAGGATAGGGAATACTTTTCCACAGAAGTACATGGAAGAAGCAACTATCCCACATGTAAGTTAAGGAAAGTTTACTGGAAAAAGTAATTATCTGTGATGAGACTTGAAGGATAATCAGATGCTAGCCAAGAGAAAAGAAAAAAGTCTAGGTAAGGTATAGAGATCAGCATATATAAAAGCTCAAAGATAAGAATAAACTTGGCACATCTTAAAATAAGTTCAGTATGCCTGGATCAAAGAACATAAAAAAATATAACCACACATATAAGGTCAATTGATTTCTCAAAAAGTGAATATTTAATTCAATGGGAAAAGATAACATTTTCAGCAAACGGTACTGCAACAAACATATGGAAAAATGTGGTTTCCAAATTCACATGGAAAAAATGAACCTCAACCACTATCTCATACAATACACAATAATTTAAAATAAATCACAGATTTAAATGTACATGCTAAACTGATTTTATTTTTTTAATCCTTCAGTCTTTTTTAAATCGAAGTATAGCTGATGTACAATATTATGTGTTACAGTTTACAATATAGTGATTCGTGACTTTTAAAGGTTATAATTCCATTTATAGTTATTATAAAATATTGGCTAATTCCCTGTGTTGTACAGTATATCTTTGTAACTTGATTTTTCTCTTTTTAATCAGAAGCAAGCATAGGAGAAAGTTTTGCAACGTTGGGGTAGGCAAAAAATTCTGTAGTACTCAAAAAGCAAAAACCATAAAAGAAAAGGCTGACAAATTGCACTTCACCAAAATTTAAAACTTCTTCTCTTTGCAAGACACCATTAACAAAATGAAAAACAAGCCACAGACTGAGAAAAAATATACACATCACATATTTCTGATTGTGGTATAAGGCCTAAAATTAAGGCCCAATACTATGTGTTGCCTTGACAACTGATGAAACTGGGAGGGCTTCAAATGGCCCAACTGCAAGTTCCCCTCCCCACTCTGCTCCCACAGATAAGGAGCTCTAGCCAAACAGCCCTCCTCTTCACAGACAGCAGGCATAGGGCCTGCTTATCCCTGAGCAGCAAGTTTCGGTTCCCTGCCAGCCCCTGGAATTATTCAAGCAAGCCAATCACATCTCCCATATGAACCAGGGGGCACCTTATCTTCCTGATACTATAATGCCTGCCTCTCACAAACCCTGGTTGTTCATTTTGTTCCCAAGTGCAATCCTCATGTGGCCCTGCATGGTACACAGTGTCCTCCTGCTCTGGGCTATGAGTATACGAGACTAATAAACTCCTGTTGATCTCATTTGATCTCATTTGTCTCATCTGTCTAATCACGTGTTTAGCTATTCCCATAAGCCTATGACAGGAATCCTCCCCTCACCAATCAGATGAATGGGGGCAATCAAAACATTGACAAAGGATAAAGAACTCTTATAATTTGTTAATATAAATATTCCAATTTTCAAAATGGTCAGATTTCCAGTTCCAGACAAAATGGAACAGATACACTTCTCTTTTCTTCCTACTAAGTACAGCTGAAATCCATAGGCATTATATATTAAAAAAATAAAAAGAAAACTCTGAAAGGTAAAAAGAAGAAGGCAGACAAGCTGAGGATCTCAGGAGCCAAGGACTGAGACAGTGGTGAGTACTCTGGGTCTTCTTTTCACCTCATATATTCTGGACTCGGTGCTAGAGAAGCCAGCAACCTGGAAACCTCAGTGGACACTTACCAAAAAAGCCCCAAGAAAAGTCTGCTCTCCCTAGCCAAATGACTAGGAAAATGGAGATCTGATTTGGTAATATGCTGGTCATTAGCAATTGTTTTCAGTGGGTACTAAGGATGGAAGCCAGATAAGAAACGGATAAAGGGTGAACAAAAATTTGCTTCTACAATGCGATATAGTAAATAGTCTGACCAACTGTCCTAATGAGAACAAATGATATAAAATATCACTTATTACATTATATACTATACATATATATTTGTTATAGACTGAATGTGTACCCTCAAAATTCATATGTTGAAATCTTAACCTCCAATGTGATGGGGCCTTTAGGATATGATTAAGTCATGAGGGTGGAGCCCTAATGACTGGGATTGGTACCTCTATATAATAAAGGAGACCCCAGAGAGCTCTCTTGCCCTTCTGCCATGTGAGGACAGCCATCTATAAACCAGAAAGCAAGCCCCACCAGACAGACACAGAATCTGCCAGATCCTTGATCTTGAACATTCCAGCCTCCAGAACTGTGAGAAATAAACGTTTGTTGCTTAAGCATCTCAGTGCTTTTGTTATAATAGCTTATATTGAGATACTATTATATATATTATATATATATATAAAAAATATGATATGAGCACTAAAGCAAGGTATTGCTTTATTTCTATTTTTTTTTAAATCCTAGAGACTATGATATTTCAAATTCCATTCAGATGGATGCTAAGGGCACAATGTTAAAACCTAGAATTTGTTCAAAGTGGGAAGCCAACCACAGGGTAAAAGGGAAAGAATGAGAGAAAAAGACAAACAGAGAGGTGGGGAGAGACATCAACTGAGACCTTAACAAGTCAATACCTTAGCACTGGGCATATGGAAAAAACAATACCACCTGAAAATTCATCATTACCAATAGCCCTCAATTAGATTAGCAGTTACAAATTTACACTAGTGAGTAATCTGAAAAATTTGAAGTACCAAACTAAAGAAGTCAGAGTTAGTGACACCTCTAGAGCAGTAATTGTATGCTGATGGGAATAATTTGTATCACAGGTAAAAACTAAAGTTGCATGAGGGAGAAAGAAACTGAGAATGTGAGAGAGAATGGAATCCAGAGCACAAGGGAAAGGACTGAAATCTGATCGGAAAAGAGACCTGTCTTCCATGTACTGAAGTAATAAAGAGAACAGAGGTACAAGTATAGTTTTAGTGACAAAATGAGAACATTCACCTAATGGTTCCTATTTTCTCAATGGTATAGAAGGTGACCAAGAGAAGGCAGGAATAAGGTAAGATACATGGAAGGTTTCAGGACAAAGAAGAGAGTACAACTATCACAGAGAGTAGAAAAGGGACCCGGATAAGAAAATATAGCAGGATTACCAGGCACTGCTCATTTTGGGGATTTTTTTGTCTGAATGAGGTCAACAATTACTACTAAATTCCTTTCCAGGGTTACAACCTAGCTCTTTGAGCTCATCATATTATGAAATACGGTTTGGAATATTCTCCTTAAAGGTATCTCCTTAAACTTGCTCTTAATAAAATTCAACTGATACTTTTCTTCTCACTCTCACAGTCTTGTTAGATCTTATTATGGTTAATATACATATACATGAAGACAGGTGGTCAAAAAGGGACAAAAGAGAGAAATGAATGGATAGACATATCCAGAAATATACACATAATAGACTCAACAACCAAGAGATGGGGAAGAGTAGGGAAAAGGGGATTGGGTAGGTGGTACAGCTGGGCCCAGAAAAGAGCAATTGACAAAAAATTGTCAGAGCAGAAATATGAGTGTGTCGATCTCCTAGGGGAAGTATTATGGGTGGTTTTTATGTTCTTCTCTTACCTTACCTCCTTTGTCTATAATGAGTACATATTATTTGTTAAAAATAATGATAGTAATAAAACAACTTCTAAAGCTGACTTATCAAAAAATACGAGTTATTTCTTTTTTATATTTACTTACTTTCTCCATTAATTTTTAATAAGCTATCAAACATAAAAGTTCTTACAAAGTCATAAATGAAGACAACAAATAATGTATGTATAAATTTTATAGTTCATCTAATTTTTCATTAGCTTAGTCATTCATGACAGTACAAACACATAAGTAGATACTAATTAACCAGTAATTCTTTACAAACAGATTTTTAAATATTCATTAAGTTGAGAAGACTTTAACATTAAAGATAAATTGTAAATATTACTTTCAGTATTAATATACACTTTCACAGTCTCACAACTAAGCACTATTATCTATCTACAAGTGAGACTCAAAAGTTGCATTCCAATTTGTAAGATTTATAAGATCTTTTCCTACAAAAGTTTAAATTACCAATTGTTATTCTAAATATTTGCTATTTTTCCTTAAACAATATTGAATCTTATTGCCAAATTATTATTTTCATACCTCTGAAGAACTTTCATTATTGACATCCACTGTGTTTACGGGAGCTGCTGATGAATCTAAATCAGAACCTTGAGAACCAACTCTCCCAGGAGTCTGAAACACAAGCAGAAAGGGGGGGGGGGGGGAATCAAAGTAAATATATTCATAAACTATTTAATAACCTAAATAGTAATCAGGGCTAGCCTTATACACAAAAGTAGATGTCCTCTCAGTAATGATAACAAACAGGACTAAAAGCTATCCTCTATTAAAGACTGAATGGACCTAATACTGTATTAAGATCTCTAACTGCATTCTCTCAGTTTCAGTCTTTTTAAATTAATAAAAAATTTTACCTTTGTATATAGTGCTTTATCATCTTTACCTCACTGTCACAGAATATCTTATTTAATCACGACACCTCTGAGAGAGGCAGGTAAGATGTTATAACTATAGACGAGAAAACAGATTCAAAGCATATAAGAGACTTCTCAAGATTGTATTGTTAACAAAAATCAGAAATAAGCAGAACTAAAATGCTGAGAGTCCAATTCCTCTTGCATTGCTCCCCACTACATTAACTGAACTACAATGATTTGACGGAAGCTAAAAAGATCAACACAGGCCACATTATCTAATCACTCATCCATCTACTACCCATGCCAACCATTACCAATCTGTCTCCAATACTTAATATTCCATCATCAAAAATACAGTTTGGAGGGTTAACGTTCTTTTTTTTTCCTTCTGCAACATTTATCATCTAACATTATTATTCATCATACTTAGGTATGACCTTAGAGGAACTGGAAATCTAGTAAAACACTGGGTAAAAGACAGGTTCAGAGCATAAGAACTGATTCAATAATCCTTATCAAAAACATTATGGTGCACACTACCATTATTACCACTTTATACAAGAGATAATAAAGGTGTAGAAATTGAGTTACTTGCCCAAAGTCACATGGCTAATAAGTGGAAGAAAGGATTTTAACTTGAGCAGTCTGGCTCTTAATCACTAACCCATACTGCTTGACTTCACAGAGATACACCTCAAGCACCCAAGATTGAGAACAATTCACTAAACATCTATCTCAAAACATGAACATCCTGTACATCACTTACATATTCAATGTAAATGCCAAATAAGGATAAACTGATACTACTTCAAAATTCATCTTAAAATAAGGATTATAAAAACTGCCCAGAAAAATGAAATAACGTATATACTATGATTATAATTATGCGTAAAAACTAATTATAAGGACTTCCCTGGTGGCGCAGTGGTTAAAAACCCACCTGTCAATGCAGGGGACACAGGTTTGATGCCTGGTCCAGAAAGATCCCTCACGCTGTGGAGCAACTAAGCCCAAGAGCCACAACTACTGAGCCCACACACTGCAACTACAGAAGCCTGCGTGCCTAGAGCCCGTACTCTGTGACAAGAGAAGCCACTGCAATGAGAAGCCCACACACTGCAATGAAGAGTAGCCCCCACTAGCTCACTAGCCCCCACTAGCAGCAACGAAGACCCAACACAGCCAAAATAAACTAATTACATAAGAAAAGAGATGCAAAGGAAATATCCCAAAATGCAAATAATGATTTCTTTAGCAAGACACAGTTATGGGTTTTTTGGTCTTTAGTTTTTCAGTTTTTGTTTTTGCTACTTTTTTTTCAGAATTTTAGATTCATAGTTAAATTACTTTTACATTGAAAAATTTTTGATATTAAAAATAAGCAGTTGTCCACATTCCTATCATATTTGGATGATCCACATTCCTATCATATTTTCCCAAAATACAACTCTCTAAAACTTTCTAAACTTATCCAGAATATGTCTTTACTGTGTTCATTTAACATTCACAAAATTCTCATATTTTAACTATTATATCAGCTACCCTTCTTCAAAAAACAAAATTCTTTCCCAAAATGATATACTTGAGACATAAATTTATAAATAAAATCCTGCTATCTGAATTTGATGATATACTCCTGCATCTGGCAAAAAAGTAAAGAGTAAAAAAGTTAAAGAGCCTTTTAATTATATACTTAATATAAAGAATTGTATAAGACTAGAAATTCATTTTTGACTCATCCACCTTTCAGACCTTCACATCGTAATGGTTTTTAAAACTAGTGGCCCCATCCCCAAAAGCACTGGAAACAAAAGCTGTACCTCCCAAGAACTACACTTTCCCCATTTCTGTATCTTAAGTCTTTCCAGAGTCCAGGTGGCTTTTCACCTGAGATATACCTTGCCTGAGAAGAAGAAGCAATTCACAGAAATATCTACATAATCCTATTATCATCACCAAAAATACCCTTCCTCAAGTTTGCCTAAAATAATCCTAGTAAACAGACCTTAAGTAAGCCCAAGACGCATGGGGAAAAAAGAATAAAATCATCACAAGATGCTTTTGATGTGCGTATTTTAAACATATTCCCTCCAATTGTTGCTAAATTATCTAATAACTTCTTTTTCTGTTACTAGGCCACCAAAATCCCATTACTTCAATTAGAAGTGCAACTGCAGTAACAATGACCCTGAAGAAACAACATAAAGCATTCTAACATATCCACTTATAAAAAGTTTTACTTTGTAAATACAATGGGATAAGAATAATTTGTGCTAAAAATTTAAAGTGATAGCGGATATCTTCCAAATTGTGTTTTTTAGGAAAATTATTACATAAATTTAGATACCTTCTACAGTGATCAAAAAGTACATAACACATTCATTTTGTTTATGCTTTCTTCAATAGATATTTACCCATCTCACATGAAGCACCTAACACTCTGTAAGGCTCTGCATGCCAAATGGAGGACCCTGGGTATGAGGACAATTAAGAGAAACATGGAGCAACTTTCAGGTAGACTACACCTTAGCAGGGGAAATCAAGCTAATGTATAAAAAAGAGACAGGAAACAATTTGAAAAAAATTAAATGCTAAAGGGTGAAGCTCTGAATGCAAGCAGAATTCTGAGAAAGAAGAAATCAATGCAAGTTGTGGTAATTGAAAAAAAATCTTATTCCTTGAAGTAAAGTTAAATTTAAATAAATAAAATGACAATCATTCCAAATAAATGAAAAAAAAAAAATGCACAAGAGCAGACAGGGCAGAATAAGAACACTGTATTTGATTAAAAAAATAAATATGTCTGAAAGAAAGTAATACACACATAAACAGGTATTAAATAGGTTAAACTGGTAATGTGGACTAGGGTAAGGGATATAAAACATTCACAGAGAGTGTCCACAACTCTGGTCCAGACTGCACTCGCAGTTAGCATGGAAACTAAGTTGCCTCAGCTCCAATCAAACATCAATAGCAGATTAAAAATTTTTTAATGTTAAAAATGTAGAACTATGCTTAAACACAAGGTAAGTATTTCAGTGGACAAAAAATAAACATACCAAGTATAGAGTTTGGGAACTAAAGCACATAGAGGCAAACAAATTCTTATGAGATAATAAGAACCAAAACACCTTACATGTGACAGGGATCAAGAAACCAGGCCTACTGTGGGAACTCAGAAAGGGGGCCAAAGCTACTAACCCCTGCCATAAACAATAATTTTTTAAAGCAGTAAACTCATCCAAGCACTGTGTCTGCACTTGAAGTTTGATCAAAACTCTTCCAGGCAGGGATGAACAGGCACTGCAAACAAAACATTATATACAAAAGTGAAAAATTATGGGAGAGAGTTCAAGATGATGGCATAAAAGGATCATGAACTTGCCTCCTCCCACAGACACAACAAATGTATAACTACATATGTAACAGTTCCCGCAGAAAGGGATCTGAAAACTGAATGAACAGAACCTCCATAACAAAGTGTAAAATAAAAAGACAGCAATGCGATGGGTTGGAGAGGCGACGATACAAAAATTCAGCTTCAGCAATCCACAATTGGGAGGGACAGCAAAGGTACAGATCCTTTCCCTGAGGAGAGAGGGATTTGAGCACCACATAAGGCACCCCAATCCCTAAATCCTGCACAAAAGAGATGAGCCCCCAAACACCTGATTTTGAAAACCAACAGGAAATATGTCCAGAAAAATGACGAAACTACAGGGAACAGAAAGCCTGCTCTTAAAGGACTTGCACACAGATTGCTGACCTGAAAACCAGTCAAAAACACGAAATTGAAAAGTGCACCGACCATAAGTGAAGGGGACTCACCTACTAATCTTGAAGCATCTGCTGGAGAGACAGGAACCAGCTGGAATGCTCGCCATGGGCTAAGTCAATGGCTAGAGTCACTTATGTGAGCTCAGGCTACCTTGCTAATACTGGTGCTGGTGGGCACCACTTTGTAATTCTCCACCCAACCTATTACCATCAGTGGGCACATCCCACTGAGAGATCACTGCCCACCCCCTGCACCTCAGATGGACCCCACAGCTGGTCAAGCAATGGCCCCACCCACCAGCACCCCAGAGCAGCTGCAGCCCACCAACTGCATGTAGCCCAAGTAGGAGACACCCCTTGAGCACCTGGCTTTGGTGGCCAGGTAGGATTGTACTTCTGAGCCCCGTAGGACATCTCCTAAATAAGGGCACTCCTTCAAATTTAGGAGAGCTGATATACCTAATACATAGAAACAAACACAAAGAATTAGGCAACATGAGGAGACAGAGGGAGGAAGATATTCCAATCAAAAGATTAAGTGAGAACCTCAAAGAAAGAACTAAACAAAATGGACATAAACAAGCTGTCTGGGACTTCCTAGGTGGCGCAGTGGGTAAGAATCTGCCTGCCAATGCAGGGGATACGGGTTCAATCCCTGCCCCAGGAAGATACCACATGCCGCAGAGCAACTAAGCCCGTGCACCACAACTATGAGCCTGCACTCTAGAGCCCGTGAGCCACAATTATTGAGCCCATGTGCTGCAACTACTGAAGCCCACGCGCCTAGAGCCTGTGCTCTGCAACAAGAGAGGCCACCACAATAAGAAGCCCGTGCACCACAACGAAGAGTAGCCCCCGCTCGCCGCAACTAGAGAAAGCCCGTGTGCAGCAACAAAGACCCAACACAGCCAATAAAATGAATGAATGAATGAATGAATAAATAAATAAATAAATAAATAAATAAATAAATAAATAAAGCAAACAAAAAAAAACCCAAGCTACCTGATAAAAAGTTCAAAGTAGTGGTCATAAAGACACTAACCAAACTCAGGCAAAGAAAAAATTAGCACAGTGAGAACTTCAACAGAGATAGAAAATATACAAAAGTACCAAACAAGTTATAACTTAACTGAAAAATACGCTAAAGAGGTACAACAGCAAACTGGATGAAGTAGAACAAATCAGCCAACAGGAAGATGAAACCATGGAACTAACCCAGACAGAACAAGAAAATGAAATAAGTGTTTTAAAAAGTGAAGACACCTTAAGGGACCTCTAGGGCAACATCAAGCAGAATAACATTTGTATTATAGGGATGCCAGAAAGAAAAGAGTGAAATGGACAGAAAACCTACTTGAAGAAACAGTTGCTGAAAACATCCTTAATCACAGGAAGGAAACAGACATCCAGGTCCAGGAAGCACAGAGAGTTCCAAATAAGATGAACCCAAAGAGACACACAGCAAAACATACTATAATTAAAACAGTAAAAGTAAAGGATTAAGAGAGAATCCTAAAAGTAACAAGAGAAAAACAAATTGTTACATACAAGGGAAACCCTATAAGACAAGCAGACTTTTCAGCAGAGCCATTACAGGCCAGAAGGGAGTGGCATATCATATTCAAAGTGCTGAAAGAAAAAACTTCCAACCAAGAATTCTCTACCCAGCAAAGTTATTCAGGATTGAAGAAGAGATCAAGAGTTTCCCAGATGAGCAAAAGCTAAAGGTGTTCATCACAACTAAACTGTCCCAACAAGAAATATCAATGGGACTTCTTTAACCTGAAAAGAAATGGCACTAATTGATAATAAAACATATGAAAGTAAAAATCTCACTGCTAAAGGTAAATGTATGATAAAGGCAGAGGATCAATCACCTATAAAGCAAACACAAAAGTTAAGAGACAAAAGTACTAAAAATAACTAAAATTACAATAATTAGTTATAGGATGCAAAAGAATCAAAAGTAAAATGTGTCATCAAAAGTATAAAACATGGGGACTTCCCTGGTGGTCCAGTGGTTAAGAATCCACCTTCCAATGCAGCAGATATGGGTTTGATCCCTGGTTGGGGAACTAAGATCCCACAGGCTTTGGGGCAACTAAGACTGCGCACTACAACTACTGAGCATGAGGACCACAACCAGAGAGCCCACATGCCGCAACTACAAAGCCCAAGAGCTCTGAAGCCACCACAACTAAAGAAGCTGCATGCTGCAACTACTGAGCCATCAGGCCACAACTAGAGAGAAGCCCACGTGCCACAGAAGAGCATCCTGCATGCTGCAACAAAGATCCCACATGCCACAACTAAGACCCAATACAGCCAAAAATAAAATAAATAAATTTTTTCTAAAAAACTTAAAGTATAAACCATGGGGAGGGAGTAAAAAGATACAGCTTTGGAATGATTTCTAATTTAAGTTGCTAGCAACTTAAAACAGGCTACTACTTACATAGAATGTTACAGGTGTACCTCACAGTAACCACAAGGAAAAAACTTATAGTAAATACACAAAAGAAAATGAGAAAATCTAAACACAGACACTAAAAGAAACCACACCAAAACACAAAGGAAAAGAGAGAAGAGGAACTACAAAAACAGCCAGAAAACAATTAACAAAATGGCAATAAGCACATACTTATCAATAACTACCTTAAACGTAAATGGACTAATAAATTCAATACAGCCTTACCTCAAGAAACAAGAAATCCCCAATAAACAATTTAACCTTATACATAAAGGAACTAGAAAAGAAGAACACAGCCCCAAATTGGTAGATGGAAGGAAATAATAAAGATCAGAGCAGAAACAGAGACTAAAAAAAAAAAAGAGAAAAAAAAAAAGATCAATGAAACTAAGAGCTGATTCTTTAAAAAGATAAATAAAATTGACAAACATTTAGCTAGACTCACGGGGGGGGGGGGGGGATGGACTCTAAATAAAACCAGAGATTAAAGAGATGTTATAACTAACACCACAGAAATACAAAGGATCTATTATGATCTATGAATATACGCCAACAAATTGGACAACCTAAAAGAAATGGAAAATTTTCTAAAAACATACAATCTTTCAAGACTGAATCATGAAGAAATAGAAGAATCTGAATAGACCAATTACTAGTACAGTAATCAAAAATCTCCCAACAAACCAAAGCCCAGAGCAGACATCTTCATTGGTGAATTCTACAAAACATTCCAAGATTTAATACCTATCCTTCTCAAATCCTTCAAAAAACTGTAAAGAAGGGAAGGCTTCCAAATACATTCTATGAAGCCAGCATTAACTTGATACCAAAACCAGACAAGGAGACCACAAAAAGAAAATTACAAGCCAATATCCTTGGTGAACACAGATGCTTTTACTACTTTCCCCCTATGTTACTGAAAGGCTAAGATTTGTGTTGATGATTTAGTTAACCACCTACCCATCTCCTCCCCAAAATTTTTACTAGTGTGGTCATATTTTTTTTAATTTTCAGATTTTTTTAATTATAAAATATTTGAGCTTGCAAAAGATCCAGATAATTATATTTATCAAATACCTGTCATTAATGCTTAGTGGTGTCAGCCAAACAGATCAAAATTTGAAAACATGGAGGAGGGCTTCCTAGGTGGCACAGCAGGTAAGAATCCGCCTGCCAATGCAGGGGACACGGGTTCAATCCCTGCTCCAGGAAGATCCCACATGCCGCGGAGCAACTAAGCCCATGCACCACAACTACTGAGCCTGTGCTCTAGAGCCCATGTGCCACAACTATTGAGTCCATGTGCCACAACTACTGAAGCCCACGCACCTAGAGCCTGCACTCCGCAACAAGAGAAGCCACAACAATGAGGAGCCCGTGCACCACAACAAAGAGTAGCCCCCACTCACTGCAACTAAAGAAAGCCAGTGCATGGCAAAAAAAGACCCAACACAGCCAATAAAACAAATAAATTTAAAAAAAAAAGAAAACATGGGGGGAAAGTTTACATGGTATTCAAAGTATTTATTTCAACCAAATAAGAATAGATGCCTAAAATATATTTGGCTACCCTAGCTTGTTGATAATATAAAAATATACTCCTACTACCAACAACTGTAAGATCAACATAGAGCAGCATTAATCTCTCCAAAAGCTACTTTCAAAAATCACGTACAAGTTTGTGAAGAAAGAACAGTACTTAACTGGGGTAAAGAAGTTATTGTTTACTATATGCAATACTTTGAAAAGTAGTATCACTATCATGGAAGTTTTAACAACAATGAAGTTTCTTTGAAATGCATATTTTATCTATTTCAGACTAGTTGTTAATTGAATACAATTTTAAAAATCTACTTGTGAGAATCATAACTACACTGCTGTAATCCAAAGCAACCAATAGCTAATGTCTTCCAATCATGACTGAAAACCTAAGAGCAAATAAAAACAGAATCAAAACAAACATGTAGTAGCATATAAGAAACATCTATTTTACAGATGAATAACAAAAGTTTTGCTAATATCTGGTGATATAATGAGTCAGAGTTTCCAAACTCAACATACTCTCCCTACATATGACACTCTCCCTACATATGACTCTCCCCCTACATATGACTTCACTCGAGAGAAGATTAAGCAGGAAGAGAGCAATAATTTCACTAAGAACATAACTCAGTTTTACAACCTAATTGCTACTAAAGATAAAGAACCTCATCTCTAAATCTTACCTGTCTTCAAAGCACTAAAACCAACTAAAAGGATAACTAGTCTTTGCACACAGAAGGGACGCAGTAAATGGTTAATAAGCAAATGAACAACCCATACCACTCTAATTGAAACTAGACTGGAAACAAGGCAAACCAGCAAAAGCTGAGTTAATAACAGATTAATTGCCAGAAAAAGGTGAGTCGATCAGAAATAAATTATTGCTCTTACGAAAATCTTTGAAAAAAATTGTTGTAGGATACTAAACACATCTTATACTTAGCAAAATTATTTCTGAAACTGGAAAGGATACAAGTATTAAAAATTAAATGACATACAACCTTAAAACCTTGGAGACTTATAAGACATCTATAAGGATTTCTTACAAAATGTAACTTTCAGCACTGATTTTGTCACTATTTCCCTTCACCCAGCATAAAGATCAATTAGGAAAATTTTCACAAATTCAAAAAGTTTGAAAAGCCATCTACTATATTCAGACCTTAAGAAGAGTGCTTTAAATACATTACCTGATCATCATACTATAAATGGATAATCAAAGATTTCTTAGGGCCCTCACTACCTCTTTCTTACTATTTATTACGAACTAAGACCTTATTAGCACATACAGATGAACTGAGAAGGTATATTTGCAAATGACAATTTTTTTATTTCATGGAAAGCATTCCAGGGCTTCCCAAGGAATTTACATGTTCAACCTCTTAGCTTACCACACACTGTTAGGTGATCTCATTCCCTTAATTTCAGTTATTTCCCAATGCAGACAAAAATAAAATTCTAAATCTAATCCAGATCTCTGCTGGACTTCAAATTCATATTTTCCTGTCCTGCTAAATCTCTCTACCAGAGTGCCATGAAAGCACACTAAAGTCATTTTATTCAAAACCAAACTCATTATCTTTTCTCATAAACATTTTACCCATCTGCATTTTCTACCTGAAATTACAGAAACATCACACAGCCATTTTGCCTAAATCCAAAGCATTACCCTTAACTCCTCTCTTCCTTAACCTTCACATCCAATCACCAAGTTAATTCAATCACCTACATAAATTATGAATCTATCCTTTCTTCATCTCCTTTGCCATTAACTCAGTTCAAGACGTCATTATCTCTCACCTGGACTATAAAAGAGAGAATTTAGTACCTATATCTCCATACCACATTTCCAGTTGCTTTCTAATTGATTTCCCAAAGCACCTCAAATAAATCATTTCCAAAATCAAACCACTTATCTTAACCCTTTACCATCCCAGGGAAAAAGTTTTCTTTTCCTCCTATGTTCTCTAGCTTAGTTAATAATAATCCTCATTTATTTAAAACCTCAGCTAATGTCCAACTCAACTCAAATTAATATCTGTACACCAATGCTCACTGTAACATTATTCACAATAGCTAAAAGGTGGAAATAACCCAAATATCCACTGATGGATGTATGGGTAAACAAAATGTGGTATATACATACAATAGAATATTATTCAGCCTTTCAAAGGAAGGAAATTCTAGTACACACTACAATGTGGATGAACTCAGGAAGCATTAGTCTAAGTGACATAAGCCATACAGAAAAAGACCAATACATGTGACTGCACTAACATGTATACCTCGAATAATCATATTCATAGAGGCAGAAAGTAAAACAGTGGTTACCAAAGAAAGGCTAAGGATGGAGGAACAAGGAGTTGTTTAATGGTACAGAGTTTCAGTTTGGGAATGATTAAAAACATGATGGAAATAGATAGTTGTGATGGTTGCACAACAATATGAATGTACTTAATGCCACTAAACTGTACACTTTAAAATGATAAAAATGCTAAATTTTATGCTACCACAATTTTTAAATTTTTTCTTAAAATTCTAAACCTACTGAATCTCAAGTTAATAGTACAGCCACACAGAGAAGATAATTATTTCAAGTGTTTTAAGAACACAGTGCTTTTGACCTATATAGCCTTAGTAAACTATAGTATAAGGACAAAAAGAACTGCTAAAAAAATTAGTAAAATTGATTCACTAAGCTTACTAACAGTAACATCAGTAGTGTTATTTTAAAGCTATTTTATGTATATTTTTAGGAAAAAAATATGTTAATGTTAAGAGCCAAGATATTCAGTATAAAATTTAAAAATATAAACTTAAAGGAAAAGATATTTTATAATCTTAATTTGAACACGTGTTTTGCCTTCTAAATCTGTCTATATGTACATGTGTGTATATATCTCTCTATATATCGATATATAGATATATCCTAGTTCTTATTTTAAATGCTTAAAAGCAATGACAACACAGAAGCAATGAGTACCCTACATGCCCAGACAGTGGTATTTAAATAGCATTCTCCATTAAAAAGAACCAGGACTCTTTGGAGAAAAGGATGATTTCAGCCTGGAGGAGAAATTTTACTAGACGAACCTGGGTCATGTTGTGCCACAAAGCAAGGAAGTTATCAAACACTAATACGGTCCTGTCAAAATGACAAAAGTCACCTTGAAGGCACTTCTACTAGGTAAAGCTGGAACAATTTGCACATCAAAAAAATCACACTGACTTCAACTGACTGAAACCCACTAAATATATACAAAATCCGTGAGTTCATGAAATATATTAAAAAATCTATGAGTGCCTCCTCCTCTTCAGAGGACGGTATCTAGAGGCATTCAGGATGGTCCAGCGTTTGATATACCGTCCATCATAGGCTGTCCTACAATACAGTCTCTATCAAAACCAGGCTGTCCCAAACCCCCAGTAATAGAATTGTTTACCTTTATACCAAGAAGGTTGGGAAAGCACCAAAATCCACATGTGGCATGTGCCCAGGCCAACTTTGAGGAGTTCATGCTGTGAGACCTAAAGTTCTTATGAGGTTGTCTAAAACGAAAAAACATGTCAGCCAGGCCTATGGTGGTTCCATGTGTGCTAAAGTGTGTCCGTGACAGGAACAAGCACACTTTTCTTACTAAGAGAAAATCGTTGTGAAAGTGTTGAAAGCACAAGCATAGAGTCAGAAAGCTAAATAAAAAAATGAAGCTTTTTTGGGTAATAAAAAAAAAATCAAAAAGAAAAAAAAATCCATGAGTTCTCCTTCCTCAAGGAAAGAGAAAGTCAAAAGAGAAACAAGCAAGCCTCACTGATCACTACTAGAGTAGTGCATCAATTTTTATTCTGAAAATTCATAATTAAAGAAAAAGAATTAAACATTTATCCTGACCATCCAGTATACACTGAAATTCATGGCAACCAAACACTCCCGGTTTAAAATGAAAAGTTCTTTACAGAAAAGTATCAGTTAATATATGCAGAAGAAATAAAAATATAGAAAATCAATAGTCTGCAACTGTTGATGAAATCAGTCTTCCCAACTTAAGTGACATCATAAAACCTTTCCTTAGATTAAAAAAATCCTTCTTTCCTTTAAACTATTATATCTCTTATTTATACTTCTCTTATAACACATAATACATGGAAGAAGAAAGCAGTGGTAGATTGTTACAATAATGATCCTCAATGAATTACACCTATGTTTTAATACCCTTGTAATTCTCACGCGTAATCCTCCCCCACATGGGCTTTGGCCATCAGACTTGCCTTGGCTGAAGGTAGAGTAGCAAATAAAATCCAAGTACAGTGCACAATAGGATTTGCTCACTCATTGATGGAAACTGTTCTGCCACCATATAAGCCAAGGCTAATCTGGGACATGTGAACCAATGAATATTATCAGCAATCTGAAAGAGGCTATGTTAGACTATTATCCCAATCAAGCCAACAGATAACTCCAGTTGTATTAGTAACTCCAAGAGAGACCAGCAGAAGAACCATTTAGCTTAGCCTAGCCCAAATTGTTGATCTAGAGAATCTAGAGCAAATAAAATGATGGTGGTTTTAACCAAAGCACAGGGATGGTTTATTATGCAGCAACAAATACAATTAGATACAGTAGATATGTCTTCTCTTCTCCATAGAAGAGAAAAGGAATCTTTTTGAGGACGGGAACCCTATAAGACTGAGCTATTCATCAAATTTCCTAATAAGGATACAATAAAAGTATCCACCTAAGCTTAACTAACACACAATATTTCTCATATATTAAAAAAAAATTAATGTAACTACTCCAAGATTTACATTATTCCATTTTCCATAGTTTCTTTTTTAACTTTCGAAGTTAAACAAAAGACTAGAAGACTAAACTGCCAATCTGGTTTTCAGGGTATTTGAGTAAAATCAAGATTTTTTTTTTCTTTGACAATATTCATTGGTAGAAAGAGTGTTGGAAAACCAACACTCTCAAACACTGCTTGTGGAAGTGTAACTAAATACAAAAAATGTACATGCTCTCTGCCTCACTGCTGGGAAATTACCCAGTGGACAAATTCATTAAAGGACCACCCATATATGTATACAAGTATGCTCACTGCAGTGCTTTTTATTAGCAAAACTGGAAACAAACTAAATGTCCTTCACTAGAGAAATGATTAAATTTTAATAATCCATATAATAAAATATAATGTAGTTATTAAAAATAAACACATAATAAAAGAGGCAATTCTGCAAGTGCTGATACTGAAAGCTCTCCAAACTATATTAAGTGAAAAAAATCAAACTCATATGAAGAGTATGATCATACTGTATAATGTTAATGGATATATGCATTAAAACTTTGTGGAAAAATATATAAGAAACTATTAGCAATGATACTGAGAAGGACTTTCTCCTTTTCATTTTATAGTTTCTATAATCCTAACCCTTAACTCCTGTCAGCCTCAAACTTCATACAAAATTTGTCTAAGTCCTCTCCTGCTTGCTTTCAACCTTCAACCTTGAAAATGGTCACTAATACTCTTTGTTCTAATCTCCATTATAACTCTAATACTTTTGAACTTGTCTTACAAGTCATTTTTGCTAATTACTTTTTTTTTTGTCGTGAGTTCCTTCTCATTTCTCCACCTTCTTCTTAAAACTAAATATATCCCGATCTATATCAAATCCTGATGTAGAAGGCTTACTCAGACTTCTGCAATATGATCCTGATCCACCATGCAACTCCACAGATGCTTTTCTAGCCATCATAAAACCCTGTGTGATAGATAGTAAGCTTCTTTACAAATATACCACATTTAACCCCAATTCATTTATATCAGCTTTCAACGGAAAACAATTCCTATTTTTTTTTTTTTTACAATTCCTATTTTTTAATGTGAACAATGCCACCTAACCTAGAGTCATCTACAACTTTAATAAGCATGCAGTCACCCATGTTGTTAAAATATTAATGCTGAATTAAATGTAATTCCTATTCAATACGTCTTTGTTAAGTGGTCTCTAAGAGGTTATATCCCCTGTTGCACCTGATTCCAGCCTATTCCAAAATTTCTCAAGTGTCTGCACACAATATAGGTCTGCATCCTAAATCTTCCCTGCCTAACCTAGTGACACAGAATACAATACATACAATACAGTATGCCAGAGAAGGGGGTGAGAAGCATATACTCACCTAAATTCAGCTGGCTCTTGTTTTCAGCAGGGTCTGTCAAGTGTTCCAAAAACAAAAGTACATCTAAATCTAGGAATACTGATTCAGAATATAGTAGTTGGAGTCACACAGACCTGCATTCAACTTCCAGTTTACCTATTTAGAAGCTTTGTAGAAGTACTTAACCTCTGTAAGCCCCAAATTTCCATTTGTAAAGTGGAACTAATAATGTCAGTCTCACAGAACTGTTGTGAGGATTAAATGAAACAGTATGTGTAAAATGTTTAAATCAGTACCTGGCATTTGTTAGATATACTATAAATAGTAGAACTTACATTATTACTAAGTGCACCACTCCTTAAAAAAAGACCTAGAATCAAAATTTAAAAGCTAGAAAACATCTCAGAAATCATGTTCCAACTGTAACACTCCACAGATGAGGAAACAAAGCCCTATAAAGTATAACTGGCTTACCTGACATCATATGCTTTCTAATGATAGAGTTGCAATTAAAACTTAGGTTTCCCAAGTCCTAATTCAATATCCTCTCTACTATCTCAAATATTTCTTGGCCATCTCTCTGATACCCATCAAGACATTTAATTTTTCTAATCTCAACTTCTTCAATGACTAACTACAGGGACAGGACAAGATCACGGGTCCTTATAGCTCCAAAATTCTCATTCCATGATTTATGTGGGCCCTAAACTAGCTAACTTAAAAGCATGCCCATAGAAACAAAGTCAAATATATTTCCTACCTTTATATATTTTTAGTTGTCTTATGGATACTTTCAAAACTCTAAAATTTAGTTACTGGTTATTAATAGTTACATGAAAGCAGTCATCAGAAAAAAAAAAAAGGAGCCAAGTCAATAAGAGACTGAGACTATCAAAACTAATTACAGATAAGTTACTAGTAACTAAATTGGGTTGAAAGACATCATTTAATTTACTTGATATTAAGTGAAAGAATAAAAGACTTTAATACCTAACATTTTTTAAATATCGAACATGTAATTAAATATCTAGCATATAATTAAAACAGATTTACATATTTTAAGCAAGTTTAGACTATCAGGTGTCTTGATTCAATAAATATGGATAGACAGACACAAAAATATATCAAAATAAGAATTCATAGTCTATTTCTGAGAAGATGCCTTTTTTTTTTTTTTTATTTTAAATTTTAAGCGCTTGCCCATCTCTCAGGATGGACTGACCCATGTTCAACTGCTGTTCACATGCAACCCTATTCCACTTAGGCCTTCAAAGTTCTCATTTGAATATTTTCTACTACCACCAAGATCTGGACCTGTAGCAGCCCCACCTGGGCTCACACCCTAGGCTTCAAGGCTCAACACAACCCTCCTACTTGTCTCAGAGTATAGGCAGCAGGACAGGACTATGCCCCACCACCACATCAACATCACCCCACCCCCGCCCAGAGGGAGGATGGCCCATACTCCCACTTCCGTCCCTCTCACATCACTTTTCATTTTTTAAGTCTTAAAATCACTTGTGAGAACCAGGAAAGGTGCTAATAATAAAATTTCCTAAACACAGAATCTGTGAGCCATGCTCAAAATCCAGAATGTGCTTGAAGACCCACTATGTAAAACTCCAGAATCTAACAAAAATTCTGATCTACTGGCTATGGATTCCTGTTATAAAAGATATGTAGACTGTCGGTGTCAAAGTAGAACACAAAATTCATAAAATTAAAATCCATCCTGAATATTATCATCTTTTATGACACAAAAACCCCTGAGAAAGACTATCCAAATAGCAGATGACTCATAATTCAGATTCCCAAGGAAAGAGAGTCTGAGACCGCTATCTGCAAGCAGGTTTACTAGGGAGTGCTCTCAAGAACACCTGTGCAGGCACAGATGAAGCATGACTGGGCCAAGGGAGAAGTTGAACAGTACTGATCAATAACACAGTTGCAACAGCAGCCTCAGCTAATCCTACTAAGAGTCCTGAAGCTAGAATGACACTTCACATTAGTCTCTAACCCAGGCAAGAGGATCATTCTTTGCATCCCCCACCATCAGCAAGGAATGAAATGCAGGCTGCTCCCAGGAAGGGGAAAGTAAACTTGGATGAGGCAGCCATGATTCCAAGCAACTAAGAGAAGCCTGAAGGGGAATCTATGTCACACACCAAAGCGTCTGCTACAATGAATGTACTTTACTTGCATTTGAGATACGCATAGAGTTATACACTGGGGAAAGGGAGTGGGGGAGGGAACTCAGTAGAAAAGGAGAGGTACTATCTTCTGCAGCCTCCTAGGTGCTATGATAGCCACCTTACATGAGCTATCAAATTTTATCACTGAATCCTTGCTTCCTGAAGATACTATCTTTTCTCAGCAAAGACGCTAGAAAACAGTAAAAAGTATCAGGATTTGTTATGTAACACAAAATGCTACTCTGGGGTTGCAAATGATCTGCAGACTAAAAATCCTGGTACTTCGTGATTTTCAACAAACACTTTCACCCTGAAAAGCACTTTGGAAATCACCTAGGTGGTGCCCTCATTGAACAAATTTTTAAAAAAGGAAAGCCAAGAGAAGCTCATGATTTGTCTAAGATCACACCAAGAGCAGAATTTAGAAAGTCAACTCAAATCTTTTGATCCCAAATTCAGTGATTTCTCTACTTGATTGGGTCCTTTACACTCAAAAACTTAACAAAACCAAAATAATCCAGAGGCATGAATCTTATTGTAAAGCTCAGAATATCAACTTCTCCTAGATCATTTGCATTTTCAAGACCAGGCACATAAAAAACTTGAGTTTTATACTAGTTAAAGAAATGTCAACTGGTAGTCTGCTAAATGAAATATATTTTTCTATTAATAATAATAGCTAATGTATAACCTCTATGACAGATACAACATCAAGATCTTTATTTACATTATATCATTTAATTATCACAGCAATCCCTTGAATAAAGTCAAAGGAGAGTTCCCTGGTAGCACAGTGGTTAAGAATCCACCTGTCAATACAGGGGACATAGGTTTGATCCCTGGTCCGGGAAGATCCCACATGCCACAGGGCAACTAGGCCCATGCGCCACAACTACTGAGCCCACACACCGCAACTACTGAAGCCCGTGCGCCTAGAGCCCAAGCTCCACAAGAGAAGCCACCGCAAAGAGAAGCCCCTGCAAAGAGAAGCCCATGCACCGCAACAAAGAGTAGCTCCCACTCAGTGCAACTAGAGAAAGAAACTAGAGAAAGCCCGAGTGCAGCAACCAAGACCCAACGCAGCCAAAAATAAATAAACATATAAAGAAAATTGGAAAAAAAAAGTCAAAGGAATTGTTCCCATTTAGCCAAGGGGGAAAAATAAGGTTAAAGAAACTAAATAAGTTGCTAGCTAAGATTACAAATGTAATAAGGCACAGAGCTGGACTGCACCTGACTTCAAAATGCTCTTAAACCACCCGCTATGCTACAAGCCCTATGCTTCTTCTCAGTTTTCCTTTCTCAGATTTCCATGATGTATATGATTTATTTTATAACCAGAAATATATTCTTTATTTATTTCTAAATATTTTATTTTAAAACTAAATCATTGCTTTAAATATTCAGAAGTTGCAAGCAGATATAATAAGGTTATATCAGAATGTCTTATAGAAAAAAATAAATCCATATTTCCTTATCAGAGATCTAACTCAATATGACTTACCTCTCAATCAATCCCCTACAACAGTGTATTCTGGCATAGCACTATATAAAGACAGGAATTCTTAAAACATTTTCCAAATATATTTAGCTAATAAAAGTCCAAATAAAGTATCACTAAGACTCTAGAACAACTTTTATATTAGCATACTTACATAAAACTTAACCATAGTCTAATATTAAACACTGAAATGAGGGAAAGAATGTGGTTTTTATTAAATTCCATCTACTGCTATAACCCATGCAATACTCACACAGATGTCTATGCAACTAAGTTATTCATGTTACTGTATTAAATATGTCAATCAATCACAGTGCATGCAATGGCCATGGATCTATCCTAAAGGAAGCTACCCTACCATAGCCCATACTGAAAACACAGACCAAGACAACCAGGTTATATAACCCCATGTCTATTGCCAGTTGACCAAATGTGATCACTTGGACCCAAAAGCAGCCATTCCCCAGCTAGCCAGCAACCAATAAAATGGCTCAGTAGCAAAACAAACAAACAAACCCCAGTGTGAAGAATGAACTACTGCTGAGCTCCACGCTTAGGCCTTTACATTGCAAACTATGAAAAGAAATGACTAATTAGCCACACCCAGGTGGTGGTCCAATAGTTAAGACTCTGCGCTTCCAATGCAGGGGGCTCAGGTTCAATTCCTGGTCAGGGAACTGTGCCACAACTAAGAGCTCACATGCCACAACGAAGACCTCACATGTGGCAACGAAGATCTCAAGTGCTGCAACTAAGACCCGGTACAGCCAAAAAAATAAGTATATATTTTTTAATTTGCCACACAAACTGGCACTAAACAGATACACATTGCAGTCATGAGGTAAATAAGAGTATAGGAGGAACTTAAATAAATCAAAGTTATAACCCAGCCAAAGTATCAAAAGACCACTGACTCTAAGAATGCAGAAGCTAATGTAAGGCCAGATACTATAAAACTTCTGGAGGAAAACATAGCAAGAACACTCTTTGACGTAAATAACAGCAAGATCTTTTTTGATCCACCGCCTAGAGGAATGGAAATAAAAACAAAAATAAATAAATGGGACCTAATGAAACTTCAAAGCTTCTGCACAGCAAAGGAAACTATAAGCAAGACGAAAAGACAACCCTCAGAATGGGAGAAAATATTTGCAAACGAATCAACAGACAAAGGATTAATCTCCAAAATATATAAACAGTTCATCCAGCTCAATATCAAAAAAACAAACAACCCAATCAAAAAATGGGCAGAAGACCTAAATAGGCATTTCTCCAAAGAAGACATACAGATGGCCAAGAGGCACATAAAAAGCTGCTCAACATCACTAATTATTAGAGAAATGCAAATCAAAATGACAATGAGGTATCACCTCACACCAGTTAGAATGGGCATCATCAGAAATTCGACAAACAGTAAATGCTGGAGAGGGTATGGAGAAAAGGGAACACTCTTGCATTGCTGGTGGGAATGTAAATTGATACAGCCACTATGGAGAACAGTATGGAGGTTCCTTGCAAAACTAAAAATAGAACTACCATATGACCCAGCAATCCCACTACTGGGCATATACCCAGAGAACACCATCATTCAAAAAGACACATGCACTCCAATGTTCACTGCAGCACAATTTACAAAAGCCAGGACATGGAAGCAACCTAAATGTCCATCAACAGATGAATGGATAAAGAAGATGTGGTACATACATACAATGGAATATTACTCAGCTGTAAAAAGCAATGAAACTGGGACATTTCTAGAGACATGGATGGACCTAGAGACTGTCATACAGAGTGAAGTGAGTCAGAAAGAGAAAAACATATACCGTATATTAACACATATTTGCGGACTATAGAAAAATGGTACAAATCAACCAGTTTGCAAGGCAGAAATAGAGACACAGATGTAGAGAACAAACATATGGACACCAAAGGGAAAAGCGGGGAGGGATGGCAGGGGGAATGAATTGGGAGACTGGGATAGCAAATTGTACACTCTAAATACATGCAGTTTATTGTAAAAAATAAAAAAATTAAAAGTTAAAAAAAAAAAGAGAGAGAGAATATAGGGCCTTCCCTGGTGGTGCTTTGTTTAAGAATCTGACAGCCAATGCAGGGAACACAGGTTTGAGCCCTCGGCCAGGAAGATCCCACTTGCCACAGAGCTACTAAGCCCACGAGCCACAACTACTGAGCCTACGCACCTCAACTACTAAAGCAGCTGCCTAGAACCTGTGCTCCACAAGACAAGCCACTGAAATGAGAAACCGGCACACTACATGGAAGAATAGCGCCCCCTTATCGCGACTAGAGAAAGCACGTGCGCTGCAACAAAGATGCAATGCAGCCAAAAATAAAATAAATAGAAAAATAATAATAATAAAGATGATAAAAAACAAAACAAAACAAAAGAATGCAGAAGCTATGAAGGAAAAAACTAGAATAGAGGGTAAGAAAATCAGCTGGCACCAAATGAACCTAACCAGAACTATAATCATTATTTCAGAGCCACGGTAAAGCTTATTTCTAGAATGATCTGTAAAAGATGTGTTTCATGGTATCACAGTTTCTAAAAGGAGCAATCCTAAGAATCAAAGGACCTCACTCCACTCCCAACCTCAGCTGACTAAACCAGCAGTGTACATCTGACCCAGAGGAAGCAACTCTATCACTGGCCAGCCAGAGACCTACGCATGACCCAACCAGAAAAGATAGAGAACATTTTTCATTCTTCTCTTGGGGTTTGTAAACCGAGACATTTGGCCAGTTGGCTATGCAAAGGTAAGGTGAAAAGCAAGTAGAATTATGTGGTGAGATGGCCATTTGAGGTCTTGAGCATACTAAGCAAGCAACAGCAAGGAGGATGGACACAGAGATGCAGAGACAAAATGCCAGTGGTCCAGGAGATTGTGTGAGACAAAGAAGAGTGCTGCCTCTGCCCCTGACACCATTCTACTGTCTAGAGACCCAACTGTACAGCAATTCTTGTTCTCAGGTCACTTTGAAACCTCACAATAAATCCTTTCAATTTGGACTGATTTGATAAAGTTTATAATCCTTGAAAATAAAAAGCACTTATTAGAATATTGTCCAAGGATGACAGATTACATTCATGTATTTAATATTTAATTAATTACTGTTTCTGCTCCCCTATATATCTTGGAAGAATAGTCCGCGCTGCCTGTTTCTACACCTTACTTCCCAGCCAATCATTTCTCCCTATGACTCTCCTGACACTGAACTAAGTATGACCTAACTGTTCCATTCAGTGGACACTTCTGAATCCGTATTTGACTTGACATCTCTTCAACATTCACACATATCTAACACTTTTCTCCAACTTGTCTCCTGAGTGCTGGACCTATATATTTCTACCTGCCTAGTGAACATCTGTTAGAATGTCCCCACCTCTAGTTCACACTCATCTTCCTCCACAAACCTCCTCTATTCTTCACCTTAATTCATTCCACCCAGACTACTCACAAGCCAGTAAGTCCTATTAATTTTCTTAACTTTCTTGAAAATCTATTCTTTCTCTATCCCCAAAGCCATTGCCTAATTCAAGCTTTCATCATCCCCTAGATTGACAACCAAGAGATGCAGAAATTCTGATTCAATGGAGGGACTTGGGAATCTTTTTTCTCTTTATTCTTTTTTTTTTTTCTTCTTCTTTTTTAAAGGATTCCAAATGATTCTAACATGTAAATTTTAGGAACTAAAAAGTTATGACTTTCTAGCTGGTCTCTCCTTTTATGGAGCCGTCCTCTCTATACAGCTACCAAGTCAACATGTATTACTGAAAACACATCAAGTATCAAATATTAACTGTAGGTTGTTTTTTTTTTAAGTATTTTTTGAATTTGAATTTATTACAACACTGCTTCTATTTTATGTTTTGGTTTTTTGGCATGTGAGATCTTAGCTCCCCGACCAGGGATCGAACCCCCACCCCCTGCACTGGAAGGCGAAGTCTTAACCACTGGGCCACCAGGGAAGTTCCTTAACTATAGGTTTTACACACTAAGAAAGAAAAACAAAATCCCCACCCTAAGGGAGGGAGCTCAGTATAGTAGTAGAGAAGTCAAGTACCATGAAAACAATGTACTAAGTTTTGCAGAGATCTATATAACTGTTTTAGTATACTAAGCTACTATATACTAAGTGTTTATTGAATGCTTGTACTGTGGTGCGTGCTTCATGAACATTATTTCATTTAATCTTTCTATAATACTGTAAAATACATATTATGCTCAATTTACAGATAAAACAGCTGGGTCTCAGGGAGCTTAAATTTTGCACAACATCTCACTCTCATGAGTGGAGGAGCCCAGGGCTTAAATGATGGTCTAATTTCAAAAGCCCACTCTCTTAATTATATGCGGTGCTTTGGAAGAAGGAAAAAAAAGAGCAAGCGTAACTCCTAGTATCATCTAAACTGAGCAATGTGGACAAGTAATGGTAAGACACTTGCATGCAGAAATATTCACAAATCCCCTATGCTGTGCTAGGCTGCTTCAGGTTTTTGCATTTGCCTGGTCCCCTCTCTAAAAACGCCTTCTCTCCCTTGTGCCTCCTTGCCTGAGTCAGTCACTCCAGCTTCTGCAAGGCCTTCAGCAATCTCTATTCCTTGTCTCCCTCCCTCCCCCTTTCACCACAGAATTAGTTACTTTTTCTTCTGTGCTCACATTCTTCCTCTGTGTATCTACTGAGATATCACATTGCTTTGTAATTACTTAAGTATCTGTCTCCCCCATTAAAACTCTAGAATTTTTTATCCCCCAGCCCAGCACATAATTAGCACAAAATAAATGTTCAATAGTATGACAAATACCTACACACACACACAAAGTTCAAATAAATAAATAAATAAATAGATAACAAGGGGATAATAAGAAAAGCATTCCTTGAAGAAATTTGGAGTATGTAATAATAACAAAAAAAACAATATTAGCAGCAGCTAATATGTGCCAGATACTACTGTAAGACCTTCACATATGTTAATTCATTTAATCCTCACAACAACTCTATGAGAAGGGTACTATTATTATGACTATCTTAATGAGACACAGAGAAGTTAAGTAACTTGCCCAAAGCTACCCAGCTTGGAGTGCAGATGCCACCTCAGGCAGCCTGGTTCCAAAATTCAGATTCTTATTGGTTTGTTTCAGAGTTCAGGTTTTTACCAATAATTATACTATCCCTTTAGCTTAAGCAAAAGACCACCAGTATAAGAAAACAGTTCTAGCCCTGGTTCTTTTATTATCTCAATCTCTTTTTTATTCTTAATACACTAAAAATAAATCTACACAGTAAGAAAAAATTCCACTTCTTAAAAATTCGCTTCAATAAATGAGTAAAAACTGCATCAAACTTAAATGTGTAACTAATGTAGGCCACCTTCCCTGACATCTCAGTTTAGATCAGGGCCCTCTTGCTGTACGCTCTTGGGGCTCCCTGTGCTCTTTCTTCCTAACACTCACCCAAAGATGTGACCAGATACTTATGTGATTCTTTGAACAGTTCCTCTCTCCTCCCCAGGATACACAGCTCTACAGGGGTTCAGACCTATTTTACTTAGCAATGCATCCACAGCATATAGTAGACCCATATCATGTTTCAGAAGCAGATATGTTCAAAAGGTCCTCCCGATTCACCACTTCTTTTTTTCTGCCCAAACTGCCATCATCATACTGCAAATCATAATTACTTAGTGCTTAAAATATTAAAATCAATCTCATCTGATCTCTGCCTATATTCTCCTATGGTTTTATACATCACATGCAATACTGACAAATTAATCTTCCTAAAACACTCCTTTAGATACTCATTCAACAAAAACTAACTCCTATTTTGGGCCTGATGAAAACCAGAATATGTCACCCCAAAATATGCCACTTTGGCATATTATTTTTAATTAAAGGCATTTAAGAAACAGCAGGTGCAAGAAAACCACTCTGACCCTCCTTTTTCTTCCTGAAAGCAGGAGATAAAACTCCTGCGAAAGGGACCCTCACCATACCAGGAGTAAAGATGTTCTCATCACTACAGACAGAGAATTTAGGGCTGAGAAACCTGTACAAACAAATGTTGTTAAACTAACCTATCTTCCTAGTTACTTCTTCACCATTTACTACCTCAGCCCAAACCCCTTTGTCTTGTCAATTCTTCTCAAATCTTGTTTCTTTGTCTAAAAGGTGTAAACACTTCATGCTCTGGTCCCTTCAGGTCTTCATTCTCTTGTGAAAGCTCCCATGTACATGTAAAAATTTAATAACATTTGTATGCTTTTCTCCTGTTAATCTGTCTAAACAGTCTAATTCTTAGGTCCAGCCAGAGACCCAAAGAGGGTAGAGGAGAATTTTTCCTCCCCTACATACCAAATATATTTCACTGCTTAAATAAAATCCTATTAATTTCCTAATGCCTACAGAATACAATTCAAAATGTCAGATTTGTCTGTTGAAAGAAATAAACAAGAAGGAAAGCTACCCCAGACCTTGGTTTCTAATACCATTCCCACTAAAAAGAATAGGGTTCCTCAGAGAAATGGCTAGTTTCAGGACTGGGAAAGGGTAGGTAAAGGATAAGGTTGGGATACCTTGTTATGTCAGAAAGTAAGAAGGAGTTCAAAAAAATGACATGGGCATGACAAAAGGACACTGGAGCCACCTGAAGGGACTCCCAGTTCAAATCTGGGACAATTTGAACACCAAAATAATTAAGTACAGTGATGAGTTATGGACCATTTTTATAAAAATGAAATTATGAGTCCATACCAATAGGAAAGGAAGGAATGTAAGTAGGTAGGTAGGTAGGTATGGGGTGGGGGGATGTGAGGCAAGGAGAAACCCAAGAACCCATTGGTAAATGTGCAGGAGTGCTGGAGTAGGAAAATTATCATCTTGCAGTCATTATGGTGAAGATTAGCTCAGGCAAGAATTAACAATGGTAAATACAGGGGAAATTCTTGATAAAGAGCAGAACATTTGCATGATCTTATAAGTATTTGCCTCTCTTTTGGCAAAGGAAGAAAAAATAATCATTATCATAAGGTCAAAAAATTGGGCTACACCTTGAACTCTGACAAGGTAATCAAAATTAACATCACCTGTGAAGGACAAAAAGACATGCGCCTCCAGATATAACCAGAGGTGGACACAACTTCTAGGCCACATTCCAGCCAAGAATGCATAATCTCAATCTCCTTACAATGAAACGTCAGACAACACAACATGAGGATTACCATAGGAAAAAAACAGGGGATCTGTATTCTTCAAAAATGTCACAAATTACAAAGAAATGCTGTGGAAATGTTCCAGAGTAAAAGAAGCTAAAGCAACATGACAACTACATGTAATATCTAACTCTTAACTGGACCCTATACAGGTGAGGGGGAAATACTACAAAGGACATTACCGGAATTGAAAAAAATGGAATTATGAATAGTAAATGGAATCAGTGTAAATTTATGAAGTTGAAAACTATACTGTAGTCATGTAAAATATCACTATTCTTCACTGAAGCTTTCAGAAGTGAAGAACCATAACTGATCCTCAAGTGATTCAAGAAAAAAAAAAATTACACATATACAGGGAGTGAACAAAAGGAGAGAAGAGAGAAGTGTGCAAATGATAAAGCTAACAGGATAAAATGTTAACAATAAGTAAATTTAGATAGAGTATACAGCTGTTTCTTGCATTATTTTAGTCTTACAACTTTTTGTAAGCCTGAAATTAGTTCCAAATAAAAAGTTAAAAATTATATATGGATTCAACTAGACCTGCACTGTCCAATACAGTAGCCACCAACTATGAGGCTGTTGAACAGTTAAAATATGGCCTGTCCAAAGTCAGATGTGCTGTTAGCAAAATACAGACCAGATTTCAAAAACTTAGCACAAAAAACATCTCATCAATAAATTTTAAGATGTCTCAATTTTTATATTGACTATATGTTGAAATATTTTAGATATACTGGGTCAAAGGAAATAATTTTAAAAATTAATTTCACCTCTTTTCACTTTTTTAAAATGTGGCTACTAGAAGCTTTAAGTTACATATGTGATTCACATTTGCAACGGACAGGGCTGAGCTAAATGATCAAGAATCTCCACAATGAGGTGTCACACTATCCTTGTAAGTTTCTCCTCATTTCAAGCAGACTTCTAAGTCACTTGGTTTTAAGCTACTTAAGGGTGAGGATCAGTTTTATTCACTGTTGTACCTCCAGTATCTAACACATAGCCAGTGTTTAATGGAAGGCAATATGCAAAGGAAGGAGGAAGGGCAGGAAGAATAAAATCATTCCCACCTGAGTCTTTGTTTATACTGTGACTCTTTCCTAGAAGGACAGTAACTCTCTTCCTCTCCTAATCACCTTCAAAACCCCACCTCTTGCTCATTTTCTCCAAACAGATTTCCCACTCACCCAGGCTCATTCTGATCCGTCCTCCTGTATACTACAGCCTTCACTGTCTGTCTATACAGTTTACTCTGGCACTGAATCATATAAGTTCCTTGGGGTAGAGGTTAAATCTCATATTTTTCCCATATTTTCCACAATGACTGGCATAGCGCTAACCATATCAGCTCAGTAGTGGAGGAAAGGGCAACACGATGCTAAAAATAAAGAAATGGATTGAGTTGGGAATATTTGGCTCTAGTCTCAGTTTTTACATCTACTGTGTTGCCTTCGATAAATCACTTAATCTCTCACTTCCTAGTTCCTCTTTTTTAAAATCAGGGCGATCCATTACCCATAAAAGAAGTCTTCTATTTCCACAATTCTAGAATTAAATTCATTTTTTTCTGTAGCAATATTATTGATATAAACCAATAAAAGGAAATCTAATACACTTAAATTAAATCACAGTAAGATCCTTAAGAAAGAAATGGCAACAGTTTATAAACTGCCTGAAGAACTAAATGCTGTTGTCTTTCCAGGATGAAGCACTTTAAATCCACGTTTCTCTTCAAAGCCTATTAAGCACAATAATCAATACATACACATTGGAGCTACCTCAATTTTTTTTTTTCAGACTCTTACAAGCCTCTAAGAAACACCTTTTAGTAGCTAATGGAAAAAAGAAGAAAAATAAATAAACTAAATTTCCAATAAAATACCCTGGGACCTAATCGAAGACTCTGAGTTACAATTGATTATAAGCACATTGTCTGTTTTTTCTTTCAAAAATGCTATTTAAAGGACAATATTCAGAAGAAAATTACAACAGTTAAAATGAAAAGGTCATGTAAAAACAGAATGTTAAAGGTATGCAATTTAATTTCAAAGCATGAAGACCATTTCAAACAAATCTCTATATCAGCAACCTTAGTTTTAATCTTATATCTCATGACCTCTGCTGAGAAATAAGATTATTAGGGTGGGGTAATATAAAATGGTTGCCATTTTACACACTTTAAAGATTCAAGGTATACTGGTTAGTAAATACCACCTGTGAGTTAATACTAGTAATATCAATTACAAGATTTTTTTAAGGCTTTATCCAAATACCCCTATTAAACACTAAGCATTAACACTGACCCATTTGTAAGAGCCAAACTCCTCCCAGGTGACTCTAGGTCCTCTCCAGATCTGATCTGGGCTACCTCTGCAGCCTCATCTCCCACCAATCCCTGCACATCATTTCACTCCCCTTAATATTACCTGCCCCCTCTTATGACTTCTTGTCTAGGCATTTGGAGTTCCCTCAGCCCTATCAGCCCTTCCCTCTTCTGAGCTGCAAATATGCCCTCCTCCTAGAAGCTTTTCCTCATTGCCCCAAAACCCTTCCACAAAGTGGCCCCCAGGTACTATTCATTCTTCTATTACAAAGCACTGCCATTACTTTAAAATTTCCACTTCCCTAACCAGCTGTGAGTTCTAAAAGGCGGGCCCATACCTTATTTAACTGGTTCCCAGCCCCTAGCAGATGCTTTGCATTTACTGACACTCAATATAAGGACACTGAAAAAAAGAAAGTTAAACAGTTAACTCTGAGAAACAATACAAACTTTCTTGTAGAGTATATAAATTTAAGACAGTGGTTCTCAACCAGGGCAATTTTGCCCCTAGGTGGAAACTGGTAAAGTCTTCAGATATTTTTGGTTGTCACAATAGGGGGGAAGGGATTTCGGGGGTGTTACTGGCATCTACTGGGTAAAAACCAAGGATGCTGCTAAATATCCTACAATGCAAAGGACAGCCCACCACAACAAAGAATTATCCAGTCACAGATATCAATAACACCACGGCTAAGGAACTCAGTTGTCAGCTGACTTATTCATGTGTGATGATTCCTTATCATATCTCAGCAATAATCAGAATAAATTCCAATTTTGTAGTTTCAATTGAAACTTCTGTAGCCATTGATGTGTATGCACCAACACTAAAAATGATCTTTATATAACTGTAACGCTTAACAACATTAAACCAAGAGTATTGGAAAGCGGCTCATATTTCTGAAAACTAATCTATAACTACTAGAAGCTATTCTTAAGTCAGTAAACACTTTATTTATAAACTTTAAAGCAAACCACAGGCAAACTAATTTTCAGCTGTGGAACTATGTGACAGAAACAATCTGAGGCATGAGGTAATCAATCAGTTCCTTCAGGACTGATAGGAAAATCTCTAAGTAGCGCAAGTAAACCATGCACAGATGTCTAATTTTGAACACGGACACTGACAGCCAGAGTAAAGGCATGCCCTTGCTACTACCAAAATCAGCACTTACCAAGATTTCAAAAAAACTGTTACAAAACACTGCAAAAAAATCATCAAATGTCAATACAGGGTGGTAGATACAGATGTTAACTATTTCTCCCCCTGATATATAACCAAGTTTCACATGACTTGAACAGTTCACAAAGCTATGCAGGAGCAAGGACACTCCCTTACTATACAGTGGATGACTCAACTCTTTGGTACATTCCTTGATTGAATACTACAAGTTAACTAACTCCTTTTGCCCTTGCAACTAGTTATCCTACTCCCTCAGTAACCAACTAACGGGTTTGGCACCAACTCTTCAAGCATTTACATTTTGTTGCACCCCATAAGCCTCACAAAGAAATTATGAACAAAAAGCTAACTAAAATAAAAACTTGAGTAACAGCAACTCGTAGAAAAGATTTTAATTGTTATTCTAGGAATTGATTCCTAAACAAGACACCTACAGCTTTCCAATGCTCTCATCTTTATATCTTAGGATTTTTCCAGATTTGAAATAGAGAGAGCACTGGCAGAACGTAAAGGAGTATACCGTTGGATAAAGCTTACAACGGATTTATCCTTGGATGGCTCAAAAAAGGTACTGGGCTGGGAGGGGAAAACGCATTTTCAATCGAGGGCAAAAAAAGTTGCCAACAGTGAGTAATATCTTCCTTCGCAGCTGACTTGGCCAGTTGTGTCGGTACCGCGATTGGGCCGACGCTAGGCCGGATGTCACCACATTAGCCTGCAGTGTGGCCCAGATGAGATAACGAATCCGCGTGAGGCAGGTGCGTGTGGCGCAAAGTTGGGGGGCACGCTGGGCGGGGCGCCGGGGGGAAGAGCCGAGCGAGCCTCCCCAGGTCTCCCACCGGGCGTTCTCCAGCCCGGCGGGCGGCGGGCCGGCCGGACCCGCGGGCAGGAACTCTCCATTTTCACTGCCATTCCAGAATCTGGAAGGAACGCGCCGGCACCACACCCTCCCGCCTGCTCGCTCTGACAGCCCGCGCGGGAGCGAGGCCCGGGCCTGGGCGCGGGGGGACGCCGGGGACTGGCGCCCGGCCCCGCCCCGGCCTGCGGCCCCGCCACCGCCCCGCCCGCCCGCTCTGCCGACGACCGAGGCCTAATCGCCGCCTGGGCTGCGGGGGCCTAAAAAAGGAAGGGGCCCGCGCTGAGGAGGGGGCGCCCGCGCTGAGGAGGGGGCGCCTGCGCCGCCGCCTCGCCTACTCTGCGTGGCGGCGGCTTCCGCGGCCCCGGGCTCCGGCTCTCCCGCTCACGTGCTCCTGAAAGGCGGTTTCACTCTCTTACCCTCTGCAAAATCCTCCTTAACATGGTTCAGACACCACGCGGCGCCGCCGCGGTGACTCTCCGAACCTTCCGCGGGGCCGCTCAGTACTCGGCGCGTGCGGGCGGGAGAGACCGAGCCGGGGATAGAGGACTGGGAGGAAGTCGGGGCGAGGCTGCGGCGGCGGCCGCTTGGGCGGCCCCGACTTCCCCACAGGCGGCGAGACGGAGCGCGCGACGAAGAGCTACGAGGTAGCCAGCGAGCGCCCGCCCGCCAGCCTGCCGGGCCGCCCCCGTAACTGACAGTTGGGCGGACCCGCCCGCCACTGCCCCGCCCTCCCGGCCTGTCCATCCGCGGGAGGCGGGGCTGGAAGGGGCCAGGCCCGCACCGGCGACCAATCGGAAGCGGCGGCGGCGTGGGCGGTTGCGTGACGGACCGGCGGCAGGGCGCTGGCGCTGCCGCTCCTTCCGGCGGGCCCGGGGACACCGCGGCCGCCGAGCGCACGCCCGCGCTCCGTCAGAGGGCGCGGCCGCGCGCAGACCGCGTACTCGCTAGGGGAACCTGGAGGGGGTCCCTGACCGTGGCGGAAGGCGGGGTCTCGGGGCGGGTACCTGCGATGGCACCTCCGACTACCCCGTAAAATTTATCAGTGTGACCCTGGTCTTGACCGTTCCGGAATTGTATCCTCATTTCTGCTGGAAGCGCTTAGCTTCTGGGTGGAAGCAAAGGAGAGAGACTCGCAGACACGATTAACCGGTCTGATGGGCTTTTCTCCCCTGGTCCAACCCCTGGCTCCTTTCCCTACTCCCTTCCTGCTTCTAATTTCAGCCAAAGGGAAAGTAAAGAATCGGAAGAAAGAGTAAGAAGAAACTGGAATTTAAATTGGTAAGAGAAGTTTGGGGTTGTCTTTTTTGGACTGTAGCAACAATATTTAATGGACTTATGTCGCTAACATGTTGCACCATCTAAATAAAGCCCATGCTTGGCCCATTCTCCTAAGGAATTTTAAATCCTCTTCTGATAATAGATGTATGAAATGAATCGACCTTAATGCGTCTGTTTCATAGGTTAAGAAAAAATAATGAGGTCACAGATAAACAGTGTGCCAAAACAAGGACGTGGACTTGGAAGTGGACTTGGAACTGACTTCCAGGCACGATATCATTATTTAAACTCAAAAATCACAGCTGCGGAATCCTACCATTCTGCCAGTATTCACGAGCCAAGAGGTTCGACTTTACCCCGGAGGGAGGGAAAGAGAAGGTTTTAATAATGTTTAAATAGAAAAGAAGAGCAGGAGAATAATGCAACTAACCTTGCCAGGGGTGGAGATCTGAAGTCTACCAAGCAATGAATGGAGTGCTTATTAGAAAATACTTACAGATCTTTTGAAAAAATCCAGCGAATATTATCTCCAAATTAGTTAATATAGAAGTGTTTTGTAAATGTAAATAAAGCATTATATGATGTAATATGTTGTAAAATGTAAATAAAGCATTATATGATGTAATATGTTGTTTCTATCCAAAACATATCTGTTTTTTAATGTGTTTGCCTGTGTCTGTAGTGCAGCAAAACAGTCGTGCCTACAACTAATACATTATTAATCACTGTTGATAGTGCATTTAAATATTTCCAGACAAACATAGCAAAGTGCACATTTTTCCACCTTTCCAGACACAGGTACTTGATTTTCAGACAATATGGGAAATATTTTCACCTACACAGGGTGATAAAACTGTGACATACTAAATATATTGAATATATTTGGTCTCTACCCCTGAGTGATACCCTGAGTGAAAGGGTAATAAGAACATCTTTTGTTGTAATCTGGTTCCTGACACCGGAGCTTCTAAGATCCTTGGAATCCAAGAGTGACCAGTGTCATTTTGTATGCTAATGAGTGGTTGGGTGTCCCTAGATAGTGTTAGGATGGGGGCCGATCTACAGAAAACTGAATCCTGATTAGCAGGTTGGAATTTTCAGGCCCATTCCTCCACTCCCCACCCCCACCCCCCAAGAGAAGAGGAACTGGAAGACTTAATCACCATTGGCCAGTGATATAATCAAGCATGTAATGGTACCTCCATAAAAACCCTAAACAATGAGGTTTGGAGAGCTTCCAAACTGATGAACAACAAGATGCTGGGAGGATGACATGTCTGGAGAGAATAAGGAAGCTTTGCACCCCTTTCCCAATACCTTGCCCTATGCATCTCTTCCATTTGCCTGTTCCTGAGTTGTAGCCTTTGTAATAAACCAGTAATAGTAAGTAAAGTATTTCTGTGAGTTGGCCCCAAAGTACAGATGACAACCTGGAACTTTCAACTGGTATCTGAAGTAGGGGGCATTCTTAGTGGGACTGAGCCTTCAGCCTGTGGGGCCTGTGCTAACTCTGGATTGTTAGTGCCAGAATTGAATTAAATTGTAGGACACCCAGTTGGTGTGCAGGGAATTGGAGAATTGCTTGGTATGGAAAAAACTCCACACATTTGGTATCATAAGTGTTGTAAGCAGAGAAAGGAAACAGTTTTTTTCCATTTAAAGTGACATTTGTTTCTATTTTTTATTTTTCAAAAATTAATTTAGTTTAAAGCTGCTTATTAATGTCACATGCTAAGGGCCTTCTCCACTGGAATTCTCCAGTGGAATCTTTTGACTAATAGATTCTCATCCACTGCTTAGCTAGATGGGTTATTCAAAAATCTGTGCACTCCCCCTGCAGCTTATAACTCCATCACTGGAATAATACACTAAGGAACTTAATTAGTCTAAAAGAAAATAAGCAGTGGGTAATGAAACAGGAGGGAAGGGGGCAGGGCACAACCTCTGAAAGAATGACATAGCCCCAGGACATGACATAAACTGATTAGAACTGAATGGGTCCAAGATGGCAGACAAGTCCAGTTCCTCAGTATAAGCTCACTGTAACACATCTGCAAGCTAAATGACACACCCACAGTCACCATGACAGTTCTCAGGCAGACCATAAGGATCAAAAATGGGGCAGTGGCCCAATTCCTGGAAATCCTCACCCCTTCCCAAAATAGCAGGAATATTCCTCCCACTAATTAGCCTATGAAATGACCACCCTTATAAAAATTGACAACCCCAGTTGCCTTTCTCACCTTCTGAGATGTCCCACACTCTGCCTGTGCAGTATGTTTCTCTAAAAATAAATCCACTTTTTACATATCACTTTGTCTTTCACTGAATTCTTTCTGCGATGAGACATCAAGAACCTGAGCCTCAGTAAGTCCAGACACTAGGTGAGTGATTCTAAATTAAAACACCTTGGGTTCAAGTCCCAATCAGGGTTTTGGCCAAGTTGCAGTCCCAGCCAGATGGGTTCAGTCCCAATCTGAGTTTTGGCCGGGTTCGAGTCCTGGCCACGTTGGTTCAAGTCCCAATATGAGGTCCACGGTTTCAGTAAGACATAATCATGTAAGAATATCCTTCATTAATGTAGCAGCTTCCCACACAAAACAGTCCTATTTACCCTTTCTGGCTGCTAATTCCTATCCATTTAACTCTTTTACATCAATATTCCATCAATTCTTTGACTCCATCAAGACCTCCTGTCCATTGGCCCTTCTTACTTTCTTACTATCAGCCATTCCCCTAGCATCTTCATTTCCATCAAAACCCAGCTTAAAGCCTATGATCCAACATTATAGCACCCCTCCCTTGGCAAATATGCATAACTTCAGCTCTCTCTTCCACCCCTGTTTTCATCTAGCAGAACCCAAACCTGACTACCCAACTACTCTGTGCTGTACAGGAACAGCTTAACATCACTAGAGATACATATATATAGCTGGGGCTGTTGGGCTCGTTTTACATTAATAGCCACAGATATCAGATAGGCACTCAACACTGTCCAGTAGCAGTTCTGTTACACTTTTCTCCTGTCTTCTTTCTCTAGATCCCCAAAGTGGCTTTCACACCTACAGTTCTTTCACACCTACAGTTCTTTCACTGTCTTACCTTGCATTTTCTTCTTAACCCATTCCAATCAAGCCTCCTTCTCATCTACTCCAATGAGACTGCTTATATTAAGATCACTAATGATGTACATGTTGCCTAATCCAGTGACAACTTTATCTATATATTTACTTATTTTTACTTTGACTCCTCTTCACACTGAGAACACAATAGCTATTCTCTTGACTTCCTTGACACTATACTTTCCGGTATTTCTCCTCAATGACCATTCCTTCTAAAACTTGTTTGAAGACTTCTCTACTGCATACCTTAATGTTAGAGTGCCTTCCACTCTGTTCTAAAGCCCCTCCTTTCATCTATTCCATATGGCCTAGAAGTGATTTCAAGCAGTCTCCTGGCTTTAAATTTCACTTGTTTGCCCAAGTCTGTATCTCCAGTGCTGAACCTACCCAGGTTCCCAGACTTGTATGACAAACCATCTACTTCATATTTCTTCTCAGATGTCTAATGAACATCTCAAACTTAGTATGACCCAAACAAAACTGTTTCATTTTTATCTTCAAAAGTGTTTCTTCACCAGTTCTCCTGTCTCAGTATGTCCTAACCCCAGCTACTTATTTGGATCAAACCAGAAATCTTGACGTTATCTTTGATTTCTCTCTTTATCTCATTATATCCCCTCCCTCCATCCAATCCATCAGAATATCCTGACAGGTCTACCTCCAAAACATACCCCAAATCTGCCACTTCTTTCCATTATCACCCCAGTCCACAGCACCTCCATCTCCTGTCCAGACTACTGGAATGGTTTCCTGCTTGGTCTCCCTGCTTTTACTTCGGCTTCCCTATAATCCATTCACTACACAGCAGCTAGTAACAACTTTTAAAAATGCAAATTAAAGAATGTCACTGTCTTCCTTAATTGTAGCTTCCTGTTACAATCACAATAAAATCCAAATACCTTATCCTGGCTCATACAACCTGTCCATCCGGCCCTGCCTGCTTCTCTGCCTTCCACTTATAACACTTAGCTTACTAACCCCAGCCTCCTTGAACTTTTATTCCTCAGTTGTACAAAGCTTATTCACGCCTTTGCACCAAGCAGTTCTTATTTAGGAAATTGCTTTTCCCTGAGATCTTGTGATCAGTTTCTTGGCATTCATATTGCACTTTAAAAGTCATCTCCTCAGAGTCCACCACCCATTGGCAGACAAGCAGATTAAAGTCTTACTGAGCTCTGCCCACTGAGCCCTACCCACCATCAGTCCCTCCCATCAGGAAGCACGTTCCAGCCTCCTAGAGTGCTTCCTCCACAAGAGGGCAGACAGCAGTATCAAGCAGTATCAGCAGTATTGCATCTTGTGGAACTGAAAACCACAGCCACAGAAAGACAGAGAAAATGAAAAAGCAGAGGACTTTGTACCAGATGAAGGGACAAGCTAAAACCCCAGAAAAACAACTAAATGAAGAGGAGATAGGCACCCTTCCAGAAAAAGAATTCAGAATAATGATGGTGAAGATGATCCAGGACTTTGAAAAAAGATTGGATGCAAAGATCAAAAAGTTTACCAAAAACCTAGAAGAATTAAAGAGCAAACAAAAAGAGATATGCAACACAATAACTGAAATGAAAAATACGCTAGAAGGAACAAATAGCAGGTTAACTGAGGCAGAAGGGCGAATAAGTGACCTGGAAGACAGAATGGTGAAAGTCACTGATGTGGAAAAGAATAAGGAAAAAAGAATGAAAAGAACTGAAGACAGCCTAAGAGACCTCTGGGACAATGTTAAACACACCAACATTCGCACTATAGGGGGTCCCAGAAGGAGAAGAGCGAGAAAGGACCCAAGAAGATACTGGAAGAGATTATAGTTGAAAACTTCCCTAACTTGGGAAAGGAAATAGCTACCCAAGTCCAGGAAGTGCAGAGAGTCCCAGGCAGGATAAACCCAAGGAGAAACACGCCAAGACATATAGTAGTCAAATTGACAAAAATTAAAGACAGAAAAATTATTAAAGGCAACAAGGGAAAAACGACAAATATACAAGGGGACTCCCATAAGGGTAACAGCTGATTTCTCAGCAGAAACTCTGCAAGCCAGAAGGGAGTGGCATGATCTACTTCAAGTGATGAAAGAGAGGAACCTACAACCAAGAATACTTGACCCAGCAAGGATCTCTTTCAGATTCAATGGAGAAATCAAAACCTTTACAGACAAGCAACAGCTAAGAGAATTCAGCACCACCAAACCAGCCCTACAACAAATGCTAAAGGAACTTCTCTAAGCGGGAAACATAAGGGAAGAAAAGGACCTACAAAAACACAAACAAAACAATTAAGAAAATGGTAATAGGAACATACATATTGATAATTACCTTGAATGTAAATGGACTAAATGCCCCAACCAAAAGACACAGACTGGCTGAATGGATACAAAAACAAGACCCATATATATGCTGTCTCCAAGAGACTCACTTCACACCTAGGGACACATACAGACAGAAAGTGAGGGGATGGAAAAAGATATTCCATGCAAATGAAAATCAAAAGAAAGCTGGAGTAGGAATATTCATATCAGATAAAATAGACTTTAAAATAAAAACTGTTACAAGAGACAAGAAAGGACATTACATAAAGATCAAGAGATCCATCCAAGAAGAGGAGATAACAATTATAAATATATATGCACCCAATATAGGAGCACTTCAATACATAAGGCAAATGCTAACAACTATGAAAGAGGAAATCGACAGTAACACAATCATAGTGGGGGAATTTAACACCCCATTTACACCAATGGACAGATCATCCAGACAGAAAATTAATAAGGAAACACAAGCTTTAAATGACACAATAAATCAGCTTGATTTCATAGATATCTACAGGACATTACATCCAAAAACAGGAGATTACACGTTCTTCTCCAGTGCACATGGAACATTCTCCAGGATAGATCACATTTTGGGTCATAAATCAAGCCTTGGTAAATTCAAGAAAACTGAAATCACATCAAGCATCTTTTTCGACCACAACGCTATGAGATTAGAAATCAATTACAGGAAAAAAACTGTAAAAAACATAAACACATGGAGGCTAAAAAATATGCTACTAAATAACCAAGAGATCGCTGAAGAAATCAAAGAGGAAATAAAAAAATACCTAGGGACAAATGACAATGAAAACACAACGATCCAAAACCTATGGGATGCAGCAAAGGCAGTTCTAAGAGGGAAGTTTATAGCAATACAATCCTACCTCAAGAAACAAGAAAAATCCCAAATAAACAATCTAAACTTACACCTAAAGAAACGAGAGAAAGAAAAGCACACAAAACCCAAAGTTAGTAGATGCAGAGAAATCATAAAGATCAGAGCAGAAATAAATGAAATAGAAACAAAGAAAACAATAGCAAAAATCAATACAACTAAAAGCTGGTTCTTTGAGAAGATAAATAAAATCAATAAACCTCTAGCAAGACTCATCAAGAAAAAGAGGGAGAGGACTCAAATCAATAAAATTAGAAAGAAAACAGGAGAAGTTACAACAGACACCACAGAAATAAAAAGCACCATAAGAGACTTCTACAAGCAACTATATGCCAATAAAATGGACAACCTGGATGAAATGGACAGATTCTTAGAAAGGTATAACCTTCCAAGACTGAATCAGGAAGACATAGAAAATATGAACAGACCAATCACGAGGAATGAAATTGAAACTGTGATTAAAAATCTCCCAACAAACAAAAGTCCAGGACCAGATGGATTCACAGGTGAATTTTATCAAACATTTCAAGAAGAGCTAATACCCATCCTTCTCAAACTCTTCCAAAACATTGCAGAGGAAGGAACACTCCCAGACTCATTTTATGAGGCCACCATCACCCTGATACCAAAACCAGACAAAGATACTATAAAAAAAGAAAACTACAGACCAATATCACTGATGAATTTAGATGCAAAAATCCTCAACAAAATACTAGCCAACAGAATCCAACAACACATGAAAAGGATCATCCACCATGATCAAGTGGGGTTTATCCCTGGAATGAAAGGATTCTTCAATATATGCAAATCAATCAATGTGATACACCATATTAACAAACTGAAGGATAAAAACCACATGATCACCTCAATAGATGCAGAAAAAGCTTTTGACAAAATTCAACACCCATTTATAATAAAAACACTCCAGAAGGTGGGTATAGAGGGAACCTACCTCAACATAATAAAGGCCATATAGGACAAACCCACAGCAAACATCATTCTCAATGGTGAAAAACTGGAAGCATTCCCTCTAAGATCAGGAACAAGACAAGGATGTCCACTCTCACCACTACTATTCAACATAGTTTTGGAAGTCCTTGCCGCAGCAATCAGAGAAGAAAAAGAAATCAAACGAATCCAAATTGGAAAAGAAGAAGTAAAACTGTCACTCTTCGCAGATGATGTGATACTATACATAGAAAATCCTAAAGATGCCACCAGAAAACTACTTGAGCTAATCAATGAAATTGGTGAAGTTGCAGGATACAAAATTAACACACAGAAATCTCTTGCATTTCTATACACTAACAATGAAAGATCAGAAAGAGAAATTAAGGAAACAGTCCCATTCACCATTGCAAAAAAAGAATAAAATACCTAGGAATAAACCTAACCAAGGAGGTAAAAGACCTGTACTCAGAAAACTGTAAGACACTCATGAAAGAAACCAAAGACGATACAAACAGATGGAGGGACGTACCATGTTCTTGGATTGGAAGAATCAACATTGTGAATATGACTATACTACCCAAAGCAATTTACAGATTCAATGAAATCCCCATCAAATTACCAATGGCATTTTTCACAGAACTAGAACAAGAAATGTTACAATTAGTATGGAAATGCAAAAGACCCTGAACAGCCAAAAGAATCTTGAGAAGGAAAGACGGAGTTGGTGGAATCAGGCTTCCTGACTTCAGGCTATACTACAAGGCTACAGTGATCAACACAGTATGGTACTGGCACAAAAACAGAAATATAGATCAATGGAACAGAATAGATAGCCCAGAGATAAACTATGGTCAACTAATCTATGACAAAGGAGCCAAGGATATACCATGGAGAAAAGGCAGCCTCTTCAATAAGTGGTGCTGGGAAAACTGGACAGCTACATGGAAAAGAATGAAATCAGAGCACTCCCTAACACCATACACAAAAATAAACTCCAAATGGATTAAAGACCTAAATGGAAGGCCAGACACTATAAAACTGCTAGAGGAAAACATAGCAAGAACACTCTTTGACGTAAATAACAGCAAGATCTTTTTTGATCCACCCCCTAGAGGAATGGAAATAAAAACACAAATAAATAAGTGGGACCTAATGAAACTTCAAAGCTTCTGCACAGCAAAGGAAACTATAAGCAAGACGAAAAGACAACCCTCAGAATGGGAGAAAATATTTGCAAACGAATCAACAGACAAAGGATTAATCTCCAAAATATGTAAACAGTTCATCCAGCTCAATATCAAAAAAACAAGCAACCCAATCAAAAAATGGGCAGAAGACCTAAACAGGCATTTCTCCAAAGAAGACATACGGATGGCCAAGAGGCACATGAAAAGCTGCTCAACACCGCTAATTATTAGAGAAATGCAAATCAAAATGACAATGAGGTATCACCTCACACCGGTGAGAATGTGCATCATCAGAAAATCGACAAACAGTAAACGCTGAAGAGGGTGTGGAGAAAAGGGAACGCTCTTGCACTGTTGGTGGGAATGTAAATTGATACAGCCACTATGGAGAGCAGTATGGATGTTCCTTGCAAAACTAAAAATAGAGTTACCATATAACCCAGCAATCCCACTACTGGGCATATACCCAGAGAACACCATCATTCAAAAAGACACATGCACTCCAATATTCATGCAGCATGATTTACAATAGCCAGGACATGGAAGCAACCTAAATGTCCATCAACAGATGAATGGATAAAGAAGATGTGGCACATATATACAATGGAATATTACTCAGCTGTAAAAAAGCAATGAAACTGGGACATTTCTAGAGACATGGATGGACTTGGCGACTGTCATACAGAGTGAAGTGAGTCAGAAAGAGAAAAACATATACCGTATATTAACACATATTTGCGGACTACAGAAAAATGGTACAAATCAACCGGTTTTCAAGGCGCAAATAGAGACACAGATGTAGAGAACAAACATGTGGACACCAAGTGCGGAAAGCGGGGAGGGTTGGGGGGGAATGACTTGGGAGATTGGGATACCAAATTGTACGCTCTAAATATATGCAGTTTATTGTATGTTAACTATCTCAATAAAAGTTCTAAAAAAAAAGTCATCTCCTCAGAGTTATCTTCAAGGATCACCTCATCTAAAGTGCTAAAGTGGTCTCCAATGTATTACATTACCCATTCGAACTCTCTGCATAGCAGAGAAAACTACCATTTCTGACTTTTCTTGTTTCTCTAATCATGTCCCCGTCAACAAGATTATAAGGATCTTGCCTTTTGTTCACTGCTGTATCTTCAATAATTAAAACAATGCTCAACTCCATGGTTAGCAATAAATAAATATTTATTGAAGAGTGAATAAAGAAAGGAAGGTAGGTATTATGGTTTCAATGTTTGTGCCCCACCTAAAATTCATGTGTTGGAATCCTAACCCCCAAAGCTGACAGTATTAGGAGGCGGTGCCTTTGGCAGGTGATTAGGTCATGAGGATGAAGCCCTCAGGAATGGGTTTAGTGTTCCTATAAAGGAAACCATAAAGAACTCTCTAGTCCCTTCTTCTATGTGAGGATACAAGAAATGTGTGACCCAGATGAGGCCCCTAACCCAAACCTGCTGGCACCCTGATCTCAGACTTCTAGCCTCCAGGACTGTGAGCAATACATTTCTGCCACCCAGTCTGTGGAATTTCATTATCACTGCCTTACAGGGTTCCTCAAACTAAGATCTTCCTACTTGAGAAGATATAGTCCAAACCCAACAATCGTGAGTGCAGTCCAACATCTTTTGATCCTACTCAGTGGTCTTTTTTCTTTTGATATAATACATATGTGTGTGTGTTTCTTGACTCCTCAAAATTTCCCAATATTTATGAGAAACAAGTTATTCTCCACCTTTTGTAAAACATTTTTCTCCTTGTTAATTTCTTTTTTTTTAATTAATTAATTAATTTACTTATTGGCTGCACTGGGTCTTCGTTGCTGTGTGTGGGCGTCCTCTAGTTGCGGTGAGGTTGGGGTTAGCAGATGTAAGCTATTATATATGAATGGATAAACAGCAAGGTCCTACTATTTAGCACAGAGAACTATATTCAGTATCCTATGATAAACTATAATGAAAAAGAATATAAAAAAAGAATGTATATATTTGTATAACTGAATCACTTTGTCGTACAACAGAAATTAACGTGACATTTAAATCAATTATACTTCAATTTTTAAAAAATCAAGGGACTTCCCTGGTGGCACAGTGGTTAAGACTCTGCACCCCCAATGCAGGGGGCCTGGGTTCGGTCCCTGGTCAGGGAACTAGATCCCACATGCATGCGCCACTAAAAGTTTGCATGCCACAACTAAGGAGCCCACAAGCCACAACTAAGGAGCCCTCCTGCCACAACTAAGACCCGATGCAACCAAAAAAAAAAAAAAAACCTAGGAAAAAAGTGTCCATCTTTGACAACAGGGTAAAATCTTGAGTGCCAATGTGGCTCCTCCAGTCATACACAGCAAGTTCATGGTTGGGACTTTCTGACCTGGAAGACTCCTCATTCTGCACAGGTTTTCTTTTCTTTTTATATATGTATATATCTATATATTTATTTATTGGCTGCACAGGGTCTTCGGTGCTGCTCACAGGCTTTCTCTAGTTGTGGAGAGCGGGGGCTAGTCTTCATTGCAATGCTTGGGCTTCTTATTGCACTGGCTTCTCTTGTTGTGGAACACGGGTTTTAGGCATGCAGGCTTCAGTAGTTGCAGCTCATGGACTCAGTAGTTGTGGCGCTCGGGCTTAGTTGCTCTGAGGCATGTGGTATCTTCCCGGACCAGGGATTGAACTCATGTCCCCTACATTGGCAGGTGGATTCTTAACCACTGTGCCACCAGGGAAGCCCTGCATGGGTTTTCTAAAACCACACATTTGGGGAACTAGGAAAGCAGTGGGGAATTAAGTTAACTCATCTTTTTGATCTTGTGAAGTTTCTTTATATTCCCTATTTGAAAAAAAACTCAGTAGTAAATCAACGTGAAACTGACATTAAATCAAATCCAAATCATCGTTCCTATGACTCTTCTAATTGAGACCAACCTGTGGACTCCCTACCTGAACAGCCAACTAAGTAGAATAAATCACATAGACTACTACAAAAGGTAGCGTGGATGAATTGTAGAAATGGAACTAATATCTGAAGCTGTGTTCTGACGTGTTTCTAAAGTGTGTTTTTGAGGTCAGGCGAAGCAATTTATGACTTGGGTAAAGAGATGTTATCTGAACGTTGGTCAGGGCTAGCATTTCCTTGGAATTTGCTCGGTCCAGTGTTTTTCTAAGTTTGTCCATTCAAGCCCTAAGTGGTCCCTCAGAGGCCACCTGAGTGGATGGGGGAAAGCAAGCAATTGAGGCCTTACATTATTCACCCTTGCATCAGCTGATGTAGCTTCACTTTTACCTGTTTTATATAATGGGATTCTGAGTAAGATTGGTTTCTAAAAAAAAGTAAAGTAGCACTCAGGGGCCCAAAAGTAAAAGTATAATTGAAAATAGTTTAGAGCAGGAACAATTGAAATAGGCATGGTCAAAAATTAAGAAAACCTGGACTTCCTAGGTGGCACAGTGTTTAAGAATCTGCCTGCCAATGCAGGGGACATGGGTTCAAGCCCTGCTCTGGGAAGATTCCGCATGCCACAGAGCAACTAAGCCTGTGCGCCACAACTATTGAGCCTGTGCTCTAGAGCCCGTGAGCCACAACTATTGATCCCATGTGCCACAACTACTGAAGCCCACACGCCTAGAGCCTGTGCTCCACAACAAGAGAAGCCACTATAATGAGGAGCCTGCGCACCACAATGAAGAGTAGCCCCCGCTCTCAGCAACTAGAGAAAGCCCGTGTGCAGCAACAAAGACCCAATACAGCCAATAAATAAATAAAAGAAATAAATTTATTTTTTAAAAAAAGTTAAGAAAACCAGTAAGAAATGGTGAGACACACCTCAATGAGCAGCAGCAGGAGTTACTTTATATCTAGTTGGGCTAGTGCCTGAAGGGGAAAGAAAAAGGAGCAGTTAACCAGAATCCAGAGAGAGCTATGAGAGAGAGCTGCAGGACAGGAGCTCTGATCTTCAAGAGGGAACATTTAGAAAACACTTAGATGTGAAAGAGAAGGTACCAAGGACTATATGTCCCGTCCTCATTTCCTTCCCAGCTTCTGGATTTCCTTCTTGTGCTTTCCATTGGCCCAACTCAATGAGGAGCCAAAAGGCATGGGAGCCTATGGATGTAGTAAGTCCCCTACATACGAGCCTTCAAGTTGCAAACTTTCAAAGATGCGAAGGTGCATTCGCATGTCCAATCACGTAAATTAGTTCACGTGTCTGGCGTATATTGTGCATGCATCCTCTACAAGTGGTTGTGCCTTTGTGTACTTTACTGTACAGTACTGTATACGGTACAGTAGTACGGTATCTTTATTTCAAGCCCAGGATATCTGGAAGCAAGCGTAAAAGCTGTGGTGATGTAGATGGCACTGCTAAGAAGTGCCAGCTGTTGCACTGTACTACTGCACTTTTCAAGATACTGTACTGTAAGATTAAAAATGTTTTCTTTATTTTTTTGCATTTGTTTCTTATGTATTATTTGTGTGACAAGTATTATAAACCTATTACAATACATCACTGTATAACTGATTTTGTTAATTGGGTACCTAGGCTAACTCTATTGGATTTACAAACAAATTGGACTTACAAACACACTCTTGGAACGGAACTCGTTTGTGTGTAGTGGATTTACTGTAGTGAGTGGATCAATTTCAACCTTAAGAGGCAGAGCAGGGGCTTCCCTGGTAGTGCAGTGGTTAAAAATCTGCCTGCCAATGCAGGGGACACGGGTTCAAGCCCTAGTCCAGGAAGATCCCATATGCCGCAGAGCAAATAAGCTGATGCGCCACAGCTACTGAGCCCATGCACTGCAACTACTGAAGTCACTGCAATGAGAAGCCCATGCACTGCAAGGAAGAGTAGCCCCTGCTCACCACAACTAGAGAAAGCCCACTCACAGCAATGAAGACACAACACAGCCAATTAATACGTTAATTAATTTTTTTAAAAAAGAGGCAGAGCAGTTAAGACCTCGTGTTAAATGGGAGTCAAACTCTCTTTCCTTTGGAGAAATGTTGGAAAATAAACTGGATTCTTTATGTTCATATATACTATATCTAAGCTATGAAGAGCAAAAAGCCTGTCCAGTACTAGACGTCATATCCACTGTCCATAGCTCTATGTTAAATATCATAGATGAGTTTGCTGAGGATCATAAGTTTGGAATTTATCCATGCCTACAAAGCTGTGATTCCTCTCCATACACTACACTGAAGGAAAATACAAAAATAATGGTCAGCATTTTAAAACTCTTTTCAATTACAAAATTCTGGAAATGGACGGTGGGGAATAGTTCCACAACAATGTGAATCTACTTAATGCCACTGAAGGGTACACTTAAAAGTGATTAAAACGACAAATTCTATGTTATGTATATTTTACCACAGTTTTTTTTTTTTTAAAGGAGAGAGAGGTTGGATACAGAGGAGGAAGTGTAAGATGTGACAATAGAAGCAAGATGTTGGGATGATGCAAGGAAGACATCATGAGCCAAGGAACACAGCCTCCAGGAGCTAGAAACATTCTCCCCTTGAGTCTCCAGAAGGAACCAGCCACTGAAGATACCCTGACTTAAGCCCAGTGAAACTGATTGCAGCCTTCTGACCTCTAGAACCGTAAGGTAACAAATTTGTGTTTTTTGTATGTTTGTCTGTTTGTTTTGGACTTGCCACATGGCATGTGGGATCTCTAGTCTCCCGACCAGGGATCAAAACTGTGTCCCCTGCAGTGGAAGAGTGGAGTCGTAACCACTGGACCACCAGGGAGTTCCCAAATTTGTGTTGTTTTTTAAAGTTGAATTCAGAGTTTATTGATTGTGATACAGTGTATAGTCAATATCTGTAAATAAGTTTTGGAAGATAGGAAGGGAGGAAAGGAGGCAAGGATGGAAGGAGGGAGGGAGAAAGGAAAATTTAAATTTCAGATCATGGACTTCCCAGGTGGCACAGTGGTTAAGAATCTGCCTGCCAATGCAGGGGACATGGGTTCAATCCCTGGTCCGGGAGGATTCCATATGCCACAGAACAACTAAGCCCGTACATCACAACTATTGAGCCTTGCTTTAGAGCCCGCAAGCCACATCTGCTGAGCCCATGTGCCACAACTACTGAAGCCCGTGCACCTAGAGCCTGTGCTCTGCAACAAGAGAAGCCACGGCACTGAGAAGCCCATGTACCACAACAAAGAGTAGCCCCCACTCTCTGCACTACAGAAAGCCCGTGCACAGTACCAAAAACTCAACACAGCCAAAAATATAAATAAATAAATAAATAATAAATTTCAGACCAGTTGTTGATAGTAACTTACTGGGTAAACTTTCCAAAACATGTGAATGTAGCCTCTTTTCCCCCTGATGGAGGTGATTTTAAACATATCTGGAAATTCTTTGACACTCCTGCCACCAAAATGCAGAGTCTAAATTGCCTTCCTTTGAAGATAGGCTGGACTTAGCAATTTGTTTCAAATGAATAGTCACTGTGTGACTTCTGAGGCTAGCATAAAGCTATTTAACAAATACAAGTGGAATATTTTATTATGTGATTGTTAGCTCAGTATGTCTTCCAAGAAGTTGCCTACTTTAGAAAATCATGTCATGAACTCAAACTTTAAGCTCCCAGTCATGAACTAGAACTACTCAACTTTGGAAGGACATTGCCAGAATGTATATAGAAGAGTGACTGGTATTATTAGTTGCTGATCTTAATAATTTGGCTAAAAAAGGTGGATTGCACCTACGTTTACTGCTACAAGACCATTATTATCCACCTCTCATACATTTTCAATGGGTTACTGGACACTCTTAGGGTCTCTATTACATGTTATTTATTTGCTGTTGATTCCAAAATCTGCAGTCTGGCTCTCTCTTCTACATATGAAACCCAAATATTTAACAGCCTCCTGGACAAATCCACTTCGATATCCCCCAGAATCCTCAAGCTCAGTTCAAAATGTCTAAACTCTAAACTGACTCATCATGTGCCTCTTCTGCCCACCCTCCACTCACTTCCCTATGACCTCCTCGGTTCCTGTACCATTGCTGGCACCATGCCCAAGCTAGAAATCTGCCATCTTTGTCTGTTCTCTTTTTATTTCTGCTCATATTTAATCACCCAGTCCTGTAAATTCTATCTCACATCACCCAATTTTCAAGTCACTCCTTTCTGACCTAGGAGTAACTCATCCCTGATCTTGATCTTGCATCCGTCTAATCAGTCCTCTACCATGCAGCTGGACTGATCTTACTAAAGCACAAACCTGATCTTCCTTATTCCCCTGCTTAAGCTTCCTTGCTAGTCCCCATCATTTTGAGGACAAAAACCCAAACTCCTCACTGTGATTTGCAAGACCTTCCATGCTTTTGCTCCAGCTCCCCCTCCCCCCATCACTTGACATTATTTTCCTTGCACTGTACACTTCAGGCATGTGGAACTATTGCAGTTTTCTGGCTCATCACAGTTTCTCCCTCACTTCCTGGCCATGACATATACTATTTCACTTGCCCCAACTGTTCCCTACATTCATCCTCCTTTTGTCTGTCTAATTCCTACTCATCCCAAACTCTCGCCCCACCCCAAACTAAGCTACATGGCCTATGTGTACCTCCATTTTGTACTCAATCCTATTAAGGGTGAAAAGGGAGCATCACAGACTCAAAAACACTCTAGGCTGCATGAAAAGCCTGTCCCTGAGGTGCATCATTCAACTATCTCCTCTTGTTCTGAATACAGACCCCTCAAATTTTCAATTATAATTGGCTTCCCAGGTAGTTTGTCTTTAAAGAGTAAATGCACTTATCCTGTCGAGGCAAGCAGAACAATCCACATGAATATTTTATTGGCCATCAAAAATTAATAAAATGACATTTCAGTCTCTGTAAGCTTGAATAAAATGAGATTGCCAAGAGAAGATTCTACTTTCAATGTGCTGACAAAAATTCAAGTTTTGAGCCTGCAAAGCAAAGATTCAGAGCTTGTACCACAGTGAATTTACCAATGTAAATAAACTTCCTAAGGTCTCCTGACAGCTAGCCAGCTGGCCTCCCTAGGTAGCATAATTAAAAAGATAAGCTGTATAGAATTTAGACCAACTGCACTTTCATCTCCTTGTATCATCTGACAGAAATTCAGTGATAGAAGATTCCAGAGGCCATCTAATTCAAACAGTATGTTGCTTAAGCCCATAGATTGCCTAGAATAGTCTGAAATCTAAAGTAGAGTATTATACTCAGGGCCCAAATAAACAGTCCATTGTAAAATAGTAATCTGAAAATGTCTTGCCACCGCAGGTAGCATGAGTGAAAAATGGGAGATAACAAAGTGCTTTACTTAATATAATTATTATTAATAGTTAAACTATTATTGGGTAAAAAGTATTCTAGGTGGAAGAGTCTCTCTGTCTCTCTTTCTCTCCCAGCTCACCCCCCTCTCCTCTATATCTATCGGTATTAAGGAGAAAGTTTTCTTTGCTAAGGGAGAAAAAATCTACCTGATAACTCAGGGCAATCACCTCATTCATGTTATCACTTCTAAATGATATTATAATAGTATACTTAATGTCAGCATTGCAAGATTACTTAAAAAATAACACATGGTACCCTTTTTAAAAGTGTTTTAAGAACCGTGCTTATGAGCTTCCTCTACAAGAGGGCAGACAGCAGTATCAAGCAGTATCAGCAGTATTGCATCTTGTGGAACTGAAAACCACAGCCACAGAAAGACAGAGAAAATGAAAAAGCAGAGGACTTTGTACCAGATGAAGGGACAAGCTAAAACCCCAGAAAAACAACTAAATGAAGAAGAGATAGGTACCCTTCCAGAAAAAGAATTCAGAATAATGGTGGTGAAAATGATCCAGGACTTTGAAAAAAGATTGGATGCAAAGATTGAAAAGTTTACCAAAGACCTAGAAGAATTAAAGAGCAAACAAAAAGAGATATGCAACACAGTAACTGAAATGAACAATACGCTAGAAGGAACAAATAGCAGGTTAACTGAGGCAGAAGGGCGAATAAGTGACCTGGAAGACAGAATGGTGAAAATCACTGATGCAGAAAAGAATAAGGAAAAAAGAATGAAAAGAACTGAAGACAGCCTAAGAAACCTCTGAGACAATGTTAAACGGACCAACATTCACATTATAGGGGTTCCAGAAGGAGAAGAGAGAGAGAAAGAACCCAAGAAAATATTGGAAGAGATTATAGTTGAAAACTTCCCTAACTTGGGAAAGGAAATAGCTACCCAAGTCCAGGAAGTGCAGAGAGTCCCAGGCAGGATAAACCCAAGGAGAAACACGCCAAGACATATAGTAGTCAAATTGACAAAAATTAAAGACAGAAAAATTATTAAAGGCAACAAGGGAAAAACGACAAATATACAAGGGGACTCCCATAAGGGTAACAGCTGATTTCTCAGCAGAAACTCTGCAAGCCAGAAGGGAGTGGCATGATCTACTTCAAGTGATGAAAGAGAGGAACCTACAACCAAGAATACTTGACCCAGCAAGGATCTCTTTCAGATTCAATGGAGAAATCAAAACCTTTACAGACAAGCAACAGCTAAGAGAATTCAGCACCACCAAACCAGCCCTACAACAAATGCTAAAGGAACTTCTCTAAGCGGGAAACATAAGGGAAGAAAAGGACCTACAAAAACACAAACAAAACAATTAAGAAAATGGTAATAGGAACATACATATTGATAATTACCTTGAATGTAAATGGACTAAATGCCCCAACCAAAAGACACAGACTGGCTGAATGGATACAAAAACAAGACCCATATATATGCTGTCTCCAAGAGACTCACTTCACACCTAGGGACACATACAGACAGAAAGTGAGGGGATGGAAAAAGATATTCCATGCAAATGAAAATCAAAAGAAAGCTGGAGTAGGAATATTCATATCAGATAAAATAGACTTTAAAATAAAAACTGTTACAAGAGACAAGAAAGGACATTACATAATGATCAAGGGATCCATCCAAGAAGAGGAGATAACAATTATAAATATATATGCACCCAAAATAGGAGCACTTCAATACATAAGGCAAATGCTAACAACTATGAAAGAGGAAATGCAAGGCAGAAATAGAGACACAGATGTAGAGAACAAACACATGGACACCAAGTGGGGAAAGCGGGGAGGGCTGGGGGGCAAACGAATTGGGAGATTGGGATACCAAATTGTACACTCTAAATATATGCTGTTTATTGTCTGTTAACTGTATCTCAATAAAAGTTCTTAAAAAAAAAAACAAAAAACTGTGCTTCTTACAGGTTAGTTGCAAAAAAATGGGATCCAAAAATATATTTTATTTGACAGATTTTGGTAAATATATCAAATGGATATTTAGTTGACAAAAAACAAGTAAACAAATTGATCTGAGAAGAAAATTAAAGAAAAATTTTAGGAAAATATAGTCTCCTTCTTCTCCCTTTCACCTTGCAGGGGCAGAAAACCTCTTCCTCTACTCTCTTAGCTCAAGTACCTGGGGAGGTGCAAATTAAACTAAGAGGTGCAAATTAAACTAACAAAATACAGATTAACAGGAGAAAGGGCATACAAGTTTTATTAATATTAATATTTACGTGTGTGATAACTTCACAAAAAAAGAAGTGAAAAATCCAAAGAAGTGGTTAGACTCAGAGGTTTATATATCATTTTAACAAATGGTGATACATTGTAGAGAAGTGACTAGACAAAGGAAAGGGAGTTTGGGCTTCTAGGGCAGATAAATTGTGGGGAAGTGACAAGAAAATATATGGGTAGAAGAAAGGGAGGATAAGTGTTATTTTAGTAAGTTTTGTTTATGCAGACTCATCTCAGTACCAGTTCTCCATCTCCAGTGTCATAAATTAATTAAAAAGGAGACCATTAATAAATTAATTAACAGTAGGCAATACCTTAGCAGCCTACATAAGGAAACCAAAACCTAAGCCTGAAATGCCTCAAGGTTAAGAAATCAAAACCTAAGGACAACCTATCACAAACAGCTAACTAGGCTTTCTCATTTAATGCAACTCCTTAAGCTATAGTTAATCAAATAATTTCCCTGCTTTGCTTCTGACTGTTCTCTGTAAAAGTCTTTTCCCTAGCTCCTGCTGGTGGAGTGTTTCCAATTACTTCCAATTGGGCATTGCCAAATTCAAATCAATTTTTGCTCAAATGTACCTTAAAATTTTAATATATCTCATCTTATCTTTGAACAAGCAATAAGGATAGCTCTCCTCTTCCTGGTACAGCAGAGGGGATAAATGTATACCTTGTTTTTAGGCAGAAAGAAAGAGGGTAGACAACTCTGTTTAAAAAAATAATCAAAGAAGACAATTTAAGGACTTCCCTGGTGGTGCAGTGGTTAAGAATCCACCTGCCAATGCAGGTGACGTGGGTTCGATCCCTGGTCTGGAAAGATCCCACATGCTGCAGAGCAACTAAGCCCCTGTGCCACAACTACTTAGCCTGTGCTTTAGAGTTTGTGAGCCACACTACTGAGCCCACGTGCAACAACTACTGAAGCCCATGTGCCTAGAGGCCACGCTCCACAACAAGAGAAGCTATTGTACTGAGAAGCCTGCATACCACAACAAAGAGTAGCCCCCACTCTCCACAACTAGAGAAAGCCTGCTCACAGCAATGAAGACCCAATGCAACCAATTAAATAAATAAATAAAATTTAAAAAATAAATAAAGAATAAAGAACAAGGAAGAGACAAATAAAAAATATCTGATGGGCTAGGACCATATAGTCAAACTTGTTTGGGTAAGAAGATCCAGGGTTGGCTTGGCATTTGAGGTTTGGCTGAATAAATATTCAACTGGCCCTCTGTATTCATGGGTTACACATCTGCAGATTCAACCAACCATGGACTGAAAATATTTGAAAAAAAGAAATTCCAGAAGGTTCCAAAAGGCAAAACTTAACATTTGCCACACTACTAAATTCTTTCTATGAGACGAGCATCACCCTGATAACAAAATCAGACAAAGAAGTCACACCAAAAAAGAAAACTGCAGGCCAATATCACTGATACAAACATAGATGCAAAAATTCTCAACAAAATATTAGCAAACTAAATTCAACAATACATTAAAAGGATCATATGCCATGATCAAGTAGGATTTAGCCCAGGGATGCAAGGATGGTTCAATAACCACAAATCAATCAATGTGATACACCATATTAACAAACTGAATGACTAAATTACGAGAGAAACTTATTAATGGAGACACCAACAACCTCAATGTGCAAAACAAATTTTACCCTTCATTATCATGCTTTACCTGGCAACCTCCTGTAACTGACCTCCTCCCACCAACACAGAGACACAGACATAGACTCACACATAATTACCTTTCTTTTACCTTTAGCTGAAGATGATCTTTCAACTGGTAGCTTAGGCCAACTAGGGAGTTATTCATTTCTCCCTGAGTATCTTCCATGTATACATGAGGAATACATGTTAATACACTTCTATTTGTTTTTATCTTATGAATCTGCCTTTTATTACAGGGTGTCTCAGCCAATAATTCAGAAGAGTAGAGGGAAAATTATTTTTCCTCCCCTACAGTTCACTCAAGAAACTACTACATGTGTTGCAATTGAATAGGAAGATCTTAGGATGAAATTTAAAGTTAATAATAAATAATTTAGTCTTATGATGAAAAATAAGACAAAATCATCTTTAAATCCTTTTATGTATTGAAGAAAAATTCTGAGATAGCATATGTTAAAAACTACAGGCCCAAAATGGTATCCCTTGTGCTAAAGCTAAATGCCAAACCTAGATTTAATAGCAACCTGCAGTGTTTTTTTTTTTTTGTTATTGTTTGTTTTTCTTAAGGTAATGTTGGTTTAAACATTATACAGTTGAACCTTGAAAATGGGTTTGAACTGTGAGGTTACACTTATATGTAGATTTTTTTTTTCAATAAATATATGGTCAACCCTCCCTATTTGCAGGCTTTACATCAGCAGATTCAACCAACCATGAACTGAAATTTCCATCCACTGTTGGTTGAATCTAAGGATGTAAAACCCACAGTTAATGGAGGGCCAGCTGTATTCATTGTACTATGCCATTTTGTATACAGAACTGGAGCATGTGTGTATACATAGGGGCTTCTAGGGGATACAGAGGGCTGACTGCATAAATTACATGTGTACAACATTATAATTCAACTTCCATATACACTACAGCATTCTTACTACCCAAAATCTAGTTTTATCTGCCCATACAATTGACCTTCTTATGTGTTTGTTTTCATTTTGTTTTGTTTTTTATATTTTAAATATAAGTGAAATCACATGGTAGTTGTCTTTCTTCATCTGACTTACTTCACTTATTATAATGCCTTCAAGGTTCATCCATACTGTTGAAAATGGCAACATTTCAGCTTTTTTTATTGGCTGAATATATTCCATTGTATATATGTACCACTTCTTCTTTATCCATTCATCCGTTGATGGGCACTTAGGTTGTTTCCGTATTTTAGCTATTGTAAATAATACTGAAATGAACATAGGGGTGCGTGTACCTTTTCTAATTAGTGTTTTCATATTCTTTGGATAAACACCTACAAGTGGAATAGCTGGATCATGTGGTACTTCTGCCAACTAAAGAATGCTGCTTGCCATTCAGCTCTATAAGCCTTGAATCATTAGCCACTGAAGCAGCTGACCTCTAACACACCCTCAAAGGAGTTCAGGGTGGAGGTCAGGAATGAGGGGAAACTGGCAGAATAGGCCTTCAAATAGATATTTTCAGGAGAAACTTTTTATAAACCTAGATTCTTTCATCTTTCCATACTTAGAAAAGCACTAAAACCATAAACTAAGATGTCTATTCCGCCTGACCATCAGCAACCTCCTACCAAGATGTGTGCTTGGTTGCATATACACCCTTCACCAAAATCACATATATACTGACCTCCCCTCTTACTTTGGAACAGTTTCTCAGAGGTATCTGAGAGTCTGTCTCTGGGGTTACAATCCTCAGTAAGACACTGAATAAACTTGACCCACAGCTTTTACATTGTGTGTTTGTTTGGTTTTTTAATTAATTAATTAATTAATTTTATTTATTGGCTGTGTTGGGTCTTCCTTGCTGCACACGGGCTTTCTCTGGTTGCTGTGAGCGGGGGCTATTCTTCATTGTTGTGCACAGGCTCCTCACTGGGGTGGCTTCTCTTGTTGTAGAGCACGGGCTCTAGGCGCGTGGACTTCAACAGTTGCAGCACATGGGCTCAATAGCTGTGGCTCGTGGGCTCTAGAGCGCAGGCTCAATAGTTGTGGTACACGGGCTTAGTTGCTCTGTGGCATGTGGGATCTTCCCGGAGCAGGACTTGAACCTGTGTCCCCTGCATTGGCAGGTGGATTCTTAACCACTGCACCACCTAGGAAGTCCCATTGTGCATTTTATTTTTTCAGCTCATGACTAAGTTTATTTAAGCCATCTCCTGCCACAAGCAAAGGGATGGAAGATCAGTATAATGGTCCCCAAGTATAATGGTCATCACTGGATACAAGAAGGTGAGTTTAAGGTCCCATACACTTTTCTGGTCCATGTGTGCAGAGTAATGGTGCAAACCAGCACTGTGGTCCCCACTGGGTAGTGGTCCAGGCTCTCTATTTATCTTCATAGCCAGTTGGAAGCGGATTCACATGCAGGTTATGGAATAGGGTATGGTTACCATCTCCCCAGGGAAAGGGCTTGGACCTGATGCGGAGATGGGGGTAGGCGATGAACTCGGGTCTCTCCTCCTCTCTGGGGTGCGACTTCAGGAAGACGTTCAGCATGCTCACTCCCACCCTGGGGAGCGCCACGAAGTAGGTGAAGGCCTTCCACATGCGAGCTGAGCCCTCCTTGCCATGGGAGCCACTCGACATTGGCCGGCTCAGCTGCAGCCAGGAGCGACCTACCAGCCGAGAAACCCGAGATCCCGCTGCAGCCGCCATCTTTGACCGGGATCACCGCAACGCCGGAAACGGAAGCCCCATTGTGCATTTTTTAAAGTCAACAGTTCTATTCTTAATTTTTTGAGAGACGTCCATAGTGGCTGCACCAACTTATATTCCCACCAACAGTGCAAGAATGTACCCTTTTCTCTACATTCTTGCCAACACTTGCTATTTCTTATCTTTTGGATAATAGCCATTCTAACAGACATGAGGTCATAGCTCACTGTGGTTTTGATTTACATTTCCCCAATAATTAGTGATGCTGAACATCTTTTCATGTGCTTGCTGACTATGTGTCTTCTTTGGAAAAATGCTGCTCAGATCCTCTGACCAATTTTAAATTGGGTTGTTTGTTTTTTATTGTTGTCATGTTGTTGTAGAACCCATGTTCATGTGCCCCATGCACAGTGAGGCCAAACAAACCAAAACATCAGAGTTTGGAGCAAAGAAAGTTTTATCAAAGGGCCAAGCAAGTGGACAGCTTATGCTCAAAGGAGCCAAACTCCCTGATGACTTTCAGGGAAAGGTTTTTAAAGGCAACATTTGCGGTGAGAGCTGCAGGGGGCATAACTTTCTTCTAATTGGTGGTGATATAACGGTGGTATTCCAGGAATCTCAATCATCAGCCTTCTTGTTCCAACCAGTCTGGGTCTCAGCATGTACTTACCATCCTCCACCTGGGTGGGGCCTTAGTTCCTGCATAAAAACTCAAAGATGCATCAGATTCTTATGTATATCCCTCAAGGAGGAACCAGGACTGTTTTATCACCAAACTATTGTTTCTTGACTGATTTTCCCTTGTTTGTGCATTCCCTCACTTCCCTAGCTAGCAACTGCTTGAATCTGCTCTTTAGAACTCAGGGAAGGCCTAGGAGACCAAAGCCTTTTTCTATAAGCAAGAAATGGGGGTCCCGGAAAGGTTTCTGTACCCAGAAGAGCCTCACAGAATCCTGCTCATTTTCAATTTCCTCTTTTCTTTCATAGTCCTCTATTCTGCAAGGAACAGGTACAGGACGAGAAAGGGAATAAAGTTTTGGATAGAGAGGTTAATCATAAATTCAGCACAGGAACTTGGTTTCAGGTGGACTCAGTTTCATTGTTGTATGAGTTCTTTTAATATGTTTTGGATATTAAACCCTTATCAGATATATGATTTGCAAATATTTTCTCCCAATCAGTAAGTTGTCTTTTCATTTTGTTGATGCTTTCCTTGGCTGTGCAGAAGCTTTTTTAGTTTGTTGTAATCTCATTTGTTTATATTTGTTTTTGTTTCCCTTGCCTGAGGAGATATACCCCCCCAAAAAAAAATATTGCTAAGACTGGTGTCAAAAAGTGTACTGCTCATTTTCTTCCAGGAATTTTATGGTTTCAGGTCTTACATTCAAGTCTTTAATCCATTTTCAGTTAATTTTTGTATATGGTATAAGATAGGGGTCTAGTTTCAATTTTTGCATGTGGCTGTCCAGTTTTCCCAACATGATTTAGTGAAGAGATTTTCCTTTCTCCATTGTATGTTCTTGGCTCCTTTGTGATAAATTAGTTGCCCATAAATGTGTGGGTTTATTTCTGGGCTCTCAATCTCAGAAATGTAATCTTAGTCAACCAGTTTGGAATTTCCTGGTCATCACCAGTGAGGTAATCTTTCATGTGGGCCCTCTAGTCCCCAGAGGAAGAAGAGGCAATCTGCAGGATGAAACTGTTGCCATTCTCCTCCCCCTAAAAAGATGTACTGGCCCAAAACAACTCTTTTCTTTTGCTAAGGACTTCCTTGCCCCACCCTCCTTTCTATAAAAGCCTTCCATTTTGTACCACTCCTCCAGTGCCCTTCTAGTTGCTAGACTGGCTGCTTCCTTTGATTAATTGAATTGTTAAAAGAGCCAATTAGAACTTCAAATTTACTCAGTTGAATTTTGTCTTTTTTTTTTTTAAACACATACAACCAATTTAGTAGAGTAATTCACAGTTGAAAACTTAAGGTATTATTAGCTAAGTAAATATTCCTTTCCCTCAATTTTGATAATCTTGGTGAATTTAAAATACTGTTAGGTAGAATAGAATAAAGGAATCCGTTGTTCCATCTGCTCTGACTTGGAAAGCTGAAGACACTTGGAAAGCCCAAGCTATTTTTCAAGCCTTAAGACATTTGGAAAGACTAGCTCATTTTTTAAGCCTGCATAGTATTTGCTGACCCTGATTAGAAAGTTGGCTTGAATAACTATGGCAACAGTTTAAAAGGAACTACATCTATTTTTGTTTTGTTTCATTTTATTGTATTTAGTTTTGTTTGTTTTTTCTGGCTTGTTTGTTTCTTTTATTTGGAAAATTAATAACTGCTAAAGTTTGGGAAAAGTGGATTTCCTCATAAATCCTTTAAAGAAATGTTTGCAAGGTATTTTCTTTGTATTGTCAATTGCTAACTCAAGCAACAGTTAGTTTATAAGTTTCTCTTTCATGCAAAAGAAGTACTAATTGTTGAGACATAGATTTGATTACAAAACAAAATTTACTTGTGGTTGTAAAATGTTCTGTAAAATGTTCAATAAAATAGAGGTAAAATACAGGAATACGTTGCTGGATAAGAATTAATCCATTTTTATTTGAAAGAAGTTCTCCAGCAGGTAAAACTTTTCAACATTGAAAAATGTTGTTCTATTAAATATTGCAAACATTGTGTGTTGTTTTTAAAGGAATTTACATCATGATATGAAGTTGCAATGGTTACTTACTTGCTCTACATTACCTGTATATTGTAAACTTTTCAAGAACAAAATAAACAGAAAGTTTGTAGCTAACATGTATCGAGCACTTACCAGCAGTTTTCTGAACTTCTTACTTACATTATTTCATTTATTCCTCACAATAATCTGATGAGATAAAGGGTACTGAGGCTTAGAGTAAACATCTTGCCCAGACCAAGAAGTGTTTGAACCTGTTCTGTTAATGATTTCAAATACTCAAATACCTAGGGGACCAGTAAAATAGGCAATATCATTCTAGTAGTTTAATTGTTTAGTTTATCTATTGTGAAATTAATTAAAATAAGGAGTCCATTAGACTGAGGTGGTTCTATTATCTTAGCAGCCTATCTAAGCAAACCAAAACCTGAGTCTGAAATGCCTCAAGGTTAAGAAATCCAAATCTAAGGACAACTTATCATAAACCTCCAATTAGGCTTTTTAAAATAAGGCAAACACTTAAGCTATAGCTAATCAAATAATTTCTTTGCTTGGCTTCTGCTTCTTCCCTATAAAAGTCTTTCCCCTAGCTCCTGTGGGTAGAGTGCTCCTAACCACTTCTAGTTTGGTATTGTCTGATTAAAATAGATTTTTGCTTAAATAAACTCTTAAAAATGTTAATAGGTCTCAGTTTACCTTTTAACACTATATATTTTAAAAACATTCTCATAAACTTTTATCTCTTTTAACTGTATGGCCTCCATAATTTTCATTTCTAATGCCTAGTATTCAGTCAACATTAGAATGTTAAAAATCAACCCACAATTTAAAAAAAAGTCTATTATGCTATATATTTATATATTTTTTGTTTGCTCATTAAAGATGTTTAGCAAATCAGAATTACATAAATCGTGTTAATATGTAATTTTCAAAAAGTTAAAAACTATAATTCTCATAGTTGTTTACCTCATTAATGAGAGAACTAGCAGAATAATAAACCTTGTTCAAATGGGGCATAAGAAGACAAAAGTATTTAAAGTCACTAAGAGAAAAAAAATGCTGGAATAAAATTACTAAATTACATAAAAATTGGTTAAATGCCCCATAGGGCAATAAAACTAACCTTTGGATTGTAACCCAATGTTTTCTACTGAACACAAATCATTTGCATCTCTATGAGACAAAGTTAGTTGCATTGCTAAAATACATTTATTTGCATCAATCACTGTCTGGTTTTCTACAATTTAACATCTATTCTTACAGAGTCATTTTTACCATTTATGACTATCATATTATGTGTTTTACATATTTACCTTGTTTATTATCTGCTCCCACCATTAGACTATAAAGGCAGAATTCTTCCCCTCTTTTGTGCATTGGGGTATCCCCAATACCTAGAATAGTGCCTGTCCTATAGAAGGCACTCAAAATATGTGTTGAATGAATAAATGGGTAAAAAAAAAGAATGATATGGTTGACTTTAACTTTAAAAACATAAGCCATATTAAAAGGAAAAATGTAAAGTAACCAATCCCAAAGTAAATTAAGAAGTAAACTAAATTGCCTAAAGGATAGCCAAGCCCTCATACTGATGCTTGAGTAGGGGAAATTTCCAGCCCAACTTTCTGCAGAGAGATTAATAGAAATGACATAAGATGAGATGGAAAAACAAGCAGCACCTGTAGAAAATCTGTTAGCCTCTCATTCTCAAGGTGAAAGTAGAGAGGAAACAAGTGTGTACTCTCTGAAGAGAGCTGGGATGAGGGGTGGGGGGTAGAGGGGAAGAATCAGATCCAGATCCTAAAACTCAACGAAATAAATTCCACCTCAGGAAGCCATTTGTTACTGAGGGGACTGAAATATGCCACTTTGGCATAGTATTATTTTGAGCTGAAGGTAATTAAGAAACAGCAGGCATGGAAGAAAAAAAAGCTCTCTGCCCTCCCCATATCTGGCTAAAAGCAAAACATACATTTCCTTTTGTAAAAGTGTCTCCTTCTCCTGTACCAGGAAGAGAAATCTATCATTCCTCAGACTCTTAATCACTGGAGATAGCTCCAGGCTCTTACCAGCCCAGAGACTGGTACGGAGAGTAATCTAAATGACAAACCCGGCAAGTACCCTTATCTACCATCTTCCCAGAAACTCAAACCCCTTTTCCTTTGTCTTGCACTTCAGAAATGTATTATTGCTCTTTGTTGAAATGGTATATAAGCCTTTGGGTCTGATTGCTTCTTTGGGGTGTTTGTTTCTGTAAAGCCTCTGATAGGCACATTTAATAAATCTTCCTTTCCTGTTTATCTTTTGCCAGTTCGATTTGCAAGGCCTCAGCCACTGAACCTAAGAAGGGAGAGGGAAAAGATTTTTCCTCCCCTACATTTTGCAGTCACTTGACCTCCCTTGTTGGCACCTACTCTAAAAATCTGGTCATATTTTTGACATGATATCTTTAAGGCTATCATCTAAATAGTCTTTAATCACTTTAACAGTAATATATTAACTCAATTCAGTTCAACTCAAACCATTTGATAATTAGATGAAAAGGACTTCATTGAGATAAATCCAAGTTGACAATCTTTTTAATGTGCAAACATTTTGCTGTCTCAATCAGAGACTTATTTCATACCGCACTAGAGAAAATTTGGCTCTTAAATTATTCCTTGTATCCTCAAAATACCATATATATAGGGTATTTTATTTGGTCTTTAGCATAGACACTTGCTATTGTAGATTCAAATCTCTAGTCTAGAGGCATCTGCTAAAGTAAGGTAGTAATTCAAATAACTGTTTTTAATGTTAATATTTTTATGATATGATTTTATTTTTAATTGTTATAAGACATTATGAACTATATGGCAGGAACTGGAGAACTTCCTCTATAAAGGACCAGATAGTATATATTTTAGGCTTTGCCGGTCATATGGTCTCTGTTGTAACTACTCAACTCAGCTATCGTGCTGTGAAATAGCCATAGACCATAACTAAACAAACGGACATGCCTACACTCTGATAAAACTTTATTTATGGACACTAAAATTTGAATTTAATATAGTTTTTTATAAATTTATTTATTTATTGGCTACACTGGGTCTTTGTTGCTGCACAAGGGCTCTTTAGTTGCAGTGAGCAGGGGCTACTCTTTGTTGAGGTGCGAGGGCTTCTCATTGTGGTGGCTTCTCTTGTTGTGGAGCACAGCTCTATGGCATGCAGGCTTCAGTAGTTGTGACATGTGGGCTCAACAGTTGTGGCTTGTGGGCTCTAGAGCACAGGCTCAGTAGTTGTTGCACATGGGCTTAGTTGTTCTGCGGCATGTGGGATCTTCCTGGACCACGGATCAAACCTACGTCCCTTGCATTGGCAGGCAGATTCTTAACCACAGCACCATCAGGGAAGTCCTGAATTTCATGTAGTTTAATGTGCCATAAATATTCTTCTTTTTTTTTTTTTAACTAGTTAAAAATGTAAAATCAATTCTTAATTTATGACTGTACAAACCAGGTAGCATACGAGCTTTGGCCCACGGGCTATGTTTTGACAATACCTAGTATACAGGATGTATATACAAAGTTTACAGAAAAAGTAAAGTGAACATCCACTAAACTCTTTTGCGTGTCTCCCACTCAAACATATATCCCACCTACATATTTTTGCTTATTCCCTTTCTTTTTTAAAATAGTTTTATCATATCATATAGGTAGGTATTCCTTAATAAAACATGTATTTTTAGTTTTACTCTGTTTTTACCTATGTGGAATTATACTACATCTAATCTCCTGTTTTCTGCTTTTTTTTCCTGTTAATATAAAATTTTTTGATTCAAATATGTTGATGTATATATAACTATAGTTTATTCATTTTCTCTGCTGTATAATATACCATTGGATGATCATACCACAAGACCAATTTTATTGGTGGACATTTGAGATTTTCCCAAGTTTTTGCTATTACAAACAATATTGTCATGAACACTCTTATCCATGTCTCCCAACGTACATGTAAGAGTTTCTATAAGATATATGTCTAAAAGTGGGTTTAAGCTGTGCATATCTACAACTTTACTAGATAATGCCAAATTATTTTCCAAAGTGGTTGTTTCTATTTTACTTCCACTAGCAGTGTAAATAATTTCTCTTTACATTTTTATCAGCACACAATATTGTAAAATGTTTTAATTTTTTGCCAATGAGGTTTTTTGAAATGTTATTTCAACGTATTTTTGCATGTGTGCATGTGTAACAATTAATGAACCTTCTGATGTGACTTCAGACCACCATCAGGACACATTTCCTTAACCTTCTCCTTAACTCTTCTGCTATTGGAGTTTTTCTTTACTATAACTGACTGCTTTAGTTGCTTTTCCTTCTTTGGAACTTTGCAATCCCAATTCACCAGATCAATGATAGTTGCAATTCCTATCTTGTTTTGGCAGAATTTTACCTTTGTCAGCTCACTGATCAAGTTTGTCACAACTTGTTAAAGATGACAGTTGAACATAGGTTGATGATTTTCCCAAAGTCACCTGGTGATTTTTGTCACATTTGATCCTATGGTGAGGCATGACACCCACATTACCATGACCTCCTGATGCTTCCAGTTCTTGCCAATGTGACTGTGGCTCAGGGGCCCCAAAAAGCCCAAATCTTCGTAGTCTGGATGGCCTCTCTAAAGCCAGGTCAAAGGACAATCACTGTGGTTTTAGTTTGACTTCCTAGGGGTATTGAGCATTTTTTCACGTTTTATTTGACATTTAAGTTTCTTCTTCTGTGAAACTCCTATTTTTATCTTTTGTCCATTTGCATATTCTAGATATTAGTATTTTGTCTGTCGTGTGTTACAAATATCTTCTTCCAGATTGTGGTTTGTCCTTTCACTGTCTTTATTTTATTTGTTAATAAATGGACTTCTTCATCTTAATGAATTTAAATGTATCAATATTTTCCTTTATGTGTTGTTTGCAAAATTAAAATATGCTGATGTCATAAAAATATTGTACAATTTTATAAATGTTTTGTCTTTCACATTTAATTCTTTAGTCCATATGAAATTGATTTTATACATGGTATAAACTAAAAATCCATTTTTTTTCCATATGAATAATCGGTTGTACCTGCTTTCTCCCACTGATATCTGTTTCTAGCTCTGTCAGATATCAGGTTTTTCAATAAACATATATGTAATTTGGGTAGGTGGTTTTCTATTCTATTATATTGATCTATCTCTTCTCAGTTTAATATTGTCTTAATTATTGTAGCTTTGTAATAAGTCTTGATACCAGCTTGTTATTTTTTAGTCTAATTTTGCAAGTCTTGGCCCTTTGCTTTTCATATAAATTTTAGAAACATTTTGACAAATTCCACATAAAAAATCTGTTGAGATTTTAATTGAAATTGATTTGAATCAAATTTCATCAATTTTGAGAGAATTAAATATTCAATTACTGAGTCCTCTAATCCATAAATATGTTTTGTCTCTCCATTTATTTAGATCTTCTTAAATACCATTCAGTAGTCTTACACTTTATTACAAAAGTCTTACACATTTTTATTAAAATTATTCCTAGATATATTTTTGTTGCATTTTCTAACTGTAGACGCTGTATCAAAATGTAATTAAACTTCTATATTTTGAACTTTAATGATCCTATTAAACTCATTTATTTCTAAAAATAAGTCAAGACACACGTGTGTTTTCTTTGTATTATTGCCTTTGTGAATAATGACAGCTCTTAAAATGTATTTCCAGTCATTATTTCCTTATCTTGTGGATTGCTTTGGATAAGGCTTTCATTGCAATGTTATGTAGAAACAGTGATAGGAAGCCTCCTGGTATTGTTCCTGATTTTAAAAGTATGACTTTAACACTTCATCATTAAAGTATGTTTGCTCTAGGCCTTTTTTAGTTTCTTATTATCAGGTTAAGGTTGCTTTTTAAACCACAAATTGCTGCTGAACTTTACTGAATTTTTTAATCTATTGATATGATCATATTTTCTTTAATTTCTTGATGTAGTGAGTCACACTAATTGATTTTCTAATGTTGAACCAATTCTGCATCCTTATAATCAACTCAACTTGGTAAAGCAGCTGTAAGGTCTTTTTCTGTCTTGTGGTATTGTGTTGGCCAATATTTGTTTTAGGATTTTGACATCTATGTTCAAAACTGAGAGAACCTATAAATTGCATTGCTTACACTGAAATTGTTTGGTTTTAATATCACCATTATACCTGTTGACCTGAAATAAGTAGACTGCTGGATATTTCCCCAGCAAAGATGGGTTTACTCCTGATCTGCAGAGAATTGCAATTTGGGGTCTGCAACTGTGGCAAGACAGGTACCAAGTCCTGGCACAGCAAGGGGAGGAGAATGCTTTTAAAGAGAGGAAAAGGAAATTGGGAGGGCTATAGTATAAACAAAGAGTCTATGGCTTTTCACTGGCTGAGTCCTTGCCTGGGAAAGAAGTGTCTTTTCCTTCTCTTGGGCTCCGCTATTGTGGCAGGGTGTGGGAGCTCCCCCTTCTGGTCTCCTGACTCTACTTAGTTGAAGTTTCTGTTTATTAATTTTACATACCAACTTCTGAAAATGAGTCCAAGAGTGTTTCTTCTCCCCTACCCTCATTTTATGTTCCTTGAAAGTGTGTTAGAACTCACCTATGAAATTATGTGGGCCTGGTGGGTTTTCTTTGCATGCATAAGAAGATTTTTAAACACTGATTCAATTTTTTACAGTTTTAACAATTTTTCCTAAATTGGTTCATTTATGTGTTCTATCCTTTTAATTTCTGTTTATCATTATTATTTCCATTTTTGCCACTATCTTTGGTTTTATTCTTTTGTTTTCTCTTTTAATCTCTTAGATTTGAAGCTTAGCTTATTTACTTTCAGTATACTTTTCTTTCTAATATAAGCATTGAGAACATGCATTTTCTTCTCCAAGAAGTACGTTTTAAAAATTTCAAACATACACTATTTTTAAAAATCTTTTAAAATGTATTTCTAACTCAATTGCATTGTGTATGCCATTTCTTTAAAAAAACATTCAAAACTTGCTTTTTGGCCATATACCTGAATAGTTTTCACATAAATGCTTTAGGGGCATCTGATAGGAATATATGTAATCCAGTTGTCAGGTATAAGGGTCTATATGTATCCATTAGATGAAGCTTGTTATTGTATTTTTCAAATCATCTATATTCCTACTAATATTTTTTATGATTGGTCAATTAATTATTGATACAATATATCAAAATTTCCCACTGTGCTGGTGGATTTGTTGATTTTTCTTACATTTCTGTCAACTTTCACTTTATGTATTTTAAATCTGTGCTATGAGGCCTATACAACTTTAAAATTATTAAATCTTGATGAAATGAATCTTCTATCAATATTTTTACCTTATTACAGTATTTTTTTGTTTGTTTTAAAGTCTTTTAAAGTCTAATATGAGTATAGTCATACCACCTTTATTTCTGGTTAGCATTTGTTTAGCATATGATTTTTATTTCCTTTGAATTTTAGTCTCTTTTTTTAATGTTTTAGGCAGTGGTGTGCTGGCAAATGCTTAACAACCAGCTCTCTAAGAAGGCAAGGTAGAGTTTGATCTGTAGAATTTACTGATTTCTGTTGTGTCAATACTGCCACCTGAGATTGCCAGATAAAATACAGGCTGCCCAGTTAAGTCGGAATTGCAGATAAACAATGAATTACTTTTAATATAAGTATGTTCCAAATATTGCATGGAACACACATTTAAAACATATTTGCAGTCTTGGTCATACCAAGGAATATTCCCTGGGGCCTCTGCCACCAGTGTCCTTGCCCCCACAGTGAGACACAGCCAAGCCAAGTCTCACAGCCCCCAAGTAAGACTCCTGCCGCCCCAGGAGACCCTCCAAGACTGGCAGAAATTGTTGACACCTCCTAAAGCACAGAACTATAGTTGCAAACCAGACAACACTATACTTGCAAACACCAGACATGATGACCAAGGCTGATACCATTCACAGCTGGCGATCCCACAACAATGTTTCTAGCCAGGAGTCTCCTGGCGTCCCATTGCTAAATACTGGCTTCAAACAAAGCAATGGAAGCCACAGTCCAGACACTATGGTAGGACAAGACTGCTTCTCTCCATCTGTGGAATGTGAATCTGGTAACACTGCATTCCCGAAGACTTTTTTTAATGGAACCATCCTAACATACACAGAAGTAGAAAGACCAGTATAAGGAACTCCCACATAGGAACCACCCAGCTTCTACTATGGTCAATGTTGGTCAATTGTGCTTTCTATCTCCCCATCGCACATTCTTCCCAAGGCTGGAGTGCTGAAAGCAAATCCCAGATGCAATATCACATCACCAGTAATCACCAGCCTGCCACGCCAACAGATGACATTGTTTTTATATAACTGCCATGCCATCATCACACCTAACTAAAATAACAATAACCCCTAATAATTTATTTCATATTCAAGTTTTCCAGATTGTGTCAAAGATGTCTGTTTACAATTAGTTCATTAGAGGAGTGTTCACAAAATTCATTTGGCTCCGAATTCCACACCTATGGCCCTTCACATGTTTTGCTTCCTGGAAGGGCTATAAGGTGCACAGAGGCAGGAAATGCACTCTCCCTTCCTATAAGCTCCGGCTGTGTGCTGGACACAACCCAGCTTGCAGTAGGCCCCCAAGATGAGGCCAGATTCCCTGCTAACCTCTGAGCTGGGTCCAGCAGCCCTGGGTGGGCTGGACCCTACCTGTACACCAGGGAATATTACTCAGCAATGAAAAGGAACGGGCTGCTGATACTCATAACAACTTGGATGAATCTATAGAGAATTACGCTGAGTGAAAAAAAGTCAGTCCCAAAGGTCACAAACTGTATAGTTCCCTTTATATAACTTTCTTGAAATAAAATTACAGAAATAGGAAAAAAATATATTTGTTGTTTATGTGAAATTCAAATTCAACTGTTGACTGTAATTTTACTTGCTAAATCTGGCAACCCTACTCTCACCAACATGATGCATGATGCCATTGAATGCAAAGTTGGGAGGAGGTGCTCACAACAACTTGCTTTTTAAAGAACTTATTGAGATATAACTCATATACCATACAATTCAGCCATTTAAATGTGCAATTAAATGGTTTTAATATATTCACATATTATACAACCACCACAACCAATTTTAAAATATTTTCACCATGCCAAAAAGACTCATTTGCAGCCATCAACCTCAACCACCCCCCCGCCCCAGTCCTAATTGGTAACCACTAATTTATTTTGTGACTTTATAGATTTGCCTCTTCTGAACATGTCATATAAAGGAAATCATAAAAATATGCTTTTTTGTGACTGTCTTCTTTCACTCAGCACATGTTTTCAAAGTTCATGTATATTGCAGCATGTATCAATACTTTGTTTCTTTTTATTACTGACTAATATTCCACTGTATGGGGGCTTCCTAGGTGGTGCAGTGGTTAAGAATCCACCTGCCAATGCAGGGAAAACGGATTAGATCCCTGCTCCAGGAAGATCCCACATGCCGCAGAGCAACTAAGCCCGTGCACCACAACTATTGATCCTGCGCTTTAGAGCCTGTGAGCCACAACTATTGAGCCCATGTGCTGCAACTACGCCTAGAGCCCGTGCTCCACAACAAGTGAAGGCACGGCAATGAGGAGCCCATGCACCACAACGAAGAGTAGCCCCCACTCACGGCAACTAAAAGAAAGCAAGCACACAGCAAAAAAGACCCAACACAGCCAATAAAATAAATAAATAAATAAATTTATAAAAAAAATATTCCACTGTATGGATAGACCACATTTATTTATGGATACATTTATAAGTTGCTGGATTGCTTTCAGTTTGGGGCTGTTATGAGCAATGCTGCTGTGATAGTCAGCTCCTGCAGGCTGGTAGGAACCAGCATGAGGCAGCTCCAGTACCTTGCTGGTTTTAGGTGTCTCTTGTAGACAACATATGGCTCTGTATTATAATTGCCTGCTTACTTATCTCTATCTCCTTCTGGCTTAACAGCTACACAAAGATAAAGGCTTTGTTCACTATTGTACCCACAGTTCCTAGTTTAGTGCCTAATACTTGATGTTTGATGAATTAATGGATATTGCATGCCTGGATGAAGTATACAGCACAGTGGTTAAGAATGAGGTGTTTCTGAGCCATTTAAATCTCAGATGTGCCACCCATGTAAATGCAAAAACCCTAGCAAATTATTTAACCTTTCTAAGATTTAGTTTTTTTCCTGGTATAATGTGGTGAACAGTAGTAGCACCTTCTTCAATAGCATTTTGTGAGCATTTAACTTTTGTCTGGTACATTTTAAATACCCCGTAACAAATGGTTAGTGTTGTTATTTGTGTTGAACAACACTGATAACCCACTTGACACCGTGATCTCATAGTTCCTTGCCCATTCACAATGTGTGACCTACTTTGAAGACCATGTTTGGATTTGTCATTACTGAAAGCTGCTTCACTGAAGACAAACTAAACTCCCAAATCTCACTCTCTGGTAACAACCTTACTCACAGAACTTGCATAATCAAAATTAGGATCGTTCCTTTTAAAAAACTGCCAGTGTAGGAGGAAAATACTATCTAGTTGTCATATGCATTCCTCTTCTGATTTAGGAGGTAGAATGTTTTCCGTGTATTGGAAACAGTTGTTTCTTTTGTGACCTTCCTCTTCATGTCTTCTGCCCCATTTTCTACTTGTATATTAACCTCCATCTTTTGAATTTGTAAGATCACTTTATGTGTTAGGAATATCAACCCTTCGTGCAGCACATATTTTGCAAAGAATTTTCCCAAGTTTGTGTTCATTGCTTCTCATGGTACTTTCATTTTATTTTTAATTTTTTTATTGGAGTATAGTTGACTTACAATGTTGTGTTACTTTCTGCTGTACAACAAAGTGAATCTGTTATACATATACATATATCCACTCTTTTTCATCATGGTGCTTTTATTTTTTTAATTTTTATTTATTTTTTATTTGCTTTTTATATATAAATTTATTTTATTTTTGTCTGTATTGGATTTTGGCTGCTGCACACAGGCTTTCTCTAGTTGTGGTGAGTGGGGGCTACTCTTCATTGCGGTGCGCGGGTTTCTCATTGCGGTGGCTTCTCTTGTTGTGGAGCACGGGCTCTACACGGGTGGGCTTCAGTAGTTGTGGCTCGTGGGCTCGGTAGTTGTGGCAAACGGGCTTAGTTGCTCTACGGCATGTGGGATCTTCCCAGAGCAGGGCTCAAACCCGTGTCCCTTGCATTGGCAGGCTGATTCTTAACCACTGTACCACCAGGGAAACCCCTATCATGGTACTTTTAAATATACATAAATTTTCTTTTTTCTAGGAAGTAAAAATATAATCTTTCCTATTAAAACATTGTATAAATATATAATTTAGAATGTGAAAGCCTCACATAGGTACACCACAATGAAGAGTAGCCCCTACTTGCCGCAACTAGAGAAAACCAATGCACAGCAACGAAGACCCAACTCAGCCAAAAATAAGTACATAAGTAAATAATAAAATGTCTTAGAAAAAAAAAAAAGTCCCACATATTTTTATACTCTGCCTACCCTGTGAAAATCACTGATAATAATTTAGTATATCTTCAAAACACATGTATTGATACTCAGTATGTAAAATCAATGGTTTACTCTTTTCCCTTCTTAATGTTGCCACCTGGTCTGGGCCACGATTGTCTGTTGCTTTCCTCTCCTTCCTCTCTAAATCACTGTTCTTATCACAGCCAGAATGATCATATTTAAACATAAACTGGAGACTTCACTGGTGGTCCAGTGGTTAAGACTCCATGCTCCTAATGCAGGGGGCCTGGGTTTGATCCCTGGTAAGGGAACTAGATCCCACATGCTGCAACTAAAAGATCCCGCATGCTACAACTAAGACCTGGAGCAGCTGTTGCTGAGAAAAACGCAGCCTCTGTCACCAATGCTGAATAGAAGTATGGAGACAGAGCTTTGGATGACTAGAAAGGAACAGCTTTATTACTTTGCCAGGCAAAGTGGGAACACAGTAAGACAGTGCCTCAAGAACGGTGCCCCCCTCCCTGGGGAATAGGGAGAGGTCTTATAGTCAGGGCTCGTGGTCAAGGGTATGCAATAAGGATCAAGGCAGTCACAGTCTTGCATTCTTCTGATGGGTTGGTGGTGAGGTAAGTAGGAGTCAGCATCATCAGCCTTCAAGTCCAACGGTCTGGGGTCTCCATGCTTGTGGGCAGCAGACCATCGTTAATCATTACCTTCTCCCACGTGGAGGGGATTTCAACATCTGTAAAATAGCTCAAAGATATTGTTGTGTGTATTGTTGATGGGGAAATAGGACTTTGTCCCAAGGCTGCTCTTGACTGTCTCTCCCAGGTCTCCTGCAACCCCTCCCTTCACGAATTAACAACTGCTTAAATCTGCCCTTTAGAACTCAGGGAAGGTCATGGAGGCTGAATGAAGGCTATTTCCTATCATCAAAGAAATAGGGACAGAGAAAGTCTTTGTTCCCAGGAGCCCCACAGGGCCCTGATAGGTATCACAGCTAAATAAATAATAAAAATAAGTAAATATTGGGAAAATAACCCAGATTTTTTTTTCAAAACATACACTAGCATATAGATCATTAATGTATACATACTATTCACTCCCTTGCTCTATTCTCACTTAACTACATACGTTGAGCCTATCTTCAAATATTGCATGGAACATACTTTTCTTTTTTTTAAGAAAAGTATTTCTTGTTTAACTGAACAAATGTAACTGAACATCCTGTATTTTTATTTGCTAAATTGCACAGTCCTACTTCTATTGTTGGTCCAATAGCCTTCTCTCAACCAGGGGAGGGGGTTTAGGAGACTTGAGGAGCATGTATGCAATTCTATTAAAGGCAGAACCTGGATGTGTCACTTCTTACTTCTGCTTATAGCCCATGGCCATAACTTAGAACTTCTAAGAAGGCTTGGAAATGTAGCCTTTATCTGGGAGGTATCTGGCCAGCTACAATGCTATTACCATGGAAGAAGGGACGAATGAATGTTAAGGAACAACTAGTTCCCTTGATAGGAACTATATTGTTAGAGATAACAATCTTTGGATATAGTCTTTGTAGGACTATCATTAGAGGTACCTTATTCCCCTCCCCATTCCAACCAAGGAATGAACATGTGACCCAAGCAGAGCCACTCAGGTACTCTCTGAAACTGAAATCTTTTTTTTTTTTAATAGAGGTTCATTGCCTCCATGCATACTTTTTTTATTAATTAATTTATTTTTATTTATTTATTTTATTGGCTGTGTTGGGTCTTTTTTGCTGTGTGAGGGCTTTCTTTAGTTGTGGTGAGTGGGTGCTACTCTTCGTTGTGGTGCATGGGCTCCTCATTGCTGTGGCTTCTCTTGTTACAGGCTCTAGGCTCGTGGGCTTCAGTAGTTGTAGCACATGGGCTCAATAGTTGTGGCGCATGGGCTTAGATGCTCTGTGGCATGTGGGATCTTCCTGGAGCAGAGATCGAATCCATTTCCCCTGCATTGGCAGGCGGATTCTTAGCCACTGTGCCACCTAGGAAGCCCTGAAACTGAAATCTTAAGCAAAGTGTCACTGAAACTTCAAATAGTTGAAGTTCATTTATCCTGACTGCAGTGACCTGAAGAAACTAAGCATATGGCTTCATGCTATATACTTGGAGCTCTAGAGTTTTCTGGTTCCTGAGCTTGCCCTGAATCTGCCTTCACAGATTCAGATTTTCCTTGGATTCCATAAGATTTCCTCTTCTCCCCCTCCCCGCACCCGCCCTCCGCTGCCCCCCTCCCCCACCTTAAGTAGTTCAGAATTGGTTTGTGCAACTAGCAATGATAGAATTTTAACAGATCAGAAGTCAAGTCTGGATGTATTCCAAGGTGAGGATATAGAAACCAGTTCCCCACCCCTGAGCATCTCTATCTAAGCAAATTTTCACTTCTGCATTACAATTTTCAGATTTAAGGTAACAAGACAACTATAGCATCAAAAATAGCTTAAAATGGAAACAAGAGAAGTGAAAATAAAATTTGACTAAGCTAATAGTTGCACTTTCTTTGTGCATATTTGCAGAGATTACTGATTAATAGTTGCAACAACTCTGTGCTTTGTTAATATTTTACACATGCTATCACGTTAAATCCTTGTAGCGACAATAATAGGCATTATTATTATTCTCATCGTGCAGGCGGGGAAAATGGAGCTTATAAACAAGTGACTTTCCGAAGGTCACATGGCTGATCATGGGTGTAGCCAACATTCAAAACTAAGTTTAATTTCAGCACTTGAGCTCTTAACCATTATACCATACCATAGCCAGACTTTAAAAGATGATAAAGATATTTGGTATCTGAACAGCCTTTTAATTTTTATTTTTTAACATTTATTATTTATTTATCTGAGGCTGTATCTTATAAGAAAATTTCACACTTACAAAAATAGAAAGAATGGTATAATAAAGCCTCTTGGTACCCATCAGTATATTTCTCTAGTGCCTAAGAACTTGAAAAAAATAACATCATAACATTATCATGCCCCCATGATATTAATTAATATAATTAATAACAATTCTTTAATATATTTAATATCCAATCCAAGTTCAATTTTTCCTGATTGTCTCAGAAGTATCTTTTTACAGTTTAAATAAAAATTCAAACACAGCACACACAATACATATGCCTGATATTCTCAAGTTTCCTTTAACTTACAACAGTTCCCCTTCTCTTTCTGCCTCTATGCCATGTGTTTGTCGAGGAAAAGGGGGACTTTTGTCCTGTGGAATGTCTAACCTTCTGGATTTGGCTGACGGTGCCCTCCTAGTGTCATTAACAGTTTCTTCCAACTCCTGTCTGTCCTGGAAGCTGTTAGTTAGTTCAAGAGATCTGATTAAATTAGGCTCAAAAAAAATTTTTTTTTAAATTTTGGCACGAACACGCCATAGGTGGTGTAATAGCTAACTTTTTAAATAAATTGTGTAACTGATTTATTAAATGTGCTGAATCAGTGATTATAATTAGTAAACTGCTTTGTCTTCACCCACCACTGCCTTCAAACAAGCAGATCTCCCTTCTCTGTCCCCAATGACATTTCAGGCAGATCCCTGACCTTTGGAGCCACTCTCAAATGCGAGAAGAGTCTCAGTTTCAGCTACGGAAAATTCCAGTCCAGGGTAAATTAAACTTTAATTTCTCAACCATTTCAACTCTCCTTCCTCCCCTCTCTCTCCTATTACAACTGCCAAGTATGGCCTTTCCTTTCACTCCATTTGTCAGGCAGTCTCCACTGTGACCCTTCAGTCCCTGGGAAACATTGTGCATTCTTGCCCAGCCAAACGGTGGAAGTGTAACTTGCAACCCTCTGTCCTCGCCCAGCCGCTAGGGGCAGCTCCAGCCAGACTCTAGTGTGCAGATTTCTCTACATCCCTCAAACTCCAAAGGACCCTTGTCAGATTCTTCCAAAAACTTGGTTGTCTTGCATTCTTCTAGTAGTACATTCCTCCAGCCAGGCAAGGATCTGGCCAGGGATTGAAAGCCCCACACCCCTTTCTGGACAGCACTCCAGAGTGCTGAGGGGCTCTCTCACTGCCTGCCTTCACTTGGCTCCAGTGGGAAGAACAGCAGCCCATTCACACCAGGGAATAAATGCCACCATGCTCCCTCCTCTTGAAAAGTGCCCCTAAAGGTGATGCACCTGCCCATCTTTCTCTGCTAAAGGCTGTGGGATTGATGGTTACTGGATGTTCATATGAAATGTCCAGAATGTCCGTTTCATAGTGAGACCTGTGCACATGTGCTGAGGGCCCTTCTTTACAATAAGAGGCTGCTTCTTACCTATTGTTTACACCTCTGAGGCTATATCTTATTCTTAACAGGCAAATCCTACACATCCATACACGTCGACTAAGATTTACCTTCTATTTAACTTTATACAGAAATTCTGCTAAATATATGGAATTTCCTAGTTTATTTTAAAATTAATGATTTGGAGAAACTCAAATTTAAATAATACTCTCCAGGACATTTTTTTCAAGTATCACTGTGATGTTTGGGAACACCACGCACAAGGCGAACACATTCTTGTCTTCTGTCCTTACTCAAGAAGACCTGGGTGGTCTACTAAATACCATCAACAACAAAGCAAGAAAAGGAAAACATTTCCAAAAACAGCAGAGGACAAGGAAGCGGGTCCACAATGATATAACAGCTAAATTAAATGCACCCAGTCTATGTCATAGGTAGAACTATGTGCTTCTTTTGATTCACATGTTATATTAGAGACAAGCTATAACCATTTTAATTGACGTGTTAAGGTCTGTGGGTATTTTTTAAATAAATGGGTTTAAGTATAATTGCTGGGTGGAGAACTGCTTATTCCAGCTTTAACTAGAAATCGAATTAGGAAATGAAAAGAAGGCTTACTGACTCACTGAAGAGTCAGCTGAGTACATTTTTATTTTGCTCTCTGCCAAAGGTGGAGTAAACAATAAACTAACCAAGAACCGCATGGTGGTGAATCAGTATCTGCGGATGAATATGTGAATGTGCGGGGGTGCAGGGGGAGGCCAACTCTGTTACATCAAATTGGGCTGAAATAAGGAGTTTAAAAATGTATGAGATGTTTCTGGAGATGTACTGTAATGGGCTAATCGAATCATGTTAAACTCACTTTGGATGTTGCTGATTAAATATGCCTGAATCCAAGTATTACATATTCAAACTGTGTGCACCTAGCAGAGCTCCAGGCTCACGTTGGGATATTAATAAATGCTTGTAGAAGGAGTAAGGAAGGGAGAAGGGAGGGAGGAAGTGAAAGAGGGAAAGAGGGAGGAAGGAAGCGGGAGGGAGAGAAGGAGGGTAGACCAGCCCAAGAAATTGGTTTTTATTACATCATTTTAACAACTGAGTAAGCGTAAATTGGCTAATGGTCTTTTCATGGTGTGGTTAAAATGTTGAATCTAGGCCTAATTGTGCAAATGAAAGAAAAGTAAGAGTTTAATAAAAATCACATTATGGTAATAATTGAAAGGCTGACAGCACGAGTTTGAAAAAGGAATGTTAAACGTTTGGTTTTTATGTTTTTGTTTTTAACTATGGCCATCATAAATTAACTTTGTTACATATTTAACATTCCAGAATATCAAGTCATTGACTTGTTCTTTTAGAAACCCCATTTTCCAAGTCATTTGAATTAAATTACAAATATATTTAAACACAAACACACTACCAATTAACAGGAAGCAAATGTTCCATTAAAGAATGCAATGTAGAATGAACGTTTAAAGCCAACCTGGTGAAATAGAATCTCAGGATAAGACAGCACGTTAGTCATTCTTCCCAATTCTGCGTCAAGTGCAGATTTCATAATTATTCTGTTTTCATGTGAGTCTTGGATACAAACGCTGCAGAGAGGGTCAGAGCCCAGAATCTGTGGCACTCACCTAAAGTGCACCCCTCAAACTTCCCTCCCCTTTCTCCCTTCCTCGGTGCATTTACCACCTGGTGGTGTCATCCATCCTCATGCACCCTCTCAGAGAAATCTACAAGGACACCCGAGAGACCTTGTGAAATTGCCTCATGGCCAAAGTAACTCTTCCCTTTAGGGTATTCCTTTGGTACCTTCTACAACCCTCTGCTACTGAGCTTACCACAGTGATCATCATAATTTTTTGTCTTTAGAATACAGGCTCCATATAAAGTTTCTATTCATTTCTGAATCTTCATTAAACAGTATTTCTTGTGTGCCAGCACTGGTCAAGATCTGTGTTAGATGTTGGATTTAGAATTGAACAAAATAGAGATAGTCCTTGGATTTTGGAGGTGTGTCATCTACTGAGGAAGAGAGTCATTACATAAATCAACACGCAAAATAGGAGACTGCAAATTGCGTTATGAAGGAAGAAACCAGGGAGGCAGGGGCCAGAACAAAAGGAGAGACAGAATGGAAGGGAGCGTTTCGCAAAACTTCTCTGAGGAACCAACATTTAACTTGAGGCCCACTATGACTAGGAGTTATTCGGCTTATTCAGGCTTGAGTGAAAAAAATGCGCCCAGCAGACACAGCAGTGTGTGGGAAGCCTGGGGCACTGTGGCTGGAACGGAGGGGTCAAGGGGAGACGGATGGGAGAGACTCAGGGGTCCAGACACTGTGGGGCCTTGGGATTTTGTATTTTATCCTAAGTTGTAAAACACTGAAGGCTTTAAGTAGGGAGCTAATGTGATTTGTATACTGTGGTGCTTTGTGTTTACTTGCTGGGTATTGAAGATTTACAAATAAATGGATGAATTAAACATAATGAATAGCATTGTTCTATGCCATTTTGGAGTTTTACCAACCTCAGGCAATTAGATTAATTTGATATATCTGGTTCTTAGGAAACATGTAATGGGAATTTGTTGATTTTCAGACACTCACCATTCATTTTCCCTTTCTACCAACCCCTCTTTTATTTTTTATTCTTTTTATTTTCATTAAAATATTTTTTTATTGGAGTATAGTTGATTTACAATGTTGTTTAGTTTCAGGTGTACAGCAAAGTGAATCAGTTATACTACAACCCACCTTTTAATTTTAGGTAATATATCTCCCCATTGGGTGCATTCTTGGCCAAGAGGCTGGCATGAGAAAAAAGCTGTTCCAACTTGACTGTCTTCTGGAACTTAGAATCTTTTGTAATTGACAGAGGAGAAAACTGCTTGAAGGAACTCATTTCAGCCACTGTAATTGAGGCTTCAGAGCCCATGGCTTCCTGGTTCTTGCCCACGTTTTAAGCCTGAGTCCCTAGTCTCTCACCTTTCCTTCCAGTAAAAGTCCCACCAGTGTATTCACTTTTTCCTTAAAATAGTTAGCATTGACTCCTGTCACTTGCAATAGAAGTATCATAGTGGAACGAAAATCTATTTTAGCTCTAAATGGGGATCACATTTTGGTCGCAAGTTTTTAAAACATTTCTTTGAATATATTACTTGCTTATGTCCAATCTGATGACAACCTTAACATTTTCTTTTACTTCTCGAAACTGATTTTAGTAGTTGGAATGTACATTCTGGGCTGAAAGATTTGAAATCCTTGAAACTAGTTCATCTTTTTTTTCCTCTCTCAAATTTCCTCAAAGACAGAACCGTAGCTTTCTTTGTCTTTGCACTATTTATTCCACATGTTTTTGTTTGAGACCATTCTCCTTGCTGTTAAAGATTGTTTTCCAAGCATGTTCCACAGAACAGTAGTCCCATGAGGTGCTTCCAGATAAAAAATATCAATTATTCCACAGGTCTGAATAGCAGTGAAGACTCTACCCCTCTTTTTGGGTTTCAAAGAACATTGCAGCATCTTAAAGCATCTAAAATGTCCTGCAGTAAAGAAATCTGTGTATTTTTCTAATGTTTCCCAAACATATTTGGTCATGAAACCCTTCTTTCTGTAAATCCCATTAAAGAGAAAGCATTTTGTGGCACCCACTTTGGGAAAGGCTGTTTCTGAAAATCAAAGCAAAATGAAAATGAGGTTTTTCCATGTTCTCTGTGCCATCTGTTAATACTAGATCATGTCCCCTTGGCAGTGGGTTTATCCCTTTTCTTGTTTTTCCTGCTTCACATACAGGTTGACTATTCCTTTAGGTATTGTCTTTTTTAGAATTTTTAAAGGCCTCAGTCCCTCCTGGCACATGCTACTCTTTGGATTTATTCTAAGTATATCCCTGAAATGCCTCTTAGGGTGAATGTCCATCAAAGTGTTCTGAAAGCAGCCACAGTGTTCTATTTGTTTTATTTACTTTTCTGTGTGTCCTCAACATTTGGGATAATACGATAGAGGGAAAGCTCAGCATTCAGCCCTTGCTGGTCTTTTATGCACATACATGTGAGATCACACACATATACATGAACACATATCATAGAAAACACATGGTCTATTTTCCAGGTCACCTCAAAGACATCTGATTCTCCTTGGGGGTAGTCCCAAACGGTCCACGTTGAGATGGGAAGTGTGGATAGAAAGTGAGCTAGGGGAACAGATCATCTCTTTCCCAACCTCCCTGACTGCCAACAAATGTGTAAAGAGGGAAGGTCAGAGTCTCCAGAAAAAGACCAGGTTGGAAGGAGGAGGAACAGGGGCCAAGGAATAGCAATGATGGCTTTGACCTTGGTCCAAATAATAACAGTTAAGCAACTGACACAATTATGTCTTTTAAGTCTTCATTCACTGACTAATTCATTCAACTAACATTATCATTTTTTATTAGTTTATAACATTGTATAAATTTTGTGTACAACATTATATTTCAACTTCTGTCTACACGACAGAATGCTCAGCAGCAAAGGTTTAGTTTCCATCCCTCACCCTACAGGTGGCCCCCTTTACCCATTTCACCCTCTCCTACCCCGTTTCCCCTCTGGTAACCACTGCTTTGTTCTCTGTACCTATGTGTTCGTTTTCATTTGGCTTGGTTTCTTTATTATTCATTAATTTAAAACTTTAAAAAATATTCCACATATGAGTGAAATCATACAGTATTTGTTTTCTCCATTTGACTTATTTCACTCAACATAATACCCTCAAGGTCTACCCATGTTGTTGCAAATGGCAAGATTTCATTCAACTATTACTGAGCACCTACTCTGTTATATTGGGCACCTAAATAAAAATTTCCAATATAATCTAGAGATTTTTATGTTAGAAGTAGGAACAAAGTGCTTTTATGCATTTCATTTAGGTATCTAGATATACTCTATAAGCTAAGCTTACGTTGCTCTAAAAATACATTATTGCAGTATTTCATGAATGTGCCTTCATTTTCTTTACTGTTTGTTCATTCATGTTCACTGCTTGATAGCATTTTTATACCATTCCACTGCAAAATATAATACAAAACTTAAATTACAATAAATATTTGTTACTAAATCAAACATCTATCCTATTGACAAATGTTTAGGTAGTTGCAGATTTTTCTCAATGCTGCAGTAACATTCTTATGTATACCTGACAGGTGTGAAACGGTACCACTTGTGGTTTTAACTTGCACTTCCCTGATTGCCACTGAGGTGGGGTATCTTTCATTTGTTCATTGACCCTTTGGGTTTCTATAAATTCTTGTACACTCCCTTTCCATGAAATGTAGCACAGGGTCACCATGTAGCACACGTTCAGTGAGTACTGCTGATCCTCCTTGCCATAGCCAAGTTGCTTGGTTTGCTAACACTAATGTCGGTTACTACCTTCAAAGTTGGCATCACTGAGGCCCACCTTTGCAGGTGGGTAGGTTCTGGAAATAGTTGTCTTTCTGCACACCCACCCAGTGTCTGTGATGCTTATGGTGGGTTCACTGAGTTATAACACTTTCCTAAATCTCACAGTGGGGGTCTAGTTTGTGTGATTAGACTTCTGCCTCAATTTCTCTGATGAACAGAACCCAGCTCTACTCCGCTGAAGCACTGGCAAGTCTCACCAGTCCCTTTCCGGGGGTGCTGGAGGCATTCCACTGACCCTCAAGTTGCTGGCTGTGGTTATAATCTAAAAAGATGAATCATTTGTAAGCATGATATTAGTTCCCTCCTAACTTGAAGTATCACCTGGGTATGGAGACCTTTGCTGACATGCTCCAGCTGTAAACTGGACCCCTTGAGATATCAGCATTTATCTCTCCTCTTTGAACATCAACTTGGATTATCACCCAGTGTCTTTGGGGTCAGAGCTACAGCCATATTATGATTCTCGAACTTGGGTCCAGCCTCCACCTCCTCCCCACCAGCCAGTCAGCGAGGTCCTGCGTGCCTGAAGGCCAACGTGCTAGAGTATGAAAATCTGTCCTTTCTCCTCAGTTACGTCCCAATTAAATATAATTATTATTGATTTGAACTTTTAAGGAAATAGAACTTACTTTGCTCTGGAAAACTCCTTCTTAGAGGCCAGAAAATGGTGATGGGGGAGTCACACATCTTTCTTAAGAGAGGAAGTGATACTTATTCTATCTCTTCTTGCGACTTATTTTTATTTCTTCCCTGTCTGGGACTCTAAGATTTTAATCCAAGTTAGACATTTATTTAAAGTCATTTGAGGGATGTTAGGCAAGTATTTCTTGAAATTTAAACAAGGAAAAAATAAAATCTGACATCTCAGTGGATTTTCATATTTCAGGTCAGCATATTTCTTCTAATTTGGATATGTGGAACTACTGTGGCATTTAGTTTACAAAATAGGCCATTTACTGAGACAGTAATGTGGACAAAAAGTCCTGTGGAACATAACAGCATGAGGAAGCAAGTGATTTTCTGCCAAGCTCACTCCAGGCACCTAAACACGACCCATTTCTGCACCGGAGGAGAAATAATAACAATTCTCTAACTCTGTACCTTCTTCGTTTCTCATGCACAAAACTATATCCCCAGCTGCTGCCCTGCACCTCCTCTTCCCCCACCTCGGCACTTCTGGGGCACGACTGTACTGTTTGATCCCATTTGTTTAGAAATTTTTCAGGCAGATTCCAAAATTCTAAGAAAGGAAAACACTGTTCCTTTAGGAAATGTTATTGTCTGTTTTCACTTGGAACAAACCATGTACAAGCTCAAAGTGTTTTTCATAATATATCTTAGAAAAAAAAGATTAAGTTGCATGTCAGGAAGCATTTCAGAGAGAATTTTATCTCTGCAAATCACTAGTCGTATTTTATTGCTTTGACAGAACAAATGAATAGGAAGTATTTGTTCCCATAAAAGCAAAATCTTTATTATAAAAATTCTGAAATTTGACATGGTTGCTAGTGGCAGGATTTTACCTTTGACCTCTAAGCAATGACCTTTTCATACTTTGGGGTTGAGCCTCTCAACTCTAAAGTGGAAGGATTAGCCACACTTCTGAATTTTAGAAGTCTGTTCAATGTGCTCAAAAACATTAAAAGATGAATGATGACTATTTTTTTAAAGGGACTTCATGGAATTCTTTCTTTTTTTAATTAATATATTTTTGTATTGGCTGTGTTGGGTCTTTGTTGCTGCACACAGACTTCCTCTGGTTGCAGTGAGTGGGGGCTCCTCTTCATTGTGGTGCATGGGCTCCTCATTGTGGTGGCTTCTCTTGTTGTGGAGCACAGGTTCTAGGTGCGTGGGCTTCAGTAGTTGCAGCACATGGGCTCAATAGTTCTGGCACATGGGCTCCAGAGCACAGCCTCAATAGTTGTGGCACACGGGCTTAGTCTGAGGCATGTAGTATCTATCTTCCTGGGGCAGGGATCATCCCCATGTCCCCTGCATTGGTTAACCACTGCACCACCCAGGAAGTCTCAAGTGGTGACTTTTAAAAAGCAAGTTTGGGAAAATTGCAAAGCCTTTCTAGACTTATTTTACTATTTACTGGGTCACCCTTTATGGCTATGTAGCCTTTGAGTAGTTAAAGATCTGACAAGTGCTCCAACGCACTATTCCCGTGGAGAGGTGATGTTTCCTAAGCGTGGAGAATGGGATACACATTGCCCAACTCACTCTGCATAGTCTCCCGTCACACATAATATACAAACGTGTATCCTCAGCTGGAGGGAGGAAATCAGTTTTATATGTTGATTGAAATTTGGTAACACACAATGAAAATTCATGGAACACCACTGTTCTGTGCACCCAGTGCAGAACTACTGCCTTAGGTTTGGCTTAACCCCACCCCCCCCACCGCCCCGCAAAATCCCAAAACAGCTTTTACTATTTGCAACAGCCAAGACATGGAAGCAACCTAAATATCCATCAGCAGATGAATGGATAAAGAGGATGTGGTGTGTATATATATATATGGAATACTACTCAGCCATGAAAAGAATGAGATAATGCCATTTGCAGCAAAATGGATAGACCTAGAAATTATCATACTAAGTGAAGTAAGGCAGAAAAAGACAAATATCATATGATATCACTTATGTGTGGAATCTAAAATATGACACAAATGAACTTTACAAAACAGTAACACTCACAGACATAGAAAACAAACTTATGGTTACCAAAGGGGAAAGTGTGGGCAGGCATAAATCAGGAGTTTGGAACTGGCAGATGCAAGATACTGTGCATAAAATAGACAAATAACAAGGTCCTATTGTATAGCATGGGGAACTAAGTTCAATATCTTGTAATAAACTATCATGGAAAAGAATATGAAAAAGAATATATATATATATATCTATATCTATATCTGAATCACTTTGCTGTACACCAGAAACTAACACAATATTGTCAGTTAAGAATTCTCTTTAATCTTTCAGGTCACATCAAAAAGAAAAATTCATTTTAGTACGAAGTTTTTATCACCTCTCTTTCTGAAGAGTGACACAGAGAGAGCAAGGCGATCTTAGATTTAGAGCTTTCAGGGGACGATCATGTTTTGTTAGGATTTAACAGCATGGTTTTGTTTTTCTTGTGATTATTTTTACAATTACCTTCTATTGCTGACATATAACACCGGTTGTGTTCACAGTGGTGAAGCACATGGCAGCTTGTTTCCCCAGAGCAAGGAGGGAGACAGAAGGGAGTGATGGTGGTGGGGAAAACCCATGACAAAAGCCAGAGCCTTTTAACCGCCTAATCTCAGAAGTGACATCCCATTGCTCTGGCATATTCTGTTTTTGAGAAGCAACTTGCTAAGTTCAGCCAACACTCAGGAGAGGGGATCACATAGGGCATGCATACCAGGAGGCGGGGTCATGGGGCACCTTAGAGGTTCCTACCACAGGGATCTATTGCATTTGCCTCTTTTCCTTCATTTCCCTAATGGATAGACAGAATGTTCCATGGGGGCAGAGAGAGTATTTTGTTCATTGTGGTGTTCCCAGGACTGGCCACAGTGCCCGAAACTTAAAACTACTCAATAAATGTTTCTTTCAAGGAAACGAGAAGGAAGGAAGGAAGGGAGGGAGGAAGGAAGGAAGGAAGGAAGGAAGGAAGGAAGGAAGGACCCAAGTGAGAAGAACAGGATGCTCTGCTAATCCCTGAAGAGCAGGGCTGGGTCTTCAGGAAAGGAAAGCTCAACCATAAGGACTCTGGGAATGGAGTCAGGACTTCCATTTCTGCCTTCGCCCTGAGCATAAGTGAGCCTCCAGGGAATGGAGGCCACTCTGTCAGCAGACAGCACCCACCTTCCTGCTCCAAGCATAGCTTCTATTGCTGAACAGCTGAGCTCTAAAATAGTATACGAGTCACCCATGGAAGGACACCTTTGATTGGGGTCCCTATGAGGAGATACAGGCTCTGCTGAAGGAGCTATAATCGTTGGCTGTTAGATCAGGGAGAATTCTGAGGTGCTTGTTTTCCACTTGCAGAGGGCATTGAGAAGTTCTACTGAATGTGTATAGGCTGCTTTGTCATTCAACACTGTAAAGATATAACTTAATTACAAATTACTTGTGAGCATAACTTGAATGGATCCATAATATTTAATCCAACAGTTGTAAGGTGAGCTGTTTAGCTGCAGGTCTGCCCTTGCATTTGTGGGTTGATCCCATTTCCCACTGTTACACACAATGCTGTAATGAATGTTTTCGTAAACCCATATTTTCACAATTGTGAATATCTCTTTAGGTTGAATTCCTAGTTGTGAACTTGTAGGGTAGAGTATATATATGCACACTGTGTGTGTGCACGCACATGTGTGTGTTTGTGTATACTGTTAAACTGCCCCCAGAAATGATGTACAAATTCTTATTCCTGATGTAGAATAGTGCCTGTTCCTACACACTAGCTGAGTCAAGTTTTATTATCTTTACAAAATTGCCAGTCTGATACCTGAAAAATAATAGCTTATTATTGTTTTAATTACATGATGTAGTCATTAGTGCTGTCTACCAAATATTTCTGACTTACCACCTCGTGAGCATATAGTAGGATTGAACTTCATGGCATTTGATGTTAGGTGGGGCCATGTGACCTGTTCAAGTCATTGAATTGTGAATAGAAATAACATGTATCACTCTGGGCTGAGTATTTCATTGGCAGTTCAAGATCCTACGGAACTCTCTTTCACTTTGGCTGTTCATTATAATTCCATGGAACAAAGCCCCCAGATAAGCCATGCCAGATATGAGCAAAAAAATTAACTTTTATTGGTTTAAGTCACTGAGATTTGGTATTGACTGTTACTACAGCGTTACCTAGACCATTCTGACTTATGCATTAAACATCTTGGATCTTAATGAGATTGAACACATTTTCCTTTGCCTATTGACCTTTTGTGTGTCCTTTTCTGTGAATTTTCTATTCATGTCCTTGTATGTTAACTTTTTAAGCTTATGGTACTCAACTACACATTTGTTAAGACTGAATCTGATCCCTGCTGAGTTATCAAGGAGAATAATGAAGTCTGTGAAATACAACATAAAGTACGGGTCTACTGTAGCACACTTTTTAAAGTTTTTTAAGTATTTTACGTGCTTTCATTTCAATGATAATGTAAAAAAATAATATAAACATATTTTGGATCATTTAAATGGCCACTTTATAACTGAGGGATGCTGTTTAGTTTTATGACCCAAATAGTTTCTTACAGTGTCAAGTACCATGACTTGACACCTAGACCAATAACAAAAGAACAAATGTGGACTTAAAACAGTGTTTCTGCACCAAGTGAGGGACAAATGATGTTTCAACATATTGTCCCCTATAAGATCAGAGCTTTCACAGCAGAATAAGAAGAGAAAATTGTAGGAGCACTGAGTCATCACACAGCCCACATCAACACAAGCAGGCTCAACTCAGAAGAATCTGGCACAGCTCTCAGTACCATTTTTATGTTGTCATTTGTGTCCGTTGTGGTCCTTTGCTTGCAAACAACAGAAACTGATTCTGGCTAACGCAAGCACTAAATAACTGATTGAAATGATACAAGAAGATGCAGAATTGAAGAAGAAAACCAGTCTCAGAAAGAACCAGACTAGGGCAGCTCCAGGGATCTCAGTACCATGAATTCCTGGAATAGTACATTATGGAGACTGCCAACAAAATGACTCAGCCTCAGTCATCTTCCATCTGTGTGTCTTCATGCCCTAGATTCAAATTCCTGGGTCCACTTGAGTCATGTCCTCATCATTTGGCTGGTGGGGGTGGGTTGGGGGGATGGTAAGAGGAGGATGTGTGGGACTTCAAAATGCTCAAGTTATCCAGATGCCTGATGAAAATAAAAGGTTGTATATTCTCAAAGTATGTGAGATGTCAAGAGCCACTCCTAGAAGGTTTGGGAGATTTAATCCTTCCTAGGCAGGGGAGTGCCTGGGGTCTTCTCCTTATGAAGGCTTTTCCTTGTTTAAAAAAATAGGAAACTAAAATGAATATCCAGAAAGGCATTCAGAAAGAACGTAAATTACAAAAGAACAACCTGCAGCCTAAGGAGAATGTGAAAGAAGGAAGTACTCTTCCAAGAAATGGATGAAGAAAAGAAGGAATGAAAGGGGCTGTTTCTGGCTATACGGGGCCTCATGAGGTTCTGTCTTAGACTCGCAGTCACTGAAACAGCCATCCTCAGAAAAACAAAATGAAAAGAAATTTAGATCTTTGCTCAGTCTTCTGATAAAATATTGAAGTTGGCGTATACTTCTAACATGCACCAAAACTCTTTGAAGTATACTTTACAGTTTAGACACCTTTCTCACCATCGAATTTTCTTATGTGCTTTGCAGTGGCTTCTCCCCAAATCATGTTCTCCTCTGTCTCCCTTTACTTCAGAAAATTCTACTTGACACCTTCTTTAATTTGTCCTCGGTTCACTTTTAAGATATCAACTGAGCCTCCTTGAATTTTTTAGTTTTCTTTTTTCTTTACCCCATTACCTAGACTCTACATAACAAAGAAGAACTTAGGAAATGATCTAGAAACCAACAGGAGGGCCTTGAAAATGGGTGGAATCTGTAATGTAATCATTTTCCTATAACTGATGGTATGTCACCAATATTTTTCATTTTCATTTAATTCAAAATATTTTTCTAATTTCCCTTGTGACTCCTTTTTTTGACCCATGGGTTATTTAGCAAAGTGTTGTTTAATTTCCAAATATTTAAGGATTTTCCAGATGCCTTTCTGTTATTAACATCTAGTTTATTTATGCTGTGGCTCAAAAGCATATTTTTGTATTCTCTTTTGGGGTAGAGTGTTCTACAAATGTTACTTAGGTCAAGTTGGTTGATCTTTAGTTAATTATAGTCTACCTTCAAATAATATCATGTCTTCAGTAGTATACTCCCAATTCCTGCCTTCCGTCTTTTGTGCTACTCTTGTGCTGTTTCATTTTACATGTGCTATATACACACACTACGGTGATACTATTTTTGTTTTAGCAAATCATCAAGCTTTCTAGAGAAAATGAAACAAATTTTTTTTTACCTTCATTTTTGCCATTTCTAGCACTTTTTAGTTCTCTAGGCAGATCCAAGTCTCTGTCTGATATAATATTTCTTCTGTCTGAAGAAATTTCTTTAATGTTTCTAGGAGTGCAGGATTGCTTTATAATTCATTCAATTTTTGTTTGTTGGGAAAAGTCTTTATTTTTCATTCTTAAAAGAAAGATATTTGACAGTTTTTTTTTCTTTTAGTAATTAAAGATGTCATTCTATTGCATTCTGACTAGCATAGCTTCTGACAAGAAGACTGCTGTAACTCTCTTCTTTGTTCCTCTATAACAGGTCTTTTTTTCCCTGGCTGCCTTAGAAATTTCTCTTTATCCTTGGTTTTTAGTAGTTTGATTATGATGTGTCTAGGTGCTGGGTTTGTTTTGTTTGTGGAAAAACTGTGTGTTAGAGCAATGCTTTTCAAACCTTAGTGAGTATATGACTCTCCCAGGGAGCCTGTTAAAATACAGATTTGATTCAATAGGTCTGTTGCCCTCAGGTTTGGCCTGAGTTTCTGCATTTCTAATAAACTACCAGAGGACTTCCATGGTGGTCCAGTGGGTAAGACTCCGTGCTCCCAATGCAGAGGGCTCAGGTTCAATTCCTGGTTGGGGAACTAGATCCCACATGTGCCTTAACTAAGAGCTCACGTGCTGCAACTAAGAAGTCTGCATGCCTCAACTAAGAGTCCACATGCCACAACTAAAGATCCTGCGTGCAGCAAGGATGATCCAGCATGTCACAACTAAGACCCAGTGCAGCCAAAATAAATAAATAAATATTAATAAACTACCAGATGAAGGCAATGTAGCTAAGGTCTTAGAGTAGTCTGTCAGGGGTGGGAGAGGCAAGCAGTTTACCTGGCAGAAACTTCTGATTTTTTTGTCTCTCACTGGTCAAGTTCATCTAGTGGGGTGTTAACACTCCCATATATATATATATAAATATATATAAATATATATATATATTTTAACACTCCCCTATATTTCTGAACTGTATGACTGCCCCCTCAGGTAGACACTGAGAAAGCCTAGCCTTTCTGGGTCTGGGTGCTAAGGATGCTCCTAAAGGTATAGAGAAAACAGATCCTGGAAGACTGAAGCAACCGTTGGTCTTAGAAAATGAGAAAGGGGCGGTGATAGCCACAGGAATGAAATACATCAGAAGTAGGGTAAACAGCAAGGTCTAGAACGGTAGAGTAGGTGAATCTGCATAGTTGTGTGACTTGTGTCCAGTCTCAAGGGAATGCCCTTTTAAGGGCATGATCTGGAAGTGGCATAAAACACCTATTCACATCCCATTAACAAGAAACTAGCCACAGACCCACAGCCAGCTGCAAGAGAGAGCGAGAAGTGCTGACTTTAGCTAGGAAGCCTGTCATCAATTCGTATATCTCAAACATTCATAAATTATATTTAAGATGGTCTACTTACAAATAATCAAGGCTCTTAATCTGTAAAACCAGAATTGTGGGTTCAGTTTTGCTCCTGAAAAACTACAAATATTGAACAAAATGCTCATGGAAGGCCTCCATAAAGCCAGAACATTGAAATCAGAAACACAAGTAACTTCTTAGCAAAGTTGAGGATTTGCAGAGAGATAGATAGACAGGTAGGTAGATAGATAGATAGATGTAGATAGATATGAATTTAGGTAATTAAATGGCGTGCGACAGCCTATTCCATAATATGAAATTTATTATTCATTAATAGCAATCAATTACCAAATCAACCCAAACTAGGTAATTTGTAATATAGTTGTCACCCAGAAAGACAGGAGCTCAAAAAAGAATAATATCTTACATATACTATGTGTTTTCAAGTATGGGGGGAGAAAACCAAAACACTTTATAGACATAGTTAAGGCCTTAAAAAACCTCACAGGCAGCTTTTTGCTCTGGTCATACATAGTTTCAACCCACTGCAAACCTCTCACTTGATCTTTCAAAAAGCAATTTCAAAGTACCCTTAAGAAATTGTGACCCATGGCATGGCATAATTCAGATACTCTATTGCTTTCAGATACCCAATTGCTTTTCATACTTCTTCATTAACCATTTATTGATCACTTATCATGTGATGTCTATCATCGTGTCTTTCCAGAAAACATTTGTTTTGGGCATCAGTCAATTATTTTGCCTTATGACTACAGTGAGCAACTCTGAACCTGGAAGCAGGCCAATGAAGAGGTCAATTTGGTCTGCCAAATGTTTTAATTCTCATTCCCTCCACCCTACCCTTGGTCTTCCATGACATCTTCTTTTATGAGATCCATGTGGCATAGCTCAACATACAACATGTAGGAGGTAGCAGGCATAGAGATTAGGAGGAGAAATTCAGGGGCCAGACTGCTTGTGGTCATATCCCAGCTCAGTCAAGGCTGTAGATGTGTAATCTTGGGCAAATTACTTAACCTCTCTGTGCCCCAGTTTCTTCATATGTTAAAAAGGGGATAATAATAGTATTTAACTCAGGGTTGTTATAAGGATTCAATGGTTTAATTTATGTAGAGCATTTAGAATAAAGCACTTAGAACATAGAGCATAGTAAATTCTCAAAAAATCATAATTATTAATATTTGACTGGAATATGTTTGCCTTCTATAGGCATTTATTGAATACCTACCATTTATCAAACATTTACTGGACTCATTTCTTATTGCTGCTATAACAAATTACCACAAATTCAGTGCCTTAAATCAATAAAACTTTATTTTCTTTCATTTCTGGAGTCCAGAAGTCCGAGATCAGTTTCATTGCGCTAAAGTCAAGACACTGGCAAGGCTGGTTGCTTCTGCAGTCCCTAGGGGAACATCTATTTGCTTGTCTTTTCTAGCATCTGCAGCTGTATTCCATGCGTTCATTGGCTTATAGCCCCTTCCTCTATCTTCAAAGTTAGTAGAATACCATCTTCAAATCTCTCTCTGCTTCTATTATTGCACTGCCTTCTATCTGACCCTTCTGTTGTCAAATCTCCGTTTCCCTCATATAGGGATAGGTACGTTTACATTTAGAACCCATCTCAAGAAGAGATGCTCACGTCTGCAGAATGCTTTTACCATATTAGGTAACATTCACACGTTAAGGAATTAAGACCTGGATATCTTTGGGTGTCATTACTAAGCCTACTAGACTCACTCGGGGCCAAATAGTTGGCTTAGCCTTGTATATAAATATCTCATTTAGTCTGCATGAAAATTCTATGAAGAAATTGTTTTTAATCTCCATTGTTAAGATGATAGCACTAAGGCATGGAAAGTTTTGTCAGGTATCCAGTAAGTGGCAAAATCAGAAATAGAATCCAAGACCCTTATATTCCAGATCTCATGCTGTCAATCATTACTCTGCTCTCTCTCTGCCAATGTTTGGTGGAAGAAGAAGGTGGAATAGGAAGAGGTGTCTAAGGCAAGGTATATCCCCAAACTAAGAGAACCCTGGGTGGTCTAACAGCATCCTTAGGGGCAGGGAATATGGGATTGAGGATTGTACCATCACAGAAGACCTCTTGACGGACTTGCCAATGTTTTGCACATACTGTTCCTGAACCTTTAATTCAGGACTAAGTCTTGTTCATGGTAATATCCCCAGTAATATCACAGTGATTGGCATAGTGCAAAAGCCCAGTAGATATTTGATAAATGAATGAATGAAATAGTATCCTAGTTCCTTTTAGGCTTGATTCTCAGACTGATGGTTTTATTTCTACCTCCCTCTCAAACACTTCCTCTTCTTTGTGCGACTTCTCTCCTTGGGACTGGAGCTTCATTTTCACTCTGGTGGGGAGTTCTATTCTTCACTGTTGGAGAGACACAATTTGAAACAGACCTGCAAATGACCACCATCAGTAGGTTGCTACTTTTCCTACGCCCTGGGTTCTTCAAAGTCAGAATAGCATTGTTACCCTGTCTTAGAAGAGTCTCCTCAGAGAAGAATGGCAAAGGCAGGACATTACCCTGAGGAAGTGCTCCAGGGATGGGGGACAAATGATGATAAAAGGAAGACTCGCTTTTTCACCCGAAGGCTGAAATGGCATGCACATCCTGAAATGGCGTGCTTATCCTGTTTCTTAACTCCCATGCCTCACTTCCTACAGATAAGAATAGCTCAGAATTATTAACTACACCCTATAATTTAAAATAAATAAGAACAATCTGTTTAAGGTTACCAACAATGTGTTAAGCTAAATGAAAAACTATACTACAAACCTGAAGAAGATATTCAACAAAGAAGCAAACTCAAACCACTAAGTTCAGAACAAAGTAGCTAAAATGCTTTAGGAATAGTTTCATCAACTCCTCTCCCCGTTGTCTGCAACAGTCATCAAACTTGCACACCTATTTCTTCATCTAAATCTCTGCTTAAAGTCACCTCCTCCTGGAAGCTCGGGATAACTATTTAAAAGGAGCTGCCCCCATCACTCTCTAAGCCATGCTCCCATTTTATTATCCTCAGACTTCTCACTCTCAAAAAAAAAGTACCTCTTTTCAAAATCTAGACTTTAATCTTTATCTCCTCATTAGATTACAAACTCCATGAGAGCAGGGGTCTCTAGGTGTTAGAACCTCTAATGGTGGTTGACACATAGTAGACAGTCAATAAACATTGCTGAATGAATATACTGTATGAGCTTCTCAAAGTAAGTGGAAGGGAAGACAGATTTAAAAAAAAAAAAAAAAAAAGAGGGGTTGAGAAAGAGACCATCTCTTTATTTAATCAAAACTTTCTTCCCCATTGAAGTTCCACTGTTCCAGAAAAAGGGAGGCAACCAGCACATTAAAGGAGAAACAAAAGAAACTACTTTATGGCTTTTATGCTGCATGATAATTTCAGGGATTTTCACAGATAATTTTGACAGATGTGATTTTTTTTGCCTTTGGCACTGGCATTGAAAACAGTCTATGTGAGATGTGGTTTCTCATACTCATAAAAAGGTTGGCCTGCAGAGGGTGCTAGTTCACTTCAAAAAACTAATGTAAGTGCCTAAATTTTCATGGGTCCTGGAAAGAGTTTACCAAAGCAAGCAGGGAAGCAGCTTAGTAACAACTAATGAAATGCTTAAATTTGCCACATTTGGCTTCATAACCAAAGTTTAAGGGTGGGTGGGGGTGGGTGGGTAAGAAAGCAATCTGTGAAAATGCCAGAAGCACTGAAAGACCTCCCCTGGGGAAAAGAAGTGGCATCATTTTCCAAATGCAAAGAAGAGAAGGCAGGCTAAGGGAAGCATCCAGAAGTAGAGAATATTGTGTATATTGTGAAAGAGAAGCCTGAGGCTGGGAGAAGTTGCAAGACCTGGAGGAGAGGTTGGCAGGCCTCTGCCAAATTCCACCCTGCACTTTACGCTGGGAAATGAGGGCTTAAAGGCCTCGTGTGAGATGCCTTTAGACTCTCAAGTTGTGAGTATCCTTCCTACAGCTATGTAACTGAGCACATCATTCTGAAAACTGACCCTGGATTTCAGGGTTCAGCAAGGCCTGGAGGGGAGGAAGAGCCACTTGCGAGTTTTGAAATATGTACTTGGTCACAGTAGGCTTAATGGGAACAGCAAGGGAGCCTGGTAAGAGGCAGAAGCCTCTTCAAGGTTTGGATCTGCTAAAAAATCTTCAGGAGAGGAAATGGAACCAGCAAGTTAGTTCTCTGTGAAAACTTTTGAACCCCCTTAGAATGCAGAAACAGTTGAGGCAGCTTTGATAGTCCAGAGCTAACCTCAAGGCAGAGACTCATAATCCTAGTACTCTAGCCTTCATATTCCAGCGATCAGATACAAATTTTCAAGAAAACCTGGACTCAAAAATCCATAAGAGGGACTTCCTAGGTGGCACAGTGGTTAAGAATCCGCCTGCCAATGCAGGGGACACGGGTTCGAGCCCTGCTCTGGGAAGATTCCACATGCCACGGAGCAACTAAGCCTGTGCACCACAACTATTGAGCCTGTGCTGTAGAGCCCGTGAGCCACAACTATTGAGCCCATGTGCCGCAACTGTTGAAGCCCATGTGCCTAGAGCCCGTGCTCTGCAACAAGAGAAGCCACGGCAATGGGGAGCTGCACACCACTCACATGAACTAGAGAAAGCCCGTGCCAGCAACGAAGACCCAACGCAGCCAATAAATTAAATAAATAAATAAATTTATTTATTTTTAAAAAAAGTCTGTAAGAGCTGTAACCCAGCTTATTATGTATGGTGCTTTCAATTGGTGACTGTCCTTGCCTTTGTCAGTTCAAGGTAGATTAATCACTCTACTATAAGGTTAAACTTTAAACCAGATCAATAAAGGGCAAGAGTAAGTTTGCAAAAACAATCAGCCACCTCCCTCAATTTAATCGTAAAATCAATTAAATCAGGTTTTTTGGGGCACAGTGTAGGGAAAACATCTATTTTCCCCATGAACTATCTCACCGATTAAGCAATTCATTTGGAAGACATAGGTACAGTCTAAGATTTTAATCTTAAAACAGAAGGTTTATCTTTCAAACACATTTTCATGATTCTGAAGTCTGCTTCTTTTTCCCTAAGGATTTGCTTCATCTCAAATGCACTTCTAGCCTTTCTTTTGTTGTTGTTTTTAACCATTAGCCATGTACTCAGAGTAGAAAATCTATTTAAATGCTTGAAAGTCAATGTAAGCCCACAAGCCTAAACACCAGCAGGTGAGGATGGAGAAGTAGCGATTATTGAGGTCATAGAGGTCTTACTGGGGGCCACTTTGCACTTTATTTTGACCCCAAAACAACTAAATGATGAAAGTACTGTTCGTTCCATGCTATGGTCACGGTTAACGATGTAAGACCACAGGCCAGACAGTCATGTCAACAAGCAAAGCGGGCCAGTTATGAGGGTTTGTTCCCTATCAGGAGGTGCAAGCAATGTTTCTGGGTCCCATTTTTCAAGAGAAGCCAGTAGATTTATGTGACGTTTCCTGACTTTTAAAAATGATGCTAAATAATTAAAAGAAATGTTTTCAATACTGTGTGAACCACATAAAGGAAATCTGGGGCTGAACCTGGGCCAGGCACTGCCCCTCAGCAATATCTGGTAGTGGGATGAATATCAGGCTCCAGGAAGGTGACATCACCCTGCTGCACAGCTGGCGACTGATACTCAGACAGGCACGTGTTTCCTGGAGCTCAGGACTTCCTGACTACACCATTCTTAGATACTAACACTCTGCTGATGGGTTATATCTATGAAGTCCTTTTTAATATATGCAAACATAGCAAAATCCTTTTTTAAAAATCACAGTATACTGATTCAACTTCAGGGTTTACCTCACACTAAGGCAAGTAAGCACGGATTTCTGGAGGGAGTGAAACTTCAGGCTGGGGCTCCTCTGAGGTATCCTTCCTTCTGACTGTAAAAATCATCAAATAGAAACCAAATCTGGATTTATTAAGAAGGGTTTATTCAGAAGGATTATCGCAAGGGGAAGAAAGGGACTATGGCAACAGGGAGAAGCTTTGACCACAAGGTCGTCAAGTGTCTACAGAGTGAGTAAAAAGGGGTTTTCTCTGATAAAGAGAGGAGTAAACAAGAACTGGATGTGGGGAAGTGGGATGAAAGGAGGGCATGACAGGATAGCGGGTCAGAGGAGGTTTCACCCTGAGGCCAGCCTATTTTATTGTATTTGTTTATTTATTTTTTGGCCATGCCATGCAGCATGCAGGATTTTAGTTCCCCAACCAGGGATTGAACCTGCGGCCCCTGCAGTGGAAGCTCAGAGTCTTAACTGCTGGACCACCAGAGAAGTCCTGAGGCCAGCCTATTTTAAGGAGGACCCTCAAGGAGGGGGTGTAGGCTGGCTCCTGCTGAGGGTGGGCCAAAGTTTAGGGACCTGGGATTAGGAGAGAAGCTTAACCAAAGCTGGGAACCAAAGCTGGGTTGACAAACACTTTGTCTCAACTGACCCGTGGGGACAGGCAGTTCAACACCCTCTGACAGTCATAGGTAGGCAAGGGGAGGCTTCGTGAGTCTTATCTAAATCATATGGAGAAAGGTGGTTTTTTGGGCAGTAAGTCATTTTCCAGAACGCAAAAGGGCAAAGTTTTTTCTCAACCTTCAGGTAAAGTTCAACATTGTCCAAATACAAGATGGACAAAGGCTGAGAGTGGGATCAGGCCTGTTGCTGTTACCGAGTCCCAGCTTGCTCTGCTCACCACATGACAGGCCAATGAATCGGAGATGAGATGTTGAGGTAAGGAATATGACTTTATTTAGAAAACTGGCAGACTGAGAAGATGGCAGGCTACTGTCTGCAAAAAACCATCTTATTGGGGTCTGGGTGCCAATTTCTTTTATAGAAAAGAGGGAGAGGCGGTGAGTTAGTAATGTAAAAAGGCAGAATAGAGAGGGAGAGGCGTGGGGAAGTAAATTAAAAAGGGCTATCTGTCTTGCAAAACATCTCCTGGAATGACTAGCCTTTGGGAGGTGATGTGTTAATTTCTTCTTTTTTGCAGCCATTCACAGGTGGGCAGGGTTCTCTGAGGCAGCCCAATATGTATGATGATAATAATAAAAGCAACAAAAAGCAAAGGTTAAAGTCAAAGAAACAGATCCAACATGGAGTCCGATTTAGCTCTTCCCTGTTACATTGACAAGGCCCCAGCTAATTAAGTCCAAAGCTGACTTTCCTCACAGAAGGAGGGACAGAAACAAGCTAGGAAAGTCCTGGTTTCCTATGGAGAGGGGCAAGCTGTTGTAGAGGCGCAGGCCTGCTGGCTCTGGGCACACACAGGCTGGCATGGTTGGCTGAAGGCAGCAATTGGGATGAGTGGCATCAGCTCCACCACTGCCAAGGGAGCAGGTGCAGAACAGGCAGGTCATAGGTGTAGTGATCTCCGGTCCCCAAATACCCTTGAAATGATTGGGACCAATTTCAGGATTGGGGAGCCAAAAGAACATATGGCACCAAAGCACCCCTTGGGTTTTACTCACAGCCATCCCTACAGCCACCATGAGCCATTGAGGAAGACTCAGAAAAGTTCTAGGAATCAGCTAATGGGCGCTTGTGTGAAATAACAGTTTTTCTTTTAATTACTATTATCTTGCATTCTCACTCTGTCTCAGGTTGATGTGACCTGAGAGGTAATGTTTGCTACATTACGTTTATATAAATGGTCACATCCTCTGTAGGGATGCAGGCCATCAGGGGATGCCCTTCGGTTAACATTTCATTTCATCAGATCCTCCTTCTGTTTAACTTGATCTCATCCCTACCATTCAATTCAGGATTTATTGCCCTTGTTTTACAGTGTAAAGAATTGAGGGCTGTCTTTGAAGTGGACATGAAAAGTGTCACCCCGAATAGACTACCCATATATCACTGAAAGCTTAAAACAACAAACACAATAACACAAATGCCTTCTACTGTTTTGAGCATCCCAGGAGGTCTTCCCATTGTTTAAGTGACTTTTGAGTTTAAATTGCTGTCATTCTAACAAATGTTAGTAAATTAGCTAACATCTGCTGTGCATCTGGCAATGAAGGCCACTCTATTAAAAACGAAATAAATATACCCTCAACTTGAGTCATTTATTTAATGTCCAGGACAGCACTGTCTCACAGTAATATAATGCAAGCCACACGCCACTGTAAATGTTGTAGTAGACACATTAAAAAAAAAAGGAGAAAGAAATAGATGAAATTAATTTAATAATACATTTCACTTAGCCCAGTATATCAAAAATATTATCATTTCAGCCAGTAATCAACATAAAAAATCAGTGAGATTTTTTTACATTCTTCTTTTCTTTTTTTCTTTTTCCTTTTACTTTTTTTTTTTATTTATTATTTTTTTGGGGGGTACACCAAGTTCAATCATCTGTTTTTATCCACATATCCCCGTATTCCCTCCCTTCCTTGACTCCCCCCACCTCGAGTCCCCCCCACCCTCCACGCCCCAGTCCTCTAAGGCATCTTCCATCCTCGAGTTTTCTTTATACTAAGTCTTCAAAATCTAGTGTGTATTTTATACTTAAGGCACATCTGAATTCAAATTTCCTATTGAAGGGGATCGAAATATGCCATTCTGAAATATGCCATTTTGGCATAAGAATGACTTTGAACTGAAGGCAACTAACTGAGAATCAACAGATGTAGGATGAATTCTCTGCCCTTCCATAATCTGCCCCAAAGCAGAGCATACACTTTCCTTTGTGAAGGTGCTCCCCTCCCTGCACCAGGAAGGGAAGAGCAACTATTATCACTGGGGAATCAGAGATGAATTTGCATCAATAGACATTACTAGATAACCCTTACCTTCCCTTAGTTTCCCCATATATTTCCTAGTCATTCCCCAAGATTTATTATCCCTTGAAATCCAAACTCCCTTTCCTTTGTTTAAATGGTATAGAAGCCCCCAAATCTAACCACATCTTTGAATTTCACTTCCTTTTTGTGAACTTCTGTATACATCAATAGTAGTAAAAATTGTGTCCCTTTTCTGTTATAAATCTGTCTTCTGTTAGTTTATTTTGCAGGTCCCCAGTTGAACCTAATAGGATAATGGAAATTTTTCCTTCCTGATACTACATTTCAAGTACTCAATAACCACATATGGGGACTTCCCTGGTGGCACAGTGGTTAAGAATCCGCCTGCCAATGCAGGGGACACGGGTTCAAGCCCTGGTCCAGGAAGATCCTACATGCCCAGAGCAACTAAGCCTGTGTGCCACAACTACTGAGCCCATGCGCCTAGAACCCATGCTCTGCAACAAGAGAAGCCATCATACTGAGAAGCCCATGCACTACAAGGAAGAGTAGCCTCCGCTTGCCACAGCTAGAGAAAGCCCACATGCAGTAACAAAGACCCAAAGCAGCCAAAAATAAATAAATAAATAAAATGATAAAGAAATCTGAAAAAAAAAAAAAAAGACCACATATGGCTAGTGGCTACAGTATTAGGCAAGTCTAAGAGAATGACATGTAGTATTGTTCTAGTATACACATCATTCCTAATCTCCCCTTCTTTTCTTATATAAAAAAATTTTTTGTCAGTACTTTCTATAATTAGAGAAATTCAACAAAAACAATATTACATTTTAGCAACTGGTAGAATTAATAGCTTAATCAAGGGTATACTATCTCAGTTTTATATTCTTGAAGGTTCCAGAGCAGGAAGAAAAGGTCAGTCCTTTCCAAAATTCCTCCATACTTTGGTCCTAAAAAATATTTTACTAACAGCTTTCCAAAATGTAAAAAAAAAAAAAGTTAATCTCATTTCAAAAATTACATGTGATTTTAATTTAAAAACAAACATACAAACCAAAACTAAATCAAAGTAAAAGTCAGATTTGTACCTTGCTGGATTTTCTATTATGTAATCAATGGCGGTTTCTAGCAGTGCTTTTATTCTGGATCCAGGGTGGGAAAATTCTTCGGAACCCAAATAAAATAATTACATGTTCTGAAGTTAATTAAAAGTATAAGTCATTAGGTTATAAATAGCAAGGTATCTTATTCAATGGTTTTAATTATTTCACATCTTTGAATCAACAAGTGGATTTGATTAAAGTGTAATTTGATTTGTTAAAACCTAATCAAGAGCATATGTTTTGGCACTTCTATTATTTCTCCAAAAATTTAAAGATGTACATTTCTCCCTTGGTGTATTTTTTGGCTTCGTTTAAAATTTGCACAAGTGCTCAATACCTAAAATCTAAGATTAGGATTAGGTGTGAAATCACTTTATCACTGTTATTTTGTTCTTCCCACCACAGCACGTCAGACATAAAAAATGAATTGTAGAACTTTTATCCAACTTTTCTTCCACGTTCTGTTTTGCCGCAGTACTTGTCTACTTCTCTGAATGAAGGCTCATGCTGCAGCAGTTAAATCGGTTAAATGAAAATAATATTTCTTTCTCTTTAGCCTGTTTTTACCCCAAAGGGTATTTTTTCATTGCACACTTCCTGGCAAGAAGAAGATGAAAATCACGATTAACAGGCCTGGTTGGATTTATGGTGATGCCTATTAAATATCTGATAAATGAATGACTATATGAGTCAGCAGATGAATGAAGATGGCCATAACCCAGGATATGACACATGACTAGAAAACTGCTGTTAGAATCAATGCCCAGTTCTGGGAAGGCTGTCATCCACGGCCTTTGTCTGATCTTCCAGGAGTGATCCATGATAACTATCGTCTAGAAGATTGTACAAAAGCAAATCTGAAAAAAGTTAAGGGTGTTTCTGGCTGTTAGCACGATTCCTCAAAGTGCCTGAAGGCCTGATAAGATTTTGTGCAACTCTGCACTCCTTACACCCTACCACATCACAAATACAAAATCCACAGCAAGCTGCTGTTCAGTTTAGCTGAGCTATTCACCTAAAACACTGGAACTGTCAAGAAAATGAGCACATCCTTTGAGTGGCTCTCCTGAAACTAAAAGCCAATCCCACTGTGATGCTTTCAGACTTTTTTCTACACTTTCTCTCTCTCAGGGGTTTTAAATTATAGTCTACAAACCCCCTACTCAGACCATGGCTTTGAAACCATGGCTATGAACTTCCAGAAATAATTTTTTTTTCTTTTTTTCATTTTTCTGGAAAGAGCTTCCAGTGGATTTTTTTTTTAATTTATTTATTTTATTGGCTGTGTTGGGTCTTTTTTGCTGTGCGAGGGCTTTCTTTTGAGTTGCGGTGAGTGGGGGCTACTCTTGGTTGTGGTGTGCGGGCTTCTCATTGTGGTGGCTTCTCTTGTTGCGGAGCATGGGCTCTAGGCACGTGGGCTTCAGTAGTTGCAGCACATGGGCTCAATAGTTGTGGTGCACAGGCTTAGTTGCTCTGCGGCATGTGGGATCTTCCTGGAGCAGGGATCGAACCTGTGTCCCCTGCATTGGCAGGCGGATTCTCAACCACTGCGCCACCTAGGAAGCCCCCAGTGGATTCTTGAAAGATTAAGAACCCCTGCTCAAAGCAGACACTCATAAATTGGGAAGAGAGGAGCAGCACTGTTATAATCAGTCAACAGAGAAGATGACACTGATGCCCGACTTGCAAGGGCCTTGCTCAGCTATTTTGCATCAAGAGAACAGACAACCCTGGCCTAGCATGTTACACATCATCAATGGGGTGGCTTTTGGTGTGGAGGCCTCAGTCCACTCTACGCTTAACTGTAAACCACATTGGACTTTATTAATCAGAAGTTTTAGCCACAGAGAAAAGACCTCGTAGGAGCAATGTATCAAATGGTTGTGTCATGGGTCTTCTGTACCACACTTATACAGAGATGGTAATTGAAGTTAAGAGAATCATCTTTTGATACAAAGAGGAAAGGAGGTAACTACCCACAAGGTAACTGCCCTGCCATACTGTGGAAATAGCAGCATGTGAGAACATTCATCTCTATGAATCAATCTCCAAGTTTATCTAGGTTATTGAACCAAAAATCCATGGGAAAAAGACAGCAGTCATATTCATTCCTTTCTTCCAAATATTTATCAAGGTCACAAACAAGAGTAATTTATCTCCCTGAGGAGGTTTATGTATCTCTTGGCCCATGTTCTTTTGATGAAAGAGGCAGAGAATAAGAACAGATTATTTTTTCAGTCAGCAGAATTAAGTTCAGTTGCACTTTAACTCCTATAATTTAATTAATATGAAGAGCAAAATGCTTTATTCTACATTATCTAATAAAAGAGAGAGTGAAGAGTGAATTATAACAGTATATTATTTATTCCAGGAATATAAGGATAGTTCAAAGACAGAAATTATAGTAGTGTAATTCATGTTAATGGACCAAAGGATAAAAATCACTATTTTCTCTTATAAATGCATAAAATAAAGTTTAAATCAATTTTGAACTTTTGAAAAATCTGTTTAGAAAACAAGGAATAGAGAAGTCCCATAATCTGATAAGGCTATCTAATAAAACTCAGCAGCAAATTTAATATTTATTGAAGAAATATTAGAAGCATTTCCTTTAAGGTGAGGACAAAACTAGGGTGCCTTTTCTCATCCTTATTTTCTGTGTGCTATTGGAAGACTTGGCCACTAAAACAAATCAAGAGAAAGAAAGAAGTATGAAGATGGGAAGGAAAACAGAGTAAAGAGGCTCAGCTGTCATTATTTCCAATGATATAAATATTCACAGAAAACTCCAAAGAGATTCAATAGAAAAACTGTTTAGAATTATTGGTTTGTTAACCTAGGAATTAACCTAACAAATATGCACAAAAAATCTTGGAGAAATCTTTAAAATTCTACTAAAGTAGTATTTTTCTAACTTTAATTACATACAAATCACCTGGCAATCTTGTTTAAAAAGCAGATTCTGATTTGATAGTTTTCAGGCGGAGCCTAAGACTGAGCATTTCAAAACCTCCTAGGTGAGGCTCATGCAGCCGGTCCATGGACCACACTTTGAGTATCAGAGTACTTAAGCAGTTAAAGAATAAATGGAGGCATTTCCCTGGTGGCACAGTGGTTAAGAATCCACCTGCCAATACAGGGGACACAGGTTCTATCCCTGGCCCGGGAAGATCCCACATGCTGCGGAACAACTAAGCCCGTGAGCCACAACTACTGAGTCTGCGCTCTAGAGCCCACAAGCCACAACTACTGAGCCCTTGTGCCACAACTACTGAAGCCTGTGCACCTAGAGCCTGTGCTCCACAACAAGAGAAGCCACTGCAATGAGAAGCCCACGCACCACAACAAAAAGTAGCCTCACTCGCCGCAACTAGAGAAAGCCCACATGCAGCAACAAAGACCCAATGCAGCCAACAAATTAATTAATTAATTAATTAATTTAAAAAAAGAATAAATGGAAATATAGGGCATGCTCAGGTGGAGAAACCTAATCATGATAAAGGTCCTAATTCTCTCCAAACTAATCTATGGTTTTAATATAATTCCGACCAAGATCCCAGTAAAATTTGGGGGCTGAGGGGTATTTGCTCAATTTACATGAGAAAAAAATTAAAGTTTTTTCCTCCAGACAAAAAGAAGAACAAAGTGTGTGTGGGGGGGTGGATTCCCCTACCATATATTAAGACATATTACAAAACCAGGGTAATTAAAAAATACAATTTAGTAGTGGCACAGGAACAGACAATAGGACAATAGAACATAGGGTCCAGAAACAGACAGCAAGATCTTGATCCATGAAAGAGGTGGCATCAAAACTTAGTAAGGAGGGACTTCCTACGTGGTGTAGTGGCTAAGAATCTGCCTGCCAATGCAGGGAACACAGATTTGATCCCTGCATCAGAATATCCCACATGCCAAGGAGCAACTAAGCCCGTGTGCCATAACTATTGAGCCCATGTGCCACAACTACTGAAGCCCACGCACCTAGAGCCCGTGCTCTACAACAGGAGAAGCCACCTCGATGAGGAGCCCATGCACCACAATGAAGAGTAGCCCCTGCTCACCACAACTAGAGAAAGCCTGAGTGCAGCAATGAAGACCTAATGCAGCAAATTAATTAATTAATTAAAAAAAACCAACAACAATGTGGTACTTGCATAAGGACAGACATACAGATCAATGAGATAGACTAGAGAGCCCCCAAATAAATCTTAAAAAACAAAACCAAAAACTTAGTAGGGAAAAGATAAATTGTTTTGGTAAATGGTGTGGAGAAAAATGGCTTACCATATGACAGGATAAAAATTATAAGTCTAACACACAGAGCAAAAGACCTGTAATGAACTATGTATGTTTCTGCATGGAATTGACCTTGGGCTTCTGACTCAGAGACAGAGCAGATGGGAGACAAACCCTTTCCATCAGCATGGTTCCCCACATGAGTACATGGGATCTACCACAGACTTGCTTCAATTACTTTCTCTGTCTTGTAATTCATGGAAATTCCTCTGAGAATTTCTCACAATGAACCAGTCCTTGGACATAATCCCAGTATACTGCATTGTGAGTTTTCAAGATTTTTCTGTTGTTTCAAGTACTTTATTGTAAAATTGGTAACAGCCACATAACGGCTACTAACCAGATACAGGTTCAACTAGGCTCAAGTTTTTGGTTATTGACTCCAACATATTAGCAGTTTTTTTCCAACTATGTGTTGTCCACAAATCTGATTCTCATATCTTCTTTGTTTTCATTCAAGTTCATAATAAAAATATTTGAATAGGTCAGGATCATGGACAAAGGTCTCAGACAAATAATTAAGAGATTTTCCACAAAGCTGATATGGATCCATTAATTAATCAACAGTATTTGGGTAAGGCCTTCCTGATTCCCTCGCTCTGTGTATCTCCTTTCTCTACAGCTGAGGCTATTGAGATTTCCATCTACGGGCTTGGCCTCTGCATGTGTCTAGGAATAATCCTAGGCATTTGAAGGTCTCCAGACTTAAACTCTAGAACTCAGAGTTGGGTCATGTTTCCTCCTAGTATAGTATTGGCTCTCACCCAAGGTGTAACAGCTAGGCTTCTGCCATTTGGCCTATTCATAAATTACTGTCTTGATGAGCTGCTTGTTATCCTATGATTAGAACATACCCTATGATTTTAAAAATATAGTTAAACTTGGGTTCTTTTTTTTTAATATTTATTTTACTTATTTTGGCTGTGCTGGGTTTTCGTTGCGGGATCTTTGTTTTAGCATGTGGGATCTTTAGTTGTGGCATGTGGGCTTCTTAGTTGTGGCATGCATGCAGTATCTAGTTGCCAATCAGAGATTGAACCCAGGCCCCCTGCATTGGGAGTGTGGAGTCTTACCCACCGGACCACCAGGGAAGTCCCTTAACTTGGGTTCTTTTCATCTACTTCCCCTAAGTCCCCGTACAAGAACGTTTTTCCTCCTGAAATCCAACACAAAAATTGGAAGCCTGTATGTAACCTGTCAATTTTTCTGTGGTGCCAACTCTTGCCTACCTAGGTTTCCTGTTACCATTTGCACGCTATTCCCAGTACACTGTCCATCTTTTAGTATGCCCCACCGTTTGTATCAGACACTTGTGAGCCTCCTCCCTGCTGATTGCTTGCCTGTACCATTATCTATTTGCTGTCACAGTACCCTTAAAATGCCATGACCTTCCAATCAATGTCTTGTCTTCCTTTAGCATCTTGAATTTCTTCAACATCTGCATCTTCCCTCAATATTTTCCCATTTTGTTGACCAAGATATTGCAGGCAGTTTTATCTGATGTTTACCAAAATCAAATATTTTCATGACCATTTCTGATATGTAATTTACTATCTACTAATTTTATCAAAAAATAAATGTTTAGCTTGGCACACTTAGACAAAGTAGATTCTACTGTTTATCATTCATTTCTCTAAATGCTTGCATATGAAATATTGTTCCATTCTCTGGAATGATTTTTATCTGGATATGGAGATTTGAATGTCCATCTCCCACAAAGTCCTGGACAAGAAAGTCACCAATTTATAGTCACCAATGTATAAACAATAAGGAAAATTTACTGTTTCATATAACAAGAAGTGCTGGGGTATGTTGGCTCCCAGATTCATTGATTTAGCAGCTCAATGATATTATCAAAGAGTCAGAGTCTCTCCATATCTCTGCTCTGCCATTATCACTATGTGGCCTTGCCCTTGGCTGGCTCCCTTCATGGATGCAAGGGAGCTCCCACAGCTCTGAGTATCATGCCCAGCCAAAAATAAGGACTGCTTTTCCTGGAAGTGTTCTTTTAGAAGCAAGGAAACTTTTCCCAGAAGCTCGATTACTGGCCTCTCATTACATTTTATTGCACAGAACCAGGTACCTGCCCCTTCCAAACCAATCACTGGCAAGCTCAGACTGATCAGAATTTAACACTGAGACATAGAGGGGAGGGATGGGCAACCCCTTCAAATTGGCTCTTTACCAAATAGGAGAAAGTGGGCAAAGGCTCTTGGCTAGGCAACCATACTGTCTGCTCCAGACGGAAGGAATTTACTCCCTAATTTGGAGGGCGGGGCTATCTGAACACAGTTACTGAAGAAGACCCGTTAGAATAGCATGGAATTTTATCTATTCAAAATAGTTTCAAGCAGGATTGTACCCAAAACAAAGGGGTAGATTAAGTTATCTCTAAAATTCCCTGCCAACTATTTAATGCTATGATTCTGTTATTGTTTCCACTGGGGAAACTGCTTGCAGTTTGGAATCGTGCACATCAGCAATGTCTGTGCTGCCAGCAAAAGCGCACCACAGTTGCTGATCTATGAGCATTTCCCCTAATAGCACATTTGTGGAAAACTGAGTCACAGGGATTCTAGGTACTGCGAATCCATTGTCTGAACAATTTTCTGAATGCCTTACATCTTAGACACTGGCAGCTTCCCCATAAACAAACTATAATGAAACAATTGACATATAATGTGAGGTTGGGCAAAGCAAAGCAGGTTGGGCTGTTTTCTTTGCTGGCAATGTTCCTTTTTATTTACTTTAGGCTGAAAACAGGAAGTTGTACTACATAAGGCAACAAATTAAATGTGGAAGTTAGTGCTGTGATGGAAGAAAACTTGCAGAAAAGTTGACCTGACTCATTTCATGTGTAGAGTCACTACTGTGCTACATGGTGAGCTATTCAAATGAAATATAATCCACATAACTTCCACCTGAGAAACCTGAGTCCTCCTAGAGAAAACTGGAGGAGGGGAGAAAAAAACTGGGTGGAGAAGAAAGTTATTTTTGTGGCAGTCAAGGTATGATTATTTGTAGGTCCATAAATTATCAGCCAAGATTCTCATTTCTCTGGCAGTAAGAATAGAGAGGAGTAGCTAAATGCAAGTGATACTTCAGGTTAGAGTCCTGGGACTCAGCAACTGATTGGATTTGGGAAGCGGGAAAGAAGAATTGAAGGTAATGTGCTTTTCTTAATATTATTGAGCAATTACTGCACGATGGACACCATGCTAAGTGCTTATTGTGTCTCTTACTTCTCCCAGTAGTGCTATTAAGTACTATTGGTATTTCCATTTTACAACTAAAGAATCTGAGGCTTCATGGGGTTACCTTAGTAAATGGTAGAGATGAGATTAAAATCTAGATCCCAATTTTTAATTCATTACTACACTCTGCCTTTCTGGGTGGAGAGGAGGAAAGTGAGGAATTTCCATTTAGACATATTGAGTTTTAAGTGTTGGCAGGACATTTAATTGAAGATGTCCAGCAGGCTATAGGGAATGTGAACCTAAGCTTAGGAAAAGACTTAGGATGGAGGATAGATTTGGCAGTCATTTGCTGAGAGGTACAAGTTACAGTCAGGAGCTTGCCCTTGGAGACTGAGGTCTACTAACTCAGTTTTGCTGTGCGCATGTCCTTATGCACCTCATACACTGGGAACCGGAAGAAAGATTGATTGACTCATAGACTTATCAAACTGGTCTGACCTGCCCACTGGCTGCCTGTGTGACTTTGGGCAAGTCACTTAACCACTTTGAATCTCTGTTAAATGATGTCTCTTCCAGCTCTGAAGTTCTAGACAAACGCAAACCTGGACGAAGGTAGTTTCAGCAAGAGAGGAAAAGAAGATGAATGCAAGTTTCTGCAGAGTAACTTGACTGGGTGCCAAAACATGTGAGAGAAGGAGAGATGGAAGATGAAAAAAAAACTTTTCTAGCCTAGAGTTTAGGAGAGTTGGCACCATTGACCAAGATAGAGAAGGAGGTGGTGCCAAAGAGTTTTGGAGAGATAATGGGCTTTGTTTTGCATATAAAGAATTTCAGGGGCTGTCCACATGCTATTTCTTTGGGCGTTGGTAGGTAAATTGCTGGACTAGAGATATTTATTTATATAGACCTTGAGCATAGATCTGAAGGTAAGAGGGCAGAACCAGGTGATTCATTAAATAACCTTTGAGATCTCTTCTCTCTGCCTCCCTGACCACAGTCTCCATAGCAATGTGACTCACTGTCCTTGTTGGATTTCCTCACGCTGGATCAGCTGGTTTTCATGCTGTCTGACAAAGGGCAGAGAACCCTCAGTGTTTCCTGAATGAGTAGCAATGTGGTTCCCAGTAGTTCGGGTATTTTCTCATACCATAGTTCATTGCTTCTCCCTTTTCTCTTTATACTCCTTTCTAATAAGCTCCATTTTTAATTTTTCACATCTTGATCTTCCTTCCCTTAATTTTTCTCCTCCTAGGCGCTTCCTCCTTTAGTGGTCAGCTCTTTACTATTTCATGCATCTTTTTTCCCCATCACCTCTAATTTCATTCATATCCTTTCTTAGCCTCCATGGAAAGCTTCCTGCATCCTTAATTTCCAAGCAGTAATAATTCTGCCCTTCAATCTCTTGCATCCTTATTCTTATCTTTCATCCTTATCATCATAATTAACAGCTATTTGTCCCAGGCCTCAAATTAACTGTTCTGTATGTATTAGCTCATTTAATTGTTACAATAATCCTGTGTGGCAGGTACTCTCAGTTCTATTATACAGGAAAGGAGCCGAGGTTTGGAGTGACTGCATTCCTTGCCTGAGTTCCATAGTGAATGGGAGACCAAGGAATGGAACCCAGACGGATGTCAAAGCCCAAGCTCTACCCACCACATGTCATCAATTTCTCTAGCCAAACTAATGGTTTATACTTCTCACCTTTGACCGATTTCATTCCATTTTTCTGAAGTGTTTTCAGCATTTCACTAATGAATACAACAATTATTTAAGCAACTAATCCTTAGATGTAGTTCTATAAAAAGTCCTTTTAGTTGCACATTATCATTCCCAAACCAACCAGACCCACACATCATATTCTCCCAAACATATGTATACACAAGACATTCACCTGTTTATCATTTCCTTTCCTGCTCATCGCAATCTGATGAAATTAACAAGAAAGATTTTACATATTAGGGAAGTGTTACAAAAAGAATATGAGGCACAGATACAATTTTGATAAAAACAACACTTGCATGAGATACAAGATTTACACAGAGTAGCTAAATAAAAGTAAACAACAGTGAATGATTAAGTGTTCCAAAGAAAATAAAAGCAGTCAACATTGCAGAAATCCATGGAAGAGGAAGACTTTAAGAATGAGTGGGATTTGGTGGATGGAGGACAGAAACCAGAGTGAAGACAGAAATCAGTGTCTTCATCACTGACCACTATTTACAAAGCACCCTGTGGGTTGGATATTAAATTAAAGTTATTGGGATATAGAAATGTACAAGCTACTGTCTTTCTCCAAATACTTGGTTTATGGGAAAAACCTAACTTACAGATAGTGAAATAAATAGCAATACAAAGAGGCACCAAATACACAGAGCAAGAGTTTAGTAATTCTGAAAATGAAATTTACCCCAACAAGAGGAATAACCCCAGGGACAGAGAGTGAGCCATTGGGCATGGAGCAAAGGGCTCACTCATTGTAACAAAAGCCTTCTGTAAGCCAGGCACTGAATACAATTGCTATGAAGAGCTCAAAGCCAACGGAGGCACCAAGAATGTGAGTTGTGAGGACAGGATATAAGGCGAGGGATACCTCTCCCCAGTCATAGGCATCAGAGAAGGCTTCCTGGGGGAGAAAAGTAGGAATAGGAGTCACCTGGGCCAGAAAGGGCAGGCAAGGTGGGAAGCACTGTTCTGAGCAAAAGCACGGCTTAGAAGATGCTCTGGGAGTGTAGGGAGAAGGAAGAGAACCTACAGGTCCTTTAGTGTCGCTGTGAGAGTGTGTGAGATGACATGGAAGACATAGGCAGAGGCTGGATTGGAAGGGTCCTGATGGCTTCATGTTGGGAGCCTGGGCTTAATGTTGAGCCACTGAAGTATAATAGGTTAAGCATCCTTTAGGTTGAGAGGGCTGTAGGAATTTGATTCAGGTTGGGCCTGGGTTTTAGTGAGCTTTGTATACCAAACTGAGAGTCTTTCCTCCACATGAGTTTTCTATGATTACTATTCGTGTAGTTCGGAGAATAAACTGGGCATTAGACATTCCAAGAAAACAGCCCAATTCAAAGCAGAGTTGCTGAAAACTTATCAGCACTGAAGAGCAAAGGATGCTCTTAATGGATGACAATATTTCAAAGGGCTGTGGCTAAAAGGTGAGAGTTCTCTGAAGTCCAATTTCAAAACCCAGGACATTTCCCCCTCTAAGTCTCCCAATTATCACTAATTCTGAACAGGCCCAGAGAACACTCTTCATGTCCTCTTCTTTTTGTTCTATCATTAACTTTTCTGTTCCCCTTGGGTGTTTTTCTCTTCCCCATATATTATGACCACTTGTTCCTAACGTGGACCAAGCTGAATGCCATTATAATCCACTGTGTCCCAGGCATTGTTTTAAGCACTAAAGCATGCTCTTATTTAATCCTCATAACAACGGTGAAAAGTGAGTGCCAGTTTACAGATGGAGAATCCAAGGCACAGACAGGCTCAATAACTCACCACAATTCACACAACCAGTAATGGACAGTGGTAGGCGTCACATACACTTTTCAAGTACGAATTCATACACACTCTCCATCATTTCAGACTCTTGGTTTGAAATGATTTCTCAGTATTGTTAGGATTTTAAAACCCAAAATCTTTGGCATGACTTACAAAGACTAGCACAGCGATTCTGCACTCTCTCACCCTACAGACAAACCCAGACACCTGGCATTAAGGGCCCAAGGTCCTGACCACTTTAGTACACTATCTCCGGGCTTCCAAACAGCTAATTTAAGTTCCTTTATATACTGCAAGTTATAAATCACACTCTGGCAGTTTCTGATGTAAGTTAACAGTCTTTCTCACCAAGGAGATGATCAACAAACAAAGAGCCTTTCAAAGTATGGTTAGGTCTAGGCTGGGTTCCTCACCTCTTGGTTTATTCGAGTTCTTCAGTGTGTCCCACCCTCCTTAGAGGTTACCCTGATCTATGCAGAAGGCTGCTTCCCTGAATAGGGGCCCTCATTCTCCACTGGCAGAAAGTCTATGGTCTTTCCTTCTGCTGAACTTGGCTTTATCACTAAGTGGCTCTGAGATTTCGTGTCGTCAGCTTTCTTTTCTGTTTTCTCATTTCTTAGTTTCCTTTTCTGTGCACAGCCAGACCGTCATCTCCAAAGTGTTGCACACTTCAAAAAGTTTAGAATTCTATGCAAGGGCTTCACCCAGTAGTAGGAAAGAGAACTCGCTAGTTCATTAACTAGGACCCCATTCGTCCAGTATAATTATTTAAATGCTCTGTCTTTATGATGTTTATCATTACTTCTTATAAATGATAACTGTGGTGAAGGTCACAAGTTATGTAATGCCTTTAAATCTTATCCAAAGGTACTTTCCAGCTGAAAAATTGCATGATTCTAAGTCTGTATCAATTTCATGTCAGGCAGGATCAGAGGCTTGGTCAATATTATTTTTTTCCACAGTGAAACTGTATAAGACAAGAGATCTTACTTAAGCCAACAAATGTGTATCCTTCACAATGGAAGAATAAATAAAAGTATAATTTGTGAATCTGCTAAGGGTTCTTTCCTGCTAAAAATATTAACCTCTTCCACTCTTTAGCAAGAACTTAATACATATACATAATTTTAGGTTAAAATGTTTGGGAATTTTGGTGTCCTACAGTGATTTTCTACAAATTTATTTCCCATCTCCAGATTTGATCTCCCTTCTCCAAATGTTCTCGGTCTTAAATTTTCACGTATTCATTATCATTGAGATCTTACTGTCCTTTTCTTACCATCCTCAACCTCACCAACATTTTCACATTTCCTAAATCGCTTTTTATAAAGAAATATCTATCAGATATTTCAATATATGGAAGAAGTTGACACCAATAAAGAATCTGCTCTCTGTCTACTTGGATATAAGGAGCGACCCAAATTAAGACCTTACATCTTTTCATCTACTTATTTGTAATAAAAATCAAATTGTGGACTTCCTACGTGGTGCAGTGGTTAAGAATCGGCCTGCCAATGCAGTAGACACAGGTTCGATCCCTGCCCCAGGAAGATACCACATGCAGAGGAGCAACTAAGCCTGTGCACCACAACGATTGAGCCTGCACTCTAGAGCCTGTGAGCCACAACTGTTGAGCCCATGTGCCACAACTACTGAAGCCCATGGGCCTAGAACCCGTGCTCTGCAACAAGAGAAGCCACCACAATGAGGAGCCTGCACACCACAACGAAGAGTAGCCCCTGCTTGCTGCAACTAGAGAAAGCCCGTGTGCAGCAACGAAGACCCAACGCAGCCAATTAAAAAACAAATAATTAATTAATTTATTTATTTATTAAAAAACAAAACAAACAAAAACAACCAAATTGTTGTGATAACTACAACATTCTATTTCTAAGTAGCCACTGTTAAAAACTATAGTTCAAGTAAATTTTGGAATGCCCAAGTAATTGAAAGGGGAATAAATTTTCAAAAAAAAGAGAGGGCACAATGCTGCACATTTTTGTCTCCAGCGTGAGCAGGGAAGCTCTCACAAGCTTTTTCTGGCTTCGCTATTAATACAGGTTAATGTAAAAGTACCTGCTGTGGACGAAACACTCAGCCTCTGCAAATGATTTCATTCTGAAACCACAGGTGTCATGGAAATTGTGTTTTCCTTCTACATCTCACTAAAATGGAGATGGGATGGGATGGAGTAAAGGGATCTGCTTTCTAATGAGGCAAAATGTGATTCATTTGAACTGGGGCATGGACAGAAAATCCAATTGTGCCCCATTTTTTACATCCTCACAAAGTCTTTGAACACCTGAGCAGAGCAAAAGTACACCCATACTCAAAATGTCCCAAGGATATGAAACTCAAGAGAAAATTATTTTCAATATTCATGGGATGGCCATATTGCTAATACTACACAATGTAAAGGGGAGAAAATGACTAACCTCAGAAACACATTTCCATTTTTTTTCAACAGCTTAGTTTTTTGGATACAAACATAAGAAATCACTGTGACCATTATAGAGAACATTTTGCATCTTCATTATTGCATAGGATTCATGTGACAGCAAGAGCAGAACTATCAAAGCAAACACACACACCAACAACAAATGAAAACAACCGCAATAAAACCTTTACAACATGTTAATCCTTGAAAAATATATATTCTAAAGAATTGTGATATACTAGGTAGATATACTTTATTCCAGTTTCTACTATTTAAGTCTTTTAAAGACTTGGAGTTTATAAAAATAACCTAGTAAAGAAGTGGCAGAAGAAAGTGAAATTTTACACAGTGTATTATGTGAAACACAAACTTTTTATTTTGAAACACAAACTTTTAAAACCAGCCAAATTTTCCAAATTCTTAATTTATATAGAATTCTTTTTATTTTTGTCTTTTTAATCCTCCTGTATTTTATAATGATAGTATTTTAGGTTAGTGGTTCTCAGACTTAACTTTCTCAGGAGAGTAAAACTTCCCAAAGCAATTGAGAGCTAACAGAGAGTTGCCAACCTTTTTTTTTTGCCAACAACAACAGTCACAAAAAGCTGCCATTTCCATCCTTTCAAAAAGGAAAGGAAATTTCAACACCAAAAATGTAGGAAATTCATAATTTCAGAACAAAAGAAAGCTTTTCCCAAGAAACACTATTTGTTAACCAAGGATTATTTTAAAAGGATATATTTATAGTTTTATGAAAATACAGAAACATTTACAACATTAAAATTTATTTTGTAATACAATGTATGCTATGTTTTCTTGGTATAAGTTTTCTTTTAATTTGGTAGCACTCTATATATTTGATACATTTGTATTTGATTTCGCCCATGAAGAAGAGCTATAATATGCAACTTGTTTTAGTGTTTCATTTTTATCACTACCACTATCAAAAATTCCATTTCACATTGATATGAGCAAAAATGAAATCATCATGCAAACTATTATAAACAGAATGGATAAACAATAAGATCCTACTATATGGAACAGGGAACTATATTCAATATCCTGTGGTAAACTAACAGAAAAGAATATGAAGACGACGACACACACACACACACACACACACACACACACGTATAACTGAATCACTTTGCTGCATAGCAGAAATTAATATAACATTGTAAATCAACTATACTTCAATAAAATGACTTTAAAAAATGAAATCATCAGTCTTAAAATTGTTTCCATTAATTTGAAATAGTCCGGGCAAACCAAGATGCTAAGGAACAACAGCTCCCATGTTGCTCAGCCCTTTCTTCCACCTTGCCCACAATGGGCGGGTAGGAAGACTCGAGGAGTGGTGGGGACACAGGAAGAAAGCCAAGGATGCTCCCTAGTCACTGCTCCTCATTCTTGGGATGGAAACATTATGGTCCTCCCTACCTTACAGAGGCAAGCTGGACATTTCTACAATAGGGGTTCTAAGGGCAAGTAAAAACTCTGTCCCTGATCAGTGTTGGGGACCCCTGCTGTGGGTAACCTAGCCTTTGAACGTCTGAACGCCACATGGTGCAAAGCAGCCTGAGGGTAGGTGTGGCTGTAGGTTGAGTTGACCTCCACCATAAAGCACCTTTCCATTTGTAAATTAAGCAAAGTAGAAAAAGCTTTAGTGTTCAAGCTTTGGGTTCAAGTCTGTATTCAACATTTACTTGATTTCTTGATGTTTTTTGATGCTTAGACTGGGGTTATGGTTTTGGTAAGAACAGGTAAAGGCTATTCTCATCACGTCCTAGCAAGGGTACATACTGTCAACATAACTTTATTCCTGTTCATGTCGACCTTGATGTCCTGGCTGAGGCTTGTTTGTTAACTCTCTATTGTAAAGTTATTCTCCTCTCCGCCCCCTTTCTCTACTGTGATCTATGGAAGGAAGCCATCATGTGTAGCCCATACTTAAGTGTACCACCTCCTGGAAGGTGGAGTATTTACATAAATTATTTGGATATTTGGATGGGAGATTTATTTATTCTCTTCCACTTATTTATTCAACCATTTATTTATATCAGGAGGTTGACACTTTTTAATTTTAGCTGTTCTAATATGTGTATAGTGAAGGTCTTAATTTGCATTTCCCTTAATAGCCGATGATACTGAACATATTTTCAAGTGCTTATTTGCCATCCATATATCCTATCTGGTGAAAAGTCTATACATGTTTTTTGGCCAATTTTCAAGTTGGAATTTTTTTAATATTGAGTTTGAGAGTTCCTTATATATTCTAGATAGTAGTCCATTGTTAGATATGTGATTTACAAACATTTCTCCCAATCTTCAGCCTGTCTTTTCATCCTCAAGAGGGGCTTTTGCAGAGCAAAACCTTTAAATTCTGATGAAGTTTGATTTTTTTATTTTTTGTTTTATGGATCGTGCTTTTGGTGTCATATCAAAGAGCTCTTCATCAAGTCCTATGTCCTAAAGACTCTCTTCCATATCATCTTCTGAAAGTTTTATAGGTTTACATTTTACATGTAAACCTATGATTCATTTTGAGTTAATTTTTGTGTGAGGTTTAGGTGAAGGTTTATTTCTGGCTATGAACGCGCAATGTGCCAAGAATATTTTCAAGGAAGTGATATCAGTGGATATGGACTCTAAGATGGATGAGGAAGAAAACGGAGGTGAGGGGATGCTTACAAATAATTCTTTCTAAGTGGTAGATTCTACTCATAAGGTAAAACCAGTGCAGCTGCAAAGCAAGTCAACTGATTACTAGGAAGAAGGTAGTGGTTGGAGATTTCAGGAAGGAAGAGGTTACTTGGGATGTGAGTAAAGGTTTAGGGGCTGCCAAGAGGATGGGCAGTGGAGCTGGAGTGGAGGGGAGTGACGGAGTTAAGGAGCTGGGTATAGAGAAGTTTACCTGTGAGAGCTGAGGTCTCAGGTTGATGGCAGGTGTGGGTGGAGAGGAAGTGTGTAGGTCAGGGGCTCAAGTAAATTCCCTCAATGAATCAAGAAATGACAGGTCCGAGGTGGGAGAAAAGGACAAGAAAGGATATTTTCAGGAGAAGGGGAAGAGAAATGCTTTACAGTCACCAATGGGGAGCCAGGAGGATGCTTTTTCTACTTCTCGGTCTTAGGGTACAAGGAGGCATGAGAAAAATAAAAACCAATAAATGAAACAAAAAAGTATAAGTGAAATTGAAGAGGCTGTAGGGGAAGAAATGTCCTCAGGAGACTTCTGGGTCTCTGTTAAGACAAACAGGGGAAGGGAATATTTGAAGAAAATGTTGCATTAGCTGATCACAGAGTGAGGGGCAGGAGGGTAGGTGCAGAGTCTCAGAAGTGCTGGGAGTAGGGAGAACTTGGAGTCCAAATGGAGAGCAGAGCCCCAGGGACAGACAGACTCAGACATCATGAAATTCTAAGGGACACACAGGTGTTGGACTGGGCCTGGAAGGCAAGAGAAGCAGTTCTGGGGGATCCTCAGAGAAGAAGAGGGTAAGCAAATGTTCAGGCCACTAAAGGAGAAAACTGTGAAAACACTTTGTTTACAAAATTGCATATTAAAGCTCTGGGAATTACTAGATATGTGTAGTCACGTGGCAAAACACATTGTACAAATCAAGTTAACATGTCTGATCCTCATCATCTAGACGTTACTCATTTATGATGATATCTGCACACCCATAACCGTATGTCAGGATATCCAATGGCCTAGATACAATGATTCTGTTGTTAGTCATAAAAGATAAATATATGAACACACACGCACATACACAAACACAATTTAGCCAAAATGGTAAGATCAGCAGCTATAAAATGAAATTACAGATGGTGTTTTAAGGCCTTGGTTCAATCCACCTTCTCACTGGTTCCTGCCTCTTTCTCCTTTGTTCCAATTCCATTCTTCATCATGTTTTGACAGGTGAGGTTGTTCATGCAAAGAGATCCAACAAAAATATAGGAATGCCACCTTTGCCTCCTTATCTAGAACAGAGCAACCCTCCCTTTCCTCCTTGCAACAAAGCAGGCAAAACACATGCTCTCCCACTGCCCCTCAACCTGCCCCTCGACTGAGCAGATGGAGGAATGACGATGGTGCCATTGTTTTGCTTGCAGGGAGGGAATCTGAAGGCAGTCAATAGGTCACCTGCCCTCTCTGCTCAGAATCAGCCCTCCACCCAAACCCCTGTGCAGTTCAATCTTAGAATACTTCAGACTTCAGCCAGCACAAACATGTCACAGCAAGAGGGATAGTGATTGTATTTGCACCTGCTATTGATTTAAACACAGGCTTTGTTTGATCCTTAAAAAAAAAAAACAGCAAAAAACCTTTATTATTACATGATAGCCAAAAGAATTTAGCCTTTAACCTGCAGTTTGCCTACTCTCAGTAATATAAATCTTTTTTCCGGACAAGAGGGGAAGGCTGATGGAATTTTCTTCTCTCCCCAGGTTGGGCGGGGGGTGGGGGGGCTGGGGTGGCGGGCACAGGTAGGGAATTAACTCACAACTCCTTTGGACTCTGTTTTATTACAACTAAAACAATAGGAAAGGGTCTTTGGTAACATGGGAGAAAGAAAGAGAATCTCTGGGCATAAGAATGCAGAAAAATGCACAATTAGAAGTGATTAAAGATGCTCATCTTGTAGATGCTCCACCCCGAGGCCACACCAGGTAAGCCATTTTCTCTTATGACCCTCCAGTGGCCAAAATTGAAGAGACTTGAACTCTCCCTCCACTTCCCAGCTCTACTGAGACTGGTCCAGAGGACCACTGAGAAGGAGAGGGCCAACTGAGAACAAAGAGAGGTAGAATAGAGACAAAGTCCTCTGTCACCCACGGAAAAGGAGGATTCTTATGGACTGATTTTCATCAATGCAAGAAGCCCAAGAAAGGCTTTGCATCATCCTTTGAACCCTATGTACATGTCTACCTGGTCACCAAATAGTAGGTTTTTTCCCCTCAAGCAATGATCTCTGTGTTAGTTTTCTATGCTGTGTATCAAATTAACACAAATGTAGTGACTTAAAACAACACACATTTATCCTTGTACAGTTCTTGTGGATCAGGAGTCTGGACACAGCTGAGCTGGGTCCTCTGCTTAGGGTCTCATGAGGCTGCATCAAGATATTGGCCAAGGTTGAGTTCTCATCAGAGCCTTGACTGGGGACAGATCTGCTTTCAAATTCCCTCTGACAGTTGAATTTATTTCCTTGTCACTGTAGGGTTCGTGTCAACTTGCTTCTTCAAAGTCAGCAACAGAGAAAGAGCCTTTAGTGTGAGCCTACTGGCAAGATGAACTTATATAACCTAACATAATCATGGGAGTGACACTCCATCCTCTTTGCCATAGTCCATTGATTAGAAGCAAGTCACATGTCCTACCTATACTCAATGGGGAGGGATTATATGAGGGTGAGAACATCAGGAGGCAGAGATCATGGAGGTCACCATAAAGCTTCTCTGCTTCAGTTCATATCTTTGTAGCCCTAGAAATTTAAGGGTATGGCTAAGGAGTTATAGAAGCAAACATTTGTAGGAGAACCATAAAATGAGGGAGGATATTTTATATTTGCATACATACTCACACACCGTAACCTAAAAATAAAGTTAGGTATTTTTCTTAATGGTTGATGGCATGAAATTTTGCTGTCATATAGCCTATAGCCATGGATTTGAATCCCTGCTCTATGGTGTAGTAGTTGCTTAACTTCAGTAACCCTCAGTTCTCATCTTTAAAATGAAAATAATTGTACCCACCTTTGAGGTTCCTGTGAGAATTAAATTCGGTAAAGTAAGTAAAACACTTAGCATAATGGAAGTGCTCAATAAGTGGTCACTGTCATATCCAGGTGAGAGCCTTGGGTACCTCATCCAAGGATTTGTACAATGTGCTCTAAATACAAAGAACTTAATCCCCAAAGCAGAGGGTGGAGATTGCCATTCCGAGGTTTGAGAGGGTTTGGCACCAGTTTGCCTCCATACTTCCCACAGAGCTGTGGGCGTCCTCTAACCTCCTGGCTGGCTTGGCCAGGGGTCTCTAGCCCACCTTCTCCTGCATCTTCATTAATGGAACCAGTAAGCTTTTGCAATGCTGGATTCAAGGTCCCTGCAGAAATCCAGACTTCTCACCTGGAATGCCTCAGGGAAGACTCCACTTACTCCAGGTGCCTCCACCCACCCTGTTCATAATTGACCACAAACTTCCTATCTGCTGATCCTTAGTCCTTGGAACCTGGTTCCTGAGATGGATCCAGTCAATTACTCACTTACTGAACATGTATTCAACACCCAACACCCACCACATGCCAGGCACTGGGCTAGTTGTGGAGAGAGAACAGCGATGAATACAGAACCCTCCCCTCCAGCAGCCCATCGGCCAAAGCAGAAGCAGACACAAGCCAACAAAGTAAAACTGACCCCTGACTTTGGACAGGAGCATACCTGACAACTACATGAATCCCTCAGTCTGTGAATACAAATGTTCAGACAGGTCCCTCGCTTTCTCCCACATCTCAGTTCCATCAAGACTCACAGTTCCTGCACTCAGTCTCACACCACTTCTGCATTTCCAGCTTTCACTACAGTTTAGTGTCTCACATAATAAGCAATTTTTTGTGTGTGCTAGCTGGAATCTTTACTAAAACAGTTTCACAAACCACATTTTCCTTTCTTTACAGCGTGTGTGTGGTGGACTCATCCCTTCATCAGTGTTGGGCATGGCCCAGCTGAATGTCCCGCTTTCCATTTATCTCAAATTTCTAAAGATTTCTGGCTAAAAACCATCAATTTCTCAGAGCTCATTACTTTTCCTTCATTCATATCACTGGCGCCAAATGATATCCTTTTTAAGACTTTGTTTGCACAAAGAAATGAAGTGTTTACTATTTCAGAGGAGGTGTCTGTGCTCTGTTGTCATCAGTACTCTCCCTGGACACACAAGGCCCCCTGCACACCAGGCTCCTCACAACCCAAGAGGTGTACATCTATGCCTTGTCAGTCATTTGAATCTTAATATTACTACCACTACTACTAGTAAAAGGTAAAATATATTGAGAGATTATAGTGTGCTAAGTATGTATATGTATTACATTATTCAACCTTTACAACCACCTCTTGAGATCGGGACTAATACCAGCATTTAAGAGATAGGAAACTGAGGTTTAGAGATTTATTTGCTCAAGATCACGCTGCTGGTAAGTGTAGTGCAAGATTCAATCCCCAGTAGCCTAATGCAGTGCTGTCACCCAAGTGTGAACAGGTGTGTGTGAGCCTGAGAACAAAGTTTACCTACTTAATACTTTGTCCAAGCTTAGCCCTGGCTCCAAACCCAAGGGGGAAAGGCAAGATTAGCAGCCACAAAGTCCAATGGTTAGCCAGTCACCTGTACTTTAGGGGTATCCTTCACAGCCCAGCTCTGGATATGGGCAGATAAAAGATAGCAGTGGGCCTCTGTGCAGGGGGCTAATGGAGACAAAAGAGAAACAAAAGATGACCTAGTGTGATGGACTAGGGAACAGAGACAGCTCTCAGATAACTCTTTGGACTGAGGAATAAATGCCTTTCTTTTAACAGACTCACAGACAGAGAACAGACTTGTCGTTGCCAAGGGGGGAGTGGGGGAGGGAAGGATTGGGAGTTTGGGGTTAGCAGATGCAAACTATGATATACAGAATGGATAAAAAACAAGGTCCTACTGTATAGCATAGGGAACTACATTCAATATCTCATGATAAACCATAATGAAAAGAATATGAAAAAGAATGTACATATGTATGTGTAACTGAGTCACTTTGCTGTACAGCAGAAATTAACACATTGTAAATCAACTATACCTCAATAAATAAATTTTTAAAAATGCTTTTCTTTTGAGCAAAGCTTGTAATTCTGACTGTGATTCTGGGGTCCCCAACAATGACAGGGACTGATGCTGGTGAAGGGCACTAATCAAAGACCCAGCAGACTTATGTTTACTCTGGGAAGGACTGCTGACACTGCATAGGCCTTTGCTCACGCAGATCATAATGCACTATGAAGTAACGTCTTCAAAGAAAAAGGGGGAAATTGAAACATACACGTCTAAGCCAGTTATTTCACTAAGGCACTTCAAAGGAACACTTCCTTTGATCATTTTGACTTCCCATTAATAATAAATGTGAAGATATTACTCACAGAAATTACTCAGAGACCTCGGGCTGATGGAGGCTTCAATTTGACCCATCGTCAGCAGCACAGGGAGGATAAAGTAGGGAATCGCACCCTGGCTCCTAAAGCTTCCACCTGGAAGTGACTTACATCCCCTCCCACTCACATTTCATTGGCCAGAGAAGGTCACATGGCCTATCTAACTTCCAGGAGGGCAGGGAAGCACAATCTGGCCATATGCTGATAAGGGCAGATGGGGTACTGACAACACCTGGTGAATAGACTGATGACTAACACAAAGGCCAAGGGAAAAGTAGGAATTTTCAGGACATTAAGTGAAGGAGTATGTTCAAGAGAATAAAGCACTTAGGAGCTTTGCTATATTCCCACAGTAATTTCTTAGATGGAACAATCCCATAAAGACCTTCAACATGAACATCACAATTGTTTGAAGAAACAGGTGTCCTGATCTGACAACATCATTAAGGAAAAATAATACCAAAAAATTGTGGAATTTATATAACTGAGACCAAAGCAATTTTCTCATGTGTAAAAGGAGGAAGAAACTATTCATCTGCTGTGTAGCTCATTGGTCAGAATACTAAGAAAACTCATTGTAGGACTCTGCAAAGGTAAACTACCAAAACTCAGATGACACCATTAACCTTTTCTCCCTTGAATGTGCCTATTGTTTTGCTATTTCTCCAAGCAATTTCAAAGCATACCACATATCTAGAGCTTCAAATAACCTGACAATGACAATTTATGTTTATTCACTTATTACTTCATTCAACATACATTTACTGTGAGGCCTATGACTTGCAGTATGCTTCCCTAGACACTGGGAATACAAAGACATGGATCTTACCCTTAGGGCATTCATTAATATAATGGAGAAAGACCAAAGATTAGAAAATTGTAGACTCTTGTGAATCCAGTTAAGGTATATGCACCATATATAATGGGAGAGCTGTTGGACTAATATTTATTAAGACCATCACCTGCCTTGGAAGGGAGCAGTGAACCTATATGATTCACCTAATACACAGGGCTTGTCTTAGAGTTGTGCAAGGCGTATATTACACAAATGCAGGGTTCACCATCCCCTTGCAGGCTTCTTAGATTTGTATGGATGCCAGTTAGGTGTCTTGAACAGAGGTGACTATTTCCTCCAAAGTCATCAGGACTGCCAGCACCTAATCAACATTTAGTTCTCTGCAATATTTTCATTATATTCTAATATATTTCATTCTAATTTTTATTAATATTGATGTAATGGTAATCTTTCACTAATTGAACCCTTTTTTTAAAAATGATTATCAAGGAGAAGAGAAAAGATGGCGGCGAAGTAGAGAGACGTGGAGTGCATCCCTCTCCACAGATGCATTGGGAATGCATGGAAGGACGCAGTAATTCCCACAGAGAACCAGCTGAACGCCAGCAGACGGCCTCGGACACCAGAAAGGACTGCGGGGAGCCCAACATAGCCAGTAGGGAGGCATCTACGATGGCTCAAAGAGGGTGAAGCGGCGGAGTTGTGGCAGACGGGAGGGAGTGAGAAACATACGGAGGGTCCGCAGCGCAGCTCAGTGTTCCCGGACTGAGACATCAGTCCGCGGCTGAACGGAGGGTCCGGGAGCGGGAGCGTGGGAACCGGAGAGCTGGTTCAGGGTGAGAAACATTGTTGCCGGTAGGGTGACAGACCGAGAGGACAGGAGGGAGGAGGTCCGCGGAGAGGTGTGCCCGTCCCTGAGAGCTGCCCGGCCATGATGGCGGCTGGAGGCTGCAGGCTCACGGGCAGGGGGGAGGAGCCACGCGCATAGCCTCTCTCTCTCTTTCGGCACCTCTACAACAGGCAGTGGAGAGACCCCCATGGGCCACCTAAGGCGCTCAGGGATAACAAGCACCCTCAGGCGCTCGGGCGGGGCTAGATTAAAACCCCTTGCAACGCCAGTAGCAAGGAGGCTGCCGAGAGAAAAAAAAAAAAAAAAAAAAAACAGCAACAACAACAAAAAAAACCCGAGAGAGGCCCAACTCTAAGACTTTCTGTTTACGCCTGAGCCACCGGCGTCCCTCTGCATCAGGCACCTCCAAGCCCGAGTGAAACAACAGTGCGCCACTGCTCACTCACTCCCAGGAGAAGGAGCCACTATTGTACCCTCTCCCTCCCCACACACCGACGCTTACAGAGGAACAATAAAGGAATTCTCTGCTGGTCACAGAATAATGCAAAAAAACCCAAGGCGAGGAGAAGGACACTTACAGCTGAGAAGCTAAGGAAACAGAAATAGTAGTATCAATACCTATTGAAGTGGTCCATTCTGGGATCAGTTCTGGATTTTTTTTTTTCTTTTTCTTTTTCTCTCTCTCTCTCTCTCTTTTTTTTCTTTTCTTTTCTTTATTAAATACGATCTTAGCCCTAAGGGATCTACAAGTTTTATAACATAATTTTTTAATGATATTTTTTATTCTTTTTTTTTTTTTTTGCCTTTTTATACACTTCTATATCTAGCTAAGTTTTTGGTAGTACGGACAATATATCTCTCATACTTTCCTTTCATCCCTATCTTTTATACATTTCTATTCCTTTCTTTTTATTTGCATATTTCCAACCACATTACGCTCTTCTGTTCCACTTTCTTCCAGCCTTTTTAAGTTTATTTTATCTTAACATACTTATAAGCAACACTATCGGTCTGCTCAGACTCCTTGCTCTATTCTCCAGATGACGCACTGCCTTGGTATTTAATATTAGGCTTTTGTCTTTATCTTAGTTCTTAGTACAGTTGTCTAATTACATTCTGAGAATCTCCATTCTCTCTGGTGGTACTCTAGCTCTTTTCTATATTTGATCCTAGCTTACAAAATTTCCCTGGATTGATGTTTGTATGTGTAGGGTGTTATTTGTTTGTTTGTTTGCTCTTGCTTTTGTCTCTGATTTGTTCTGTTTCAGTTGTCAATTTCTTTTGGGTTTCTCTTTGAATATCTGATAGCACACTGGGGTTCTGTCAGGTCTTTCTAGAGCCTTATGTCCTAATGGATTCAGTAATTGTGTGTCTTATACATGTATGCGTTTCCTAGACTTAATATTCGTTTAATCCAATACTTGGACATTAGTCTGAGGCTTGGACAGTCTTCTATAAACACCTCTATCGCCAGGACAAGCAACCCCAAAAGTGTGGACAACCATGAGGAAACAAAGAAACACCATGCAGGCAAAGGAGCAGGAAGAAAACCCACAAGACCAAATAAATGAGGAGGAAATAGGAAAAATGCCTGAAAAAGAATTTAGAGTAATGATAGTAAAAATGATACAAAATCTCGATACCAAAATAGAGAAAGTACAAGAAACAGTTCATAAGAACTCAGAAAAACAAACAGCAATGGATAACAAAATAACTGGAATTAAAAATACTCTAGATGCTATAACCAGCAGAATGACTGAGGCAGAAGAACGAATAAGTGAGTTGGAAGATAGAATGGGGGAAATAACTGCCACAGCGCAGGAAAAAGAAAAAAGAATAAAAAGAATAGAAGACAGTCTCAGAGACCTCAGTGATAACCTTAAACGTACCAACATTCGAATTATAGGCATCCCAGAAGAAGAAGAAAACAAGAAAGGGTCTGAGAAAATATTTGAAGAGGTTATAGTGGAAAACTTCCCCAACATGGGAAAGGAAATAATTAATCAAGTCCAAGAAGCACAGAGAGTCCCATACAGAATAAACCCAAGGAGAAATACACCAAGGCACATATTAATCAAACTAACGACAATTAAACACAAAGAAAAAATATTAAAAGCAGCAAGAGAAAAGCAACAAACAACATATAAGGGAAAACCCATCAGCATAACAGCTGACCTTTCTACAGAAACTCTGCAGGCCAGAAGGGAATGGCAGGATATACTGAAAGTCCTGAAAGAGAGAAACCTACAGCCAAGAATACTCTACCCAGCAAGAATCTCATTCAGATTTGAGGGAGAAATCAAAAGCTTTCCAGACAAGCAAAAGTTCAGAGAATTCAGCACCACCAAACCAGCCTTACAACAAGTGCTAAAGGAACTTCTCTAAGGAGGAAACACAAGAAAAGGAAAACACCTACAAATACAAACCCAAAACAATGAAGAAAATGGTAATTGGAACACACATGTCAATAATCACTTTAAATGTCAATGGATTAAATGCTCCAACCAAAAGACACAGACTGGCTGAATGGATACAAAAACAAGACCCTTCTATATGCTGCCTACAAGAAACCCACTTCAGACCAAGGGATACATATAGACTGAAAGTGAAGGGATGGAAAAAGATATTCCATGCCAATGGAAGTCAAAAGAAAGCTGGAGTAGCAATACTCATATCAGACAAATTAGACTTGAAAGTAAAGACTATTAAAAGAGACAAGGAAGGGCACTACATAATGATCAAGGGATCCATTCAAGAAGAACATATCACAATGGTAAATATCTATGCCCCCAACATAGGAGCACCTCAATACATAAGGCAAATGCTAAGAGCTATAAAAGGGGACATCGACATTAACACAATAATAGTGGGAGACTTGAACACCCCACTTACATCAATGGACAGATCATCCAAACAGAAAATAAATAAAGACACACAAGCTTTAAATGACACATTAGACCATCTCGACTTAATGGATATTTATAGGACATTCCATCCAAAAACGACAGACTACACTTTCTTCTCAAGTGCACAAGCAACATTTTCCAGGATAGATCACATCTTGGGTCATAAATCAAACCTCAGCAAATTCAAGAAAATTGAAATCATATCAAGCATCTTCTCAGACCACAACGCCATGAGACTAGATATCAATTACAGGAAAAAAACTGTAAAAAATACAAACACATGGAGGCTAAACAATTCACTCTTAAACAACCAAGGAATCACTAAAGAAATCAAAGAGGAAATCAAAAAATATCTAGAAACAAATGACAACGAAAACACAACAACCCAAAACCTATGGGATGCAGCAAAAGCAGTTCTAAGAGGGAAGTTTATAGCAATACAGTCCTACCTTAAGAAACAAGAAAATGATCGAATAAACAACCTAACCTTACACCTAAAACAACTAGAGAAAGAAGAACAAAGAAACCCCAAAGTGAGCAGAAGGAAAGAAATCATAAAGATCAGAGCAGAAATAAATGAAAAAGAAAGGAAAGAAACCATAAGAAAAATAAATAAAACTAAAAGCTGGTTCTTTGAGAAGATTAACAAAATTGATAAACCATTATCCAGACTCATCAAGAAAAAAAGGGAGAAGATGCAAATCAACAGAATTAGAAATGAAAAAGGAGACGTAACAACAGACACCTCAGAAATACAAAAGATCATGAAAGACTACTACAAGCAACTATATGCCAATCAATTGGATAACCTGGAAGAAATGGATACATTCTTAGAAAAATACAATCTTCCAAGACTGAACCAGGAAGAAATAGAAACCATGAACAGACCAATCACAAGTACGGAAATTGAGGCAGTGATTAAAAATCTCCCAACACGCAAAAGCCCAGGACCAGATGGGTTCACGGGCGAATTCTATCAAACATTTCGAGAAGAGTTAACACCTATCCTTCTCAAACTCTTCCAAAATATTGCAGAAGGCGGAACACTCCCAAACTCATTCTACGAGGCTACCATCACCCTGATACCAAAACCAGGCAAAGATGTCACAAAAAAAGAAAATTACAGACCAACATCACTGATGAATATAGATGCAAAAATCCTCAACAAAATACTAGCTAACAGACTCCAACAGCACATTAAAAAAATCATACACCATGATCAAGTGGGGTTTATCCCTGGGATGCAAGGATTCTTCAATATACGCAAATCAATCAACGTGATACATCATATCAACAAATTGAAGGATAAAAACCATATGATCATTTCAATAGATGCAGAAAAAGCTTTTGACAAAGTTCAACATCCATTTATGATAAAAGCTCTCCAGAAAATGGGCATAGAAGGAAATTATCTCAACATAATCAAAGCCATATATGAAAAACCAAAAGCCAACATCGTTCTAAATGGGGAAAAACTGAAAGAATTCCCTCTAAGAACAGGAACAAGACAAGGGTGTCCACTCTCACCACTATTATTCAACATAATTTTGGAAGTTTTAGCCACAGCAATCAGAGAAGAAAAAGAAATAAAAGGAATCCAAATTGGAAAAGAAGTAAAATTGTCACTCTTTGCAGATGACATGATATTATATATAGAAAACCCGAAAGACTCTACCAGAAAACTGCTAGCACTGATTGATGAGTTTAGTAAAGTAGCAGGATACAAAATTAATGCACAGAAATCTCTTGCATTCCTATACACTAACAACGGAAGAGCAGAAAGAGAAATTAAGGAAACTCTCCCATTCACCATTGCAACAAAAAGAATAAAATACCTAGGAATAAACCTGCCTAAGGAGGCAAAAGATCTGTATGCAGAAAACTTTAAGACATTGATGAAAGAAATCAAAGACGACACAAACAGATGAAGGGACATACCATGTTCCTGGATTGGAAGAATCAACATCGTGAAAATGTCTGTACTACCCAAAGCAATTTACAGATTCAATGCAATCCCGATCAAATTACCAATGGCATTTTTCACAGAACTAGAGCAAGAAATCTTATGATTTGTATGGAAACGCAAAAGACCCCGAATAGCCAAAGCAATCTTGAGAAGGAAAAATGGAGTGGTGGAATCAGGCTTCCTGACTTCAAACTATACTACAAGGCCATAGTGATCAAGACAGTATGGTACTGGCATAAAAAGAGAAAGGAAGATCAATGGAATAGAATAGAGAACTCAGAAGTAAGCCCAAACACATATGGGCACCTTATCTTTGACAAAGGAGGCACGAGTATACAATGGAAAAAAGACAGCCTCTTCAATAAGTGGTGCTGGGAAAATTGGACAGCAACATGTAAAAGAATGAAATTAGAACACTTCCTAACACCATACACAAAAATAAACTCCAAATGGATTAAAGACCTACATGTAAGGCCAGACACTATCAAACTCCTAGAGGAAAACATAGGCAGAACACTCTTTGACATACATCAAAGCAAGATCCTTTTTGACCCACCTCCTAGAATCATGGAATTAAAATCAAGAATAAACAAATGGGACCTCATGAAACTTAAAAGCTTTTGCACAGCGAAAGAAACCATAAACAAGACTAAAAGGCAACCCTCAGAATGGGAAAAAATAATTGCCTATGAAACAACGGACAAAGGATTAACCTCCAAAATATACAAGCAGCTCATGCAGCTTAATTCCAAAAAAGCAAATAACCCAATCCACAAATGGGCAGAAGACCTAAATAGACGTTTCTCCAAAGAAGACATACAGATGGCCAACACACACATGAAAAGATGCTCAACATCACTCATCATCAGAGAAATGCAAGTCAAAGCCACAATGAGGTATCACCTCACACCAGTCAGAATGGCCATCATCACAAAATCTGGAAACAACAAATTTGGAGAGGGTGTGGAGAAAAGGGAACTCTCCTGCACTGTTGGTGGGACTGTAAGTTGGTACAGCCACTATGGAAAACAATTTGGAGGTTCCTTAAAAAACTACAAACAGAACTACCATATGATCCAGTCATCCCACTACTGGGCATATACCCAAAGAAAACCATAATCCCAAAAGAAACTTGTACCATCATGTTTATTGCAGCACTATTTACAATAGCCAGGACATGGAAGCAACCGAGATGCCCATCAACAAATGAATGGATAAAGAAGATGTGGCATATATATACAATGGAATATTACTCAGCTATAAAAAGGGATGAGATGGAGCTATATGTCATGAGGTGGATAGGCCTAGAGTCTGTCATACAGAGTGAAGTAAGTCAGAAAGAGAAGGACAAATATTGTATGCTAACTCACATATATGGAATCTAAAAATGGTACTGATGAACTCAGTGACAAGAACAAGGATGCAGATACAGAGAATGGACTGGAGAACTCGAGGTTTGGGAGGGGGCGGGGGGTGAAGGGGAAACTGAGACGAAGCGAGAGAGTAGCACAGACATATATATACTACCAACTGTAAAACAGTCAGTGGGAAGTTGTTGTATAACAAAGGGAGTCCAACTCGAGGATGGAAGATGCCTTAGAGGACTGGGGCGGGGAGGGTGGGGGGGGGACTGAAAGGGGGGGAGTCAAGGAAGGGAGGGAATACGGGGATATGTGTATAAAAACAGATGATTGAACCTGGTGTACCCCCCCCCAAAAAAAATGATTATTGACTATATAGTTAGTATAAGACTGTTTTAGCCATACTGGAAGTCCTAGACAAATATAAGCCACTATCCTTGACCTCAAAAAACTTTAAAACTAACTGGAGAAGAAAGACAAAAGCACGTAAGTCAATTAGAGATTAATCATCTCTAATCTGTGTGACACTGAATCTAAAAACAATCTGAGTTGTAAAAATCAAGAGATCAACCTTAGATGAGATTTTGTCTTGAGCTTGAAGAATGGAGAATATTTGGATAGACTAGAGGAAGAAGACTCATGAGAATATATGACTCTTATCAGTCTTTGTCCTTTCCAGGGAAAAACACTTTAAAACTCACACCTTGGTAATGGACCTTAGCAGCTGCCCCTGTGGTATAGTAAACAGGGAGGCACAGCTGAGAAAGGGTAGTGAAGTCTGCTTTTATCCCTCCCCATCTGCTCCTCCCAACACATCAGTTATCTAGTGTCATTCCCCAGGATTCCTCTTGCACAGAACAAGTCCTTCTACTATTACTTTGTAGTGGTTAAGAAGATAAGCTACTACACTGATTCTCAAAGTGTGGTACCCAACCAGCAACATGAATGTCACCCTGGAACTTGTTAAAAAGCCAAATCTTTGGGCCCCACCCCAGAATCAGTGAAACTCTGAAGGCAGAGCCCAGCAATCTATGGTTTAACAAGCCCTGCAGGTGATTCTAATGTCCGCTAATGTTTGAGAACCACTGGGCTTGTCAGACATCCTGAGTTCAAATCCCAGTTCTGTTGGCCTCCATGGCTTAATCAGGTGGTTAATTTTGCTAAATCTCAAAAGAGTATAACAGTAGTTTCCACCCTTATGGAGTCATTGTGAAGAATAAATGAGTCAGCGCATGTAAAACCCTTAGTGTAATCCTTCAGGGAGCACTCAAAGTATAACTATTAGCATCTGGTGAGACTTCGCTTTACTTTTAAATCATTTTCATGCCACAACACAGTTGGAAAAATCTTCGAGCTGTGTTTCTTCACTCCTTCTCGTTGCCTTCACTACCATCACCTTTGATAGCACCACCTTCAGCATTCTTTGGCTAATACATATGTATTAATTATATATTACATTTCTATGTTTTATATATATTAATAGCATGAAATGTACCATTTTAACTATATAGTTCAGTGACATTAAGTATAGTCACACTTTTTTGTCCCATCACCTCCAGAATTTTTTTCAACCTCCCTAATTAAAGCCCCAAACCCATTGAACAATAACTCCCTTTCTCTCCTGTCCCCCCAGCTCTTGGCAACCACCATTCCACTTTCTGTTTCTATGCATGTGACTACTCTAAGTACTTCACATGAGTGGAATCATACAGTATCTGCCCTTTTGTGACTAGCTTATTTCACTCAACACAATGTCCTCAAGATTCACTCATGTTGTAGCATGGGTCAGAATCTCCTCCCTTTTCAAGGCTGAATAATATTCCATTGTATGTATTTACCATATTTTGTTATCTATTCATCAGTAAATGAACATTTTAGGTTGTTTCCACATTTCGGCTGTTGTGAATAGTGCTGCTACGAACATGAGTGTTCAAATATCTCTTTGAGTTCCTGTTTACCATTCTTGTGGGTATATACCCAGAAGTGGAAATGCTGGTGGTCTACTAATCTTGACAGCTCCTCAGCTTTATGAGAGAAGCCTTTCTCTCCTGTCTCCTCTATCAAGCTGCTGTGTCTGTGGCTACTAGAGAGCAGACACCATCCTCCTTCTCTGTATCTAGGACAATGTTGTAGGATTGCCTTGAAGTCTTTAAAAATTTGAAAGTGGGTAAGAGCAAGTCTTCCACTAAAACATATCTCCTCCTACCCTGGACTCCAGATTTTCACAGTGAAGGGCTTTTCTGCCCTATCTACAAATACAAAGGACTCAGAGAGAAAACTTCATTTTTTTCCATCCCACTGGTGATAAGGACCAGAGAATAAAGAGGGATTATAGGGTGGATCATCTGCTATGATAACTTATTTTTCCTCTAGTTGTTTCCAACCAAACACACAGTATCATTAACTTTGACTGTGGTCATCACTTTGGCTTCAAGCTTAATCTATTTTGACTAGGAATATTGTCCTCGGAAACACTACAATTTCCTGGAGAGACTGCAAATCAGCAGTCTTGCCTAAAATCATACATGGCTATTATCTTTCCTCTGCTTGAAAGATGTACAAAGACAGTATGTCATTGTGAGACGGGTGGTTTTCTTTATTTAGTGTCTGCCTTCTGGCTGAGCTGTAAGATAAGGCAATTAGATACCCAACATTTATAACAGACATGTTGAACTTCCTTGATATGTCCTGCAGAGGTTAGGCAAACACAAAGATAATGGACTTTAACTAGCAGTTAGGAGGTTAGACGTCAAACCTTTTAGACTGTATAAACTATGATGATGAGACAATAGACAATGTGCTCATTTACTGCTCAAAACCACCTTGAGATGAAATATTTAATGCAGAATCATTCCTACCTGTGAGGTCCACAAGAAATGGGTACTAAACATCTTTTTTATGCAAGGCTTTTAGTTTGAGTTTTGGCAAGAATAAGTAAAACCAGTGTGACCCCTCTAGGAGGCAGTGTTGTGTAGTGGAGACCCAGTCTGGATTCAGCTCTGCTAGGTTTCTAGTAGACTCTACCTTTACTACCTATGTGACCTTGAGAAAATTACTAAAATTCTTCATATCTTGGTTTCTTCACCTGAAAAATAGAGATACTAATAGCACCTGCAGAGTATTTCCTATCATTCAAGGATGACTGGTACCTGGAAAATGTCACTGACAATAAATGCACCAAAATGTCATTGAAAAAATAGGTGTTATTAGAGCATTTCCTTGAAAAGTGAACTGAAAATTATACAAATTTTAAAATTGTCTTACATTTAACCAAATTTAAAGCTTCAACTCTATAGCCATTTTCATAAAAATGACAAATAAATTATTTAGGAGATTTTTGTTAAAAGTTTCAAACAAAACTGCATGATAGCCCTACACATCCTTCATTTCATATTTGACCTTCAAAGAAACATTAACAGTATATACATTTTGCAAAACCATTCTGGGGCTTAATTGGTTACCAACAAACTTTCCTGTCCCTTTGGTGTTGAATCCTCCCTTTTAAAGCACAAGTCATGCCAAATCCTCATTTTCCAATGGCTTTGTAGGTAGTTCTAGTAGTTCTCCTGTATCACTTTCATTAACTTCATGAAATTCTAAATGTTTGGCAAACTGTGATTTTTCCATTTGCATTTCATCTGCTTTGTAGTTTCATTGTACAGTCGCATGTTATAAATATCTGACAATGAAGCAATAACCAACAGAGGTGACTCACCCACTGGTCAGGATAGATGCTAGAGTAAAATAGGAAGAGATATTTGAATGAAGACTGATTTTAATAAATGGCCAGCTCATTATGACAATTTTTGCTCTCCCAACACCTTTTTGCTTTGCTTTTCTTTTTTTTTTAATTTTTTAATTTTAAATATTTATTTATTTATTTATTTATTTTTGGCTGCATTGGGTCTTTGATGTTGTGCACAGGCTTTCTCTAGTTGCAACAAGTGGGGGCTACTCTTCATACATTGCACCGGCTTCTCAGTGAGGTGGCTTCTCTTGTTGTGTAGCACAGGCTCTAGGCACAGGCTTCAGTAGCTGTGGCACACGGGCTCTAGTTGCTCTGTGGCATATGGGATCCTCCCAGGCCAGAGATTGAATCCATGTCCCCTGCATTGGCAGATGGATTCCCCACCATTGTGCCACCAGGGAAGTCCCCTGACACCTCTTAACTACAGAAATTTAGAGAATGAATACTAAGACAGTAAAGACCCTTGATTTCTCATTAAGTCAAGATTTAAACCCTGCTAAACCCATGTCATGTACTCAGCACAGTGTCTAGTGAATAGCTTGTTAATAAATATTCTCATTATTTACTTAAAAGGACCTACATGTTCACAAAGATTGAAGACATTTAAACACACATTGATAATATAGGTTAAGAAAAATGTTTTCCTTAAATCAATTTCCCCTTTCCATCTATAAGTACCATGACTAGAGTGTCCCCCATTCTTCAACCTACCTCTATGCCTTACTCCCTTTTCCCCTTATTTTGTTTTATCTTCTCTCAATAACACTAATTCCCATCTAAGGTGTCATATATTTACATATTTGTTTTGTCTGTCTCCCACCACTACAATCTAAACTCCAGAGGCCAACAACTTGGTTTGTTCGTTGATGTGTCACCAGCACCAAGAACAGGGCCTGGCACATGGTAGGTGTTCCAATAAATGTTGAATCGATGATGAATGAAAGACTCCTTCCACCCTCCTCAATCCAGGGCCCCAGTGCCCAGGGGCCATCACCATGATTCTGATCCCGAGGTAAGGGATTCTAGTGCACTATGGCCTGAATGGGACCCTGATATGAATAAGAATGGATACTGTGCAAATCCTAAGAAAAGACAGTGCAGATTCCTAGAAGCATGCAGTAGAATGAAAGGCTGTGGATAGTCACTGTAAACTCAGGCCCTCTCTGTTCCTAGACTAAGATCCATTCTAATTCACTCCAGAAGGAATAGAAGACAGTTCTGCAGAGCAAAGAAAGGAAGGTGAATTCTCCCTCCTAAAAAGGAAAAGATTTGTGTTTGCGTCATGATGGAGTGGAAAGAACTACCCTACGAGGGTCAGGAAACCTGTGTACTGATCTCGCCTCTGATACTAATTGGGTCTGTAACTCAGGAAAGTCACATCAAATTTTCAGGACTCTCCGACTTCATCTGTATGATGGGTGGATGTGGCTAGATCAGCATTTCCTAAACCATGTTTCTTGGGACGTTTGACCACTTCTGCAATGATAGAGTGGCCACTAGCCACGTGTGGCTGTCAAGCACTTGAAAAGTAGCTAGGGCCACGTTTTAAAGTGTGAAAACTAAGGCAGTATTCAGAAAAAGAATGTAAAGTATCTCATTAATAATTTTTATATGATTAATGTTGAAATAATAATAGTTTTTTATATTGGGTTAAATAAAATGTGTTATTAAAATTAGGATAGTATGAGAGGCTGTGGTTGTGGTGGGGACAGGGAGCACATGGGAACTCTTGGTACTTTCTGTTCAATTCTGCTGTGACTCTAAAACAGCACTAAAAAATGATAGATAAATAAAAACTTTATATAAAAAAGTAGGCCAACCCGTTTCTTTTTACTTTTAAAAATGTGGCTACCAGGTGGGATGAATTGGGAGATTGGGATTGCCATATATACACATTATTAATAAGGAAAAAAGTATCAAATTGTACACTTTACATATATGAAGTTTGTGTCAATTATATCTCAATAAAAGTTCTTAAATAAAATAAAATAAAAACGTGGCAACCATACACAATTTAAAATTGTGTATGTAACTATAGACCTGCTTCACAGGGTATTTCTATTTGACAGTGCAGCTCTACAATCTGAGAGACGAAAAAATCTCCCTGATCACATCATTGTATATCATGTCCCCACCCTCACCCCCACCCCCACCCTCCCCACCCCCATCCCATGTCATGATGCTTATTATCAAAGTGAGCATATTGAGACTTCTTGTTTTTTGGGTTTTTTTAAATTTTATTTATTTATTTATTTATTGGCTGCTTTTGGGTCTTCATTGCTGCACACAGGCTTTCTCCAGTGTGGAGAGCGGGGGCTTCTCATTGCTGTGGCTTCTCTTGTTGTGGAGCACGGGCTCTAGGTGCTCAGGCTTCAGTAGTTGTGGCACATGGGCTCAGTAGTTGTGGCTCACAGGCTCTAGAGCACAGGCTCAGTAGTTGTGGCGCACGGGCTTAGTTGCTCTTCGGCATGTGGGATCTTCCTGGACCAGGGCATGAACCCGTGTCCCCTGCATTGGCAGGCGGATTCCTAACCACTGCACCACCAGGGAAGCCCAAGATTTCCTGCTGTATTCAGTATATGGAAACGTCTAATTGGCATTGTCTAAATGTATTGATCATAAAATCTATTTTCCACTGAGCGTGTCTATTAATATGTCTCAGTTCTGAGTAAGACATTTTGGAAAACAGTGGTCCAGATTTCCTGTGAAGTCTTTTTAGATTCTAATAATTTGGGATATTATGAATCTATGTATGCAGAGAGAAGAAATGAGTGAGTTTCTCAAGTGCTTGTTCAGGTAAGAAGAGTTTTAGGGAGAAATCATGTCCTTCACTAACATTTCCTGGGAGAGATGGCCACCAACTGAACACTGGAAGGGAGAAGAGCAGAGAACTGGGTTGAGGGATGGAGGAGGGGGAGAGGAGCTCAGGCTTGGAGGGTCTCCTCAGAGAAACCTTGTGTTGACTGTACTCAGTGAAACCTTGGTTCTCTACTGCTTGGGATGTTGATGTCCTCAAGAAATCAGCACCACAGGAAGCATCTAGGTCTCAGAAAGAACATGCAATGACAGAACCCTCAGAAGGAACTACAAAACGTGGCCTTCCACGAGGAAACAGCATGAGTGGCTGGAGTCTGTAGAAAATCCACATTACACGTCAGTGAGCCCAACCCAGATCAGGAAGATGTCGCAGTTCCACACTTTCTGCCCTCGCACCTTCAGGCCTCCATGGAGCAGATGAGGAGAAACCCTTGAGGGCTTATCTAGCCAGATAAAGCAGTGAAGCCACAGCCTGTGGCCTCTGACAGAGGTTTCTACGTGGGTGATAAGAAACCTATTTCTGGTGCCTGACATTTCTGCCTGTGCTTCCAGACAGTATCCCAAGCTGGGTGCTATATTGCCTAGGATATCCGAGGTTCCATTATGAATGGAAGCTACTCCTGAACGAACCTCAGCAATTCTCCTATTGCCTACTAACTTCTCCCTTGTCCTGTATAACTGCCAAAATATTGCTGTGTAGAATGTGCTGCTTTCTATAACTTCCAAGCATTCATTCTGAATTAACAGTTTCTAAAGTTTTATTCAGATATAATTTATATACAACAAAATTCATCAATTTGAACTGTGAATGAAATTTAGTATATGTATAGTCATGCTACTACCACCACAATCATGTCTTAGAACACTTCTGTCACCACCAAATTTTCCTCAAGCCCCTTGGTAATTAATCCTCATCCCTACCCCATGCCCCAGGAAACCACTGATGTGTTTGTTGTCGTTATAGTTTTGACTTTGCTAGAATTTCATGTAAATGGAACCATACAGAATAGTATATATTTTTTTTCTGGATTTTTTTACTTAGTATGATACTTTTGAAATGTATCAGCACTCTGTTCTTTTTAGTTGTCACTAATCCATTGTATATCATCATTATCTTTTTATCTGTACATCAGTTGATGGGCATTTGGGTTGTTTCCAGTTTGGGACTATCATGAAATAAGGATACTATGAACATTCATGTGTAAGTCTTTCAGTGGACATATATTTTCATTTCTCTCCACCTAAGAGTGGAATTGCTAGGTCATGGTAATATATTTTAAGATTTTAAGAAACTTTACTTTTTGAAATAGCTATATACTTTTGCATTCCTACCAGCAGTGTATGAGATTTCTAGTTGCTCCACGTTGTCACCAATTCTTGCTATTTTAAATCTTAGCTATTCTAGTGTGGGTGTACTGGCATCTCATTGTGGTTTTTTTAAGTTGCATTTCTCTGATCACCAATGATGCTTAGAATCTTTTCATGTGTTTTTTGACCATATATTTTCCTTTGTGTGGTATCTACTCAAGCTTTTTTTTTTTCATTTTATTATTGGATTGTTTTCTTATTATTGAATTGTAAGGGAACTTTATATTGTCTGGTTACAACTCCTTTTTCAAATACATGCCTTACAGGTATTTTTTCTTTATCAATGGCTTGTCTTTTCATTTCTTGTGTTTTTGATAAGCTAAGGTTTTAATCTTTACAAAGTCCAACTTACCAATTTTTCTTTTATGAGTCATGCTTTTTGTATTCTATGTAAGAAACTTACTTGATTCAAGGTTACAAAGATTTTCTTCTAAATTCTTCTAGAAGGTTTGTTGCAGAATTTTACAGAGTGAAGCAAGACATCGAGGCTATACGCAGGAAGCAGTGTTTATTTGTGCCAACCCAGGCCTAGCCAGTTTGTATCCAAAGGCTGATCACAGCAGGGCAGTTTCTTTTATACTTTTTTGTTAAGCTCCTATACATTAGGCATTCTTTGTCTCCCAAATAAGGTAACAAGGAAGGTAGCATGTGATTTGATTGGATACTCTTCTTTCATGACCTCTGGCCATTTTTTAGAGTTACAGGGGCCACATAGTAACAGAGGTAGGCAGGAAACATGCAAGAGGAGTTGCAGAGTAAGCAGGCACATATAGATAACAACTGGGCCCAGCTACATTTCTCTCAGGTTGAGTTATGGCCTCTGGGTCCTAAAGCTCCTAGAGTTCCCACCACAGGTTTATGGTGTTAGTGCTTAGATTTAGGTCCATAATCTGTTTTGACTTAAATTTTGTGTATGTTGTGAGGAAAATGTTTAGGTACCTTTATTGATGTCAATATCCAATTACTCCAGCATGATTTATTGAAGACTATTTCTTACCTTGGTAACTTTATCAAAGCACAATTGACTGTATCAGTGTGGGTCTATTTCTGGACTCTGTTGTGTTAATCCATATGTCTATCCTTGTGCCACCACCACACTGTGTTGATTATTGTACCTTTTATGGTAAGTTCTAAAATAAGGTGGAATAAGTCCACCAACTTCATTCTTTTTAAATATTGTCTTGGCCATTCTAGATCCATTGAAGTGCAGCATATAACAATAATGCTTTAGTGTTATACAATACCACACAGTTTTATAGACAAAAAAGCCACAGACACATAGTTTGGACAATTTGTTTGACTTTACATTACAAGGTTGGGTTTCTTGTCTCTTTGTGGCCACATCTCACTTTCCTACTGGAATGTCAGCTTCACAAGAGCAGGGACTATGTATATTTTATTCACCACTGAATCCCCAGTAAAACAGTGCTTATCATAGGTTTTCAACAAATATTTGTTGAACAGAATAAGGAATCAGGACCAAAAGAACTTTAGTGACTTGTCTCTGATTCCAAAGTCAATAGCAGGACTGCATCCAGAACTTCTGTTTCCAAACCCTTCATTTAATATTTTTCCACCATGCAACATGAGTGGAGGAGACAGAGAAGAAAGGAAAAGGAGAAAAAAAGCAAATGGAATAGGAGGATTTTTTAAAAAGGCTTTTGTTTTGATACATCTCAGCCTATAGCTTGTAGCTTCCTGTCACTAAACATTTACAAGTTCATTCTTTGTTTGAAATACTTTTTAACACACAGAGGGATACCCAGATGATTCACAGATCCCAAACCACAGCCTAAGCAGGAGACAACATTTCCTTCCTGAACATGGTACTAAGAAAATACAGAATGGACTCACAATGTCAGAATGGATCCCTGGGGTGCACGGCAGACAGACCCCAGCTGGGCCGTTCTGGATGGACCATCCTTCCAATTTGGAAAGATCTTCAGGGGTCAATATTTGCTGGTGTATTTTTTCCCCTACAATTAAATTCAGAAAGGACTTCCATCTTTGAAAAAAATCCCTTTAGCTTTAGTTCTTGCTTTTAAACCTTCGAAAATGAGGTGTCATAAAAAATAATAATAGCATGGAGTTAATCTGAGAAAGAAAGTAACTGGGAAACAGGATAAGGAATGTACAACTACCAAAATGTGGAGGTGGCTCAGACTCCACAACCTCTAATTCATGTGGCATGTAATCTTTTTAAACAATGATTACAGATATAAAATGTGCATTTGAAGGGCCTAGAATTGTCATTAATTACTCTACAATATCCCATCGACCAAATTCTTCCTTCAAGTAAATACATGTGGCTTCCATTGAAATTAGTAGCTGTTACTTTCAGGTAACTGAGAGGAGAATTTGGTTCTGTGACCTCACAGGCACTGTGAAGACTTTGATTTACAAACAATTACTAAGGAAGATATCTACCAGTAGCAGTGAGCAATAGGGAAGAAATTAAATAACTTTATTTCAACTGAGTGAAAAAACACTTGTTAATGCAGACTTTGTTCAGGGTAAGATGCTAAGTACTGCTGGAAGAATCCAAGAAGGCGTAGACAGCCTTGCCTCAACTTGCTCCCAAATCTGCAGGTGAGAGGCCTGACCAACATCTCTTGTATCTGATTCATTCTCTCAATTCTCAGGTTAAATGTCACTTTCTCCAAATGAGATTAAATCTTCTTGGTAATATGCATAATATTTGTAATTACTTGCTTAAGGCAAGCATTTGTATACAAATACATACAAATTTTTCCACATCCTCACAAATACTTATTTTCTATTTTTTATTTTTAATAATAGGTGTGAAGTTGTGTCTCACTGTGGCTTTTGATTTGTATTTCTCTAATGATTACTGATGTTGAGCATCTTTTTCTGTGCTTGTTGGCCATTTAGATATCTTCTTTGGAGAAATGTCCATTTAAGTCCTTAGCTCATTTTTCTAGTTGGGTTGACTTTTTACATTGTTGAGTTGTAGGAGTTCTTTACATATTCTTGATATTAATCCCTTATTAGGTATATGATTTGTAAATATTTTCTTCCATTCCATATGTTGCCTTTCCACTCTGTCGATAGTGTCCTTGATACACAAAAGTTTTAATTTTAATGAAGCCCAATGTATGTATTTTCTCTGGAAGATATCTTTTAACACTGGCTTTGCAAGAGTAAAAATTTTTTGAGATCAAGGCTCAGATTAGACGTGGCTGTGGAGGAATTTTGTTCTACTCTAGTTGTAGCAGAGTAAAAAAAGAACAATGTGATAACTTACAGAACTGACTTAACTGATTCATGTGCTTTGGATGATCCTATTACATATTCAGCATTTACATTTTTCCTCTTGGCAATTGAGAGGTACAGGTCTCCCTTCATCCTCTCTCCTTCTTTGGATGCTATAGTATCCTGTTGGGACATGCCAGCAGGGAGCTAAATGAATGATACTCTTTCATTTGCAAGTGACAGCCTAATTGTCCCAAGCAAAGAAAAAATTTTAAACACAGAAAAATGTAAATTTTGCTCAAAATTCTTTGGCTCATATAAATGAAAAGACCAAGGAGAGGCACATATGGCCAGCTCCAGGTTCTCAACCAAAGTCACAGCTCTCTCTCTCCTCTGGGTTGATTCTATTCTCAGGTACTACTTAATTTTATGATGACAAAACAGTGGCTATTGGCTCTTGAGTTACATGTTACCCTCTCAAAAACTCTAGGCAGAAGACATTCTCTTTTCCTATAGTTCCAGAAAAAGTTTCTGTCTGATCTTTTATATTAAAATTGACTACACTGTTTTTCACAGAATTAGAACACAGAATTCTAAAATTTGCATGGAAACACAAATGACCCAAATAGCCAAAGTAAGTTTGAGAAAGAAGAACAAAGCTGACGGTATCACGGTCCTTGATTTCAAGCTATACTACAAAGCTACAGTAATCAAAACAGTATGGTACTGTCACAAAAGCAGGCACATACCAATGGAACAGAGTAGAGAGCCCCAAAATAAGCTCACACTTATATGATCAATTACTTACAACAAAGGAGGCAAGAATGCACAATGGGGAAAAGATCGACTCTTCAATAAATGGTGTTGGGAAAACTTGACAGCTGCAAGCAAAAGAATCAAAGTGGACTACTTTCTCACAAAATATACAAAAATAAACTCAAAATGGATTAAAGACTTAAATGTAAGACCTGAAACCACAAGACTCCTAGAAGAAGATATAGGTAGTATGCTCTTTGACATTAGCCTTAGCTATATATACATATATATGGTCTTAGCTATATATATATATATATATATATATAGAGAGAGAGAGAGAGAGAGAGAGTCTTAGCTATACACACACACACACACACACACACACACACACACACACACACACAAACACAGGTCTTCTCAGGCAAGGGAAACAAAAGAAAAACAATTGGGACTATGTCAAACTAAAAGGCTTTTGCACAGTGAAGGAGCTATCAACAAAATAAAAAGGCAGCCTACTAAATGGGAGAAGATATTTACAAATGATATATCTGAGAAGGGGTTAATACCCAAAATATACAAAGAACTCGTACAAAGTAACATAAAAAAAACAAACAAACCCAAACAACTCAATTAAAAAATAGGCAGAGGAGCTGAATAGACATTCTTTTCAAAGAAGACATGCATATGGCCATGAGACGCATGAAAAGATGCTCAACATTACTAATCATCAGGGAAATGCACATCAAACCCACAATGAGATACCATCTCACACCTGTCAGAATGACTATCATCAAGAAAGACAACATATAACAAGTGTTGGTGAGGATGTAGAGAAAAGGGAACCCTTATGCACTATTGGTGAGATTGTAAATTGGTGCAGCCACAATGGGAAACAGTATGGAGATTCCTCAAAAAATTAAAAATTAAACTACCATATGATCCAGCAATCCCACTCCTGAGTATTTATCCAAATAAAACAAAAACACTAACTGAAAAAGATATATGCACCCGTATGTTCATTGCAGCATTATTTGCAAAAGCCAAGATATAGAAGCAAAGTAAATGCCCATTGATAGATGAATGGATAAAGAAGATGTGGTATATTCATACATAAACACACACACACACACACACACACACACACACACACACACACACACTGGAATATTACTCAGCCATAAAAAAATGAATTTTGCAATTTGCAACAACAAGGATGGATCCAGAAGGTATGCTAAGTGAAGTAAGTTTTACAGAGAAGGACAAATACTTATACATGGAATCTAAAAAGCCAACCAAACAAACCAAACAAAGTGAAAATAGACTCGTAGATACAGAGAACAAATGGGTTGTTGCCAGAGGGAGAGGGGCTCAGGGTGGGGGTCAAAATAGGTGAAGGGGGTTAAGAGGTACAAACCTCCAGCTACAAATTAAATAAGCCACAGGGATGTAAGATACAGCATAAGGAATATAGTCGATAGCATTGTAACACTTTGTGTTGAGTACAGATGGTTACTGGACTTACGGTGGTGATCATTGCATAATGCATGCAAATGTCAAATCCCTGTGTACTACACCTGAGACTAACAATATTGTATGTCAACTATATTTCAATAAAAATTAGTCAATTTTAAAAAGCTGGCTATATTGTTGGTCCAATTGCTGAGAAAACATCAACAGGTGACCTGAGCATTTTTCTTGCTGAACAAGTGTTCTCTGTTGAGTAACTATAGTCAGTATCACCACTTGTTACTACTGTGAATTTATTTCTTCCATAACTACTTGCTTTAATTCATAGACAGAAGAACTACTCAAGTTGATGGTACATTATCCAGGGGCTGCATAATGAGTCCTCCTGCTCACAAAATGCAAGGGACAGTGGGATGAGAGCAGTGTAAAGAAAAAGCCACAGAAATATTTTGCTTGAGGAACTAACGTTTAGGCATAAGTCACTGCTTCATCTACTATTTCAAAATGAATGGAATCAGCTCCATGAATCACCAAAGTGCCTGTTTCGTAAAAACAAAAAAGGTGATAGAGCACTGAGTGCGAAGACTAAAGACCCAAGTTTCACTCTTGGGCTCTACACTCACTTACCATGTGCCTTAGTCAATGCCATGGACCGAGTTGTGTTCCTCCCTCCCCCAAATTCACATGTTGAAGCCCTAATCCCCATTATAAAGAAATTTGAAGATGGGCCCTCTGGGAGGCAACAGAGTTTAGAGAAGTTTATGAGGGTGGGGCCCTCATGATGGAATAAGTGCCTTATAAGAAGAGCCACTGGAGAGCTCTCTCTCTCTACTATGTGAGGACACAGCATGAAGGCAGCCATCTGCAAGCCAGGAGGGGGTTTCCCCAGAAACCCACGAGGCTGGCACTTTGCATTGTGAAAAATTAGCTTCTGTTGTTTAAGCCACATAGTTTATGGTATTTGGATATCGCAGCCTGAGCTAAGACAGGTTGCTTAACAACTCTGAGCCTTGGGTTCCTGACCTATGAAAGGTGTGGGAAGTGGGTGGTAAACCCCAGCTAAGCTGAAGAGTTAGGTAGGATTAGTATATGTGTAGATAACGTGAGAAGGAAAGCAGTGACTATAAGAAAAATATCTGTTCTCCTTTTATCAGATGCACATCCAAACAAATAGAAGAAGATGGAGGCAGAAGACCATTTTCGGTCTATAAACATTACAAGCAGAAATAAAAACAGACCACTGGGGTATATGAACCAATGATCTAGACTCTGGACAGAACTATTACTTTCTTTAAAGCATAATTTTTTTTAAAAGCATAATTTTGAAGCTCCTATACAGAGCTCTGAGAGTTAAGAGACCACTCAAATCTTTCTCTCTTCTAAAAATGCCAGGTTTGAATGTTATTCCTCATCTTACCGCATCACTTTCATCTTGTCTTCTGGGCAGCCAGTTTTAAATACAGAATATTCCAGCTTAGAACCACTGCACTTGCTGTTGCCTCTACCTGAAACACTCTTTCTCCAGAGAACTGTGTGGCTCACTCTTCTACTTCACTCAGCTCTCTGCTAAACTGTCACCTCATTATAGGATCTTCACCAATTACTTTATCAAAAATAGCCTCTTCCGACCCCACCACTCCCTTCCTGCCCTTTTTAATGATACTCATCCCTACCTGACATTTTATACCTTAAGTTATTTTTCTCTATCTTCCCCACTAGATGTGAGTACTGCGAGGACTCAGACATTGCACTGGTCACTGTCGTATCTCCAGCCCATTGAATACTGCCTGGTATATAGTAAGGGATCAATAAATAGTATAGAGTGACCAAATTTCAATCTTCTTTTCTTATTGTGATACACATGATAGTGTTGTTCTCAAGCAGGGCACACTCCCACGGGGGATATACAGATCAGGCAAATCCTAAAACTAATTTTCTGGCAAACAAAACAAATGGTGCCATTTTGATATACATGGGAATGGGGCATAGAATTCAGAAGCATTTTACAAATATGTGAATGACGAAATCAGCCATTTAAAGATCCCTTATAAAGCTCTTATAAGGGAAAATATCTTATAAGAAAATAGCAAATTAAATTTCAATCTTTAAACTGTATTTTGAAAAAAGAACCTTGATTTTTCTCTAGACATCTACTCTGATAGGTACTATCATAAGTAAATTTGCTTATTATTTCTTTGCATCTCAACTTAGGTGTAACTTCCCTCTTAGAAGCTTCCCTATAACTCCTTCTATTGGTGTTACATGCCGCACATGCCCCTGTAGGATCCCAAACTTACCCCACCAAGGCTTTTATTTTGTAATTGCCTGTTTCCTTATCTATCAATATATCCCTGGCCCCATCCCTCACTCCCACCCCACTTTATTGTCCCCACCCCCATCTCAACCTTCCAGCATAATACAAGCTTCAGGACAGACAAGCCAATGTCTCCCTTATTGACCATTTTATAGCTAGCACATAATGTGTGAATCAAAATTTGTTAAATCCGTTAATGATACCCGTTATATTTAAAAATAAGCATACAAAGTCACCATTTAAAATTGAAAATTTACAATGCACAGATTTTTCATAAATAATAAAAATGATGGTGTGAATTTTCAGGGCACAAACTCATTCTGGGTGCCTGTAGTTTGATGACCATGACTGTTCAGTTCTAGGAAATTATCATAGCTCCCTTGCCTTCTTCTTTATGACAAATTTGTCCATGGATAGAATTAAAAAGAAAATGGAGCACTGTGTTAGAACACATGCTGAAATGAAATTTACAGTGCAGTTAAGAGATGGGAACATTCTTGAAGCCCTCAATAACTCACATCTCATCCTCAGGGAGAAAGAAATTTTTTTAAAAACCTGAAAAAGGCATAAAGTCACAGCTCATAAGCACTGCAATAATTGGTAACTGCCACTACTATGAATGTGAGCAATTTACTCACTGCAGGATGTGGCTTTAAGAAGGTAGTTTCAAGTTAGATACAGTTTCCAGTTTTATAATTCTCTCCCATTCAAGAAAACATATGAAAGGCAATAAGCAAGAATAGGATTATTCCATGATTAATCCTGAGTCCTCACTAACTTATACAGAAATATAAATCATTCACGAACTTTGTATTTCAATTATTAGCAGTAATGAATTGTTTGCACCATACCTCACAGTTAATCACATCAATTATGACATGAGAAACTCAGGTCTAGAACTATAGCTCTCCACATTTTTTTGACTGGGGACAGCTTAGACAGGGCCAAAGTTTCTATGGTCTGTATATTCCACTCGATTCCACTTTCCAGTGGAAAAAAACTCAATAATACAAAGACTACAAAAGCAAAAATCTGAAAACATTAGTTAAATCAAGGATAATAGCAACTAAAAAGCATGATCAGCTCAAGGCAGAATCTGTGAGGCACTGACAACAAAGACCCTTCCCGAATAAAATGAGGAGTCCAACCACCTGCCTGCATCTGTGGGCACATGATAAGAGTTTGCAACGTTGAGAAGTTACACACGAGCAAGCTGTCTTAGTGGGATACACAAGCTACTCTAGAATTCTCTAGTGGGATACCCAACAAACTCAATAAAAATATGAATACCTAATTTTAGAAAGCTTTAATATACTCACTTATTTATTGTTGAGTAGGCCATCGTATGTAATAATGACTCCAGGAACTCTGGAATAGAAAGGTCTTGCATTGTTTGATTAATTCATTCAATGTCCGTCAAATTGATCCTTTCAGACCTGAGATGGCCCATGAAGACCACATTGAGAAACACTGTAGTAGGACAATTACCTAATCAAGTATTCATTTTAGCTTCTAGTATGTACCTAATACAGCTAACTGTTTGTGAGGGGGGTATAAAAATATGAACAGGCCCTTACAATTTAGTAAGTGCGCAACAAATATTTAGAAAGATCATAATATATATTAAAGATCAAAGCAACATATATGAATAGTGTTGTTAGAAAAAAATGAAACTGCTCTTGTGCAGGGTTGAGAATAAATGTAATCCTGTCAACACCCTGGTCTCAAGATTTGTTTTATTGCATCAAAAACCTGATAATCTATATCAGCAAGTCACCCACGAACACATGCAAGATAAACTACAATGGAAATAGCATCTTGGAGACCAAATATGAGTCTGTGCTGATAAAATAGGCCCAAAGCCTGGGTTTCCAGTTTATTTGGCAATAACTGTGGATACGCATGAAACATAACTCTATAATATGCTCAAGGCTTGGGAATATGTTCATCAGTTAATGAGTCTCTGTAAAACACTACACTATGAGATTCGATTCAGTCTTTTAAATCTTCTACACCTGCTACAAAAATAGCAGCCGTAAAAGAAAACCAGACACAGTGAATAATTCACAACATGAATGTTCTCGTGCAGGTGGGAGTTAAGTGGTGTTTGCCTTTGTCTCATTTTATATGGTGAAATCTGCAGTTATAACATAGGCACCTTTCTAAAACTGAAGATTCTTTTTTTTTTTTTAATTTATTTATTATTTTCTGGAGGGTACACCAAGTTCAATCATCTGTTTTTATACACATATCCCCGTATTCCCTCCCTCCCTCAACTCCCACCCACCTCGAGTCCCCCCCTCCCTCCCCATCCCAGTCCTCTAAGGCATCTTCCATCCTCGAGTTGGACTCCCTTTGTTATACAACAACTTCCCACTGGCTATCTATTTTACAGTTGGTAGTATATATATGTCTGTGCTACTCTCTTGCTTCGTCTCAGCTTCCCCCTTACCCCCCACCCGCCCCAAACCTCGAGTTCTCCAGTCCATTCTCTGTATCTGCATCCTTGTTCTTGTCACTGAGTTCATCAGTACCATTTTTAGATTCCGTATATATGAGTTAGCATACACTATTTGTCTTTCTCTTTCTGACTTACTTCACTCTGTATGACAGACTCTAGGCCTATCCACCTCATGACATATAGCTCCATCTCATCCCTTTTTATAGCTGAGTAATATTCCATTGTATATATATGCCACATCTTCTTTATCCATTCATTTGTTGATGGGCATTTCGGTTGCTTCCATGTCCTGGCTATTGTAAATAGTGCTGCAATAAACATGATGGTACATGTTTCTTTTGGGATTATGGTTTTCTTTGGGTATATGCCCAGAGTGGGATTACTGGATCATATGGTAGTTCTATTTGTAGTTTTTTTAAGGAACCTCCAAATTGTTTTCCATAGTGGCTGTACCATCTTACATTCCCACCAACAGTGCAGGAGAGTTCCCTTTTCTCCACACCCTCTCCAACACTTGTTGTTTCCAGATTTTGTGATGATTAAAACTGAAGATTCTAAACCAGCAACAGGCAGCTGCAGGGCTGATGTGAAATTGCTAGTTGCCTGGTAGCACTACCAAAAGCTACGGTGGGTTGAGGTAGGTTTCCTCTGAACTCTTTGTCTTTGCCTTTCTTTTTCTTTTCTCTGTGCAGGCTATAAACACAGGCTGTAAATTGTGTGACACCACAGAACCTGAGACACAATGCAGGGCTACTTTTAGCATCATCTACCAGAGCACACAAGATTTGCTTTTTTTACCAAAAACTGCTTGACCTGTGCACTTGACCTTGGTGCCTATGACTTCATCTATTTTTCAGAGAACACTGAAGTTCAAAGGACCAGGGAATGAGAGTAGGGACCAGATGAATGGTTGTAATGTGTTTTTTTGTGTGTATCTATGACGTTTTGAGATTTGGGGGATCTTACAGACCTGGAGAGAAAGAGCGCTCCTTTCAGCGCTAGCTAATTCCTAATGATGACATCTTACCCATGAACACAACGTTCACACACAAACTAACCAATCCTGAGTCCATATCCCCCAAGCAGCTCCTTTATCTAACTCTTACACATCAAGCCAATATTTCCTCTGCCCTAAATCATCCCAGGGCCATATACCAGGCAACTAGAGACAACACCTATAACCCAAAGCCTGCCAGAATTAGTCAAACTAGCCCATTTTAGCTGTTTATGCTGCCTTGTCTTGTCTTTTCTGCATACATCTCAATAAAGGCTCTGGCCTAGGCCTTCCTCTGGCTCCTCTCTGCCTCCTGACCAAACCTGGTGCTCCCTATATGGTCCTACGTGACATGGCTTGGCCACTCCTTTCAGGAAATGTAAGTAATAAATTCTTTTTTCAATGGTATTGGCATCTTCATGTCGTCACTCAGTCACCTTCATGAATTAAAAGGAGCATAAAGGAGAAAATGAACTTTCGTTGTCATTTTTACAAACATGGGAGCTTGGATTCAAGTCTGGCTCAGAGACAATCCACTTCTACAAGCATCATGAGTGACTATAACACACAGCCCAGGATGGCAACAGGCATCCTCTCTTCCTCTCTGCCTTATTTCCGATGTGGCACAGTGATACATCAGGAAGCACACATTCTTGCTGACTTTCTATCGTGACAGTAAAGTCATGAATACCTAGAATACCTGTGTGACCTCCTGAAGAAATCAGGAATGTAGATCTGGAGAGGAATTGAAAAAGTAGAGCCCTGATCTCCTGATTCCCCAGGTGGAGCCACCAGAATAACAACTCAGATGGTAACTATGAATGTTTATTTGCTGAGTGCCTGGCTCTGTGCCCAGTGTTTTACACGCATCATCTCACTGAAACTGCACAAAAGACTGTGAGGTAAGTGCTATTACTATCCCATTTTAGAGGTGAGAATTCAGAAATGAAGGTCACTGGTCCAAGGTCACATACCTGGCAACTGGTGACCTGGGCCTAGACAGACCAAGTCTAAATCCATAGCCCATGCTCTAAACCCCCACCCTACACTGCATCTGCCAAAGCTGAATGAGGCCCCTTCTCTCTCATGATGCAGAACCAAGAGCACAATTCCTTTGCTAATGAAATGTCAGCCAGAAAACCTCAACCCCTAGTTGGCATCTCCAGCTGGCTGGTGGATGGTGCTATGTTGCCTTCCAAACCAAACATATTTTTGATAGATATTCAGAAGCAGGGCCAACGCCAGGCAATATTGTGAAATTGGCAAACCTCTTGATTTCTGGTGATTGTTTTTCCTGGAATTCAGTGCTCTCATTACCTCTGCAGATGACCCAGATGACTCTACTCCAGATTTTTTTTTTTTTTTTTTTTTGGCTACACTGCCAGCTTGCTGGATCTTAGTTCCCTGATCAGGGATTGAACCCAGGCTTCTGGCAGTGGAAGCATGGAGTCCTAACCACTGGACAGCCAGGGAATTTCCCAAATGACTCTACTCCAGATACCGTTTTCTGTCAGAATTCCCATTCCCTCTGTTTTTCAAATGCATCAAGGGTTCTGGATTCAAATGGACCAGGCTTCTAATTCTGCCCATACAGTTTTTAACTGTGTGACCTTGATCCCCACTTCTCTCACCTGTAAAACTATCCTAGTAGCACAAACTTCCTTGGCTTTTTTATAAGGATAAAAATGACATATCATGATGTGTGCTGTGTCAAGATCAATTCTCAACACATAATTGGTGCTCTACAATGATAGTTCAGTCATAAGGAATAGTTCCCCAATTTTCATATATGCTATTTGAATATAAAGTAACAACACTAGATTCTAGAGCCACAAAAGTCACCTCTTTCCATTATAGACATACTTCACAAATATGACTTGATAAACCAGTCATGAAAGTAAGTACTTGCCTAGCACATCTGCTAGGAATTCAAAAGAAACAAAAAACGTTCTGATAAAACTAGACAGTAAAACAAATTAAAATTAAGCAATGGCTCTAATAAGAGAATGCAGTCTGCTTTGCAGTGTTGCCACGTGTTGCAGTTCTCATGTCATGAAACTCTAGAAAGAGTGTTTTTAAATAAGTTCAGCAGAATGATACAGGGAAAAAACAGGAAGCCAATCATCATAAGACCGAAGTCCTCATCTCTGCTCTGCCACTTGTTGGCCATGTAACCTTGGAAACATCACTCAACCTCTATGGATGTCAATTTCCTCCTTTGTAAAATGAAAGTGCTGGACCAGACAGTTTCTGAGATTTCTTCCAGTTGTACCGTTCTATGAGTCAATGAGTCTGACTCCACCATTGTCCCTCCCATTGTTCTCCAGAGAGATATTTGCACAGTATTTGCCACAATATTTGCTGTTGCCCCCAAGTAACATCATGTAGCAGAGTCCAGTCATGCACAGGAATTCCAGGCACTGTGGCTGTGAATTCTAATCCCTCTTTGGTCACACCATCATTGAATGACCTTGGGCAGGGCACCTAACTTCAGCTAACTGCCCTAGATGCCTCACTAGACAAAAACCTTTAGGGATTTATGGAACGAATTCCCAGCTCCTTACCCTCTACAAGCTGCCCTCCAAATGCCCTTACAGTGCTTAACTTGTGACCACCCATGACAAATCATAAAACTAGCCTTGTTCCCTGAATAATTCTCAGTTGTGTGCTCCTACCTCCAACATGGAAGTCTATCTCTCCTATTCAAATCATATCCATCTTTCAAAGGAGGTCAAATTTAAGTGAAAATTTTAAAGCTGAAAACTTTGTCAAATTTGTGACAAACCCAATGCTAGGAAGGACAGCTGATATACATCATATACTAGAAGCACCATGATTTCAATAGGCTGAAAAAAAGAATGGAAACCAAGGAGAATTAATGCAAACTTTCAATAAATATTTTTGAGCATATATGTTGTGTAATAGGACCAGCACTATAATTCCTGCCCTAGATTTAATAGATAAGAAGTCCAACATTTCTGTTAATAATAATAATGATGATGATGGTAATGATTGCTGCCTTTTATTGTGCAAATATTATGTATTAGGCATTATGCTAAGGGCATTGCCTGCTATGTCCATCAGAATGCTTTCAGCTGTAAGAGTACCTAACTTAAATGGGCTTAAGCAGTAGGGGTTTCCTTTCTCATAACCATTGGTGAGGAGTGGCTGTTTCCAGGGTTGGATGATTAAGCAAGTAAAACAACATCCTGGGAGGACCCATCCTCCAACACTGCCATTCTTGGCATATGGGCAACATCCTCTCTTGTGGTTGCACAATAGCTGAAATGATTCCAAGTGCCACACACAAATCTCAACATCTAGAAGAGTACAACTCCTACATGTCTCTTTCTATTGGTTGGGAAAACCCTACCCCAGAAGGTCTCTACAGATTTCCCTCACATCTCATTATCTGAGATCAAATCACTTACAGAAACCTAAACCAATCAATGACAAGGGGAATGAGACTGACAATATCATCTTACACCAATCACTATCACCCCTGGTTCACCTTCCTTGAACATGTGGAACACACCCTACTCAAACAAAACAGGGCTCCACAGGCAAAGAAGAAGAGGGTGGGCTGGAAAATGGCAATCAGGTAGATAAGCAGCAGTGTCTGCTACACATACATTATTATTTTAATAAATTATCCTGTAAGGAGTTATTATCCTCATTTTAATAGATGAGGAAACAAGCTCAGAGAAGTCAAGTAAATTGCCCACAGTCACACAGCTAGATATTGGAAGATCCTGTATTCCTAACTACCATATTGACGGTTCTGAAATTTTGTGTATGTAAGAAGTATCAGGAGAGATTAGTAAAAATGTAGATTTCCAGACTCCACACCCAGAGATTCTGATTGCAGGGCAGCTATGAGGGCTAACAGTGTTAGTGATCATTTGGGCAGAAGTCTGATTTTTAAAAAAAGGTCTGATTCTCTGGAAGCCTCACACCCACCATCTCTAAAAGCTATCCTTCTTTCTTATGCACCACCATTAAAATATCTCATTGGATTTTCTCTATAGTCTTCTCAGGTTAAACTCTATATACTATCTAGATCTGGCTCCCTAATTTAAGAAGGATATATGTGGTGGGATGAATTGGAAGATTGGGATTGCCATATATACATTACTAATAAGAAAAAAATGTCAAATTGTACACTTTAAATACATGCAGTTTATTGTATGTCAATTATATCTCAATAAAAGTTTTTTTAAAAAAGGATATAGATAAAACATTCAGATAAGGGGAACAAGATTCAAGAAGAATCAAAACAGGTCTTCTAGGCAGCCACTGAAGAATTTGGGAAGATCTGGGGTAGAATATAGTCAACTGCTTGGGGTAGGAGAGTAAACCTTCAAATACTGACTGGGCTGGCACCTGTAAGGTTTGTGCAGAGGTAGAATCAATGATGAGAAATTATAAGGGGGCTTATTTTGTTTTATTATAAGAAAGAACAATCTAATAATTAACATCGTGCAACAATGCAAAGGACTCTCTGCCTCACAAAGCGTTCTGAATGCATTAGAGCAGAGGCTGGCAGACCCAGCATCTGCCACCAATATTGTAGAAGAGATTCCTCAATTGAAACGAAAATTATGAAGATGAGTTCTAAGATATGCTGTGATCCTCTGATCACATCCTCTGCAAACTGACCTGGGTTAGTTTAATATAATGGTCATTTCTGCTGAGTGTCTCGGAGTGCAATTTAATTTCTATTTTAATTTTATTAACATTAATCTTACTAATACAATTAATATATTACTTCATTAACACTATATATCAATAGTAATATAACATTGATATACTAATTTATAAATATATTAATATAATATAGTTTTTATTTTTATTTCTAATTTAATTTCTAAATATTTTATTTAAAATGTTAAATTATTAGATTTTTAAAGTTTAAATTTCTATTTTAATTTCTAAGTATCCTGTTTTTCCCAAGTTTCCCAAGTTGATGGGACAGGTCTGGCTCTTCTTTGTGTCTTCGTGGCATGTAACTCATTACCATGCCCATCAGAGGTACTGAATACATAGCTGGCAAGTGAAAAAGGATGGCCTACAATGGTGGGTAAGCACATTCAGATTATAACACTGCGCAGATGAGGAGATAACTTTTAGTACTTCTGCCCTGCTTACTACCATTCTTCCCTCTCTGGGCACTGGGGGTGGTGACCATATTTGCAATATGTACCCTCCTTTCTGGCCATCAATGACTGGACCAGAAGTTAACGCATGATTCAAGCTGAGCCTGTAAGATTGGCACTAAGATTCAGGGTGGCTGTACTTGTAATATGGGAACTCAGAAGAACGGTCTACTGAAAAACAATGAAGCAGATGAGAGAAAAAGAGTGAGTTCCCTGGTTTTCAAACTCCTGGATCCCAATTCCTTCCTGATGCTCAGGTGTAAATCTGCCCTTGGTCTCTGTGAGAAATCCCTGTGTCTTTATAAAATGGTTCCCTACTTCCCTCCCTCCTTTCCTTCCTCCTTCCTTTCCTCTTCTTTTAAATTTTATGGAAGTTGGCTTGAATTGGTCTTAATTCATTTCAGCCAGAATCTTGAATCCAAATAAATTTGTCCCTGAGTTTCCCATTGAGGCAAGTGATAATATTTTGACAACTCCAAGAAAGCCAGGCCTTTGGGGGATCTCGGGTGAAGAGAGAGCATCAAGGCCTCTGCATACTGCCAGATATTTTGAAGGTTCAAGATTGGGGTTATTGCAGGTTGATTTCCTTACCACTCTGACCTCTAATCTACAGGGGCATTAAAGCTCCTATGAAGACTGCACTGCCAGACCACAGGTATCCTTTCAATCAAGATCCCCCTAGAAGGAACTATGAGATAGGAACTAACCTCTAGTACAATGAGGCAACACCAGCTCAAAAGACAAGTGGGAATATTTGGGAGTATCTACAACCCCCTTATGTCACAAAGTTTCTCCATACAATGTTTGGAGTCTGCATAAAACAATGCATCTGCAAGGTACAAACTGCCTGTCAAAATTACATTTATCTGTGAGTATTCACATGAACCTTTGTACTTTAGTTTTGGGACAAAACTGTTTCCCAATATGCGTGTGTTTTTCTTACTTTGTACCCTGTGACTGTTAAGAAGAACATGTTGACAGTCACTTTGACATACTTACTGAAAAATAATGCCTGAACAAATCCAGGTGACACTTTTCCAAAACCCCCAGTTTCAATCTTAGATATAAAAGCAGGCAAGTGGCAGGTGGAGATGGACAGTAGTGGAGCAGTTAGGGAAATGGTTAAGAATTTCATGTTTTTCTCTCTGGCAACTAAGATATTTCTTACATTGGCCAAAGTTGGCAAATCATTGATACATAGGAACCAAGAAGAACTGCTTCTTTTTCCTTCCCCTATTTCTTAGAGTTCTATCATAATTTGTCTAAGACACCTGGAGGCCCTCTCCCATTAAGTCGTTTTCATCCTCTTTACTGCTTTTTGATCCTTTTGTTTTTCCCCAGGCATAACTTCCACCTGTGTTGAGTCTCCCCAGGTTCCCTCAGGAAATGAGTCACAGTTCAATGATTTCCACATTGTAGAAGGAAACCTTCCTGATCTGTATAGTTTAAGAAACAAAACCCTAAATTCTCTTAACTAAAAAAGCAGAATAAGGAGAGCCAACTCCATTTCTTACTCCAAATCGAACAGAAGCGTTATTTGGTCAAAGCACCTACTGAGACTTGCAACCAATTCAGCATCCACAAGGCAGTACCAAGAAGTAATTCTACAAGGATAGGGACAATCATCACAAGAGACACAGATGATTTTCCCTTGGCAGATAACAAAACAAAAAACCAAAACTCACTCTCATGTGCTCACTGATGATTGAGATTTCTTTAGAACAATTACATATTTCTGAAGAAACTACTATATAATTTTGATTAAAAGATGGCCTTTTTTTTTTTTTTCCAATTAGGCAATAGATATTTAAAGCTTTCAAAACATGCATACTCTTTGGCCTCACAATTCTACTTTCAGGAATTTGATAAATAATCAAAAATGTGTATAAAGATACTTGTACTTCAAACTTCATTATAGCTTAAAAACTTTTATAATCTAAATTTTCAAATATACACAAAAGTAAAAAGAATAACAGAATGAACCACCATACATCCACCAGCCAGCTTTACTGATTATCAACATTTTGCCCAGTTCTTGTTTTATTTATTCCCGCCATTCTTTGCTGTTGTTGTCACCGAAATATTTCAGAGCAAATCCCAGACATCCTGGCATTTGACTCTTGAATATCTAAAAAGTAAGGATTTTAAAAATTAACACTATCCTCATATCATTCTTTCACCTGAGTTAGCAATAATTTATTAATATCATCTAATACCTATTCACATGTAATTTCAAAATATTAATAGTTTGTTCAAATCTGCAACAAACAAAAAAGTTCTGTATAGTGGATTTAGTTGCAATTTCTAGTCTGTATAATATATAACAATTTCTTCACTTTGTGTTATTCATTTATTTGTTAAAAAGGCAAGTTACTTTGTCCTATAGAAATTCTCATATTCTGGATTTGGCTGATCGTAACTTTCTTTTTTTTTTTTTTTTTTTAATTTTTAGCTGCACCCCAGGACATGTGGGATCTTAGTTTCCCAAGCAGGGGTGGAACCTGCACTCTCTGCATTGGAAGGCAGAGTCTTAACCACTAGACTATAGGAGAAGTCCCTGTACCTTTCTTGTATCATTTATTATGTTTCTCTATTTCCTCAAAACTGGAAGAGCTAGAGTCTTGGTTGATGTCAAGTCCTTCTTTTTTTTTTTTTTCTTTTTTGGCAAGAATGTTTTATAGGTGGCTCTGTACACGTCATATTGTATTACAGCAAATGCACGTAAAGCCTGTTCACCCCACTTTGAGTGATATTTACATTGCTGAGTGGATTCAAAGTCTCCCAGCCTAATCTCCCAAATTTATATTTTCTTATCAACTTTTCACCTAATGGTTTTGGCAGTGATTGGTAATCAATGCCTAGATCCATGATTTAATTAGAGATTTTAAAATGGTGATGTTGTAATTATATAATAATATTGTTTTATTAGATCTGTTTCTTCTATAGTAAAGCAACTTTTGCCTACCACCTTGCTTTTTATTTTGAAAAATGTCAGTTACAACGTAATGAACACCCATACATGCTCACTTAGATCCACCAACTGCTGATATTTTGCCACATTTGCTTTATCACTCTCATTCTGTATAGTTATTTTTTGCTGTTTAATTCCAATTAGATTACAGACATTATGATACTTCACTGTTAAACACTTCAGCCTGTGTCTCCTAATAACAAGGACATTCTCCTCATAGCCACAGTTACTACATTCAATACATTTAACATTGATGCAATATTGTTTAATACAGAATTCAAGAAAAATTTTCCCAGCTTCCCACAGAGTGATCTTTATAATACATATTTTTTAAATCCAGAACTCTATTAAGGTATATGCACTGCAGTGTTATCATGTCTGATAATTTTCTATTTCTCTCCTTTCTACATTTATCAGCTGGCATTCTTCTGTATTCTTTCCCTCCATCACCACCATTATTCTTTTGAATGCCGAAATTGACTCAGATTTGTCCAATGGGAGCCCCTACAGTCTGGTTTCTGTATAATTTTGACATTGTCCCACTGATCTTTGAGCACTTCCTTATTTCTGGCACAAGTGGTTCTAGGCTCACCTTGTACTTTTCCTGTTTCAGACCTAAAATCAGTTATTTCTCCAAGGAATCCTGATTCTTTTAAATGAAGAACGACATTTAGAATGTGCTCATTGTTAATGGGATGTCACTATTTCTACACACTTTCAGTGCACAGAGCCAAGAAGAATATTTTTTCAAGAAATCATGAGTTGATACTGATCCCTCCAATTCAAATCCAATATCACAGAAATCTTCTTCTCTTTCCCCATTTCATATTTTTATCTTCTCCCACAGTGAGAACTCTTGCTTCCAAAAAGTTTAAAACATTCTCTCATTTGCTATATGCTTCAACACACACAAAATAATCTCAGTATTACTTACTACACAAATAAAACCTAAGTAAAATAAAATATTTATTTAAAAGTTCTTTCTGACCTGGTGTACCCCCCAAAAAAATAAAATAAAATAATAAAAAAAAGAAAAAAAAAAAAAAGTTCTTTCTGTTCATAGAATATGTTCTTTGAAGGTATATTAAAAATGTACTTGAATTAATTCCATTTTCTATGTAGTTATATTTGATGTACAATGTATTTTTTTAATGTTTTTATTTTATTTATTTATTTATTTTTATTTTGGCTGCGCCATGTGGCTTGTGGGGTCTCAATTCCCCAACCAGGGACTGAAACTGGGTCACGGCAGTGAACGCCCCAAATCCTCCTGCTAGACGATCAGGGAACTCCCTTGATGTATAACGTGATATGCAATTAGGTTCATTTGTTTCTACTTATGCTCAATTTTAATGTTTGCCTTTTTTCCCCTTTGGATTTAATTTTATTTTAAAAATATGTATTATTTTTACATGGTTCAAAAGTCAAAACTATAAAAAGGTAAACTGAGAGAAATCTTACTCCCACTCCTATCCTTTCTACTCTTACTGCCTGTAGCTCTCCTGAGTGGCTATTCCTATGAGCTTGTAGATTATCCTTAACATATTTATTTTTGCAAATATAAGAAAATATTTTCCCTTTTTTATTATTGTTATATATTTTGAAATTTAACAAAATACATATTTACTGTAGTGCTTACCTTTATATTAATATTTTGCTTTTTTTAATGGTCATAATCCCCCTTTTCCTTACATGGATTTCTACAATTGCTTTAGACTTTTAACTGGTATCTTTTGACTCCCATTTGTATTATGCATTACCTACATGCCAATCAACAGTCTTATTTTACTTGCCCTTTCTCTTCTCCAATGTTTTTAGTTGTGTTATTTCCAATTTGTCAGAATGTTTAATCTTTACACGCTATTCCATTTTTTCCACATCTGTGTTTAAGTTTTAGATCTACATTTAAGTATAATCAGTTCTCCTTAGCAGCGCTTTTGCTGCTGCTTCCCCAGTCATCTCTTGATAGGATACAGGAGATTTCTTAGGATGGGATCATGATTATATATATTCTGACTTCTTGCATCTTTAAAACTGCCTGCCTATAGTCTTGATATTTAAAGGGTTGCTGGGCTAGATAACACAGCCTTGTTTTTTGTTTTGTTTTGTTTTTTCCCAAGAAACACACGAATAGAATTTATTTATAAATGATTCAAGCAGAACATAACAGTCACATTTCAACTTTCTTTTAAAAATCAAATGATAAATTTAGTCATCTATGTCCCAAACGAGGCAAGAACCTTAGGATTCTTCCCTGTCACTTGTCTTCCTCTTTGTTACATGTTCCACATTGAGATTTCTAGTTCCATATTGTCACTATGTTTTCAACACTATGAATCAACAAGTGTTCAGACTAAAATCTAAGTATTGCTAGTTTTTTGATCACCAGCACAGCCTTGTTTTTAAAAGTGGAAATGGAAACAATTTGAGTAACCAGCAATCAGGGATTGTATAAATAAATAAATTATGCTCGGTTAAATAATGGAATCCTGGTCTATGCAGCCATTGTATCAATACCTGCTGCAACCACTGTGGAAAAAAATAAAATGATATACAAAAAAAGTTAACAGTAATTTCCTCTGATGAATAGAATTATTGGTGATCTTTAGATTTTCCTTTGTTTCTATGTGTCTTTTTTAATTTTTCAAATTGTGGCATTTGTGAAATTGAAGAGAATATGATGTTAATAATGATTTTTTAAAGCTAGGCAAAGAGCTAAATTTTCAAGGTTTATTTTTAATGTGTTGGTTTTAATCAATACCACAAGACACAGTGTACCAAGGAGAGAGCAGCATGATCTAATTAGCAAGCTCAGGACAGCCTAGGCTGGTCTCAGTGCCCTCCTGTGCTAGGTACTCAATCAATGTTTGCTGCCCATGAAGAAACTAAAATTAGTCACTCCAGGGCAGAGTCATTTTGGGCAACTGAGTTAATTTTTTTGAGTCTAGTTCTTGTCTTCCAGGGTTGTACTGAGGATGAAATGAAGTGGTATATATGTAAACTGCCAGTCTGGGGTTTGGCATAGAGTAGATACTCCTATCACTTCATCTAAGAGGGGAAGATACGATTATTAGCACCTTCTTCTGGATAAATAATAGGGATATTCAGTTTTATTTATTTTGAAGAACAGAAAAACAATATGAGCAGAGAGCCAGTAAAAAGAGCCTCAGGCAGCCTATAAGGGTATTATAGAAAAACACAAGGGGGAGAAGAGAAAGATCAGAGAAACAGACTTAAAGCGAAAGAAAATGCGAGATGGAAACGGCTTAGAGGTCATCAGAATCTATAATAGTTAGGGCTTCTACTTGCTTATGAGTAAGAGTGGAGGAAATCTGTGTCCCTAAATTGTAACTGTGTCACTATAATAAAAAGAAATAAATGGAGTATACACCTGCATCTTTAAGTAACTGTTATAGGATAGTAAACTCATCACCAGTCTTATAATAGCTGTCCCCACACAGGGCTGACCACAAACACACCCCAGAGTAACTGAATAAGAATCTGTATGTGGAAAGTCAGGCCTAGAATGTCTTAAAAACATCTCTTTAAGTAATTCTGATGGCTACCCAGGTTTAGCAGCTACTGGCCTGTACATAGGACCACCATCTCTCGCACCTACAAGGACAGTCCCAGAGTAATTACTACCAGAGCCCCCTTCTCTTACAAAAATCTCTCTGCAGAGATGACCATCATCTTCTCTCCTATCTGTACCTTACCCTCCCTGAAGGCAGTCTCAGTGAAGGTGGTGGCCACTTAATTCAAGCAACAGTGATGACCTTGTAGCATTTCTTCCATTCCATGACTAAAGACAAGACTTAGAGAAAAACTACCCCTTGATCTTAAATTCACATTAAAATATCAACCAATAGCCCAGTTCTCCCTGAGAATGGAATATGGTGAATGGAGAAGACAAAAGCATAACTTTAAGTGGGGAACGCGAATGGGAAACCTGGAGCATCTCAAAGACAGTTGCTTCTGCTCCCTCACCATTTGGCCCGAGTCAGTTGGATCAGAAATGAGTACGAATTCTACTTTGTTGGCTGGTTATTTAAAAACTTTTGCTCATTTCTTCTTTGCCTCCTTTTGGGCCCCAATTTCTAGAAGAGTCAAAATAAGAAAGTCATTTAATAGTGAGGTAATATTGTATGTAAACTACTGAGAAACCAAGCAATACTTCCTTTCGAGTTAATGTGTCATCCAATTATGAGTGTTACCTTCTGATTTAATCTTAATCTGTTAAATATCAAATACCATGTCAAATAAGGGCATGCAAAGATAAAAATTAGAACTGGAGCATTCTTAAAAGTATTCACATTATTGGGACTTCCCTGCCCGTCCAGTGGTTAAGACTCTGCGCTTCCAATGCAGGGGGCGTGTGTTCGATCCCTGGTCAGGGAACTAAGATCCCACTTGCTGCGAGGTACAGCCAAAAAAATAAAATAAGATAAATTTTTAAAAAGTATTCACATTATAAAATGTAGGAGAAACTATTTCAGGCCACAAGTCTTAGTTCACTCCAGTACTCCCCGTTATATCTGCCATTACATCCCTGGGGTACCCACTTTCTCGCAGTGCCAAACAGCTCTCCTTGTCCATATACTTCAGACATTTTCATCCTTCCTGTCTTGGCTCATCCTGTTCCTAATGGGGACCTTTTCCACAGAAAAGATTTCAGTTACTTGACTCTAAGTTAATATTCAAGTTTCCAAATTACAAATGTAAAAACCTGGTTTTCATTACTTTCAGTCCAAACTATGACTCTATTTATAAAACTAGTAAAATAAGAAAATCACTTTCAAATTTCCTCTGACAAGTTTCCAGAAACTCTTGTTGGCAGGCTAAACTGCTTAATCAGTTCTATTTTCTAAACTTCATCAATTAGTCTTAATTTTAAACTGCATTTATAAATGTAATATACTCAAACTAATTTTTACATGCCTCCAATGTCTTACAGGACAAATTTATGACCGTAACAAACAAAAGCTTCTCTAGCATTTAAAGCTCTCTTGTTGCAACTCTAATCAAATAAACTTACAAATATAATAAATTGAGTTCTCAAATATTCCAGTTCTGTTTACAGACTCAATCAACATCTCACATGCCTTTCTACTTACAATCTCAGATTAAAATATTACCCATTTTATATTGAAATCATAAAGACAGGCTTTTAGGATCTGGGTATACTACATTCTCTTGAAATAGCAAACATACTGGCCCTTTTTAAAAAGCTTAATTTGGGTAGATGGAATTCAGCAACCCCTAGTCTAGGCTGGATTCAACTAATCTCTTTACTGCCTGATTGAATTCTGCATTCTTTTCATATTCTTTTTGTCCAGCTCTGCCCACAAAAGCCCCCATCTGTCTAAAAACCGTCAGCCTTTCTTTAGTCCAAAATTCAACTGAATCAATGTTACTCCTTAAAGTTGATGTGCTAAACCCTAAAAATCTCTTTGAAAGGCACCTATACTAACTTGGATAGAAATCACATCACCGCTTTAATCCTCATAACACCACAGTCACCACACACACATTGCTTTAGATTACTCAAGAAGAAGCAGGATGAGGTAATAGGCAATTAGGCAATGGGTTTCAATGTCTCTTAAAAACATTTTTTGTTGATATTTGTTTAGAATGCTCTGTGGAAAGAACAGAGATCTTTTTGTAAGCAGTTTCTGAAAGGCTTGTCTCCAGGGCAGTTACAAACTGAAGACATTGCTAGGAGAAATTCTGTTGTATGAAGACGGTTAGAGCTGGAAGGCATTTGATGATCATTTGGTCCAGCCTCACGCTGTACAAAGAAAACTTGAGTTCCAAAGAAAGGGGACAAGGGGAGGGGGGGGCTCCTTTACTGAATATCCTCTATGTTCCAGGCACTGTGCAAGTGAACCTTCAATGACGATGCACAGAGTGGCGCCTGATAGTCCTTTTCTACTCTCTTTCCCCCTCAGACACACTGTAGGTGTTCCCATGCTTCTCAGGTTTGTCCATCTCCTTGTCTTGCATCAATGTGGCCTCCCCCTCCGTCAAGTCGGTGGAAGTAATCAACCATTTACTACTTCAAATTTCTAACCCAGCCTCACATGTACCCAAATACCCTGTGAACAGAAGTCAAATTTGATGGACTGAGAGTTGAAAAGGAGATGAATAAGTAGAGACTTTCTTTCCAGAAATTTAGAGAAGGGGGAGGAGTGAGATTGGACAGAAGCTGGGGTAGGGATGCAGGGTCAGGGAAGGATGGGGAATGGAGAGACAAGGAAGAGGGTGAAGATACATAGCAGAGAAAGAATAACTGACAGAGAAGGACCCCAGAGAAGCGGGGCGGGCGGGGTGGGGCACGGTGGTGGGCAGTGAGAGGGGACACAGGTTGAAGCTTTGAATTTGAAGGAAGGAGAGATACTTCATTCTCCAAAACAGGAGGAAAGAAGGTAGAGATGAGGACTAATACTGCTGAGGCTGTTAATGAGAAAACAGTACAAGTGATTGCCCTCAGCTCAGAGTTATGTGAGGAGAGGAATAGAAACTGGGTGAGCATGATGGTCTTGGTGCTGAACCCCTTCATGAATTATCTAATAGGGGTGAGGGGATGATGAGCTAGAAGGACACGGGCACATTGGCACTTGAGATTTCAGGATAGGGCCGTCCTGAGTGATGACATGGCAGGGTAGGGCTGCTAAAAGGCCAACATGGTGAAATAGAGGCCAAGTAAAAAACACTGGGTTTGAAGCTAAAGATCAGAGGAGCCGGTGGGATCAGGAGGGTCATCCTTTTGGACACTGGAGTCACTCAAGTTGGCAGTTGGCAGAAACCAGAGGAGAGAGAGGTCATGAGCCTGCTGCCAAAATCCTCTGTGAACACAGAGACTGATCAGCAGATTGACACATGACAGGGATGACACAGGGATGAGACGTGAGCCTCAAAGTCAAAGGGAATTATGAGAGGGGTGGAACAGCAGCCTGGCCACAGCTTTGGAGAGCAATCCCAACTCCCAGCCTGAGGGGCAGAGGGTAGGTTAGAGCCCCCTTCCCTTGAAAAGGATAAAAGAAAAGCAGGAACCTCGAGAAAGACTCAGGTCTCAGCTGACGGCAGAAAATAGGGGAAACATTTAGTAGAAATGTTAAGGATACAGGGACTCTGTTTATCATGGAGCAGGGTTGCAGAGGGCATGGCTGAAAGTTGAGGGAAAGAGGCAGGGGATAAAGACAAAAAACATCTGAGGACAATACTATATAATAGAATAAAGACTAAGGAGGTCTATATTCAAGGCAGCAGCTAAGGATGAGAAGGACAGGAGGCAGAGAGACCTATGGCCTCAACTTACTAGCTGTGTGACCTTAGGTAAGTTACATGCTCTCTCTGTGCTTCAGTTCCATCACTGTAAAATGAGGATGATACTGGTATTTACCTCATAAATTTGTTGTTGTTGTGGGGATTAGGTGTGCTAATATATTTAAAATACTTAGAAAATTGATGAGCATATAGTCAGTCCTGAAGAGGCATTTTCTTTAGAAGGAAAAAGATTCCCAAGCCACACTTTCACTTTCAAGATGGACGTCTACTTATATCATACCTTGAACAATGCACCTTCACTTCCTGTCACTTACATTCAGCAAAAAAACCCTGCATGAAAAAAAAATCTGTCAGAGTCATTGATGGATTCAATTTCTTACAAACATATAGTATGACAATTAACCATTATCTGTCTCTTAAAAGGAAGGAAAGAGAAATGAAAAAAGTTGGTTGAAGACAGTAAGAATGTAGAGTTATAAATGTTAAAGACAGTCAACAGTGACCTAATATACAACTCAACAACAACAGCAAAAAACATACAACTGGATTAAAAATTGGGCAAAGGACTTGGATAGACATTTTTCCAAAGACAATATGCAAATGGCCAATAAGCCCATGAAAAGATGCTTAACATCACTAATCATCAGAGAAATGCAAATCAAAACCATAATGAGTTACCACCTCACATCTATTAAAAGGTCAACTATCAAAAAACCAGAAAATAGCAAGTGTTAACGAGGATGTAGATAAATTGGAACCCTCTTGTTCAGCTGGTGGGAATGTAAAATGAGTGGCCACCTTAGAAAACATTATGGCAGTTCCTCAAAAAATTAAAAATAGAACTAACATGTGATCCAGCAATCCTACATATATATATGTATCTCCAAAAGAAAGCAGGGACTTGAACCGACCCTTGAACACCAATATTCATAGCAGCGTGATTCACAATAGCCAAGAGGTGGAAACAACCCGAATGTCTGTTAACAGATCAATGGATAAACAAAATATGATATCTACATATAAAGGAATATTACTCAGTCTTTAAAAGAAAAGGAAATTCTGACGCATGCCATAACATGGATGAACCTTGAGGGCATTATTTAAATGAAATAGTCACAAAAAAACAAACAAATATTGTATGAGTCCACTTGTATGAGGCATCTAAAATAGATTCACAGAACAGAATGTAGAATGATGGTTACCAGGGGCTGGGAGGAGGGGAATGGGGAGTTGCTGTTCAATGGTATAGAGTTCAGTTTTCAAGATGAAGAGGTTCTGGAGATCTGTTTCACAAAAACGCGAATATACTTAACACAACTGAACTGTACACTTAAAAGATGGTAAATTTTATGTTGTGCGTTTTACCACGATTAAAAGAGGAAAAAAGAAAACAGAATAATCTAGTATCCCCTCAAACATACACACTCTGATGATGAATAAAGTAAAGACCAGAGAAGGTAAGGGACTCTTGCATGGTCACACAGCTCATGGGGGCAGAATTGGGACCAGAACCCATGACTCTGACCCCGGCTGCAGGGGGTCCTTCCATTACATTGTGCTGTCTACGTGGGATGCTGAGATAATGGAAAGGATGACACACTTGATTGATCAGTAACGACAGTAATGGTCCAATGAACCTGAAAGGGATAAAGATTCTACTCAGTGCATGTAAGTGCTCGTGTGCGTGTGCCCGTCCTCCACATTCTGTCGGGCTTATTCCAACCAGCAGGCCTGGGAGGCCACCCTGGAAATGTCAAGGTACTCACAGCCTCTCTCTCTAGTCTTCAGCAGGCCCGAAAGCAGATGAGCAGCTTTTCTGTTTCTGGGCTGTTCCCCCTGTAATTTTGAAGTCCAGACAGTTACACTGGAAAACAGGAAGAGAAACTCAGGGGCCCACTTAAAATCAAGCTCAGTGTGGGGTCTCCAACTGGAGCTAAGCTGCTAGTCAAAACTTGCTACTTTAAACTGGTTCACTCACTCCTGTCTGGACTCAGAGAGGAAATCTTTTTCCCATTTAGGAGTTTTCCTTTAGCTCCTTATTCCAAAGTCCATAAAGGAGACAACAGGAAAGCCTGGCCCCAGCTCAAGAAGCAGAGATGAAAACCAGACCTTTGTTCTTTTTAAGGGTAATGACCAGAGATTGCCATCTATTTTATATCAGAAATTTCTGTTGTTTCCATGGCAATGATGAGTGTGCCTAAGGATCCCCACAGGACCTGGCTTGGCGATTCCAGAAATCTCCATAGGTTTGAAAGTGTCAGAGCTGAAGCCAAGACCTCCCTCCCCTGCGCTCTTCTGTTTCCTTGACACACAAACAGCTCATGCACACAATACCTCTCTGAAGGTGTTAGGAAAATCCTCCTTGCATCAATACGTCTCATAATGAAGAATTAAATAAAATATTTTGGCAAGGACGTTTCTAAAGATCTGTCCACTCCAGAAATACTTTTTGTTCTCAGCAACCCTACAAAGGCTGGACCAGGATGCCTATAAAAAGCCTTCTGTGTTCCCCTTAATGAATCCTCAGGAAGGATGGAATAAGATGGGGGTCAGAGACTTGGAGCCTGTGCCAGATGCTGAGGCTGCCAGCTTGGCTGGGGGCACTGGTGGCGGCGCTGAGAGCCCGCCCCCTACTCCTCCCACTGGCGTGGTCGCTGCTCACACTCCTTAAGGGAATTGGCTGGGCTCCTGGCTTGTCTCGCCTGTGTGTCTGCTAGTCATCGAACAAAGTGTGGGATTACTTCCATGCCCAGTTTCCCAGATGCTCACAAGCACGGAGCCAAGGATCAGCTGAAATAGAAGGAAGGATCAAGCTGAGAGGCCTTCTTGACAAGACTCAGCCACACTTGAGCTGTAGTTCCTGCCACGGGACACACCTATCAAGTAAAACCCAATGAACCATTCAGGAAACATCCTGTGCCTCCTGTTTGGAGCTGATCCTGGAAACAAGGACTTTCCTGAGGTGGTACCAGGCATGAAAGTGAGGAGAGAAACCGTGGGGCCCTTGGCCCCCACAACACCTCCCCCCTTTGCACAGACAGGAGAAGTCAGGAGGTAGGAGGGCTTTGCTGCCTCCAGATGGGCCCCACTCATAACTCCTCCTCCACTAGTGTATTTTCCCCAAACTTCAAGGACCATCTTCACAGCCTGAAACTCCAGAGAAGCTGGCCTCCTGGTAAAACGTTCCACCCCGAAGTAAATGCTGGTGAAATACTTTCTCTAAGCTGAATGGTACCAACCTCTTGGTTGATGACCAGCATTTGCAAACCAGAAGGACCTGCAGTGTGGGAGCACATACTATCCCTGGGAGCAGAAACACAGCCTCTTAGGACCACCTACACCACTCAAATGCCCAGAGGCCGCTGGGCTATCTGAGACTCCTCCAGCAGCTCTGCCCTCAGGAGTTAATTCCAGAAGAATTAAAAAAAAAAAAAACAGTTCCTCACCTCTTTGTCCAAGGAAATCAGGACTCAATATCCAAAGAAGACTATGGAAATAGGAACCCCAGAGGATGACTAAATTCTAAGCTTAGGGAAAGGAGGGAGCATTAGAGAAAGGAGAGGGCCAAGAGGAAGATTATTTCCAGCAAGAAAGAAAACATCAAAACTATTGATTGGGGCAAGGGGAAAGCAGAAAATGAAGAATAGCTGTTTTGAGGGATCCAGGGAGGAAACCGTCCCCCTGGCACAAGGTGTGTGTGTAAGGGCTGGAGAGAGATGTACAGAGAACACTGAGTAAGGGTGTTGAAATTTTTTGCTGACTACACCTTTGGAAGGCAGGAAAAGGAATTTCATCCATAATTATGTCATCCTCTTTACAACGATGAGGTTGAAGAAAAATTGGTTCCTTGGATCAAGACATTTTTTAATTATAAAACAACCCTCGGCCTGAACAGGTAAGAGAAGCCATGTAGTGTGACAGCACTGGCTTGGGAGTCTTCTGTGCAGTATTTATGAACCAAATCTGGACGTTGGGGATGTGGGAGCTGCTGCTTACTGAGCATCTGGTCACTGGGCTGGGGACATCATATTTGGTACCTTTGAGCCCCAACCCATGCAAGCAGCTGCGCAGCCAACATCCTCACCTGGATGTCTAAAGGCATCTCAAACTCATCCTGTACTGAGCTTCTGCTCTTCCCCCCAAACTCCTGTCCCACCCACAGTCTTCCCAGTGCCAGCTGATGGCAGTTCCATCCTTCCAGGTGCTCAAGCAAAAAGCCTTGGAGTCCTACTTGACTCTATTGCTCTCACCCGGTACCCAATCTGTCAAGAAATCCTGTTGGCTCTACTTTCAAAATGTAACCCAAAATATCTCTACTTCTCTCCAGCTCTACTGCCACCAGCCTGGTCCAGGCCACCCTCATGTCTCACTTGGAATTTTGCCAATGTCTCTTCACTTTATACTCTATTTTCACGATAGCAGCCAGAGGGATCTTTATAACATGTGAATCAAATCATGTCACTCCACTGCTCAAAATCAGCCAACAGTTTCCCATTCTACTTGGAGTAAAAGCACTGTGCTTCCTACAGTGCTACAAGCCCCACATCGGGACCACATTATCTCCCTGATACTATCAGATGATACCCTTTCGCTCACTCTGCTTCATCCTCACAGACGTTTTTGCTTTCTCTTGAGCATTCCAGGCATGTCCCACTTCGAAACTTTTGCACTGGCTGTTCCTTCTGCCTGGAATGCTTGCTTCCTGAGATCTCACCCTCTTAAGTCTTTTTTCAAACATTACCTGGGTGAGGCTTACCAAACCACCCCATTTAAAATGGCAAAACTTTCTTCATACTCACTCCTAGCCCTTTTTCTGCTTTACTTGTTTTCCAAAGTCCTTATGCTGTATCTGTTACTTTTTTATCTGTCTCCCTTCCCTAGAATGTAAGTTCCTTAAGGTCAGGATTTGCTCACCTCCGTATCTTTCCTGCCTGGAATGGCAATTGATAAATAATTAATAATAATAATAAATAATAAATGTGTGATGAGGGATCTTACACAATCTTTACAATCATCTTGCCTTTCATGGACATTGGATAGCTAGAGATTGGGCAGTCATTTTTTACCTCTTTATGCCTAATTTTCCCTCTGGAAAAAGTCTGTGAGTTGATAATTTGACCTCAGTCTATTCTCCACCCAGACACCCCATTCCAGCTTTTGAACTCTGCACTTGACATCATGAGCTGCCTAACCTGTTGGGCCACAGCATTAGCTCATGCAGCCCAAAGGCAATTCCTGATTGTCAGGCACTGTCGGGGATGAAAGAAAAGGTGCAAAAAAACCAGCAGGAGATAGTGTCAGGGATTCCGCAGAGGACAGGAAATTTTACTTTGGTCCACAAAGCTTGGATTCCTCCACATAGCTTTGAAAACCGTGTGTGCGTGTGCATGCATGCATTCATTCTACTAATTCTAGACAACTGAAAAATAATCTTAGCCTAACTGGGAGGGATGTCCTGAGGAAAATGACATTTAGAATAGTCATGGGGAAAAGAAGCATACATCCTGAGTTTGAATGGCAGAAGAATTTTTTTTTAAATTATATTAAAAAAGGTCCAACTTGTCATATATTTTACATTAAAAATAAATGCATGGTTTGGGGGACAGAGGTGAGGGCAGCTATAATACCTCCTTCTGTTACTCTTCCATCTTTCTTCCTGAGAGCATGTAGTGCTTTCTAGAAGGATGGCTCTGTCTTGTTCCTGGTTTACAAAAATGATTGTTACTGACTTTAGCAGTAAAGCACGGACTTCTCCAAGTCTAGCCACTCATTATTTTTAGGCTTGTCTTCTTTATAATCAAAGAAATATTTTGCCCTGGGAGATGAGGAGGAGGAAGAAAATGAGCATTTACAGAGCACCTATTAGGTACTTTATATTAGATACTTTATACTTCACTCCCCAAACATGAAGTCCACATCATTATCTCTGTTTTACAAATAAGGAGACTGAGGCTTAAAGACATTAAGTGACTTGCACAAGATCATCCCAATTAGCCAAGACTTGAACTCAGAACTGATAAACTCCAAATACTCGGCTCCTTCAACTATGCAGTGCTACCTGTTCCCTAAGGTGGGGACCAGAGGGGTGAGAACTGTGCATGAACGTTACGCATGAATTAGCTTCACTTGTAAGCTCTGGATCAGCAAAATATATAATACACAACTTCTAGACCCTTAGATGGAAACTGGGCTTTAAAAAAGAATGGAAATAACACTGGACAGAATTTGATGATGAAAAAGATGACTGGTTCAGGCCAAAAGAAGTCAGACTTGATCCAACCCTCAAAGGATCTTTTCTAGTATCATCTTCTAATCAAGGCTAAGAAGGACCTCCCTCTGTAAGGTGGAGATAATTATTCAATTTTTCACTCATGACTTTTTACAACCTTAAATATCTTTAGCCCTTAAAAGTCATGATGTATTTGATTCTTGAGTGATCCTTTGGTATGCTACCAACTACAAGGAATAGAAAAGCCAAGCAAAGTGGTTTTAAAAATGGGAATGTTTATCATCTCATATAGCAAGAAGTGTGGAGACAGGGCAGTTTCAAGGTTGGTGCTTTCAGTAGCTCAGTGCCTTCACCACAACAGATTTTTCTCCCATCTTGCCTCTCTACCATGCTCTTCGATAGCGTATCTTTTTAAGGCCTTTTCCTGTAATGGTCCCAAGACGGCTGCCCCACATTCAATCAACATGCAGATGATGACCATGAGAGGTAGAAAAGGAATATCCCTGTCTTTGGCTCCCTTTTTTAGAAACAAGATAAAACTTTCCTCCTTCTAGGCCCAGCATGAAGGCACAGGGGTTACCTGGGAACATGTAATTTTCTTAGTGATACAGAAGCACAAGAAAAGTCCAAACCACACAAGCACATTTCAAGCCTCTGCTTACATCACAGCTGCTAACATTCCATTGCCCCAAACAACTCCAAGGAAAAGCCCTAAGTCAGGGAGTGGGGAAGTACACTGCTCCTATTATCGGACTATGACTGTATAATATTATGCATAATATTACTACATTATATATTAGTATATATACTAATGTGTACATGAATGTATAATATTACCACAAGGAATACAGAATTGAGATTGAGAATTCAATCTTCTACTCATGGTTATATCAGGTGGAACCTTATGAAACTGCCATCTTTTAGGTACAAAATGGCCAAATACTAACCATCTCACATTAGTGGAACCAGGACTTAAGCTAGGCTTGTGTCCACTGGCTACTAGAACTCCCCGGAAAGCAGCACGAGTAAGTGATAACCCATAAAAAGCAGATTTGCTAAGCACACAGGAAATAAAAAAACGTATGTAATTGTCTGTCTCTAAAATAGCAATTTGATTCCCTTCGAGTAGAGTTATACTCCACTGGAATCAAGCACTCATTAGGTTTAAGAATTATGTGAAAATAAAACTTTGAAGCTGAGTCCCAACAGCCTTTTCCCCTGGAGAGTCAGAGGTATTATGGTCCCACAGGACAACTATTACTTTCAAGTTAGAGCTTTAATTACATTTGAGAATTGGTTATAACTGTCTCTGCTGAGTAAACTTCTCCTCCTACAGAATCACACTAATAGCACATCCGAGTAAAAATTTCCTGTTTTTGTTATCCTCTTCCCCTTTTTCCCCACCACACATATATACCCATGAACTTGTTTTCCCGGCTTCCATTTTTGTTTATGCCCACTTCTTTGGACTACCTGTCGCCTAGCTGAGCTCTAACTGTCCTCCCCATGCAGGCTGATTTAGGTATCTTACTCTGCTCTCCCATAATACTCTGTACATATCAGAAATGTAGGACTTAATACAGTGATACAACAATATCTAAGTATACATTGATTTCTCCCCCTAAATTGTGAGTCCTCGAGTGCAAGGACTATGTTTTACTTATCTTTGCACCCTTAACACCCAGCATAGTACTTGGCAAATTGTAGGGGCTAAGAAATATTTAACAAAGAAAAGAGACTATATTAGAGTAGGCTAAATGCAAGTCCAGTAACAAACAAGCCCATTTATGCAAAGACTCATGCAAAGTCTGAAGCAGATGTGCCTGGATGGGCAACTCTCCTCTGAGTGGTAACCCAGGGATCCAGCCTTCTTCTGACCTGTGACACTGCTGTGTTCAACACGTGGTCTGTCTCTAAGGATGCTGCAAACAGGAAACAGGGCACAAGGAAGACACAGGCTACCTTGGCTGGAAGTGACACAAATGACTTCTGTCTCCATTCCATTGGCCCAAACTAGCTTCATGGCACTGCTTAGTCACAAGAACTCACACAATGGAAAGAGAGTGTGAGCCTTTGGCAGTCAGCGAGCTCTCTCTGCCACAGCGAGAAGGGAGGAAGGATGGGAGGGATGGGAGGCAGAAATGGAGGGAAGAACTTACTCAATGCCTATCTTTTAAGCCCTGTGCAAAAGGCTCAGATTCCCTTCCAGTTGGACACTTAAAACCAGATGTTGAAAGCAGCTGGACTTTAAGCTCAGACAGAACACAGTAAAAATGAAAAATAGAAATAAGCAGAGTGACTTCCCTGGTGGCACAGTGGTTAAGGATCTGCCTGCCAATGCAGGAGACACAGGTTCAACCCCTGATCCAGGAAGATCCCACATGCCTCAGAGCAACTCAGCCCATGCGCCACAACTACTGAGCCCACGTGCCACAACTACCGCAGCCAGTGCACCTACAGCCTGTGCTCTGCAATAAGAGAAGCCACTGCACTGAGAAGCCCTTGCACTACAACAAAAAAGTAGCCCCCGTCGCCGCAACTAGAGAAAGCCCTTGCACAGCAATGAACACACAACACAGCCTATAGTTTGTAAATAAATAAACAAACAATTGTTGACACTTAAAAAAAATGAAGCAGAAACCCATGAGAGTTTGGTGTCTTAAGCACAGTCAAGAGGAAGGCAAGTTATAGGAGTTGGTGACAAGGGTGTGTGTGTGAGTCTGTGTGAGTTGCATGTCTTAACTTGAGAGAGGGAGGGAGGGAGAAGAAAAGAAGGTTGGGGAGCAGCAGATTGGAAAGGCTCTCAGAAGAGGAGGCTTATGGGGCTTATGAGAGAAATTATCAAGGGATTCTACCTACTCTGAAGAAGACTTAAAGTCTTCAGTGTGAAAAGTAAACCAAGAGAATCTGGAGGACATAAATAGGTAATGAGAGAACCATGTTCATCAGGATTTGGAGCAGGTGATAAGCAGAAGGCCACTGCCCAGGGGAGAAGCAACTGCTTTCTAGGAGATTGTATGTAGTGAGAAGGTCTGCTGTCAGAAGCTAGCAAGTGATGGGGAGGGTAGAGACTGATAGCTGTTCACCAAGATCCATTTCCTCTTCTTCTTGGCGCCCAGTCGTCCTTGCAGTTAGCGTTACCATGTCAATGGAATAGGGACAGAAATAATGTGGGCCACTTTTAGACCTGGCTCATATAATCCTCCCCCATGTGCTCCTCCACATTTTACTGTCTTTTTCCAGCTGGATACGGATGACAATGAGGTTCTATGTTTTGGTGATGCCACAGATGAGAGGAGCCTAGGTTCTTGAATAATTGTATGGAAGAGAGCCTGCTTGTCAAGCCAAACACCTACCAAGACTACAATATGAGCAAGAGGTAGATTTCTACTGTATGATGGACACTGTGACCTGCTACCCAGATTCCATTTCAATGAAAGACTTATTATCCCAGCTGAGGGAGTGTGGTCAGCCCCTTCAGGGACTGCCTCAGCCCTAGGCGAGTTGCCTCACCCAAGGTCATACCCTTCGGGGGAAGCCTACATCCAGTGATCAACTGACATGAGTGCATGTACAGCCACTGCAGTCTAACTTGGGGCAACACCAACAAGACATCTTAGTTCCACAGTTTCTGTGAGGATGACCATGGTTGTTACCAGGCCTGACATGAGCTCAACTCTCTTGCCCAGTCCTGCTTCATTTCCTTCTTTTCTGCAGATTTTAAATCTAAGAACACTCCCTAATAAACATCCTGCACACTAAGCTTTCAGAGTTTGCTCCTTAGAGAACCCACCCTAAGACATACTGTGAACATATCCATATGGTTGGGTATGTTTGTACACCATCCTGGCCTGTCTTAACTAATGCAGCTTAGAGTTGAACATTTTTTTTTGCTGACATGGCTATGCTAGGTTGGTCAGCAGACATATTCTTTGTGATGTAGAAAAGCCTGTGCCATCTGCAGTAGGCGAAAACACAGGAGTAGGGATAGAGACAGAGAGGAGAAAGAAAATCCCAGTTTTTGAAACAGTGATTCCTAAAGCTTTTCCTTGAGCTGCTCTAGTACGTTTACTAGAGTAAAAGTATCAATTAATTTCCTTTCCCTTTCTTTCTCTTTTTTCCTTAAGATGATTTGAATTGAGTTTCTGTCACTAGCAACCAAAAGAGTCCGAATACAAGAGATCTGATTACGTGTTGTGTGATATGAGTGAATGTGTCCCGCACCCATCTACTGCCACCCCCTCAAAACAACTAAGGACAGATCTCTGTAAATTTTTTGATGAAGCCGTATTTATCGAGGACTTACTATGTGCCAGTTCTATTCTAAGTACGTTCCATTTATTAACTCAATCCTCACAACAGCCCCATGCAATGGGTACTATTACTATGATTTCCATTTCCAAAGAGGAAGGCTGAGGCACAGAGAGATGATGAGATGTGCCCAAGGCTACCTATTTTTGAGTGACAGGGTAGCCCCAGAGCCTGTACTCTTAGGCAGCGAAGCTCTGCCACCTCTACTCACACAACCTTGAGATGGGGAAGTGAGATGCTTCAGTTTCACATGTGTTATATTCATGAGTGATTAGGGTTCTTCACCAGCTCTACATGCAATCTACCAAGGCTTGCAAGGGGCCTGACTGAAGTCAACAGCAAAAATGAGCCAGAAAGCAGAGAAGTCATCCCTAAACTAACAAGTAAAAGAAATGACTAGAGATGAAACCATGAAAGGAAAAGCCCGTGAGGTGGTGTTCAGACCTGAACTAAACAAAGGCATGGGGGGCTGTAGGAGAACCTTTTGAGAGTTAAGCTGGACACATAAACACCCGATTAGTTGGAAAGAATTGGTTTGGGGTCCCAAGAGGAAGAGCATCAGTTCTGGATGGTACACAGGAAGCTGATCAAAGAAAAGTTTTATCTAAACCAGGACATGAGCCTAGAACCCTCCAGGAAGAGTGTGGCTTTCTCAAGGTCCTGGGGAATGGGAGCAAGAGAGCTCAAGCTGATAGGAAAATAGAGAGGCTTGGTAGCAGAGGAACCATTGGACAGCAAAGCATTTCTCTAAATTCAGAGTCCCTGTTATTACATATTGTGAACTGGTCACTCCCTGAGACTTCTCATGCTTGAGTTAAGGATCAATTTCTTCTACTTCAAAGGCTGGGTTGGTAATATTTCTTTGCCAAGAAGGGGAATTAAAGAAGAGGATGAGGTGGGGCTGCATTCACAGAAAAGAAGTCCAGAGAAGCCCACTCCAGACCTTGAGCCACCCATATGAGATGCTGGTAAGGCCTCTGTGGTTGACTGAGGGGGACACCCCAGCGTTTGGTCACTACTCTCAAAGTGAGTTTATTTCCCAGGCCTGTTTCCCTGCTTTAGAGTAAAACAATGAGAAGGATCCAGTGTGCTCTCAGGGAAAAGACTTCCCTCCACTCAACCTGGTCAGTTCATCCATTAATACTTTTTACTGGGATGCTGTTTACTATGTCCTCTGTGCACACAATGTCCCTGCTGAAAAATGTTTCAAGGCTAAAAGATTCTCCTGGTTTGCCACTCATTTGAGGCCAGTTTAACTGAATGGTTAAGTGATGACATGCATCATCTCATTCATGTTTGAAACTACCCTGGGAGAAAAGTACTATTGTTTTTTACTGTAGTAAAATATATATAACATAAAATTTATTATTTTAACCTTTTTTGAGTATACAATTGAGTGACATTAACATATTCACATTGATATGCAACCATCACTTCCACTTATATCTAGAACTTTTTCATTATCCAAAGATGAAACTCTGTACCCACTAAACAATAACTCCCTATTTTCCCCACAGTCCCCGGCAGCCAGCATTCTACTTTCTGTCTCTATGAATCTGCCTATTCTAGGCACCTCATATAGTGAAATCACATAGTATTTGTCCTTTTGTGTCTGACTTGCTTCATTCAGTGTAGTATATTCAAGGTTCATTCATACTGTAGCATGTATCAGAATTTCCTTTTAAAGGCTGCATAATTTTCCACTGTATGTATAAACCACGTTTTGTTTATCCATACATCTGTGGACTTTTGAATTGCTTCCACCTTTTCACAGTCGTCAATAATGCTGCTATAAACACTGGTGTACAAATATCTGTCTGAGTCACTGCTTTCAATTCTTTTATGTACATATGAGGAAATGAAATTGCTGGATCTATGGTAATTCAGCCTCCTAACAATTTCTTCCTTCATAAGGCAGCTGCTGTGCTTCCTACTTCCCAAGCCTAGGACTTGGGAAGCCTCCAATGGATTCTGTGAGTCCCATGCTTTCCAATACATTCCCTCTGCCAGTTCTTGTTGTAACCAAAGGGTGTACAGGATAGAGGTAGAGTGTGGGCAGGGTGCTTACAACCAGGAGATACATGTTGAACAGAGATGATGAGATGTGCCCAAGGCTACCTATTTTTGAGTGAGATGCGTGTGAGATATGTCAAGAGGGCTGTTGGGTATTTGCTCCTGGAATTTAGGGTTGAGGCCTAGGATGGAGAGAAATAAATCTGGGCATTATCAACATGTAGATGGAGTAGTGGTGTCCAGCATAGTGTCCTATCTCTTTTGCTAAAAGTATTCTGATTTTCTTTGGGGGAAATATTCCCTTTTATTGGCTAGTAATCTTGATGGGGCTGTTAATCAAAGTGGCAAGCCCTCTTCTGGCCAAGTAGCAAGACTGGACACTCAGCATATTCAACCGCCTGGTCACAGTAATTCTTAAGGGATGCTCAAATGAATTAGGTCAATTTAATAGGAATTAGCCAAAGAATTTTTTAAAAATAAATTTATGCATGTATGTATGTATGTATGTATTTATGGCTGCATTGGGTCTTCCTTGCTGTGTATGGGCTTTCTCTAGTTGTGGCAAGTGGGGGCTACTCTTTGTTGTGGTGTGCGGGCTTCTCATTGCAGCAGCTTCTCGTTGTGGAGCACAGGCTCTAGGTGCATGGGCTTCAGCAGTTGAGGCACGTGGGCTCAGTAGTTGTGACACACAGGCTTAGTTGCTCCAGGGCATGTAGGATCTTCCTGGACCAGGGATCGAACCCTTGTCCCCTGCACTGGCAGGAGGATTCTTAACCACTGCACCACCAGGGAAGTCCTGCCAAAGGACTTTTGATGGAACAATTAGGAACAAAAGTCCTGTCCTCTTTCTGCCAGGATTGCTAAACTGGTACAGCGCAAGCACAGAGATACCAGGGCTTTTTTTTTTTTTTAAACCACCATGGGATCATAGCCTGATGAGAATAAGGTCAACACAGCAGAAAACAGATTCAAGTGACCAAGGGAGATGGGGAATGTGCTGATGCAGCATTGAATCTCTTGATGCTGTTATTCCTGAAATGAATTTCATGATCATGTGAATCAATGAATTCCCATTTTTGCTTCAGATAGTTGAGTTTCTGTTTCTTGCAGCCAAGTGATTTCTGACAAGTCCAAGCATCACTTAGACCCCTGTATTTGGATGAGATCACACAAAAAGAGAGCGTAGAGAGGAGGACTCTGCCACAAAACACTGTAATAAAGATGCAATACAGGAGGAGGATACAGCATTTCGGTTAGATTTTCACTTGTCTATGATAACAAATGGGACCAGAAAGATAATGTAATTCATTGCATTGCAGAAAGAAAATCTGTTGTCAGAATACTGAGAATTTTTAAAACTGGGTGATAGGTACGTAGGGGGCTAGGGGGCTTTATGTTTGAAAATTCCCAAATTAAAAAATATACTTATGACACAGTGTTACCTCACTTTTCCTAAATTGAAAGGACAGCACCTCTTTGCTGGAGAGCCCCCTTGCATGCTGGGTCATGCCATCCAAGATAGCTATGGCTACCTGCCTTGCCTTGGCATCCAGCATTCTGAGATGTGGGAATTTCTTCCCAAATCGGGGGTTTGGCAAGGAAAAGTCAGACACGTGTGGGCTGTTTGTAAATTTGCATGAGCTCTCTGGTTTGACTACATGAAGACAGGGAGGAGCTTGGACTTGGACTCTGTTGGCCCCTGAATTCACTTTGGATGAGATAGATTGGTGTCTGCCAACTGGGCTCCCCCAATCCTAACAGTAGCCAGACTGGCATCTTTGGCTTCAAAAGGGATTGATCTGGTTCCCATGTCAACAGCAGGTTCTGCACCAAACAAATCTGAGCAAATTGTATGCAGTTATGAGCGGTGGGAAGATTAGTTCTACCCAATAGGAAGTTGAGACAACCAAATGGCAGCTCTGGAGCAGGAAGCCAGACTCAGGGATGAGAGCAGAGTAATCCTAGAAATTGACCAATGGCAAGGACTGCACAAAGAGTCTACTAAAAGTCTGTGATTAGAAGGTAAATTTCACCCTTTTAACCAGACACAGGAGACAAAGGGAAACTCTTCCTTTTGTAACACAGGAGAGAAAATGTAGATTTCAAGTCATCTTACTTTGGGTGGGTAGACTCTGAGAAGTAGTCAGAGCCAACCAGCTAGCCCATGATTTAAATAGCTATCACTGACTGTGAAAACAAGATCCATTGATAAACAGCCTAAATGATGCACTAAGTACTCAGGCTCTGGAGCCAGACTGCCTGGGTTCACCACTTGCTTCCTTAATGATTCTGCATCTCAGTTTCCTCATCTGTAAAATTAAGATCACAATTTGAAACTGGAAAACATTATGCTAAGTGAAAAAACCTAGACCTAAGAGGACTAATATTGTATTATTTCACTCATGTGAAGTGCCTAAAACAAGCGAATTCATAGACTCTGGAACAGGCAAATTCATAGAGAAAGAAAGTAGAATAGAGCTTTTTCCAGGGATTGGAGGGAGGAGAGAATGGGGGCAAGGTATTGTTTAATGGGTAGAAAGTTTCAGTTTGAGATGATGAAAAAGTTATGGAGATGGATAGAAGAGATTGTTGCATAATATTGTGAATGTACGTAATGCCACTGAATTGTGTACCTAAAAAACAGTTAAAATGAAAAAAAGAAAATGATAACTCTATGAGATAATGGAACATGTTAATTAGCTTCATTGTGGTGATTATTTCACAATGTATACATATATCAAAACATCAAGTTATACAACTAAAACACATATAATTTTTGTTAATTATACCTCAACAAAGCTGGAAAAAATGATTAAAGTGGTAAATTTTTTGTTACATGTATTTTACTCCAAAAAAAAAAAAAGACTGTTGCAGCAAACATAATATTGAGCAAAGACATCACACAAAAAAATCTGTGCTGTATGATGTCAATACATAAAGTTCAAGAACAGGCAAAAATCATTCCTGGTGTTGGAAACCAGGATAGTAGTTACCCCTGAGGGTGGTAGAGACTGGAAAAAGTTAAAACAGATGATGTTCTTAGAGCGGTGCCTGGCACTAGGGGGTCCCTAATCTTTAGCAGCAGTATATAAAACTAAAGATGCCAGTACCTCTAGAGACTTTCCTAACCTCCCCCTGCCCTTGAGATGCCAATCATTCCCTTCTTGTCCATACCTCCTATGCTTCAAGATACTTTGCATTTGTTCTTCTAGGTCCCTGCTGCTGCCTGCTCTCTGCTTCTGGATCCTGACCCACAGCAATGTGCTCCTTCTTGCCCTCAGGCTTCCAGTCCTGTTGGGCTTAGAATAGGGGGAGAACCAGCAAGAAACTGGAAGAAGGAAAGAGAGTGAGGTTGAGTGCCCTCCCTTTAGAATCACTCAACCAAAGGTGACAACTGCTGTGGAGCAGACCCCTCCACCCAGGTCTCTCTTCCCCCAAGTTCTGTGACTACTCCCTCCCATTGCCCCTTTGGGTTGTCATGGTGATGGCACCCCATAATTACTAACCTGAAGACACTGTACTAATCTCCCTTGCAGTTTCTCGTGGCTTCCTTACACCCTGCCCAGACCTTTATAAATCATATTTTTATTAAAATCTTCGCCAATTTTCCCAATGTCAGTGCCTCATCTACTTCTGCTGGGACCCTGACTGCTACCTACCCTCTTAGAGACCTGGGGAAAAGCCACTGCAGGTCCTACATGAGCCCCTCAATCAGGTCACTGCTGACCAGACCAGATGTGAGCAGCTGACCACCCTGAACCACCCAGAGGCTCTCTGCTGAGAATTTGGAATAGAGTCACAGAAGCTGAGGGACTGAGCCGGTGGAGAGTTGGAGAATTATAAGATCACACAGAGATAGCAAGAGTCAGTGCTATGGCAACCCAACGCTGTGAGCAAGCTGAAGCTACGATAGGGCAGCTGCAAAAACTGGTTTATGGAGGAAAGATGCAGAGTGTTATTTATGAATGCTGTGAAGGCTTTCATATATTCAGGAAAAAATGTGTTCTAACAATATGCAAGCTAACGTAAAATCATCTAATGCGGGTTTTTTCCCAACTATTTAACTGTGTCTTTAAAGTCCCCAGAAATATTATTCCTACCAAAGTCATATGAATGAGGCTATGTCCAAATATTTACTGCACAAAACACAAGGATGCCACTCATTATGAAATCTTGTTAACGTGTGTGTTGGGGAGATATGGAGAGGGATGGATAATGTTATTTAACGAACTGTGGTTACCCATTAGTGAGTTTTGAGTTTAGATCACTATTGAAATACAATGGAATAGAAAATATCAGAAGGTATCGTGGTTCTAAGCGTAAATATTGTTTTGTGAAACTTTGATTTCAGTGATACATATACTTGATCACAATGTAAAATGTATTTCTACAGGGTCAGACAGTTTGAAAAATTCTGACTGACTAAATTCTGTGGTTCAGAAATTAGCCTGTTACATTGTTAATGAGGAGGTGAAAAAGGAAGAAAACACAGTAGAGTTTTTATAAATTTTATAATTTTGCTAACATCTAAGGAATCATACTTTGAGCCTTACTGTGCCCTTCTACTGATGGTTTAAAGTTGGGAGCAAGTTACCACTTCATCATCTTCCATCTCACTTTTCCTTTTTTGCAAACTGGAGAAGGCAAGGACCTTGACAATACTGTTATCATTGAGGTACCTCCCCAATGCCTAAAACATCAAAGGCTCTAGGTAAACATTTGATACATTTCTTTAAAATGATCTGTTCAGACTTCCTAGGTGGTGCAGTGGTTAAGAATCTGCCTGCCAATGCAGGGGACCCGGGTTCGAGCCCTGCTCCAGGAAGATTCCACATGCCGTGGAGCACCGAAGCCCATGCGTCACGGCTATTGAGCCTGTGCTCTAGGGCCCATGAGCCACCACTATTGAGCCTGTGTGCCGCAGCTACTGAAGCCCACGTGCCTAGAGCCCATGCTCCGCCACAAGAGAAGCCATGGCAATGAGGAGCCCACGCACGACAATGAAGAGTAGCCCCTGCTCGTCACAACTAGAGAAAAGAAAGCCTGTGTGCAGCAGCAAAGACCCAACACAGCCAATAAATAAATAAATAAAAATTAATTAATTAAAAAAAGTTAACAAACAAACAGAAAGATCTGTTCACAAAGTCATTGTATCTACATCACAATCAATGATATGAATAAGGTATTTAAAAATTCCATATATGCATTTCCATAATCAAACATCATATGATCACTGGAATACCACATAGAAAGCGCTCTAATATCAATTTTTTTCAAAGAGTGCATATATTTAACGGAGATATCGTTACATTATTCTTTGTATTATTTTTGGTTGGCATTTTTATTTTAGACACAATAATGCTGATGATAACACAGGGTCAGTAACAAACGTTACCAGCTGTACTGGGTTCAATCGTGGCCCCCAAAGGATGTGTTCACTTGGAACCACAAAATGTGACCTTATTTGGAGTACAGGTTTTTGCAGATGTAATTAAGATAAAGGTCTCAAGAGGAGATCATCCTGGATTAGAGTGAGCTTTAAATCCAATGACATGGACTTTCCTGGCGGTGCAGTGGTTAAGAATCTGCCTGTCGATGCAGGGGACATCAGTTCGATCCCTGGTCCGGGAAGATCCCACATGCCGCAGAGCAACTAAGACCATGTGCCACGACTACTGAAGCCCTCATGGCTAGAGCCTGTGCTCAGTAACAAGAGAAGCCACCGCAATGAGAAGCCTGCAGCAACCACAGCAAAGAGTAGCCTCAGCTCACCACAACTAGAGAAAGCCCGCAGGCAGCAACAAAGACCCAACGCAGCCAAAAAAAAAAAAAAATCCAATTACAAGTGTACTTATAAGAGATGGAAAAGGAGAAGATGCAGAGAGAAGGTCATGTGAGGACAGAAACAGAGATGGGAATTACAAGCCCCAAGACAAGGAAAGGCAAGGGTTGCCAGGAGCCGCCAGGAGCCGCCAGAAGCTGGGGGAGGGGGATGGAGAGGGAGCATGGCCATGCCAACATCTTGATTTTGGACTTGTGCCTTCAGAACTGTGAGAGAATAAGTTTCTCTTGTTTTAAATCACCAACTTTGCAGTAATTTGTTATCGCAGCCCTAAGACATGAACATACCAGCTGAATAATTTACTAATAGTTTAAAAATCACACCAATTATAAGTTTGGTTCTCCTGGTTCTTGGCTGATTTACATTCTTCATTTAGAGAATGTTGGTGAATCACCATTGCTGGAATTTATTTTGAAATTGAGTGTTAAATTTCTGTGGCTATTTAATTGCATAAGGGCACATGGCGACTGCCTTTTTTTTTTTTTAATTAATATATGTATTGGCTGAGTTGGGTCTTCGTTACTGTGCGCAGGCCCTCTCTAGTTGCAGGGATCGGGGACTACTCTTCGTTGTAGTGTGCGGGCTTCTCATTGCTGTGGCTTTTCTTGTTGCGGAGCATAGGCTCTAGGCGCACGGGCTTCAGTAGTTGCGGCGTGTCGGCTCAGTAGTTGTGGCTCTCGGGCTCTAGATGGCAGGCTCAGTAGTTGTGGGCCACAGGCTTAGCTGCTCCGCAGCATGTGGAATCGTCCCAGACCAGGGCTCGAACCCATGTCCCCTGCATTGGCAGGTGGATTCTTTATCACTGTGCCACCAGGGAAGCCCACGACTGCCTTTCTTGGGACTGTAAACTAGACCATTGTTTGGGTTTTTTTTTTTTTTTTTTGCTTAATATTTCCTTTTATTTAGCAGCTACCAAGATAATGACTTAGTTTTACATTCCCTTCTAAAATGGTCATTTAAAAACACTGAGATATAATTGACATAAAATGTATATTTTTTAACCTTAGAAAGTCAAATAAATGCAAGCTGAAAACTGAAAAATTAGGCTGTAATTCCAACTGAAAGGCAGAGTAGCAGAGTGATGAGGAACATGGGATGGGGTCAGACGGTCCTGGATAGGAACCTCTTGGCTAAGTGGGAGAACTTGGCCAAATTACTGAAACTCTCTGGGCTTCTCTTTGCTCAGTTGTAAAATAAGTATTATTGAGCTCTCCAAAATATTACCAAGCAATTGAATAAGGGAGATACTCCTATGACAAAGTCTTAATAGCATCTCAGAAAAGGGAAGTCAGGGGAGGATCTTTATATGGTTTGGGCTCTGGGTTCAAGTGACTTCTCAAGCAGGTCTTTCAAGAAGGGAACTGCCTAAAACTGGGCCGAGATCCTGACATAATAGTTTACGATTGATGGATACAGGGAGATGAGAGTCTTAAAGCAAGTCTTGATAGGTGTGGTTTGATGAGAACAAGCAGTTTGCCCACGGTGAGCAGACTGTTAGCTAAATTGATCTGCAGAAATTTCCTGAAGCAAACAGAGAAGTTATTTATTGGTTTACAATCTTATCTTTCCCAGGCAAAGTTTTCATGGAAAAATAACTAATTCATATTGATACAGGTGGTCTCAGTTCTAAGTCCAAATAGTCACTTCTTGTGGTGGTGGCAAGCAGTAAATGAGATCATGGTACTATAGTGTCTGCCACATTGCAAGAACTAAATAAGCAATTAACTTATTATTATTATTATGCATTTTATTTTATTTGTAAAGACAAGACAAATGTAGCAATAAAATTTGACACCCCTCAAATTTTTATTGCTTTTTGTAAGTAATAAGCAGAATCAATGGCTTTTGGCTTTTCTGTAATTCAGGAACTGCTAAACTAATAAAGCTGTTGGTAGAATTTGCACTATGGAAATAAGGGGACAAAAAGAGGGAAATAATGAGGACTCTTTTTCTTTGTTGTGATTCTAGTTGACTCTATATTTTACATTCTCCCAAGGATTCTTGAGTAATCATCTCTCCACAAGCTGCACATTTTCAGGAAGGAGCGAACCCTTGCAAATGCAGAGGGGTTTCCTGGATGGTGTACCACACAGGAATGCTTTATGGAGACTCAGAGATATCTGTTCACTCACTATGTATAATCTCGGTTGAGTTAGTAAATTTTCTAGCAAGGGGACTACATCTCTCCAGCTTCGGAACATACAAAGCCCAGGGGAATTCCTTGAGTGTTTGTACTGACTACAGAATCTGTAGATAGTGGCTGAGTTCATTGGAATGAACAGAAGATAACATGGCTGGGTGCCTGTGTGACTCCAGAAAGGATGATCCCTCTGCTCTCCCCACTGAACCCTGAGGCAGCATCCTAGAGACAGAAACAGTTACCCTGCTTCGCTCCTTTGACAATTTCACTCCAGCTTGTCTGAAACACCCTCACTCAATTCCCCTACCTCTGACACAGAGAGAGAAAAAGTCCATGCAATCTTAACTGTTCTGGTGTGCCGTAAATTAAATAAAATAATCCAAGGTCCTTAGAAGAAAATTCTTCATAATCCCAAGGTATCATTACTATCTGATATTGAAGTCAAGTGTAGAATGGATAGGAAACTTCAGTAGGTGAGACTAATAATAGAAAGGCTGATTTGAATGAGCACAAACGCAATGCAGAGACTGTGTTTAAAAAAAAAAGCAACAGCAGTGGAAAACAATATGAGATTCCTCAAAAAATTAAAGATGATAGTTCCATCATATAATCCAGCAATTCCACACCTAGGTATTTATCCAAAGAAAGCAAAAACACTAATTCAAAAAGATGTATACAACCCTATGTTCACTGTAGTATTATTTACAATAGCCAAGATATGGAAACAACCTCAGGGTCCATCAATAGATTAATGAATAAAGAAGATGTGGTATATAAAGAAATATTACTCAGCTGTAAAAAGAATAAAATATTGCCATTTGCAGCAACATGAATGGACCTAAAGGGTATTATGCTAAATGAATAAGTAGAACAGAGAAATACAAATACCATATGATTTCACATATATGTGGGATCAAACCAAAGAAATAAACAAATATAACTAAACAGAAACAAAGTCACAGATACAGAGAACAAACAGGTGGTTGCCAGAGGAGAGAGGGTGGAGGGATGAGTAAAATAGGTGGGTGGAAGTTAAGAGGACTAACTTCCAGTTGTAAAATAAGTGAGTCGCAGATATTAAATGCACAATGTGAGGCATATAGTCAATAGCTATGTAATATCTTTGTGTGGTGACAGATGGCAACTAGACTTACAGTGGTGACCACTTTTGAAAGGTATAGAAATATTGGACCACTATGTTGTGTAACATAGCACTAACATAGTAACTAACATAGTAACTATAGGTCAATTATATTCAATACTTCAAAAACAAACCAACTCATAGAAAAAGAGATCTGATTTGTGGTTACCAGAAGTGGGGGATTGAGGTTAGGGAAATTGGAAGAAGGCAGTCAAAAGGTACAACTTCAGGGGACTTCCCTGGCGGTCCAGTGGTTAAGACTCTGCATTTCCAATGCAGGGGATGCAGGTTCAATCCCTGCTCGGGGAACTAAGATCCCACATGCCACATGCCCCACCAAAAAGTGAAAAAAAAAGGTACAAACTTCCAGTTATAAGATAAATAACTACAAGGGATGTAATGTATAACATGATAAATAACACTGCTGTATGTTATATATGAAAGTTGTTACCCTACCACTTAGTTATCACTAAGAGTTATCACAGGGAAAAAAATTTTTTTTTCTATTTCTTTAATATGAGATGGATGTTCACTAAACCTACTGTGATAATCATTTTGTGGTGTATGTAAGTCAAATCATTATCCTGTACACCTCAAATTTATACAGTGCTGTATGCCAATTATATCTCAATTCTAAAAATAAACATAAAAGTGCAACAGCATATAGCTTCCAAACCTGCTATGATCTTAGGAACCAAGTAGTAGATGTACTTAGCTAGTGACTAGATAAGATGATGGATAACTGACATTAGTTACTTATATGCTTAATTGGTCCAACCATTTACCCTACACTGCTTTTTCATGATTAATTTGTTCAATTTGTTAAAAGGGTTTCCTAAGCAAATGTGACTTCATTTCAGCACCTGTTTTGAATTCCAACTATTGGTGCATTTTGGTTTAATAGCTGAATGCCTAAGAGTCAGGTTCCAGGGCCTTACGACCTAAATCTGCATCCCCACCTACTATTTCCTGGCTATGTATCTCTGGTCAGATTACTTAACCTCTCTGTACCTCAGTTTCCCTAATGTGAAATGAAAATAAAACTACAGTTACCTCAGAGGGTATTTGGGAGGATTAAATAAGTTAATGTAAAGTAATTCAAGAGCCCAATGCATTGTGTGTCATACATTCCAGCTCTTATTTATTTTCCCTGAACTTACCTATAGGAATTTTACCACCTGACGTTTATAGTGACATTGTCCTATGGGATCCATACCACATGGAAGAATTCTGCAGTGCTTTTAGTTTGAACTCATGTCCTCTAGAGCCTGCATTATGAAAAGAGCTCTGAGCAAGATGTTAGAAAATTTGGATTTAAGGTCCAATGCAGCCATGAACTATGTGATCTTGAGTGCATCCTCTGGACCTGTTAACTAAAAAAAAAGAAAAGAAAAATAGGAGTGAGCTGACCACATCATCCTAAGACAACATATTGTGCTAGAAAGAATTGTGGAGCAAGAGTCCAAACCAAGTTCTAGTTCTAGCACTCACTGGGTGTAAAATTCACAAAAAGTCACACAACTTCATGCAACCTCAGTTTTCACATCTGGAAAATGGGTAGAGCAATACCAGAAATGCTCCTCTTCCAGGTATGTGATGAGCATAAAATTAGATAATAAAGAAAGCACTTTGTAAACTAAAAAGCACCAAATAAATATAAGGTAATGTAATTTATAAAATTCTATTTATTCTAATCTTTATGCTAAATCTTATTATTTTCTTACAATCTTTTATGTGTTTGTGCTCCTGTAGGCAGAATTCTGTGGGGTAGAACCAGACTATAAAAATGCATTTGTTGGCCCTCAGACTATCTACCAAAAACAGTGTCTTCCCTTTGTTAAGGTAACAGCAATAAATTTTCAGTTTGCCCCTGAGTCATCATATAAGCATGACTCTGTATGAGTCAAGAAATCTAAGAATTATCTATTTATTCATTTTTCCTTTTTGTGCACATATCTCTGCAGATATAATTTAAGACATAACTTGCCTCTGTCTTAGGGTGTCTTAAATTTTAAAGGTGATGTTATAAAGGAAGAGGGTAAAGGAAGATTATCCTCACAAAGAAAGGAGACACACACATACACACACACACATACAACATAGACACATATAGACACAAATATCAACACAAACTCTATGCTATAACCAGGAAAGCACCTTCCTACCACTGGGCCCTTACCCATGTTGTCCTCCTCACTTGGAATTCCTTTTCCTCCTATTTCTTTCTTTTTTTTTTTTTTTATTTTTTTGGGGGGGTACACCAGGTTCAATCATCTGTTTTTATACACATATCCCCATATTCCCTCCCTTCCTTGACTCCCCCCCATCGAGTCCTCGCCACCCTCCCTGCCGCAGTCCTCTAAGGCATCTTCCATCCTCGAGTTGGACTCCCTTTGTTATACAACAACTTCCCACTGACTATTTTACAGTTGGTAGTATATATATGTCTGTGCTACTCTCTCGCTTCATCTCAGCTTCCCCTTCACCCCCCGCCCCCTCCCATACCTCGAGTTCTCCAGTCCATTCTCTGTATCTGCATCCTTGTTCTTGTCACTGAGTTCATCAGTACCATTTTTAGATTCCGTATATGTGAGTTAGCATACAATATTTGTCCTTCTCTTTCTGACTTACTTCACTCTGTATGACAGATTGTAGTTCTATCCACCTCATTACATATAGCTCCATCTCATCCCTTTTTATAGCTGAGTAATATTCCATTGTATATATATGCCACATCTTCTGTATCCATTCATTTGTTGATGGGCATTTTGGTTGCTTCCATGTCCTGGCTATTGTAAATAGTGCTGCAATAAACATTATGGTACATGTTTCTTTTGGGATTATGGTTTTCTTTGGATATATGCCCAGTAGTGGGATGACTGGATCATATGGTAGTTCTATTTGTAGTTTTTGAAGGAACCTCCAAATTCTTTTCCATAGTGGCTGTACCAACTTACATTCCCACCAACAGTGCAGGAGAGTTCCCTTTTCTCCACACCCTCTCCAACATTTGTGGTTTCCAGACTTTGTGATGATGGCCATTCTGACTGGTGTGAGGTGATACCTCATTGTGGCTTTGACTTGCATTTCTCTGATGATGAGTGATGTTGAGCATCTTTTCATGTGTTTGTTGGCCATCTGTATGTCTTCTTTGGAGAAATGTCTATTTAGGTCTTCTGCCCATTTGTGGATTGGGTTATTTGCTTTTTTGGTGTTAAGCTTCATGAGCTGCTTGTATATTTTGGAGGTTAATCCTTTGTCCGTTGTTTCATAGGCAATTATTTTTTCCCATTCTGAGGGTTGCCTTTTAGTCTTGTTTATGGTTTCTTTTGCTGTGCAAAAGCTTTTAAGTTTCATGAGGTCCCATTCGTTTATTCTTGATTTTATTTCCATGATTCTAGGAGGTGGGTCCAAAAGGATCTTGCTTTGATGGATGTCATAGAGTGTTCTGCCTATGTTTTCCTCTAGGAGTTTTATAGTGTCTGGCCTTACATGTAGGTCTTTAATCCATTTGGAGTTTATTTTTGTGTATGGTGTTAGGAAGTGTTCTAATTTCATTCTTTTACATGTTGCTGTCCAATTTTCCCAGCACCACTTATTGAAGAGGCTGTCTTTTTTCCATTGTATACTCGTGCCTCCTTTGTCAAAGATAAGGTGCCCATATGTGTTTGGGCTTACTTCTGAGTTCTCTATTCTATTCCATTGATCGTCCTTTCTATTTTTATGCCAGTACCATACTGTCTTGATCACTATGGCCTTGTAGTATAGTTTGAAGTCAGGAAGCCTGATTCCACCAACTCCATTTTTCCTTCTCAAGATTGCTTTGGCTATTCGGGGTCTTTTGCGTTTCCATACAAATCGTAAGATTTCTTGCTCTAGTTCTGTGAAAAATGCCATTGGTAATTTGATCGGGATTGCATTGACTCTGTAAATTGCTTTGGGTAGTACAGACATTTTCACGATGTTGATTCTTCCAATCCAGGAACATGGTATGTCCCTCCATCTGTTTGTGTCGTCTTTGATTTCTTTCATCAATGTCTTAAAGTTTTCTGCATACAGATCTTTTGCCTCCTTAGGCAGGTTTATTCCTAGGTATTTTATTCTTTTTGTTGCAATGGTGAATGGGAGAGTTTCCTTAATTTCTCTTTCTGCTCTTCCGTTGTTAGTGTATAGGAATGCAAGAGATTTCTGTGCATTAATTTTGTATCCTGCTACTTTACTAAACTCATCAATTAGTGCTAGCAGTTTTCTGGTAGAGTCTTTCGGGTTTTCTATATATAATACCTGTCCAACTCTACCAAGAATTCAGAGCTTTGTTGAAATTAGATTTTCAGTGAGAGGCATTGAGTGGTTCCTTACCCTACCAATAATCTTTAAGAAAGCTACTTCCTTTTTAAAGATGACAAAACTGACAAATGAGAGATTAAATGATTTGTTCATGGTCACCTTTGTGAAATTTGCATAAAAGTTTAACTCATGTATTTCCTCTCCGTACCCCAGGTATACCTTCCCAAATCATCGTAGTCTGAACAAATTCACAACTCCCACTAGTTCAGTTCTCTTGTAACACATATATGATATCACATGTTGCTTTGCATTAGAGTTCCTTGTGAATAGATCCCTCGGTCCTCCCCAGAGAGTAGGTCCCAGAGAAGAGTAACCATTCTAACCTTCAAATCCACCATAGCTTTTAGCGCTGCATATGCATTCCCATATTGCAAAATTTGTATTTGCTGCATTTGGAGTGGAACATCTCAAGGATATTTCCTGCTACCTTTCTATGAATGAACTCAGGTTTGTATGAGTCCACTTTGATACTCACCTAAGGAAGATCTTCTGGAAACATTAAATTGGAAACATAATTTGGAAATTATTTCAACATAAAATCCATTCCAACATGAATTGGAAACATTAAAAGCACCACAGTGTAGATGCAAGAGATGGCAAAGACTCAAGGCCTATCACTGTCTCTGTGAGCTCTGTAATTCTCAGATGCAAAGCTCTCCTTGGGAAGAACAAGGGATGGGCAATCCCTTCCAGACAGCTTTCGAGAGCCACCTGTCCTTGACATGTCCTGAGTTAACTGTGGTTTGAAGGCCCAGCGCCCCTGTCAGCATGATTTCAATGACTGCCATTACTTCTGCCATTACGACCACCCAACAAAAACCATCATTGGCTTGATGTGATCACCCTTCTGCTGTGCAGTGCCACCGGACTCCAGAGAGCGACAGCGCATATGGTCTCTGCCAACAGCGCTATTCACCAAAGCAGGATAAAAACCACAGTCGTACCCTGCTTTTCACAGTCAGGAGTGGCTTTGGGCAAGTCACAGCTTCAACTCAGCTTGGGTCTTTCAAAGATGCAGGCCCCGTTTTTCCAAGAAGCACTTCATAAAAGTGAAAATGGAACACGTGCTGATTAGGATTTTCAGAATAATGAAAACCCTATAATTAGGAAGCAATAGTTGAAATTATATTACCCTGTAAGAGCCAGGCATAGTAACAAGTTAATGCAATTACTAATTCAGCTTTTCTAGAGATAGAAGCAAACAGTGCAATTAAATCCTTTGTCTTTATTTTTGCAGGGGCCTAATGAAAGGGAGATAAATGAGATGGATCCCCTTCTTCCCACTTCTGCTGTGCCATCAGGGGAGAGGTTCCTCACAACCTCCTCTCCAATCTCCTCTGAAAAATAAAACGGGCCACCAGCTGTGAAATGGATTATGGCCTACAATCTTGCACCTGGAAGAGAAGCCTCCATTTTTGACAAAGATTGCCAAGAATTTTGCACCCGTGTCTTGCAGCTTTCTATTCCTTCATTAGCCTGTTCTTTTGGCTTAACAAAAGATACACTGTGTGTTGATCTGTGGGTGAATGTCAGCGCACATCATATGCCGCGACTCTGACCTAGTCCAATACACAGAACCAGTCTAACTCCCCATCTTTACCTACAAGCCTTCCCCCATAGAAACCCAATCCACTCCAGACATATGATCCACCCACCATCCCCCAAACACAGTTTTCACTTTCTGATCACTACATGCGTCATTTTGCTTACGGAGTCATTTTGGAGCGGATAGCAAATGAACGTGATTTTTCCCAGCCACCCACATTGGAGGACACTGGTCTGATGTAGTGAGTGGCAGTTCATTGCCACAAAGAGGACAAATGAGAGGTTGGCTCAACTCTCTGATGCTAAGCAAAAACCCCAGAAAGTCACCGATCTCCATGTACCTGTAACCAGCAAAGCAACCCAAATAGTTCCTGCTTGGACATGCGTTGTTATAAATGAACAACCAAATTCCATAAATGGCCGGCCAATTCTATACACAGAATAGTGACCTCTGGGTGATTATTTTGATCAGCCTAACTCACACATTTCTGGTTCAACAGAGGTATTCAGTGAAGACCTAAGACTGTGTGTAAATGGAACAAAATTCCATAAATAGTTAATTTAGATATCTAAACAGCAAATTAACTTGTATTTCACTGAATCTAAGGTGCCACTAACTGTAAGACACAATATTATTTAATCTATCATGGAGAAAAAAATGCCCATTAAACCATGACACTATGCTTTCTTATTAGAAATTTTCATTTTCTGTTGTGCTAAATTTGTTTGATTTAAATATGTATCTTTAAAACAACACACGACCACAATATGAGCATCTATACCAAGTTTCCACATGCACAGCAATGACCACATTGTCACATCTGCCACCTGACCAACAGTGATGTTGACAACACCAATTATAAGGTGCATCCTGATTTCGAAGTTGTTAAATTGTAAGAAAAAGGGCACGTCAGTAGTGGTGAAGTATGGTACCTGTTTCCTGAGATGATAATTGCGTGCAATCAATAGCCTCTCCTCACCTGACATCAGCTCTAGTGATGAATGGTTCCTACCCATGTCCTTGGAGTCTTCTTCTTCCTCTGTCTCTTCCTTCCTGTGCTCCTCCCAGGGCTGGCTGCACAGCTGACACTTCACACTGGCCGACTCCGTGGCCAGTTTCTAAGACTCAAGCTTTTTCTCCCCTTTTTCCTTTTGCAAAACTCCTTAAAGCTCACCATCGCCATCTTGTTTCTATTCCTATTCTTTATGCTTTTTTTCCCTTAAGCTTCTTTTTCTTTACATCAAGAAAAACTTCCATTGATTGAAAATGAATAACTGCCCCTGTTCTCTCCCAGGAGGCTTTCAGAGGTCTGCAAAGATGTGGGGGGTAGAAAAGAACAGTGATCTAGGGTGCTAGTTCAAAGACTGTCCCTCCTCCACTTGCAGGAAGCCACCTAAACACACACGATTAGCCTACCTTTTTTTTTTTAATTTAAATTTCTTTTTTGTCTATTATAGGTATACAGCAAGATCGAAAGAAATACCTTGTCTCTGGGGTGTCAACTTCTGGCAGGAAAAAAAGCACAGAAGGGGCTTTAACTCTTTACTGGCTATCACTGTGGTTATCCGACTATCTCATGACCCCTCAGCCAGAATGGGCAAGACTGCCCTACATGCCTTACATCCTTACACACGCACACACATACACACACACACACCCCTGCCAGGCTGACTGTTGATTTTTATTTACTTAGTTTTGTCTTCAAAAACGTTTTTAATATTCATGTTAACCTGATTTCACCTGTGTGGCAATGTTCAGGGACATGTGGGCATTCTGTGATTTGTCCTGGTTCTAAATGCCCCTGAGGGTGGTTCTGACCCATGTATATATTTATATAAGTTGGCTTTGGAGCCAATTTCAAAAACTTACCTCCCTGACCCCCAAACCTGAAGTGACCTCATCCTTCTCTGCCCAGTGACAGTTCTTAGAGCCATTCTCCCTATTTGGTGTTTATATTTGGTGTTCTGTGGTGTAAATACCCCCACCATGGCTGAGTTCAAGCCACCAACATGATGTCACTGAACACAGAAGAAATGTATGCTGCACACTGTATAGGTACAGAAGATATAAATGACCTCAAGATCAGAGATGATAGTAAAATGCAGTAGAATGATTAGGAAGTGATGAGTTTCAGTTCTTTGTTACTTTTGTTTTTAATATAATTTATTTAATCATGTTTATAAATTTAATTTTTAATAATGGCTGAGTTTAGCAACCAGCTTGCAAAACTCTGGAAATTTTGGCAATTGGCTTCTTGCCAGCCAGTATGAGCAGCTCCAGCACACATATTTAATTATATAGGCAATAAAGTATATACTACCTTGTTTTATTACTATTTTTATCTTTTATGTCCCCAACTAGATTATACACTCTAGAATATAAAGTTATTGGCCTTATACTTCTTTTTATTTACTCTGCTGCTAAACACAGAAAGGTAACTAATTTCTAACATTAATAATGATGTTTACTCATTAAAAATGTTTTTGGGGGCCATTAAAATTCACTAAGAACAAAATTTTGGCCATGCTCCAAATCTGATTCTTCCTGCAATCACATTTTTAACCAAAAAAGTTTATGAACTAAAAAATAAATTATCAAAAAAGATATATTACTATCAATGTAACTGAATCATTTTGCCACCAATTATAAGATCAACTACTATTAAGAGCAGCAGTGACCAGCATTTTTACCAGTGCTGTTGAGAACACTGATCAGCTTTCAATCACCAACAAGCAAGCAAGCCAGCCCCTTCGGTGTTGAAGTTAGAGTTCTATGGGAGAGAGTATTCGAGTGGGAATTCCGTAGTGGGGGAACCAAACTGAGAAACTTAATTAATGAAACCCACAAGGGTGATCAATCCCCTTAAAACGTACACTTAGAAAGACCTGGCATATAACCCCAAATGCCAACTATTTTCAAGGAGATACTATTATGGTCCCCATTTGAGAAATAGCTTTCCAGTAACAATAATATTGCTTTCAATCAACCAGGATCCTTCCTTTCCAGAAAGAAAGAATCAGATTAGCAATGAGAAGGGTATTTGTTGAGTATCAAAACAGAATACAGGAAATTTAAAGGTCTTGAAAGATGCATTCTCCAGGATATAAACAATCCAAACGAACCACCCCTGTTCCACAACAGAGTGTATATATCTGATCCCAAGACTATTACTATCTACTAAGGAGTATCTGTCATAGTTACAAAGTGCTGGTAAAGTCCGTGAAAATTCCCAAATGCCAGTGAAAATCACCAAAACTGCTATTAGCTCAAGTTACAACTGAATAAATTTTAGCTTTATGTGTTACAGTTACACTGCAAACATAGCTCACTGAGAATATGCCCTAGTCCAGGGTTGGCAAATGCATAGCACACGTATAGCCACCCACCATTTCCCACACCCTTGGCAGACATCATTAATTGATCACTACTTTCTTCTTTCATTGAGTGCTATTATTCTTTCTAACACAGTCCAATAGGCAGCACTCCCAATCCTGGCCCTAGGCTCTAGATGAATAATTAGGAAGCAAGGTATGTGCAGGCCTCTCACAGGGAGAGGAAGGGTTACATGTGACTAAGTGTGGTATTTCAGGTTCCTTTGGATGGTGTTGCCATCAGAGGGCAGCCACCTTCCACACAAACAGAAACATCTCTTTTATCTCCCTGTACTTGCCCCTCTCTAAACATCTTACATTCATCTCAGTCACTTTCCTATTTACTTGTCTTCCTCCTTTCATTAGACTATGAGCTCCTTGAAGGCAAGGCCAGTCTTTGTGTCCTCATGCTGTTGTAGTGCCTAGCACATAGTAGGGCCGCTCCTAGCACACGGTGGGCCTCTCCTAACACACAGTAGGTCTTCTATATGCACTTATGAGTTAAATTATAGACCAAGTGTACTGAGAATCACAGACCCCCTTATTCACAGTTGTAGCAAATTTTCCCCAAGTTCTTAGGCATGTTCTTGGTCCCTGCTCTCTAATTCCTCATACCATACATAATTCCCATATGGTTACTAGTCTTTTGGCTCTTCCACACAGTAGAATGAAGCTGCCTAAGTCTGGATCCAAAAGGTTTGATACAGAAAGAAACTCTGGATGTCCTTCAGTCTTAATGTTGTAGCACTTTTCATTGGTAGTCTCACAGGAAGGCTGTGGGGACAAGTTTCTAATCAAAATTATTTCTGGCTGCTACCCTTCTCCCACCCTGAAATTCTTAGAGCATTTTTCCCCTGTTGACTTTAATGATGTTCTCCCAATAGCTTTTTGAAATTGAGCACGGTCCTGGGAGCATGTTAAAAAGGGCTATGAGCTTCCTGGTCAGCATTTTCAGTCTCTAATTATAACTTTACAAGATGGCTTTCACTTAATACTTCTAAAGTGGGGCTGAGAGTAATTTATGGTTTCAAAACTAAATCTTCAGTGGCCACTGTCAATGTATTGAAGTTTAATGCCTCTTATGTTCTTAGAGAGGCAGCTGAAAGCGAAGCGGAAACGTATGCTATCTTTCATCCTCGGAAAACAGAAGTATTTTATTAGAGTGTAGTAAAATATTTACAAGAACAGTAGAACTTGTGGGACTCAAGAGCTAAATTCACCTCAAACCTTCCTTTGCATACCTGCTTCTAGAAGAATCTGTTATAGGATAGTCTGAGCATGTCACTTTGGAAATACTGCTTTTAATGAACAAATGAGAAAAGCTGAGTCTTTTTTCTACAGAACATTTTTCCTTCATAAAAAGATAAAAATATGCTCAAAATACAGTATCGCAATAAGGGAATTATTTTTTAAACAGAGACAAAAACATTTTGACTCAAGAAAGGAACCTCAGTCATGTTAGAGTATTTCTTTAAAATGAAAAATAGGCTTTACTTTTTGTTTAGAAGGGAACTGTGTCTCTCAGTCTTTAGATTTGACTTTCTATTTTATCAGACTTTCTCTTGCTGGCTTCATTGCCTTTTCATCTTCCCTGAATACTCCCATGTTGCTTTGTTGGTACTTATTGTTCTGGAAAGCCATTTCATTCCTTTCCATGCTGCTTCTTCCACCAAGTGTAAACTACAGTACCTTTATTAGCACGTTATAGAAGCTTCATTTATCCATCCATCCATCCATCCATCCATCCATCCATCCATCCATCCAACAAACATGTATAGTGGGTCTGCTGTTGGCTAGATGAGGCCAATACGAACACTGAAGGCAGTCCTCACTCCCAAGGGACTTTCAGTTTAGTCAGAACTAGACTCTTTGGAAACCATCTGGCAACATTACAAACCTTACTATATTCTCAAACTATATTAAAATTCTCAGGGACTGTCATTCATTCCTCCATGCTTGAAGGTTCTGATTAGCTGACACATTTGTAACACTAACCTAGTGGGCAAGATGTAACTATGATTCCTTGACCTGAATCTAGAAGCCTTCAGTCTGCCAACAGTGCTGGGAGAGAAAGCAGGGGGAAGACTGGGAGAAGTCTGGAACTTCAGCAAAAACAGGCATAGATTCATAGAAAGAAAGCTCTGCTTTCCTCTAATTCAATGGGTCCAGGGTAAGATACCGTGTTGCTGGGATTAGGTTATTCCCGCAGCAAAGCTGTATCAACCCATTACAAGCTTACTTGAAATGACTCACATGCTCCCTCTTAACATTCTTCCTGGCCAGACTAACCAGGTCTGGTATAAACCTCAGAGCCCACAGTGAGATTCTGACATCTGGCTCACAGCAGTGGCACCCTAGCCCAGTAAGTAACCAGGTTTTCTATGAGGTAAATGATCCTTAAAGTCAAAGAGCACACTCCCTCTGGGCTAGATCGAGATGTCAATTCAGATAGAAGCCTACCTCCAAAGTAAAAAATTTTAAAGAGCATTCCAGATTTCACAACTCCCTCAAGCCCATACTTGAAGTCAGCATCTGTGTAATGCTAATAATTATTAAATTAAAAGGCATTTGTTTAATGGAGCAGTTTCAGTATCCAGTGTTAAGTTGCTTCTGCCATATGGCTTTGGGCATTAAGTGATTAAACTATCATGTCCAGAGCCTCTCTTGCTGGGTTATTTAATGGTGCTATACACTGTGAACCCTGAGTTGAAGGCGAATCTGTTTTCAATTTACATTCCCAGTGGAAAGTGACTCCTTTTTGCCTATCAGGGCCTAAATCCTCCTCCAATCACAATGGCATGCGGACTCACTGCTGACCTGGCAGGCAGGCAGTAGATGAGACATCTCCAACCCTAACTCAGGGAAGGAAGAGATCTTTCATTGTGCAGTCGCTCCCAGGGTTCAAACACAAAAAGAATAACATGTAGCAACTAATAAAAGAAGATGCAAGAATAGAAGCCCAAGCACAGAGCCCTTGAGACAAAGACAATTAGGAGCACATTAAATTGGCTACAACCTGGACCAGCTCAAAGACTAATTTCTTGGCTAATAGTAATAGCTACCAGGCATTAATCACATCTTCTGTGCCAAGCACACTGCTAAGCATATATCACCTCATTTAATCTTCCCAACAGCTCCTAATAAGAATACACTATTATTGTCCTCATTTTACTGATGGCAACACAGAGGCTTAGAGAAATTAAGTAAGTTGACCAAGGTCACAGCCAATTAACGGTGGAGCTGAAATTCAAACTCAAGTCTGCTTGACTCCAGAGCCTAGGTTCTTTAACCTCAATGCTGGCTGATCATGACTGCCAGTCCTCGGTAAAGGGTAACTGGTAGTGAATACCACCATACTATGGGTATTTTTCGGTTCCTTGTTTCTAAATATGATTAGTAAACTATGTACAATCCTCACTTCAATGGGTAGATGTAGTCATTTCCAGAGATTCTTTTGTTGGCTTCATTAAACCCAAAGTTAAGGAGCCACTTCAGGTGCTATGACATACAGATATCTGATCCAGCAAACCATACCTAACTATTTTCAGTAAGACTCTGGAACTCAGGAAGGGTGAAAATAGACAACTATCTCCTGTTCAGAATTTTGCCTCAACAAGGCTTATGCTCTCTTAATGTGATATCCAGTATAGTACTTCAAGTATTTTTAGGAATATAACACAATTCCTGCCCCCAAGGATCTCACTTTCCCACTGGGGATACCGGAGACAGAAAGTTCAGTAATACTCAAGAGCATAAACAGTTTAAGCCCTCAATGGCTCAGACAGTACTAAGAATATGTGGACAATCAAAAGTCCTCAAAAGAAAGCACTTGCTACTTTGCTATGTGAATGACCAATTCATAGGCCTCATCAGACCAGACTAAATCAGAAAAGGAACTCTTGTTCATACACTTTACTCGGCATAAATAAACCATTCAAAACCATAATGGTTCCGGAACTTTGGGTGCCATGGTCAAAAAGTCTTCTATGAAATTTAATACGACTGGAATCCAGTCAATCCCTTTGGAAATTTCTAGCACAATTCTGAGAGTCTGAAACTTTTTGCAAAAGACAGAGGCACTGTCTCACCCTCAGAAAACAGCTTCTCTTTCCTGATGGACCTTGCTTCATTAACTTTTAACTGGTGCTTTTAATATTCAGTTTGTACTTTTTAACTTTTAAAGCCTTTATCAGATGTTCTTTGAAACCAAATGCACACCACTAAAATACACATGTTTCCAATGTGATCAGATGTCTTTTAAACCTATTTGCAAAGACCTTGAGAGGACAAAGAATCTGTTTAATGATAGGAGCTAGCATGGCGCCAGTAATGAGTGGTTCCGTTCCAACAGCAATACCCAAAACTAAGGCAATAATTTTTTAAAGCCTTGTTTTGCTTTGGCAATTTAAAGCCAAGCATTTTCACATATATTATCTTATTTAGTTCCTCAGATAACCATAGAGCCAAGCAGAGTGAGTTTTATTGTGCCCATTTTAAAGTAAGAAAACTATGGTTCAGAGCATTCAAATAGTAGAGCCAATCTTATGCAACCAGTAAGCGGCAGAGTCGGCACCAGAATTCCGGCCCTCGGGCCCCGAGCCCATTGCCATTTCAATTCAGCTATTTATACCAAACAATATAGCTTCTATTCTATGTGATCCCTGCAAGGACAGGTTGCAAATCTTATTTGGTTTTGGATCCCTGACTTGGGATAAGTAGGAGGTTTATGGTGGACCCATAATAAAGACACTTTGTTCTATTGTCTGTGCTTTTCACAGTTACTATTACCAGTTAGCTGGGTTGAGCTAAGACTAAGAAGGCCAAAATTCCAGGTTTTAAATATGCACGGGACAGTTAGCTCTCTTGTATTCCATAGCCATAAAATGGAATACAAATAGTCATCTTACCAACCGATCCCAACAGGGATCTGGCAAGTTAACAGATAGCTTGGTCCAACTTACCTAACCATACTTTTTTAATGGATGGACTTAGGATTCCATATACATGAGAGCAGAGACTGTCATACCTACAACTAATTTCTCAGGGAATGTCCTCATCTACTAGCTCTCCGGAGAGAATTCCTGACAAGGGCTTACAGAGCAGTGGCCATTATCTGTTCCCAGTGACACTCCCCTACCCAACCTGGCATGACTGATTAGAGCCATTCTGATGCTTGACCCAAAGGCAGTCAATTGGCAGCTAAAAACATTTGTGTCCAGGCAAGAAGGCTCTGCCCTCATAGAAATGATGGGAATTTATGGGGCTGATCAAATGTTCCTTATGAGGAATTCAAAGTGAAGCTATAAGGAAAGAGTAGCTTAGGAACTAAACAGAGATCTATGGATGGAGACACATTGATGGTAGAGCCTCAGAGCAGGGAACAAGGGAAACCTTCTACCTGGCTTCCAGCCAGGTTCTTGTCCCAGAAAAAATTATATACACATACTCAGACCAATGATTGCATTTAATTTCAAGGAATTTCTTGATCCCCTAAAGCCCAACTTTAGACCCACTGGGAATCTATGGGCCACAGGTCAAGGACTCTTGTTTAACTGTTAGTTCATCTAGGACGGCTATGGTATCACATTCATCTGTGAAGATCAGCACCTAATATAGGGCATGGGACACCTTGGTTGAATAAGTGAGTGAATGAATGAAAGAGTGAATAAGTAATTGAATAAAAGGAAAACAACTAGGAGTTTATGCCCTATTGATAGCACATTGGAAATATCCTCTTCTTCTTTATATCAATATGAGCTAGTTAGTCTGGCTGGAAGGAATGCCTGTTACTTATATATAGCTGACGGGCCCACCAACACCTTCCACACCTGGAACGAAAAAGACATTCATTGTATACAAACGAGAACATGGAATGTCATAGCCTGGAAGGGCAGACCTACTTTCCCAGTAGATACAGAAATGAAAATCTACGGTGTTCTACCTGAAAGATATGTATAATGATGATTTAGAATTTTAGTTACTTTTTCCTAATGTACAACTTTAAAATAATTATTGACAGTTTTATTTCCTTTCTGACTTTTGGGATAAAAGCCTAATTATTTTCAATAATCTAGGATTCAATTTGAGGGTGAACATTAGCTGGCTTCTCCATTTACTTCATATGTCCTATTTTACAGAGAGGGAGAGCGAGGGACCGAGAGACGGATACAGAAAGAGAACAGCCTCCTTTCCTGCAATTGCTCTGGCCAGGTTTACTTGGGCTGTTTCCCAAAGGACTGACCAGAGTTAAGCTTCTTGACGGCAAGATTATGCCACATAGCTTTGCATCTGTCCACTTGCCCACTGCCAATCTAAGTGTGTTACAAACAAAGGGATTTTAATTAAATGTATATATTGTGGGCCACAAAGTAGGTAAGACAGACCTGTTTTTTGATTTCAGGAGGAAAAAGAATTACAGCAGAATTTAATGCCCATCTCCCCCAATTTTTTAAAGTATTGAAGTCATTTCAAATTGATTATGTTTTAAGGTTAACTATATCCTGTGGTTTAATATTTTCAAATTTCTTAATTCTTGATCCTAAACCTCCTATCTAAAAGGCTGTGCCTCAGTTTGAGTCATCAATAATTACAATTGCAGGGTATGGCACACATGTGCATGTTCTCACCCTTTGGTGATGTTAGAAGAGAAAGGGTTCAGTTCACTCACACTGCACAACTTATGGGGATCCATTTGTCTCAGTACCTCCTCATGGATACCAGTGGCACAAAATATTGTGCTACCATCTAAGGAGTACAAGTGTTCTCTCATTAATATATTTAAAACTCATTAACGAGAAATCTATACGTGGCATGTGGCATAGTTAACCCCAAAGACCTAATTTTTGCTAGCCCTTAAGTCATTTAGCTTCCCTAGGCATAACATTTATTCTTTTAGTGTGAGGTTCAAAATATGGCTATTGTATTCAACATGTGTGTGGGGTGATGAGGAGTGAAGAAACCAACAGTTCCTGAAATCTTTTATGTGACAGTGACTTTGCAAAGATTATCTCATCCTAAGGGATTCTTTCTACCCATTCTACAGACCAGGAAATTGAGCTATGTAGAGGTTAAGAGACTTGTGCAAGATCACACAGCCAGGAAACTACAGAGTTGGGATTTGAATCCAGGGTACTCTACCCTCAAAGTTTGGATCCTAGCTTCTTGGTGCCTTCCCAGCAAGGACCTATGACAGGTGATGGTTGTCTGAATCACCTTCATTACTGCAAATTATGCACTAAAGACCAGTTCTGCTTGATAGGGTTAAAAGACAGAGACTCAAACTCTCTGCTCTCATAGTTTGGAGCAGTCACTTGAGTCAAGTATGATCTAAATGCTGGTGCTATGTCCCATCCTCCCCCATTGGAGGTCAGGACCAGGAAGTGTGGTAATGCTCTCTAGTCTAAGGAAAAAACCAATAAGTCAGAGCATGGAGCTGCCCTGAACCAGCAGCAAGAGACCAAGTTAAAGAACAGAAAGACATAACCTGAACCCAGAACTTGGCTCTCACATATAAATGCCTCATCATGTCACTTTGGCCATGGCACGCTGTGATGAGCAATGAGAGCTGGATCTGGAGTCAAGACTCAGATTTTATTTCTGCCTTCAATAAGACCTTGCTGGGTGACCCTGGGCCAGACCCTTGACTTCAGTGCTCTCATCTTTGGAGTGGGGGTGACAATGTCTACCTAGTATCCACCATTTTAAGTTGGTTTTTAAAGTAAAGCTGACATAGCCCTTGGGGCAGGCACTAGCATAGATGGTAGCTCTTTCCAATACACACAGCATAACATGGTACAGAAGACCAGATCATCAAGTTCTCGCAGCCCCAGCACCTTTCTCTGACCATGGAAGGCAATCTGTACCTCCAGACCCCCAACCTTTACCCATCCCTGCTACACCCAAATGTGCAAGGTAAGTCCTATGAGGTCATGTCCTCAACAATCTTACATTCTCCCATCAGTGTTCTTTTGTACTTCCAGATATTGCAGCACCACTGCTGTCCAGAACCAAAACTTAAGAATTTGAAAAGCTCCAGGAAGAGGTGGTCTCTACATGAAGTAAATAGCCCATGGCACTGCCTTCTGACAAATGACAACAGACATTCATGGGGCAGCAGTGGTGGAGCTGTGTTTACATGACACATAATATCCTGGAAGGCACTGGACTTGTGGGGATGCCCATACCCACGTAACCCAACCCCACGGACTTGGACCAGTGGTGAATTCAAGATGATCTCCACCATTTACTTGGCTGTCACCACCTCCCCAGCTGTCAAGAAATAGCCGATGACTCCAGAGGATGACTCCAGCCTTTCAAATATAAAAGGGTGGTATGTTACATGTTATCCAGCCAGTAGAAGAGAAAGAGGGTCTTTAAGAAAATGTGTATGTTGTTAGAAGGAAAAATAAGGCAGCTTTTGAAGTTACTTTCTTGATCTTCAAACTAGAGAAATAAATGACCGGAGCGGAGAGTTACAGAGAACAGGATAGGCCTGAATAAACTCTGAGTTTCTGTGAATCTAACACTTGGGGAGCACCTCATGGGCCCATGCTCCATGAAGCACTCAATATACACTGTCTGAATTAATCTTCATGACAATCTATTTTCCTCTGGCATGTACCAGAGATGCCATCTTGACCCAATCATTAACATCTCTGAACTTGGCCCTCTTCTAATTATCAACAAGTATGTTGAAATCCCCAAGGATTATGCCAAAGAATGGGAATAGAGAGGAAGACAGTGAGCTGACAGGGGGAGGGGGAGAAGCAGTGTAAATATATGGGAGAAGAGGAAGAAAAGGAAAGGCAAATTCAATAAGCAGTTCCAAAGTATGAACCTCAAAATAAGTATCTTTCTTCCTTGCAATATTACTGTTTTGTGCTGGATTAAGAAACTAGACTACCTCCCTCTGCTTTAGAAAATAGACAGGATAACAGGAAACAGTTTCAGATTCCACAGTGATTATAGCTACTTAAGTTGACTTACCAAATACTGTCTCAAACAGATGGTATGCAACATTTGATTAAGGGCTTATCTTGCAAGCCCAACAGGGAACATTTCTTTCCCTCTTAATATAGAAAAGATGCAGAGGAGAAAGGAAATAAACTGACATCTCTGCCCATATTCCATGTATATCAGTTTGGCCCCATGTTTGTGCCTTTCCTAAAATGAATCTGTACTTATTATGTGACTCAAGACCAAACCACATGATATTGACACTATTGAATCTTGCTAAGAAGGATATTGAAGATGATCTGTTCTAAGCCCCTTATTTTATGTGAGGAAATGGAGACAGAATAGGTCAGCTGACTTGCTCACATTCACACTGTAGCAAATCTGGGACTGGGTCTTCTCACTCAGGTCTTGCATTCACACTAGCCTTTATATGTAAGTAATGCTCCGTGTGGGGAAGACATACAAATCTGTCAGCAGCATTATTACTAAATTAACACTAATCTGTGATGAGCAATTATCAGAACTGGAAGCTGATGGGTAGTGCCATTCAAGTCCAGTTAATGAGCCAAAAGCTTGGTTCTTCAAAACACTTAACATTAATCAGCATTTGGCTTCGGTTTGTGACAAATGTTTTCAAAACATAGCAGACAATTACGATATTCTTAGCTTTGCCCTAGTGTAAATACAAAATGAAAGAAAGTCAGAATTTCACAAATGACAGTCTCCAGAATGGAAATAATGAGTCCCACAGAGAGGGTACAATGTGTTCATCTTTCTAGCAGCCAAGTGTAATTTGGGAACTAACGAGGTCACTGAGATATTACAGAATGTGAACCTTTGCTTGGTGAAGAAGAAAAGACTTCTTTTCACAATAGCAGAGGAGAGCTGCCAGGCAGGACCAGACCCTAGTCCAGTCACAGATGAATTACCCCAGGCTTCATGCCCCATCCCCATCCCCACCCCCCACACCACCTACCCCCATGGTCACTAGCAGTGCCTGGGAGGAGAGGGTTCCCCAGCATCTAGGGGGGTAGAAGTAGCATACTGAGAGGAGCTGGGAACTCAACACATGGTGGCCTGGGGCAGTTAATTTATTACCTATCTATGTGTCTACCTATCTATTTATCTATCATCTAGCTATTTAAGGTTACAAACTAAAGACCCAACTGTGGTTAATGTTAGGTTTTCTGAAAGACAGAGGATTGCTTCATTCACTGGGCTTAGGACAGCATTACTCATCAGCTAGTCTTATGTTAATTGAAAATGTTTTAACCAATTGATCAGTCATTGTTGATCACCCCATTAATAGCTAACATTTATTGAGAAGTCACTGTATGCCAGAAACAATGCTAAATGCTCTTCCTGCATCATCTCATTTACTTGTCTCTAAGATCCTTTAAGATGATAATAACAATCATGATTACATTCAAGAATTTATTTAACACATCTCTTTGAGCACCTGATTGTGTGATACACTGTCCTAGGTGTTGGGGATACAGCAGTGAATAAAACAGGCAAAGTCCTGCCTCTCTCTCAGATAACTTATATCAGTTGGCTATTGCTGTATAACAAATCTTCCCCAAACTTACTGGCTTAAAACAATTTGCATTTATTATTGCTCATAAGTGTATGGGTTTTCTGATCTTGGCTGGGCTCTCTCATGTGTATGTAGCTAACTGGAAGATTGGCTGGTCTAGAAGGGCCTCCTCTGGGAAGACTCACCTCTACCTCATGAGGTGTCTCAATTCCAGCAGCCCCCTTGGGCTTGTTGTTATGGTAAAGTCAAGGGCACCGAGAAGGAGAGTAGAGATGTGCCGGGCCTCTTGAAACCTAGACTGAGAACTAGCACAGCCTCACTTCTGCCACATTCTGTTGGCCAAAGAATGTCATAAGGCCAGCCCAAATTCAAGGGCAGGGAAGTACATTCTGCCTCATGATGGGAAGAGCAACAAAGTCACATTGGAACGCACATGGACACAGGGAGGTCATTAATGCAACCCACTGACAATGTATGTAACGGTGACCAAAATGATGCTAAGGAATTCATGAAAATATTCCATTTGAACCTCACAATAACCCTGTGAGTCAAGTTCTACTATCAATTTTCATTTGCCGGATGAGGAAATTTAGGCCTACAGAGGTCAAAAATTTTGCCCAAGATCTACATGATAGAGTCAGGGTATTCAAACCAAAGACTCCAGTGCCTGTGCACCGAACCACTGTGTGATTTTCTTCAGCCTGGGCACTTCGAGAGAGAGAGGATAAAAAGTGGCCACTACCTGCAAGGCACTTACATGTCCTACTGGGCATGCATAACATACAACCACGAAGAATCAGTAACAATACATGTCACTAAGCTACACTTGATAATTGCCCAGCAGGGAGTGAGGGTAAACATGGCTAAGACAAGAGACAGAAGCTTCCATGAATAGAGGGAGACTGAACTGAGCTTTGAAGGGTATGGACAGTGAACAGCAAAAGGAGAGGAGTTTCTGATAATGGCATCCCTCTAACTTCTATGTAAAGAGCTTTCTGCCTCTTCCTTGCTTATGCAATAAACTTCAATTTCTCTAGAATGGCATGCAGTATTTCTAACATATGGCTTATAGGTTAGCATTTTATTCAGCTGTGAGCCAAAAAAAATTTGACTAACAGTGATTTTATTCAAATAGGGATTTTTTTTTCCTCATGCACAAAGCATGTGGGGGAAAACAGTAGCCAGATGATATCATTGAGGAAGCAGGATCTTCTGTCTTTCTCCTATGCCATCCTACAAACATATCCTACAAAATTATTCTTGGAGGGTCTCATGGTGCCAGGATGGCAGCTGTACCCACAAGTAATGGTGTGTGCTCCTAAATGGGAAGAAGTGGGGAGAGGAAGCCCAAGATGAGCATGACAGCACAGACTGTCTACTTTTTAAATGCTTCCCTACGACTTCCACCAGCTTATACTCTCTTTACTCTCTTTGGCCACTAGTTGGTCATGCATAATTGCAAGAGAAGTTGGTGTTCCAGTTTTCTAGCTCCATAATATGGGAAGACAAGACAGAAGGGGCTTGTGACTGGCTTTTCTCTGCCCCACCCACACTGTTGACCTCAACCGTGGTTCCCCAATGCTTTCCCCATGAACCAACAAATACAAGTCATCATTCCTAAAGCACTTCCATCAATTGCTCTCCTGGCTCCCTTTCTCATGATGTCCTTGTCCCTTCATGGACTGTGGAAATTCTTCCCCAGTAGGAGACATGAATGCTGCCTTTTCTTGGCTGCCACAATTGTGGCACTCAGCACTTTCTGCCTTGGATTGCTCCTCTACTAGACCGCAAACTCTCCAGGTTAGGGACCATGTCTGATTTTCGTCTCCCTACAGCACCTCATGCAGCTCCTGGAACACGCAGACATCATGAGGGATGTCTCCTTGAGTCAGTGCACATGAGGATGGCAGAAAGAAGGACTGCCCAGATAATTCAGGATTGTTAGGGGGCAGAGGACTGGCGCAATGGTGGTGCCATCAGCACTACCAGGAGACTGCTGCATTCTGTCTCAGATCTGTTGAGTGTGAGCTGATCACTGAACCCACAAATAGAAATTTATAACAGGTATCTGGTTTCAGGAGAAAGGTCAGGATTTGAGTTGTAGGTTTAAACTCAAGAGCAAAACAAAAAACCTTCAAAGTGGAAAGGTCTGAGGATTTCATCCACAGTTAGAGAAGACCAAGGGCTAAAAGGGAGGAGTGAACTCCAAAGAATAAGCATGTGTCAAAACAAGTTCTGGGCAATGACACAGATATGATATCATTGAGATTTTCCCAGATAGGAAGCATTAGCTGTATGTTCAACCAAATGGTCAGTGTGTCCTTGTGAAGGGCAATGGAGGCCAGTATTTGAGCAAGTTTTTTCTGTGCAAACTCTAAATTTCAGGTTAGCTATGGATGGAGGCAATAGATATGTACTGCTATGAAGCAGTAACTAAACAAATAAATTGGTCTGATTCCCTTACATGGCAAATGACAGAACCCCAACTGAAATAGGATGGAAACTGGCTTAAGTAATAGAGAACTTGTTGGTTCATGAAAGAGCAAAGATGGCTTTTGTTTCCAGCATGGCTGGATTCAGGGCCCAAGTAATGTCCTTAGGACCCTGTTTCTCTCTACATCTCTCTCATCTCTCTGCATTTCTTATTTTCTTTGAACATTGAACTCATTCTCTCTAACTGTAGATGGTTTTCCTCATGCATCCAGGAAAGGTGACAGAAAACAACTCCCATCTGCATCATCTTTACAGCTTGTGATCCCAAGACTGAGAGAGAGATCTGCTCTTTGCCTAAGCACCTAAATGTCAAATCTCAAGGAAGAATCTGATTGGTCTTTCTAGGTTTCCTGCCTTTCCCCAAACCAAGGGAACAAAGCACTCTGATTGGGCTTAGGTCATATGTCAGCTACATGCAAAAGAGTCAATCTGGACAACTCTCTCATGCCATGCACAAAAATAAATTCAAAATTGATTAAAGACATAAATGTAAGACCTGAAACCATAAAACTCCTAGAAGAAAACATAGGCAGTCAGGGACGTCCCTGGTGGTGCAGTAGTTGAGAATCTCCCTGCCAATGCAGGGGACACGGGTTCAATCCCTGGGCCAGGAAGATCCCACATGCCGCAGAGCAACTAAGCCCGTGTGCCACAACTACTGAGCCTATACTCTAGAGCCCGCAAGCCACAACTACTGAAGCCTGCATGCTCTAGGGCCTGTGATCCACAACAAGAGAAGCCACCACAACGAGAAGCCTGAGCACTGCAACAAAGAGCAGCCCATGCTCTCCACAACTAGAGAAAGCCCTTGTGCAGCAACGAGGACCCAATGTAGCCAAAAAATAAAAATAAATAAAATAAATATTTAAGAACGAAAGAAAGAAAATATAGGCGGTACTCTCTTTGACATCAGACTTGGTGATTTTTTTTGGACACGTCTCCTCAGGTAAGAAAAACAAAAGCAAAAATAAATGGGATCACATCAAACTAAAAAGCTTTTGCATAGCAAAGGAAACTATCAGCAAAATAAAAAGGCCGCCTGCTAAATGAGAGAAAATATTTGCAAACAGTATATCTGATAAGAAGTTAATATCCAAAACATACAAAGAATTCATACAACTCAACATCAGAAAAATGAACAACCTGGTTAAAAAATGGGTGGAGAATCTGAATAGACGTTTTTCCAAAGAAGACATACAGATGGACAATAGGCACATGAAAAGATGCTCAACGCCATTAATCATCAGGGAAATGCAAATCAAAACTACAATGAGATGCCACCTCACACCTGTGAGAATGGCTATTATCAAAAAGACAACAAATTACAAGTGTTGGTGAGAATGTGGAGAAAAGGGAACACTTGTACACTGTTAGTTGAATTGTATATTGGTGCAGTCACAATGGAAAACAGTATGGAGATGCTTCAAAAAGTTAAAATTAGAACTACCATGTGATCCAGAAATCCCACTCCTGGGTATTTATGCAATGAAAACAAAAACACTAATTCAAAAAGTTTTGTGTATCCCTATGTTCATTGAAGCATTATTTACAACAGCCAAGATATGAAAGCAATCTAAGTGTTCATCAATAGATGAATGGATAAAGAATATGTGATATATCCATGATGTGATATGTACACACACACACACAGACATCCAATGAAATACTACTTAACCATAAAAAAGAATGAAATCTTGCCATTTGCAACAACATGGATTGACCCAGAGGATATTATGCTAAGGGAAATAAGTTAGAGAGAAGAAGACAAATATTGTATGATTTCACTTATATGTGGAATCTAAAAAACAAACAAATGAACAAACATAACAAAACAGAAACAGAGTTGTACATACGGACAATAAACAGGTGGGTGACAGAAGGTAGGGATTTGGAGGGAGATGAATAGTGGGGGAAATTAAGAGGTACAAACTTCCAGCTGCAAAATAAATGATTCATGGGTCTGAAATGCACAGTGTGGGGAAAATAGTCAGTAACTATGTAATATCTTTGTATGATGACATATCATAACTAGACTAACCATGGTGATCATTTTGAAATACCAAATCACTATGTTGTATAATAGGAACTAACATAGTATTGCAGGTTAATTATACTTCAAAAACAAACAGCAAACTCATAGAAAAAGAGATCAGATTTGTGGTTACCAGAGAGGGGTGGGTAGAGGAAATTGGATGAAGCCAATCAAAGGTTTACAAACTTTCAGTTATAAGATAAAAATGTACTAGGGATGTAAAGTACCACATGATAAATATAATTAACACTGCTGTATGTTATACATGGAAGTTGCTAAGAGAGTAAATCTTAGACATTCTCATTAAAAAAAAAAAGTTTTTTCTATTTCTTCAATTTTGTATCTATATGAGATGATGGACATTCACTAAACTTGTGATAATCATTTCATGATGTATGTAAGTGAAATTATTATGTTGTATACCTTAAACTTATACAGTGCTATATACCAATTATATCTCAATAAAACTGGAAGGAAAAAGAAAAAGAAAAAGAAAAAAGTAGTTCCCCTGGAAGAAGAAGAGGAGAAGGGATTCTAGACAGACATAAACTACAAGTCTTCTCTTATAAGGCCTGTTGCAAACAGGATTTCACCAACTGGGCCCTGCTTCATGAATCCTGGTGGATTCAGACACACAGAGCTCACTGATAATTCAGCTGTAAAGAGCAACTTGACTCACTGCCCCTGCTGCCCACTTGCCTTTTTAGCTAGTAAACAGCCTCTTGACTTCCCTCTGGGCGTTCAGACATACCCCAGGCAGATGAACTAAATGGAGTCATGGGCTGGTCAGTCTCCAGGCTCATTATTTCTGGTGACTGGACTCAGCCCATTTGGGGTTCTACTTGACTCCTTCTTCTGCCTCCCTGGGCTGCATCTTGGGTTCCTACAGTGCACGCTACTTCCTCCGGACCTGGAATAACGCTGGTGTAACCTCCTTACCAAGTTCCCATGACTGGGTCTCCACTTTTTCATTGAATAGCCACTGGTACTAGAGCTATCTGTGACTGAATACTGGACTCTGCTCACTTGCCAAGCCTTCTTCCTATAGCCTACTGGTTGGACCATCCCTGTGCTGGAGGCTGGTTCAGACTCTGAGTTCTACCACCCACTGGCCAATCTCCGGTAATGATAGCTACTAACATCTCTAAAAAACTTCCTCAGTCTGTAAATATACAGGGCCACTTTGAACAGCATTCTTGGAATTGCCCAAACTCTGTTTATTGCATTATAAACATTTGATCTTCCCTGTGGAACCACACAGAAGTGGGAAGAATGCAACTTTGCTACTGCTTTATCATACTTTGTTACCAGGGCCTTTACAGAGCTTGTGCAGCAGGGTATCAAGGTATTGGATCCCTCTTGAAACAGATCCTGCCCTTTCTGCCTGAGCCCCTTTTTCCATAGAATTCATACCTTGTCATGGGATAGCTACCATCTAATTCCCTCCAAATATCTCTTTCTAGGCTCTTCTATATTGATGCATACCAATAGATTCTTCAGGTCTGCTCTATTAGTTTGTCAAGCATGCCTGGACATGAACTCCAGCAAAAGAAGAGGCTTGGGTTCAGGTTGAAATCTCTACTACAAGAAAAGGCATGCCACTGGAAACTGTTCCCCAATCTGGTCTGCACTACCAAAATATTCTTGATGTGTGTATTGGATACCTGTCATGCACCACTTCACATCCTGTTAGCCCTGTCTCCTGCTACAGCCCACTGCTGCAGCATCGCGTTCCATGGAGTCTTTCTCCATATTCCCATAGGTGTAAATCTGATAGTGTTTCACCTGTGCCTCCATCACATACCTCCTGTTTCCCGTCCCAGGGCTTCTCTTATGCCAGGTGCAATACACTGAAGGGAATATTGGCACTACCACATGGCAACCCAGAAGTAAGAGGGTCAGTAACGCCTTGGGACCACCCTTGGCCAATAAATGCCAGAAGCTAATGAATACCTAATTCCCTTTTTTGTCTTCCAGGCAGGTATTTTTGAGACACAATTCATAAAGCTCTTCAGAAGGTTCCAGTGAGATAAAATAGAAGTTGTCTGCAGTAGTGGTCAAATCGATAACTCATCCTAGTATTGGGTTTTCCTCTGTCCCATCTCTTTTTTCCCACTCCCCCTCTCTGGGATCACTTTTCAAATAAAATATCTTGGACTCTGCTTTTCGGGAAACCCAAATTAAGAGAGAATATCATGGTTTCTTGGTAATTGCCTAAGAAAAAGACTAAAGCTTTGGGACCAAAGAAGCCTAGCTTCAAATTCTGTCTAACTAACAGCATGACCATAGACAAATTACTTAGCCACTCTGAACCCCAATGTCCTCATCTTTACATGGGGATAACATGACCAACCCCACTGTGTTTGTCTAAGTATTGAGCTGAAGAGTCTGTGTGAGGAGCCAACAGCACACCCGACACAGTGTAGCACTCAATCAATGTTCATTCTTTTCTTCTCTTTATTCTCACCTCTTGCTCCTCCTGGCCTTGGGTTGTTTTTTTTTTTTTTTTTTAATTAGAAGGTTGTGAGGTAAAAATGAAAATAGATGTAATAAAGGAAAAGTTTTATGTACTTCATATGTATATACTCAACAGCACATAGATGGATAGATATGTAAAATTCCATTAAACTGAACCTTTAAATTCATTACTTTATGGAAATTATATTGTAATTTTTAAAAAAAACTTTTAAAAAGCACCAGAAAATTTATAGATGTATTAAATGCTCTCTAAAAGGGAGGAATATATTATTGTTTGAGAACATACATTTAAAATAGAGACAAAATAAGATTAACAACTAGGTTCTTACTTCTGTCAGAGCAGAAATTCTTTCCTTTAACATGTTTTAAACGACAACACCTTTACTGATATATCAATATATACTTTTATATTTAAATATATATGTATTATACATAAAATATAATTAAATATATTTATGCAAGTATATAACATATAATAACATATAAGTATATTATATATCATAATATACAAGTAAAATAATATACTTACATATTATATATTACATTGCATTGTACATAGTCATTAAGAGCAATTTCATTTAAAATGTTAAAGAGTTGCTTCTCTGACAGATATATGTATAATAATATATATAATGTATAATTAAAATATTATATAGATTTAATATAAAATATTTAATATATTATATGTAACATATATAATTATATATTTTAAATATATAAACAAAGTGGTTATTATACTAATTCCTTTGCCTTTTTTTTTTTAAATTTTTTTTATTATTTTTTTTTGGGGGGTACACCAGGTTCAATCATCTGTTTTTATACACATATCCCCGTATTCCCTCCCTTCCTTGACTCCCCCCCCCGAGTCCCCCCCACCCTCCCCGCCCCAGTCCTCTAAGGCATCTTCCATCCTCGAGTTGGACTCCCTTTGTTACACAACTTCCCACTCACTATTTTACAGTTGGTAGTATATATATGTCTGTGCTACTCTCTCGCTTCGTCTCAGTTTCCCCTTCACCCCCCGCCCCCTCCCATACCTTGAGTTCTCCAGTCCATTCTCTGTATCTGCATCCTTGTTTTTGTCACTGAGTTCAACAAAGTACTTTGAACTAATGAAAGACAAGTAAATCACTGGGATTAAATCAAGACCACAATGTAGCCCCTCATGCTATTATTCAATTAACTACTTCTCAGCCAGACGTAGATACCCATGGGATCTCTAAGCATCTAAAGGGCAAAACTTACATTCTTGGAACACAGTTCAAATACCAGTGAAATTACACACAAGCATGGAGATAACTCGGTAGATGCTAGAGAGATAGTGCCGTAGGGTAACAGTCTGGGAGGGTAACAGCCACAGCAGGAGCTGAGGGGTAGAACAAGTCCATCCAGAGCCAGGCCTTCCAGGTCACTGATCTATACAGTCAGGACCTGCACAGGGCCTTCAAAGACCCACAGTGTGCTGCCAGCTTTGGGCACCAACATGCAGCAGGGGTAGCTTGAGACACAGTACCCACAGTGGTGAGAGAACCACAGGCATGGCTGGGCAGCTAAGAGGTGTTGGTCCCTTCCTTCTCCCTTCCTCCCTGCCCAATGCACCAGAGGAGCCCGAGCCTAGGAAAGAGTAGAGGGAGGAGAGGAGCTGTGAACCAGAATAAGATTCAAACTATATGGACCTTTTAAAACTATATGAAGCTTTTTAAAACTGAATTTCTACAATCTGCCCAAGATGTTGTTGAAAGATAGAAAAAGGGATTAGACACAACAAGTACTGATTGGGGGGAAAAAAGAATCCATTACATGTTTATGCCCTAATATGTTGACATCCCTCAGTTAACCACTTATTAAGATATCAGTAATGCCAGACAGATGATAAATACAGAGAGAGAGATACATACATACAACAGACCAAGAATCAAATAATTTTTTAGTAGGATAAAAATAGCTACATTCACAGGGGGATTTCTGCTATGCCTTGCATTGAACCAGGTGTGTTACCCATTAATCCATTTCATCTTCACAACAACATTATTCCCATTTCTCAGATAAGGAAACTGAGACTTTAAGAGGTTTGAGTAACTATCCTGAGATCATACAGTTTGTTAGCAGCTAGTAACCTACTCTTATTGTTTATCCTAAAACTGAACTGTTAACTCAACCTAATCCTGCTTTCTACCATCTCATTTTATAAATATTTAAATTTGTGCCCAGAGAAATTTAAAAACTTGACCAAAGTTGTTATTATTCACTAGCAGAGAAAAGATTTCTAACATAAAAATGTCTTCTAATTTTTGGTCTTCTAATTTTTTACTACAGGACTTATAAGGCTGTTAAAAGAAAGGAAAAAATTGCAAACATACCCATTTTTAACTTTTGTTTTAAACAGTAATTGTCATTATCTTAATAGATCAGAGTACAAGGCAGGTGGCTGGCTGAGACTGTGCACTTGTTGAGGGAAGTGAATAGAGGACCCTGTAAAATTCTAAGCTATTTGTGAAGTTCAAAGGCATTATTATCCTTTCTGCTATTAGCACTGTACTACTGGGTGCATTCCCAGCACCTAGCACTGTGCCAGGCACACAGTAGGCACTCAATGAATGCTTGCTGAATGGGCATTCAATATAAATATAATCAGTATACTGTGAACAAACTAGAAATCAATGTGCTCTGAACCAAAAGAAATAAATTCTTTCCCCCTTAACACTGTGTAGATAATACTAACAAACAAAGTTGCTTTTAAATTTTCCTCAGCTCACATCAATGCAACTTTTATTTGCATTGGTAATATGTATATATACACATAGGCTCATCTGTCAATTCTCCTGAGCTAACTAACAATCATGATATCGTAACCTGTCACCAAATACCAAGGCCAGATTTTCTCAGTAAGTCTCACACCATTTGTGTATTACTTGTTCCTTTGTGTGAGATATACATATATGTATACATATATTATACACACACACACATATATAATTATATACATGAATGTATATATTACAAAATATGTATATATAATTCAGATTTCAGGAGTTGATCATTTACCCCCAATGATGGATGAGGGGCAAGACTGCTCACCTCTGAAAGGTCTGTGCAGAAAGTTACAACATGAAATGGGAGTTTTCTTTCCCTCTTCTGTTAAATTCTAACTTGCCTCCCTTCACCCGCATGGCAAGTCTAGCTGTCTGCCCCAGGCAGCCTCTGGCAGCCAGGCCAGGCCTGATCTTGTTCTCTGAATGTCTGAAGCAGGGAGGCCTAAAAGGAAATACTGCTCTCATTCTAACATTGCTCTGTCTTCACGGGGAGAAATTTTTTTTCAGAGAAATGCAGCCAATCTGAGAAATCTTAGTTGATTATTTACTATTACTTAAACTTCAAAAGATTCCACTGCAAAAGGAAGGGCAGGTATTTTACACAGTTCACAGCCCAGGAACGTCTTTTCCTCTGCATAACTAGCCAAGCTAAGTTATTTAGCATGGCCTTATACATAAAGAGGCCTATCCTATGACCCCCTGCATTTCCCCGCATGACTCACAGTGAACATCCAAAGAAGTCAACTTGCTAACAAGGCTGGAGGAGTTAGGTTTTACATCATTCCTGAATTACTGATGGAGCTTTGCAAATCAGCTTTACCTGTGCACATGACTATCCTCAGCTAATCTTTACCACATAGAAGTGAGTCTGTCCATATAAGGGTTAATGAAGACCTAAACTATGTACTTTTTTTTTCTCAAAGCAAAAGGTCAAAACAAATGTGATTTTACTGTTTTGAAATAATCGTTCTGGAGTTTCAGAGTATCATTTTATGGGACTTGAGTTTTCAGACCAAATCTTTGTGCAGAGATAAGTACTGTTCTGCTTTAGAAATATTATTATTATTAATCACCTGAAGCAAGTGCTCAAAATACCTAAATGCTATTTGCAAAATAGGCAATAATACTATGTAGAAATTCATGCTGAGGGCTGTCATTTCAAAGAGTAAAAGGAGCACCATTAATCTCTCTTGGGGGTCTCAAAAAAATAAAGTAAAAGTGGAGTGGTTTATGTTACATAAGAGGCAGAGGCAAAGATGACACATAGTAAACAGACAACAGCAAAGTTAACAGTGCACTTGTTATTTTGACTGTATCAGTTCGGAATAGAAATTGCATGCTAATAACAGAGGTACTGTTAGTGCCTAAAGCAAGTCAGTGGTTTATTCTCAACCATAAAGTTGGAAGGTGTTCAATCATTAGGGACCCGAGTCTTCCCCCTTTCTCTTGTGCCATCCTTAACCTCATGATCCAAGACAGTTGCTGAAGTCCCAGCTATCCCATCCATAACCCAGGAAAGAAGAGAAAGGGGGAAAAGGCAAAAGGAGTGTCCTAGCTTGTTTCCCAGAAGGCTCACCCATAGAGCTGCCAATTTGGTAAGTGAAAATACTAACATATTACATGGGACATACTCATATTAAAAATTGTTCATTGTTTATCTGAAATTCAAATTTAACTGGGAAACTCATATTTTATCTGGCAATGCTGTCCTCCCAACAACAACTTTTTAGGCCTCATCAGCCACCCCTATCATAAGGGAAGCTGAGAAATGTAGTCTTCAGCCAGGCACATTGCCATATCGGAGCTGTTTTACTAAGGAAGAAATGGAGAGTAAATATTGGCTAAGGAGCCAAAAGTCTTTGTGGGAGTGAGATTGAGCCTGGGGAAAGGACAGGGCCTCATCCACACCCCACACCCTCCGCGCAGCATTTCTTGACTACATCAGACCCTCGTGGTCACTCTGGACTCAGCATGCCTGTGGTTTTTTTGCCTCTGTTCTAGACACAAAGTAAAGACACAGATTTTTAATAAACACACAAGAAATTATATATTCAGGAGGCTTCCATCTTCTTCAAAGGGATTAGACCCTAACAGTGCTGCCATTCATCAAAAATAGTTTTGGAGTTTCGATCTTGATGAAGCAGAAGTCTTTCTTTATGAGGGATACAGGAAGCTGCAGTTGCAGCATGACCAGGGAGGCCTTGGAAATTTGTTATCTCTGAGTAGAAACATTCAACAAATTTCATTGTATTTCAGTCTTACACTATGCCTTCCCCGAGCTTCCTTCCATCATTATAAGACCACAAGATCATCTTCTGGAATGTCAACAGCTCCAGCCAGTGGAGACAGAACTGGACAAAGCAGCCTGTTTAGGGAACTGCCCTTGAAAAGCTCCGTGGCCTCTCGTAACTCAATCATCTGTGGTCTAATCAATCTCATTAAAGCATGGTTTATACTGTGTTGCTTCCTAAAATAAAGATAGGGAATGATGGGGGAAAACAGGGAATTAAAATTCTCCCTAGGTCTCCCTTGAAAAATTTTCATTTTGGGGTCCCTTTTGCCTGGTAATGATTGCCTACAGTTCCTACCCACTATAAATCAGGCTTCCATCCTTTTTCTCTGGCTCTTACCTGGATGAACTTGAGGTGTTTTATAAGTGTCAGTCTTTAGTGATAAAAAAGCACATCCAGCCTATCTGCAGGTCCCTTCCCTGGGATAACTGTGTGGTCAGCAAGCCTTCCAAAGTAGGGATAAAATTATTTTTCTAAGATTGAACCTTAATAGCTCCATTTCTACAGTTCAACACTTTTCCTGGATGGTTGCTGGGCAAACATCTCCATGCAGGTGCTGATGACAGTAAACACATTACGCATATTCAGCCTGGGGTTTAACCACATTCATTTCTGGGTTTGTCATATGCTCTCTCGCTATTTATACTGCTTTGGGTCAGCTACTTGATACTTAATAAAATTTGCCTCCAGGCTGTCCTGCAGGGGAAAATGACCTATCTGGGGGGAACGCTGTTCCAACTTTTTAACCTCTGACGATTGCCCAATAGTCCTCTGAAAAGGTTGCAGGACTGGAGTGAGTGAAAGTCCACGCCACTTCCTGGCACTGAATGGCACCACGTGCTTTAGTGTAAATAGAATGATATCTCCTGCTTTCAGGGGGCCTTTCCAGCCAACCGCTCCCACACGGGAGCAACTGTAGATGGCACGAGGGATGCGGAAATTCGGCCTCCACTCAAGGTCAGAACAGGCAGGGTTCGTCCATGATGATTTGACCAACCTTTCAGTTATTTCGGAAGCAAGAAGAGAACACGACAGAGGCAAGAATGGATCTATGGGATGGAAATAATGAGGCATTTATAACCCAAAATGAGACTGCCAGGAAAAACAAACACACAAAAAGTACACTTTATCAGAAGCCTGCACTGCCCAAGGCTAGTGGGGTAGAAGGTACTGCGTGTTCAGCCTCCTGGGCCAAGAGCTACAGTAAGTCACGCTCCCCTCCCCCCCGCCCCGGGCCTGCGCCTCTCCTGTCAACTGGATCAAGCAGCCTTAACCACCTGGTGGGTTTAGTGTTTTCTAAGTGTGTGCTGGGTGGATGGTTCACATTTTTGATAAAGATGTGGAGTCCTGTTTCAACACTTAACACGTGCGCCTGCATAAGAGTTGCGCAATTGCGGGAGGCCCAGGGCTCCACGCACCAGTAGGGCTCCGCAAACCCACAGCTTATGTAATGCGTGAGCGCGCCCTCACGCTTCTCCTTGCAGCCTTCAGAAGAATTTTCAGGCTCCAAACTTGGCCCTGGTTTCCGGCAGTTCTTTGCCCCAAAGGTGTGTGGAATGGCTTAGCTGTCGGCACCTGCTGGTGAGGCAAAGAGGACTGCAGGGGGCTGATCCCTCTCTGGCAGCAGCACAGAGAAGGCTGGCCCTGGTCCCCAGATGGCCTTGGTCTGCCCTGAAGCACCCTGTCATGAGGGGGAATGAGAACTTTTCCTCTAAGGAAATCTAGGCCAGAAGACTGAACTGGGGCTGCTTGGATAAACAGATTGCCCCAAAGCAAGGTGCCTTAGACACATCAGGAGCACTGTTAAATGGTTAGAACACAGCCCCTTTATCTGATGACAGATCCATCATGTGCTCTCTTCCTTGGGCCCACCCGGAGCAGAGTTATAAAGTAATTTGAGTGTGGGTTTGCTGCCCTCTCACCTTCAATCACTGTACCCGTGCCTGCCTCCCGGCTTGGCTTTTATTTCCATCCAGGCTTCCACTCACTCCACAAAGCTTTTGAACACCTGCTCTGTAACAGGTGCTGTGCCAAGTGCTGGGCACCAGGCAGGCTTTCACAGCACCTGGTGGCCCCCTGTGGTGCACGGGCGAGTCCTGCAGGGGCCTCCTTTCCTGGGTCACTCTTAGCCCCACCTTGTCCCCAAACTATCCCTCTCTCCATTCACCTCCCGTGACTCCATCTCTTCCCTTTTGGGGTGGCGCTATTTCTTTATAGTTCTTATCATAGTAATCTAACAAGTTATTCTTTTTTTTTTTTTTTTTTTGACAAGTTATTCTTATACAAGGGTTGCTTCTGGTAATCACTGGTTCCTCTTGGGAGTTTCTGCACATTAAAAAGTAATGGTTAGGGACTTCCCTGGTGGTACAGTTGTTAAGAATCTGCCTGCCAGTGCAGGGGACACGGGTTTGAGCTTTGGTTTGAGAAGATCCCACATGCCGTAGAGCAACTAAGCCGGTGTGCCACAACTGCTGAGCCTGTGCTCTAGAGCCTGCAAGCCACAACTACTGAGCCCACAAGCCACAGCTACTGACACCCATGCGCCTAGAGCCCCTGCTCTGCAACAAGAGAAGCCCGCGCACCGAAACGAAGACAAAGAGTAGCCCCTGCTCACCGCAACTAGAGAAAGCCCATGCGTAGCAAAGAGGACCCAGTGCAGCCATAAATAAATAAATAAATAAATAAGTAAATTTATTTTTAAAAAAAGTAATAGAAGAAATGATATCTTCCATGAGATGAACAAGGGGCTAACTACAGAATTTAAAACAAGGAATAACCTATTGCTTGAGCAGACTCTGTCCCATTTCACCAGAGGGAGAGGTTGCTTCTTCCACCTCTTTACTTATTATTGGTGAACTCTGTGTGTGGTGGTTAAAAGAATCAGTTCTGGAGCTAAATGATCTGGGTTCAAATCCCAGCTTTGAGAGTTATAATCTTAGGAAAGGTATTTGATCTTTGTTTCTAATTTCCCCCTATGAAAAGAGGAATGGTAGAAACAGCTAAGTAGATCTCACAGGGTGGTTTGGGGATGACCATAAATTAGTAAGCATGATATTTTTATAATATTGGAATGGATAGTTAAGTACTCTATAAATATGCTAACTCTGGTTTTTCATGAGGCCAATGCTATCTTTTCTACATTGCAGATTCTCAGGTGAGTTCTTATACCAAGAGAGGACCTATAATTCAGGGCAGTAGTTTTGTCATCTGCAAAACAGGAAGTAGTGATTGAATGAGGATGTGGGGGGCAGAGGGCCAGTCAGGTGGCCAGATTCTAGTCTGTGTTCTTTACTGACTTTCTGACCTTGGAGAACACACTTAACCTCTCTGCGGCCCAGAAATTGGACTTGATTTGCATTTTCCAACCTCAGGTTATTCAAATAACACTTGCAGCATCATTACCATATCCCTGAATCACATCCTGGCTGCTTACTTGATATTTTCCTTCAGATAATCTTCAAATCAACTCACTTGCATATGTAGCCTCACAGTGTGTGAGGTGCACAGGCCATTTTAGCAAACTTGAATTAAACATTCACTACGGAGCCAGCCAGCTCTAAAATCCTCTTGGTACTGTTATATAATTTTCATGTGGTTATTTACCTTTATATGTGTTTCTCTAGATATGTGTTTCTTTTGCCTCATACAGGGCACAGACTATGGCTTGTACCTCTTTAGGCACCTAGAAGAGTGCTTGGTAAATATTTAATTTTAAGTTATAGGTACATGCATACATACCTACAAATATATCTGTGACCTACTAACCACCAGGCCAATATTTAAAACGCTCATTTCTTTTTCTCCACATCAGTATCACTGTGTTCCTTGGGTGGTTGTTAACTAAATGAAGTGAAGCATGTGGAGTTTCAGGCTGTGAGTGGGTGCTCAGGAAATGTTAGCTTCCCTGATTGCCTTTCCTCTTCCTGTGCTCTTTGTTAGTGTAGCTGTTTGTCCATGTGAAAATGAGCCTACTTCCTCAGGAGTTTATAGCCCTATTGTTGGGTTAGAATAATTGTTGTCCTCAGTGCCAGCCCTAACCATGTTCGTTCCCAGGTCTAGAAATGTCTCATCTAAAGAAGAAACTGTGTTTCTAAATCCTATTACTGAAGAGGTCTCAAGAAATTGGTGATTTACTGAAATCTCAGCAGTAAAAATGTAATGTGCACCCACAGAATCATGGCATTGTTGTGGGTTCATAACATGGGCAATTTCTCAATTTCTCAACATTTGTTAAACATCTTCTGTATCAATAACCTTGGAAGATATAAATATGAATGAGACTGTTCAACTGTGAAGAGACTAGTAGATTGTGAGTGACTTGAAAGCAAGGAATATGTCTTATTCATCTTTACACCCCCAGGGCTTAGCAAAGGACCCACAAGTGGCAGTAGTGCGTTAAATATTTGTTCCATAAATGAACAAATGAATGAATGAAGACACCAGTCTAGCACTTAAAGAGCTCACATTCTGAGAAGAGAGTAGGCATAGACAAATGAAGCATTAATTAACAGTAAACCTAACATTACAAAAGATAACACAGGCTATTAAAGGTTTAATGAAGGGTACACTGTCATATACCCTCTCCCAAAACACAGTGTGTTGATTCAGCAGTGCATCTCAGAAAGGCATGTGTTAGCTGCCACTCTTCTGTACTTATCATCACCCCCCCTCCCCCACCCAGCCCGTGGGCCCAACTTCAGAGGAAGGTTGCTAGGTTGCTGTCATGTGACTCGTTTCTAAAGGCCACCAAGTTTATCAGCTGCTGAGAGGGAGCAGGGTATTATTTAATGCAAATACATCAAATGGGTGCTTATCCTCTCAATCATTCTTCAGTCATCCTCAGGCAAAGAAAGAAATGGCAATGATGACGCTTTAAAAGCTATGGAATTAGAATGTACGAGAAGTGAGAAGGCTTTAATTAATGATTTTGCAGGTCAGCGTCACTCTGCAACATGAAAGGACCTTTGCCATGACTTCCTCGGGATAGGTGCTGGGCTTTCTACACAACTCTCTAGGATTCCAAACTGTCAGCATAAAAATAGCAGCCCGCAATCAATGCTTTTTTTATTATTCATTAGATTCTGAAATACTCTTCCCAAATACACACTTAACTGAAAGATGGCTTTTTCTGTAGGGTTTTAAACCATTTAGTCCATGAATCAAATCATATATTTTAGCCTATTTCACTGGGCACTGATGCCACCACAAGCAAAACCCTAATTAATTGGGAAGAATGACATTTCCTTTAGAGTTCTTTTTTAAAAACGATTTGTGTACCAGGCAGTAAAAATTTCAAACAGTGCAAAACATTAGGAGCGGAAAGTAAATTTCTATCAACCTCTGGAACCCAGTTTCACAGTCTTTTCCATAAGAGGCATCCACTATTATATTTCTTGGGTATCCTTCCAGAAATATTCTATGTATATACAAGCATATGTGCCCCTCCCTCTCTTACACATACGCCTCTGTTCCTTAGTGAAACTTAATAACATATTACAGAGTTTATTACAAATTCATACACTTAGGTTTACCTCTTTCATTTCAACAGCTGCACTATATTCCATTGTATGGATGTCCCAAAATTTACCCAGTTCCCTACTGATTAGACAAATGGTTGGTTTCCAATCATTTGCTCCCACAAACATATTTTTGCACACATCTGGATATAACGATGAATCAGTGCCTTAAAATGGAATTGCAGTCAAAGGATATGTGAATTTAATTCTGATAGACATTATCAAATAGTGACACTCAAGTTTTGATGAGAATTGCCAAAAGTAAAATATTTGTTCTTGCTAGAAACAAAAGAAAAAGGCTGTATTTTATTTTAAACTTTAATACCTCAGGCTAACAGCTCATTTTTTTTACGAAACTCATTTACCAATGTCTTGCCTAACTAAACACACACACACACACACACACACACACACACACACACACACACAGACATTATTATGGATCCATTCAAAATATACTTTGACAACAACTTGCTAAAGGAGGAACTTGCCAGAAGTTTCTCACCACCACATTGCGTGAGTGTTGCAATGGGGTTAGCTCACGAATACCACACGTTCTCCACTGTGTCCTTGCTGTGTTTACTACCCTTGGTGGCCTTGGTCATTTAGCAACACTGCTTTATTTTTCTTTTGTTACCAAAGGTCAATTTATGAGCCTGCTCCCTCCCTTCCTCCTCCAAATCACCAGGCACATCATTTCTTCTCACCTGCGTTCCCTCACAAAAGTAACCAGTCTTAAAAGGTCAGGTCAGGCAGATCATGGATGCAACCATGAAAAGGGCCCTGTCACACTGGAACTTTTATTTGTTTAATTTTCTATTACCTGTGGGAGTGAGTTCGTGAATGACAATCTCGTACTTTGTTCAGCTGCCACTTTCCTTACTGGCTTCCTGTATTAAAAAAAAAAAAAAAAAAGGTGAAGAGACCCAGAACATTCTCTCCAGTTTCTCTAGTATTTACCCAACACACACTCTGTGCTACAATCTCCATTGGGGCTCCTTTCCTATTTGCTCTTGTAACATGAGAAACATGTGGAGGTTTCTTGTTTGTTTTGTCACCAGCTGTAACCACTTTCTTTTCTCTGCCTCTGTCTGACTGCAAACCCATAACCTTCTGGTAACCACGGAAAATCTACATCTGACCAGGCTGAACGGAATGAAGTCATTTTGGTTCTGCTGGTGACAACCAATTAAATAAATGTTCTGCTTACATTTAGAATGGGCTGTAAACGTAAGAAAATGGCTTATGCCCGACTTCAAATATTTGGGGGCTCCGTGGGTCCAAGAAGTAATTGCTGTACTGTGAGTAACCAAGAGCTTCATTTTCACATTTACCTCAGGATCAATCTCAAAGAGCCAGAGACTGGATGAAAAATAATTAGATTCAGACTCTGCAAGGAGGCAATGTCAATATCCCCATGCTGTGAGCTGTTTAAGTTTCTTAGTGCAGAAAGCCCTGCTTGCTCAGGAAGCAATGGAAAGAACAGATCTTCTATTTAAAATGAAAGTAAGAAACCACTACACTATGTTGACACCTTGTTGGTAAACTTCAAACTCATGTGAGTCCTGCTGGTGAAGCAATGTGGGAGGGGGTGCTGCTGCTCTTGATCCTGCCATACAGGGTCACCAGAAGCAGGACTCTGGGGACTCAGGAAAGGGGATGAGCTTGGACAACAGTAAGAGCCACCGAACTATGCCAGATGAGACTATAGAAAGCTTGAAAGGAACGCTCCAAATGCAATCCACTGCCCTAATCCTTCAGCACAATGGAGAGGTTTCAAAATCAAGACAATTCCCCACTTTTAGGCCCTTACACCAAAGACACAAACATCTCTTTGGCAGTGGACTTCTTTATTTTCTGTCTCCTTTTATTCAACAAACGTTTGTTTTACGTGTTAGGCTTTCACTGAGGTGCTGTACAAAGACTAAAAAGTCATTAACTGTGAGTCAAGATGGTGGGGTGGGAAGACGTGGAGATCGCGTCTCCCCACAAACAGATGGGTGCCAGAGGCCGGCAGGGGACCTGAGGCCCAAGGAGACCTGTGGAACCCCGGAGCAACCGGGTAGGACTAGGGGGAGTCAGGGGGGCCGGAAAGGGGAAGCCGGACCGGACCGGGCCCCTGGGGGGTGGCTGGGTGAGGGGGGAGGTTCCTGCCTGGAGGGACCCTTGGGGGCTGGGGAGATCGAAACCGCAACTGGGTTTCCCCACCCAGGAGGACAGGAGACCTGCTGAGCTCCCAGGCCTGGGAGCCTGCTGGGCTCCCCAGTGGGGTCCTCCACCCTCCAAGGCCCCCTCCGGGCTGCCTGGGTCCTAGGGGTGTGGGAGGGAAGGTGGAGGGGCGAGGAGGTGGAGAGGCGGAGTGGTGGGGGTGGGGGCTTTGAGATTGGGGGACAGGGAAGCGAGAGGGCATTTTGCCAGCCCTATTGGCCAGAGAGGCCGATTGGGCTCCCGGGCCTGGTCCTTCACTCTCCGGGCCCCGCTCTGGCGCGTGGGTCCTGGGGGCCTGGTGGGGAGGGGGACAGGGGGAGGGAGAGAGACAGACAGCGGGGGTGGGAAGGGATCTCTCCAGGTCAGAAAATAGGGGAGGCACCTCCGGGGTATTTCTTCTGGGCGGGTCCTCCACCCTCCAAGGCCCCTCTGGGCCGTTGGTCCTAGGAGTACAGGAGGGAAGCAGTGGTGGGGAAAGAAGAGAGGCGGAAGTGGGGAGGGACCCTCTGGGATCAGAGGATCTGGGAGGAGTGGAAGGCATTTCCACTGCCCACTGGCCCTGGAAGGCTGCTGGGCTCCCGGGCCTGGTCTCCAACTCTCCAGGGTCCCCTCCCAGAAGCGTTGGTCCTGGGGGCGTAGGAGTGAGGCAGGGGAAGGGGAAGAGAGGCAGACCGGTGGTGGGACACTCCAGGATCAGAGGACCAAGGGAGATCCAGAGGACCTTTCCCCTGCACACTTGGGCCCAGTGGGCCTGCTGGGCTCCCGAGTCTGGTCCCTCAGTCTCTGGGGCCCTCTCTGGCTGAGTGGATCATACAAGCGTGGGAGGGAGGGAGGAGCGGGGAAGAGGAAGAGAGGAAGACAGTGTTGCGGGGGACCTTGCAGGACCAGAGGATCAGGGGAGACGCTGCAGGAAATCTCCCTACGCACTTGGCACAGGGAGGCCTGTTGTGCCCCCAGGCCTGGTCTTCGGCCCTCCAGGGGCCTCTCTAGGTCTCACTGGTCCTAGAGGTGTAGAAGGAAAGCAGGGGAGAGGAGGAGAGGCGGGCAGGGGAGGGGGCCTTCTGGGATTGGAGGATCAAGGGAGGCGGGGAAGTTATTTTCCCTGCCCACCGGCCCTGAGAAGCCTGCTAGGCTCACAGACCTGGTCTTTCACACTCCAGGGCCCCCTCCAGCTGCTTGGGACCTAGGAGAGTGGGGGGTGGGGGAGAGGAAGAGGCGGACAGGGACCCTGTGAGACTGGGGTAGTGCCGCAGGCCTTGCCCTAGCCCAGTGGGCCCTAGGAAACCTGTTGGGCATCAGAGTCAGGTCTCCTGCCTTCCAGTGCCCCCTGCAGCTGTGAGGGTCCTAGGGGAATAGGAGGGAGGGGGTGAGAAGAAGAGAACCCAAGGGGGAGGGACCCTCTGAGACTGGTGGACTGGGGGAGGTCCCTAGCATTTCTCCCACCAACTTGGGCCCAGGGAGCCTGCTGGGTACCTTGACCTGGTCCTTTGTCCCCAGGACCAGAGGCATTCCTGGGCCCCTCTGCCTCATTGGGCCTAAGCCCCATTCCCCACCACCCCCAGGGCCTTTTCTAAGAGTAGGCCCTGCCCATTGCCTAACCCCCCCACCCCCTATCTAAGCCCCACCCCCACAGCCAAGGCCTTTTCTGGCTTCTTTTTTTTCCTTTTCTTTTCCCTTTTTTTTCTTCCCACCTCCTCACTTCGACTATTGCAGTTGTTTTACCTTCCAGTTGTTGCTCCATTTATTTTTTTTTAAATTTTTTCTAACACATCTGTTAGTTTCCTATTCTTATTGTATTTTTTATCTTGCTATTGTCCTGCTGTTCTCCTACTTTTTCTTTTTTTAATTTTTTTTCATTTTTCCTGCTCCACACAGCTTGTGGGATGTTGATTCACAAGCCCAGGGTCAGGCCTGAGTTCCTGAGGTGAGAGCTCTGAGTCCAAAACATTGGACTAACAGGGAAACCCAGTTCCCAGGGAATATTCATCAGAGTGAGGTCTCCCAGAGGTTCTCACCTCAACACCAAAGACACAGCTATACTCAACAGCCTACAAACTCCAGTACTTGAAACCTCAGGCCAAACAGCCAGTGGGACAGGATCCCACAATCCTGCCCATCCAAAGTGGAGGGAAAATGAGATGACAAAAAAATATGTCACAGATGAAAGAACAAGGTAAAAATAAACAAGACCAAATAAATGAAGAGGAAATAGGGAAAATGCCAGAAAAAGAATTCAGAGTAATGATGGTAAAGATGATCCAAGATCTCGATAACAGAATAGAGAAAATACAAGAAACAGTTAATAAGGACTCAGAAGAACTAAAGAGCAATCAAACAGCAATGGACAATGAAATAACCAAAATTAAAAATACTCTAGATGGTATAAACAGCAGAATAACTGAGGCAGAAGAATGAATAAGTGAGTTGGAAGATAGAATGGGGGAAATAACTGCCACAGAACAGGAAAGAGAAAAAAGAATAAAAAGAATGGAAGACAGTCTCAGAGACCCTGGTGACAACATTAAGCGCACCAACATTCAAATTATAGGCATCCCAGAAGAAGAAGAAAAAAAGAAAGGGTCTGAGAAAATATTTCAAGACATTATAGTGGAAAACTTCCCCAACATGGGAAAGGAAATAATTAATCAAGTCCAAGAAGTGCAGAGAGTGCAGAGAATAAACCCAAGGAGAAATACACCAAGGCACATATTAATCAAACTAACGACAATTAAACACAAAGAAAAAACATTAAAAGCAGCAAGAGAAAAGCAGCAAATAACATATAAGGGAAAACCCATAAGGATAATAGCTGATCTTTCTGAAGAAACTCTGCAAGCCAGAAGGGAGTGGCAGGATATACTGAAAGTTCTGAAAGAGAAAAACCTACAGCCAAAAATACTCCACCCAGCAAGAATCTCCTTCAGATTCGACGGAGAAATCAAAAGCTTTACAGACAAGCAAGAGTTAAGAGAATCCAGCACCACCAAACCAGCCTTACAACAAGTGCTAAAGGAACTTACCTAAGCAGGAAACACAAGAGAAGGAAAAGACCTACAAAAACAAACCCAAAACAATTAAGAAAATGATAATAGGAACATACATGTCAATAATCACCTTAAATGTAAATGGATTAAATGCTCCAACCAAAAGACACAGGCTGGCTGAATGGATACAAAAACAAGACCCTTACATATACTGTCTACAAGAAACCCACTTCAGACCAAGGGACACATATAGACTGAAAGTAAGGGGATGGAAAAAGATATTCCATGCAAACGGAAGTCAAAAGAAAGCTGGAATAGCAATACTCATATCAGACAAATTAGACTTGAAAGTAAAGACTATTAAAAGAGACAAGGAAGGACACTACATAATGATCAAGGGATCCATCCAAGAAGAACATATCACAATTGTAAATATCTATGCACCCAACATAGGAGCACCTCAATACATAAGGCAAATGCTAACAACCATAAAAGGGGAAATCAACAGTAACACAATAATAGTAGGAGACTTGAACACCCCACTTACATCAATGGACAGGTCATCCAAACAGAAAATAAATAAAGACACACAAGCTTTAAATGACACATTATACTATCTCAACTTAATTGATATTTATAGGACATTCCATTCAAAAACTACAGAATACACTTTATTCTCAAGTGCACATGGAACATTCTCCAGGATAGATCACATCTTGGGTCACAAATCAAGCCTCAGTAAATTCAAGAAAATTGAAATCATATCAAGCATTTTCTCTGACCACAATGCCATGAGACTAGATATCAATTACCTGAAAAAAACTGTAAAAAATACAAACACATGGAGGCTAAACAATATGTTATTAAACAACCAAGAAATCACTGAAGAAATCAAAGAGGAAATCAGAAAATATCTAGAAACAACTGACAACGAAAATACAACAACCCAAACCTATGGGATGCAGCAAAGGCAGTTCTAAGAGGAAGTTTATAGCAATACAGTCCTACCTCAAGAAAGAAGAAAAATATCAAATAAACAACCTAACTTTACACCTCAAACAATTAGAGAAAGAAGAACAAAGAAACCCCAAAGTGAGCAGAAGGAAAGAAATCATAAAGATCAGAGCAGAAATAAATGAAAAAGAAATGAGGGAAACAGCAAAGATCAATAAAACTAAAAGCTGGTTCTTTGAGAAGAAAAAATTGATAAACCATTAGCCAGACTTATTAGGGAAAAAAGGGAGAAGATGCAAACCAAGAGAATTAGAAATGGAAAAGAAGTAACAATGGACACCGCAGAAATACAAAAGATCATGAGAGACTACTACAAGCTACTATATGCCAACAAATTGGATAACCTGGAAGAAATGGATAAATTCTTAGAAAAGTACAATCCTCTAAGACTGAACAAGGAAGAAATAGGACATATGAACAGACCAATCACAAGTACGGAAATTGAGACTGTGATTAAAAACCTCCCAACAAACAAAAGCCCAGGGCCTGATGGAGTCACAGGCGAATTCTATCAAACATTTAGAGAAGAGCTAACACCTATCCTTCTCAAACTCTTCCAAAATATAGCAGAAGGAGGAACACTCCCAAACTCATTCTACAAGGCCACCATCACCCTGATACCAAAACCAGGCAAAGATGTCACAAAAAAAGAAAATTACAGACCAATATCACTGATGAATATAGATGCAAGAATCCTCAACAAAATACTAGCTAACAGACTCCAACAGCACATTAAAAAGATCCTACACCATGATCAAGTGGGGTTTATGCCTGGAATGCAAGGATTCTTCAATATACACAGACCAATCAATGTGATACATCATATTAACAAACTGAAAGATAAAAACCATATGATCATCTCAATAGGTGCAGAAAAAGCTTTTGACAAAATTCAACATCCATTTATGATAAAAACTCTCCAGAAAATGGGCATAGAAGGAAATTACCTCAACATAATAAAAGCCATATATGACAAACCAAAAGCCAACATCATTCTAAATGGTGAAAAACTTAAAGCATTCCCTCTAAGAACAGGAACAAGACAAGGGTGCCCACTGTCACCATTATTAATCAACAGAGTTTTGGAAGTTTTAGCCACAGCAATCAGAGAAGAAAATTAAATAAAAGGATTCCAAATTGGAAAAGAAGTAAAATTGTCACTCTTTGCAGATAACATGATATTATACATAGAAAACCCTAAAGATTCTACCAGAAAACAGCTAGCACTAATCGATGAATTTGATAAAGTAGCAGGATACAAAATTAATGCGCAGAAATCTCTTGCATTCCTATACACTAACAACGAAAAAGCAGAAAGAGAAATTAAGGAAACTGTCCCATTTACCATTGCAACAAAAAGAATAAAATACCTAGGAATAACCCTGCCTAAGGAGATAAAAGACGTGTATACAGAAAATTATAAGACACTGATGAAAGAAATCAAAGATGATACAAACAGATGGAAGGACATACCATGTTCTTGGATTGCAAGAATCAACATTGTGAAAATGACTATCCTACCCAAAGCAATTTAGATTCAACACAATCCCTATCAAATTCCCAACGGCATTTTTCACAGAACTAAAACAAGAAATCTTACGATTTGTATGGAAACACAAAAGACCCCAAATAGCCAAAGCAATCTTGAGGAGGAAAGACAGAGTTGGTGGAATTAGGCTTCCTGACTTCAAACTATACTACATGGCTACAGTGATCAAGACAGTGTGGTACTGGCACAAAAATAGAAAGGAAGATCAATGGAACAGAATAGAGAACCCAGAGGTAAACCCACACACATATGGGCATCTTATCTTTGACAAAGGAGGCACGAATATACAATGGAAAAAAGACAGCCTCTTCAATAATTAGTGCTGGGAAAATTGAACAGCTACAGTAAAAGAATGAAATTAGAACAGTTCCTAACACCATACACACAAATAAACTCAAAATGGATTAAAGACCTAAATGTAAGGCCAGACACTATACAACTCCTAGAGGAAAACATAGGCAGAACACTCTATGACATACATCAAAGCAAGATCCTTTTTGACCCACTTCCTAGAATAATGGAAATAAAATCAAGGATAAACAAATGGGACCTAATGAAACTTAAAAGCTTTTGCACAGCGAAAGAAACCATAAACAAGACAAGAAGACAACCCTCAGAATGGGAGAAAATACTTGCCAACGAAGCAACTGACAAAGGATTAATCTCCAAAATATATAAGCAGCTCATGCAGCTTAACACCAAAAAAGCAAATAACCCAATTCACAAATAGGCAGAAGACCTAAATAGACATTTCTCCAAAGAAGACATGCAGATGGCTAACAAACACATGAAAAGATGTTCAACATCACTAATCATTAGAGAAATGAAAGTCAAAGCCACAATGAGGTATCACTTCACACCTGTCAGAATAGCCATCATCAGAACATCTAGAAATAATAAATGCTGGAGAGGGTGTGGAGAAAAGGGAACTCTCTGGCACTGTTGGTGGGAATGTAAATTGGTACAGCCACTATGGAAAACAATATGGAGGCTCCTTAAAAAACTAAAAATAGAACTACCATATGACCCAGTAATCCCACTACTGGGCATAGACCCTGAGAAAACCATAATCCAAAAAGAAACATGTGCCACAATGTTCATTGTAGCACTATTTGCAATAGCCAGGACATGGAAGCAACCTAAATGCCCATCAACAGATGAATGGATAAAGAAGACATGGTACATATATACAATGGAATATTACTCAGCCATAAAAAGGAATGAAACGGAGCTATATGTAATGAGGTGGATAGACCTAGAGACTGTCATACAGAGTGAAGTAAGCCAGAAAGAGGAAAACAAATACCATATACTAACTCATATATATGGAATCTAAAAAAATGGTACTGATGAACCCAGTGACAGGGCAAGAATAAAGATGCAGATGTAGAGAATGGACTTGAGGTCACAGGGCTGAGGGCCAGGGGGCGAAGGGGAAGTGGGAAAAAGTGAGAGAGTAGAGTAAACATAGATACACTACCAAGTGTAAAATAGCTAGTGGGAAGTTGCTGTGTATCAAAGGGAGATCAACTTGATGATGGGTGATGCCTTAGAGGGCCAGGACAGGGAGGGTAGGAGGGAGTCGCGGAGGGAGGGGATATGGAGATATATGTATAAATACAGCTGATTCACTCTGGTGTACCTCAAAAACTGGTACAAGGGTGTAAAGCAATTATATTCCAATAAAGAGCTTTAAAAAAAAGAAAAAAACACACATAAAAAAGTCATTAACTCTGCCCCATAGTGCATGCTCATTAAATAATGTTGAATGAAGGGATCAATGAGTGCATGAATGAAAGAATAAAGTTCACAACCAAGTGAGGAGAGAAAATGCAGATAAGCAGGTGGTAGGTGCAGAAGACAGTTGCGTGAGTGGTCAGTTCTACCCTGGGTAGTAGAGAAAGGCCTAGGCTTGAGGTTTCAATTAAATAGGTAATCACCAAATAAATGGGGGAGGAAGAGGTCTTTAATGTAGGAAGTGAAAGAACATAGCATGAGCTAAGATCTAAAGCAGAGATCAACAAACTAGAGCCCATGGACCAAATCTGACCTACTACCTGTTTCTGTAAATAAAGTTTTATTTAGACACTGCCATGCCCACTCATGTACATTTTGTCCATGGCTGCTTTTACCTTACAACAGCAGCACAAATTAGTTGCAACAGAGACCATAAGACCCACAAAATTTATTATATTTACTACATATTCAAGGGCCTGCAGGATAGTCCCAATTGCCGGACCTTGGTAAGGCTTGGTGAGAGATGAGACAGAAATGGGAGCAGGGACCAAATCCTGAAGATTCTTTTATGCTGTATTAAGACATTTGGTACAAGTGGTGGTGGGGGGGGCAAGATAGGGGTAGGGGATTAAGAGGTACAAACTACTATGTATAAAATAAATAAGCCACAATGATGTATTGCACAGGGAATATAGCCAATATTTTATAATAACTATAAATGGAGTATAAGCTATAAAAGTTTTGAATCACTATGTGTATACCTGAAACTAACATAAAACTATAAATCAACTATACCTCAATTTAAGAAAAAGAAGAAATTTGATCTTGACTCTTTAATAAATGGGTAACAAAGGCAGTTTTGCATTTAGAAATGTTTCTCAGGCATCAAGATAGGTAAGAGAGATGTAAAATTACAGCAGAAGACCAGCTCTCCAAACCTTACATCTCTGCCATATTCCTTGATTCAACAAACATCAGAGAGCTTAATGTTTGCCATTATATATCTTGTCGTGTGCTTGGGAAAGAGAACGTGGCACACAGAGACCGTCAATGTCTATTGAATAAAGGAATTAAGGAAGGGTTGAAGACAATATTTTAATAGCATCATTATTAAAAGATTTCCTAAATAGGCTGCCTCTGTTATGAAACCACTAGCTGAGATTCCTGCTGGTCTCCCGTTTCCACACTAGTAGACACTGAGATCCAGGCATGAGGAGGTTAATAGTGAAACACAAACCAGAGAGAAATTCCTTCCCTTCATCTCCAGTGCCAACATCATCAAATACCAGCCACTGGCTGAACCTGTGTTTATTCATGTTCAGTGGCCTCATGAGAGGGGCTGGGACAAGAAGCAGCTCTGCTAATAACTGTCATAAAAATAATATCACTTGGCTCCATGTGGCATCTTTCATCGGAAAATCTGGAATCATGTTTTTCTCTTGGGTAACAATTATTCCATTCTGTTTCCACTAAAGAAAAAAACCAAAGCATAGAGAGAGGTTGTGACTTGCCCAAGGTCACTGAGCTAAGCAGGAAGGCAGTTTTCAAAGGCTGAGAATGATTTCAAAACTGAGATGGAAATCCAGTTTCCTTCCCAGCCTAGAACGGTTCGGGTTCATGACTCAAGAAGGAACACAGCATGATCCAAGCTCAGTGTCTCTTAAAAACGAGCCATGTTAGAGGAGACTCGGGCATGAGGGTCTGTGTCAGGTGACTATTTTAATGTCATACATTGTCCCTGCCTATCAGACTCCAAAACCTATTCCTAAACTCCATCACAGACAAAGACGGGCCTCTTGGAAGGTCCAGCCTATAGAAGTGGGATCTGGCTTGGGGGTGTCTGACCTTTCTGATGAATTCCCCTAGCTGCTTCCCCTATGAAGTCCAGACCTCTCCATTCCTTTATTCTTCAGAAGCCTCTGCCTAGGCAACCCATAAGTCTGTGATGATCCTGGTATATGCCTTTTGTCCTAGTGTAATTAGCAATAAATTCCTCTTTTACTCTAAAAAAAAAATGCCCTAGTTTGGACCATAAGTTAATGGTGTGATCACTCCAGCTCTGCCAAATCAGGAGGCTTCTACGTTTAATCCAGAAGCCTTCCTCTAATCATGATTATTCTATCTCAGCCACTTCTGTTTCCTAGACCCAGGATCTTGAACTCACGATAAAACCAAATCTGCAATCACTTCAGGGATCTCCTCTGATGGGTAATCTAATTGCTACACAAGTGAGCATTTGCTACCCAGCAGAGAGAACAGTTAATTACTAATTGTTAGAAATCACTTCCTCATCTTGTGCCACAATCTGCCTTTTCATATCTTTCATGTATTGATCTTCACACTGTTCTCCAGAAGCTGACAAATCAATCCTCTTTTCTGATCCATAACCAAGCCCCCTAAAGTCCTCTGTTCTCCAGCCCAAATACCCCCAAGTATCAGGAACAAATTCTAGTGGAGCTTTTAGAAACACAGCTTCAGAATCAGACATACCTGGACTTGGGTCTGGGCTCTGTCATTCTTTAGCTGGAAGTAACAGTTACTTCTCTAATTTCATTTTTCTTGTCTATAAATTTTGAACAAATATTAACTAGATAAGCCACGCACTGTTGGTTACTTAGCCAGTACCCCATTCCTCCCTTCTTCCTTCCCAACCAAGGTGCTCACTTATACACTGTTGGGTGCCAGACTCCCTTGCAGCTGGTGTGGGCATGCAACACAGTTCTGGACAGTGAGGTGCAACTGAAGGTGCCAGCTGGGGTTTCTGAGAAAGCTGGTTAGAAGGGGCAATTCAGCTTACATCCCCCATTTTCATTTTTCCCACTTAGCCTTTACCCTTCTTCCTTCTTTCTGTCTAAATATCAGTTGTAATGCATGAAGTAGAACAGCCATGTTGCAAATATGAGGAAGAAAGCCCCCAGAGAAGGAGCTTTGTTCTTGATGGCATTACGGAGCCCCCATACTCCTCTTGAAGTACTTGCTGCTAGACTTCTTATCCCATGAGAAAAATAAATCCCTCATTTGATTAAGCCATTGAAGCTGGATTTCTGCTATTTGCTGTCAAGCCAATCCTAAACAATACACACAAGCATATCTCATTTTATTGCGCTTCACATTATTGGACTTTGCAAATATTGCATTTTTTACACATTGAAGTTTTGTGGCAGCCCTGCATTGAACAAGTCTATCAGTGCCATTTTTCCAGCAACATTTGCTCACTTCATGACTCTGTGTCACATTTTGGTAATTCTCACAATATTTCAAACTTTTGCATTATTATTATCTTTGTTATGGTGATCTGTGATCAGTGATCTTGGATGTTACTGCTATGACTTGCTGAAGGCTCAGATGAAGGTTAGCATTTTGAGCAGTAATGTATTTTTAAAGTACGTATTTTTTTAGACATAATGCTATTGCATACCCAATAGACTACAGTATAGTATAAACATAATTTTTCAATGCACTGGGAAACCCCAAAATTTGTGTGACTCAATTTATTGTAATATTCACTTAATTTCAGTGGTCTGGAACCAAATCTGAAGTACCTCTGAGGTATGCCTGTACTTCCGTGGGTTGTTGTGAATATAAAGTGAACTTGCTACGTGGCCCAGCACATAGCAAATACACAGTGAATGGTTTGCAATGATCCCTGTCATGATTATTATTGTTATTAGTCACTGACGTGGGCCTTAGAGGCAGGGACAAGAACGTATGTCTCTGGCAATCCTGCTGACCTCCAAACACCACAGTACAAAAAACATGTGATCTCTCAAGCACAAAGAAAAGTCAGTTGCAGATGTGTGGATAAGAGATGTTTCTGTCAACGGCTAATGAAGCTGGTTCTTCAAAGCACCTGTCAGATCCAAAGCACAGAGAAATGAAATTCTACCTGGAATCAAGTGCTTTCTGTCTTGGAGGGCCTACCTGGTTTCCTTTCTGGGCAGGGAATCCATCCTTGGGATATAGAGTGTCCCCTGAAAATGTGGGCTTCTCTGAATGACAAGCAAGGCATAACACTTCAAGGATGCCATTATTTCATAGGAACACAGTTTCTGCTGAGAAATCCAAGCCATGGCTAAAACCAGCTGACCACAAGAACACATGTTCAGATGCAGCACTAAATGTAATTAGCTTTCTATAACTTGATTGAACTGCCTAACAAGATCAGATACAGATGGAACTGGCCATGCATTCTTATCTGGACTCCACCAAGCCATAGATCCATTCCAGCCCCACCCACTCCAGTCCAAGTCCACAGATATAGAGAGTAGTGCAATGAAAAGGAAAACAAACAAAACAATCACTGTGGGTCTCAGAGTCAAACAGACCTAGGGTTCAAATTCCATTGGGTCACTTACCAGCTGGGCAATTTTCCCTTTCTAGCTGCAGTTTTCACATCTGTAAAATGGGAATAAGAACATTCATTCTACAGGTTTGCAGGGAATTGAAGGAGACAGTGTGTGGAACAGTGCCCAGCATAGAGTTATCATTAGTTTCCCTTCCTTCCCTATCAGAAGGACAGCTTTATCTCCTTCAAGCCCAAGGAGTAGACCCAGCTCAGGTCACTGCCACTGAGTACAGCTCACTGCCCTCTGTCTGCCCTGTGTGTCATCATCCATGTTTTTGGTTGGGCCACACTTGGGGAGCCAAAGCCTTCCCCGAAGCTGAGGTCATAAAACAGAAAAAGACAAAGCTCTGCTTTCAGAGAGCAGGTTTGGTTGGCCATGAGCAAAGCCATCTCTCTGTGGCCAGCCTGCCCCTTGGGTATGGGAGTCCCCAGGAAACCCAGCAGGACAGGGCTGGCCCATGTGGTCCTCCCACCAACCACAATCAGGAGTGGGGAGCTGCTTCACCTAGTCTCTCCATCCTCTGCACACAGCACTCTTGGGTCCCAGCCTCAGGCAGGATTGAACATGACAGTCACAGGATCCACACCTCAAGCCATGAAGCATACTCCTCTTGCTACATCACCTGGCAGGTGCCCTTGGCAGCTGGTTCCACAGCTGCGGCGGTGCACGTAGCATTTTGCTCACCTCTGTGTCATGGGAGCTGCGACTAGTATCTCCCACTTTTCTTTTAAACATTGACTTATCCAGAGATATTTATCAAACAGGGTTGTCGAAAGTGAGACTAGCTAGATATTTGCACATACATTTCTATGTAACTCCATAAACTATCAACATAAAACTATGCAGAAACTGGAAATTCAGGCTCACCACAAAAATATGTTTTGTAAGAGAGGATAAGAACAGATAAACTAGTAATAGCAAATGGTAAGCATTATGACAGGTTCTACATTGAGCACTTCACTTGCTATTATTATTATCTCATTTTATTTTTAAATGTTATCGGAGTATAGTTGATTTACAATGTTGTGTTTGTTTCAGGTGTACAGCAATCTCCATTTTAAAAATGGGGAAACAGGCTTCTTGACTATCTTCTTGATATTAGTCTCTTATAAAATTTAGATATTATAAATCTCATTCTATCACCTTTTTGTTAACTTTACTTAGTGTCTGTCCTCTAACAGAAGTTTTTAATTTTTAAAATGTAGTCAAATTTACTACATTTTCAACTTATAGCTTAGATTTTGAGGATCTTCTGTAACACTTCCACTATCTTCTTCTAGTAATTTATAATTTTACTTTCACATGGGATTTCTCCTTTGTATATGCTTGAGATAGTGAACCAATCTATTTTTCTTCGTATAATGAGCTGTTTCCCCACTACCAAGTAGTGGGTTTTAGGTGCTTCATCCTTTCCCCACTGATTTATGGTACCATGTTTATCCCCATAGCCTCCCATGCAGACCTGGGTCTGTCTCTAATGTTCTATTCTTTCGTGGATTTAACTGACTGCTTCTGCACCAGTTCCACACCGGTTTTATCTGGGAAGGTGAATCCTTCCTCTTTGCTCTTCCTTTTCAAAATTGACTTAGGTATCATGAACCTTTATTCCTTTGTATAAATTTAGAATAATTATGTTGAGGTTCTCAAAAAATCCTTGCCATAATTTTGACAACTTATTGAATTTATAGGTAATTTTAAGGGAAACTAACATATTTGCATTTCAAAGATATGGTGTATCTTTCCATTTTTTCAGCTCTTCTTCTAAAATATGTAATTGAGTTTTAAAATTTTCTCAGGAAAGTCTTTGTTATTTCCTACATAGTTTATAGTTTGAAAATGGTATTTTACTTTCTATTGGGTTTTCTAAAATTGATAAAGACTAATAACTTTTTTTTAATGTTCTTCCATTTAGTTTTTTTTTTAAGCTCTTTATTGGAGTATAATTGCTTTACATTGTTGTGCCAGTTTCTGCTGTACAACAAAGCGAATCAGCTGTATTTATACATATATCCCCATATCCCCTCCCTCCCGTGACTCTTTCCCACCCTCCCTATCCCACCCCTCTAAGTCATCACCAGTCATCAAGCTGATCTCCCTGTGTTATGCAGCAGTTTCCCACTAGCTATGTATTTTACATTTGGTAGTGTATATATGTCAATGCTACTCTCTCACTTCGCCCCAGCTTCCCCTTCACCCCCCCACCCCCATGTCCTCAAGTCTGTTCTCTACATCTGCATCTTTATTCTTGCCCTGTCACTGGGTTCATCGGTACCATTTTTTTAGATTCCATATATATGAGTTAACATATGGTATTTGTTTTTCTCTTTCTGGCTTACTTCACTCTGTATTACAGACTCTAGGTCCATCTACCTCACTACAAATAACTCAATTTCATTCCTTTTTATGGCTGAGTAATATTCCATTGTATATATGTGCCATGTCTTCTTTATCCATTCATCTGTTGATGGGCATTTAGGTTGCTTCCATGTCCTGGCTATTGCAAATAGTGCTGCAATAAACATTGTGGTACATGTTTCTTTTTGGATTATGGTTTTCTCAGGGTCTATGCCCAGTAGTGGGATTACTGGGTCATATGGTAGTTCTATTTTTAGTTTTTTAAGGAGCCTCCATATTGTTTTCCATAGTGGCTGTACCAATTTACATTCCCACCAACAGTGCCGGAGAGTTCCCTTTTCTCCACACCCTCTCCAGCATTTATTGTTTCTAGATTTTGTGATGATGGCCATTCTGACAGGTGTGAAGTGATACCTCATTGTGGCTTTGACTTTCATTTCTCTAATGATTAGTGATGTTGAGCATCTTTTCATGTTTGTTAGCCATCTGCATAAGACTAATAACTTTTAAAAACTAATCAGATATTCACCAACCTTGCTGAAGTCCCTTATTTTAGTTTGTTGATTAAATCTGCTCATCCAACCTTTATGTTTCCTTTCCCTATTTTCTTCTCTTCATGTATTGGCCAGAAACTCCAATATGTAAAACAATTAACAGTTAACTGTTATTAAACCGTAACAGTGAAAGCAAAACATGTCTAAATTCTCTTTTAAAATCACATTTATAGTTCTTTACAGTTTTTAAACAGTGCCTATACCTATTACACTATCTGAATTTTACAAATATTCCAAGGAGGTAGGGAGAATAAGTATTGGCCCCTTTTACAGATGAGACTCAGTATAGTTGGGTTTGGGGGGAATCACATAACTAGAAAGGAACAAAATTCATATTCAGGTCTTTAAAGCTTCAAATTCTTTTACTACAGCAGGCTAATTTACATCTAGTTAAAATATGTAAAACTACATGATTTAATTCAGTAACATACATAGTAAATTTTTATTTAAATCTCATACTATCATGCAAAAGATGATATATAATCCTATCATTTTTCTAAAAAGCTATTCCAGCTGATATTAAATGTTCTAAACTTTTTAAAGGTTTAAGAACTATAGAGCCATATCAATCAAGGTTGTAATCCTGCTAAGATTTGGAGTCTATACAATGGCAAAACACTAAATTAAATTGGTCACTTCAGGTGAACAAGTCAATTCTGTGGGGCAGAGGGAAACAGGGAGAGAAATAGTAATCAAATTTATGTTTCTAATATTGCAATGCAGCTACAACTTTCATTTGGTTGGACTCATTTAAACATTTAAAAGCTGCTGTAAAAGTAATAGTATTATTTCCATTTTTTCAGGAGGAAAAACTAAGTCAATTTCTTAGTTGCACAAATAGCCCACTGGGAAATGACAGACCTGTGAACAGAACACATGAATTAAGACTGAGTTTGCCCCAGTGATTTGCCCATGGAAATCAATGCATCTTAAATACATGGAATGACATCTCAACAGACACACAAGCAGACAATTCCCACAGCCCCTTTAAAAGACTAACCATCGGGAAGCAATTAGGACCGCATTGGTTTCTGACAATTAGGATATTTTTCTTCCTATTACTTGCATGTCCACTTAAGGACTATATTAATATAAGAGACAGTCATCTCTAAATGCTGCTATTACTTGGTATGTACACATTGATCTGACTTTTGAAGGGATGCCAGGCTAAAAGAGCAAGAAAGTACCCATAAAGACGAAAAGGTGTTCAAATAAGAAGAATCAAAGCACATCAGAAGAGGAAACCAGAAAACTGTAGTCTCTCTTAAATGCAGCTTTGCAAACTGAGTAATAAAATACAATAATGTAACCAAACAGAAGGCTTACATAACTGTGAACAAAATGAGGGGAAGAGAATTGCTCCAAATCCATTATATTTATTAGAACCACTGATTTCACTTGAAATGAGACATGATTGATAACAAAATTTACTGTGAGCTAGCTAACAAAAATCTTGTTTTTATGGGAAATAAGTATTGTCAGAAAGACTAGCAGATTCTGTTTTAAATCCTCAAGATTGTAAAACTGAGCTTTTACAAATGAAGGGGGAAATTTGGCTCTTGAACAGAATTATTCAAGTGATTTCTATATAATCTCTTCTTATCAGCAAAATGAATAAAAGGAATAGCCTCAGCTGAAATTAAGAGAGTTTTCTGTGGCGGAATATACCATGACAGCTAATAATGCAGTGGCTGGCTGTGTTGAATGAATCTTCTTTTTAAAGAAAGCCCACGCCTGTTAAACACATGAACTGTACCAGTTTATATTTGGCCAAGTCAAGTTTCCACACCTGTTCATTCAGGCATTAGCACTTGTAAAGCAGATGAATGTATCCGTACAGCGCTGAGTAAAAATAAACTGAACTATTCTTGTAACATTATCAAAATGATGTGACCAAATAGAAGATCATGTTTCATGGGATAAAGTGGTCAAATTAGATGTTTCCTCACGTTTTATGACTAGTTTGTCTTATTCACTGTGTATAAAATAGCTGACCTCCATTCCAGGAGAGTGAGTAGCAACCAAATTTAATGCTGTTTGCTCAGGGGCCCAAACACTGGTTTCATCGCCTCTGAAGCATAGCTTTTGAATGTGCTACTGTCACACAGAGACTCAACACTGGTGCATTTCAGAGGAATATTTAATTCAATCAACACTATATTAGTCCTATGAGATAACCATGATATTTCAATTGGTCGACTCTTTGGAAATAAAGTTCAGGTAGAAGTTGGATAAGCCTTTATCTTTCAGAATGAGCTTATTTTTGGAGTAAGCTTATGTATATACACATAAGTATAATCTCTAGAATAAGTTACCAAGGACAACAAGTTATAAGAGCAGCCAGCAGTATCTCTCCCCATCTCATTATGCTTTAGCCAGACTGGCAACAGCCTCCTTGAAAAATCCAGGGGTAGTTGTTTGAATCACTGTTCACAATTTTTTCCTGTGTTAAATTATTCATCCACATCTTGTATTATGTGACTTTGAAGTACTGTCCACTGTGGGTAAAATATTTTCCCTATCTCATGGATTCGGGGCTTGGTCATACAGCTTGCTTTAGTCAATGAAATGTTCCTGAACATGACACAAGGTCTTAAGTGGCCTTGTGTGATTGCATTTGGGTTGCAGCTAATCCACAAACCCATGTGAGAGAAATAAATGCTTACAGTTTTAAGTCAGAGTGTGGATGGTTGGTTATGCCAGATTATGGTAGCAAAATATCATCTCTGTGCATTAGCACGTACCATTCCCTCTACCAGGAATACTCTTTCACGCCTACTCTTACCCCAGTTAACTCCTACTCATATCTCAGTTTAAATGTTTAGTTCATAGGACAGATGTTGCAAACCAGATTAACTCCCCCCTCACATCCTGTATTTCCTGTTTTGTAAGATTCATCACACTTATAGTTATTTGCTCCAAGTCATCCAACTAGAATGTAAGCTTTTTTGAACGATGGGACCACAGTGTCTTGTTCATTGGCACATTTCCAGCACACAGCACATGATGGCTAGCACAGAGTAGATTCAACAAATATTTGTTAAGTAATTTTTTAAAAGGTATGTGGTTCTGCTACTTAACAGCTGGGTAAGAAACAACTTTTGGGGTTTTAGTTTCCAGCAACTATAAATGAATACAATAATACCTTTCTCCTAAGGCAGTTATAATTATAAATAAATTAACCAATAAATGTAGCATTCCCAGTATCTGACACATAGGCACACAGAAGGCACTTGGTAACCTAAGGCTTTTATAATGATGAGAAATATAAATATGTCTGCTCTCTCTTTTATAAGGTGATTTGTTTTATAGTGATGTTTCAGCAGAAAAGAAAAAATTTACATTGTATTGCTATTTATTATTGTTTAATTTAGATAATCCAAAATATCATGCTTATTTAACATGATGTAAGTCCCCTTTAGAAGCAATTTAAGGTAGAATTCAGCTAAGAAGAAATAGGTTTGCAATTGATACTTCGTTTATTTCAAACATTTGTCATTAAGTGACTCCATCTTTTAAAAAAGAATGAAATTTATCCTTCCTATTTTAAAAAAGTTTTCCATCTTTAGAGTTGGCATTTATTTTTTTCAAAATGTTATTCATTCCCACAAACAGCTTTTGTATCAATAGAATTTTAATTTAAATCAGTTTTTTCTTTTGCCAAAAGCAACATATGTCCATCGTAGAAATTTAGAAAATGCAGATAAGTATAAAGAAGGAAAATTTATTTCTGTAATCCCACCACCCAGAGATAGCCACTGCATAGCCCTCTAAATATGTTTTATTCCAATACCTGTTTTTTAAAATAACAATGGGATTGTGTTGTACATTGCTCTTTTGGGGTTGCTTTTTCACTTAATCATGCCTGTCATTTAACACCAACAGGTAGTCATCTACAACATCTTTTAATAAATATTCACTCACAACAATGGCCTTCCATTGTATGGAAATACCATCATTTACTTGAATACTTCCCTATTAGAAATACTTAGAAGTTAAGTATATTTCTTTCTTTCTTTCTTTCTTTTTTTTTGGCCATTATCAGCAATATTTCTGTAAATTAGTGAAGAGATACAATGAGTCACTCAAAACCTTCAGAAAATGGCTACCACTTACTGGTGTCTTGTGATTCAGAGTTCAAAGACCAATATCCTACTATAGTCTTACTCTTTCCTTATATACTCTTACTATGAGTCTGGGACCATCACTGAAAGATGGTAAAGGTGTGTAGATGGGCAAGACTGGGATAAAAGCATTTGAAGAAGGACTTTCCCTTCTGCTCTCAAGAATGAAAGCTCAAACTAGAACCTATGAATCAACACATGATCAAAAATATCCTAACAAAAAAGCGGGCCCATGTTTTGAAATGCAAATAAGGTAAACAAAATGAAACCTGTAGGCTACCGTTGTTTCACTATCTGCAGCTACGTCTGTATTTGTTTGAAGAACATTTTTTTCCCCAGCCTTGTTGGCTGGTATGACAAATACCGTCATCCTCATCTTACAGGATCTGAGGCACAGAAAGGCTAACCAAAATGTCCAAGGTCCCATGAGTTAGTGGCACAGCCAGGGTCTGAGTCCACGTGTCCTGGCCACAGACAAATGCTCTTTTCATGCTCACACAGTTCTCTGTAATACTGGGAATTATTAAGAATAGGGAACAGGACACAGTGCGGCCGGGAGATTAGCAGAAACATAATTCTCCTGAGAGACAGCACGGAGACATCTGTTAGCTACTTAGCTTAGTCTAACATCCTCCGTGAGAGGATAATAAATCCTCTCTGTCCACCTCTCCCTGGGGATATAAGCATTATTACTCAATTAGAAATTTGTCTTTAAAGAGCTTTGATATTCTCAAAGGAAAGGTGCTGCTGAAAAGTGAAAATATTTTCCTTGCTTCTGCTGTGCACATAATAAAAAGATTTGGCTCAGGTTAAGGAATTATTGGAAGACATAAATTCTTTACCTGATAATGTTAGGACTATACTCTGGAGCTCTCTGAATGGAGGGATTGTGAGTCCCTGTTGCAGTGAACACACACTTTACAATGCAGTAAAAATCTTCTTATGAAGCACAATCAGAACTGCTAATTAATGGGCTAATCAGAGATGGGGGGATCTGGAGGGAAGGATACATTTATGTTGTAAACATTATATTTTAGCTTAAATAAATGTAAATGTACTCAACAATCCGATAGAAGGTCATAGCATTTTCCCTCACTATGAATTCACTGGAAAGGTTCCAAAGCTACATTTTTTACACAAACCACACCCATATGATCTCGTTTTTCACTTCCATTTTTTCTTTCTTTGTTGTGGGTGAGAATTTAAAGACAGTTATGAGGAAAATACTGTAGATTTTATTATTTTTCCCAGTCTTTGCTAATTAGCTCATTTGACATTATTGTCTTTCTAAAACATTCCATTTAAATTGCATTGTAGTAATTCTCTGTCTGTCTCTCTTTCCAGACTCATGTTTCTTTAGTTAGGTCATATTAAAGTAAACTGCATAATTTTAATAACAAGTAAAACTGGCATAAATATGTTAGAGAACAAACAATTCTGATTCTCAGACAGCATGAAACTCAACTCTTGGAGGAAGAGATGGGCTGGTGTGGGCAGACTTTCAGTGTTCTCTGAGCACCAGCTGAGTCCTTACAGAGGGACTAGAAAGCCCTTGTTCTTCCTATGAGTCACTTAAGTGGAAACTGGCTAAAAGAGTGCCCACCATACTTTTTACTAGCTAATTGTTAATATTAAGCAATATCTTCATAGACAGTGCCTGATAGCAGTCCTAGGAAGGAGTTTAAATTTATCCTATTTTAAAATCCCACCTTCCCCATCCAACAAACCCCCAGAGTCTGTCAATTTACCTATTCAGGAAATAAGTTTGGGTTCACATTACCTCGTTTCTAGGTTCCTAAAAGACCCAGTTTCTCACAAGGGCAGTCTCTTGAAGTGGGAAAAAAGGTTTGGTTAAACACGAATTCCAACTTTTATTTTTTTCCAAGCACTTGCAAACATTGGAAGCTCTCTTATTATTTCTTCTTTTCTGTTTCCCATAATTAAGAGGTACATTCTGTGAGAGATGGGACCTCCTCTGTCTCATCTACCTTTGTATTCTCAGCACATCTAGGATAGTGCCTGGCACAGAGAACCTACACAATAAATGTTTTTCTATGAATGATGATTAATCTGGCTGCCCTGAGTACCTACAACATCAATGTCTTCTACTGATTTGCTCTCACTTAATTACTAAATTTTTTTCCTTTTAAAAATAAGTTCTACATTATTAGAAGTTTTCTAATTGCTTGGCAAAAATGCAGCCTGCAGAAGGCTAGATTCTAATCTTGTGTATATCAGGTCAGAAAATTACTTTTGCTCCAGAAAATAAAAGGGGTGTAGTACAAAGATCAGAGCTGCATAACGGCTCACTCATTGGGTACACCAAGGGATTTAATACAGTCATTCAGACCTGGCCTTAGTAAATGATCTTGTACATCTATATACCTGAGAGCAACCAGCCACTCACAAGCTAACATTGTCCCCAAGCCCAGCACACTTCGTGTCACCTCTCATTGCACTTACAGTCCAAGCCTGTTATCAGAACTTCCAGTATGAGCCATGATAGAACTGCTGAGAAACAGAGACATAAAGAAAAAAATGGATGTCCTTTCTGTGCTTTAAAACTTTGTTTGATTTTACTTAAGTATATGTTTTGTTTGGGTACACTTAGATTTACAACTAAAAAGGGGAGGACATGACAAAAGAAATTTTTGTTGAAATAGATTAATGAAAAAACCAGTTACAGATGGAAAGAACAATTCATTTTAAACAGGAGGAAGCAATAGAAAATTCCCTCAAATAAAAGAAAAAATAAAGAAGGAAGAAAGGAGAAGAGAAAGAAAAAGAAAGAAGGATGGATGGAAGGAAGGAAGGAAAGAAAGAAAAGGAATTCTTGTTTCATCAATTAAAAAGATAGTCAAGATTTCATAATGGTCCCCATAGAGTGAACATGACCACAATCTCCCTTCAAGCATCACCTTTTACACAGTTTCCTAAGCTACAACTACAGAGTTTTCTTCAAATCTTCCCTCATCTTCACATTGAGCTACTAAGACCATTAAAAACTACCCTTAACATGACTTGCAAGTTCAGCCCCTCTCCATCCCATTGATACTGGTTCACGCTTCGGTCCTCGTGGAGCAATGGGTTGTTACAACTGCTCTGAATGGTACACCTGCTGGGGTCCCCCCTGTGCTACTCCATCTCCATGCTGCCACCAGACCTCCCTCTCACCCAGACTCCTTGGGTACCATTTCATATCTCATGTGAGCTCAGCTCACCTCTGAAGTCTCATCTCTCATCAGTCTTTTCACAACATACCTTCTTATGCTTCAGGCACAATCAGGAAACAATGGGCTATGTGAGTCTGAGGCTCAGTAGAGCAATGTGGAACAACCAAAAATTTATAAATATGGTACTTATTTATTCTAAATTGTTTCTATCGTGAATACTGTGATGTAACAACCAGATTCCCAGCCCCACCCCTCCTTTCCAGACCACAATGCTCATTCCTCCAGGTGCTGGGAGCACTGGTTTATAGCTAAATCCCTCTCCAATGACGCTGCCTCACCCAAGCTTACATTCCCTCCCAGTCAGCAGCCCACATTCGATGTCTGAAGCAGGACAAAAAGCCCAGACCTCCTGCCTTGATGGGGAATAACTCTGAAGGGTTATCCCAGCTCCAAAGCTTTCCATGGGATAGTCTGAGTTCTCTGTTGTGATTATATTACAGTTCAAGGTCTCTCTCTGCCCAATTCTGCTTCCCTTACCTCCAGGGAGCACTTCCCAATAAACCTCCTGCTTTAGAAATCTCAGTTTTGAAGTTTGTTGCCAGAAAAGCCAGCCAAAAGCAATTTATCTCTTTAAGTTTTTTTGGACATGTTACTATTTTATAAATAATGACTTCAATTGTAATTAATGTTCATGCTGGACCATTAAACATTTTAAAGGTTTGGTTTTTTTCAGAATGTTTAATTGAGAAGAAAGGATATCTATCTTTTTTGAAAAAGTCTATTAATTTCTATCCATCTCTACTACCAGATATTACTTAAGATATTGGAGCTAGAACTAAAATCTGGCTCTGTCATTTCCCAGCTGTGTAACTGCAATAGGTTACATAGTCCCTCTTTATTCAGTTTCCTCATCTGTAAGTTGAGTATAATAATAATATTATGTTACTTAATGGATTGTTGTGAAGATTAAATGAGTGATCATATAGAAAGCATTAAGAATGGTACCTAGCCAAAAATGAGTGCTTAACCTCATTAGGGTAACAGTAGCTGCTATAACAAAGAGCTAAAATCATCCAATGGCTCAAATACAGCAGGTATTTCTTTCTCATTTATACAACATTTCAACCTGGGCAACTTTTCTCTACATGGCTTTACAAGGACCTACATTAATGGATTCCCAGTTACCTTCACTACATGGCTTCTCCAGCCCTATTAACCAGAAAAGGGAAAGAACAGAGAGGAGTGTGTATGGGAGATTCCCATGCATCAGGCCTGGAATTGGAGCTCATTTATTTCTGCTCATATTTTATTGGCTGGAACATAATCACATGGCCACACCTAGCAAAGGAGACTAGGAAATATAGTCTAGGAAATGGATGTTACTGACAGTGCAGTAAACTTTGTTAAATTAATTATTACTATTATCATTCTCATTATCACCAATTTTCCAGCTTGGCTCTCATCTCCACTCTCCTGGAACATCACAACAGCCTCTTCACTGGTGTTCCTGCCTCCACACTGTTCCATCAACTCAAACCCTTTGTCTACATCAAATGCAGAATTATTATCCAAAATCCAAGTCTGATCATGGCACTCACCCCCCCCCCAACTGTCAGCTTTATACCCTTCTGCAACTCCCCACTGCCTCAGGATCCAGTCAAACCCCCTCCGGCTCCCCCATGATCCAGTCATCCACATCCCTTCAGTATCACCTCCAGTCACTCCTCACCTAGCAGCTGGCATTTGTGATTGGACTCTGTAGAGACTCCAGTGAGTAGGCAGACAGGACCCTGCCCTATGGAGTTTACATTTTAGCAAGGTAACCAAAAACAAGAAGACAAATAAATATACAATATTAAGCAGTAAAGAGTACAGTGAAGAAAAATAAAGGGTAAGGAAATTCAGAGTGGTAAGCTAAATAAATAGGTAAATAAATAACACCTTAAATTTTACCTGCAAGGGATAGTCCTTCCACAGAGAAATATGCTGTGGACTTGATCTTCACTATAATTACACGCACCCCTGTGACTGCATATTACAAAGGAGTTCTTATCATTGACCTATATTTGTGTTCCTTTGAACTTCTTTTATGACTGCTATTGAAGGAAATAATATAGAGCACTAAAGACTGCTTAATGTGCTGTGTGTGGGATGTTGAGAGAATAATATAATTTATTATTGCCCCAGTGGGGAATGAGAGTACAAAGGGCTCATTCCACTTCCCCACCCCCAACAACCTTCTTTGCAGAAAATTTCAACATAAAAATATTTAATGAAATCAGATTTTACTCAAGCATATAAAACTGTATTTTTAATTACCTGAACAATGTACTGTCACCTTGGTAACTTTAAAAATGTTTCTTTTAAGTGGTTTCTGTCACCTTACTGGATTTAGGTTTTTCAAGTGTAGAAGATGTAAAGTTGAAGATTTTCTTGTAAATGCTGCTCATTTAATCAGGGTGAGCTTCTCCCACCTGGTTAGATCTTTGATCTTCCTTCTCCATTGCTGTTCTCCTATCCTTAGCACGTGTCTTCCAAACAAAGGTCCGGGGTGGTTGTTATACTTATGTCCCAGCCATCAGAAGAGGAAACAGGTAAAGAAGGACATGCCCCTCATGGTAGACAGAAAAATGGTCTGCTAAAGATGCCCATGTCCCAATCCCTAAAACTCATAAATATGTTACTTTACATGGAAAAAGGGACTTCACAGGTGTGATTAAGTTAAGAATCTTGAAATGGGGAGATTATGCTAGATTATCCAGCTGGGCCCAATGTAATCACAAGGGCCTTTATAGAAGGGTGGCAAAAGGGTCAGAGTCACAGAAGGAGATGTGTCATTGAAAGCAGAAGTCAGAGTGATATAAGGAAGTGTTCCTCAGCCAAGAAATGCATGTAACCTCTAGAAGGTGGAAAAAGCAAAGAAACAGATTCTTTCGTAGAGTCTCCAGAAGGAACACAGCCTGCCAACCCATTTTAGACTTCTGACCTCCAGAACTATAAGAAATTTATGTTGCTTCAAGCCACTAATTTTGTGACAATCTGTTAAGGGAAACTAATACATCTCCCTTAAGTTACAAGGAAGAAGGTAAAATTGGATAATGGGGTGCATGATTAGCATATCCTGCCATGATGTTTTCCTTAAAAAAAAAAAAAGGAAATATATATTCCGAAGGAAATAAGTTAACTATGTTTTATACAAGTTTTTCGTTGCAAAAATGGAAACCCAATCCCAATTCTAGCTAATTTAAGGTTAAGGATGGGGAAGAGAGGTTTTTCTTTTATAATACATTTGAATGGCTCACCCTGTTAAGGAAGACGTAAAGGATAAACTATTTCCACAGGGCCTGTGACCAGGGACATGTCCAGCATCAGCACCCACCCTCCCCTCTCTCTCTCTTCCCTCTGCTTTTCTCTGTTCCAGTTCATTCCCTTCTACTAAAGATGGACCTTATTCGTATGATGAGAATCAAGGCAGTGATCATCTCTGGGTGAGTCAGTCCAACTTAAAGACCTTCACTTGATCATTCATTCATTCACCATGTATTATTAAGCCCCTACCATGTGCCAGGCCCATGAATATGACAGACAAGTCCCTGATCTCATTCCAGTAGCTGATACAGATAATAAACAAACACCTAGGCAAGATCTTTAGAGAATGTAACAGGTATGATGATGGAAAAGAGCAGAGAGAGGAAACAGAGTAACTGTGGAGACCACTCTAGACTGGTGGTCAGGGAACGTTTCTCTGAGGATGTGACATCTGAGACTCCAAAGATAAATAATGCACACATAAGCATGACCCAGGGGACAGTAAAGACTCCATGATGGCTTCCTGAAGCAACCAACAGAAGGGAGGCCAGCATACCTGGTGCCAAATGAGCAGACAAGAACGGTAAGAAATGAGGCTGGTAGCTAAATCCAACAGAGCTTCATGGATACATCTTGATTTTCCTAGGAGAGTCCCTGTCATACCTGTTTTCCCACCATAAAATTCAGAGTATCCCAGTTTGGATGATAAATTGTACAGTCACTCTACATATGGGCTATAAAAGTCAGGATTTTATTCTAAGAGAAATGGAAAGACATTGAAAAGTTTTAAGCAGGGAAATTCCATGATCCTATTGTATTTAATACCACTGGAAACCAGATTATGAATTAATAAATGCAGTAAGTTAAATATGTCTGCATTTGGAACACTGAAATTTTTTTTTAGTAACAGAAATCAGTATTGAGATAAAATAAAAATAGGTAAAATTTGTGACAGCAAAAGGCAGAGAGATACCCTCATCATCCTCATCTAACACTTAGACCTCAATACCACCACTCTGTTATTCTTCCCACTTCTCTTAAACTCAGAAGCACTTTCTGAGGCAGAACATAGCTCCAGCTTTCTGGGTCTCATGGCAATTTGGCAGCACAATGCTTCTAGGCTAAAATCCCAGCTTCCATGGATTCATGCAGTTTCAGCCACAAATATTTACCTTGCCTGGCTCCTGGGGCTAATTAAAGGGGCAGGGCTTCATTCCTCTTGGCTCTCCCCTAAATTGCTTTCAGAGACAGAAGCAGCTGCAGGACAAGAATGACAGCCCCATAATTCAACTCTACATCCACACAGTGACTCCCTTACAAACGTCCTCTTCAAATTAGGAAAAGGGTTCGTGGGCATACCCTGCCCTTGCCACTCTCCTACTGGATTTCATATTGCAACTCTTTATAATGATTTCTCCTGGAAGCTCGAGTTATCCTTAGTAGCATATCTGTCCTATAGCTGCCTCTGGGAGAGAGGATCTCAGGATCAAGTGCTAAGAGCTTATTATACCAGTTAGACCACACTATTTCTTGCATAGTTTTATTTTTATCATAAAAATGATATACGCTTGGGCTTCGTAGGTGGCACAGTGGTTGAGAATCCGCCTGCCAATGCAGGGGACACGGGTTCGATCCCTGCTCCAGGAAGATCCCACAAGCCATGGAGTGGCTGGGCCCATGCACCACAACTACTGAGCCTGTGCTTTAGAGCCCATGAGCCACAACTATTGAGCCCATGTGTTGCAACTACTGAAGCCCACGAGCCTAGAGCCCGTGCTCTGCAACAAGAGAAGCCATGGCAATGAGGAGCCCACGCACCACAACGAAGAGTAGCCCCCACTCACCGCAACTAAAAAAAAAGAAAGCCCACGCACAGCAAAAAGGACCCAACAGAGCCAATAAAATAAAAAATAAAAAAATAAAAAAAAATAAAAAGATTTACTTAAAAATGATATACACTTACTCTAAAAAATTCAAGTAGAAAAGGTGGGAATCAAAAAGTGACTTTTTCCTTCTCCCCTCCCTCAGTCCTTGTCACTGACCCAATGAATGCCCTTCCCCTGTTAATCTCCATCAGTTTCCACCATTTCCTATGCATATATAAACAAATGGAGAAGAATACATGAGCATTTAAATTGGTAACCCTAAAGGCCTCAAACTGATTTTCATGGTAAGTCCAGATTTGATAAACCCTGAAATGGAGTCATATCCCAGTTCCCTGGCAGAAACTGAAGGCTTGGCCCTTCCTGCAAAGTAGAATAGCTGGGTTAATCCTGGTTATGATTCACAACAGGTTCAAGAACCCAAATTCAAGTTGCCAGTCCCAGGAAGAAATTAGGACATGAGGTGCAGTTACAACTCTGAAAACACTCAGAGCTAGAATAGAGGAGAAAAATAGAAGGAGAAGATAATCTGTCTATTGACAAATGAATGGATAAATAAAATGTGGTGTATACATACAATGGAATACTATTTAGCTTTTAAAAAGGAGGAAATCGGAAAAAAAAAAGATGGCAGCGAAGTAGAGGGACGTGGAATGCATTCCTCCCCACAGATGCATTGGGAATGCACCGAAGGACGCAATAACTCCCACAGAGAACCAGCTGAACACCAGCAGATGGCCTTGGACACCAGAAAGGACCGCAAGGAGCCCGATATAAACGGTAGGGAGGCATCTACGACGGCTAAAAGAGGGTGAAGCGGCGGAGCTGTGGCAGACAGGAGGGAGTGAGAAACATACGGAGGGTCCGCAGTGCAGCTCAGCGTTCCCGGACCCAGACGTCGATCCACAGCAGAACAGAGGGCCCGGGAGCGGGAGTGTGGGACCCGGAGAGCTGGTTCAGGGTGAGAAACATTGTTGCCAGTAAGGTGACGGACCGAGAGGACAGGAGGGAAGAGGTCCACGGTGAGGAGTGCCTGTCCCTGAGAGCTGCCTGGCCATGATGGCGACTGGATGCTGCAGGCTCACGGGTGGTGGGGAGGAGCTGCGCACATAGCCTCTCTCTTTCAGCGCCTCTGCAACAGGCAGTGGAGAGACGCCCTGTGGGCCACCTAAGGCGCTCAGGGATAACAAGCACCCTCAGGCACTCGGGCGGGGCTAGATTAAAACCCCTTGGAACCCCAGCAGCAGTGAGGCTGCCGAGGAAAAAACAAAAAAAAACAAAACGGAGAGAGGCCCAACTCTAAGACTTTCTGTTTACACCTGAGCCACCGGCGTCCCTCTGCAACAGGCACCTCCAAGCCCAACTGAAACAACAGTGCACCACTGCTCACTCACTCCCAGGGAAAGGAGCCACTATTGTACCCTCCCCACACACCAACGCTTACAGACGAACAATAAAGGAAACTCTGCTGGTCACAGAATAATGCAAAAAAACCCAAGGCAAGGAGAAGGACACTTACAGCTGAGACTCTAAGGAAACAGAAATATTAGTATCAATCCTATTGAACTGGTCCATTCTGGGATCAGTTCTGGATTTTTCTTTTTCTTTATCTCTCTTTTTTTTTTTCTTTATTAATTACGATCTTAGCCCTAAGGGATGTACAAGTTTTATAACATAATTTTCTTAATATTTTTTATTCTATTTTTTTTTTTGCCTTTTTATATACTGCTATGTCTAGCTAAGTTTTTGGTAGTACAGACAATATATCTCTCATACTTTCCTTTCACCCCTATCTTTTATACATTTCTATTCTTTTCTTTTTATTTGCATATTTCCAACCACACTACGCTCTTCTGTCCCCCTTTCTTCAAGCCATTTTAAGTTGATTTTATCTTAACATACTTATAAGCAACACTATCGATCTGCTCAGATCCCTTGCTCTATTCTCCAGATGATGCACCGCCTTGGTATTTAATGTTAGGTTTTTGTATTTATCTTAGTTCTCAGTACAATTGTCTAATTTCATTCTGAGAATCTCCATTCTGTCTGGTGGTACTCTAGCTCTTTTCTATATTTGATCCTAGCTTACAAAATCTCCCTGGATTAGTGTTTGTATGTGTAAGGTGTTATTTGTTTGTTTGTTTGCTTTTGCTTTTGTCTCTGATTTGTTCTGTTTCAGTTATCAATTTCTGTTGGGTTTCTCTTTGAATATCTGATAGCACACTGGGGTTCTGTCAGGTCTTTCCAGAGACTTATGTCCTAATGGATTCAGTAATTGTGTGTCTTATACATGTAGGTGTTTCCTAGACGTAGTATTTGTTTAATCCAATATTTGGACATTAGTCTAAGGCTTGGACAGTCTTCTATAAACACCTCTATTGCCAGGACAAGCAATCCCAAAAGTTTGGACAACCATGAGGAAACAAAGAAACACCATGCAGGCAAAGGAGCAGGAAAAAAACCCACAAGACCAAATAAATGAGGAGGAAATAGGAAAAATGCCTGAAAAAGAATTCAGAGTAATGATAGTAAAAATGATACAAAACCTCGATAACAAAATAAAGTACAAGAAACAGTTCATAAGAACTCAGAAAAACAAACAGCAATGGATAACAAAATAACTGGAATTAAAAATACTCTAGATGCTATAACCAGCAGAATGACTGAGGCAGAAGAACGAATAAGTGAGTTGGAAGACAGAATGGGGGAAATAACCGCCACAGAGCAGGAAAAAGAAAAAAGAATAAAAAGAATAGAAGACAGTCTCAGAGACCTCAGTGATAACGTTAAGCATACCAACATTCAAATTATAGGCATCCCAGAAGCAGAAGAAACAAAGAAAGGGTCTGAGAAAATATTTGAAGAGGTTATAGTGGAAAACTTCCCCAACATAGGAAAGGAAATAATTAATCAAGTCCAAGAAGTGCAGAGAGTCCCATACAGAATAAACCCAAGGAGAAATACACCAAGGCACATATTAATCAAACTAATGACAATTAAACACAAAGAAAAAATATTAAAAGCAGCAAGAGAAAAGCAACATATAACATATAAGGGAAAACCCTTAAGGATAACAGCTGACCTTTCTACAGAAACTCTGCAGGCCAAAAGGGAATGGCAGGATATACTGAAAGTCCTGAAAGAGAGAAACCTACAGCCAAGAATACTCTACCCAGCAAGAATCTCCTTCAGATTCAACGGAGAAATCAAAAGCTTTCCAGACAAGCAAAAGTTCAGAGAATTCAGCACCACCAAACCAGCCTTACAACAAGTGCTAAAGGAACTTCTCTAAGTAGGAAACACAAGAAAAGGAAAACACCTACAAATACAAACCCAAAACAATTAAGAAAATGGTAACTGGAACACACATGTCAATAATCACCTTAAATGTAAATGGATTAAATGCTGCAACCAAAAGACACAGACTGGCTGAATGGATACAAAAACAAGACCCTTCTATATGCTGCCTACAAGAAACCCACTTCAGACCAAGGGATACATATAGACTGAAAGTAAGGGGATGGAAAAAGATATTCCATGCAAATGGAAGTCAAAAGAAAGCTGGAATAGCAATACTCATATCAGACAAATTAGACTTGAAAGTAAAGACTATTACAAGAGACAAGGAAGGACACTACATAATGATCAAGGGATCCATCCAAGAAGAACATATCACAATGGTAAATATCTATGCCCCCAACATAGGAGCACCTCAATACATACGGCAAATGCTAACAGCCATAAAAGGGGACATCGACAGTAACACAATAATAGTGGGAGACTTGAATACCCCACTTACATCAATGGACAGGTCATCCAAACAGAAAATAAATAAAGACACACAAGCTTTAAATGACACATTAGACCATCTTGACTTAATTGATATTTATAGGACATTCCATTCAAAAACGACAGAATACACCTTCTTCTCAAGTGCACACGCAACATTTTCCAGGATAGATCACATCTTGGGTCACAAATCAAACCTCAGCAAATTCAAGAAAATTGAAATCATATCAAGCATCTTCTCAGACCACAACGCCATGAGACTAGATATCAATTACAGGAAAAAAACTGCAAAAAATACAAACACATGGAGGCTAAACAATTCACTCTTAAACAACCAAGAAGTCACTAAAGAAATCAAAGAGGAAATCAAAAAATATCTAGAAACAAATGACAACGAAAACACAACAACCCAAAACCTATGGGATGCAGCAAAAGCAGTTCTAAGAGGGAAGTTTATAGCAATACAGTCCTACCTTAAGAAACAAGAAAATTATCGAATAAACAACCTAACCTTACAGCTCAAACAATTAGAAAAAGAAGAACAAAGAAACCCCAAAGTGAGCAGAAGGAAAGAAATCATAAAGATCAGAGCAGAAATAAATGAAAAAGAAAGGAAGGAAGCCATAGCAAAATTTAATAAAACTAAAAGCTGGTTCTTTGAGAAGATTAACAAAATTGATAAACCATTAGCCAGATTCATCAAGAAAAAAAGGGAGAAGATGCAAATCAACAGAATTAGAAATGAAAAAGGAGAAGTAACAACGGACACCTCAGAAATACAAAAGATCATGAAAGACTACGACAAGCAACTATATGCCAATCAATTGGATAACCTGGAAGAAATGGATACATTCTTAGAAAAATACAACCTTCCAAGACTGAACCAGGAAGAAATAGAAACCATGAACAGACCAATCACAAGTACGGAAATTGAGGCAGTGATTAAAAATCTCCCAACACACAAAAGCCCAGGACCAGATGGGTTCACGGGCAAATTCTATCAAACATTTCGAGAAGAGCTAACACCTATCCTTCTCAAACTCTTCCAAAATATCGCAGAAGGTGGAACACTCCCAAACTCTTTCTACGAGGCCAACATCACCCTGATACCAAAACCAGGCAAAGATGTCACAAAAAAAGAAAATTACAGACCAATATCACTGATGAATATAGATGCAAAAATCCTCAACAAAATACTAGCTAACAGACTGCAACAGCACATTAAAAAAATCATACACCATGATCAAGTGGGGTTTATCCCTGAGATGCAAGGATTCTTCAATATACGCAAATCAATCAACGTGATATATCATATCAACAAACTGAAGGATAAAAACCATATAATCATCTCAATAGATGCAGAAAAAGCTTTTGACAAAGTTCAACATCCATTTATGATAAAAGCTCTCCAGAAAATGGGCATAGAAGGAAATTACCTCAACATAATAAAAGCCATATATGAGAAACCAAAAGCCAACATCGTTCTAAATGGGGAAAAACTGAAAGAATTCCCTCTAAGAACAGGAACAAGACAAGGGTGTCCACTCTCACCATTATTATTCAACATAGTTTTGGAAGTTTTAGCCACAGCAATCAGAAAAGAAAGAGAAATAAAAGGAATCCAAATTGGAAAAGAAGAAGTAAAATTGTCACTCTTTGCAGATAACATGATATTATATATAGAAAACCCTAAAGACTCTACCAGAAAACTGCTAGCACTAATTGATGAGGTTAGTAAAGTAGCAGGATACAAAATTAATGCACAGAAATCTCTTGCATTCCTATACACTAACAACGGAAGAGCAGAAAGAGAAATTAAGGTAACTCTCCCATTCACCATTGCAACAAAAAGAATAAAATATCTAGGAATAAACCTGCCTAAGGAGACAAAAGATCTGTATGCAGAAAACTTTAAGACACTGATGAAAGAAATCAAAGACGACACAAACAGATGAAGGGACATACCATGTTCCTGGATTGGAAGAATCATCATAGTGAAAATGACTGTACTACCCAAAGCAATTTACAGATTCAGTGCAATCCCGATCAAATTACCAATGGCATTTTTCACAGAACTAGAGCAAGAAATCTTATGATTTGTATGGAAATGCAAAAGACCCCAAATAGCCCAAACAATCTTGAGAAGGAAAAATGGAGTTGGTGGAATCAGGCTTCCTGACTTCAAACTATACTACAAGGCCATAGTGATCAAGACAGTATGGTACTGGCACAAAAATAGAAAGGACGATCAATGGAATAGAATAGAGAACTCAGAAGTAAACCCAAACACATATGGGCACCTTATCTTTGACAAAGGAGGCACGAGTATACAATGGAAAAAAGACAGCCTCTTCAGTAAGTGGTGCTGGGAAAATTGGACAGCAACATGTAAAAGAATGAAATTAGAACACTTCCTAACACCATACACAAAAAGAAACTCCAAATGGATTAAAGACCTACATGTAAGGCCAGACACTATAAAACTCCTAGAGGAAAACATAGGCAGAACACTCTATGACATCCATCAAAGCAAGATCCTTTTTGACCCACCTCCTAGAATCATGGAAATAAAATCAAGAAGAAACAAATGGGACCTAATGAAACTTAAAAGTTTTTGCACAGTGAAAGAAACCATAAACAAGACAAGAAGACAACCCTCAGAATGGGAGAAAATACTTGCCAACCAAGCAACGGACAAAGGCTTAATCTCCAAAATATACAAGCAGCTCATGAAGCTTAATACCAAAAAAGCAAATAACCCAATCCACAAATGGGCGGAAAACCTAAATAGACATTTCTCCAAAGAAGACATACAGATGGCCAACAAACACATGAAAAGATGCTCAACATCACTCATCATCAGAGAAATGCAAGTCAAAGCCACAATGAGGTATCACCTCACACCCATCAGAAGGGCCATCATCACAAAATCTGGAAACAACAAATGTTGGAGAGGGTGTGGAGAACTCTCCTGCACTGTTGGTGGAACTGTAGGTTGGTACAGCCACTATGGAAAACAATTTGGAGGTTCCTTAAAAAAACTACAAATAGAACTACCATATGATCCAGTCATCCCACTCCTGGGCATATACCCAAAGAAAACCATAATCCCAAAAGAAACATGTACCATAATGTTTATTGCAGCACTATTTACAATAGCCAGGACATGGAAGCAACCGAAATGCCCATCAACAAATGAATGGATACAGAAGATGTGACATATATATACAATGGAATATTACTCAGCTCTAAAAAGGGATGAGATGGAGCTATATGTAATGAGGTGGATAGACCTACAGTCTGTCATACAGGGTGAAGTAAGTCAGAAAGAGAAAGACAAATATTGTATGCTAACTCACATATACGGAATCTAAAAATGGTACTGATGAACTCAGTGACAAGAACAAGGACGCAGATGCAGAGAATGGACTGGAGAACTCGAGGTTTGGGAGGGGGCAGGGGGTGAAGGGGAAGCTGAGACGAAGCAAGAGAGTAGCACAGTCATATATATACTACCAACTGTAAAATAGATAGCCAGTGGGAAGTTGTTGTATAACAAAGGGAGTCCAACTCGAGGATGGAATATGCCTTAGAGGACTGGGACAGGGAAGGTGGGGGGGACTCGAGGTGGGGGGGACTCGAGGTTGGGTGGAGGGGAGTCAAGGAAGGGAGGGAATATGGGGATATGTGTATAAAAACAGATGATTGAACTTGGTGTACCCCCCCAAAAATAATAAATAAGTAAATAAAATTAAAAAAAAAAAAAGACAGAAGAAAAGAAAAAAAAAAAGGAGGAAATCCTACCATTTGTGACAACATGGATAGACCTGGAAGACGTTATGCTAAGTGAATACGTCAGTCATAGCAGGACAAATATCCCTATGATCTCACTTATATGAGCTCTCTTACATAGTCAAACTTATATAAGCAAAAAAAAGAGTGGAGGTTGCCAAGGGAAGAGGGCGGGGGAAATGAGTAGATGTTCAATGGGTATAAAGTTACAGATATAAAAATGAATAAGTTCTAGAAATTTGCTGTACAACACAGCAGCTATAGTTAACACTATGGTATTGTGCACTTAAAATTTGCTAAGAGGGAAGATCTAGTTAAGTGTTCTTACAGCAACAACGACAAAAGCAAAGGAACCTAAGGAAACTATTGGAGGTGTTTATAACCTTGATTGTGGTGATGGTATCATAAGTGAACGCACATGTCCAAATTCATCAAATTGTATACATTAATGTGTGGCTTTTTGGTATATCAATTATATCTCAATAAAGTTGTGAAAGTAAATAAATAAAATAAATGCTAGGCTCAGGTAACAGGGAGAGAGTATGTTTTTGCCTTTACCAAGGTGAATTTGGGGAGAGATTCCCACACCCAAATTATTCCCTGAAATGAGCAACCTATATTAATTGGAAAAAATAATATTCAATATTCAGAATAATTTCAAGTTTTATGAAATAAATGTATACAAAATAAAGAAAATTCCATTCCTTCTTATTTGTATTTCCCTTTTTTTAAATGTAAAGTAGTATTAAATTTTAACAAATGATTTTTCTTATCTCTATTAAGATAATTACATGCTTTTTCTCTTGCAATTTGTTAATGTGACAAATTATACTAATAGATTTTTCTAACATTAAACCATCCTTGCTTTCATGGGATAAACCCAATTTAGCCATAGTGTATTTTTGGTTTTACTTTTTTGTCTTGTTATGTTTTTTGCTAAATTTTATTTTAATTTATAGCTTTATATTTAGTAATGAAGTTGGCTTACAATTTTCCCTATTATTGTTGTCTTATTTTGGATTCAAGTTTGTGCCAGACTAATAAAATGAGTTTTGGGGTTCTTTTCATGTTCTTTATATATTCTGTGGAACAGTTCATAGAAGATTGGAACTACATACTCCTTAGAAAATTGGTAAGACTCACCTATAAGAATCTATTTGTATCTTAATAATTTGGGTAGGTTTAATCAGTGATTTAATGTCTTCAAAGGTTATAGGATTAAGGTCATTTATTTCTTCTTGAATCAGTTTTAATTGATTATAGTTTTCTAGAAAATTGCCTATTTTGCATATTTCAGTTAGTTGACATAAAGTTGTACATGATTGTTCTTTGTTACCTGTCTTAATTTCCAGTATACTTATATTATATTGCTTTCCAATTTCTAACTTCAATATTATTTTGGATCTCTTTTGTATGTAATGCCACGCCAAGACTGGCCATAGGGAAGCCCAGTTTTAAATATGTTGTAATAGCCAGTGCTTACAATAGCCCAAAGTTTGAAGCAGGAATAGAAATAGAAGTACCACTAGAACTACTCCCCTATAACTTCTGTCTCTAATTCCTCCTAGTTGAGTCACATAACCTCAAATGCACGCCTGCACATACTCCTTAGAAATTTGTTCTTTTATGTAAATGCAAAGTGGTGCTGTTCTATTTTCTCTAATTGCTTGTCCCTTCAAAAACAGAAGACAAGACCTTTCTCCTGAAATATATCTCCTGAAATATATCTTTAAGTATCCTCAGTTTTTCTAACAATCACTCAAACACCCTGCATCCCATGCTCTTTGTCAGCTTTCCCCTTCTAGTGATCCATCCCAGTGCACCAGCATCTTAAACACAAGTAGGATCAGGCCAGTAGGATTGGATCTTTCCATTAGTGTTTCCTAAAATTCATTGATTTCTGTTTACTCCAGTACACTATTGACTCGTGTTAATTTTGTAGTCAACCAAACAGTTGGGTCTTATTCGCATATACTGTTGAGGAATCTTTATTCCCAAGTAATATAAGAGAAGGACTTCATTATATAATTCCCTAGTCTACAGATTTACAAAGACAATTTGAAGCATGTCTGGGCTGTAAGTGAGCATCCTCACAGCTGAGGACAGAGGAGCAAGCAGGCAGTTCTGTAGTCAGCAATCTAGAGGAAGAGACCTTTCTCTATAAAGGAAGACATGTCAGGTGAGTCGTATGATAGTCCAGGTGACAAGAATAACCATTTATTGAGAACCTACTGGGTACCAAATCTATGTTAGGTGCTTTATATGTGTTATCTCACCTTAGTCCTCATGACAACAGTAGGTCAAATTGTGGTGTGAATAAAGATGCAAGTAAACAAATGCCAGATAAAATGATCCCCATTTCATTTAACAGGAAACCAAGGCTCAGAGCACAATTTGCCCAAAATGATACAGCCAAAAAGCAATGGGACCTTATCTGACTCTAAAATTCGTGTAATTTCTTCTACACTGTGAACTGATGCAGTGGAGGCAGCGAGTAGCAAGGGCACTTGTGCATTGCTTAATAGTTTAATGAAGGACTTTCACCCACATTAACTCTTGATTTGATCCTCAGAACATCTTCATGTGATAGGCAGAGCAGGTGATACAATCTTGATCTTACAGGTAAAGATATCTGTGCTCAGAGAATCAAGTGGCCTTCCCAAGGACACCCAGCTAGCCAGTGAGGTCACAGAGCAGACCTCAGGCTTTCTGACAACAGGCATGGTGCAAACACCTCTCCAGGCAACCAGGGTAGGGAAGGAGGACATCAGAGTGTGGGGCAAGTGCTGATGATCAATGTGGAAGTGGGAAAGGGAAAAGCTCAAAACCCAATCTTACCAAGAAATTGCAATGCTGTATTATTATGTTTTAGTTATTTTGAGTTTTCAAGAGACACAGAAGAAAGAAAGGTCAGGCTGCTGACCAAGAAGCAGAGCAGCCTAGGACAGATAACATCTTCCACAGCAAGGGTGAGGCTGCCTTTTGCTAGCAATGACATGGGTGCAGTAGATTCTTGTGGAGAAGGAGGCTGTAAACCAGAGCCCAGTGAACCGCTCAGGCTTTGATTTCTTCAGCAAAGCCAGAATCTTAAAAAAAAAAAAATGCACAAAATGAATCATGTTCATTTCACAATCCGTTGAAGGCATGTGGATTTAACGTCAGTCAAGTATCCATAGAACATTTAGTTTTATCAGTTATTTAAACTCCACTTAAGTCAAGCACCAGCTTATCCAGGCCGACAAAATAGAGGCTTTGCCTATTGATTGGCAATTTGCTGGCTGGTTACTGGTGTTCATATGGTCCCAACTGAAAGCAAATCACCCCGCTGGGAGATTGTCTTTTTTCCAATGCCACCAATGCAGGTCTTTTGCCCTCTCTCAAGCCTGGCTGAGAAAATGTTCTCCTGGAGAACAGGAAATTACCGTGGGGAGTCTACATGTCCTCAACAAGCAAGCCAGTGTTCTTGACCTGTCAACAAGTGGTAGACATAGGCTTTCACTATGGGACCAAGTAAGATTCTGAATTTCATTTCTTCAACCAAGACATTAAGAAATCTGGGAGCAGACACTGAGCTTTTCCAGGGCTTTCCAAACCTGGTTGTGGCTCAAATTCACTTAAGCACCTTAAAAGAATATACAGATGCCTGGACTCCTCCCAGAAATGATTCTGCTACAGAGAAAGTTGATAAACTACATTATGAGGATGCCGTATCAGCATGTTAGCAAACTCAAGACTGGAAAAAAGCAATGTAGATTCAAAGAGAGTAAGAGACACTACCACCAATGTGCTATTTGAACTTACTTGATTCCCATTTCAAATAAATACAAGGTAAAAACAACAAAAAAAAGCAAAAGAAAATTTGGGACATTTGGAAGATAACTGAAATTTTGAACACTGGATATATGATGACATCAAGGATTATTGCTATTTCTGTAATGATAATTACAGAATTAATATTAATACTATTAATACATTAATAAGATGTAATGATAATATTGGGGTTGTTTTTAAAAAACAGTTTACAACTTGCAGAGAAAAGTACTGAAATGTTTTTGGATAAAATGATATCTAGAATTTGCTTCAAATAAGGGAGGACTGAGTAGAAACATAGATGAAGCAAGACTGGTTGTTAGTTGATAATTAGTTAATAATTCCTGCAGCTGGGTGTGACGTTCATGAGGGTAAATGGAGTTCTTTACACTTTTTGGTCTACTTCAGTATATTTTTGAAATTTTCCATAACAAAATTTTGATCTCCTAGGTTTGTGAACCGTTCTATTTCTCTCTCCCCTACCCCACCACTAACACATGCATATATATGGACCACTGTGTTCCAGTGTGAATTCTGTGTGTATTCCCCAGATGAGAAGAAAAGGGAAGTGGGAGTAGGGCACTTTTGTACTGTGCACAAATACAATAAGCTCCAGAGTTTCATATAAGATTTGTACTAGTTCTAGACTGAGGCACATAACATCAGATCAATTCGGTTACCTCTAGCAGACTAAAAGACTAGTCCACTCTCCTTTTAACCAACAGCAATCTGTTTTTTTTTCTTCATAAACTGCCATGTCTGCAGGAGTACACATTTGTGTGCTTGTGTGTGTACCTAGGGCCACCCATGGGGGCCCATCCCTTCACATCATCAATATTGTGGATTTACACTTTTATTATGACAACTGTCTTGCAAATGGCAATAATATGTTCTAACAAAATCAGCACATTTGATAACTTTCCAACAGATGGAAGCAAAAATGTCTTAAGGTAGGTGCTCCTTTTCTAATTATGGACTCACCACATGGGCTAGCAGTGGCCTTGAACTGCCTAACTGCCGGAGTTTGAATTCCTTCCCCCAAAACCACTGACTTTAGGGACTTTCCTGGCGGTCCAGTGGTTAAGACTCCACATTTCCACTGCAGGGGGCACAGGTTCGATCCCTGGTCGGGGAACTTAGATCCCGCATGCCACATGACCAAAATAACCAAAAACAAAACAAAACCACTTACTGACTTTATAACCTTCACAAGTTACTGAAGAGCCCTGAGCCCAAGGTTCTTCATCTGTAAAATGGGATGATAATATTGAGAGCATTGTTTAAAGCATTAAATACATGTGAAACAGTGCCGGGCACATAGTAAGCCCTCAAGAAGTGTTAGAGATCATCTATTATCGTATTATTCAAACTTACTCTAATTTCATGGGTGTAAATGTGTATATACATGTGTATTGTTTCATTTATAAGCTCAATGAATAAATTATTGCAATGAATCTCAAAAGACTTTATCCACTATTTTACTAAAGGTATTTATTTTAACTTTTTATTTTATATTGGGGGTATAGTTGATTAACAATATTGTGCTAGTTTCAGGTGTACAACAAAGTGATTCAGATATACACATACACGTATCTATTCTTTTTCAAATTCTTTTCCCAGTTAGCTTGTTAAAAATATTGAGCAGAGTTCCCTGTGCTAAACAGTAGGTCCTTGTTGGTTACCCATTTTAAATATAGCAGTGTGTACATGTCAACCCCAAACTCCCTAACTATCCCTCCCCCTCCTCCCCCTTCCCCACTGGTAACCATAATTTTCTTCTCTAAATCCCTGTTTCTGTTTTGTAAATAAGTTCATTTGTATCATTTTTTTTTTTTTAATTCTGCATACAAGCGGTATTCTCTTTCTCTGACTTCACTCAGTATGACAATCTCTAGGTCCACCCATGTAACCCACACTATTTTAAAAAGAAGACATTTTACCAAACCATCGTTTTGAAAAATGCCATAAAGCTCAAGGTCCAGGTAAGTAAACAGCCAGAGTTTAGAAGCCTGCACACAGGAGCTGTGTACATATGCTGATCAGGAGCTCTTGGAAGAAAAATTCTGGGGTTTTTCCATCCTTCTAACTACTTGGCCAGTAAAAGCGTAATGGGAAAAGATCCAGTGGGAGTTGCCAGCCACAAAAGGGGTATTACCCCACAGGCAGAATAGAGTCAAAAGGCTTCAAGAGGTTAAAAGTCTATTTTTAAAAGGAAAGAACACAGAGTATGCCTTTAACTTGGTGTTAAAAATAAACTCAGCTGCCTCCTCTACAGGTCCCACCTCCTCCCACTGTCCTCCCATACCCTGCACTGCCCCATATGAAAGAGAGAGCTTGTGTTTCATTTTGTTTCTTCTCATGAGTTTTTCTTTTTCCTTTTTCTCCCCCCGCTCTTAGCCAAACAGGGGCTACTTGGTTTTCAGTTCAACAAAACAAGTTGCATCCTCTCTCCAAATTTCTTCAGGGACCCCCCCAGAATGCATCCTGGATTATAATTCAGAATTAACCCATGTCAGGGGCTGAGAAAAAACTCAGAGATTAGCAAAATGGAGCCCTGCCAGCTTTCCCCCAAGCCTGGGAAATGTCTGTGGGGCGGGGGTGGGGATGGGGTGATTCAGATAAGAGGGCCTTTCACTGAATGTTGTTTAATATTGGGGTTTAAGCACAGACTTTTCCTGAGCATGATTATCCACGCAAACGTTGCTTTGTTGAGCTGGTTTCGGTAAATTCTATTTAACAACCACAAAAACCCTATAGATCAGATGAGCCAGTATTTTTCCATAAAAGAGCTAATCGATATAGTAGAAAAGCTGCTGTCTAGAGTGAATAATCTTGGTTTCTTATTGTCTGTAGATGGTAGAGGGATTTCAAGACCCCAGGGGGATGCAAAGGTGTTGGAAAACAGAGACACAGGTCTGAGCACTGTACTAATATGTCACTGGAGGGAGAAGACTGAGAGATGAAGGGGTCGCTGTGACCTTGTTTACCTAAAAAGATTTAGAAAAAAAAGACAGGCCGTAGTCAAGGGAAAAAGCAACGGAATTCATTTTAGAAAATAAAGGTCTAGCCTCAGCTCAGCCTCCAACTTAAAATGTCACCTCAGACAAGCCTCTCTACAGCTTCCTTTTTGCAAAACGAGATCCCCCCTTCTTAGATCTATTTTTAATAGGAATATACAATTGTTAAATTATAGATAATTGATAAGGATAAAATATGTATTAAGGATGTAATGTACAACATAGTTAATATAATTCTTGATGGACCAATTCTAAAATTACAGATTCTCTCAGCTAGAAACCACGGACTTTAATATTTAGCTTTTTGCCTTAAAAAGGCCTCTGCTAAATTCATTCATTCTAGAAAGTAATGGGACATTGATGCATGTCAGTAATTCAAAGTGCTCTGCTAAAACAAAGAGAGGAGTCAAGTCTATGATAAAAATATTTGGGTCAGTAGCTATGTATGTATTTGTGTTGTTTCTGGAAGGACTAGGGGTAGCTTGCAAAGATGCATACGATTCAGCAAGATATAAGCCATTAGATACAAGTGAAGGAAAAGAAGACAAAGAAAATGGGATAGAGAATGAGTCGCAGTGGTGAGGTTAGGACATGGAAGGCAGGCTGTGAAATCCCACAGGCTTCCAAGCGCTGAACGCCATTTTCGCTCTGCCCTATGTAAGCAGCCAAAGGAAAAAGGGAACCATTTTCAAGTACGTAATTGATATTATTTGTTAAATAAACACACATTGGCTTCTCACAAGAAGCCCAACTCTTTCAACTGGCAAGATGAGAGTAACTTCAAGACAGAGCAGCATCCCCAAAGCATACTTGCTGCCAATAAATCAAAAATTAGTTTTACCCAATGTCCTCATGCCAAAACTCGATTAAGTAATTAACTTGGCACAGCCCTTCCGACTCTCGGTGAAAATTATCATTGCCATCTTTTTTATGTGGGGAAACAGGCAAAAAGAGTGATTGCTTCTATTTCACACACCAACTCAATTACTGAGATAGAAACAGTAATAATTTGTCCTAGCAAGAGGTAACTCTTGGTCCCACCCTACTTCCAGATGGGCAGTTCTTAGATTTTGATCTTTAAATGCCCTCAAGAACTTCCTAATGGTGACCTTTTACCCCATTTCATTTTCTCTTGCATCCTCCCACTTCAATCTTCCCCAGTCTCACTCAGCTTTGGTCACCCTGAGCACTCACAGTGAGGTAGAAAATGGATGGGGTGGGTCAGGAGAAGACATCACAAAGCTGGATGAAATGGCAGAGCTGGGATGCCTGGGGATGCATCGTGGAGATGGCCTAGAATCAGTCCTTGAAGAGAGGCTGTGCCACAGCTCATAACTGCTGACCAGGAAGTCCAGAGACAGGTCTGGGAACATTCACTTTTCATGGGCACCAGCAAATCATCAGGCCATTTAAAACTCATGAAGTGAGTACCTCTCTGGCACTAGGCAATAAGCTAGCTCTGGGAAATCAAAGGCAAAAAGGCGCTATAGATATTGCAGTTTAGCTGGGAGAGTCTGTTAACACAGGAATTTCCATATGGTAGTTAAACACCCTGACTCTGGATCCAATTCTTGAACCCTACTCCCACTTATGCTATATCACCTTGGACAATCAAACTCTTGGAGCTTTAGTTTTATCCTCCATAAGACAGAGCTAGCAGCTACATTATAGAGAAAGAGCATAGAGCAGTGCTGGGCATAGTTTCCACCAAGAGACCACTGCCTCCTCCTGAAATCCTTGTCCCTGAAATGGTGCACAAGATTGACTGTGTTTATGATATTGCAAGCATAATTACTGTTCAAAGTATCTGACATATATTAACTCATTTAATCTTTTTCACAGGCGGTACTGCTATTATCTGCATTTTGTATATCTGAGGCAAAGAGTGATTCAGTGCTTTGCCTAAAGTTCTCAGAGAGGCAATATATAACAGTTGTTAAGGGTGTACACTCTGGGGACAAACTCCGTGCGCTCTGCTACTTAGAAGCTGCGTGACCTTGGGCTAACTACTTAACTTCTCTGGGTCTGACTTCTGCCTATTTACTGTCAACTTATTCCCCATCTTTCCCATCACTTCTGAGAACCACATCTCCCAGGCTCCCCTGCCAATGAGTGTCTGGTTAGCGCAGCCAGTGGGAAGCATTGGTGAAGCTTAATGGGTAGGAGGAGAGACTGTCAGGTTGTTTCCTGCCCTCTCTGTTTGGGGTGGCAGTTCTGGCTGGGGCTGCATCTCCTCCCAGTTTCCAGTTGTTGTTGGGCTGCCCCAGCACCTCAGCTCTGGTGACATCACCTTCTCCCCCGTTCCTCTAACCCGCAGCAGCAGCTGCCTCCTGTTGTTGATTTCTAGGTTGCTCTGCCATCCACTATCTGCCTTTTCTGCCTTGTAACACCCTTGTAGTCAGAGCCCTGTATCAAGTTTCCTCTGGGGAACTACTTGAGCAACATCAGCTTTTCTGACTGGACTGTGACTGATACACTTAGTGCTTCAACTTCCTTGTCTGCTAATGGAAATTATAATTGTGAAATTAAATGAGTGAATACATTTAAACTGTTTGACTGGACTATGACTGATATACTTTGTGCTTCAACTTCCTTTCTGCTAAAAGGAAATTATAATTGCACCTCAGGGAATTGTTGTGAAATTAAATGAGTGAATGTATTTTAAATGCTCAGAACAGAGCCTGGCACACACTAAGTGGCAACTGTTCTGGAACACACAGCCAAGGCACCAAAATCTCTTTCTAGGATCTCAAGGAGGAGATCCTGAGGCTTTAAAGGATGAGTAGGAGTAAACCAGCTAAAGAGAAGGTGGAGAGTGTTCCAGGCAGCTCAGTGGCCAAGAGGTGAAAGAGAGCAGATGTCCTTCCAAGAGCCAGAAAAGGGAAGAGGTTCAGAAAGACTGGATCATGTGGATAATACAAGGTGAGGGGAGGGAGTGTGGGAAGAAGGATGAGGCTGGAGAGAACAGAGCCGAGAGCAGGCCTTTTAAGGCATGTTGAGGAGCGTTAAATGAACTAAACACGGAGCCCATTAGACTTAGGTGGCATTAATGTCGGCTGGTCTACACAAGCAAATAGAAACCTAAGTTTGCAAATGCCTCAAGGTTAAGAAATCAAAACCTAAGGATAACTAATCACAAATAGCCAATAAGGCTTTAAGCTATAGCCAATGAGATAATTTTCTTTCTTGGCTTCCACACCTTCTCTATAGGTCTTTCCCCTGGCTCCTGTCTGCAGGGCGCTCCTAGCCACTTCTGGTTTGGCACTGCCCAATTCAAGTTGAATTTTTTCTCAAATAAACTTTAAAATTGTTTAATATGCCTCAGTTTATCTTTTAACAGGAGTTCAGACTTTGACCTGAGGACAGTAGGAAACCCAAACTGGAGCATTTTAATTAGCAGAGTGCCACAACCAAATTTATGTTTTAGAGATTCCTTCTGTTGTAATGTGGGAAGTATATGGGGCGGGAAGGAGAAAAGACAGAAAGGCAGAAAGAGCCATTAGGCCATTGCATGTGTCCAGGAAAGAGGCAATAGCTTGGACTGGGGTGGTGACTGTGAAGACAGAAATAGACATTTATTCTGGAAGCAAAAATGATGGGCTTGGCATTGGATTAGATATGGGAGGCAATCGAAAAGGAGGCTTAAAAAAATGATGCCCAGGTTTCTGACCTGGGTAAATGTACAACAGCAAGCAGCACATCTGAGTTGTTAAAAGTGTAGGCTCTGGGGACTTTCCTGTTGGTCCAATGGTTAAGACTCCATGCCACCACTGCAGGGGGCACAGGTTTGATCCCTGGTAAGGGAGTTAAGATCCCACATGCCGTGGGAACAAAACAAAACAAAACAAAGTGTAGGCTCTGTCTACACACCCTACATTCAAACCCCGGCTCTACCCATGATGAACTCTTGAACCTGGGGCACAGCACTGAACCACTTTTTGCCTCTGATGTGTGAAATGGCAAAAATAACTGTACCTACTGCATCAGGCTCTTGGAAAGGTGAAATGAGGTAAAATATGTTAAATGCTTGGAACTGAGCCTGGAATACCACCAGCAGAGTCAATCTTGGTGACTATTCCAGAGACAAGGATCTCAGGAGAAGACACAATCGCAGGGGTGGGAGCATCGTGAATTCAGATCAAACATGTTGCGTTTGAGACATCTATGGAAGCAGAGAAAGAGCTGTGGGCTAGAGATGTAGATTTAAGTTTACAGCCATCGTGAATAGAGACGGCACTGGAGCTATGGGAATGGATAAGGTTGTCCAGAGATTATAGGTAAAGTGAGAACAGATAAAAGTCATAGGGCAAACCCAGGGGATGTCAACATTTAAGTTGGCAATTTCAGGAAGAGAGGCCGAGGAAGAAAGCAGGGAAAAGCAGTCAGAGAAGTCAGAAGGGAGCCTGCAGTGGCCAATTTTGAGGGGAAAACAAAGACACTGTAAGAATAGCAGGAGCTGGACTGAGAGTTATTGATGTGACTTGAGATCTCCCCTCATCGACCTCTCCAGCCAGGGGCCTTGTGACATGGCAGCAAGAAGCTTGTCTCAGTTGATGTGTAAAAGAGCAAACACCAGACGTCCATGTCTGATCCTCTGTGCTGATCCACAAGCACCTGACGCTCACCTCGGTGACTGGAAAAGGCAAAGCCCAATTTTTCTGGCCACTTCACTGAACCCTTGATCTTTTCCTTCATGTGACAAACTAGATAGTGGGTATTCCTTCTGGGTTCAAACAGCTGCTATAATTGAGAATAAACATAAGTCTGATTATCTACCTTCTTCTGCACAGAAGGCCATTTGTAGATTCTTCATCTCCTTTCTAAGGTCCAAAAACCCTTTAAAGTAATTGCGATCTCAAATTTCTTTTTTGTTAAAGAGTATGATTCGAGAAGGTTGTTCCATGTGCTGTACTTATTAGTATCCCAAGACCCTGCCCAAGTCCTCACTCCCAGGATTCTGATGGCAATGCCAGCATTCTGTTGGCCCAAGGGAGGTCTTTGCTAGAGGACACCAGGAGGATGACTCTGATTCAGCGCAAAAATATCGCGAAACTGCTTTATATTCTATCTAGCACAAGCAAGGAGGAGTTGTTATTTTTATAGTCATCATCAGAGCCTTCTACTACGTAGTTTTGGGAAGTAGTAATAAAAGAACACTTCCCCCTTGAATTTGACTACCCCCAAACTTTCATTAATATCCTAGTAATTTTAGCAAAGTTCAGTGCTAAGCTCTCTGTAGCACATTGGCACTGTAATACCTGTGCATTTAGAACGACACAATAATCTCCTGCTCTAGGAAAAAAAATTACTCTGGCAACATGAACCTTTTAGCTTAAGATGAACTTGTTCCTTTCCCACTCCTCCATTCTCAAGGTTAATTGAGTTGCTAAACTCCCACAAACTAAAAAGAAAGTACTAAACCGTGCCCAGACCAGCCTGGAAGGGACATGGAGCCTGACCAGTCTGATATCAAATGTGATCCCATTTGTCAACATGTAACCAATGGGGGAGATTTTTAAATTAATCTCCATGAAAAACAAGATGTATTAGCATAATGACTGTGTTGTGTAGCAATAACATAAATGGCAATTCACTCTAGTAAAATATTTGTGTTGAAATTAGGAAATGGTAGCACATTAAAACACAAGAGCTAATGGAAGCCCTAAATATAGATTATATTCCATTTGGCTGCCAAGAGCCTGTCTCTACACATTAACCAGAGGATCAAGCAGAGAAGGAAACTAGCTTTTAAAAATGTAAAAGAGAAAGACATCAGGTCATAGGATGTGAAGAGTCATCTGTTTCATGGACTATTTATGAGTCAGATGTTAATTCTGATGCTGTCTTCAAACACATAGAGAGAAAAGAGATTCTTCTCCCTTTAAACTTGAAAGAGGTTGGTGGACGCAGGTAGCTCACAGCTGGTAAGTGGCATTCGGTTGTTTAAAATAATTTTGATGATCTGGCTTTGACATTCCCTTCATTGGCACAATAAACAGACCTGCTGATTCTATCCCTCCATTTTAAATGCTAGCCCCATGGGACCATGTCCCTGTAGTATTTTGCAAGAACCATGTTTTGCACTAAGTGAACAAGTCTATGTTTACAAACAAAATTATTTTTTCCAGTTTCAGCTTTGCTCATTAACAAAGTAAAGTAGATATTTCTCAAGCCAAAATTTCCCCTTTGTTTATGGTTGGAGATCCTGATCCAAGTGCAAAAACAAAATCTACTGATGAGTACAGAAAATCACCACCACGCAGAAATCTCTCTTTACAACAATCCTGTGGCACACAAGCCACGTGATAATCATGTACTCATAGAAAGTCAACGGCTATTTGCAGTCAATCCAGTTTCTCTATTTAGGAGATTTTTGTAACATAAATAGATCAGAGAGTCTTGCAAAATGTGTATTTATCGTTGACCCTTTACGTTTTTCAGAATTTGTTTGGAATATTGAGGAATGCTATACTGAGGAATGCAACTGTGTTGGTTTCTTTTTGTGCAAACTCTGATGAAAAACAAGGACCGTGAACAGGATGAAAAAGTTTAATCCAGGCCCTGGGTTGATAGGGAAAATCACCTCTGGGCTAGGGCCAGGAGTGCTTTAGTTCTCCTCATGGGAATCTCCAGCAAAGCTCTAACTCCCAAATACTAATCAGATCTGCATACCCCCCTGCTTAAAACCCTCCAGTGGCTCTTATTCTTAAATAAAACTCCTTACCCTAGCCAACAAAACCCTACACAATCTAGCCCCTGCTCAGACCTTACCAGTCCTGTTAGGGGCTGAATTGTATCCCTCTAAAATTTACATATTGACATCCTAACCCCAATACCTCAGAATATGACTGTATTTGGAGATAATGTATTGAAAGAAGTAATTAAGGTAAAATGAGGTGATATGAGTGGGCCCTAATCCAATATGATGGGTGTCCTTATAATAAGAAGAGATTAAAACACAGACATACAAAGGAAAGACCATGTGAAGACGGAGGGAAAGCTGGCCATCTAAAAGGCAATGAGAGAGGCCCAAGAAGAAATCAACCATGCCAACACCTTGATCCTGGACTTCTAACTTCCAGAAACATGAGAAAATAAATTTCTGTTGTTAAGCTACCTAGGCTGTGGTTCTTTGTTACAGCAACCCTAACATACTAACATACAAGCCCACTCACTCTCCACTCCCACTCTGAGATTCAGCCATCCTTGCCCTCTTCCTGTTTCTTTCAACTGCCCGACTAGTTCCTACTGTAGGTCCTTTGCACTATCTGTGCCTGCCACCTGATCTTTGCATGACTGCTCCTTCCTGTTTTTTAGATTTTAAGCTAAATATCACATCCTCAAAGACTAGATAATCTAGAGTAGCTCCCCTGATCCCCATTCTCTTTTTCTTCACCCTTTTAAAAGTTGCCATCATAGCACTTATTACCACCCACTTTCCTTGTTAACTTATGTACTTTCTTATCCTTTCTATCCCCCAGTGAGCTCCCTGAGGACAGAGACAATATGTTTATCTTGTTCACTATGTATCCCAAGTCTTGGAGCATAGCCCAACACTTGGTAGGGTATTGAATGAAAAAATGTTTACATGAATGGTGATTGAAAAACATTTTTTTATTTAAAATTTTAAAATCAATTAACTAACATGAAATGACTGCTACAAGGTAAAGATAATTAGACTTGGTTGAATGGAGAAAATTGGACTGAACGGAATTGAATTAGGCAAATGGAAAACAATCAATTTGCAGAATTCAATTTTTAAAATTTTATTCTGTCTGTGATCTAGTCTTGATTATCAAGGCCCTATTTCTCAAAAATAAAGCAAGGGATACATAGAATCTATTAAAAGAGAAGACTTTCTGGAGATGGTTCCACCAAGAGAGGAAAATTAGGAGAAAGGGTATGAGGGAGATTACTATCCACTGTGTTCCTTTTTGTACTGTTCAAAATTTTTGCCATTGCATCTATAACATTTAGAAAGAATTTTTACAAGAGATAAAGCAAAGAATTGCACAATTACTTGCCTTGAGGATGTAGATGAAACTCTGACCAATTTGCCCATCTGCCCCAAATACACCATCATTCCTACCTCTGCCCCCTTTTTCCTGTTCATAATGCTGGGAGGACATTATCTTCCCTTATCTCTTCTGCAAGTTTTCCTGTCAAGTTCAGAATCTCCTGTGTGGGTGGATTGCTTTGAATTATAATTGTTTGCTTAACACATCTGTCTTAACTTGAGTTTTGTGAAGGTAGAGACTTGATCCTACTTGTGTTAGTAATCACATGACACTTAGACCATGAAAGGGCCCCATATATGCTTGTTAACTGCATAAATATGCAGAGTACAGCTCTTCTCTAAAAGTCCCAGCTGACCTGTCCAATTCTTCATTCCTTTCCTGAGCTCCTCTTAGTTTTTATCATCTGCTTTTTCAGTTCTAGCACTTGATACCCTAAAGCATACCAAGAAGGCAAAAGAGAGCACTCAACTCAATGAACACCTGACCAGGGGCCCAAGTAGAGAAGCATTCTAGTCACCTGATTTAATCTAAAAGAAGAAAAATGAAGAAGTAGTAGAGCCTCATGGAGGCCTTTTATTTGTTTTAATTCAGATATAATTCACATACCACTAAATTCACCCTTTTAGTGTACAACTTAGCGGTTTTTAATATCATCACTAGGATGTGTAACCACCACCACTATCTAACTCCAGAATACCTTCATCACCCCAGAGAGAAAACTCATACCCATTAGTAGTCACTCTCCATTTCTCCTCTCCCATCATGCTCTGGCAACCTCTAATCTACTTTCAATCTCCATGGATTTGCCAGTTCTGGGCATTTCATATAAACAGAAGTATGCAGGCCTCTTTTTCTGGTTTCTTTCACTTAGCATAATGTTTTCAAGGTTCATCCATGTTGTAGCATGTATCAATACTTCATTCCTTTTCATGGTTAAATAATATTCCATTGTATGGATATAACACTTAGTTTATATCCTCAGTTGATGACATTTATGCTGCTTCCCCTTTGGGGCTATCATGAGTAATGTTGCTATGAACATTCATGTCCAAGTATTTTATGAACCTATGTTTTCAATTATCTTGACTATGTACCTAGGAGTGGAGTACTCTGGGTCAAAAACACACATAACTTTGTGTTTAACTTATTGAGGAATCAACAAACTTTTTCACAGCAGCTGCACCATTTTACATTCCTACCAGCAATAGATGAGGGCAAGGTATTTTTTAAAGAGATTAGATAATCACAAATGAAGAATTTTGTCCTTTATAGACTGCCCAAGGTCAAAAGAGAGAAGAAAGGGGTTTTTGGGGGGAAGGAAGATGTTTTATTAGGGAAATGAATGGCTCACAAAGTTCTGCTGACTCATTTTCAGTCAACTTTACCATGGCCTTGCTTAATTCACATTTAGATCACGCGTTCAATCTTAACACTAACAGCCTGGGTGTCTAGGGCATTTTTCCCAAGCAGTATGAGCACCTTTGAGACATCCTTTATTATGTGTAGTTTTGTTTCCTGTTCAGTAGGAAGGAATAGGTCTTCCTCTGCCCACTTAGCTTTATTTCTGGAAATAAGCTTTCCAAAAAACAGGAAGTTCAGCTTTACTTTAAACCACCAAGCTGCCTGAAAGGATTTCATCCATTATTTTAGAGTTTTTACTTTAAAATTTAAGCTAAGGCAAACTTTATATGTCTAAAAGACTCTTGGAAGCTAAATAGACATAGGATGTGTGCCCGTGTGTGTGTGTGTGTGTGTGTGTGTGTGTGTGTGTTTGCATACCACAGAATTAGGGGCACATGGTGTGCATCACTACTTATCAACTAACAGAAGGCCACCACCTACCTGTCTATAACAGCCAGAATCTACCACCACGCTGGTAGATACTAAGCTTGAAAGATGGTTAATAAAAGGGATTCTGAATCTATGCGTATATGCATGCAACTTATGAAGTACCAACAAATAGAAGAAATATATTTACAAATGAAAGTGAACCTATCTACATTTACTTCACTAAAATTGATTTTTTCCCCCCATCATAGATTTCTCTATTCACGCCACTCAACTTACCCAAAAGAATCAGCACAAGGCCACAAACTCAACAAAACGCCTTCTCTGTTCATAAAATGCCTGCCCTGACTCCAAGTCCACACCCTCAATAAACAGACAAGCCTTTGCTCCATGCCCTAGAGGCAATCTTCCAAGGCCTTGATCTGCAGAGAGCCTGTTTCTAAGGAGAGGCCATTCCATCCGCCCAACTGTTCTCTAGCCACACAGTCTTCTCCAGAGACAGGCAGTGGCAGTGGCTCAGCTGATCTGGGCAGGTGCAACTGTAGAAAGGGGAAAAGAGATTGAGAAGGGAGAGAGAGCTCCCTTGAGCCACAACACAAGGTAGCAGATGAGGCAGGCTGTTGATCAGCTGTCACTCAACAGCCTGACCAGTGATGCTCTCCTTCCTGAGGCCGTGGGGGAAGTGTTCTGAGTTGTGTTTTATGATAGCTCCTTTAGGTGTACCAGCAGAGGCAGGGACATCCTGTGATGAACTTTGATATGCAAAGGGAAAGGAAAACTATAGGCACTCCAGGAGGATCCTGATTCCGGACCCTCCTCCTCACTACATGTCTAAGCCTCTATTTCTCCAGCTCAAGAAGGAAAGTGGGGCAATGTGACAGTCTATTTGAGAGAATGCATATAAGAATGTTGCTACTAACAGTATAAAAAACCGACTCAAAATCAGTGGTTCTCCAACCCCAGTGTGTATCAGTGTCACCTGGAGAACCTTTTAAACACAGATTACTGGCTTCACCCCTAGAGGTTCCGTGCATCAGGTCAGGGTAGGGCCTGAGAATCTGCATTTCTAACAACTTCCCAGGCAGGGTATGCTGATTCAGCTGGTCAAGGAGCACACTTTAAGAACCACTGTGAAAGCACAGGAAAAATGTCAGCTAGAGTTATGATGCGTGATCACGAGGCATGTCCAGACCGAGCAGTAAAACAAAACAATTCTGTCCAGAATATGCAAGAAAATAATAAGACATATACAAATGATAGAACATATAATGCTTGAGTTGCCAGAAGTAAAATGTTATGATCTGGTCTTTAAAGTCAGAAAGAACAGGGATTAATCAAACAGACATTTTTGAACAACCCTTGTCCTCCAATTTAAAGGAAGAGACCAAGTCCACCATCCCCTTGAAACGCCCTTGACCTTGTAGTCTTGGCTTTCTTCACAGATGAGAAATCACATTCCCTAATTCACAAACAGCAGTAAGAAGATAAGAACTGAGGGAAATGCCCACCACACCCTGTCAGGTCATTGTCTCTAATAACAGTGGCATCCGTGGTTTTAAGACTTTATGGTTTTAAAGAGCTTTCCAGGGAATTCCCTGGCGGTTCAGTGGTTAAGACTCCATGCTTTCACTGCTGAGGGCGTGGGACCAATCCCTGGTCGGGAAGATCCCACAAGTGGCATGGTACAGCCAAATAAATAAATAAATAAATAAATAAATAAATAAATAAATAAATAAATAATTTTGTTAAAAAGCAAAAAAAAAAAACCTTTCCAGTGATCAAGACAGTGTGATAGTAAAAGAACAGACAAATAGATCAATGGAATAGAATAGACAGCCCAGAAATAGGCCCATATAAATATAGTCAACTGAAATGATCTTTGACAAAGTAGTAAAGTCAATTCCATAGAGAAAGGATAGTATTTTCAACAAATGGTGCTGAAACAACTGGACATCCACATGCAAAAGAGAAAGGAAGGGAAGAAGAAAAGAAAAGAAGGAGGGAGGGAGGAAGGATGGAAGGAAATGAATATGAACAAAGACCTTACACATTTCACAAAAATTAACTCAAAATAGATCATAGACCTGAATGGAAAACCCCAAACTATAAAACTTTTAGAAGATAATATAGGAGAAAAATCTAGACGACAGTGTGTTTGGCAATGACTTTTTAGATACAACACCAAAAACATGACCCATGAAAGAAAGAATCAGTAAGTTGGACCTCATTAAAATTTAAAACTTCTGCTCTGTAAAAGACATTGTTAAGAGAATGAAAAGACAAGTCACATACTGGGAGAAAACATTTGTAAAACATATATCTAATAAAGGACTGGTATCCAAATATAAGAAAAACTCATGAAACTCAACAATAAGAAAACAAACAACCCAATTTAAAGATGAGCAACAGAACTGCACAGACATATCATGAAAGAAAACATAGAGATGGCAAGTAAGCATATGAAAACATCATCAATATCATATGTCATTAGGAAGTTGCAAATTAAAATGAGATACTAGTACATATCTATTAGAATGGCTAAAATCCAAAACACTGACAACACTAAATGCTGACAAGGATGTGCAGCAACAGGAATTCTGCTGCTGGGAGTGTAAAACAGCACAGCCACTTAGGAAGACAGGTTCAGCACTTTCCCACAGAGCTAAACATAGGGTTATCATACAACCCAGCAACTGCAATCCTAGGTATTTGCCCAAATGAGCTGAAAAGTTACATCCACATAAAAACCTATATGTGAATGTTTATAGTAGCTTTGTTCTTAGTTACCAAAACTTGGAAGCAACGAGTATGTCCTTTAACAGGTGAATGGATAAACAGACAGTGGTACATTCAGACAATGGAATATTACCCAGAGATTTTAAAAAAGAAAGAAATGAGCTTTCAAGCCACAATAAAACATGGAGGAACCTTAAAAGCATATTATTAGGTAAAAGTAACCAATCTGAAAAGGTTATATAATATATGATTCCAATTATACAACATTCTGGAAAAGGCAAAACTACAGAGACAGTAAAAAGATCAGTGGTTGCCAGGAATTCAAGGAGAGGGCGAAGGGATAAATAGTTGAAACTCAGGGCATTTTAAGGGAAGTGAAATTATTCTGTATGTTACTGTAATGGTAGATACATGACATTATGCATTTGTCAAAATCCATAGAGCTCAGGACTTCCCTGGTGGCACAGTGGTTAAGAATCCACCTGCCAATGCAGGGGACATGGATTCGACCCCTGGTCTAGGAAGATCCCACATGCCACGGAGCAACTAAGCCCATGTGCCACAACTACTGAGGCTGCACTCTAGAGCTCATGAGCCACAACTATTGAGCCCACGTGCCACGACTACTGAAGCTCGTGCGCCTAGAGCCTGTGCTCCACAAGAGAAGCCACCGCAATGAGAAACCTGCGCACTGCAACAAAGAGTAGGCCCTGCTTGCCACAACTAGAGAAAGCCCGCGCACAGCAATGAAGACCCAATGCAGCCAATAAATAAATAAATAAATAAATTTATGTAAAAAAAAATCCATAGAGCTATACAGCACAAAGAGTGAAACCTAATATAAAACATAGACTAGCTAATAATAATATATCAATATTGGTTATCAATTGCAACAACTGTGCCACACTACTACTGGAGACGAATACTAGAGGAAATTGTGTGTGGGGGGGTAGTATTTGGGAACTCTCTGTACTTTCTGAGCAATTCCCCTGTAAACCTAAAAATGCTCTAAAAAAATAAAGTCTATTTTTACAAAAGCTTTCCAGTATATTATTTCATGTAATCCTCTGATCAACTCTGTTTGGTGGAGTATGATTATCTCCCAATTTGAGATGAGAAAACTGAAGTACCATTATTCACACACAGTCTGTTGCAAACTAAGATTGAACATTTGATCTCCTGATTCTGGTCTCTGGATCCTTTCCTTTGCATGGCACTCTCTCTCTTGTGTGTGCTGTGCTGGGACAACTCCCACATGTTCCCACATCCTCCTGTTACCTCTTATAGATGCTGCCAAGGCCAAAGAGAGCCCAAGACAGGCAGGAAAGAGGAATGGGTGTGTGGACAGAACTGAGGGCACAAATGCTTTCATTGGGGACGACTCCATGATTCCCCTGGCTGGTCTGAGCACCCAACACCCATTCACAAAACTAAAAAGTGAGGCTTTGGGGATGAGTCAAGGGAAGAGGCATTATATCTCTAATTTGATGCTGTTTTTATGTCCCTAACCTATTCATATTTTCCTAATAGAGTATTTCCAAAACTTCAGCCCTTCACATCCTATCTTCACAAATTTTGCTGTGCCTGCCTATCACTTATACTATTTTTACTGGATATTTCCTTTAAAGAGACTCACATTTTTATTTAGGCTCGTCCTAAGTAGAGCAAACTCTTAAAAATCAAAAGTGTTCATCTTTGTACCACTTTGCACCTCTCTGAGTGTCCAGGGGCATCTGTAACACACTTCAAGAACTGCTGCCCTCGGGAAATTCACCGCAAAACTCAGAGCCCACTAGCTGGAAGCCAAGGACCTTGCTCTCCTCCATATTCCTAGCAGCCAGCACAGTCCGTGGCACATAGTAGGTGCTCAGAAAAACATTTGTTGACCAAATGAATGAATGGTTAAAAACTCCTTTGTTGCCCAATTTTCCAACAGCAGTTAAAAAACCTAACTTCCTAGCTGCAACCCTAACAAAAACCTCCCGCTGTGCCCCTGAGCTCTTGGCCCCCCAGAGCCGACCCTGGCCGCCGGCAGTTGCTGCTGTTCAGTGTGGATCATTCCAGCTGGAAAACACACAGCTACTCCCGGCCCCGCACATTCCAGGGTCCTGTCTGCCTCAAGGGTTCCGTCCCACTGTGCCCTGAGTGTCCAGGGAAAGGGCACCTCTCCTGAGAAGCCTTACCCCACCCCGGGGTTGAACTCCCTCCTTTTTGCACTCATAACAAGAACTCTATTGCTCTCATTATTCTCTATCACAATCATCCATTTTCAAGTGTAAGCTCTGTGTGGGCAGGAACCACGTCTTTCCTGTTGGCCCTGTGCCTAGTTCCAATCGTGCATCTGAAGGTGCCCAATAGGTGCCTCTGAAGTTAATGCTGCTCGGGTTTGCCTTCTCCATACATAGGCATTCTAGTGTTTGATTCTTCCTCGGGCTCCTAGTGCTTACCACGTGCCTGGTATATAGCAGACCCTTAATTAACCTCATGGAAGGAAGGGAAGGAGGGAGAGAGGAAAGGAGGGAGGGAGTTTAAACTGAAAGATACAATATATTATTCCATTAGTCTAATGGCTGGAATACTGGTGAGAAAAGTCAACCATGAACTGGGTGCTACCTCCAGCCATGCCTGGTCATAGCCAGAAAGAAACAAATAATAATTGAGTGACTGCTAGGAACCTAGTATCGTATTAGGTACTTTTCATAGTTTATCTCATTATTCTTAACTCTGTACCAAAGGTACTATTATTACCAATTTACAAACACTGAAAAGTACTTTTTTCCCAGTAGTAAAGCATAATTTTTCTACATTACCTTTATACAGTCTGGGGCTGGAGCTTCACTCTCCTCCCAAAGGGAGAGGAGCCCAAGGAAAACTCTCTGCTCCCTTCTCTCTGTCTGAGGGCAGTGACCTTGAACTCAACCACCCTCTTCCCTTCCAGATGTCAGAGGGAGAAGCTTCACATGGCAGAGAGTGCTCTGGGACCCAGCCCCTTCTCTTCCATTGTTTTCCCTTCCTTGCAAAAGGTGCTAAAAAGTTGCAGTGACAACAAAGTGAATTTCATTGTGAAGTTTACAAAGACCCTATTGACAGGTTCACGGAAACCTGCACAAATTGCTTAATGTGGTGCATGTCACTAATATGTACAGCACATCCTGTGTTGAAAGTGATGCTTTTCCACTGGTGGTAACCGCTCCTTTGACCTTGGAGCTCAACAAACAGCTAAAATCAAGTGATATTTATATGTGGAACGTGCAACACATTATGCCCTTTTACATAACAGGGTGACCCATACGGGTACCAAATGGCCGCCAGACTAGAAATCAACATCAAATTGTTCACACAAATTCCACTGAAAGAAGGATGACTTGGAGAAGCACTCAGCCAGAAAGAATTCTCCCAAGGTTTGTTTGCTGTGAAATAGAAGAGCATGTCAGCTCTGGTTTGAAATGACATCTGATGAAATTGCACAGAAGGTGATGAAACATCATCCTCTGAGCAATGGTTCTGATCCATTTTAGTACTTCCCTCTCTCTCTTGCCGCTTTTCCATCTCACCCACTAAAGAGTGTCTCATATGAGAGGATAAGAAAACCAACCAATAGAACATCTAGTTGAAACTGAGTGCTAGAAACTTATGGGGAGAAATCCAGAATTAACCTAAGCGATTGCCTCCAGAAAATTAGTTTGAACCAGCTCTGAGCATAGTTATAAAATCTCCAGTATTCCATTCCTCTGTCCTTCTACCCAATTCCCTCTCAAACTTGAGTTCCCCACCTCTCTCTCCCTCCCCCTCCTCTCTCTCTCCCATACTCTCTTATATTTCTTTTTTTAAAATTAATTAATTTATTTATTGGCAGCATTGGGTCTTCATCGCTGCATGCGGGCTTTCTCTAGTTGCGATGCACAGGCTTCTCAGTGCAGTGGCTTCTCTTGTTTCAAAGCACGGGCTTTAGGTGCACAGGCTTCAGTAGCTGTGGCATGTGGGCTCAACAGTTGTGGCTCACAGGCTCTAGCGCACAGGCTCAGTAGTTGTGGCACACAGGCTTAGTTGCTCCGTGGCATGTGGGATCTTCCCAGCCCAGGAATCGAACCCATGTCCCTTGCATTAGCAGGTGGATTCTTAACCACTGTGCCACCAGGGAAGTCCCTCTCTCATATTTCTTATTTAATAAACTCGTTTCCAAGAAAGAAAAGAATCTTATGTTAGTCATTCACACTTTAGTGTGAATTAAAGTCAGTGAGTCAATTCTCACAGGAATGAGGCTTTCAAGGCATAGCTCTAATTATGGAATGGCTGTCTTTGAACCCTTTTAAGGATATTTCATGGAACAGCTAAGTACAAGGAAAAGGAGAGGAACTGCCCAAGTCTGCCTATGCAGAAAGGCAGCTTTGAGTTCAGTTTTGAGAGATGAGAGCCTTCAACTGCCAGTCAGATGAATTTAAACAAGTGGAGTGAGTGAGAGTTATAATTTATCCTTCAGGAATTGACTTATTTTAATACCCTTCTCTTCTCCTAGGAAAGAGAACTATTCTGATGGCCTGTGAGTATCAGCCCTGTAGGATTCATCCTCACTTGACACCAGGTCTCTCCACTCCAGACGCACTTTCCCCCACCAGGTTTTATCTGAAAAGGCACAACATGAGCTGCCTGGGCCAAATGTGGCTGTGAGTCCTTTAACAAATGTTCTGCTCTCATGAGCTTGCCCCTTGGTGCAGAAAGCTGATAGCACTCTGACATATGGCTGGTCCCCCAGAGACTCTCACTCCTCTCTCAGTCGGAAGAACTTCAAAACTCTGAGTAAGTGGAAAATTCAGTCTGTTCCCAGCAAGAGAAACAAGTGTGCTCCCGAAATGAATACTGGTATTTAGAAATGCCCTAGGGTATTATAAATATAATCTTTCTGAGGTGTGAGTGTGTGTCAGGAAGGGACAAAAACGGAGTGAGTGTATGTGTGTGTGCGCGCGCATGTGTGTGATGACAGAAAGGGGAGCAAGCAAAGGCCCAGCGGATCAGTGTCAAGAACACAGGGCCAAACACAGAGAATATCCCCTCTGTGCCCAAAGACTAAATTCAGAAGTTACTACTGCTTCCTCCCTGAAGAAGTGGGGCAAAGGGAATTAGAGAGAAAGAAAAGGGGGGAAAATGAGAGAGAAAGAGAAGCAGAAATAAAGATGGAGAGAAAGAGAGGAGTGGAGGTGGGGAAAGGAAGGAAAAGGAAGTGGGGAGCCTTACTGGATGTAGACTGCAAGGCTTTCACTCAGAGGGAGAGACAGCCAGAATGAGGAACTGCTGGTACCCTGCGCGTCCCTCCACCAGTTACAAGTGATTCATTTCTGCCTTTATTGTGTTTGGCCAACTAACAAGTTCCATGTCCAAATTCCTCCCTGCCACCCCACCCCCTACCCCATAATGCAATGCCAAGGTTAATACATCATCCACAGGACACTCTGTTTCCTGTCAAACAGATGGGCTTGTTGGGGTGGGTCTTACTCAACCCCCTCTGGGTCTCTGGATGTGCCTGGCCATGACATACTCTGGACTTAGGGCTGATGCACAGAATGAAGTGAAGTAAACTGACCAAGGGGACTTGTATGACCTTCATTGCCCTTTAGCCAACTCAGCTGACAGCCCAAAGCAGCAACATGGCCCCGGGGCAGGGATTCTTAACCTTTTAATGTGCCATGGTAAAGCCTACAGACCATATCTCAGAATAATGTTTTAAATTTGTAAAACTGTAAAGGAAAACAATTACACTGTTATAGTTATCAAATCTTTAAATAATGTGATATAGTGATATTTGTACTCCATCAATGCTTTAAACAATAATGACTACTGTCACTTCAAAGAGTGATGGCAGAAAACAATGGTTCAAGATGTCTGCAAAAACTATCAGATGATATGAAAAGATCTGTGATTTCTGTGGCGACAAAGTCACAGTGCTAATACCACTGGAGCTTGTTGCCTGCATTCTTTCTAGAAGGAAAAGCTGGATTTTAGGGGAAGATGAGATAAAATAGAGATGCAGAGTTTTCCCATTCAAACTCATGAACCAGAATAAAGGAAATAAAGGGAAGGGGGTTGCAGATAATAATTACAATAAAGACAGAACTATAATAACAAAGCAACGTCTGCTACAAGCACAACAGCAAACACGGCTGCCATCCATGGAGACTCTTCCCTGTGCGACACGCTTTCCATGTATCATTTTCCTTCACCCTCACTCTACAGATGAGGAAACTGAAGCTTATGGATTTTAGAGAACGTGTCAAGGATCAAAGCTAATGAGGAGCTGAGCCAAAAATGGAAGTTAGGGTTGTGGCTGTCAGACACCAGAGCCCACATTCACTGTGTCTCCTTGAGAGAGGGGCATGCACACGTGTGTGTGTTTGTGTGTGTGTGTGTGTGTGTGTGCAGAGAGAGAGAGAAAGTGAGAGAGAGAAAGAGATGAATGACATGAGGTGCTGTTTCCTTTTTCCATCCATGCTCATGTCCCATTGGTGTCAATTGAAGACATAGGTGCCAGAGAGGATAGGAGCCTATAGATCATTAACACCCTCCAAAATCTTCTCAAAAACACTGAAAAGGAAGACCTATGCGTGGAGACCAGCTCTATCAGATAGTAACGTATCACAAAGCCTCTGTAATTTTTACAGCACAGTAAGGGCACATGATTAGTTAGTCAGATCACCTGAATCTAGGTGGACCTAACTCTTCATGCAACCACAAACATGATTCATAAGCAGGCACTACCCCGACTGAATCACACATACTGGTTTCTCAATAAGACCGCCAGGGTTGAGGGAGGAAGGAGAACAAATTATTCAAAATGGTGCTCAAGCAGGATCTGTTTCTGTTTGGGTTATCGGATGAGACCTGCATGTCAATCAGTAAGTTGCAAGACCAGACTAAGCTTCATTTAACACAATGCAGCATGGCAGCAGCTTTCCTGGTGGTCACATCACATCGATGACTCAAGCTGGATTTATTGTCAAGTAAAATCTCTCAGCCTTTGGCATACACATTGCTGCTAAGACATGTCACATCCTGAAAGTATGCTGTTGGTGTTTTGGACCCAATTACAAGTGTCTTTCAATTATCCCTATTAAATTTAATTCTATGGTCATGTCTCATCAGGCAAACCTGTGACCATTCTGTTTTTACATTTCTTTCACTATTGATGAGCATGTCCTGATCATTGGTGAACACTGCTTCCTCTTCTTCACTAGCCAACGTTTCAATAATCTCTTCTAGAACCTGACGTGAGATGATCAGGAAGCTATATAGCTTGCATAATTCACTTTCCTCCTTCTTGAAAAATCAGATGACCATTCGCCTGTCTTATCTTTCACCTTCTCTCCCATTTCCACAACTTCTCGAAGTTCTCTCAGCTGTGGAATGTAATTTGTTTAGGCCAGAAGAATGGACTATTTGAACACCTGTACTTTCACTCATCTTAAATGCTTTCATTTCTCTTTTACCAATTCTCGCTCAATCCTTTTCAGTTCAAGGATCATTCTGCTTCATTTATTCAGTCTACACTGGATACTGAGTATGTTCTAAGCACTGAAAATTCAAAGATAAGTATGTTCTCTGACTTTCAGGAAGCTTTCAGCTTATTGGAGAAAACAAATATGCAAACAAATAAACTGTATGTGATAATTAGGAGTCAAATAGCTTATATAATAAAGAAAGACCAATAAATTACATGTATTGACTCACATAATTTAAAGGTCCAGAGGTAGGGTAGACTTCAGGCACAGTCTGACTTGGGCTTTTTCAGCAGTGTGCCCGAATGTATCTAACAACTAACTGACTCTCCAGAGAACAAAGCTTTGATTCATAGTGTTTGCCAATTTCCATGTTGTAAGTACTCCCACCACGGCCTATTTATTTCAAGCTACCAACATGAAGGCACTGACCACAGAATTGGGATGAGATGTACACATCCACCTCTGGCCCGATGCAGGCTAGCTCCAGCACACCATTGCCACCCTCATTTCTCCACAAGTCTTGCAGTTCTTCCATCCTCTGTGTGCTGGTTTTATCCTGATGCAACCAGAAACTGGAACTATATACTTTTTTTTTTTTGCTGTGTTGGGTCTTCGTTGCTGCGCACAGGTTTTCTCTAGTTGTGGTGAGCAGGGGCTACTCTTCATTGCGGTGCACAGGCTTCTCATTGCAATGGCTTCTCTTGCGGGGCACAGGCTCTAGGGCGCACAGGCTTCAGTAGTTGTGGCGCATGGGCTCAGTAGTTGTGGTGCACAGGCTCTAGGGCTCAGGCTCAGTAGTTGTGGCGCACGGGCTTAGTTGCTCCGTGGCATGTGCGATCTTCCCAGATCAGGGATGGAAACTGTGTCCCCTGCATTGGCAGGAGGATGCTTAACCACTGCACCACGAGCGAAGTCCCAAGGGGACTGTATGCTTTCTTGCTAGTGTCTAGTAGAAGAACAAGCTTCTCTTTCCTTAATCATCAAAAAAATTCCTGAGCTCCCCTGAAATAATCACTGTACCCCAAAAATGGTACTTCCATCTGGTTTAGCCTTGGGCAATGTGTTTAAATAAGTATAACTTGCCTCCCAAGCCTCTTTATTTCACCTACCAAGTGCTCCTTATTGGAGAGAATTAGCACCAAAAACCTATCTTCTAGAAGGTGAAATTATTAGCAAGACAAGAAAATAGCTTGTTTATATTTGTCCGTTATAATGGCTATACTAACCAGATCTTTTCAGGATTGAAATTCTCATCCCTCCCCACTGCTGGAAGGGGCTGCTGCTGATGGTTCACAGCTGAGTTCCTCCCCAGGCATTACCCTTGCCAAAAGGAGCTCCCTGCTCCTCTTGGGAAGAAATTGCCTTGGAGGGTTGGTTAATGGGTTGGTACAAAAGCCCTACCTCAATTCAGACATCTCCGAAGGGATATCCCAGATCCAGAGCTCACTTGTGGGATCAAGTGAGGCTCTTTTTGCAACCACAATATTTCCCTCTGCCTCATTGGGCTTCCATTGCTCCATTACATCGTTCCTGTGAGCATCTCCCCACCAAATCTCCTGCATGCAAATCTCAGTGTCTATTTTCAGGGAACCCCATCTGCAATGCCCATCCTTGAACTGGTCACTGGTATGGTCTAGAAAATTAGAGCTCATCAATGAAGCCAGATATGGTGTCAGTCCTACTGCCATCCCATGGCTGCCCCACTGTGGGAAAGGGTTAGAATGGATCTTGAGAGGTAACCACACGGTCTGCTACACAATACGACATGCTGAGTGATGTAAAAGGCAAAGGTACAATATCACTGTCCAATGACTGGTACATTGTAGGTGCTGAGAAAGAAAGAAGGCAGCCCCTGACATCTGGAAATAATCACAGCTGGACCCCAATCAACAGGCTGGTCTGACACTCATAGCCTGGCAATTTTGTTCCCCAGTTGGACATTAACAATCTCACAGAACACCAACTTCGGACAAGCTTACTCTGAACCATGATAGAATGAAACAAAACAAGGCCACTGTATAACTTGGTCTATGCAAAAACAAAACAAGGGTTGGTGTGCCACCCACGAAACACTCAATCATAGGATTGCCCTTGCTCTCTGGTGGCTTCCGATCTAGAACAGATCCTCAATATCTCAGACCCTCCCCAAATTACCCAGCAGAAGCTCAAATCTTATAAGTTCTTCCTAACACTCTGTTACCGAGACACCCCATGGTTCCTCAAGCAGTATATTCTCCCTCCATCAGTGAGTAATAAGCCCATCTTTCTTCATTGTCAGCATGTTCCTGGTGGTCTTTGGCTAAAGGGCATGGACAGCACTCAGTAAGCATATGTGGGGTGAATAACTGAGTATATAAAGAGTGACTGTGCCCCTCCTCTTTCGGAGGAACCTTAACTGAGGAGACGACCTTTGAGCTGGTTCTTGAAAGATGGTTGGGCTTTCCTAGGCAAGCGGGGTCAGAGAGAAGTCAAAGGAAGTGGCACAGGCAAAGGCTGGCCGCACAAAATGAAGGGGGAAGATCCATGTGGGTGGGGTGAACAGGGAGGATGCTGTGATCAAATATGGAGATCTTTATAGGTCCACTTAATCGTGTAGACAAAGAGAACAAAGAAGTGGGAGGTAAAGAGCTTTAAATTTGAAATCTGGTTGAAAGGAGAAATCCCTGAGCAGCCACAACTTTTATTTTTTCTTCCTGACCCTTTTTCCTTCTCCTTTTTTTCTATATGGAATGGGTATAGGAGTTGAAGGGACGGGGATCTTGCTTTTGTCAAGTCAAAATTGCATATTTTGAGTTTTCCCAGTTTTCCTAATCTTAAGGCACATGCCTGGTAACTCTAAGCCCTTTACTCCCTGAATATTGTGAATTCTGAGATCTGAAAATCAAGAGGCCAATGGTGTAAGTTAGAGTCTGAGTCTAAAAGCCCAAGAATCAGAGTGCTAGTGTCTGAGGGCAGAAGATGGATGTCTCAGCTCAGGCAGAGAACAAATTTGCCCTTTCTGTGCCTTTTTGTTTTATTCATGCCCTCAAGGAATTGGACAATGCCCACCCAACATTGGGGAGGGTGATCTTTACTCAGTCTCCCAATTCAAACGCTAATCTCTTCCAGAAACACACTCACAGACAGAAATAATATTTTACCAGCTCTCTGGACATTCATTAGCCCAGTCACATTGACATGTAAAATTAACCATCACACCTTGCTGACTGGTCTTGAGTCATATGTGTTCATTAATTTTAGATCTTTTGAAAATAACATATATCTGATAAAGTTGAAGTAGACCAAAATTACCCGTCTTATGAATCCTCCCTAGTGCCACCCTAGACTACCGATATAGAGAATTTTGTGTATATTTGTGAAATCCAGGTTTTAATATTTTTACTACATATGTACTGATAGCCATATAAATATTATTTTGTACTTTTAAACACAAGTAATATCACAATGTTGCATCATATTCTTGTGTACTTTTTTCACTCAATATTATGTTTTGAGATTCAGCTTTTTTTGTTAATATATGAAAAGATTTTAGTAAAGCTAAAGCAAGACCATGAAAATAATCACTATGATTATTTTCATTATTATTAATATATAGACTTAGACCATTCCTTATAATTACATTATAGTTATCTATCACTGATAATACTACATTTTACTTATCTTTTTCCCTATTAGTGGATATTCAGGTTATTTCCAATTTTTGTCAACTTTAAACAATATCCTATAGGATATTCTTAAACAAGTCATGCTCATTATTTTCAAAAGTTTGTTTTTACTTGAAAGTGGATCTGTTGGGTTGTAAAGAGAATGTATTTTGAGTTTTACTAGCTATTGTCAAATTGCTCCCTACAACATCTGCAACCATAAGCAATGTATAAGAATTCCTACTTTTCTGTATCTTTGCCAACTACGGTGTCAGATTTTTCAAAAATCTGTGGGTGCAAAGTGACAATCTTTGTTTTCGCTTGCATTTTCCTGTTCACTAATAAGTGAGATTGGGCTTTTTTTTTTTTTTTTTAACAGTTATTATCCATTTACATCCGTAAGCTTTTCCAAGGTCACAGATCCCTTTGAGAATCTCTCTCAGAAAAATGCACATATGCACGCACACCCCTTGTGTATACATCAAGGGGCTTCACAGAGCCCCTGAAGACAAGCCACGGACCCCTGAAAGCAGGGACTCTGGAGATTTTAGTGGATATAAGAACCATCTGGGAAGTTTGTAAAAATGCAGATTCCCAGGGCCCACCTTTGAGGATCCTGACTCAAGGTGTCTGGGGTAGAGTTTGAAAGGTTGGTGAAGGTGATAATTTTTAGAAAGACAGCTTTAAGAATTCCTGCATTCCCAGTAAGAAATTCTATTCCTGCTTTCCAAAATTCTCCCTTCTCCCATAGCTATGAAACAAAGGATAAAATAACCAAGTTTAATGTACAAAAGCTATAACTTGCCTTCAAACTGATGTCACAGCTACTATTAAATCCAGAATTACTACTGCAGACACACCTTGTGCCTCTCATCAGTTTTGCTGGTGGGGATGGGGTGACAAGATGAATAAATAGGGTAACATGTGATGCAAAGAAAAACACAAGGAAAGGAAAAAATTTAGGAAATTCTAAGCTATGCATAAAATGCTACATAAAAAGCATCTCCCTACTAAATATGAACAGTGTGTGTTTGGAATGGTTTGTGTTACTAATTTTATTACATGAGCGAGCTCATTTCTTTTCTGCCAGATACTTTAAAGATTCTCTTATGAAAAGAAGGAAATAAATTTAGTTTCCTCTCAGATCTAAATTCACATAAGTGACTGCTGTAAGATGAAGAAAATTGATTGTCTCATCTGCAAATAAGATATTTTCTATTTAAAAACCTAGTACTAAGGAAGCCATGAACTGAGAATTTGTGGGACATTTAGAGAGCAGTTAGGAATCCTTTTGATATGATGATGTTACACAGATACATTTCTCCCCCCACCCCTTTTTTTTTTCAGGCTCACAGTTTTTAAGAGAGAGTTAATCCTGGTTTTTGACTCAGTCACATGAAATGAGTTCATTTCTGAGCTGTTCAAAGGCCAACATCCTCTTGAACCTTCAGTGTAATTCAGCTCTGTGAATGATGCCAGGAACAAGAATTAGGATCCGGTTCTAGGACTTGAGAATGACTCACTGGTTAACTTTGGTCTAGTAACAATAGAAAAATGACTCAGTTGCTCTGTCTGTGAAACTGGGGCAGTGATGTTGGCTGCCTGCCTTGCACGAAGGGATGAAGGAGGGCCAGGTTTGTGAGATAACAGAGGCTTCTGGAGCAGGGGCCTTACAAGAGTGGGGAGGGGAACAGGTGCCAAGAAAGAGCCAAAGACCATGTGGGGTGGGTGGGGGGCAACCTGACACAGGACTTTGAGTCTTACGTATAGGCTGTTCTGTAAACAATGGAGAAAACTAAATGAAGTCAACTCCCATCCCTTGTCATTCTGGAGACTATCTTTCTACTTTTATGAGTAACTCATTGGGTTCAGAGCAAAAATGGTGACCCAGGCTTCCTGAAACTTTCTAAAGCCCGTTGTCTTGTTTATTTGCCCATATAGTACTTCTCATAGTATACAAATTCTCCCAATTCTAGACTGTATGTTCATTAAGCACAGAAATTATAATTGATATATAAACACACATATATATGTGTATGCCTGGTAAAATGCTTGGCACTTTCAATATAAATACTGTATATGTTGGGTAAATGAGTTCTTATGTACAGAGTAAAACAAAACACACACACACACACACGTGCACACAGGTACCAGCGTTTTCCGCAGTATTCAAGCCACAGAGACAAAGATTGGGAGGGGGCTGGGGAGACACTTCTGCTACCATACTCATTCCTGCCTATATTATTTATGATATAGACATGATTGCAGTATGGGAGACCGAGTAAACATACTTAAACAAAACAGAAATTTATTTCTCTCCCTCATATGACATGACTGCCCCATAGTGTCACAAACCCAAGTTTCTTCTACTTTTCTTAGGGTGTTACCCTCAGCTGCAAGGTCCAGGTAGCTCATTGCAACATCAGCATCCTGGCTGATAGAATGGGAAAAGGAAGGACTGCATATCCTTCTTCTCAAGAACACAGCTCTTCTATCCACAGCCCTTTGGCTAGAACTTAGTCACATGACCATAACAAGCTGCAAGGGAGCTTGGGAAATGTAGTCTACATTCTGACTAGCCACAGGTCCAACTAACAATCAGTGGTCTCTAACAAAAAGAAGGCAGAAAAGAATATCGGGACAACCAGCCATCTCCATCATATTGCCCAGCATAAAAAATAAAAGCAAAAAGATGTGGATTTCCCAGAGTCACTAGAAAAGTCCCCTATAGACTCAGAAGGAGCTGGCACTAACTGGTCTCATGAGCATTATTAATCTACATGCAGTCAACCTAGATGTTCATTCAGGGAAAAGACTCTTCTCAACTTCGTGTATTTGCCTTTTAAACAACTTTCACTTTCATATATTAATCTCTGCTAACTTTACACATCCTTTCCTATACCAAACGTGGGTTTCCATACTGCAGCTAAAATTTTATGTTTTGTTTTGTTTTTTTGGTATTTGGGTTTTTGTTTTTGTTTTTTACCTCTATAGGAACAAAAGCCCACTTACTTTGATTACTATACATATAAAATTAGAAGATGAATGCATTCATTGTGAAATCAGGCATCTGTCTGCATCCAACTTGGGAAATAAGAATAAAAAGCCATTAGCGTGCACAGGAGAGGTCATGAGTGATCAGACAACCTAATAGTCATAATAATTAAAGCAACCATAAAATAAGTAATGTCTATTGAGGGCTTACTTTCTGCCAAGTGCTTTACCTGCATCAACTTGTTTAGAATACAAAATGGATACAGATATATAGATAGAGATCAAAGAGGAAATGTAGTACTACTACTATGTCCATTTGCAGCTGAGGAAATTGGGTTTAGGAGAGTTAAGTAACTTGCCAAGACCACCCAGCTACCAAATGGCAGAGCCTGGACTTGAACTCAAGGATCTAATACTAGTATTGGTACCTTTAACCGCTGAACTACATCACCAGGCTGATGGAGTGGAGGACTATGAGTAAATTCCCACGTCTTTCCCACCCTCCATCACATGCACAGATACCGATCCTGTCAATCACCCTATCTGACAGAGGACTAAGGAAGAAAATAGTGGTTTCAACCTTCAGCATTTAAGAAGTGCTCTTTAAAGGCTTCACAAAACCTTTGTACAATGAAGAAATTTTTTAAAAAGCTTTAAATATATTAAAAACTAGTCCTACATTTGATAATTTTATTCTGCAGTTATTAATGTTCACAAAATCTAAGCTACTCCAAATGTCACATCTACAAACTACTCTTATCTAGCATTTTCTACTTTCCTACTATTGTAACTCATCACATAATAATTTAAGTCTTCGTCATCCATAGAGAGTGAATTCCAGGAAGGTATATCCCTGGTTTTATTCCCAAATTAGGAACAGAATGGGTGTCCAATAACTATTTATTGAATAAATCAATGTTTTCCTTCAACATATCCCTTTAGCATTATTTGCAAACCATTAGCAGTGGTTAATATAAATAATTATATTATTAGATGTTGCTGTCCTTCAAAATTTGATACTAAGAACTTGCACTATAAAAAGTTTTGCTTAATCCATGTTAACTTATCACAGGAATTTAATATCTCACTGACTTGAGTGTGTCCATGTTCCCTGTGGGATTTCATTTCTATTAATAAGTTTGTTTACTGGACTACTTTTTGCCCCCAACATTTTGTGTGGTTGGTTTTAAATTTGACACCAGTGGATACACAAAGGAGTCAAGTCATTAAGATCTCAAACTGCTTCAGAACATGGTAATTAGGCTCCAAGGAGAATGACCCCAGGACCCATCTGTCCTTAATAAAGCTATTCTTGAAAAGAAAGTTCTTCTCCCTGAAATATATAATTAATATAACATGATGATATTCATTTCTCCCCAGAGATTCAAGGTGAAAACTTAAGGATTCTTTTCACCCTGGAATTCTGATTCTTCATCACATAGACAGACATGATTCCTACCAAGTTTACACAGATGCTTAATGGGCCAAATGCCTTGTAAAAACTGAAGGGACTTTTACTTCCTTAGGGTTTGTTTTGTTTTTTTAATGGTTGCTCTCTCAAATGCATGTTTGTTTTATCGTTTCCTTTTTTTATCAGGTCCTCACTCCACACCTATCTCCTAATCCAGATTTTCAAGTGTAGGATTGTATAAAACTGAGGATTTCCCAGGTGAGGCTTGGCCAAGAATTTGAATACCTCCCTACCTTTTATCTCTGGTGGAAGCCCTTTGTGAGGCTGCATTGATGGCTCCTCACTGACATGCAGACTGGCCAGCTGGTTTTCTTCCACGAAATTTTTCCTCCAATGTTATATTTTGAAAATTTTCAAACCTACAGAAAAGTTGAAAGAACAGTTTAATGAATACCTAAAAACTTTTCATATAGGTTAACTGGATGTTAGCATTTTCCATGTTCCAAATGTACCAAAGAACACTTATTTTCTTTCTCTTTGTATATCTATATTTATATATTTATATATTTTCTTATTGAACCATTTGAAAGTGAATTGCAGAGATTATGATACTTCACCCCTACATATTTAAGCTTGTAACTCCTACAAAAACAAGGATATTCTCCTACATAGCCACAATACCATTGCCATCTCCAAGAAATTTACCATTGATTCAATAATATCTTCTAACATATAATTCATAATCAAATGTTCCCAGCTGTTCCATAACATGTATAGTTGGATTCTGAGGCAGGGAGAGGGCCATCCACGTTCACTCAAGGTTCATGCATTGTATTTAGTTACCATGTATATTTAGTCTTTTAAAATTTCTCTCTACCTACCTCCAGCCCTGCTTTTTTTGTTTTGTTTTGGTTTTCAAGATTTTGAGGACTCTGGGGCAGTTGTCTTGTAGAATGTGCCATGTTCAGAGTTAATCTGATTTCTTCCTTGTGATTCAATTCTGCCTAAGCAATTTTGGCAAGAATAGTACATTGTAATGCTGTTCCCATGAACTCTGAACAAACTCCAGAACAAGGATTTTACCAAGGCCTCAGTGATCGAATTCAATAGAGTTAAAAAAAAAAGGTCATTTTTTAAAATGCAATTTAACATATACTACTTTTAACAGAAGGGTGTGATGTCCACAGCAAAATGAAAGATGGGGTGTCCAAGATTCATGTCCAAGGTTATTAATAGCTTATGTAAGTTTGAAAGAGGCCCTTGTCATGTCAAATCTAACAACCTCTGTTGAATCATCAGAATTGAAGATTGGGCAGGGTCAGCCTCTGCCCTTGCAAAGTGGATAATTACTAACTTGGTGCAACTTCAGGAATGCAGAAGGCCATTCTCTCTCACTAAGCTACACTGCCTCTATTATGTGAGCAATGAGTCTGTCTACCATTAGTAATCATCAAAGCACTTTAACGAATTAGCTACATTTCCGGTCTTGTGCTTAGCGTTTTATTGATCTATTTCTTACAACAATCTCATGTTAGAGATGCAAAACTGAGACTCAGACATATAACTTCTCCAAGGGCCCAAGCATTACGCATGCAATTTGCATCAAAATCTGCATCACTAACTGAAGTTCCATAATTCCATGTTTCATCTGATGCTCCTCTAGTCTCCAATCTAACCTCATCCACCAAATAGCCTTCTCTTTTTTCTTTAGAACATACACTGCACTGGGCATCCAATAGCAGCATTGTATGCCAATAAGTCCTTCTAGAAATTATGACTAATATTACGTGTGCCATGTCTGCTTTGTGCCAGGCACCTTGCTGAATGCTCTACATACCACATCTCATTTGCTCTTCCTAAAAACCACATAAAGAAGATGCATATTAATAATGTCCTGTTGCCACTCAGCTAGTAAATGGCAGAGTGGGGATCTGAATCAGATCTGACTATAGGCCTGAGCTCCTAACCTTTCAGCCTGGATGAGGGAATAACATGGTAACCTTGGACAATACAATGGCCCAGAGACTTGCCAGTAGTAATAAACACCAAAGCATTAATTCATTAAGCTCTGAACTCCTCTGCCCCCATGCTGCCAGAAGCACAACTAAAAAGAGACTCCCAAAACATTCCCCTAATGGTCCATTAACTCATCAGCCCCAGTGAGCAAATCACTGCATAAGACTCCTCTCTCACAGAAAAGATTTACCTTTGTGTATCCAGAAAGAACCAAGACACCACTCACAGGAAGAACACGCATGCACTCTATTTGTTATCCATTCTACACAAAATCTTTGAAATGATTGAGTTTAATAAAGGATGTTTCCCTACAGCAAATGTTCCAGACTAAAACTCAGAACACAGTCTGACTGTGATCTCTATGTCTATAGCAATGGTATCCCCAAGAAACAAACAACTCAAGAAATCAACTTAGCCAAATGCATCCAACTTGTTCTCCAGGCTCTTCTAATGAACAGGTCATCCAGAAGGTGAGGAAGGTTGGGATAAACACCTCCTAGGTACCTGCCTTATCCCTACCCTGTTCTTTGGTAGCTGTGCCTTACCCATGACCCTAGCTCCCTACCACAGCTGATGGGACCAGAAGTACAGGAGTAGATCCTTGTTAGGGCACCTGTCCTAGAGACTGGAATTCTGGAACTCCTCTTGTCTTAAACTGAGAAGAAATGAAAAGCCAGTCTTCAAGGGGAGGGAAAATAGAACAAAACAAGTTCACTGAGAGAGACAGACACCAATCCAAGTGGACTTGCCACAGCCACAAATCTCAATTTGCTCTCAATACTATCCAGTAATCCCTCTACACATCCTTGGTATATTTCCGTTCCCATTTCCAAAGTACATATTCACCCTTCTTCAAACTCCCGTCCTCCCATGCCCCCCGTCCTCTCATTCGAGTCCTAAATTATATTCCTTATTTTCCTTCCACAGACTCACTCTCATGATTACGTCCCCTCTCCTGGATTATTCCTGTGAATATACAGTAATTATTTTCCATCTTTAAAAAAGGAAGTTTCCCTTTTCCACACATACTCTTCTAGCCGCCATTTCATCTTCTGCTCCTCTTCAAAGCGAAGGGTTGCCACTGTTTACTGCCTCCACTTTTTAAATGTTTAATCTTATATTCTCTCTTCAGTCCACTTCCTTCCCCATCATGCCATGATGACTGGACTCACCAAGGTTTCTAATGATGTCCATGTTTGCCAAATCTAAGGATATCTCTCCTAATCTTTCCTTACTTGGCTGCGGCATTCAGCAAAGGGGAGCATTACCTCCTTCACAAGGTTTCCTTGACACATCTTTCTCCTGGCTTACCTTCTACTTTGCTGCCTCCTCCCTATCAACTTTACTGGATCTACCTTATTCTTTTGTTCTCCAAATATTGAGGGAAAGGAGAGTGGGTCAGGAAAGGTAGGAAAGCAAATGCAACGATGCATTATGGAGCTGCCTTCCCCTTGGGATCAAGCATGATTGATTGCTTCATATCCCAGGACCATCTTCCAAAAGGCCACATGAATGATGACATTTTAGAACTGGCTGTCTAAAGAGAGGAAGAGGGGGGAATTTATTTGCTCCTCTCTCATTCCGCAATGGCCAAAGGTTTACTCCATGGAGCACTGACTCTTCCTCACTTCTCAGTATAGGCACTGAGCAGGTCTGCATCAACAGGGAATCCCCAGGATGGAAGATAACAGGCACCTGGGAAATAGGACTTTGTCAGGTTATACCCATAAAAAGTCAATGGGAGCCCACACAGAGCCAACAACAGAGGCAGAACAAAAACACGAAGGCTCCTGGGTAAGGTGAGTCAGAGAGCACCTGAAGTAACTCATAAGAGGTATGTTATACAACATCCCTGTCCTCTCCTCCCAGCTCCAGCTATTGGCATTTCCACATCAATGTCTAAAAGGCATATTAACATGGTCAAAAGAGAACATTTCCTCCCTCCCTCCCTCCCCTGACATGCTCCTCCTATGTCTTCTCTATCTTGGTCAATAACATCTTAATCCAACCAGTTGCTACGCTAAAAAGAGTTACCATTGGTTTCTCTCATTGCCCTCTCCTCCCCAATTCATCTACCAGTAGCTCCTGTGGGCTCTAGCTACAAAATGCATCCCAAATCCATCCACTTCTCTCTGTCTGCCCTACAACCAACCTAACCCCATCCATCACCATATCTCAGGTGGATTTTTCTGGACCTGACTGGCCTCCCTGCTCTTTACTCCTCCACAATACAATCTTCACACAGCTGCAGCCAGAGTGAACCTCTTTTTTTCATTTTTTACATTTCACTATAAAAAAATTTTTCAAACATAAACAAAAGTTTGAAACAGTAGTAACAGTATTAACAATAATGGCAACAGTAACAACAACAGAGATAGTAAATAAAAACCCCAGGTGCCCACCTTCAACAAGTATCCCATCATGTCCAATTCTGTTTCTTTTTTCTTTTTTTATTGGCTGCTTCGGTCTTCATTGCTGCATGCAGGCTTTCTCTAGTTGCAGTGAGTGGGAGCTACTCTTTGTTGTGGTGCAGGGGCTTCTCATTGCAGTGGCTTCTCTAATTGGGGAGCACAGGCTCTAGGTGCGCAAGCTTCAGTAGTTGTGACTCATGGGCTCTAGAGCCCAGGCTCAGTAGTTGCGGTGCACAGGCTTAGTGGCTCTGCAGCATGTGGGATCTTGCCAGACCAGGGATCGAATCCATGTCCCCTGCGTTGGCAGGCGATTCTTAACCGCTGTGCCACCAGGGAAGTCCCCCAATACTGTTTCATTTCTATTTGTAATGCTGAGGTAAATCCCAGATACCATATCATTTGATCTATGATTTTTACATAAATTTGTATCTCTTAAAGATAAGAACTTTCAAAAAAACATCAAAGGAGAGATGAATAAACACTGCAAACAACTTTTTAAAAACCATAACTACATAATATTACAGGGTGTTCTTTTTGAAAGGTGAAGCAGGTCATTTCCTTGCTGAAAACCTTCCAGTGGCTTCCCATTACGCTTTGAATAAAGCCAAACCCCTTATTAAGATTTAGAAGGTCCAACCTCACACGGCCCCTGCCTGTGTCCCTGATCCCACTCCTGACCAGTCTCTCCCACTGCACACCAGCCACACTGGCGGTCCACGCTGTCTCCTCCCCAAGAGCCCTCACACTAGTTGGTCTCTCTGCCTGGAAGACTCATCCCTGCCACCTGACAATGCTCAGCTCCTTCTTGTCATTCAGGTCACAGCTTACATGAGAACACCTCTTATCACCTGTCTCAAGTAGCCTCCCAGTCGTTACCACGTTGCCCTCTTCTAATCCACTCTGTAGGTCTTTGCCCGTGACATTTCCAGTGTGCCCTGGACAGGTTTACACTTATTGTCAAGCATGACTGTTACCAGTGCTTCATCCGCTCTCAAGTGTGGCCTACAAATTTTATGGTCATCCTATTTATAAGAATTTTTTTTGACTTTGGTTTGCTTATTGTTAATCTCCTTCTACAAGAATATAAGCTCTTTAATAAGAGAGCCCTCATCTGACTAGTTCATTGTATCCACAGTGCTTGGCACATGGTGGGGGGAGGGTATGTGAAAGGAAGGTAGGAAGGCAGGGAGGGAGGAAGGAAAGAAAGAAAAGAGGGAGGGAGGGAAGGAGGGAGATCTCAAGCTCTGACTTTCCAGTCCTGGTTCCAATTAACCTTTGTACTCTCCTATATTAGGCGTCCATAATTTTCTATATATGTTTCTATTTTGCTTAACACAGATCAAATGGGTTTCTGTGATTTTTTAATCAAGCAATTCCTGACAGCTGCTAATTTCTTTTAAGTAATTTTTCATTTTCCCATTCATATCACACTTTTCTTCCAGTGAATTGCTTTCTTTAACTAAATAAAACAAAGCAAGCAAGCAAACAAACAAACAAAAATGCCCTATCATCAGGGCCCCTGTTATGAACTGAATATTTGTATCCCCCCACTCAAATTCATATGCTGAAATTCTAACCCCCAATGTGATGGCATTAGGACCAGGGCTTTTAGGAGGTGATCAGGTCATGAGGGTAGAATCTTCATGAGTGGAACTAGTGCCCATATAAAATGGATGCCAACAAGGACCTACTGTATAGCACAGGGAACTATACTCAACATTTTGTAATAATGAATAAGGGAAAAGAATCTGAAAAAAAATAGATATACGTGTATGTATAACAGAATCACTTTGCTGTATATCTGAAACTAACACAACATTGTAAATCAATTCTACTTCAAAATAAATGAATAAAATAAAAAAATAAAATGGATCCCAGAGAGCATTCTTGTTCCTCCTGCCACTGAGGACAGTAAGAAGACAGTAATCTATAAACCAGGAAGCGGGCTCTCACCAGATACCAAATATGCTGGTGACTTAATCTTGGACTTTCATCCTCCAGAACTGTGAGAAATAAATTTCTGTTACTATAAGCCACCCAGTCTTTGGTATTCTATTACGATAGCCTGAACAGACTAAGAGCTATCCTCCTAAAACAAGAAAAATCCACCCAAAGTATTTTCCTTAACCATAAGCCATTGAGAAGCATGGAATTGCAAACAAGCAGTCCAAATTAAAAGGTAATCATTTCTGCTCCATAACTGCAATAAATATTAGTAACACGGGCAATAAAGCTTCAGATCCTGATTATGCATGGGCCCATTTTTACAAAAATATTTCAGTGGAAGATATGAGTACGTTGTCAAAACAGCAGTAAATCTTTGACATTAAGACCCAATTTTTTTTTTCTTCTTTTAAGCATGTAAAGCACGTGTATGGCCATTGCCTTCAGGTCACTCCATTTCAGGAATTCATGCTATGTATAACCACTGTAAAATTAGAGCCATTTGGTAAGGAAAAGACTGGTAGAAGCATTCATTCAAACACAGCAATATCAAAATCAAAACCTTGGGATTTTTTTGTTTCTTGCTTTTTGTTTTTAAATGGGAATGGTGGGAGCTAGAGGTTGTTACAAACTTCAGATGATAACTCATGATAGAAATGTTGATTCATAGCACACAATATTGAGAAAAGTTTAATAAGCTCAATTCCCAAGTAATAGTAGCAGTCTTAAAGAATGAGGTCACTGGGACCTCCCTGGGGTCCAGTGGTAAAGAATCCACCTTCCAATGCAGGGATGCGGGTTCTATCCCTGATCAGGGAACTAAGATCCCACATGCCGCGGGGCAACTGAGCCCGCACCCCTCAACTAAAGAAGCCCACGTGCTGCAACTACAGAGCCCACATGCTCTGGAGACCACACGCCACAACTAGAAAGAAGCCTGTGCGCTGCAACTAGAGGGAAGCCCACCTGCCACAGTGAAGAGTCTGCTTGCTACAATGAAAGATTCCACATGCCGCAACAAAGATTCCACGTGCTGCAACTAAGACCCAATGCAGTCAAAAATAAAAATAAATAACTACTTTTTTTTAATTCAAAAAAAAAAAAAAAGAATGAGGTAACCAATATGGAAGGAGATGAAGACACTTTACTGAAGAAATGTGCCCTACACCGCCTCTCTTGCAACCTCAGATCTACTCTCTTTCCCCAGTCAAAAGGGAAAAGTGAATTTTAGCAACCAAAGGAAAAACAGAGGGCCTCAGTACTGAACACATACCACCCCTTCTTTAGTGAGCCCACTCCCAGGAGAAAGAAGTGCCACTTCTGTATAAAAGGCACTATATGTTCTTTCATTCTATGAAAACTTATTGCCCTGATCTGTGCTAGAGTTTGGGCAAACAGTGGTGAGCAAAACAGACAAAATCCCTGCCATCACAGAGGTTATAGTCCTGTGGTGCCCTCAAAAGTAATATTGTCTGAATGTTAGCCTTGTCATTTTTCTTTCAAGGAGGCAGCATTTCATAGGCCTTATGGTCAGTTAGAGGACCTGGGTTCAAATCCTGGCTTTACAACTTAGTAGCTCTGCAACCTCAGGCAAGTTACTTAATTTCCCTGTGCCTCAGTCTCCTCTTCTGTAATATCATAAATTTGTTGGGAGGATTAAATGGGTAAAGCAATTAACAGAGTAAATAACAGTGTAAAGCAAGTAGATTAGTGCCTGACATAAAGAAAGCTATAGATGAGAGTTTTCCATTTCTACTATTATTACAGCAAAGAGTGGGATTGATTGAAGAGGCCTGTATTTGGAACACTTAATCAATGAACACCATGTACCCAAATGTGCCTGAACACAGTTTCCTAGTAGTCAGCCCCTTTTTTCTCCAGACAGGAATTACGAGGTTTCTTACCTGGAAAAGCTGAATGGCTCCAGAGAAAAGACCTCCATAGAACGGCATCTGGAATTTTCCCAGCATTAAGCCAACTCCCTGTCAATCACCTTAAAACAACTACCATTGGACAGCAAGCCCCACCCAGGTCAGAAGCATTGCCACTCTGCTTTCCAGCAGCTCATGCTCAATTGCGAATGAAGTGCTACAGGGGACCAGACCTTTAATAATAGAGAGACACCAAGAAAAACAAACAGATAATGGCATCTCAGAGTAAACAAAGAAAATATACAAAACTGAAGAGAAGTCAAATCTTCTGAAAGGTTAAGAAAGATACTGCATCTATAAAAACAGCATCAAAATGCTTTTTTAAAAAAAGAACAGAGAACAAGAAAGAGTTCTGGGGAAATTAAAAATAGGGCTGCTAAAATTGAAAATCCAGTAAAACAGTTGGAAAATAAAGTTAAAAATATATGTGTGTGTACACATACATATACATACATATATTTATCAGTCAGCCCCCTCCCCTTTCCCCAACAGCAGCATCATAGAGTCTATCTTGTCTTCCCTAATCCATTTTTATTCCATATCCCTTGCCCTGGGCTACACTGGAGGGCTCTTGACCACTAGAAATATCAGTCATCGTAAAGCCCGTGGCACACGAGGCTGACAAATGTCCAAGGAGTGAAGGAAAGAATGAGTGACTGACAACAGCATTGAAGCCCCAGTATCACCTTTGCCAGCCTCCATAGCTCAGATTATGCTGCCTCTTTCTGAATATTCTCTCCCTGACGTTGCACAAAAAAAGAGGCCTGGTAAAGTTTTATGAGCACATGAACTTTGGACTTGAAATTACACAGGCCGGATTTCACCTCCAGGCTCTGCTATGAAGTTGTCAGAGAGGCAAGCATCATATTTGCCAGAACACCTATTGGCCTGCACTCTTGTTGCCACCATCAGCCAAAATGGTGACATCAACTTTTTCGAATGGCCTTTGTCAATCCTGGTCTGAGAACATGCTGCATGAAATGATAGTGATTAGTATTAAGTTAATGATGATAATTAAAGACAACATACACACACAAATGTAAAACAGAAAATAAAGATGGATAATATGAGGAAAAATAAAACATAAAAGATCAATCCAGGTCAAATATCAATAGGAATTCCAGAAAGAAAAAACAAAGGGCATACAATTATCAAATAAAGAACTCAGGAAATTTTTCTCAGAGTTTAAAGAACATTAACCTTCAGGTTGAGAGACTTTAGCACTAAAGAAAAAGCTATACCAAAAAGCAGCATCATGAAATTCCAGAGCATCATATAAAAAGAGAACAAATGTAACCCTTACCTCACATTATATACCAAAATTGATGCCAGGTAGATTAGAGACTTAAATGTGTAAGTCAAAACTTGAAATCTTTTAAAAAAGAATACAGCATAAAATTTTCATGTCCTTATGATAGAGAAGTATTTTTAAAATAAGGCACCAATTGCATAACTTATGAAGAAAAAAAGTGACATGTTTAACTCCATTAAATTCAAAACTTCTATTACATCAGCGAAGAGTGTAGCAAAGACTGCCCAGTTGTTCACTCATCCTTTTGTCCTATCGTCCTGTACATACAGCCAGACTGCATTTCTCAGCCTCACTGCAACAAAATGTGTCCACATGACTGCATACTGGCCAGTGAAATGCATTCAACTGAGACAAGATATCCTCCATCATTTTAAAGCTGGCTCAGGACTTCCCTGGTGGCATAGTGGTTAAGAATCTGCCTGCCAATTCAGGGGACACGGGTTCAAGCCCTGGCTGGGAAGGTTCCTTATTCCACATGCCGCAGAGCAACTAAGCCACAACTACTGAGCCTGTGCTCTAGAGCCCGTGAGCCACAACTACTGAGCCCACATGCCACAACTACTGAAGACCACGCACCTAGAGTCCATGCTCTGCAACAAGAGAAGCCTCCACAGTGAGAAGCCTGCACACCACAATGAAGAGTAGCCCCCACTCGCCACAACTAGGGAAAGCCTGCGCACAGCAACGAAGACCCAACACAGCCAATACATAAATTAATTAAAATTTAAAAATAATAAAGCTATCTGGCTCACAGTGTTTTCGATATTTCTGAGGGTTCAAGACATATTTATGAAGCGCTGTCTTTGGGCTCAGCACGGAAGTAGGTGCAACAGAGCAGTTAAGGACAGCATTCTGAAGCCTCTCATTTCTGCCAGCTACTAGCTGCGTGACTTAGCCAAGTTACTTCACTTCTCTGTGCCTCATTTTCCTCATCTATCAAACATGGGACACAAAAGGACAGGGCTACCACGAGCAGACATTGTAAAATTTCAATAATGTATAGTAAGGGTTCAAGTATCTTGACTTCTATTACATTTTTTGAAAAGGATTTAATCCACAATATGAGTGTCAAAATGGGAGGGAAATAAAAATAATGCAATAAGAAGACTTTTTTTGTTGTCTAGTGAGACACCTGACTCATTGTAGGTGCTCAATAAACATTTTTGAATGAACAAGTGAATGAATATGAGAGTAAGTAACAGTGAGAAATTTACTTAAGCAGAATGGGCATGAGCCTCTCAGCACTATTCAGCAATTGTTTTCAGTGTTTCTCAGCCCCAGTTTACATTAGAATCACTTGTGAGCTTTCTAAAAACACCAGTGGCAGAACCCCACCAACCAAATCAATTGAATCAATTGAATCAGAAACTCTGGGATGGGAAGCAAGCATTGGTATTTTTTTTAAATACAGGTGTACCAGCTTGAGAATCATTGCTTTAACTCATTCTGAGTTGACTCCTTTCCTATTATGCTTGGTAAGTGTCCCAAAACTTCCTTACTTCTTCAGACCCCCAGCTCCACCCCCAATGCCCTCATTCTTGGCAGACGGTTATTCTTCATCTTCTCTCTTCTATCTCACCTTTTACTCTCCTCTTCCCATTTCAGGAAAATGAGTGGGTCCCTGGACTCATTCACTGCCTCCATTCAAGCCTGCAGTTGCCCACTTTCGCAGTTGTCATACTGTGCTATGGAGTAGGTCATGTATCTGTCCACTCTCCAACTGGACAGTGAATTCCCCAGAGGAAGAGTCCATTCATCTTTGCAGTCTCCCTGTGAAGACAGGTGATAGTACCCTCCCTCAGGGGTCAGAGAAGAAAACCTGATGCCCAACACATGGCAAGCACTGCATAAATGTCACTGAATGGGGAGGTGGGACCTTTGCCTGGGCCTTGAAATGTCAGTACGAATCAGGAAAGAAAAGAGGGAATTTTATAAGAGGTATAGAAAATTAAGACTAAAATATGGAATTCAGAACATCAGCATTTAACTCTTCCTAGAACTTTCTAGAAACTATCACTATTAAACTTTAACAGCACATATGCATCACTATTACTTTACACCAAAATTCCTATGGTTGCAACTAAAATATAGCTTTTGAAAGTACTTTGTCAAGTATAAAAGGCAACATGAAAGAATGCTACTAAGAGAAAAAAGAGCACAAGAGAGCGACAAATCAACAAAAAGCATCATTTTGTTTCAACAAGGAGACACAACTGCAATTCCCTCATTGTTCCTCAGTGTCCACATCTATCAAATGGAGATAATAATAATACCTCCTTCCTTAGGATTGCTGAGATGATTAAATGAGTTAATAAATATGAAGAGCATAGAAGAGTACCTGGCATATAGTAAGCACAATAAATTGTTTTTTAATATTATTATCTGTAATATGTTAATACTTACAGCTTTCAATTGGAAAGGAAAAGAAGAGTGACTTTGTGAAAGAGGAGGAGGGCCAGGCACTTTTCATAAGCCATCTGATTTGAATCCTCTCTACAAAACTTTAAGTAGGTAACACTGTGTCCATTTTATAGATGAGGACATAGAGGCTCCAAGCCATATTGCTATTCAATGCACTTCAGGCACATTCTCATTCTATATGACAAGTGCTTTCCCTTTCAGAGAAGACCTCCCTGTTTACTGAAACCATTAATTCCATGGACACAATTTCATTATAATGTGCTAGAGATCATTAAAGCTGTTCATCCCTACTAAATAGCACTGTAATCAAACTGTCAAGGAGGCTTGGAAACTCAAAGACTGCTATTAAATCATCCTTCTGGCCCCTCGTTGCCAGGGAAAGTAATCTCTGTTCCTTTAACCTTTCCTCATAGGTGTTATTTTCCTTGTGCTTAGTCATTGTCCCTTTCCTCTGCAGTCCTAAACCTCAGAGCAACCTAAAAGAGGCTGCCTTGGATGGGCCTGTTACCATACATGCCCCACCTCTCTCCCTGGCTATTTTTGGCAACCCTGCTTAATATCAGGGTTTGTCTAATTTTCTTAGTTTTCTTAAAGAAGTAAGTTGCCGTGGTTGATTCAATTTATCTTTGTCTTCTATTTTATTGATGGCCATTTTCCTTTTTAAAATTATTAACGTGTAATTTATATACAGTAAATTTTACCCTTTTTAGTGTATAATCCTATGAGTCTTAACAAATCATACAATGATATAACCATGACCATGAAGATATAGAGCATTTCAACCACCTCAAAAAGTTCTCTTCGGACTTCCCTGTCAGTCCAGTGGTTAAGACTTCATGCTTCCGATGCAGGGGGTGTGTGTTTGATCCCTGGTCAGGGAACTAGGATCCCACATGCCACATGGCGCGGCCAAGAAATACAAATAAAATAAAGTAAAAACAAAAATTTCCCTTATGGTTCTTTGTTGTCCCCTTCAGCCCCTGGCAACTACTATGTCTTTTCTGTCTCTGTAGTTTTACCTTTTCCCGAATATCATATAAATGGAATCAGATGGTATGATTTTGAGCTTTTTGAGTCTGGACTGTTTGACTTCGCATAATGCATTTGAGATTCATCCATACTGTTGCATGTATCACAAGTTAGTTCCTTTTTATAGATCAGTAGGGTTCTATCATTTGGATAGACTATGGTTTGTTTATCCATTCACCAGCTGAAGGACATTTGGGTTGTTTCTAGTTTTAGGTGTTTATGAATAAAGCTGCTATAAACATTTGCATACAGGTTTTTGTATGAACATAAGTTTTCAATTCCCTCAGGTAATTACCTAAAAGTGAGATCACTGAGTCATATGGTAAGTGTATTTTAATTATATAAGAAACTGCCAAACTATTTTCTAAAATGGCTATATCATTTTGCATTCCCACCAGCAATGGACAAGAGTTTGAGTTACTCGGCATCCTCATCAGCACTCGATATTAAGTTTTATTTTTATTTTATTTTATTTTTAGCCACTCTTTTATGTGTGTAGCTTCTCATTGTGGTTTTAATTTGCATTTTACTAATGAAATGTGCTTATTGGGCATTTATATATATATATTTTTTAATATAGTAAGCTTTTTTTTTTAATAAATTTATTTATTTATTTATTTTATTGGCTGTGTTGGGTCTTTTTTTTTTTTGCTGTGTGTGGGCTTTCTTTATTTGCAGTGAGTGGGGGCTACTTTTTGTTGTGGCATGCGGGCTCCTCATTGCCATGGCTTCTCTTGTTGCAGAGCACAGGCTCTAGGCACGTGGGCTTCAGTAGTTGCAGCACGTGGGCTCAATAGTTGTGGCTCACGGGCTCTAAAGCACAGGCTCAATAGTTGTGGTGCATGGGCCAAGTTGCTCCGCGGTATGTGGGATCTTCCTGGAGCAGGGATCGAACCCGTGTCCCTTGCCTTGGCAAGCGGATTCTCAACCACTACACCACCTAGGAAGCCCCATTTATATATTTTTTAAATTTCCTTTCAAGTTATTTGTCCATTTTTTTTAATTGGGTTTTTTTTTCTTAGTTCTGAGTTTTGAAAATTCTTGTATATTCCAGATAAAGTCCTAAATCACATGCTGATTTCCTGCTTATTTTTTTATCCTCCCAAGGGGCTACATCAAGACATTTCTGAGATGAGTGTAGAGATGGTCCTTAGCTCATAGCCACTAGTCCCAAGGGAGGCAGATGTTTATAGAAGAAGACAGAAAAGGCCTTGATTATATAGTAACCCAGAGTTTTTCATTCTCTTCATCTTATTCTATTCAAGTTAGGACAATATGGTGGGTCTATGGTCAGAGAGAAGAAAGACACAAAATAACACAAAAGTTTTCTAAGAGTGGGTCAAAACCAGTAATTGGTTTGGTAGCTGTTTCACTTTGAGACTAGACCAGGAGTTGCCATTTTCATTCTGCCCTTTCTCTTAAGAGTAAGAATCCCCCCTACTTCCCACATCTCCAGCTCCAATGGGACCCATCTGACTGGCTGAGCAACTGAGCCAGAATCAGAGAGGAAGAAGAGGTTGGTCCCAAGAGAAGTGAAACATAAAAGAAGGAGAGGAAGAGGAGTTCCCTGCTGCCTCGGGGGACTCAGTGTGTACAGAGCAGTGATTTTCCATACTGAAACATCATCCTGGAGCATGTTTAATCAATAGAAATATTTTTAGGTAGGAAAGGCTGGGAGGTGATAATCTACCTGGGATTGCTAGAAAATCAGGAAGGGCATGAAGCTATGTTTGCAAGGCTCTTCACAATGGATTGCAAATATCAATTCTCCATATCAAAGAAGAGAGCAAAAGTGAAGCTTTCTACTCAACAACTTTAACATCCCACCTCCTAGACATTAAGGACAGAGTTAGAAAGAAAGTGAGCCCACCTCCCTATCTGCATTTCTACTACTCATCTTTCACTAAGGAAAGATATAGATAGATGATAGATAGATAGATGATAGATAGATAGATAGATAGATAGATAGATAGATAGATAGATAGATAGCAGACAGATAATAGGTGATAAATAGACATATAATCACTGGCTTTTAACTCTAATCAAATAACCCTAGAATTTCTGATTCTGTATTACTTACTTGACCTGAGAATATGTTATGATTTTGAAGCACTCATAGCATCTAAGAAATGAAAAAAGATGACTTCGAATTGCCTGACTCTTCTATGGTAAACCTAATTAGTCAATCTATTTTCATTTCCTTTCTCTTATGTCAAAATAGACAGCTAAACCTGAAGTACAGAAGTGTGAATTCCTGTTGGCACAAATGATACCAAACTTGCCCCAGTAAATCACTAAATGTCTTGACCTCTACAGCTCTTCTGTTGATCCCTACATTGTGGATTGAGGATTTCCTTAATTGCCTGCATTTACATAGGTCTGCTCCACATTGTGGCACCCTGTGTAAGATGAGCGGTTCTGAAAATACATCATCATGGATCATCAGTTATAATGAGAAGTAGATTAACCCAGGGGCATGCCATCAAATGATCTGCCAAAGGTACAGTTGACAAAATCTTCATCAGTCAGTACTGATATAAATACCATCCTCCTTAGCGGATCATTTGCAATGTGTCTCTCAGAGCTAAATCAGTACTCTAATTGCAACATCAGTTATGGGCCCTGCTCAATGATGAGAGGGGCAAAGACATGAGGATGTTCTCAGCCGGAGCTATTTATACATGCCACGTGGTCCTTAATTATCTGGTAGGGAGGGGAAGAGAAGAGGCAGAAAGCTGACATGACTAAAAACTGAATCCACCCCCCACCTCCTTTTGTACCATTCTGGCAAGAGAGAAAATTTTAGGCACTTCCTTTCTAAGAGAAAAAGGTAAAAAACCTCAAATCCTGTGAAAATGCTGTCTACCCAGTTGCCAATTGGCATTTTACAGCTAATAATCCTTTTTATTGTGTCAGTTCAAAATTTTAACAGACTATGGCAAAGAAAATTCAAGTCATATATGCCCCCAAATTAAATGAGCAATTTGGTAGAATCTCCTTTTATCCTTAAAAAAGTAGAAAAAAGTTGTAGATTGGAAAACTGACTTGGTTATTTCAGAACTTTGGTCAATAAAAAATCTACACTTCAATACAAAAACTTTCTGGGACATAATTACTATGAACTTTCTATGAATATTAATTACTTACTCATTAAATGATATATTAAATGCCAGAGATTCAAAATATAGTACAGGAAGATTATCAAATATATGATATATTCGGGAAGAAATAATTATAATAGTGACTTCATTTATTTAGTGCTTCTATGTGTCAGAGACAGTGTGCTAAGAACTCTACCTATAATATCTCAATACATTCTTTCTACAACTCAATAACAGATATATTAGTATTCATATATTACTGATAAAGACACTATGTCTCAGAAGATTAATTGGTGCAAGTCACACACCATTTAAGTATGTCAAAATTCAAATTCTCATCATACTCCAAAGTCTTTACTCTAAAACACTACTCTTTATTCTACATATTTGTATCAACGTCATAACTTATCTTATTCCTATATCCTGCTTCCCTACAATGTCAACAGATATTTATCACCTCTCAAGGTAACTACTCTCTTTCTTGTCTCTCCTTCATACATCTTTAAGCCGTGTATCCACTACGAACAGCTCAACTTTCTACTTATTCTCATCTTGAATCTAATAATGAGATCATGATTGGTTCAGCTTTTCCCTGTCAAAGCAAAAATGGCACCCCAGGCCCCCTCATAACATAGTGCTTGTCCATCGTCAGGTACCTGGTCTTGTTCCAATTAGCCGGTGGCTGGTAGGGAGAGATCAGGAGAGGAGGTGAGCCCCTACCCTGTTAGCAGGAGCTGAGGATGGGTCAGTTCCCCTTGGCAGAGGCTGCAGAAATTGGGATTGACTTGAGTAATACAAATATGGTGAAGGAATTCTGAATATACCACTCTGAAGAGTTTTCTTTTCTGAACTGTCCTTATCTGACTAAAGGCAGAGCCTCCCAAAAGAATTCAACTGTCATAAATGCCCTCCAGGAAACTAGGAAAGATTGACTCCTATCACTAGAGATAGCACCAGAATAAGAAACCACCTAAATAGACACTGTCACTAAACTATCATGTCTCCTACCTTTCCTCATAAAGGCTCATTTACCATCCCCAAAAGTCATTTGGTTTTCCCATAAGTGCCCCTCTTCCCCTTTTCTTCCCCTATTATAATGGTATATAAGCCCCAAATTCTAATCACCTCCTTGAATCACATTATTCTGTGAATTCCCATGTACATGACATGAATAAAAAAAATCTTTCTTTTTTTCTCTTACTGTCTTTTGTCAGTTAAATTCTCAGGTCTCCCTGAAGATAAAACATAAGAGGGTAGAGAAAAAGCTTTTCCTCCTCCACAAAGAAATAGTTTGAAACCATCAAAAATAATACTGTAAAAGAGTATTTAATGGCATGGAAAAATCCACTATCTGTTGAGTTAAAAAATAAGGTTGCCAGATTCAAACGTAGTCAGATCTCACTTTTGTAAATATGTATGTTTATGTACATGCATTGAAAGTCTCAAAAGATGTTCACTAAATTGTTAACAACTATTACCTTGAGGACTAGGAGCAATTTTAACTTCTCTTTTTATTCCATTTTGTAATATTCAAACATGCAAACCTGTAATAATAAATTTATATTACTTTTTTTTTTTTTGTCTGCACTGCATAGCGTGTGGGATCTTAGTTCCCCAACCAAGGATCGAATCTGCGGCCCCTGAAATGGAAATGTGGAGTTAAGATCACTGGACTGCCAGGGAAGTCCCTGTATTAATATCTATATTGAAAAACATTCAAATATTTTCTTTTTTGAAAAAATAAGAATCTAAACATACCATTTGTCGAAGCCAGATTATCTTTTAAATTTATCCTGAAAAAGTACAGAGTAAATTTAAAATTTAGCTGTGAAAAGTCATTGTCAAAAAAAAAAAAAAACTAGACCAGATTGTTAAAAAACAAAAAAAATTCATTGTCATATTGGCAAAATAAAATTTCAAAGAGAATAGTCCAATAATACAACACTGAAAAACCTAATTAAACGATATCCATAAGGTGGATATTGTGTGATCATAAACTTATTTCATGAAAAAAGATATGACATGCAAATACATGTACAATATACTATTGGGAAAAAACAAGTTACAAAACAATAAATTATAGTATGACCCTATTTTATAGTTCAAAACTACACAAAATGCATTTATGCCTAGAAAATAACCTGGAAGAATTTAACAAAAGGGGGTGGAATTATAGATGGTTTCAATTTTCTTATTTTTATGTCTATATTTTTTTAATTATTCCACAATGAACCTGCATTACAAATGTAATTTTAGAAATAAGAGTTGAGGTTTTTGGTTTATGAGGGTTTTCTATTTTGTTTAATGTAAATATAGATGGCTCTGATTGGGATTTAGAACTTTTCCTCACTTTTTGCTATCTTATCTGAGACTGCTTAGAGCACTTGGAGAAAAGTAGCATTTATTAAGATTTTATAGTCATGATGTGAAATAGACTAGACTAATAAATGTGTATGTTTTAACACAGAAAGCAGAGGCAACTTCTCAATTACCATATTGAATTTCTTAATGAGTATTCATTTATTCATCATTGAGTGGCAGATAGTTCCCAGACATTGGTTCTATTCTAATAATGTCTCTATAGAATCCTGTGCTCCTCACAACTATGGTAACAAAAATTCTTTGAGAATTCCTATTTGCAAACTTAGCAGGGTGCTTGGAAAGCAATGGAAACACAGGTACACATTCCAATGCGGTACATTAGTTCACAGTAGCTGTAATCTTCGTAAAAGTCTTTGTCTTCTCAAAAAATTAACAATAGAATTGTGATCGAGCAATTCCAATTCTGGGTATATATCCAAAGCAATTGAAAGCAGGGACTAGGATAGATATTTGTACATCCATGTTCATAGTAGCATTATTCACAATAACCAAAAGGTAGAAGCAACCCACTGATGAATGTATCATATATGCATGTGTGTGATGAAAAATGTATTTCCTCTTGTGGGTCATGGTCAAAAATATTTGAAACCCCTGTGTTAAATTGTGTGTTCATTTATGGTGATTTGAAAAAATAGAATAAATTTTAAATTAGTTAATTTTTATTAATGTATGTTAATAGCAATCAGCAAAGCCAGAAAACATGGTAGCATGCAAGCCTTAGAGTTCCTACTTTATTTTGGTCCATTTCAGAAGCATATTCTTTCTGAATTCACTCCAGTACCTCCACAGTCTCCATAGGATTTCCAACTCTCTTTGCCTTGCTTTAATCACATATAGACACACACTGGACCAAAGTATCCTTGGAATCTAAGTAGGAAAGGATTTGTTTAGTCAACAAATAGCAGATTTCTTGACTATTTTAATCTACTTAAGTAAACAAAGATTGTTCTTGCCCCTCTACCACTTTAAATTTTCATGCTTACTCGTTGAAAATCTTATCTTCTCAATTTCTTGACCCTTGTCAAGGGTCAAGAAGAGGCCCAGTGGGGACAGTGTTGGAGGTCAGCCCAGGCTGAATAAGACAGCCAATTGACACTGAGTGGAACTATGGACAACCACGTCAACAGGTCTGGTTTTCCAAGAGAAGCTAGAAATTTCTATTTTTATGTGAAATCTCCTGTTGTTAAATGTTGGCAATTAATTCAAAATAATTTCAGACACTTTGAAGGACAAATAAAATGTGTCTTCAAGCAGCCCAGCTGTGACCTCTTCTTCCAGAAGTCTGCTGGAGACGACAGCAATAACTATCCTGCAGAGCCTCCGTGACCTCACACAGTTCTAGCCTCCACCCTTCCTTCACCCCCAAATTAACTATTCTCTGATCCGAGTTACTAATGCAACTTATTGTGTCTCTCTGTTACAGTGCTCATTACATTTTATGACTGTTTTGTTGTTGCTGTGGTTGTTTGTTTTTCTACATATCCACCTACCTTGCTAAGGATGATTGTGATTTAATGTTGAACTCAAAGCTTGATGCTCAGGTGGAATTTGAGGAACTCAGTTTGAGTCCCAGCTCTGACATGAGACAACTTTGGGCAAATCACTTGACAACTTTAGGCTCAATGTTCACATCTAAAATATGAATTGTTAATAATAATGGATAAAATGGTGCCTGTATTATTAGCTGTAGCAATAGAGATACAGTGAGATAGCTTCAGTCAAACCTTCCCACAAGGCCTCAAGAAGAAACCTTGAGTGTAGATAGACTTTTATTAATAACTATGATAATAAGTGGAATATTGAGTGCTTGCATATTCCAGGTACTTCCAAAATGTTTTATATGGTTCCATAAGCTTTATAACAACTCCATGAATGTAAACACCATCATTATTTATATTTTACCAGTGAAGAAAATGGGGCTTAGGGTGGTTAGATAGCACTTCTACTAAGTGGCAGAACTGGAACCAAAATGTCCCACTGCAAAGCCCATGATCTTGAGCACACCCCTAACTCACAACAGGCAAAGTCTCAGAATGTGATAATTTCCTTAAAATGTGGTTCTGAAGGTGTAGGATGGACAGGCACATACACTCTTGTGTCTTTTATATTCTTTTTGTGAAGAAGGATGCTCTCATTCATTTATGAAAAAAATTCACAGGTTGTGGCTAGACTGGATGGATGGTTGATTGTGAGGACAGGGAAATGATTTTAAGCAGATTTCTCTAAGGAGACAATTTGAGAAAAGTTTTAACAAAGGGAAGGAGAGAGCTTAGCAGATGTGAACCAAGAGCTTGCTTGGGCCTCCCGGCCCCAATCCCACCCCAACTGTGGACAGCTGACTACGGATCCTGTGCTGCCAGCAAGGGGGAACTGGGGCCAGGGATGCCAACCTCCCCAGGAAAGGCAGGGGCTGCTTAAACGTCAGATAAGCCCTTTATCTTGGTGATGGTAAATCTTGCCATTCATCATAAAAAGGTAAATACAGGAGAAGCCTAATAGACAGCCATCAGCTAATGAGGGTTTACTTAACTAATATAGTTCTTACTCTGTTCTCATTTGAAGCTTAATCCCTGGTGAGTAGTTAGTGTTTCTCATGTACATTTTAAAGGGTCTTGACACAGTCATTTCCAAAGGAGAGTGGAAGGTAGAAGGCAAGAGGTGGGGGGAATCATTCTAAGCACAGTTTTCCCCTCATTGCCATTATAAGTTCTTACCATTTATTTTTAAATAACTGTGCACAAGAAAAGGAAATGAAACATCCTCAGAGACCTTTACAAATTCAGAAAAGCTCGCCTGGGACTTTTGATTGTCAGTTTGGGAAAGCTGTTTTCACAATCCAGAGTGATATGTGAATGCAATGGCATGTCCTCAGTAACCTGGGAAGGCATTGGGTAGACGATCTAACTGAGGAGGAGCCAGCACTTGTATCCAAGGTTTCTATTTTCTAAATATAAAAAGTTTTTTTTTTTTTGGGAGGGGGGTCCTGCAGTAACATTCTGACCGATGCTAAAGAGATAAAAATGACAAGAGCCTAATTAAACCAGATTGAACCAGATGGGAATAAAAGGTGGGACTTCAAGGGATGCCAGGGCCAAGAAGAGAGAGAATGTCCTCAGTCATAGGGCATGAGGTTGGAGGGACACCTAGGGTTGCTTACTGGCCAGCTTTCAATGTCCCATGGAAAAAGTGTGGGTTGCTCCAAGCCATTGAGCACAACTGCCTTCCCTAGGGAGTAGTCAGATACTTGCCAATAGTCCATGAGGTGACCCACTTTTTTTTTTTTTTTCATTTTTCCAGCAGGAGTGAACATAACAGTAGACTGACAACTTGAAACTCAGCCTAGCTGACTGGCATCATAGGAGCCAACCAGACTATTTTGTAGAGGACATCCAACTCTGAAGTGGGACTTCCTTGCTTCACACTGGGTCAGTCCAATGTGGTACCCATGTCCTGCAGTTTCCCATGGGTAAAAAATAAATGAAGAAAAGGAAAAAAAAAAAAAAAGATAGGTTTTGGGACCTAAGTGTTCCAGCAATTAGGGGAGAGCATGGTGATTGGGCTTACTTTATTCTCAAGACAATCCTACAGGAGACATACTATTTCTTTTGCCTGTCAATAAGAAAACTAAGGCACAGATTGATTAAGTAATATGCCCCAATATACCAATTAAAAAAAGAAGAAGAAGCCTATGTGGCTCTATAATCCAAATGTTTAAATACTGTGCTGTACTGTCCCTCAATGAGATGACACATGGAAAGTACTTTGACAGTACCTGCCCTATAGAAACAGTTCAATATATATTGGCTACTACTATTATTCTCCTTTTATATACAGACATTCATACTCCAGATAAAAATTATCAGTTAAGATGATCAGTTAACTAAAATATATTTTGAATAAAAGCTTATCAAAGTATATTCCCTAGGAACTTGTACTAGAGTTGGGTAGTATCTGTAGTAGCCATTCTCCTGGATGGCCCCCAATGATCCCAGCCTCTTGGAGATCACATCTCTCTCACATTGTATCAGGTTGATCTGCATGATCAATAGGCTATGGAGGACTATAGAACACCACTCCTGAGGTTAGGTTATAAAAGACATTGTGGCTTTTGCCTTTCTCTCTCTTAGATCCCTCACTCTGGGATGAATTTAGCTGCCGTGTGATTAGTAGCCCTATAGAGAGACCTCCACGGCAGAGAACTGAGGCCTCCTGCCAAGCGCCATGTGAGTGAACCACCTTGAAAGTGGATCCTCCCCTAGACAAGCCTTCAGATGATAGCAGCCCTGGCCAACATCATGACTGCAGCCTCCTGAGAAACCCTGAGTCAGAACCATCCAGCTAAGCCACTCCAGGTTTCTTGACCCTCAGGAACTATGTGTTTATTGTTCAAAGGCACTACATTTGGGGTTACTGTTACACAGCAATACATAACTAATACATTATCTCTTCCTGAAAACTTCTACTAACCCCCAGCATTTTGTAACCCCTTCTACCACAGCACTTGCTACATTCTGACTTTCATGGTTTCACCTCAGTCTCCCCTTCTAGAAAAATTATCTCAAAAACAAGCACTGGTACTGTCCCTGACTTTTAGATTCCCAGGATCTAGCATAATGCTATAATTGGTATGAATTTCTTTTTTTCTCTTAATAAATTTATTTATTTATTCATTCATTCATTCATTCATTGGCTGCATTGGGTCTTCATTGCTACACATGGGCTTTCTCTAGTTGCAGCAAGTGGGGGCTACTCTTCATTGTGGTGCACGGGCTCCTCATTGCAGTGGCTTCTCTTGCTGTGGAGTATGGGCTCTAGGTGTGTGGGCTTCAGTAGTTGCAGTACACGGGCTCCATAGTTGTGGCTCATGGGCTCTAGAGTGCAGGCTCAATAGTTGTGGCATAAGGGCTTAGTTGCTCCGCAGCATGTGGGATCTTCCTGGAACAGGGCTCAAACCCATGTCCCCTAGGTTTGATCTCTACTTACTAATGTCCTCTTTCTTAAAAATATAGTCTAGGGGCTTGCCTGGTGGTACAGTTGTTAAGAATCTGCCTGCCAATGCAGGGGACATGGGTTCGAGCCCTTCTCTGGGAAGATCCCATATGTTGCAGAGCAACTAAGCCCATGTGCCACAACTACTGAGATTGCACTTTAGAGCCTGTGAGCCACAACTAATGAGCCCATGCTCCGCAACTACTGAAGCCTGCATGCCTAGAGCCCATGCTCCACAACAAGAGAAGCCACCATAATTAGAAGCCTGCACACAGCAACAAAGAGTTGCCCCCACTCTCGACAGCTACAGAAAGCTGCGTGCAGCAATGAAGACCCAAGGCAGCCAATAAAAATAAATAAATAAATAAATTTATTAAAATATAGAGTCTATATTTCTTATTTTTCATGAATTCAGGTTGTTCTTGCTGTCTGAACAATTAGGCCTGCTTTCTTTCAGCTAGTATTTGGTTATTAAAGTTCACAATAAATATGTACTATCCAAGATCTTAAATGTATCTTTTTTATTTTTGCAATAAAAAGTATGTAATGCACTATTCCTATGCTTTCAAAGCCACTGTTCCATTAGCCCAAATTTTTCTTTTTGCCAAATAAGATCAAATACCTAGACACAAAAGTAGTTCACCAATAGAAAAGGTAAAATAATTTCATAGAAAATATTGCCTGACAAAACACCTGTATGCAGAAAACTATAAGACACTGATGAAAGAAATCAAAGACGATATAAACAGATGGAGGGACATACCATTTTCTTGGTTTGGAAGAATCAACATTGTGAAAATGACTATACTACCCCAAGGAATTTACAGATTCAACACAATCCTTATCAAATTACCAATTTTTTCCATTTTTCACAGAACTAGAACAAGAAATTCTACGATTTGTATGGAAATGCAAAAGATCCCGAATAGCCAAAGCAATCTTGAAAAGGAAAGGTGGAGCTGGAGAAATCAGGCTCCCTGACTTCAAACCATACTACAAGTCTACAGTAATCAAGACAGTATGGCACTGGCACAAAAACAGAAATATAGATCAACAGAACAGAATAGAGAGCCCAGAGATAAACCCATACACATATGGGCAGCTTATCTTTGACAAAGAAGGCAAGAATATACAATGGAGAAAAGACAGCCTCTTCAATAAGTGGTGCTGGTGGACAGCTACATGTAAAAGAATGAAATTAGAACTCTATCTCACACCAAACACAAAAATAAACTCAAAATGGATAAAAGACCTAAATGTAAGGCCAGACACTATAAAATTCCTAGAGGAAAACATAGGCAGAACACTTTATGACATACATCAATGCAAGATCCTTTGTGACCCACCTCCTAGAATTATGGAAATAAAATAAAAAAGAAACAAATGGGACCTCATGAAACTTAAAACTTTTGCACAGCAAAAGAAACCATAAACAAGACAAGAAGACAACCCTCACAATGGTAGAAAATATTTGCCAACGAAGCAACTGACAAAGGCTTAATCTCCAAAATATACAAGCAGCTCATGCAGCTCAATACCCAAAAAGCAAATAACCCAATCCAATAATGGGCAGAAGACCTAAATAGACATTTCTCCAAAGAAGACATGCAGATGGCTAACAAACACACAAAAAGATGCTCAACATCACTAATCATTAGAGGAATGCAAGTCAAAGCCACAATGAGGTATCACCTCACACTGGTCAGAATGGCCATCATCACAAAATCTAGAAACAAATGCTGGAGAGGGTGTGGAGAAAAGGCAACCCTCCTGCACTGTTGGTGGGAATGTAAATTGGTATAGCCACTATGGAAAACAGTATGGAGGTTCCTTAAAAAACTAAAAATAGAACTACCATATGACCCAGCAATTCCACTACTGGGCATAGAGCCTGAGAAAACCATAATCCAAAAAGAAACATGTACCACAATGTTCATTGCAGCACTATTTACAATAGCCAGGACATGGAAACAACCTAAATGCCCATCAACAGATGAATGGATAAAGATAGAGATTATCATACTAAGTGCAGTAAATTAGAGAAAAATATTGTATGGTATCACTTATATGTGGGATCTAAAAAAAATGAAACAAATGAACTTATTGACAAAACAGACATAGACTCAAAGACACAGAAAACAAATTTATGGTTACCAAAGGGGAAGTGGGGAGGGAAGGGATAAATTAGGAGTATGGGATTAATAAATACACACCACTATATATAAAATAAACAACAAGGATTTACTGTAAAAAAAAAAAAAGAAGAAGACGTGGCACATATATACAATGGAATATTACTCTGCCATAAAAAGGAATGAAATTGAGTTATTTTTAGTGAGGTGGATGGACCTAGAGTCTGTCATACAGAGCGAAGTAAGCCAGAAAAAGAAAAACAAATACTGTATGCTAACTCATATATATGGAATCTAAAAAAATGGTACTAATGAACCCAGTGACAGGGCAAAATAAAGATGCAGATGTAGAGAATGGACTTGAGGACACAGGGTGGGGGACAAAGGGGAAGCTGGGGTGAAGTGAGAGAGTAGCATTGACGTATACACTACCAAATGTAAAATAGATAGCTAGTGGGAAGCTGCTGCATAACACAGGGAGATCAAGTTGATGATGGGTGATGACTTAGAAGGCTGGGATAGAGAAGGTGGGAAGGAGTAGATGGAGGGAGGGGATATGGGGATATATGTATAAATACAGCTGATTCACTTTGTTGTACAGCAGAAACTGGCCCAACAATGTAAAGCAATTATACTGCAATAAAGAGCTTAAAAAAAAAAAAGAAAGAAAAAGAAAATATTGCCTGAGTTGGCTACACAATATCGAGAACTGAGATTAAATTGAAGGTTTTATTTTTTTAGCTCATATTTATTTATACATTTATTTATTTACATATTTGGCTGTGGCTGGGTCTTAGTTACAGTATGAGGGATCTTTGTTGTGGCATGTAGGATCTTTTTAGTTGTGGCATGTGGGGTCTTTAGTTGCAGCATATGAACTCTAAGTTGCAGCATGTGGGATCTAGTTCCTTGATCAGGGATTGAATCCAGGTCCCCTGCATTGGGAGCACAGAGTCTTAGCCACTGGACCACCAAGAAAGTCCCTTTAGCTCATATTTAATTCATGGAATATACCTTTATTTTTATTAAAGATATCAGTTAAATCTATAGTTCATTCTGCACTCTGATCCTTTAGAGACCAAATTTGTCATTTTTTCCTAAAATGTTATATAAAACTTGAGTGGTCAGTGACACTTTTTATTATGTATTTGTAAAATAAGAAACACATTAAAGACATGAACTTCTTAAGAAAATGGAAAGCAGTTCACATCAATGCATCCCTCATCATGGTCATTACCAAGGGGTCCACCTCTTCTAGGAGGCTCTATCCTCAGGAAACAAAGGCCTACCTGTCATTTCAAAGTTGTTATCTATCCTCACTCCAAAATATGCTAAAATCCAATAAAGGAATGGATGCCATTCCTGTCAATATGTCTCCAGATGCAACTTTTCTGAAAAGAAGTTTCTCAGCTCTGGGCTCACCTGAGGTTCATCTATGTGCATTGACACAACACACATTCAAAGTTGGGGGTGGTGGATCTTGGCATTGACACACAGTGTAACTCAACAGTAATGAACTTATAGAATCTCACACAAATAATATCCTCAGGTTATATCCCATTGCATTCTAGCCTGGAGGAAATACCTAAAATTAAAGGTATTCATTGTGTTCATCCAAGCAAAAAGTTCAAGAATTGAGGGTGGGAATAGAAACCATCTATCCCATACACAAAGCTTGGAAACTGAGGACTAGAACTATCTAACCCTTCCCCTCTCCCAAGCACACACACACAGAGACACACACACCCCCTTTACTTTCTACAATACATTAACAGAACTTTTTACTCCATCGTCCTTATTTTCATACCTTTACTAAGCCAGAAGACTCTTGCCCTGGTAAAACACTTGACTGGGCATTATAGGAACTTCTCAAAAAGAAGTTTCACCTCTTCAACAGAAAGCATCAATAGTCAGTTAATACCCTAGAGATCTTCACATTTCTCACTTCAAAATCCTTTTCTTGCTGCTTCCAATCCTAAACTATTGTATTATTATCCTTATCCAATCAAGCCCCCTCACTGAGGAATATTACTCATCTATAAAAAAGAATGAAATAATGCTACTCATAGCAACATGGATGCACCCAGAAATTATCATACTAACTGAAGTAGGCCAGACAGAAAGACAAATATCATATGATATCACTTACATGTGGAATCTTAAAAAAAAAAAAAAAGATACAAATGAACTTATATATAAAACAGAAATAGACCCACAAACACAGAAAACAAACTTATGGTTACCAAAGGGGAAAGGAGTGGGTGGGATAAATTAGGAGTTTGGGATTAATATATACACACTACTATGTATAAAATAGATAACCAACAAGGACCTACTGTATAGCACAGGGAACAATATTTGGAATATATATCTGAATCACTTTGCTGTAACCTGAAACTAACATGACATTGTAAATCAACTGTACTTCAATTTTTTTTAAAAAGCCCCTCATTGAAAGAGCACCTTAAACCAAACTTTCAATTCTCAATAAAATCTGACCTGGCTCTTTCCCCTCAGAGACATCACCCAAGCTTTGTCTAGATGGTTATCTGCCTTGCCACAACAAACAATAAGCATACCTTTGTCTTATCAACAGGTTGTGTTGGTGATATTTGGAGAGCCAGCACTTGACAAGTGCTTAGTATGGGTATCTGCCATTATTTTCTCTGTTAGATGAGAAAACCAAAACTCAAAGAAGTTAAGTGGCTTACTCAAAGACACACAGGAAGTGAAGGAACTGGGAGCAGAATCCATGTCTGCCTACTCCCAAGTCTTTGTTTTTCTTTACACCAATTGTTCTCAAAGCATGGTCCCCAGACCAGCAGGATCAACATCAACTGGGAAATTGTTAGAAATACAAATTCTTGGGCCCTCCCCAGACTTACTGAATCTGAAATTCTGGTGTGGGGCCTGGGAATCTCTGTTTTCAGAAGCTCTCCAGGATTCTGATGCAGGCTAAAGTTTGGGAAACCCTGTCTAAATCAGGCTGCCTCTTGTAGAGTATTGAAACTCGAGGTCACTTTTGAGGGCTAGAGAAACTGGGTTGTGTAATGGTTAGAGGATCTGAGAAGTTAAGAGTTCCAGTGCCTGCCACTAGCTGCCTTGCTAAGAAACAACTTGGTTAGACCCAGCATATTCCATTAGCTTGTCAACACACAGGTCAGTGGTGGCTCTTTTCCCTCTTAACCATGCATAGAGTAGGAAAAGAACAGCTTTGCTCTAGTCTTTGGTCAAAAGAAGACAATTTTCTCTTTGGCCATCCTTGATCCTACTGCTAGCTTCTCAGATCCCGTGATTCTCAATGCATTTCAGTTCAATGTTTTGCCACCTTTGCCTGGCAGCTCATTTTGTGCCTACCTATAACCCTTCTTGTCTTTCAGCTCCTTCCTCTTTGGGAGGAAACACTTCTGTCGCAATATGATCAGCTAATGTGTTGCCCTCCTGGTTGGTACATTGTGCAATGAAAAAATTATTACAATTCTGAAACCAAACTTTTTTTTCTCTTTTTTGCTCCAAGGATCAGTTCAGTAGCTACACTAATGCTCTCATCACCCACTGCTTCTCTGACATGTTTAAGAGTTCAGCTTTCCCCTGAATCAAGCTGTTGTCAAGAGGTTCAGTGGCAGTACGAGAAACAGACAGAACCATAAATTGATATTTATAGAGGCTAAAAGGAAATTAAGGAATCTTTGCTAGTTCAGGATGGGAGCTTGAAAGGCCTTTGACAGTGGACAAAGGATTATACTGAATTTGTGGCTAATAGCTGCAGACAGGGATCAAAAGCACACTATCTTTTTAAAGCCTATTGTTGTTTTTTAAACAAAAATAACTTGAGGTTGTTCAGTTTCTGCAGGGTGCTCATCCCAACAGAGCAGCAGGAACATGGAGTGTTTTAGCTTACTTTCAAAGCTGAGGGTGGGGGAACATGATGTATGTTGACTGCAGTTGCTAGGAGGAGAGCTGCAGAGAGCTCCTCAGATCACATTCATCTCTGTTCTTGCTTCTTGATAGGTTTCCGGGATCTGTTGGTTTGTTAGTTTTTGTATTTGATTTGAAATTTTGGTTTTTATTGACTTGCACTAAACCAGTTAGTACCAGAAAGGGTCCCACATTAAGCATCAGCAAGCCTGGCCTGATTTATCAAAGAGGAGTGTGGGTGGTGTTTAAGTGTGGATGTGACACTCAGGCAGAACCTTCCCCAGAGTGTCTTGTCTCTAGACTCTGGTGGGCTGTCTGGAAGAATAAATAAGGAAATGCAAGTAATTACCTGACTGTGAGCTATTATCATTCAATTCACACAAACTGAAAGTTTAGTAGGTGCTTGTCCCTGTGCAGGTGAGTCCTTCAGAGTCATAGAGGGGCTCTCTTTGGGGAACAGGTCTGGTTTGTACCATTACCAGCCCCCAGTGAATTTAAACAAGCTCCTAAAGATCCTAATATTCTAAATTTAAGACCCTAATCTTCTCATCTGAAGTAAACACATGTCTTCCAGGCACTTTGCGGGAAGCAAGTGAATAAGATCATCTGAAATTTTCAAACTGTTATGCAAGGCTAACAAAAGATAGCATCATCATCCCATGATCTTGGATTGGAAGAATTAATATTGTTAAAATGGCCATACTACCAAGAGCAATATACAGATTTAATGCCATCTCTATCAAATTACCTTTGACTGTTTGCATAGAACTAGAACAAATAATCCTAAAATTTACATGGAACCATAAAAGACCCAAAGTTTCCAAAGCAAACTTGAGGAAAAAGAGCAAAGCAGGAGGCAGGCTTCAGACAATACTATAAAGCTACAGTAATCAAAATAGTGGGGTATTGGCACAAAAACAGATATATGGGGACTTCCTAGGTGGCACAGTGTTTAAGAATCCTCCTGCCAGTGAAAGGGACATAGGTTCAACTCCTGGTCCAGGAAGATCCCATGTGCCACGGAGCAACTAAGCCCATAAGCCACAACTATTAAGCTTGTGCTCTAGAGCCCATGAGCCACAACTACTAAAGTCCATGCACCAGAGCCCATGCTTGGAAACAAGAGAAGCCACCGCAATAAGGAGCCTGTGCAACACAATGAAGAGTAACCCCCGCTTGCCGCAACTAGAGAAAGCCTGTGTGCAGCAACGAAGACTCAATGCAGCCAATGAACAAATTAAATAAATAAATAAATAAATAAATTCATTAAAAAAAAAAAAACGTATGGATCAATGCAACAGAATAGAGAGCCCAGAAATAAACCCACACACCTACAGTCAATTTTTGACAAAGGAAGCAAGAATATACAATGAAAAAAGACAGTCTCTTCAGCAAGTGGTGTTGGAAAAGCTGGATAGCAGCATGTAAATCAATGAAGTTAGAACACACCCTCATACAATACACAAAAATAAACTCAAAATAGTTTAAAGACTTAAACATAAAACATGACACCATAAATCTCCTAGAAGAGATCATAGGCAAAACATTCTCTGACATAAATTGCACCAATATTTTCATAGGTCAGTCTCCCAAGGCAACAGAAATAAAAGCAAAAATAAACAAATGGGACCTAATCAAACTTACAAGTTTTGTACAGCAAAGGAAATCATAAACAAAATGAAAAGACAACCTACAGATTGGAAGAAAATATTTGCAAATGATGTGACTGACAAGGGCTTAATTTCCAAAATATAAAAACAGCTCATACAACTCAACAACAAAAACAAACAGCCAATCAAAACCTGGGCAGAAAACCTAAATAGATATTTCTCTAAAGAAGACATATGGATGGCCAATAGTCACATGAAAAGATGCTCAACATTGCTAATTATTAGAGAAATGCAGATAAAAACTACAATAAGGTACCACCTCACACCAGTTAGAATGGCCATCATTAAAAAGTCTACAAATAGCAAATGCTGAAGAGGGTGTAGAGAAAAGGGAACTCCCCTATATCGTTGGTGGGAATGTAAATTGGTGTGGTCACTATGGAAAACAGTATGGAGGTTCCTCAAAAAACTAAAACTAGGGCTTCCTAGGTGGTGCAGTGCTTAAGAATCCGCCTGCCAATGCAGGGGACAAGGGTTCGATCCCTGCTCCAGGAAGATCCCACATGCCGTGCAGCAACTAAGCCCATGCACCACAACTATTGAGCCTGAGCTCTAGAGCCCATGAGCCACAACTATTGAGCCCATGTGATGCAACTACTGATGCCCACAAGCCTGGAGCCCATGCTCCGCAACAAGAGAAGCCACGGCAATGAGGAGCCTGTGCATCACAACGAAGAGTAGCCCGTTCTCACCGCAACTAAAGAAAGCCTGCACACAGCAAAAAAAAAAAAAAAAAAAAAAAAAAAAGACCCAACACAGCCAATAAAATTAATTAATTAATTAAAAAAATAAACAAACAAAAAAACTAAAGCTAGAGTTGCCATATGATCCAGCAATCCTACTCCTGGGCATCTATCTGGACAAAACTATAATTGAAACAGATACATGTGCCCCTACATTCATAGCAGCACTATTCACAATAGTCAAGACATGGAAACATCCTAAATGTCTATCAACAGATGAATAGATAAAGAAGATGTAGTACATATATACAATGGACTACTACTCAGCCATAAAAAAGAATGAAATACTGTTGCCATTTGTAGCAACATGGATGGACCTGGAGATTATCATACTAAGTGAAGTGAGTGAGACAGAGAAAGACAAATATCATATGATATCACTTATATGTAAAATCTAAAATATGACACAAATGAACTTATCTACAACACAAAAACAGACTCACAGACATAGAGAACAGACTTGTGGTTTCCAAGAGGGAGGAAATGTTGGGTGGGAGGTGGACTGGGAGTTTAGGACTAGCAGGTGCAACCTATCATATATAGAATGGATAGGACTCCCCTGGTGGTGCAGTTGTTAAGAATCTGCCTGCCAATGCAGGGAACATGGGTTTGATTCCTGGTCTGGGAAGATCCCACATGCTGTGGAGCAACTAAGCCCATGCACCACAACTACTGAGCCTGCACTCTAGAGCCTGCAAGCCACAACTGCTGGCCCATATGCCACAACTAAGGAAGCCTGCACACCGTGCTCCACAACGAGAGAAGCCACCACACTGAGAAGCCCGTGCACCACAATGAAGAGTAGACCCTGCTCACTGCAACTAGAGAAAGCCCGCGTGCAGCAACAAAGACCCAACGCAGCCAAAAAAAAAGAATGGATAAACAACAAGATCCTACTGTAGAGCACAGGGAACTATATTCAATATCCTGTAATAAACCATTATGAAAAAGACTATGAAAAAGAATTATATATATATATATACACATATATATATAACTGAATCACTTTGCTGTACAGCAGAAATTAATACAACATGTAAATCAACTATACTTTAATAAAATAAAATTTAAAAAACATAGCATCATCATTTATTATAGAAGTAGAATACATACTTTTAAATTTCTGATTCTGATATTAGTTGACCTTTGACTGCTATAGTGTAATAGAAAGAACCCCTGAATTAGGAATTAGAAGAATATAGATCCTGGTTCTGTCATTTATTAGTTGTGCAACTTTGGGCTAGTCACTTAACTTCGCTGGGCCTCAGTTTCCTTATCTAAAAACTGGCTGACATTATCTACCCCACATGTTTTTGTAACAAAAACATAAGATGTTGGAAAGAGGAGGAGGATAAAGCATGTTATAAACTGTGAGCATCATCCAAATGTGATTGCCATTAATAAAGAGAGACTAGAGATAGCTGCTCCAGAATGTGCTCTTTCTGCTTTTGAATTCCTGCACCCTCGAGACCACCTAGAAACTACAATCTAGATTCCTCTTGCCACCTTAAGGGAGCTACCCCAAAGAGTCAAGTTTGGCTTGGGCATATTATACAAATAGCAATTATAATAAAAGCCACCATTTATTGGGCACTTAAAGTGTGCCTAAAACTGTGCTAAGCACTTTATATATATTATTGCAAATAATCCTTATAACTTGAAAAGTAAGAATTACTCTTCCCAGTTTGCAGATAGGCTCAGAGAGGTAATTACCCAGAAGTCAGACAGCTAATAACCCGAGATTTTGAACAACACCTGAGCCAACATACTTAATCAGTGTTACTCTCACTGTTCTTTTCTTCTACATGTTTCTTGGAAGAAGCCTGAAGTCAGTTTAGGCTGAATACCCCAAATCCTGACTACTAAATCTCCATATTAAGCTGGATGGAAACTGTCTAGCACACAATTTAAATTACAATCTGCTTTCCCACCCTCACTCCTCCAAAATAACTGCAGTTATAAAAAAACTTGATGTAACAATCTCTGTTCCTCAACCTTAAGAGTTATAAAAAGTCTCAGTCATAAATGACCTGAAATCCATTTTGGTTAGTTCTAAGGTTTTTGAAAATATTTAACATATAATACACAGAGAGAGAGAGAGGCCTTAAAGCTTTTTTTTTTCCCACAAAAGCAGCAGAGAAAAATTTTCCCAGGACCCAAGCTCAAGATATTCCTGATACCAGATGCCTCCACAAGCTAGGCTGCTGTCTGTGGAACAGAGAAGCTGCCAAGAAGTCTGGCCATTTCCACTCCACATTTGGTCTGAGGCCAGAGTGTTGTCTTTCAGCTTTTAGAAAGACCTCCCAGAGTGAGATGGACCCAGAAATGACCATATGTGATCATCATGGCCTTCAGGGTGGAGGAAAAAGGTAATAGCCTTTGTAAATGACCAAGATCTTATCTGCAAAAGCTGGACACCTCTTTTTCCAATGCAAAAACAGAAACAGTCCAAATTAATCTTTGCTTAGGGAGGCAGGGAGTCCTAATTCAATGGTCCAAGTCATGCTAATCAACTACTGAGGAGGACAGCGTCCTAGTGCTGTGGGCCTTGAACAGCAAGCTTGGTCGGTCCCACAGGTTTGGTCACAGTGTGATTATGCTTGTTTTATTCAAACTGGGTCTCAAGGAATGTTATGATACACTTGGTAAGGACTCCACACCAGAGGCACACCTATGTATATGCTTCATTGAAACAGTGTTGATACAGAACATTGAAAAGGGAGTAAGTTGAGGGAATGAGAAAGAAGAGACTGTTTAACATCTTTTGCTTTGCTCTAGCAGATTTTATATTTATAGGTTTCTGTGGAAGGATAATAATGTATATCTTTGGCCTTCCGTATGGCATGGGGATAAAGAAAGTGGAAAAGGAAATGCCTGAAGTCACTGAAGGCCCTTAGTCCCATTCATTCAACAACCATTTATTGGAAGCCCACCATGCAACAGGTAAGGTGCCATGTGCTGCAGATACAAAGAGCAGGCACCACTGCTGCCCTCACGGAACTCGGAGGAGTCAGCCCATAATCAAATAACCACATTAACATATGAAAAACTGAAGCTGCTACAAGTGCTTAGAAAGAGTGTTCATGGTGTTTTGAGAGCCAAAGTTAGGAGAGTCTGACCTAGTCAGAGAGGTCAGCAAGGGCTTCTCTGAGAAAGCAAAGCTTTAGCTCAGATCTAAAGGATGAGTAGAGGTTAACTAGGCCAAGGAATAGGGGAGAGAGACAAAATCTTGGTCAGGGGAAAAGCAAGATGCAAAGACCTAGTATTGAGAGGGAGCCATCTTGGAGGGAAGTCAGAAGAGATCTGACCTAAAGAGTCACCAGGAAGGCCCACCAACCCCTAAACACTTCTCCTCTGCTGTCTAAAATCCCACCATTATTAAGGCATGCTTTGGGTTAAGAGTGTTTTTCCTTGAAGAATTCTTTTATGCTCAGTAGAATAATCCATTAAATCAATTTTCTTCCTAATAGCACACACTGTAGCCACAAGTCCTTGAGATTTGTACAGGGAGTAGAGTAGGTGGTATTAAAGAAAGACAATATTCAAGGACACGTTAAAGATTGTAAAGGCAGACTTGATTCAGGACCATTGTGATAGGTATATGGACCACTGCAATGGGATTTTGCAACGGGGAAGAGAGACTGGGCTCAGTTCTGAATACAGCAGGGGAAAACGAGAATTTATGGCCAAGAAGCAGGATTTGGGGTGGGGCTTAGCTCAATAGATGGGCAATTACTAGGAGGAAACATTAGGAGTAAGAGGGGTTCTGGCTAAACTCACCTACTAGGATTCTTTTTGTTTTGTTTTGTTTTTTTGTTTTTAAAGAGATTGCATTTTTTAAGCTCTTTATTGGAATATAATTGCTTTATACTGTTGTGCCAGTTTCTGCTGTACAACAAAGTGAATCAGCTGTATTTACACATATATCCCCATATCCCCACTTCCCGAGACTCCTTCCCAACTTCTCTATCCCAGCCCTCTAAATCATCACCCATCATCAACTTGATCTCCCTGTGTTACACAGCAGCTTCCCACTAGCTATCTATTTTACATTTGGTAGTGTATATATGTCAGTGCTACTCTCTCATAAACTCACCTACTAGGATTCTTGCTGAAGACAGGCCAGGGTGATCAGACCTCACTTAGGGGATGCTAGGAGATTAGGAACCTGATCAAATATCAAGGGTGATCAGATATGAAACATGTGGCGCTATGGTAAACTGACTTATCAGGGTTCTTGTTAAAATTAGATTTTACAAGAAGTGCACAGATAAGCCTAGGAGAAGGTTCAGGAGCCTGACTAAAGTTTGGTAAAGTAAGCAATCTTTGTCAATTCCCCTCCTGTTCAAAGAAAGAAGAGACATTCTTCTTTCCTCTGAATAATATAAGTCCATTTTCTCTTTCAGTTGCCTTTTGTTCATTAAGGACCAACTGAATTATCTCTTAGGACTTGGTGGTGGAAGGTATTTGCTGGATGGTGCTAGCAGTCAGGCATTTACTAAGGGGAGCTTCGTGAAAATAAGAGAAAATCAAAACTTAATAGTTAAAAAATTAATTTCTGGGACTCCCTAGGTGGTGCAGTGGTTAAGAATCCTCCTGCCAATGCAAGGTACACAAGTTCAATTCCTGCTCCAGGAAGATCCCACATTGCTGCGGAGCAACTAAGCCCATGCACCACAACTACTGAGCCTGTGCTCTAGAGCCCATGTGCCACAACTATTGAGTCCATGTGCCACAACTACTGAAGCCCACGCACCTAGAGTCCATGCTCAGCAACAAGAGAGGCCACCACAATTAGGAGCCCGCGCACCACAATGAAGAGTAGCCCTCGCTCACCGCAACTAGAGGAAACCTGTGTGCAGCAACGAAGACCCAACACAGCCAATAAAATTTAAAAAACAAAAACAAAAAACAAAAAGCTAATTTCTGAGGCTAGCCAGTCAAGATTTTTAGGCTTGAGTTTGAAGCATCTTTATTGGATGGAATAAAGATGAAAGTGGCCCTCTGATGAATTTTCCTTGTTTGCAGTTTGAATGCCTTCAGTGATGGCACCAGGTATTCCAATGAACTTTCTTTTTTCTCCTTTTTTGGTCTCACGGCATGTGGGTTCCTAGTTCCCCAACCAGAGATTGAACCCATGCCCCCTGCAGTGGAAGTGGGAGTCTTAACCACTGGACTGCCAGGGAAGTCCTCCCCCCCTTTTTTTTAACAGTGGACTTTCTGAATGGTCCATACAGTAGGAGGCATGAAAGTTACCCATACATGATCCCTTGTGTCATTTTTTAAAAAGTTTATATTAAGTCCTCCAGCTTCAGCTCACCAGGCTTTCAGGAAAAGGGAAGTTTTAGTTCCAAATAGGAAGGGAGAAAAACTGGAAACAATTGCTTAGAGAGTTGTAGCTAGATGTTGGAAGAAACTAGAAGAACTCAGGATTTAGTAAGGACTAGCAAAATGTGCAAGAGAGAACCCACAAGGACGCAGTATATTTTTCCATTGAAACAAACAAAATTCTTCCTACAGTCACCCCCACTTCTATCAAAGATAATCAAAGTAAGACTAATTTGTTTGCAAAGTACGTCTGATCTCATTAAACTTGGCCTATTTATACAAGTGCAGCAAAAGCTTGCATGGGCGCTTTTTCTGAGTTTGCTTTGCTGGAACTTTTCAAAAGGAATACCAGATTGTGCTTTCAAAAGCTTCTTAAGGCGAAAAAGCCAAGCCAAGAATTCACTACCATATTTTGCCTGCAATGCCTACTAATTTGGGTGAATTCCTCTCTTCTCAATGTCCTCAAAATATCCTGAAGTCCTCTGACAAAAGTGACCTTCCTTCCTTATCTGTAAAGCAGGAAAACCTGTAAGGCAGGTACACACTGGCTTTTCCATAAGGGGTTTTATAAGCATTACCTCCTGAAAGTCAACCTTAGTTCCTTAAAGTTGTCTGGTCGTATCTGATTTGATATACATAGTTCTCAAATATGGCAATTCCTTAGTAATGTAATCCATTTTTCCTACTGTGTCCTGTTACAAGAACAGAGTCTCATTGAACTTATGCAAATGACTATATTGTCATGAAAATAAGAATACTAAGAGTTACTTCTGGAGGGAGTAGGTAGGGAGAAAACATAAATGCTCCAATTCTATTTACAAAATAATTTCCCAAATTTCTGTAAGTTATAGATAGCTTTAAAATAAGAGAAAAAGAGTTTCCTTAAATCTGGAAAACAAAACATTAAAGAGCCAGCAATGTTTCAAACAAAAAGTCATAAAAAATTTATAATCATCCTCATCAGTTCATTCAGTCCCATGAATTAATTCTTGTTCTGCTAGATCTTGGGTTAGCAGTTTTATGAATTCATCAGCTTCCTCATTCATTCTGGAAATTCTTACTCAGTCCAGTATCATGGTCTTAAAGTTATTCAAGTGATGCCACCATTGTGGAGCCTTCTCACCTGAAGCTGATTGTAAGTGCTTTCAGAGTAGAATCAAAGTGAAACAGTAACTGCCTGGGAATGACAAAGAACTTAAAACAGCCATGGTTAAAGTTCATATGAGAGTTCTTTTGATAAGGAAAATAGTTACTTCTGTGGCATATAACATTTTAGCATAATAACTGGAAACAAAGGTATTACAAATTTTTAAGAACTTCACACGATTTCCGGAATATCTATATCAAGTAACATATATACACATATAACCTAAGAAGATTTATCATCACTTCTTATTTGATGTTTTGCATGTAACTTAACTAACAAATAAACTTAATTAGCTTAATATCTTTCTTTCACAAGGTGAGAGACAAATCCTTTGAGATTTTCTAGGCGTGCTCTCAGGAAATCTCAGTTAATTTGAAGTCAAAAAGACCCCATTTATAATTTGATTTTGGAAAGTTGTCCAAAATGTCAGCAGGCTTGAACACTTGACTAAATAGGATCACAGGTCACTGTGAAACAATACTTAGTTATCCATTTAACCAAAGTGACAATTAAAAGATTTCAAAGGCAAATACAGAAAGTTACATAGTTGTAAGAAAAAAACTTAGCTCTTTTAATACTGAGAAGACTGGTTTTCTTAGGTAATCGAACACCTAATGAGAGGACTTCCCTGGTGGCGCAGTGGTTAAGAATCCGCCTGCCAATGCAGGGTACACAGGTTTGATCCCTGGTGCAGGAAGTTTCCACATGCCATGGAGCAACTAAGCTCATGCTCCACAACTACTGAGCCTGTGCTCTAGAGCCTGAGAGCCACAGCTATTGAGCCTGCATGCCACAACTACTGAAGCTCATGTACCTAGAGCCTGTGCTCCACAACATGAGAAGCCACCACAATGAGAAGCCCGTGCAGCACAATGAAGAGTAGCCCCTGCTCACCACAATTGGAGAAAGACAGCACACAGCAACGAAGCCCCAATGCAACCAAAATAAATAATAAACAAACAAATAAATAAATATTGAAAAAAAAGACCTAATGAAGACAACAGGAAGCACAGGAAATTACTTTAAGGCACAAAATCTTGATTTCCCAGGCAGATTACTTACAAGATAAAGAAAAATCTTTTTTTTTTCTTTACAATTTCTTATTAAGAGCAGACCAATAATCTAAGAAAACTTTGTCATTGCAACAGAGGGAGAAAATCAAGTTCTAGTTTTGCATCAATGCACCATTAATACTAAGGCTAGGGTTTATTTAAAAAAAAAAAAGTAAACAAATCCATCCAGTCTTGGCCAGCTTTGGCCACATGAGAAAAAAATTCATTTTCCAAGATTCCTTGTCCATAAACATTAAAAAAATTTTTTTAAATATTTATTCAGTTTTTGCCCTACTCTTTCTTATTTCTAATTCTGAAACAATCAGCCATTCTACTTTAGGACAGAGTTACTCTTTTTCTCCCTTAACAAAAGCACATACATCATACCTTCCCTTATCAAAAATATATCTTACTTTATGACACACAGAGTTTTTTTCTTTGCCCTTATTATTTCCAATAGATTCATTTATAAGTATTGATTAGAATTTTTAACCACTAGTAACCCAAATTTCAGTGAATACTAGGAAGCAGGCAATTGTGAATTGTCTGCCACATGCTGTCACTCTGTAGCAAATTTGTGATGTATATAAATTCACAACTTTCTAGAGGAATATCATCTTCATAGTAAAATTTCTGATGTTTGTTAACAGATGCAAATATATTTAGCTTGTCTATACTGTGTAAAAGCAAGATGCCAAAAGTCGATATACTTAAACTCATGTTCAGCAATTAATGTCTCAATATTTTATCTTACTTGGAAATGATCTAGATATTCAATGAATTCCATTATTTAACTTAACTTATTATAGCTTTAAGGTTTCAAGTTATCAAAAAGATTTTTTGCAACTATTTTTAAGTAGACATATTATAAAACATAATTGTTGATGAAAAGTTTATAAACTTTCATCCCACTGATATTTAATTCACTTGTTCTTATAATTATGCTTGACTTGCCCATGAAAATTTCATAAGACATCAAACAAAACTAGCCATCATATTATTTTTCTTGCTGACAATTCAGGAAAGTGTCAAAAAAAAATCACAGAAGTGGAAAACCTAAAGTTAAACACGATTCTTTCCTTTTTTTTTTCTTTTTATTGTCATGCTTGACATGCATCAAGCAATTCCTTTCTATTGTACATTTTGTTCCAAGGTTGGATTTATAGTTTTATAATCTTGAATATCTAGTAGAGATAGCTTGTTTGACTCATAAACCTAGGTAGGAAAAAATTGTATATCTGCATTATATTTAATGCTAAAACCTCTGAAGATATGCATGCTTCGTTCTACCAACAATTTTAAAACAACTTTTATTTAAAGAATATCCCAGATTATTTAAACTTAAAAAAATTGGGAGGACTTCCCTGGTGGCACAGTGGTTAAGAATCCACCTGCCAATGCACAGGACATGGATTCGAGCCCTGGCCTGGGAAGATTCCACACGTCACTGAGCAACTCAGCTCGTGCACCACAACTACTGAGCCTGTGCTCTAGAGCCCACGAGTCACAACTATTAAGCCCCCGTGCCACAGCTACTGAAGCCCATGCGTCTAGAGCCTGCGCTCCACAACAAGAGAAGCCACCGCAATGAGAAACCTGTGCACCACAATGAAGAGTAGCCCCTGCTCACTGCAACTAGAGAAAGCTCGCGTGCAGCAACGAAGACCCAAAGCAGCCAACAAATAAATAAATAAATAAATTTATTAAAAAAATTGGGGTTGGTGTCTATATTTTTGAGAGTTTTAGGAAAACAATTTATATAAGTGCTTATTTATCTCTAACTCAATTCAAAGAAATTCCTTTGAAATACTTTATAAATTAATTTGGTAATACTATCTAGAAATAGAAAAATATCACATGTACATATAACATACATGCATACAAACATACACAAATATTCTGACAAATACAGAGAGATCTTATAGTCTTCATTCTAAAATTTTATTTGAGTCAGTAAAACATAGTAATACAAACTCCACTTTATCTCCACTTTATATTTTTGTCTGAATTATATTTCCAGAAAATGGGACAAGTTAAGGTTACCTGTCTAACAGTATCTATGGAGGAGACTTTTAAAATTTTCTCTTGCCCTGATATGTAATCTGATGGAGGCTGTGGACTAAATCTTAGGCCAGTGACCAAGAAGACAACCAGTTGCTATCTGGATGTCTCCAATGCACATCTGAGTGGGCAAAACATCCAGCTCTGTTTCTAAATAAACTTTTTTTCCCTTATTGGCTTCAGGTGCTTTTGGAGGTCCCTGAGTCCCTTGAGAGCTTCTGATGGAGGGTAGGGAGCCTACAATTCGAGAGCTGAGGGGCTGAAGTGGGCAGGGAAAAAAGTCTGGCAGGGTGGACAGAGGGATGGAGGAGGCAGGGGTTTGAAGGGAACTTATAAAAGGATGCAAGGGAACTGGAGAGAACAATGAACAGAGTAAGAAGAAGAAGGAGGAGCAGACACAATGGAAGGCACAGGTCGTAGAGGAGCCGGTTTGGGGAGATCTCAAGTTTTCCAAAGAAGCCAATGAAGTTCCAAATTATCCTTAGCAGAATCATGCCAACAAGAAAAGAAGCAGACAGAGTTGGTGGAACATGTAGTCAGTAGAGGATAAAGTAGGAATTTCAATTGACTGAGAAGTTCCCATGGCAGAAGCAGAATCCAATAGAGAGAACAGAGAGGTCTCACAGAGAGCCAAGAAGAAAGACTTCCAGTCCAGGCAATCAGGGAATACTCCCCACTCAGGAAAGAAAGCCAGCAAGAAGAGACTGCCAATTCAGCAGGCACCTTTCAAACAAGGAAGCCTGAGACTCTAACTCAGCTTCTTACAAACAGAGACACCTCAGACTCCAACCCAGCATCTTTGTCTGGACTCTAACTCTGCTTCTGGAGTATACTTGGAACCTCAAGAATCAAAATCTGTCTTTACCAGCTTCAACAGACATCTGTCTGGAGCACTGGTTCAATGGATCCCTGATCCGTCAGGACTGAAGACAAAGCTACAAAGCCCTCTCTTAGGGTCCTGGGTGAGAGGTCTGAGGTCCAATGATGAATATGATCCTATCTAAGTCATGGCACCATAACTGTTAGAAGAAAAAAAATTCAATGATGCTTGTTAAAGGTAGTAAGGCAGACTTGATTCAGGACCATCATAATAGGTATAAGGAACACTGCAATGGGATTTTGCAGTGGGAGAGAGAGACTGGGTTCAACTCTGAATACAGTATGGGCAAGTGGGAATTTATAGCCAAGGAGCGGGGGGGGGGGGGGGGGGTCGCATCAAATAGAAAATTATTAAGAGGAAATATCAGAGATAAGAGAGGTTTTGGCTAAACCCACCTAATAGGATTCTTGTTGAAGACATGCCAAGGTGAGCAGACCTCACTTGGGGGATGCTGAAGGATGAGGAGCCTGATCAAATATCAAAGGTGATCAGATATTGAGGGTGTGGGGTTCCAGTTAAACTGACTTATCAGGCTAAAACTAGATTTTAAAAAGAAGCGCTTAGAGAAGCCTAGGAGAAGTTTCAGCAGCCTAACCAAAGTTTGGTCAAGCAAAGAATCTTTGTCCGTGGGTTTATTTTAAACAGGAAAGGGATAACAAAAATGGGAGAGGGGGAACTCCAAAGATTAAGACTTTATATTTTCCTAAATTTTCTAAATTTCATATTTGTCAAGACCATCCCTGCCAGAATTCATTAACAGTCTGATGCCCAGAAAATCATGTAACCTTTCGCCTTCAGAGAGATTAATGCAGCCCCAGGATAGTCTCAGCCTTTGAGAGAAGTCCATGAAAGGAAGCAACGCAAGGAAAGGAGGGGAGCACCGCATTGGGAGAATGTCGATAACTCATCATAACTTAACGTAACCTGAGCCCCCCCACCTAAATCACTTTCAGCAACTCAAGTATCCTTCACAGTTTTGTAGCTGACAAAATATATTGATTTCAGTATTTTTTGCCTAGAATCTCATAATAGAAGTTTCTCCCCCATGGCACAAGATCAACTAAGCAAATTATGCTGGCTTTTCCGTCAGGTAGGCCTGGATTCAAATCCTGACTTAGCCTTGTGACAATGGTCTGGTCTTCTAACCACCCTCAACCTGCTTTCTCAACAGTAAACTGGGAATCATTACTGTACCTACCCCTACCGTAGCTTCTTTGAAGATGAGATAAAATAATGTATTAAAGTGCTTAGCAAATTACCTGTTATGCTGTCAGCACTTAATAAATGGGAGAAATTTGAAAAGAAGGGGTAGGTGAGGGGAATTGGCAAAGTCTAGAAATAGTGTATATTTCCTAAGAGAGAGAAGTGCCCTGGGTTTCAGGTGATGAATCAGCCAGGCCAACAGGTACACACACCAGGTCTCAAAAGAAATTAAGAAGCCTGAGAGAAACCTGGCCTGGGAGACAAAATGCAAAGAGCCCTATCCCTCTTGTGTTTCCTCTTCAGACGTGTGAGGTGAGTTCACTGACAGGAAAGAAAAAATGACAAGGGCCACCCACACTGCCTGAAGAGGGCTATGGTGCCAACATAGAATTTAAGACTGACTCTTGACCAGGATAAGACATCTGCCTGGGGAACTTTTGGGAAGAGTGATGCTTAGGAAACTGGTAAGAGCTTAAATAAGTGGGAGTAAAATTTAAAAACGGAGCAAAAAATATGAAAAGAGATTTACTGCCTTCCTACAGACTATGAGCTGCAGCCCATGAAACTGGCCTTGTTACAGATGGAATCATTTCTTACGGGAAAGCTCCCTGGCCTTGTTGAGCTTCGCCTGGTTTTCTCCAGTAAGATTTTTCTCTTTCTGGAAAAAAAGCAATACAGTAAAAAAAGAGAAACTATATAGTGAGAATGCCAAAGAATGGCAGAGTACATGAATCATGGGGGAGAGAATTCCCAATTTTATCTTTTCCCAAAGTTATTTTTATCAAGAAGAAAGCAATTCCTTTCTTGAGCCCCTGTATCTACAATTCCTTAAAATACTTGCTTAAGAAGTTCTCGCTGCTGTTTCATTTTCTAACATGTAGTCACTTTGAATACCTGTTTCTGTCTCTGTCAGCTCTTTTCTCTCACACCCATCCAGCCATGGGAAGAATTTCAACAGGCCCTGCAAACACAGGTAATGACACCAGGAAGTTATGCCCTATGCACTCTGGAGGCTGAGCCATGAGGACTGGAGTTATAAATACAACCCAGAAAATGGCTTGTGGTGTTCTGGATGTTGTGGTCCATGTAGTTGAAGTGATGTATCCCAGTGGCCTGGTCCTCCCACCCCCCTGAGGTGACCAAGCAGGAAATGAACAGAGGACATCTGTGACTCTACACCTCTGCATAGAGGGTACTGCCACTCTCAAGCACCCAATAGCACCACTGAGGAAACATGATCAAACCTTCTACCAATGTTACAGGAAACAGGACTAGAAGTTGGAGATGGGTGCAAGGTTGCCAAGAAAATGAATCATGCATGTGAGATTTTAGGACCACTTCATGTTTAGCAGATTTTAGGACCACTTAATCCATAGAATAAAATAAATGGACTAATAGCAGTGTGGGAAAATATTTTATGTTTCAATACTATGCACCATCTATAGCAGGTTATGAGATCCTTCCCCCATTCATTGTATTGGAATTGTTTTGTAAACCTTTGTAAGTTGTAGATAACTGATAGATATGTAATTGATAACCACCCCACCTCCCCCACCACCAACCAGCCCCTTGGAAAAAAGCTTTGTCTCCCTTTGTAATTCACCTCTACATTCCTTATTTGTATAAATCTGCACTGCTTTGAACATTCTTTCAGCTGTTTTGACTTTTCCTTTGAAACAGTTGTTACAGGTTGAATAGTATCCTCCCCACCTCCCCCACAAAAGATATGTTGAAGTCCTGTCCGGAGCACCTGTGAATGTGACCTTATTTGGAAATAGGGAGTGTCTTTGCAGATGATGGAGCTAAGATGAAATTGCTAGGATGGGCTCAATGTGACTATGTCCTCATTAAAAAGGAGAAATTTGGACAAAGAGACAGACTCACACACTAGGAGAACACCAAGTGAAGGGGAAGGCAGAGGTCAGGATAATATATCTACAAACTAAGGAATGCCATGGATTTCCAGCAAACCTCCAAAAGCTGGGATTCTCCCTCACAGCCCTCTGGAGGAATCAACCCTGCCAACATCTTGATCTCAGACTTCGAGCCTCCAGAACTATGAGACAATGAATTTGTGTTGTTTAAGAGACTCTATTTATGGTACTCAGCTATGGCAACCCTAGCAAACTAATATGCCAGTTATAACATTTGCCTAGTACCCTTATATCCTATGAATAAAATTAATTCTTTAAAACATGTTCGTTTTACAAGGAAGCAGATACAGAGAATGGACTGGAGAACTTGAGGTATGGGAGGGGGCGGGGGGTGAAGGGGAAACTGAGAAGAAGCGAGAGAGTAGCACAGACATATATATACTACCAACTGTAAAATAGTCAGTGGGAAGTTGTTGTATAACAAAGGGAGTCCAACTCGAGGATGGAAGATGCCTTAGAGGACTGGGGCAGGGAGGGTGGGGGGGACTCGAGGGGGGGGGCGTCAAGGAAGGGAGGGAATATGGGGATATGTGTATAAAAACAGTTGATTGAACCTGGTGTACCCCCCAAAAAAAAAAAAAGATAAAAAAAAAAAAAAAAAAAAGGTTCGTTTTATAGCTGTATGAGAGTCATGAGTTTATCTTTTACTGAAAATTATCTTTTAATAAGATAAATGGATCGTGTGCTGTCCTTCTCCATTCCTAAAGACTTCTCAGCCAGGACTAGTCCTGCATACTCTTTTTTTTTTTTTTTTAATTGAGTTGCTAGACTGCATAAAGGCATGACAATATACCTTTTTAAAAACCTCCCATACGAGGGGGGGGGAGTCAAGGAAGGGAGGGAATACGGGGATATGTGTATAAAAACAGATGATTGAACCTGGTGTACACCCCCAAAAAAAAAAAAAAAAAAAAAACCTCCCATAACTAATCAAAATGGGCTGCCTCCCCTCATTTAGCTGAGAGGATGGGAAGGGGACAAAGTCCTCACAGCTGCCGGGCTCTATGCTGGTCACTTGGCATTCCACTGGATATTTGTAAATGTCTACCCAACAGTTACCGCCCCTTCTTCAGCAGTTAAAGAACTCCAGTATTGGACCCATAGTCTTCACCTTTCCCCTCAAGTCTAAGGGAAGGGATCCCTATCCCAACTTTTCCCAGAGCCTGGCAGGTTTAAGGCCCCCATGATAGTCCCAGTTCCCTTGCCAGTGACTGGTGAGACATGGCTGGGACGTGGGGGCAGAGAAAGAGATTCCCAAAGGAAAGCTTTCTTGCTCTTAAAAAGACCTACATGGGGGAAAGTACACCCTTTTTTGAGTCTACATGTGATGCCTAGAACTATGGCACCCATCTTGTGATCATGAGAGCAGCTAGCTTGACTAAGGACAAAATTTGTCACACCAAATATAGCAGAGCAGAAGGAAGGAAAATTCATGGATTCTTGACAACATTTTTGAGCCACTGAACTAATCAAGGCTGGAATTGGTCTTCCTTGGGCCTTCCTGTAATGTGAGATAATAAAATTTTTTATTGAAGCAAGTTGAATGAGAGTTTTCTATTTCTTACACCCAAAAGCATCCTGTAGACTATACGATATCTGTGAATATTCTCATTTTATAGATGAAAATCTGAGGTTTGGATATAACTTGCATCCAAGGTAACCTATCCAGGGTCATACACAAAACAAAATTTGTATCCAACTCAAACTCCAGACATCCTCTCTCCACTACCACTTACCACCCCTACATTTATTATTGGTCACTGAAAGAAGGCTAATTTCTCATTTTTTGTTTGTTTGTTTTTATTGTTTAAAATGTTGTAGGGGGACAGAGCCTAGTGTTTAAGGGTCAACTTTGGTGTCAAGACAGACCTGGGTTTGAATCTGTATTGGTGTGACCTCAGGCAAGTCACTTAACCCCTTTTAACCTCAGTTTGCTCCTAGGTAGAATGAGGATAGCAATTCCTATAACACAAGGTTGTGATGAGGACTAAATGAAACTATATATAAAGTACTTATCACAGATCCTGGCACATTATACCGGCACAGGAAAAAATTGGTGGCTGTTATGATTATTACTATGGTTGTGCCATGCAGTGTGACTACCTCTTCACCAGGCAGCCAGCATTTTGAATGTGAAGAGAGCATCATGTTCCCTATACACAAAGTGGTTTCATCAATTTCATTCCAGACTCCTTACAGCCTCCCCCTTTTCATGCTAAAGCTGTGAGCTCTTCCTCCTCCTGCCCAGACGGCCACCATCAAAAGAACCCAACTCCCTGGGAGAACCGAGCATTCCTTCCTGGAGCCCAGCCTGGTTTTGTCTCTACTCATATTACCCCCCACCCACCCCACAGGGCCCTGAGACCTTTGATGTGCGTGTGGCTGCCTGGCAGGGGCAGGAAGATAAAACCCCCCTTGTTCCCTCTCTCAGCAATAAGACCTTTGGCAATTTAGAGGGACACAGAGATAAAAGACTGGATTTTTTTTTTCCCCTTCTTTTCATTTTTTTCCCCAACAACAAATGGTGGTTTGTCTTTACCAGCCGCTCCTTCAGAGCCACATCAGCATCAAAGAGCAAGGAAGGAGCAGAAAGCCAAGGCAGGGGAGTTCTCCCCCCCGCCGCCGCCCCTCCCCAGGGAATTCACCTGTCTCGAGGACACACAGAAGATGGAAGGGAGAGGAGAGCTGTGTATAAAGAGCATCCCACAGGGGTGATCAAAGCTCACACACCACACCCCCACCCCATTCCCAAAAGTCTGTTTTCTTAACATTTACGCTATACCACTTTAAGCTTGGCAAACAGACAAGACAGGGACAGGAAAGGACACAGAAAGCTCAACTTGTCTCATGGATAAATCTTGAGTTGACTTGACATCTTCTGGTCCAGAGGGCTTAGTGTGCCGACAGAGGGTAGCCTCTGTATGTGGAGCATTCCGCTGGGACTCACAAGTTTGGTGTCCAGCTCTGCTCCCAGTCCATGTGGCAGCCGACTAAGGGCAAGTGGAGGAGGGAAGGGAATAGTCTACCTGCATAACAATGAGAACTATCGTTTTCTCAGACCCATGTGTCAGGATCTGTGCTCAGTACTCAATATGTAGCAATCATAGAGTAGGTGGGACTACTTTCCCCATTTTATAGATGTGGAAATTAAAGCTTAGAGAGCTAGTCAGTTGCCTAAGGTCACGTCCTAAGGGGCAGAGTCAGGACTTGAACTCAGATCTGCACCAAAGTGTACAGTGGTACAAACTGCTTTCCACAGGAATTGTGAGTCTACTTTGAAAAATGCCAAGCCAGATACAATTGTAGGGCATCTCTTATCCATTGAGTTGTGTATCCAAAAAGGATATGTTGAAGTGCTAACCCCCAGTACCTGTGAATGTGACATTATTTGGAAATAGAGTCTGCAGATGGAATCAAGTTAAAATGAGGACATACTGGATTAGGATGGGCCCTAATCCAACAGCTAGTGTCCTTATAAGAAGAGGGAAATCTGGAACTTCCCTGGTGGTCCAGTGGATAAGACTCCACACTCCCAGTGCAGGGGGCCTGGGTTTGATCCCTGGTCGAGGAAATAGATCCTGCATGCATGCCGCAACTAAGAAGTCCGCATGCTGCAACTAAGAAAGATCCCGCATGCTGCAATGAAGATTCCACATGCCGCAACTAAGACTTAGCACAACCAAGTAAATACATAAATAAATACTTTAAAAAAAAGAAGAAGAAGAGGGAAATTTGGATACAGACACACAGAGCGGGAAGACAGCTATGTGAAGATGGAGGCTGAAATTGGAGGGAGGCTGCCACAAGCCAAGGAACATCAAAAATTGCCAGTAACCACCAGAGGAAGAGGCAAAGAAGAGTCCTCCTCTAGAGCCTTTGAGAGAACATGGCCCTCCCTACATCTTGATTTGAGACTTCTGACTTCCAGATTGTGAGAGAAATTTTTCTTTTGTTTTAAGCCACCAAGTTTGTGACACTTTTCTACAGCAGCCCTAGGAAACTAACATAGCATCTGTCTTTGTGAATTTGGAGCGAAAGAGAGAGCAAGCATGTTCGTGTGTGTGTGTGTGTGTGTGTGTGTGTGTGTGTGTGTGTGTGTGTTGGGGGAGGGTGGAGAAAGGCAAGGCAACTCTCAGACAAATAATAAAAAGATTGTCTCTAGCATATTGGCCTGGGGAATGAGGCAAGGATGCTGGCCACAAGAGAGAGAGACAGACAGACAGAAATGGGTGGTAAAGGTAGTGAAACAAAGGATTTAACTGAAGCCAAGGGGTGAGAAGGAAAGAGAGGGGAACTGGAACTAAGTCTGATGGGTCAGCTCCTTGAAAGCAAGGAGAGTCAAAGGAGGTTTCGACACTCCCTGCCAGTGAGGGAAGGGATTGAGAAAGAGCAGTATGCTGCCATGGTCCACCCGGGGAGGATGACCTTGCCCTGCACCTCCGCCCAGGCTTCTCACACCTCAACAGGGCTCTTATGTCAGACTCTTCTTCAGTTACTGCACTCAGGGAACATGCACTTAGCACTCACAAAGTTACTGGCGCTGAAGGGCATGGGGGATGAGGGCCCGACAGCAGCACTAAGGAACAAGGGACTAGGAGCCTCTGGATTTCTTCAGCCTGGATTTCTCTCCACCTCCCTGCCGGCCTAGGAAGTGCGTACTTGGACCTCTAGCCCACCGATACTTGGGTGGGGCATTTGCCTACCTCCCTGGGCCTATGACGCCTTCCACACCCATTTAGCATAATGCCTGGGCTTTATACTGTGTTTCTTTCTATTTGTATCTACATACAGATATAGATACATAGGGAGTAGAGAAAAATAGATAGGTTCATGGATATCGGCATATAGATATATCGGGTTGGCCAAAAAACACATTCGGTTTTTTCCGTAAGATGGCTCTCGTTAGCACTTAGTTGTCTCTAACTTCATTCAAAATAATTTTGTTAGATCGTATTGTGACAGCTGTCATATCAGTGTGCATCCAAGAAAAAACCTATCAGAACTGGTGAATTTTTGTGTAACCTTTTTTATATTTAAGATGGAAGAACAAAAGCAATATTTTTGACATATTATGCTTTATTATTTCAAGAAAGGTAAAAACGCAACTGAAACACACACAAAAAAGATTTGTTCAGTGTATGGAGAAGGTACTGTGATGGATCGAACGTGTCAAAAGTGGTTTGTGAAGGTTTGTGCTGGAGATTTACTGGATGATGCTCCATAGTTGGGTAGATCAGTTGAAGTTGATAGCGATGAAATTGAGACTTCATTGAAAACAATCAACGTTATACCACATGGGAGATAGCCGACATATTCAAAATACCCAAATCAAGCACCAAAAATCATTGGCACCAGCTTGGTTATGTTCATCGCATTGATGTTTGGGTTCCACATAAGTTAAGCAAAATAAACCTTCTTGATGGTATTTCTGAATGTGATTCTCTACTTAAATGTAAAGAAAACGTTCTGTTTTTAAGAGAAATTGTGACAGGCGATGAAAAGTGAATACAGTACAATAATGTGAAATGCAAGAGATTGTGGGGCAAGAGAAATGAACCACCACCAAGCACACCAAAGGCCAGTCTTCATCCAGAGAAGGTAATGTTGTGTATATGGTGGGATCGGGAGCTCTATTATGAGCTATTATGAGCTACCTCTATTATGAGCTCCTTCCGGAAAACCAAACAATTAATTCCAAAAAGTACTGCTCCCAATTAGACCAACAGAAAGCAGCTCTCAACGAAAAGCATACAGAATTAGTCAACAGAAAATGCATAAACTTCCATGGGGATAATGCAAGACCTCATGTTTCTTTCATGACCAGGCAAAAACTGTTACAGCTTGGCTGGGAAGTTCTGATTGATCCACCATATTCACCAGACATTGTACCTTTGGATTTCCATTTATGTTGGTCTTTACAAAATTCTCTTAATGGAAAAAATTTCAATTCCCTGGAAGACTGTAAAAGGCACCTGGAACAGTTCTTTGCTCAAAAAGATTAAAAGTTTTGGGAAGATGGAATTATGAACTTGCCTGGAAAATGGCAGAAGGTAGTGGAACAAAAGGGTGAATACACTGTTCAATAAAGTTCTTGGTGAAAATGAAAAATGTGTCTTTTATTTTTATTTAAAAACTGAAGGCACTTTTTGGCCAACCCAATAGATTCAAATAGAGATAGATAAATAGATATCTACATAAAGAGATAAATATAGAGATACAGATACATAGATATAGGTAGATTAGCTACATAGAGATATAGATAGACACATAGATATCTATATGCAGATATACAGAGATATAGATACATAGAAATCTATAGATAGATGATTGATAGATTAGATAGCAGATAGATAGATAGATAGATAGATAGATAGATTATAGATATGGCTCCTCCATTAGACTGTGAGCTTCTGGAAGGCAAGGTCAGCATCCTATTCAACTCTATCTAGCAGAGCCTGGAGCACAGTAGTTGATCAGTAAATAGTTGATAAATGAATGTCCAGGGTATCCTAAACTCAAACAACAAAAATTTTTAAGTAATAGAAAAATAGGCAAATAACATAAACGCATGATTGACAAAATTTTAAAAAATGGCTCTTGGGACTTCCTAGGTGGCACAGTAGTTAAGAATCTGCCTGCCAATGCAGGGGACACGGATTTGATCCCTGCTCCAGGAAGATCCCACATGCCGCGAAGCACCTAAGCCCATGCGCCACAACTACTGATCCTGTGTGCCACAACTACTAAAGCCCAGGCGCCTAGAGCCCGTGCTCTGCAACAAGAGAAGCCACCGCAGTGAGAAGCCTGTGCACCACAATGAAGAGTAGCCCCCACTCACCACAACTACAGAAAGCTCATGTGCAGCAACGAAGACCCAAAGCAGCCAATAAATAATAAATGAATTTATCAAAAAAAAAAAAAGCTCTTAATCTCAAGGAAAGCTGCTCAACACCATCATGAGAAGAGGAATACAAGTTAAATCTCCACTGAGAAAACGTTTCACCTCACAGACAGGCAAAAGTATGACAAGATATTGTGTTGAGAGGTTGTGGGGACACAAACAGGCTCACACCCACTTGCAGGAGTGTGACAGACATAACCTGTAAGTTACACAATGTCTCTCAAAATTATAAATATGTCTGCCCTTGGGAATTCCCTGGCAGTCCAGTGGTTAGGACCTTGCACTTGCACTGCTGAGGGCCTGGGTTCAAATTCTCATTGAGGAACTAAGATCCCACAAGCCACTTGGCATGGCCAGAAAAAATAATAATAAAATAAAATAAAATAAAATAAAATAAAAAATATGTCTGCCCTTAAAAAAAAAAAATATGTCTGCCCTTGGTCCAGCATCCCACCCTCAGGGGATCTGTAAGTTATCTCATGGATACACCTGCAAACATAAAATTGGTGTATGTACAAGTATTGTAACAGTAATTCAAAGGCTCTTCTCTAGAGAACTGGGAAAAGAAACTGTGGTGCTTGAATAAGGGAGTATTGGATGAAGGTGGTCAAAAGGTACAAACTTCCAGTTATAAAACAGTTAAGTACTAAGGATATAATGTATAATATGATTAATATAATAAACACTGCTGTATGTTATATATGAAATTTGTTAACAGAATAAATTTTCATCACGGGGAAACATTTTTTTTCCTATTTCTTTTGCTTTGTATCTATACGAAATGATGGATGTCCACTAAACTTATTGCGGTAATCATTTCATGATGTATGTAAGCCAAAACCATTATGCTGTACACCTTAAACCTATACAGTGCTGCATGTCAATTATATCTCAATAAAACTGGGGAAGAAAGATCTCTAGTTCAATACAAGCCTCACATTTTTATGTAAAAATCTAGATTTACTATCATAGGGGTGCAGTGCCCTGCCCAACCCAGGTCACTATAACTCATTAAACCCCATAATAATCTTACAAGATAAACACCATCACAATCCATGTTATCAGCATCTCACAACTGAGAAACAGGAGGCGGCAGAGGTGGAGGGCTTTGTTCAAAGCTGTGCAGTGCGGAAAGGTGGGGCCAGGATAGAAACCCTAGTAGTCTGACTTCAGAGCCCACTGTCACCAGGGCTGCCTCGGTAGACACCCCCTAAATACTGTATGGCCTATACACTTTTCTTCTGCTTCTCATCCCTCCATTCATGCATTCATTTGTGCACCAATCATCCATGCCCACCTAGTATATACCAGACACTAAGTGAAGGGGGATACAGAGATTAAGGAGACAGTAGTCTTTGACTTTGAGAACTTACAGTCCAGAGAGAACACACACAGGTAAACAGACATCCCATATACAGGAAGTTCTCAACATGAGCCTAGGACAGTGCCACGTAATCCACTTGTATACCTCCTTTGTCTTTTTACCTCTGCTCAGGAATTCTTCATTTGGGGCCCTGTGTCTATCACAACTGGAACATCAACTCCATGAGGATTCTTTCAGACACGTAAATGTACCCAAACAGGCTTACATGCTAACTACCAGATTTGGTCTTGGGGTCTGCTCTCCTGAAGCTTACAGTTTTATGAATGTCATTTCATGTTGCAACAAGAACACGAGTATTGTGTATTTTTGCTTCCTGCCACAAGAATCCAGGTTGAGATGAAAACAGAAAGGACACCTAACCTGATAATACTTCTCACAGTATAATGCAAAGGAAAGAACAGGAAAGAAGAGCCCAGAGATCTTACCTGGTACCCTTAAATGTCCTCTTCCTTACCACAGTCCAAAGGACTCATGTTCCTGATGCCACTGTACTAAGCTAGAAGACAACCTACTTACATGCAGTCTTCCCTGTGATCTGCTCACTTTCCACGGGGCCTGTGTTCTGTGCCCCAAATAAAGCATTGAGACTAGCCACACAGACCTGGGTTCAAAGCCAGACTCTGCCACTTACTGAGAGATCCTCAGCAACAACTTCCTCATCTGCAGAATGGAGATTATAATGAAGATTTGACAAGGTAATATGTGCAAAGGCTCTAGCCCCAGGCACGACCCAAATTCAAAGCCTTCTTGGGACACTCTCACAACCAGAGTCACTGCTGACTGCCAAATGCACACCCATCCATCTCAGTCCTTGAGCTAATAGACAATCTCCAGAGCCCTGGCCCCCTCTGCCAAGGGACCTGTTCTGATTTCTGCAGCCATAAGCTGGGCCTCCAGTGCTGCAGAGAGGCAGGCTCTGGGACCTGGACTCTGGGCTCTGGGACCCAAGAAGAGAGAGGCTCCAAAGAGACGGGAATTATCCCAGCTACCATCACAGAGGCTGGAGTTGGAGTTATACTTCAGACTGGGGATGCAGAGTGAGCGCAAGGAAACCTAGGCAAATGGAAATGCTGCAAGTTGGAGGCAACCCAGTGCCCCCAGAGACAGATCAAGTCCATAGCTTGACAACAGCAAAGCAATAGCGTCCAAAACATTACTTTGGAAAGAACTCACTATTACCCAATAGCACTCAAGAAGTCACCTTGAGGGTAAAAAAAAAAAAAAAAAAATCTGAACTTTAGTTATTGGGCTGGCCTACACTTTGGTGTGTCTTGATATTGGTTTTCTTTTTAAATTAATTTATTTATTTTATTGGCTGTGTTGGGTCTTTTTTGCTGTGTGTGGGCTTTCTTTAGTTGCGGAGAGTAGGGGGCTACTCTTCGTTGTGGTGCACAGGCTCCTCATTGCTGTGGCTTCTCTTGTTGTGGAGCACTGGCTCTAGGCACGTGGGCTTCAGTAGTTGCAGCACATGGGCTCAACAGTTGTGGCTCACGGGCTCTAAAGTGCTGGCTCAATAGTTGTGGCGCGTGGGCTTAGTTGCTCCATGGCATGTGGGATCTTCCTGGAGCAGGGATCGAACCCACGTCCCCTGCACTGGCAGGCGGATTCTTAACCACTGTGCCACCTAGGAAGCCCCCTTGATATTGTTTTTATTTTTAAATATATAAAGGCAAGGTGAGGGTAGGGAGTGGAAGACAGGAACCCTATTCTTTCCCATGCTAGAACCGTCAAAGCTCCTAATCTGGCCTGGCCCCTGAAATACCAACAAGATTTAATTTTGTGTCTCTCTAGATTGGGGTTTAGAAACCCAAATGCCTACAGAGGTCAAGCAGATTAAATACATGAGCAACTGTGCCAGCTGAGGAACCTGAAACACAAATACCCTGCGGAAGTGGAGCAGCTGCTGATCAGCCCCAGGCAACCATTACCATAGAGAAGCAGGGTCAGTGTTGCTGGATCAATTTTTTTTAAATATATATAGAGAGATTTATTTTAAGGAATTGGCTCACACAACTATGGGGGCTGGCCAGTCCAAATTCATGGGGCAGATCGGAAATTCAGGTAATAGTTGATGTTGCCACCTTGGGTCCCAATTCAGCAGGGCAGCAATCACTTGCTTAACGATTACGATGTAAGTATAGTACTAACATTACTCAATCATCTCCAGACATACACAATGACAACAAGAGATTTTGTTTTCCTGGGGGTGGAAGTGGATTTACCTCCCTTGTACATATTTCCAGTATTGCTCATTCACAAGGTTACTTAATTATTTATATCCTTCTTCTCCAATAAACCATAGGATGTTTTTCAAAGGGTTGCCCACAGATCACGGACAGCAAAATTTCCCAGAATACCTTTTAGAATTTCAGATTCTTGGTCATCTGATCTACTAAGTTAGGAAATCTGCACTTTTAACAAGCTTCCTCTTTTTTTCTTGTGTATGCTAAAACTTGAAAACCACTGGACAAATTTTTTTCTCATTTTTATTCCTCAGTGATCAACAAAGTCTCCAGCATCTAGTGGGAGCTTAATAAATGTGGTTGAACAAATTAATAAATAGTGTCACTAGTTTATCCTTAGGTTCTCTATCATGTCTGTAAAAATCATAACATTAAACTTGCGATCTTGATCTCTTTAGGTGCTGATCAGCTATTGTATATAATCACCCATGTATGTGTCAGTTAGCCCCATTAACCTAGAAAATTCCTTTCACTCTTGTCATTCTTGTATTCCCAGCACCTACCAGTCACTGGCATATGTTAGGTGCTCCATAAATATTTGTTGAGTGAATGAATAGATGGATGAATGGACAGGTAGACAGAGCTACCTGAATACAGACCATGCACTGCCTTTTTAGGTTGTGCAAATTTTTTACTTTCTAACCCTTGAGTTTTTACAAGTTTCTTATCCTGCTTTATAATAATTTATAATTGCCACAGGTATTAAAAGTGTATCCGGAACTTTCAATTACTATGAACTGAAGCATAGTTAAGAGTCTGTAACATATAATTTCTGTAGCATTAACTATATCTTTTATCACTTTCAGAAAACATAAACACACACATATTCAATACATAAACAAATAAACAAAACTATAAGTTTAGGTGCTTAAACTATTATCACTACTGTTTTTTAAAATAAATTCTTCATGATCCCTCATAATCCATCCAGAACCAACACTGAGCCAAGACACTCAGGTTAAGAATAACTGCTGCGGGAATTTCCTGGTGGTCCAGTGGTTAATTAAGACTTCACACGTCCACTGACGAGGGCACAGGTTTGACCCCTGGTCAGGGAACTAAGATCCCACAAGCCACATGGCAAAAAAAAAAAAAAAGAAAAAAAAAAAAGAATAACTGCTGCATGCTGCAAATCATTCCACTTAAATCCAGTGGTAAAGATATCGATTTCCAGAATGATTAGAAAGACTGACAATATCAAGTATTGGTGAAGAGGTGGAGCAATCAGAACATTCATATGTTGCTGGTGGGAAACTGGTGTTTACCCAAGAGAAATGAAAACATTTGTCGCCATAAGAGTTATACAAGAATGTTCCCAGTAGATCTATTCATAACAGATCCAAACTGGAAGTGACAGACCCAAATGTCCTTTCTCTTAAAGGATAAAAAAGTGTGATATACAATAGGATAACATCAATACTTAGCAATAAAGGGGAGCAAGCTACTGAGATGCACAACATCATGGACACATCTCAAAATCATCAGCTTCAATGGAAGAAGCTAGAAACAAAAAAATATTATTACATGTATAGAAAGTTCAGGAAAGGCAGATCTGATCTAATCTAATCTAATCTGTAGTGTTAGAACTCAGAAGAATGGTTGCCTCTGCAAAGTGTATGGACCAGAAGGGGTCACACACAAAAAACTTTCTGGTGAGAGAAATGTTCTACATCTTGAGCTGGCAATGGTTACGTGAATATGTTCATTTGTCAAAATTCATGGAACTGTTAATTTAAGACCTGTGCATTTTCCTGTATGCAAAATATTTCATTTTAAAACTTGCAGTTCTATGTTGGCCAGGAATATCAAAGCATGATCTATCTTTTACACATTGTATTTTCATTGCTAGGACAGTTTTTCAGAAATTGAAGGCTTTAAATAGCCTATGATTCCAGTAAAAGGTATCACCCACATCTCAACACAACACCCTCCTATCATTCTGCAAATGTATTCAGAACAGTCAAATGCCATTCAAATATATAATTTATACAAGTGCCTGGCACCATTCTGGCTTTTTATATTCATTAGTTGATTTAAATTTCACTTTTTAGAAATGTACAGTACAAATATTTAACAGATGAGAATCAAGGTTCAGATAGGCCAAGTTATTTGCCCAACATAGCTAATGAGCAGTGTTACTGGGACTCAAACACAGATCCCAAACCCACATTCTTTCTTCTCCCAACACACACACACACACACACACACACCCCACACACACACACGCCTGAATCACAATTCATAGATCTCTGCATTCTTTTATCATGAATCTGTGAAAGCAGTTCTTCCAAAGAGATTTTAAAATAAATAAATGAAGCTTTTCTAAAGGGATCTAGAACCCATGGAAAGTTTTAAATCATCACCTGATATGTCCAGCCTGGCTCTCATTATCAAACTCATGTCTGCTTTGGAATCTAGGGACTGGAATAATCTACTGAGAGTAAATAAAGGAAGCCGCAGAGTGTTTGTTGGCTGAGGGCAAAGGGGGTGTTTGCTTCACTTTGTTTAGGTGTTAAAACAAAATTCTCCATTATTCTACACACTGAAGTATTGCCAGCACCTTTAGAAGGGAAGCAGACACACTGATTGTATTTTCAAATATAAATAAGCAAAAGCAATTAGCAGAGGGAAGAGACATTTAAATGAGCTTTATCATCTAAAACCACTAATTGCTCTTTCTAGCCATGGTCCTTAGGACAGAGTTTCTTACTGATTTTTTCACTCTTATCAGTGATTTTTAATAGTGAATTTCTAAATACTCAAGTCTATACCAGAGGCAAGCTTATTTAATTCTGATTTGTTAGAAACCCCTAAGAACCCACCCAAAAATACCATAAAAATTCAAGTGACCCTCATGTACACAGTGAGAGTAATATTCTCTCACTTTGACATTAATATTCATTTAATGTCAAAATAATTCACTTAATGTCAAAATAATTCACTTTTCCTGGCAAAATGTAAAACTTCCATGAAAAAGAATGATATTGTTTAGGTACCAAGACTGACACAAGCTGAGTAGCTGCTAATGTTTCTAGATGATCAACTAATTAACTGATGAAGAAAAAGAAAAATATTATCATTATTGATAAGCAGGCTCCCGGTGCAATATACTTCCAACACTACTGATGCTCTGAAAATCATTTTGCATCATACACAGGAAGCCCTCACATATCCAGTTAACAAAATTGGAAGTTGGTTTTCAATCTGGTTTTAAGTCCTAGTCCTATTTTCCATGAAAAATGGTTTGCACTTTGAAGAGCTCAGGACAACAATTCCTTTGGAGGAAATTTAATTCTGTGCCTCGCTTGTTATTATAGATACAAACCATCTTAGGTGTCAGCTATATAAACTGAAGAATCTTATTCCTCTCTTTGGCTTATGGAGCAAGGAAATATAAAAAAAAAAAGCATCTCTCCTGATCCTATAACCTTCTGAGTTCCAACTAGCAGTGAATATGTTTCCCAAGACTGTAGATAGTTATATAAATCTTGCCTTTCCTAACAGATTTAACTTTTCCACTTTATTAGGTACTGGCAATAAAAGTACTATGTGTAAATGTCCTTAAGATTTGGGCAAAGCTGTCACAAGATTCAAAATACCCGGTCCCTTCAGACTAGGGACAGGTGGCTTCTCATACGGTTAAAAGTGGTAGAATAATTCCAGGAGTGTGCAGGGAATAAAGAGGAAAGACTCAGAATAATAAAAGTGAGGTAAAATCATCAAGAAAGAATGTTAAGTTTTAAAATATGTGATTTTGTTATGCAGGCAGTTTCAAATTAAGTAATTCAAGCCAAAGTGGTTTTTTTTGACTTTGGTTCTCCCTAGGGGAAAATGCACCCCAGCAAAGGATAATAGAAAAGGGCGGAGGGCTTGGATACAGAAGGTTTCAATCCCAATTCTTCCTAGGCCAGAAACTGGGCGACAAAAACAAATTTTGATAACCATCATAGCTAACAGTTATTGAAGCTTAAAGTGAGTCAGACACCAGTCAAAGTGTTTTATGTATATTAACTCAATTCTATGAGGTGGTCAAGTGTTTAGAAGAATAGGTTCTGGAGCCACACTGCTTGGTTTTAGAAACTCTCTCTCCCATTTGTTAGCTGGGCAAGTTCCTCTTCTGTATGATCATCATACAATGGCATCTCCCTCCTAGGTTACTTACGAAAATCAATGATCTAATTCTGAGATTAAGTGTGTAGAACAGCGTTTGTTTGGCACAAGGTAGATACTCAATTAATATTTGATATTTTTATTCCCATTTTACATTTAGGAAACTGAGACACAGAAAGTCTGCTAAAGATGTGGCAATTCATATCTAATGAATGAACCTATAATATCTGGCCCTTTCATACATGACAGTTGTTTCTCATTCTATATTAAACAAAGAAAACAACTCTCCCTCTGGTATTCAAAATTGTGATTTGCCCAAACGTAACACAAAGAGTCCCAAGTGTAGATTTCTAATAGAAAACATTTAAATAGCTGCCAGTTATTATCTTTTCCTTCCTCTTGCATTCCTGTCATAAATCCAGAGCACATCAATAAGTTATGCAGATTGAATGAAGACCTATATCCTACAATAACCATTATATTAAAGCACCTTTCCAATAACAATCAATTTACCAATTTGTAAAATGGGAAACCTAAACTGCCTCCCCCACTCTCCACACAGCAGGGCACTTTCAGGGTGAATTCCCCACTGTCCAGGTTCTGGTCTACCAGCTGGGCATCTCAAAACTTGACATTGAGCAGAGAACACAGCCATCTCTTAGGGACAGACTTCCCTTAACCAAGCTCATGACCAAGACACTTGGACAAAACCAGAATGTTGAATGATTACAAAAAGATATAGCATACCAAGCAGACCAAAGACTAGGTTAGTTGATGGCAATACTCACTCCCTGAGGATCAATCTGCTTGGGAAACCAGATTGTAATTAGAAGGTTGCTTGGTGAATATAAAACCAGAAAGAAGGCAGACCCAGCCATCTCCAGGGTAATCAGAATTGAAGAGTTCATATTGCGGCCAAATGGGGCCAGTCCTTTGCTCTGCCAATAGCTTTTCCCAGACAGGGTTTACCCTTCCTCTGAAACTAATTAACCCATTTCTGAAGGATTCATTCTTTCTTCAGTTCTGTAAATAACCATAACCCTGTTATAGCCAAGTTTAAAGGGCCTAGAAGCCACTGTATCCTTTCAGGTAATTTGCATATATGTGTAATCTGATTCCTTTTACGTTTGTTTCACATTTGAGCTCTCTCAGAAGAAAATCTGTCCAAAGTTCAAAGCTCATAGATAGGTACATCGCTATTTTCCCCAAATACCAACAGTAAGATAATCACCTCATTTAACATAAACCAATTCTCCAAAGATGTAATCCCCTTTCTTAAAGCCCCCCTTCCTGAGGTTAACAACAGTTTACCTCCCTGTGGCAGTTTGAAGCTTTCCTGGGGACACTAAGGGTCAGTTCATTCATTCACTCATGTAACTTCTATTTACTGGCTGTCTATCATGTGCCAAGCACTGAGCAATGCGCTGTGAGTCAACAGGATGTGAAAGACATGGACTCTGCCCTCCCAGATCTCTGAGCACTGTGAAACAAACACTAATCATTTACTACAATCCCACCAGAGAGGGTAAAATTACAAACTTAGAAAAGTACCCTGACAGAAAAAAAGCAATACAATTCTTTGAGAAAACTAATGAGCTGATCCAACAAGGACAGTTAAAAAGGCTTCCCTGAAGAAATGAGATTTGAGCGGAGGTTGGGAGGAGACTAGCAGCCATCAATTAACATAGCAGAGAGTGGCCAAGAGGATTTAGGGGAAAGAGGGGCATTTCAGATGATGGCAGTGGCATTACAAAAGCCTTGAGGCTTTCAGACAGGGAGTAGCTTACACATGGGAGGAATCTAAAGGTCAGAAATGTTGGAGGATAAGCCATTGGGCAAAACAGTCATAAGACATGCAGGATAGGTAGGAAGGAGCTGGCCACAGTGGACCTTGCCACTCAAAATACAGCTTTTGATCTTTATCCTGGGATGAAGAGTTTTACGGTGAGTTGATGATTCTTGATCAGATTGGCACCTCTAAAGATCGCTCTGCCTACAGACTGAAGAATAAGTTGAAGGGGGCTAAGGAGGAGGCTGGGAGACAAACTTAAGAGGCGATCATAGACATCCAGGCAAGAGATTCTGGTTCTTTAGGCTACAGTGATTAGCAGAGATGAAGAGAAATGGACAGGACTGAGGTATTGTGAAAATAAATGTCTATTAGCAGGCAATGGGTAAGAAAAAACTGTTCCCGTGTGGATATACTACTCGGCAATGAAAAGGAATGGACAATACTCAACAACAAGACAGAAACTTAGGGGTGCAGAAAAGGATAATTGACTAGGAAGAGACACAAGGGAACTAGGGGGGGTGAAATCTAAATTATGTTGGTCTGAAGCAATGGCTCTCCAAGAATACACACCCTGTTTTGTCCCTTAAAAAAAATTGTGTTGGTGATTACACAGGCATAAATATTGGTCAAAATTTATCAAAATGTATGTTTAAATGGTTACATTTTATCATATGTAAAATAGATCTTAATAGGGTTGTTTTTTTTTTTTTTAAATCACTGTAGCTTAATTATTAAACGTATGGGTTTTGGAATCATACAGACATAGGTTTGAACTCTAGTTCTACCATTAGTAATTGTGCCATTCTAGGAAAGTTGTTAAAATGGGAACGGAGGATGCCTGTTCTGAGGATCAAATCACCCAGTTTAGCAGACTGTTAAATACAAAGGCAAGGGCTTCCTAGGTGGTGCAGTGCTTAACAATCCGCCTGCCAATGCAGGGGACACAGGTTCAATCCCTGTTCCAGGAAGATCCCACATGCTGCGGAGCAACTAAGCCCGTATGCCACAACTATTGAGCCTGCACTTTAGAGCCCATGAGCCACGACTACTGAGCCTGTGTGCCGTAACTACTGAAGCCCACACACCTAGAGCCTGTGCTCTGCAACAAGAGAAGCCATGGCAATGAGGAGCCCACACACCACAACGAAGAGCAGTCCCCACTCACCACAACTAGAGAAAGCCCATGTGCAGCAACAGACCCAACACAGTCAATAAATAAATCAATTAATTAACCTTAAAAAATACAAAGGCAAGAGTGCCTATCATTCAAATTTCATTCCTTGACCCAGCGGAAGCACTAGATCAAGGAATAAACATTTCCGGAGTATGTCTGATTATGAGACATATGCAAGGCCTTTCACAGATGTTGTCTCACTGATCCTAAGGAAAACTCTTATGAGATGGCGACTATTCCTAGAGCTTAGAAATGTAGAAATTGCCCGGGAAATAGTAACTAGGGCAAGGTCATTCACAGAGTGAACAGGGAGCCAAGGTTCTTACAGTGGTGAAAGAAAGTTACCTTAGACCCACCTCAGTGTCCTGAGAGCAAACTGGAGGGTCCCTGCAGGGGATTTTCCAAAAAGTAGCACTTAAACATAGGTAGTCTGAGAGATGTTTCTAGATGTCACATGACTGGACATTAGTTATCTTGCTCTGATTGCATTCATTGTTAAGGTTATGGTCTTTGGGACTTCCCTGGTGGTGCAGTGGTTAAGAATCCACCTGCCAATGCATGGGACACGGGTTCAAGCCCTGGTCGAAGATCCCACATGCCGTGGAGCAGCTAAGCCTGTGCACCACAACTCCTGAGCCTGTGTGCCACAACTACTGAAGCCCACTCACCTAAAGCCTGTGCTCCACAACAAGGGAAGCCACCACAATGAGAAGCCCGCGCACCACAAGGAAGAGAAGCCCCCGCTGGCCGCAACTAGAGAAAGCCCATGCAGCAACAAACACCCAATGCAGCCATAAATTAATTAATTAATTAATTAAAAATAAAAAGTTTATGGTCTTAGTCCTTTTGGGCTGCTATTACAAAATACCACAGACTAGTTAGCTTATAAGCAACAGAAATTTATTTCTCATGGCATCTCTGGAAGCTGGAAGTCTGAGATTGGGGTGCTAGCATGGCCAGGTAAGAGCCTTCTCATTGAATCCTCACATGGTGGAAAGGGACAAGAGAGCTCTCAGGCATTAATCCCATTCATGATAGATCCACCCTCATGATCTAATTACCTCCTAAAGGCTTCACCTCCTAACACCACCCCATTAGGCTTTAGGATTTCAACCTATCAATTTGGGGGCGACACAAACAGTCACACCATTGCAATTACCTTCCACTTATGCTAATGATAGTGGTTTCCCATTTACGATGATGAATTAAATTTCTTTTAAAAATAAGTTTATTTAAGCTTCTTAAAATGAGTCAAATTAAAACTATGAAGGAATTGATAGTATGGGTGCTATTTGGGCATATCAAAATTGAAGAGGTGAAGAGGCTTTGAAATGACTGAAGCCTGAGAAAGGTTGGGCCAGCCCAAGCAGAGAAGTGCTAAGGCTCCAAGATGCCAGAAAGGTGGTCCAGGGATGCAGAGGGGATTCAGGCTGGGGCTCTGGTGACTTTAGACAGCTTGAAAAGAGAGTTTATGCTCATGTCACTATTCCCATTTGAGTGTCTTCAAGACATCTAGGGATAAAGCTTGGGCCCTGGAGAAGGAATCAACATGGGGAAGAGAGAGGGACACTGTGGGAGGGGAGTGGGAGGAGCTAGAAAAAGAGCTGGAGCAAATGATAAACCAGAATCTCTCAGTGCCAATCAGGGCACCAGCGCTGTTATCTTTCCACTTCAGCTGGGACAGCTTTGGAGGGAAGGCCAAACAGCTTTTCTTAGAATCTCGTTTTCCTCTATAAACTAGAAAGAATCCAGCTGTAAAGTGATCGTTTTCAGAAACAAAAGAATTAGAAGAATGAATCTTTTTGTACTTTCGACTTTACTCTGTTACTGTCACAGGTGGCTTCTGAGGATGAGGCAAGAGACAGTAATTGTTCCTAGAAAAGACAGTGATGCTCTGCAAATTGAAATCCACTGCCTCTTACACCCAGCATTGTGTTTCCCAAGCAAAATCTTTGCAGAGCAGCTGGATGGCACACATGATATATTCTTCTTATAAGCCAGGACTGTTTTGTTTTTGTTTATTTGTTTGTTTGTTTCCTAGTCTCATATCTAAACTAATCCTTAAGGGATTTTAAAAATGTTTAAGGAATTTATACTATGCTGTTTTCACTCCTGTTTCTCTCCGTGGTCTCAGCATGTTCCAGCTTAAGATTTGGTCAAATTAACTTCTAAGTAAAGTCTCTAAATTCTATTCCAATACTCTTACCACCATCATCCCCCAAACACATACTGTCTGTGCCCAGGTTCTCTAGAGAGAGTTCCTATATTCACCTGCGGAAGGAGGAGGAAGGCGAGGGTTAGAAGCCTCTTTAGACCTGCAAATCAGTCTGAAGGATCAAAGGGCAGGAGCAGGATAAGACAATGAGAGGTGGCCAGCTTCAGTGCCAGACAAAAACAGGTCTCAGGAGAAAGAAGCACAAACTACATCCTGTGGGTGGAATCTCTAGGGAATAAAGAAAAAGACTATAAACCAGGGGCCTGTAGGGTCACATGAGGTACTTTTGGAAAACTCTTGGTTTAAAATGGACACTGAATGAAGGTTTGCTGATTGGATCAATAAATGAATGGTTGATGTAGCTAGAGCCTGCCTAAACTAAGCAGGCTCAAGGAAAGAGAAGATAGGAAGCTGACCATCCATAAGCTTATTCTTATGCTTTGCAGTTTCAATCAAATGTGGGTTGAAAGTTAGAGGTCACATCAGGTATCTTAGCCCTATTGTCCAGACCTGTGCATTAGATCAATATGAGACATGGCATCTCTCCTCTTGTATTTTACTATAGATACCATATAAGCTTTAAGGGCTTTATAAGATTGAAGAAGCTAAAACTCACTAACAGAAAGAGAGGTGAAAACATGATACTGATAACTTCCCAAAAATGCCCTAAGAATTTGACTGGTTATTGTTGTAGGTAACACTCACTGTTTCAGGGAGCATCTATTGAGATGCCACTACCCACTTCACAAATGATGCAGGACACATGCTTAGTCCTGAACTGTGGTGTGGCAGACAGAGAGAATTGGGTGAACAGCCAGGAAACATGAATCTGAGCCCTAGCTCTGACATTCAGTGACTTTGGGAAAGGGCATTCCAGTCAGAGAATAACTTGTGAGCCATCCCAGAGAGACAGAAAACAGCATGTGAGTTCAAGAAATGATAAGCAGCATGGTGTGCAGTAAACACATCAGGTAGAGATGGCAAGATTTTAGGCTAATATGTAGCAAGTGCTCAATGAATATTTGTTGAATAAATGAATGAGAAGTAGATAGAAACAGATCACAGAGGACCTTATATTCATTCTACGCTAAGAAACTTGGATTTCTTGGGTCCTTGTAGGCAATTGGAGACTCACTGGTGGGAGAGGACTTTACTCAGACTTAGGTTATAGCTAGATGCTATGCTATATGGAAAATTAATTTAGGGAGACAAGAAATAACACACACACACACAAATAATAAAGAGCCTATCGTCCTAGGGAGGGAGAAGAGCAAATGACTTGGAGAAATCAGAGCTAAAACAGACAGCACTTGACAAGTAATTAGATAAGGAGTGTAAGTAGATGAAAAATTGAGTCATGGGCTTTTAGGGTGATCAAGTGCTTGACCAGTTTATGTAGAAAGTGCACAAAGGTGCTTCCTAGGTGGCGCAGTGGTTAAGAATCCGCCTGCCAGTGCAGGAGACACGGGTTCGATCCCCGCTCCAGGAAGATCCCACATGCCGTGGAGCAACTAAGCCCATGCACCACAACTATTGAGCCTGTGCTCTAGAACCCATGCACCACAACTATTGAGCCCATGTGCCGCAACTACTGAAGCCCACGTGCCTAGAGCCCATGCTCTGCAACAAGAGAAGCCACAGCAGTGAGGAGCCTGCACACCACAACGAAGAGTAGCCCCTGCTCACTGCAACTAAAGAAACCCTGCATGCAGCAACAAAGACCCAACACAGCCAACAAATAAATTAATTAATTAAAAAAAAAAAAAGAAAGAAAAGAAAGTGCACGAAAAAAAGTGTAGAATGGAAACTGGTAAGTTTGGCTTTGGACACATCGAGTGGAACATCCAGGTAGAAATAAACCATAGCTAACATTTACTGAGCTCTTCCTATGGACCGAGAGTTAGTCCAAGCTCCCTACACATATGAACTCATTTAATCTTCACAAGCCCCCATGAGGTCTATACAATGATTAACGCCATCTTTTAGAGAAGGAAAACAATGTATAGAGAGTTTAATTAAGTTCCGAAAGTTTCCAAACTGATAAGTGTCAGAGTCAGACTCAAACCCAGGCCATCTATCTCTAAATCCCTCTCTCTCCATCTCTGTGCAAACACATAGATATATATTTGCCATACAGTGAAGGCCTGGAGCCTTCCCTCTTTCTCTTCTTGTAGAAACAGAACTCAAAAAATAATCAAAGTGATGATTTTAAGCACACAAAACACAAGAATTCCAACCACCAGATCGTGAAGGCCATTGTTATTGGTTATTTAGCACAGTTAAATTTCAATCTACATTTTAATATACATCCAGTCTCCAAAGCAAGACATAATGTTATTTTTATATTCATTTGTCAAGTCATGGTTTTTTATATTGTTTATTGAGAGCAAATTAAATAGCATATGCTCATTCGCTAAATAGAGAAAAGTTAAACTGGTCCCTATATGTATTATAAACACTATTACAGAACATATTAAAATATATTTCAATATAATCTTTAATAATATGCCACTCATATTGATTTTTTTTTTTTTTTGTCTTTTGCCATCATTTGTTCTCTCAGACCCACAGTATCTAGAACTCTGGGGGAACAAGGAAGTGATTTCCTAGTGACAGAAAGAACACTCCATTCCACCCACTGTGGCTGCAATCTCCCACACTGTGAGCTCAGGGAGCGAGGGCTGGGGCTCTCCTGTTCCCCGGGGGCCCCGCTGAGCCCAGCACGGTGCTGGGCATCGGGATGCTCTATCTATTTAAAGAGAGAGAAAGGGAGAGATGAGGAAACTTCTCTGCAGCGTCTGAAGGCACTCAGTGAAGTCAGTGAGGAGGAGATGGAGGTATATATGGATCCTCTTCTATTGGTTCAGGGTCTCAGAGGGCCTTGGTTCATATTGATTTTTAACTTAAAAAAAACTTCTTTGCTCTCTAGTTATTTTGCAAAAATAATACAATGACTTTTTTTAATTTCTAAGAGGTTTTGTGAAATTATATATTATTGTGAAATGGGTTTGAGTTTAAAAACATCAGGAACTACTGCTTGGCACCAAGATATTTCTTGGCCATTTTAGGACATGTTTCATAAGTGAGACCTCCATGAACAACCACAATAAGAAAAAATCTGAGAAATTTTCCATCCCAGTGTTTGCGGTGGAGGGGTCAGTTTTGACTGGTATACTTTACTGTGTGACTAACCACCACAGGACACAGCTCGGGACTTTGTGGATGTGCTTGGCTGATGAGCTACTGTGTTCGAAGCTCAATGCCATTTTCATTTGACTTTAATCTTTCACAGATTAAGACACAGCAGCCCTCTTTGAAAAGCCAGGTTTAATAGAATGCACACGACACATTCTCAGAAATGGAGATAAACACTTTTATTTCCTTTCCTGGTTACCGAAAACTCCAGAACTTACTGTAACTTCAACAGCAGCCAAAAGGAAGGGCTTTTTCTCTTGACCCTTGGCTGATCCTTTCTTTCACTTCCACGAATTTTCTCCCTTTTTCTGGCTATGGCATAGGTTTTGTTCTCCTTGAGATTCAGTCTTCTATTGAAGGCACAGTAACAGTGATTATCGAGCTCACTCGTGACTATCAAACACTTGAAGTATGGCTACAGTGACTGAGAAACTCAGTTTTTAATTGTATTTGATCTTAATTTATTTAAACATTAACCTTAAAATTTATACCAAATTTAGTTATTGATGAATTTCTGAGTATGTCTGGAACAATTTGGATATATGAATCTACTTTTTCAACTGCAAATTTTCTGAAATCTAAATGTACATCAAATATTTCCAATGAAAATTTAGTCTCCAAACTGAGATGTGCTGTGTTAAATACACAGCAGATTTTGAAGACAATACAAAAAAAGAATGTATATAAATAATGTCATTGATAATTGATTGTATGTTGAAAGGATAATATTTTGGCTATAGTGGATTGAAAAATATATATTATTAAAAATAATTTTACATTTCTTTTTACTTTTTTAATGTAGCTACTAGAACATTTTAAGTTATACGTGTGGCTCTTGTTATTTCTATCAGATAGCCCTAGTCTACAGCAAGGGCAATGATGTCAGAGAGAATTAGCTCCCTCCGTTTGCTGGCTGGATGACCGTAAGTAAGAAACTTGACCATGTTTACTCATCTGCAAACTGAGGGAAATAGTACTCTCTTCTGAATAGGCCCGTAGTGGATTTTATATATGACAATGAACAAAAAGTTTATCACAGTGGCTGGCTCATAATAAAATATTTTGTAAATATCCACTTTTATTATTGTTGTTGTTGTCATTACTCTCTAACAATCATCCAAATGTTTAGCAAAAGAGTGCATCAAAATAAATGTCAGTCACCTGTGGCTTAACTATTATCTCATGACCAGAAAAAGCAACCTCATTTTCAAAATACAAATAGGGACTTGAAGTCACATACAGGAGTTTTTCTCATAGTTGTGAATTTATTTTCATGAAAAAAATCACATCTTCAGTTGATGAAAGGTTTTTGTTTAAAACAATGAAATTACCTGAAACCCAGACTTTTCCAGAAAATCCAGGGCATGAGGTTTACTCCTAAAAAATACTGCTGCACAATATCTCAAACTCAGCAGTCTTCATTCAGATTCAATTTTGATGGCTAAAGTTTTATTCATATCCACTTTTGGGGGGGAACAAGATTAGAAAGACTAAATAAATAGTCTGGATATACATTAGGGACTTTTGCTTCCAGAAAAATGGAGAAGTACTTTTCCCTATTCCTCCTCACAATTACAACTAAAATCCCTGACCCTTATACATAAATCAAGCATAGGACTCTGAGAGGTGGAAAGAAAAAGGCAGACCACTAGGGACCTCAGGACCCAAGAAATAACACAATGGTAAATTCCCTGGGTTTCCTTATTACCTTACACATTCCAGAGCTAGGCACACAGAATGCCAATGGGTGCAAAGTCTCAAAAACAACACAACAACAAAACCCTGCTGTCTCTAGCCAAAGGACCAGGAAAGGAGAAGTCTAGCAGGAGAAAAAACTTTTAAACAATAACCACTCTCACGAAATTGTAAAGAAACTATACTCCAATAAAAATTAATAAAAAAACAAAAAACAAAAAAATCAGTAACCACTCTGCTCCAGCCAACACCACAAAAAAAACTTTGAACCCACCTCCACCATGCTAGCAAAGCTCAAGTAGGGAGTCTGGACTTCCACCTGTAGTAATGGGGCACCTCTACCCCCTACCGGGGTGGTGTTGGAAGAGGTCTAATGGAGATGCAAGACTTTCATCACTGTCCAGCAGTAACAAGGCCACTCCAACCCCTGTGGTATCAGTAAAAGTCACATGGGGAGCTGGAATTCCCACCCATACCCAGCAGTAATGAGGAACCCCTCCTGTCCTCAAGTGTCAGTGGAGGCTACTTCTACCCTCACCAGGCATTAATGAAGAGATGACCCCCTTCCCCCAATCAAAGTGGAATTAGAGGATGTCAGCTAAAGCAGAAGGTTTAAATAAGCTCCAGAATATCATAACACAATACCCAAAGTGTCCAGGTTTCAGTCAAAAATCATTCATCACATAAGAAGGAGGGAAATCTCAACCTGAATTAAAAAAGACAATCAACAGCTGCCAATACCAAAGTGACAGATATTAGACTTATTGGACAAGTATTTTTAAATAGCCATCATAAAAAATGCTTCAATGAGCAATTATGAACATATTTGAAATAAATGAAAAAATAGAAAGTTTCAGCAAAGAAATAGAAACTTTAAGGAAGAATCAAATGGAAATGTTAAAACTGAAAAATACAATAACTGAAATTAAAAACTCAGTGAGGGGACTTCCCTGGTGATTCAGTGGTTAAGAATCCTCCGCCAATGCAGGGGACATGGGTTCAACCCTGGTCCGGGAAGATCCCACATACTGCCGAGCGACTAAGCCTGTGTGCCACAACTACTGAAACCCATGCTCCTAGAGCCTGTCTGTGCTCCGCAACAAGAGAAGCCACCATAATGAGAACCCCGTGCACCGCGACAAAGAGTAGCCCCTAGCTCGATGCAACTAGAGAAAGCCCACGCACAGCAACAACAACTCAAAGCAACCAATAAATAAATAAATAATTTATTAAACAAACAAACAAACAAACTCAGTGGATGGGCTCAACAGCAGAATAGAGGGGACAAAGGAAAGAAACAGTGAACTTGAAAATAGGATAATAGAAATTACCCAATCTGAAAAACAGAAAGAAAATACACTGAAGAAAAAATGAACAGATCAACAGAGACCTGTGGACTATTAAAAAAAAAAATCTAACATTCATGTCATTGGAGTTCCAGAAGAAAAAAAAATGGGTGGAGTTGAGAAAGAACTTAAATAAATAATCGCTCAACTTCACAAATTTGGCAATAGACTTAAACCTACAGATTCAAGAAACTCAGTGAACCCGAACAGGATAAACACAAAGAAATCCATGCCAAGAAATACCGTAGTCAAACTTCTGAAAACCAAAGACAAAGAAAAAAAAACTTGAAAGCAGAAACACCACCTTACCTATAGGGGGAAACAATTCTAATCACAGCATATTTCTTATCAGAAATTATGGAGATTAGAAGGAAGTGGCCCAACATTTTTCAAACATTGAAGGGAATGAACTGTCAACCCAGAATTCTGTATCCAGTGAAAATATCCTTCTGGAGTGAAGGAAGAATTCAGCCATTCTCAAATGAAGGAAAACTAAGAGAATCTGTCACCACCAGGTATACAGTACTTTAAAAGTATGGTTAAAGGAAGTTCTCTAATGGAAAGGAAATGATAAAAGAAGTAATACTGAACATCAAGCAGAAAAGACAATGGAAAAAGTAAAAATATGAGTAAATACAATGCATTTTCCTTCTCCTCTTAAGTTTACTAAATTGACAAATGAAGCATTAATGATAACACTGTCTGATGTGGTTCCAAATGTTTGTAGATGAATTATTTAAGACATTTATGAAGAGGTAGGGTAAAAGGACAGTAAGGGAGGTAAGATTTCTACACTTCACTAGAACTGGTAAAATTCCAATACCAGTAACTGTGATAAGTTATGTATATGTAATATAATACCTAGAGCAACCATTAAAAAAGTTATGAAAAGAGAAACACAATTAGTAAATCAAATCAAAATTCTAAAAACTGTTCAATAACCCATAGGAAGGTAGGGGGAAAAAAAGAAACAAACAAAAATACAGTGAAAACAAAACAAATGGAAAACAAAAATTTAAATGGCAGACATAAGCTCTACCATGTCAATAATTGCATAAATGGAAAGATTCTCATATATCAATTATAAGACAAAGATTGTCAGGATGGATTAAGAAACGTGACCCAACTATATGCTGTCTATAAAAAACTCATTTTGAGTGCAGTTGACCCTTGAAAAATGTGGGGGTTGGGGAACTGGCCCTCCATGCAGTAAAAAATTCCATGTGTAAATTATAGTTGGCCCCCTGTATGCACAGTTCCTCCTTATCTGAGATTCCTCTGTATCCACTGTTTCATATTTTCAGATTCAACCAACAGTGGACCATGTAGTACTATAGTACTTACTGTTTTTTTAAAAATCTGCATATAAGTGGCCCCATGCATTCAAACCCATGTTTTTCAAGGGATGACTACATAATAAAGTAGGTAGGCTGAAAGTAAAAGGGTAGAAAAAGATACATCAGGCAAACATTAATAAAAGGAAAGCCAGAGTGTCTATATTAATATCATATAAAGGAGACTTCAGAGCAAAGAAAATTATGAGATAAAGACATTATTACATAATGATAAAAGTGTCAATCCATCAAGAAAACATAGCAATCTTAAGTGTATGTGCAACATACAACAGAATTACAAAACATATAGAGCAAAAACCGATAAATTGAAAGAATAGACAAATCCACAATTATAGTTGTAGACTTCAACACTCTCTCTCTCAACAGTGATAGAAAAAACACGAAATCATCAAAGATATAGAAGAACTCAATAACACTATTAACCAACAGGATCAATTGATATTTATAAATTACGCCACCCAATAATAGCAGAACACACATTATTTTCAGTCACCCATGGAACACATGCCAAAATAGACCATATCCTGGGCCATAAAACCAACCTCAAAAAATTTAAAAGAAATGAAATTATGCAGTGTGTGTTTTCTAACCATAATGCAATCAAACTAGAAACTAATAACAGATAGATAACAGGAATATCTCTAAACACTTGGGAACTAAACAACACATTACCAAATACTTCAGGGGTAATAAGAAAGTCTCAAGGAAAATTTTTTTTAAAATACATTTAACTGAATGAAAATTAAAAATACAACATATCAAAATTTGTGGGACATAGCTAATGCAGTACTTAGGGGAAAATTAATAGCACTAATGCTAAAATTAGAAAAGAGGAAACACCACAACTACTGAAGCCCACACACCTAGAGCCTGTGCTCCACAACGAGAGAAGCTACTGTAATGAAAAGCCTGTGCATCTCAACGAAGAATAGCCCTTGCTCGCCACAACTAGAGAAAGCCCACGCGCAGCAACAAAGACCCAATGCAGCCAAAAAAAAAAAAAAAAAGGAAGAAAAGAGGAAAAGTCTCAAATCAATAATACAAGCTCTTGCCTCAATAAAATAGTAAAAATAAAAGCAAAATAAACATAAAGAAAGCAGAAAGAAGGAAACAGTTTTTAAAAGGGCAGAAATCAATGAAATTGAAAACAGAAAATAGAAAAAAAATCACTGGAACAAAAAGCTGGTTCTTTTAAAACATAAATTGACAAACTTCTAGCAAGACTGATAAAAAAAGAGAAGACACAAGATGCCAATATCAGGAATAAAATAGGAATTTTACTTAGATATTACTACAATTACTGTAGACACTGCAGATGTCAAAAGGTTAATAAGGGGGTCCAGTGGGTAAGACTCTGAGCTCCCAATGCAGGAGGCCTGGGTTCAACCCCTGGCCAGGAACTAGATCCCACATGCATGCCGCAACTAAGAGTTTACATGATGCAACTAAAAGATTCCCACATGCTGCAGCTAAAGATCCCGCATGACACAACAAAGATCCAGTGTGCCACAACTAAGACTCAGGGCAGCCAAATAAATAAATAATTTTTTAAAAGGTTAATAAGGGAATATTACAACCAGCTCTACACACATAAATTTGACAACTTAGATGAAATGGACTAATTCTACAAAAAGTACAAACTACCATAACTTATCTAATATGAAATAAATAATTTGCATAGCCCTGTAACTATTGAGAAAATTGAATTCATAACTTTAAAACTCCTAAAAAGAAATCTTCAGGCCCAGATGGTTTCATTGGAGAACATGACCTAACATTTAGAGAAGAATTAAGACCAATTCTACACACTCTCTTCCAAAAACCAGCAGAGGAGGGAATATATAAGTTATTTATCAGCTTAATTTGGTCTCTTTGCTCCACCACAGCTGTCTTCTTTCAACTCTGGAACATACAGGGGAAGAATATACCCATGCTGCTGCCTTAACCAGGATGCTTTCCTCACCCCTCAGATCTCAGCTTATTCGGCGCACGTTACTTCCTCAAGGAAGCCCAAAGTAGAGGAGGGCTCTGTCTTTTGTACTTATAGACCCTGGGATATTTTCTCTGTGGCACTTACTGAAATTTTAATTCACTATTTGCAATAATATGTCTAAGGCCTGCCACTCCCTCTAGTCTAGTCTAGGCTGAAAACTGTAAACTACATGAGGGTAGGAAATCAGACTGCCTTACTCTCATTCTCTCTCTCTCTCTGACCTGAAGCCCAGTGCCTGGGATCCAGACATCATTAGGTTAATATTGAAAACACACTCAGGGTCCGGCAGAGAAAAAAAAACAATGAGGGTGTGTGTGTGTGTGTGTGTGTGTGTGTGTGTGTGTGTGTGTGTGGAGAGAGAGAGAGAGAGAGATTGATTCTTACAAGGAACTGTCTCAGGAAATTCTGAAGATGGACAAGTCCCAAGACCTATAGGTTGAGTTGGCAGACTGGAGACCCAGAAGCTGATGGTATAGTTCCAGTCCAAGTTTGAAGGCTGGCAGCCTCAAGACCCAGGAAAAGCTGATGTTTCAGTTCAAGTCTGAGGTATAAAAAAGCCAGTGTCCCCAGCTCTAAGGTGGTCAGACAGGAGGAATTCTCTCTTACTTAGAGGAGGGCCAGACTTTTTATACTATTTAGACCTTCAACTGATTGGATGAGGCCCACCTAGAGGACAACTTGCTTTACTCAATCTACCAATTTAAAAGTTAATCTCATCCAGAGAAGGGAACCCTCCTTCACTATTGGTAGGAATGTAAATTGGTACAGCCCCTGTGGAGAACAGTATGGAGGTTCTTTAAAAAACCAAAAATAGAGCTACCATATGATCCTTCAATCCCACTCCTGGGCATACATCCAGAAGAAAACATGATCTGAAATGACACATGTACCACAATACTCATTGCAGCACTGTTTACAATAGCTAAGACATGGAAGCAACCTAAATGTCCACCAACAGAGGAATGGATAAAGAAGTCGTGGTACATATATACAATGAAATATTACTCAGCCATTAAAAAGAATGAAATAATGCCATTTACAGCAGCAACATGGATGGACCTAGAGTTTGTCATACTGAGTGAAGTAGTCAGACAGAGAAAGGGAAATACCATATGATATCACTTATATGCAGAATCTAAAAAAAATGACACAAATGAACTTATTTACAAAATAGAAACAGACTCACAGACTCAGAGAATAAACTTATGGTTACCAAGGGGGAAGGGTCGGGGGGACAGTTAGGAGGTTTGGGACTGACAAAAAAAAAATTGTATGTAACTATATTGTACACCTGTAACTTATATAATATTGTACATCAACTATACATCAATAAAAACAATGGTTAAAAAAAAAAGTTAATCTCATCCAGAAACACTCCCTCAGAAACACCCAGAATAATATTTGATCAAATATCCGGAAAGTCCTGGTCCAGTCAAGTTGACACATAAAGTTAACCATCACACTGATGATGATAAACGAATATAGAAAAGAAGATTTGCTTGTATAATTAACCTATTAAGTATAATAGCCTATGGTCAGAGTTTACTTTTATCTTTTGGCTGAAAAGTATACAGTGGCTAATTCATCAATGAATTCATAGTCATTAGCAAGGTTTTCATCTTAAATGAGATAAAAATAATAATAACTATCATTAAGTATTTTTCTTTGTGTCTATAATCTCTAATCCTTCCAACAACTCTGGCAGGTTCAGAGAGGTTGTATAACACGTCCAAGACCACACAGACAGGTAACAGCAAAGCCATGACAGAAACCCAAATTTGTTTTCAGATCTCAAGCTTTTACCAACTTAAATGCTTCCCATTAAGAAAACAAAGCCAATAGAATTACCCAAAATTGAGAAACAATTTGCAGCTCAGCCATTTTCTGAGCAAGTTATTTAACCTCTTCAAGCCCCAGTTTCCTCTGTTTGTTAGAAAAAGGTAGAAGTACTCTTGTTATGGGATTGCTGGAGGATTAACAGAGCTAAGACTGTAAAAAGTTTAGCATGCAGTCCTGGGCCCAGTAGATGCTCATAAATGTTAACTTGTAATAGCATTTGCTCAAATTCCATCGACTCAACTGGCATCTGCTCTTGCAGGCTCTCAGACCCCAGTTAAATTCTCCTTGAGGATTGCCAGGGCATCAAGGACTATTCACAATTTAGTTCACCTGCCACAACCTTTTCTTTCCCTCCATCTCTGCTGGCCCCCAACACGCCCCCCAACACAAGCACACATTTACATTTTCCTCCCCTCATTTAAACAGCCCCATCCGTTTCAGAGTCTCTAGGGCCAGACCAGGGGTCATTATCTGAGACCGGCACCAAACCATTCTTCTTTTTCCTTCTTCCTCCCCTGAGCAGACACTTTCAACACAAGTAAATCAGCTCAAGCTAGTAGATGCAGGTTACCAGGCTCACCAGCTCATCATATCTGCCCAAAGCATCTGAATCCAGGCTAAAGCCCAAAACAGACATAAGACTGGGCACAATAATAGAATTTGTCATCAATTTATATTCCACCTAAGTGCTTCTCTGGGCCAGATTCTTATTTCAAATGTCAAGATCGGCCTGTCCTATAATTTTCCATTTTTATTTTAACTTCTGTCTCATTCTTTCTATGATATTTTTTTTAAAAGATTTTTTTTTGATGTGGACCATTTTTAAAGTCTTTATCGAACTTGCTGCAACATTGCTTCTGTTTTATGTTTTGGCCTTTTGGCCACGAGGCATGTGGGAACTTAGCTCCCCGACCAGGGATCGAACCTGCAACCCTTGCATTGGAAGGCGAAGTCTTAACCACTGGACCGCCAGGGAAGTCCCTATTATACTTATTTTTAAACATAAATTTGTTCAAACACTAGTAAAAGTACTAATAAAAATATTCTAATTACTCAAATTCCACCATTCTAACATTTTTTTTTTACTTTTAGCAAAACATTTCTTCCAAACTTTGTCAGTGTGCATAAATCATATAAATAGATATAAAATATATAATAATGAAATAGACACAAATTCCCATTACTTCGTTTTTAGTAACAATGAATATATTTTATGGCAGAGCATAGCAACACAAAACAACAATTCAAAGATTTGTTTTATAGCCTATCAAATTAGTAAGCCTCAGGCTCCCCAGTCAATCAAAAATAGAGTTTGGAGTATTATTCTAACATATTAGATTTAAATTCATTTCTATGTTATAATATTCTATCAAAATGAATTCAGTTGTCCCCCTGTGTTGTTGTATGCTAAAGTAAAATATATTTTTACTGTACAAATGAAAGGGGCATCCCATTACTTTTCAATACTTATATGGAATTTTCACTAATTTTCCAGCCTGCTCATTTTCAAAAACAGCAATGTTTCTGATAAATTCGCAATCATCAGCTCAATCTAACAAAATATTTAATAATTTGAAAATACGCTATTTTCCCTGTACCTTACTCATTGGTTCTCTTGTTGATAAAAACAAGCTATTAAATACAGGAAAAATGTGTTTATTGAAAAAAGCAAATTGTGGAAACCTACCTACTCTGAAAAAAAGCAAATTGTGGAAACCTACTTACTCTTCCCTTTTAGGGCAAAATCCCAAGTTGGCTTCTTCTGGATTGATCTTGATACATGTTCTGCTTTCCAAACATGGCAGGGATTGTTTTTCCAGTCATGGTGACAGATTTGCAGTGGTTATCTACTCTCTCTCACCTGTTCCAAGGACAAGTCAAGATAACACTTTTGATAGGACTGACCAGGTTAGAGTACAGGTTGAGACCAGGAAACAACGGAAAACAAACCAAACAATACAGAGATTGACCCTTTGGCCTTTTTCATCGAGAACCCTGGCCTCAGACTTTCCCCTCTATAGCATGGCCATATTATGTAGTTGACAGTCTATTTAAACCTGATGACCAAAAGTTCAGAGTTAACAAGTAGAGCTTCCTCACTGCTATTTTGTTCCAATGGAGTTCAAAACATTTTCAATTCTTTTGTACACTTTGCATGCACAGAAAAATTTCTAAACAAAGTCTCTGAAAAGCAATATATATCAATTCCTGGAATGAAAATATGAATTTATCCCTTAACAATAATCCATACGAGAAATAAAACAACAATCCTATTTAAGGGGAAGTTTTGCTGCAGGTCGGGTTCCCTGGGAAACAGGCTCAGAAATGGAGAATTGCCTGCAGGAGGTTTATTAGAGAATGATCTTGGCATCGACACCTGTGCAGAAACAAAAGCTGCCGATTCAAGCAGAGGGAGACTCTGAGTGGCAGTGCAGTCACAACAGAGGTCTCTGTTAATTTCACAGGGAGCTCTGGAGCTGGGATGGCCCAGCAGAGATGTCCCAAAATAAGGAATGGGGCTAGACCTTTCTACCCCCACATCAGCCCATCACTGAATTCTGACTGCTCCTAGGAAAGGGGCATGACCTTAAACAAGGTGGCTTCTCTTCACAAGGACCGTGGAGAGCAGAGAACATAGGTGCAAGTTGTCAGCCAGTCACAACTGCCAGCTGCAGTCCTGAAGTGGGGGGTCTGGGCAGCATACCGCAGTGCCTACTGCAAGTGTAAATCACATACTCATCAAACTCTCACCAGGAAAATGTCTGTGTAGACCCGGCAGACAATAAAGGCCACTTCATAAAGAAAGAGTGGGCCATTAAGAAGAAAGAAAAAAACGGACACATCAAGGATCTTTTCACCCAGAGGTAAGCCTTCATGTCACTGCCAAGACTATGCAGCATCTCATACTCAGCATAAGACTGATCCCAGCTTCTCGGTGCCAAATTTAAAGCAACCCAGCAGTGAATCTCATGCTGGTTATCCGCTCTTCTCTCTGCCCCTGCCCACCACTGACAATACCTTCCCAAACACCAATGATGCAAAGAGGAATGCATTTTACACAACCGAGCCCTCTAGATTTACTCCATGCAAGTCAGGCCTATTGGTTTTTTCATGAATGCCGAGAAACAGAATGGATGGAGAAAGAAAAGTTTTATGTGGAAATCTATGACAGACAATGGTCTATCAGTGGGTTTTGTCCTTGGAGTAGAGCTCAAATTTCAAATTGTTATTTCAATCATGCAGTCAACATGCTTTGCGCATGCAGGAGACTCCCTGGAAGGATTATTTAGTGGAAGAAAGAAAGACATCGTTAGGACCTGAAAGAACTTCTGCTCTCCTATTGAGTGTTAAAAAACCATGTGACTCTTCATTTAAATGAAGGTCAGCCTTCTGCCCGGTTATAGTATGATCATTTAAAATAACATTTAAAGAAATATATAGTATGAGCTCAGAGAAAAAGCTTGCTTCTTGTAAGTAGTTTCCAAAGGTGGACAGACAAAATGTCAACCTGTCAGATGTCAACCCTGTGATAACGACTTCAGAGAAAGCCTTGCGAAAACAAGTTTTGTATGTACATCTGTCTATCTGATGTGACATCTGTGGTCACACTCCAGAGAAGGTGACTAGATGCAAGAACCTATTTTAGGTGTTCTCTTGTTCTCTCAAATCCCTTGGCCTCACCCACCCACCCATCTCCAGGTTTACCGAACCCCTGTAGAATCTGGCCACACTTCTACGTCTAAATATTAGGGGGAAAATTTTTTTTCATTCAATGCAGGTGAAACTCAAAGGTAAGGGATGTAAACCCACTTAGCAAATAATCAAGGCGTAATCAAGTTCCCTCATATCTGTTTCCCTTAGGCAAAAGTGCAATATTCTTGCCCCCTGGTTGATGGGCTGAAAATGGCCAGGCTTTCCTGGCCCTTTCAACCAATTTCTTCCAGAGGCTCTATCTAATCCCTTGCACATGGTCCTGGGTATCTGCCTTCCCGAAGCAAAAGCATTCCTAAAAAGTTGTATGTGAACAAGTTGTTTGTGGAACAAATAATACTTTTCTGCTGACTTTCATTCTGATTCCACAGTGTTTCTATCATTGTTTCTCATCTATCTCTTGTGACAAGTGTGTCACTTATAAATTGGAGAATTTTTTCTAAAGTGAGCAAGCACCTCCACCTCTTTTGCTTTCATCAAGAGAGGCATCTAAAAATGGCTTTCTCCTTGTAGTCCCCAAGGGGGTCTGAAGCTCTCAAACCTGCACTCGCCTCCTTGCCTGCAGCTTCCAGGATGGACTATGCAGAGCTCACTCTTTGCTTAGGGCTCCAACTCAGCTGTAGGCTTAGTCAGCTAGGGCTGCCATAACAAATACTACAGACTGGGAGGCTTAAACAGCAGATATGTATTATCTCACAATTCCAGAGTCTAGACATTCCAAGATCAAGGTGTGGGCAGGGCTGGTTTCTTCTGAGGCCTCTCTCTGGTTTGTAGATAGCTGCCTTCCCCCTGTGTCTTCACATAGTCTTCCCTCTGTACCTTGTTACAAGGACACCAGTCGTATTAGGTTAGGGCCCACGCACATGACCTCATTTTACCTTAATTACCTCTTTAAATATAGTCACATCCTGAGATACTGAGGTTAGGACTTCAACTATGAATTCTAGTGGGACACAATTCAGCCCATAACAATGGCTACATTTAAAATGTATTTGAGGACTTCCTTAGGGATGCAGTGGTTAAGAATCTGCCTGCCAGTGTAGGGGACAGGGATTCGATCCCTGGTCTGGGAAGATCCCACATGCCACGGAGCAAATAAGCCTGCACGCTGCAACTACTGAGCCCACGTGCTGCAACTACTGAAGCCTGTGTGACTAGAGCCCTGTGCTCTGCAACAAGAGAAGCCACTGCAATGAGAAGCTCGCACACCACAATGAAGAGTAGCCACAGCATGCCACAACTAGAGAAAGCCTGCGTGCAGCAATGGAGACCCAACACAGCCAAAAAAATAAAATAAATAAATAAAATTTTAAAAACATATTTGAATATTCTTCTATATAAGAAGGGGGCCGGGGCATGGTTTTACTATTTCTAAATATCTTCCAAAGTTAAGTAAAAAGTTTCTTGCGGGTGTCTTATCTCTTGCCTTCTCCCGATGACCATAACACAGCACTTCCCACACTTGAAGGTGCAACAGAATTACCTGGAACGCTGGCTGGAGGCAGACTGCATGCCCTACCCCCAGAGTTTCTGGTTTTCCAAGGTCTGGGGTGGGGCCTGATAATTTACATTTTTAACAAGGTGTGCTGTGGGCCACACATGGAGAACCACTGTGGGGCTTCAGGGTGTCACAGATGATATCATCTTACATCTCCCCTCTCTGTGCAGACTCGCTGCACTTTGATGGTATTGTTCCTTGTGCACCTCCCAGCACTCGGGTAGTCTAGTGAGGGGGGACACTATCGTTGTCCTGATTTTAGAGAGGAGGCAAGTCTGGCTCAGAGTGGTTATGGGCTTGCTCAAGGTTGCACAGTCAATTAGCAGCAGAGCCTCCTGTTGGTCTTGTTCTCTCCACTGGCCCACAGCCATCAGTATCAGAGAGGAAATAGAATGAAAGACAACTGGTCTTCCCCAGTCTGTAAAAATACCACTACTAAGAATGATAATAGTTATTCTCTCCTGAGTGTTCATTATTTTCCAGGCAAGGTTGTAGGTGTTTCACTTGTATTATGTCATTTAATTCACTCAACTATGTGAAGTAGATACTATTACTATGTCCATTTCACAGATGAGAAGGTTAACAAATGTACCCAAGGTCACACAACCAATAAGCAGTGGAGCCTGAACACAAACCCAGATGAGTCTGATTCTGGAGTCCATGTTTTTAGATACTCCTGAAGAAGGGGAATCAACAACCTCTTCTAAACTCCCATTGCCCTGTGGTTCTCAGTAACCTGGGTCAAGAGCTGGGCTTTGTGATGAGAACTGGGCTGGGCACAGGGAGTAAAGCTGGTGATAGAGGAAGGCAGCTGGACTTCCCAGGTAAGTGATAGGTGGGAGCCTGGGGGCACAGAGGGCCTGGAAACTTACTTTTTGCACACAAAGCTATCCAAGAGGGTTAGTTTAGCTCCAATTTTAGTGAAGCAAGCTCCCCTTGCTTCCAAATGTTTGCTTAATATTACCCCCTCTTCCTTGCATAGAGTGTCTACTCTGCCCTTTTCAGTAACCTGCCCTTTTCAAAAGCCTGGGTTTGGTTTTTTGTTTGTTTTTGTTTGTTTTAATCTATTACTCCAGTCCCTTTAAAGTTTCTGGGGGATAGGGGTTTTGAGGGCTACATGTAGATTTCACCTGTAGCGTTCTCCTTCATTTCTCTCTCTCCCTCCTGACCAGTGATACCCAGGAGCTCATGGTTAGGCTAATAGATAACCCCAGACTTCGTGGGTGGCCTCCCAGGTATAAACAATGTATTTAGTTCCCATGACATATCTCTTTTAGGTCAATGCTAACATTAGCTTCTACAAGCCTGTGATTCATGCGCACATAGCACTCCCATATCTGCTCTCTAGATTACCCACATCCATCGAAGGCTTCCTTTGGCACAGACAAAGCATTAATTTAAGAAGGGGAAACCTCCTCCAAGCCAGGAGGTGTGCTGGTGATTTATAAAAGCTGCTCCACCACCTCCTCCCAGCACTTCCATGAGGTTAGTATCATCCCCCTTTACAGAAGAGCAAGGAGGAGGGCTATCTGACCTGCCCAGGTTGCACAGCCTCTCCATGGCAGCACCAAGACACAAACTTGGGGCTTCCTCACTCTGACACCCATCTCTTTTCTCTATTTATCCTTAAGCAAAATTGTTTTACCAGACACTGACTAAGTGACTCTGACACCCTCTGTGATGTGTTCATTTGATATAACTAACATAGCGTTTTCTATGTCAGTTACATATTAGAAAGTGAAGGACTGGATCAAAATAAGGAATCAGCTATTAAGTGTGATGTGTAAGGACTTCCTAGGTGGCACAGTGCTTAAGAATCTGCTTGCCAATTCAGGGGACAGGGGTTTGATCCCTGCCCCAGGAAGATACCACATGCCATGGAGCAACTAAGCCTGTGAGCCACAACTATTAAGTCCGTGTGTGCCACAACTACTGAAGTCCACATGCCTAGAGCCTGTGCTCTGCAACAAGAGAAGCCACCATAGTAAGAAGCCTGTGCACTACAATGAAGAGTAGCCCCTGCTTGCTGCAACTAGAGAAAGCCCACATGCAGCAATGAAGACTCAATGCAGTCAATCAATAAATACATAAATAAATAAATTTATTTTTTTAAAAAAGTGTGATGTGTAAGATACCAGAGCCAGATTCTTGGGTTCAAATCCTACCTCCACCACATACCAGCTATGTGTCCTTGGGTGGACTGCCTCACCTCTCTGTGCCACAGTGTCCTTGAAATGGGGATCATAAATGTATCTACCTCCTGGGGCTATCGTGAGGATTAAATGAGTTAATACATATAAGGCTTTTAAAACTATGCCTGGACCACAGTTGAATCTCAATAAATATTATATATAATATATAAATGTATATGCATACAAAGAAATTGTATACAGAGAATCTTCATAGTAACGGAAACAATATGAGCAAAAACCCAGTCTTCTCCTTATTGTACCTGCAGCCCGTCTTCTGTGTAATGTGACATAATTCCTATACCTGACGATTTGCATAAGGTGATGTTGGCTTAACTGTTGGGTCACCTGAAGGGTGTTATTAACTCCTTGTGTCATGAAATAATAATTTAAATCTAGGATCTAAAGGTAGAATAGCAAGTTTGGGAAATAAAGACATGTTCCTCATTTCTTTTTGCCTTGTTCCTTTTCGGCCTTTGGTACAAAGAAATGTAATTCAGTTTCTTGCCAAGTTCGTGCTTGTTTCTGGTGCACCAATGTGGTGGGCCTTGGCCATGACAGATAAATCCAGCTAGATCTCTAGCCTCAAGGAGCTCCTGCCCTGGCAGTTGGCAATACCATATACAACAATGGCACACAGTCTCTATTTGTCCTAGAGGATCTGGGGACAGAAGCATCCCCACAAGAAAAGATCAAAGTGGAGGATCAGGTGAAATCATATTCATATCTTTGTCAAGAGCCTCCACATATCCTCCCTTTATATAGCACATACTCAGCGCCAAGCTCTTGTCTAAGTATTGATACTTTACACATATTAACTCACTTTAGCTTATAAGAACCCATGAGAAGATGCTAGTGTTCATCAGTAAGTACAATGTAAACTGCAAAGTGTGATGAAAATATTAATGCTTAATAAGTTAGAGTTAAAAGACAGAGGAACTGAATTCAGACACAATACCCTCATCCAAGCTTGAAATTATGAAAAAAGGAAGTTATCATTTCACAAAAATGCCTCAAGTCAGTCCACTTCTAAGGTGCCTCATGGAAGCCATGAAAACCAGAACCATTAAAAATAATAATATTTGGGGAATTCCCTGGCAGTCCAGTGGTTAGGACTTCACACTTCCATTGCAAGGGGCATGGGTACAATCCCTAGTCAAGGATCTAAGATCCCACAAGCTGCACGGCACAGCTATTAATAACAATAACAATAATAATAATTGGATTAATAGAATTTATGGAGCATCTACTGTGTTCCAAAATTGCATGTGCTGAATATTTGTGCATAACTTAGTGCTTAGGAATGGACTCTGGATTCACATTACTTGGATATCTTGGGTATGCAATTACTACCTATGGAACGTTGAGAAGTTTCTTAACCTGTCCCTGTCTCAGTTTCCTCATCTGTAAAATGAGGATAATAATTGTACCTATCTCATAGGGTTGTTGTAGGATTATTAAGTTAGTATATATAAAACACACAGAATAGTGCATAGCACTTAGTAAAAGCAATAGAAGTACTTGCTGTTATTATTAAAATATCACAACATCCTTGTTCTTATTATACATTTTTACATAAATGTTACTATACGTTTTTACAATTTTACATAGACGATTAAGTCAAGCTGTGCCAAGTAACCCACCCAAAATGTAGCAGGGTAAGGATTCGAATTTAGGTGTGTCAGATTCCAGAGCCTGGGCTCTGAATGAGCCCATGGCGACCTTTATCCCCACCTGTAGCAGAGGGAAGTCAAACACATGCTGATGAAGGCCACTATCTCATGGTGCACAGAAAGCCCATAACCAAGGCCATCGCCCTTGGCATGCTCAGTTGCAACTCTCCTTGACCTTTGCTCACTTGAAGAGCCAATACAGGCAGTCTGGCGTAAAGGGGTGGGGCAAAGGCCTTTTGGTTGGGATAGCAACAGAAAGAGTTCAGCCAACTCACTGGTTTGGGGTGGGGCATAGTTGCTTATCACTAAGGAATCAATGCTCAAGGCTACTACAGGCAAGAACCAGAGCCTTGTAATCAAACAGCCCTAATCACTGCTGGGATCAGAGTGCACTGCAGGCTGGTCAGATTCTCTAGACAACAAACTTGACTGTCCATAAACATCCCCTCCAGGCAGAAGGAAAGATAAGACAGGATGCTAGGGACAGAAACATTTCCTTTAGAGTCTCCTTAAGGGGTGAACAAGCTCAGGAAGATGGATTTAGCACGTGACATTTTCGTGCCTCCCTTTGACGTTTGTGTTCCCTCTCCTCTTGGAAGAGTTAATGATGCTTATGAACTCCAAGTACCATCTTCCAAACACCCTTGGATCTTAGCCAGTCACCAAAACAGAAGAGATATTCACACGAGACCAATTAAATACACAGACCATGGAAGAGAGCTTCCATTGGTACATTCCCTAAATGTACAACTTTTGATTTCATGATGACTTTAGAACAGAGGTCATTAGACATACCTTTACCTTGCCATTAAATATATCCGGTATCTCTGTTGAAAAATCATTAGTTATTTTGCAATTCTGTATGCTTTCAAAAGTATATTATTGTGGGACTTCCCTGGTGGTCCAGGGGTTAAGAATCTGCCTTCCGATGCAGGGGAGGCAGGTTCAATCCCTGGTCTGGGAACTAAGATCCCACATGCCACGGGGCAAATAAACCCACCCACCGCAACTACTGAGCACACGAGCCACAACTAGAGAGCCCACATGCCAAAACTACAAAGCCTACATGCTCTGGAGCCCACCCACGCACCACAACTAGAGAGAGAGAGACGCACTCACTGCAACAAAAGATCCCGCAAGCCACAACTAAGATCCCACGTGCCGCAACTAAGACCCAACGCAGCCAAAAATAAAAAAAAATGTATACATACACACACACATAGTTTAAAGTAGATTATTGTAACTTTAATAAATAAATGAGTTTAGGGTTAAAAACACAACAACTCTCTTGGAAAGGGGTGGGTAGGAGGTGGGAGAGAGACCCAGCAAACAGAAATAAAACAACTGCTATGAATCATCCTTTAATTAAGCCCCGAGAGGTTGGGGGGAGTACAGTGGACACACCAAGCCCTTAAGCCCACTCAGAAAGACCTGGATTCAAATTCTAGCTCTATCCATTGTGTATGACCTTGGGCAGATTCCATGAGCCTCCCATCCTTATCTGCAAATGAAGATAATATCTAGCTCTGATGGCTGTTTTGAGGAGTAGATGAGATGGCACGTGACAAGTGCTTAATCTTATGTATGGCCCAGGCTTAGCTCAAAAATGTTACTTTTATACCTCCCATACCCCACCTCCTCTTAAATATCCTCCCCCGAGGCACAGTTAGTCACCTGTACTTTTTTTTTTTTTTTTTTTTATTATTATTTTATTTTATTTTTTTGGGGGGTACACCAGGTTCAATCAACTGTTTTTATACACATATCCCCATATTCCCTCCCTTCCTTGACGCCCCCACCTCGATTCCCCCCCACCCTCCCTGCCCCAGTCCTCTAAGGCATCTTCCATCCTCGAGTTGGACTCCCTTTGTTATACAACAACTTCCCACTGACTATTTTACAGTTGGTAGTATATATATGTCTGTACTACTCTCCCGCTTCTTCTCAGTTTCCCCTTCACCCCCCGCCCCCTCCCATACCTCGAGTTCTCCAGTCCATTCCCTGTATCTGCTTCCCTGTTCTTGTCACTGAGTTCATCAGTACCATTTTTAGATTCCGTATATGTGAGTTAGCATGCAATATTTGTCTTTCTCTTTCTGACTTACTTCACTCTGTATGACAGATTGTAGTTCTATCCACCTCATTACATATAGCTCCATCTCATCCCTTTTTATAGCTGAGTAATATTCCATTGTATATATATGCCACATCTTCTGTATCCATTCATTTGTTGATGGGCATTTAGGTTGCTTCCATGTCCTGGCTATTGTAAAGAGTGCTGCAATAAACATTATGGTACAAGTTTCTTTTGGGATTATGGTTTTCTTTGGGTATATGCCCAGGAGTGGGATTACTGGATCATATGGTAGTTCTATTTGTAGTTTTTTAAGGAACCTCCAAATTGTTTTCCATAGTGGCTGTACCAACTTACAGTCCCACCAACAGTGCAGGAGAGTTCCCTTTTCTCCACACCCTCTCCAACATTTGTGGTTTCCAGACTTTGTGATGATGGCCATTCTGATTGGTGTGAGGTGATACCTCATTGTGGCTTTGACTTGCATTTCTCTGATGATGAGTGATGTTGAGCATCTTTTCATGTGTGTGTTGGCCATCTGTATGTCTTCTTTGGAGAAATGTCTATTTAGGTCTTCTGCCCATTTGTGGATTGGGTTATTTGCTTTTTTGGTATGAAGCTGCATGAGCTGCTTGTATATTTTGGAGGTTAATCCTTTGTCCATTGTTTCATAGGCAATTATTTTTTCCCATTCTGAAGGTTGCCTTTTAGTCTTGTTTATGGTTTCCTTTGCTGTGCAAAAGCTTTTAAGTTTCATGAGGTCCCATTTGTTTATTCTTGATTTTATTTCCATGATTCTAGGAGGTGGGTCAAAAAGGATGTTGCTTTGATGTATGTCAAAGAGTGTTCTGCCTATGTTTTCCTCTAGGAGTTTTATAGTGTCTGGCCTTATATGTAGGTCTTTAATCCATTTGGAGTTTATTTTTGTGTCTGGTGTTAGGAAGTGTTCTAATTTCATTCTTTTACATGTTGCTGTCCAATTTTCCCAGCACCACTTATTGAAGAGGCTGTCTTTTTTCCATTGTATACTCGTGCCTCCTTTGTCAAAGATAAGGTGCCCATATGTGTTTGGGCTTACTTCTGAGTTCTCTATTCTGTTCCATTGATCTTCCTTTCTATTTTTGTGCCAGTACCATACTGTCTTGATCACTATGGCCTTGTAGTATAGTTTGAAGTCAGGAAGCCTGATTCCACCAACTCCATTTTTCCTTCTCAAGATTGCTTTGGCTATTCGGGGTCTTTTGCGTTTCCATACAAATCGTAAGATTTCTTGCTCTAGTTCTGTGAAAAATGCCATTGGCAATCTGATCGGGATTGCATTAAATCTGTAAATTGCTTTGGGTAGTACAGTCATTTTCACGATGTTGATTCTTCCAATCCAGGAACATGGTATATCCCTCCATCTGTTTGTGTCGTCTTTGATTTCTTTCATCAATGTCTTAAAGTTTTCTGCATACAGATCTTTTGCCTCCTTAGGCAGGTTTATTCCTAGGTATTTTATTCTTTTGGTTGCAATGGTGAATGGGAGAGTTTCCTTAATTTCTCTTTCTGCTCTTCCGTTGTTAGTGTATAGGAATGCAAGAGATTTCTGTGCATTAATTTTGTATCCTGCTACTTTACTAAACTCATCAATGAGTGCTAGCAGTTTTCTGGTAGAGTCTTTAGGGTTTTCTATATATAGTATCATGTCATCTGCAAAGAGTGATAATTTTACTTCTTCTTTTCCAATTTGGATTCCTTTAATTTCTTTTTCTTCTCTGATTGCTGTGGCTAACACTTCCAAAACTATGTTGAATAACAGTGGTGAGAGTGGACACCCTTGTCTTGTTCCTGTTCTTAGAGGGAATTCTTCCAGTTTTTCTCCATTGAGAACAATGTTGGCTTTTGGTTTCTCATATATGGCTTTTATGATGTTGAGGTAATTTCCTTCTATGCCCATTTTCTGGAGAGCTTTTATCATAAATGGATGTTGAACTTTGTCAAAAGCTTTTTCTGCATCTATTGAAATGATCATATGGTTTTTATCCTTCAATTTGTTGATATGATGTATCACGTTGATTGATTTGCGTATATTGAAGAATCCTTGCATCCCAGGGATAAACCCCACTTGATCGTGGTGTATGATTTTTTTAATGTGCTGTTGCAGTCTGTTAGCTAGTATTTTGTTGAGGATTTTTGCATCTATATTCATCAGTGATATTGGTCTGTAGTTTTCTTTTTTTGTGACATCTTTGCCTGGTTTTGGTATCAGGGTGATGGTAGCCTCATAGAATGAGTTTGGGAGTGCTCCGCCTTCTGCAATATTTTGGAAGAGTTTGAGAAGGATAGGTGTTAACTCTTCTCGAAATGTTTGATAGAATTCGCCTGTGAATCCATCTGGTCCTGGGCTTTTGTGAGTTGGGAGATTTTTAATCACTGCCTCAATTTCTGTACTTGTGATTGGTCTGTTCATGGTTTCTATTTCTTCCTGGTTCAGTCTTGGAAGATTGTATTTTTGTAAGAATGTATCCATTTCTTCCAGGTTATCCAATTGATTGGCATATAGTTGCTTGTAGTAGTCTCTCATGATGTTTTGTATTTCTGAGGTGTCCGTTGTGACTTCTCCTTTTTCATTTGTAATTCTGTTGATTTGCATCTTCTCCCTTTTTTTCTTGATGAGTCTGGCTAATGGTTTATCAATTTTGTTAATCTTCTCAAAGAACCAGCTTTTAGTTTTATTTATTTTTCTTATGGTTTCTTTCCTTTCTTTTTCATTTATTTCTGCTCTGATCTTTACGATTTCTTTCCTTCTGCTCACTTTGGGGTTTCTTTGTTCGTCTTTCTCTAGTTGTTTGAGGTGTAAGGTTAGGTTGTTTATTCGATCATTTTCTTGTTTCTTAAGGTAGGACTGTATTGCTATAAACTTCCCTCTTAGAACTGCTTTTGCTGCGTCCCATAGGTTTTGGGTTGTTGTGTTTTCGTTGTCATTTGTTTCTAGATACTTTTTGATTTCCTCTTTGATTTCTGTAGTGATTCCTTGGTTGTTTAATAGTGAATTGTTTAGCCTCCATGTGTTTGTATTTTTTGCAGTTTTTTTCCTGTAATTGATATCTAGTCTCATGGCGTTGTGGTCTGAGAAGATGCTTGATATGATTTCAATTTTCTTGAATTTGCTGAGGTTTGATTTGTGACCCAAGATGTGATCTATCCTGGAAAATGTTCCGTGTGCACTTGAGAAGAAAGTGTAGTCTGTCGTTTTTGGATGGAATGTCCTATAAATATCAATGACGTCGAGATGGTCTAATGTGTCATTTAAAGCTTGTGTGTCTTTATTTATTTTCTGTTTGGATGATCTGTCCATTGATGTAAGTGGGGTGTTCAAGTCTCCCACTATAATTGTGTTACTGTCGATGTCCCCTTTTATAGCTGTTAGCATTTGCCTTATGTATTGAGGTGCTCCTATATTGGGGGCATAGATATTTACCATTGTGATATGTTCTTCTTGGATGGATCCCTTGATCATTATGTAGTGCCCTTCCTTGTCTCTTTTAATAGTCTTTACTTTCAAGTCTAATTTGTCTGATATGAGTATTGCTATTCCAGCTTTCTTTTGACTTCCATTTGCATGGAATATCTTTTTCCATCCCTTCACTTTCAGTCTATATGTATCCCTTGGTCTGAAGTGGGTTTCTTGTAGGCAGCATATATAAGGATCTTGTTTTTGTATCCATTCAGCCAGTCTGTGTCTTTTGGTTGGAGCACTTAATCCATTGACATTTAAAGTGATTATTGACATGTGTGTTCCAATTACCATTTTCTTAATTGTTTTGGGTTTGTATTTGTAGGTGTTTTCCTTTTCTTGTGTTTCCTACTTAGAGAAGTTCCTTTAGCACTTGTTGTAAGGCTGGTTTGGTGGTGCTGAATTCTCTTAACTTTTGCTTGTCTGGAAAGCTTTTGATTTCTCCCTCAAATCTGAATGAGATTCTTGCTGGGTAAAGTATTCTTGGCTGTAGGTTTCTCTCTTTCAGGACTTTCAGTATATCCTGCCATTCCCTTCTGGCCTGCAGAGTTTCTGTAGAAAGGTCAGCTGTTATCCTGATGGGTTTTCCCTTATATGTTGTTTGTTGCTTTTCTCTTGCTGCTTTTAATATTTTTTCTTTGTGTTGAATTGTCGTTAGTTTGATTAATATGTGTCTTGGTGTATTTCTCCTTGGGTTTATTCTGTATGGGACTCTCTGTGCTTCTTGGACTTGGTTCATTATTTCCTTTCCCATGTTGGGGAAGTTTTCCACTAGAACCTCTTCAAATATTTTCACAGACCCTTTCTTGTTTTCTTCTTCTTCTGGGATGCCTATAATTCGAATGTTGGTACGTTTAAGGTTATCACTGAGGTCTCTGAGGCTGTCTTCTAGTCTTTTTATTTTTTTATCTTTTTCCTGCTCTGTGGCGGTTATTTCTTCCATTCTATCTTCCAACTCACTTATTCGTTCTTCTGCCTCAGTCATTCTGCTGGTTAGAGCATCTAGAGTATTTTTAATTTCAGTTATTTTGTTATCCATTGCTGTTTGTTTTTCTGAGTTCTTATGAACTGTTTCTTATACTTTCTCTATTTTGTTATCGAGATTTTGTATCATTTTTACTATCATTACTCTAAATTCTTTTTCAGGCATTTTTCCTATTTCCTCCTCATTTATTTGGTCTTGTGGGTTTTTTTCCTGCTCCTTTGCCTGCATGGTGTTTCTTTGTTTCCTCATGGTTGTCCAAGCTTTTGGGGTTGCTTGTCCTGGTGATAGAGGTGTTTATAGAAGACTGTCCAAGCCTCAGACTAATGTCCAAGTATTGGATTAGACGAATATTCAGTCTAGGAAACACATACATGTATAAGACACACAATTATTGAATCCGTTAGGACATAAGGCTCTAGAAAGACCTGACAGAACCCCAGTGTGCTATCAGATATTCAGAGAGAAACCCAGCAGAAATTGACAACTGAAACAGAACAAATCAGAGACAAAAGCAAAAGCAAACAAACAACAAATAACACCCTACACATACAAACATCAATCCAGGGAGATTTTGTAAGCTAGGATCAAATATAGAAATGAGCTGGAGTACCACCAGAGAGAATGGAGATTCTCAGAATGTAATTAGACAACTGTACTAAGAACTAAGATAAAGACAAAAGCCTAATATTAATACCAAGGCAGTGCATCATCTGGAGAATAGAGCAAGGAGTCTGAGCAGACCGATAGTGTTGCTTATAAGTATGTTAAGATAAAATACACTTAAAATGGCTGGAAGAAAGGGGAACAGAAGAGCGTAATGTGGTTGGAAATATGCAAAGAAAAAGAAAGGAATAGAAGTGTATAAAAGAAAGGGATGAAAGGAAAGTATGAAAGATATTTTGTCCGTACTACCAAAAACTTAGCTAGATATAGAAGTATTTTAAAAGGCAAAAAAAAAAAAAAAAAAAGAGTAAAAAATATCCTTATAAAATTATGTTGTAAAACTTGTAGATCCCTTAGGGCTAAGATCGTATTTAATAAATCAAAAAAAAAAAAAAGAGAAAGGAAAAAAAAAAAAAAAAATCCAGAACTGATCCCCGAATGGACCAGTTCAATAGGTATTGATACTACTATTTCTGTTTCCTTAGCGTCTCAGCTGTAAGTGTCCTTTTCCTTGCCTTGGATTTTTTTTTTTTGCGTTATTCTGTGACCAGCAGAGGTTCCTTTATTGTTCGTCTGTAAGCCTCGGTGTGTGGGGAGGGAGAGGGTGCAATAGTGGCTCCTTCTCCTGGGAGGGAGTGAGCAGTGGCGCACTGTTGCTTCAGTCAGGCTTGGAGGTGCCTGTTGCAGAGGGCGCTGGTGGCTCAGGCGTACACAGAAAGTCTTAGAGTTGGGCCTCTCTCGGGGTTTTTTCTTTTTGATGCTGGTTTTTTTTTTTTTTTTTTCTCTCCGCAGCCTCCCTGCTGCTGGCGTTGCAAGGAGTTTTAATCTAGCCCCGCCCGAGCGCCTGAGGGTGCTTGTTATCCCTGAGCGCCTTATGTGGCCCCGAAGGGCGTCTCTCCGCTGCCTGTTGCAGAGGCGCAGAAAGAGAGAGAGAGGCTATGCACGCGGCTCCTCCCCCCCGCCCGGGAGCCTGCAGCCTCCAGCCGCCATCATGGCCGGGCAGCTCTCAGGGATCGGCACTCCTCTCCGCGGACCTCCTCCCTCCTGTCCTCTCGGTCCGTCACCCTACCGGCAACAATGTTTCTCCCCCGAACCAGCTCTCTGGTTCCCACGCTCCCGCTCCTGGACCCTCCGTTCAGCCGCGGATCGATGTCTCGGTCCGGGAACGCTGAGCTGCGCTGCGGACCCTCCGTATGTTTCTCACTCCCTCCCGTCTGCCACAGCTCCGCCGCTTCACCCTCTTTGAGCCCTCGTAGATGCCTCCCTACCGGCTATGTCAGGTTCTCCGCAGCCCTTTCCGGTGTCCGAGGCCGTCTGCTGGTGTTCAGCTGGTTCTCTGTGGGAATGACTGTGTCCTTCCGTGCATTCCCAATGCATCTGTGGAGAGGGATGCACTCCACGTCTCTCTACTTCGCCGCCATCTTTTTCTCCGTCACCTGTACTTTTTGTTGTACCCACAGTTGATTTGTTCCCCTCAATTTTTATCCCTCGATCTTAGAACAGTGATAGGTGCTTGGTAAACATCTGTTCATCCAGAATTGGCTATGCTCTAACTTATGTGCTTGCTGTGAGATCCTGGGGACAGGAACTGTGCCAGCCAGCATCAGGCATGGTTGTGTTACTAAGTGTGGCTCCACCCACCTTGCAAGTTACACAAACACATCCATCTCCAGCAGCCAGGTAGGCGACACAAATCAGCTGAATTAAGATAACAAGAATAGTAAAGTCTGTGAGAAATGGAAGAGTGCCCCCACCACCCCACCACAGGCACTCCAATTCAACTACACAAAACACACTTTTTTTTTTTAATTTTATTTATTTATTTATTATTTTTTGGGGGGTACACCAAGTTCAATCATCTGTTTTTATACACATATCCCCAAAACACACTTTTTTCACCAAACAAAACCATCTGCCCCAGGATCTGCACCTCTGGTCATAAATTTGCCACCATAAACAGAGCTTCGCAAGTCACACACATTTTCTTATACATGATCTCATTTGATATTTCAACAATCCTCTGAAGAAAGCATTGTTGAGTTCACCTTACCAGCATCTGACATAGAGAGAAACTGAGGCTCAAATACCATGAGTTGTCCAAATCAAACCTAGCTAATGAGTGGCTGATCAGGGATTTGGATTCATGTCTTCTAACATCAATCCAGGAATCCTGCTTCTCTTTATACCACATACTGTCCTTGATGTGCTGTGGTTTTTCACCTCCTTAGTTCTTCTCGCACAAAACCCAAACCCCATCAAAAGGTTAAGCCTGTGTCAGGTTTATACTCCCCTGTCTTCCATAAGTCATAGTCCATCTAAAATTCTGACCCAGGTGCCTCTGAAAACAGGGTTTTCTTTGCAAGCAGACGAACGTGTTTTACCGAAGCTGTCTTCACCAGGAGTTAAGGCACAGAGGGGTGTCAGGCAGCATGGTGGGAGGAACTCTGCCCCCGAATAGGAATAAGGAAGCAGGCTCCTAGTATCAACGTGAAGAATCTTTAAAAAGACCTGAGTTTGTAAAAGGAGCAAGAGAAACAAGGTAGATTCATAGCAACTAGAGTAAACAAGCATCTGATTTCTCTAGGCTAGTATTATCCAATAGAAATAAAATGTGAGCCACACATATAACTTTATATTTTCTAAGTAAGTTACATTTAAAAAGTAAAAAAAAACAAGATAAATTAATTTGAATACTACATTTTATTTAACTCAATATATCCAAAATAGCATCATTTCAACATGCAATCAATATAAAATTATTAATGTTACTTTGCATTCATTTTTTTCCTACAAAGTATTTGAAATCCCATATGTATTTTATACATACAGCTCATCTCATTTGCTCTAACCACATTTCAAGTGCTCAACAGTACATGTGGCTAGTGGCTGCCATACTGGACAGCACATATCTAGGCCAAAGAAACTCCTAAAATTCTATTTTTGGTGTAGTGGAAGTGAGTGACATAGTTGAAGTCCAGATCTGACAGCATTCTTCAAGACCATGGAGAGACTTCATTTCCAATCCTACTAATCCAATTTCAAGATAGGTCTTTGAGGGCCACCCTCAAACTTTGCCGCCTTTTGGGCAACTGCTGTGTCAATTTCCAGCCAGTTGCTCTGCAAAGCCAATCAGAACCATTGTGTTTGGCAACCTGTTTTTTGCCTTGTAGCAGTGCAGTCCTCAGCATGTCCCCTTCCAAATAACTATTATTCTGGTTCTGTCTTCAGTGGTGCCATGACTGGCAGTGATTAGGGTGACATTTTTTATGTGCCCAAGTTCACAGAGGAAATTACAGTGTGAGTGGCATGGTGATTAAGAGGCTATACGTAAAGACTAGAATTGCTACATTTGCATGTCTCTAAATAATGAGATTCCTATCTCCATTATATGGCAATGAGGTAGAAATTGATAGCATTATTAACTGTTTACACAGTAAGCACAATTTTCTGTTCTCTCACTCTCTCTCTCTCTAGCTGCTTTCAAAGACATCAAAAGCTAGAAGAGGCAACCAGAGGCCACAAAGTCATGCTCCCCACAATGAGTCCCCAGCAACCCTACCAAATAGAAATTTTCCATAGCAAGACATTTCAACATCTTGTCAATAAATCCTTTGGCTGCCTTCCAGGGGGGAGCCCACAGACCCAATCTCGTGACTTCATAGGGGAAAAATTACAGGGTAGAGAGGTAGAATTTGTCCAAGGTCACACAGATATAAAGAGGGCTAGGAGACAGGACTCCAACAATACCCATTTCTTCTCCAGTTCTCATCCTCTGGCGCCTGGCTGTAACTTTGGAATAATGGAGTCTCGTCTTCCAGTCTAATTACATATTGTACAATCTGATCATACACCCATTTTTCTGCTAAAGAGATGGAGAAACCAGCTGAAATTATACTTCGATTTCCCAAACACAAAGACCTTTTCAGTTGACTGTAGAAATAAGCCCTAACTAGCTACTGAATCAACAAACATCCATTTTGCAGCAATGAAATAAATATGTGGGGAGAGAGCTACAGTTATGGTGGGTTATAAAGCAGGGAAAGGGAAAGCTGTGATTAACTGCTTTGTGGCTCTGCTCCCAGCAATGAAACATTTTTCCATCAGCCATGTAGCAGTGACACTTTTGATGTCAACAGTAAGATCAAGGTTATAATACCCAAAGGTACTCTTTTTAAAAAACAGATCATCAGTGTAGCAATCCACAAATGCATACCAGAGAGTGCCTCACTAGCAATGTTGCAGTAGGTAGGGGAGAAAGACTCTTTTCAATTAAGTTCTAACACATCAGTGCTTTAGTGATGGAATAAACAACTGCAGACAGCATGAAGGTTAACTGCCTCTGCGTAAAGAGGAGATGGGGTAAGGAGATTTGTCAAGTATATGGTGGCATCAGCTTAATGCTTGCTGTAGTTAAATGAATGCTTAAACAACTGTAATCCTGAATTCTATTAATAAATATGATGATGACATGGAATGGAGTGGAGCATTATTATTCGTTATGTACTAAAATGGACTGTTTGTGATCTATCTTAAAAGTACCGAATGCCTTAAAATAGCTAGAAAGGTCCATTACTTCCTTACCCCATCAGTAATCAAAGGTCTTGTCCTAGGAGTCAAAACTGCAGGAGCTTCTGGGCAGCATAAAGCACAAAAAAACTGGGACATATTTAGCAGCGTGTAAAAGAGGTTGTGAAGATCTTGTGGCCTCCACTTAAACTTCACTGGGTTCAGGGAGGTCTTTCTCTGAACCCACAGTCCCAATTAATTCCTAGGTATAAGTTACTATACTTCTACATGCACTGGTTCACTTGGTATGTTCCTTACAAGTAGGTACTCACTGTCTGTCTTCTCCGCAAAAACTAAGCAGGGTAGGTGCCTATTTGCCTGGCACGGCTGATTCGTTGATTCGAAAGGTAGAGCACTTACTGAAAGCGAAGTACCATGCCATGTGCACAAATTACAGCAGAGAAGAAGACAGTGCTGCCTTCATGTAGTTTACATCCCAAAAGGGAGAAATAATCCATAAACAACTAAACAAATAAGTTGATTTTAGATAATATATGTGCTCTATACAAAGTAAAGGAAAATGAGATGGAGGGCAAATACATGAGAGACTGGTCAGAGGAGGTCTCTCTGAGGACGAGATTAAAGAAACTGAACAGTGGGAGGTTCTGGGGGAGGGCACTCCAGGAAACCAGAAGACAAGTGGAAAGGCCCTGAGATGGGAAGAAGTCTCTATAGTTGGAACTGAGAGACTGAGGGCAAGAGGGAGCCAAGATGTAGATTGGGCTGGATTACACACTTGGCACATAGTAAATGCTCAATAAATTGTCATAAAGGGCAGGTAGCCTGTAATTCTCGCTGTCTTGTGCAGGTGATCGGCAAATAAAATCCGAGACTAGAGACTAGAAACTTGAAACTGCAAGAATAATATAGCAGGTAAGTAAGATGAGGTCTGGGGACTCACAAACTATGAAAGCAAGATATTCAAGGCAGTCTATAATCAACCCCAAAGTGCTGCAAAGGAATGTGGGGGCAAGAGAGTTAATTGCAGGCTGACATCACATGGGGCAAGTTCCTGAAGGTATGGTGTGAGCTGGACCTTGAGTCACACGCAGGAATTTACGAGGTGGAAGGAACAGGAAAGGGAGGGCATTACAGGGAAATCAGTCTTATTATGTTATCCTGGTGGAACTACCACAGTTATTTCTAGGCCATTATAATAAGTCCATACAATGCTTGTTACACAGGAAAGGGGGACAATTACATACATGGAATATAGAAGCTGGCACTGAAATGTCTTTAGGCTCGTGTTGCCCCCTTGGAATTCATAGGCTCCACCTTGAGGGAGGAATTACCTATGTTTATAGGTAATTGATGAGAGTTGTGAATCTGGAAGGCATATTCTTAATTCTCTCATTCTCTGGAAGCTCACTAGCCTGCTATTCTTGTTATGTTGGTTTAATTCCTTTTTTAGCACTTTGTTAATTAAGCCCTTTTGGAAGTTGTCCAGAATAATCCAACCTCATATTATAAGGTCTGTAATATATGAGTCAGAGTGCCACCACCCAACCAATTGGCCTGAACCAGAAACTAGGTGTTTTTACCTTTTCTCTCATTACCCCCACCTTGGGTCTAATCAATGAAGTCCCATCAATTCTACCTCTCAAATAACTCTCAAATCCATTTTTATGCTCCTTTCTCACCACCGCCATCTTATTCAGCCCCTTGTGATCCCTTGCCTTAATCCCACCCTTTAAGTTCCACGTTCCTCCAGTTCTTCCTTAAACATTCCTCTCCACTCCCCACAACCTCTGAGCGTCTGCTCGCATATTCAGCATAATACACAGAGGCGCCCTTCATGATCTGCCTGCTTCCCCATTCTCTTTTCCCTTCATGCCTCTCAAAAATCCTGAGTTCAAGAAAACCAAGCTCTACACAATTCTCCCAAAGCCCCATGCTGTTGGGAGTCTCCACGCCTTTGCACTTGCAGTTCCCTCTACCTATATTGTCCTTACCCAACCCTAAACGGACGCCTCTGATTCATCTTTCAAGATTCAGCTTAAATATCACCTATTCTTTAAAGCTTTCCTATTTACCATTATATTATTTAGGATTCTCCAGAGAAACAGAACCAATAGGATGTATACATATAGAAAGAGATTTTTTTTAAGGAACTGGTGCATACAATCATGAAATCTGACAAGCCCAAATCTGCAGTGAAGGCCAGCAGTCTGAAGATTCAGGAAAGAGCAAATGTTATAGTTCAAGTCCAAAGGCCATCAGGCTGGAGACCCAGGAAGAGCCAATGCTGCAATTCAAGTATGAAGGCCACCTGCTGAAGAACTCCCTTTTGCTTGGAGGAGGTCAGTCTTTTGTCTATTCAGGTCTTCAACTGACTGGATGAAGCCCACCCACACTATGGAGGGCAATCTGCTTTATTCAACATCCACTGACATATATGTTAATCTCATCCAAAAATATCCTCACAGAAAGACCCAGAAAAATGTTTGACCACATATCTGGGCACCATGGCCCAGCAAAGTTGACATATAGAATTAACTATCACAACCATAAGCAAGATTAGGGTTTTTCCTTTTGTGATCCTATAGCATCTCAAATAAAACTCTATTTTAGCATTTACTATACTGCTTCAATTACTAGTAGACACATCAACCTCCCCTCTTATGGATAAGGACCATTTACTAGCCAAATTTATATTCCATTCTTAATAAAGCAACAGTAAATACTTATCAAATTAATGACTAAGTGAATTCATAAACTGTTCTTACATTGTTAGGACAATATTATACAAGCCCAATCCTTACAACAAGCACCAGATCAGGGAATTATTGTTAGCTTCCAAGGAAAGAAAATTAAAAACAGAGTAAAAAGAAGTCATTAACCCAACTTCCCATTGAGAGACCAGAAATTCCAAGGTTCATTTAAAATCTTTGCCTCTTGATTAACAAGGCACAAGAGATGGCTTGACTTCCTTAAGCTTTCCTGGGCAGTGGGTAGATGGCCATGAGGATGACTCTACCTGTGACCATTCCAGCTCCTGCAACTACTGACCAACAGGAAATTCCCTATAAGCAGTCTGGACTTGTATACCACTCCATGACTCACCTGTTCATAAATGTACCAGGCTTTCGGCTCAAAGCATTTGTGGCATAATAACAGTCAAGAGACCATAATTCCAAGCATGTGTCATAGAGCAATTAGAACAAATTCCTACCATTACTTTGAAACCAAGGACTCCAGGTGTGAAGGGCAAGAACTCTTCAATAGCCAAAACAATGTAATTTCATTCTAGAACAAGGGGGAGATAGTATTTGTTGAGATGGGCCTCACACTAAAGATTTTGTTAATAGCTGCAATTTTGTGAGAATATTTTATGTCATAGGCCTTATTCTAGAGCAGTTTATGTCTATATCTTAGTCCATTCTCACAACAGCTCTGCAAGGTGGGTACTATTTTGTCCACATTTTACAGATGAGGAAGGGCACTGAAATGCAGAGATTGGGTAGTGAGGTTAGGAAGCAGCTCAGTAGAGCCTCAAAACTAGACAGTCTGGCTCTAAAGCCCATGATGTTGGTTAGGGCACAATTCAGCCCCCTTAGAACACCTCAGAATCACAGGAGCAGATCAAGAGTAAATAAGGGAGCTCCTCTTTCTACCATATCTCACAAGATTCTTTAGTACCTGCACCCCCACATCCCATCTATCACTGCCACCCCAACCCCCTCCCAACCTTTACACTCTCACCATCTGCATTCTACATTTCAACCAAAGTGTCTTGGTCCCATCAACATCTCTTGTCTGCAGGCCACATACTTGGCATTTCCTCCACTAGGACCTTTCTCCATTTCCCCCTCTTCACCTGACCAATTCCTGTTCATTCTCAGGTGTCAGCTTCGCCCTCACTTTCTGTGGGGAAAGCTATCTGACCCCTGCCTGAGTTGGGTGCCCTTCTCCCTGTATGCTCCTACAATCCACTCTAATTTTCTCTCTCACAGACCTTATCATACTATATGGCAATTGCTTGTTTTTAATGGCCTGTCTCTTAACTGTGGTCTCCATGTGATCATAACTAAATACCCATCACCTTGCACGTCTGACTATGGTAGACACTTAATGAACATTTGATAGAAGGAAGAATATAAAAATGAATGAATTGAATAAATGCTGTTTATCACTTGCTTCTAGACAGGACACTTTTAAGAATTCTCTAAAGAATCTCTAAGATTTCATCAAAAATTGATGCCCTAGTGACATCTCCTCCTAACAACTTAAGAAGCCTCTAGATTTCTATACATGAGAAAGGAGGTTCCAAGAACCAAGCACTAATGATTTCTGAGGCTTTCCTTCTCCTAGTTCTATCTCTGAATCCAAATATCTGTTATTAGATGGCACCTGGGATATTTTTGAAGCAAGCTAAAGCCTTCTGATATCACTCTAAGGTGAACTTAATCCTCAAGAACTTTTTAAAACAGTGTCTGGGTGTGGTCCAGCTTTGGGGGTATAAATATGCTGTCTGTGTTTCATTATATTTTCATAAGTAATCCTCCATCATCACTAAACTATGCAAACGAGCCTTTCATGATTCCTCAAGAGCACTCCCTTAGTTACAGCACAAAATATTACTCCTGATAACATATTGAGAGAAATTTGTGTTCATCTTGAATATAGACCCCTCTTCTGTTGTAGTCAGAGAAACATGCCTGTGTAATGCTAAGTTCATTCCTCTTTCTGAAAGAGAAAAGCTAAGAACTACACTATACAACAGCTGTGGTTTCCAATTTTTAATATACTTTGAGCCTGTCAAGTCATAAATTGTGTGCAAGCACTATTACTAAACAGGTGTTATGAGCTGAATTGTGTCCCCCCAAAATTCATATGTTGAAGCCCTATCCCCTAGTACTTCAGAATGTGATTATATCTAGAGATAGGGCCTTTGAAGTGGTGATTAAGTTAAAATAAGGCCACTAGGGTGGGTCCTAATTCAATCTGACTGATGTCCTTATAAGAAGAGAAAATTCAAATACTGAAGCACAGAGGAAACACATGTGAGGACACAGGGACAAGGTGGCCATCTGCAAGCCAAGGAGAGAGGTCTCAGAAGAAACCAGTTCTGGCCACACTTGATCTTGAGCTTTCAGCTTCCAGAACAGTGAGAAAATAAGTTCCTGTTGTTTAAGCCACCCAGTCTGTGGCATTTTGTTACGGCAGCCCTAGCAAAGTAATTCAACAAATGATTAACAAACATTAGAGCAATATTAGAAGCCTAGTACATGTGTTTATCTGCCATTTTTTACTAAGGATGTTTTGATTCCGCATTTTTTAATACAAATATTTTAATTTAAATAATACCAATGTTTATTAATTTTTGTTAAGAAATAATTTGGGGGGGTGAATGCCATTAAGCCAATTTAATTTCTTAGTCAATTTTCTATGGAAATCAGTTAAATCATATCCAGTTTTTTTTCTATTTTAACCTTTGTTCAGCTGAAGTCATTTTCAATGAATCAATTTTTATCAGCATGCATTTCACAACAAAGATAAGATTCGTCAGTCAATATTTTGTCCAAATAAAATTTTATCAATTATGGCCCTTTATAAAGATCCTGTATGATTATTATTTTTACCAAGGTCGATTTTCCAGGTCAAATGTTGTTGATAAAGTTTGATTCTTTTGTCAGATTTTTTAAATGTCAGTTTTTAAATATTTTGAGCTATAAAGCATGTGCATAAATGCTATCCTTTTAAGGGATACAATTCACTATTTTTTAATGTATTCCTCAGGATTATGCACCTATCACTACTATCAAGCTCCTTAATATTTTCATCACTCCAAAAGGACAGTTTCATTCCCGTCTCCCTGCCCCCAACCTCTGGCAACCAGTAATCATTCTTTCTCTATGGATTTGCATATTCTGGACATTTCATATAAATGAAATCGTATAATATGTGCCCTTTTGTATCTGGCTTCTTTCACTTAGCATGTTTTCAAGGTTCATCCATATTGTAGTATGTATCAGGACTACATCTTCATTTCTTTATATGGCCAAGTAATATTCCATTATTTGGGTATACCATATTTTATTCATTCATCAGCGGATAGACATTTAGATAACTTCAGCTGATAGACATTTAGATAACTTCTACTTTATGGCTATCATGAATAATGCTGCTATGAGCATTCGTGTACAAGATTTTTATGGACATACGTTTTTGATTCTGTTGCCTATATATGTATATATATGTATATATACACACATACACCTAGGAGTGAAATTATTAGTCATATGGTAACTCTATGCTTAACTTTTTGAGAAACTGCCACTGCTTTCCAAACTGGTTACACTATTTTACATTCCCACTACAATTTAAAAGGGTTCTAATCTCTTAATTTTTATCTTACTATGGGCAATTTTGGCTTTTTCAGCTTTGTTTTGTGTTTATTGACACTACCACTAATATTCATTATGAGTTGTACAAAAAAATGGTAGCTTGCATTTATTGGGTTGGCCAAAAAGTTCATTCGGGTTTTCCATAAGAAATCCAATATTTCTTAGCAAATTCAAGGACATCAGCTACTCCAAGACATTTCTATTGTCCAGAATTGGTTTATTGCAGGGGTCTGAAAACTAAAATCCATTGGTCAAATCCACCCCTGGGGCCTGTTTCTGTATGACCCACAGGCTAAGAATGATTTTTACATTTATAAAAATTGTTGAAAAAATTAAAAGAATAGTATTTTGTGATACAAATAAATTACATAAAGTCAAAATTTCATTGACTAGAAATAACGTTCTGTTGGAACATATCTCTGTTCATTCATTACATACCATCTATGGAGGCTTTCACATGGCAACAGCAGAGCTGAGTAATTGTGACAGAGATGGTCTGGGCCACAGAGCCTCAAATCTTTACTATTTGGTCCATTACAGAAAAAAAGCCTATCATATCATCAATCCAATTCATCCTTATTTTTTAGATCACATCATGTGATGGGCAGTAACTAAATAGTTGGCAAAGACAGAGCATATGGCAGCTACCCCAAGTGTGGGCCTTAGACGATTGACAGTTGTCATGATCCATAATGAGGTAAGTACAGAAATTAAGAGTAAGCCTTAGAGATGTACAGAAAATGGACTGAGCAATTTTTTATCTTTGAGTCAAATACTTAAAAAACAGGCTCTGTAGGGGACTTCCCTGGTGGTGCAATGGTTAAGAATCCGCCTGCCAATTCAGGGGACACAGGTTCGATCCCTGGTCTAGGAAGATCCCATATGCTGCGGAGCAACTAAGCCCGTGCATCACAACTCCTCAGCCTGTGCTCTAGAGCCCGTGAGCCACAACTACTGAAGCCCATGCACCTAGAGCCCGTGCTCTGCAACAAGAGAAGCCATTGCAATGAGAAGCCTGTACACTGCAACAAAGAGTAGCCCCTACTGGCCGCAACTAGACAAAGGCCATGCACAGCAACAAAGACGCAAGACAGGACTTCCTAGGTGGTGCAGTGGGTAAGAATCCTTCTGCCAATGCAGGGGACACGGGTTTGATCCCTGCCCCAGGAAGATACCACATGCCGCTGCGCAACTAAGCCCGTGCACCACAACTATTGAACCTATGATCTAGAGCCCGTGAACCACAACTATGGAGCCCATGTGCCGCAACTACTGAAGCCCACGCGCCTAGAGCCTGTGCTCTGCAACAAGAGAGGCCACTGCAATGAGAAGCCCGCCCACCACAAGGAAGAGTAATCCCCACTCGTTGCAACTAGAGAAAGCCCGTGTGCAGCAATGAAGACCCAACAGGCAATAAAATTAATTAATTAATTAATTAAAAAGACCAAACACATCCATAAATTAATTAATTAATTAAAAAAACAGGCTATGTAGTTTGTATGTCTTTGGGTTTTTTTTTAATTTCACTTATCTAGTTACTGATTTTTACTGTATTTTATTAAAATATCAGTTCACAACAAATTGGAAAAAAATTTTTTAAAACACTGGTCCTTTAGCACTGATAGTTGGAGAAGCACTCAAATAGAGAATCAATGTCTTTAGAAAAAGAGAAGAGTGAATCTCCTAGGACATAAGTATCCTGGGAGCAGGGCTTTCATCTGCTTTGTGCACCTGAGTGTCCCAGCACCTGGACAGTGCCTGCCTGGCACAATGTAATAGATACTCACTAAAGACTGGACAGATCCAATACAACCCACTTCCTAACTCCAATATCACTGCCGAGGATTACTGTTTTCTAGGTTTGTTTTTGTTTTTAATTTACTCTCAGAGGCAGTATTTACAGCATAGAGTCTGGAGCCAGGCCTGGATTGAAATTCCAGCTTTCTCCTTTTACGAGCCAGGTTATCTGGGGCAAGTTACTCAATCCCTCTGTAATTCTTCATCTATCGAATGGGGATAATAGTAGTGTCTATAGAGTTATTAGAATAGTCATCTGAGTTAATATGTATATATATATAAATTATATATATATAAACTACTTAGAAGGGCACTTAAATCAGGAAGAACTCAATAAATATTAGCTATTATTATTACTGTACATACATGTAAAGTGTATATGCAGGAAGTGGTCACAAAACTTTCTTCTATCAGCTGCCCAAAATGGCATGCAGCACACTTCATCTTTTTAAAGTATATGCATTTTATACATCTTTTTAAAGTAAATGCATTTTATATGCTAAATGTAAGATCCCTAGTGTGTTTCTTCGTCTATTTGTTTTTAGATCCCTAGCTTTTTAAAGACAATCTCTTTAGGTTAAGGTCATCAGATACTTTTGGCAAATATGATTTTTCATGAATGGTGAAGTATTTCTCATAAATTTGCTTAGTACAGTCCAAAGGCTTGACTTCAATTCTATAAAGTGCAACCCATGAATTGATGTAAGTAATGTGTAGAAGTTTCAATTCTGTCATCCTGCACACTACCCCTACCATCTCAATCCTAAACAAACTTGACAAAACGCCAATTTTTTTCAGAATGAATCTCTTTAAGCCTGTGGCAGTCCCTCCTCAGGCAGGTCTCCGGGCACTGTGGGGTAGCAGCAGTACTGAGTGGCTGCCCCAGGAGTAACTCTCTCTATAATTATATCTCAGGTCGGGACTTCCCTGGTGGCGCAGTGGTTAAGAATCTGCCTGCCAATGCAGGGGACACAGTTCAAGCCCTGGTCTGGGAAGATCCCATATGCCATGGAGCAATTAAGCCTGAGTGCCACAACTACTGAGCCTGCACTCTGGAGCCTGCGAGCCACAAGTATTGAGCCTGAGTGCTGCAACTACTGAAGCTCACATGCCTAGAGCCCGTGCTCCGAAACAAGAGAAGCCACTGCACTGAGAAGACTGCACACTGCAATGAAGAGTAGCCACTGCTCACCACAACTAGAGAAAGCCCATGCATAGCAACAAAGACCCAATGAAGCCAATAAAATAAATAAATTTATTTAAAAATAATAATAATTATATCTCAGGGCAATACTCAGCATTACAGGAAGAAATACAGCTCAACCATGTCCACAAAAAGTCTTGCTCTCCACAAACATTCTTGCCATTTCATAGTTCCCACCTCTGGCTACGTTTTGCCTTCGGCCTAGAATAAATCTCCCAGCCTCTGACTACTGAGACCTAGACATCCTCCAAGACCAGACACCAACACCACTTCTGTAGCAACTTCCCATGTACCTTGCAGTCAGAACTAATAAAAATTCTAAAACTTTATATAATCAGTCTTGTTCAATGCCTGTCATGTCCACCAAGCTGACCCCAGAGCCACTACCAAAGTGCCTAGTACATATTGAAAGGAAAAAAGATACAAAATAATTCCCTCCAGGAAACCATTGACCAGACATTGACAAGCTGTTCTGCCTTTCCCCACTACCTAAATTCCAGGAGGATAGGAATCTTAACTGCCCTGCTTATTAGGCAGGGACTGGCATTACTAGTAGGTGCTAAATAAATATTGAATCAATGAGTGAGTTAATGAATGAGTGAATGAATGAGGGACCAAGACAAGGATACTCCTCATAAAGTGGGGCCATCTGATATCTTATCTGAGCTGATCTCATTCCCCTCTGCGTAAAGGGGTAGAGGTAGATTTCACAATTACCTCACCCCAAAATTCAATAATCAAGTTGTTTCCCAAGATTAAAAGCAGAGTTATGTATCATGATGTCATATGTAGCATAGGCAGCATTACTGATATCAAACTATGAGGGTTGTTGAAGGAACAGATCTATTTTTTCTTTGTTTTCTTTAGACAATTATAAATCATCTTCTTTTTCTGGAAGCAAAGCTTCTACTTGTCTATATCCTAATTTTCCCCATGCCATTAGGGTCATCCATTTTGTAACATTTCAGGCTTTCATCTATCTTGGTGACAATAGTGTCCCCTGGATCAGTGAGACATAATGACCAGAGTAATACTAAAAGCTCAGATTCAGAACATAAACCCCAGCCAGGGCTGGGATTTATACAGAGGTTAGGGAGCAACTAAACCAATGTCACTAGCCAGTTGTTTTTACTTCCCATTGTGGACATGGGTGTTAACCCTCCCATGGACCTGAGAGAAGAGATGTCAAGAAGGTAACCTGAATGTCCCTCTGCCAAAAGCTCACTCATCTTGTTTATTTACGGAGTGTTCATGATGACTAAGATTTTGAAATCATAGCTATTAATTCTAGAAAGGATCATAGAGATAGTTTAATGCAGGGGTTGCAAACTCAAAGGGCTATAGTGGCCAGATGAGTTATTTAATTGAAAGAAGATAACGAAGTGGAGCCTGGGGAGAACAGCAAAGAGTAGGCTCATCTAAAGAGAAGAGCAGGGATTTCCCTGGTGGCGCAGCAGATAACACTCTGTGCCCCCAGTGCAGGGGGCCCAGGTTCGATCCCTGGGCAGGGAACTAGATCCCACATACATGCAGCAACTGAGTCCGCATGTCACAACTAAGGAGCCTGCCTGCCACAACTAAGGAGCCAGCAAGCCACAACTAAGGAGCCCATGTGCTGCAACTAAGGAGCCTGCCTGCCGCAGCTAAGACCCAGTACAACCAAATAAATACATAAATGAAAATAAATACATAGAAAAGCAGATACTCAGCTCAAGCTGGCTGTTGCCAACTGGTGGCTAAGGCCAAAAGCCCTGATCTTCTGGGTTTTTCCCCCCAAAAAAGATGACTTCAGATTTTCATGAGCTATCTCTCAAAAAAATTTTTTTTAATTGTGGTAAAATATACATATGAAATTTACCATCCTAACCATTTTTATGTGTACAGTTCACTAGTGTTAAGGACATTTATGTTGTGCAGCCAGTCTACAAAATTCCTTTCATCTTCCTAAACTAAAACTGTACACATTAAACAACTTACCATTTCCTATTTCTCCCAGCCGCTGGCAACCACCATTCTACTTTCTGTCTCTACGAATTTAACTACTCTAGGTAGTTATATGGAATCATACAGTATTTTCATTTTACACCTGACTTATTTCCCCTAGCATAATGTCCTCCATGTTGTATCATATGTCAGAATGTTCTTCCTTTTCAAGGCTGAATAATATTCTGTTTGTATATACCACATTTTTTTAATCCAATCCATTATTTTTCATTGGACACTTGGGTTGCCTTTTGACTAGTGTGAATAATGCTGCAATGAACATGGTGTACAAATCTCTCTTCAAGACTCTGCTTTTAATTCTTTTGGGTATATGTAAACTCAGAAGTAGATTTACTAGATTAAATGGTGGTTCTATTTTTTATTTCTGAGGACCCACCACATTGTTTTTTATAGCAATTGTACCATTTTACCTTACCACCAATAGTGCACAAGGGTTCCAATTTCTCCATATCCCCACCAACACTTGTTATTTTCTGTTCTTTGGGTATACCTAATGGGTATGCAATAGTATCTCATCACTGTGGTTTTGATTATCATTTCTCTAATAATTAGTGGTTTTGAGCATCTTTTCATATGCTTGTTGGCCATCTGAATGTCTTCTTTAGAGAAATGTTTAGTCAAGGCCTTTGCCTGTTTTTTTATCAGGTTGTTTTATTGTTGTTGAGTCAACTGTTAAATAACAGACACATTCAAATTTTGTAAATTAAAAAAAAAACCTATTATACAGACAAAATACATGCTTTCAAGCAATATATGGCCCAGAGATCTCCATTTAATGACCTAATATACATCCAAACCCCCTCATCCTGCAGACAAGGAAACCAAAATGTACATCATGAAGTCAACATGCCCACGGTTGCACGTGGCTATCTGGTTCTGAGACAGAACTAGACCTGAGTTCCTTCAACTCAGGCCTTTGGGACATTTCTTGGAACACTCACCAGAGCCAAAACCTCTGATTTGTAAGAGGTTCCCATTTGCTAAAAATTCATGACAACTCAGTGATTTGTGGGAGAAAATGCAAAAGGCAATAACTCAAAATGTTCTCCCCCCACCTCAAAAAAAGATAAATACGAGGTGATGCATGTGTTAATTAATTAAATGGGAGGAGTCCTTTCACAATGTATATGTATATCAAATCATCATGATGAACACTTTCGAAGAGAAAAACAAATACCATATGCTAACTCTTATATATATGGAACCTAAAAATATGGTACTGATGAACCCAGTGACAGGGCAAGAATAAAGATGCAGATGTAGAGAATGGACTTGAGGACACGGGGTGGGGGGTGCAAAGGGGAAACTTGGACGAAGTGAGAGAGTAACACTGACATATATAAACTACCAAGTGTAAAATAGATAGCTAGTGGGAAGCTGCTGCATAACACAGGGAGATCAACTCGATGATGGGTGATGACTTAGAGGGCAGGAATAGGGAGGGTGGGAGGGAGTTGTGGGAGGGAAGGGATATGGGGATATATGTATAAATACAGCTGATTGACTTTGGTGTTCCTCAAAAACTGGCCCAACAGTGTAAAGCAATTATATTCCAATAAAGAGCTTTAACAAAAACAAAAACACTTTCGATATCTTACTTTTTTTGGTCAATTAAACTTCACTAAAGTTGGAAAATAAAAAGGCAACAACTCAAGGCAGAGTCAGGCTGAAAGAAACTTTCTCTGCCCACTGCCTCCTCCTTCCTTCTTTAGAGGTAGCAATAAGGGGCTGAAAATACATTCATCCTCAGATAACAATGGACAAAGGGAAGCCTGTCTGCTGCGTTAGTCATTGATTGGAGGTCCCTGACTTCTAGCTACACTCTTGCTCTCTACCCCTGAAGTGACTTCTCTTTGATGCTATTTCTGAACTGGAATGTGACCCTCCAGCTGGGCAGCGCTGAGGGCATGTGGGGGACACGAGTGGATATTAGAACTGTAATTCTGCTTGAGTCTGACATGTGGATTCCCAAGAGGATGCATGGCCATGAGACCTTGGAAAAGGTTGTTATGGAGGAAGGAAAAATGGGGAGCATTCTTAAGAAGAAATGGCGAAGATGTGAAGAAGTACCACTTAGAAAAAGGTATAGCCTTTCTTTTTCTGGGTCAGACTCACAAGCTGACTTGCTGATTATAGAATAATGGAGTATTTCAGCCCCTAACTTATTATGTGTCCTGAGGCAAAATCCTGCACCTCCTTCTGAAACCGGAGGGAAGGGGGCAGGGCACAACCTTTAAAAGAACGACATAGCCCTAGGACACGACATAAACCGATTAGAACCAAATAGGTCCAAACTGGTGGACAAGACGACTTCCACTAGACCTTGAGCGGTATACTGAAACGCTCATTGTAACGCATCTGCAAGCTAAATGACACACCCACAGATGCTAGGACAGTTCCAAGGTTGACCATAAATGTTAAAAAGTGGGCAGTGGCCCAGTTTCTGAAATCCCCACCCCTTCCCCAAAATAGCTGGAATACTGCTCTCACTCATTAGCTATGAAATTACCCACCCCTATAAAAACTGACAACCCCGTACCCTGGGGCCACTCTCACCTTCTGAGATGGCCCACACGCTGTCTGTGGAGTGTGTTTCTCTCTAAATAAATCCACTGCTTAGCTATCACTTTGTCCCTCACTGAATTCTTTTTGTGATGAGACATTAAGAACCTGAAATTCATTAAGCCCTGAGGCTAGGTGTGTGATCTCAATTCAAAGAACATGGTTTCTAGTCCCAATCTGGTTTGCACAGTTTCACTTCTACTTGTCTTTTCATAATATTGGAGAAAAGTGACATATCTGTGGAATTTTCTGCCATGCTAATTGTGGCATTTAGTCACACTAAAAGGACATAAATTACATATCCATGCCATCCTGCCTTGCCGGGTGTCTCCTGCTCTACTAGCCTCTTGACCAACTTCAGCTACCTTTGGTGGTTTAAGAATTGAGAGTTTGAGGAGTTAGGGCAGGGGCAGTAGTGACTGTAATACACCGAAAGACCTCATTCAAACTCACGTGTTCCTAGAGACCAGCTTGAAATTACTGGGCACCTGGAGAAAACCATCAGCCAACAGCTCCAAGCTTTGTGTTAGATGTTGCTATAGAATTGCTACTTGCCACTTCCCTTGTGGTGCAGAAAAAAGTTTTGAAAAAGCACTTGGGGGATCATCAGATGAAACTGCTCACTATACGAATAGCCTGCTACCTGTTGTATTACCCACTCTCTGGAGTTGAGTATTGATGATATCCCAGCACAACCATCATTTAAGCCAGTCTGAATGATGCCTTTTTCTTACCAGGGTTGGGGCTGGCCTTGCTCAGTCTCCTGCTTCCTTAACTATCCATTGTCCTCCCTGGAATAAACTCAAAAGGGTATGTTTGACAAGTGTTTGCCATAGCCAGTAAATGGTCCAATGTAGAGCACAACTTATTAGAAAGGTGTGCCCAGGCTTGCAAGTGTTCTACATTGCTGATATGTTATCAGGATTCAGCCAGAAATGAGATTTTATCATAATCTCCTTGATCAGGGTGAAGGGCATGGCTCACTCATCTGTGTATTCCTACAGAGCCTGACCCCTAGTTAACCCCTAATCATCATGCAGTTCATTTACTCATTCAAATGTTGACTGAGCACACAAGGTGTACAAAACAGGGTCCCAGGGCGGGAAGGGCAACAAAGCTCAAGACAAGTTAGGCCTCTGCCCACCTCCTGCTTCACCTCCTGCAGGAAGCTTCTCTTTCCCCACTGTCTGAAGACTCAGTGCTGATCCAAAAGACAGCACTTACACAGGGTACTATAATTACCTCTATGGATTTCTTGAGTATAGGACTACGAATTATTCATCTGTGTAACCCCAGTGCCTAAAACAGAGCTTGGTGCTCTGAAGGTACTCCACAGATGTTTGTAATTACTGAACCCATGCTTCCCCTCCGACTTCCACTAAAAGACTTGTGGCCTGGAATGTGCAATGTCACTCTCTTGGTTTGCCAACCAGCTACTTGGTAATTGCCCACTTACAGACCTGGCTGCCCCAGTAGACTGTAAGTTCTCAAGAGCAAAGGACCACACCCGATTTATGTTGTACCCCAACATCCAGCAATGGTAGGTAGACCATAAATATTTGTTAGATCATTGAACAAATGTTGAACTATAAATAAAAGATGCTTACATATGAAAATGATACACAATTATACACATAATGATAGTTCTGAAGAGTGATATGATTATTCTGATATCTGTGATCTGTTGTTGGAGTGATGGTGGTGGAATCTATCAATAGTTGAACCATTATGGTTTCCATTTACAGCTCATGCAGTGAAAACACTTCAACCCATCTTTACTTAACCAGCTCATTGGATTGATATAGATCTCCATTTCCTCTCTAAAACACAGTGAAAGGGTACAGCTGAAAGGGTCTTCATTTGTGTGTCCATTTCTGCTCCTACCAGCTGAGCTGTATGATTTCTAAGACTCAGTTGACTTTGTTCCCACTCACATTTATGTCCATTGTAATTGCTGTTAAGATTTTCAATTTAATTCAATATTGTAGAAGCTAGTGAAATAGGAATACAAAACAAGAGTTGTTACTTTATAGAAATGAACTTGAACATATTAGGAAAAGTTTATAAGATGAATCATTTAAAATATTTTCAGCGTAGGGCTGAGCTAGTAAACTCTAAAAGTTTGGGGAAAGAAAAATCTACTAAGAGTATACCCTCAAAACTGGAAAATGGCTGAGGGATTTCCCTGATGGTCCAGTGGTTAAGACTCTGCGCTTCCGCTGCAGGGGGCACAGGTTCCATCTCTGGTTGGGGAACTAAGATCTCCCATGCCACGTGGCACAGCCAAAAGAATTAAAAACAAACAAACCAAACCAAACAAACAAACAAAACATAGAAAATGTGCATAATACTTTGTGGAAAGAGTTTGTGCAAAAAAGACAACATAGAACTTGAATCAGCCAACCCATGCTGAAAGAAAACAGTTTCGAGGCCTAAACCAAAACTAGACAAATAAATCTACCTTATAGGTTATGAGTTGTATAAAAACATTTAAGGCTTGTAGGTATCATATCCTTTATGATTATAAACTTTTAGAGTATTTTAAAAATTTACTAATTGCTGATCTACAGGTTTGGAGAGATTTTCTACTGTATGTTGGATCATTCAAAGGCTCTGTCTGAAAATTGTAACTCACCAGGAAGATTCATGTAATCCCATCCTCCTGGCCTCCTGCCCTAATGACTAGAGTAATATAGGATGGTTCTGGCCACATTTCCATCTTACTATTTTCTCTAATACCTTGATTAAGATAGGAGAATCTAACCAACTGTAAGACATTTAGATGTCTGTTTCCACATCCTCTAAAAGGAGTTTTTTTTTATTCTATCATTAACTGAAAACAAGAAACCATTTTCTTGAACAGAAGCTCTCTCTAGAGAAAAGGAAAATGAGTAACTGACTTTTGTTGAGTTCTGCCTTCTGGGAGTAGGTGCTTTTCACATCTAATCTAGTATAATCTTCACAGACACCCTGGGAGTTTGAGTTCACAGGCCTCATTTTACAGATGAAGAAACTGAGGTCCTGAGAGGTTAAGCAAGGTCACACAGCCAGTACTAGAGAAGTGGCTCATGATCCACTGTGAGCCAATATACTTCCCAAGCCACCAATTACCTCTGATGACTTGCCCCAGATCTGACGTCCCACTTTTTTCAGAAATAAAACAGTACCGTGGCTGTGTATTGTATTTCTTCCCCCAAAGTTCCAGCCCCTTCAAGGGGATTTTTTGGTTTCATTATTGATGTGTGTCCAAACTGAGCATCTCCCTTGCCCTCCTTCAACCTGGCTAGGGCTGCCTAGGCCTGATGTAAAGTCCCTATGCTTTGCTATGCTACGTTCCAGCTCTCCTAGGAATTCTTCAGGCTACCCTCCACCCACCCACTTTCATCTCTCTCTCTCTCTGAGTCGAATTCTTTCCCCCCAAAAGATATTGAAGTCCTATGAATGTGACCTTGTTTGGAAATACAGTCCATGCAGATGACCAGGTTAAAATGAAGTCATTAGGGTGGGCCCTAATCCAATATGACTAGTGTTCTTATAAAAAGGGGAAATTTGAACACAGATACAGAGAGGAGACAATGTGAAGATACAGGGAGGATGCCATCTACAAGCTAAGGAGCACCTGAGGATACCAGAAGTTAAGAGAGAGGCTTGGAACTGTTCCTCCTCATAATCTTCAAAATAAACCAAACCTGCCAACTTCTAGAATCATGAGACAATAAATTTTTGTTGTTTAAGCCACCCAGTGTCATTGCAGTTCCAGGCTTCTAATACATTATCTCTCATATTCTCTCTCATATTCTCTCCCCTCCCCACCTCCCGACCCCCCACTCTGGGCCAGGGTTTGTTTTCTTTCACAGATAGGGCCTCCCCACCTTGCAGAACACTCCCCCAGGGACACCTGCTCCTCCCCACCAACAATGCAAGCTCCTAGCACACCAAGGTTGAACCCTGGCCCAGATACCCAGGCCCCAAGTTGAGAAGAGGGGTTCCAAGGGAAGAGAGATTGGATAGCAGCAGAACAATCACCTGTTTTTTCATTTTGATATGTTTGTCAACTAAATAGGATTATAAAGTAAGGCAGACACCACTGTATAGAACACCTTTTTCTCACACGGTTAGAACTGTTATCCTAGCTGTTCCTTGCTGACCCAATATCTTCTATTTTGTGTCCTCTATTACTATCACATGGTCAGGCCCCAACAAAGCCCTTCCCTGAAATCACCAGGAGAATCACAAAATTAAATTGAAAGCTGCAAAGCATTCATTGAGTTTCTATCACAAAATTCTTTGGTGTCATCTTGACTGAACCTCTCAGACATTCTAACTGAAGTTGGGAGTGAGACATTAATCATTGTCACCACAACGCATCACATTAGGTTTTAGTATTTAATCATTTTTCATTTGAAAGATGCCTGAAGGTGAGTGGTTTTAATGAATGTTTTAAACACATCAGAAATTCCCATCCTTAGTTGTTTTAAATGGGACCACATATAGTTCTAGTCTACTCAGTTAGCAAATATCAATCAAGTACCTACAAAGTGGCAGGCACTATTTTAGGCACAGCGGCAAACAAGATAAAACCCCTGCCCTCCTAGAGCTTATTATAGTCTAATATCAGTGATAGGCAATAAACAAAAATGTATAAAATTGGATCTCAGGTCATGATAAGTACTACAGGGAGAAATAAAGCTATAATTATTTGTTCAATATTACTCTTCCCTTTAGGTTATAACTTTCATGATGACAGTGGCCATGTCTATCTCAGCGCTAGCTCATAGTATGCATTTGATAAGGGTTGTTGGATGCGTGAATGGATGGATGGATGGACAGATGAAGCAATGGATAGATGGAACTCAACATGCATTTTGGGCTCCTGAGAAGTCATGTGTATCCTACACTGAAAATTCATTGATTCAGACATGCATTTTGTGAGCCAGAAACAGGTTAGACACTGAGAATGAAGATGGATAAGATAACATCCATTTCTTCAGGGAGTTCACACACAGACTTCTAAAGATACAAGGACCTTGTCATGGAGGTGTACATGTGGTACTCTGTGCTTCTTTGGGAGAGGTAGGGGAGAGTTAGAGGGGATGGTGGTACAAGAAAGGGGTCCCAAAGGAAGTAAAACTTGAACTGAATCTGGAAGAGACTGCCAGGTCCAGAAAAGGTGTTTGGGGCAGAGGGAGCAGCATGGGCAGAAGCTGGAGACAGGAAAGTCTAGGGACACCAAGACCATCTTTTGTTAAAACAGGAACAAAGGTAGGAATGATGAAGATGAGGCTGGAAAATGAGGCAGGAGCCAAATGTTGATCGCCTACTCCACATATGTCAGCTCTTTCATTGCGGAAATCTGATGAGCTTATCAGATAGGTTCTAAAGGTCAGCAAAGCTAAAGGACTGGGTACATTAAAGTAGTTAAATGAGTAGTTGCCTAGAAACCTTGTTTGGCACAAAAGCATCCTTTTTTTCCCTCGCGTTTGCTTTGTTTCCATGCTGGGCTATCAGATTCCTAGTCTTCCTGTGTCTGAAAACCACAGACCATCCTCTGGGCAGGCCTAGGTGAGGCCACTCAAGTGGTCCATTTGTCCGATTGCAAGCGTATTAATCCCGGATTCAACTCAGCTCTATTCTCCACGCGCTGCACCTCACTGCTCCAAACCTGCTCTGCTGGTTTAGGCTGGCCTCCTCCAGAAAGGAGAAATGTTTAGACATTGGTGGGGGAGGAGTGCTCTGCTGGTCTTGGGGAGCTGCTTGCAGGGAAATGCAACTTATCCTATGGTCAGGTGGCTTTTTACCTCACATTCACAAAGGGAAAGAACATCTTACTGATTCTATTTACTTGAGAACCCCCAAATTTAATGGTGCCCCAGTATGTATAATCATGTTCAGTTTTTCCAATCTATAAGAAATATACGCCTTGCAGAAAACATGAAAATTGGAGGCAATACAAAGAATAAAGTTAAAATTAAAGTAAATCAATCATTTAGAACCACTGTTAATGTTTTGGAGTATTTCCTTGCAGTCTTTGTTTTATGAAAACACACATACACATCAAAATTCATCTATTTAACACTTACCACAGTGTCTGAAACATCTATGTGCTAATAAATGTTCAGTGAATAAATGAACAAATATAATTTCATTTTTATACATTTGTAATGATACATACAGTATGGAATTTTGCTCTTTAAAATTTTGCTCATTATAATAAGTATTTTTTATGCCATTGTGAAAGCTTTTTTTGATGACTGCACAAATACTGCTGTGTGGTATAATGCTGATTGAATGTCTAATACATAACCCTACATTTATATCTCTGAAGATTTCCTTAAGCTAGATTCCTAGCTGTGAAATTAATAGGTGAAAGAGAATAAATCTTTTTAAGTTCCTGGGTCATTCAATGTTGCTGAACTTTCCAGGTTGAATTGATTCTTCACACGGAAACCCAAGTAGTCCTCTGAGAGCTCTCCAGCAGCTTGCAGGCAGCTGCTTCCCAGGTGCTCAATGACGGACCTTCTTTCACGGGCCTTGGCCCCATAATCCTCTCAGACCCCAGATAGCCTCCCTTGTCCAGCATCGTTGGGCCATCCCCAGGTTGGAGCTTGCCGGATTAAGCTCCAGCTCAATTGCTCTGGTCCTCCACAAAGGATGAAAGAGAGAGCTGGTCCTCAGCATGGCATTCCATTTAATTTTCACTTTAGCATTGTCCTTACTGTTTTCCTGCTCTTTAACTATACCTGTGCTCAACAATTTCTGTGTCACAAAGCTATTGCTTTCCTTTTTTCCATCCTGTGTGCAGTTTGAGGTGAGGATTTAAATGGGTGACTTTGCCCCCATTTAGAAAACATAACTTGTACTAAAAAACATCATTTGAATGATATTCTGTGCATTTGGTGACACCAGGATATATGCCAGTCCGACTACATTCTTCAAACATAAGCGTGTTACTGTGCTATATATACCCCGGAAAGAATTTTTGTAATGATTAAATCTCTGCCTTACAAAATTCAGATTCACCACTACGACCTTTTTACCTAAAGGTTTTTTCCCAGGAAGCCTTTCCTGACTATCTTATTTACATTTGTAACCCCCTTCTTCCTCTACTTAATTCTTTTCAAAGCATATCACCATCTCACCTACTATATATCTTACTTATTTGTCTTAACTGTTTGTCTCACCCCACTGAAACAAAGCTATGACAAAGCATTCGTTCACTCAGTATTTAGCAAATACCTCCAGGTGTCTAGAATTGTGATAAGCATGGATGGAGTCCACAAAAAATAGGAGCTTATAATTGAATTAGAAACATCAAACAGTTAAGCAAAGATATAAAGCAGGCCGTAATTTTAAAATACTAAACTAAATGAGGTAGGACAAAGTAGATGTGCTCTGGAGGAAGTGAAGAGAACAGACTGTGAAGTGAGAGTAAAAACTGGTAAGAAGTAGATGAGGTTCAAAGGCAGGTTGGGACTTGAGGGAGGAATTTAAGGTAGAGATGTTTGGCTCATCCTGTAAACAGTGCAGATTTTTGAGCAGGAGAGTGGCATGATGAAAATGGTTTATAAAGATAACTAGTGGGCAAAGAGCAAAAATTTTAAAAACATGATGAAAGGAGAGATGAACGGAAACTGAGAGGTCAGTGGGGCCTGAGATCAGGAGAGACTAAAAGAAGGTGATAAATGAGAAAGTACAGAGGATAGCAATGCAGAGGCATAGCTAAGAACACCGAGTCAAAATGCATCAGTCTCCAATCAGGCAATTCTCAAAATAAAATGTCAAGATCATCTGCCATTAGAGGACGTCGCTAGTAGGCTATAGGAGACTGAGGTTGGCTGCCTGAATGCAGAGGAGAGAGTGGGAGATAAAGACAGCTGGGATAGCCTATGCAAAGTTAAACCAATTTAAAGAGCCCACATAAAGAGGAATACAAATGAGAAAGGGGAAAAAAATGTGAATCACTATTTTAGATAAATCCCATATGGGTTATGCTCTTAATTTACTTAAAGCAGATGGCTGGACCTGGGACTGTTTAATTTATTACTGTCCTGCCATTCAGAGCCAGAGCCTTCCTTAGGTTCCTAAGCAACTCTGATGGGAAATGTCAGATTACATGAAATTTCCTGATTAGACCATGTGACCCATGCACATCCCACTGAAAACTGTTTCAAATACTCAAAATCGCTTATCCTAGACCCCAGCTGCCAGATCTGTTCCCACGGCAGATGGATGGGTAGGCCTCCCCCTCTTTCCAGTCAGTATGGTGGGAGTTCTAGGAATAAGACAGACTGAAATAAAGAGTGGGAGAGGATTTGGAAGAAAGCTTGGGAATCTGGTATTTCAAATTCTCTCTCGTGGTACTATGTACATCCCCAAATTCTCTATAAGGGAAGGAAAGTAGCAAAGAATTTTAAAAGAAGCATTTAAACTTCTCCTGCAATTACGCAGCCTCTGAGTCAGCAAACTCATTTAATAACCTAAGTAACATTTGCGATAACTTCAGAGGACTGAAAAAGTATGGGCAGAATCAGGACCTAGGCTGGTTTATGATCTGAAGAAAAAAGCACAATGATATAACAAAAGCAATAACTAATATTTTTTGAGGAGGACTCACTATGTGCCAGGCCCTGTAGGAATTATTATTACTCCGTTATACAGATGAGAAAACTGAGTATTCCTGGAGGATTAAGTTAGGTCACAGAGCTAGTAAGTGACATAGTTACAGACAAGTCCCCTGGATCTGTCAGAATGTAAGAAAGCAATTGGTGAGAAAAGGTGAAGAGCAACAAGCCGCAAATGCCAGAATTAGAGCATGACAGGTGCCTCCCTGTGGCATTTCTTGTGAGCAGAGCACAGAGATAAGGCTGACAGAAGTGACTGCTTAGTGCAGAAGGGAGCATTTGCCAAATGTAATGTGGTATCCTACCTTGGATCTTGGAACAGAAAAAGGACATTATTGAAATATGAAAAAGTCTGGGGTTTAGTTAACAATCATGTACCAATGTTGGCTTCTTTGGGGTGATAAATGTACCACAGTAAGTGAGATGTAGGTAAGGGATACAGGGGGACTCTCTATACCATCTTGTACCTTTCCTGTAAATCTGAAATTATCCTAAAATAAAAAGGTTATTTTAAACTTTTTAGAAAGAAAAGAGTATCGTGACAGGTTCACAAACATTCTTTAGAATAGTATTATTTAAAATGGAAATGGCAAGAGGAGCACTGCATTTCTGCGGCTGGTCGTATTTCTCAGGTTATTACTAATGACAATCACAGCGACTAACATCACTGAGCACTTATCATTCCAGCCTCTATCCAAAGGATGCCACACACATGCCTGTATGTCATACTCAGGACAACGCTTATAAACCAACTAGGTGCTATTATTATCCTAATTTATAGACAAGAAAACTCTTAGGATAGTGCCTGGAATGTGGTAGGTACTTTTTTTTTTTTCTTATAGAGGCTAAGAAACTGGGCCAGCTCGTAAGCAAACAGAGTAACAATTCAAACCAAACCCTAAAAGGCTTCCATTTACTAACACTATGGCTTGGGCAAGTTTGAAAATCGAAAGAAAGCTAATACCAGGAAGTGGATTTTAAAGTTTGTTGAGAGTTGCATCATACCAACTTAAGTTTACAAACAGACAGTTAGTTGTCTATTAAGTATTTCAAAATCAATGAGCTGAATTTAATTGAATAATGAAGACTCGCAGGCTGTATAGTGCTGTATTGAGGTCAATAAAAAGGGGCTGAAAATTACCTTTCTCAAGAATCCTTGGATACACCTCTGGATATGAGAATCAAGTAAGAGCAAGCAGAGACAATAAGGAGATGGTCAGCCCCCCAGGATCAACAGGAGCCACTAGGAAAAGTGTTTCCAGATCTCCCTTGGGGGGTCAAATGACTACAGCTCATTGGACCAGGCAGATTCCCCTGATGAGAAACATTTCCTTATGAGGGGAAGCTGGAAGGGCAAATTATGAAGACAGCCTTCCCATGACTGATGTGAAACTGACTGCGGGGAGAAGGTGGAAGGTTGGTCAGCAGCCCTTGCACATCCATGTTCAATTCAACCCCACACACCTTCATTTAGCATTTTCTTAGCTTTGGGGATGACGCTAAACTCTGGGAAGAATACAAAGGTGAAAGAAAACAGTGCCTAACGTCCTGAGTGGTGTATTTCACCAGAAGAAAACCCAGCAATCACGTGGTTCAGAGAATACCCTGAGTTTGAATCTTCACTCCACTCCTCACTACATGCCTGGCCCAAGTTGTAGGCTCTCTTTGGACCCCCGTAAGAATAATGGCAATTAATATTTGCCTGGGAAGATTGTTGTGAGGATGGAAAATGAGGTAACTGTCTATAACAACATCTCACACAGAAAGTGAAGAACAGTCCATCATAAGTCCATGTCTCTTTCCTTTACTTACTCACAGCAAGAAAGAGAAATCTCTTACTTACACCCCCAGTCATCCACATCTTCATTTCAAACTAGACCTTGACCTCAACTGTTACAGCAAAAGGGAGGTCACAGCAGACAAGTTAAGAGGTGAATTTTTCGCTTCAGACACTACAGGAGCCCAAGTCCAAAGAGTATAAAGACTTGGGAAGATTTCGAAAATGGACTTTAGAACCTCACCACATTATTGTTACCCACCTGCCCCCACCCTAGGCACAAAGATGGGGGTGCTGAAATATAGACCACACTTGTTGACAGAAAGCTGCTTAGAACCTGAAAAAGTAGATGCCCTTTCCTAATCCATCAGAGCTTCCAATTTGCACAAGAAATAGGCCAGCAGTAGCCTTGCCCTTCCCCACACCCATACCTGCCTAAAATGTGACACCCTTGCACTTCTCAGTCTAAAACAGGTTAAGAAAACAAAAAACTCCTAAGCCTGGAGTCATATAAGTTATTCATTTATTCAACAAGTATTTATTCAGCCCCTACTGTGTACTCTGGAACATCTTCTACTCCCTGAAGCCCCTGGGCTACCTTTAGTCTCTGTTCCACCCCTGCGGGCCCTGCAAGCCTCTAGTTTATAATCTATTTACTGTTTCTTAGCCAACATCCACCCCCTAACAAGCAGGTCTGCCATCCTTTTCCTCCAGGATAGAACATTGTTCTACATTCCCCTGCCCCCCAGGCTTTGCCTCTTTCTTCATGGCTTAATTCGAAGCCCTTAATCCCTTCATTGTTCAGTGACTCTTGCTTCTCTTTCCCATATTCTATCACAAATATCTGATCTCAACTCCCCACATAACAGCCCCTGGATAGAACAAAGGGGGCTGAAAGAATGTAACTCATTTGCTTATGGTTACCCAACTCAAGAGTAGTCCAATTCAACAAATTATGTAAAAATTGTAATAGTAATGATAATAGCTAGCACTTGAGACTGACATTAGAGACAGGTCACAGTTATTAGTAGAAACCAAGTCTAAGGACTGACCATGGGAGTGAGTGCCATGAGGTGGGGTCAGGACAAGGTCACTTGAGAAGGAGAATCAAAAAAAAAAAAGAAGAAGAAGAAGAAAAACCACCCAAGACCACATATTGAAAAAATAACCCATGACGGTAAAACAATCATTAGGAAGTATGACAGAAGTAATGTGGGAGAGAGGGATCTGGAGTTATCACCTTAAGGAATGACAGTGTATGGTGGAAGAAGGACATGGTAAAAGAGACTTGAGAGTCAGAGCTGGTAAGGAGAGCTGAGGATGGGATTGAAAAACAGCCTGGAAGCAGTAATAGGATATCCCTGGTCTTAGTCTGTTTAGGCTGCTATAACAAAAATGCCATAGTTTCGGTGGCTTATAAACAACCAAAATTTATTTCTCACAGTTCTTGAGGCTGGAAGTCCAAGATCAAGGTGCCAGCAGATCTGATGTCTGGTGAGAACTAGCTTCCTGGTTCATAAATGGTTATCTTCTCCTGTATCCTCATAAGGTAGAAGGGGCAGAGGGAGCTCTCTGGGGTCTCTTTTGTAAGGGCACTAATCTCATTCCTAAGGGCTCCACCCTCATGACCTAATCACCTCCCAAGGTCCCACTTCCTAATATCATCACATTGGGGTTTAGGTTTTAATATATGAATTTGGCAGAGGGGTGGTCACATTCAGTTCACAGTATGCACCCTGCTTGTAGGCCCATGGTACAAGCGAAATGGAGAAGAACCCTATGGTTCCCCCCTTACCCCCCCATGTCTTCTGCCTGCCTTTTGTCTGTGGAAAAACTTTAGCCAAAGAATAAGTTTAATCACAGAATGAGAAAATGCAGAAGCAAAAACAAATAGTCCAACAAGACTAAATAATAATAGTTTAGTCAGTAATCATAGTCAAGGACCTTTAGTTCCTTCTCAAGGGCTATATATAATATTCTAAGCCATATCCTGTGAGCTGTTTTGTAGATACTGAAGCCCCCACCAGGTGGAAGAAGTTCACTACATGATGACCAGACTATAGCCATGACATAAGATGCCACAATTCCAAGAGTTTGCCTTAAAGAAATGGAAACAAACTGACCCTGGAACTGAAGATCAACTGTACTTAAAACCAATCAAGATGATGCTGGTCAGACCACCAATAACCAATTTCAAGATGACTGTCAAAGCTGACTGTGCTATTTCTGCATGCAGCCCCCTCCCTCCATCTATAAAAGCTCTTGCCCACTGATTGTCAGTGTGGGGGGAGTAGGGCTTCAGACAGAGGTCCACCCTCCCCCCCAGTTGCCAGCATCCACAATAAAGCAAACTTTCCTTTCCACTAACCTTGCCTCTTTATTGGCTTTTGATCGGTGAGCAGCTGGGCCCCACTTTCAGTTACAGGAGTGTTGGAGAGAAAATGGCCAACACCTGTAAAAGAACCAGTGTCCTGGGGAGAACCAGGTCTCCAGTGTAGCAAGAAGGTGAAGAGAATATTCAGAGAAGTGAGGTATAGAGGGGATGCTGTGAGGTCACTGTGGAAGAGTTTCAAAAGTTGGGGAGGAATGAGACACAGAATCAGAAAAGGGACATATGAGACCATGTGGAGATCAGAGTCCAAAGGATGAGAGATGATTTGGGAGGCCAGGGCTGACATAAATGGAGAGGAAGGCAAGAGGGGATTAGCATAGGACCCCAAGTCTGATAGCAGTGGGGGCCAGTGGGTGAGGGTTGGCCATGAACACTCAGTTCTTGCCCATTGCAAATTCATAATCTATTGGGGGACACCCATATAGAGTGACAGAACAATGCACCCCAGATTACCTTTGGGATTCAAAGACTATGGAAGCCTATAGGAAGGTCACCCAGCTCAAACAGGGAAGGCCAAGGAAGATGAGAGAGAGAGAGAGGAGAGAGAGAGAGAGAATAGAAATAGAATTCCATAAAATTACCACCACTACTAGAAAATAATTGAGATGCTTCTCCTACAGCAATGAGTCTTTGTGCTACACTTGATCTTAGCCAAAAGGACAAGAAGCTATGAAGTGAGTCTTTGTATAAATGAACCATAAACTGAAAAAGTTGTGGAATATTTTATATTCACATTATTTGAATAGTCTTTGATCTTGCCAGAGAGAAATTTATTGCTATTGGCTACAGAACTTTGCAAGATTTACACAGCAAAGGGTGAGTTTAATATTATCTTTAATATAAGCTGTAAAATTCTAAATAGATATAAATTAGAGATTTTCTGAAGGTAAAAAATAGTAAACATTTTAAAAGCTAAGAGTCTAATACATCCTTATCTCTCAATTACCTGAAATGCCTAAAATTACCTCCAGTATTTAGAGTGATGGTACAGAGAAAGAATTAAATTGATGGAACCTTCCCCAACTCCCCTATCTAAATTAGCCCTACCCTTTCTATGTCAACATTTGTTGAGTACTTAAATGCACCTCATGTAATCCTCATAACAACCTGAAAGATAATAATTTCCATTTTTGTTACAAGAAATTCAATGCTTAGAAAGATAAAATAACTTGCCAGTGTCCCACAGCTAGTGAACAGCTAAAGCAAATTCACAACTGTCTGTTAAAACCACTGCCTCTTCCCTTACACTGTGATGCAGTCACATTTTCAAGATTTTTTAATTGCAAAAAGCTATTCATGTTGTCCACACTAGTCAGTAATCCACTCATCTTTCTCAGTAGTTTCAAGGGAAAATACTATTGATTAGATCCAAGAATGTTTCTTATATGGTTGTAAATGCATAAAGCAGAATAAAATACAATGGGGAGAATCTCCCTCTCAGGAACTCTGCAGGTTACAGACTAGTTTAGTGAAGTGAATCTGGTTGTGTTCAGTAGAAGGAATACACTGGAGACAGGGTGACAAGGAAAACCCGAATGGGGACACTCATCACACCATAACTAGAGAGCTGGTGTTGAAAATAGGCTTAGTCTACAAAACATCCTCATTAAAAAATAAATAAATAAATAAATAAATAAATAAATAAATAAATAAATAAATAACAAAGGCATCTGTCAACCCATAAAGATGGACTAACTATTCTAATGCAGAACATTTACTCATTCTAAAATAAATCTATGAGAAAAGGTTCAATCAGGGGAGGCTGGAGACCACAATATATCAATCTCCATCAGCATCTATGAAATTCAGACAAAAAATCTGCAGAGCTTTAATGCATGTCAGATAAACCCCAGGGTTTTGTGAAACACAGTTTAAACACTTAATTAAAGTTATTTATTAGTTCCCTTTGCATGGCTGTCCTATCTGTTATTTAAACAATTTCCTCTGTGCAGGCATTTGGTTAGTTTCTATTTTTCTCCAATGTAAACAATGCTGTAATCAATACCCTCGTACATATATTTTGGCATAATTCTTTGATTGTTTCCTTAGAATAAATTCCTAGAAATCCTGGGTCAAAGCACAGACACAGTTTTGAAGCTTTTGATTGCCAAAATGTCTTCCAGATATTCAAATACCTCGTTAAGATTTCTAGCTCAATGAAACTCTCAGAGTAACTAAGAGCAAAACAAAGAGATTAGATCCAGAATCCTGGGTTTGAGACCTGTCTTTATCATTTGTTAGCTGTGTGACCTTAGTCAAGTTATTCAATCCTCTGTTTCTCGGTTTCTTTATCGATAAATTGGGTTATAATATCAGTACTCAACTCATAGAGTTGCTTTAAGAATTAAATAAATCAATGTCTGTAAAGCTTTTAGAACCAGGCATAGTAAGCCTTACATAAGTGTTCACTATTATAATTATCCTTGGTTCTTATACTTTATGACTTCAAAACCAATTCTAAAAAAAGAATTAAGGGGGACTTCCCTGGTGGCACAGTGGTTAAGAATCCACCTGCCAATGCAGGGAACATGGGAAGATCCCACATGCCGGGGAGCAATGTTTGCACACCACAACTACTAAGCCCACCACTGTAACTACTGAAGCCCGCAAGCTCTAGGGCCCATGCTCTGCACCAAGAGAAGCCACCACAAGGAGAAACCTGAGGATTGCAAAGAAGAGTAGACCCTGCTCGTCTTAATTAGAAAAAGCCTGTGCTCAGCAATGAAGACCCAAGGCAGCCACAAAATAAATAAAATTATTTAAAATGAATAAATAAATAAATAAAAATTTAGGAAGATCATAATGTCAGAATAAATGACTTTTATTCTTATATTTAGCTTTGAGAGAAATATTTTATATTATACTTATTTTTCTCATTTCTCCACGGAGCAGTAAATACGTTATTTGTTCACTGTGTTTGAGAACCACTGGACAGCCATATTTTCCAAAAGCCTTACATTTCTATTTTTCACTAATTAATAGTTAAAGGTTTTAAGCTTTTTTTAAAAAATGAATCATAGAATTTGGACAGTAGCTTTTGTGAACTACGCAAATAAAAAATAGAATCATAAGGTCAGCTTACTGACTTTGCAAGATGCAAATAATAGAGGAAAAAGGAACACTCTTTCATATGGCTCTGAAAGAAAATAAAAGTGAAGCTAAAACCCATTCTTTGGCCAAAAGCTTGACACACCTACTCTTATTCTGACAGAGGAATCCCTACAAAGGCTGTTGAAACAGAAATGAAATTCCTGAGCACCTAAAAGCCAAATCATTTGTGGAAGAGCCAGGCCTTGAATTAACTCCAAGCAAGACCTGAAAAGGAACACAGAAACACTTAGGGAAACCATATGAACTAATGGCTGAGATATTGATCACTGATCACTCCACCCACAACTGTCTCCATCTTAAAACAATTTTGTTGTGCATGAATGATGCTACTGCATGATTTGTCAACCAGTTTTCCAAACCACTCAATAACTGTCAGGCACATATTTAACAAAGAGCTAATAGTAACAACTAGCATTTGATGAGCACTCACTGGTGGCTTGCACTGTGCCTGGCCTCCTCTCCTTTTATCAACATGGCCATTCTCTGTAGCAGGGAGTGTTGTTCTAATTTCTATTTTAAAGGCAGCGGAACTGAGACCCGGAGATGTTAGAAACTTGGCTCAAATGTTACATAGGTGGAACCAGAACACAAACCAGTCCAGCTGATTCCACGATCTTACTTTTTTTTTTTTTTGGCCATGTCCCGCTGCATGTGGGATCTTAGTTCCCCCACCAGGGATTGAACCCGTGCCCCCTGCATCGGGAGTTCAGAGTCCCAACCACTGGACCGCCAGGGAATGCCCTCCACGATCTTACTCTTAACCAGTGTGCCACATCACCATTCTAGGCCCTATTTTGTCATTTTTAAATTTTAAGGGGAAATACAACACTTCCACCTCACAAGAAAAGAAAACGTGCTAGTTGTCATTAACAAGTATCCTGGAAATGGACTGCACTACAGGAAATCTTCCATCACAGGCCAGGCTCCTGACTTACCCCATTACCCTTAGCAGATCCCAGTCGTGGTTTTCTCAGCTTTTTTTAAAAAAATGAGTGGTGTCTGAAGTTCTGTGAAACAAGGAATTCATGGGGGTAAATGATTCAACTGATTTTTTTCTTTCCTTAAATTCAAAGTTGGTTTCTAGTTAACAATTTAGATGGGGGATAGTGTGAGAAAGGAAGAAGATGCTAAGAATCTTAAGCATTATTTTAGAAGACTGGCAGTCCCTTTACTTCTTTTATTAGTTATACATCTAGTAAGGCCATCAGACCCAATCAAAAAATGGGCAGAAGACATAAAAAAGACATTTCTCCAAAGAAGACATACAGATGGCCAATAGCCACAGGAAAAGATGCTCAACATTGCTAATTATTAGAGAAATGCAAATCAAAACTACAATGAGGAACCACCTCACACCAGTCAGAATGCATCATTAAAAAGTCTACAAATAACAAATGCTCAAGAGGGTGTGGAGAAAAGGGAATCCTCCTACACTTTTGGAAATTGGTGCAGCCACTATGGAGAACAGTATGGAGTTTCCTTAAAAAACTAAAACTAGAGTTGCCATATGATCCAGCAATCCCACTCCCGGGCATATATCCAGAGAAAACTCTAATGTGAAAAGATACATGCATCCCAATATTTACAGCAGCACTATTTACAATAGCCAAGACATGGAAGCAGTCTAAATGTCTATCGAAATATCAATGGATAAAGAAGACGTGGTACACACACACACACACACACACACACACAGTGGAATACTACTCAGCCATAAAAAAGAATGGAATAATGCCATTTGCAGCAACATAATGGACCTAGAGATTATCATACTAAGTGAAGTAAGTTAGAAAAAGAAAGGCAAACACCATATATCACTTATACATGGAACCTAAAACATGACACAAATAAACTTATTTATGAAACAGAAACAGACTGACAGACATAGCAAATAGAATTGTGGTTGCCAAGGGGGAAGGAAAGTGAGGGAGGGATGGATTGGGAGATGGGGATTAGCAGATGCAAACTATGTTATATAGAATGGATAAACAACAGGTCCTACTGTATAGGACAGGGAACTATATTCAATATGGAATGGAAATAGAATTTGTTTAAATTTTAATTTAAAAAATGGAAATTTTTTTAATGGAAAAGAATTTTTTTTTAATTTTAATTAAAAAAATAGTAAGGCCATCAGAATGACAGGTACACATGAAGAAGAAATTTATTCTACAAATTATGGTACCAACTGCCAAGGACTGTTGAAGGCTTTGAGATTATGCTCTGAAAATTCACCTGTATGCCTGCCACAGGTTCATGAATGCTGGTACAAAATGTGATACTCCTGACACAAAAGCATTTACTATTCAAACTAATACCAGTAGCCAGAGTATCAGCACATTCTTGCACTGGTTCCCAGAGTCCCAGTCCCCACAGGGTGACAGGAAAGGGGCCAGATAACATTTGCACAAGCACTGGTTTGCATGACAGGAGAGGAACCCTGAATCTTTCATAATCGGCAGCAAATAAAACTGTTCCTTTGCTGCAGAGGGAGGTAATACCTCTATTTTCCAAGGCCATGCACTACACAAACATCTTTGAAAAGAGAGTCTGGAACTAACATAATCAATGCCTCTGCTCACAAGACATGCAGAAATGTGAGAGACCCATGGAAATCTGCCTCCCAACACTAACCATTCTGCTTGTTACAAAAGCATCTGTTTGAAGAGTGTATCTTGATTAGACCCATAGACTTTTATAAATGTTGTAATATCCAGAAATTATTTGCCAAGATCTTGGACTATTCCTTTTCAAAAAGGTCAGTTGTGCCACTACACTTGCCATATTTTCTACAGATCCTAATGAGTCAACAGATTCTAGGAATAATTTTGTTCACACTAATGCAGTGTGGAAACTGACCAAGAGCATTCAAAGTTAACATGCTATAAATGCACAATGTAGGCGTTTACACCAAGGAGAATGTTGTATATAATTTTCTAGAGCAAAATGATCTCAATAAACAGTTATGAGGCTTTTCTTAAAAATCTGACTCTTAAAGTCCAGATTGGGTCACATCATATCCCCATCTGCTCATTATCTCTTGTGAGAGATCAACTAAAAGGAAAAGGAGTATTCTCTCTTAGGAGCAGTTTTCTTACAAGAATCCAAAATTTGGAGCCATGAGATGTAATTCCCAGTCCACCCTTTATTGGAACGGGAAATTACGCCTGCATTTTACGATCATTATACATAGTACTTCTGAAATAAAAATACTATAAACATATTGTTCCTTTATCATAGACCAAAATGATGAGATTATATATGTTTGTCCAGCTGAATAAAATAATGATGATTCTCAATTGCACTCAAATCAGACTAAATTTTGTGCATAATAAATTCATGTGGAAATGACATGGAAGGGCAGATGGTGGTTGTCAGTGGTGGGGGTGGGGTGGAGGCGGTGAAGGCGGTCAAAAGGTACAAACTTCCAGTCATAAGATAAATAAGTCATTGGGATATAATGTACAGCACGGTGACTATAGTTAACAATGCTGTTTTGTATATTTGAAAGTTGCTGAGATAGTACATCTTAAAAGTTCTCATCACAAGAAAAAAAATTATAACTCTGTAGTGATGGATGTTTACTAACCTTATTGTGGTAATCATTTCACTATATACATGTATATCAAATCGTTATATTGTACACCTAAAACTAACACAGTGTTATATGTCAATTATACCTCAGTTTTTAAAAATAGAATGAGGGACTTCCCTGGTGGTCCAGTGGTTGAGAATTTGCCTTCCAATGCAGGGGACACAGGTTCAATCCCTGGTCAGGGAACTAAGATCCCACATGCTGCTACTAAGCCTGCGAGCCTCAACTACTGAGCCCACGTGCTCTGGAGCCCGCATACCACAACTAGACAGAAGCCCACGCACCACAATGAAGACCTGACACAGACAAATAAATAAATAAATATTTTTTAAAAATAAAAATAGGGGCTTCCCTGGTGGTACAGTAGTTAAGAATCCACCTGCTAATGCAGGGGACGCGGGTTTGATCCCTGGTCCAGGAGGAAGCCACAGAGCAACTAGGCCAGTGAGCCACAACTACTGAGCCCACATGCTGCAACTACTAAAGCCCGCGTGCCTAGAGCCCATGCTCCACAACAAGAGATGCCACCGCAATAAAAAGGCCGCACACTGCAACAAAGAGTAGCCCCTGCTCCCCACAACTAGAGAAAGCGCAGCAACAAAGACCCAACGCAGCCAAAAATAAAATAAATAAATAAATTTTTTTAAAACAGAGAATGAAATGTAACCTGTAAAAAGGTAATAATATACCAAAGCATATCAGTCCCACTGACATTCTCCCAGACTTGCCACAACCCGGCAAAGTGCCTGGAACATAGTAGATGTCAAATAATTGTCAAATGAATTAACATATAAATGAATGAGCACATTTCTCTGTCACTTATAGTTTGCTCAGTCCACTTCTTTCCAAGGAATACTCGTTTCTTTTCCTCTAACCCATCAATACTGTTCTCACTCATAAAACTGCACTAGTTCCTTCTTCCCAATGGCTCGCGTGATTCTGAGTCTCACAGAACCACCTTCTGATAATTAAAAGCTTAATTTTAATTATCAGAGATCTGTGTTCAGAACATTCCTTGCAAGTATTTCTTTTGCCTGCTATAACTCTAGATAGTAGGCCCAAGTTACAAAAATTAAAACAATCATTTAAGCTCGAAGGCAAACCATTCTGTTCCCCATATCCATGGGTTTATAGTTGAGTTCCATGCAAAACATTTTCATTGTCTTTCCCCTAAATCTTTCAAATGTTGCTCTATCTAAATCTTATAGTTTCCCATTTATTCCCACATGCCAATGCCATGCATCATTCATAAAATGAAGCAGCAGCAAAGATTTGCTGCTTCAAAATGAGAACATACTGACTTTTCCTCAAATTCATTTTACCCAGGTATAAACACACAAATACTGACAAAAAGACACAGGAAAATGTGGTGTGATTGAGAGCTGCATCTCATATATTGTTTTTTGATGATGTTTGTTTGGCAAGGTGCTATATATCTGTGTTTCTGTAGTTCTGGATACACAGCCCTACGAAATGTAAAATATAATTATGTCTCCTAATTTCAATAAGGTTTGTTTTGGCAAATGGTTAGAAATAAACCCAAAATGTGACTGAAAGCCATTTTTTGCTGTTTTAAGAAATGTAACATTCAATCCAATCAGAGGTTGGTTTCCAAAAAAAATGTCATTCTCCTTCTTCAAACCTCTAAACACACACACACACACACACACACACACACACACACACACACACACCCTGGAGAATACTTACCAAGAGCTAAGCTCTAAAATTAAAGAATCTGTAGAAAATACAATGATGCACCTGAAAATAGTTTTCATTTTCTCCTTTGTGTGAAATTCAATTACACAGAAAGCAAACAAATGGAGTAAACAATGAAAATGGCACATGGGATTTTTTCCCCCAATTACTATAAACTGCACTCTCTGAAACAAAAAGACCATTTATGTATCAACTGCATCTAATGATGTGCATTTTTCTCCTGTCTGGCTATTCTTGATTTAAATAATGTCTTCCTTAGAGCCTCACACCACTAAATCCAGTCATTAACTCCTTTATAACAAGAAACTATTTCTCCCCATAAATGCAAACAATAGTAATCTTGCTCTTATCTTTAAAACTTTGATATTACTAAGAAAGACTCAGTATGGTGTTTACATCTTTTCAGAAATATTTCATCAACCCCACTGTGTCCATTCTAAAACAGCAAAAATGAAAATATGTAATCTCGTTGCTTTAATTTAATATTAATGTATTGCTTTAGAATAAAAAAAAAGCTACTCTCAAGTACAAATGCAGTCCTGACAAAAATACCAAAGCATACATCTACCAGATTAATCTTCTAGAAAATTAAAATACTAAAATTCTTCTTTGGAGTCCTTTAAATAGTAATATCTTCTATATTTAAGAGATGACTCAAGAACAATTAAAATTTTGCTCCAAAAGATGGAAAAAAAACAACTAATTTAACACATTTCTGGACAATACATTCCAGGAGATAGATAGATAACTCTCTCTATATAAATATATATACCTATATATACATGTAACTATACATTCTATATGTATAGAACATATGTAACTATATATTAGATACATATTTATATAAATATATAATATATAATAATATATAAGCATATATTTGTATATATTTACATTATACATATAAATTAAATATATATGCATATATGTATATGTGTGTGTATATATATGTAAATATTCACTGCCTTAATCTATGTCATTTGGGCTTAACTGATAAGCTATGACTGGTCATTTGACTTACCATAGATGCCCCAACTCTTCCCAAGTAAATTTAATTGTTTTAATTGGAAACAATCCCTTGAGCCAAAAAGAACTCAAATATCAATGACAAGCTGGTGGTGACATTTTAAACTCTTTTGCCACATGGAAAACAGACTCTACTACTCACCTCCTCCCACACCTCAAAAGATTACTATGTATTTGTGAAAGCTTTGGAGTTTCTATATACACCTAAGACAATGGGACAGTCAGATGGCAGACCTCACCACCTGCTAGTCCTCCCCTGGAGACAATGTAGTATGGTGGAAAATGCAATGGGCTCTGGAGTTTGCAAACCTGGAGTCCAATAGTTTGCTAATGTTGAGTCTTGGGCTAGCTGTTTTCTATCTCTGTGAGCTTCAGGTGTCCTCATTTGTAAAATGAGGAAAATAAAACCAGTCTCCAGGGTTGTAGTGAAGGTAACACATACAGGGCTTCAGGTCAAGTACATGACAGAGAAAGGTAGGCATCAGGAAACCCTCCCGGCAGGGGAAGTAGGACAGATTCCCAAAGTTTGAAGGAGTAAAAGGAAGTATTTGTGAGATCCCTGAAAACTCTGTCTTGGGCTAGTCCTGAACATCACTATTAAGGATGGAAATTATTTTTTTTCACACATTAATTCATGTGTTAGGTACACAATTACTGAGCTTCTTATCTAGGCCAGCAAGGGAGACAGACCCATATATAATTAACTATATGAGACAGATGCTTGAACTTCCTAGGTGGCGCAGTGGGTAAGAATCCGCCTGCCAATGCAGGGAACAAGGGTTTGATCCCTGCCCCAGGAAGATCCCACGTGCCGCGGAGCAACTAAGCCCGGGCGCCACAACTATTGAGCCTGTGCTCTAGAGCCCGTGAGCCACAACTATTGAGCCCATGTGCCACAACTACTGAGGCCCACATGCCTGGAGTCCATGCTCTGCAACAAGAGAGGCCACTGCAATGAGAAGCCCGCGCACCACAAGGAAGAGTAGCCCCCACTCGCCGCAACTAGAGAATGCCCGTGTGCAGCAATGAAGACCCAACACAGCCAATAAAATTAAAAAAAAAAAAAAAAAAGACACAGATGCTATCGCCAGTGAAAGTGTGACGGGAGGGCTAGAGATGACAGTCAACAAGGTCCTGAAAACAACAGGGGACATTTCAGGTCAGGTCACATAAAGTCAGAGAGGGATTAGTAGAAAGACACTGCAGGGGAGCTCCAGCGCCACATGCAAGTGGTTCACACCAATCTCTCTAGGAATATGAAGTGGGGAGCAATCACACCCGGAGATCTGTGGGGTATTCTCTCCATCATCATTGTGGCAGGAACTCAGAAGGGGAGTGGTCTGGGAGATGGGTGCATTCAGGCCACAAGGGGTTGTAGGCTTTCTTCCAGACCAGCTGAACCACCACAACATGAATGGTCTTAGACACCACCAATTCAAAAGGGCAGGTTAGTTAGAAAGAGAACCTGCAAGAAGTAGAGAAAGATTTCTATCAATATATCCTTCCAGATAGGATAAGCGAATCAGATTTATTGTATATTTGATAATATGAATAACCAGTCTGAAAATTTCAAATGTGGATTAGAACATAATGATGAATGATAGAGTGATGGTTTCTTCTGTTTGATTCTATACATTCCTGATTGTGTTGATGATGATGATAGCAGATAAAGCAATTAACACGTCCTGTGTATGTCCTATGTGTCAGGCAATGATGTAAGTGCTTAATATGTATCTCTGACAACAACCCATGAGACAGACAGTATTACTATCCCCACTTTACAAATGAGCCAATGTGGAAACTGAGAGTTTAAGTAACTAGCTGAAGGCCCCACAGACAGTAAGCAGTGGAACTGGATTTCAGACCCAGAACTGCCTACAACTCCAGAACCTGTACTCTCTCCTACTGCCTACATGCTTAATGAATCTCTAAATGGCTCTCTAGACATTCCAAAAACAAGAACTTACCAAAGTGCTATTTACTAATCTCTATTCTCATAGAAGTATTACTCACATTACTACGAAAATGATAAATTTCCATATCTTAAGAGGTTTAGGGACTTCCCTGGTGGCGCAGTGGTTAAGAATCCGCCTGTCAATAGAGGGAACACGGGTTTGAGCCCTGGTCCAGGAAGATCCCACATGCCGCGGAGCAACTAAGCCCACAACTACTGAGCCTGTGCTCTAGAGCCCTTGAGCCACAACTACTGAGCCCACATGCCACAACTAGTGAAGCCCGAGCACTTAGAGCCCATGCTCCACAACAAGAGAAGCCACCGCAATGAGAAGCCCATGCACCACAGCGAAGAGTAGCCCCCTGCTCACTACAACTAGAGAAAGCCCATGCGCAGCCAATAAATAAATAAATAAATTTATTTTTAAAAAAAGTCTTAGAGGTCTCAAAGCAACCTTTGAGGTAAATTTAAGCAACCCTCAATTCTACAAATACATATATGAGCTATCCCAAGTTTGAGCTATAACAAGAACACCAATTGTTCTCATTAAAATGTTAGACAAAGTGGACCTCTTTGTTTATATCTGTTGATAATGATAATAATTGCAGCTTGAAATAAAACAACAATGTACTAACAGGATGGTATCAGCCTACCCTGGGATTTAACACAAAAGGTTGGAATGTTTTCAAACTTCATTAACTAACTTTGTTGCTGGACAACATGGCAAAAAGCAAGTGGCTTCCTGGACACTGGCTATTTGGCTCTCTTTTAATCATTCTGAAAATATCAAAGGTATGTCCTGGTTTAAACTATCCTTAGTAGATTAATTTTTATTGAAAAACCTGGTCATCCAAAATTGAATTTGTTTTCTTCCTCAAGCAGAAGCAAAACCTTTCTAAAAGTGATTGAAAATAAAAGCATTACTCAAAAAGCAAAAACTAGTCAAAATCAATTACAGAATAAGGCCATTGGCTAAAAGTAACAGAAACAGAAAGTTTGGCTGGTGGCTTTTTTTATTGATTTATTTTATATTCCCCCATCTTTAACAGGATCATTTTTTTCCAAAACGAGTTTACAGGTCATTTGGAAAATATATATATTTTTAAGAAGACGATTTACTTTCACTGTAAAATGACAAAGTGAAATCCTCAGAAGTCTTCAACCTCATTAATAATAATTTTAAAAAAGACTAAAATGAGTTATGATGTTTATACCTTGAAATTGACTAAGATAAGACTTTCCCCCCCAATTCTTAATGTTGGTGGGCGTATGAGAAAACAAGCTTACATGTTTTAACAATACTAAGAAATAAACTAAGGCAGTCTTTCTGGAGGCCATTTAGCAATATTCCCTATAGTGTGGGGGTTTTTTTTTGTGTTTTGTTTATTTGTTTGTTACATTTTGGCCAGAGATGTCCCTACAGTGTCTATTTTTTAAAATATGCACTTTACATAGCAATTCCACTTCTAGGAATGTAACCTCATGTTGCCTTGTGTGCAAAGTCTTGCCTATAATAATATCGATATATGGATGTTCATTATAGCAAGGAAGGAACAAAACAAGGAAAGAAGGAAGGAAGGGATGGAGGAAGAGAGGGAGGAAGAAAGGAAGAGAGAGAATTAAAATAATCAAAATACCCATGGACACGAACTGCTTAAATAAACAGGGTGCAGAGCATTCATAAAAAAGCAATATTATTTTTCCATTAAAAGTGATGTGAATAAATATTGGGTTGGCCCAAAAGTTCATTTGTTTTTTTCCGTAAGATGGCTCTAGTAGCGCTTAGTTATCTTTAATTTCATTCAAAACAATTTTGTTAGATTGTATCGTGACAGCTGTCATATCACCATACATTTTTTTTAAAAATCAAAGTTGGTGAATTTTTATGTAGCCATTTTAATATTGGAGATAGAAGGAAAAAAAGAAATTTTCAGCATATTATGCTTTATTATTTCAAGAAAGGTAAAAATGCAACTGAAACACAAAAAAAGATTTGTGCTGTATATGGAGAAGGTGCTGTGAGTAATCGAATGTGTCAAAAGTGGTCTTCGAAGTTTTGTGCTGGAGATTTCTCGCTGGATGATGCTCCACAATCAGGTAGACCACTTGAAGTTGATAGCAATCAAATCAAGACATTAATTGAGAACAATCAACTTTATACTGTTGCAGAAATCGGTCCGTCAAGAAACCAAGCACCACACTCGGAGGGCTGGAGAACTCACGTTTATTAAGTCGGCGGCCCCACACAAGCTAACACTCCAAAGTTCTGGGCCCCAAACTCAGGGTGAGCTTTACTTTTATAGTGCACATGTTTACAGAGCATGGAAGTTTCCAAACAGAAACTTACAAGAGCAGGTGCAGAACATTCCATTTTTTAGCAAAACATCTTAAAGTTACATTGGATTGTTAGGCCATCCTGTTTTTCTCAGTGCAGCAAGCATATTTCACAAAAGCAAAACAAGCATAGAGTTATTTTTAGCTGAGTGTAAGTTTCTAACTTTCCTCTTCAATACTGCAAGGAAGATAGCTGACATACTCAAAATACCCAAATCAAACGCTGAAAATCATTTGTACCAGCCTGGTTATGTTCATCACTTTGATGTTTGGGTTCCACATAAGCGAAAAAAACCTTATTGACCATATTTCCGAATGCGAGTCTCTACTTATAACGAAAACATTCTGTTTTTAAAACAAATTGTGATGGGCAATGAAAAGTGGATATTGTACAGTAATGTGGAACAGAAGAGCTCATGGGGCAAGTGAAATGAACCAACTACACCAAAGGCCAGTTTTCATCCAAAGAAGGTGATGTTGTGTATATGGTGGGATTGGAAGGGAGTCCTCTATTATGAGCTCTTTCCAGTAAACCAAAAGATTAATTCCAACAAGTACCACTCCCAATCAGATCAACTGAAAGTAGCACTCGATGAAAAGCATCCAGAATTAGTCAACAGAAAATGCATAATCTTCCATCAGGATAACACAAGACCTCATGTTTCATTGATGACCAGGCAAAAACTGTCACAGCTTGGCTAGGAAGTTCTGACTGATCCACTGTATTCACCAGACACCACTGATTTCGGTCTTTACAAAATTCTCTTAATGGAAAAAATTTCAATTCCCTGGAAGACTATAAAAGGCACCTGGAAGAGTTCATTGCTCAAAAAGATAAAACGTTTTGGGAAGATGGAATTATGAAGCTGCCTGAAAAATGGCAGGAGGTAGTGGAACAAAATGGTGAATATGTTGTTCAATAAAGTTCTTGGTGAAAATGAAAAATGTGTCTTTTATTTTTATTTTAAAACCTAAGGAAGCTTTTGGCCAACCCAATATTATTGAAACAGAAATGGCTCACATGTTATTAGGGGTTTTTTTGTTTTGTTTTTTGTTTTTGTTTGTTTTTTAACAATACAAAACTCTATGTAACTGTATGCTTCCACTTATATGAAGTTCAAGAACAGGCAAAACTAATCTGTAGTAACAGATATCAGAAGAGTGTTTGCCTGAGAGGGTGGAGAGGAGATGAAGACAGCAGACTGATTTGAAGAAAGGTAACGGAACTTTCTGGATTGATGGAAATGTTCTAACCTTGGCATATGGCTGGAGGGGGAGAAGGAGGAACAGGGTGAGTCCACATTCATCAAAATTCATCAAAATATACACTTAACATCTCTATATTCCACTTTATGTAAGTTATACCTACATTTAAATAAGGAACAACACCTCTAAATGTACAACACGATCTCGTTTTTATAATGAAAACAATGTTTGTATATGCACATTCAGAAAAGGATTTGGAGAGGATTTGGGGGTCGTGGAATTGTGTTTAACTTTCTTTTTTCTGTGTTAAAATTACACCCAAATATACAAATGTATTCAAATGAGCTTCAATGACACTCTCTTGCCCTTAATCCAGATATTCCTTCCCACTATCTCAAAGGGTAGTGTGTGAATTACCCAAAGCATCCAGGAGCCACCTTGAGGTTCACAGAGCCCTACGTTTCCATGGAGGGATACCGCTGAATATCACTCCCTGGTTGAGGGTCTTCATGGTTTGCACTTGCTAGTCATTTGTTTCATCTTTCAGGCAGCTTCACATGTCAAAGTCACATCAAGAATTTGGTTATTTTCAAGACAAGAGTAAGGATGCAGATGCAGAGAATGGACTGGAGGACACGAGGTTGGGGAGTACGGGGGGTGAAGGGGAAGCTTGGACAAAGTGAGAGAGTAGCATAGACATATATATACTACCAACTGTAAAATAGATAGCCAGTGGAAGTTCTGTATAACAAAGGGAGATCAACTCGATGATGGATGATGCCTTAGAGGGCCGGGACGAGGAGGGTGTAGGGGAGTCAAAGGAGGGAGCGAATATGGGGATATGTGTATAAATACAGCTGATTGACTTTGGTGTACCTCAAAAACTGGTACAAAAGTGTAAAGCAATTATATTCCAATAAAAAAAAGAAAAAAAAGAAAAAGAAAGAATTTGGTCAATTTGAGGCATGCTTTAAGTAGATTTTTTTTTTTTTTGGTCGCATTGCATGGCATGTGGGATCTTATTTCCCCGATTGTCCCCTGCAGGGGAAGCGCAGAGTCTTAATCACTGGCCCGCCAGGGAAGTCCCAAGCAGCTCTTATTTATAGAACCAAACCCCTTAGGTCCAAAGGAGAAAGCTTCAAATTACTGAAGGCAAAGCAAATGCCTTATGGCCCGGAGAAGTTCTTTGGCATGTGTCCTGCCAAGCTTCTAAGAATGGTTTTGCCATTAGTTCCAACCCCGTAAACAGCTTGGCCTGAGCCCCACCCCCTCCAGTAGGCCTATTACAGATAAATTAGCCCATCTTTATGGGACAGGGAAGCCTTCTGTGCCAGGTGTGCTCACGGCCAAGGCAAGGTGACTGCCACCTCTGGCTGGTAGCAGCTCATGTTCACATACAGCCCATGAATCTCAGCACGGGCCACTGGATGGTTAACCAGGCAGGCACAATTACCTCCTAACAATAATAGCACAAACAACCTTGGGGCAGTTAGTTGATGGGCAGAAGAGAGAGGGAATAGTCACAAGAAGATGAAACATAATAACATTTCTCCTCTTTAAAACCCCTGCAGGATGGATACAAATTGAGAACAGAGGTAGGTGGAACAAGTGAAAACAGAAATCCAGCCTTTCCTTGCCATTACAGCCAAGGAAGCTGGTGAACAAATAGTACTAAGAGGAGCTTGCACTCAACAACCTGGCTTGGATCTGGCCCAGGATGCCCACAGGATCCATCTAACTAGCCCACTGGACAGCTTGCCAAAAATGTCCCACAGGACCTCAGACTTACCTGGTCTCAAACTGATCATCCCTGCATTGCCTCTACCCTGCTACTTCTTTTGCAAAGCCAACCTCAGTAAATGACACCCCAATCTACCCCTTTACCAGAGCAAGAACCTAGAAGCCATTTTAGACCTCCTCCTCCATCTTCCACACATCAGTTACAAAGTCCTACAGATTCTATCCTCTAAACAATCTTTCTGACCAGCCTTTCCCTCCAGTTTGTGCCACCGTCACAAAACTTGTTCTCTACTGCATGCCTGACCTTGCTAAATTACAAATCGGATCATGCCATTGCCCTATTCCAGTCCTTTCATGTCTCTTCATTGTCTATCCAGAGGCTTCTTGAGACAATGCCTTCACTATCAGGTATTTAAATACCTTCACTGTCAGGTATTTAAATATGTGAAGTCATGTGATTTGATATCCCAAGTAGGAGGCAGTACAGACCTGGGAAAGACCTGTCCCACTTAAAGGCATTTCAAACCTAAAACTATTTTACAACAGCTGTGCCGGCCCAGTAAAACTCTTTCTGAGTTCATTTTGATACTCCTGTCTACACAAGAGAGTCCAAACTCCCTAGTCTGCACTTAAGTCTGTGAGGTAGCTAGTGCCTATTTCTTTGGTCTTGTCTTCAGCTATTCTTAGCAAGTAGCTTTCGTTTTCCTGAAGATTCTTTCACACAGCAGTGCCTTTGAACATGATCTTCCCTTAGCCTGGGCCCCTCTTCTTTCCCTATCTTTCCTGGAAAACTCTGATTTTAAGACCTCTGCTGCCAGCCTTCCTGGAGACCTAGGGAGAGTAGTACTCTGGACATACATCTGTTATTATTCTTTCTCAACTTGCAAATATTTATTTTTCTTCCCTACTAGACAGTACTTGTCTAAAATTGCACAAATTATATGCTACAAAATAAACAGCAAAGGTAAAATTTCCTAGAGAGGATTTTCTTCCTCAACATTTTAAAGACTGAGAAAATATTATTTGAATATCACAGAAAAAAATTTTTTTTTCCGCATCACTTTTGGGTGTCTTTAGAGAGCTAATGGAGATTGTAGGGGGACTCCAAATATGCACTACTCTGTGTCTTTCGACAGTCTCTGCCCACAAAACCTTTACTGAATATGATACTGCAACAATCTTATGCCAGAAAAGCTGCTTTAGACCTTGATCAATTTCACAAAATGTTAATGGGGTAACATTAATTATTATCGCGAATTTTTAGTGTTCAAAAGAGACAAAGGAAGAAAGAAACTGTTACATGCTCCAGTACCTTTTAAAAAGTCACTCTAAGAAATAAAAGGGAACTCAACTCCACTCGCACAACTGGGTCACAAGCTGCATTGGCTGAAGCAGTTGAGTACTCAGTCACATGAAATAGTTCTATTTCTCAGAACTTGTCCAAAGGGACCTCTCCTGCCTGCAGAGACAGAAGTAAGGAAAAAAGAATCTTTCCTATACCTTTAAGTTTGACCTGCTTCATTTTTTTTCTCCCTTCCTGTTCATTGATTTAAGTCATCGGAGAGGCATGGAAATAAAATGGGAAGTTGGAAAGGGAAGAGATATTGAAGGATGAAGCGGAGAGCAGTTATGGGGGCTTTCGAGGTATCTATGCCTGCAGTGGCTGAGGTTAAATGAAGTCAACCACAAAGCTACAGTAACCTCACCACTTCCTACTTTGCACATAACAGGCTGAACTCTAGCTCTGACTTAAAGGTGAATGGTCTGGAGTGAACTCATTCGCTGTATACCAGTTCCTTCCAGAATTTTTTTTAATCATTATTGTTGGGATTATATATGCTTTCATTCTTATTAACCACTGTGAAAGCAATTAAGATTTGCCTGGGGAAAAATAGAAAGACACTCTATTCTAACATAAAAATGAACATGGTCATGATAGAAAACTGGGAAAATACAGAAAAGTATAAAGAAAAAAACCCCACCTATACCCAAGGATCTACATATAATTATGACCGTATTGGATGTACTTTTTACATTTTACCTTTGTAACAAGCTCTTGCCTTGTTTTTAGAAACTATTTAAACAGTGTTTTTACAGTTACATAGTAAACTTTGAAGTGGATATTGTAATTTATATAACTATTTCTCTACTACTAGACATTTCGTTTTTTTCCAAAGATTTTGGAATATGGATTTAACCCTTTTAATAGTTCTCAATACCAGCAGTGAGTAAATGAGAACTTATCCTAGAAGGTGTAGGCAGCAGAAGAAAAGTTTAGAAAGTATTGTAGCCATGGGTTTCCTTCAGCCAAAAACAGGTACAATATCATAATTATGGACAAAAGCAGGAAATACTCTGAAATTTCCTCAAGAAAAATGTATTTAAGCCTCTGTTGACTCGAAGTTGGGACCAGTTCTAGGAAGGCATTGGGGGAAGAGCGGAATGTTGAACAAGGAGTACAAATAAATTCGAGGTGGTGTAAAGACATGCAGCTGGGAAAAAGAAAACTCAGGCTCTTAAGTAACACCTGGCAGAGTTTTTCTCCCTTTGCTGCTTTTGATGGTGACTAGACTGTCTGACAGGCTTGCCTCAAGTCCTTAGGTGGAACACTTTCTTAAACAAAGAACTTTAACAACCATTTGTTAGCAGCAATCTCCTTTCTACCCTAAGTATCTTTTCACCAAATCATTCATCTTTTCCCATGCTCCTTAGACTTTACCAGCAACAGAGTAGGCGGCAGATGTTATTTCACAGAATCCACGTGGGAAGCAATGCTTTGAAAGTAACACACAATTTAGTCTCCCTAAAAGCCAGTTTCCCCGGACTTTTGTGGCAGTCTGGGGAAAACAAAATGCTATTATCATTATACTTTCATTTGATTTTCACTTAAATCAAGTTTTTTTCTTAGAAAGTTATCTTAAAATTTTGAATTCATTCTGTTTTGCCAAAAGCGTTTCCAATTATTATCACAGTGTGTCTTCACAAAACCCTGAGAGATGGGTAGGCAGGTATTAACACCTCCATTTCAGTAAGAAGAAAACAGATGAAAAAATAAAAGCACTGCCACCAGAACCCAGATGTCTTTGTCTTTTGGCCCAGTGTGCCTTTTCCTACAGACTAGACTGTCACAGTGGCTTTGGCAAATGATATTGTTAGCCTGTGGAGACACGGCTTGTGCTTCTGTGATCAGACACCTCAAAACAGTTCTGTACTTCAGTTTCAAACCTAACATATAAACCCTGAGTATTTTCTTCAAACACATACTGATGTATCCTGTCTTAAAACATCCCCAAGTTTCTTCAAATGTTAATTTTAAAATTTTCTCATCTAATTAACCTACATATAAGTAGGAACAAAAGATAATTTTACCATTAATTTTTCCAAAAAGTTAAAAGGGATAAAGATGAACCTTCACATATAGTAAGTACCATATTTGAAAAACTATGGTTGACATTTAAATAGCAAACAAAACTAGGAAATGCAAGTGTGTCTCTTAAATACAGGAAAAAACTACTCTATGTGTGGCTTACGTAAGTGGATATTTATCCTAACGTTTCCAAACTCTGTCAAGTAAGGTAGAATTACTTTTTTTTTTGATGACTAAATACATAAAGGTTAACCCTGAAAAATTCATCAATAGAAAATGCATCTGTGTATGGATGTTTGCCTTTTAAACTGTGATATAGAAAACTGGAATACATCAGACTCTTGGAGAACATAAAACTGAAATAGAAGACGTCTTCTATACACAATAATGTATTACTAATTTTCTTTTCAAAAATGAAAGGAAAAGTGATAATCAAAGCTACTTTCATTAGCGATGGGGGGAGTCTGTGTGTGTGTGCATGTGTGTATGCACGTGTGTGTTATTGTTGAAGAGTGGTTTCCAAGAGCCCTCAAATAGCCTCTGAATGTGGTTATAATTTGGCACTTGACCACGCTGAATTAAATGCTCTACTCTATAGGACGATACTACTTTGTACTGTTTCATGTTTCCTGAAAAGCCTGCAAGTATCTTCAGGTTAAGAGCTCTGTCGTCTATGTCTTTTGTATCCTCCACAGTGCCTGCTGCAATGTCTGTATTGAATTTAAAGAAATATTCACCCAGTGTTCCATCAGAACCAGTCCTACCAACCATCCAATCTTTGAAATAAATTATTCTCATTCTCTGAACTATAAAACCAAATGTTATCATTATTATTTTGTGGAATATCTTGACCCTACAACAATCTGCATTTGCATACTACGGTTTCAGGTTGATAATGATGATGATGGTGGTGGTTACTCTCTGAAGACTTTAAAGCCTCAGACACAATTTGTAAACGTGATGAAGGTAGTAAGGAAGCAACAGAAAGCAGGGAGTCCATCATCCCTGAACCTCTTGCAAGTTTGTTCACAGGACGTGGAGGGACCCCTTAGAGAGGAGAGTTGGAGTAATCACATAGCTATCTGGGACCTCAGACACATTAACTCATACTGATATACAACTGTTACTAGAAAACTTCTTGTCTTACCAAAATCTAAAATCAATTCCTTCCCACGTGACACGTATTTACTAAAACTGCCTTTGTTGTGTTCTATCTGTTCCTCTTTCCCAGTTATAAACAGTTTCTGTCCCTACATTTGGACTCTGATTTACAAGGTTAGACCAACCCATGACTGTAATATCTTATTATTGAACTCCACATCTGGATTATTGACAGTGTCACCTGATTCCAACTTTGACTCTAGCTTCCTAACAAAAGATTTAGGCTCCAATTGCCCTTGTCTGGGATTTTTAGGTGGGTCTGTTTCAGGTAGTGGTGCTTAATCCTTTTGAGGGGTTCCATGAAAGTGTATGAAAGCTGTGAACTCATCCCCTCTAAAAAAGATACATATGTGCACAAACACACACAGATTTGCATATAGTTTCAAGAGGTTCATGATCCTTTAGAGCAGGAGTCCTCAACCCCTACCCCCCCCCCCCCCCCCCCCCCCCCCCCCCGGTCCTAGGCCTGTTAGGAACCAAGCTGCACAGCAGAGGTGAGCTGCAGGTGAGCAAGCGAAGCTTCATATGCTGCTCCCCATTGCTCACATTACCACCTGAACTGTACCCCCCACCCATGTATGGAAATACTGTCTCCCACGAAACAGGTCCCTGGGGCCAAAAAGGTTGGGGACCACTACTTTAGAGGCTCTTTTTAAGGGACATCTACTGGTAGTAACCTATTATAAAAAAATATTAAAAACAAACAAAAAACCCTACCAAAAACAATGCACATCTATATAATCTAGGATTGGTTTTTATACCTAGCAGTGAATAACTTCCTTTCAACTTATAGATATAAGGGAGAAAGACAAACTCAGCTATCCAGAACCAAATTAATGAACTTGTATGGATCTTTCCTACAATTTTCTAAACAGCTAGAAAAGTTCAAAGACCTCCTCTGTTTTAGTCACTACCAACAGATGCAATTAACCTTTGCTGGAGTTTGAGAAAAGCTAGTACTTGTCTTTATCACTTCCAAGATTTTCCTCCTAAAAAAAATCACCAAAGTAATATATATAAATTGTAGAAATGTTGGAAAGTGAGAAAAAGCATAAATTAGAATTAAGTCACTCACAATCCCAGCACTAAAGATACCCAATTGTTAATATTTTAATGCACTAATTTCCAGTCTTTTTTATTCCTATTTGTTACACTTTCACAACATCCTTCCTTCAAATTCTCCTTTACTTTTACATAAGGACCTGTTGTGCATTCAAAGACTTAGTTCAACCTTCAGGCGTATAAGAAACTTCCAGGTTGCCTAGGATTTGTCCCAGGCCTGCACATTTTTGAGCTCTGAGTGCAAATTCACCTCCCAGTTATCTTTATTTAAACAAAGCATGGTCTCTAGCTGAAGGTTAGGCATCCATCAGAGATTGCTATTGTGTCTTCTGGTTATTAGTTCTGCCATCTATGTTTGTCACTGTGATGATAATTATAGTTCTGGAATCCTGAGTTCAACTCTTATCTCTGCTGCCACCTTCTAGTTTTGTGAACTGGATAAATTACTTAACTCATCTGTACTTCAATATTCTCATCTGTAAAATGGGAATGATGATGGAGAATAAACGACTACCTGGAAAGTATGTAGAACAGACTGTCACCCAGGAAGCACTGAATAGATGCTAGCTATCACTGTTATTTATACATTGTTGTTGTTTCCACTCCTCCATGATGTTTTCTACGTTGTTACTTCTGCTGTCACTGTTGATTGAAGAGATAAAGACTCCCCTCTTTAAACATGATCACAGCCCACAAAAGTAATGATAGTTGCTTAATACTATAAAACATTCAGTGTTCACATTCCCTAACTGTCTTCCAAATGTCTTTTGTTGTTGTTATTGTTTGTTTGAATCTAGAGCAAAACAAGGTGTATACTTAAAACTAATGAACATGTATCCTCTTATAAGCAAACATTCTTTTTTTAGCCTTTATCCCTAAACAAAAATGCAGAATTGTTATGTAGCAAAAACAACCCTCTTTGAATGAAGCAGAAGTTCAAAATGCTGTCCTGGAGGAGTCATTGAAAATGTCAAGTCATTGCCTTTACTGAGGAGATAAGCACTTGGCATATACCTTTCTCTGAATGATAAAGAAGGAAAGGAGGAAGTATGTTTCCCAGTAAACTTTTTTATTAGCCACAGAGAACTGCATATAAACATGATGCTCATGAAATAAAGTACCCTATAGTAAACAGAATTGAGGAAATAGAAAATGGATTGTAAATCTGGAAACCGTTTCTTTATTTCAGTGAAAGAGACAATTATAAATGGCCAAACCAAACAGTCTGCTTTTAAAGTTTTGCAAATGCTGGTTGGATTGATGAATCCTTTTCAGCATTTTTAATCCTAAAACTCGAATCTAATTTAAGGCTTTTCAATTTTCAAACTTTGCTCACTCCATTCTACTGTGTGCCTTTGGTAAAAGAAAAAAAAAATCACTTTAGGTGATATAAAATTAACCAAGAGTTCCACTTTCATGTCTCATTGTAAGACTGTCTCTTCCAGATTCCACCTTTACAAAAGCCCCTTTGTCATTTTAAAATGGAAAGAAACGCCAGTGTTAGAATACAACACACAAAATGATAATTACCATGTAATAGAAAAAGCAGGATAAACACATAGTAATACAGTGCAGGGGTTAAGAATGTGGGCTGCAAAGAGAGAACGCTGCCCTCTGTTTCTTTGCCTGTAAAATGGGGACAATAAGCAGAAGCTGCTTCATAGGGCTGCTGCTAGGATCACTCATGAGATCATGAGAAGCACCCAGCACTGGCTAACACTCTGTAAAGACTGGTCATTATTATGGTGGGAAAGACATAGGAAGGGATCTTTTGTCATGATTGGTTTTATCACAAGAGGAGCTTACTTCATGGTAACATTGTGAGTCAGTTACCAGAGAAGGCAGCAAACTCCCTGCACACATCCCTGTCACACCGCCTCTAAGACACTCTATTAACCCAGGTAAAAGAAGTATCCTACACAGGTAGGGTTAAACTGTTTCCCTCTCTGGGGTTCCAAACATTTGAAAATAATGCAAGAAATGGCATGGCTCTGTGTATAATAAGTTCTAGGTAAGACAATACTGTGGTAAGTGAACTAAATAGCGATTAACCTGAAATTAGACTCTGATCCCCAAGGGAACCGGCTGGTGTATCCCAGTCCTTACTGGCCCTGAGGAGGAAAAACAACCTTGCATCTATCTCAACTGTGATCTGACTAGATATGATCTAAGCTTTGAACAGTGCATTTCAAATGCATAATACACATTAGACAACATTAAGCAGGGAGCTCTGGGCCGGGGTGTGCACCCTAATACTGAGGAACTGACACAGGAAAATGAAGACCTAAGATTTGTAATTCAGCCTTTCACACTATTCTCTCATTTCAGTCACACAAGTTTCCTCTCAAATAACTGCAATTATATAGTAAGTTAATCAGTTAACAAAAAGGGGAGGGTAGTTATTCATAGTATCAAAGCATTCTTCACTGTAAGTGATTTGTTGCAGAATTCCCCTCCCTCACAGTGGGGAAAGGCACAGCCCTCCTCAAGCACCTGGCCCAATCCATTACTCCTCTAGTGCTTGAGAAAAAGGGGGGGGGGGGGGGGGGGAGGGCTCGCCAATGAAAATTTCCTTGTTTATGACAATCTTGTGTTTCTTTAAATGCTTTTTCGTTTTAAAGGACATTCAGACCCAAAGTATCTTAGTTAAGCTTTGTACACGATGGTTTAAATCATATTATACCCATTTGAGAGGTAAGAAAAGCTACATATAGTAACTGGGTACATATGAGACCTGAATTCAAGATCTTTTCAACCAAATCCTACAGTCTGGAGCTGGAAGCTAGTGGCACTGTGCTCATGTTCACTGGTTTTGTGCTGCTGCCTTTCCTGGCTTTGGTGAGTTGGTTCCAGGCATCCTCCTCTTTCCTCCCCAGTTAATTCTGATTCCTGCTTCACCTCATGTAATTACTAAATGGGAAGGACTTGAGTGAACCAACATTTAATGAACCAGCATTTAGTAAACGCCACCTGGAAGCCAGAACTTTGAAGAGTTTTGAGCAAAGAGAAACTTAATCTTCCTTGTCACTTAAAAAGACTACAGTGAGATGAATCACTTTACCAATTTGAACCAATTATTTAAAAATAATATTTGCATATTAGCTGTAATGGGGTCCCTAGCTAGCTGTGCTCTATCCATTTGTAAATCTAGAAATAAACTTCAAGTGGCTTCTCTAAGAAAGCTAAGGCTTAGAAAATGTCTCTGCACAGACTTGATAAGGTTTCCAATTGTGCCCTGGTAAAACCTCATTTCTTAATTCACTTATTCAACATTATGTCATTGTACAAACTTGCACGTGCTAGGCTCTGAGGGCAAGAAGATGAGTGAGATGCAACAGTCCTTAACCTAAAGGAGGCTAGAGCCTAGAAAAAGACCAATGCCCACTTCGAGCTCTCCAAGGACCCCCAGGCTCTGAACTGTCAGCCCTCACAGCTCCCTCTGCCAGAGATGGAACCCTACCCATGCCACACACACTAGCCTTTTTCTTTTTACAAACTCTCCTCACTCCCTCCCTCTCTGGACTTTGCATAAGTCCCAGTTCCCTTAGCCTTAAAAGTTCACCACTCTCCCGGTCTACTAAGCTCCTCCTCCTTCAGCCTCAGCTCCTGCCCTGCTGCCTTTTCTGACTTGCAGATCTGGTCAAATCTCCTCATAAAACCCTTTACCACCTGAGGCCTTGTCACATTTGTGGTTTTACATGTACTTGTGTGATTGTGTAATATGTGACTGTTTGCTCTCAGATGCCTACGTTCCTGGCAGGACAGGGGCTGGTTTTCGATGCCGGAGCCTGGCACTCAGTAGGTCTTCCAGGAATGAAGACTGACCTGTCAGATGGGGCTGGACCTCACCGCCCCGGGCTCTGTGCACTGGCCAAGATGGAGGGGGTGAGGGGTTCCCCTGAGCTTCCTCACCACCTTCCCTAACACTAAGATAGGCCCCCTGGCTCCTATCTTGGCGCTTGTATGAAAACGTCAAAGGTGTTTGTCCCAAGAGACTGCACGCCCCTAGACGGCAGACATTCCATTCCATTCAGCGTTGTGGCCCCAGCACCTGGCGGTACCTGCTACCTAGCATGAGATACACCGAGGAGACGTTAGCCATTGTCAGCATTAACGAATGCATTCTGGAAGGTGGGCCAAAGTGAGAGACTTTCTCCAGGGCTTCAAACAAACGTTTAAGCTTGAGGTGACTCTTGAAAGAATACAAGCGACGCTACTACCCCCAACCAAAGATTAAAAAGTAAAAAGGAAATCTGCCTTCTCCCTTCCCCTGGAAAACAAAACCAATAAACTCTCTTAACCAACGTCTTCACCTTTTCAAGCCTCCACTCTCTTCCGTCTCCGCGCCTGACGGGCGCTCTCTGGACGTCTACACAAGTCACTGCGGAGACTGCCATCGCGGCGACGCCGCCCGGCCTTTTCTGACCAGGGAGCGACTCTGCTGAGGAGGTATGTGGTTAGACCCCCCCCTCGCGGAGAGGCTACTTAAGGCCCTCACGGGGAAAATCACGGGATTTAAAAACAGTAAGGGAGGAGTCTTTGCTTCTTTCCATGCGCTGGCATTTTGGAGCCGGGTCCCCTCGCGCGGGGCTGGAGCACGAGCCCCCAGGACCGCTGAAGCCCAGGCGCCCGAAGGCCGAGGCCTCTCCCCCACCGCCCCTCCCCCGCAGCAACGGTCCGGGCATGCAGGCGCGGAGGCGCGCGCAGGGCGGTGCGCCTGCGGGGGGGGGGGGGGGGGGCGGAGCGTGCGCTGCCCCCTTAAATACGGCGGAGGGGGCGGTGCGAAGCCGCCGCGGCGCTGCTGCCCTGTCGGCGCCAGTTCCTGCAACTGTCTCCTCGTGGCGCGAGCCTCGAGCCTAGCTCTTTCTTCGGCGGCAGCGGCGGCAGCGGCGGCAGCGGCAGCAGTGGCAGGAGGGAGCGGAGGCGAGCGGGCGGCGGGCTCCATGGAGAGCGGCAGACGCCCGGGCAGAGGCGGCGCTTCCTCCCTGGCACCCGGGCTCCAGTGACCGGCGCTCGCGCCCTGCCCCGCTTCGGAACGGCCGCCGGCTCCGGGACTGACCCGGCCTCGCTGCCCCTCCCCGCGCCGCCGCCTCGCCTTCCTGCACCGCCACTCGCCCTCGCTCCCACTCCCCGGCGGGGTGGCGGCGGCCGGGCCCCCGCGGCGGCGGCCGGAGCAGCAGCGGCAGCAAGAGCCCGCCTCTATGATGAAGTTCAAGCCCAACCAGACGCGGACCTATGACCGCGAGGGCTTCAAGAAGCGGGCGGCGTGCCTGTGCTTCCGGAGCGAGCAGGAGGACGAGGTGAGGGCGGCCGGCGCGCTGGGTGCCCTCCGCGGGGGGGAGGGCGGGGTTGGTGTGAGGGCCGGGGTTGGTGTGAGGGCCCGGGCTGGCCGGAGTGGAAGGGTCCTTGCCTTTGCCCTTCCCTTTTGCTCTCTCCATCCCCTTCCCAGCCGACCCTCCGTCTGGCCCCAGGGCTGGAGGGGATTAGCCCCCTCCCTCCTTCCCTCCCGCCCTCCCTCCTTCCTTCCTTTCTCTGGGTTGACTGTGGAAACAAAGGGGCTCGCCCAGCCCTTCGCTCTCCCACTGGGTCGCGGTTCGGACGGGGGCAGAGGCGCTTCCTGGCCCCGGGGAAGGTCCCGGGCTATCTGGGTCCCGCCTAGCGGGAGTCACCACGTCAGCCTGCGAATTGAGCGTGAAGCCGGATAAAACCTTGAGTGCTAACAGAGAGGGTAGAAATGGCGTGAGTGTTGCAGCCCAAGCCCTTCTGCCTCTGTTACATTTCCCTCCCCTGTTACAGCAGTTTGCGGTTTCAGATAAATGTAAGCATGATCATAGAATATCCAGACAGTTCTCGTGCTTTAAAATAAAACCCCATTCGATCTAGTTATGTCAGCTCCACTTCTAAGTGGATCGTTTAACTTACAAGCACTTGGCATATTTATACTTGAATTTTTTTTTTTAAACAAGGCCTCCTCTTTTAAAGTTTTCTGACTATAGAATGATGGGTAGTGAAAAATGTGGAGTCACAGCAGAAGGGAGAAGATGGACTAGAGGTGGGCAAAGTTGCCATTTTCAGACAGTAATCTCTAGCCCTCTGCATATTTATCAGAGGTTTTTTGCTATGTTTGGCTTGACATCTGGAGAGAAGCAATCTTGCTTGTTCTAAGAGGAAGCGGCAGTCAGTATTCTGTAATTCACCCATCAGCATTGGGTTGATAGTGAGGCAGTTGAGGTTTTCCTGGAGAACAGTTTTTACTTCTGTTACATCTATTTAATTTTAAAATGGTTTACTGTTTTAAATTTGTGTAGAGGAATAATAGTCTATGGGTAGCTGATGAAAATCTTTTAGCATTGCTGCTGTTTATATGGTTAGACAAGGAAAGCATTAACATTTAGTTCAGCTTCCATAACCAGTTATATCCAATAAAATACCAGACTAAAGCTGGAGACGGGAATTTAATGGCTTCCTTACTGCTAGTCCCTGTAGTTAGGATGAGGATGACATAGTGTACTCTCAGTGGCTTTGTTGTTCTTACTATGCTAACAAAAATCAAAGAGCTTCAGAACTGTGCTCTTCGAACTCTTGTCTTGCCTTTATTTTTTGAAAAGAAACCAAGCCCTTTAATGCTGATCTGGTGCTCAGTTGGGAGTCTCTAAGTGGTTAAACTTAAATTCCAAAGGAGTTTTCAAGGGAGATTCGTGTCTTTGACCTGGGTCTATTTAGGAGAGCCAGAAAGTTGAGAGGGAAAGGTTTTTAGCATTTACAAAGTCAACAGGCTTTAAGTGCATTCTGTTAAAAAGATCAGAAGGTCCTTGAGGGAAGGACCATGTTAGGACTTTGAATATAAAATAATACAGTAGCCAAAAGTGATCAAGATAGGTCAAGAATCTTATCTGATTGGCTCACTATTGTGTAATTATTTTCTTAGTTGAGTGCCTACTAGGTGCTGGGCACTGCCTGAAGACCTGTAAGTTCGTTATGTTTAATCCTTTTAGTGCAGATTTATAGGAGAGGAGACAGTTGCAGAGCATAAGTACTTTGCCCAAATGTCGTAATTAGGAAGTGGTAGAGTCGGAATTCAGCATCCGGTCCCTACTTCTGATGCTGGGCTCTTGGCACAGGGCTCAGCCCACAGTGATTGGGTGCATGAGATTTGCTGAATGAGTGAGATTTTGTGAGGTTGGTCTTGGAAGACTTTCCAAAAGTAGTGACTTTGAACTCTTGCCATAACGTGAACTTGGAATTCAGGCTTTGTAAAAACAAAAGTTCCCAAGGGAAAATATGGGAAATGGGAGGAAATTGAAATGATCTGTATTGTGTGAATGGTAAAGCAAAGTCTGAGGAGAGCTTCAGAGGTTAACCTTAGCAGATAAATGAGTTGTTTTTGTGCTTTGAAATTGTTTCTGCTGTGATAAATGCTATATTCCTAGCCTCTAATCGAATCGAGAGACCAGTACCATTATAAAATGAAGTAAAGAGCAAGGTTTGGGGAATTTATTAGATAAGTTCATTATGTAAAACTGTACATCTGGTCACCTGGAGGTTGTGAAACCAAGTGAATCAGTTTATTAGAGAATATGCTCTGAAGGAAGGCTCTGAGGGAATTCTCTAAATAATTCACAGCCAACTTAAATGTCTACTTTAGATCTTCAAGATCTTCATTTCTGTGGTTGTGTATATAGAGTGTAATAAAATAGTAATTGCTGTTTGACCCTCAAAAGCTGCAGTGTTCCAGTGTGGCTCTCTGTACTGAAGGGGTTCTCAGTAGACCGTACTTTAGAATACGTTATGGTAGGAAGGAAGGATGTTCTAACAGCAGTCTTTTGGGTGTAGTTTTATGTATTTTCCAAATTTATCACTTTCTGCCCTGTGACTTAAATAATAAGCATTAGCATTTGTATAGGAAGAAATGAGGCAGCAGAAGTGACTTGTCCCAAGGTCAAGCTGACAGATCATTTTGAGCCCAGGCCCTTTATTTCTTAATCTCATGTTCATTTGATCCTCTCTGCAGCTAATTATTTCTGTGGGGAACCACCCTTTTGACAGTTGGGCTTCCAGTCAAGGCAGCAAATAAGTGTTCATAGAGTAGCTGGGATACTCTGCTTGTGCGGTGAAAGCTGACAGTACTTTCACAAAAGGTAACCTGAAACGGATTCCATTGAACATATTTGCATATATGATAGTTGGAACAGAGATGCAAAGATGAAGGTGTCAGCTCCTAAGGAACATACTCTATAGTGGGAGGTTAGACAAATGACTGATAGAAAGGGAAATAAAGTAAGGTAAAAGTACCATCAGCTGCTCCAGGGTTAAGATTCAGCGTGAGTCATTTGGAGTTGGATTTCGGTGAGTGGAAAAGGAGGGACCAAGCATCACAAACAGAGCAAGACTTAGGACTTGTGGTCTAGTTGAGCTGCAGCTTAGGATAGCATAGAACAAATAATGGGTGAAAAACAGAGAGCACCTTAAATGTAAGGTTAAGAAGTTGCTAGGCAAGAAAGGAACTCTTTGTTTTGAACAAGGAATATTTTGATTTTAGATGTATTCAAATTTGAGAATGATCTGGCAACAAAATAGGATAGAATTCTAAAGAGAGAAATAGAAATGATTTGATCCTGGATGTAATCCAGGCAGTTGCAAGTGAGAAACAGAGACAAGCAGTCTTAAGAACTTCCATTTGGACTCTTTGCTCTAGTTAGCTTTTTAAGCCCCCTAACCAGGGGCTGTGTTCTACAGATAGTAGAATCTCGATGCAGAATGTATGTTCCCAAAGTGTCTGTGTTCTGCAAAATCATGCACTAAAACTGACTTGCTAGGAAAAGTAGAGTCTCAAAACCTATGGAACTCTAAAACCAGAGCTCTAATAAACAAAAAATAAGAAATATTAGTACTTCTCTCTACTAGCATTTTAACCCCTAGAATCAACAGGCGTTTTCAGACATATATTCTGGGGCTCTTAACTTCCTCAGAGATTTAAGTCCTTGAAGATACTTACTTCTGATGGAAACCACTTTCATCAAAATTAACCATCCAGAGGTGGCCTTTTCTAAATCGAGGGAAATGTCACCAACGCTCTTCATCTGGGCCTGTAACTCTCCCAGACAGGGAAGGACTACTTAGGCTACTCAACCAACCACTTCCTTCAAGGGAAGGCACTTCTGTACGGTTTGCATGTTTGTATTCTTACGGTTTTGGTATATCACCGAGGCTTTCTCTAATTTTGTGAAAGTTTACCCCATCACTTCAAAACATTAACATGCTACGAGAAAAAGTCATGGTCAACCCATTATCTACCAATCCACATAATCTGAGTTAAACACATTTTCAACAGAATGCACTGTTATTTCTGATCTTACAGCACTCTGCCTCTATACCCCCAAAATAGTACTAGTTTGTTTAGTAATAGCAGCTGGTAGTGGTTAGTGGATGTAACAACTATTGTTGTAACTTACTGTCTTTTAAAATGTGTATGTGCATAATGGTGTTGCTAATATGCTGCTTACCTAATTTTGGCTAAATGCCTATGAAACAGTTAAGTTGGGTAGAGCTAGTTTTAACCATTCATGCTATCCTTGTTAGTGATAATGGAAGAAAGCACAGCAACCCCAAAATAGCCTCTAAACAGATAGCTACAATTCACAAAATAAAATTCTTTATTCTTAGATTTAGGGATCGCTTGAGGGGTTCTCTGGATAGCTTTGTTTTTTCTGGGAAAGAAGTGATCATTTGTAGTGACTAGCTACTCCCAGAGGCAGGCCATGACCAAGAGTGATTCTAAGGGTAAAAGCTGAAACAGGAAGGGCAGTTTGGGGCCCCTTCATGTAGGGAACTAATTAACCTCCAGCCTCTGAGGGCATGACTACATTATATAGACATTAAACAGCATTTTTTAGTTTACACACTTTTACACGTCCCCAGTGAGGAGGACTTGGGCAAGATAGGGTATAGAATCTATATTATAGATTATTCCAATTCACAGATGTAGCTTTGTCTAGCAAGACTCGGGGCTGGTTCCAAGTTGACCACTATCATTGTACTGTTGCTACTAAAAGTGAGAAACCCTTCTATTCCAAATAGTAAAATATTAGGTATCTAAGAAAAAGACAAATGTGAGAAATGACTTCTCAACAGTGCTAGGTGGATAGTGTTTTATTCTGATAATTGTCCAGTACATGAAAAGAGGGGTAAGGTCTGATAGTGATGCTGACATGAAGGTGGTCAGGTCGAATTGGGGAAGAAGTGTCTTCACTTTTCACCACTCTAGTACCAGTGGCTTTTTTTTTTTAAGCTCTTTATTGGAGTACTGTATAATTGCTTTACACTGTTGTGCCGCTTTCTGCTGTCCAACAGAGTGAATCAGCTGTATTTATACACACATCCCCATATCCCCACCCCCCGAGACTCCTTCCCACCCTGCCTATCCCATCTAAGTCATCACCCATCATCGAGTTGATCTCCCTGTGCTCTGCAGCAGCTTCCCACTAGCTATCTGTTTTACATTTGGTAGTATGTCAGTGCTACTCTCTTGCCATTGGCTTTTGGGTTTGAGTGTGATTCAAGTCTAACTGAAACTTGGTAGGTTAACCAGCCTTTTTATAAATCTTTCCTTTGGTCTCAGCTTCAGCTTATCTGGAAGGTTAAATGTCTGCTTTCGTCTTTGTCATCTTGTCACTAATGTGATGACAAACTCTCATCTTGTTGAATGCACAAAATCTGACATGCCTAGAAAAGTAGTTGAAAGGGAATTTAAAACCTGTGAGTGACCATGTATGGATCTGTCAGCAGTTGGTGTATCTTCTTACTGAATCTTTTATTACTTCAGTAATACCATTTTTGTTACTTCAGTAATACCATTTTTTTAGGCATTGGTCATTTCTTTAATAAATAATAGTAATATATAAATATAAATGTGTTCATAAACATATGTTTAGTGGCAAGTATCAGTAGACTTACTTCATAGGAACTGCTCTGTACCCTCATTCCTTTTGTCTTCTACACCCTATCCCCACCCCCTTCATTCCCTCTCACTTCTTTTACTGTGTAGATTGTTTTAACCTGAATATTTCACCACTTTCTCTCAGGTTTTGCATCACAGACATCTAAGAGAACCTGGATTTTGGAGCCTGTAAAATTATGGATTCTTTTTGGTAATCTAAGGGAGGAAAGAAGTTTGTAAAGGTTAATGCAACTATAGAATTTAAAAATTGTGATAAGCATTATTTTGAGACAAAGTATAGCTGGAGGTGGATAGTCTGAGACTCCTTCCCTAGAAGTTTTTGTTTCTTTGTTTTTAGTAGCACCATTCTTATAGCATTAGCTTGCTAAAGCTACAGTATACATTTGGGGGAGTTACAGAATGTTTAGATGGCTTTGAGGGGGTGAGAGGGAGATAATGAATAATAATGCTTTGTGATATGGTTCTATAGATTTAGGTTCTCCCAGTGTGTAGAAGGGGTTTTAATTGTCCTTGTCTCTGTTTATGCCGTTCAGATTTGTTTCTTCTACCCTGGCAGACCTCTGCCGTAATTCTGTTTACTCTTGTCTATGGAGTGTATCCCTCAGTTCTTGCTCTTTGTTAATCACCACCACCCCCACTCCCCCATGTAGCGGTGTCCTCATTTGAACTCCAAATAAAGACTCAAGATGAGTATGCAAGTACTTAATAACATACTGGTTTCCAAACCTATACCACCACCAAAGGCTAGTTATCATATCTCTTAAGCTAGTTGTTTAGGTCCTAATCATATAAACATTTAGATGCTATACCTTAGGTATTATTTTAAGTTGATCATTTTTTGGAAAGATACATTTGAAATTAGTGATTTGATCAGTTTAATCACTTTGGAATGTCAAGGGACTCTTGGAGCATGATAAGTTCTTGGTTTCAGCTAAATCATTTGGAAGAGAAGCTTAGTCATATGATAATGATATCCTGTAGATAAAGATTTGATTTTAAATGGAAGCTTAAGTGTTAGTTCAAAAACAGACACAGACTGTACTAATGGTTTTTCAACATTATTAACGTTATGTAATTTAGTTCTTAAAGACTGTCTTGGTCAAATAGGAACATAATAGTCATTGACCTAGATACATGACACTGAATTTCATTTTTTTAGAACTCAAACATTTTAAATATCGATGGTTTTGAAACTCACTATTTACTAAATGAAGATGTACTTTTCTGGTGGCTAGCCACCTGCATCGTCCTGTTCCATTATGAAGCTAATCGAGGAAGTTGCTTAGAGAGCATAGAATTGTGTATTTAGAATTTTATCTGGATAATAGAAACCAGATTATCCCTAACTCGCCTAGTAACCAGGGAAAGAAGCTTCTAACTCTGTGGTCAAGACTGATGGTTACCACTTACTTTTCACTTGATGTAAGATATAACACTTTTGTACCTTAAACATTTTTGTTTTAACTTATACATTCGTGGGAGATTGGGATTGCCATATATATATTACTAATAAGAAAAAAATATCAAATTGTGTACTTTAAATATATGCAGTTGATTGTATGTCAATTATCTCAATAAAAGTTCCTAAAATAAATTAATTAATTTAAAAAAACCAAACTTACATTTGTTTGCCAGTCTTGATATAGGGTCAAAGTCTTTGAATACCATAGATCCTCGGCAAGTCTCCTTTTTGAATAAAATACAAAGGTGAAATCTGATTTGCAGTTTACTTTGAATAAAGTAGAATTTTAACTTTCTGGATTTTAAAAGTTTCCTTCTTCTAGTCTTTTTCTAGTAATCTCATCCATAGTTAATTTGATAGCAATTTTTAATAACCCTAAATTTTTAATGAATCTTTGCAGAGCCTTTTTGATAATTCCTTCCTGCCCTCATTTCATCATTAACTCTCAGTAATTATAAAAAGTACAACTGGCAAAATTTGGGGAACAAGCTTATCTTGATAGGCTAATTCAACTCAATTGGCGGGAAAGTAGAAGACCTATTTAGTAATAGCCAACAGGGAGTAATTAGGCTAGGATCTAAGGTATTTAATACTCAATAACGCTCAACAGTCTTGCAAGGATAGTTACTTCTTTTTACAGAGGACGACACTGGTACCCACCACCATGTGCATCAAGGAATGAAACATCTTGGTTATGATCAGAAGAGTTATAGAAACACGTTCAAGTTGAAACCTGTGCTTTCCAGTTTGTGCCAGATTTGTTTACTCTGGCTCTTTAGTTTCTAATTTTGATAATAAGCCCTGTTTGCTAATACATAAAGCTTAAATTTAAGGCTGTCTTACATTTTACTTTACCAAAATTGCTGTATTTGAACTTGGTGGTTCCCTCAATGTCAGCCATTAGTACTTTAGCTAAGGCTTTTTCAACTGTTGTGTTAATTTACAGTGCTTTCTCTGGACTTGGCACTGTTCTGCCAGTTACACGTGATGCTAGTAGGAGCAGTAGAGTCCTATCCAAATCAAGAATGAGAGAAATGGTGCTCATATCCCTTGAACATTAGTTGATCCATTGCTCTGTGGTGATGGTGTGCCCATAGACAAAGGTGTGCTGCTTTTTTTCAAGTTGGGGGTGGGGGTCGGGTTATGCACCTGAATGGGTGTTCCCTCATCTTCCAATTCTGTTTTAGAGGTTTGAGGGAAAGATGGGACTTGCTAAACTACTACTCTCAGCCTGGAACTTTCTGTATGGGGAATGTTGAGTTCTGGCAACTTACCCAGGTAGGTGAATCCTGGGCTGGCTGTGAACTCCTGAGGGCCAGCAGTTCCTCTGGCAGTAGGGAGGAAGCTGGGCAGACAGCTTTCTGACACAGTGTCAGAAAACCAGAACCTGCATTGGGGATCAAGCTTTGCTCTCAGTTGATTAATTTCTGGTGAGACCTGTTTGCATTTACTTGAAGGCAATATACTAAGGTAATTTTGCAGACATTTTTCTGCAAGTTGGTCAAGACAACTGTTAACCTTCATAAACTTCATTTGGTTATTTATCATAGCCTTTTCCCACCCCCGCCCCCAACTGGGTGATTTCCAACCTAACGCACACATTTTCACTTTTAGAGTGGATATGTATTTCTTGTTTCAGATACTGTTAAAAAGTGAACTAGTAGGATACTACTCTGTGATAATATAGTGCTTGTTTTTTTTGTTTGTTTGTTTTTTAAGTGTGTGCACATTTCAAGCTTAGTGCTGTTCTTGACCCAGATTTGCAGAATTTCCTGTAAAGGCCAAACGATGTTTTAGGCTTTGTGGGTCATATAGTTTCTGTTGAAATCGGCCAGCTCTGCTGTTGTAGCGTGGAAGAATGAATATGAATGTCCAATGTGCTTCTGAGGCTGGAGTTTACGGTTATGGTCGATCTTGTAGGTGCTATTGGTGAGCAGCAGTCGGTACCCAGACCAGTGGATTGTCCCAGGAGGAGGAATGGAGCCTGAGGAGGAGCCTGGCGGCGCTGCTGTGAGGGAGGTTTATGAAGAGGTAAGATGAAGAGTAGCGAGTCCTGGGTGAGGTTCACAAACAGGGCACTTTGCTACATACACCGGAGAGAAAGCAAGAAGACAGGCAGATCACTCAGGTGCTTTTTGGTCATCTAATTGAACATTTTAAGGCATGTGACCACAGCTAGTGCTTTGCTAAGCAGATATTTTTTTCTGCCTGGTAAAAGGGAGCTAAAAAATCAGTGTGGAAGTCCCCCAGAATTGTATAATGCAGTTATATAACAGACAATAAGTCTGATTGGTGATCAATATGTAAACATGATGGCCTTGCCCCAGAGCAAGGTTAGTATTAACTGAGTAAAAGTGCACAGAGACATTCCTCGTGTGCTACAATTCCTTTTCAAATGAATGAGAACCCAGTTGCTTTTATTTTACTGGCTTTGTTTTAAAGTTCAGTAAAAAGGGGGCACACATGCACAGAAGCGCACTTGGCCTGCTTGTCTTCTCACAGCTGATGACAGATAGAACTTGCTTTTACTCGGGGGCAAAACAGCATAGATCAAGTGCCATAAAAACTTCTTGAACAGCAGCGAGGGTATAAATGAGAAGTGAATGGTAAGGCTCTCCTTGGGTGTTGGTGTGTAATCGGAAAGGTTTCCTAGAGACGGTCTTAAGGGATGAGCATCCTCTAGGAGACAGCATGTGCCAGTCTGTTAGTTTACAGTATGGGTTTTATCTAGTCTGTCACAGTACTAGGTAAAAGGAACAGGACTGTGCAGTGGAAGGGTAGCACATAGAAAGAAAATAACATGCATATACATTTTGTCATGTAGGGGTAAAAATTTTACGTTTCATCTTTTTTTAATAGGCTGGAGTCAAAGGAAAATTGGGCAGACTCCTGGGCATATTTGAGGTGAGTTACAAAAGTACTCCTCATCTTGCTGAGAATAGAATTAATGATTTCTTCCTTCCTAATAATTTGGCAGCAGCCTGAACTAGACATTCCTCTAAAATTATCAGTAGGCAAGCAAGTCATAAGGATTAGGAGGGAGGGAAGTAAAAGCTGCTTAACTTTCATATACCATTAATTTTTTATACAGTATTATTACGGTGGTAATTTGTTTTATATGACAATACAGTGGAGCTGATATAGATAGACTTAACCTCTTGGTTCACTGTATACAGTTTAGGTAGAATTTTTAGGAGGTATAGTATCCTCAGTATCACCTAAGGGCTTAGGCCTCTCATGCATACTGTCTGGAAATGTACTCTTCGCCTTCAGCATGTAACATTGGATAATATACATAATGACTTTATGCTGAAAGGACACTATGAGGGTCGGATACACAGACTCTTACATAATTTATTACTGAAGGCAGAATGGAATTTGTGGAGAGGAAATTTGGAAGTGACAGGTATTCTGTGGAAGGTGGGGAGAAATGAGGTCAGGTCATGAGACCCAAGCTGTTCTCAGATATATTTTCATCCAAGATTCAGACCTAGATACATGGTATATCAGACACATTGTGACTTTTTCCCCCAAGATACTACTTAAGTGTTAGTTTAGTCCCGCTGGTAGGGCTGTGTAAATATAGTCCTTAAAGATTTTAATTTTAAGCCTTTTTACAGAAATTCAGAAAAAATTCTGATTGTACAGCATTTGGTAGAATTGATGACTTCAAGAATACAGTAATTGTTAAGAATAAAGTTCTTAAGGTACTATTCAAAATATTTCAGAATTTAGCACTTGCTTTACCCAGTTAAATAGCACCATCTCCTGGTTAAACTGGAAAACATGTTGCAAGTTTTCTTTCATTCCCAGAGACATAAGGCACTGAATGAGTGGATTACTCAGGTGATTTGTGGTAGAAAAAAATAGGGCAATTGTCTAAAGTCTTAGACTATAGCCAACAAGGCTAACTTTAATCAAGATGAAGGTGAGTCTCTTCATCTTAAGGCCAGCTTGCGTTTAATTTTGAACCTAGAGACAAGACTAGGTGGCAGTTTTAACATGGGTGAAAATTGGGCTAGTAGGACTAAAATATCAATATAACCTTCCAGAAATGGACTGTCCTAGGTAGTATTCTCAACCTTTGCTATGCATAGGTCAGTGGAAGCCTCCTGTCAGACTAACTGAATCAGTGTCTCTTAAAAAAAAAAAAATTCATCCTGAGTGATGAAATAGATGGTCAAGGTTGAAGAGGCCCTGGGCTCTTTCTGTGTGCATCTTGTGACCCTCTAGGGGTCATGTTCTAAAGGAACTGGGGCTTTTTGCTCTTCTACAGAGGTACTGAAGGAAGCAGTTTCCATAGTCACAAAAGGCTGTTGGAATTAGCCAGCCCACAGGAAAAGAACCTGGGATAAAGATGACAGGAATGCAGTCCTTCTAATCTAGATTCCATTCCAATCTGAAGATTTTCTTTATGAAAATTGTCTAATGGAGAGAAATCAAAGTGCTAAAAGTTTAGTATCGGGAGCTTATTTCACCATTTAAGTGTTTTGTCTGATGTAAACTCACTTTTGTGCTGGGTTATAAGACTGAGTATACTTGCCTATGTTGGCAGAGTATGCTAATGTATGCCACACTGAATTTTTCATTCAAGAATGTGTATATGGCTAGCTCTTGTAGATTAAAATGCTTTTCTTTTTATATTCAAGCAGAACCAAGACCGAAAGCACAGAACATATGTTTATGTTCTTACTGTCACTGAAATATTAGAAGACTGGGAAGATTCTGTTAATATAGGTAAGTTCCCTATCCTTTTGTTTTCTGAATTCTCTTAATTCAAATACTACATATTTGTATTTCATTTTCATCTTAAATTATTTTTATTTTTAATTAGAGAAGATCAATATACATCTCCAAATTTGAATTATCTTAAAAATTGTTCCCCAACATATTGTTGGTCTAAGCTGTTCCAAAAAGATAGTGATTATTTATGGAGATGGTTGAGGGGGCATTGTTAATAGGGTATATAGCTTTTTAAAATTGACTTCACTATTTTATTTTTAGTAACCAATTTCATACTGTTTTTTAGGAAGGAAGAGAGAGTGGTTCAAAGTAGAAGATGCCATCAAAGTTCTCCAGTGTCATAAGCCTGTACATGCAGAGTATCTGGAAAAACTAAAGCTGGGTTGTTCTCCAACCAATGGAAATTCCACAGTCCCTTCCCTTCCAGATAGTAACACCTTGTTTGTAACTGCTGCACAGACCTCTGGGCTGCCGTCTAGTGTAAGATAAAGAGAATTGGAAGGACCTCTTCCACCATGTGCAATCTCATGGGCAGAGGCCTCTTTATTACCTTTGGCAAACATCTGAATGACGTTTGCAAACTGTCTGAATTTGCCATGCAGGATTTTCAAACAATTTGCATGTTTTTCAGATGCTTTCAAATCTTCTTTAAGAAAAAAAATAAAAAGGAAAAAAAAAATAGTGTAAAATATTTTAATAAGCCAAAGCCATGTGGAATTTTTTTTAGATGCCTTAACTGTGCCCCCAGCCCACCTACCTTGTTATTTTGGTTGGCATTTTCACAGCATTTTTTTTCCAGTTTTTTGTCCATTTGATGTCAGTCTGTGGTTTTTGTCAGATCAACTTACTTGTGGGTATATTTTCCCCCTAAATTGTTCTCTCATTCTCACAGTATTAACGTATTCAACAAATCCTTCTGTTGTGGGAATTTATGACAATAATTCTTGATATTAAAGCAGTCCATCAACCCAGAAACTTGCTTCATAGGATCACAATTTTAATTCATAGATTCCAGATTTGGACTATTTCTATATGGCTCTATTTTCAGGAATTTATCAACTCATTTGTCTGAATTTTCACAACTGATATTATGTCCCTAGCTACCTGATATGGCCATATCCCCCTAGTCCTTTAACACAGAAAAGTTTAACTCTATAGAGCTGATGATTGTTAGGCAGGTACTGTGAGCAAAATGTATGTAGTAAGATATAAGATTCATCTTATCTTGAAAGCCGTATTCATGGAATTTGAGTTAGCATACTCCGTTGCCAATTTGCTTTATCCGCAATCTCTCTTTACACAGAATATATGAGAACCATATTTCCCTCAGTGTAAATTGCTTTTAAGAAAACATATTTCCAGTTTTTTAATTTAGTGACATCTCTTCAGTTAAACTTGCTGGTTACCACCTTAAATGCCAGTCAGTGTTGACTGCATCACAATTGAGTGAAATGGCCTTCTTGTTCAGCTGTTACAGACCTAGATTGTTAAGGCACCTTATAACATCTCATCTTTTATAGCTGGTCAGTAGGTACTATTTTTCATATAACTAAATGTTGGGGCACTGGAACATACCAGAAATAAGAATCACTTTGTCTTACACTTGTCTTAATATTCACTTAAATCCAAGAATCCCATCCAACACATAAATACCTTGTCTGAAACGCCTGTACTTCCCTGACCAAGTTAGAAATGAGGCAGGGCAAGTGAAAGATGATTCCATATGTAGATGTTAGCTTTTTGTAAATATCGTAACTGGTGAATATAAAATAGAAAATAAGCATAGTTATACATTTGTTCTATAAATTGTTAACCTTTAAAAATATAATTGCTGCTAAAAATAGAGTGCTGTTACACTTAAGGAAAATTGGTGCCACTGTTTTGAAAATGAGATCTTGTGCCATAAATGCAGCTGAAATAAATATAAATATTAGTTCACAGATTAATGCTGTCAAAAGAATGAGTAAAGTAGAAAAACTTAACCAGTGACATTTCATTCTCAATTATGTAGTGTGATCAAACGTGATCATCCAGGATTTTTATATTTTTCTTTGTATAGAGGTTATGTATTCTGGATGTTTTTTTTTAAAAGGAAACATTTTAAATCCCACAGATTGACACTTTGTATCAATGTTCAACGGACTAAGTTTTTTCTCTGTAATCTCTGAAGTTTCTTTAAATTATATAGGTAACATAGCAGAGAAACTGGATTGTTTTTGTATATAAGACTGTGTCCACCTGAAATGTTGTCAGAAGTTTGGGGGGGGTGGCAGGGGGTGCTGGGTATCTTGTGTACTATATTATTAGAGGTAATAATGCATGAACTTATTTTATAAACTCTTGGACTATGTATTTGACATGTAAAATATGTACAGTATTAATGTCAGCCATTTCTTAAAAGTGAACCTATAAATATTGTTGTATAATTTTCTTTGGTCAGAAACATTTGGACTAAGTAGTGCCACTGGGTCAGGATTTTCTTCAGTGCCATTTAGCAAACCACTCGTTTTTAGTCTATGCAACTAGCAAAAGTTTGTATGATGCATTAGAATATTTCAGGCATCACACTTTAATTTCACATGAAGGGTTCTTCACTGTTGTTTGAAACCCAGCCTAGCAAAATTAGAGGAAAAGCCCTAAGGAGATTTCTGTTAAGAGAAAAAAGCCTACATTTGGAGACTCAACAGTTGAATCTACTATAGATAACAAATAGTGTCTACTATCTCAACTCTCCAAAGTTTTAGAGTGTTGGGACTGTCATTTGTGCTTTCTGTGTATCCCACAAGGATAGCTGGATAAAATTGGGCAGCTAAAATTTTCATTCAGTGTGCCTCCTAAATTAAAAAAAAGTTTGTAAATTGACTTACAGATAGCAACTATCTTGCACGTTTATTGTTGGGTTTTCTTTTGTTTTATGTAAACAGGTGAAATTTTCCAACCAGGCACATGCCATTCAATTTTCTGTTGATCACACAGTTGTATAAAGCAGCAAAACTGAAGGGGGGATGATTGTTGTATAGACTTTAAATTGCTTTGCATGGTCTTTTGAGGTAATTGGTGTAAGAATCTTGACTTTTTTTATATTTGGAAACATCAAATAAAAAATGGAAATGAATTTTTTTTTTCTAACATACCTTAACACTCTCCAGGTGAAAACTTGTCTGATGTTCCACAGTAACAACTTTACTGTTCCTATTGATGGCCATATAATTATCTCTTAATAATAGTTCATTATACACTTCCCTTTTATGATCCTTAGTAGTGGAATTAACTGAGTTAAAAGGAACAGCTCACCAGTAGGGTGTTGCCATCACTCTCCTAATGTATGTTGTCCATCTTATTGGACACCAGTCATGCCACTGTGGTCTTATTTATTGCTATTCCCCTTTCCTAATAGACTTTGTTATTTTAATAATTTTCAGGGGCTCTTGGCTTTTTCTATGAGTACTTTGCTGTAATGTTGCAGACACTTTCTATACCACCGTCACATTAATTATACAGCTCTGTTGTAAAAGGGTGACTGGTGAAGCCATTATATTTTACCCAAAATATTGTCCACCTAAGATGAACTTTAGAATCCTCCTGTAGAGGTTCTACTCAAATCTCATTTGGTTTTTGATTAGGATTGTTAAATTGGAGAAGAGAAAGCTTGCTGTTTTCTGATGTCTTCACATTGGGATACAAGAATTCTCTACAGGTCTCTTACACAGAACTAAACACTAGTTGAGTTTATTAAAGTATAATTTGTAAGGGATTTGTTAAGCTGGAACGTTGCTGTGTCAGCTGATTGTCTCAAATGAAGTGTCCATCCAATACCTTGTTTCAGAAATTCTTCATGCAACGTTTACCATTAGCTGCACTGTAGTCAGCATCTGTTTTATGCCTAGCATGAGAACTACAGAACAGAACAAGTTTCTGCCCTCAAGGAGCTTATATATTCTAGTGAAGTAGAGATAAGTGATTTATTTAAGTTATTTATACATCAGAAAATGTCTTTCAAGGCGTTACATCTATTTTTTTTAAGACTTACATGTACCATCTTCAAATATATTTTAAAATGTGATCCCCATCAAATATGTTTATACATTTTACATGGAACTGTAAACAAAAATCAGGTTGGAAAGTGCTATCATCCTTGGTGCTACTTTCATTTTTATTACCTTCTTGGTGGCCGTCTTGGCATTGCCTTATAGCAAAAACCCTAATTTACCCAGAAACTAGTCTTAAATTCCTCTACTTTGATGTGATTTCAGTTATGATCCCAAAAGTTACTCTTGCCAATATGTGGAATACTACCCTCTGGACATCACATTTCCTGGTTCTAATTAAACACCAGTGCCAGACATTATATAATAGTACTTACTGCTTTTCTCAATGTTTACTCAAATTCATTCCTTAATCAAATTAGTGAAATAAGAAATACTTGGCCATTGCTGTGTATCAAAAAATAAACATACCTTTTGATCAAGTTACTACACTCTAACCTCTAGGAATGGGGACACAAATATACCTACCAAGATACAGCCAAAATGGTGAGACGTGGAAATAAAATGCCCAGGCCCAAAGGGGTAATGGTTAACTAGTAATATATCCATATAATGGAACAGTATACAAACATGAAAAGGACATTGAGGTTAAAGATGTAGAGTAAACCAGTATGGCCTTTTTGAGAGCAACTGAGTAGTAGTAACAAAATTTTAAATGCATATAATCCTTTCACCAATTCCATTTCTGGGAATCTAGTCAACAAAAATACTTCATGTTGTGCAATCAGAATATAGTCAAAAGATGTGTATTGCATTATTTATAAAACTGGCATCGATTTAAATGTGCAAACCGGGGTTAAATTATGGTCATCTATTTGATAGATACTATACAGCTACCAAAGAAATGTGCTAATTGAAAAACATGATAGAGCATTACCTGGTAAAGGTCATAGTTTCTCAAGGAGCTTGTAGAGATTTCTGATTTTCTTTAAAAGACCTGTATAGGGACTTTCCTGGTGGTCCAGTGGTTAAGACTCTGAGCTTCCACTGCAGGGGGCACAGGTGTGATCCCTGGTCAGGGAACTAAGATTCCACATGCCAAGAGGCATGGCCAAAAAATAAATAGAAATAAAATCCTGTATAATTTTTAAGTGAATGTTCTGAGAAATTTTTGATGTTAAAATTTTCAATAACTCAAATGAAAAAACTGGGCTTGATCTGTATATAACTTATCAAATATATATATGTATTAATATGAAAGTAGAAAAAGGAAACCTGCATACATCTTTTCCATTACTGGAATAACAGGAACATTTTTAAATGGGGGAGGAGAGACATCTTGATTCTAACACAAGAGCTGTGGGATAATCCATCACTGCTAAGGAGGTAGGGGTTAACTCAGCCTATAGACCAAATGGAGCCCCCAGCCTGTTTTCTGTATAGTCCACAAACTTGGAATATTTTTTACATTTTCGGTGATTGGAAAAAAAATAATTTTGACATATGAAAATTAAAATTTGATCAGAGCAGAGCACAGCATACCCATTTGTTTAAACTTGCCTATGGATACTTTCTCACCTTATTGGCAGAGTTGAGTAATTGAGACAGACCCATGGCCCATGACCTGCAAAGAACCAAATATTTACTGTTTCAGAATGAAAAGACACACAGATTTCAAGAATTTGGCCCTACTCCTTTGGTTACTCACTCCTAATGCTTCCTGCCAAAACATAAGGAAAACAGCATCAAGTTCAAATCTAGTGCAACCAACCTATCATGTCTAAACTGCTTTAGACAGGTCTGAGTAAGTCTTCTTGAGTAGTCTACTCTTGAACCTAAGCCAGAAGACTTTGTAAACTTGCTAGGTTATAATGAAACAGAGTTATGGTGATTTACTAATCTAGATCAGGAACTATTTCAAAAGGAGTCACATGGTGGGAGAGTATGGATCAGGAATATGTAAAATGGAAATGCACTAATTATTCCATATGATAGGAACCTGAGTTACCAAATCTTTAACAATTTCTAAAACTTTTTTCGTCCCATTGGTAAAAATGATTAGCAGAGAATGTTAAAGCTCCTTAATGAGCACCATAAAATGTACTTTTACAAGATCATGGGATTTCTGTTGTTGCTTTAAGAGACAATAAGGTCTAAATTGACATATGCTTCTCCAACCAATCAGAAACAACCACATCAAGTCCATAGAGGCTAGGCTTGGTAAGCAAGTCATACTTGAAATGCTATACCAACTGGCACACATGAAATGAGATCAGCTAAAGGGGGGCAAAGAAGAAATTGCATGGAGGAGGGAACACCCAGATTCTTCATATTGAGTTCTATACTTAACAGGAAAAATTTCAGCCCAACTCCCAGTTTTGCAGCCAATAGGAACTTGTCCAATTTGTAACACAAAGCTGTAGCAAAGCCAACTCTTGGAACAAATCCTCCCAATTTCCAACCTCAAAGATAAAAATGGAAATTAACATGGGGGGGGAGGGGGAATATAGTGAAGGAAACAAAGTATCACCAGTCTGGGTGGCGGAGTACAGATTTTTATTCATAATATTTCAAGTTATTACAGTCAGCATTTTTCCTTTTGTGATCAACTCATTAAAAATAAACCCGCTATGATTTCTTAAACTAAGCAGCATGCTAAATAGCTAAATGAAATGTTGCCCCCAGCCACAAAATACATTATTCCAATGAAATATTACATTTCTTTAAAGACTGTTGAATTAGCTGCCCTATATCATGTCATTTTACTTTTATTTTTTTCCTCCTTTTTTGGCCAGCTTTTGTAGGTAAGGCTGTATTTTTAAACCTTTGCTACTGCAACTAACAACAAATTGATGTGGCTAGAGTAAGTAGCCAAAAGATTCCTGAACCATCGAATAGAAAAATAAAGCCAATTCCTATCATTCCAATGATACCATTTAGTTTCATTCAGCTAATATTGTTTATGTCTTATAGGATACCAGATTTCCCTCCCCACACTCTCCTTTAATAGTGCTAAATCACAGCACCTACGGCTTTTATGTACTTATTTTTGTTTATTTTTAAATGCTTCTGAAATTTTGTATTAAAGTGTGTTCTTGGTCTAGAGCAGGGTTAAAGTTCTACATATTTCAAACCCAAGATCTCATCAGGCAGCCTCTGAGAGGACCAAGACTAACTAGTGTGGAAGCAAATCACTGCAAAGGAGACAAAATTGAAAACTCACATGAAAAACATAAAGCTCCTAACAACACCTCAGGATTTCAGAAAAGCTTCTGAATGGGCAGAGTTGATTTTCAAGAAGCCACTTATCAATATATTCGGATTCTTTTCCTCTCCCAGGGCTTTGCACATGCCCTTCCCCTGCCTGGAGGTGTTGAATCCAGAAGAACAGCCCGCCCCCACCAAATGCTTCCTTCCCTTCTTCCTCCATCAGAGTTGCAACTGCTCTTTGTCCATGTCCCCTCCCCCGTTAGATTAGATGGTCCACAAAGGAACATCCCATGTCAGTCTCGTTTACCTAATTATCCTCAACAAGTAGTACAGCGTTGGGCACATATTAAGCACTTTTACTTTGATGAATAACTGATAAGCTTAGGAGTTACGAAGTTAAAGGCTTACAAGGGAAAAGGACTACATAAGGAGCAGGTGGTCTGGGAGGGGACTCTAACCAGCTGGAGAATAAGAATGACAAGCTCTTCTCAGGATGGCTGCTACTCAGCTCCTCCCAGCAGGTGCCCTGCATAAGGCAAGTCACGTCTGCTGTTGCCGCAACTTCAGATCATTCAAGGTACCAGAATTCTAGATTTTTCATGTGACTCTCCAGAATTTTTTAAAATGTTGGCATTGAATTCAAAATGTTTTAACCAACCACACACTGTGTGGGCCAAGGAAAACAGGCCCCAAAGCCAGATGTAGCTGCCAGTTTTCGAACTCTATCTTGGCCTCTCCCAGAGCCCCTTAAATCCTAAGAAAAATCAGTCAACACACTGGCTGTTGTTTCATCCCACTGGTTGAGAAAACAAGTATTATCAAAACAATGGGGACTCGCAAAATCACAAAGGAAAAAACCATGATGCCATGAAATTAGGAATTCATATATTTGAAATGAAAACAGTGAATTATTCCATTCTTATACTTCTATAACTCAGAAACTCAGTGGATATGAGTCCTATTTTAGATACATTTTTGTAGAACAAAAGATTTAAATCTGGAATTTTATAACTTATAAATCACTATGTAATACTAGCTAGCATCATGAGCAGGGCCACCTGCAATAAATAAAGCTGATCTCTATTTAACTGCTTCAGCATTCACTCATTTTGGCCCCAGAATGAGATTATTTTCCTTAGTTGCAAGACAACCGCTAAACAGCTCAAGAACTGTTATAAATGACAACTGCTCTTAAGTTTTTAAATTTACAATTATTAGGGTTATGAACAATTTTATTCTGAATTTAACATCTGTTTCCAAGCAATGCATTTATTTGGAAGGATACCAGTTACCAGTCATCAAAAACTTTTGTATGTTGAAAATGTAATTTTAATAGATAATTCTTCATCTTACATAGGAGCACAATAAAATACACCACATTCTGAAGAAACTCCAGAAGTTACGAGAATAAGAGTGGGGAAAATTCAGATGGGCTACAATATCCATTACCTTAAACTGCAAGAGACAAAGTTTCCAACCCACAGGTTAATAACATTTACATACTTATGACTGACTACATTTATGTCTTAAAAATAACAAGAATCAGGAATTAGATATGGAAGGGTGGGAAAGAACAGTTTTTTTGGGCAGGAGGAACTCTGTCAATGCAGAAAAAATAGCTGATTATCAAAGAATAAAAGGAGCTCCCACAGCAAATATTAGAGGGAAGACAGTAAGAATTATTAACTGAGGATTTGATGCCCTCTAAGGGAGAAACCTTTCTGATGACACGCAAGCTGGCTGCTTGAGATTCGCTCAGCAAGTCTATAAGAAAGACTCACAACTGCCTCAGCAAACCCCAAGTGATTATCAGATTGGTGTTTCCTAATAACACACACCAGTGGTCACACATGAAGTTCTGAGATGAGAACTAAGAGAAAGGTCATAACCTAAATGCCAAACACAAATGTGGCACATGTAAAAGTCCTACAAAAAGCCAGTCAGAAGTGTGGCTGTGCTGTGACTCTCCTGTACAGTAATTTTCAAACATTGTGGCAAGACACCGATGATCATCTAACTAATGAGACAACACAAACACATTTATTTCAAATTCTAAGAGGTAAAAAAATGTCACATACTGATGCTTTAAGCATGCTTAGGGCCAGCTTATAAGTACTCCATTCAGTGATATATCGACACATTTGCATCAGTGAAAAGAAACTGGCAAAATCTACCTCTCGCCATTCAATCTGTCAGATGGTGAAAACCAAAACAGAATGTTCTATAAGTTTTAATTTTTAAATACGATTGTCACATTGGGAAAATGAAATAAACACCGTAAAATAAACTGTACAAAGGCAAAGTAGAATAACAAAAAATATTTTACTAAAACATAAGATTTACAGAAGTTTCCAGACAAGCCATACAAAATGGTCACAAGCTTTTTCTTGAAGGGAGGATTCTACATTTGACAGCAAAGTCACAATGTTATTAGTGAGGGCTGTGATGTTTGTTTAATGTTCCCATTTTGGTTCAAACAATCAAGCTTGTCCATCTACAGCGTCTAAATAAAGTTAGACTTGGCTAGAGAGCATATTCTAAAGAACTGGTTAGCTGCTTTTAACCAATGCAATTAGATCACCATAAAAGGGGGGAAAGGAGTTCATAAAATTAAAACTACCTTCCCCCCACCACCAAAAAAATAAAATAAAATAAAGAAAAACACCCACACCCCTGCAGCTAACCCTGACAACTACCTTCATTCACAGTGCTTTATACTTAAACCATGATGGGGGAAATGAATAAAAGCAGAGAAGGGCCACTGCTTTTAAACGTTTCACAACAATCCAGATGATACTTCTAGCCTCTGCTCATGCTTTACAACAGTGAATCAGGACAAGACATAGATTTGCTAATGTGCATTTAATCACCAAAGGACTGAAGATGTCTGGGCTTTTATTCTGTAATGTTTCTAAGACTGTGTCCATTAAATGCAAACAAAAAAGGAATAAGTCTTGGCAGAACAGGAGAAGTGATGCACACTTGATGATCAGATCGATTTAAATATTATTCATGGCATATAGCCTAGTCCATGCTCTAGCTGTGGACAAAAACAAACACATAATTATTACTTTATTTAGTTCAATATGTTCCTTTCCAAACTCTATAAAAAGTAAACAAACAGTATGAAGTTAATTATGGAAATAGCATGCTATAATCCCTTAAATTCCTGCCATTTTCTATAATCTGAATCAGGGCAGAAAGATTGTCTATATGTCTAATTACCGAAACACTACAATGGAATTCAAAAGTTCTACAAAATTCAGCAGGATGAAGAGTCGTCTTTTTTTGTCTCCTTCATTTCTAGACACATAATGCTGCTCATTAATTCTGTTAAAATGTGTAGCAAGAAGAAGCTTATTGATTTCAGACTCCCTAACTATAAACTCACACATAGTTTAATCAAACAGACTGCAAAAACAGCTCAGAGAAGTTTAAAGGTCTTCCATTGTCTTTATGTATTGCTAGATGAATGGCAGGCACTCAGGTATTTGTTAAATCATGTGTAGTTTATACAAGAGTCCAAGATCTCCCAATTACAGGCCCTCTTTAAATTTGGGAGTCATGTAGCAGGCTGTAAAATGGAGTTTGAACATCTCTTGTTAACAGGTTATTTACATACTATAAGAAAGATCTGATTTTTTCCTTTTAACGTATTTTTTCTTTTTCTTGTTAAGACTCTAAAAGAAGTTTTTAAAAAGTGGTACAGGGGAATTCCCTGGCAGTCCAATGGTTAGGACTCGGTGCTTTCACTGTCGTGGCCTGGGTTCAATTCCTGGGTCGGGAACTAAAGATCCCGCAAGCTGAGCATAGCACAGCCGGCGGGGGGGCGGGGGGAGTGGTACAGGTTATTTTTTACAGTGGAAGTGGTGTGAAGGAGAATGAATCTTAAATACCTGTTTCTATGGCTTGGGCTTCATTGGTCTTCCACTGCTCCGCTACATCATTTGCTAATGGATCATCTGGATTGGGAGCACTTAACAAAGCCTGGATCGATAGCAGAACTGTGCGGATCTGCAGTGCTGGGGACCACTTATCTACGAAGGCAACAGGCCCAGAATGACCAAGCATGAAAAAGACTGCTGCATTTCCCTCCCACAGACTTCTGTCTTTATATTATGTAAGGTAAGATTATAATGTTCAGATTCTCAAAATAGAATGCTTAAGAGAAAAAGGAGAAATCTTAATAGCATATAATGATAAAGATAACACTTACCTTTCAAAATATCTAAACATATTCTTCCCAACTTGTCTACATTAGGATGATAAATTTTGGTCATGAAACGTACTTTAGGGGCTGCCATTGGGTATTCTTCTGGAAGGAATAGTTCAAGTTTAAAAGTCCCTCCCTCAAAGGGGGAATCCTGAGGGCCAGCAATGACCACATGAAAATAACGGGCGTTGCTCTCATCTGGTTCTGCTTTAATGCCGGGAACTGGTTCTGCCAGCAAACGCTGGGTTTCCTACAACAGAAAAACATAACACATTTATGAAACAAATGTCATTTTGCTAAACACCAAAATAAAATTTGGAAAATTTCTCTCTTGAAATTGGACATAAAAGAACCTCTCCAATCTCCCAAAGGGTTTTTATTTAGCTTATGAAATGCAAAGTTCAAAGAAAAAAACATAATCACCATCAGCTGAATGAAACTGTAAGCAAATACTGATGAAATCATATACAATTATAGTTACAAACGTCTACAAGTATGTTGAAAATAAAATTAGACTGATGAAACTGACCTTATACTCAAGGGAAAGAAAAGAAAAAAGAAAGTAACACTAGGATTACTACATAGGTAAGGTAACTTGCTCTGATTAAACTTTACCAAAACCAAGCTGTTTAAAAAGTAAAATTAGCTGTTAAAGCCACTGAAAATCTCCCCTCTGAAAAATATAATGGAACAAAGGAAGTATAAGTGCCAAGGCACTTAAATAGGCTAGAGAAATACATACAACCATGCTGATTAGTCTCTAAAATTGACAATGAACCAACCTCAAATGGACCCTTACTGCTCCCCCAACAATCATATCATTAGTTCTCTCTTCCATCCTTCTCCCTGTCTCCTAAATAATTATAACATTCTTCCTCCTCTCTGCTCAAATCTCCAATATCTCCACCCACAACCTCATTTTTAGAACGATAACTCTGCTTTGTATTTCACGAGAAAATAAAAACCTATTTAAGTTCCCACTGTAGCATTTGTACATCAGCCAGCATCTGTGTGCACATGTGCTCTGTGCCTTTTCTCCCGTTACTAAGGATGAAACAGCTGTCACTCTGGGCTAAGACCAATCTCTCCTCTAGAGATCTTATCCCCTTCTCACCTATTCAAGGACATCGCTCTAGCACGGATTTTCTCCCTTGAATCATCAGTTTCCCCTCATTATTGGATCCTTCCCCAACTGTATAAACTTACTGTAATTTCTCCCCAAAAAAGGAGACTGACTCTTTCCCCACCAGCTACTGCCCCATTGCTTTGCTGCTCTTTTAAAGTTATCTAGGGCCTCCTAGGTGGTGCAGTGGTTAAGAATCCGCCTGCCAATGCAGGGGACACGGGTTCAGTCCCTGCTCCAGGAAGATCCCACATGCCGTGGAGCTAAGCCCGTGTGCCACAACTATTGAGCCCATGTGCTGCAACTACTGAAGCCCACACGCCTAGAGCCTGTGCTCCGCAACAAGAGAAGCCCCCCACTCACCACAACTAAAGAAAGCCCACGCACAGCAAAAAAAGACCCAACACAGCCAATAAAATAAATAAATTTATTTTAAAAAATAATAATGAAGTTATCTATACTTGCATGTCTCCAATTTCTCTCCTCCTCTCCTATCTTAAACACAACTCTCCAATCAGGCTCTAGCCACCAACCTGCTTGTTGAGGTTATCAATGATTCCCACATGGTAAAATCAAATGGCTAATACTTCATCTTCATGTTAACTGACTTAAGCACAACATCTTACCCAGCTAGTCTGCCTCTCCTCGCAGGGCTTCATCCAGCTTCCTGCAGCCACACTCTCCTGGCTCTCTTCCTACTTGTATAGCAGCAACCTCCTTGCTGACTCCTTCCCCACCTCCCCAACACTCCAATACTGAAGTATGCCAGGGCTCTGTCCTAGGTCTTCTACTCTGCCTACACACTTCCATAGTGATCTCATCCAATCCAGGGAATTTAAATACTCAATCCACTCCATATATGCTGAAGCCTCCCCAAATGCATATCCTGCAGATAGCTCCCTGAATCATGCCTCTTCTATTCCTGTCTGCCCAACAGCTCCTCTTGAATGTCTAATACCCATCCCAAGCTTAGCATGACCTTCCCCTCCACCCTCAACCTGCTCCTCCTCAAAGCCTTCTTCATGTCAGTTAACCAGGAACCATTCTTCCAACTGATCCACCTTTTCCTTCACACCTCACCAGTTTAACCTGATCAGCAAATTTTGTTGGCTTGAACTTCTAAATCTACCTGTGATTGGACAGAAGTCTCATCACTCCACCCAGCACTTCTGATCCAAGCCACCACCAACTCTCACCTGGCAGACTGCAACAGCCAACTAACTTGCTCTCCCTGCTTCTGACCTTGCGCCCCTCAGCCCCCCATCTGTATTCCACAGACCTTTTAAAAATTAAAGCCCTTATAATGCCCCCCCAAAAGAAGCTTTTACATGATCCCCTCATTCCACCTATCTCCTAGTCATATTCAGCTATGCTTTCGCCACCCTACCCACACCTCATCTGCTTTGTTCCAGCCAGACTAGCTTCTTTGTAGTTCTTCAACCTGCCAGGAATACTCCTCCTTCTGGCGCTTTGCGCTCACCCTTCTTCCCCCAACTTTCTATAGGGCTCACCTCCTCAGTTCCCAAGATCTCCATTCAAATGTGTTTTCTCAGTGAAGCCTCCATAATTGAATCTGCAAACCCCATTGCACCCTATCCCACACCCTCCCTCTATCCCCGCTCCACCCCCTCCACCCTTACCTCCAGGGCCTCTGAATATATTACATCTACATTTCACTTATTTTGTTTGGAATGGAAGTAACATAGTAGGGGAGATTTGTGTTTGTTTTATTTATTGCTATAGCTTCAGCATTTGGAACAGTGCCTGGCACATAGATGTTCAATAAATATCTTGGTGAATTATGAATCTATTTAATGTTACAAAGAACGAGGAATAAATTATCAGAAACTTCATCTTTAACGTGAAAGCAGTGTTATTCAAAGCAGGATAAGCACATCATAAGAAGAAAAGAATCCACTCAGATTTGGGAAGAAATAATCTAATTTATACTTATAAATAATTTATTTGGCCAGAAAAATGTTAATATTCAATATACAAACTGGCAATAGTACGTGGAGTTTTATATATTAGTAATACATTTTCAACATTTTGAATACGTATGCGTAGTCAAAAACATTTAGGACACTACTATATTTAAGTTTTTAGGTATGAAAAACAATGAATGAGAATACTGTATTCACACCACCTTCACTTAATAAAAATTATACACCTTACACTACATTCTATAGCCTGTGGTGCATATATTAAAAAAATATTTCTCTGTCAGCACGGTTATATACTGAAATAGTCATAAGATGCAGAAACAAAATCAAATCCTTTCCCAAAATGTGTTAAACTCATAGCCATTTAAAGTAATGCCTTTAGTACTTAGAGACTAGTTTTTTTTTGCTTTGTTTTAATCACAGCAATGCAAGGACAAATCAAAAACTGAAATGCTATAAACTAATTTCAGCAAAATATTCTATAGATTCAAACAACGTAAAATATTTTTGGAGCGTTAAAAATTCAAGAGGCAATAAAGAAGCCTCCCATCCTGGGAAGTCCTCCAACACATAACTAGAACAAAAGAGGCCGATCTTCACTTTCAGGAGAAAAAGTAAAGATACTAGGATAAAGAGCAGGCATAAAGGAAAAAGAAAAGAAGTGGATGGTAAAATTCCTTGAGTTTTGACTCCTCACCTCCATCCTCCTTTTGTTTTACCCCATGTCTTCATATTTTTAGAAAGCCAGAAGATTAGAGACTGAGGGGAAAAGAGAAAGCTGGGGTCCAAGAGCCCCAAAACACTGCTCCCTGGTTACACGAAATAGTAGCAGCTTTATTCAAAGATTTAAAAAGCTGCCATAAAGGCCTCCAAGATTACATCCCAAAATAGCTTCACAATCACTCTCAGTACACACTGTCAGAGGCAGAGAGGGCATTCATTTCCTCATCTTTAGTTCACCCTCAAAATCAGACAGTCTTTCTAAAGAATGTACATATTAAACGTATCATGTGGTCTGATGATCAGATTTAATCAGAACACATTCTAGAATAAGCTCTTGGGTATGGAAAACTTTTTGAAAGAGTTTTTATATGCTCTCAAGTTCTAATGGATTTTGATATAATGAATAGATGCATAATTATTTGACTACACAGCACTGATTTCCCAAACCCACAGCATAAATTACAGGAGGAAAAAAAGAATAAAATCCAAACCAAATGGAACAACTCTCTCCCACAGAAGTTGTTGATTTTTTTTCCTAAAAAGGCAAAAACTGGATAGGAAATAAAATCCTTCCTGCTACTACTCACATATGGTTAACTGTGAAACATGTTCTAGTTTTTTTTTCTATTTATTTGTTTATTTATTTTATTTTGGAGGGGTGGTGTTGGGTCTTTGTTGCTATACATGGGCTTTCTCTAGTTGTGGCGAGCAGGGACTACTCTTTGTTGTGGTGTGCGGGCTTCTCAGTGCGGTGGCTTCTCCTGTTGCGGAGCACAGGCTCTAGGCACTCAGACTTCAGTTGCTGTGGCAGGCGGGCTCAGTAATTGTGGCACACAGGCTTAGCTGCTCCATGGCATGTGGGATCTGCCCAGACCAGGGCTTGAACTCGTGTTCCCTGCATTGGGCAGATGGATTCTTAACCACTGCAGCACCAGGGAAGTACCACATTCCAGTTTTATACTATCCTTTGGTAGAAAGATAGTGAAGTATTCTTCAAGTCTAGAAATAATGGGTTCAAATTACTACTGCATTGCTTAACTATATTGTTGGGCATTTTACATTGCTCTGAGTCTCAGCTTCCTCATCTATATAGTTAATATTACTTCTCATGCAGAGTTGCTATGAAAAGCAAATGAGATGACATGGTAAAAGGACTTGACAAATGAAATCTCATAAAAAGGCCACAGTCATATATAACCAACTCAAAAAGAATCTAGGGTAAGAATGAAGCACAGTAACAAGTCTCAAGACTTAATTAGAAAGTAATGTAGACTATGTTTAGAAAATTGATTACTAAAAAGTAGAAAAGGAAGTACATAAAAGTAGAATGTGAATTTAAGTGGCAACAAGATTGGGTCTCAAGGAAATCATCTCATTGTACAGAACGCATACAGCAGTTCATGCTACAAATACTTTAAAGGATTTAAATGACATCAAACTGATCTAATTATCAATAGATCTATTGGAACTCAAAGAGCAAATCCCAGAATAACAATCACAGTAAATGACAACACTTAATATTCAGTCAACTAAACTCCATAAAGTAGGACTTCTCTGTTCAATAATAATTTGTGTGCATTATGAAACAATGTAAGGTCTTACACATTTTAAGGCAATGAATTATGTACAGTGAAATTTTAGATAATAAACAGTATTCTCAGACAAAGAGTGGGAAATTTCACGTGAGAAAAGCTGTCCCATTTATTAACTAACTATATACACCCCCAACACTATATCTACAGCAACTAGGCTTTTCCCCATTTAGAATATTCTCTGAAACACAAAACTGCAATTGTGGCTCTTTTAGCTCATCTCGCCTAAGGTCTGATTATACTCAATAACTCTTATCAATTTCATTATCATAAGAATAAGTCATAAAATTGAGAAATGCCTCAATGATGCCTTCTCATCTTTAAGTGATTCTATTAACAGGGGATCCTTTTGAGGGATTACTAATAAAGCAAAGATCAATTTTTCATTATATACACAATTGTAACTTACTTGAGGGCATCTACAAGTTCACCCTCGACATTTAAGTGGGCATTTTAAAAATGTGACCAGCAATGTTTTTGAGTATCATGCCCCTAACATTTTATCCATGAGCCCTATGATTTTTACCACACGATTTTGCTTAACACAATGAATTTTAGGAACTCACGTCTCATTATAGTAGAAGCAACCATATATATTCCAGCTGACATTAGAAACAAAACCAAAGTTTCACTCAATTTCTTAACTATATTACTTCCTTACAATTCATAATGGCAGCTAGAGGTACATCATGATAAAAAAGGTCAATGAATGCTTTTCTCTACAGCAGGACTGTTCAAGAGAAATATAATGTGAGCCATGTGTAATTATAAATTTTCTAGTAGCCACATTAAAGAGTAATGTGGTGGGGATTTCCCTGTTGGTCCAGGGGCTAAAACTCCCCTCACTCCCCAGAGAACTAGATCCCACATGCTGCAACTAGAGTTCTCATGCTGCAACTAAAGATCCTGCATGCAGCAACAAAGATCCCACAACTGAGACCCAGTGCAGCCAAATAAGTAAATAATTTTTTTAAAAAAGAGTAATGTGGTAAAAAGAAAAAGATAAATTAATTTTAATATTTTACTTAACCCAATATTTTCAAAATAGCATTTCAACATGTAACCAACATAAATAATCTTTTTTCATGATGAGTCTTCAAAATCCAGTGTGCGATTTATACTTATGGCACATATCAATTTGAACTAGCCACTTTCTTTTTACTAAATAAATTAATAAATTTATGTATGTATGTGTTGGCTGTGTTGGATGTTGCTGCTGCAAGTAGGCTTTCTCTAGTTGCGGAGTGGGGGGGGGGCTACTCAGCATTGCGTTGCGCGGGCTTCAGTAGTTGTGGCTCGCAGGCTCTAGAGCGCAGGTTCAGTAGTTGTGGTGCACAGGCTTAGTTGCTTTGTGGCATGTGGGATCTTCCCAGATCAGGGCTCGAACCCATGTCCCCTGCATTGACAGGGGATTCTTAACCACTAGCGCCACCAGGGAAGTCCCTGAACCAGCCACTTTTCAACGGCAATCTCCACATGGGGCTAGCAGCTACCACGTAGGACAGTGAAACACAAGACAATCCTGTTATATGATGATTTTACTTACAGGTCATTAAGAATAATTTAACTTATTTCATATAGTGAGTAAAATCTGGTAGAGGAACTTTAAAGCATAACTATTTTCTCCTCAAAAAATTCTTTACAAAAAGTAATGTCAAGGAATTCCTTGGTTGTCCAGTGCTTCGGACTCGGCACTTTCACTGTCAGGAGCGCAGGTTTGATCCCTGGTGGGAGGAACTAGATCCTGCAGGCCACGCAGCACAGCCAAAAAAAAAAAAGTAATGTCAGAACATCTGAATCAATAATGACAGGAATGTGTAATTGTTGTTGTTTTTACAGTCAAAAGATTGTGTTTAAAAATGATTTGGAGCAATTAAAAAAAACACTTCATGGAGAAAAATTAATTCAAACAAGTTCATGATGAAATACCGGTTAATCAGTGAGAAATAATTTTAATTTTTATGGTCCACACTACCCCCTAGTGGTCGTAAGACATCATCTACTTATATCAACCCCTTTTCCTTGACAAATGGAAAACCTGACAATCATAAATGTTAATTATTTTACCCAGATTCACTGTTTTTAAAAATTGCTTATCCTAGAGTTAGATGAGACTCACCCTACTCCTCCTTTTTCTCCCTCTACTCCCACACACTTAAATCTCATTATTTCTTAGGTGGTACATTCAAAGATGGGAAAATGGAGGTAACTGTTTCAAAGGCTCTGGATATCAAGGACTACATCTTGGATTTTAGACCAAGGCATCACTTTATTGAAAAGCTTTACTTCCAGTGAGACTGAGAAGTAACCGTTAGGAAGGTACTCTTGTATTCCACTTGGAGTAATACCCAAGAGATAAGATAGGGTGGGATGACTTGGGCAAGAAATCTCTCTGTTCTAATTTTTCTCCTCAACCCGAGACCAGATCAATACTTCTGTTAAGTTTAGTGAAAAGGAATGGAGACTTAGGGGCCACAGAAGGACTTTTCAAAGGCTAATAAGTATATCCAACCAACTTATTGCTCGCGTCTGAATTAGTCTGGAAGCATCTCTCCTGTACTTCCAGTTTCCTGTGCATTAATTACTTCCACTTCTCTTACTATAACTAGCGCAACTTAGTTTACCTTGTCAGACCCTGCACTAGCTAGCAAATGGTGGTGGTAAGTGCTAAATAAAGGCTTCCTCCAGGAATAAATGCATGCACACTCAGGTCCCACACAGAGCTGATAAGAAGGATTACTATACCTGCTGTGTCAGTTAGTGACATCCATCCCAGGAATACGATTATTCCAATCACTGACAGTGGACAAAAATCTGAAAGTCCTACTAACAAATTGTGTGTCCAACAAGGAAAACTGTTAGGCTGAATTCCCTGACTTCCTTGTCTACGACTCCCCAATTCTTTTGCCCGATTTAGTTAGTTATACTGTAGTCTGTTTTCCTCCCATATCACTATCTGCAAATTCCATAAGATCAGGGACTCCACGCATTTATCAAGCAATGTTCCCAGATTCCCAGAGAATCAGTAAGAGCTCAAGTAATAAAAACAAACTAGGTCAAATATTGACTTAAGTGCTTTAAATGTATTACTAACTTATTTAATCCTCAGACCCACGTTACAAATGAGGAAAGTGAGGAACTAAGAGTGACCACTTACAATATAACCATAACTAGTGGCAGAGCAAGGTTTGAAATCCAGGCTATTGGGCACTACTCAGTGTAGCTTCAGAGCCTGTTTTCTTAATCTCAAATGGTATGCAGAAAGCCAATTAACAATACAAACAGTAAATGTCAAATGTTTGGCAGGACAATAAATAGCACAGAAGTTAAGGAAGGGCTTCATAATCAAGAAGTGCTTCATGAAACAGGTAAATTAAGCCATGTCACTTTTTTTTCTTTTGGGGCTGTCAACTGAAGTACACAGTCTTACTAAGAGAAATAAAGTAGAAAAAGAAATCTGCTATATTTGATTTAAAAACTGGTATATACCATTTCTACCTCAAACTATCTGTTAAGCCATTTTGTCTCTGATATTGCACAAACCACTACGCTCTGAAATGTTCTTGTGACTTTGAAATACGAACTTACTAACAAATATATTAATTCCTTATTTTGCTCATGGTATTGTGGGCATTGACTAACTCTAAGAGTAAAACACAGCCCCTCGCGCCATCCCATCCCAGGAATTTACTTCAATGTGAATATAAGTAAACACAAAAGTCAGTTTTTGAAAGATGCATTTTAGAATGGGTATGTCAAGGTCTTAGAGTAGGTACAGGTGTGAGTTAGGGACACTATATGAACAACAGGACTAGATCGGGGGCATATTTTTTCTTGGCTATTTCTAAAGACACTTTAAAAGTTTTCTGGAAAGACAGAGACTTTACATCTCCATCTTTTTTTCCCTTTGTTTTTCTAAAAGATTTCTAAATATTGGCATCACAGTTAAAGACAGTATCAACTACTCTTTCATGACAGTCATGAAATTCTTGGTGGTAAAAATGTCCTTTGAATACCCAGCACTGTAATTAGCAGACCCATGGGAGCTTTCTTTCTCCATTTCTCTTGGTTTCTTATTTGATAGATGCCGTAACACTTCATGGCTTTAACTGACTTTACCACCAGCTCAAAAAATAAAAATATGCCCAGTGATTTGAATAATGTCACTGTCCATCTTAATGAATTCTGTGTCTCAGGAATAGTATCTTAGAACTCTGAATGGAGTACCTAATAACAGTAAAATTTCATTATTGGGACTATTGTCCCATTAAAAAAAAACACTTGCATATTTAACATTCTGGGAGGGAGTGTATAACTTAGCTGGTGGGGAAGGGAAAGTCTTCTGAATTCATCCTGAATGGAAATAGGGAAAAGTTTTAAATGCCTATTCCTGTATGGTGAACACTGATTACGAGTGATATATTAGCAAAACCCAGTGAACATGTACTTTTAAAAAAATTTATCTCAAGTTAGAAATGATCTAGATTGTGGGCTTCTTTCTTTCTCAAAGTTTTAACTCATTTGTCTGAAGTTGATAATTCATTTTAAGGCCCTTATGTGTAAGTTTAGCCATTTGTCTATAAATCTGTCCACTGTTAAGCAATGGTAAAAATTCCCCATTTGTTCATACCTTCCTCTCCTTTTCCTTAGTGCAATGTTCAGGACGGGAGCTTAAGAAGAACGCAAAAATTTGAAGTAACTGTTGTAGAAAATAGAAAAACTTATCAATGGTCACATAGAAGGACTGCTTAGCAGCATGAGGCAAAATGAGGTTCATAGTAGACATTCATCATTGCTTTTGGTCACCTGACAGCTAGAACACCCTCACTTGGGAATCACACTCCCCAACCTTCATGGATCCTCACCTCCCTCAACAGAAGCTTTAGTCTTATTTCCTAACTCTCTTGCAACCTAGCATGTGAGACCAGGCTCAATCAAAACCTGTGCATCAGAAGCTAAGATAAGAAATAAGGATCCATTCTGGAGAGAACCACAGTAGTTATCTCTAGACAGCCAAGTGTAGCCTCCTGTACTTGGCATCAGCACTCACACTGCAGTGTGTGTTGCATGTGATGTCCAAACTGAAGTCTGTGATGTGAGTCTGAGCCTTGTTCCTGACTGTCTCTCTCTTTCGTGCTCCTAAAGGTTGCGTTAGATATCTCATAACTCAATAAATACTACTGTGGATTAAAATAGCCACAGTTGGCTTCCACTGCTTGCTAAAAATAAAGTCTAAATTACATAGAAAAGAGAGTGAAGGAAAGGTTAAGAGCTAATAGACTGGGCGGGGCGGGAGGGGGGGAGAAGAATGAAGAGGTTAAGAAACAACTATCTCTTTGGGATTAAATGGGGTCAAAGGAGGAGAGCACTGAAGCTGCCTAATCTCTTTATCAAAGAATTTCTACCTAGTTTAAGACCCTTTAAAGAGTGAGCTAATTTCACATTAGCCAGCTAACTTCAACTAGGCAGCCTGGTGTACCTACTAGGGAAAAAACTTTAGAGCTAGGAATCTGAATTTAATCCCAGTTCTAACTGTACCAAATTGTTATACAACCATACAAACTCTTTTACCTCCCCAACATACTAAAATTTAGTCCCCTGAATGTTTCAAAGGTTCTCTTTAGCACTAAACTTGCCTGAACATTTTATTATTGGAATGGGTTAAATCTTACTGCTATATGCTACCTTCTACTGGAAGGCCCCCTTTTGTAATACTCTTTAATTGTAATTACTGTTCAATACTCAATATTTCATCTTCCCCGTTGAGAGAAGAGATACAATGAATATACTGTATCCCCAGCATCTATGCCAGTGCTTAATATCTAACTAAGGAAAAAATTTGTTGCTTATGGTATCTGCTTTTTCCCCAAGTTTATTTCACCTGCTCATTGAAGAAAAATACATGAAATCAACTTAAAATTGCTATACTCCTAATAACCAAAATCCGGTTAATATTCCAGTATGTTTGTATTTGTTCTGATAAGCACAAAAGTCCTTAAAAACTGTTTAATATGTTTACACTTTTACATTTATTATGTCCCTGCATGGTGCTTTCCTGGGTCCTTTATAAATAATCAATTATTTGATTATTTATTCTTTGCAAACCATATGACATAAACAGGTACTTTTCCTGGCCTACCAGCTAGTGGCTACATTTCTACAATTACCACATATTATTTACTCACTTTGCCTTGAGTACTAGTTACTTCAGGTTTCAAATGTGGCAATCACAACAAAATTGAAGTACTAAATGCCTAAGGACTCCACTAACAGGAAAGGCCTCTATTGATTTTAACAGACAGGAAGACAGATGGAAGTAGAGCAGTTGAAATTTGCAGTGAGGCAAACAAAAACAAGTTATAGCTGGTCCAGATTTGCATTCTCAATCCAACTGTGTCACAGACATAATTTTGTCCAAAATCCAAATCACCAGAGTTTTTTTTCACACTCTGCATGCAACTGTGCAATAAATTGGGAAGCAATCAGATATTAGGGTTGTCTCCCCTAAATAAGCATCCTTTAACAAGTCTGCCACACTACACAGCTCCAAGAGGGGGCCACTCACATCATAGTCTGCGTGAGTGGCACCCCATGAAGTTGTACAGTGCAAAATCCTAAATACTTTGCATTAAAAACAAAACTTCAGTTTAGCAACTATAAAAATAAAGCTTAGTACTCTAACACATGGAAAACTGACTATATATACGATAATTGTAATAAAATAAAATATATTATTTACCCCAAACATCCCATTTCCCCACTCACTGTTGACAAATGGGCAATCACTAGGCTTTAAAAATTTATGCCCCACTTCAGAGAGTTATGTTTAATATTATCTATTTTGTTGAACAAATACGAAATGACAATCATAGGTTTCCCAGACAAAAGATGTTCATTCTTTTTAGACTTACATTGAGGCAGTATCTTTACAAAATCAGAAAACAGTAGTAAGCAATATTAAATAAGGGTCAGAATTACATTAGGCTCTGTTCTCTGCAATCCAATGCTCCCAACCATCCTGGAGCTAGATTAGTATATTAAGCAGATAAAGAAGCAGAGAGGTAAAGTGAGGATATCCAAGCTACTATTTGGCAGAGCTAGAAATCAAGCCCAGGAGACTTCCCTGGTGCCACAGTGGTTAAGACTTCGCACTCCAATGCATGGGGTCTGGGTTTGATCCCTGGTCAGGGAACTAGATCCCACATAAACACCTCAACTAAGAGTTCACACGCCACAACTAAGGAGCCTGCCTACCACATCTAAGACTCACCGCAACCAAATAAATAAATATTAAAAGAAAAAAATAAAGAGGAAAAGGAAAAGAAAAAGAAAAAGAAATCAGGCCCAGAGAGCCTGGCCCCAGATTCTGTACTACCACACGTAATCACACATCTCCACATATACAAAATCCTTTTGCTCTTGAGAATTAGGAAGCAGACTTAAGCCATTTAAGCCATAAAACATTAAAACATCATTTTGCCCACAAAGCAGCATTTCTACAATTCTGAAAGTCAACTGTCAGGTAAAGAGGTAAGCAAAAAATGCTACTGAGTATTGTTGGAAAGCAAGGGTGCAACTTCTGTAGAAGGCCATCCCTTACACACTTCACCACCCTACTGTCAGTCTCCCAACTACACTAGTTCCTACAGGTCAAGGCTGAGGTCTCATGTTTGCAGTCCCACACAGCGCTAAGCACTACACAGTGTCTCACATTCCATACCAGCTGAATGAACAGATCTAACCACTACTGACTGGGTAAAGTGGGATTCAAGAAATTCCAAAAATAGTAGGCCCAAGGCTTTAAGGAGCCAGATCATGGCTATATATGGCTGGAGCATGCAGAAAATAGGACTTTTTAAAAATTCCAAACCCAGTGTTCACAAACTATTTCAAACTTTTGCTCAAAAGCTTTGGCCTTGATACCTTCCCTACTTAAAGAACCAAATACTAAGCACTGGAGATAGCAGGTTTAAGTCTCTCTTGCCCCTTTAGCAACTCTGATGATCCAATAGTCATCTTCCTCAACTTTAATAATGATCATTTGCTCAATACTAACTGGTTGACATATTAAAGATTCAATCCTCTACCTCAAGGTTTTCAGAAGAATTTTAAGTGAAATTGTTCAAGAAACCAAATTAACATGAGGTTAAGGATGTTAACATTTCACAGACTATCAATTTAGTTGAAAGATAATCTTAAGAGATCCAGCTGGAGTATAACTCAGTATATATAATTTTTTTTATTCTTCTGTGATTTCAGCTGATTATTTTGTCCTGTGCTACTGAACCAAAGGAGAAAATGACCGCAACAATTCAGATTTTAATGTAACTGAAATAAGCACAAATTTACACACAAAGGCATAGTATTGTATGATACAGCACCTGCGTACAAATATAACTGAACAACAACAACAGGCTACAGAACCATGAAATAACTGGTTTAAATTGTCCAAGTAAACGACGGCTTCTCTAAGGGATCAGCTGAAGGAGACACAGAAGAGACACTTTTCAACAGGTACCCCCCTCTGTTGAATTTTGTAACATGTACAAGTACTACTTACAAAAAAACACAAGTTTTTAAATAAAATCACCTAAAGATATTGAATGATGTGCATTTTAAGTAACCCTATTTTGAAAGTAAGGTCTCATTATCAAGACAATCCTTAAAATTCAGAATAGACAAAGATTAAAAAAACAAGGCTATTTAGTGTTGTGGAGGAAACTGGCTCTCACACACCTGGCTAGTGGGACTACACGCTGGCCCAACCTTTAAGAATTCCACCTCTTGAAACCTACCCTAAAGAAAAACTGTGAATGTGCTCAAAAGTACACCTCCAGAAATAATGATCACAGCGAAACCTATGGGAAAAAAGATGCTGTAAATGTAACAGTGTAGAAAAATATTCCTTCTATATAAAGCGAAAACACACTTCAAAACAGTATGATCTTTTAGTTAAGTGTTGTGCTGGGGTGATAGAATGTTCTAAATCTTAACTGAGATGGTGGTTTCACAGCTGTCTACATTTGTCAAAACTCAAGTTGTACACTGAAAGTGAATGCATGTAATTGTATGTAAATTGCACATTAATAAATTTGATTGAAAAGAAAGAAAAGTATAGTATGTGTCTTAAGCTTACTGAGGGAAGGAACTGAATTTTAATTTAGGGAAATGAGGTTCTTTACTCACCTGAGTACTTGCTAGCATTTGGGGGCAGGAGCTACACAGTTTGACTGGGAATTAGAGAATCTGAGCAGTGGAGCAATGCAAGAGGAGAGAAATAAGAAGAGAGGAAAAAACTGAGAGCCAACAAGGTGGGTTACACCATCTGCTGCTAAACTCCTAACTCAATAAAAATCACTAAACTTGCAAAATGCTTGCAACTAATGGATTCTTGTCTGGGTTAATAGCATACACAATCCCAGAACCACACAGACAAAAGGAAACCTCAACACCTTCAACTACTAATAAATGGCCAAACTTTGGGCAGGACAGTAGACTTTCAGAGCCTAATGAACTGGAGAGCTATATAAATTTAGTTAGAACTCCAAGGTGCAGGGAATGACAACTGGATTAATCCCTAATGTGACTGGATGTTCACATACACTGCTTCATTTAATCCTCAGAAATGTGCACAGAAGCCTATTCAGTGGCAGAACGTGGACTAGAAGGCCACTCTAGAGTCAAAGGCTCTTTTCACACATCACATTAAAGCTTGGAATCCTCAGCATCCAGCAGTGCTGCACGCAACCTCTGCATTCACTGTAGGTGAATGACAAAGTGTTTACAACTAAAAGATGTATCAGAGCTAAAAATGGAAAATATGTCTCTTTATTTGCTCTGGTAGTACATGAAGCAGTGTCCCTAGGGCTGATGTACAGTCATCGAAGATAGGCGGAACTTGTCTCCCTTGGCATTTTCTCTCTCTAATCCCCACTTGATCACATGCAGTTCTTTCCTGAGATTTGAGAGTTGGCCAAATACAGTGAGGGATTCAAATGATTTGGTACAAAGGCATTTCTCTATTGTATATAATGCTTACAAAACAACAAAACAAAACCTGACAAACTTAATCAAAACAAATACACACATTTTAAAAAACTGTATAAATTCCTAATTCTGTAGGACTGAAGTCAAGCCAAAAACTGCCATATCTCAAGGGCTTCTTGCCCTTCCCTATCATGGGCTGGACTAGAAGGTCAGGTGGCTTTCTGTCTTTAAAACCTCTACACTGGGAAATTTATATCTGTGCCAGATGTAAAGTAAATACCTCTCACTTATCCTTCTATACTTTGTGATTCTGGAGGTGGGACTCTGCAAGCCACATTTCTGCTCTGCCAGAGACTCCCTGTTAAATTCTGCAGATGGGCTGGGGGCTGCTACGAAGGGACTTGTGTCTTCCAGGCTTCTTGTCCACCTGAAGTGCCTGTGAGTATCACCCAACATCCCTGCAGCACATTCATCCAACTTGCGGCTTATCCCACACTAAGAGAACCAGCTTAATTGTAACAGAAGCCCCCTCTCAGCCGCCCCCCCCCCCCCCGCCCCCCAAGGGCTAGACTTTCTTCAGAGGCCTAGATCCCAGCTGGGGCTCCTTCTCTCAAGTTTCTAAATTTTAATAACTTCAACTTTTTTTTCTTTGTTTCCTTCCCCAGACTTAGGAGAGGTAGCTGTGTAGCTGCTACCTCAATACCTTAAAGTTCTCTTTTCATCCTTCTGTCACCTAAGTAACAACCTGACACATCTGACATCTCCAAGGTGTTCACAGAACTGCCAGAGTATGGATTAGCCCAGCCGCCTGCACATCACCTACTACCACCCCACCCCTCAGGTCCTCCACTCAGTAAAAAAACACAAAGGACAGCTGGGAAGCAGGAAGGAAGTTGTGCCAGTTAAGGAAATGCCAAGTCTAGGGAGCGCCCACACAAACACCTTGGTCCCCAGATGTTTGGGAGCCCTTCCACTTGACACAACCAGAAGCCACAATGCCCATATCCAATAACTAGAAAATAATCCCAATTCAGGATTCAAAGGTGATTTATTGGTATTAAAGTGAGTTTCACAGAAGCCAGGACCAATCCTATACCAACGAAGAGCCACCCTTCCTCACCTTTCAAAGCAGAGGACCCCAGCTAGATACTCTTTAGAGAACAATCTGATAATATGCTTAAAATAAGCCACACTCTAGTCTGAATAACTCAAAAAGAATTTCACAATCATGGGAGAACTGTGAGACTCCCAACCACTATACAACCAACTTCTCCCCAACCACACTTCTCCAGTATTCTGAAAAAAGATTTAGAGTCCAGCAATTTTTGCACACTGCTTGGTAATATTTTGAGGTAACAACTTCACACAGTTGGGCATCAAATGAATTTAAAGAAAAAGCTAAGCTGCACAAATCAAGAATAAGGAAGGTACGGGCTTCCTAGGTGGCGCAGTGGTTAAGAATCCGCCTGCCAATGCAGAGGTCACAGGTTTGATCCCTGCTCCAGGAAGATCCCACATGCCGCGGAGCAACTAAGCCCGTGTGCCACAAAAAAAAAAAAAAAAAAAAAAAAAAAAAAAAGAATAAGGAAGGTTAAAAAAAAAAAAAAAAAAGAATAAGGAAGGTGATCTCCCTGCCAGAGGATATAAACATCCTTTGAGCCTTTCTTACCTCAGTTATAAAGCTTTTTCAGCAGATGTGAGAACAGTAAGACTTTTGATATTGAGCAAAACGGACAGTATTTCTGTAGTTCACAATTAATCACATTTTTTCAAGACACCTGTTCTCTGCAGAAGTTGCATGGTTACCTTTACGATATGACAATAAATAGTATGATAATGTAAACACCTACAATTTTATAATTATAAGGTGAATCTTTGGACTTGGATTGCAACATTTGTTTGGGGCTTTAAAAAATACAATTTTTTTTTTTAATGAATGTTAATGTGTTTCTATACTACCCCTCTTCTGCTCCAGCCATACACTGGCTTTCATTTCACTAAAATCAAATATTTGAATTAATCATTCTATTACCCATGCCAGCTAATGGCAAAATGAAGTAAGCTGATATGTACCAAGCAGAAAAAAATTATTTTGAGTATTTTAGTCTGCCATAAACAACAGAGGGACTTGTCAACAATCAACGTAAGGAACACAGTAGACATTCAGTGTATTCACTAATACTCACTGTTTAAAATATTCACATACACTGGTCACAATTCATATAAATACATAACCCTAACTTACCTGATGATTAAACTCAAAAAATAAAGTAGCACTTTCCAGTAAAGAAGTGTATGTGTGCACTCTTAAAATATTAAAGTTGCTGTAACTTGATTACTCATAAGAGGAACATATGCAAGTTCTACTTTCGTTTTTCATTATAGTAGCCCTACATATCTACATTTTTAAATCCACAACTGAGGGGCTTAGGGAGAGAAAGGCTGCTCACTGACTAGGACTGGGTTCTTGGCTATCAGAGTCCCATTGCATACTAACACAGTAAAACCTGCTAGTGCAATCCCTGCAACAAAGGGAGATGACAATGGACTTCTCCAAAGCCTATGTTTATGGCCCTGTTATGACCAATCCACTATTATCAATTAAGCAGTAGAAAACAAAAGGCTAGTGTGTATGTGTGGGAACCACAAGGGCAAGGGCATACAGGCTTTTTAAGAAGTATATATGGTGCTCAAAACCCTGACCCAAGGATGTCAAATATTTTATTTGTCTGATGGCTATAAAGAGCAAATTAAAATATCTTTTCACCAGTTTTTAAAAAAAGAATGAAATCTTGCTACTTGTGACAACATGGATGAATGCAGAGGACACAATGCTAAGTGAGATAAGCCAGACACAGAAAGACAAATAGGAATGATGTCACTTATGTGAGGAATCTTAAAAAAAAAGGGTCAAACTCATAACAGAGATTATAAAGGTGGTTATCAAAGTCTAGGATGTAGAGGGAAAGGGAAGATACTGATCAAAGGATACAAACTTTCAGTTAGAAGATGAATAAGTTCTGGAGATCTAACGTACAGCATGCTGACTACAGTTAATAATCATGTATTTCAATAATAAAACTTGAAATTTGCTAAGAGGTCTGTAGATCTCAAATGTTCTGACCACCAGAACAAAAACAATAAAGGTAAGTAACTATGGAAAGTAACAGATAATGTTAGTTTCTGGTAATCATTTCACAATGTATACATACATCAAAACATCACCTTGTACACTTCATATACACTTTTTATTGGTCAAAAGTTAAAGTTTTTTTCACTATGATGACAATTAATAGGACCAACATTTGTTTCCTAGAGTGCCTTTACAGGATCCCAGAAAATAAAGCAAATGACTTAAATTTTATCCCTGATTTTCTTTTCATGTAGAAAATAGTATTTCTAGTTTCTGAATCACAATACACTTGATACTAGGAATATAAGCAAGATGACTACAGTCAAGATTCTCTCAGAAGAGGGGGAAAAAAAACCCCAAACCCAATCAACACAGAGTGCTGGGCAGTCACATTTCAGATGAAGGATGTTCCCTTGCCAACATGCCATAATTCAAAAGTTGGAAAAGACATCATTTTAACTGGTAAACACCATCAGTATCAGAGGTTGTATAGGAGACGGGAGACAAGGAAGGAGATGCCAATGAATTAAGATGAAAAGACCACATTGTGAAAAAGCCTTGTTTGCCAAGTTAAGGAATCTGAACTCAAGTCTAAACATGGTAGAGAGTAACATGATCACAACGGGTGTTTTCAGAATAATGTGGCAATATGAAAAATGAAGAGAGAAAAAAAAGAGTGCGCGTGTGTGTGTATAAGTGAAGACATAAAGACTAGTTCTCTGATTACTGCAAAAATGTGCAGGAGAGGGTAAGAGCCCACATACAAAGATAACTGGGAGGATGGGAGACAGGAATGGGTTAGGAGAAGCAGAGGCATTTCTGAGGTTCAATCAATTGGCTTAATAACAAACTGAATGTCTAAGAGAGGGGAGGAGAGAAGAGGAAGGAGAAGTAAATCGCAGGCAACTGGGTAATGTCAATAGAATTAATAAAGAAAAGAAACATTGGAAGTACTGATGCATGGGAGGGGAGACAGCAAAATGAATACATTCCACTGTAAAATAAAGTTGATTTTAAAATGTCTGCAAGACACCCAAGTGGAGATAAAAAGTAGGCAACTGGAGAGACCTGAAACTCAGCATTAGATTTTGGAATAATTGCTCAATGCAGACTGCAGCCAAGAAAATGAATAAATGTGTTCAGGAGAATATATAATAAGAAAAGGTCCAAAATCTGAACCCAAGAGACCATGAACATTTAAAGGATTTAAAACTATCACAGCAGATAGAATACAGGCCTTCATATTAGCTATACTGGAAAGCTACACAAAATTTCAGAACACTGCTACTACTCAGCATTTGTGCTTTTTTTTTTTGAGAATTGCTTAAAGTCCAATTTAAAAGCCAAAAAGGAAAATCAGTTTAAGGATTAAATGACTGTGGCTTCTTCTCAATGAGAAGTTTTTAAAAAGGAATTAGAAATAATGGAGGGCCAGGAAAAGTGACTTGGCCACGGTCACAAAGTTTCTTAATCCTTAAGACAAAAATAAAAGTCGATGCTGATTCCCATCCGTTATTCACCAGAACTGGCTCAAATTTTTCATTGTCTAATAATCAAATCCAATCTTTATTTATTTTTTTTTTTTGGCCATGCTGAGCAACTTGAGAGATTTTAACTCCCCGATCAAGGATTGAACCCAGACCAGGTGGTGAAAGTGCCATGTCCTAACCACTGGACCGCCAGAGAATTCCCAAAATCCAATCTTTTTAACGATAAAAATTTACTGGCCATTGACAATTTAAAAAATAATAATGATGACTCACAAGGCTAAAGGATATTTCTTAAATGTTATAAAGCAATGCAGCTTTCAAAAGTGATTAGTTTTATGGGAACCAATACAGATTTACTTGCTACTTCTGCTCTGCTTCATTCAGCATCATAATTTCCTAAAAGTACTTACTTAGGAAAACTTGAGCTAAAAAAATGTAAAAGGGAATGAAGGACTGATACATACTACAACATGGATGAACCTTGAAAACATGCTAAGTGAAAGAAGTCAGACACCAAAAGCCGTATTATACGATTCCATTTAAGTGAAATGTCCAGAACAGGAGAATCAATGGAGACAGAAAGTAGCTATGTCGTTGCCAGGGGCTGAGGGAGTAGGGATAGAGAGGGACTGCTAAAAGGTAGAGGGTTTCTTCGTCTTTTTTTTTAAATAAATTTATTTATTTATTTTATTGGCTGTGTTGGGTCTTTTTTTGCTCTGCGCGGGCTTTCTTTAGTTGCGGTGAGTGGGGGCTACTCTTCGTTGTGGAACGCCGGCTCCTCGTTGCCATGGCTTCTCTTGTTGCAGAGCACGGGCTCTAGGCGCGTGGGCTTCAGTAGTTGCAGCACATGGGCTCAACAGTTGTGGCTCACGGGCTCTAAAGCGCAGGCTCAATAGTTGTGGCACACGGGCTTAGTTGCTCCATGGCATGTGGGATCTTCCTGGAGTAGGGATCGAACCCTTGTCCCCTGCACTGGCAGGCGGATTCTTAACCACTGCGCCACCTAGGAAGCCCGAGGGTTTCTTCTTAAGGTGATGAAAAATTCTGAAATTAGATAGCAGTGATAGTTGTACTACTTTGTGAGTATGTTAAAACCACGGAATTGTACATTTTAAAAGGGTGGATTTTATGATATGTGACTTGTATCTCAAAAAAATGAAGCAGTTTTCTTTTCCTTTCATATTCAGCATGATTTTAGCATTTTTATCTATGAAGTAGAGACTGGAATAGCAAAGCAAAAGAGAAATAATTATCTGTATTACTTGGTTATTTTTAGTATGTAACATTTTGAGTATTAACTGACTTTTTAGTAATGACTGTATACCCATGAACTATATTCTAAAGAAAAAAAAAAAAAAAAACTCTTTGAAATTAAAAGACTGCATTTGAAGTGTCTGTGGTCCAAGCAAAGAAGTGCTGACTCATGTCATAGTTTTAGCATTGCTCAAATATCTTCCTAGAGTTTGATATCTCTAACTTGGAATAGCATTCTTATTCCCCCACCCCACTTTTCTACTTATCTTTCAAAACTGAGCTCAAATGTCATCCCCCTAAAACCTCTTTTCCTAAACCAATCTTGGAGGGTTTCCCCATCCAGAATGTCACATCTTTGGCGTTCCCATTGATGCCTTTGTTGTCTATATATGAGAAAGTAATGGCTTTATGTATGATTTTAGTTCTACAGCATTCTACCCAACTTTGCATTGAAGCCAAGCACATATGAGGTCATTGTTTTTACAAGGTGCACGCTAAAATCATCTAGAGACCTTAAGACAAAACATAACAAAAATATGCTGGGGCTGGCAACTGTTAAATTTATAAACACCAAGATAATTCTGATGCACAACCATAAACGGCTCAGATTATAAACAAGTGTTCACAGAAAATATCTTCTAGTTCCTACCACTCAATACATCAGCATCCCGCCCAATTAAACTAGGAGAAGATTCTGATAAGAAATAGGCAAGGTTTGGCCAAGTGTTCACTGATCACTAATCACAGTCAGTGGCAGGAACCTGAATGGAGATTGCAGCACTCTTAGCTTAACCCTTATCTGAACCACAGCCATAAAGACAGGGTAGACAGAGTACCTCACTCGGGGTAGGGGGGATTAATGGGAATACCTCTTTTACAGCTGAAGGTAAAAAACTTGAAGCTTTATAGCTGTAAATTACTGTGCCTCTGCTTTGAAAAGAAATGACTTTTTTTTTAAAGCCAAAGCAAGAATTACAGTATGTGCAAGTGTAGGGGAAATTTTACTGGAAAGCACTTTTCCTTATTCTCTCTAAACACAAGTGAGGAAATTAAGTAGGTACAAATACCCTCCCCTCAGTGGAAAACACAAAATTCAATTTAATATATAAAAAGTGTAAGATAATTCTATTTTTAGGCTTCCTGAAAGAAAAACATCTTGTTTAAAACTCACATTATGGACTTCCTAGGTGGCGCAGTGGTAAAGAATCCGCCTGCCAACGCAGGGGACATGGGTTCGAGCCCTGCCCTGGGAAGATTCCACATGCCACAGAGCAACTAAGCCCGTGCGCCACAACTATTGAGCCTGTGCTCTAGAGCCCATGAGCCACAACTACTGAGCCCATGTGCCGCAACTACTGAAGCCCACGCGCCTAGGGCCCGTGCTCCACAAGAGAAGCCACTGCAATGAGGAGCCTGCGCACCACAATGAAGAGTAGCCCCCGCTCTCAGCAGCTAGAGAAAGCCCGTGTGCAGCAACGAAGACCCAGCACAGCCAATAAATAAATAAAATAAATAAATTTATATTAAAAAAAACTCACATTAGAGTGGTTATGGTCTGATTAGGTGATACCTCAAATGTATTTTCCTACCTGCTCTTTAGTTCCTTCTCACTGGAACCCTAAACTTCCCCAAACCCAGGGACCCAGGAGAGCAGGAGAGGAATATAAATATGCCATCCCAAAAGAGGTAGTCCATTTTAACATAAACTATATTACTAATCAGTACTCACACAAAAGCCTCTAGTTAAACTACAAGACACTATCCACCACACATACTGGATTTCTGGAATATATTATGCGTTCATTCTCTCTCCCCTCCCCCTTCCAGCTTTTATATGTGCTATTTCGTGTCCACTCTCCCCTCTTCTCTTCAAGCTGAAAAACACTCAACAGATATCGAAACCTTTCCTCAGACTATGGTAAATTCCAGATATTCTTTCTTCCATAACACACCTCACTGTAATTTCTTGTTCCACAACTCTATTTTTCACCAGACAGGGATGCCTACCTTATTTACCTGGCTTCGTGAATAGATACTATACATTCAATAAACGACCACTTAACCGAACTGAAACATGTTTATGAATGGATAATAAAAAGACAGACAAATCACAATGTTATGGAAGACTGAAATTTGGCCTTGGGCTCTTACTAGCTTACTAAAGCCACTTTTGCCCCCAGTCCACAGTAAGAAGGTAAAGGGTTAGTAATCCCAATGGTCCTCAAAGTTGACTAAAAACACAGTGACTTTACAGCAATAACACTTTCCGTAGCATAAACTATAAAGAAATCTCAGAAAGCTGTAAAGAAATAAAAGGCACCCATAGTCTCAAGACACAAAGATAACATTAGTTATATTTCTTTCTAGTATTTTCTCAACTACAGTGCCTTCAATCACTAGACTGTAAAGACTTTAAATATAAAAATTGATTTGCCCAAAACAAACCTCTGATAGTCTTACATTGTTACGGTATTGAAAACTAAAGGAGTTTGAAAATATGAAGAGGAAATAACCAATTAAAAGAAAAAAAAGCAAAATATGTCAACATTAGATTCTGAAACCAATGCCTAAAAGTACTTCAAATTATAGCCAAATCCTAATTACTGAGAAACATTCTGAGTTACAGGCCAACTCAGAAATATAAAAATTTCTTTGCCTACATATCCTTAGGGGATTTCAGCATAGTTACATCCAGGATTTTAACAAACATACAGTGCCCTAAATAGTGTGGTGTACCTCTTCAAAAAATGGATAATAAAGAATTCTGTTGATTCTCTGAGGGCTCGTAACTAGTTATCCAATTCTTCCAATCACACATTAATGGTTTTTGTCACCAGAGATGCCAGGCCACAGATCCCACTCTCTTAGACTATGGTGATCCTACGTTCTATTTAATCTACAAATTAAAGATGACTACTTAACAGTTTAAAAACAAACAAACTTCACTTGGGAAGCATTTTTTAAAGTTGCTAAGATTTTAGCTGAAGTTAACTGATTCCCTATTACTCATCTCCTAACTTGTATATCCATGCTGATGTCCTTCATACATTACATCTGCAAAGAAAACTGTAAAGTAAAATACCAGTCCAACTCATTTCTCATACAGGAAAAAAAAGAATTCTTATTTTTTTTAAAATAAATTTATTTATTTATTTTATTGGCTGTGTTGGGTCTTTTTTTTGCTCTGCGCGGGCTTTCTCTAGCTGCGGTGAGTGGGGGCTACTCTTCGTTGTGGTGCGTGGGCTCATCATTGCCATGGCTTCTCTTGTTGCAGAGCACGGGCTCTAGGTGCATGGGCTTCAGTAGTTGCAGCACATGGGCTTAACAGTTGTGGCTCACGGGCTCTAAAGTGCAGGCTCAATAGTTGTGGCACATGGGCTTAGTTGCTCCACGGCATGTGGGATCTTCCTGGAGCAGGGATCGAACCCACGTCCCCTGCATTAGCAGGTGGATTCTTGACCACTGCGCCACCAGGGAAGCTCCAAAAATTCTTATTTCTTGATGTAACATTACTACATATATTATGCCTCTCAGATCTATTTCATTTTTAGAAAGTAAAATTATATAATTAGTAATTAAGCATCCATATCAGAACTGTGATGACTACAACTGTAATGTCCAAAGCCCCTGCTGGATGACATCGTCATTTCTCTTCTTTTCTTTAAATTTTATTTATTTATTTAGTCAGTCAGTCAGTCAGTCAGTCAGTCAATCATTCATTCATTCATTCTTTGGCTGTGTTGGGTCTTTGTTGCTGTGTGTGGGCTTTCTCTAGTTGCCTCGAGCTGGGGCTACTCTTCATTGCCATGAGCAGGCTTCTCACTGCAATGGCTTCTCCCCTTGTGGACCATGGGCTCTAGGTGCTCGGGCTTCAGTAATTGTAGCTGCTCTGCGGCATGTGGGATCTTCCCAGACAAGGGATCAAACCCATGTCCCCTGCATTGGCAGGTGGATTCTTAACCACTGCGCCACCAGGGAACCCTTCATCCTCATTTCCTTGGTTCTGTTACTTACTTCTACAGTGCTTATGCATTCATAACTCACAAGCGATTCAAATGTATGTTCAGAACCCATACTACTTGAATCTGAGATGCTTAAGTTATTTTCTTCCTAAACTCCTTTACACACAGGTAAACCAAACCCACTAGATACAGCATAGGGAAAATAGCAAAGATACTGACTTGCAGGTCAGGAATCTTAGTCATTCAATTCCTTTGGCCTACAGTCTCCTCATCAGAGAAGGAAAGGATAGTGTTCTCTACTGTATATGACTGTAAGTCATCACAAGCGTGGGAAAAAACTCAGAACTTCTACAAAGCAAATGCATATTTCTGATGTTATTATTTATCATGTTGGATACTCAGGATGTACTTAATAATTTGATAAAACTCAATTTCTATTGTGTGAGAGTTGATCAATCTGGACCGAAGAAAGTGGTTGACAAAGAGGAGCTTTAAAAATAACTCAACTGACTGCTATTTTTAACCTTTCAATTATGCCTACATTCCATAATCAAAACATTAGGTAGTTTATTAAACAATATCCATACAGCCTGAAAGTTTAATCACTACCAAAAGTAGTTCAGGGATTCTTAACCTGGAATCCCTGGAGACAGAGGGGATTCATAAATAAGCTTGTCAAGAATCTGAATCCCCAGAAGTCATATGCAAAGAAGTATGGTTTACTGTACTAGAAGCAGCTCAGAAAATTCTTAAATTGGGACAACAATCAAAGGAGCTAAAAACCATACTGTTTCAACTCAAAATTTTACTATATGAGTTTATCTGCTTCCTAAGAATATTTTAATTATAATTTATAACAAGTCCATCTTCATCATGGTAAGTTTTTCATGCCTTTTTTTTTAATGGGAAAAAAACATTATCAGCCAAAGATTCTCAGGGCTTAAAAAAAAAAGGGTCAGTTTTCTGAATCACCTTTCTTACTAAAAACTACCTTATGTACTAAAATACATATCAAATGAGTGGCTTTTAAATAGTGATAGGAAAAATCTCTATTTTTTAAAATAAAAATTAAAGTTAAAAACAGAACTCAAAACTCAGTCAGATCATATTAGGTTTTTAAAAAATGGAAACTAAACCTTGCCAAACAGAAAATAAATTGTAGGAAAGACTGGTGAAATCTTCTAATCTCAGAAGGCTGGTTTCCTAGGTTTTAATCAAGTAAGTCAACTCCTTGAGTAAGTTAACTACTGTTTCCTAAGGCTATATTTTATTGACTTCATGATTAATTTTGAGAAGAAAATTAAAGGGATGTCATCCTATCAGTGTAACATGTAAAGCTGAAATAAATTTGTTTTTGACCAAGCCACAACTACAGATCTCATTTCTTTGCTTCCAAAATACTCCAGTTCTTTATGACAGATAGATCTAGGCGGCTTTCATGACTTTAAACCTTAATTGCTCTGTCACTTTTAGAGACTAAAAGAGGTTTGGCCCAGGAAAAAAAGAGGGAAAGAAAATCCTATAATTCTAGCTAAACACATAACTGCCAAGATTCAGTGTAACCCATACATGTGCAAAATACTACTATATATAAGACCATTTATTACAGTATTGTTTGTAGAGCAAAATATGGGGAACAATCTAAAAGTTATCATACGCAATTAGTTAAATTAAGGCCTAACCACAAGGTTCCACAAAGCAGCCCTTTAAAAAAATTAGTCACCTCGAAGATATATTTAGGGGCAAGGGGAGGAATCAAGGTACAGTAATTACTTGTGGAGGAGGGGAACAGGCCTAACATATATGCGCTAAGCCTCTCTGGTCTTTTAGGAAGAATATACAATAAAAATTATAGTTGTCTGGGGAGGGGAACTGGAATGCTGAAGGACAGATGAGTCTTAGTTTTCCTCTATGGCCCCTTTAGAACCTTTCAAAGGTGCTCTATGTATTTCCCAGTCAACAAAATAAAAGACTGATTTGCTTTGTTTTTAATGAATTTATGGGTAGAATTAGAAACTTTCAGCTTAGACACAGATTCAGATAGAATCTACTAAGCAGTAACAATGTCAAATTATATAGAATAACTCTCCTAAAACTTTCTTCCAAAGAGACTGAAGCACATTCGTTCAATCAGTATTTCAGGACCTAGGCATTAGATTTGTAGATTACATGTTCTAGGCATTTGAGCAAAGCCCAAGTCATCCAAGAATCCCTGCTTTCATGGAGCTTTAGCGGGAGGAGAGATAAATAGCAAATAACATAACTGAGTTATGGTAAGTGCTACACAGAAGAGAGGAAACGGGATAAAGAGAACTAAGGGGTGCAGGGAGGACTGTGTTTTAGGACAGTTAAGGTAAACCTCTCTGAGGATAGCACATGTGAGCCAAGAACTGAACAATATGACAAAGCAAACGCAATAAACAGGAGGAAAGCCCTGTGATTGGGAACATGCGTAGCCTCTTATTGTTCAGGGTACAGCGAAACAACAGTGTGGCTGCAAAGGAATGACCCAAGGGAAGAAGTGCAGGAGATGATCTCAGAGGTAGGCAGATCTTAGATGCACAGAGGGCCTTATAGCTAGGAAGGAAAAAGGTCAAGATTTTAAGTGTGCTGGAGAACGTCTGTGGAGTTCTGAGCAGGAGTGACAAGATCTATATTTTTAAAGTAACACTAGCTGCTGTGTAAAAGGAGATCAATACAGTAGGCCAGGCAACAAATGATGGAACTAACCAGTGGTTTCAGAGATAGGGAAACGTGTCTAATTCAGGACACAATTTGAAAAATAGAGCCTACAGAATTTGCTACTGGATTAGAAATGGAAATCTGAGTGGGACAGCAACTGGGTGAATAGTAATTCAAAAAATCATCTTTATGTGTATAGTTACAGCTGTTAAGGTACTTTTACGTATATTATGTCATTTCATAACAAGAGGCAGGGGAAGGTTACACTGGGTCAAGATCCAAGTTCTGCCTCCTGCCAGCTTTAAGACCCCAGGACAGTCCTTTGAGTGGATTTCTAGACTATAAAACGTACTGCCTACTTCACAAGACTTCTGCAGGTACCAAGTGGTTAAAGAATTTTGCAAATGTAAAAAATGCCCATTTTGAGGTAGAGAGCATCATACTGTCCAATAAGAGATGGTACATTCCCATCATTCAGGACAGTAGTGCTGCCCCACTGCCACCACCATTATATTCCACATAGAACCTTGTATTGTAGTTGACAGAGAAGATGTAAACTTCTCTTTTTAAATTCTGATATAAAAAATAAACATTTTCACAGATTATGGAAAAACCTACATAATATAAGCATGGGCACTAGAAAAAAAATAGTATAATCTTTTAATCCTTCCTAGGAATTGGAGAAAATTCTTTTTTGCTATAAATGGCATTAAAGTAAAACCACCTAACTCTTACAAGATAAAACCCAAATCAAGGGACCTTTCATTAGAGAGATGTTATCAACAAGACTGTAAAATTATGTATGAATTATCACTGTCTTGTTTTAAATAGCAAAATGCAAAAGTCTGGTGTAAACTAAATTATTATGTGCCAAATGAACTGAATTATGAGGACTTCAACTTATTGCTTTAAGTTATATCTGTAAGTTTATACACAAGGTCCCAAAGAATTTATTTTTCCATCCAAGGCTTTCATATTATTGCAGAATATCTCCAGCATTAAGCAAAAATGGAAAACTATACGTAAAGTCTTTAATTCATTAGGTATTTTGGAGAATTATCTTGAATGTCAATGTGTACTACGTACTTAGTCGATAACCTAAAAAACAGTAAATAAAAATCCAAGGGTATTTGGTGTATAGGTCTATCCTCCACCCCTCATTTTCAACTGGGGCCTCAATAAACGTTGGCCATGTGATTGTATTACAACCACATTGTAAGCGGCTTTCAACGCACACAACCATTAAACTGCCTTGGACAGAATCGAAGACAAATCTTTAACACAACAAATGAAGGTTGTATACAACACTATAAAGGTTCACATCATTAAACTCCAGCGCACGATGACAATCCGTTCTACTTCTCTACTTACTAAGATTTGCTACCTTACAAAACACGTCTTATTTCTCTAAATCAAGCATCTTTAGGTCAAAGACACCCCCATCTCAGATGTATTTCATTTGAAGCACTACACAATACAACATCCTTCAACAGGTCAATCACTTAGCATGCATCTCCCTTCAAACTTTAAGGACAAACTAGATTAAATATATGTTCACCAAGTTATATCAAGCAAAATGATGCTGCAATTTAGGCACTGTAACTCGCATATTGAGCAAAACAGAGGTTCAACTAATTTCCTTCATTAAAACTGACCCCAAAAAATATATAAAGGTTTTCTTTGTGAACTGCAAGAAACATTTTACACCTGAGGACTTGATATTTACGTAAAGAATTTACAAAACCAAAGTGAATTTTTTTCATGGTTCCATTCGTACTTGTCAAAGTATATATTCATTAAGAGTTGAAAATCGGAATAATTTAAAGCTCACAAAATTGAGAGGCAAAAGAGTTCACAAGGCCCCCCATACCTGTGCTGCACCCCCTCCCCCAATCCGCGCCCGGTCTCGTATTAAAACTATTTCCTCTAAACAGAAACAGCTCTAAAAGAGTCTGCCAACCAGAGTAAAATCACTTCGCGGAGATAACGAGCGGAAACGCATTTAAAGAAGAGAAGATCGCGGAAGCGAGGGCGGCAAGGCGCGGAGCCCCGAGTCCCCGGACCCTCGCAGCCGGGGCGAGCATGTGCCGGTGGCTGCAGGACGCGCGGCCCTCCCGGAGCCGCCTCCCGGGGCAGAGGGCCCCGCCCGGCCTCGCCCTCCCTGTTCATTCATTCTGAACCTGGGGCTGTCGCACCCCCGCGCTCCCGCCCCGGCCGAGACAGGGATCCGAGGCCGAGAGGCCGTGTCCGGCCACAACCCCCGCCCAGATTCCGGGCCCCGCCGCGATTCCCGCGCGCCCGCGGCCTCCGCTCGGGGGTGGTCTGAGAGGCCGCGGAGGCCCGCTCCAGCCCGAACCCAAGACCGGAGCCCCGCAACCCCGCGACCGCACCCTCCGCCAGGGCGCGGGCCAGGCCTTCCCCGCTCGCGGGGCGGCCGCCTGGGAGCCCCGCATCCCAGCCGCCAGGCTGCCCCACTACGGCCGGAAGTCTCCCCGGCGCCCCCTCCCCAGCGCCCGACTTCCCTCGCCGCCGCGACTCCAGACCCTCTCCGCGCTGCCTCGGGCCTCCCAGCGCGGGCCGCAGGCGGAAGGAAGCGAAGGGTCGCGCCGCCCGGTACGCCGAGAGGTCAAGAGCAGAGGGGCTGGTCGGAGGCCAGCCCAGGCGGTTACCTTGATAATCCTGCGGGGCAGCCCGGCCATCTTGTCAGATCCCGAGTTCGGCCTCTGGTCTCGTCTCCGGCTCCGCTCGCCTCACGCACGAGTGGAAGTCCCGGGCTCCACTTCCGGGGGACGTTGCCGCGCCCGCCGCCGCCGCCACAGCCGAGGCCCCTCGGGAAATGTAGTCCCCGCTCAGGCGCGGGCGGGCTTCCCTCGGATCTGGCCCCCTCCCCCGCGCTCCCCGCCCCAGCCCCGGCCTGGGGGTGGCGGAAGTGACGCGCCGCGGCGGGGCAGGGACTTGGGGGAGGCGGCGCGGGGCGGCGCGGAGCTGCGGCGCTCGTGGCCGAGCCTGCGGCGCGCTGGTAGGACTGAGTGGTCCGCGCCCTGCAGGCCTCTTATCCGCAGCCACGCCCGCGCCGATAGGCTACGTGACAGACGCCCGGCTGCCGACGTAGCCCATTCATGCATTTGTTCGTTCGTTCGTTCATTCAACGTTTCTGCCTTCCGCGCGGTCTGGGCTGGCGCTGCATGAAAGGCTGAAGTCAAGTTGATCCGCGAGCTCCTTCCTCAAAAGTAGGGGAAGACCGAAAGTCAGTAGCAAAGCTCCCAACTGTGGGTCTCGAAAGTTATCTAGGAAAACCCTAGGCAGAATTTTGATGTTTAAATTTCTCATAACTCAGGCCTCTTTGACGCACCCCCTTAGACCCGGGAAAGCTGAAAGAAAAGGGTTTGGAGAGAGCTGGGGGCGGGGAAGAAGAATGGCTTCTAAACGCCTGGCCCTAGTGGTTGACTCGAGGAATGGATAGCCGGGGGAATGACCCAGGAGAGCATGAGAGAGCCCAGCGTAATCCCTGAAAGAGGGATTACTTTTTAGAGTGCGGGGCCCTCAAGGAGGATTAGAGTGAGGGTGCCCGGAAATGGGATTGTTAGGGAAACATTTCCTAACATCCTGATGACTGATTGCTTGCTCTGTAATGGGCTTTTTGCGAGTAGTATTTTACTTCATCTTCATAGCAATCCTAAGGTGCTTCCTCCACTTTACAAATGAAGCTCAGAAACATTGATTTTCTCCAAGGTTGTGCGGGAAATGGGGCTGTTTTGTTCCCAGGAAGGTCTGCCAACACGTGGACCCCTTAACTACTTAGCCACGGTGTTTCCTAGCACAATAACAGGGACAGTAGATGGTGAATAAAGATGTGCCAGACGCTATGTTAGTGGATGAGAATACAAAGAGACTTACCCTAGGGAATTAATTCCCTGAAGGTCCAGTGGTTAGGACTCGGGGCTTTCACTGCCGGGGCGGGTCCAGTCGCCTGTGGGGGAACTAAGATCCCGCAGTCTGTGCGGGGTGGCCAAAAAGCAAAACAAAAGAGGCTGACCCTGCCTTCCAGGAACTTAGAGTCCAGTGGAGAAGAGAGACATGTCAACAATATTACAATCCAATGTGTTAAGGGCCATAATAGAGGTTCCCCCAAGGTGTTATTTGAGCACCGAGAGGCATTAATTGCTTGAGAAATCAGAGAAGGCTTCTCAAAGGAGAAGTGGTATCCTCAAGGATGAGTAAGAATCTAACTGACCTAGTGGGGGGAGTATGCCAGGCCTAGAAAAAAGCCCGTGAAATGGCATTGAGCTATAAAGAAGAAAAAATAAGAAAGAAAGAAAATAAAAAAGTTCTTTAAAGAAATGGAGACTATGAATGTAAGAAACCTAGTAAGAGTAATAAGAGAAAACATTATCATTAGCATGATGCTAAATGATTACATGGATTACCTCATTTTTTAATGTAAATTTATTTATTTTATTTGTTGGCTGCATTGGGTCTTCGTTGCTGCACACGGGCTTCCTCTAGTTGCTGTGAGCGGGGGCTACTCTTCATTGTGGTGCCAGGGCTCATTGTGGTGGCTTCTCTTGTTGTGGAGCACAGGCTCTAGGCGCGTGAGCTTCAATAGTTGTGGCTCATGGGCACAGGCTCAATAGTTGTGGCGCACAGGCTTAGTTGTTCCGTGGCATGTGGAATCTTTCCAGAGCAGGGCTCGAACCCGTGTCCCCTGCATTGGCAGGCGGATTCTTAACCACTGCGCCACCTAGGAAGTCCCAGATTATGTCATTTAATGATAAAGTATATAAGGTATGCTCCCTTATTACCATTGCTTTTTAGATGAGAAACCAAGCCTCAGAGGCAATAATGAGAACTTCAAATAACCAGAAGTCTGAAATGATTAGTTCTATATTTAGAAGAATCTGGGAAAGTAAATGACATAGGAGAAAGATACTTTCAGGAAATTTTAGAGAGGGTCCAGAACCCACCCTGATAGGAAGAAAGGCAGAGTGAATATGGGGTTAGACGGGTACCAGTCCAGTTATCCCTTGCACAGCAATTCAGCTCCAATTTAGTGCTTAAAAGAACAATAAGCATTTATTTAGGTCTTGAACCTGCAATTTGGGTAGGGCTTGGCAAGGAAGGCACGTCTCTGCTCCATGCTGTGTCAGCCCATGCAGCTTGACTGGGACCAGAACCACTTCCAGGATGGCTCCTATAACAGGCAAGTTGGTACAGACTGTTCGTTCCTCTCCAACTGGGCCTCTCCCTGGAGCAACTTGGGCTTCCTCACTGCATGGTGGCTGGGTTCCAAGAACGATTGTTCTAGCAGGCAAAAGTGGAAGCTGAATCACCTTTTTTGACCCAGCCTTGGAAGTCACGTAGCATCACTCCCGCCACAGTCTATTTGTTGACTCATCACAAAAGCTCACCTGGTTTGAAAAGTAAGGGACATGGACCCCCCTCTCTTGAAAGAAGAGTGGCAAGATTCTAGAAATGCAGGATATGTGTGATACATGATACGGCTGTGGCCAGCTTAAAAAAATACAAACTGCCACAGGTATGTTTGTCACAGTATGCTTACAGGCCACCTGCCTTAGAATCACCTGCAATGCTGGTTAAAATAAGCATTTCTGGAGCTCTTCCACAGAGATTCTAATTTTATAGGTTGGTGCTGGGCCCTGGGACTCTGCACATAAACATCATGGATAATTTTGATAGATGCTAAAATTTGAGAATGAAAGATTTTGACTAAACAACAAAAGTGTTGCCATGTGCCTTCTTTTGGCTATTCTCTATCCAAATGGATAGTGAGTATCATGCAGATTAAGAGTGAGGGCCCTGAAGCCCCACCTAGATTTGAAAGCTTAGAATTTCCTTAATTTGTCTGACCTTCATTTTTTTCACCTATAAAGTGTACTTCATGTGGTTGTTGTGAAGTTTCAATGATATATAAAGTACTTAGAACACTACATAGCACTTAGCAAGGACTATTATTTTTGAAATCTTGATAAGAACCAGGTATAGTTTTCTTTAGGAAACCAGATTTTTAAAACTTGACAGTATAACCTTGTCAGAGATTGGTTTGATGGCATGAAATCCTCTTAGATAAATAGATAGATAGGTAGATAGATAGATAGATAGATAGATAGATAGATAGATAGATTTAATGTCTTTTCCCATTCTTTTCCCACTTGAGAACAGCTCACACTGTACTCATCTGTAAAATAAAATCCAAACTTCTGATTCATGTAAGTCCTGTAGAACAGGATATATTCTATAAGGACAGGTTACCACAGGGCTGAGATGAAGTGTTTCCTCTCAGGTTAGAAAGCTGGTTAAGAATCCTACTTACTATATCCATAAAATATGGATAAAATAAAGATATCCACAAAACTAATTCCTTCAAGGCAGGCGTGCTAGACAGCTGGAGGACAGAGGTAAAACAGACTTTTTACTCTAGACTCCTATACCTTTTGGATTTTGAGCTGTATGGAATGTGTTACCTATTCAAAATAATCCAATTCACTAATTTCAAAAAGTCTAATCTAAAAGGTGTTCAAAGCTCTACATGCTGATCAAAAATGAAATCATACAACTAAAGGAAAAAAAGAAAAACTAATTTTAAAAAAAAGGGGGGGAAGAATGATATCATAAACTCAAAATTCAAAAGATGCTAGTCCTTGCTATTGAATAAATAAGAGCAACCAAATAGCTTCACTGAACTGAACTCGGCAGAATGCTTAGCTAGTTAATCTTTTTTTGGCTCTTCACCAGGCCTCTTTCTTGTCCATGTTTTTTGTTTATTTGTTTTTTCCAGGCTCTGCTCCTTTCAAGACTCAACTCCAAGTGCCTTTGCATTATAATATAGGAAAAAGGGCCCAAGAATGCTGTGTTTGAGAAATTAGAGGAATCCTGTTCTATGCAAATCTTATTCCCCAGAACACTATTTTAGTGCTTCCTGTTCCTTCCCCACCTCCTACCCACAAATATTTCAGGTTTGCTACTTTGGTCCTATAATAGCAGATGTATTAGTAGTGTTTACCCTGCAGCTCCTCAGATTCATGGATGTCTTCCATCTTGCGCACCCCTGGATCCTTGGGGCCTAGCGCAGGGCCTACAACATGAGAGTTCTCAAAAAAGTACTGGCCAAGGGAATGAATCCATGAGTACAGGAGGAAGATAAATACCTGTTTGAGGATGGCTGCCATGAATTCATGATCCATAAGTGAATGTTTACAGAAAACACAGGATGTTTATGTTCATCCCTAAACTTTTCAACTTGACTTCCTGGAGGATAACACAGCTCTTTTCACAAACTGTCTCATGCTTTGCAGAGACAGAATAGATCAGTTTGGAAAATGATAGATCAGTCACCTTTAATAGAGGTCCTGTTACCATTATGAGCAATAGTCTTCATGCAGATATATTTGTTTACAATACCCTTATTATTCCTTGCAGCATAGGAAAACTGTTTCGTGGGCAATCAAGACAGAAGTATCTGTGAGAAAAGGGTTCCTGAACACTGACTCAGGGAGGAAGTGGGTGGGGGAGGAAGAAAAGGCTGCACACTGATTTTAAAAAAGGAAAAGAAAGAAACACAAACACCTGCTGCCCCATATTCATGACTTCAACATAAATAGCTGAGCACTTACAAACTGTTAACCAACACAATGCCAGCCTGTGAGAAGGATCTGAGCAGGGTCATCCAGGGTCATCAGAGCACTATCTCAAAGTGGAAGGACTCTGGAAAAATGAGACCCAAGAGAATCAGAGTAATAAGGCTGACCTTTGTTTAAAGCTTCACGCTTGGAGCTTCCTAGGTGGCTCAGTGGTTAAGAATCCGCCTGCCAATGCAGGGGACACAGGTTTAAGCCCTGCTCCAGGAAGATCCCACATGCTGCGGAGCAACTAAGCCTGTGTGCCAAGAAAAAATAAATAAATAAGTAAAGCTTCATGCTTTACAAACCATTTTGAATGTTATCTCATCCACAGAGAGCTTTAAGTGCATGCACCCCTGGAGGCATTCTGTAAAGCCCATCATTGATTCTGCCATGTTTCTATAAAGGTAGAGGAAGATTCCTCTCTTTGGGCCAGTTCCTGGTGGAAATAGGATTCCAGAGGATGGTGACTCAAGGCTTGGCCAGAAACTTGGCTGGAACAGGAACTCTGAAAGCAAGGCTCTTTCCCGTGCCTCTGTGTGTCACCCTTTCAGGTTCCCAAGAGGACTGTTTGTATTCCACGTCCTTAGGCTTCCGTTGCTCTGTGACTCCACCTGTGAGTGCTTAGTCAGCCTACCCAGCCTAAACTGTTCCCCCACTTCTTCCCACCTCGTGTGCCCCGCCCAAGCTTTTTGTCACTCATCACCTTTCTTCTTCCCCACCATCACCCATCTCTCTCCAGTCCTACTGATTTCTTATATGCTTCTCATTTGTGTCTCTTGCTTTCTGCAGAAAACGGCCCACCTGCTTCCAGTATGATTAGAAATGTTTTGAAAACTTTGTTTTGCTTCTGAGTACAACAATTTGGGATCTGATATACTCTGAAGCAGAGGTTTTCAGACCTTAGAGTGCTCATCACCTCTGAGGCTGGTTAAATATACAGGTGCCAGAGCCCCAGCCAAGATAGTCTGTGTGCAGGTCACAGGTGCCATGCATCTGTGATTTTAACAGGCTCCCCCATCCCCACTGAAGGGTCCAAAGCTTGAGAGTCACTGTCCCATATTTGTTGTTCCTGTTTTTTCTAATTCCTTTTGGCCCAATACCCATATCTTTCCTCCTCTCTGTTCTCATTCTCTTGGTCCAAGTGTTAGATATTCCAGATTTGGGGGGTTAAGTTGGCCCAGGTGTTCAGTATTCCAGATTGTTGGGTTTTGAGGCCAATAAATAACACCCAATTTCTGCTCCTGAAATCAGCTGAAAGAGATGGAGACCAAAACGTTGCCTTCATTACTAATAAAGCTGATTTGAGAAAACAGCTCTAAGTTGGCAGTAATTGGGCTTATTAATAGTCCCCCCACCAGCTCCCCAACTGCAGGCATAGCCACCCAGTCACTTAGCACAGCCAGACGACTGTAGGCCCCTTAAACCAAGACAGAGCAGATGGGCATGCATGAGAGCAGAAGATAGGCTGCTTAAAAAAAATGGAAGGAAGAGAGGAAGGAAGAAGGAGAGAAAGAAGGAAGGAAGAAATAGAGAGATGGGAGAAAGGAAAAGGGAGGGAGCGAGAAAAAGAAAGAAGGGAAGGAGACAAGGCTGAGAGGACCCAGCTCATTATTTTAAATTCACCAATTAGGAAACTTACTCCTCTTACCTTCTAATCACAAAACCACTTGACATTTTCTTAAACTACTGCTTACTTTCTTTTTTCTTTTCTTTTTTTTAATATTTATTTATTTATTTGGCTGTGCCAGGTCTTAGTTGCGGCACATAGGATCTTCATTGCTGCATGTAGGATCTTTAGTTGTGGTACGTGGGATCTAGTTGCCAGGGCCCCTGCATTGGGAGCATAGACTTTTAACCACTGGAATGCCAGGGAAGTCTCTACTGCTTACTTTCTTTTTTATTTATTTATTATTTATTTATTTATTTATTTTATTGGCTGTGTTGGGTCTTCATTGCTGCACAGAGGCTTTCTCTAGTTGCAGCGAGTGCGGGCTACTCTTCATTGTGGTGCACAGGCTTCTCATTGCAGTGGCCTCTCTTGTTGCAAAGAATGGGCTCTAGGCACGTGGGCTTCAGTAGTTGCGGCACATGGGCTCAATAGTTGTGGCTCACGGGCTCTAGAGCGCAGGTTCAATAGTTGTGGCGCATGGGCTTAGTTGCTCCGTGGCCTGTGGGATCTTCCTTGGGGCGGGGATCGAACCCGTGTCCCCTGCATTGGCAGGCGGATTCTTACCTGCTGCACCACCTAGGAAGTACCGTTACTGCTTACTTTCTATCTCAGCTCCCCAAAGACAACCTCAGCCCACAGTCTGGACAATCTCATCATTGCTTTGAATATCCTGTGACTTGTCATACCTATGCTCTCTCTAACATCCTCATTTTCACATCTTGTTGCCTTGTCACTGATGTCATGTTGCTTTTTTACCCACCCAAATTCTTATTTGCTGTATGTCCAGCAGTAACATAATGCCTGGCATGTATCCTCTCCTTCCTGCCTTCCTTCATTCTTTACCTATTAGGTACTAGACCCTCCCTAGAAGATGTTTTTTTTAAAATGAGCAAGATAGTATGGGAGGGAGCGGGGGGGTGAAGGGGAAACTGAGACGAAGCGAGAGAGTAGCACAGACATATATATACCACCAACTGTAAAATAGTCAGTGGGAAGTTGTTGTATAACAAAGGGAGTCCAACTCGAGGATGGAAGATGCCTTAGAGGACTGGGGCGGGGAGGGTGGGGGGGACTCGAGGTGGGGGAGTCAAGGAAGGAAGGGAATATGGGGTTATGTGTATAAAAACAGATGATTGAACCTGGTGTACCCCCCCAAAAAAAAATAAAAATAAAAAAAATTAAAAAAATTAAAAAAATAAAATAAAATGAGCAAGATAGGGTCTCTGATCTTGAACTTACATTCTCATAGGGGAAACAGACATTTTAATAAATTAATATATTTGATGTGATAAGTTCTGTAATTAAGATATCACATAAGATACAGTGAAGAGTATATATAAGATACAGGGGAGGTTTTATTTACTCAGTTATTCAATAAACATATACTAAAAGCCTGCTAAGTGCTAGGCTTTTAGTAAATGTTTATTGTTTCTACAGGGAAAATGATGGGCCAAACCAGACATGGAATTACCCTGAAAGAGAATGGATGCAAACATATATTAATGACATTAATACAAAAGTGTGAAATGTTATTTTAGTCAGGGTTCCTAGATACAGGCATAGAAACTGACTCAGACTAACAAACAGATATGGAATTTATTGGGAGGACATCAAGTGGTTCATATGGTCACAGGGAAGGCTGCACACCAGGCCCAGAAAACAGAGGGTGCTGGCGTTCTGGAGGTGGGCAAGGAAGGGAGCCCATGGAATCACCTCGCCAGTTTTCTGTTGGATGCTTCTCCCCTGACCTCCTCCAGGTATGGTGCTCCAAGTCGAGAGCTTCTCAGATTCAGATTCCTGTTTCCGACCAGGATGGGCTGACGTGTATGGGAGTCTTGGGTCTAATTGCACCCCATACTGACCTTCAAATATTATATCAGTTTTCAGCCCCTTCTTCACTCCCCCTTCCTGAATATACGGTACAACCAATTATTTGAACCTTGGTGTAACCTGCAGGCTTAACTTTGCTCTGCTCTGCTAAGTCAGGTGCCATTCCTGCATCTCTTGACTTTCCCATCTTGTTCTTCTTGTTGAGTATAATTTTTGAGAGAAGAGGGCAAAAACATCTTTATGCTGACGAGAGTATTATTGGTGTCTTTGAGATAGTTTTCCTGCACAAGGAGATTATCCACTAGTGACAGTAAAGTCTAGTTTTTCCTTAAGCTTTCAAGTTCAATTTACAAATCTTATTATTCTGTTTATAAGACTAGCAACTAAAATAAAACTCTTTTAAGGGAACTTTTCATAAAAGTAAATTAAATACATGCATTTAAACACTTTAATTTGCACCTATAAATTTAACATATTCAATTTTCTTTTCCAGCCCTTCAATTTTCTGACAGATAAACATTCCCAAGCACCTAAATAATTTTTAAAATTAAAAAAATTTAAATACAGTGAGTATTCTATTAAGTAGTCTAATCCTGCTTCCAAACAATATAATTCTTTCACACCCTTCAACATAGAATCATAAGCCTAAATCGGTCACCTAATGACAAGTTCAAATTGGAATCCAGCATGTACTCAGCAAAGCCCAGATTGTGGAATCTCTATAGGAAAAACACCTGGTTTCTTTAACAAATAAGTGCAAGGAAAGAAGAAAAAGATAAATGAAGAAGGAACTTAGATAAAGAGACTTAAAAATGATATTAAGCAATTGAAAGGTGTGGATCTAATTTGGGTCTGATTCTAACAAGCAAGCTAAATAGAAAGTATGACATTCATGAGCCATTTGGGAAGTTGCATGTTGACTGGATATTTAATGATGTTAAATAATCATTGTCTTTTTTTCTTCAGTTGTGTAATAATATTGTGGTTATATTAGAAGAAAGGAGGCCGTATCTTTTAGCATTTCTTACTGAGATATTTATAGATGAAATAATAGGCTACTTGAGATTTGCTTCAAAATGATATAGGAGAAGGTATATGGTGGGAGTATAGATGAAACAAAATTGCCCATGAGCTGATAATTGTTGAAGCTGAATGAGGGGTACATGGTGCTTTATTATACTTTTCTTTTTAATTTTGTATGCGTTTGAAGTTTTCTGTAATAAAAAGACTTGAAAAATTAGAATCAAAAACCTAATCTAACAGAGCAAATGCAATAGTCCAAATTCTCGTATATATTCTAAATACTTAAATATAAACAGAATACACATGTTTGTGAGTGTGTTATATTCTCATTGCTAACTGAAAAATACTACTACTAGGTAGGTTTGATTTACATCATTATTTTTACACAATTGCAAATCTTTGTGGAGCTAAAAGTCACTTACACCCAAGGAAACAACCCCAAGTAACCTGGGATAACCTATAGAAGCAATTTGGGGTGACTTCCAGGTTGGTTGTGTAAGTGAGGTCTGGAAGTGTAGTCTTCCAGGATCTTCTGCATAACCTAGGAGAAGCAGAGCCCTCTTTTATGGTTGTTGTGCCAATAGGAATTCCAAGTCCATATCCTCCAAATGGAGTGGTCTCACTACCCATGTCACCTAAATTCATGTTACACATATTACCAATTCTTCAGTGTGATTTGAGCCTCTAACCTCCTACCCAAGTTGTTTCACTTATTTGATTTATCAACATATTCAATAAAGGTATTTACTGCTGGAAGCTATTCAGAATTCTTTTCATTTTCTATCAGTAAGGGAGGGTCACACTGTCTACATTTAAATAACATCCAATTGGATTACTAAACCAATCTCTGGCTTTACAGTCAGAACACAAAGGCATGCTAAGGATACTTATTCTGACATGGTGCCAGGAATCCCCATTTTGCTCCTCCACATCCACTCTTCATCTCGTCCACTCTGCTCTCTGCACAGGAAGCTGACCTAAATAGACTACACTGCATGGAGAGGGTTCCTTCACCTCTGGTTTCTGTTTGGTCTGGGCCAATGAGAAGCCCTTGCAGGCGATTAGAGAAGGAAAGGATAGGGAGGTCAGAGTAATTATTAGCCTGGATTGCTCCTGGCAAGATTACCTCAGACTGGCTATACCCTTCAACAGATAACCGCTCCCCTCGAGGTAGCTAACTACAAGACTCTCTCCTTCTGGGGTCCAGTTACGGCTGACTCTCTTTGTCTCTTCTGGCCTGGAAAGAACAGCCGGTGATACTAAGCCTAGGTATCCACTACTGCTCCTTGTGATCCCATTCATACCACCATAAAGAATCCCTCTGTAAATAAACCTCCTGGAATGATACCAGTTTGAGTATGTCATTTGTTTTCTGCTGAGACTAAGTGATATGCCAACTTAAAGCTAGAAACCATTATTGTCCATTTTAGACCAAGTCCATTTTTTCATTTTTAATTACATTCATTAGATTATTCCTGACAGTCAAAAGGGAAGGATTACATTTTTTAAGGATTTTTATTGAGATATAATTGACATACAATAAACTGCATATATTTAAAGTGTACAATTTGATATTTTTCTATATTAGTAATGTATATATGGCAATCCCAATCTCCCAGTTCATCCCACCCCAACCCCCCCCCCCCCCCCAATGCCTAAGAAATAAGTAATCTCTTTGGGTAAGGTGTTCACCAAAGTTTATTATACAGGTATTTATTAAGCATCTACAAGATATAATTATTGCTAGTATTGATTGCTTACTACATGTCAGGTACTTTGCAAAGCATTTTACTTACCTTCTGTAATTTAATTTAGCCAATAACTCTATAAAGTAGGGATTATAATTATTATTCCCCCTTTTATAAATAATAAACTGAGACTAAAAAATATTAAGAAAATAAATTGCCCCAAATATCATAGTCAGGAAGTAACGGAATCAAGATTCAAATTTAGGCAGAGATTCTCAGAACCCACTTGTTAGCCTCTGCCCTCTACTGCCTCCTTAACATTATGCTATACATGTGAGACATACGGATGGAAAATAAGGTGTGCCTGCGTGCAGGAAGCCCAAGATCTTATGCGTAGAGAAGACATAAATGTAAAAATCACTTGGAGCATTCATAAGAGAGCTTTTGAAAGAAAAGCTGTTTATAACTGGTGGTCTGTATTATGTTTAGTATTATGAAGGCTCATACGTTTTAATCAGTACTCATCCTTTAGATATATTTTTCTTGAATCGTTTGTGATTTGAACTATTTTCATTCTGTCATTTCAGTGAGGATTAGGTTCCACTATTAGAAAAGAGACTCAAAGTGACACTGGGTTAAACAGGATAAAAGTTTACTTCTGTCTTGTAAAAATCCCTGAGTAGGAAGTGCAGGAACTGGGAGCTCTGGTCCACAAAGTTATCAAAAACCCATATTCCTTCCAGCTTACTACTCCATCATTCCAAAGTCTAGGCCCCCTAAATGCTAGTGTTCTAAGATACTGACCATATCATCCACACTCCTGGAGAAAGGATGGAGTAAGGGGCAAAGCGTGCCAGATGTCTTTAAGGAAGAGACCCAAAGCTACAGCAAGACACATTTGTTTACATCTCATTGTACTTAGTCACATGACCATACCTATGTTTTCAAGGGAGGCTGGGAAATGTAGATCTTTAAATTCAGAGTAGACATATACTCAGTCAAAGCTTAGAGGTTCTATTAATACAGAGGCAAAGGAGAAATAGCTATTGGGAAATAACAGTTTCTGCTGTAAATTTCTCAGTTTCTGGTGAGATCATTTATCAATGTGATTGAAGGTATGCAATTTATCTTAACAAGGCAAAACAAACACTTCTTAAGGACATTACTCAATACATCCTAGAAAAACAGGGTCTTTTTATTTCAGATAAGTTTCAAATATATGTAGTCTCCCAGAAAGCCCTTTTTAAGCATTACCTGCCAAGTGTGAAATAGTTCCTAAAAATATAAAATAGATCTGCCTTTTTCACCAGCCTCATTGTTTTGGCTAGCACTCTGTATTCTAGTCACACTGACCTTATTTTTGTTTCTTGAAAGAATCATACTACTTCCTACCTTAGGGGCCTCACTCGGGCTGTTCTCTCTTGTACTCTTCATCTTCATAACTTCTACCCTTTCTTCAGATTTCTGCTTAAATTTGTATCTTCAGGGGAGCCTTTCCTAACCCTAATAGACTAGTCAGATACCAATAGACTAATTATATGCTCCATGGCATTTTTCCCCCCTGAGGCACTCAGGACAATGATAATAAAATAACTAATTACATAATTATACATTTACTATTGTCATCCCCACTTGATGTGTAATCTCTGAAGACATAAACTGTTGCTCTGGTGTTTGGTACATTTAATAAGTGCTCAATAAATAGTTGTTGAATGAATGAACAAAGTAGAATAAATTTAAAATTTAGGAATCGCAGGAAAGCACCTAATAATGAAATAACTTTAAACTATAGTGTGAGGATCTTTAATAATCCAAATTAAGTCCTGATGATCTCTAGGAGGCTTGCAGTTTGAAACTGACAATATTTAAGCTATTCATAGGAAAGGTGTTCATGATACATGATTAAGTGGGAAAAACGATATATTAAAAAAGAAAATCTATTGTGCATGTATGTTTACCTATGTTTGTCTATTAACAGTAATAAAAGAAAACCTAAATATAATGTGTTTGTGTGAAAGAGAGGGAGATTGAAGGAGAATCAGGCTGGCTGGTTCATATCTCAGCTCCATCACTGGCCAAGAACTTTAAAATAGTACACATCATGTGTCCAATAAATGTTAGCTATTATAAATTTATGAAGAGACAAAAAGTGAAAGGTTTTACATAAAAATATTAGCAGTGTCTATCTCTTGGGTTTTGTTTTAAAATCTGTGTTAGAACTTTTTTGTTTGTTTTTTGACCACACTGCCTGGCTTGTGGGATCTTAATTCCTCCAGCAGGGATTGAACCCGGGGCCCATGGCAAGTGAAGGGGTCGAGTGCTAATGACTGGAACACCAGGGAACTCCCTGTGTTAGCATTTTTTTAATCTACATTTTCTTTTCTTGGTCTTCTTTGGAGAGATGCCTATTTAGGTCTTCTGCCCATTTGTGGATTGGATTGTTTGGTTTTTTGATATTGAGCTGGATGAAATGTTTATATATTTTGGAGATTAATCCTTTGTCTGTTGATTCGTTTGCAAATATTTTCTCCCATTCTGAGGGTTGTGTTTTTGTCTTGCTTACAGTTTCCTTTGCTGTGCAGAAGCTTTGAAGTTTCATTAGGTCCCACTTCTTTATTTTTGTTTTTATTTCCATTACTCTAGGGGGTGGATCAAAGAAGATCTTGCTGTGATTTATGTCGAATAGTGTTCTTCCTATGTTTTCCTCTGGGAATTTTATAGTGTCTGGACTTCCATTTGGGTCTTTAATCCATTTTGAGTTTATTTTTGTGTATGGTGTTAGGGAGTGTTCTAATTTCATTCTTTTACATGTAGCTGTCCAGTTTCGCAGCACCACTTATTGAAGAGGCTGCCTTTTCTCCATTGTATATCCTTCCCTCCTTTGTCATAGGTTAGTTGACCACAGTTTATCTCTGGGCTTTCTATCCTGTTCCATTGATCTATATTTCTGTTTTTGTGCCAGTACCATACTGTCTTGATCACTGTAGCCTTGTAGTATAGTTTGAAGTCAGGAAGCCTGATTCCACCAACTCTGTCTTTCCTTCTCAAGATTGCTTTGGCTATTCAGGGTCTTTTGCGTTTCCATACAAATTGTAAAATTTCTTGTTCTAGTTCTGTGAAAAAAGGCCACTGGTAATTTGATCAGGATAGCATTGAATCTGTAAACTGCTTTGGGTAGTATAGTCATTTTCACAATGTTGATTCTTCCAATCCAAGAACAGGGTTTCTCTCTCCATCTGTTTGTATCATCTTTGATTTCTTTCATTAGTGTCTTATAGTTTTCTCAGTACAGGTCTTTTACCTCCTTAGTTAGGTTTATTCCTAGGTATTTTATTCTTTTTGTTGCAATGGTGAATGGGATTGTCTCCTTAATTTCTCTTTCTGATCTTTCATTTTTAGTGTATAGAAATGCAAGAGATTTCTGTGTGTTCATTTTGTATCCTACAACTTTACCAAATTCACTAATTAGTTCAAGTAGTTTTCTGGTGGCATCTTTGGGATTTTCCATGTATAGTATCATGTCATCTGTGAACAGTGACAGTTTTACTTCTTTTCCAATTTGGATTCCTTTTATTTCTTTTTCTTCTCTGATTGCTATGGCAAGGACTTCCGAAACTATGTTGAATAGTAGTGGAGAGCGTGCACATCCTTGACGATCACAATAATTATACTCAGCTCCTAGAGCTATCAGAAAGAACAGGCAAAAACAATACATGTGGGCTTCCTAGGTGGTGCAGTGGTTAAGAATCCACCTGCCAATGCAGGGGACACGGGTTCAATCCCTGCTGCAGGAAGATCCCACATGCCGTGCAGCAACTAAGCCCACAACTGTTGAGCCTGTGCTTTAGAGCCTGTGAGCCACAACTATTGAGCCCATGTGCTGCAACTACTGAAGTCCATGTACCTAGAGCCTGTGCTCCGCAACAAGAGAAGCCATGGCAATAAGGAGCCCGTGCATCACAACGAGGAGTAGCCCCCACTCACCACAACTAAAGAAAGCCTGTGCACAGCAAAAAAGACCCAACACAGCCAATAAAATTAATTAATTAATTAATTAAAAAAAGAAAAGCAATACATGTAAAGCATTTGAAGAACAATGCCTGGTACATAGTAAGGGCTCAAAACCAGAGCTAATTTTATGTAATAATTTTTTTTTAAGTTTTTAGGAAAATTATCCCTAATGGCTTGGCAGTTAGATTGCTCTTCAATCTCCAGTTTTATAAAAAGCGACTTTATTCTGCAAAGTTAGAAAAGAAAAAGAGTCAATCCTCTTGTCAACTGAAGCCATTTGAAACCAACTCCAAAGTTCCACAATTTTGTCTGTTTTGTCACTTTACTAGCATGAATTTGAACTGCTTTTACATAGAACAATGTAAGTTATTAACTGGTACTTCAAATTTGTATTTTGGGAAATTATAGCTTTAAACTTGCTGGCACTGAACTCTGAAGTTATGAAACTCTTCCTCACGTGCCTCCCTTAGCTACTCTCACATTGTGGTCTCTTGCCTTTCATACCGCCTCTCTCCCTGCCACTTCTGAGGAGCCCTTGCTGGCTGTCCTCCTCCACTGGACTGCTAAATGTTGGCATTCCCTGGGGCCAGGCACTGGGTACTTTTCCTTTCTTCCTACACTCACTCCTATGTGCACTCAACACTGTCATGGCTATAAATTTACATCTAGCCCAACTGCTATTCTCCAGACACATTTGTCCAACCACCTGCCTCATTTTATATCTCTACTTGGATATCTCAAAGGTACCTCACATTCAACAACCCCCAAATGGAATTATTCATTTCCACCCTCATCAGACCCGCCCCCTGAGATCTCTTCCTCTTTCAGTCTTCCCTATCTCATGAACCACCCACCTGCAAGCTCATCATCAAGGCATCACCTGAAGTGTCTATCCATTCTCTCAATTTCCACAGCTAATCAATCCATCAGCATGTTCAGTTATTTCTACATACTTCACGCTATATCTGGACTCCTTTCCTTTCTCTCCATCCCCAGTGTTGCCATCATCCATCATGTCATCATCACCATCTCTTAACTTGACTGCTGTGCAGCAGTAGCCTCATCTGACTTGCTTGCAGTCTTGCCTCTCTCCAAACTGCTCTGCACAATACAGCCAGAGTAATCTTTTTAAAAAAATTATATCATGTCACTTCTTTCATGTTAAAACCCTTCAGTGTTGCCCTACTGTTTTAGAATAACATCTACACACATGTATCTGTGTCCTAATTCCATGTCATTACCACCAAGGCCTATAAAGCCCAACACGACCTGCCCCTTACTTACCCTGTCTCCTGCCAGCTCTCCTCCACTCCGCATTCCAGCATATGGTAAGCTATTTCCACCCCCTTTTAGACTTTTAAATTGTTCCCTCAGCCTAGAGCTGTCTCTACTCTCTTTCCCATGCATATGGCTGCTTTCTTTTCTGGTCTCAGCTTTGCGAACCTTTCCTGGCCCCACTAAGTGAGTCTCCCTGTTCACAGCCATCAAGACATGTCCTGTGGAGTCATCTTTGATCTGTCCCTCTTTTGCTTTGCACAGTGAATGTTTGACAAGTCCAGTTGATTGTTCATTCAAATATGTTTCTCTGCTCTGTCTCTTCCTACAGCATAATCCAGAAAGACATTTCAGGGTGGCTTTGAAGGATGGACAAGATTTGAAAGGACAGGGATGGGTCCTGAATGTGGGCTTCCATAAGAGCGAAGATCAGCCGTAAGAACCAGCCTGAAATTCTGTGGAATGTGAGGAGAGACATCACAGCAGTCCACATTTATTTTTCTTTATTGTGAACTTACGTTCACTTATTTTCAGTATTAATCACTTCAGGGCTATGGCCCTTAAATTTTTGAGACGTTGATTAACCCCCTTGATTACATTAGAAAAGCTATGAATCCTTTTCAGAAAAATGTACATAAATCCAAATTTTTGTAGATCATGGAAGGAAGGAATTCCCAGGTGCAACTAGGCTGAACAGTCAATCATCCACTATCTTCAATACCTGCAGTGTTATTTCATTGTTTTATTCATTCAACAAATATTGGAGGCCTACAATGAGGCCAAGCACAGTTCTATATGTTAGGTTTGTATTCCATATAGAACAAAATAGATACCTGTTCCTCTCTGCCTTCATGGATTTTGCTTTCTGGCATAAGAGAAAGACATTAAACAAGGAAACATATGATAATATAACGTCATATAATGGTAAATGTTATGAGAAAAATAAAGGAGGGCAATGGGACAAGGAGGGGTGAAGCTATTTTAATAATGTGGTCCTCGCTGAAATGATATTTGAATAACACCTGCACAAAGTAGGGCAGTGGTCTTGAGAAGAGGTGAGAGAAGAGCATTGCTGGCAATGAGAACAGAAAGTGCAAAGGCCCAGGGGCCCTTTCTTCCCTCTAAGGTACTGAGCAAGGTCCAGGATTATGCACACGTCTTCCTCCCATAGTTAACAACCAACGCAGTTCTCAGAACTTAGGGCTGGGCTTTCCGGTTTAAGGGTCACCCCGTTCCCCATTTTAAATGTCAAATCCAACCCCACCCTCCTTCAATGCTTCTCTGAAATGCCTCTTCCCCTAGGAAACCTAACTCATCCAAGGAGGGATCTCAAGTTGCTCTAACTATTAGCATAAACTTTAAAATATAGTGTTTGTCACTTTCTAAGGATATGTATGGGGGGCAGGAAATTTGTTTTTCCGGAAACTGTTGCAACTAAACGCGGGAGCACCTTGGGTGGATCTCCGCCCTCCCGGGGCACCCTTAAGGGCTCCTTCCTGCTGAGACTACATTTCCCAGAGTGCCCCGCGAACCAGGAAGGCACGTGGAGCGGTGCCTCCTAGGACCCGGATTGAGACAAGATGGCGGGCTGGCGGTGAGCTGCAAGTCAAGGTAACCGCTGCCCTCCCCTTCCCGCGTGTACGAGTCCCTAGAAGCTGGGCAGGCCCAGAAGGTTTATCGCCAGGTGTCCAGGTCTCCTACCTGTTGTTCGCTGTAGGAGATAAAGCCTTTCTGGATAAAGCCTCTGAAATTACCAGACTCGGTCCGTCCTGTAGAAGGGCGGGCGTGTGGCCGCGCGCTTCCTGTCCAGGTCGAAGGTGCTAGTTCTGGCAGCCTGTTTTTCAAACCTCAGTCCTTCCCAGGCTCTCCGCAACCCTCTGTTGCTCCAGGGTTGAATTCTGGGCTAAGGGGTTTACCCTCTGAATTCTCTCTCTGGGGTGAATAATCTGATCTCTGGGTCTCGGACAGAGGAGACCTGTTGTCTCCTAAAATGTTTTATTACTCAGTTGGTGGTCAGACGATATGGGCTTGCGTTCCACCCATACTACCTATTAAGCAGCGGTAAAGAGGGCACGTAAACCGTTTGATCTCTCTGAGCCTCTGTTCTTTAATGTTTCAAATGGAGACGCCTACTTCACAGACTTGTGAAAGAGCATATAATGTATAGGAAAATGGGTTGTAAACTGTAGAAAGCACACTGTAGGAACTCAGGGATGGCAGTGCTAATGTACTGACAGTGCAGGCAATCAGCCCGCCTAGTTTAGCAACTAAGACTGATAAAATACGATTTTGTCACTGCGGGGGTGGGATGGGGGATAGTCATCGAGGCCAGTTGAAAACAAGTGATGTTTGACGTTTATTCACAACAACCCTGGAGGTTGTGGTTGTTTTCCCCCAATTTACCGTGGAAGGAGTTGAGGGTTGCTTAGTTAATGACTTGCCCAAACTTTCCCAGTTTGTGATTGACTGTAAAGTTCTTAGAAGCAAGTTATTTAAATTTTGTACTTTAGTCTTTCCATAAAATAAAGATACCTCTTATAATTAAGGTGAGAATGAAATGACTGGTAGTGCAAGCACCTTGGAAAGTTAAAAAACTTATATAAGGGCGAAATTTTATTTGGGACTTTAGGATGTTTATATGTGTTCCTCTAATAAGCCAAGGCTAAGCCTTCCTGTTTAGTGTTCCATTTAGTTAGAAACAGAATACCACTTTAAGAGATGTAATAAGATCTTGTGTATGGTACCTGGGAGGTTGTACACAGACACATTAGCTTTATGAAATGAGAATGCTCTGTATAGCATGTGTGAGTGACTGTTTCTAAGAGTAATTATACCTTGGCTGAGTACTCATTGAATGAAAAGAATTGCACTAGGTGCTGAGAAGTTTGCATTTAAGAAAAATAGTAATGGACATAATTCTGGGGTTTCTGATCTTATTGTACATTTTGACAGTGTTGCTCTTTGTCCTATGTTGCCTGGAAATGGAAAGTTGTTTAAAAGTTTTGCCTTAGGTGACTGTAGTTCAGCGTATTGTGTCACTTTATCATAGGTAGCACTGATTTTTCTTTATCTCTTATGCAGGGGTGAAAATAGGTATACCTAGAAGCAGATTTTTTTTTTTTAAGAAGCAGATTTTAAAAGCAGTTTCTCTTCAAGTCATCTTTCATACCGCCTGATAAGCGTCTTGATTCATGATGGCATTGGCAGCAGTAAAATGGGCGATATCAAGTAGAACTATCTTGAAACACTTATTTCCAATTCAAAGTAAGTGAGTTTTTTAATGTTTAAAAAGTTTTTTAAAAAAAATTTATTTATTTATTTTTGGCCACTCTGGGTCTTAGTTGCTGCACGTGGAATCTTAGTTGTGGCATGCGGACTCTTAGTTGTGTGCAGGATCTAGTTCCCTGACCAGGGATCAAACCCAGGCCCCCTGCATTGGGAACGCAGAGTCTTACCCAGTGGGCCACCAGGGAAGTCCCAATGTTTAAAAAGTTTTAAACCGTTTCAAATATTATAGTAATACATGTTCACTGAAAAAAATTTAAAGTGTTTAGTTATTGTATATGCCTGCTATTGTATAGGAGTGTGACCTGGAAAGATCTCTATGTAGAAGGGGGAAATAGTAGGTCGTAGAACAATATATATTGTATGATCTCATTTGTGCATTTAAAAGATGATCGACCATATATGTGTGTATGTATAAATCCAGAGTAAAAGATGTGGACCAAATAAGTTATCTGTGTAGACCACAGGTGGGATTTAACCAAGGGCAAGTGAGAGATTGATAAAGAGGAACTTTTTCTGGTTTGAATCATTTGTATTTATTATATTTTCACATACTGCTTTTTTTAGTAGTTCTTAAAAGTAGCAAACAGAGGGCAGATTTACAGTTCCATCTTACAAGGTGATTATTGTTAAACTATTTTGGTATATTCTTTTGTGGTTTTTCTGTGTAATTTACAAAAAAAATGTAATTTCTTCCTTTCTTTTCTGAAGAAATGTAGTCAGATATTTTCTTCAAAGCCTGTTAATGTTTGATAGTCAAAACATTGACTTATATAAATAAACAGGCTATTAAAATCTTATTTCCTGACCAACTTCTTTTCACGTTCCTTTTCCTCTCTCTGTGAACTGCGTTCTCCCATTTCTTCCTTCCTTCCTTCCTTCCTTTCTTTCTTTGTCTCTCCCATTTCTAAAGCAGTCACAGTTAGAAGGCTACAACAGGTTTGCTCTTTCATGTTTAGCTAGTCAGCCAACTTTTTTGCACATCTCTGCCTGACCTAACCTCTTTCTTCATATTTCCTATTGAGTATCATTTGTAATTGAACATTTTCATTGAGTTAAGAGGAAAAGAGTTGTTTGAAGACTAGGGTAGAAAACTGTATAATAAGTAAACAGAGGACAAGATTGCTAAGAGGCTTTAGATATACACTAAAATCATAGTGAAAACAAAACTGTAAGTCAGCTCTTGATTACTTAGGAGCATTTTCTTGTTGAGAATTGGGGGAGAGACCTCTGCTACTTAGTCTCCCTTTTGAATTGATAGGAACTCAGCTCCAAGGCTGATGGGAAATCAGACCTAATCAGTTTTTACCTAGTTCATGTCCTGAAAAAAGCAATTTGTCCTCACTCAGGTTAATCTGAAAACCAGTTAATCTGTCCCTGGGTAAGTTAAAATTGTCTATGGATACTTTACCAACTAGATTGTAAATTTGTACAGTGTCTATTTTAGTTTCTTCAGTGCCTCTCATACATGATAAGTGATAAATAAATGTTTGTTGAATGGATCTCAGTGGATTGGGGTTGTCAAAATATCTAATTAGTGAAGAATTAATTTGGGTTACCCCAGAAAATTATCCCATTATCACTCAGTCATCCTAATAATTAGTGACTACCTAACTTCTTGCATCCTTAAAAGCCTCTTATTCTACACGATTTCTATTATTACTATTGAAGGTAAAGTGTTATTACTGTTACCATTGATATTTTATACAAAAAGGAAGGACATTAAGATTAGAGGCAAAGCAAAAATGTGATTGAAAAGTTCAGTGAGCACAAATAAAAAGGCCTCCCTGTATTCCCGAAGGGACATCTAAAATCTTCCAAAATATACAGTCAATGTGGGAATTTTACAGCTTTTCAGCATATTAAGTCATTTGATCTTTACTACTTTGAATTTTACAATAACCGTACCTATCATGTGGTATTATTTTCTTTCTGAATATGAAGGAACTTGAGTTCTCTTGCCCTCAGAAACTCAACCAAAGTTGCATATCTGGTAAATTAGAGCTATAATCAAAACCTATGTCTTCCCAATATACTTCCTGCTATACCACCTTTGTTGTAGTAATTTAAAATATTCAGTATTTGAAAATGAAGTGGGACTATCAGCTTTCATAGATCATATCAAAATTCAGTTAAACTTATGTGTGCATGTGTGTGCATAAATATATATATAAAACAAGAAAAGTCTGTGAGTTATGGAGAGCCGACTCTGAAATTCTTTTTTGGCACATTGAGTTGTTTTGGATTGATTAATGTTAACTTTGGCATCGGTCCTAATTATGCATTTAGAACCTCTGATACTTAACCATATCTAGAATTTTTCTCTTGATAAAATGTCAGATGAGTTTTTCAAGTATTAATTATGCATAAATCAACATTTTAGAGTCAGTTTGGCGATCTCTTCTTTATTAGTAGGCATTATAGGGGACACAGTAATGAACAAGGTGGGATTCATGGCCTTAAGGAACTTATTTAGACTTGTAGTTGAAACAGACACCTGTGGAAAGAAAACCTGGAATATGGTGTGGTAGAATGTGATGTATATCTTGAGGGTACAAACAAATGTCTATGTTAGTGCAGAGTAGAAATTTTGAAGTTTCCTGTTGAACTGAAATACTGTTGTCTTGAGTTTTCCCTCCTGCCTAATTAAGAATGGTAAATTCTGTCTGTCCTGCCTCTGCCACCCAACCCTGTTTCTTTCAGCAAACATGTACATCACTTAGCTGGTTTGTATTCAGAGAATACAAACTGCTTTTTAATATTAATCCATACATAATTAAGAAGATTCCCCAACACTGTCAGAGAAGAAAATAAAATACATGTAAATGATTTTTACGTTACCCTCTGATTTGTTTTAATGAGTGCTCCTCAGTATTAGCACAGATAATTGAAAATTAATAAATCTTTTGAAAGATGAGGTTATATTTCAAATTCTTTGTATTTTGTTATCTTTACATCAGTAGAATTTTGGGGTTGACATTTTGCTGAGTAATCTTTTATGATACTAGTGAATTTTGTTAAGGTACTTTTTAATGCATTGGAGTAAGAATCTATATTTAGACCTTTATGTATATGCAGTCCTTGGGGAAAGGAGAGGTATACAAAGATGGAAAATACATCTTTGTTTAGACATCTTTGATACATATAAAAAACTTGATGCATCAAAAAAAAAAAAAACACACAAAAAGACCACAATGATGGTATAGCAATGGAGTGTTGGTTGTGGGACATGTAGAATAGGCAACTCTTTTTCTGTGATGGGGGTTGTAGGGCAGGGAGGGGGAAAAGGATTTCATGGAAGAGTAGCATTTGACTTTTGAAAGATGAGTAGTATTTGAACAAAGTGGGGATGGCATTCTATACTGAGGAGCAAGAGGCTCAGTTGAGAGAAGTTGATCCTTGGCTATAGCTAAGATATATTCAGAAATTTTTTTTAAACTCTACTGAGCTACATTTACAATTTTTATTTATATTTAAAAGAATATAGTTTCTCTGAATGTAGAGGAAGCTTTCACAAACTTTAAAAAAGTAGTTATGGCTCTTGAGTTTGCAGGTATTCTAAAAAGGAAAATATACTTTGAAATGTTGCATTTTTGATTAAGAAAAGTTGATTTTGAACAATTCATTTTGTACTTTGTTACTTAAACACTCCCCCCTTTATGAACTATGCACTCCAGTAGCACTAAAGTTTTTATTTTATTTTATTATTTATTTATTTATTTGGCCAAGCTGCACGGCTTGTAGGATCTTAGTCCCCTGAGCAGGGATTGAACTCAGACCTCAGCAGTGAAAGTGCCAAGTCCTAACCACTGGACCACCAGGGAATTCCTAACACTAAAGTTTTTAGAATACTCAAAAACTTCATGTTTTTTCTTTCCTGTGATCCTTGGCACTTTTTATTCCCTCTGCAAGAACACTGTACTCATCCCCTAACAACTCCAGCTTACTCCATCATCCTCAGAACACCTTAAGCATCATCTCCACTGGAAAAGCATTCTTAAACCTGTACAGGGACTTCCTAGGTGGCGCAGTGGTTAAGAATCCATCTGTGAATACAGGGCACACAGGTTTGATCCCCACCCCAGGAAGATGCCACATGCCACGGAGCAACTAAGCCTGTGTGCCACAACTATTGAGCCTGCGCTCTAGAGCCCGTGAGCCACAACTATTGAGCCCATGTGCTGCAACTACTGAAGTCCTCGTGCCTAGAGCCCATGCTCCATAACAAGAGAAGCCACCACAATGAGGAGCTGGTGCACCACAGTGAAGAGTAGCCCCCGCTTGCTGCAACTAAAGAAAGCCCATGTGCAGCAACGAAGACCCAACGCAGTCAATAAGTAAACAAACAAGCAAACAAAAAGCTGTACACACCTGTTTTGTAATCTGTGTGCCACTCTCACTCCCAATGCTTATCCTAACAGGGCTTATCTTTATATTGGAATTGTTTGTTTACTTGTCTCTCTCTCACCAGACTTGCACCCTTTTTGAGGTCAGGGACTGGATCTTAACTTGTTGAATCCCTAGCTCCAAGTACAGCCCTGCTTCATAGTGAATACAGTAAATATTGGTTGAATGAGTGAAACTAGCTGTATGTTGGTGTGAGAACATATACTCAAATTAACTAAATCCCTTTTACTGTTTGGGGTTTTTGCAGATGGAGCCTTATATTTTGTTTGTCATAAATCTACGTATTCTTCTCTTCCAGATGACTATAATTGGTATGTATTGAAATCCAATTGAGAAAAAAATGTCTGTTAGCTCTATCTGAAATGATTTAATTTTATTTCTTGTTTTGGCATTTTCTGTTTTCTGGTTATTCTTTCTTTAATTTCGTATTTAAAAATTATTTCAGTGATCTTATTTACCCAGTGTCTGGGCTTATAAATGGCTTAAATAAAAATCATTATCATTGTGTTTCAGTGAATAATTCATTTGTTCTAAGACAGACATGCTAATAGAAATGCTGTCTTTTCTTCCTGAAGCATTCTTTAGCTTTTTGGAAAAGTTGGTTACTTTTTATGGTTTTCTCTCAGGGTGCATATCTATTAGCTTAAGCAGTTATTTATCTTATCTTTTGTTGACATTGAATAATCCTAAATTACAAGTATTTAATTCAACCACAATTTAATTGGTACTTATTCAGTTCTAGTCAGTATGCTAAGAACTAGGAATAACATGAATGAATGTTGTCCTTTATAGCTGAGTCTTATGTGCAGAAACTACAACATATTTTCTTAAGCTACATTGTTTTTATTGTGAATTTTAGTAAACATACATTTTCTTCCCTCTTGACACCATTTTTAACTGTAAGTTTAGTAAGTATTAGGACAGTGATAAAATAAGACTAACAGGCAATAGGCAGCACTTTTTGAACCTGAAAAGATTGAGTCTTATCTGTCAGCAGTCCTGCACAGCACAAGGTGAGCCGCAGGCAAGCGAACAAACTAAGCTTCATCGGCCACTCCCCATCATTCCCCATTGAATTACCGCCTGAACCATCCCAGCCCCCCATCCCTGGAAAAATTGTCTCCCACAAAACTGGTCCCTGGTGCCAAAAAGGTTGGGGACCACTGTTGTATGTGCTTTGCATTATGCCAAAGGCACTTGGAGAAATGCTCGTCTACAAAAAGTGCTCAGCTACAATCTTTATGATTGGACATTCAGGTGATTCTTTACCTGGAAGATTATGTATTTTGCTGATCTTCAGCTTTAATAATTCAAGTAATCGCGTTACAGCTTTTGAAGGTAGCTTTTAGATAAAGAGAGGAAGTTCTGTTAATAGTGATGAATGAATATGACGATCTCCTCCAAAGATTTGGAAAACAAATAACTTTAACAAAACAAATAATTTAGATAAAATAGCAGGTAATGTAGTAAAGGTTTGTTGTCATAGTTAAGCTGGCGTATTTTGTGGGGTGGTCTGAGTTGTCCCCTGTGATATGGGTACCTGGTTTGCCAGTTCAGTGATATGGCATTTATTCTTCAGGGATTTGTGATTAACAAATTTTTAACTCTAGTAATCATTTTGCCTTGAATACAGTAGAACTCTATTTCTAAAACATTCTTTTTTTTTTTTTTTTTAATTTTTAGCAAAGTAGAGCTTGCCTTGACATCTAATGGCAGGACAATAGTATGCTATCACCCTTCTGTGGACGTACCATATGAGCACACAAAAGTATGTATTAAGAAAATCTCTTCTAATTTTTAATTTGCTGTTGGAATAGTCACATTTCTTTACAGTATCCAAAGAGAAGGGAATTGTTTGATTTTCTTTATTTGGTTTAGATCTTCTTTTGGCTTTTTTATTTTTCTGTTTTGGTTTTTCTCTTATTTCTTTTCATCATTTTTCTCTAAAATTTTTTTCCAGTACACAGAGTGAATCATTTAAACACAATTATGGCATCAGTTTTCTGGTCTAAAATTTGGTAGATTTCTGACTCGGCATCAAACACACCTAGTATAAATTTTTAAAACACATTGTCCCATACTACTATATATTGCAATCTAATAAATTGTAAAAAGTTTGTATTTTAGAGTGCTGTTTCATAACTTTTATATTGTGTTTGTTCTGATAATCTTTTTAATGTTTGGTGAATGTTTTCTTTTTTTGGTTAGTTTTTTCTAATGGACCCACATGGGCATATATTTTAAGTGGCCTAGTTTAATTTTTTCCATATTTCTTCAAAAGCCAGGCACCAGATAAAGGAAGTTTTGTTTTAATTTTTAATACAATTTAACTTGACCCAAGTCTTTTTATTATTTTATATATGAATTGCTTCCTCTTATTCCTTTAAGCTTTTTTCTACTATATTTGGTAATGTTTGATTTGCTTTTTGAGGAGAAAATAATTAGATAATTCATCACATGATGCATCCATCTAGTGGTACCTATTTTTAAAAATCATCATTAGGGCCAGAGTACTGGTTTGACAAAACAAAGTAATGTTATTTTGCTATTTTGTATTCTCTTTTTAACCTCACCATTTTGTCTGTCTGCTTTGTATTCTAGCTAGATATCATAGGCAATAATCTAGTACCTTTTTTATTTCATTTCTTTGGCCAGTGTGTAGAAAATAGGTATAAATCACTGACTTTTGGCCTGTAAACCTCTAGCTCATACTGTATTGTGCCTTCTTCCATTGTTATTTTGTGTTATATTTCTGGTTATATGCTTTATCCCTGTTTTAGCAGTTAGAACAGGAAGCCCAAGACTGTGGTCATTTCTCAGTATCGAGACTCTTATCCCCATATGGCTTTTTGCATCCCTGAATCTGACACTTTTCCTACCCTTCCCAACTCTCAAAACTTTTCCATTATACTTTTAGAACTTACTATCATCATTAAAATCTCTTATAACCTTAACATCTTCCAGAATGTTGCCTTCACCTTCTGACTCTAACGGAAACTTGGCTGTACCCTGTTACCATTGCTTCCCTAGCACTCTTGTTTGTTTTTTGGCACACGGGCTTAGTTGCTCCGCGGCATGTGGGATCTTCCTGGAGCTAGGATCGAACCCGTGACCTCTGCATTGGCAGGCGGATTCTTAACCACTGCGCCACCTAGGAAGCCCTTCCCTAGCACTCTTAAGTAGTTGCACTTTTCTCTCCTAAATTACCCTTTTACTACTGAGCCTAGAGATGGAATAGGTGTCCCTGTGGCTCTTCACTGTCATATCCAGATCATCTTTCCTCCTCACTAACGATTTCTAGCTTTGTAGTTTGTATCATTAAACCATACCATCTACTTATCTTTGGGTTTTTTGTTGTTGTTTTAAATTTTTATTTATTTCTTTGTTTGTTTATTTATTTATTGGCTTTGTTGGGTCTTCGTTGCTGCCTGCGGGCTTTCTCTAGTTTGTGGTGAGCAGAGGCTACTCTTTGTTATGGTGCACTAGCTTCTCACCATGATGGCTTCTCTTGCTGTGTAGCATGGGCTCTAGGTGCGTGGGCTACAGTAATTATGGCACGTGGGCTCATTAGTTGCGGCTTGCGGGGTCTAGAGTGCAGGCTCAGTAGTTGTGGTGCGTGGGCTTAGTTGCTGTGCGGCATGTGGGATCTTCCCGGCCCAGGGATCGAACCCATGTGCCCTACATTGGTGGGTGGATTCTTAACCACTGCACCACCAGGGAAGTCCATCATCTACTTATCTTTGTTTTGTTTTGTTTTTTGCTGTCATCTGTCATCCTGCAATTCACTTCTCCTCACCCTCCCATCCCTCCATTCTTCTTTGAAGATTTTAGATGTACTCTCACACTCTCCAACATTCCCTAGTTTTCAGCTCCAAGAATTATTCATCCTCTCATTAAGATCTGTGTCAATTGATCGAACCACTTTTTTGCAGTCCCTCAGGTATTCCGTATATTTTCACTTCTGTCCTTACCTAGCATAGATTCCATGGTCATCATCATAATCACTCCCCTGCATACATACCCATCTCCCTGCTTCTTTTGTTTGTTGTACTCCCTTTGTTGTGTCAGTTGTCTTCTCTTCCATATTCTCAGTATTCCTCTCTCTAGTCTAGGACATCACTGCTATCGGTTCACACATAATCACTCTACTGCTACCACACTGACCTCCCCACTGTTCTTTCAGGTAGGTACTTAGGAAGCTCCTGCCTCAGGGCCTTTGTAGTTACAGCCTCCTCTGCCTGGAATGCTCCCCCCTCCTAGAAATCCTCATAGTTTATTCCCTTTTCTTTAGATCTTTCCTTATTTGTTACCTAGAGAGACCGTCCTTGGCCACTGCATTTAAAGTAGTACCCCTGTCCCTGGAATCCCTGCTGTCCTTCTTTGCTTTGCTTTTCTCAATAGCATTTATGATTTCTGGCACACTGTATATTTTCTTGCTTTTCTGCCTCCCTCCATTAAAATGTAAGCTCCATGAGGACAGGGTCTTGTCTGTTTTGTTCCCTGCTGTATCCTCAGCACCTGGAATAACACCTGTACTTGGTAGGTGTACAATAAATATTTGTTGATTAAATAAATAATCAACAAATTGGTCCTCTCTCTTCATGCTTGAAGGTTTTCTGTTTTCAGACTAAGAGATAGTCACATGGAGAAGCATGGAAATTTTTCCTCAAGTAATAAATTATAGATTGGACTTTATTTACAATAAGAAACATTCTTGAAAACATGTTGTTGTTAAAATATGTCCTTTTTGAATCCAGATTTACAAATTTCATGAAGATAGTACATAACATTAAATACCTATATTTAAACATGACTTAAAATTTAGATTTGATTTCCTTCTTTTCCCAAGGAAGTAGCTGCAACCCTAGTGGGCTCCTTCATTCTCTAGGCCCTGGAAAGCATACTGTATACAAAGATCCTAGTCATATGTAGAAATACTTACTGACACTGGCTTTAGGAAAGTTAAGATGATTTGTATCTTTGGTTTTCTGGTAATTTACATTTGAATCTAAAAGTTGTTGATTATTTTCCATGGATCCAGGTAAAAGATCCTTCTTTCTGTTTTGGCCAGGTATGTGTTTTATTAAAACTAAAAATATTTTTCTAGAATTTAGGATGTCTGGTTTAGGAAAATAAAGATTTTAAACCAGGGGCAAAAAATAATGACTTGGAAAAATAAAGTAAAAGTGTAAGTACTAGGAAATTCTTCTTAGTGGTTGATTTAGTGGAAAATTTCAGAAGTCAAATTTGAAAATTCTTAAGAAAAACAAGGGAAATTCAGAATGACAGTTCTGAATATTTTTTAAAGTTGACATTCAGTTTTATTTTAGTTTTTCCTTTTTACTGAGATATTCATGTACCCTTTCTTTGAAGTTTGATCAAGGAGATCAAATACAGCCTAAAAATCAGTTTGGAGTCTGCAGAGACTTTTGGTTTAGACTTTGAAGAAGCCATTAATTCCAGTGTCTTTTATCTGTGTGCCTGGAAAAGAAAATGTTTTAATCATACAAACCAGAGAGAATTTGTAATATGTTAGAATTGAGCCTGCTTCGAAATAGGAGGAGAGACAATGAACATTTATGAACACTTGAAAATAATTGTTTGATAATATTTAAAACATTTCGTCTTTAGCAACAAGTATAGTAACCTAAAAGGGAGAAAACTATAGGCTCTAATCTAGCATTTGCTGGTATCCCTCAGGGTCTGATAGTAACTTGCAAAGACACTTAAATATTAATATTTCACTCTGTGTAAGAGATGATCTTATAAATTACCTTAAATGTCTAAGAAGCACTTTTTCTTTAAATAAATTTATATCACTTTTTTCCTCTTTGAGGCCTTAAAAGAAATGTTAATAGCTACCTGCCATTATTGAACTCATAGAGTCCAAAGGACAGCTAAGCATGTTATTATTTCACTTAATCCTCATCAAACCCTTGTTAGATAGATGATTACTCCTCAGATTTTACAGAAAGGAAATTAGAAGCTTAAATTACTTTCAGGGTCACAGAGCTAGTGGTTATTGACCAGAGCCCAATTCTTTTTTTCCCCCAAAAGATTAAGTACTTGGTTCTGTTAACATATTTACCAATTAAAGTCACAAAATATTCCTCATTATTATTCATGCAGATAATTAAGAAAAAAGTGCAGAAATTAACTTTAAATAAAAAAAGTATTCCTTCCCTTCCTCCCACTCCCCTATACTCTACAAAATCTTTTCCCTGGGACTAGGCCTTGAAAAGGCCACTACATGTTAGTTTGACATGCATTACTGTCTGCAATTTAAAAAGCTAATTTCAGGAATTCCCTGGCAGTCCAGTGGTTAGGACTTCGTGCTTTCACTGCTGAGGCCACGGGTTCAGTCCCTGGTCATGGAACTAAGAACCCGCAAGCTGCGTGGCCTGGCCAAAAATAAAATAAGTAAAAAATAAAAAAGCTAATTTTGTGGTGGTTGTAATAACATTACAAAAGTGTCCACATGCATAAATCTAAAAAAGGTTGAAAACCTACAGTAAATCTATATTGTTTTACATTTGACCACTGGTTTGTGTTAATTTAGGAGTCACAGATTTGGTAAAGCATTGTAACAATTTAGGAAGGCATCAAAGCCCAATTCTTAACCTCTTCATTATACTTTTTTCTTATTCCCTCCCACACTAATGAAGTGGTTCCTTATTTCTACTTTTGTCAAATTATTACACTTAAATCTAACTTTGGAAGCCTTTCATAATCTGATTTCTCGAGGTCCGTTTTTTAAGATTACCTGTTTATTATGTTTGTACCTACTTCGCTTTACTTATGTTTGTTATTCCTTCTGGAATTCATTCTGCACTCTGTGACAAGGCTCTGACTTGGCTCCTGTTCTAGTTCACACTATCTTTGTTAATTTGCATTTCTGTAGTACTTAGTCAGTTGTGCCACCATCATGCACTTATATATTGCCTTTTAAAGAGGTTTTATTTTTTCATGTACATAAACTAAATAAATATGAATATATGCTGTAACACTCAATACAGTGGTAGAATGTGCTGGTTGTGATTAATAGTGTGTGAAAGTAAACATTTGGGTTTGAATTGTTTCCTTTCTGATTGTAAATTCAGGTTTTCATTGTGTTGTAATACATATGTATGGTATTTGTAAAGCAAGGCAATGTTACAATCTTATGTTACATATATTATCACTTAATATTTAAAATATAGATAACCTGACTTTCCAAGACACTGATTTTTAAGGGCTATAGTCAGCCACCATTGCTGATGGGCATATGTTATTTCACTCATGTGTTGGGAGGAGATGAGATTTTTTAGTAATTAATGTCTTTGGAGGAAAAAAACTACTCAAATTACCATAAAGCATCAGTTGATGTCATTTCAGTCACCTGAAATGAAAACATTGGAAATTTTTCTGCTTCCTTTGGATATAAGAAATGTCATTTTCAATTTTTAAAAATTTTTTAAAATTTATTTTATTTTTTATTTATTGGCTACATTGGGTCTTTGTTGCTGCACATGGGCTTTCTGTAGTTGGGGAGAGCAGGGGCTACTCTTCATTGCAGTGCTCAGGCTTCTTATTGTGATGGCTTCTCTTGTTGTAGAGCACGGGCTATAGGTGAGAGGGCTTCAGTAGTTGCGGAGTGTGGGCTCAGTAGTTGTGGCTTGTGGGCTCTAGAGCACGGGCTTAGTTGCTCTGCAGCATGTGGGATCTTCCTGGACCAGGGCTTGAACCCGTGTCCCCTGCATTGGCAGGTGGATTTTTAACCACTGCACCACCAGGGAAGCCTAAGAAATGTCAATTTCAATTAAAGGTTTTTCATTGTATCTCACTTTAATTATATGCAAGGTAGAGACTGTAAACTTTTCTTTCTCTTTAAGAACTTTTATTGAGATGCAATTGACATACAATAAACTGCATGTATTTAAATTGTACAATTTGATTTTTTTTCTTATTAGTAATATATATATGGCAATCCCAATCTCCCAATTCATCCCCACCTCCACGTCCCCCCCCCCACTTTCCCCACTTGGTGTCCATATGTTTGTTCCCTACAAAAGACTGTAAACTTTTAAGTTAAAAAAAAATGGACATAATTTATAGTTTTGAGAAATAGAAACTAAAGTAATAAGTACTTTATTATTGGGAGAAAATAACTTTAAACAACTTTCCAATAGCTTTATTATTAGAAAGGAAACCCAAAACTTGATATGAAAAGAAAAGGTTTCCTGGGGAATTTCCTGGTAGTCCAGCGGTTAGGACTCTGTGCTTCCACTGCAGGGGACATGGATTGGATCCCTGGTCTGGAAACTAAGATCCTACATGCTGTGCACAGGGCGGCAAAAAAGGAAAAAAAAATTCTGATTCTTTAATGAATAGTGCAACTAAGTGAAATTGTTTTGATGATTTATTTACCCACGTTTAGGTACTATGATGAAGTACTCAGTGTGTTAATTATTTTACTGTTAACTCAATCAGATGCTGGCTAACATTCCTACATTTTGATGTTGATCATTGCTGATTATTTTGTAGCCTATCCCTCGGCCAGATCCCATGAAGAATAATGAAGAAACACATGATCTAGTGCTGAAAACCAGATTAGAAGAAAAAGGTGAACACTTAGAGCAAGGACCCATGATAGAACAACTTAGCAAAATGTTCTTTACTACTAAACACCGTTGGTATCCTCGTGGACAGTAAGTTCTGTTTTCTTTTCTTCTTCAACTCCCACTGAACACTAAAGAAATACATTAACTTTCCTTCTATTAACAAACTTCTGAGGTTATACTTTGCATGAAGGAGTTAACACCCAGTAAGATCACCTACTGAATTGTATTTTTAAATCTACATATAGTGTACCTAAAATGAAATAGTACGTCTTTTTTTCCTTTATTTTAGTGGGGGAGTTTAACCAAAGCTTTCAGGGAATTTTACAGGAGTTCTTGAAAAAATTTCCATTCTGTGATATAGTCATTTTATGTATTGTTTTTATTCATCTTCTTAATGAGTACTTGATCTTATCCTCATCCCTCTATCCATTTATTTAACAGATTTTGAGTTATTGCAAAAAAAAAATTGAGGTGAAGCAAATGATTGGGCAATATATATTATTCTCAGTTACTTTAGAAACTACAGTTGCCCCTCTGTTTCCAGGTACCCACATTTTATTGCTTTGATTCTTACCTCTTATCTGACTCTGGCTATAATTTGTTTACTTCTTTAGATTCTTATTTCTTTTGTATCTGTCTTAGTCCCTACTAAACTAAGAAACTGAAACTAAGAGGTGGCTTTTTGAAATTTTTTCTGTTTGTTTGAGCAAGCTTTTTAAAAAAATTTTTTTAAGAATTATTTATTGGTTGTGTTGGGTCTTCATTGCTGCACACAGGCTTTCTCTAGTTGCAACGCTCGGGGGCTACTCTTTGTTGCAGTGCACAGGCTTCTCAGGAGAGATAGGAGACCTCTCAGGTTTCTGCCAGAGGTGTTTGGGTGGATGGTGGTGCCACTTATACAAGTGGGGAAACAGTAGAGAGTGAAGAAGATGAACCCATTGTTGGTTATGTTGAGTCTGAAGGCCCTGTGGATCTTCTGGTGGGGAGCAGTTCTGAAAGCAGGTTCATGTATGGACCTGGAGCTTGGTTTACTTTTTCTTTAGAAGGTACTTTCTTTCTTATCTGTAGTTATAATAGAGATTCCTTAGGGCTCTGCCTTGTACTCCATGTCTTGCTGAAATTCACTCTAAGAGCTTCAACTACATTTGTTATGTAATTGACATGCAACCGGCTTCCTTATGCATTTTTTAATTTCTTCAGCCTTATTCCCAATGTCATTGTTCTTAGAATATTTGTAACTAGGTATCTGTCCAAAGTTTTAAATTCATTATAGCAAAACACAGCTCTCCTTTTCCTGTCTTAAAAAGCCCCTCCCTTAATAATCTTTCTGTAATAAAAGTGATATTTCTGTATCAATTTCCCAAGGAAAAAATCTGATTTGGGGAGGGCACTGTAGTGTCTTTTTTTTGAAGATAAAACAATATTTGTTTTTATTTATTTATTGAAGTGTAGGTGACCTGCAATGTTATGTTAGTTTGAGGTGTACAACATAGTGATTGAATATTTTTATAGATTATACTTCATTTAAAGTTAATACAAAATAATGGCGATATTTTCCTGTGCTGTGCAATATATCATTGTTGCTTATTTATTTTATACATAGCAGTTTGTGTTTCTTAATCTCACACCTCTATCTTGTCCCTTCTCCCTTTCTCTGCCCACTGGTAACCACCAGTTTATTCTCTGTATATGTGAATCTTCTGTTTCTGTTTTGTTATATACATTTGTTTGTTTTATTTTTTAGATTCCACCTATAAGTGATAAAATAGAGTATTTGTCTTTCTCTTTCTGACTTATTTCACTAAACATAATACTGGGAATTCCCTGGCAGTCCAGTGGTCTAAGACTCCACACTTTCACTGCTGAGGGTGTGGTTTCAATCCCTGGTCAGGAGCTAAGATCCTGCAAGCTACACTGCATGGCCAAAAATAAATAAACACACTAAAGTTAAAAAAAAACACAAAAACGTAATGCTATCTGGGTCCACCTTTGTTGCTGCAAATGGCAGAATTTTGTTTTTTTTTTATGGCTGAGTAATACTCCATTGTATGTATTTATCACATCTTTTTTTCCATTCATCTCTTGACCACCATAGTGTCTTTCAATTCCTGCATCTGTTTTATGTCCCCCTCCTTGATTTTCTTTCTTATTTAGTACCCACTTTGTTTATGCATGCAGTCTGGGTTTTTCCCTTTTTGTAAGTTAGGTTATGGGAAAAGAAATTAGCTAGCCATTATATAGCCCCATATCGAAGTCACTGCTGTATTCTAAGATTTCTTTCCATGATTCATAACATTGCTCATGTTTATCTTTTATTTCTGTCCCATTACCCAGATATTTTAGTTCAAGCCCTGCATGAAGTTTTTCTGTAATGGCTTTCAATACCTGTTTTTCTTGTACATTTCATGTTGCTGCAGATTTTTTTGCCATCTTTTGTTTACCAAATTGCTGAAGTTATGAAAATCCCCTATACATTTGTAATGTGAAGGGGGCAAGACGGAAGGCAAGAAGAGTATTAGGGAGTCTTAAAACCAAACATGTTATCTTCAGACATTTTTGTCTAGTACCCCACTTATGTTTAATCTTATTACTTATTTAATCTTATTACTGCTAATTAGCTTTGACTGCTAATTAATTTAATCTCCTGGTATGTCTTATCCCATTGGGATTACTAGGCACTTTCAGTTATAAGCAGACTTTAATTAAATGCAATTGATTGTCCCAATATCTCTCCTAATAAAGAGTTCAACAGAAAAACTCCAGATGCTAGCTTATGTATATAAAGAAAATTTTTACCTGTAGGTAAAATCCTTGTGATGCATCACCTTTCAAAAATTTAAATAAGCTAATGTGTAATTACTAATACTCAACAAGTATTTATTTGGTATCTGTATATATGTTTTTGGATTAATGTAAGCCATTTTCAAGTGATGGTTTCTAGATGTTAGCACTTTTTTTTTTAAATTGATTATTTTTGACTGTGTCGGGTCTTAGTTGTGGCACATGGGATCTTCGTTGAGGCTTGCGGACTTCAGTAGTTATGGCTCACATGCTTTAGAGCGCAGGCTTAGTAGTTGTGACACACAGGCTTAGTTGCTCTGAAGCGTGTGGGATCTTCCCAGACCAGGGATCAAACCCGTTGTCCCCTGCATTGGCAGGCGGATTCTTTTTTTTTTCTTTAAGAACTTTTATTGAGATACAATTGACATACAATAAACTGCATATATTTAAAGTGTACAATTTGATTTTTTTTCTTATTAGTAATGTATATATGGCAATCCCGATCTCCCAGTTCATTCCCGCCTCTTAGTGTCCATATGTTTGTTCTCTACATCTGTGTCTCTATTTCTGGCAGACGGATTCTTAACCACTGCACCACCAGAGAAGTCCTGTTTGTTTTGTTTATGGGTTCCTTTGCTGTGTAAAAGCTTTTAAGTTTAAAGTGGGTTTTTTTAATGAATAGAATATAGTTGGCTTTTGCTTTTTTATCCACTATGACTTCTCATTTCAGTATCAAGTCATCTTAAATGCTTTTTCTTTTGATTTTCAGTACTTTCACACTTCCTCTGCCATTTGCTCTTAGCTCACTTTTCATGAAATTTAATTTGATTGTAGTCACTTCGAATAGCTATTACCCCTATTAGCATAACGATATGCAACTATATTAAATATTAGATATCTGTTAATAGCTATCTGCTAATGTTATATTTGTGGGTAATTTTTTGGTTTCATCTTTTGCTCTTGATTATTCTGTCTTCATCAAGAGTGCAACTTCTGTTTTGAAGTTTTCCAGAAGACCTCTAATACAGTATCTTTAATACAATGTATGTGTGTTAAGTTACTGTTTGATGGAATATTATCTTACCTAATTATCTTCACAGCTTCTTGAAGGTGTTCAGTTTTTCTTTGAAACCATACTTTTTGGTAGTCTTTGGGATGGTCCACTGGTAAATTTCCCAGTGATTCTTGGAACCTTTATTCTCAGAGGTCAGCTATCAGGTCATGTGGATTTATCTAATTTCCATTTTATCTAGGTAGGTGGATTAAGATGTGCTTTATTGTCAGATTCTGAATCAAGGTCAGCAAAGGCTTTATGATCCCAGGGTGTTGCCCACCTCATTCAATCCCAGACCTACCTGCCTTTAATTATTGGCCTCACCCAAGGTGGAGTGGACTGAGAGTATAGGTAGTATGACTACACAGAATTGATGCTGAAATAGTCTAGCAGGCAATAAACACTGGAGATTGGATTATCTTAAGTCTGGAGATCCAAGGTTAAAATTGTTACCACTAAATTTATGAATTGGGTATCACTGTTTCCTAATCCTGGTGATCCTGTTTACTTTAGGATGGCAATTCAAAGAGTCTTCTTAGATTTGGGCTTTATACTGAGAGCGGGTGCTAGAACTGTTAGAATTTTTAGTGTGAGAGGTGAGCAATGAGGAAATTCAGGACATTGGGTTTGGGGTTAAATTGAACTTTCAGTTCCGTACCCTCTGCCTTTGCCCGAATGACTATTTTTATATTCAGTTGTGTAAAGGTTGATTTAAAAAAATAGCATAAGTAACCATGAGGGTCCTGCTACTTCCTGTTTGATGATATTACAGGTGATAAAAACAAATTAAACTAGCTTAGCCACTACATTATAACTTACCTGAAGTAATGGGGCTTTGAACATATTCTTTTAAAGGTACTCCTTATGCAGATCATTTTTTTTTGTACTCCCTATAGCAATTTGCATTAGATAGCTCCTCTGTAAATAGCTGTTGAGGACATGATTCTGAGTTGTTTTGCCCTTCTCTGCAGCCCCTGAGGTATCTCCTGTTGGCCTTTAGTGTTGCCAGTACTCAGGAAGCAGGATGTATCAGTGTCCTCAGTTGCCAGCATCTGTGTACAAGCTCTTTTTCCTTTCTCAGTCGTCCTCAATTGGCATGAAAAAGATAAAGTCAATGGAGCATCCTTCCATTATAATTCTCCGCAGAACATGTCATTTTAGCAATATTGTAGAGTTCCTAATGGTTGTGTTTGAATTTTATTTTTCTCGTTAGTGCAACCTTAATAAGTTTATTGAAACTCTTTTTACGTATCCGAAGTCCATATATTATCTTCATTTCTCTTGTTGATTCCTTTTCATTTCCCTTATCTCTAAATTTTGGAGTTCCCAAGGATCAGTCCTTGGTTCTCTCCTCTTTTCTGTCGCATTCTCTAAGACAGTGATCTCATCCAGTCTCATGGCTTTAAATACCATCTGTATTGGCTTCCAAATCTATCTCTTCCTGTCCCTTGACCTCCAGACCTGTATATCCAGGGGCCTACTTGACATGTCTGATGGACATCCCTAACTTAATCTGTCTCTAACTGAGCTTTTGATGGTCCCTCACAAACCAGCTTCTCCTGCAGCCTTCCCTGTCTCAGTTAATGCCAGTTCCATTGTTCTAGATGCTTGGGTCAGAAATCTTGGTGCCATTCTTGACTTTTCTCCTTGTCTCACACCTAGCATCTAGTCTGTCAGCAAATTCTGTTGGCTGTATCTCCAAGATGTATCCAGCTTTGACCATTTATCACCATTGCCTCTGCCATCATCCTGGTCCATGCCGCCATCTTTTGCCTGGTTCATAGAAGTGGCTTTCTAACTGGTCTACCTACTTCTGCCTTTGCTTCCCTGTAGTCTGTTCTTACCACAGAGTAATCCTGTTAAAAATTCCATTAATTCTTATAATTTTTCTGTTGAAATCCTTCCAACAGCTTTCCATCTCACTCATAGAAAAGCTATAGGCCTTATCTGTTATCTACAAGAACCTATGTGATCTGACCCTGTATTACTTTTCCACTCTCATTTCCTACTATTCTCTTCCTTCTTCACTCTGTTCCAGTCACATGACCTCTTTGCTGTTCATTAAACATGCCCTTCCTTCTACCTCAGAGCCCTTATACCTCCTGTGTACTCTGCATAGAATACTTTTCTCGCTGATATCAGCAAAGATAGCTCTCTTACTTTTAAAAGTTTTTACTCACGGAAGCCTTCCCTGGCCAACTTGTTTATCTTGTTTTTCTATTTAAACACTGGAACATAAGCTTCATAAGGGTAGAGATTTTGTCATGTTTTGTGTACCACAGAAACCTTAGCACCTAAAAATGGTACCTGGCATGTAGTCGATGCTCCACACATTTAAAAATGAATGAATAAATGAATGAGCGAATGATTCTGATTTTCATAATATCTCTTAAAAAAGAAAATAACTAACATAACTCCACTAAATGTAAAGTTATGTTGAAAGAAAGAAGGATGGAGGAATTGAAAGAAGTCTGGATAGAAAGTAAGAAGGATCTGGAAAGTAATTCTAAATTTATGAAATATAAAGCAATTCTATGAATGTATGAGTAGCAGTACCACTTTATTTAAAGAACTACTTTAATATATTGCCATGGAGGCAACAAAAATTAGCTACCTCCGCCATGAGTAGGAAACATTTGAACATCTAGCTGCATGTGAACCAGGAGGTGAAGTTCTATCTTGGACTAAGAACTGTGGACACATCTTTCAGGTATCACTGAGTCATTGTGTAATTTAAAAAGGGTAGCAATATGTTTTGGTTTTCCAGGAACGGTCTCAGTTTAACGCTTTTGTTAATTATTGATAGAGTGGGGTTTTATTCTTTAAAGGATCCCAGTTTAGATGATAAGTTATAAGGACACCCTAAAATTCAGGTGCTGGCTTCTGAATGATTATAGCATATATTGACATTTATGCATAAGAAATCTATAAATGCTGTTGGACATTTATTGAGCATATTTTAGAGTTTGACTTTGTTAGGTTTAGGGCTATCAGGGTATCAGGCATTTTCAGTCAGCCTTAAGTAGTGAAAATGGTTGAACATTGTAAGTTGAATCACATTTTTTATAGGATAGTGCTTAGATTTTTAGGGGCACAGACTTCATTGTGAATCTGATGAAACCTATGAATCCACTTCCCAGAAAAACACATATACAAAATTTTTAGTAATAATTTCAGGAAGTTTGTGACTTCCCAGACTCCTATTGTGGTATCTAACGGCTTTGAGAGAACACCTTTCAAGGGATACCACTGCACTAATAAAACCTTGATTATCTGGCACATAAGTGGAGCCCTTAAGAAAACCGTAATTTTCTCAGTGCCAGTATAAGTGCATGTAGAAATGTTTATTTAGATAAGTGATATTGTGCTATATGTATTATTCTACAACTTAGGGTTCCATGTTAGTATATGTAGATGTACTTCATTTTTTTAAACTTAATTTCTATATTTTGCAATTTTTCAAAAAATCAATATCAAAAACAATGTATAGGAAGGTTGCCTTCTGAAACCTTAAGGTAGGCAAAAAATACTTCAGATCATCTTTTTTATTCATTCATTTATTTTTTTATTTGGTTGCACTGGGTCTCAGTTATGGCTCTCAGGCTCCTTAGTTGCGGCTCCAGGGCTCCTTAGTTGTGTCATGTGAACTCCTAGTTGCAGCATGCATGTGGGATCTAGTTCCCTGACCAGGAATTGAACCCAGGTCCCCTGCGTTGGGAGTGCTGAGTCTTATCCACTGCACCACCAGGGAAGTCCCCTAGATCACCTTAATCACATCTAAAGAGCCTAAGGTACATGTCTTATCATTAATGGTATAGAAATCTTTACATTGAATTTCCACACTAGCAAAAAAGTTAAAAATTAGCTCAGACCAACTTGGCAGAGTCTGGACTTAAGGGAATTTTTGACGAGAACTCATCACCGAAAGTACATGTACTCTGTGCAGAAATTTCTTAACTCAATAAAGAAAATAAGGAAATGATGAGAAGAAAAAAGAATTCTCCATGGTGAAATCACTTAGTCACTGCTAACAATGCATTTTATGTCTCTCTTTCTGTACATAAGTTTTGTTATATAGTTTGCTTATTTTTACATGGTTTTAATCATACTATATATATAAATTTGCATCCTATATCATTCCTTTCTCCATTAATATTTAATATTTTAATATTAAAATAGTTAATATTTTAACTGCTTATTGCTTTAGGATAGATTTCCAGAAGAGGAATTACTAGATCAAAAGTTATGATTATTTAAAAAAAGTTTTGAAACTATTGCCACACTGGTTTTCAAAAGTGTTATACTAATTAATACTTTAAGCAGTTGGGTCTGATATTGCTTACTTTACCATACCCACCATACCCATACTTGGATTGTGCATTATAATTTAAAAAATATTTGTGATTGCAAAAACAACAAGTAAAAAGGTTTTCACTGTTTTAATTTGCATTTCTTCCATTTGGGTAATATTGCACATTTTTGCATATACATATTACTAATCGTGTTTGATTGTTTATTAAAACATGATCTTGCAGCTTAAGAGGCCTCCATTTAGAGCTGATCATACCCTTTTGAATAAAAGTTTTAATAGAGCACATTCTGTATGTTCACAGTGTGCTATTTCTTTACTATAAAGACAATCATTAGTTTTAAATTAAGGAACAGTCATCCAGATTGCCATGTTGAAGCTATCACAGGATCTGAAAAAAAGACTTTACAAATCCTTAATTAATAGAAAACAGTTTTCACAGCAGGAAAATGTGTTTTATTATGAAGAAATATCTACCTGAGGTGTGTCTAACTGTGTGTGTGTGTGTGTGTATTGGGTTTCATCGATATTTTTGAGTGCCAATAAACAGCAAGGTAATAGAAATTTGATATTTCTATCAGGAACAGTTAACTTTTATTAAAATAATCTTATCTTAAATATTTTCTTCTTTTCAAGGTATCATAGACGTCGTAGGAAACTGAATCCTCCAAAAGACAGATGATATTGAGGTTTTCAGGAATCAAAGAGAAATGTTATCCTGCATCTCATTTGCCATTTGAGAAAATACAATTGGGTATATTCACTAATATGTTTTATAGTAAAATAATAAAATCTTTTCATATGTTAGAATGTGTATTTCTTTGTATATGTTAAATAATTCTGGATTTGACATTCTTATTTACAGAAGGCTATTTTATCGTATTTTCATTTTGAGTTATTAAAGTCTACTGTTTATTTTTATGTGCCTAGTATGATTACATACTTGTATATTATCAGCCAAATATTGTTAGTAGTATAAATATGATTTAAAAATGTGCATGGTTCTCCTGGAGATTTTTAAATTGCCTTTGAAGAAACTCAAGGGCCTAGCAGAAAATATATGCTATAATGTTTCCTTTTTTGTGACTCTAGGAAATAATTACTTACATTGTAATCAGTTTCTACTACCTGCTAGGTCCTTCATTTACATTATTATTAAATTCTCACAATAATCGTTTGAAGAAAGAGCATCATCCCCATTTTACAGATAAGGCTAAGTGACTTGAACCCTACCTACCTAGCAAGTGGGAGAGCCAGGTCCAAACTGTCAGGCTCCAGAGCTTTTTTGCAGTGCATCACTATGACAAGAGGTGTTTTCTTTCACCCAAGAATGTATTTTCCCAGAAGGAATATTGTATTATTCATTTTGAGATGTTTTATTTCTGGCTGTCTTAAAAATTATGCTAGCTTCAGAACACATGCAACTCTGTGATTAAAATGTTAATATTACTAAACTAGTCTTACAAGAATGTTAATAGTCTATACTGTTGATTATCACTACCAGCTTATATATGATCCTTAATAGCATTGCTGCCCCTGTGATTTCTATTTAGAAGGTGAGGATGTCTTTTAAGAAGGTGAAAAGGTGCTTTATTCAAACTTGTGCAATATTTGTGATATTTTAAGATTTGGTGTGAAAAATGGTTCACATTTAAAGTCTGTTGCGTAATCTAGTTCTTTTAATAAAGGAAGGTGAAGTTTCAAGTGTTGAGTAAAATGTAAAGAATAGTGAAAAGGAAAGAGTAAAGAAAATAATTAGCAGTGGCCACCCTCTGTTACAGAAAAGAAGTGTTTTTAAGTGGTTTATGCTCTTTTCATTAATATATGATTCATTTGGGGGGAAGATCAAAGGAAAAACACATCAATAGAATTTGATAATCAGAAATATTAACTGGCTATGTTTGGTGACACTTCTTCGAAAATAGTTTCTTTCTGGTTGATTTATATCCAAATTTTTAACACAGATTGAGATATGCCATGTTATAAAAGTAGGAAGAATTAAAAACTAAACTAATTAAATACATTTTCTTCTAAGTACAAGGATCTACTAAGTAGAGATTGTTCAGTTGTACGAGGGTGAGTCAAAAATTATCCACACTCTGGCTGTAGAATTTGTTGTAATTAACTTTTAGAAAAGACAAATACATCATTTTTCAACATAATCTCCTTGCTTTTCAATACACTGTCTATCTGTCAACAAGCTTTCATATTCCCTCATTAAAAAACGTTTTAGGCTGAGCTGTGAGCCACGAATGCACCGTTGTCTTCACTTCTTCATCAGAAGTGAATCTTCGTCTTTGTAGGGTTGCTTTCACTTGTGCAACCTTCCTTGAACTTCTCTATCCATTCATACACACTTTTTCAGGACAAAACGCTGTCTGCATACTGTGCACAAAGTCTTCGATAAATACTGGCATCAGGTACACCCTCAGACCACAAAAAATGAATCACTGCACGCTGCTCTTTTGTGCACATCATAAGTGGAGCATCCATTTTTGCTCACACCGCAGTTACAAATGAACTGATGTAACATGTTCACACGTCCACAACAGTGACTGGGGAGATAGTAGCGTTGAACGGAAAGTGCTGATAAGATAGTGCGGCCAACAGAAGTTTTAATATAGCCAGAGTGCGGATAATTTTTGACTCACCCTCGTGAGATGCCCAAACCACACATTCACATGTGAGTGCTTTGGAGAATTAACTAGTTTTTTGTTGTACTGGAAATATAGTACATTGTAGCTAACACTGTAGTTCCTGGAATTTTGGTTTTCATGAGTTGCTAAGTCCATGTTTCATCACTGCTATTACCTCCCCTCTGCTTCTGCACTTCAGAGGAGTAACACGTTATACACCATCACTAACACTTTATGAAAGGTCATTTTATTTTATTTTTTCAGAAGTGTAAAAAGTACATAAGGTCTGATGATTCTTTAAATGAAATAAATTTAGCTTCATGAAAATCTTACTACCCAGTCCTTATTCTCATATTTCCTCCTATTGGTGAGGTGGATTAACACACTTCAAGTTGATAAAAGTATTGTCAGCGAAACCACCAGAGGGCACTCTCACATAGGGTTCAATTTGAACATTTCTCAACCAAAGGATAGTGACTTAATGTGCTTAATTTAGCAGACAATATGTGCATGTTCTTTAGGTAAGAATGACTAGTAGAATAAATGACAGTGAAATTAAGTGAGGCCGTTATTCATTCTGTTTATCTAGTCATTAAGCATTTACTGAACCCCCTACTGTGCCTATTATGAAGAGGCATTATACTTTGTGCCAGGCCAATAACAAAAAATGGGCCCTTAAGGAGCATAGTATCTACTTAACTAGTATCTACTGAGCTACTTAATTTTTCTAATGACGTTGCCTTTTAACCATGAATAGAATGCATCATTTTTTTAAATTAGAGACTAAATAAATAGAAAATAAAATTACCCACAATTGTCCCATCTAAAGATAACACTAACATTTTTGCTACCTTCCCTGTTATTTTACTGCATAAATAAATTTAAAAAATAATTGTATTTATTATGCATGTTGTTTTATAACTTGCTTTTTCACTTAATATCATGAATTTTTTTGCCATATCAGTAAATACTCTCATTTAATGGGTTCATATTATTTTATAATCTGGATTGTTGTAATTTTATTAACTCCATACTATTAGACATAATCATTGTTTCTGTTTGTTCCCTATTATGAAGAATGTGGTTATTAACATCCTGGTGAATACTTTTTCTTATTTTTTGAAAGACTTTTATTTTTTATTAAAAAAATTTTTTTATTCTAATATAGTTGATTTACAATTTGTTAATTTCAGATGTACAGCAAAATGAATCAGTTATACAATTATATATATATCTGTGTGTGTGTATATATATATATATCCATTCTTTTTCAGATTATTTTCCCATAAATGTTATCACAGAATACTGAGTAGAGTTCCCCTTGCTATACAGTAGGTCCTTGTTAGTTATCTATTTTATATGTAGTAGCGTGTATATGTTAATCCCAATCTCCTGGTTTATCATTTCCCTCCATGTTTCCCCTTTGGTAACCGTAAGTTTGATCTGGAGGTCTGTGAGTTTCTGTTTAGTAAATAAGTTCATCTGTATCATTTTTTAAATTAGATTCTACATATACATATAATATATTCATCTTTGATTTACTTGACTTAGCATGGTAATCTCTAGGTCCATTCATGTTGCTGCAAATGGCATTATTTCATTCTTTTTTATGGCTGAGTAAAATTCTGTTGTATATATATACACCACATCTTTATCCATTCCTCTGTTGATGGACATTTAGGTTGCACCCATGTCTTGGCTATTGTAGATAATGCTGCAGTGAACATTGGGGTGCATGTATCTTTTCGAATTATGGTTTTTTTCGGATATATGCCCAGGAGTGGGATTGCTGGATCATATGGTAGTTCTGTTTTTAGTTTTTTAAGGAACCTCCATACTGTTCTCCATAGTGGTTGTACCAATTTGCATTCCCATCAACAGTGGATGACAGTTACCTTTTCTCCACACCCTCTTCAGCACTTACTGTTTGTAGATTTTTTGATGATGGCCATTCTGACCAGTGTGCGGTAATACCTTATCATAGTTTTGATGTGCATTTCTCTAATAATTAGTGATGTTGAGCATATTTTCATGTGCTTTTTGGCCATCTGTCTTTGGAGAAATGTCTAGAACTTCTGCCCATTTTTTGATTGGGTTGTTTATTTTATGATATTGAGTGGCATGAGCTGTTTGTATATTTTAGAGATTAATACCTGTTGGTCGCATCATTTGCCAATATTTTCTCCCATTCTGTGGGTTGTCTTTTCATTTTATTTATGGTTCCTTCGCTGTGCAAAAGCTTTTAAGTTTCATTAGGCCCCATTTATTTTTGTTTTTATTTTCATTACTCTAAGATATGGATCAAAAACGATACTGCTGCAATTTATGTCAGCAAGTGTTCTGCCCATGTTTTCCTCTAAGAGTTTTATAGTATCTGGCCTTATATTTAGGTCTTTAATCCATTTTGAGTCTATTTTGGGGTATGGTAGGTTTTGTTTTGGGGGTTTTTTGATTTTTGGTTTTTTTTTTTTGGCTGTGTTGGGTCTTCATTGCTGCACACAGGTTTTCTCTAGTTGCAGTGAGTGAGGGCTCCTTATTGTAGTGGCCTCTCTTGTTGTGGAGTGTGGGCTCTAGGCACATGGGCTTCAGTAGTTGCGGCACATGGGCTCAACAGTTGTGTGTCATGGGCTCTAGAGCCCAGGCTCAATAGTTGTGGCTCACGGGCTTAGTTGCTCCGTGGCGTGTGGTATCTTCCTGGGGCAGGGATCAAACCCGTGTCCCCTGCATTGGCAGGCAGATTCTTAACCACTGTGCCACCTAGGAATCCCTTTTTTTAAAAAAATTAATTAATTAATTTATGCATGGGCTTTCTTTAGTTGCAGAGAGCAGGGGCTACTCTTCCTTGCGGTGCACAGGCTTCTCAGTGCAGTGGTTTCTCTTGTTGCGGAGCACAGGCTCTAGGTGTGCAGGCTTCAGTAGTTGTGGCACATGGGCTCTAGAGTGCAGGCTCAGTAGTTATGGCAGACGGGCTTAGTTGCTTCGCAGCATATGGGATCTTCCCAGACCAGGGATCAAACCCTTGTCCCTTGCATTGGCAGGTGGATTCTTAACCACTCTGCCACCAGGGAAGTCCTGTGTATGGTGTTAGTGTTCTAATTTCATTGTTTTACATGTAGCATCCATAAAAGACTATTTTTTACAGCACTTTAGGTTCACAGCAAAATTGAGTGGAAGGTACAGTTATTTCCCATGTCGCCACATATGCTTAGCCTCATATGGTAATTCTATTTTTAGTTTTCTGAGGAACCTCCATACTGTTGTCCATAGTGGCTGCACCGACTTACATTTTCACCAACAGTGTAGGAGAGTTCCCTTTCTCCACACCCTCTCCAGCATTTGTTATTTCTAGACTTTTTGCTGATGGCCATTCTGACTGGTGTAAGATGATACCTTGTAGTTGTGATTTGCATTTCTCTAATAATTAGCGATGTTGAGCATCTTTTCATGTGCCTGTTGGCCATCTGTATATCTTCTTTGGAGAAATGTCTGTTTAGGTCTTCTGCCCATTTTTCGATTGAGTTGTTTGTTTTTTTGTTGTCATTTATATCCCTTTATTTTTAACCTATATGTGTCTTTATGTTTAAAGTAGGTTTCTTGCAGACAACATATAGTTGGGTCTTGTTTTCTGATCCACTCTGACAATCTCTGTCTTTTAATTGGTGCTTTTAGACCATTAACATTCAAAGTGATTGTTGATATAGTTGGAATACTATCTGCCATATTCGTCACTGTTTTCTATTTGTTGCCCTTGTTCTTTGTTCTTATTTTTGTCTTCTACTCTTTTTTGCCTTTTGTGGTTTTAAGTAATAATTTTATATGATTCTGTTTTCTCTCCTTTCATAAGCATATTTCTTATGCTTCTTATTTTTTAAAGAAGATTTTTAAAATCTTTTTATAGTGATTACCCTAGAACCTGCAATACACATTTGCAACTAAGTCAAGTCCACCCTATACTGCTGGATTATTTTGTTATTTTAAGGTTCTTGCACTACCCCATAACTCTATACTACTTCATGGGTAGTACAAGAACCTTATAATAACAAAATAATCCTGATTCTTCCCTTCTATCCCGTATATCATTGCCATAATTCATTTCTCATACACAAGCATATATATGTATAATCAAATACATCATTGTTATTATTTTTATTTATTTGGTTGCACTGGGTCTTAGTTGTAGCCGGTGGGCTCCTTAGTTGTGACATGCGAACTTTAGTTGTGACATGCATGTGGGATCTAGTTCCCTGACCAGGATTGAACCTGGGCCCGCTGCATTCGGAGTGTGGAGTCTTAACCACTGCACCACCAGGGGAGTCTGCATCATTGTTATTATTTTTTCTACAAACTGTTATATGTTAGATCAATGAAGAATAAGTTTTTTTTTTAATAATGGTTTTCTATTTAATTAAAGCAGATATTTGCAAGTAGGTTTATTTTCCCCTCACTTTTGAATATGTTTGAATTGTTGTTGTACTTTTTCTTTTCCCCACGCTGCACAGTGTGTGGGAACTTTGTTCCTTGACCAGGGATCGAACCCATGCCCTCTGTGGTGAAAGCAGAGTCTTAACCATTGGGACTGCTAGACAAGTCCCGAAAAAAGTTTTTATTTCATCTTCACTTATTCCTTCTTCACTACTCTTCCTTTCTTTTTGTAGGTCTGCATTTCTGACCTATATCATTTTCCTTCTCTCTAAATAACTTCTTTTAGCATTTTTCACAAGGCAGATCTACTGGCAACAAATTCCCTCAATTTTTGTTTGAGAAGGTGTTTATCCTTTATGGTTTTTCTTTCTTTTTTTTTTTAGAACTTTTATTGAGATACAGTTAACAGAGAGTAAACAGCATATATTTAGAGTGTACAATTTGGTATCCCAATCTCCCAATTCATCCCCCCCCCCAGCCCTCCCCGCTTTCCCCACTTGGTGTCCATGTGTTTGTTCTCTACACCTGTGTCTCTGTTTCTGCCTTGCATTTCCTCTTTCATAGTTGTTAGCATTTGCCTATATATTGAGGTGCTCCTATATTGGGTGCATATATATTTATAACTGGTATCTCCTCTTCTTGGATGGATCCCTTGATATTTATATAATGTCCTTTCTTGTCTCTTGTAACATTTTTTATTTTAAAGTCTATTTTATCTGATGTGTCTATTGCTACTCCAGCTTTCTTTTGATTTTCATTTGCATGGAATATCTTTTTCCATCCCCTCACTTTCAGGCTGTATGTATCCCTAGGTCTGAAGTGGGTCTCTTGGAGACAGCATATATATGGGTCTTGTTTTTGTGTCCATTCAGCCAGTCTGTGTCTTTTGTTGGGGCATTTACTCCATTTACATTCAAGGTAATTATCAATATGTATGTTCCTATGACCATTTTCTTAATTGTTTTGTTTTTGCTTTTGTAGGTCCTTTTCTTCGCTTATGTTTCCTGCTTAGAGAAGTTCCTTTAGCATTTGTTGTAGGGCTGGTTTGGTGGAGCTGAATTCTCTTAGCTGTAGCTTGTCTGTAAAGCTTTTGATTTCTCCATTGAATCTGAATGAGATCCTTGCTGGGTAGAGTATTCTTGGTTGTAGGTTTTTCCCTTTCATCACTTGAAATATATGGTGCCACTCCCTTCTGGCTTGCAGAGTTTCTGCTGAGAAATCAGCTGTTACCCTTATGTGAGTTCCCTTGTATGTTATTTGTCATTTTTCCCTTGTTGCTTTTAATAACTTTCCTCTGTCTTTCATTTTTGTCAATTTGACTACTGTATGTCTTGGCATGTTTCTCCTTGGGTTTATCCTGCCTGGGACTCTGTGCTTCCTGGACTTGAGTAGCTATTTCCTTTCCCATGTTAGGGAAGTTTTCAACTATAATCTCTTCCAATATTTTCTCAGGTCCTTTCTCTCTCTCTTCTCCTTCTGGGACCCCTATAATGTGAATGTTGGTGCATTTAACATTGTCCCAGAGGTCTCTTAGGCTGTCTTCAGTTCTTTTCATTCTTTTTTCCTTATTCTTTTCCTCATCAGGGATTTTCACCGTTCTGTCTTCCAGGTCACTTATTCGCCCTTCTGCCTCAGTTAATCTGCTATTGGTTCCTTCTAGTGTATTTTTCATTTCAGTTATTGTGTTGCATATCTCTGTTTGTTTGTTCTTTAATTCTTCTAGGTTTTTGGTAAACTTTTCGATCTTTGCATCCAGTCTTTTTTCAAAGTCCTGGATCATCTTCACCATCATTATTCTGAATTCTTTTTCTGAAAGGGTGCGTATCTCCTCTTCATTTAGTTGTTTTTCTGGGTTTTTATCCTGTCCCTTCATCTGGTACAACGTCCTCTGCTTTTTCATTTTCTCTTTCTGTGGCTGTGGTTTCAGTTCCACAAGATGAAATACTGCTGATACTTCTTGATACTGCTGTCTGCCCTCTTGTGGAGGAAGCTGTCTAGGAGGCTTGTGGGTGCTTCCTGATGGGATGGACTGATGGTGGGTAGGGCTGGGTGGGCAGAGCTTGGTAACACTTTAATCTGATTTGGTGGGCAGAGCTCAATAAAACTTTAATCTACTTGTCTGCTAATGAGTGGGGCTGTGTTCACACCTTGTTGGTTGTTTCGCCTGAGGCTACTTAATCCTGGAGCTTACAGGCTCTTTGGTGGGGCTAATGGTGGACTCTGGGAGGGTTCACACCAGTGAGCACTTCCCAGAACCCCTGCTGCCAGTGCCCCTGTCTCCTCGGTGAGCCACAGCTGGCCCCCACCTCTGCAGGCAACCCTCCAACACCAGCAGGTGGGTCTGGTTCAGTCTCCTATGGGGTCACTGCTCCTTCCGCCTGGGTCCTGGTGAGCACACTTTTTTGTGTGCCCTCTGAGAGTAGAGTCTCTGTTTCCTCCAGTCCTGTAGAGGTCCTGCAATCAAATCCTGCTAGCTTTCAAAGTCTGATTCTCTGGGGATTCCTCCTCCTGTTGCTGGACTCCCAGGTTGAGAAGCCTGACATGGGGCTCAGAACCCTCACTTTAGTGGGTGGACTTCTGCAGTATAGCTGTTCTCCAGCTTGTGAGTCACCCACCCAGCATTTATGGGATTTGATTTTAACGCGATTGTGACCCTCCTGCTGTCTCATTGCAGCTTCTCCTTTGTCTCTGGATGTGGGTGTCTTTTTTGGTGAGTTCCAGTGTCTTTCTGTCAATGATTGTTCAGCATTTAGTTGTAATTCTGGTGCTCTTGCAAGAGGGAGTGAGCGCACGTCCTCCTACTCCACCATCTTAATCGTATCTCCTCCTATCCTTTACTTTTGAAGGATAATATTGCAGGGTACAGAATTCTAGGTTGGTGAGTTTTTTAATTGCAACACTTTAAATATTTCACTTCATTCTCTTCTTTGCATGGTGTTTGAAGAGAGGTCAGATGTAATTCTTTTCTCCATTATACTTGATCACAATTTTTAATTAGGCATTTTTGTGTGTATATGATTATTTGATAGATGTCCATCTTCCCTACTAGACTGTAAATTCCATGACTTTCAAAGACCCTCCATGGCTATATGTACCACTATGTCTCTAGCACCTAATATGGCCTGGTACATTTATTGTAGCACAAGCACCTTAATATGATTTTGTAAAAGAAATTAGTGCAGAAGATTTTAACCTAAGGATTCTGTAAATGGGATTTGGGGTTGGGAACACCTGTGAAACTCCTGAAATTGTGTAGAATTTTGAGAATTTTGTATGTCTTTTTCCTGGAGATAAGCTCTGTAGTTTTTCAGCAGTTCATTAAAGACTGTGTCACATTATACCCTAGTTCTTATTTGCCTGCAGCTAAGTACATAATAACATTAGTACTGGAATGATATTGATATGCAAGAAAGAAAGTGTGGTTTCCACATTTTCTCAGAAGCAACCTTAATTAGATTCAAGCATTTTTAAGAAAAGAAGAAAATAAGACATCATGTGCCTTCATTTTGGATGGGATAATTCCATCAAGGAATATTTTTCCAGTTTCAGATGTGTTTTCAGAAATGAGCTTGGATATCAGTGCATAAACACAAGAAGTTAGCAAACCATTTCTTTGGCTGAAGGCATAAATAAGTGTCTCTGCTGCTTATAGGCAAAGGGAATGATTTCTTATATTTTTTTCCACCACGGAAGTTCAAAATTACTTGCTAATATTTTTTACCAAAATAATTTGCAAATATTCCAAAGAAATGTTTTCCCCTATTTCAGCTCAGCTATTAGCCCCTTACTATTTTCTAATGTGCTGTTTAACCTTCTGAAAGTTGAACAGTTAAATGCACTTTGAAGAAATGCTCAGAGAGTATGTAATGTGTTTTCTAATTCTGCAGAAAGGCATCCACTTAGATTTAGTAACATCACCTCACATTTATATAGCATCTTCCTGCAGGAAGCCTAAAATGATTCACAGTCATGATTGCCTGAATTTTTGTTATGCTGCTTATAAATGAGTGCCTGTTTTTAGATGGAGAAACTGAGGCGGAATCTCACAGTTACATCTGGAAATCTCAAGTAGAACTCTTCGTTTCAGCAGGATTGTATCTTCTTTCTAAAGTTTTCTCCAGGAACTAATCATTTCAGCAAATTTTATTAAGCACCTACAGAGTTCAAGCCACTGTGGATTCAAAGATGAGATCTCATTCTTGGTTGATAAAATATCTTGCCCAGACCTTGTCTTCTTTCCCCTCTAGTCAGAATTCACCTGTTCCTCCTCCATAACCGAAAGCACATTTAATTACTACTATACCACCACTTTAGCTTGTCTTGAATTAGAGCAAAGTTTGTCATCAGTAGCACGGTCAGTGTGATCATTTGAATTGCTCTCATTGTCCTTTTCCATCACTGCCATCCAGGTATAATTACCATCATAGGAGATAGAAGAGTAGACCTGAAAGAAACCTTAAAGATGATTTTTGGGCACAGACTTTGATTTTACAGATATGGGAACAGACTCAGCAAGACTAATTGACTTGCCCAAGATCACATATCATGGCAGAACCAACCAATGTCTTCTTTAAACATTAAGGATATTTTAATATGTGTATATATGTATACACATATTGATGAAATTTGCTTCCGATAGCAAATGTGCCCAGTGGTATACTAGTACAGGTTTAACAACTGGGTCTGATTGGGAGTGCTTGCCAGTTTCCATGGTGTAGATAATGCTCACCATGGCTGATTTAATCTACCAATGGTTTAACAACTGGCTCACAAAATTTCTGAAAATTTAATAATTGGGTCTCACAAATTGGTGTGAACCAGCTCTAGCATTCCATTGGCTGTGCCCCTGAGATCATACATTTACTATTAAAGCATTAGATTATTTCTTCACTCATTCTAGTTATCTATTCAGAGATACTTTACCTTATTTTCTGATTAATATTTCCAGGGAGAAATAAATTATTCCTTTCATGTCAGCTTCAACCTTCAGTTTCTTTTAAGGATTTAATGACTTGTTGATAAATGTCTAAAATTACTTGGTCTGTGTTTTAAGAGAACTTTGGCTGAGTTCTTGAGTATCAGTTATGTATTGCTAAGTTACAAATTACCCCAAAACTCATTGGCTTAAAACAACAACACTTTATTTAGTTCACAGTTCTTTTGGGTATTCTGGTGTAGGCTGGGCTCATATATCTGAGGTCATTAGTTGGGTTAATGAGTCTGGCTAGTCTTGGATGGCATCATCCTTATGTCACAGTGATTGAATGGCTGTCAGCTGGGGCAATACAAGGACCTTTGTGTTTCTCATCCAGCAAACCAACCCTGGCTTGTTCACATGGCTTCAGGGTCTCAAGGGTACAAGACCAAAAGCTGTAAAGTCCCTTAAGGCCAAGCCTTTGATCTGGCTCAACAACACTTCCACAAGGCCATCCCAGGTGCAGGGAGTAGGGAAAGAGACTACCTTTTGAAAAGAGAGGTAGCAAATATGATGGCCATTCCATCACAATAGGAATCACTAATCTCAGCTGATTTACTTTTGGGTTTAGATTGTCATGTGTCTGTAGGACAGAGCTAAATGCACATGCTATGGTTGGCTCTCAGTAAGAAACTGAAGTTTTCTTTCCCGATGTCCAAAAGAAATTCATAACTTTTACTTATAAACCAGCTCTACCTGAATGATCACTCATTGATATGCTCAATAACTGATAACTTCCTTATCAATTAAACCATGTATTTTAATAGTGTCTCTTTTCCACACACACTGGTTAGCTAAGGGTGGGGTGGGGGTGGGGGAGAGCTAAACAATAAGGTGGAATGGTCTGCTTAACAATTGGAGGCCAAAATAAGACGTTAAGCAATCAATTGATAAATTGAGTACCATCATTCAAGTTCAGGAAAAGAAGCAGTCATTGGGGATTAGATTAGTTGGGGAAGATTGCTTCTTAGAGAATCATTATTTAAAATCCACTTTATTGAGGTATTATTTGCATACCATAACATGCACATATTTAAACATATGGTTTAATGATCTTTGATAAATGTATACACTCGTAACTGCCACCACATTCAAGATATTGAACATTTAAAGAAATTGAAGTAGAGTTGATTTGATTTGCAATATTAGTTTCAAGTGTACAACATAGTGATTCAAATTTTTATATAGTCCATTTAAAGTTATTTTAAAACATTGGCTATATTCCCTGTCCTATACAATATATCCTTATAGCATATTATTTTATAAATAGTAGTTCTACCTCTTAATCTCCTTCCCCTGTCTTGCCACTCCCTTCTTCCCTCTCCCCACTAGTTTGTTCTCTGCATCTGTGAGTCTGTTTATGTTTTGTTATACTCATTCATTTCTTTTACTTTTTAGATTCCACATCTAAGTGATAAGATACAAAAGTATTTGTCTTTCTTTGTCTGACTTATTTCACTAAGCATAATACCCTCCAGGTCCACCCATTTTATTGCAAACGGCAACATTTTATTCTTTTTATGGCTGAGTAATATTTCATTGTGTGTGTGTGTGTGTGTGTATTTTTACATACCACATCTTCTTTTTCCATTCATCTGTTGATACACACTTACGTTGCTTCCATATCTTGGCTGTTGTAAATAATGCTGCTATGGACATTGGGTGCATGTATCTTCTCCAGAGTGTTTTTGTTTTATTCAGATATATACCCAAGAGTGGAATTGCTGGATCATATGATAATTAAAATTTTTAGTTTTTGGAGGAATCTCCATACTGTACTGTTTTCCATGGTGGCTGTACCAATTTACATTCCTACTAACAGTGTACGAGAGTTTCCTTTTCTCCACAATCTCACCAACATTTGTTATTTGTGGTCTTTTTTGATGATAGCCATTCTGACAGGTGTGAGGTGGTTTCTCATTGTGGTTTCGATTTGCATTTCTCTGATGATTAGCAATGTTGAGCATCTTTACATGTGCCTGTTGACCATCTGTGTGTCTTCTTTGGAAAAAATATCTATTGAGGTCTTCTGCCCATTTTCAAAATTGGAGTGTTTTTTTGATATTAAGTTGTATGAGCTGTTTATATATTTTGGATATTAACCCCTTATTGGTCATATCATTTGCAACTATTTTAACCCTTTCAGTAGGTTGTCTTTTTGTTTTGCCAATGGTTTCCTATGCTATGAAAAAGATTTTAAGTTTAATTGTCACAATTGTTTATTTTTGCTTTTATTTTTTGCTGTGGGAGACAGATCCAAAATAAAAATTGCTACAGTTTATGTCAAAGAGTGTCATGCCTATGTTTTCTTCTAGGAGTTTTATGATTTCTGGTTTTATGTTTAGGTCTTTAATCTGCTTAGGCCTTTAATCTGTTTTGAGTTTATTTTTCTATATCTTATGAGAGGACATTCTAGTTTCATTCTTTTACATGTAGCTGTCCAGTTTTCCCAGCACCACTTGTTAAAGAGGCTGTCTTTTCCCCATTGTATATTCTTGCCTCCTTTGTTATAGATTAATTATCTGTATGTGTGGGTTTATTTCTGGGCTCTATTCTGTTCCATGTGTCTGATTTTGTGCAGGTACCATACTCTTGATGATGGTAGCTTTGTTGTATAGTCTGACATCAGGGAAAATGATTCTTCTAGCTCTGTTCTTTTTCAAGCTTGCTTTGGCAAGGTAGAGAACATTTCCATCATCCCTCAAAATTACCTCTTACCCCTTTGGCTGTCTGTCCTCCCCAACTCCCAGCCTTAGACAATCAGAAATAAGTCCAACGAATTCTCTTTTTCAGCTTCATTGCTGACAAACATAACTATAACTCTAAATAACAGAAAGCTATGAAAGATTACATTGTCAATGAATGTGGTCTGAAGTTTTGGAATACAATTAGATGTAAAACTGCAATGATAAGAAGACATCCTGGAGTAGTTACTTAAATTAAGGACCTTGACCCAGAATATAAGTCAACATATCACTTCTTTCTTTCAGGAAGTCTTAGTATAAAAAGCTCATCAACTGAATTAAACAGTGTGCTTAGTGACTTAGTAAATATTATAAATTATGTAAAGACTAGTGCAATAAATTTGAAATTACTCTTTTTATTATGTGATAATTGGAAAAGCTCATAAAGAACTATGATCTCATGCTGAGATATGATGGCTATCTGGGGGGAAATTCTATTGAGTTTATTTGAATATTTAGCATCACTGCAAGAAACCAGCTTGGTCCCAACTTTTTAGATATCAATTGGCCAGCTAGAGTTGTTAATTTGTTTGATATCTTCAGAATTTTAATCTTCAGAATTTGTCCACTCAAAGCAGGGATGCAGGGTGTTTTTCCGTGGAAAATAAAATCAAAGGGCAAAAACAAAAGGTGGAAGGTTGGAAGAACAGGGTTTCTACAGATTGTGATTATATGTTCCATAATTTAACAATTGTCAGTGGAAGAGGTGATTATCTTGATGTTGCATATCTGCAAAAAGTTATCAAACTATTATTAATTTGATAGAATGCTTTGAATTTTATTTTCCATTAAAAGAATGTCCAGACCATAAATTCATAGATCTGGTATCCATTTATTTCATCAAAAGGTGATTCAAGTTTAATTATAGACTTACAGGAAACATTATTCTAACTGGCAACTAATGAAGAATTTAAAATAAAATTTGAAATTACAGGATCACTCTCTTCATTTTGGACAAAAGTTAAAAATGAATAGTTTGAGCATGCTGAAATTATTTTAAAACCTCTTTTTTCCATTCCCATCGTCATCCCTTTGTAAACTCAGTTCTTTCTTATGAGTGATATTAAAACATCTCATAGAAGTAGTTTAGATGTACATCATTCCCTGAAAGTACCATTGTTGTTAATCCAACCTGGATTAGATATTTTAACAAGAAAGAAACAAGCTCATTTTTCACATGGTGTTTTAAAATATTAAAACTTTAAAATATTAACATGCAAGGTGTTTATTCAAAGTATGCATATACTGGGCTAATCTAGAAAAATTGCTAATTCACTCATAATTTTCTCCAGTTACAATTGAAGAACAACAAAATGTTGAGTTATAGAAATTTTCTATATTAATCCTAAATGTCCATGTTCAATGAACAGCAAGTTTTATCATTCTTTTTTATTTCCTTTATGCTTGTTCTAATTCTATTTATTAAAATTTAATTTTATGTTCATTGAATTAGGTAATACATTTTTTAAAATATTTATTTACTTTAGTTTTGGTTGCATTGTGTTTTAGTTGCGGTATGCAGGATCTTCATTGCAGCATGCGGGACCCTCCTCTGCAGTGCATGGGCTTCTCTCTAACTGTGGTGCACAGGCTCAGTAGTTGTGGCTCACTGGCTCCAGAGCACATGGGCTCTGTAGTTGCGGCACGCAGACTTTCCAGTTGTGGCCTGCACACTCAGTAACTGCGGCATGCAGGCTTAGTTGCCCTGCTGCATGTGGGATCTTAGTTCCCTGACCAGGGATCGACCCACATCCCCTGCATTGGAAGGTGGATTCTTAACCACTGTACCACCAGGGAAGTCCCAAGGTAATAAAAATTTTGAGCTTGTGCTTTTAATTTTTTTTCTTTTCATTCTACTAATTTAGTTTTATTATAATTTATAAAAATATTGGACCACAATAGATTTAAAGAAACTGTACCTAAAAAAAAAAAAAAAAAAGAAAGAAACTGTACCTTTATCACAGATGGTTTGACCCCTCCTGTTTTACAGCATTCTTTCTAGGCAATTATTCGGCTTTGGCTTGAACCCTTTTAGTAACCAGGAGTTCATTACGTTTCCAGGCAGCTAACTCCATTATTGGACAGTTCCAATTATTAGGAAGTGTTTCCTTATACTTCTACTTGAGTATAAGTATACTTATACTTTCTACTTGAGTAGAAATCAATCATCCTATGATTTGTAATCCTCAGAATTGATCTTGCTTCCAGAACTATACAAAATACATTTAGTCCCTCCTACATATGACAGCTCTTTGGATATTTAAAAACACTTGTCATATCCCTTCGTTAAGCTCCACTTTTTCTGATTATCCATATAGCATGGATTCCAGAAGCTCCCTGTCCTGGTTGCCCTCTTCTGGACATAGTTTTAAAATAATATCTTTCTTAAAATGTATTACCCAGAACGGAACTGAACATCATTTTCTTGTTCTGGACAATATACTTGTGCTTAATGGTGTCAATAATGCATTGTCTTTTAGCAATCATGTCACTCTATTGATTTGTATTGAGTCGTAATTTCTTAAGAGGGAATCAGCATGTCAAAATAGTCTCCAAATTGAGCTGATTCCTTGTGTAAAAATAAATTCTTCCACCATTCTTAATTCCTTTTAGGGAGAAAAGAAAAAAAGTTTTATTTCATTGCTAAACTCACTGATATTTAATTTTACCATTTAAATGTTAGCAACATGACATAGTGGAACCAAAGAAGATTTTAAGCAGGGGTGATATTTTTAGAAACTTCATTCTGGCTAACTGGGGGGGAGGGTAGCAGATGGACTGGAACAGGAGCAAGATGAAATGTGGGGTGACTGATGTAATTCAGAGGACAAACAATAGTGACCTGGATTAGAGAAGCAGAAAAGAAGGTGGAGAGAAGGGGACAGGTTCTAGAGATATGTAGGAAGTAAAATTAATAGGACTTGGTCATTTATATGTGAATGACAGAGTAATGAATGAGAAATAGGGGAAAAAGCAGCTGTTGACATCCAGAAGCTGACCTGGCGTTCAGAGTTAGGCCATGTTATTTTCTGTTGGTATAAGAATCTCACAGAATACCAACATCAGACAAGATTATTCTGAGACCATAACAACATGAGACAAAACAAGTCCAGTTGATAGTTTTGTCGAAGCATAGACAAAAACAGGATTTCTGTGTCGTTCACAAAATGCAAAACACCCCGCCCCTCTCTCGGCTAAAAGGAGTGATAGCTACTTCTTTACCAAATATCGTGTTATCCTTGCTCTAGGACGTCCTTCCTGTAGATAAGATGTATTGAGGTGCCGATCGTAAAATGCCTCTTCTTTCCAACAGTGGCCAGTCTAGAGCAGACCCCTGCTTCCTCAGCCCTCCCTCAGGTCACTCAACCAAATTCCAAATTCTGTAACAGGTTCCTTCAAACACTCTCTTTCTGAGTCCCGGGTTCCCTAGGCTGTGTATCCTTCTTCAGTACAATGCGTAATAAATTCAGTTTGTTCAACTAGAGCTGTGCTCCTGGTGATCTCTGGCTGAAGGGCACTGACGTTAAGAATAACCCCAGAGTTTCTTGCTGGTAGTCAGATGTTGGTAGAACTAGTAATAGAAATAAGGAATACTAGATGAGACGACGAAAATGTCTTGTTTTTATCAGGTTATCTTAGAGATATCAGTGGGTCAACTAAGTGGAGATATCCAGGAGGCAACTGGATGGCTTTATGCTTCTGGAGCTTTAAGAGAGGTGTCTGTGCTAAATCTATCTCCCTCTCCTCTCTACCTACACATAAATATACTTAGAAGTATATATTTGAGAGCCATTGTTTATATAACAATTGAAGCTGTGGGATTAGCTAAGATCACCCAGGGAGGGAAGAGAATAAGAAAAGGGCTGAGGACAGAACCCCAAGAAACACATGTATTTATGAGATGGGCAGAAAATGAGACACCCAGAAAAGATTCTTAGAAGGCGCTGTCATTGAGAAAATGACCAGAAGTTAGAGGACATGAGAGTTTCAAGAAGGAGGATGAGATTAATAGTTTTATATACTGCTAAGAATTCAAGTAAGATAAGGAGCCCTACAAGCTGTTTGACATTCCCCATCATTTTTGAGCACCTCTTTATTTGCTGATGCAATAAGATGTTTCAGGATCCTCTTATACTTCCTTCCTCTAGCTCTGGCATCAGCCATTTCTAAGGACTCCTGTTTCTTTTGAGTGGAAAATGGTACTTAGAAACCAAGATCTTGCATACTGCTCCTTTTAAGGAGCATGTCTGTGAAGGGCTGTAGCTATGTAATGTCACATAGGGGAATGGAAGGACGGAGAGTGGGGGAAACCTGGCTTAGGTAAAGATGAACAAAGCAGAGGTCTGATTATTAGAACTGAAACTTAAGGTCAAAAGCAGGTGAAAGATGATTTGATCTTGAGTCCCAGAGTGGCACATAGAACTCCAAGGTCTCCCTAAGGTTAGGATTCATTTTAGGAAATCTGGACAGAGCTCTAACTTTCGACAGGCATTACATGACCTCAACAGGGTAGTGAGGCCATCTGACAAGGGTGGGCAGCAAGCAAAGCCTGACCCTGTGAAATGTTTGGGTTTTCTACCTTTGCCAAGCATTTTATCTTGGTGTGTGGTCTTTAGCATTGCAACTGTAACTCTCTACTTGTTAAAATGATAATTATGTTTACTGGCATTAATATTCTTTATTATTAAGAAAAGAATTGGATGTTTGATGTGAATGTCTCTGGTTTTGTTGACAACAACCCTCTTTCTTCTGGAAAATGCCTGTTTTTTCTAACACAGACATATTGTAGGGAGTCCCAACTCCTGGCCTTAGCAAATTGCACTAGAGATGAGTAACCATATCAAGTAGGGCTGAATAAAATACAGTGTTTTGGTCCTGAGTGAGCAGATCACCTAAACCAGGCCAATGAAAGTCCTTCTTTAGGATCTGAAAAATTGGCACTGCGCAAAGAGGCTTACTCCCCTCCCTAAGACAAACTGAGAAGTGGAACATTAGATTTGTTTTTGGCATAATTCCTAGGAAGAAAGCCAGTGTAAGAAAAACAGAGATAAGGGATTAAAGGCTGGTGTTTGAACCTCTGATTCCTTGTCTGTGAAGCCCAGGTGTGCCCTTGCCATCTCAGAACTACTGAGCCTTTCAACACAGATTCTTTTTTGCCTAAGCTAGTTTGACGTGGGTTTCAGTTACTTTTTTTTTTTATAAATTTATTTATTTATTTGTTTATTGGCTGTGTTGGGTCTTTGTTGCTGCACGTAGGCTTTCTTTAGTTGCGGTGAGGGGTGGGGGGTGCTTCTCTTCATTGTGGTGTGCGGGCTTCTCATTGCCGTGGCTTCTCTCGTGGTGGAGCACAGGCCCTAGGTGCATGGGCTTCAGTAGTTGTGGCACATGGGCTCAATAGTTGTGGCACACAGGCTTAGTTGCTCTGCGGCATGTGGGATCTTCCTGGAGCAGGGATGGAACCCATGTCCCCTACATTGGCAGGTGGATTCTTAACCATTGCGCCACCTAGGAAGCCCTTCAGTTACTTTTTACCCAAAGAGAGAGACCTCACTCATGTGACTTCAAGTAAGTCTGGGTTTAATTGACATTGTCAAAAGCTAACTTCATTTATATTGTCAAAGTTAACTTCATTTTGATAAGCATCTCAAACATCCCACCCAAAATGGTAAGAAATAAAGTGACAATTATGGCTGTTGTATTTTTCCTAATAAAAGTAGCAGTTATTCAAAATGATTTTTTTATCTATGCCTAATATTAGACCACCTATCCATTGTCCCAAGGATCTCTTTCTTGTTAGCAACCTTAGTTTAAGTTGTATTTCCATTCCCACCGCCCCATCACACTATTTCACTGAATGTGTATTATTTTGTCACTTTATCAAATAATTCTTTTTCTAAAGCAACAAGAAATAAATCAGTTTTGTAAGAGAAAGTACGTATACTCTCTTATCTTTCTTTCCTTTAGTTACAAACAACTTCCCAAGTGCCTACTCAAGCTTATGCTTTCTGTAATGAAGAGTTACTTTAACAGGTTTTAGTGTCTCTATTTACTCTTTTAGGTTTTCTAGTCCTTAAGGCTAAGTAGAAAGCTTAACCCTTGTGTTAACCCAGACATTTGCTGAGTTCAAGGACAGCTATCCAAGCTGGTTAATGGCTTTATTCTTTAAAAAGAATCTGGGTTTGGTTCAATGCTTATAATCATCCAATGCTGTCAATGGCAGTGTTAATCATTACATTCCATAATTTTTCTTTGCCTACCTCTCCTTGCAGAATCAGCCTCCACTTTTCTTATGGGGGTTTACCCTTTCCCCAGCCTCAGTCTTTGAGGCCTCAGTGGCATTCTGATCCCTACGTCAAGAGTGGAGCCATGACCCAGGCCCAAGATAGCCTGCACATGTGTTCCTGAGTGGGTACCTGACCTAAACCAGTGCAATTCAAGGACATTTCAAGACTTTTATGAATGCTACCAGCAGATATGTTTTTTTCTCTCCACTGGATATGAACTTAAAGGTCTGTGAGGCTGGCACTCCTGCAACCATCTTATGACCATGTGGGGATTGTCTGTCTGAGGATGGAGGTGGCCCAAAAGACAGGGAGCTGAGAGATGGAGAAAGAAAAGCCAGGTCCTAGTTAGTTGAACCAAAACTTACCTTTTGCTTAATCCCATTTGAATGGATCTTTCTGTTACTTCCAACCAAGAGTCTTCACTGATATAACAATGATCACATAAAATTCACTTGAATAAGAGTACAAACTGGAGGGCTTCCTAGGTGGCGCAGTGGTTAAGAATCCGCCTGCCAATGCAGGGGACAAGGGTTCGATCCCTACTCCAGGAAGATCCCACATGCCGCGGAGCAACTAAGCCCGTGTGCCAAAAAAAAAAAAAAAAAAAAAAAGAGTACAAACTGGGTAAATACATAATAAATATGAATTGTTTAAGAGCAACATCTGAAAACTCAGAATCTATTGGCCATGAGAGCTTTTCCTATAGGCTTGCCAAAATTGATTGTCTAGAAAAGAGAGTAAAACATAAGAAACCTGGCTCTGAGTATTCTGAAAAAATCTAATCAATTGCTTGGGATATCTGAGAGTCTGAGATTTAATCTAGTCCCTTCACAATGCATTCCAATGAGAACAGTTGTTCTGAGTCGTGACCATAAGACACCAGAAAGGAACAGTTATTAGAGAGTAAGCTTCATAGGGTCATAGAATTTTAGGTTACTACTACTTAGTAATGCAAGGAAATGAACTCATGCCATTTTCAACAGTATACAGATGAGCCATGAACAGCATGGGTTTGAACTGTGTGGGTCCACTTATATGCAGATTTTTTTCAATAGTAAATACTTCAGTACTACACCATCCCCGGCTGGTGGAATCCAGGGATGCAGAACTGCTGATATGGAGGAACTGCATATATAAAGGAACAGGGTATATGGAGGGCCAACTATATATCTTATGCAGATTTTAAACTGTGTGGAGGGTCAGGGTTGACACCCCTAACCCCCATGTCATTCAAGGGTCCACTGGGAGTCCTTAAATAACTAAAATTTTAAATATATGAAAACAATGGTTTTCACTGACTAAGGCTCAAGTGATACAAGGGGATTTTACCATGGCTGAGCCGTCTTAGGTCTTGGACAACATAGAAGCTTAAAAAATAACCCCTATCTCTTTTCTCCATCCTATAATTCATATGTGGGGTAAATTGTCTACTTCTTAAAGTAACCTTTGAGGAATGTCACACATTTTGATTCAAATTATTTGGGAGAAAGCATGTGAAATAGAAAATGGAAGAAATTTAGAGTTAGCAGGTTTTCATTTGGATTTTATCCCTGTCCGTAACTGTGTCAGCTAGCTACTAGATGTAAGCCCTATGAGGGCACGGCCCAGATCTATTTTAATTCAGTGATGAACACATGATGCCAAGCACATATAATAGGTGCTCAATACATTTTTGTTGTTGTTGTTAAATAAATTAATATATGGATTTTGCATGAGTCCCTTAATTTTTCTTACATTAGTTAGGCTAACTGGTGCAACAACCATCAAAACATCAGTGCCTGGACAGAGGAAAGGTTTATTTCTTATTCCTATTATAGTCTCACTTGGGTCAGTGAATGGGGAAAAACATCTCTGCTCCACAGAGTCATTCTGATACCCAGGCTCCTTCCCAAGGATGGCTTCACCATCTCTTGAGGCTGTGAACTCCTCTACTGGATCCCATGCTTCTGGACGGCAAGCAAAGGAGAAGAGAGAATATGAAGAGAGGATTGTATGAGTGGGTCCGTCCTAAAGGAGGGGACTTCTACCATACTTCATTGGGCAGAAACTCAGTTCTTTGTTGCTCTACCCCTCCAACTGCAAGAGAGCCGGGAACAATGGTCTAGCAACGTACCCTACGGAAAGAGGAGAAACTCGTACATTGGTAAGAATTCACTTTCTCTGCTTCACTCTCTGAGCCCCAATTTCTGAGAAGAATTAATAATTGCTATTTGTCAACACTTTATGGGGGTTTAATAAGGCAATGAATGTGGAAGTACTTGGTAAAGTACTAATCAAATGTTAGTTATGAATAGTCCTGGGTAATTTAGTCCCTTTACTCCTGCATTTCATGGGTGAAATGTATGATCTGAAATGCCCTCTGAGAATCCTTTCCAGCTCTAAAATGCTTAGCCTCTGTGATTCTTTTAAACCTTTAGCAAGCAAGTGCCTTTCTGACTTTGTAGTGGTGCCTGGGATAAGCCCTTTAGAATCCTACAACCCAGTCTGCCTGTCCCCAAACCTTCTTTCTTTGCTATAATATTGCCTGTGCTCTTTTTGAGACATAACCTGACTCAATCTTATCTCATTATAATTCTGTTCATTCCAACTATGGGTAAAAGATAACTTTTGCCTTCCTATTGCACCAACAAGTTGCAGCCTGTTAGATTCTTAATCGCAGAAGAAAATTGTAGATGGAGGAAGAGAACCCAAGGAAGCATTTGACAGATTTGAAATATTAAAAACAAACATGATTACTTTAACCCTGCCTTGAAAGATTCTATGTAATAGAATTGGTTCAGTCTACTGCCTTTGTCTCTGGTTTCTTCAGTCTCCTACCCCAGTTTCCCAGCCTTTTTCTCCCGCTAAATTCCTTTTGTGGTTCATTGACAACTGTTTTGCACAACTCCTAGAGGAGGTCAGCAAGGAGAAGTCTGAATTCTCCTATATTAAGGGCAGAATATGCATTGATGATATGCACTGGTGCTCAGGGATATTCTGGCTTCTAGGTAATTTGAATAAAGCAGAGGAAATGATCTACTCACTTCCATTCAGGTCCCTTCTTATTTTTCTCCAGACCACAGCCAGGGGGCTTTTTTCATATTGCAAATCTGATGTCATTCCTGTGGTTAAACACTTTAATGTGTATTGTACTTTAAAAAAAAACTTTGATACATATTATACAAATTATGCAATGCACAGACCTTCAGTACAGTTTGAGGAGTTTTGATAATTGGATGTGCTTGTGAAACCACCACCCCAAACAAAATATAGAACATTTTTATCACCTCAGAAATTTCTTCCTCCCCTTTGCCAGTGATTTTACCCCCTGCCCAGTCCCCACACCCAGAGGCAACCACTTTCTGATTTTTATCACCATAGATTAGCTTTGCCCATTTTTGGATTCATACAAATATAAATACGCAGTACGGATTTTTTTTGCGCCTGGCTATTTTTATTCAAAATAATCTTCTGGACAGCATTCTGTGTTGTCGTGTGTTCATTCCTTTCAATTGAGTATGACTATACTGCAATTTATTTACCCATTCTCTTACTGATGGACATTTGGATTGTTTCCAGTGTTAGGCTATTTGAAGGCAGCTATGAGTATTCATGTTAAGTCTTTTGGGGATATAAGTTTTCATTTCTCTTGGGTAAATACCGAAGAGTGGAATTGTTGAGTAATAAGAGCTTTAGCAGTCTAAAGACCCATTCAGGATGAAGACTAACACCCTGCACGGCCTTCGTCACATCTTTGGAGTCGTCCTGCAAAATCCCCCCTTCTCTTCACTCTCTGCAGCCCCTCTGTTCACGGTCTTGCCTCTGCCCAATACACATGCTCTTCCCTTCTTTCCAGCGTATCCTTCAGATCTAAGCTCCAGCAACAGCTGCCTGCCTTCCCCATCAAGGTAAATCCTTTATCACAGATATTCACAGCTCTGCGTTCTTGATGTCCCACACACACCAAGACCGTGGTTTTATATTCATGGGCATGAGTACAGCTGACCCTCGAACAACTCAGGGGTTAGAGGCGCTGACCCTGTGTACAGTGGAAAATCCACATATAACTTACAGTCGGTCCTCCCTATCTGCAGTTTCACATCCGCAGATTCAAGCAACCCTGCTAGTGTAGTACTGTAGTGTTTGAAAAAAACTAAAAGAAAAAAAAAAAAGCATAAAAGTGGACCTGCACAGTTCAAATCCATGTTGTTCAAGGTCAACTGTATTTATTTAGTGCTTGCTTCTCACTAAGCAGCAAGTGCTGTGAGTGCAGGCTACCTGTTTCTTTCACTCACAGAGTGCCTGGTCTAGCTTCTGGCACATAGTAAGCATTCAATAAGTCACCATTGGATGAATGAATGATGGTGCAGTCCCTCACCACACCACATATTCTGTCCTCCACTTTGGTAAAACCCCTTTCGATCATCCAGAGAAGAAACTCTTCGTCCTCCTTATGGATTTCTCCATAGCCTGCACTCAGCTGGAGAAAAAAAAAGACCAGGCAATCAGTTATGTTCAGGCTGCCTGGCTTCCAAGAAAGAGAAAAGCTTGAATTTCAGTCTTAATAGTCTTTATCTTAAGCAGACATTATATAAACAAAATTCCTGCTAAAGGGGCTTCTATCCCAATAAGACAGTGAAGCAATGCAGTTAGCAGATATTCCATCTTGAACTAGATCAAAGGGGACTTGCTCCTGGTTTTCTTTGTTTCCCCTAGTATTTCTTCTTGAGGACAAAGTACTGGGGGCATTATCAAGACGGCACTGGTTTTCTTGGAAAGCAGGAATTGTTCTTAGTAGAGAGTCAGGGAATGAAGTTGTTCCAGAAGAAAAATTAGAGGATACAATGCTAGGCAATGAAATTTGCTTATATGTTGAAAAGCACCTCTGTGAGGCATTTCACCACTTGACTGCCAGAGCACAGGTGCTGATGAGGTGGGAAGGCTCCTTTACTCCATATGCTGTTATTGTGAGCAAGGCTATTCAGGGAGATGCTTAGCTACACATCCTCTCTCCTCCTCAACCGCGCCCCCCCCCCCCGCCCCCCCCCAATACATAGAGGAGTGAAGATGGTTATTAGAATCTTACATACCTTCGCGTGACCGTAGGTTTCTCATGGCTGATTTCTTTCCGGGTTGATTTCTTGTTTGCCTAGAGTGACAACAGTGAGCCGATGAGTGTGTGGACACTCTTTCTTCTCTAAGTGTTTTCCTTTGTAAAAGGAATGCAAAAATGTGCTCCTAGAGGATGAGTGTAGTGCCGAAAGGACTATAGGTGTTCAAGGAAACAACTGGAATTTTATCACCACCAGATTCATCTTATTGCCACAAGGAAATGAAATTATTTTAGGAATCAGCAAACCTCTGTAGAAGGACTGGAACATGCTCTCCTGTCTTTAAAAAGGGATGCGTGATTCTCCGTTTGAGGAAGATTTGAGGAAGTCAAAGGTGGTAATATGGATCAGAAACTCTGCCAGAATGTTTAAGAAACTTTAGAGTGTTCATACCCTTTGATCTAGTAATTCCATTCCTAGATATCTGTCCTAAAGAATTAATCACAGATATAGACAAGAGACTATTGCAAGGAAGGTCATTGCTGCATAATTTATAATAGGAAGAAATTGGAAATGGTCTAAATGTTTAACAAAAAGAGAATGACTAAATAAATTCTGGGGTCTGCTTATTATAAATATGATATTAAACAATGTTTGCAAAGTCTAATTAATAAGATAGGGAAAGTTCTCCTAGTGAAAGAAGTACCTAGAATAGGGCCTGAAATATAGGTATTCTGTAAATTTTGTTCAATTAATAGATGGATAGATTACTTTCATAACCAGAAAAAATGATTTGAAAGTCTGCCAAAGAAATGGAGATTAACATTTTAAAAAAATAGGTAGGGTTAACACTTCTGAAAAGGCATTTTGCAGAGGGAATGGTGAAAGCAATTTCCCCTCTCCTCCCAAAACACCAGCAAAAACTTGACCTTGAATGTAGGCCAATGGAAAAACGTCTCTCCCAGGACATTTCAGATGGAAACAGTCCATTTGCAATGATGGGGGTGGGGGGGGGGTGCTTTCCTCTAAAAGGAGAATTTGTTAACTTAATAGTTCTTGAACACTTTTTTTGGTGTATGTGATAAAAATTTTGCTGAGGTGTTGGTTTTGAGAGACTTTTCATACTTGAAAGAGTTTTGTTCCTTCACTGTTTCATTAGGTGAAGAGTTGGAAATATTCCTGCTTCATCAAACAGCCTCAATTCCAGAGAAACACCCAGACAGAACATCTGCCATGTAAGCCTGTTTCCTCCTCTTGCCCTCTAAAGTTGAGACTAGCAGCTGTGGGCATTCTTGGAAGTGTTTGCCTTGTACATTTGAGCTCATTTTTAAGAACTGGCTCCCTGCCAATCTGCACTCCAGCTTCTGATACTTAAATAGGAGATGCAACTGCACCAGATATAGAAGAGTGTGTGTGTGTGTGTGTGTGTGTGTGTGTGTAGCGTGGCAGTGGGGAGAGACACAAAAAGAAAATCAACAAAGAGGGTAGGTTGGAAGCTATACTCTGAGCCAAGGGCTGCACTTCAGTGGAATTAGGGGTTCGTCTACAACAGGAATGTTTCAAAAGGAAGATCAGCACCGAGTCATCAAGGTCCAAGGTCACGCCTAGGGATACATGGGTTCTGAGGCAAATTTCGCTGGGCTTCACTGAGTGGGAAGACCCAGCTTCAGGAGGTAGAGGGAGGCATTATAATTTTGGAAACCCTCTTTAAGAAAAGAGTACAATTTTAGGATACAAATACTATAACAAGAAGACATGATAGTGCTTATATCCACTAAACCCCAATGTGTGTATCCCCAAGCCAACTTTCCTTTAGCCAAATCCCAAAATGTCCAAGGCCTCTGCAAAGCTCCCTGACATGTGGGAGACTGAGATGGAAAGAACATCAGAGAACAAAGAGGGAGTCTTAACTGACTGTGGTTAAAAAATATCTTAATTTTGCAAATTTAACAAAAACACATGCCATTGTGAGCACATTGTTGGACTTTTTCTAGGGCCTTTACAAAGTAGGAGCTTTGAAATTCAAGCTTCGTTAACTTTGAGATGAATCCCCCTCTGACCCTTAGCATTTTTCTGCAGATTACATCAGACTGAAGTTGAAGGCAGCCAGTGGGATGAGTGGTCTGCAGAAATTACAGAAAGGTCACAGTAAGGGACTCATCACATATATTCTTACACCTCCTGTGAGACGATGAAGGACATGTTAGGTCTCCTGGAAGATTCAGTAAAGGAATCTTGGGGCTGAAGATCCAGCCTCCCGAGGTGAGCGTTAACACAAGTTGGGAAACGAGGCTGCCTCAACCCAGTGGAGAAGGGAAAGTGACTTAGGAGGCAGAGAGTTACTTGGAGGTGAGAGAGCTGGCAGACAGTGCCTTGTCCAGGGCCTCACTGTGGCACTTGACTTGGCAATCATTGCTAGTTTCGCAGTTCCCTCCAGGAGGGCAAGTGAGAAGTTTGGAGCAAGCGTCTCCGCGGAGAGGGCTACACATGCGGAAAAAACCAAGGTTGACTTTTGGGTGGTCTAATGAACCTTAAGTTCTGGGGCAAGTCAGGGGATGGGGAGTGAGTGGATGGCGGAGGGATGATGGAGAACACTCTTCCCACTCTGGGAATCCCTGAGGCAGCAACAGCAGAAACAGTGAGAGCATTAAGTGGGTGCAGGCACTGGGTGGGTGGTTGGGGAGGTGTGTGGCAGAGAGAACCCTTGAATGACATATAAAGACAAACTATTTAGGTCAATTAAATATACGAGCTTACCAAAAACACATATTTTATAAGAACACACAGAAACAAAAGAATGCAAATTAATTACATTAGAAGGGTTGTCTGTGGGAGAGGGTTAAGAGTAAGATTGGGTTAAAAGGGAACATATTACTCACTTAACCAGTTCTTAATAAACAAGAGAGGAGCCACGAGAACAATCAAACAAACAAAACACTCCAACAGCAATGGGAGAGCATCAGTTTTTTGTGAAATGGGGAGATTTCCAGTAATAACTCTGGGTAGGATCCTCTTACAACAGTTTCAGGCTCTCAGTGGTCTCAAGGTTGTGGGGCTTTGGGAAAGCTGCCTATGCATGAGAATAGAAGGGATAGTTTTAAAAACTGCTTCATAGTTTTTTGGGAAAATGATACATGATTTTGTTTTTGTTTTAAATGCCAACCACATGGATTATTGAATGAATTTAATCCATGTAAAATACTTGAAAGAATGCCTGACACATAGTATGCCCCCAATAAATGTACAAAAATAACCTGAAATTTCACCACTCGGAGATGACTAGAATTAAGATTCTGGTAAACGTCCTTTTCAGGAAATATAGCAATTTATTCAACTGTATATAAATGAGATCAAACTCTACATGATGTTCTGAAATGAAATGAAAGTCTCTATGTACACATATCCCATCAGTTCTGCTTTTCTGGAGAACCCTGACTCATACAGTTTGTTAGGTTGCCCAGCTGAAATGTTTATTGACTTTCTGTATTTATTTCTTTTCTTTTTATCTTTTCTTTCTATTTCTCTCTCTCTTTCTCCCTTCCTGCCTCCCTCTCTCCCTCTCTCCCTCCCTTCCTGTTGCTTGCTTGCTTTCCTTTCCTTTCTTCCTTCTCTTTCTTTCCGTCTGTCTCCCTTTCTTTCTTTCTCCTCCCTCCCATTCTAAAAATTATATCCTATCCCTGTGTCTGGGTCTTTTTTAGCCCCTCTACTTGTGTCTGACATGAGGCAACATGACCTGGGGATCCCCCAAAGTGAGGGGCTTTAACCTATAATCCCTGGGGTTTTTTTTTTTTTTTTTTTTGAGTGAGGAGACTTTCTGACTAGGGACTTGTACTACAAGTGAGATTATAGAAATAAATAGGTCGAATAAATAAAACCAAGTAATTAAGAATACGTCTTAGTTAAGGGAACTTACTTTAACAACCAGTTCCTCCTTCATTTATCAGTTAACAGCTGAATATAGAATTTCCTGTTGTTTCTTTTTCTCACCCTTGTAGTGGTGATGTCATCACCACCACCTAAAAGAACAATTTTCTACAGTGTTGGGGGTTCTGTGATGTCATTAGGGTTACAAAAGCTGGCAAGGAAATCTTCTGTCAGCACTTATCACCGGAAATTACAAAGGAAATTAATTTTAAGCTTTCTAAGAAAGGACTGGCCGGTGAAACTAAAGGGTTTTTTTTTCTTAATTTATTATATAGACAAAATCTTTCCTCTATCTACAGAGAGACTGCCCTACAACTTCAAGAGACTAAATAAACAGGGTTGGTGTAAGAGATAGATTGTCCTACTTTGTGAGTACTTGATTGGCTAAGTATTTGTGCCAAAATGGTAACTGTCTTCATACTCGAGAGTTTGGTGACGACTATTTTTCCAAGCATCAGACCTGGCCTGAGGAAGCTTTGATGTATTTGTTTTCTGTGGCTGCTGTAACAAATTGCTACAAACTGCGTGGCTTAAAACAGCAGAAATTTATTTTCTTACAGTTCTGGAGTCCAGAAGTTCAAAATCGAGGTGTCAGGAGGGTTGGATTGGAAATCACATCTAAACAACACTGAGTAGGGAGGGGCAGTTGCTGCTAATAAGGGCAATATTGTCACCAGAAGGAAGGGAACACATGCAACTGGGCAGCGTCAAACACCAGACAAGAGTGCAGGGAGAAAGATGGGGAGTCCAGTTCAGACCTGCTGAGTCATGACGTGGCTGGTGAGGCACCCGAGTGGTGATGCCTGTCTATTAAATTTGGCAGCAGGTGTGCCATGTTTAACTTCAGTGAGAACGCTTTCCGTGGCGTGTGAGGCAGGAGGACTATTGAAGGGAGTTGAAGAATGAATGGGAATTGAGGACAGCTGAGATGGCGGTGGTCAGACGCCAAAGAGAATGAGGGTCTTTTGCACTGAGGACAGCCTTTCGGGGCCCAAGGCAAGGCCCCAGAGTGGTAGTTACCAAAGGCTGGTACACAAACCCGTAGCATCAGGCACCCGGTCACCTACTAGGAAAGCAAGGGACCTACCCAAGATTTAACTGAATCAAAAACCACAGGCTAGAGCCCTGAAATCTGGGTTTAACAAGCTCCCAAGTGATTCTGATGTAGGCTAAAGTCTGAGAACTAGGCCCTAGGAGCCTGGAGAAAAAGCTTTGACAGAGTTGGTGCCATCTGTGTCAGGGAGGCATCTGTGCGTGTTGTGAACACGAGTCCAGCTGGGCTTGCTGGAAGTAGAGAGTCTAGTCTGGGGTGGGGGTGGGGGTATTGGGCCTAAGGGCATGAATTTCTGTAAAGCAAGCAAATGAAGAAAAGGACTGGTTCCTTCCCCGGCAGGATCCCTGCTGCTTAAGTATGATGTACACCTGTTTTGGTCTTTCAAGCAGATCAGCAGCTTGACATCTTTCCACTCCTCTGAGCAACATAGTAGAGAGCAGATCTCTTGAAGGACGAGCCTGCTGTTTGGCTGAAGCTGTCACAAAGTGGCATTTCTCACAATACTTGCAGAGCCCCTGGGAAATGTTAACCAGAAACTCGATCTGCTCTTTGACTTCAGTCTTTATGGCTGAAAACCTTTCTAAAATGGATCTGTCTTTTTGTCACTTCAGAGACTAGGATAATATCCAAAGTAGCAATGTTGTGAAAGATTTATTATCTTTGCAAAGCAGAGTGGCTTTAAGATGAGCTCTCTAATAGTGGCACTCTTATTCATTTGTGTTCTGATTTTCTTTCTTGGGAGGAAAAGATTGGGTTGGAGGGAGTTCCTGCTGGGTGCTGGGACTTGCTTGTGACCTTCAGCATACATAACCTATGGGGCCTTCTGTTATGAATGGCGGCGTCGGATTTCCCTTTAGGGCTATAATGAAAGTCATCTGTCCAGTGGCAGAGAGCAGGAAGGATGGTACAAAGTAAACGATAAGAGCAGGGCCGGTTAGCTCCTGGTTTTATCTCTAAAACTTAGAATTATAACAGCACCCAGTAAACATGTTGAGTGAATAACAGAACGTGGTAATTGCAATTGAATTTTGGATCATTCTGGAACCTACGGTCTCAGGGCTACTATTCTAAGCATTAATTCTCACCATAGGGGACCACAAATACAGCATGAATAGGCAGGACTAGCTACATAATTTGTGGGGGCCAGTGCAAATTGAAAATGCAGGGCCCCTCAGTCAAAAATTAGTAACGTCAAGGTAGTAACAGCAGAGCATTAAACCAAATGTGGGCTCTTTCCAGGTGTGAGGTCCTTTGCTCCTGCACAAATCCCATGAAATCAGACCTACAGGTAGGAGACGGGGTAAAATCTTTCTAATCTTGGTGACATAAAAACACTTTTTTGCAGAAATCCTTGAAATGACCTTTTGATGTAGTTTTTCCCTCCTTTTCTATGAAAGAGAAGGGCAATATGAAAATGGAAGTTGTCTGTGACAGTATTAGGTTATCCCAGTTCTCTTCCACCTTGGAATGCATCCAGTCTTTGCCACATTGCTCTATAGTGCCTCCCGCTGGAGAGATCGAGTATATTTCCCCACCCACTGATGTGGGACTTGGCATGTGACTCCTGGGGCAATGGAATGTTAGTGGCCATGACATGAGCACAGACTTTAAAGGTGCTCCTGTAGTTTGGCTTGGCTCCCTATGCTCCTGTCCTTTACCATGAGAAGAACTGTCCCAGGCTGCTGCTGGTCCAAGGAAAATGAGAGAAATGTGGAGTACACTTGGTCCCAATCCGTAACCCAAAGCAGAACTGCCCCAGCTGCTCCACAGACCTGTGAGGAAGAAAAAGAAATGCTTTTGGTAAGCCACTGGGACTTTGGAGAATTTGTTATATACCATTTAGATAGCAGAAACCTAACTAATAACGTGTCTTTCAGGTGGATCCTAGTAAGCAGATATTTTATTGCGTTGAAAAAAATAAAAAAGACTTTGGGGATGCTGAGAATGACAAAGGGGAGGTTAAAGAAAGAATCCAAATCAATGTTGGACATCAATATACCATCCTGATGCTCGACTCAAGCCAGTGAGTGCTACACAAAAGACTATAAACAGTGCTAAGCTGGATATCATGAAAGAGATCTTATTGTATTTGTCTTTGTTTTTTAGAGAGAACTTGCATACTTGCATAGTAGCTCCCTGAAGCAGCAGAAGGAGAAAGAGGCTTCATTTTTAGGAATGCTGCTCTGGTGTTTTGGCAAAGGTAGACACAGCAGCTACCAGCTCATCAGCTTCAGCAGCAGGGAGGATCGCCTCGATATTTAACAGCCAGAACAGAAAGGGCTCCAACCAATCAGGGAGAGGCCCCGCCCCTGACCCATCTTCAGGGCAGGTGAGCAGTGATCAGCTCACCAAAAATAGGATGCAGAGTTGAGGACTGTTTTCCAAGAAATCCAGTAAAAGTCCCAAGCCTATGCTGTGAGCCAGGGTTGTTGAGTTGGATTAACTCAGAATATATGACCGAAGAGTGAAAAGGAGAGTTTCACTGTGGCAGGTAGAATAATGCTCTCAACACCACACCAAAGAGGTATATATCCTAATCCAGAAGAAACTGTGAATAGGTTACATGGCAAAGAGGAATTAAGGTTGCCAATCAGCTGACCTTAAACTAGGGAGATTATCCAGGTAAACCCAATCTAATCATCAGCATTCTTAAAAGTGGAAGAAGGGGCAGAAGAGGAACAACCAGAGAGATGGTAGCGTGAGAAGGACTTGGCCTGATGCTGCTGGCTTTGAAGATGGAGGAATGAGGCCACGAGCCATGGAATGAGGGCAGTCTTTAGAAACTGGAAAACGCAAAGGAACAGATTCTCCCCAAGGGGCTCCAGGAGGACAGAGCCCTGCTGATACCTTAACTTTAGCTCCACGAGACCTATTTTTGATTTACGAACTCCAGAAGCAAGTAAGATAATAAATTTGTATTATTTTAAGCCACTAAATTTATGGTAATTTGTTACAGCAATGATAGAAAACATACATTCCCCAACAGGAAACTTCTAGAGCACTCTTACTAAAATGAAAGGGAAATACTGGACTAGCAGACAAATAGACCAGAACAGATGTGTACTGTAGACTAGGTCCCTGGGATCTCTTGTTCTATGTCTCCCTGGATATTTTCCCAGGGGAGACAGAACGTGCTTTACAAAGTGTTGTCGATAGTAGCATGCGTGTGTTCTAAAAAGCCAAAGCTCACAGCACTTGCCAGCAAGAGCAGAAAAGCCTGAGAGTGTTGCTCTGAAGGCACTCCGCATAGACTGAAAACCTGGTTCCTTCCCTCGTCATCTGAGTTTCCCTAGGCAAGTTAACCTCTATGTGCCTTAGTAAAAGAGGATGAGAAATATGTATCTGGTGGAGTTTTTATGAGATTTAACAATGTTAATACATAAAATTAATATTCATGACTGGCGTGTGGTTAAGGCTCAATAAATGTTAATGTTTGCTGTTATGACTAATACTATGAGGCAGTATGTATAGAGATTAATAACCCTGGATCTGGAGCCAGATTCCCTGGGGTCAAAGCCAGCTATGTCACTTACAACATCTGTGCTTGGGCAAGTTATTTAACAGCTAAGAGGCCTAGTTTCTTGATGTGTAAAATGGGGATAGTAAAGGTACTCGCGATTGTGATGGGGATTAATCAATTAATACCCGTGAAGTCTTAGAACAATGTCTGATACATCCAATAAAGGTCCTCTGTCATCATCATCATCACTGTCATCAGTACTACGGGACCACCATCACTCTGGATGATTAGCAACTAGACAGCCCCACCATGAATTCGGTAGCATCTCATGTGATCATGCAGACTTTTAGGTTAAGAAGAACCATGGTGCCCAGACTGCAGGAGTCACAGGGAGCAACACCATCTTTCTTGTTATCAGGAAATCAAATCATAGGAGCACCTAGGTAAGATGCATGTGAAAGGAAAGTGAAGAAATGAGTCATCAGAAACACCGTGAGGAAAGACTCCTAAAAGAGAGAGAGCCTATCTGCTTCTTTTTTCTATCCTCTGCAATTATGCAAGGTTGCACTCACCTGTTGCTTTTGATTCAATGTTTTTACACTTTGTAACATAGTAAGAACATTAGGTTAAGGAACCTTGCCATTTTCCTATTCAGAGCAGTCCTCTCCACAATACCAAGAATTCCCACTTTAGTAGATAATGACAAGAAATATGACAGCCCATTAGTAAACAGGCAAATCATTTCATGGCAACAGTAGATTTAATCAAAACATTCTGGTTTTCCCCTCATCTGAACCCACACAAGGAATGAACCAATCCAATTGGAAAAAATATTTGTTTTATCTTTGACACATTTATTTACTCTTAGGGACTGTTTAACTTCATCGGGCAGAGAAGTTGGAGACAACAAAAATACTAGAGGTACTGAACAGCCTCCTCTATCTCTGGCACCAGGCAGAAATGGCCTGAATGTATTTCCACAAGAACCTATTCTTGAGCTTTTTCTTGAAATCCTTTGCCCTCCTCTTCACGGGGGAGAATTAAACTGCTTTGGTGCCAAGTTTTGGGGGGTAGGGTGCAGAATGGGAATTGGGGGAAATAAGTCATTTAACAATTCTGCCCATCCATGCAAGTGATTTCAAAATATGAAATACTCATTCCAGAAAATTTGCTGACAATTTATTATTCAAAGTATTGTGTAGGTGTTATAGGGAGGCAAAGATATATTAGATACGGATGAAATTGCAAGGAACTCCCAAAGAAGTCACATAAAAGACACACAGATACCTGTGGGGAGTAGAAACATAAGGGTGTGTTTTAGGTTGGATTCCTGGAAGTATTGCTAGAGCAGGCCTTGTGTTCTTTATGGAGGGAGGGATCTGGGGTGAGAACATTGAGGTTGTGAGTGGAGGAGGACAGGGCAGGAGAGAAGCTAGGCAAAGAAGTAGGCGTAACTGGAGTCTGATCCCGTGAGGAGCTCTGAAGGATGGTTGGTGCCTATGGTATAATGAAAAATATATATATATCTGGTTCTTGTCCCTGACTGGGGAGCACAGAGCTCCTGAAACCCTTAGAAGTTATCTTTTGTGTGCTAATGAGATGAGTCCTGTGGGTCCCAGATAGCTTCAAGATGGGAGTTGGTCACCAGAAAAATCAACAATATGATTAGAGGGTTAGAACTCTTAGCCCACTTGCCAACCTCTGGAGAGGGCAGAGGGGTGGAGATTGAGGTCAATTCAGCAATGGCCAATGATTTAATCAACCATGCCTATATAATGAAACCTCCCTAAACAATGGGGTTCAGAGAGTTGCTTTTTAAAATTGAAGCATAGTTGATTTACAATGTTGTGTTAATTTCTGCTGTACAGCAAAGTCATTCAGATATATATACACATTCTTTTTTAAAATATTCTTTTGCATTATGGTTTATCACAGGTTATTGACTGTAGTTCCCCATGCTGTACAGTAGGACCTTGTTGTTTACACACTCTATGTATAAAACTTACATCTGCTAACCCCAACCTCCCACTCCATCATGTCTTCCCCAGCCCTCTCCCCCTTGACAACCACAAGTCTGTTCTCTATGTCTGTGAATCTGTTTCTGTTTCATAGATAAGTTCATTTGTGTCACAGTTTAGATTCCAAATATGTGATATCATATGGTATTTGTCTTTTTCTGACTTACTTTACTTAGTATGATAATCTCTAGGTCCTTCCATGTTGCTGCAAATGGCATTATTTTGTTCTTTATTATGGCTGAGTAGTATTCCATCGTATACAGGTAGCACATCTTCTTTATGCACTCATCTGTCGATGGACATTCAGGTTGCCTCCATGTCTTGGCTATTGTGAACAGTGCTGCTGTGAACATTGAGGGGCATGTATCTTTTCAAGTTATAGTTTTGTCTGGATATATGCCCAGGAGTGGGATTGTGGATCATGTGGTAGTTCTAACTTCTGGATTGGTGAACAGATCCATGTGCTGGGAGGGTGGCACACCCCAACTCCACAGTGCAGAAGCTCCTGTGCTCGGGAGCCTTCTGGAACGTGCCCTATGTACCTCTTCATCTGGCTGTTCATTTGTATCCTTTACAGTACATTGCAACATAAGTGGAGCACTTTCCAGAGTTCTCTGAGTCATTCCAGTGAATTATCAACCTTGAGGGGGCTTCATAGGAACCCCTGAGTGTGTAATCAGTTGGGCAGAAGTTTGGGTCACCTGAGGATCCCACTTGTGACTGGCACCCGAAGCAGGTGTTCTTGTGGGACTGAGCCATTGAAGTTGTGGGATCTGACGCTAACTCCAAGTACATAGTGTTAGCATTTCATTGAATGGTTGGATACCCAGTTGGTATTAGAGAATTGGTTGGTGTCAGGAAAAACCACACATTTTGTGTTAGGAGTGGTGTCAGAAAACATCATCGTGTACCACAAAGGGGAGGGGTATCAACTAGCCATGGGCTGTGGCGTGCCCCTGGGGATAGAATAACCTCCCAAACACTTTTGGGCAAGGTGGCTCCCATGAGTCAAGGGCAGACTCTCCAGAGAAGAGTGCAGCTGTAAGCCTGTAGCAGCTGACACAGCAGCTGTGGGATGCCCACATCTGCCTGTAAGGGTAATCTGGGAGGACACAACAGCACTGATTCCAAGGTAGCATTCAGAGGAGGATAGGAACGTGTTGGGGAAAATTCCAGTGAGATGTGAACTGAGCAGGAGGCTGAGAGGTCATTCAAATGGTAGTTTCTTCCAAAGGAAGTAAAACAAATACTTTGGAAGAGTCATCAAGGAAGCTCCTGCCTGAGGATTCCAATAAGACATACGGTGATTGTAGCAGCCAGGATTCTCCAAAGAAACAGTCCCACTAGGGGCAAGTAACTTGCTAAGGATCCCGGAGCAGTGGAGTGGGATTCCCGCCCAGCCCCTGGCCCCCACGCAGCCGCTGCTCTCCACACCATGCTCACCACCTCCTCCTTCAAGCGTGCTTCTTAGCCTCCCTCTGACCCAGGGTTCTCAAACTTCAGTGTGCATCAGAATCCCCTGGCGTGCTTCTTCAACCAGACGACTGCGCCTGGCCATGAGAGTTTTGATTCAGGTGGTCTGGATGCAGCAGAGAGACAGTCAGCTGCTAAATTCCCTGGGTCCAGTGCGAAAGGAAAATGCAGGGCCCTGTCCTGGGGGAATTCCATCTCCACGTCCCACAGGCCCACGGCCCCGGTCCACCCTTAACAGATACCCCTGCCTCTCCCAAAGAAAATGCAACCTCCACGCCAGGACACGCTCAGTACCTGGATCAGGGCCTGCAAGAGGCCCCTGAAAAGCCGCTGTGGTTCTGCCCACCTGGGATGGGGACAGTCGCCGCCTTGCCCTGGCCTGAGCGCTGAGGGGTGCGAGCCGTGCATGTCCCATGCCTCCCCTCCCTGTGTTTGTGCGCAGGCCCCGGCCAGGGGCAGAGGACAATGGCCAGTGCAAGCCTCCCCTCATCACTGCCACTTGGCTGCCTCCTGGGTAGGGGGAGGCAGGGTCCCGGGGCAGGAAGGGTGGGGGCAGATGGCCTAGAACCTGGGCAGGGAAGCACTGGGAGACTCCAAGGTCCTGAACTTGCTCCATGGTCCAAACGGACTTCATTTAGGAAACACTCAAAGATAAAATTAAACTTCAGCTGCCCGACTCTTCTGAACCCGTGGCTGTGTGTGGCTACGCTGGTTGCCCGCCCATGAATCGCACTCTGGCCAGGGGATATTTGCATTTCTAGCAAGTTCCTAGGTGTTTCTGAGAACCATGTAATCATTCCTTTTTTTTTTTCCCCCAAGCAAGGCAAAACATTGTTGCACTCTTGTGCTCTTCCTTCCCTTCTCTGTAAAATGGTGACACTTCTGCCTCAGAACTGGGGGAGAGGACACCGGGGAGAAGGCTTAGCACAGTGGAGGACACAGGCCACACTCTAGAACAATGTTACCATCAACAACACGAATAGTAATGACCATTACTGCCATCACTCCCTCTACTTTTGTGCAGGCTATTGTGTCTGATGCTTTTATCTGTTGTTTCTGGCCTATTTCCTCTCTGCTGTCTGTCACCTCAATTTTGAGAAGGAACTAGAAAAGTATAGAGGAGAGGTTGGGGTAGGAGTAGGGAGGGATACCGCTGGCCAAAGCCAGCTATGGCAGAAAGCCACAGCGAGAGGAGATATGCAAGGATGCTGCCACTTACCTTAACAAATGTCAATCTTGGATCCTCTGAAATTGGCACTGGAGGAGAAGCTGAGTGTGAGGAGGGGTGGGTGGACCACTGCACCCCATGTTTTCCCCTGGGGACTGAGCTTCTGCTCTGTAAAGGACATATGAATATCTTTAAGGAGGAGACAGCTCCAGGTATTATTCAGAAAAGGACAAGATACAATCCTGGGGATGGAGATGCAATTCTCACTGCCGCCCCTCCTGTCCCTTCAGGTGTGAGTGGAGAAGGGCCACTTCCCCTTCAACATCTAGACCAGGTTAAGATGTCCAGAAGCACAAGACTGCAGCAAGGCTGGCTCATTTCCATGCGGCTTTATTAAAGTCAGGCTTATGGGGCCTTGCTTGCTCTTCAAGTCTTGCCCATCCCGTCCAACGTGGAAAGAATACACTGTTCTCAAACTAGCATGGGGAGACTAAGGCCCAGAGAGAGAATGAGATTGCATTCCTCTGCAGTGGGTCTCAACCTTGGAATCTCCCTAGGAACTTAAAAAACACCAGTGCCTGGGGCCCACCCCCAGGGATTCTGATTTAATTCATTTAGGAGGTATTTTTAGGCATCAGGGTTTAAAAACCTCCACAGGTGTAAGAACTGTGCAGCAAGGTTGAGAACACAGCTGCACGGCTCACTCAGCTCTGGGTGGCTCTGGGAACCCTTCCGTACTGAATGAGCCTCCCCATCAGGGGCACCTCTGTTATTCACAATGATGTGTCCTCGCCTGAGTGGCTATCCAAGAAGTCCTCAGGACACACAACACAACATACACACAAGAGAGAGCCACTATAAGGCCAGGTGAGGACAGGGTGTGGAATTTTAGGGGGAAGTGGGAGGGTCACAATTCAGCACAGGGTGAGACAAAGAAATCAAGGAGAGGGATTCTAGGGTATGTCTAGACTATGTCCCCTGGAAATAAAATGAATAATGATGTAGAACATCTTCCTCTTGCTGTTCTGACTGATAGGAACCCCTTCCTCATGGACTTAACGCAGCTGTGCTAGAGAATGTGTTCACCACTGTGTCCTGAGACCTAAGCCCGGGGTAGGTGCCGGATGTTTATGAGGATTTTGTCTGATCTGCCCTCTCTGCCAGATACAAGCTGCCAGCTCGAGTACAACCTCCTCACCTGAAATCAATTCTGCAAACATTTATGGAACATCTTTTCTCTGACGGCAGCACATGAGGAACTAGGGAGCACACAATAAATAGCGGTCGTTGTTGCTTAATACTCTTCTTAGAATGTTGACCTCAAACAAGTTAACTTGCCTCACGGTATTTTAGTTTCCTAAGTTGAAAAGGTGGTAATAATAGGGCTTGAAAGGTTGTCGTGAGGTCTAAATGAATTAACACATTGAAACACTTACAAAGATGCCTTAAGTATTTAATAAGCATTAGCCAATATTCTTATGATGGTTAATATTAATATTACTAACTGGGTCTACCATAGTGAATACGACAGATGTAGTCTTTGGTCTTATGAAACTTACAGGCTAATGGAGAAAACAAGTAATTATAATAGAGTGGTAGGTGTTAATGTAGTCAGAAGTGGAGGTGCTGTGAGAACATTCCGGAGGGGCCCCGTACCAGTCTTAGGGGATTACTGAGGTTTTCCTAAGGGAAACAATGGCTTGGCTGAGATATGAAGAATGATTAAGAGATTTGCAGGTGTGGGAGGGACTGTGTTGAGGGAGAGGCAGAGGGACCTTCTGGGCAGAGGGAGTAGCAATGTCAGCAGGTGAGAGAGGACTGGCTTATCAGAGAAGAGGGGGATGCAGGATCGAGGTGCTTCAGGCCTGGGAAGCACGATAAGGAATTTGAACTTGATCAAAAATGGAGAAGACATAGGTCCTGCCCTTGAGTAGCTCCCAGTTACATGGGACAGCTGGACGTAAAATAGATATTTTATTATTTTTATTCATCATTTAATATAATGTGAGAATAGAGAGGAAGGGCCTATGGCAGAGAAGGAAGGGTTTATAGAAAAAGCCAAGGTGAAATGCCCAGATTGACATGGACAAGCGCCTTCCTCTTCTTCTTTCCAAGAGAAACAGGAACACCTCCTCTTTTCAAGCATGCCCTCTTGCCTCTCTTCCCAGGTTCTTTTGGTGTAACAACATCCTCCATCAAGTCAGAAACTTAGTGTGATCCCCAGTGCTGTTTTCTCACTGACTCCTCACATTCAGCCAACGGCCAAGTCCCACTGAGTTGCCACCTCTCATTGCCCTGAGTGAGGGCTTTATCATCCATTAAGGGATGCTTTCAACAACCATGTCTATTTATCTTGAGTTGCCCTGATCAAATTCAGTTTCATATCATGACTGCCAGAGTGATCTCTGCAACATATAAATCCAGCCATATCCCCCATTGGGGCAAAACTATTCAGTTTCACATCATCTTGCTCTACCTGCATTTTCTACCTGTGCACAGAGCTATCGTGAACTAAGAATGCACATATATAAAATACCTTCAGTCCCTCTGGGGAAATGTAAGAGTGCTATTTTTGCTTATCATTTATTTATATTTTTAATTAAAAAATTGAGATATAACTGACATATAACATTGTTTAAATTTAAGGTGTGCAATGTGATTTGACATATTTATATATTACATGATTCTCACCCATCACATAATTATCATTTCTTTTTTGTGGTGAGAACATCTGAGATCTAGTTAAGAGCTCTATTTTTAAAACTGTTTTTAGTACTAAAGATAAAACAGTATCTTCTCTTAGCTGTAATTTCACTGAAACTGAACTATTCTCTTTCCTGAATAACCTGAGTTAAAGCGGTGAGGTGTGGCTAGACCTTTTAGTTGTAGGGATTAAAAAAAAAAATCACCCTTACCTCCTCCCTTATTTATCTTCTTGGAGTGAGCACCATACAAATGCCAAAGTATGGGTTAGAGGGAAGGTTATTTAGTGATGGAGTCTTGCATCTATACTGACTTAGCCTGAATGACATAAGATTTTAGCCTTTTCCTCCTTTTTGTCCTTCTCCAAGGTAGTTATTTTCTAGTTTTACCTTTTTAAGAGTCAAGTTTATTGGGGGATAATTCACATAAAATAAAATTTACCCCTTTACAGTGGATCATTCAGTGAGTTTTCTTGATTGTATACAGTCATGCAACTACTGCCTTAATCAAGAAATAGAACATTTCTATCAACTCCAAATGTCCCCTCATGCTCTTTTCAGTCAGTCTCCTCACCCACACTCATTTCCTGGCAACATATGACCTGTTTTCCGGAATGTCATGTAAATGGAATCCTATAATATATAGCCCCTTGTGTCTGGCTTCTTAGACTTAGTATATTGTTCTTGAGATGAATTCGTATTGTTGCATGTGTCTGTAGTTTGTTCTTTTTTTTTATTGCTGACTATATTATTCTGTGGTCTGGATGTAGACAATTTGTTTATTCACCTGTTGGCAAGCATTTGGACTGTTTCCAGTCTTTAGCTATTATGAATAAAATTGTTTTAAATATGAGAGTTTCTGTTGCTTCATATGCTCACCAATGTTTGGTCATGTAAGTTTTTAAAATTTTAGACATTCTAGTGGGTGTGCAATGGTATCTTCTTGTGTTTTAATTTTCATTTCCCTAAACTCAAATTACCATCTTTTAAAGAACTAATTTTCCATTCACTTATATTCTTTGGTGAACGTGTCTGTTTAAATATTTTAAACCATTTTTTTGGTTGCATTTTTAAATGTTATTGAGCTGTGAAAGTTTTTTATAAGTATTCTGGATATGTCTCTTATCAGATATAGAATTTTCTAATAATTTTCCAAGTCTGTGGCTTTTTTTTCATTTTCTTAACATTTTTTTAGAATAACTTTACTGAGATATATTCATATAACATTACCTTTTTTTATATAGGTAAGAAGTGGATTTATTTAGAGAGAAACACACTCCACGGACAGAGTGCGGGCCATCTCAGAAGGCGAGTGCAGCCCATATAACATTATCTTTTGAAGAGCAGAAATTTTTAATTTTGATGAAGTCCAATGGATTAATTTTTTCTTTTATGGTTTCTAATGTTTGTTGCCTATCTAAGGAACCTTTGTTTAACCCAAGGCAATAAGATTTTCTCCTACGTTTTTTCAGAAGTTTTATAGTTTTGTCTCTTAACATCTAGGTTTATGATCCATTTGAAGTTAATTTTTGAGTATGGTATGAAATGAGTCAAGGTTAATTTTTCTTGGATATCCAATTGTTCCAGTAACATTTGCTGAAAAACTGTCTTTTCTCCATTGAATTACCTGGGCACTTTTTAAAAAATATATATAAATTTATTTATTTATTGGTTGTGTTGGGTCTTCATTGCTGCACACAGGCTTTGTCTAGTTGTGGCGAGCGGGGGCTATTCTTTGTTGTAGTGTGCGGGCTCCGCATTGCCTGGCATCTTTTGTTGCAGAGCACAGGCTCTAGGTGCACAGGCTTCAGTAGTTGTGGCACATGGGCTCAATAGTTGTGGCCCATGGGCTTAGTTGCTTTGAGGCATGTGGGATCTCCCTGGAGCAGGAATTGAACCTGTGTCCCCTGCATTGGCAGGTGGATTCTTAACCACTGCGCCACCTAGGAAGTCCCTGCCTGGGTACTTTTGTTGAAAATCAGTTGACTGTATTTTGGTGGATCTATTTCTGGACTCTATAGTCTGTCCCTTTGATCTATATTTCTATTTTTAGACATATGCACTGTCTTGATATCTAGTGTTAGAATAAATCTTGAAATCAGAGTGATTCTGACTCCAGCTCAGCCCTTCCAACTTTGTTATTCTCTTTTCAAAAATCATTTCTAGGTCCTTTGCGTTTCCAAAAAAAATTTACATTCAGTTTTTTAATTTCTACAACAACAACAACAAAGGCTGATCAATAGTTCTATTTGGGAAGAATTGACATCTTAACAATATTGACTCTTCCTATTTATGAGCATGATTTGTCTCCTGGTTTGTTTAGTTCTTCCTTGATTTCTCTGAGCATTAAATTTTTTTCAATGTACAAGTCTTGCACATAGTTGGTTATGTTTATCTCTAAGGATTTCATGTTTTTAATCTTTTGTGAGTGGTATTTGTAACATTTTCAATATCTAATAGTTTGTTGATAGTAAATAGAAAAACTGCTTATTTTGTATATTGACCTTGTATCCTAAAACCTAGTTAAATTCACATATTTGTTGTCATAACTATTTGTATTTTTGATATCTGAGAATTTTCTATGCAGATGATTATGCTGTTTGCAGTTAAAGACATTTTAACTTCTTTTTTCCAATCTACATACTTTTATTTATTTTCTTGTTTTATTGCACTAGCTAGGACCTCCAGTATAATGGTGAAAAGAAATTATAAAAGTGGGCATTTGCTTTGATCCCAATCTTAGGGGCAAAGCATTTAATATTTTATATTAAGAATGATGTTATCAATTTTTTTTTGTAGATAAGGTTTGCCAGATTAAGAAAATATCCTTCTACTCCAAGTTTGCTGAAATTTTTTTTATAATGGATGGATGTTGAATTTTATAAATGCTTTTTTTTTACATGTATTGAGATAATTACATTATTTTAATATTTTATCTGTTGAGACTGTGAATTTTACTGGTTGAACTTGAATGCTGAACCAACTTCAATTTTCTGGAATACACCCAAGTGGGTCATGACAGAGTATCCTTTTTATAGGTTTCTGGATTAAATTTGCTAATATTTTGTTACTATACTCATGAGAAATATTAGTCTGTAGTTTTCTGTCTTATCTATCTTTGGTATCTAGATAATGCTGGCCTCCTAAAATGAGTCGTGAAATGTTCCCACTTCTATCTTTTGGGAAAAGTTTATGTAGAATAGGCATTATTCTTCATTAAGTGTTTGGTAAAATTCACCAGTAAAGTCTCCTGAATCTGGAGTCTGTTTCTTTAACAAGGCTATACAGTTTATCTGTTTCATTTTTTAAAAAAATATTTATTTATTTATTTGTGCTGGGTCTTAACTGCAGCATATGGGATCTTTAGTTGTGGCACGTGGGATCTATTTCCCTGACCAGTGTTCGAACCCAGCCCCCCTGCATTGGGAGCATGGCGTCTTAGCCACCAGACCACCAGGGGAGTCCCTATCCATTTCTTTTTGAGTGGGCTTTGGTAACTGGTGTCTTATTCTTTTGGGGTGGTCTTTGTGTGAGATGTTGGCATATTATAACTGTCTTCTGATTTCCCAGTTGCTGTCAGTGATATTTGTTTATTCATACCATCCTTATTTATTGTGCCATTTTTATTATACCATCTTTATTTTTGTCCATTTAATGGCTGCAATCAACAGATCACAATAAAATCAATGAACACATGGCAGGGGAAATTTGGTGGTCGTGGCAAAGTAGAAGGCATTGTAGACTTCGGCTAAAAATATTTATGTCACGAAAGAGAAGGAGTTGCCTGATGCCTTTGTCAGACAAATTTGTCTCTTTTAAGTATTGGCTTTAAAAGCGGGAGAAAAAAACAGGGAAGTTGCAAAAAAAAATCTCCTTCCCAGAAAGCACTGGAAAAACCAAAGGGAAAAATAGCAGGACTTACCATCACCATTTTCACAGAGTTATTTCTAAACAGTTTTTTTGGGGGGCGGGGGGGGGAGGGTTATTGGCATATACTGAAATGTAACAATTTATTGATTGGGAGTATTTTAAAACATAACAGAAAGAACCCAACTTTCTCCCTCAATTCCTTACCCCAGCCTATGTTTAAATAATGTAAATAACCTTTGAAAATGTAACAGCCACATTTGTTGGAATAGCATGTTCAGTGATTTGAATGATCTATTTTAAAAGCAACTTATCCTACAAGTTACTTTTCCACTTAAAATGTTTTCCTTGTTCGTAGTAAACCCTGTACTGTTTTCTTAAGGACAGTTCGGTTACAAGTACAGAATAACATACTTAATCTATTTTGGTTTAATTTACTCACAGGTAAAGTAGATACTTCTTTTCCTACCACCATCAATGGGTTTTTATAAGAGTAAAGTCAGGTATATGCTATAATATATTGGTGAAGAGAGATTAAAGTCATCATATAAAGGCAAACTGATGATATTACAATTCTTTCCTTTATGGCAGGGCTTGATTATTATAATTTAATGTGCTAGGAAGCAGAAAAGGCCTGTATGTGTAATCCACTGGCCTTTTCACATGGGATGTATATGGAGGTTGCCCTGTGGCTTGAGGAGGTGGCTACTGTTTGCACAGTTTAGAGCTTGCCTTTTGTAGCTCTGGTTGTAACATGCCTTTGGTTAAAGTTAGTTTCACCCATGATTGCCAATCTCCAGGTTGGTTCACTGGGTGCTGCTACTTCTCAGAATTCCATGACTAAGCCAGGAGTGGTGTTTGTTATTTACTAATAGGTATTTCTTCTGCCTGTTCTGCTTACCACATCATCATACCAGGCCTTGACCTTTGTGAACTCCTCTGGAAAATCAAACATACCTAAAAGCTGCCCCAGCCTAGGTCTAATAACACCATCAATTGCTCTTTGGGAGGTCATGGAACAGAACTTGGAAGGTGATTTCAATGAGAAGGAAACATAATGGCTCAACAAATCCAAATTTTCGATGAGAAAACAAGAATCCAGAGAAGTTAAGGGGCTTGATTAAGGTCCCCTCTTCTAGGAAGCCTTTTGGACTTCCCAAGGTGGTTGTATTGGTGCTTCCCAGCTGTTTGCAAAACCGCTGAATTCTTCTACAACTTTTCACTCTTTGCTAAAATGACTTCCTGATGGTGTCTCTTACTAAGAGTGGGCCGAGTTACGTTTGTCCACAGGGCCTAGAACATTTTAAGCCCTCATGAACATTTGCTGAGTGGCTGAGTCTCTCACATGCTAGTTACTAGGTACTGTAGATATGAAGTCAGGCTCGTGGAAGTTAAGGAGAAACTCCAGGAAAGCCCAAGCTCTTCTTGGTAGCAGATCAGAATCTGTAAGCTAAACCAAAGACTAAGCTGAGAAGCACATATAAGCAAGGGAAGATGGAAAAATTAAAGGGATCCATCCAGAAAGAAGGTAGTGAAAGTGTTTCAATTTCCCTACTTGTAGGTGCATTTGTTTGATTCATTCATTCAGTAACTTTATATTGGGCATGTACTGTGGACCAGGAGCTATTTCAGGCATTGGAGATACAGTAGTGAATAAAACAGTGTTCGTCTTATATTTCCAGTGGGAGAGAAACTTTAAACAACTATCAAGTGAAAAATACGGTAACATCAGGTAGTGATAAATGCTGGGATGAAAAATAAAGCAGGGAAAAGAATCACTGATTAAAAAAAAGAAAAGGAAGGTTTCTCTGAGCAAAGACCTGAACAAAGTAAGGGAGCCATGCCATGAGAATATTGTAGAAAGAGCATTTCAGAGAGAATCAGTACAAAGATCTTGAGGCAGCCTTGGTGTGTTTGAGAAACAAGGTGGCCAGAAGGTTAGAGCAGCATGAGGAAAGAGAAAGGAGATGAAGAAAATTATTCTGCACTTGTGAAACTGTCCTTTCCAGCTCCGAAGTGTTAGGATTGGTGATCCTCTGACTATATAGACCAGTTCCAATAAAGAGCACCCGTACCATGCAAAAACCAGACCTTTATCTCTCAGGAGTGCTTTACTGGAGACTATCCACCCCCTAGGACAAGGGTCCTCTCCTGAGGTCAACAGGCCCCCGGGGATCACAGTCAGGCTTTGGATTGTCAATTAACCCCCTCCCCAAATCTGTGCCTCCTTCCAGAACATTTTTTGTGCAGAGAAAGTCTTAGATGGAACCTGTATGCAAATGCCTGCAGGGCCAGGTAGGAATATAGAAAAATGAAATAGGTCAATGTGAGAATTCAGCCACACTTTGCCTCTTAAACAGAGGAATGTGCTTCACTCCAACAGAGAAATAAGCTCTCTCCCATTTGTCTTGAGGTATTCAATCTTGTTTCTATTTTTTATTTCCTCACTCTGATAGAGACTTAGAGCAAGAGAATTACTTCTCCACCATGTAAGAAAACCAACAATGCAAGGGTGATGACAAATGGCAAGTAATGTTCAGTGCTGGGGATCCAGAGAGGATGGTGAGGACTGTGGAGAGTGGGAGGGGGTGTACCTTCTAAAGGCGGCAGACACTACTCTGCTTCAGTTCATCACTGCCTTGAAGGAATGCAACCCAGTGTCAACAGATCTTAGGGCTGGTTAAGAGAAAGCAAAACTCTGAATCTCTGGAGGTGAAATCTCCAGATTTTTTATTTAGTTTACTTTTTCTTTTCTTTCTTTCTTTCTTTTTTTTTAGAATCCTGGCAGACCAACTGTAACACTTGGGGTTGGATATGGCCCATAGGCAGGTGATTTGTTGAACTCTGATCTATAGATTTTACCAGAATTTCTGGGAGATCTATTACCTAACATTGACAACTACTGTCCTAGAACATGATTTTTTCCCACTTCTGTGGGTACAAAGACCAAGGACACAGTCATCCACCACGTCCCTGGGTCCTAGGAGTATAGGGGAAGGCCATCTGCCTGGCTTCTCCCTCCCCCATTCCTGACCCAGAGCACAGAAGCCAGCAGGATCTGCTCCTCTTCCTCTGTCCCCCCAGTGAGTGTCCTCCACTACAGGGATGGAGCAAGTAGGATATTGTAAAAGGGAATTGGTCCTTAGAAGCACCAGATGAAGTTTAAGAGATGCTCATTACCATGAAAGGTAGCTCTCTTCTTTGTCTTCTCAGTTCTCCAGTTCACTCCCTCCCGTTAATCCCTCCATACTCAACCCACCACACCCCATGAGAGTATCTTTGCTTACAAGGGTGAGAGTTGAAATAACAGCTAATCTTTATTATTTGCTAAGTGTCAAAGCATTTTCCATAGATTATCTCATTTACTTCTCACAATAGCCCTATATGTTTCATTATTATCTCCATAAAAGGCTAAATAATTTGCCAAAGATTACATACGCAGCCAGCAGTGGCAGAGTGAGGATTCATGCCTGAGCAGTTTAACTTTAAAGCCAAACAAACAAACAAAAAAACACAGCACTTTAAAGCCATTCTGCTGGAGCATCAATTCATTCATTCTACAATCATGTGGAATGCCTACTACATGCTGGGAACTATTCAAGGTGCTGAGATATAGCTGTAAACAGTGCAAATACAAATACAAATACATGTCCTCATGAAACTTACATTCTTGTAGGGGAGAAAGATAGAAAACTGGACCAATGAATAAAGCATAAACTAGGTTAGATAGTGATCAGTGTAAGGGAAAAAACTAGAGCATGGAGGAAAGAGAAGTGGGGGGGGGGGTGAATTCTGACAAGGGTGATCAGTCAAGTCTCACTAAGAAGGTGAAGCTGAATAAAGATCTGAGGAAGTGAGGGAACAAACCATGCAGATTATCTGGAGGAAGAGCATGAAAGGTAGAGGAAACAGCAAAGACAAAGGCCAAGAGGAAGGAGCAAGGGTAGCATGTTCTACAAATAGAAGGAGGCCACTGTAACTTGAGCATTGTGATCAAGGAATAGAACAGGATAGGATGAGATCGGAGAGGTACCAGATCTTCTAGGGTCTTGCAAGTGACTATTAGGTTTTTGTCTTTTACTCTGGTTGCAATGCAGCCATTTGGGGTAGAGTAGAGGAAGGACATGAAATGACAGTTTAAACAGGATCTGTCTCATTGCTCTGTCAGAAATAGCCTATTGGGAAGCAAGGAGGCCAAGAGGGAGGCTGCAGCAATAAGCCAGGTAGAAATGGAGGTGCCCTGGACTAGTGTGCAGGGGAGATGTGGCAAGTGCTTCCATTCTGTGTTTACCGTGAAGCCAGAGTCAAAGAATTAGCTGACAGGTGAGATGTGGGTGTGTGAGAAAGAGCAGTCAAAGATGGCTCTAAGGCTGTTGGCTTGAGCAACTGAAGACTGGAATTGACATTTTCAGAGATGGGGAAGGGTGCAGGAGGGATGGCTTTGTTCTTGTTTCATTTTTAAGGGGGAGAGGGGAGAAGGGTTATCCAGGCCCCATTTTGGGACCTATTAAATGGGAGATACCGATTGGACATCCAAAGGATAATGCCAGGTGGCAGGTCTGGGGTTCGGGAGGGCAGTCCATCAGCTCTACAAATTACACTCTACGCCCTGAGAGTAAGTGAAGACACCCACATGTAATTTTGGGAAAATGATGGCTGTATCAGAAATACTGGAACAGTATTAAGGAGAGTCAAATTTAAAAAATTCACCCACATCCTGCCACCCTAAAAACAGCTGCTTTTATTTCTTCACGTTCTGTTTTTGCCCAACATGCATACATACGTTTATAATGTCCAAATCATAGCATGGATACAATTTCATATTCTACTTTTTTTCTCTTAACATGATCCCATAAGTATTTTCCTAAGTGGCTCCCACATGTGCTTCCTGGCACCAACAAAATGCTGGGCATTGTTGAGACCTTTCAGAAACAAAAATTAAAAACCCTACTTTGGTACAAAACTTGGTGCCCCTACAGCTGGCATTGTGCTTATTGCAATCTTTGTGGACAGTGACTCTCTGTGGATGTGACTTTGAGCTGGGCCCTGAATGATGAGAATCTGCCATGCACCCAGTCTGGGGAGGGGCCATTCCAGGAAGGCAGGAGGGCATGTGCAAAGGTCTTTAGGAGGCAACAGGAAAGCACAATAAGAAGTGCTGCTGGCAGATTCATTTCAACTGACAATTAAATAGAAATTATTTTATCTTTGTAAAATTTAAAAAATATCTTTAAGCTACAGAAAATTGGGTACACCCTTCCTCTAGGATTCTCTACTGAGGAAGGAGCAGTCAAGTGGAATAATTTAGAGGATAATGAGCCCTAGTAGATGTGATTCTTAAAGGTTCTGAGCAGCAGACTAGACACAAACTCCACATGGAATCCTGTTCATTCATCCCAGTCCCTCACCCAGAACCAGAGTCCAGTCCCTTAATTTTATAGAAAAGGTCTAGGTTCCAAGGACAAGTGACTTGTGCAAAATTATTCATCTCCATTACAGAGGGTTTTAACTGGGGTTCAATTAGCTCTGCCCTCCAGATCAGACTCTAAGAAACAAAACATGATTCCGTGCATGCGACTCCATCGTTGACAAAACCTTTTGTTAGCTGGGAAATGCAACCCGCCTTCCTCTCCGGCTAATCTGCCTTACATTTGCATAATTATTCACTCAAAAGCAGGAATATTATTGAGAAAAACCGTTTGTCCAGGACTCCCGGCCCGAAGGTTGGGAGCTGGTTTACGCTTCCTCGTAGAGCCAGCAGGGGGGGGCACCATGCAAGGTTTGTGAGCCGCGCCTCCCCGCCATCCGCCCCCCCCCCCCACGTCCTCTCCCCCTTCCTCGCCCAACTTCCCTATAGCCTACGCTTGAACTAAAAGTGGCCATTGACCTTTCAAGCTTTTGAATAGTGATGCAATAGAATAGCATTTCAAAGAAAAATGTTTATCGAAATTTTGGATCCGGTTTTCCCGTGAGTGTTAATGGTTTTTAAAAAGTAGGCCACATTTAAAGTAGGTCACATTTCGGGGGCGGACGTGCAGAGAAAGAGATGAGTTTCAACTGAGGCCAGGTGGCCTCCAACCAGGTGGGAGGAGGTGAGGGTCCCTGGGCAGGGAAGAAGAGCCGGGATCTTTCTGCATTCCTGGTTCCCGGGCGCCAGCTCTGCGGGAAATCGCAGAGTTGAGCTCTCTCGGACTGCGGACACCGAGGCGGGCCGGGCCAGGACCACCGGGACGCGCGGGTCTGGGAGCCCCCACTGCGGTAGGCGCAGGTGAGCCGCAGGGCCGCCGGGTGGCGGGAAGGAGACGGCGTGTCTAAGAGTGGAGGGAGGGACGGAGGAGCCCGGTAGAGCCGGTGAGGGAGACGGCGAGCAAGACCGCCAGGGGAAGGGGTCTGAGAGCGGCCAGCGCCGTTCAATAAGGCGCCGCTCTCCGCCCGCTGGCAGCCTTCTAAAGACCCGGCCCGAGAGGACCGCCATCGGCCCGCTCCCTCCCGGTCCCGGGCGTGGGCGCGGGGGTGTTGAAGAGCGCCTCCCCCCCCCATTAATGTGCCTTAGAGTGGGAGGGGCCGTTTGCGAGGGCCAGTAGTCTCTCCAGCACTACCCCCCCCACCCCTCCAAAATGTGCGGCCTGGAAGGTCGCCTAGAGAAGGCGCGGAGGGAATGGGAGAGAACCCGGCGCGGCGGGCCGAGGGGCGAGAATGTCTGCTAAAAGCTCGACCCCGGCGCACAGCTTGCACGGGCTGGGCGCGGGCTCCGGCCGCCGAAACCCGGACGGTGATGGCCTGGGACTCCTCCTGAGCGTCTCCGGGAACTCCGGGGCGTGGGGTCGGAGGAGGGCGGATTCCCAGGCATCTACCCCGCCCTGGCCGGCACCCGAGCTCTCTGAGCCCGTCTCCCCTGAAGCCTGCGCATTAGCGCCGGAGTCTCTTTAAAGCAGTAGCGGGGGCCGCGGTCACGTGAGGTGGATTCCTGGAAAGTTCCTGGAAAGCGGCCTCCGCAGCCGCGGGGCGGGGCGCGCGGGGCGCGCGGACTAGGGAGAGAGGCGGGGAGCGAGGGAGGCGCGTCGGTCTGGGAAGTCGCGCGCACACACCGCTCCGGGGACAGACGTTTAACTCTTGTCTAGTCTCGCCGCCGCCGCGGCTCGCGGGCCTTGAGCTTCTCTCGAAGCATGAGCCTCCCCGCCCGCCTCCACTGGCGCTGCGCGGGCAGCGGACAGTGCGCGCCGGGGCCCCGGGCGCACAGCCTCAGGATCCCCGTTGCCTACAGCTGGGGCGCCGGAGGAGCTCGGGCCGCGGCCCGCGGCAGGTATCGGTCTGCGGAGCCTGAAGGCTCCGCCTCTAGGAGGGCTGGGAGGGCACTGGGGCGCGGCCGCGAGCGCCGGGCAGCTTTGGCTTCCGCAGTTTGGAGCCTCTGGGCGAGAGAGTCGGAGCTGCGGCTCTGCCCCGAGGCTGGGAGCTACTGCCTGCTTTCTCTGGTTCTTTCCCGGCGTCAGGAAGTCTCCAGAGTTTTTTTTTTCCCCTCCCCTAAACTCCCATCCAGATTAATAATTCTCCTAATAACCTGATCTCCCTCTCCTCCCCACCCGCCTGCCCCCGGCCCTGACTCTTTCCTCCCTCCGTCTCTCCTTCTCATCTCCTTGGTTGCAGCCGGAGGGAACCCAGCAGCTGCCCCGGGTCGGGGGTGTCCGAGCCCGGAGGGGGCGTCGGAGCGCGGCGAGTCCAGGCGATGGCCTCCGGGGCTCACGTTTGCCCTCCGCGTAGAGAACTCCGGCCGACCCCACCTCTGAGCGCAGGGCTCGTCACATCCCTAGGCATCTCGTTCCCAAATTAAAAGTCAACAGGGGAAACTCGGGCAGATACCCCTCCTCCTGGGCCCCTCCCGGCTCCCCCGCCCCATGCCGGTTGGGGGAGGCTGCCTGGTGCGGAGGCGGCAGCGGCTGCCGCGGCCGAGGCCGAGGTAAGGGCTCGGCGTTGGTTGTCTAGCACTTCCCGCCGCGCGCTCTGCCTCCTGCTCGGCCCCGGCTCGGGTCACGGCTCGGAGCCCCCGCGAGGGCTGCGCGCTCCGGTAGATTCCTCGACAGCGCCCGCGGCGGCAACAGCAGCAGCAGCCGCCCGGCCTTGGGAGCGGTAGCCGCGGCGCCCCCCACCCCTGCCCCGAGCGGGCGCCGGGAAGCGGGGGGAGGGGAGCGACGCAGCCTCTCCTGCAGGGTTGCGGCAGCTCCCGCGCCTCCGCGTCCCGGGTTGCAGGCTCTGCCCCAGGAGCCCCGCGGCGCTGTAGGGCCGGGAACTAGGTTTGGGACGGGTGCTTCCTCCTGGGGCTCCCTGGGCTGTGCGGAGTGTGATAGGCGTGCCAATTAGGGACCTCTCCTCTTCTTTCCTTTTAAAATGTTTCTACTTTGTCCTTGACTACGGCCTGTTTACCACCGTACCCGCAGGTGACTCTTTGCTCTTCTAATCTGCTAGTCTGAGATTTCAGCGAGCAGCTCTGGGCGGGAAATTACCCGGTTCCCCACCCTCATCCTGTCCCCCACTCCCGCCCCCGCCCCCGACTCTTGCGCCTTGGATCCTTGCTCTCTCTTCATCCTTCTTTCTCTAGAGCGGGCCAGGGCAGTAACTGGATGCTTGGGGTTAAATGGTGCAGGAGCACAGACGCGGAGGAGTCCCCGGGATTTTCCACGTCTCTGTCCCTCCACCCACGCCCCGGCCGCAGGGGTCCAGTTCCGACTGACCCAACCCTCCACTTTCTCTTTGCAGGCAAACTGTGCGTGACCGCGCCTGCGGGGGATTTTGCCATCCGTGCACCGGGACCCGGGGAGGAAGAAGCAGCGGCTCCCCATCCCCTCCCCCTCCACCACCATTTCGGGGATTTTCAGGGACTCGTTTTGGGGTCCCCACTGACTTCTAAGAAGGACGCGTGCCCCTCTCTGACCCCAGCTCGGGCGGCCACCTGTCTTTGCCGCGGTGACCCTTCTCCCATGACCCTGCGGTGCCTCGAGCCCTCCGGGAATGGCGCGGAAGGGACGCAGAGCCAGTGGGGGACCTCGGGGTCGGCGGAGGAGCCGTCCCCGGAGGCGGCGCGTCTGGCAAAGGCCCTGCGGGAACTTAGTCACACAGGTAGGGTGCGGACCGGCCGCGACGCGTGCGAGAAGGGGGCGCCCCCCCCCCCAAAGACGCAGGTGGGGCTGTATTGGCGAGGCTGGGAAGCAATCGCTACCGGTCCCCACCCCAGGGCAGGGGACCGCGGGGAGGATTCCCGTACCGCCCTGGATCCTTGGGAATGCGAAAGAAAGTGGTTCTCGAGGGACTCAGAGGCCTAGGGGAGGGCAGAGGGCAGGAAGGGCTCCTTGGAAATCGACTATTAGGGCGCTGGAACATTTGCTGATTTTCCGTGGCTGTTTGGGGGTCGGCACTCGGGCTCGGACCTCAGCCGGAGAAAGTGCCCGACGCCTTTCCTGTCGGCGGGGTGCGAGGGCGGCGAGTGGGCGCTGCTCTGCCTGCAGCTTCAGCTGCATCCGGCTCCCGGGCTGGGCAGCCGCTGCAGCCTGGAATCTTGGCGTCCAAGTTCACGGACCGACAGATTGCCGCTCAGGCGACTGCCGCAAAGCCGGGAGGAGGGCGGACTGCGTAGCCCCAGCCGAGCTTGACCTCGCTTGTTTCAAGTGCAGTCTTGCGCTTTGAGCGGCTCTCGGTCGTCTCTCGGCATCTGAAAGAAGAAAAGATGGGAAAAAAGCTTCTGGCAAACTTGCAAGCTTTCAAAATCTGGATCCTCAAAGCTTATGTTTGGGGCAAAGTTGAAGTTTTGGTAGCAGTAGGGAGAGGGAAAAGTTCCTTTACTTGCGGTTCCGGTTTTTCCGTGCAGGCCACGCGCTTTCCCTCAGCGGGAGGAACTGGCAGATTGCAGGTACCCGAGCAGTTTTGGGGGGGGGGGGGGGTAGGGGTAGAGTGAAGAGCATTGTTCCAGCTTTTAAAATGCAAGATGTCGCTAAGTCACTTTTGAAAACGGGATGGGAGATGAAACTGGCAGGTAGAATCGAGAATGCTGGGGAGACCGATGAATTGGTCCAGTGTTGTGATTGGATTTGAATTAGGGCAAAGTCCAAGAGTTTATGGAAGACTGTAAACTGGAAGTACTAATTATTAATTGGGCTTTCTCTCATTTCTTAATGGCTGATAAGGTAGTTGTAATCAGAACAGCAAACAGAAGCTATTGTATAATACTAGAACTGCATTTGTAAAGCAAGTAAATAGCGGTGCTTTCCAGGACTTAGAAAAGGGATATGGATGCAGATTTGGGGAGGGTGGGGGTGGACACCCCCACCCTCCCCAAAGTGGCTTTTTTTTTCCCTTGTTGGAATTAACTGGAGTTGGGTTTTCCACTTTTTTTAAGGGCATAGCTTTTATTTCTAACGTATGGCTTATTTAATGTACATTCAATCTTTGATTTCAGTTGGCTAGTGGAGAAGCATCATGCCTGGTCAGCCAGCGTGTCATATTGCAAACATTCTTTTGTTTTGTTAGGAGAAAAATCTTAAGAGAGTTTGAAGAACAGCTACAGAAAGTTACTTTTTAAGAAAGAAAACCAGCTTGCAGTTTGTTCAGAAAATAAAATGGACCTACGTTTTCATTAAATGTGTACAGAACGTATTTATGGTAGCCTCTGGTAAACTTTCACACACTTCTTTTTAGTGCTAGAAAAATTGTTGCCAAGTACTTGCCCTATTTTAAAAATTCTCTATAATAACTATTTTACCCTCTTTTCTTTTTCTTTTTGAACAAAAACCCCAGGTTGGTACTGGGGAAGTATGACTGTTAATGAAGCCAAAGAGAAATTAAAAGAGGCACCAGAAGGAACTTTCTTGATTAGAGATAGTTCGCATTCAGACTACCTACTAACAATATCTGTTAAAACATCAGCTGGACCAACTAATCTTCGCATCGAATATCAAGATGGGAAATTTAGATTGGACTCTATCATATGTGTCAAGTCCAAGCTTAAACAATTTGACAGTGTGGTTCATCTGATCGACTACTATGTTCAGATGTGCAAGGATAAGCGGACGGGCCCAGAAGCCCCCCGGAACGGCACTGTTCACCTTTATCTGACCAAACCGCTCTACACATCAGCACCACCTCTGCAGCATCTCTGTAGACTCACCATTAACAAATGTACCGGTACCATCTGGGGACTGCCTTTACCAACAAGACTAAAAGATTACTTGGAAGAATATAAATTCCAGGTATAAGTGTTTCTCTTTTTCTAAACATGCCTCCTATAGAGTATCTCCGAATGCAGCTATGTAAAAGAGAACCAAAACTTGAGTGACGGCTCTGGATAACTACACGGAATTCTAAGAACAGCTGAAGTCAATGTAACTTAAACATATGGCGAGGTAGCCAGGTATTTAAAGTTCCCCCAGATATTTTCACCTGAGTGATGCTTCCCTTCCTAAGGCTGGCCAAGACCAGTTGATCTTTTTAAGTTAAAATGTCCCAAGTAAAGGCTGATGGAACATTTTATCAGAACTTTTTGCTTTTCTGAGGTCCCTTTCTGTTAGGTGGAAGGTCCCAGCACCGGTAGTAGAGAAAGAGCTCCACTTAGGAGTGCGGAAGAAGTGGAAGGAACCAAACTGACACAGGCTTAAATTCAATTTTGTATGCCTGGTGATCAGAGTCTGTTTTAGGACATTTGGTATTATGCATCCTGATGTGCTTAGGAGATTTGTTAAACAGATATGCTTGTGAGTATTTATCCTTCATTTTATGCAATTAACCAAATCAACCAAAAAAAGTGACCATGAAATCCTGTGTTTGTCTTTTTACTACATGTATGAACTCTCTCATGTGAATGAGTACTGTAGTAATCCATTTCAAGGGAGCCTTATTTCAGAAATATTTCAAACTGGTGCAAATGGAAAAGACTTCTTTTCCTTTAAGGCTAAAGACAAGAATGTCATGCTATACAGGTGCAACTCAATCCCTGTTAATAAAACCATGTAGATAGACATTTTACCCTTTGAAGTAGCTGTGTCCCACAACCTGTTGCCATTGATTTTTTGGAAATGGCTTTAGAAATTTCGAAGTGGTCTAACCATGGACATTAGCAATTGTCTCCCTTCTACCATGTAGAATACTTTGACTTAATTTTCTTCCAGATATAGGGGGATACCTGCCTGTTTTTCAAAGTGTTTATTTACTGCTGTTACTATTTGATTAGAATGTATTAAATAAAAAAAAAACCTGACTTTTACAAGTTGCACTTATTACTTTGAATTGTAGAGGACATACACTTTCATGGTAGTAGAGGGTTGCCATAAAAACTTACATCAAGTGAAATAACTATTCAGCCTGAGGTAGGATGTTACTTGACCTTCTCTAAAGTTACAGGTCACACTTGCCCTTTGCATTTTGGAGAGCATGGTTTAGAAACTATAAGAATTGCCAAGGGGGCTGGTCTTTTACAAGTTGAAAAGGCATGACATGAATGCCCTCTGTGTTTCCAAAAAACCTGGTTTAGAAACTACAAAAATTTTTACAGGTTGAATAGGCACAATACAAAATACAAAGGAAAAGTTTTACGGCTTTTTCTTTTTTTTTTTTTTGCCACACGGTTTCACGACTACTGCAAATGTACCATCTTTTCTGAAGTCCAGACATTATTTGTTTTGCTGCCTTTAAAAAAAATGTCCTGCATAGCTGCATACTATGATGTGTCACTGGGAAGGTGAGCCTAGTATATCATGTGTATGCCCCAGATGAATTAGAAAATACAGTTATAAATTATAGTAAAACCTGCTTATCGCATATCATGAAAATATGAGTATTTTCATAAAGCTCTTAAAAACCGGTTTTGTGCCTGGAAGGAAAACATAACTATGCATGTCCAAACAGCAGAGCCAAACACAGAAGATTGCTAGGTGTGCCTGAGGAAGAATTTGTTTGTAGCCTAAAATCTACAGAAGAGCTAGACTTTTAGGGTCTGGTCTCTGATGGGGAGGTAACCTTCTCATTAGGATGCTCAGAGTCTGCTTTATTTACCCTCTTTTTCCATCAACAACCATCGTGCGGTGTGGGATGTTTGGCTTTTCTGGCAAAAATTCCACATGATTGGTGCCGGGGGCTTTGTGGAATTTCTTTAAGGTCTTTTGCACTTCTGTTCGCATTGTTTCAAACACTCTGCTACTTCTCAGTTATTGAGAGTTGGATGCATAGTGGGGTGTGAGTACCCGTGGCACTGTGGAAAGGTCTTGATGGCTATCAAGTGACCAATTGCAAGAAAACCAGAGGACAGCAAAGACATCTCTGGATTGTGCTGTGGAACTATCAGTGCCTTATGTTTCCATCGTCCCTACTCTAAGTAAGTTGCTAAGCATCAGGAAGCAGCCCCCCCCTTCTATTGGGTTTTGTTTTGTTGTGTGTGTGTGTTATTGTTTTCACAGTTACTAACATCATTGATTTATTGAGTTTATTGTGTGCCAGATGCTTGCTCAGCACATTCCATGCCTTATCTCATTTAATCTTCACACTGAGCAAAGTACAGTGATTACAGGAGGTGCGCCTTCTAATCTGTGAGTGAGGAGGCATTCCAGGAATATCCTAGTCCTTTTTATTCCCGGAGAGGAGTTACGAAGAGCAGTTTGCTGCTATTTCTACGTTGATCCAGACGAACAAGTTAGAGCAGGCTATAAAAGGAACCCTCAGCCATTGTACTGCTGCCTCAACCGGAAAAGTATAGGTATCTTAATGAGCGGTTGTGCTCTGTGGGATTCAAGTCAGCTTGGCCCAGTGGTTTTTGCCTAGTGTGGGAGTGGGTCAGGAGGGGGTTAACTGTTTTATGTGGCTGGTAGATGATGCCAGTTACCAATTATCGGTCACCCCATTTTACAGACTGGCCTACAAAAAAGTTAAGCTTGTACACTTGTCTGAATTATCCTGAACAGAATCAGAAAAAAATATCCAGTTTCTCTTTCTATGAAGGACAGTTTGGGGCATCAGTAAGGGTTTGTATTATTGCCGTCATTGTTGAGGAATATAGTATACAGCACTTATATATCCCCACGAATTTAAAATATTTTGATCTGAGTTTCCATTCTAAGCAGAGTTGAGGTGGTGGAGTTTTTCATCCCATCTCAGTGGGTCCTGGGGACTGCTTTTTAGGCACTTGGAGGTTTTTTAGGGCTTTGAACAGTGGAGAAAAGGCAGTACAGCTTATGAGCTGAGAGGTCTTTTCTGGCGTGTCAATAAAAAAGTCTTGACTTCATAGCAATTATGTAATCCAAATAGGTAACAGAATGGGACAGTTGTTTGGGAGTGTTTATTTTCTTGGGAAGGATTTTCTCTGCTTTTAGAAAATTGTACCCTGGGAGGAGGGTAGGAGACAGACACGTCATCAAATAATCCACGGGATGGAATGTCCCGGAACAGGCCATGCCCTTCTAGGCTGAGGGTTTAGGCACAGAGGAGTGGGGGTTGAGTGGCTGTGGTGATATCTAACAGCTGGGCCGAGGCCTCTCCTGTGTCCGAGAGGTCGTTTCTAGCCTTTGGAGCAAAAAAGTGTTGTCATTCATTCTAGGCCTTTTGTTTACTAAGTGGCCTGTGTTCTCCTCTCCCAATTTTTACACTTCTTAGAATAAAGCTTGAAACCACTTTTCAGATGAAATAATTTAGTTCCGTCATTTTACTGAGGATGACACCAACCCTGGGGTGGTCAGGAGAATTGCATGCACACGTGCACAGAGACACACACCATCAGCCCAGCAAGTCAAGGGTGGAGTCCATGTTGGAACACAGATATTTTAAATTTAGGTTTAGTATTTGTAAAAGCTGCACCCTACTACCCTTTGTTTCAAGCATCAGTACTTTCCTTTGGTGACCCTGTAAGCCCTACCAGTTCTTTGAACATCGGGTTTTCCTTCCTTTGGAATTTAGACAGCGGACCTTGGGAATACTCTGTGGGTTAATTCCCAGTTCTTGGCTCCTTCCACTGAACTCCGGAAGGCTCAGCTTCTGCTGGTTTTCACGATGTCTTGATTCACATCAGAGTTTTACATTAATTTTTAACTCCTCAACGTTTCTAATCTGCTTGCTGTTTTAAAATCGAAACCCTGCCATCCATGCTGTTTTGTGATCTCATTTTTGCCTCTGCCAGATGTGACTCATGCCCAGCTGGTGATGCCTGAAGGCCTGGTGACTGCCCACCCTCCTGTCCTCACCAGGGGAGCCAGTCTTTCTTTCGCCTGCTCTTGGTCCTAATGGCTCAGTTCATTCCTGCCTTACTTTCCCCCTTTTGTATCATGAAGTTGCCCTGTTTGCTTGTCTGACTCAGCCTTGCTGGCCAGATTATACTCCAGTGAAAGCAGATAATTAATTACCTTCTCCCTGACTTGGGTAATTGAGTGATTTAGGATCCGTAAGATTAAATTTGTCTCTCTGTCTTATTCTTTGATTCCTTTCAGGTTTTGAAATAAGCAGCCAGCCGCAAATGCCACACTTTTGTCATGTGCATTTTTAAAAATCTTTTTATGTAGAGTATCAGAAGCTGCTTCTTCACTAAGGTGCCCTTCGTTTGAATGGAATGGAAATGCCCTCCGTTCCTTCCCTTCTGGATATCTATCCATAAAAATGAATCTGTGATAATTTGATTTTAGTCTCCTATGTAGGCGTGGTTTTCTTGTATTCTCATCTTCACATATTTTTGATGTTTCTAATTTTTTCCTCTTTGTGGCTTGAGTTCAGGTTACTTTAACTTTATTACTAAAGTAAAGTAACAGCTGTTGCCACAGTAGCTTCTTAAAAGCCCCAGAGTCCCAAATGCCTAGATAGTAAGTCAGCTGAAATCGTGGAGCAAAACCTGGATATTCCTCCTTACCCCATCAGGAGCTTTGTCAACGAGAGAGGCTGGATCACACGACTGTTGTCACAGGGCATGGGGTTGCGTCAATAAACATCTCCTGAGCTGTAAAGATAAAACTGCTTTCATGGACAGTTCTCACTCTGAGCTGCATCCTTAACATATAGGAGCTGTGACTTGCCCTGGAGATCAGGAACATATCTCATGAAGTATTATTACTCATGTGGTGCTGCCTCCGTTAGAAACAGAGCGAAGGGGAAGGTAAGCCAGAGTCCTAGTGAGAGGGAAGGAAATAATGCCAGCTGCCTTCCTCTTCTGTCTAAGCATAAATACCACCCAAGGAGCCCCTTTCCTATGGCGAAGAGAATGAGGTTTCATCATAGAACTTTAGAAAATTTATATCTCCCCAGTTCCAACCATGTTAAGATAAGAACATACTTTGCTAAACTGTTCTCCCTTCTGTTAGTTTGGTATGCTTTTTCCTGTTTAGATTTTGGTCCAGAGAGCTGCTGTGATCTTTAACATTCAGAAAAATATTTTCCATGTTTATTTCTACCCAGAGGAGTTGTCTGATTTCCCATTTTAACATGCCCTCTGCCATCTTTTTTTAAAATTGAAATATAGTTGACATACAATATTATGTTAGCTTCAGGTGTACAACATAGTGATTTGACATTTAAATATGTTTTGAAATGATTACAAGTCTAGTAACCATTTGTCCCCATACAAAGTCATCACAGTATTACTGACCGTATTCCTTATGCCACATTTTACATCCCCTTGACTTACTTTATGACTTGACGTTTGTACCTCTTAATTCCCTTCACCTGTCCTGCCCATCCCCCTCCACCCATTTTTCTCTGTGTCTGTGGGTCTGTTTTCATTTGGTTTGGTTTGGTTTTTAGATTCCACATATGAGTGAAATCATATGGTGTTTTTCTCTGACTTATTTCACTCAGCATAATACCCTCAAGATCCATCCATGTCGTCACAAATGGCAAGATTTCATTCTTTTTTTCAAAATGGCTGAGTAGTATTCCATTGTATATATATACCACATCTTTATTTATTTATCTATGGGTGGACACTTAGGTGTTGCTTCCATATCTTCCCTGTTGTAAATATTCTTCAATGAACATGGGAATGCACACATCTTTTCAATTCAGTGTTTTTGTTTTCTTTGGGTAAATACCCAGGAATGGAATTGCCAAATCATATGGTAGTTCTAATTTTAATTTTTTTAGGAATCTCCAGACTGTTTTCCAAAGTGGCTGCACCAGTTTACATCCCCACCAACAATGCATGAGGGTTCTTTATTCCACATCTTTGCTGACATTTGTTATTTGTTGTATTTTTTGATGATGGCCATTCTGACAGGCATGAGGTGGTATCTCATTGTGGTTTTGATTTGCATTTCCCTGATAATTAATGATGTTGAGCATCTTTTCATGCCCCTGTTGGCCATCTGTATGTCTTCTTTGGAAAAATGTCTATTCAGGTCTTCTGTCCTTTTTCCCCTCTGCCATTTGATGAACTTGACCCTTCTTAGGTTTCTAGCATAGCTTCTTTTGCCTCATTTCTGTTTCCAGGTTGTGGTCATTAATTCTATGTTTGATCAGAAAGTATGTTTATATTTTGCACATTTGATTAGGGCATCTGCTCAGTTGTCTGCAGTAATAAGGGGCAGAGAGAATGGGGATAATTGAAACCCATAAACACATAGCAGTTTCAACTTCCTCCCTATTGCGTTTCCTTTGCTAGAACCACTGACCGAATACTCAGCTGCTCTCATTTTATTTTCCTTGTCCATCAGGCAATAAGCATGTAAATGAACGTGTGTAGTCACAACAAAGTGACTAAAAAATGGCAAAAGTAAGAAAATTAAGAGGAATGGAAAAGCAGTGGTGTGCTGAGGGCTTCTGAGAGCCAACTGTTAAATGCTCGGGGATTTTGGGAGCTAAATTATTATGAGTATGTCGTTAGCAGACTGAAATCATCCATAGTGGGAATAGTCACACCACAGAAACTGGCAGACACTACAAATTTTGGCTTCTTCTCCCCTCCTCCCCACACCTGTTTAATGACACACCACTGATCTATCTGTGTTAATTGAGACCTCACTGGAGTAAGATCAGTTTATGTGTATTCTCTTTTGTGTCAAGCCCAGCATTTAGAGTGGAATAGGAATGAATAATTTGGGGAATGAAAATTTTTTAAAGTATGTGTGCCAATCCTATATTGGACGACACTGCCTTTTGCTGGTAGATCTGTCAGTCTCTTGATTCAGTGTGTTTTCCTAGTGGCAGCAGTATCTGCAGATATTCTTTCAGAGTTTATCAGTAGGGAACGATAGGATATTCTCAAAGTCACATGACCAGTGTGTATAGTAGCTGTGTTAGCTCTAACAGATCAGGGTCTCTTTTTGCATCTAGCTTCATTCATTCATTCATTCATTCATTCATTTCATTCATTTCCTTCTTCCTTTCCTCCCTCCCCACCTCCTCCTCTACATTCCTCCTTCCCTCTTCTGTTTTTTTTTTTTTTTTCTGGCCAACATTTATTAAGTGCCTACTATCTTATTCACCAGGAATACAAAAGAGTAAAAAGAAAGTTCGTGCGTTAAGGGAGCTCTTCTAGCCCATGGGAAGGGATGGAGAGGAGAGGAACTAACATTTGTTAAACCATCGAATATGTTTTCTGCCTTGTATTGTTGTTCCATTTAACCCTCCCAACAAACTGGTTAGGTATGCATTTCCCCACTTATTGAAAATGAAACTGAGGCTTGGCTTCCCCAGTAAGTGAAGAAGTCGTGGTTCAAACCCAGCTTTTTGTCGGGCTCTGAAGCCTGGTTCTGCCCCTCAGGATTCCGTGTTGTTTAGGCGCTTTAACTACATGAACAATTTATTGTGAAACCCAGTGATAAAGGCAGTGATAATTACCTGTGGACAAGGTGCCATCAACCTGATTTGAGGGGTCAGAGAAGATCCTGGAGGAAGGTGCCTTGTGTCTGAGTATTAAAGGGCGGAAAGGAGTCATTAGACCCCTTGGTGAGGAAGGTCTTTCTCCCGAAAGGTTGAAGAGGAGGTAGCAGTGAGTCAGGGCAGATCTTGTAGGCCCTGCTGAAGCGCTTGAATTTTATTTGGAGGACAGTGGATAAAAGCTTTTAAAATGGGGGAGTAACTGAACTTGGTTTGTGTCTTTTTTTTTTTTAAAGGTATTCACCAATATAAGTTTTTTTTTAATTTATTTATTTTATTGGCTGTGTTGGGTCTTTTTTGCTGTATGTGGGCTTTCTTTTAGTTGCAGTGAGTGGGGGCTACTCTTCATTGTGGTGTGCCGGCTCCTCGTTGCTGTGGCTTCTCTTGTTGGGGAACATGGGCTCTAGGTGCGTGGGCTTCAGTAGTTGCAGCACATGGGCTCAATAGTTGTGACTCACGGGCTCTAAAGCGCAGCCTCAATAGTTGCGGCGCTTAGTTGCTCCGTGGCATGTGGGATCTTCCTGGAGCAGGGATCGAACCCGTGTCCCCTGCATTGGCAGGCGGATTTTCAACCACTGCGCCACCTAGGAAGCCTGGTTTGTGTTCTATATGATCCCTCTGGAGGGACTCTTTGGAAAATGGCTTGGAACAAGCTAGAGTGGAGTTGAGACAGGTGTGAGGGGGGGTGGCTTGGGAGAAGGTTAGGGGCAAGGTGCAGACATCGACTCGTTTTCCTTGTCTGCAGGCTCACATTTGCCCTGGAGTTTGGGGCTTTGGGTCCCTCAGATGCATGCTTCCCTTTGAAGGCCAGCTTCCACGCCAGGCAGGCAGAGGTAAGTGGCAGATTCCATTCTCAGGAAAGGAGGAAGTGGTACTATAGCAGGCAGAACCTTGAACTAGCAATTGGAAAATTTAGAGTCCACTTCTGGTCGTTTGACCTTGGGTCAAATACTCAATCTCTTAGGGCCTCTTGGCGGCTTCATGCTTTTTGTTCCCTTCCACGGAGGTTCTGCAAGTGCCAAGATAAAACAGCAACCTCTCTCCCATTGAGGTGGGAGTGCCCTGAGGAGGGGCAAGCTCGGTGTTCCTGTGGAGTCTCAGTTTCAACTTAATTGTGGTGTAGATTTTGCCTCTGTGCCATAATACATTCTCATTTATTTTGAAAAAATAATAACACCCTCTTAACTCTGCACTTTTTCACAGCTGGAGTCAGTTGACTCCATTTTCATCCTGGTCAGAAGAATTTTGTGTTTTCTCCTGGTTGTGGATCTTTGCGCACTACCCTATAATCATAGAGTTTGGACTTGGGGTTTTAGATCTTAGTTGTGATGGAGAAACTGGAATCTGATGTGTATCTGCCATTATCACAATAACCCTCTGGATGAATTTTCGTTGTTCAGTGACATTGTTAAGGGAGGTTTGTCTGTGCTCTGCTTCCTGGTCAACACAATAGATGTGTTCCCAGAAAACTGTGGGCAGAAGATATGCTTTTACAAGTCATTTTTCCCACTTAGGTAGATTTTTCTCATTTCTGATTGATCCTTAATGGACAAGGAAGTCACTGAGTTTTATTTTTCCTTTTCTCTGTCAAACAACTTATTAAAAGGAAAGAAAGAAACCTGCAAAGTACTGAGGACATTTTTGGACTCTTTGGTATAATGACAAGAATCTTGGAGCGTGAATAATCCTGCCCCAATCTATCATCTTGCATATTTGGATTTTCCTGGATCTCTTTTAAAGTGGGGCACACCTCTGATCTTGATAGCCTAGGAGGGTGGGAGTGTGCAGAAGTCATAGGCAGAGATACCGCACTGAGCCTGGTAATGGCTGAAAGCTCCCATGAGATCCAGTTTGAAGCTGCGTTGGGTAGGCATGGGATTTGTTATGTTCAAGGCAGGACAGTAAGGCGGCCATTCTATAATCAACCAACCCTTGGGCTTCCAGGGGACTGGAAAAAGCTAGAACACTTAGTAACACCAGGCATTGCACCTGACCCTTTACAGATATAACCTCAGTGCTCCCATCAAACCTTTGAAGTAGGTTCTGTTTTTATCTCCACTTTAGAAATAAGAAGACTGACACTTAGGCTGATTTGAGAAGTAGAACTGAGACTTGAACTCAGGCCCATCTGATTTCAAAATCCATGCTTTTATTCACTCTTCTATCCTTTTTCTGATTAAGCTTACAAATGCTTTTAAACTCTGAGGCCTGTAGCCAGCATGTACCTCAATGATGTATGCTAGGCCATGTACCTTTTAATCACATGTAGTTAAGATTAAGCACACAATGACTTTGCCTAATTTGTAATTATAGTATTAGGACTTTGATTTCAGAAGTAAAGCAAGATCTCCGCAAGTCCTAGGCATCTAGCTTGGAAGGGTCCTTTACATCTGAATTTACACCCTTCCTCTGTTCCTCCAGTCTCCTTTAGGGCTCTCTCCAGGGCAACCATAACACATCTTCTCTTCCCTATCACCCTTTTCCTTTCTTTGGAGGTAAATTATCTGAATAATGTGTCAGTCATAATGAGCTAGGTAATGCTGCAAAACAAACAACCCCAAATTCTCAGAGGCTTAAAACAACAAAGGTTTGCTTCTTAAAATATCACAGATTTCTCTACCCATACATGTGTCACCAGGGAAACTCTTCTCTTAGTCATTCTGGAACCAAGGCTGGCAAAGCAGCCACCTCCTCAAACGTGGTGCCAGTGGGAAAGGAGAAATCTGAGGATGTCTTGTTGGCATTTAAATGCTGTCACTTCTACTCCCAACTCATTGGCCAGAACTATGCAAAATGGTGCCACCCAACCACAAGAGTGCCAGGCAGTCCAGTCCTCCCTGTACCTGGGAGGAGGAGAAAAACAGACAAATTCGATGAGCAGCAGAAAAACCGCCACATATTTCATGCCATGTATACCTTGCTTCCTTTTTTTTTTTTCTCCCTAGCTTGACTAATTCGACCTCAGGTAAACTTTACAGGACACACATAGCCTCTTTAACTCCATTCCTCCTTCCTCTTTAACTCCATTCCTCCTTCCTCTTTGACTTCCAAAACTTTTTCAAGTACTGCGAAAATAATTTCTTTTTCCTTTGTGTGAGCCATTTGTGGGCCAAAACAAAAGGTCTTATGTCTTGAAGTGAACTTATACATATTAAAGAGCTAGGTACAAACTACTATACATATAATAGATAGGCAATAAGGATTTACTGTATAGCACAAGGAATTATAGTCAATATCTTGTGACAATTTATAATGCAATATAATCGGCAAAAAAAACCCTAACACCTGAATCATTATGCTGTACACCTGAAACTAATGCAATATTTTAAATCAACTATACTTCAATTAAAAAAAAAAAAGAGCTAGGGCTACTACCTTTTGCTGCTGAAATAACCAGGAGTTTCTTCTGATCTTCACAGATAACTCTCTGGGCTTCTTTACCCTGCTAAAATTAAACTTATCTTTCTTCTAATTGTTAATATTCAAGATAAATGATGTTCACATTCACTTCTGCTTACTCTTTTGCTTAATTGGCTATATTGCAATTGTATTGAATAATATTATTTTCTACCAATTTTCAATTAAACATGGAGCCATTCAGGCACATTACAAATCAAATGGGCTTTTGTATGATCACCAATTTTAACTGGCTTCTGAGGGAAATTGCATTCTAAATTCCAAGACAACTGGTTTGCAAACCTTGTTTTAGAAAGCAACCTATTTCTAGGTCAAGGTCTTTTTCTATAGCATATTTATGTAGAATCAGAATACCAGAACAACCGCTGTGTTTTAATGGACAATCATCTTCTACTACATTCATGGATGATCTCTGAAAAAATCAGAATATGTGAAATGTCCTTAATGTAAAACTTTACGAACACAGTATTTTCTTTTATACTCCATTTCACTTTTTCTCCATTAACCCAGATTAGAAACTGTAATCTTTGCCTTTTCCCTCTTCATATTTATCTCTTTCATTTATTTAGTCATTCATTCACTGCATCATTCAACAAATATTTACTGAGCATCTACATGTGCCAGGCAGGAGGCAAGATCCTGGAGAAAGTTAAAACACAGTCTCCACCCTCAGGGAGAGTGTGGGTAGTGGGGAGACACACATGCCAGCAATTTTCTATGTAATAGCTAGGATAATCTATATACGGAGGTACAAAGAGCAGTGGAAGCTGAGATGAAACACCTGGGTCTGCTTGAAGGCATCAGAGAGGAGGTGGCTTTTGACCTGGCATTTAAAGAAAGAGTTGGCCTGACTGACAAGGAAGGGGAAGGAGTCCCAAGAGGACAACATACTGTTGTGCGTGGAAGCTTCAAATGCAAAAGAGGAAACTCAGGTGGGGATAAGCCTGAGTTGGTGAGCAGAGAACAGAGCAAGGGCTTGACCTGCCTTTCAGAAGAGTTTGTATTTTACCTGGGAAGCAAGGGAGCCATTGAAGACTTTTGAGCAGGAGAACTGACAGCATCAGATTTGCAGCAATGTGGTTTGGTAGGGCATGACCCTAGATCAGGGCTTCTTATCCCAGTCCTTTGACTTGTAAGAGATCTATGGATAGAAAGCTTGGGGTCTGTGAAATTAGATGGGGAAAAAATTAACATTGACACTAACCTCTAACTGAAAATGAACACTTTTTTCAAATATGAATGTGGGCAATAGATCACAGTAGAATTAGCGACGACGTGAGTTTCACCAACAGAAATCAGGTACTTTGATATAATAATATAGTTGTTGCAGATATCTCAAAATATCCTTTACACTTTTCACTAAACCAAAATTACTGTAGCCATTAGACCCACAACTACATCTTGTCATTTAATGAATTTATAAAGAAGTATGTATATTCTTATGTCAGAGCTTAAAAATAATTTGACATATGTGTTTTTAATAGAATTCATCTTTTGTGATTTGTGTAATTTTGTGATGTAAACACAGTATTCTGAGATGGGGTCCACAGTCTTTGCGGGACTGCCAAAGGGGTCAGAAAAGGTCAGAACTAATGCGCCAGAGGAAGGTAATTGTGGGGAGGTCATTACAGCCAAAGGCAGTGGTAAGGAAGAGGGCGAAGGGGAAGAGTTGGTGGGAGATTCTGGACACAGAGCGAACTTGATCTGGGACCTAAAGCAGGGGGAAGGATCTGTATGTACCCTATTTTCCCCATCAAGTTTCTGGCTAGAGCAGATTTCTTCCTATTGCTTGTTTCCTGCCTCTTCCCTCCCAGTGCTACTGTTATGGAACTCTAACACTTTTATCGAAGTCATACATGCAGCATGGTTTAAAAAACCAAGAAGTATGGAAAGACATAAGGAAAAACAACCATCCCTTGCTCCCCTCCTCTCCACCTGCCAATCTTACGTCTTTTTGAACTCTTAAAGTGGTATCTTCTCTAGCTAGAGGGCGAATTCTCTGCAGGAGATGCCTTTTAATCCCCACTATATTTTTCATTTTAGGTGTTGACTGTTAGATTCCAAAAGCACTTTCTGTTTCAAGGTCACTATGTACATCAAATTTACCGTACTCTAGTTACAGAAGTTATACCAATGGTGACGTTCTAGGAAATGGTTCTTTTCCCTAAATTCCCATGTTTTCTGTCACTTGTCTTCACGTGAAATAACACAGAATGTGCAAATAAAAATTCCACTTAGGCTTTCTGGTTATTTTTGTGAAAGTGAGCTCAGTGTGCTGGTCAGTTAAATAATCCTATGTAATCATAAAGCAGAAATTGAGAGGGTGGATTTGAAATTTCCACCCATTACTTTTTTTGGAGGCAGAGGGCGAGGGTGTTTCTGTCCTGGTAGCAGTGGTTAATTTCAGTGTTGTTGCAGAAGTTGTAGACTACAGATGGAATTGTCCCTGAGCCCTTTGGTTGGCTGGCTAAAATTCCTTGCCATGCTTCTTGTGAGGTCCAGGAATGTATAGTTTTGTGGTCTGATATATTTTGATGGTTGCCAGATAAAATCAACGTCTGGCACTTTTTCTAGGAAAAACACATTTAGACGTTTCCAAGTTGATTTGTAGGAATTTAGTGTTATTAGAATTTTGTGGCAGAACTTCTTCTCAAGTGGCAGAAAAAATAAAGGAACTTCAGTTTTGAGGGCTGTTAACAGCACCTTCCATTAGTGCCAAAGCTGAGAAGGCTAACAAAGTACCAACTTCTTAATAGGGATTTATGACAAAAATAAGCAAGTATCTAGACTTTTAAGAGTTACTGATGTAGTAAAACACAGTTTTAGCGACTGATACTCGACTAGCCCCCAAACTTTCAGAAAAAGACACCTTTCCCCCTTCTTTTCTAATAACATTTCTCAATCCAATAATCAGAGAGAGTACTCTGGGGTAAACCTTGAGATCTGATTGCCGTTTACTGTTCTTGCTGTTTTATTGGAGGGAGGGAAAGCAAGGCTTGGGAGAAATGGACCTCGTAAAAGTTAGCTTCCCAAGTCACAGGTGAGAATCACAGTCCTTTCCTTCGTTTATGTTATAAATATTTGAAGAGCAAGTTAGAGATTGTTCAGAAATGAGAGACATTCCCAAATAATATGAGCTAACTCTTCTTTAAACTTACTGCCTTCCTCTTGAAATACTATCTGGCCAGATAAGTTTTTACTTGTTGGCACTGCAGTTAAGCCTCAGAATACTTGATGCAAAATGACTATTTTTCAAAAACTATTGAAATATAATTTTAGCGGAGGAACATTTTAGATTTAGAAGAAATATTTAAGCTACGGCACTTCAAACCCAACATTTCCAAAAGACGTTTAATGAGCAGGTTAATGAAGCATCAGAAGAGAGAAGTTTTATGGTTAATCAAGGAGGTAAAAACCAAGACTCAGGAGGGGAGACTGGAGACAGTTGACTTCGATTTACTGACATAAGACTAGAAACGAAATAGCCCGGGTAGATATTTCTAGGAACTAGTTAAGGGAGAATGAAAAAGACAGGAGTGAGGACAAGAAAGCGTGTCTGTTTGCCGGAGTAGGAATCTCACTTAGGAGAGTTTCTGCCCTTTCTACTTGAGAATTTTCAAACGGAGCTGCTACAGGGGCTGGCTCTAAAGTCTGCGACGTGCACACAGGCTGTCGACAGGGAAGTGATCCTGGCGCCACTGGGTGATGTAGAAAAAGTTCTCAGTGCGTAGCCTGCTTGAGTGCCGAGCCCAATCGCGCAATCGCGGCTGTGCCCGGGCGGCTCCTCCCGGACGCGTCCCCGCGCCGCTCGGGGCTCCTGGACCTCCTGTAACGTAGCGTCGGAAGAAAGATGTTTAGAAACTGACGGACGTCAACGTGTTTAATAGTGGAAACACCCCAGATAACTGTGGTATGGAGAGTAAATGGCTGTGTTGACCATTCTGCTGTGTAGCTAATGGGTTAACATCCGTTCACATAGGCTTAGTTATCCTGGTACAGATGAGAACGTCAGTAGTCAAAGTGGCTTCCGAGGGCTGAACCATTAAAAAAAGCATCGTTTTGTTTCTGTTAATGTAGGTTTAGTATAAGCTTTTATTATTAGCTAGTTTTTCAATTATTCTAAAAGTAATAACATGGTTATTATCATGATTAGAAATCTAACCTGTTCGGAAGGGTATGAAGTGAAAAATAAAACTGCAAACCCTTCTAGTCCCACTCTCCAGAGGTCACTATCATTAAAAGTTTCTTTTATTTCTTCCAGAATTTTTTTTAATGCACAATAAGCATATATTTAAGTCGTTTTTAAAGAGCATATACAAATAGTATCATACTATGCATTCTGTCCTGCAATTTGCTTTTTGACTTTAATATTTGGGACCTTGCTATAGCTATATAGATTTATATATCTTCTATGGTAACAAAAAGCTCTACATCATTCGTTTTAACACAGAATGCACCATCGCTGATTGAATCACCCCCCTCTCCAAGGGCATTTAGGTTGTTTCCAGCTTTCTGCTGTTATGAACAACGATGCAGTAAGCATCACAGAGTACCTCTCTGTGCTAAGGTCGCTGTGTACCTGTGGGAATATATATGTTGAGTAAATTTCTAGCAATGAAATTTTAGGGTCAAAGGATATGTGCACTAACATTTTAATGGATATTTCCAAATCATATTCCTAAAAGGTTGCACCAATTAATATTTCAGGTTTAAATAAGTTACTGTCTTTTAAATTAAGTGTAATTAAGGGTTTTCCTTAAAAAACTTTAAAATTTTAGACAGCATATTTAGTATTCAGATCAAATAAGCTTGTTCATTTACTAATTAAAGGACCTGGAAGTTAAATCTCTGTTCCACAAAGAATGTCTCTGGAGTGTTGCGTCTGCCCCAGGCCTTTAGAACCAGCAAGAGGCCTGGCCCAGCAGCCTGAGAACCTCAGACCACGTATGACCAGAGACATCCAGAGTTATGAGTTACGTGCATGGCTTCATGCTTTGACTGTGGCTCCAGTGAAAACAACTGACTTCTTGAGAAATCCTAGGGCAGAATCTGAAAAAACATTTTTTTAAAAATGTGTAATAATACCATCTTCAATTAGTTCTGTTCAAAAGACACTGAGTAAGCACAACTATGGTATAAAGTTCCTCGTTTAACAACTCTCTGTCATCCCCACTCTCTGTCTCCTTATCCTAGTCCTCTCTCTTCTCTGTCTCTCTTTTTGTGTTTGTTTCTTTGCATACCAACCATTTATCCTCTGCACCTTCTTATGATACCAGAGGAGTGGCCAGTTCAAGGGACAAGTAAACTGATTTCCTGCAAGTGAAAGGTGGTCCTGGAGAGGGGATTAATTTTGCCTGTGGTTATTACCATGGTAATCCTACTTTGTATCTTAATTCTACCCTCCATGGGATATTTGAAGCCAAATGGTTAAAACATTCCACCTATACAGAAACACTTCATTTCTTCTTTTTAATTTAAGTTTTTTAATAGTTAACATGTACTACAGATGAAACAAAGATGTATGTCCATTTTCAAAAAAGTTGTGACAAGTTGATCTTAAATTGTTTCATAAATGATCATAGTGGCTCCCCCAAATAAATAACCTTTTAGATTATAGCTAACTCTTTAGGAATTACAGAATTTTGACAAGCATTTTATTTCAGAGATTACCTGCTTTTTGGAAGACAATCCTTTCAAAACCCAGCTCTTTCACCCTCAAAACATCTTAAACAAAGACAGAGTCCCATCAGAATAGGATTTAGCTGTCAGCAAAAGGGGGAAACAACCAAACTAAACTATTAAACTAAATTTCCTATTTAAGGTCTGAATCTCAGTGGCTTTGTAAGTTACTTCATTATCATACAGAGACTTACACCTTAAAGGAAATAAACCAGCAGGCACAGAAAGCCTGTCTAATCAAAACTCTTCATTTCAAGCCCTCAATTTCCCAGGAACACATTAGAAGCCAGCAGGAAGAGAGAGGAGGTGAAATGTGTTGTTTGGTATTGTCCGTAAATAGAATGTTCTTCCCAACTGGCAGGAAGCACCTGGGGGATTACTTGGTTTAGAAATTTGGAAATAATTGTTTTTGAAATAAGAAGGGAAAAATAAATTGGTGTCTAAGTTCAGGTGCTTTTAACGTTTTCACATGCATTTTTATAATCTGAATTCTCATGATAATGAACTCACCTTAAAAATGGTTTTAAATTTAGGGAAGAATGTAGATAACGTCAAGATAGGGAGCTGAGATAGGAAATTTTAGCTTAACTTTGAATCTCCGTTTCTTACTTTGACTAAAATTGACCTTCAATATTACAGTACTTTCATTTTTACAGCTCTTTACATATTCTGTAAGAAAGCTTAAAAGTGAAACAAAGATGTTTCTTGACTATTATCATCTCTGCTGCCCAACTTTTCTAATTTTTTAAATCCATTAAGACTTTAGAAGATACTCTTTCCCAAATTCATCTTTTAATTAACAATTTACTAATGGAATTGATATGATTTTTTTCCATTTTTACTTTCCATAAGAAGAAATATTCTGGTTCCTTTTATCATTCTTATCTTATTTCTTTAGATGTAATTTTTTTTCTTTTGTAGTTAAAATGAAATTAATTCATTGCAGAGAATTCTGTTGTTCTGACTGATAATATGAATACATATTTACTCACATTGCTAGAAAGAATATTATATAAGAGTGTTAGTTGGAAGTATCAGCTCTCGGACACGAAGTTAAGGGAGAAATTTGTACTTGTAGACCACTGATTTTTGTGTTTTTAAATAAAAATTTTAAAAGAATTTCACCATTATATAACCAGTACCTTAAGAAAATTTTACTACATTCTGTTAATATTGAATTAACAATTGACAGTTAACAGAATTAGCAACTTGAATAATCCAACCAGAAACACAGGGTACCAATTCTTCTGGTCAGCAATACTTTAAAAGTAGGGATTTCTTGAGAGTTCTTTTATTACCTCGACTTTATTTCTTTTGCAAAATATGTGATGGGTATTAAACTTAGATTTACTAGGGTACTTAAAATCCTGTCAGAGTGAAACAAACACTTTTTGTTATAAGTATTCCTGATTTAAAAGCGTTTGTGAGGGGGGATGGTTATGCTTTTGCGGTCTCACTCATTACTGAAAATAAAATATTCTTTACTTTTTTTTTTTTTCCTTTTTATAGTAGACATGTATTTGACTGATTCCAAGCCGATACTTTAGGAATACTTCATGTATTTTAACTAATTTTTGTGATTTAGTTTTAAACATGAGTTGTATTTTTAGATTGTTCCCTCTTTTAGATACCTGATTTATGTATTTCTAAAGACATGTTGCAGACCCCGTCACTACAAATTCAGTTGAAAGACCAGTTCTTTCTACCATCCTTTGTTGTTCTGATTTCAGAATTTTAAGTGGGTTTGTTGTCAACTTTAATGTACCTTTTGAGAATAAATGCAGTCTCCAATTTCTTGTGTGTGTGTATGCTCCTGGAGCTGGAATGCTTTTCTTCAGCCAACTGAAAGTGGAGCCTGGTCCGTCTCCTCTCACAGATTAAATCTAGTTTCAGTAGTTTTAAATTTAGTTGGTTCATGACCAAAAGAAAATAAGTGCCCTCATTTTTCTTTTTCCTTTTAAACAACCAGGATCTATAGTCTCGCTGTAGTCTTTGGGAACTTTAAGTATATAGCTATTTTTGGCTTTATGTCTGGTTGATCTAATAGAGTCTATATTCTTTTGGCATTGAATGTGTGATTATACCTTATCGTCTTCTATAGGGTTACACAAACACAGTGAGCCATTTTGTTTTATATTCTTTTCTTTTTCTGGTGGGGATATGGTTCTCCTAGCTACTTTCTAATAGGCGATTGTGGTAATTTTACTGAGTTTGCCTCACCCCTGTGCTTATCCCTACCTCCATTTACCCACAATTTAATACTTCTCAGTAAGACCCTTCACACTTAGCACAGAAACCTGATTATGTGGTTGGACAGAATCATGCAGAGCCGGTCCCTAGGACAAATAGTAGATGTATTTGGGTTTATTTCACAGGTAATAGCCTGTGTTTCTTGACTTTTAATTGCACTCTTACTATGTGGCAAGTTTTATGCCGAGGACTTTACGTGTATTATTTGATTTAAACACCACAAATGGCATATAATCACATTGTCCCCATTTTGCAGATGAGGAAGATGAGGCTCAAAGAGGTTGAAGTAGAAGGCCATCCCTTTACCAAGTGGCAGAGCTGGGATTTGAAGCCAGGTTATCTGATTTTAGCATCTGATCTATGATCTAATATCTGGGACTTCCAGCCTTGCTATGCAGCCTAAGTCAGTCCCTGGGAGTCACTGTTATATCAGAGGAAGGGCTACCAAGGGATCTAGACCCATGCATTTGCTGACTTGATTATTCAAAGAAAAGTACGGGTTCTGCAGTCCTCCCTCCCCTGCCCTGCCCCATACACCACCTACTACAAATCACTTTTGTTCTTAGGGGTCTCACTTGTCTCATCTGTTAACTAGCAACAATGTTATTTTAGGGAAACTACATATTTTTCTATTTGTAAAAATTTTTTAAATTTTTGAAATAGTTATAAATTTATATTATATAAAAATTATAATTATAAAGATAGTACAGAGAGGGACAGAGAGGAACTGTGTACCCTTCATAGAGTTTCCCCTGGTGGTTACATCATATGTAACTTTAGCACAAGGAGAACCTCAAAACTGACATTGGTATAAGTATATGCGTAGTTCTGTGCCATTTTATCACCAGTAGGTTAGTGTAGCCATTCCTGAAATCAAGGTGCAGGCCTTTTTAATGACTACTAAGATCTCCCTCATGCTACCCATTTATAGTCACCATCCTTCCAGTCTCTAACCCTTGGTAACCATTGATTTGTTCTCCATCTCTATAATTTTATTTTAAATCTCTCAAAAAAAAAACTTTTAAAATTTTATTCATTTTTTAAAACATTTATTTATTTGGTTGCGCTGGGTCTTAGCTGTGGCAGGTAGCCTCCTTAGTTGCAACTCTCGGGTTCCTCGGGGCCTGCCAACTCTTAGTTGCGGCATGCATGTGGGATCTAGTTCCCTGACTGGAGATCAAACCCAGGCCCCCTGCATTGGGAGTGTGGAATCTTAACCACTGCGCCACCAGAAAAGTCCCCTACCCCCCAAAACAGTTTTTATTATGAAATATCTTGATCAGAAAAAATTACAAAGAATACAGTAACAATAATTCATAACCACCACTCAGATAAACAGATTTCATACATGTTATTGTATTTCCTTCAAAACAACAACAACAACAAAATCACAGATTGAGTTTAAGGTCTCTTTTTCTTACTCTCTGATCCTATTGACCACCTACCCTCCCCTAAGATAAACTCTATCCTAAAAGTATTGTATATCCGTCCTGTCCATGTTTTTAATCTTTTATAACATAACTAGGAGGCTATAAATACCATGTAGCATAATTTTGTATGTTTTAAAGTTTTACATAAATAAGTCAACACATATTTATCGAGTACCTACTGTGTGCTAGGCGCTGCTCCAGACCCTGGGAATATGGTGGTAAATAAGGCAAAAGCCTTGTCCTAAATATATAAACGTATGAATACATGAGATAATTGTGCACATCTGTGACTGTGTGAAGATGATAAAATAGGATGCTGTGCTTCCGATTATCAGAGGTGGGGGAATGAGGGGGCTGGCAGGGCCCTGAGGAAAGGCCTTGCCGAGGATGTTGTGTTTAAACTCAAACCCTACATGACAAGAAGGAACAAGCCCAACAAAGGGAACAGCAAGCGAGTGCCGATGCCCTCACGTGGGAATGAGTTTGGTGTGTACGTGGAAGAGCAAGAAACACACTGAGGCTGGAGCAGCACAAACCCCGGGGACAGTGGAGGAGGGTGAGGTCAGAGGGGTGGAGGGTCGGAGATGACAGGGGGTGGGAGGAGATCAGGGAAAGCCCAGGAGAGCTCAGCAAGGAGTTTGGATTTTATTAAGGCTGCCGTGGGAAGCCATCGAGAGGCATAAACAGGGGTGTGCCGTGGTTGCCATGTGGAAGGGCACACAGGAGGGGACGAGAATGGGAAGCAGTTAGGCCGTTGCAGTTTTCCAGGGATGAGACCAGCCAGGAGCATGGGGATGCCTTCCACGCAGACGAAAAAGCGTGGGACCATCTTATCTTTCTGCAATTTGCCTTTAGGATTCAACATTGTGGTTCAAGATTTACTGATGTTGATACTTTTGGATAAGGATAATTCATTTTGCTATGTAGATCCCATCCATGAGTGTACCCTGTTTTCTTTTCTATTTATTTTCTTATCAATAGACTTTAAAGATATATCTGTTTCTCCTATACGTAGTTCTGCCAAAAGCATCCTTACATGTGGATTTTTGTGGATAGGATACCAGCGTTTCTCTGGGATATACATCTAGCAGTAGGATTGCTGGGGTCTTTAGGTATGCTCATTGTCAACTTTGTCAGATAGTTCAAAATTGCTCTCCAAAAAGATTGTATCAGTTTATAATCACCAACTATGTGTGAGTATTTCCATTTCTCCACATCCTCAATGCTTGGTATTGTGCTTTTAGCCATTGTCAATCTGTTAGATATGAAATGGAAGGTCATTGTTGTTATAATTTTCATTTCATGACTATTAGCTACTCTGCTTTTGGCTCTTCAGGTTTCTTTTCTGAGAATTCATTATTCTTCTCCTATGCCCACCTTCCTGTTTGGCTGTTTGTTCTTGTCTTATTGATTTGTAAGTTTTCTTTATATTTCCAGGTAATAATCCTTTGTTGGATTTTATGCATTGAAATATGCGTTGAAAACACCTTTGTTGGGTTTTATGTGTTAAAATATTTTCTTCCAGTTTTCAGCTTGTCTTTTCACTTCTTTAAACGGTGATTAACATTTAAAATTTTACCATTGTCAGATTTAGCAATCTTATTCTTTATGTTTTGTCATTTCCAACCTCAAGGTCATAAAAATATTAAAGTTTTGCCTTCCACTTTAATTATTGAATTGACATGGAAGTTAATTTTGTGAATGAGGGGAAGTATGAATTTTTTTCCAAATGGAAAACTAACTCATCCAACACTATTTATGGAATAGTCTGTATCTTTTCCCTACTAATTTGTAACGTTATCTCTGTCATTTATCAGGCTTTCCCATAAGCATGGATCTGTTTATGGGCTCTCTATTCTGTTCTGCTATTCTATTTGTCTGTTTCTCCACCAGTGCCATTCTTTTGAAATTACTGTAGCTTCATAATAAGCTTTCCTATCTAGTGTGGTGAATTGTCTTTGCTCTTCTTATCTTGGTTATTTTTTTGTCCTGATTTTAACTTATGGATCAACTTATCAAGTGCCGTGGGAAAAAATTATGGATTTTAATTGTAATTGCAATCAACTTATAGATTAATTTGGAAAGAATTGCCATCTTGGAGTCTTCCTATCACACACATGAACATGGCATATCCTTTAATTTATTTAGATCTTTTATGTGCCTCAGTCAAGCTTTAACCATAAAGATCTTGTATTTCCTTTGTTAAAGGTGTTTATAAGTTCCCCAAGTGTTTGTTGCTACTGTTAATGGAATCTTGTTTTTAAATTATACCTTCTATTAATTTTCTGTTGGGATATGGGATAACTTTATTTTTTGAATGTTCATTTATATCCAGCTAACTTTTTAATTCTAGTGGTTTGTCAAAGAGTCTTAGACTTTTTAATGTAGACAGTCGTATTGTCTGCAGATTATTGTATTAGTCTTTTTCAATTGACCAACATGTGGCTAGTCTTAAAACCCTTTTAAACCCTAGGATCAGTTCTATTCAATGCTTTTATATTTATGTGTGCGTTAAAATTAAGCATGGGTACTCACTCTGGATGTATCATATAATATCTTGATACACTGTACAACAATCTTTTTTTTATTCTTGCCTCCTAGTCCCTTCTCTATTGAGTTTACTGGGAAATTTTCACCAAAATTTTGATAACAAAAATAAAATAGCTATAATAAAAAAGTCTTTAAGAGATTAGACATCATTCATCACGTGCTGATGACTGTGATACCACTATAGACTCAGATGTATGCAGCACATGTTATAGATTGCAAGATATGGGTCAAGAAGAGGTGAGAAAAAGAAAATTGTCAGTCCTCCGTATTTGTAGAACACGCATGTACACATACGTAACACACATGCAGACCTTACACATGGGGGTATGTGTGTGTGTGGGTGTGTATGAAGTCAAGTGAGCTATACAATATATTGGCATTTAGATCATATTTTCTGTAGTTGGAAACATCAAATCCAGGAAATATATAGAGTTTCCAATTAAGGTTCTAAGGTATAAGGCAGGTCTCTAAGAAATTTTGGGAGGTGTTATTTCTGGAGATGAGTCTCAACTCTTTGATGGGTCCCTTGAACCAGGAGTGGATCAAGTTTGGGTGGTTCTCAACTCCTAGGATTATGGTCAGGATGGTCCACAGGATGGGTTGTAGCAAAAGTCCCCTTCACTGCTCAGCTCCTGGGAAATAAGGAGGCTCTTTACTGCCTCAGAGCCCTGTGTTCTGTGATCCCCTAAGACACTGGACCTAGCGCTACCTGGAGGGGTGGTGGTGAGATGAAGAATGCAGGAAGTGCCATCGTGGCAGTTTCCTAGATAAAACAGGAACGACCATAAGCCCACTCCTCTTGGGAAGCCTTCCGAAGGGCCTGTCTGTAGAACTTTGCTTGGCCTGCTTTTCTGGATTGTCCAAACCTCCCTGGAGTGAGGTCCAGTCAGGATGTGGTCTGAGCCGAGAGGCAGCTGGAAGGCCATTTACTCCACCACTGAATCTACTTGGTCAGAGACCAAGTCATAGCTGTTCCCCGAAGCTGTGAGAGTAAACACTGCCTCCTATTTTTAGCAATTCATTGCTTGCAAAAATAGCTCGAAATCCAGACCTTCGAGTCTCAGCAGCCTTCGGCTTAACAGGCCACCTCAACAGCGACATTAACAGTCACCCAGGGTTACGGTGTGCTGGGGTTGTGCTAAGTGCTCTGTAGGCTCTATCTTGTTCCATCCTCACACGAGGTAGTTACTGTTATTATCCCTGTTTTCCAAATGGGAAAACCAAGATTCAGAAAGGTTAGGCCACCTGCCCCAAGTCACACAGCATTTCAGAGGCAGAGCCTAGTCCTGAACCCAATTCAGCCCAGCTAGACGCCATAGTTCATATTTTTGACCTCTTCTTATTCCTGCCTTTCCACATTCCATAATGGCATCTGTGATGGGATGTTTATTACATGGGATCTGGTCCAGGTTCCTCAATGAACTTTAGTTGATAATTGGATTCAGGTTAAAAAAAATCAAGAGATTTATGTCCATCTCTATGAGATGTTAAATGTCATTTTTCTTACTTGTTTTCTTATTTTTTAAAAGCCATTGGATTTACAAGTTACCTTGTTCTCATCATGTTCTCTTTTTACGGAGAAACCCAAGATATTTTTCCAACACAGTGTTATTTGGGGTAATTGCTTGACAATTTGAAGGGCGTCCAGCAGTTGTGTAGAATGTCATCTTAAAATGGCCAATAATACCATCAGAATATGAGCAAACTCCAGGGGTGGAACCAGAAATGTGGCCGCGTGTTCCTTGTTGATTGCTTTAGCAGAAGAATCAAGTTCAGGATCTTGTGTTTACTGAGATGACTGGCGCCTATTATCAGAGTAGCTGTACCTGGAAAATTTCTGACTTAAGTGTATCGATCTCATGTAAATGGTATTTGGGAAACAATAAGTGATGGTTTGGTTGCCAAATAAAAGTGTAGGAAACACTCATATGGAGACAATGTACTTGTTTCTAATTTGACAGCTCTCACAGGGCAAACATGGTGGTGCTGGTCATTTCCTGATGAGTCCTCATTGTGTATATGAGTACATAAAAGCTTCACTATTTCTGTGGTGAGGTGAGGTGGTGAGTGGCAGCCTCACCGAATGCCTGTACTGGGAGTTGTCAGAGTCAAGTATCCTTTTCTTGTAAGTAACAGAAACCTACTTCAAAATAGCTTAAGCAAAAATGAATGAAGGATAATATTTACACATATACATATATACATGAGATAACATAAATAGGACAGGGCCTTTACTTGAAGGATACAAGGTTATCTCATGGAATCCAAGGATGACCAGTGTTAGGGTCTTCAGTAGAGACAAGAATGCCTGTGCTGTAGGGTGACCGTCCTCTTGGGTACCTCCTCTCTGGGATCCACGGCCCCTTGTCTCTGCGTCTCCATCCCCCCTCATCTTTTGTCTTCTCATTGTCTGTGGACCAGCTCTATCTGCTTCTCTGTGCACGGCTTTTACACAGCTCACAACCCTTCCTTCTTTAGCTTATGTGACCAAAAGACCCTGACTCTGTACCTCAAGTCCAAATTCTGGGTCAGAGGATGGAACTGACCTAGCCCAGCTCAGGTCAGCAAGCCCAGCTGTCAGCTCTGACTTGGAAGGGGGCGCATATGGGCAAGACGTCTTAGTTTCCAAACACATTCTTTTCTTTCTATTCTTCTGAACACGTAGATTGTCTTTAAAAAAAAAAAAAAAGAGCTGAATTTTTTCGTTGTTACTCCTCTCATGGTGGGGGAAAATGTGAGAAGTAGATGTTACCCTTGCATGAACAAGACATATATAAACAATGTATGGGGGGAGATACCTGTTTTATAAAATTGATACCCTAATAATCTGCATTTTTATTCCTCAGACCAAGAGGAGATGATTCATCTTATTCAAGTCTAATATTTTTGTGTTTGAGAGAGTTTCATTGATCTCCTATCAAAATTAATTACAATAACTGTAATAAAGAAGTAGTTTTGCTGGACATTATTTTATAGGTACGGTTATGTCTAGCCATATATACCTGAATTGAGTGTTTTAAGAAAAAAAAACTATGATGGGTGTTTTAGAAAGTTAGACTACATTTGTAGCATCATCTATTCACATATCTGCTGGGTAAGTTCAGAATTTTTACATGTTGGGTTTAAAAAATATATTTGCTCACATAAGTAGGGTAAAATATTTAGGAGACAACCAACCATGCCCTCTTACCTACTCCCATCTCCAACCTGAGTGGTCTTGGTGATTTTATAAAGTCAGTACAGCTTCTGAGGAGTTCTTTTAAATTCCCTTACTTTTTATTTAAAAATTGTGCTTATAATGTATTTTAAATACACAAAAAGCATAGAAAAGAATATGACACTCCTCTCCCCACATTTAACAAGGATGACTGTTGTGGCATTGTTTGTTGTGGTATTATTTTTAATAGTCTCCTAAATGAGCAAGTTGCCACGTGTACACCCAGTGTATAACCAATATATGTAAGATTAAAAATTTTCCAAAGCTACACTGTATATTTCTTATGGATATATATACTCATTAAGACATAAATACACAATGGGGAGGTACTTGGCCACTTCTGAAGGGTTGTTACCTGTCAGAAACTGGATGGGTAACGTCAGAGGCTTCAACCACATCTGTGATGCTTTATTAAAAAAATCATCTGCAGCAAATATGGAAAATGTTAACAATTGTTTATTATTGGAGGTTTTCATTATAAAGCAAGCATATGGTGAAATAATTTGACTTTTTTTTTTTTGGCACACGGGCTTAGTCACTCCGCAGCATGTGGGATCTTCCTGGAGTTGGGATTGAACCTGTGACCTCTGCATTGGTAGGCGGATTCTTAACCACTGCGCCACCTAGGAAGCCCACAATTTGACTTTTTAAGTGGAAGTTTAGAAATGTTTTTCCTTTCTCTCAGGCACGTTTGCAATTAATAAAGAAGAATCACATGAAACAGTCATAGCTGGATGTCTATTGTAAGAATGTCACTGGAGGCAGAGAATGGAGTAAAAGGGGGAAAGGGAAATGTCCTTCAAATTGTGTAGCTCTTCACTGTATTCTGATTGATGCTCTTCTGAGGGGTAGCAGAGGTAGAATTCATAACCACCATCGTCATCTTCATAGCTGACGTTTACTGCATGCTTTATAATGTGTCAGTCACTTGCCAAACACTTTACGTGGGATATTAGTCAGGATACAGTTTCATTTGCCATTACAAAGACTCAAAGTAACAGTGTCTTAAATAAGACAGAATTTTATTTGTCACTCATAAAACAGTCTGGACATGAGTCTACAGCTGATATGATGGCTCCATGAGAGCCAAGGGTCTGAGCTCCTCCTGTCTTGCTGCTCTGCCATTCCTAGGGTGTTGCCCTCATTCTTATAGTCCAGGATGGCACTTGGCTCTCCATCACTAGTTGTTGCTCATATTTCCCTGATCAGAAGTGAGTGATGTGAACACATCTGGCTGTAAAGGAAGCTGGGAAATGTAGTCTTTATCCTGCACAGCCATGTATGACAGTTACAAAAATTGGGGTTTCTATTCCTATAGAGTAAGAGGAGATGGGTATGGGAGGGCACAAGAAGTCTGTGCCACAAGCAGAGATTTTCTTTTCTTTTTTTTATCTTAATTTTATTGGAGTATAGTTGATTTACAATGTTGTGTTAGTTTCAGGTGTACAGCAAAGTGATTCAGTTATACATATATCCATTCTTTTTTTATACACATATTCATTCTTTTTTTAGATTCTTTTCTCATGTAGGTTATCACAGAATATTGAGTGGCATTCCCTGTGCTATACAGTGGTCCTCGTTGGTTATCTATCTTATACATAGTAGTGTGTGTATGTCTATCCCAAGCTCCTGATTTATCCCTCCCTCCATGGTTCACCTTTGGTAACCATAAGTTTGTTTTTGAAATCTGTATCCAGCCATTGGCTTTTATTGTCCCATAGCTTTTGGAGTCTCTGTTCTGTTTTTGTTTAATTTGTTGTGATTTCCACTCTTTTTTGCCTTTGTGTTTCAGTTTGTTTAATTTCCATTGACCTATCTTCAAGTTCACCAATTCTTTTTTTTTTCTTATTTTTAAACTTTTTATTGAAGCATAGTTGAATTACAATGTTGTGTTAATTACTGCTGTACAGCAAAGTGACTGAGTTATACATATATATATATATATATATATATTCCTTTTCATATTCTTTTCCATTATGGTTTATCACAGGATACTGAATATAGTTCCCTGTGCTATGTAGTAGGACCTTGTTGTTTATCCATCCTGTATATACCAGTTTGCATCTGCTAATCCCAAGCTCCCAAACCAACTATCTCCCACCTGTCTCCCCCTTGGCAACCACCAGTCTATTTTCTATGTCCCTGATTCTGTTTCTGTTTCATAGATAGGTTCATTTGTGCCATATTTTAGATTCCACATATAAGTGATATCATATGGTATTTGTCTTTCTCTTTCTGACTTATGTCACTTAGTATAATAATCTCTAGTTGCATCCATGTTGCTGCAAATGGCATTATTTCATTATTTTTTATGGCTGAGTAATATTCCACTATATCTATCTATCTATCTATCTATCTATCTATCTATCTATCTATCTATCTATGCCACATCTCCTTTATCCGTTCATTTGTTGATGAACATTTAGGTTGTTTCCATGCCTTGGCTATTGTGAATATTGCTGTTGTTTACATAGGGGTGCATGTATCTTTTTGAATTATAGTTTTGTCTGGATATAGTCCCAGGAGTGGGATTGCTGGATCATATGGTAATTCTATTTTTAATTTTCTGAGGAACCTCCATACTGTTTTCCATAGTGGCTGCACCAATTTACATTCCACCAACAGTGTAGGAAGGTTCCCTTTCTCCACACACTCTTCAGGATTTGTTATGTGTAGGCTTTTTAATGATGGCATCCTGACCAGCGTGAGGTGGTACCTCATTGTAGTTTTGATTTGCATTTCTCTGATAATTAGCAATGTTGAGCATCTTTTCATGTGCCTGTTGGCCATCTCTATATCTTCTTTGGAGAAATGTCTCTATAGGTCTTCTGCCCATTTTTTTTATTGGGTTGTTTGTTTTTTTGTTGTCACACTGTATGAGCTGTTTGTATATTTTGGAAATTAAGCCCTTGTCGGTCTCATCATTTGCAAGTATTTTCTCCCATTCTGTAGGTTGTCTTTTTGTTTTTGTTTATGGTTTCCTTTGCTGTGCAAAAGCTTGTACATTTGATTAGGTCCCATTTGTTTATTTTCATTTTTATTTCTATTGCCTTGGGAGACTGACCTAGAAGACATTGGTATGATTTCTGTCAGAGGATGTTTTGCCTATGTTCTCTTCTAGGAGTTTTATGGTGTCATGTCTTATGTTGAAGTCTTTAAACCATTTTGAGTTTATTTTTGTGTATGTTGAGAGGGTGTGTTCTAACTTCATTGATTTACATGTGTCTGTCCAACTTTCCCAGCACCACTTGCTGAAGATACTTTTTCCCATTGTATATTCTTGCCTCCTTTGTTGAAGATTAATTGATGTAGGTATGTGGGTTTATTTCTGGGCTCTCTATTCTGTTCCATTGATCCATGTGTCTGTTTTTTGTGTGTGTGTGTGCCAGTAGCATGCTGTTTTGATTTGTAGCTTTGTAATATTGTCTGAAGTCTGCCTCTTGCTTTGTTCTTTTTCCTCAGCATTGCTTTGGAAATTCTGGGTCTTTTATGTTTCTATATGAATTTTAGGATTATTTGTTCTAGCTCTGTGAAAAAGGCCATGGTTAATTTGGTAGGGATTGCATTAAATCTGTAGACTGCTTTAGGTAGTATGGCCATTTTAACAATATTAATTCTTCCAATTCAGGAGGATGGGATATCTTTCCATTTCTTTGAATCATCTTCAATTTCCCTTATTAATGTTTTATAGTTCTCAGCATATAAATTTTTCAGCTCCTTGATGAGGTTTATTCCAAATATTTTATTTTTTGTGTTGCAATTTTAAAAGGTGTTGTTTTTTGACATTCCCTTTCTGATATTTCATCATTGGTGTAAAGAAATGCAACCTATTTCTGTATGTTAATCTTGTATCCTGCTACCTTGCTGAATTTGTTTATCCGTTTTGGTAGGTTTTGTATGGAGTTTTTAGGGTTTTCTATCTATAGTATCATATAAACTGCATATAATGACAATTTTACCTCTTCCTTTCCAATTTGGATACCTTTTATTTCTTTTTCTTGTCTGATTGCTGTGGCTTGGATTTCTAATACTATGTTGAAGAGAAGTGGTGAGAGTGGGCATCCTTGTCTTGTTCCAGATTTTAGCAGGAAGGCTTTCAACTTTTCACCATTGAGTATTATATTGGCTGTGGGCTTGTGATAAATAGCTTTTACTATTTTGAGATATGTTCCCTCTATACTCACTTTGGTAAGAGGTTTTTTTTTTTTTTTTTATCATGAATGGATGTTGAATTTTGTCAAATGCTTTTTTTGCATCTATTGAGATGATCGTGAGGTTTTTTGTCTTTTCTTTTGTTTATGTGGTATATCATGTTGATTGATTTGCGTATGTTGAACCATCCTTATGAAATTGGGATGAATCCCACTTGGTTGTGGTGTAGGATCTTTTTTATGTGTTGTTGGATTCAGTTTGCTAATATTTTGTTGAGAAGAGAATTTCTATTTAAACTCACAACCACACTAAGAGTCAAGCCTGAACTGGTCTGTTGAACATATGAGAAAAAGAGAGATTAAGTTACTTGCTGAAGGTCACACAGCTAGTACTTTGTGGAGCTGGGCGAGTCTTTATTTTTATTTCTTTTTGCATTTGCATCTGGTTTTCTGAGAAGTTCTAACACTGGGATCTGGACTAGGAGTACTCAGCCTCCTTAGGACTGCCACACCCTATCAGTGCATACTTGATTTCACCACACCTTTTAAAACAATCATCTGGGAAGGCACTGTGTGCTGTCCTTTAGAGTTGAAAGCAAGCACAAATTTAATTGTGTTCAAGGAATTCTGTGACATTTCTTGAGCAATGGGTAGTACATTTGGATATTGTCCAGTCAGAACTGAGAACCTAGACCAGGGAAATGTCATTCTTTAGTTTGATTCAGATTGTACCTGGCTTCTGGTTAATCTAGAAAATATGCCTCCAAAATCTTCTTAATAAGAAGGAAATGCTTTAATTAAATATATGTTCTAACATCTTATTCTGAGCCTAATATTAAGACCAGGGACTATCTCATGAGCATTAAATAAAAAGTGGCAAATTTTCTAGAAATAATTTTAAGCAGAAAAAAGTAGCATTAAAACCAGATGTTGCTTTTCGACACCATCCAACCACCAGCATCTTCCACGCAACAAAACTTGGCAGAAGAGTGACCCCTTTCTCCCACCCAGATCACAATTTTCAAGAGATGGCATCTGCTGAAAACAAAATTTCAAAAGGGAAATCTGTTTTCCTGAAAGTGTACCTCTGACTTTATTCAAGCTCATGCTGGATCAAAAGGATACACCCCAGGAAAAGACACGTGATTATAGCTATTATAGATCCCTTCCTCTGGAAATGCTAGAAGTTGAAGTCTGTATGATAAACGCAGGACCAGGATCAAGATTAGGGAAAGGCAAGTGAGGCACTCACTTCTGGCAGCAAAAGTCACAGGGGAACTGAAAAACTTATTAATGAATTAAAATAATATTTTAATGCAAAAATTTAAAAATAAATATGAAATAAATTCATGATGAAAAAATAACAAAATTTAAGTGAAGATTGGCTGTTGTTGCTTGTGTTACTACCCTGCATTGTTGGGTGTTGGGAATGAAATCGTGCACCTCAGATTGGGACTTGAACCCATGTGGTCAGGACTCGAACCCAGCCAAAACCCTGCTTGGGACTTGAACCCACAGTCTTTTAATTAGAATCACTCACCTGGTGTCTGGACTTACTGAGACTCAGGTTCTTTGTGTCTTAGTGCAGAAGGAATTCAGCGAGGGGCAAAGTGATAGGCAAGAAGTAGATTTATTAATATAGGACGCTTGTAAGAGATGCAAGCAGGCAGGCGAGGGGGCTCTGCCCTGAGGATTAAGTGGGCTACAATTTTATAGTCAAAGGAAAGGGGAAGGGGAAAAGACCACCTTCTTCAAGTAGACCAGGCTTACATCACTAGCTTCTCCTTTGTATAAGGCAGGAGAGTGTCTGACCCTATGAGGTCAAACTAGGATTCAGTGTTCTCACTTATTCAAATGAGTAGAAGGGTGGTGACATATTTCTTCCACCTAATGGCTTGGGGCATATCTCATGCTTTTATTTATGGTTTTATAGCTAAGCAAGCCTGCTTTGTTCCATAATGTTCCAATAACTTTCTTGAGCTATCATTAACTTGCAGTGGTCTCCCCAAATTTCCTAGGTTTCCCTCTATATCTCTAGTCCCCTACTGGAACTTCTACAACTACCTGTATAACTATCCTATTCTATTCCTATTAGGAACAGCCATGTCCAGTTAGCCCCAAGGTTCCTGGCTCCAAGGTCCTCAAATCACCTACCAGGCAGGTTTATGAGGGTTGAAAATGTGTGCTAAAGAGTGGGCAATGCAAGGCTTTATGTATTGCCATGAATTTTGATCATAGAGTCATAATAAAATTTTGATTTTCTTAATTTTTCTCACTTGATTCAAAATATCTTGGAGAATATTTTTTTTTGTTTTGTTTTGTGGCACATGGGCTTAGCTGCTCCACGGCATGTGGGATCTTCCTGGAGCAGGGATTGAACTCATGTCCTCTGCATTAGCAGGCGGATTCCCAACCACTGCGCCACCTAGGAAGCCCTTTGGAGAATACTTTGATGAGTGTGTATAGGTGTGCATATTTCTCCACTGTCTCAGGCTCCAGTATGGCTCCAGAGGGCACAACTCAGGACCTCCGGGAAGCCTGCTCTTCATTCTAGATGAGCCTTTGCTAAAGGATTCCAAGCTCTTGGGAGTTCTAACAGTGTTGGTTCCTTTTCGGAGAACACTTGACTAAAAAAGTGACTGCTCGCCCTTCAATCACCATGCTACAGGTGCCCTTACCTTTTTCATTTACACCAGACCAAGTCTTTGTTTAGTTTGTCTAGAGATGCATTAATACCACCTAAACTAGGCTGGAAATCCCTTGATACACATCTCCCCCAACCCTTCCCTTCACAAATTAGGTCCCTCTTTTATCCTCCCCCTTTCAATATCTATTATAATTTTACCTGTGTGTGTGTGTTTATTTCATGCCTGTCTCCCCTGCTAGACTGAGGCATTATGAAGGCAGGGAGTGTGTCTGGCTGATATCACTCTGCTGCCAGGACCTAGCAGAGACTCTGCATAATGGAGGGAGAGCATACAGACTTTTAAATAGTGAAATGAATTTGTGACTTACCCACAATGTCCAATTCTAAGTGAAACTTCAGAGGCTTAATAAACGTTTTTAGTATTGATGCTACAAGGTTTTTGTTTTCTTTTTAATCAAGAATGCCTTGAAATGTCAATGAATTAATTCTTTCTTTTTCTCTTTTCTGAGTTAGATCTTGATTAAGCAATATTTCTCCTACCTGACAACCACTGTTATACTTTAAGTGATGCTTTGCAATATCTGAAAAGGTAGCGATGCAAAGGCAGTTTGGCTTAGTGGGAAGAGCGCTGGATTGGAAGTTGTGAAGGGAGACTCTAATAGAGAATGGGATGCTTTTGATAGGATGGGCTGGGTTTCCCCCTACAGTCAAGTAGGCCTCATTCTCATTTTCTTAGAGGTCGTTGGCCCTTAGCAACTCCCTGAAATCCAAAGACCCTTTGTTCTCTTTAGGTCTGCCCTATCCACCAGCTAATTCTGATCTCCGGGCCTCTTCACACCAGAGCTCACCCCCATCCACCACCCCATTCTGCAGCCAGTGAAGCTTCCATATTCAAGTTTAGTGTCTTCTCTGAGTGTCTTCTCTTTGGAGCTTCTGGATAGTGTCAGGGTAATCTGGGAGCCACCTCCCTGAGGAGGCCAGTGGGTCAAAATGTTTGGCCAACTCAAGTCATGCTTTTGCATCAGACCAGGCATGGAGTCTTGTCTTCTAGCGCTATCTCATCAGGCCGGGAGAGGCAGGATGGTGATGGGGAAAGAGCCGTGCTTTGGAGTCAGACAGATGGACTCTAGTCCCAGGATGACACTCACCACCCAGGTAGTCTCAGTTTGACACTGAGAAAGTAAAAAGAGAATAAATACTCTGCTAGCCAGAACTCTTGGTTGCACACGACAGACACCCAACTCAAAGTAACTTAAATGCATATAAATAACTTAAATGGCACGAACAGAAATTAACCAGAGGGGCATGTCTGGTTTATCTCCTATAAGCTCAGGAAAGGTGGGGTATAGCTGGAGTTTGGTGACAATTGGAACCAGGGTCTGCAATATTGCTAGGGCACCTCTTTCTGTCTCTGTTTTCTGCTGGTTTCTATGTGCAAAGATTTTAGTTCCTAAGGAGGGCTGCCTCTAGTGGAGGGAAATATGGCCTCATATTTCACAGCTTCTGCACTAGAGGGAGATTGCTTTTCTTTCCTGTTACTCCATTTGAAAAATCCTGAGAAGGATCTGGTTGGCCTGACTTGGATCATAATTCTGACCCATGGACCAATCAGCTTTTGCAAGGGTGGGGTGGTTTACTGTGACTGACAACCCTCAGTAGAAGCACATTGTTGGAGTTGGTGGAGGGGTATTCCTCAAAAGAAGGGAGGTTTCTTTTTCCAGAAAATGGAGAAATGCCAGGCAGGCTAAACAACAGATGTCCACCACACATATTTACCTTTCAGGCTTGTTTGTGAGGATTAGAAAGAATATATATAAAGCACTAGTTGTGAGATAATGGTGCTGATGATGGGGAAAAGTGGTATGTTAGCATCTCTGGATACCCAGGCTCCACCTATGGGACCAAAATACCTCGTAGACAGAAGCACACCTTTTCTTTGTTATTCTCTTGACCTTGGGACAATCATCATAATAGACTCCTATGAAGCCCCTTAACCCCAGTTGAAAAAAATATGACCTAAGAAGAGTATGTGATTTGCTCAAGGATGTAAAGCTGGTTAGTGGCACAGTGAGGCCTAGACCCAATCTTCAAGGCCCCCAATCTACTTTACCTTTCGTATGTTATGTGATGATTAAGTGATGGTTCTAAAGCTGGCCTGCCTGGCTTAAAGTTCAGCCCCTTTCCTGTGTGACCTCAGGCAAGTTCCTAACCTCTCTGATTCTCAGAGAGTCCCTTTGCAGGGCTGTTATGATGATTAAATGAATTAATATGGGTATATTAGCTATTATAATGATTCCATCCTCAGATTTTTGCAGTTTAAGCCTCCTGGCCTAGTGTTTCTCCAGGTGTATCTGGGGACATACCAGGCACTGCAGTGGGGCTACAGTTTGGTTGGGCACTGGGATTGGAGTGGGAGCAGCCATTCAAACCACCTAAGGCTCTGAGTGACAAATGAAGTCATCGCTGAGCTCTCTCCATCCCAGAAGTAGCATGTTAAGCAGTTTTAAAAATAAATCTTTTCCCAACATAGAAGTTCTTAATGAACTACTGATGTTGCCAGGCCCCTTCACTGATCTCGCAGGGGACGTCCAGCAAACAGCCTAGCCTCCCTGTGTCTTTTCCTCCTCTAAAAGAGAGCCACGGCCACGCCTGTGATCCCACGAAGCGCACAGGCTGTGGAGTCAGGCCTGGGTTTGAATTCTGCCTCTGGCACTTATTAGCTCTGTGACTATACAAGGTGCTGGACCCTCTTTCATGTCTGAATTGAGAACAATATCAATATGCACCTTGTTGGGAGGAGTCTCCAAAGGGCAGGCATAGTGTTTAGTACAGAGGGTGCTCTTTAGATGGTGGCTGTTGTTAGCATTAAGTATCACCTGATGGGTATGTGTTTGAGAACATGCAAAATCATTGAGCCAGTCTGGAGCCTTGTTTTTATAAAATAGACATTTGCATGTATAGTTTCTCATAATCATGCTACCTCTTTTAATGATGCAGATGTCTGAAGTAGATAGAGCTTTGGGTGAGAGTTTTCCACGTGATTTTTAAAACAACGATAATAAGAAAATATACTCACACACACAGGAGAAGTGTCTTCTTGGGTTCTGTGAAAGGCTGCAGGGTTAATTTTGACAACAGAAACTAACAGGAACCTTCCCAGAGCAGCAAATGATTGTTGCCCTTGGTTTCAGAGGAGGATAAGGACTGCTGCATTTATCTACCAGTGTCATGCTGAGTGCTTCTATCAGCCCTGAAGCTGGAGGCGGGCTGGCTCTGGGAAAGGGATATTTTCTTAAAAACAGAATTTGCAACACTCTTTCAATTTCCTTTTGTATCCTCCACATCCCTCACCCCCCAGTCCTGCCTGGGGTCCCAACGTCTTGGTGGCAACTTGTTGAAAGCTCAAGTCCTATAGTTTCAAGTAATCCCTGTTTGCAAAATCCTCCTGAACATTTTAGGAATTTCCTTTATACTCTAGCGAAATTACTCTCCCAGTAGTGGAAAGTGATAAATAATATCTTGATGATACATACGTACTTGTGTTGGCCAGGAAAGGCTAGTTTAAGTGTGGTAACAACCAACCCCTGCTATCTCAGCGGCGTAACATGTAAAGTTTATTCCTCATCCACCCAAATCCACTGCAGGTCTGGTGAATCTCTTTGGTAGCTTCTTTCCAAGAGGGAGCTCAGGGACTGAATCTGTTTGCATCTGGTGACTCCACCGTGGAGCTCCCAGGCCACTGCAACAGAGGAAGAGACACTCCCTCTCAAATGCTACCCATCACTTCTCTTAACAGCTCATTGGCCAGAACCAGATCTCACAGTCCCACATAATTATAAGGAGACTGGGAGGTGTAGTTTTCCAATGTACCCAGGAAAGAGAGAGAACTAAAAATGAACAGGAGAAGTCTTTGCTGCTGTACTTTTCGTTTTCAAGTGCAGAGATCCTGGTTCTTATATCAAGGCTCCTTGTGAGAATAATTTGAAGGAGGCTTGAAAGTCTGAGCAGAAGGAAACAGGGAGAACCAGTAGTTAAATGGGAAAGTATTTTCTCAAGAATGCTGAGTACCTTCCTGTCAGTGGTTCATGGTTCTTTAAAATAGTAGAACTCAGAGAATCCAAAAACCTTGAGACTGGAGACCAGTGGAAGCACCGTGCCGAAAGGCAGTACCTCCCCAAATGCAGTCATCCATCCACCTCCTTCACATCTTTTCCTCCCATCCTGGTACCACACACACCACTGTGTATCATCTTCACTATTCTCTATTATTGTTATCAACTTAAATTTTTCCTTTCAATAACTCACTTTTCCTGTAAAAGTGAAACTTTATGTCTCTGCCTGAGTGGAAATCCAGTATCATTTACCATACGTAGACGGTATCCAGTAAGAACAAATACAATGTCAGCCAAACAGTTCTGAACCTGAAGTTTGCTTTCTAGTTACAGAGAGAAACTAGCAAATATTGGAAAGATGAAAACGATAAGCCAGCTCTAAACCTGAACTTCGCTCATGAAATTGGACTGAAAGAGAATTATAAAGGAAGAGGCAAATATCTCAGTAGTGGACCACATGTCAAGATGCCTGGGCTCTGATTCCAGGGTCACATCACCTACTAACTGTATGACGTTGGTGCCTCAGCTTTCTCATCTGTAGAACTAAGGGTAATACTATTCCCCACTCCACATACACGAAACTCTTATAACAATGCCTGGCACATAGTGAGGGTTATATGAGCATCAGCAATTTTTAGCATTCTCTCTCACAATGTGATGTCTTACTTAATGCTGCCCTATCTCCTACAACTCCCATAAACGCATTAAATCATCTTTCCTTCCCTGGTGAGATGAATTCCACTCTTGAAGAAACATGGGTTTAATGGAACCAACACAGGCTCTAGAAAGTGACATCCTTGAACCCCAAGCCCTTGGGCTTACTGGTGATCCTATAGGCAGGTTACTAACTTTAAATCTCAGTTTTCTAGGTGAGGATTAAAATACCTACCTCTCTGAAGGTGCTGTTAGATCAAAGAGGTAAAATAAAGACCATCCATTTAAACTTTGACCTGTAAAGGATGCTCAGTATATATTGGCTTACCTTAAAGCAGCAATTCATAGCCATCCCCGAGGGATTTGTGGAAATCTTCAATGAAATCTTCAAGCATATTGCCCACTATATTATATTAATTTAAAAATATGCATACATATACTAGAGCAGTGGTTCTCGGACTTTAGCACACATGAGAATTACGTGGAGTTAGAGTAACCGATCCGTCTCTGATCGCCTTGGACGCTGCAGTTTTAACACTGGAAGTCCTCATCGTGGGATGCTCCTCAGCCTTGGGCAAACTTGGCCGTTGGTCACTCTGCCTGGAGAATTGTTGAGACCCAGCTTTCTGGGCTCCCATCTCCAAAGATTCTGAGTCAGCGGGACTGGTGTGGGATGAAACCTGATCATTGGAATTTCTAACAAAGCTGCAAGGTGCTGCTGTGAGTCTGAGGACCATTCTTTGAGCAGCACGAAGAGAACTTTCTCATATTAATGCCTGTGCTTGGTGTTCCATTTCTAAATGTTGAGAATTGCTCAACTTTCAAAACTTCACAGGGGTACTCACAGCCCATTTTATAGACAAGAAAACTGAGGCTCAGCAGGGATTTAGTAATTTGGTTGACGTCACATAGCTAGGAAGTGACACAAACCTAGGTCTGACACCAAAACAGGTTTTCTCAATCCTGTCTTCTTAAATCACAGACTTCATCCCACTGCCTTAGTCTGGGATGAATTCTCTCCAGGGAAGTGCTCTAGTTCCCACCCCAACCCCAAAAGAAGTGCACTTCTGGCCGGCATTACCATAGGTCTGCAGTAGGCACAGCAAAGACTCAAGTGGGGACTTCTGCTATGCAAATTTTGCGTACATATAGTAACTTCTCTAATGAAAAAACAGAGAAATTGTCACAATGTGATTTTTGCTTTGCAGATTGCCTTATTTCAACAAATTTTGCACCATCAGATATCGAAATCGTTACATAATTGCTTACCAAAAAATATTTTTAGAAACCCTCTTTCATTACAATGTATTATTAACTGCCTTGAGAGTCATTTTATTCTGTTTCAGCACAGTTTACTTGATTTTTGCAGTTCCCAAAAATGCAGCATTGCTAAATGAATGTAAGAGTAAATCAAATCTAAAATTGTATTGAATTTTGTTATAATGATCAATACTATTCCATGTAAATGTAGTGAACCTTGCTTTGGTCTTCAGTTTAAATTGATTGCTTTCCTTTTTCATTTTCCACAAAGGAGTCCTAGTTCAGCTTGCTTCCCTGTTTTCCTTGTGACTCCTCTCTCTGCTCAGAGAACTGGCTAGTTTGAGCTCAGCCCCCATCAATTGGTTGTGCTTTTGACTCCGTGACCATCCGACCTGTTACTTCTGGCTTCACGTGGTTCCAGGGAATATTGTTCTTTGGTCTCAAGAGATGCTAGAAGGACCTGGGAGCAATACCTACCTCATGGGGTTGTTGTGAAGTGAACTAGAGGATGTATCAAAAGTGCCCAATACGGTACCTGGCATGTGGTGAGTACTCAACCATCTTCCCGTCAGAGAAACTCTCCAACCTGTCTATTTCCCTTCCCATGCCCTCCCAACCTAGGGCTTTGCAGATGTGCTTCCTCTGTCTGAAACCCAATCCCTCCTTTTAATCTCCATTGCATTTTCTCAAGGTACCATGTACCTCTCCTTTGCAGCACCAATCACAGTGCAGTATACATTTTTCTGTGATTATGTTACAACTGCTGCCCCCCTCTACCAGGCTTTGTGTGCTGGAGGCTCTGAGGAATCACTCAGATCCACCTTCAGACTAAAAGGCTATTATTTCCCCCACCACTGGAAGTGTGGTCCCCGTGGCCTTGCCTCGGCTCAAGAGAACTGCCCCCCAAGATCACACCTTTCAATGATTGATCTCCATGGGGGCATGAAGGCCTGACCTTCTCACGCACCTGGGGACAGCTCTGAAAGCTCATTCCTCTTTAGAATCCCTTGTAGGGCTGGCCCAGGCTTCTCTTGAGACTGTTTCGTATTTTGATTGCATCCTCTGCTCAGTGCTGCTTACTTTCCTTCTCTCCATGGGTGTTAGGCCTGAGAGCACTCTCTAATGTGACGTATGCATTCTAATCCATCTCAGAGTGAGCTTCCTGGGGAACACTGCACCTGCAATAAAGGCAGGAATTATATTGGTTTTTGCCCATCGTGTGCATTCTCAGAGCCTATGAAAGTCCCCGCTACCAGTCGGGTCTCAGGACATGTTTGTGGAATGAGTGATGGAATAATGATAGTAGAGTCATTGGTAATTTCTGTTTTATGTGCCGCTCTCTCTCCTTTCTGCAAGGGGAAGTATAACGTTTACACAAGAATGTGTTGGGTTTCCACCCAGGGACTGACTTTCTTTCTCCTCATTCCACTCTCCTGTCATGTCTCCAGCCCCTTTTCCCTTACCCCTCCCCTTTCTAAAACCCCTGCCTAGCCATTGCCCTTAAATGTAGCTGAGGAGGGAGGGAAAAGCCTTGGGAATGCAGCTGAGAGATGGTGATGGGAAACAGCTAAATGACTTCAGAGGCCGATTCAGAAACTCCAGCTTTCCTCCCTATCAGGAGCCTGTGTGGGGGCCTAGGAGAAAGGGTAACGCCAAGGAACAGGGGAACTCAATATCTGAAGGCTCTGCTAAGTGCATGGCTGTCAGAAGGTATTTTCTCATGTTGAATGAGAAGAAAGGGCCGTTTAAAACAACAAAGCTCTTACACAAATAGAAAAAAAAAATGAGAATTCACATTTTGAGTCCACATGAAAAATGGCCTCTTTGTTATTTCTCATCCTCATGGAAAGCTTCGGCAGTCAAGGCTTTATTTTCTGCAACCCAGTTTTTTGTTTGGTTTTGGCTTTTTTCGCCCCCTCCTAGAAATAATCTAGTTCGAGACTTAGCTCTGCTGCTTTAGGAGATGTGGGGTGTCTCTCAGCCTCCGTTCCTCATCTGTAAGGTGGGCATTAGCTAATCAAGTCACTGGGTTGGGTTCTTGAGAAGCTCAAACAGGACAGTGGATGTAAATAAGCTGTGAAAGTTGTGACAGACTCTAAAGGGAGATTCACCATCCCTGTCATGGCTGCTTAATCTTCAGTGAAAAAGAACTTGAAAGTTAAAGCTAGTACAAAAAAAAAAAAAAAGGAATGCAATTCCAAGCCAAATATAAATTGAAAAAATTATCCCTCATTCTGCAGGATGTTTGGCAAAGGTCCCTGTTATCCCACATAATTAAGAGTTGACTGTCCTTGTAGTGGACAGAGAATGTCAAACTTCTGTGGAAACCAGCCATTTTTTCAATTATTCGTTTAATTCAAGACAGATTCAGGAAGCCACCTGCTCTCTAGACCAGGTTTTAGGTTGATTGGGTAGATGCTGTTTTCACAGCTCAATTAGTACGTTTCCTTGTTTCTCTTCGGTCTGAGGCAGCCCTGGCATTCAGATGTATCTCTGCTTCTCTTCCAGACAAATGATGCTCTGAGGATTTATGCCACTAGGCATAATCTCCTACTCTCATGCCTGGGTGTGCAGGGAGGCACAGTTTCCTTTGTGCGGAGCAATTTTCTATAGAATATAGAACTTTCTCCCTTGTGCAGAAGGCAGACCTATGAGGCTTCTTGAGCAGCCAGAAGAGGGTCCCAGGTGTGCCCGTTGAATGCTGGTGGATTGGTAAATCCTTGTAATAGTATTTGGGGGCTGCAGAGATCTTGAGTTGTTTTATAATCAGGTGTGAGATGTGGTCAAATTTTCAGTAGAGACTTACAGATCACCTGTAAGCATTTTTGGACCAAGGATGGGCTTTTTAAAAGTCTTTGTTCCAGGTGCAGACATTTCTCTGAAGAGTGAGCTTTATGTGGAACAAGGTAAAATGTGAATAAACAGATATACACAACACAAAAACTGCAGAAGCTAGCAGTCAGATACTAGGGAGGAAGTCCTTCCTCTATCATTATGATGGTATGGTCACAGACTTCTTGAAGACAACTGAGCTTATGTCTCCCTGACCCCACATAATACTGGTAGATCCTTTGTAAATATGAGAGAGATTGTGTTACCCTCCTGCTTAAAATCCTTCAGTGGCTTCTCAGTGCCTCCAGGACAAAATCCACCTTCTTGGTTTGGTACTCCAGTTCCCTACAATCAAGCCTGGCCTTCCGTCTTGCCACTGCCCCATTTAAACTCCACACGGCAGCCGCTTGCAACAAACTGCAGTGCTCCGAGACTGCCCCGACTTGCTGCATTGTGAAAGCTCTTTCTCTGCTTTCCTCAACGGGCTAAATTCTTCTTTCCAGGCCCTGTTCAGGATCTCCTTCTTAGAAACAACTTCCTTGACTATTCTCTCATCTCCTTATGCCCTAAACCCTATCTCCCACTGGGTTATGTGCCCCTCATCTGAGTTGCCTTACCATCCTGCCACAGCCTTGACCTTCTGAATTATCAATCAGCAGTTTGCTTGTCTCTGCCCACCTCAAGACTGTTGTCTTAGAGAACGGGGCTGTGCCTCGCTTATGTCGTTCCCAGGGCCTCGTTCAGTGCTTGAGATACAGGAGGTGCATAATAATTGTTGGTTGAGTTAACTGATGAATGGCTGGTTCCCATTTCACCCCTCCCTCTGCACTGGCAGCATCCTCTCTGGCTTGTCTCTCTGCGGGGTCACTGGGCAGCGATGCTGCAGGGCAGGTGGGGGCGGCCTGCGCTGTGGTGGGACCTGCCCCTTCCAAATGGCTTATCACACAGGCGGTCATGTCTCGGCTGCCCCCCATTGTCATTGGATTAAGAAATTATTCTCTAAGAGGTAAAAACATGACGTAGCATGCCCATGAGACAGTAGGTAGAATTATAAAGTGTTAAATTAGAAGGGATCTTAGAAGTTGTAGGGTCCATCCCTCACTTTTTGCAGGTGAGAAACCAGGCCCAGAGGTGGAAAGATTTGTCAGGCTCTCGTGATTAATTAATGACGGAAGAGGACACCTGTGGCTGTTACCTGCCTCCGTCCTTCTGGGGCACCAGCTCTCCCCACTCTCAGTCCTAGCATTTTGGGGGGTGCTGACTTTACTGACTTTACTCCCAAATCCACCAGGAGCAAGTGAGCTGGGCCTCACCAACCAGAGCACCAGGACATGTGTTTCCAGGAGGCCAATCAAAGCTGATGAGACTTGATTTCAGGACGTTGGAATAGAGTTCATGTGCTCCACTGGGGTTCCTGGGAGGATAGGACTGTTGGTGGAGAGCCAAGGAAAGCCGTGCCAAGAAGTGGAAAGAGTGAGTCTGTCTTAATGACATCGTTGGAGACCCTGATATAGCTGTATCTGATCCCTGACCTCTGTAGGAACTCATTCATTACTGGGATTTGTTTGTTTTCTACTTAAGTTGATTTCTATGACTTTCAACTAATTAACTATTCTAACTGATGTAATGTTAGAACTAGAACCAGGCCTCTTAACTCTCAAATGCAGTGCTCCTTCTACTAAACCATCATGGGCATTCCTTGGATTAAGCCGATGCCACCCATTGTCACATAACAGAAAACAGAATTGGGAGAGAATGGGAGGCAGGAGGGCTACGTTTTGATGGGTAGGGCTGTGCGTACTCCCAGTGAGGGACTCTGGGGCGAGTGGGAGGCGTGAGGTCACTGGAGTAACGGGAGGGGCTCGAACTGGAGTGAGCAAGAGTACAGCAAAACCAGATCTTGCCTGCTTCCCTGTTTCGACCTTCGCAGGGTAATGAATAAGGATGGGTGGGCAGGGGTGGGGGCCTACATGTGACGAGAGGCAGGTTCAGCTGGACTTTTCTTATGGATGAATGGAAACACTTTTTGGTCTGGACCTGGGAAGGCTGCCGAAGTGCAGACTGGGAAAGCAAAGACAAAAGTCAAGACATCACCATTTTACTCTTAACATCTCTTGACTCACTGAAGGTGTGGGAGAATATTATGTTGCATGATAGCCACAGCCAAATAAACAGACATTCTATATATTATACCCAGCGCTACTGATGTGACCGTGCTGGGCTGTGCCCGTTGATGGGGACCCAGGCAAACAGCGATATCACTGTGATATGCTAATGAGATTGCTTCATGCCCTGGGGATAATTTTTATGCTCTGAGGTCAGATCTTCATCACAATGCCCAGGAAGAATGAATTGAAACTGATGGCCCGTCTGTGGTGGGACTCCCATGCTACCAACACACTGTGATGAGATTTTTAGAGGTCGGCTTCATCCCACTTACTTAACGCTCATCTCTGCACTCATCTAAAGTTCAGAAACAAGCAAAACTAAATTATGGTGTTAGAAATCAGGATGATGGTTACATTGGGGGTGGGGTGGGGAGTGCTAGGTTCTTGTGTGTGTGTGTGTGTGTGTGTTCCAGAGAATTTACAATTGCTAAAACTCCTCTACCAAACACTGTATTATGTTCTAAAATGTTACAAGTATTAAACACTCCTCTATCTAACACTGCTTATGATCTAAAATGTTACTATTGTAACATTCCTTTGTTCCTAGCCTTATTTGATGCTGAGTAGGCTGCCACATCAACTGTTAGTGGTGGACAGGTGTTTTTACTTTGATGCAAAACTTTGTGTCTATCTAGAGATGTCATGGTTTGAAAGTGCTGAAGCTGAGAAGCTTCTCTATTTAAAATCTAATTCATAGTCTTAGATCTTGGGAATAGTCGTGCTCATCACAGTAGCTCTCCGGGCTGTGTTGATCTGTGCCATAGACTGGAGTGTTAGGTTCTTAACCTGTGTGCTGGTTACGGAGAGGTTCAGTTCATGAACATGTATTGAGCCATGTACTTATGAGTGGTGTACCTTTCTGTGTGCGTGCTATATGTTAATAAAAGCGTCCTGTGATGTTAAATGCTGTCATCGTAGGCAAACACTTGGTGCTGGGGAGGTCTCAGAATCAAAATGAAATGGGGCAACTGAAATTATGTGATGGTACTATTCTGTTATAAGGTGGGCATGCAGATGATCCAGGACATGTTTATACTAATTCTGAAATATATATAATCATTAAAATGAAAATAAAAACTAAAAAAATATATAGTAGTGTGCTTACCATCCTCCAAGGGTCTAGGACACTGGTTGGGAAAGACTGAAGTATTATGACACCTCAGGATCTTGTGTAAATGGATCTCGAGTCCATTCACACCTCTCTACCCCCACTGCCAACACTCTAGTTCAAGCCACCAGCAACTCTGGCCTGGACCATGGCAGTGACCTCCCCCTCTTGCCTGATGCATAATCCATTGCCCACACAGTAGAAGACTATAGATTCAAAACATGGCTCAGATTACTCCCCAACCTGCAGCCCTTCAAAGACGTCCTAATACATGTAGTCTTTAAGTCCAGATCCCTTTCCGCCACCCACCACGCCCAGCGTGGACTGGCCTCTCCTGCCTCTCTGACCATCCTACCACCACTCTCCCCCCAGGTCACCAATTTCCAGCCCCACTGGCCTCTTTTCATTATTCCAACACCCCATGCTTGTCCTTGCCTTGAAGTTCTTACATATGCTCTTCTGCCTGAAATAGGGGCGTCCCAGATCTTTGGATTGCTGGCTCCTCCTTAGCATTTAGGTCTCTGTTCAATGTCATCCCCCTCAAGTAACCTCTCCCAACCATTCTTTATCTGCACTTCTAAGTCCACAGGTCTCTGCGTTCACCTCTGCCTCAGCTTTCCCCAGCCCGGGCTGTTTCATTTCCCCATTTTACAGATGAACTGAAGCTCATAGAGAATACATGATTTACCCAAAGTGATACAACTAATAAATGCTTAGAATAATGCCCGCCACAGAGGAAGCATTCAACAAATGATAGCTATTAATTGTCTTGTGGGAGGTATGAAGCATAATTAATTTAGGTAGATTTAAAAAAAATCAATTTGAGTTCTTTAGAAAGGAACCTCACATAAGCTCAAAGTGGCATGATGACTTTGCTGTTTAGAGTTTGAAATTCAGTTGGGATATTGACTCCTTGCCTGGATAATCAACAACAGTGAGCAGTGTTTATGGTGTCTCCAGGTGCACGTGTAAGATGACATTTAAGATGCTGTGTACGGACGGGTCACCAGTTTCTAGCTACTCATCACCCAAACAACTCTGGAGGGCACTGTTTTATAAAAGAAGACCAGTGTAGGGCACGTGAATGTTGCAAGCATGAGAGATTGTTGGAGATTCTTGACAGGGCTTGCAAGCCACTCCATGAAGCAAGGGGGGGCAAAATTATAGTAGAAACTAAGTATGTAAAGTTGTTTTTGATTCTATATGAAAGACAGAACCTGAAACAAGCTCCAGCCAGAGGTTTGTTGCTGGAAAGGATCTCCTTGGCTTAGCCATCGCAGTGGTTAATGCTTCTTGCTGTTCTTTTCATCCATACCTTATGAGCTGCCTTAGAACAAGCAGGTTGGAGCCCAGCCCTTCACTAATCCCCTGAGATAATCTTTTTAAGACTCTCAGCAGCAAGGGGAAGGTCCCACTTTTTCCCCCACCTCTGAGGTTTCTTTCAGATCCCTTTGACTGATCCTGCTTGCTCTTTCTGGCTCTTTCTCTTTCTGAATTATTCACCAATGATCTGGCTGTCTCCCGGGGGAGCCAAATGGTTTTAAACATTTTCCATGACTCATGTATCTTTACCAGTTCTTTCATTTATTTATTTTTAAAATTTATTTATTATTTATTTATTCATTTATTTATTGGCTGTGATGGGTCTTTGTTGCTGCACGGGGGCTTTCTCTAGTTGCGGAGAGCAGGGGCTACTCTTCAGTTGCGGTGTGCGGGCTTCTCAGTGCAGTGGCTTCTCTTGTTGTGGAGCACAGGCTCTAGACTCACGGGCTTCAATAGTTGTGGCATGTGGGCTCAATAGTTGTGGCTCGCAGGCTCTAGAGCGCAGGCTTAGTAGTTGTGGTGCAGGGGCTTAGGTGCTTCGCGGCATGTGGAATCTTCCCAGACCAGGGCTCAAACTGTGTTCCCTGCATTGGCAGGCGGATTCTTAACCACTGTGCCACCAGGGAAGTCCTTATTTATTTTTTGTTGATGTCTCACACACACGCATGCAAAATAGGTTGTTAAAAAGAGTCTCAGTCACAGAAAATGAAATCTGTGCTTTGTTAGTTCTTCACTTGTATTTTAGTATTTTGTTTATACAACTGAAATAAAAGTTTGATTATTTAATCTTTAACCAAGTCCCAAGTTTAGCCAAGAGTGTCAAATTCAGGATTCAGTCCTATGAAGCTTAAGAATTTCTTGATGAAAAAGAATGCCATATCACTACTATTTGGCCCATAGGTTATCAATCGCTTTGCTATCTTCAGCTGCACTGGCATCAAACCCTGTATCTGAAATCACTTGATAAGTGGTTTAACTGACAGAGCCAGTGGTACAATCTTGTTTTATCATTTTCTATTTTTTTAATTTTATCGTTTTCAAAAAGCCCTGAAAATATAGGGTGCTGAGTAGCTAAGAGAAGAAGGCCCGATGAAAGTGACAGTAGAAATGAGAGGGTTGCAGGATGGACCCCATAGTGAATAGTTAGCTCGGCTCTTAGACTCTTCTGCCAAAGGCTTGGCTTTCCGGCTTGAAATGATTATTTAGGTCTTCCTAGGGAACATTTAAAGCAAATTGAGCCTCTTTTTTGTTTATCCCACAGCTGCCATTTTGTCTTAACAATGTACTCCTTGAAGGCTTCTAAAGGTAATGCTGATCTCCGCTGAATGCAGACATACCTCTGCAGACTAGCTGAGTCCTGCCATCCCTAGGCAATCACTTATTTCCGCTTTGCCTCTATAGTTTTGCCTCTTCTGGGTATTTCATATACATGGAATCATACAATATCCAGTTCTGCAACTATTTGTATCTGGCTTCTTTCACTTAGAATATTTTCAAGATTCATCCATGTTCTAGGATATATCTATACTTCCTTCCATTTTATTGCTGAATAATATTCCATTGCATGAATATATTTCATTTTATCCATTCATCAGTTGATGGACATTTGGGTTGTTTCTATTTCTTGGCTAGTATGAATAATGCTGCTGAGAACATTTGTGTACACCCTTCATGTGGATGTACACATTTTCATTTCTCTTGAGTAGAATGCCTGCATCAGATGGTACTCTATGTTTAACACTGAAGGTTTTAGGAATTTTTAGACTTTTCTTCAAAGCAGCTGCACCATTCTACATTCCTACCAGTGATATCAGGGTTTCAAATTCTCTGCATCCTCACCCACACTTATTATTATTTGCCTTTCTGACAATAGCTGTCTTGGTGGGTTTGAAGTGATATCTCATTGTGGTTTTGATTTACATTTCCTTGATGGCTAATGAAGTTGAGCATCTTTTCGTGTATTTATTGACAATTTATCTTCTTTGGAGAAATGCCTATTCGGATTCTTGGCCTATTTGTAATTGCTTTATTTGTCTTTTTATTATTGAGTTGCAAAAGTCCTTCATATATTTCAGATGAAATATATGAGTTGTTTTCTCCCTTTCTCTGAGTTGTGTTTACACTTTCTTGATAGTGTCTTATAAAGCACAATAGTTTTAAATTTTAATGAAGTTCAATTTATCTATTTTTACTTTTGTTGCTGTGAGTGTGGTGTCATATCTAAGAAATCATTGCTTAATCCAAGATCATGAAGATTTCCATGTATGTTTTCTTCTAAGGGTTTTATAGTTTTAGCCCTTACATTTAAGAGGACGAGGCTTTTCCCCCACCATTTCTGAATCACTTACGTGTGAGCCAATGACTCCTACATCTCGTTTTAAGCCTGGACATCCGTCCTTCTTCAGTTTCAGAGCCTCCATCTCACTGCTGTTCTGCTTTATCCTCCTGTTCCTCTGTGTTCCCTAAATCAGAACGAGCACACCTTCCCTCCAGTCACCTGTGTGGAGTCCTCCCCATTCACCTGCCTTGCCAGGTGGAGATGAGGATGGAAGACAGGAGAGTCTGTCCCTTGGAGTGTGAACTGTAACGTCCGTGCCCCTGTCTGTCTACTCTTGTGCCCCCTGTGTCCGGCGTGGAGCCAGGTCCTCATAATAATAAACATTTGCTGAATGAAAAAAAATAAAAAAATAAACCCGTTTTCAGTTAATTTCTGTAAATAGTGTGAGATAGAAGTCTTATTTCATTCATGTAAATATCTAGTTGTCCCAGTACCATTTGTTGAAGAAATTGTTCTTCATCCATCCAATTGTTTGGGCACCCTTAGTGAAAATCAATTGATTGTAAATGTGAGGATTTATTTCTGATTCTCAATTCTAGTCTACGGATCAATATGTCTGTCCTGCTTACTGTAGCTTTGTACTAAGTTTTTTTTTTTTTTTTTTGGCACATGGGCTTAGTTGCTCCGCGGCATGTGGGATCTTCCTGGAGCTGGGATCGAACCCGTGACCTCTGCATTGGCAGGCGGATTCTTAACCACTGCGCCACCTAGGAAGCCCTGTACTAAGTTTTATAATTGGGAAGTGTGAGTTATTCTTCTAGTTCAAGATTGTTTTGGCTATTCTGGATCTCTTGAATTTTCATATGAATTTTAGGATCAGCTTGTCAGTTTCTACAAAGAAGCCAGCTAGGGTTTCGAAAGGGATTTCACTGAATCTGTGGACCTATTGAAAGAGTATTGCCATCCTAACAATATTAAGTCTTTTGATCAACGAACATGGAGTGTCTTTCCATTTATTTAGGTCTCTTTAATTTCTTTCAGTAATATTTTGTAATTTTCAGTGTATACACTTTGCACTTCTTAAATTTATTCCTGAGTATTTTATTCTTTTTGATGCTACTGGAAATGGAATTGGTTTCTTAATTTCATTTTCAGATTGTTCATAGCAAGTGTATAGAAACACAGTTGGTTTTTATATACTGATCTTGTATCTTACAACCTTGCCAAACTCATTTTTCAGTTCTAGTAGTGTTTTTTTAGTTGTTTCCTTAGGATTTTCTATTTACAAGTTCATGTCATCTGCAGATAGAGATAGTTTTACTTCTTCCTTTTTTTCATCTTGGTGCCTTTTATTTCCTTTCTTGCCTAATTGCCTAATTCACTGCAGTATGGTATCGAATACAAGTGATGAAAGTGAACATCCTTGTCTTCTTCCTAGTCTTAGGGAGAAAGCATTCAGTCTTTCATCATTCAGTATGATGTTACCTGTGGGTTTTTCATAGATGCCCTTTATCAGATTGAGAAAGTTTCTTTCTACTTCTAGTTTGTGGAGGTTTTTGTTTTTTTTTTTTAAATTAATGAAGGGGTTGTTGGATTTTGTCAAATGCTTTCCTGCATTTTTGCATCTGTATTCATAGGGAATATTGGTCTGTAGTTTTCTTCTGTTGTAGTCTCCTTTTTTAAAATCTCAGATTATAATTTTACTTTTCAAATACTCAAGAACCTAGAAATCAACTTCTTTATTAACTTCTAAGATAACTGTATTAGGAAGAGTTCTATATTGCCACATTTATTCTGTAACTTCAACACTTCAAACTGAATCAAATGCTGCTTTAGTACTCCTGAAAGCAACTGCATTTGTGTAACACTTGTACAGGAAAACAAATTGTATTGGCGTTTGAAGAATGAAGAAGCAAAGTGACATTGTCACAACTGTTTCTGCCTTCACTCTTCATGCATTTTCCTTTTATTAATAGAATCTATAAAAATGGCAAAGAGAAATATAGGAAAGCTTATCATAGTAGCTTTTATAAAAACTTAGAATTTAGCAGATGTTTTAAGCAAGTCAAAACATCCATCTATATAACAGAAGCATTTGCAAAGTTTTCTGGTTTTAGTTTCAGGGTTATACTGGCCTCATAGAATGAATTGGGAAGTTTTCCTTTTTTCTATTTTTGGGAAGAGTTTGTGAAAAATTGGTATTATTTCTTCTCTAAGTGTCTGTAGAATTTACCAGTGATGTGATCTGTGCCTGAGGTTTTTCTGTGGATAGTTTTAAAATTATTGTTTTAAAACATAGGTTTTTACTATTATTCAGGTAAGGTGAGCCATTTGATGAGGAGATGATTACCACTGAAAAGATAGTTTGTTACTCATCGTTGTCAAGTTCCTACACACATGGGGGAAATAAGAGGGTCAGTCAGGAGGCAAAAAGAACAAGGGGAAAACATTGGCAAGAACCCTTTTGTTTTTTCCTTGGAAGGCAGTATAAACAGGCTTAGGGTTAGCTATTTTGGATAATTTCAGCAGGCTCTGGGGTGTAGCAGTCTGGTATCTGGACCTGGGGTGATTAGGACAGATAACATATGAGAGAAGAGAAGAGAAGCAAGTACATATTTATAGAGATTGTTATATCTTCCTTCCTATTTACCTTTTCAGTCCTCTTCATTTTTTCCTATAGATTTGATGTCATTACCTTACTCTGATACAACTTTGCTCCCATCTGCTTTGTGCTATTATTGTCAAATATACCACGTTTCTATATGTTGAATGCCCAACAATACAATTACATACATATTGTTTTATTGCTTTTCAAATAGGAGAAGAAATATGCATTTATCCTTTCTTATAATTACTGACATAATTACTTTTCCTGGTGCTTTTTGTTTTGAGTGTGTGGAATCAAATTATTCTCTAGGGTCACTTGCTTTCAACTTGAAGAACTTTCTCTAGTGTTTCTCGTAAGATGAGCTTATACATTTTTTATTAAATCTTTATTGTTATTATTTTTCACTTAATAACGTACCATGTCCTGTCAACTCTCCTTCAAAAACACAACTTATTACACCTACATGGTATTTCGTGGCCAACATATATCTATGATCCTAAGGGGTTATTTTCAGCTTTTCATTATTACAGATGATGCTACCATAAACATCTTTGCGTATGCATTCTTTAGGAAACATTTTTTTAAGTAGATAATTAATCTGAGAATACATTTGTATCTAAAACCATTCAGACTCCCTTCAAAGGTGTTCCCCTTGCCCACCCCCATCTCCTTCTCAAATGTAATCATTCTTATAGGTTTGCTGTGTACTTGCCTATGCATTGAGAGAGAGAAGAAAGGAAGGAGGGAGGGATAGAGAAAGAAAGAGAAAGTGAAAGGGGGAGAAAGAGAGAGAGAGGGAGAGAGGGATGCTTTTTGTTTGTTTTGGTGCTGGTTTTAGTTTTACATCAATGGAATCATCTTGTATGTCCTGATTTTCATTTTTTTTTTTTAACTTAACAACATGTCTAGGAGATTTTTCCACCTCATAATTTGAACTCAATCTTTTTTTAACTGCCACATAGAATTCCAGAGCCATTTAACAAACATGTATTGAATCCCACTGTGTGGCAGTCTGGGGATTCAGAGACTATAATCTCATGAAGTTTTACTGTCACAGTATGGATGTGCTAAATTTAATGTTCCCATTTTGATGAATGTGTAGGGTTTTTTTTCCCAAAGACAGATGCTTAGAAGAAGAATCACTGAGTCAAAATATATGAAAATTTAAAAGTATCGTAACATGTAATGTAAAATTACTTTCCAGGAAGGGAGACCAGTTCATATTCCCGAGAGGAGCACTAGCCTGCTAATTTGGTAGATGGAAAATTTCAGTTTAAATTTGCCTTTTTTATATTACTACTGAGATTGAATATTTTTCCATATTTATTAGTCAACTGTAGTTTCTTTGTGGATTGTTAAAAAGTTGTGGGTTTTTTTGCCCAACTTTTAATAAGGTCTGTTTTCATGTTTTCTTCTTTATTTGCATAAATATTTAATATATTGTGGATATTTTTCTTTTGTAGTTTTTGTTGCAAATATTTTTCCCATTTGTTTTTTCATATCTAATTTTTTAAATGACTCCTTGATGAACAGAAAGATTTTATTTTTTAAAAGTTTCATTTTAATGTAGTCAAAGCATCCACTTTTTTCTCTCTTTTGTCCCCATTGTATTTATACTTACAAAGTTCTTCCCCAAATCAAGGTAAGATAGAAAATCATATATTTACTTAGCTATTGGTTTCATTTTTAACATCATAGTTTTTAATCCACCTGAAAAAAATTACTACTTTATTATTTTTTACCCCAAATTGTTCTCATAGAAATTACTGAATGACTCTTCCCCTGCTCACTGTCTCTGATGCCACGGAACTCTGTCTGCATACAGCCATGCAAGACCGTTTTTTCTTTGTTTACATTTTTTACATTTATCATTGATTCCACTCCAATTTTTTTATGTACCATAGACACCTACCTTAAATTGTTTTATATAGGTCCTCAAATAATATATATATCCTTAGAAAATATGGATTGCCCATTGCATGTGCTTAAAATGTACATTCAGTGTAAAATCCCAGTGTTTTACTGTATCAGTCTCTCTAGAGTTGTGTCTATTTTGTTCATCTTTTCAAATAATCCATTGTTGGTTTACTCCTCATGTTCTCTATTTTATTTCTGTCTCCACCTTTATCATTTCTTCCACACATTTCACCAGGCTTATTTAATTTTTTTCCAATTCCATTAATTAAGAGTTCAGCTCATTTTCTTTCAGTTTCCTGTTTTCTAATAAATATATCTAAAGCTATAAACTCTTTTCTTGGTACTACTTTAATTGTATTTCATAATTTCCTTCACGTAGCATTTCCAATGATTTTAATTCTAAGCATTTTTAATGTTCCTCACAACTTCTGCTTTTTAAAAAATTTTTTTTATTTATTGGCTGCGTTGGGTCTTCATTGCTGCACATGGGCTTTCTCTAGTTGCTGAGAGCGAGCGGGGGCTACTCTTCATTGTGGTGCACGGGCTCCTCATTGTAGTGGCTTCTCTTGTTGCGGAGTACCAGCTCTAGACGCATGGCCTTCTATAGCTGTGGCTCATGGGCTGTAGAGTACAGGCTCAATACTTGTGGCACACAGGCTTAGTTGCTCCGTGGCATGTGGAATCTTCCCAGAGCAGGGCTTGAACCCGTGTCCCCTACACTGGTGGGCGGATTCTTAACCACTGTGCCACCTAGGAAGTCCACAACTTCTGCTTTGATCCAAGCATGACTTTAGTAGAATATATTTTAGTTTTCAGACTTGAAGAATAAATTTTAATATCCTTTTGTTATTAATTTCTAATTTTCTTAGAACATTCTTGGTAAGATGTTAACTGGACTTTGTTAAGGTTGCCTCTGTGATTAATTTTCGTGAGTGTTCTATGTTTGCTTGGAATGAATGTGTATTACCTGCTTGTTCCATGTTTATTATTTGACTTTTCAAGTAATCCATACAATTGTGTGTGTGTATATGAGTGTACATGTGTGTTTTGTTTTTTTGTTTTGGGGGTTTTTTTGGTCTGCTTGACCTAAAAGTTTCTGCCTAGGACATTTTAAATATCCAGCAACAGCTCTATCTTCTGTTTCTCCCCATTGCTCTGCCAGCTGTTATTTTACTTTGTAGGGAGATATTCACAGTCAATATATTTTATTGAACTTGGTTCCTTTTACCAATGCATGATGTTCCTTGTTATCCCTTGTGCTTGTTGGTCTTGAATTCTATTTTGTCTGACAAATATTTCTAATTAATTTACTTTCCTTAGTTTTGTAGCATCCTTCTATACAGTATTTATTTGTCTCCTTCAAGAATTTCTTCAAAAAGGGTCTTCATATGATCATCCTTCTGCATCTTTTCCTCTTTTTTATTGCACACACTCACATAGAAAAGATAGTTCAGCTGGTTATAAATTTCAACATAAGGCATATGGGTTTTGTTTTTCCCTTAATCTTGTTTGGCAGTCTCTAAGGACTTTCAAGCTGAAAAAAATTTCCTTAATCTGGTAAATTCTGTCATCCCTTCAAATATTTCTTTCCTCTCCTTTGTTTTTTCTCCTTTTGGGATTCCTATTATAATGCATGTTGACATTTCTATGTCTATCCAACTTATCTCTTAATTTTTATTATATGTTTTCCATCACTTTATCACTTCTGGATAGTGCTATGGAAGAGTTCCTTATACTTGATCTCCTAGTTTAGCAATTTCTCCTTTGGGTGTATTTCTTGAGTTATTAATCTCATTTATTGAGTTTTTTTTAATCAATCATGTTTCAACTATCACTTTTTTTTTGTAACCAGGTTTTCCACTTGGTTCTTTATTGTTAGTTCTCATGTCATTTAACCAATATTCTCATTTGTTTGAAGATTTTTATGTTTATTTAGCAATAGTTGTTTATCTCCTTATTAATTCTGTTTCTTCTCTTTTTGTTGTCTTTCTTTTATAGTGATGCTCTTCTCTTCAGGTTTCTATTCCTCTGGGAGCATGAGTTTCAGTGCATGGCAATATGTACTGGGGAGCTGTCAGGCCTTGGGTTATGGTGGGTCAGGTCCTGGGAGAGGGCGGGGCTCCACCCTCAGGATGGAGAGGGCCCCCCACCCTCCCACCCCTGTTCCATAGTGTGGGCTTGAGCAACCTTAATTGTCCCCTGCGCATCACCCACAGAGCAGGTCACCTGTCCCTTAGGGAACCTCCATTACTTCTGTCCTTCACTTGAGCTTTTTCCAAGAGTTTCTCTCTCTTAGGGGTGGGCAGAAGAGCAGGAGGGAGTACCCGGTGCTCAGCCAGTCCACCTGCACCTGTTGTTTTCTCCTCCTTACCTGCCAGCTCCAGGACCACCTGCCAATGTGTTACCCTGCCAACCTTGGCACTACGGGGTGGATGCTGCTGTTTTTTGTTTCTCCAGCGGCATCAGGCACACAATCCACCTACGGTATTGTGAGAGAAAAAGAACACATCTCCCAAACAACCCTTGGCAGGGAGGTCAGGCCTCCTGGTTTGTCCTCTCTTCCCCAACTGGCCCTGTCGTCCAGGAGGTTCTCACAGTGTTCTTGTAGGGTTCACAGAGTGGCACACACCCCTCGTGTTTTGGCCCACAGCTGCTCTGAAGTCATCCCCTGCTGCTCCCCAGCCCCAGCTCCTCAGCCCCTTCTTGTTTCTGGAGGCATCAGACACATTCCCTCCCAGGGTCCTTGTGCTTTTGACTTTTGCTTCTTTGCCTGGAAGACTCTTTCACCTGCTGGAATCTGGTGGAATGAATTCCTTACCTCCTTCAGGTCTCTGCTCAGTGAGGCCTACCCTGATCATGCCCTATGAATGCAGACCTGGTCGTTTGCCACCTTGCCTGGGCCCAACACCCTCTAGTTAACATGAAGGGTCATTTTTTTTTTTCCAGGATTATTCATTTTAATGCACGTGATTCATTCAACTACAAGACTTTCCACACATTAACATCAGAAAATAAAAGCTCCTCTATACATCATGTGCCTACTTTTTTTTTTTTTAACAGAAAGAGATTTTTTTTTTAATTACATGATTGTCTCAACAGATGCCGAAAAAGAGTTTAACAAGTTTCAATGCACTTTCACAACAAAAAGTCTTTACATGTTGGACCAAAAATCAGAAAAGCAGAAGTCTCCAAGTTTTCAATTTTGAAATATATATATATTTATATAGTGCGTACTCTTCTTTTGCAGGGAGGGGGGTGATATCTGACTTCTTTTACACAATTTTGATACTCATTCATCTTGTATATACCTATAGTTTGTTCATTTTTATTACTGGGTAGCATTCCATTGTTTAGATAAACCACAATTGGTTTATTTGCTCATCTGTTGATCAACATTTGGGTTGTTTTCAGTCATTGACTATTACAAATAAAGCTGCTATAACCATAAGGATAAAGGATTTTGTGTGAACACTTTTTTTTTTCTTGAGTCAATACTTAGGAGTACACCAAGTTCAATCATCTGTTTTTATACACATATCCCCATATTCCCTCCCTTCCTTGACTCCCCCCACTCGAGTCCCCCCCACCCTCCCTGCCCCAGTCCTCTAAGGCATCTTCCATCCTTGAGTTGGACTCCCTTTGTTATACAACAACTTCCCACTGACTATCTATTTTACAGTTGGTAGTATATATATGTCTGTGCTACTCTCTCGCTTCATCTCAGTTTCCCCTAAACCCCCCGCCCCCTCCCATACCTCGAGTTCTCCAGTCCATTCTCTGTATCTGCATCCTTGTTCTTGTCACTGAGTTCATCAGTACCATTTTTAGATTCCGTATATGTGAGTTAGCATACAATATTTGTCCTTCTCTTTCTGACTTACTTCACTCTGTATGACAGATTGTAGTTCTATCCACCTCATTACATATAGCTCTATCTCATCCCTTTTTATAGCTGAGTAATATTCCATTGTGTATATATGCCACATCTTCTTTTTCCATTCATTTGTTGATGGGCATTTAGGTTGCTTCCATGTCCTGGCTATTGTAAATAGTGCTGCAATAAACATTATAGTACAAGTTTCTTTTGGGATTATGGTTTTCTTTGGGTATATGCCCAATAGTGGGATTACTGGATCATATGGTAGTTCTATTTGTAGTTTTTGAAGGCACCTCCAAATTGTTTTCCATAGTGGCTGTACCAGCTTACAGTCCCACCAACAGTGCAGGAGAGTTCCCTTTTCTCCACACCCTCTCCAACATTTGTTGTTTCCAGATTTTGTGATGATGGCCATTCTGATCGGTGTGAGGTGATACCTCATTGTGGCTTTGACTTGCATTTCTCTGATGATGAGTGATGTTGAGCATCTTTTCATGTGTGTGTTGGCCATCTGTATGTCTTCTTTGGAGAAATGTCTATTTAGGTCTTCTGCCCATTTGTGGATTGGGTTATTTGCTTTTTTGGTATTAAGCTTCATGAGCTGCTTGTATATTTTGGAGGTTAATCCTTTGTCTGTTGTTTCATAGGCAATTATTTTTTCCCATTCTGAGGGTTGCCTTTTAGTCTTGTTTATGGTTTCTTTCGCTGTGCAAAAGCTTTTAAGTTTCATGAGGTCCCATTTGTTTATTCTTGATTTTATTTCCATGATTCTAGGAGGTGGGTCCAAAAGGATCTTGCTTTGATGGATGTCATAGAGTGTTCTGCCTATGTTTTCCTCTAGGAGTTTGATAGTGTCTGGCCTTACATGTAGGTCTTTAATCCATTTGAAGTTTATTTTTGTGTATGGTGTTAGGAAGTGTTCTAATTTCATTCTTTTACATGTTGCTGTCCAATTGTCCCAGCACCATTTATTGAAGAGGCTGTCTTTTTTCCATTGTATACTCGTGCCTCCTTTGTCAAAGATAAGGTGCCCATATGTGTTTGGGCTTACTTCTGAGTTCTCTATTCTGTTCCATTGATCATCCTTTCTATTTTTGTGCCAGTACCATACTGTCTTGATCACTATGGCCTTGTAGTAGAGTTTGAAGTCAGGAAGCCTGATTCCACCAACTCCATTTTTCCTAACATGAAGGGTCATTTTGTTAAGTTGCCCCCTTCACCATTTCCACTGAGATTTTGATTAGGATGGGGGTGTCTTAGGTATTTGATTAGAATTGCATTAAATGTGAATTTGGGCAGAATTATCCATTTTATAATAGTCTAGACTCCCTTATTGAAGGAATGTGCTAAGTGTGTTAATTTTCCAGGCTGCTGTAAGAAAGTATCACAAATGAGGTGGCTTAAAATAAGAGAGATTTATTCTCTTACAGTTCTGAGGCTAGAAGTCCAAAATCAAGGTGTTGGCAGGGCCGCGTGCTCTCTGAAGCCTCTAGAGGAGGGTCCTTTGTTGCCTCTTTCTAGCTACTGATGGTTGCCCAGAATTCTTGGTGTTCCTGGGCTTGTAGATGCATTATTCTGATCTCTGCCACCATCATCACATGGCCATCTTCCTTCTGTGTATGTCTGTGTCCAAATTTCCTTTTTTTTTTAATAAGGACACCAATCATTGGATTAGGGCCCTCCTAATCCAGCATAAGTTCGTTTTAGCAAAGACCCTATTTCCGAATAAGGCTATATTCACAGGTTTTGGGGAGACATTATAGGGGGGCACTATTCAGCCCAGTCTAGTAAGTCCCTCTCTTTTTGTGTCTTTGTGGCTGTCGGGAAGGAGATATATACATAGTTTTTTTAACCATCATATTTCTGAACTGGTAATTACTATGAAAGGAATGCATTTTGTAGAGTGGAAGTGGAAGACCCCACCAGATTCCTACTAAGCTCTCCTGTTAGTAGGCATGAGATTCCCATCAGCAGAATCAGAAAGAGATTGTTAATAAAGACAGGACCATTACTTCTACCCTGCAGAGGACTTGTTCTTTTGTCCTTTTCTGTTAGTAGATAACTATGTATTTTTTGATCAGATAAATTCTTTTTTAACTTGGCACACAGAAGTGACTTTCTGGGCTGACCAGAAAGGACAGGTAAATTAATTTTAGTGTGAGCTAATCAGACAGTTCAGCAGTAGGTGGGGCAAACCCAGCCGTATGGAACTGACACCTCAGGTGATGAAAGAGCAACAGTGGGAGGAGGAAAGGGATTCTGAGAGAAGGGGTCGTTTCCATCTCAGGTTCTGTAGCCATGCATTCAGCCTCCAGGCAGAGAGAGTAACTGGATGCTGAGAGTAGTAGCGAAAACACAGGCTTGACTCTGACAATCAGCAATTGATCTCTGGGTAAGCATCTTATTGCCATTGAGGCTTAGTGTTCTCATCTGGAAAATGGGGCCATAATACCTCAGAATGTTATTGTTAGAAGTTTATGAGATAATATAGAGAGACATCCAAGCACAGTGTCTGGTCCATGATAGGTATTTAAAAAATGTTAGTTCCTTCCCCCAAACACTTCTCGATCATTTCCCTTTCCATTGGAACGTTAAAAACAGGGGGCAAGAGAATGAATGCTACAATTTTCAGGGAATGTTAGTATCTTAATATTTCATTTACAATTCTTTTTCTCCTTATACCCTGGCTATGTTTCTCTCAGTTATTGCAAGTCAGGAACGCAATTGGCAATCAAATTGGTGCGTGGGTATCTGAAATGCAAAGAAAACCAGTCAAGGAAAATATGCCTTACTCTTTCATTCCTGTGCTTCTGCACTTTAGCTCAAGCCTTTTACTTTCTCAAACTGTCTCATTTTGTCACATATCTGGGTCCTAGAGCATAAGCAGGTGATGGGTAGAGGTGGTCCCCTTTGTATGGAAACATTTATAGCATCTATTTCGAGTTAATGGCACATTTTCACATTGTTCCCCTTGTTCTTTCACTCTGCTTTTGCACTTTTCCAAAACAGCTGCTGTTGTTAGCTCTTCTAAGTACCCTTGTGAACATTGGGAATCGTTCTATTGTCAAAATCTTTGCAGCTGGCTCCTGGCTAGTATTTTGTAATCCATTCTGAAAATTTTAATAGCTCCTAGTTTTTCATGTCAGTTGTGTTTTCCGTCTTAGAGATAATTGTGAGTAACGGTCAAGTCTTCTCTCTCTCTCCCCTCTTCCACGTGACTTTAAGACATGCTGGGAATTCAGATTCCCGAGTCTGATAGAAACTGATTAATTCTTCTGTTTGGTGTTACAGCTTTCCTCAAAGACATTATTATTTATTCCACTTCTGAGCATTGATTTTTCCTTGAAATCAGTATGATTTATCCTTCTGATATGAGTGGGTGTTTTCTAAGTTTCCTCCTTTTTTTATTTCTTTGTGAATGATTCTTAAAGAGCTTTGGACTTGTAAGTGGGTACCAGGCTTTTCAATTTCACAGACCAGTGAGAAAGAAAACAAAAAAGTCGAGGACTGAAATCGTGTTGCCAACATTTTATTTTGCCAGGAGTATATATTTTGAAAAAAAAACCCAACAAAAACCAACAAACCACCATTTTCTATCATTGTCACTTCATAAAAGAACATTTTAGCATCTAAGCAAGTAAGGAAGTAATCTTGCAATAAATGATAGTCTTTTAATTGAAATGTATTAGGAAAAAAAACTTGCTACATTGCCCTCTTTCTCTTTTTTGTCTGGATCCAGTGAAAATCTCTACAAAGACAAGTGAGAACTGCTGCCTTCCGAGCCTGATCCATATCCTCTCACAGGTTGGCTTTGAGCGCTTTCTGTTACCTTCATTTTGTCAAGGTTGTTCCTACCTGGCTTTTTCCCCTTGTGCTCCAGCAGCATTCAAAGACCTTTCCCTCTGGCAAAGGCTTCACTGCCACTCTGGAGAGCCTTGATCATCAATTCTGCGAGGCTGGATGTCAAAGGAGTTGGTGGTAGAGAAAGTCCAGCAGAGGCGGCAGCTGTTAGCTCTGAGGAAACCAAGCAGCTGTTTGCTGTCGTTCCAGAGCTGTCTCATCATTTATTGTGCACAAAGGTGGCTTTACAGTTCTCCATCCTTATTCTCCCCCAGCGTGGGAGAACCCAATGCCTTTCATCGTGGTGCCATGACTCAAGAGCTTTGCCATTTGTCTTCCTTTTCTTCAGGGCTTTCAATAGTTTTGTGTGTGTGTGTGTCATAGACTAGAGTGTTTCAATGTCAAATACAAAATGCAGGCCTCCACAGAGCAAGGATTCCTACCCTTTAGGCTTTGATTAGATATTCTTTCTGAATTCCAAATACAGCCTCTGCAAAATTGGGAAGAAGATGAAGTGTCTGGTGTGGCTGGAATTTCCACTCCACACTCTCTATTTCAGTTCCATCCACCTTTCCTCCTGAGAGCTGGTGACTCTGTGCTGTCATTTACTCTTCCTCCAGAGGGCAAGTAATCTGATAAAACCACTCCTAGTAAGCGGCTAGAAGCATACCCCGACCCCCACCCCCCAGCCACACCAAATGTTCTTACACACTATGAAGTGGAAAGAGAACTCAGCTTTGGAGCCCGAAGGGGTCAATTCCGTCCCTGGTTGCAGTTGTTGCTATGGGACTTGAGCCATCGATACAGTTTCTCTGAGATTCTGTTTCTTCATCAACAAAAGTGAGAATGATGATTGTATCTATCTCACAGGCTTGATGTCAAAATTAAAAGCGATTGCGAGAACTCAAAAATACTTTATAATCTGAAAAGTGTTTGGATTATTTGTTAGTCTTTTCCTTGGGTTGTAAATAGCAGAAACCTACTTGAGCTAGCTTGAGTGAGGATATTGGGTTTGACCTCACCTCATATAAGGCACAATTGAGGGGCTATGGGAAATCAAGAGAGTCTCTTTCTCCACATGAGGCAGGGCCTTCTCATGTTCAGCAGTGTCTTCTGCTCTCCTTCATAGACACCCAGTGAAGTTGTATTTCCTAGCCCTCCTCCCTTCTAGGTGGAACTACGTGACTGTGGGAAGAAGTGATAGATGCCTCTTCTAGGCCTGGTTACAAAATGTCCCATGTGATTTTTTTATGTTCCCTCTCTTCAGTACTGCGATGGGATAGGATGATGCCCAGGGGATCTTGAAACCAGAAGGCTGTGGAGACATGAGATGAGTTGAAAAGATCCTGGGTCCTTGAGTCACTGCTTGGAGAGATTTACACAGGAGAGCCACCCAAGCAGAAACGTTAATGTTGGACTTTGTGTGAGCGAGAAATAAACTTGTGTTGTGTGAAGTCACTGAGATTTGGAATTGTTTCTTACGGTAGTTAGTCTACCCTAATACTCCATATCTTGAGGCTGCTTCCCCCTGCCCCGGCATCATTTATTTCCCTTGTTGCACACCAGCTTTCTCTGTCTGCTTATTCATCACGGTGGAAAATGGCCACCAGAAAAAGCAGCCAGGTTGATCCCTCTTTCATTCAAGAGAACAGCTTGATTGCAACTAAAAACACTTATTTCATATTTTAAATTCCTTTGAGAGATTTGAGTTAAGTCCAGCTGGTATTGGATGCTGATCCCTGAACCAATCCATATGTGACATCTGCGAGGACAAAAAGGAGGGGCACTTTCCAGAAAGGCAGTGCTGGGCAGCCAACTCCAAGCGTACTGACCACAGTGCTCTACGCTTGCTGTTAACGTCTTAAAAAAGGGAACACGGGAAGAGCGGAGACATACTTCTCTTCTTACATACCCCCAAAAGAATGAGTCTTAAAGAATGAGGCGTGGCTTTTTAGTTATCAGGCAATGGTTGACTTCTTGGAGCTGGGTAGACGTTCCCAATTGCCCTCAAACTATGTTGGTTTAATGCAACAATATGGCCATCCAGTGTCATGAGGCGCTGGGTTAGGGGCTGCATGTTCTGGCTTGTGGGCCACACCAGGCACGATGACCACGGAAACCTCTGCAGTAGGGGCAGGGTGCGACTCACTCTCTGGCGCATTGGTACAAGTGGGATTCAGCAAAGTCCGTAAAGTGACCTTGGGATTGTGTTGTAAAAGATGGCAGACAAGAACAGGAATTGGATTTCTTCCAAAGCACAGAAGGAATATCAGAAAACAAAGAAGTAGCCACAGACATGTCTGCTTTTCCATGTAAACAATCCCCCCCATCATTGTCATCTCCCACAACCTAAAAGGTAAAAGTCAAGGTTCAGATCATGGCACACAAGGGCCTTGGTGAGCGACTCTCTCCAGCCTGATCTCCCAGTGGGTCCTCACACGCTGCATCCACTAGCCTCTAACCAGACTGAACCAGGAGCGTTTCCCTGAGAGAACCATGTTCTCTAAAGCCTCAGTTTTCAGTGTGTGCTTTGCCCTCTGCCTGAAATATCCATTCCCCCTTATCTGTAAAGAATCCTGCCTGATGTTAGGACTCAGCTGTAGCACACCTTCCAGGACTAGCAACCCATAGGTAGTGTTAAGCCATCTCTCTTTCCCTCTCCATTGTAGTATCTAAATATGCTTTGTTTTTTTTTTGTTTTTGTTTTTTGTTTTTTTTAAAAAATAAATTTATTTATTTATTGGCTGTGTTGCGTCTTCGTTGCTGCACATGGGCTTTCTCTAGTTGCTGCGAGCAGGGCTACTCTTCATTGTGGTGCACGGGCTCCTCATTGTGGTGGCTTCTCTTGTTGCAGAGCATGGGCTCTAGGCTCTTGGGCTTCAGTAGTTGCAGCACATAGGCTCAGTAGTTGTAGCTCACAGTCTCTAGAGCTCAGGCTCAGTAGTTGTGGCACACGGGCTTAGTTGCTCTGTGGCATGTGGGATCTTCCCAGCGCAGGGATCAAACCTAAATCTCCTGCATTGGCAGGTGGATTCTTGACCACTGTGCCACCAGGGAAGTCCTGCTTTGTTTTTTTTAAATGATATTTTTTTCCTCTCTAACTGAAAAGATAAAAAAATGTTAATGCTACCAACTTTGGAAAGTTCAAATAAGTACAAAAAAGAAAACAAAAATCTCCCATTATCCCACCCTTCAAGGGGAATATATGTGCAGTACGCACACACACACACATACACAAAGCACACAACATATGTACATATACATACAGTTACCAAAAATTTTTTGCTTTTGTACTTGCTTTTCCCTCTTCAATATATCATGAAGAATTTCCTATTCATCTACAATACAATTTTAATGAATATGTAATAACTTGTGGATATCCCATAATTTATTCAACCAAACTTACTGTTGGATTTTTATGATTGTTTCTAATTTTTCTTTTTCTTTTTAAAATTTATTTATTTACTTTTATTTACTGGCTGTGTTGGGTCTTCATTGCTGCGTATGGGCTTTCTGTAGTTGTGAGAGCAGGGGCTACTCTTCATTGTGGTGTGTAGGCTTCTCATTGAAGTGGCTTCTCTTGTTGCAGAGCACAGGCTCTAGGTGAGCAGGCTTCAGTATTTGCAGCACTTGGGCTCAATAGTTGTGGCTCATGGGCTCTAGAGCGCAGGCTCAGTAGTTGTGGTGCATGGGTTTAGTTGCTCCTCGGCATGTGGAATCTTCCCTGACCAGGGCTCTAGCCTGTGTCCCCTGCACTGGCAGGTGGATTCTTAACCACTGCGTCACCAGGGAAGTCCCTCTAATTTTTCTTTGTAGTAAATATTTCTGGGATGAATAACCTTGGATGTAAATCTTTTCATACCTCTCTGATTATTTCTTTAGGATGAAAAACCTAGAAAGAGAGTTACTGGGTCAAGGGGTATGTGAACAAGATCCAAAGGCAAGAAAATAAAGAAGGTTACTGTCCTGGGTTTCTTTCAGAAAGAGGAAAACTTTCCCAGGAACCGTCCTCCCCAGAAGATTACTCTTTTGTCTCAGGGACAGAATTTCATGACATGTATATGCAGATACCAGATACTGGCAAGGGTAGCGAGATTACCTTTGGTTTAGACCACCCAGTGTATCCTATCACATCCAATACCTCAAAAAATGGCCTTTTGTTATTTAGGAAGATTTGAGAGTAGTTGTTTTATTTCACATATTGTCTAAATATTCATATACTTTCAAAAGTGACTGTGGTTTATTTTGAGCCCTGCCCAAGGCTGTGTCTGCCATATAGTCAGCCCCAAATAACGGCTTGTCAGATGAATGAATGCCTACATATATGTGGCCTATACACAGTTTGGTGTGTATTTTATAGCAATAAGTAAGAACAGGCAGGAGAGTGGTTCACGCTACAATTGGTTCACTCTAGAGACTGGAAAGTTATGGGATATAGACTCAAGGCAGCATGGGAATAGAATAAGAGATTTCCCCAGGACAAATCAGGCAGTCACATCCAAAACTCAGCTTACTTTTCTATTAGTTCAATGTATTTTCCATTGGTTAGCTTTTGAATCAGTTTTACAGTGACCATTGCAATGCCATCCTTGTTTAAGCCAAAAGAGCTTTGATAGGCTATGGAGAAAAAAAATCCATCACCTGGAGAAATAAAGCAATCCAGATATTAATTATAGAATTGTTCACCTTAGGACAGAGATCCTAATGTGAATGAGTCCTTCTATAATTTTTATGAGAATGAATTTGCAGTTAGAAGAAGTTGTCATGGTCTCTTAAGGCTAGAGTTACAGAACTCTGGGGAGCAATAGAAAGAAATGTCAGTCTATTGTTGAAGAATTAATATGGTAAGTCATCAGTTTGAATCCTGAGGTTTATGGGAACTGAATAAGTATTTGTGTGCAGGGGGCACTGCTGTAACTTCCTTTTGACACTGGAAGGCTTGGAAGTTTGTCTTAAAAACACAGGACCTTGCATGAAAAAGGTGCCCGGTTTTTAAATTTCATGATTAAAAATAAAAAAAGGAACTCTTTTTTTGGTTTCAGGACAGAAGTTAAGAACTTCCTTCTATGGAGCCTTAAAAAAATGAACCAGGCTTCCATTTTTATGTGGTTAATGATGCCCCTCAGCACAGTCATATATCAGCATCATCTTCAAGATGATGAGTAATTATGCACCCTTTCGTCCATCAATAACTGATTACATCTGCATCTCTGTTCCTGCCCTGAAAATAGGTTCATTTGTACCATTTTCTAGATTCCACATGTACACGTTAATATATTTGTTTTTCTCTTTCTGACTTACTTTACTCTGTATGACAGACTCTAGGTTCATCCACATCTCTACAAATGAGATGTGTGGACACAGGCAGGGAAGGGGAGGGTGGGATGAATTGGGAGATTAAGACTGACATATATACACTAGCATGTGTAAAATAATAGCTAGTAAGAAACTGCTGTATAGCACAGGGAGCTCAACCTGGTGCTCTCTGATGACCTATATGGGAAGGATGGGTGGGGGGCGGGTGCGGTGGGAGGGAGGTCCAAGAGGGAGGGGATACATATATATATGTAGCTGATTCACTTTGTTGTACAACAGAAAGTAACGCAACGTTGTAAAACAATTATACTCCAATTAAAAAAAAATCCGACTCCCGTGTAAGATAGATAGCTAGTGGGAAGTTGCTGTATAACAAAGGGAGATCAACTCGATGATGGGTGATGCCTTAGAGGGCTGGGACAGGGAGGGTGGGAGGGAGTCGTGGGAGGGAGGGGATATGGGGATATATGTATAAATACAGCTGATTCACTTTGGTGTACCACAAAAGCTGGTACAAGAGTGTAAAGCAATTATATTCCAATAAAGAGCTTAAAAAAAAAACCCCAAAATGAGTACCTAGTTATGTCAACGTAACCAACCTTCATGTGAAAATGGTTATTTAGATTTGTAATTATTGATAATGCTATTAAATTGATTTTTACAATAATTTATCTAAATCTAACTATATGTTTATGGTCTGCTTTAAAAAAAAAAAACCCATAGGAAATGAATGCATCAAATTGCTCTTTCTTAGCTTTACTGAGATTTTTCAATAATTTTTTAAAATAAATTTATTTATTTATTTATTTATTTATTTATTTATTGGCTATATTGGGTCTTCATTGCTGCATGCGGGCTTTCTCTAGTTGTGGTGAGCAGGGGCTACTCTTCATTGTGGTGTGCTGGCTTTTCCTTGTGGTGGCTTCTCTTGTTGCAGAGCATGGGCTCTAGGCTCTCAGGCTTCAGTAGTTGTGGCACGTGGGCTCAGTAGTTGTGGCTCACAGGCTCTAGAGCACAGGCTCAGTAGTTGTGGTGCATGGGCTTAGTTGCTCCACAGCATGTGGGATCTTCCCGGGCCAGGGATCGAACCCATGTCCCCTGCATTGGCAGGTGGATTCTTAACCACTGTGCCACTAGGGAAGCCCAGATTTTTTAAAAAGAATTTTTATTGAGATATAGTTAACATACAATAAACTGCATATATTTAGAGTGTACAATTTGGTATCCCAATCTCCCAATTCATTCCCCCCCCAATCCTCCCCGCTTTCCCCACTTGGTGTCCATATGTTTGTTCTCTACATCTGTGTCTCTATTTCTGCCTTGCAAACCAGTTGCTTTGTACCATTTTTCTATAGGGAAGCCCAGATTTTTTAATAATTAAACATTGAAATGATTTTTGGTTGAAGGAGATATGGACTGTTCAAGGCTGTGTAATTGATTATGAAATTCAATAATGGATTGCAAAATTCTATAATCCTCCATCATCCAGACATGAGAGCAATCAATGACAAGCTGATGAGACAACGAAGTGAACTGCGAAGGGTTAAGCACTGGAACTCATTGACACTCAGGCATGTGAAGAGATTATAGAAATGTGCTGACAGGAAAAAAGCCATATGATTCTGCCATAATTGTCCTCCCTGCCTCACCCAGACACGAGTTTCAGCATGGGGAATAGTCCCCAGAGCCCAAGCCTTGCCTGCTCTCTTTGATATAATGTTCAGAGGCAGAGGATTACGTTTGGACTGATGTTATGGACTGAATGTGTGTCCCTCCTCTCCCACCCCCACTCCCAAGTTCATATGTTGAAGCCCTAATCTTGCGTGTCATGATATTTAGAGAAGGGGCCTTTGGGTTAGGGTAGATTATGAAGGTGGGTCCTCATTTTGGGATTAGTGCCCTTAGAAGAAGAGGAAGAGACAACAGAGCTTTCTGTCATGTGAAAGCACAATTAAAAGGAGGCCAGGAGGAGAGCTCTCACCAGGAATCAAATTGGCCAGCACCTTGATCTTGGACTTCACAGCCTCCAGAACTGTGAGAAATAAATGCTGTGGGTTTAAAGCACCCAGTCTATGGTATTTTGTTATGGCAGCCTGGGCTAAGACAGGCTGAGATCTAGGCTTTTGATGCTTTCGTAAACAAATTGGACTTCTCAGGTGTATTGTCCCATGACTGTAGCTTTCTTTCTTTTTTTTTTAAATTTTATTTATTTATTAATTATTTTTTTGGGGGTACACCAAGTTCAATCAACTGTTTTTATATACATATCCCCGTATTCCCTCCCTTCCTTGACTCCCCCCCCTCGAGTCCCCCCCACCCTCCCCGCCCCAGTCCTCTAAGGCATCTTCCATCCTTGAGTTGGACTCCCTTTGTTATACAACAACTTCCCACTGACTATTTTACAGTTGGTACTATATATATGTCTGTGCTACTCTCTCGCTTCGTCTCAGCTTCCCCTTCACCGCCTGCCCCCTCCCAAACCCCGAGTTCTCCAGTCCATTCTCTGCACCTGCTTCCTTGTTCTTGTCACTGAGTGTAGCTTTCTTTATATTAATTTCTTTCCTCATTTTTTTTAGCAACCTTATCATACTTCATTGTCACTTATACAATATCTGATTTGGCTTCATTACTTTATTGTGTAAGAATTTATTAAACATACATTAATGTAGCCACTCTGGATTTCAGCTTTGAATAAGAAATGAAGGTGACTAAGTATGTCACTGCAACTGAGAATCTAACAATTTACACCTGAGTTGTGAAAAAATAACTGACGATAGAGGACTGAACTAGGTGCTGTGGGAAGCCAGGGAGTGACACTTCCAGAAGATTCCAGGAAGTCTTTGAAGAGGGATGACTTCTTAGTTTTGGTAAATAATAAAAATGCATGTGAAAAGTAATGTTAACACTTTAAATTATGAAACATATTAAACATACACAAAACACAGAAAATACTGGAACAGACTTCTGTATATCCACTACTCAAATGTAATACAAGTGAGCTTTCTTTTAGATAGCTCCCCTTCACTTTTTTTTTAATTTTTAGAAATAAAATGCAGTAGTTAAAGGTTAAGTTCCACCCTTCCTCTTTTATTTTTTCCTTATCCAGAAGTAACATCTATCCTGAAACTGATGAGTGCCATCATATATATGTTGGAATGCTTACTCCATAGGTGAGTATGTGTACTCAGAATTGTTATATGTATGTTTTAAATGCACTTCATAGTGTTCTTCTAAAACTCGCCATCTTTACGTTAGCACGTGTTTTTGAGATTTAGTCACATGTAGATAGATTATTCCTCCACTTTATCTGGAGGTGCTATGAATCAGTAATATAATAAACTTTCTTATAGCTATCTCACGTGAATTTGAAAGTGTATTCTCTCATTTAGATGCCTGGAAGTGGAGCTTTTAAACATCATTTTAAAGAAATGCTCAGACTACATTTTTTTTAAATGTGGTTTATTTTTTTTAAGCTCTTTGTTGGAGTATAATTACTTTACACTGCTGTGCCAGTTTCTGCTGTACAACAAAGTGAATCAGCTGTATTTACACATATATCACCATATCCCCTCCCTCCTGCAGCTCTTTCCCACCCTCCCTATCTCACCCCTTTAAGTCATCACCCGTCATCAAATTGATCTCCCTGTGTTATGCAGTAGCTTCCTACTAGATATCTATTTTACAGTTGGTAGTGTATATATGTCAGTGCTACTCTCTCACTTTGTCCCAGCTTCTCCTTCGCCCCCCCACCCCCAACCCCATATCCTCAAGTCCGTTCTCTGCATCTGCATCTTTATTCTTGCCCTGCCACTGGATTCATCAGTACCATTTTTTTTAAGAGTCCATATATATGCATTAGTATACTGTATTTTTTTTCTCTTTCTGGCTTACTTCACTCTGTATGACAGACTCTAGGTTCATCCACCTTACTACAGATAACTCAATTTCACTCCTTTTTATGGCTGAGTAATATTCCATTGTATATATGTGCCACATCTTCTTTATCTATTCATCTGTTGATGGGCATTTAGTTTGCTTCCATGTCCTGGCTATTGTATATAGTGCTGCAATGAACATTGTGGTACATGTTTCTTTTTGGATTACGGCTTTCTCAGGGTATATGCCCAGTAGTGGGATTGCTCAGACTACATTTTTATCATTTCCAGAAAGTGTTGTTCTAACCCAGGGAATTGCTTCATCACTTGAACACAAACTGCAGTATGAATCTTGTTGGTAACAAAATAACACAATCATTATTTATTGAGGCTTCCAATATGCCAGTCACTGTTATACTTGGTATACATGAATTACTTCTTTAATCATATATAATTTCACCTGTTCTTTTCTTTTAATTTCAACTTATTTGTATAACAAAAAACTTTAATTTTAATGAAGTCCAACTTAACAATTTTTTTCGTGGATTATGCTTTTTAAAAATTATCACTGTAGCATAAAATTTACTATCAAGCATTTTTAAGTATACAGTACAGTAATGTTAATTATAAGCACATTGTTGTGCAACAGATGTCTAGCACTTTTTCATCTTGCAAAACTAAAACTCTGTACCTGTTGAACAATAGCTCCCCATTTCCCCCTCCCCAGCAGCCCTTGGCAACAACATTCTACCTTCTGTTTCTATGCATTTGACTCCTTGAGATACTTCGGGTAAGTGAAATCATATAGTACTCTATTCTGTGATTGGCTTATGTCACTTAGCATAATATCTTCAAAGTTCATCTATGTTGTAGTGTGTGACAGGATTTCCTTCTCTTTTTAAGGCTGAATAATGACGTTGTATGTAAATATCACATTTTGTTTATCCGTTCCTCTCCCATGGATATTTGGGTTACTTCCACCTCTTGGCTGTTGTGGATAGTGCTACAATGAACATGGCTGTGCACATATCTCTTTGAGATCCTGTTTTCAATTCTTCTGGATACACACCCAGAAGTGGCATTGCTGGATCATATGGTAGTTCTATTTTTAATTTTTTGAGGAACCTCTATGCTGTTTTCCATAGCAGCTGAACCATTCTACATTCCCACAAACAGTGCACAATGGTTCCAATTTCTTCACATCCTCACCAGCACTTGTTATTTTCTGTGTTTTGGATAGTTGCCATCTCATGAATGTGAGGTGGTATCTAACTGTGGTTTTGATTTGCATTTTCCTCATGATTAGTGACCTTGAGCAAGTCCTCTTATGCCTGTCGGACATTTGTATATCTTCTATAGAGAAATGTCTGTTCAAGTCCTTTGCCAATTTTTTCTCTTTTTTTTTAATGATTTAAATTTATTTAAAAGAATTTGATACCATTTTTAAAGGTAACACACTACTTACAGTTATTATAAAATATTTGCTGTATCCCCTGTGTCGTACGATACATCCTTGTAGCCTGTCTTACACCCAGTAATTTGTACCTCCACCTTTATATTGCCCCCTCCCCTCCCCACTTGTAAACACTAGTTTTTCTCTATATCTGTGAGTCTGCTTTTTTTTTTGTTACTTTCACTAGTTTGTTGTTTTTTTTAGATTCCACATATAAGTGATTATCATACAGTATTTGTCTTTCTCTGTCTGACTTATTTCGCTGAGCATAATGCCCTCCAAGTCCATCCATGTTGCTGCAAATGGCAAAATGTCAATCTTTTTTTATGGCTGAGTGGTATTCCATTGTATGTGTGTGTGTGTGTGTGTATATGTATATTTGTATGTATATGTATATAGATGTGATATATAGATGTGATATATATCCATTAATCTGTTGATGGACACTTAGATTGCTTCCATATCTTACCAATTGTAAATAATGCTGTTATGAACATTGGGTTGCATGTATCTTTTAGAATTGGACATTTGTATGTCTTCTTTGGAGACTTGTCTGTTCAAGTGCTTTGCTCACTTTCTTTTTTAAGTGGGCGATTTGTTTATTTTGTTATTGACTTTCAGGAGTTCTTTATATATTCTGGATATCAACCCCCATCAGATATATGGTTTGCAGGTATTTTCTCCCACTCTGTAGGTTGTCTTTCCACTCTGTTGATTGTTTCTCATGCTGCGTAGAGGTCTTTAAATCTGAGGTAGTCTCATTTGTCTCTTCTTGCTTTTGTTGCTTGTGCTTCTGGTGTCATATGAGACTGATCTTGAGATGATTACAGCACAGTGACTAGAGCTAGAATCAAGCCTTCCAGAAGTTAGCTCTTACATAAAACGATGTGGGGGAAATGGGTCTGTGCTCCAATTTGAGATGGCAGTTTTATTCTTTTCTTACTGAGGTCTCCTTTTTCTTCCATCCTTACCTACAGGGCCTGCCAGCAGCTGTTACTCAAGACTATCATGACATAATGTTCCATTAGATTGGGCCTTGAGGACAGAAATTTAGTTTAGGGACAAGTTAAGAAACCTGCCTGAACCATGACTAGCCACCTACAGAGCTGGACTTGAACTTAATCCGGCTACATTGCCGCTGCTCTAAACTACCTCACACACTACCTCCCCTTCAGTCACTGAAGACCCAAATAATAAGAGGAGCCTTGGGATGCTTATCATGGCTAACAGTTATAGAAGGCTTCCTACACATCAGGCACAGCACCTTAAATCCTCACAACAAGCCTATTCAATTATTAGCCCATTTTACAGATGAGGAAACTGAGGCACCAAGGAATTAATTTACTTGCCCAAAGACACATGGTTTTTAAGTGGTAAGGAGGGATTTCAATCTAGGCAGTCTCCAGAGTCTGGTCTCTTAACCATTATCTTCCCTGGGTGAAGGGAGGTGCCTTACATTCATGAAGTGTTCCTGAAGCCTTATTTGTCTGAGAGTGAGGTCCACCTGGATTAAGAGCCACCTCTGCAAAGTTATCAGTCAATCCCGTGCTCCTGGGAACACAGAGAACAGGCTGTGTTGAGATTTGAGCTCCATACTGTCCCTGGTGTTGCTGCAGGAGCTGTCCAGGCAACTACCCAGTTGCTTGATGACAAATTCTCTTAGGCGTATCATCTGTTAAAGCCAGAAAGTAGGGCTGGCTACATGATTTGCAGGGCTCAGTGCAAAATAAGAACGCAGGTCCCTTTTTCAAAAAGCCATAAAAAGAGTGCCAGTAAATTTGTTAAAATATAAAGTCTTTTCCTTTCTTTTACAGTCTCTCTCAACATGTCATGGTATTTTTGTGTGTACTATTTAATGTCTTTCTAAGTAAAGAAAGATTAAAAAATTTAAATTATTAGCATAAACCTTACCATTAATCTTTACATCATGCAATGCCAGTTTTAAATGCAAATATCGGAGTGTTTAATTCACGTGTGGAATCACAGAAGTCACACAACTTATATTTTTTATCTCCTACATGCATACGTGTTTTGTTCTTATCATAACCGTGGAAAAGCTGCACAAAACTAAACTAACTCAATTGTTTTTATTTCACTTTTTAATATGCACACTTTTTTAAAAAATTAATTAATTAATTAATTTATTTATTGGCTGTGTTGGGTCTTCTTTGCTGTGTGTGGGCTTTCTCTAGATGCGGCGAGAGGGGGCTACCCTTCATTGTGGTGCATGGGCTCCTCATTGCAGTGGCTTCTCTTTTGCAGAGCACTAGCTCTAGGCACATGGGCTTCTGTAGTTGCGGCACATAGGCTCAATAGTGGTGGCTCATGGGCTCTGGAGTGCAGGCTCAATAGTTGTGGCGCACGGGCTTAGCTGCTCCACGGCATGTGGGATCTTCCTGGAGCAGGGATCGAACCCATGTCTGCTGCATTGGCAGGCGGATTCTTAACCACTGCGCCACCAGGGAAGCCCCTGAAGCCTATGTTTTTTAAAAATAGGAAAACACAGAGAATACTATAGCGAACATCAATTAATTTCAGAACCAATCATTGTTAACAATTTGTCTTTTCAAAGTCTTTTCTTTTCTTTTTTAATTAAAGAACTGAGACATTTTAGGTAAGAATGAAGTACTGATTATCCTCTACCCCCAATCAAATTCCACACTCTCTTTAGAGGCAGCCATTACTGTGAATTTGGTATATATCCTTCCAAGCCATTTAAAAATACTTTTACTTATATATAGTAACCATAAGCAAGACCGATATTTCTGTATGTGTGTTTGTTTTTTTCCTTAAGATTTATGCAGTGGAATTTTATAATACGTATTATTTTGCAACTTGCTTTTATCCTCACGTGACATTGTATTTTTGAGATCTATCTAAATATATAGTACTAGTTTACTCCTATTAAATGCTGTAGTGAATTTTATGAATGTGCCATGTTTTATGTATTTACTACCCAGGTGGATGGTATAGTTGTTTCCAGTAGTTCACTGTTGTAGACAATTCTGCAATGAACATGGTTTTTGCACATGTGAGAGGGTTTCTCTAGGGTGGGATGTGCCATGTGCCAGATTGCTCTCCAAAGAGGTTGTGCTAATGTGCTCTCTTCTTGGCTGCATATGAGAGTTCGCACTTCACTGCATCCTGGAAGTGTTGGATAGTGTCAGATTTTTTTCATTCTTTTCCCAACATTTCATAGACGCTAAAAACCTCAGGACTTGGGCAGAAATAGTTATAGAACCTAGGATTTCTCTTTCCCAACCTAGGGCTTTGGAGTCAGTTTCAATATTAATCATTTACGCTCTTTTTCATCTACTTTGAACAACACTTTCAGAGACATTTTAAGGTAATTGACAAAGTTGCGGGCCTGGAGTTTGGCCTGTGCCCGGACACTCCTCCTTACCCCAAGTCTGGTGGTGAGGGGATGCAGCCAGTCTGGCTTCCATTTCAAAAGCCTCCTGGAAAACATGACTGCTTGTCTTGCTGTGTTTTCCTGAGTGTGTGTGGAAAATGGGGGTGGAGTGTCAGGGGTGAAAATATATACTGTTATTTGAAGAGTCTTGGACACTTTAAGATAAGGCTGGAGATGAAATTCAAGGAATAGTTGAATTTTAAAAGTTTTATTGGGACTTCGTAGGTGGTGCAGTGGTTAAGAATCTGCCTGCCAATGCAGGGGACATGGGTTTGAGCCCTGCTCCAGGAAGATCCCCACATGCCGCAGAGCAACTAAGCCCGTGCGCCACAACTGTTGAGCCTGTGCTCTAGGGCCCGTGAGCTGCAACTATTAAGCTCATGTGCCGCAACTACAGAAGCCCATGTGTCTAGAGCTAGTGCTCCACAAAAGAGAAGCCACTGCAATGAGGAGCCCGTGCACCACATTGAAGAGTAGCCCCCGCTCACTGCAACTAGAGAAAGCCTGTGTGCAGCAATGAAGACCCAACGCAGAAAATAAATAAATAAAATAAATAAATAAATTTATATTAAAAGAAAAGTTTTATCAGAATAGGCCCAGGCATGAGACTTACCTGGTGGTGCAGTGGTTAAGAACCCACCTGACAATTCAGGGGACACAGATTTGATCCCTGGTCCAGGAAAATCCCACATGCCACGGAGAAGCTAAGCCCATGAGCCACAGCTACTGAGCCTGAGTGCTGCAAATACTGAACCCTGCTCTCCTAGAGCCCGTGCTCTGCAACAAGAGAAGTCACTGCAATGAGAAGCCCACACACAGCAATGAAGAGTAGACCCCGCTCCACGCAACTAGAGAAAGCCCACACAGCAATGAAGACCCAATGTACCCCAAAATAAATAAAATAAAATAAAAAAAAGAATTGGCTCAGGCGTTATTAATGCAATTGAGGAGAAAGGTTGTTTGGATAGAGATGCTGAACAATTCAAATCTGGAATGTTGATGTGATTCTGCTGGTATGAAAACAGGCTGTGCTGTTATAGACCAACTTACTTCTATACAAAGCATGTATCATGCTACAGAACTCTGTTCAAAGACGTTATACATAAATAGAAATCCTCCTTCCTTTACCCTGTCTCAGAGGACTTTTCGTTGGCTGAAAGGGCGGAAGGGATAGGTATTCATTCACAAAGGTTTATAAGTGTGAATTATAAATTTATTTATTTATCTATTTTATTGGCTTTCTTTAGTTGCGGTGAGCAGGGGCTACTCTTCGTTGTGGTGCGCAGGCTGCTTATTGCCGTGGCTTCTCTTGTTGCGGAGCACGGGCTCTAGGCGCATGGGCTTTAGTAGTTGCAGCACATGGGCTCAATAGTTGTGGCTCACGGGCTCTAAAGCGCAGGCTCAATCGTTGTGGCGCACGGGCTTAGTTGCTCCGTGGCATGTGGGATCTTCCTGGGGCAGGGCTCGAACCCACGTCCCCTGCATTGGCAGGCGGATTCTCAACCACTGCGCCACCTAGGAAGCCCCTATAAGTGTGAATTAAAACTTGTCTTTTCCCAGAGGAACTTCGGCCTGGAATTAAGTCCTGCGTTTATGAATAATGCAGAGAGATGCCCGGGAAAAAGGCGGCATGGTGGGTGGGTCTCTGTGTAGCCACACTCCACGAAGCTCTCCTTTACTTAACCCAGACCTGGGTTTGTTTACCCGCAAGCTAATTAACCTTTAAGCCTTGGTGTTCTCATCTGAAAATGAGGATAATAATAAGTCTGACTTCACAGGACTGTTGTGACAATTAAAAGAGATAATGCATTTGAAGTGCCTGGCATGTAGGAAGTACTTGATAAATGCCAGCTCTCTTTATTATCAGTTTTTAGCCTCTCTGAATTCTTAAAAGGCTTTTGGTGGAGTGCCTCATCATTTAATAGCTAATAGCATACTGTCTTATATAGTTTGCTACTGTTTCTTCTAGGTTAATCTCTCTCTCTTATGCATCATTGATTTTATGAAGGAGATACTGTCTTAATATCTAAACCTGCTCCTTTACAATGTACAAAATGTGTCTACAGATATTCTTTTACACGTCTTTTGAATATGAGGCACTCTACAATATGGATTGATGGATCGATGGTTCTTTGTCAGAAAGATGAATCCCTCTAGAAGTTACTGCAATGATTGCGAATCAAAGAGCTTCACTGTGAAGAAAGAGCACAGTACATTTTAAAACATCCTAAAAGAAAGCTTCTCATCTTGAGAATTTTTGTCTGCTAGATTAAATACAAAATGATTATTAATCTTTTTTTTTTTTTTATGGGAGCACTCTGGTGAAGTTAAAAAGTACCTGTGGCACACTGTCCCTTTTTGAAGAGGAAAACATAATACTGTAAAGGTTCGTGGAGCCCATTGCTAAGCAACAGAACCAGGTCGGGACTGCACAGGAGTAAAAATTCTTTGTTCAGTATGATGAAGAATTATGAAATGGAAAATCCTTAATAGAATCTTACCTGCAACAATAACATTCATTAATTTTCAAAGCACTAATCAGCAGTTGATAACTAATTTTCTTGGGAGTCTCTGACAATAACTCACAGTTCTGTTCTCTGAGTGAAAGAGTTCAATGAGAAGGCTTTGAGTATTCATTTTTATGGAAGACGTGGATATGGCATCTGGATTTAAAGTCACCATTCCCTGTGTTCTAAGATTAATCCAGGATTATAAAAATCCATCTCAAGTAATTTCAATACTGGTTAATCTTAATGGAAATGTGTTTATCACATAATTTAAAACAGCTCCAGACAGTATCACCTGCAAATCTCTTAGAAATACAAATTCTTGAGCCCCATCCCAGGGCTACTGGATCATAGACTCTGTGGTAAGGACCCAGTGCCCTGCTTTCATAAGCCCTCCTGGTGATTCTGATGCTGTATAAAGTTTGAGAACTTAGAGAATCAGGATAACTTTATGTGAAACACATAAAAGTTGGCGGTGAAGAGTTAAGCTCAGTCTGGCACTAGTGGATCATCTTGAACCACTGTTGAACTGCTGGGCCATTTTGAACTGGGAAGAAAATGATACTTGTAACTCAGAAAGTAACTGCAGAGAGAAAAAGCACATGTAATGGAGGTGAGTCTTCAAGGTAGCTTTCAATTACTTACTGCTGAAATTTGAGCCAAATATAAATGTCTTATACCAGTTGCATCTGTGACAATCAATTTTTGAAGAGTTTATTTAATAATTTTTTTGTTACTTTTTCCCCAGAGATGTGAAAGAGGAATGATGTCCATTGCTTATTACACGAGAGATGGGTAACCTGAAACGTTTTAAATAAAATAAAATATAAAGTCTAGAAAAAATATGTGCACATGAATATCATAAACTTGGCATAATCTTGAAAGTTTGAAGTCATGAGTATTAACTCAGGAAAAATGACTGAAAGGGCCATTGCTCAGTTACATATTGAGAACTAAATTTGGTAAATGATATAATTTCATCCTATCAGCTACTAGCCCTGCAGCCACAAGCACTTTACTTCTCTGTGCCTCCTTTTGTGAAATAAGAGGTCATTTCTGAGTTCCTTTCCATTTCCAGAACTTTGTGATAGTATAAATAATGCATATTCTGTGCAGTATCTCACATTTTTTTTTCCAAAGGAAGATACACACTAGCTCACTTGACCTTTATGAGAACCCAGTCCTTCTGTACAGTAGAAGAAATGTTTACTTTTGTAGACCTGAATCTTAGAAAGCATGGAACAATCATCGTATAAGTTCTGCAGAAGGTTCAGATATTTAATAATTAACTAACTTGGCAAATGCTGTTTTGGATAATGTCTTGCTGTGCTTGCAGGATGTGTATTATAGGAAGAATGTTCTTGTGTAGCCAAGCCTTGATCTCCATGTTCTTTCCAAGTGAACACTATCTCTGTTACCTTCCAGGAGAGGGACGTGCTCTCTAAGTTGAGGCTAAGCTGTCCTGACCTTACTCTCCTGCGTGAATGTTCCGAGGGAATCTGGCCCATCAGAAGGGAGCATAGTATCAATAGTCAACCTAAATTAGGTTGAGACTTAGGTCTTTGGATAAGACTGATTTGTATTTGAATTCTGGCTCTGCCACTTGGCTAGTTGTACCTACTTAATAAAAGTTAAGGTTAAGACTGTTGAGGGAAGCTGAATAGCTTAAATTGGGTCTCAATGAATATATTACTTTACTTAAAAGCCTGTGTCTACATTCTGCTTATTCTTCATGTTCAAATGCGTTTTAGGCTTATTAGCTAATTGATTTATTGCCTTCTTAATTCAAGAACTATTTATTGAGCACCTATATGTGTCAGATTCTCTTGCAGACATTGGAAATATGACAGCAAACAAGACAGCAAAAATTTCTGCTCTTACAGATGTGCATTTTAATGGGGAGAGATAAAAATACTCCCCTTTCCCAACAAACAAACAAATTAAAAAATTTGGCAGTGATAAATGCTAAGAAAGAAAACAAGGTGATGTGGTTGAGTCTGGGAGCAATTTTATTTTATTTTATTTTTTTATTTCTTTATTTTTTTTGAGTCTGGGAGCAATTTTAGATCAGGTGTTCAGGAGAGGCTTCTCTAAGAAGGTGACATTTAACATGTCACCTGAATAACAAGATAGAGCAAAGTTCTGGAGTCTGAGCAAGGTATGGTAGTGATTTAGATGAGGGTAGTGCTGGTTGGAATGGAGAGATGTGGTTGGATTAGGAGATATTGTAGCAATAGAATCAATAGGACTTACTAATGGATTGGATGGAAGGTGTGAGGGAAAGAAAGGAATCAAGGGTGACTCCTCCAATCTTTGGCTTGATGGGATGGCTCCACCATTTACAGAAGTGGAGCAGGTTGGGGAGGAGTGAGTTGGGGGTGAGAGGTGTCAGGAGCCTAGATGTGGAAAGATTGAGTTGCCTATTGAACTCAAGGTGAAGATGTCAAGTAGATACCCGGATACATGAAGACAGGACTAAACATTTGGGAGATTTTTTTTTACCTTTAGATAATATTTAATGGAGTGGGTCAGTTGAGTGTACTTAGGGAAAAGCGTACAGTTAGAAAAGAGAAGAAATTCTAGGAGCATTCTTAAAATTTCGGGTACTCATAACAAAATCTTATAGTAATAACATATAACCCTTGTAGAATTTGCTATATAAAAATATATTGATGGGAATTTCTGACTTTCTTACATTCTTTAGTGTACATAAATGGGGACCAAAAAGAAGCCTGGTTGTAATACATTGGTCTTCTATGCATTCATTTGACCCATATTTTTGACTGCCTACTTCAAAGTACCATGTTATGTGTATAATGAAACCAATAGAACGGTCATGTTGTTAGTCAAATATTTACTGAACACATGTTGTGTACATAGTACTAGATAATTTGAATAGAGACCACAAAAATGGAAAATCAATTCTCTGTCCCCAAGAGAAGACAATCTAAAGCTGCTACTTAAAAGGAGAACAAACCACTCAAAAGTCATAAGGATAGTGTGTTTCCTTTTCCTTTTGCTTATCTGATGCTCTTAGGCCATTAGGAGAAATCTATGTGCGCCAAGTGAATTTGGTGAGGTAGGCCACAGCCCATAATCCATTTTGTCTCCCTTCCCCCACCTTCTACTTCTGGTCAATGGGAGAGCTTCCCTGGGTGGAGAGGAGCTTATTTCACCCCATTTCATACCTCTAGTTGACTGGGACTCCAAGCATCCCAGCTTCATATTCTCATTATCTCGGGAGAAGAGACGTAAAGAATCCATCAGCACTTATAATGGCTAATTTCTTTCCCTATTAAATTAAACACAGTTTCCCTGAAGAACAGTTCTGATTTGTTCAAAATTCTATACTTCCTGTATAGCTAGTGGATGGAGTGGATGGATTGGATGCTATCAGTGCAGATGGGAAGGAAGGGAAGCACCCTCTTCTGGGCTAATGGTTGTATTTGTTTTATTAAGATTCAGCTGAACCATTTGGAGGATTGTTATCAGAAAGAACAGCCTAGCATCAATTATGCTGAAACAAAGATCATTATATTTAGTAGTCATTGTCTGATTTCTAAATGGACTTTATTAAATAAACCAAATAAAAGCTTAGTTCATTCAACCACATGGTGCATTTACTGATAAATCATCCTGGCAGACTCATGTTGATGTAGTTCTGCTTGGAAAGAAATTCTCAGTACAGTAAAGTCCATGTGAAATTGTTTTGTGGTCAGTGTGGCCAACTGGTAATAGAAATGCTTAGGGTTTTTTGGGGGGGGGCGGGGCAAAATAATTTCTTTGTGCTTTATGATGTCAGATTTTGTGGTCTTAGCCAAATACTTGGCCATATGCTTAAACTGGTTCAATCATTTTGTTGTTTATTGAGAAACATATTGACCCTTTTTTCTGATACCACTGTAGCTTGCTTCTGTGTCATTTTGCTTGAACAAGAATGGAGGATTAGCTACTAAATTGTTTATCACAAAATGTTGAAAATCCCTTTATGTCTTTTATCTGAAGTGTATGGATTTCTCTTCAATCAGTGGTACATGATGTCATCCCAGCAGACATTCAGCAGAGAGAAAATTCAGCTATTAAAATTTGCCATTCAGAATACTTAGGTTCGGTTGTTAGCTGGTACTTGAGAGGCTCTAAATGGCATCCATTTACTAGTCTCTTTCAGTCACTGCCTTTGGTTACATCACCAGAAAGTCGGTACCTAGACTGTATTATCTTGTGCTTTATATTGGGTCAATACCGAGAATGTGCATTTGAAGAACATTTTGGTAACTTCTACAAAAGAACACAGGAAAATCATAGTTTATTAGTTTATCTGATGTTCCTTATATAAAGAATCATATGATAAATTACTTCTTGAAACTAGTGTCAGAGCCATGTGAGTCTCTTTGGATGACTCAGAATGTTTTCTTTCTTCAAGAGATGGGAACTATGCAACACAAATGGTTTTCCTTTTTTATTGTGAATGCCAGGAAACTAAGAGCTTATTTTAGCAAGTCCTAATATCTCTAGGTACCCTAATATCTTAAATTATTAACTGGTTTCTTATCCATCTTTTAAATGTGTGTAGTTCAGTTTTATAACTACTGCAAGTTTTTTTTTTTTTTTTTGAAGAAAAATAGGAGAGGTCACCTCCTCAAAGAGGCTTTCTCTGAAGACTCTATTGAAATCAGCTCCCATCTTCTACATCCTGGACTGGTTTTTCTTATCAAAGCACTCTTCCTTTATTGCACTTACAATAATTTGTAATTATCAATTTTTATTTGTTTCCTTATGCATGTTTGTTTCCTTCTAGACTCTAAGCTCCAAAAAGACAGAGATCTATCTCTCTTTCAGTCTGTTAGCCCTAGCTGACCCTAGCACATAATACATGTTCAATGAAAATTGACTGCTGCCAAATTTTGATAAATTGTGATAACTCTAGTATTATCAGTCACTAAAGTCTTTTTTAAAATTAATTAATTCATTAATTTATTTATTTTATTGGCTGTGTTGGGTCTTTGTTGCTGTGCGCAGGCTTTCTTTAGTTGCGGTGAGTGGGGGCTACTCTGTTGTGGTGCATGGCCTCCTCATTGCCGTGGCTCTCTTGTTGCAGAACACGGGCTCTAGGTGTGTGGGCTTCAGTAGTTGTGGCATTTGGGCTCAGTAGTTGTGGCACATGGGCCTAGCTGCTCTGTGGCATGTGGGATCCTCTCGGGCCAGGGATCGAACCCACGTCCCCTGCATTGGCAGGCAGACTCCCAACCACTGCACCACCAGGGAAGTCCCAAACTTATGTAATTCTTTCAATATCGGCACAACTAGGACCATGTTAGGCCAGGTAGTCTATAAGTACTATCATCTACTCCCTTTAGGCAGGGAGGTAGTATCAAGACTCTTCTTTGGTCAATTTTGACTTCTTTTCCACTCCTCGTTTCAGGACTTAATGAAGCTCAGGTTCTTGATGTCTTATTGCAGAAAGAATTCAGTGAGAGACAAAGTGATAGGTAAGAAGTGGATTTATTTAGAGAGAAACACACTCCACAGACAGAGTGTGGGCCTTCTCAAAAGGTGAGAAAGGCCAGTCACTAAAGTCTTCTAGCATAATACTTGAAATATCTAGAAATGTTGTTGGGGTATTAAATTAGTATACAACAACTTGAATAACAATGTATTTGGCTCTTTTAAAAGGTTTGCAGTTTAGGTTTTTGTGAACCATCTCAGGATTTTTACAATAAGAAATAGTTCACCTAAGATCAAAATGAGATATCAGAGAACTGAAGGACTCCTTGGAATTCATAACTTAGTAAAAGAATAATTAATTAGCACACATGATTCAGGTAATATTATTTATAGCCAAATACCTTTATTAAGAAAGAGGGGATATGGACTTCCTAGGTGGCACAGTGGTAAAGAATCTGCCTGCCAATGCAGGGGACACGGGTTCGAGCCCTGCCCTGGGAAGATTCCACATGCCACGGAGCAACTAAGCCCATGAGCTACAACTATTGAGCCTGTGCTCTAGAGCCCATGAGCCACAACTATTGAGCCCATGTGTCTAGAGCCCGTGTTCCAAAACAAGAGAAGCCACTACAGTGAGGAGCCTGCACACCACAATGAAGAGTAGCCCTCGCTCTCAGCAACTAAAGGAAGCCCATGTGCAGCGACGAAGACCCAACGCAGCCAATAAATAAATAAATAAATTTATAAAAAAAAAAAAAAAAAGAAAGAAAGAGGGGATAGCATGGCTGCATATTCCAAGTGTAGATTTATGACTTCTAGTTACAGGGACAGATGCCTATCTTTCCTTTGGCAAATTCTGTTTTTTATCTTTTTGGCAGGGAGGGATACAGGGAAGGAGGTTACATGGGATTCCAGCTGCACGTCAAGGAAATAACAAAGATGAACTGGGAATAAGAATTTAGCCCAGAAATCTTCATATCTTCCTGACGATGGGAAAGTCCTCTGCCATCCCCTTTCCTACTTCTTTCTTCTCCTCTTCCCTCCGTTGCTCCTTCCTTTCCTTTAGTTGTCATATCTCCATGGTCTCCTCCAATCTGCAACAGTTTCTCAGTCTTTCCTGGTCTTTCATGACCTTGACCCTTCTGAATAGTAATTTTCAGATATTTTGCGGCAGGTCTCTCAATTTGGGTTTGTCTGATGAATTCTCATGAAAAGACTAATCTTATGAAATTTAGGGAAGAATACCACAGAGGTGATGTGCCCTTCTTGTCACATCGTATTGGGGCACGTGATATCAACAGAACTTCTTTTTTTTCTTATTGGTCTATAGTTGATTTACAATATTGTGTTAGTTTCAGGTGTAAGGCAAGGTGATTCATGTTATATATATTGTATGTATATTTATATACATATATATATATTCTTTTTCAAATTCTTTTCCGTTATAAGTTATTACAAGATATTGAATATAGTTCCCTGAGCTGTACAGTAGAACCTTGTTGTTTATTTTATATATAGTAGTGGGTATCTGTTAATCTCATACTCCTAATTTATCTCTCCCTCCCCTTTCCCCTTTGGTAACCATAAGTTTGTTTCCTATGTCTGTGAGTCTATTTCTGTTTTATAGATAAGTTCACTTGTATGATTTTTTAGATTTCACATATAAGTGATATCATATGTTTGTCTTCCTGACTTACTTCACTTATTATGATGATCTCTAGGTCCATCCATGTTGCTGCAAGTGGCATTATTTCATTCTTTTTTTTAATGGCTGAGTAATATTCCATTGTGTATATGTACCACATCTTCTTTTCCACTCATCTGTTGATGGATACTTAGGTTGTTTCCATGTCTTGGCTATTGTGAATGGTGCTGCTATAAACATTGGGGTCCATGTATCTTCAAATTAGAGGTTTTGTCTTTTTAAATAAGGCTTATGTTTGATGTTAACCTTGATCACTTGGTTCAGGGGGTGTCTGCCAGGTTTTTCTGCTATAGTCTTTTTTTCTTCCTATGCTCTGTTGGTTAGAGGTGTGTGACTTTTTGTCCCAACTTTATTGGGGTATAATTGACAAATAAAAAAATTATATTTACATTGACAATGTGTTGTTTTAACATGTGTACACGTTGTAAAATGATTACCACAATCAAGCTTATCACCATACCCATCACCTCACATAGCTATCTTAGTTATCTTTTGTGTGTGTGAGAACCTTTACGATCTACTGTCTTAGCAAATTTCAAATACACAATATAGTACTATTAACAATAATCACCATGCTGTACTTTAGGTTTCCAGAATTTATTCATCCTGCATAGCTCAAACTTCATATCCTTTGTCCAACATCTCATTCCCCCACCTTCCAGCCCCTGGCAACTACCATTACACTCTCTGCTTCTCTGACTTCGACATTTGTAGATTTCACATGTGAGATGATGCATTATTTATCTTTCTGTGTCTGGCTTATTTCACTTAGCATAATGTCCTCCATGTTCATCCATGTTGTGGTATATGACAGGAGTTCCTTTTCTTTTTTTTACTTTTTTTTTTTTTTAGTTAAGGTTTTTTTTTTTTTTTTTAGAACAGTTTAAGATTCACAGCAAAATTGAAAAGAAGATGTAGAGATTTCCCACATATCCCCTGCCCCACACATGCTTAGCCTCCCCCATTATCAACATCTCCCACCAGAGTGGTACATTTCCACAACTGATGAACCTACATTGACACATCATAACCACCCACAGTCCATAATTTTACCTTAGGGTTCACTCTTGGTATTGTATGTTCTATGGCTTTGGACAAAGGTATAATGACATGCATCCATCATTGTGGTATCATACAGAATATTTTCACCACCCTAAAAATCTCCCGTGCTCCCTCCCCAACCCCCTGGTGAATATCGATCTTTTTGTTATCTTCACAATCTTCTATTTTCTAGAATATCGTATAGTTGGGATTATACAGTATATAGCCTTTTCTATGAGCTTCTTTCACTTAGTAATATGCATTTAAGTTTCCTTCATGTCTTTTCATGCTTGATTAGCTCATTTCTTTCTAGGGCTGAATAATATTCCAATATTGTCTGGAAGTACCACAGTGTATTTATCCATTCACCTACTTAAGGGCATCTTGGTTGCTTCCAAGATTTGGCAGTTATGAACAGAGCTGCTATAAACATCCATGTGCACGTTTTTGTATAGACATAAGCTTTCAGTTCCTTTGGGTAAATACCAAGGAGCATTAATTGTTGGGTCATATGATGACAGTATATTTAGTTTTGTAATTAACTGCCAGTCTGTTTTCCAAAGTGTCTGTACTACTTTGCATTCCCACCAACAATGAATGAGAGTTTCTGTTGCTCAACATCCTCAGCAGTGTTTGGTGTTGTCAGAGTTCTGTATTTTGGCCATTCTAACAGGTGTGATTTCCTTCTTTCTTAAGGCTGTATACACACACACACACACACACACACACGCATTTATATATATAAATATATATATTACATTTCTTTATGCTGAATTATATTTATAGCTATCTCTCTATCTATGTATAAATGTATCACATTTTCTTTTTTCATTCCTCTGTCATGAATACTTAGGCTGATTTCATATCTTGGCTATTATGTGCTATGCTGCAATGAACATGGGCGTGCAGTTATCTCTTTGAGATACTGATTTCAGTTCCTTTGTATCTATAACCAGAAATGGAATTGCTGGATCACATGATAGTCCTATTTTTAATTTTTTGAGGACTCTGCATACTGTTTTCCATATGGCTATACCATTAGAAATGTGTGACTTTTTTTTTAAACTCAAGAGTTTAAGGGTATTTTATTTAGTCTCCAAACTTATGAGATTTATGGAAGCTATTCAATTGCTAAAATTTCCAATTTTATTGTAAAATCATAGGGTACTTAATTTGTAGGCTATTGATTTTTTTTGAATTTATTGAAGTTTCTTTGTGAATTAATTCATGACCTATTTCTGTAACTGTTTCATGTGTGCTTGAAAAGAATCTGTTTTTCTCCATGGCTTAATTTCCACATCTATGAAACAAGAAGAACCAAAAATATCCAACTTCTTTGATTTTTGTTTTGGAGGTTGCAAAACTAGAGACCAAAATGAAAGAGAGAAAAATACAACACTTGTTCTTTTTGACTCTTTCTTTGGCAAACTCACAATGGGTATATCTTGACACAAGAAAGCATGTAGGGGACAGAGAAAAAGGAAAATATCTGTCCTTCCTGAAAATAGATTTGTTACCACTGAGTAACAGGTGTTTAATCCTCTGTGGGGGCACAACTCCAGCCTACAGAGAGGACTAGATGCAGTGGGGGAGTCACCAGCTGTGATAGTGATTCTGATCTGTGTCTGATTCCTTCAGGACCTGCTGGCCTTGGATATTTATAAAAGTGAAGCTGAACCTTTAGTGTGCTGCTCAGACTATTGTTATATGCTAGGGTGGGGTGGTGGTCTTCCAACAGGCTGATTGATAGCCGCTGGCTAACCAATTAGAGAGCCAGCCTAGTCACTCAGGAGGCAGCATGGATGCTTACCTCAGTCTTCCATACGAAGGGGAATTTGATGGTGAAGGGCTTCACCTTATGGATTTAGGTGAGACCCTTAATAGCCAACCTCTCAGGTTAGTCACCATAAGAATTCCATGTGCCTCAGCTCCTGCACTAACTCTTCTTATGCCATCTCTCACTGTCTTCTCTTCTGTGAGCTCTCATGGAACCCTCTGTTGGCTTCCCATCTTCCCCTGGATGTCATCAGCAACGTCTCATTCCCTTTCCTAGGAGATCTCAAGCCTTTCCAAATACAATGAATCATTAAGAAGTATTTCTAAAATAGGTAGTTTCATACGGGTGTTTTTGGTTTTATTTCAACTTTGCTATATATTTAAAAGTTGTCAAAGTTTACAGTTGGGAAAAATACAATTTTTTCCTCCCCTCAAAGTCAGTAATCTCAGCTATTGGCACTGTTGCAAGAGGTCTGCACTTTATCTGGATGAAGACGGAGAATACTGCTAACACCTGTCCACAAACAGAAGGAGAATCTTGCCCAGGAAAGGACAGCAATTCCAGAGTGAAAGAAGAGGGGGGACAGTGAAGAGAGTACCTGGAACTCAAGAGTAGGAGGTGACACCAGAATGATTTACTAATATTTTGGCTGTCATTAGAACAGCAGATACTTCACCATATAGGGATGTGTGGTGTACTGTGTACTTGAAAGAGCATGAAATCAGAGGGACGTGGTTAGAATTCAGATTTTGCTATATATTAGCTTTGAAAGATATTGGCTAAGGCACTTGACCACTTTGATTCCACAGTCCTCACATATGTAAAATGCTAATAATAATAATATTAATAATAAGAATACTTGCCACCCAATGTAAAAAGTATTGTCACTGGCATAGTGAAATGGTATATTGGTATAGTAACCCTTTAAACTTGTTACAAAAATTAGAATGTTTTGCGGAGGGAGGTTTAGAAGTGCTTTCCATTGATTTGCTTACAAAGATTTTCATCTTCCACTAGAATTGTTGGTTGTGAAAAATCTCTATAGAAGTAATTATTTTTGAGGTTTTCTTCTGTTACTGTCAACCAATTTTAGCAGGTGTACAACCTTCTGTGTATATCACCCAATTGACTTAAAAGTGAGTCAATGAAGGTATTTATTGGTTGCCCCATTTCATAAAGGAATTTGAAGAAGGATCCTCAATTTGACATTCTTTTCTCTATATATACTTGAAGCAGGCATTTGTCTTGCCTTCCAACTCCAAATTACATGCCCCAGACACACTTACTGCTAATGTTCTGCATGCAGATTAGGTTTCATCAATTGCAAGCATCAGAGTAAGATCTGCAAGTGCTGTTTTGATACTGCTGGCAAATGCAGCTGTGGAGACCTTGCATTTTATGCAGCAGTGTTCCAGTGTCCAGTTACTTGCTCCATCAGTGTTGAGAAGAGGTTGGGGTTGTGGAGTGGTGGCTCCTTGACTCCCTCATTGTGGCTGTGAGCTAGTTTGGGAATGTTGTTTAGGGAGTCATCCTTAGATGCTAAGACCTTCTCCAGCCTTTCTAGTGATTGTAAATTTCCCCAATTCCTCATGACAAATCCCCTTCTGTCCAGAATAGCTAGTTGATTGCTGTGACTGAATCCCGACTGATTGATTTGTACACTTTTTATGGGCAGGACTCCTGTAATATAAAAGAATGACCTTGCATTTTAGTGGGGAGAAAACAGATGTAAATAATTAAATAAAAGTTTTAGTACGTGATACGTGCTTCAGATAAAAATAAGGCTGGAAAGGGGGATGGGGAGTGCAGGAGGTGAATGTTGCAATTTTAAACATCGTGGTGGTGGGCACTGCGATTTTAAATACGAGTGGTCATAGAAGCCTTCCCTGATAAGGTGACTTTTTAGACACGACTATATATTATGTCAATTGAGTGCAAGGCCCTGGTGGAGTTACTGTGTTAAAATGTGTTAAAATGCAATTATCCAATTACTCCTTTCCTTCGATAACCCCGTAAATGATGCTATTTTCCATCTCCAGGTGGTTACAGTTTACCCACAGCAAACATGGCGGAAAAAAGCTTCATCCTGATATTTGGTCCACCAACAAAGATGGCCACAGCACTTCCTGTGTTTGCCCTTAACAAAGATGGCGACAATACTTCCTGTTCAGGGTTTTTGCCTTCAATAAAGATGGTGCTTATGGTACAGGTTCCCTGACAGTTTGGATTCCGGTTGCATTTTTTTTTTCTATGATACTTGTTTGCAGACGTAAGTAACAGGAAACCAGTACCCCCGTCTCTGTCTTTTCTCGAAGGCCCCTCGCCGTGGCGTCTGCGGCCTGGGTCCTGCGTGGCTCCCCCGACCGCTAACTTGCGGCGTTCCTGAGCCGGCCGGGTTGGGGTGGCGGTGGGGGTGCCGGGGGCCCGCTCTCCCCTAGGTCTGTCCTGCAGGGCATTCCCAGCACCCCCTTTTTAGCGGGTCAGGTTGCCCCGAAAATCTTCATAGTTCCTCCCGTTCCTAATGCCACAGGGCTTCAGCTGGCGAGACGGGGAATAAAAAGTTCCACGTGGGCGGGGGCAGCCCAGGGGGCACATCCCTGTGCTCACCTGCCACCTCTCGGGGTCTCCCGCCGTGGCTGTACTTTCTGTGGGTGTCACGAAGCCCCGCTTGCCGCCCCCGCCTCTCCTCGCCGCCACTTACGTACCCTCCTAGCCGTCCCTCTGCTCACTGGTGCAGTGGGCTTGGAAACAAGCCTTCAATGGCGTGTGGACTTTTTTTTTTTTATCTTTTAAAGGAAAAGAAAAACACAACGTTAAATGTCCCATGCGTGTGTGGCCATGACAATGTTGTGATGGAGATTCGAAATTCTTCCAGAGCAGGGCTGGAGCCTGTGACTATGTATAAGATTTACTGTAGAGACTGGGCATGAACGCTTCATGCTTTCCTTGAAGGCAATGGTGTATAGGCCTTTCTCTTAAGGAAAATATCCTAAAGCTTATTGTATCTGCCGGTGTCTGGTCCCACTTCCATTGCTGATCCGGTTCTGCAAATGCCCGCAGTCTAAAGGGCGCCTGTGTGCATATTGGCTGTTTCTGCGGTGGTGGGGTAGCTCTGATGAAGGCAATATGAAAATAAAAGCACTGTTTCTTCTCAAGTATGTTAGAATGAAATACTTCTCTGTAATCCTCAGATAAAAGTTGCTTTTTAAGCAGGATCTCTGATCCACTTTTCCCCAAATCTCTTTATGGAACAAGGAAGGGAGCTAGGACCCATTGTGTGGAAAGTAAAAGCAGAGAAGATGATTCATGTTCAGTGCTGTTCATCGTGTTTTGAAGCATTCAAAATTGATTCAGCTCGGCTTAACAGCCATGTATTAAACACCGTGGCATTCTGTCAGGGTTCAAAGATGTCCATGACCTTAAGGAGCTTGCACTGTAAGGCACTCTCTTTAGGGGCTCATCAGGCTTCCTGTGATCTGAGCTACTATTTTGTCTCTTCCCAGAGGGAAATGGAGGCTAGAGACAAGCACGTGCTTCGCTCCCTCCGCCTGGAGCTGGGTGCAGAGGTACTGGTGGAGGGACTGGTCCTCCAGTATCTTTACCAGGAAGGGATCTTGACGGAAAGCCACGTTCAAGAAATCAAAGCTCAAGCCACAGGCCTCCGGAAAACAATGCTGCTGCTGGATATCCTACCTTGCAGGGGTCCTAAAGCATTCGATGCATTCCTAGATTCCCTGCAGGAATTCCCCTGGGTGAGGGAGAAGCTGGAGAAGGCAAGAGAAGAAGCCATAGTTGAGCTGCCTGCAGGTAGGCCTCAAAAAGATCACTCCAGACCAGCTCCAAAATTGTGGAAACTATTCCCTTTGGATTTGAGGTTGGGGTTTTAGTCTGGTTGGGGGTCGGCAGGTCCTGAAAGTGGGTAAAGAGTTTGTACGAAAGGCATATGCCGTTGGAGGGACCCGATGAGGAGGTGGAATTAGGAAGTGCAGGGAAGAAAGGAGGAATGGGCCATGATTGAGAGGGTGAGGAGGGAGCTCAGAGGATACATTTAGAAATGCTTCCAGGGAAAGTTGGCAGGTCACTTGGGAGGCATGTTCTCATCTGAGAGCCAGGTTGCATCTCAGCCCTTGGCATCGGGAGCCATTTGGAAAGTGCAGATGGGAAAGCAGGCTTTAGGCTTCCTGATAACTAATTCGTGGGGTACCAGAGCGGCTGACTGGAAAAGGTCAGACTCATGAAGGAGGGGACAGCCTCTAGGAAGGCATGCCTTGCACCTGTTTCCTGGGCTGTCCTGCATGGCCAAAGGGGATTATTTGGAAGGCTGTCTTAGTTTGTTTTTAAAGGCTATTGATTTAAATTCATCGTTTTTAGTTTGGCTTTGTTCAGACACCTGGAGTATTTAATTTTATAAGGACAGTAGTTTTTTTTTTGGGGGGGGTGTCTTATTTTGATTTTAAGGAAAGTTGGAAGCTATGGAAAAGAGAAGCAATCCTAGTGCTATCAGCCTGGCTTGTAGCAGGAAGAAGATGTGATACGAAACACACCTCCCATGACTTCTACTTTTTACAGAGATTGAGGAGCAGAGAACTAAGTTGGAAAAAAAAAAAAGAAAAAAAGGAAAGTTGACTTGCAGATTTTTAACAGAGTTAGGAAATCGACATTCGCAGTTTTTTATAGCAATGATAGTTAGAACTACCCCAACTCAGGGGTCCCCAGAATTTATTGTTGCTGTTTTTTAAATACCAGTATAACTGGTAAAAAGACAAATACTGATAATAAAGAGATCACTTTTATTATTTGTGCCCCATGGACCTTGTATTTGAATGATTTTCCAGACCACGTGTATTAAGTAATCATCATTAATTCTTCCAATTTTTTAAAATAAATTTATTGATTTATTTATTTTATTGGCTGTGTTGGGTCTTCGTTGCTGTGCACAGGCTTTCTCTAGTTGCGGTGAGCAGGAGCTACTCATTGTGATGTGTGGGCTTCTCATTGCGGTGGCCTCTCTTGTTGCAGAGCACGGGCTCTAGGCGCAGGCTCAGTAGCTGTGGCGCATGGGCTTAGGTGCTCTGCGGCATGTGGTATCTTCCTAGGGCAGGGATCTAACCCATGTCCCCTGCATTGGCAGGTGGATTCTTACCCACTGAGCCACCTAGGAAGTCCCCTTCCAATATTTTTATTAATGACATATGTCTGAATATTTGATCATCATGAGATAACTGGTTGACTTAGGAAGGCCTGGTAAAATCCCAGTGGAAAAAGCAAAAATATTTTCATTTCCTAGCATGGCCAAATTACAGTTAAATGTATATTTTAGGCTTTTTTGAAATACTGAAAAAAGCTGGCCTTTGAGGACCACAGGAATTCTCTGGTTAGATTATCCTTACAAAATAAAATACTCCAGGTGTGTGAACAAAGCCAAACTGAAGTAGCTAAAATGTTTCTACCACTTGATTGAAAACAGAGTAAATAACATAGAAGTGGGGAGATGTTAAAAAAAAATTAGGGTGTCCAATGTCTTTTCATGGTATTTGACCTAGAGGTTTCTCTTGGTAACACATAGTTGGAAACAACAAAACAGGCAAATTGAAAGCCTGTTACTACCGAAATATTTAATTTTATAATCATTTTGCGTGTTGTAAATAGTACCACTGTATGTTGTTCAAAGAGGTGTGACCCCATTTTCATTTCTTCCAGTTCATTGAAAGAACAAGAAAAATTGAAATTATTTTTTTACCAAATAGTGAAAGTTACAGCGCTGTTGAAGAAAAAAAAATTTTTTTTTTCTAGTGAGCAATATGAAACATTATGGACTGGGGAAAAACTGAGTGTATCTGTGTTGAGGTTTGGAAAAATAACATTAATTTGTTAATTCTGTAGAAGTGGTTAAATGGAACAACAGGTTGGCTATTGCACAAGCAAAGTCCTCTTAATTATTTGACTTCTTGTTGAGTAACACTGCTACTGAAAAATATATCCTGAAGACAGAGTTTGGTTTACATAATGTTCTATATACCTTCCACAGTGGCAGTTACACAAACTCACTTTTTAAATAGTTTTTGCTAGTTGTTGAATATTTTAAGAAAGATTACAAAATATGAGTAAGGTGTGAAGAATAATAGTACCGTGAACACCTGTCTCCTCATCACTCAGTTAAAAAAATCTTACATGGCCTTTGAGGACCCTGTGGGTCCTCCTCCCAATTCTAGCTCATCCCTAACCTCCGTTCACCCATAAGCCCTGAATCTGGAGTTTATGATTCCATTCTTCACTGTGTAGTTTTCCATCTTATAAAAATCACTTTCACAATCCACATATGTTATGGAAAATTCACTACACCATAAGTTTCAGCAATATTTATATGTGTAAGGCATGGAGGAAATGATATTTTAAAGGAGTTGTTAGTTAACAGCCTTCTTTATTTGAGACTTTAAACGTTAAGTATTTAAATTAATTTTATGGTAGTACTTTAATTATAAAATTAAATTAGGACTTAATTAATTGGAAACATTGTTAAAAAACATCCTGGAAAGAGTGTTAGACTTGAAATGCCTTCAATTTAATGTCCCTGTAAAAAATGCAAATAGACCCAGAGGCCTATTTCCCAGGACTCCAGTGCTTCTCCAGTGTTGTAATGGAGTAATTTTAATAAGCTTTTAAAGAGTCCATTTAAATTTCTGTAAGGGCATGTTTGAATTTTGAGGAATTAGAATGTAGGAAAATATGGTGCTTATATGCGTATGTGTATACATTAACCTGTTCTGACTTTTTACTCATTTTGGTTGCAAATATTAATTAATTTGTATAGGTTTGGTGGTCTCCTCTTGGGAGGCTTTGAAAACGAATGAGGAGGAATGGCTTTCTGTTTGGCCAAGGGGTTGACCGTGATTGACCTAAATGAACTGATTTTGTTTTATAAAAAGTTTTCTTGTTTTGGTCTTCTCAGAAATTCTTGGTTTCTCTTTTGTTTGTTTGGTTAATTTTTGTGTTTCACTTGTAAACTTTGAGCTACCTCAAAGGCCTTGTTTGGTGATTGATCCCAGTTAGTTGCTTTTAGTTTATATTCTGTGGGTCAGTTTTTTTAGAGAAGAATCACGTATTTCGATCCTCTCCCTCTCTTCTAAACCATGCCCCCAGGAAATCCCAAAACATTAAAAAAAAACAAAACAAAACTACTTTAAACCTTTGACTCTCAGAATGTGCCTAGATGACTGGTATCCCTTTCTCTGTTAGAAAAAAAAGAAGGCCCAAGATGTTAATGGATAATTGATTTTGTGTTTTTCTCACCTTATAAAGACTCATATTAATATCATATTAATATTTTAAAAGAGGAATACTGGCAATAAAATGAGTCAATCCAGCTTGGCACCATGGAAGGAACACTTTACGGTATATCCCTTACTGTCCAAGGTCACATAGTAGACACTAGATCAGCTGGAAATCCTCCCTGGGCTCCTGGCAGGTCACTTAGGCGATGAGGATAGTGCTGAATCTGGGTAAAGGCAGCATGTACCTGCCCGCCTGGCTTCTCACTACTCACGGGCACTGTCTAGGCTGACAAGCTCGCTCTGGTGCCTGAGCTAATCTGGATCTGGAAAGGAGGTTTGTCAGCAGCCCCGGTCTCACCAGCTGGTGGGACTTAGCCTTAAGTCATGATGGGAGTGACTCTGGGCCCAAGGACTCCCTGTTCTACCATGTTGGCCCCGGCTGTGGGACTGGGTCTCTGCCATGATTCCCACTTAACAGTCAGCCGGGCAACCCTGCCTTTCACCCTAGTCATTTTTAAGCTTGGGAGTTTTACGGGGTTTTTTTTGTTTTTTGGTTTTTTGTTTGTTTTTTCTTCCTCTTCTTCCTCCCGAGGCTAAATTTCTGCTTTATATTCTTTTAGCCACCAGCGAGGATGAAAGATAGATATCTTGGAATGCAGCTCAGTGCCTCCTGTGTTAGCAGCAGATGCCTCAAGTCTTTGGCCTGCGGGAGTGGCTGTCCTGGGGCTGACATTTGTTGTATCCTTGCCTGAGCTTGCGCTGGTCCTCGCCATGGACCCTGTGTCCTGTTCTCTGTGGCTGCCCTCACTGGAGCAGGATGCAGGGCCGGCCTGTTTCCCCCCTACCCAGAGGCTCTGGGGCTCAGCCTGTCCCTTTTGGAGCTGGCCTTGTGTGACCACGCAGAGCCACATCAGCCACTGTTTTGAGACATACTCTGGCTGTCAGATATATACTTGGATACATTTGAAGTTACTGTGAGCAATGAAAAAGCAACAAAGTTTTTACTTTAGGTATTGTAGTAGGCTTATAGGAGAGGTTTTTAGCCTGGGAGTTTTGAATCATGCCATGAATTCATACCTGCTGTGGGTATGGTGAGTTCAGTGTTGATCTTCGTTCATCAGGCTTGTGGTCTGTCCAGGCACTTCCGCTGTGGCTGAGTAGTGTTCACTCTGTGGCATCTTGCGTGCTAGAGAGGGGATAGTGGGTCAGCATCCAGAGCAAGACCCCTCCGTGTGCTAAGGGCAGAGTCTTCAGAGAGCCCAGGTTTCAGTGTGCCCCCTGCATGATTATCGTCTACTTCCGGGGGACCAACTAGATGCCAGGCACTAGGTAGTAAAGATACATGAACGATCTCTGGATCAGCTGAGAAGATTCATTCATTCATTCAGCAAATACTAGTCTTGACCATGTGCCGGACATTGGGTGCTGGGTATGTTGTAGTAAACGAAGCCCCTGTTCTTCTGGAGCTCACTGTATTCTGTAGTCTGATGGGGACAGATGAGAGTGCTTTGAAGAACAGCATGTGTGGTGTTGAGAAAGGGCTTCCCGTAGAATGTGGAGTGGTCAGGGAAAGCTTCTCTGATGAGAGGACGTTGAGCAGGGACCTGAATTCTTCAACAGAGTGGGTACCTGGAGGAAGAGCTTTCAGGTAGAGGGGACCACGAATGCAAATGAACTCAAGTGGGAGCCCAGGTGACAGGGTGGCTAGAGCCCAGGCCTTTCTGGGAGAATAAGCTTTCTCCCAGAGAGATGCTCTGTCACATTGCCAGTCACAAAGGCCCAGGCTCGACCGTTTATCGCTGTGTTTCCCAGAATGTAAGATGTGTGCACAGCCATGAACTTGGGTGGCTCTTAAGATGATTTTAGACGATATGTGGATGTGCGATGAAATCACAAGGTGAAAGAGCTTTTTCCTTTCTCCTTCTGTTTCAATCCTGATCACATCCAAGTTAAAGCCTCCATTTGGTACAAGTATTTCTGTAACATCTCTCTTGACACATGCCAATTTTTCTTCCTAACAGACAGCAAAAGCTCATGTTTAAAGCATTTTGTAGACAACAGTATTTAGTTAGAATTTAGTTGTTTTGCTTGTTTTTTTCCCTTGTATCGATTTAACGGTTTCCTGACATTACGGCAAGTAGAACTGCTTTCTGTTTATGAAGTTCCTTTAAAATACATTGTTTGTATTTAAGTAAAAATGAGTCAACATGAAGAATACTAAGAAAATAATAATGGTATGAAGATACGGCAAACCGTGTGAAAATGTTTCCGGTATTTTCTCATTTAAAAAGACGACGGGAGTTTGGGGCTGGCATAGGTGGGGCAGGAAGGCTCTGGCTCTGGTTCAGACCGACGATAACGCCATATTCGAGTTACTTTACTGTTTTGCTTATTCAGTGGATGCACAGTGGCTGGGAACTGGTTAAATTTAGTAGCAGAATTGCCGGAATGACTTAATTTTACGTTGTCTAAATTGTAAACGCATTCACTTGCTAATGTAACAAGTCAGCAAAATGGAGACACGTGCTGGTATTCCAGACTTTTAGACTGGGAGGGTGATGCGTGCGCATCAGCTGACTTTTCCCTGAGAAAGCTGAGTTTTAGGGAGATTAAGACAGCTTGCCCACGATCACGCAGCTAGTTCATGTCATTTACTGCCAGGACTGGAACCCAGGCCTCCCGACTCTCGATGTAGGACTTTTGCTGTGCAAACTTGGCTCCCTGCTGGGTTCAAAATGAAATTGTATTATGCTGTAGTGTTAATCATTGAAATTAGCCTTTAAAAAATTGTACTAGTGCTTTTTGCTTCGTTTTAAGAGGAAAATTTCAAGGGCTTTTACAGCTATACTGGGATGAGATTTTACTAAAATATTTTATTTTTATCAATGACAATTTTAGTCATTTAAAAGGAGATTTTGATGGTTCAATCCTGCATTTTGTCAGAAGACTCCCCCCTCCCCACCCCCTACCCCCTTCTGCAAGGCGGACATAAAGGAGGAGTGGAAGACTTTTATCAAGTATTTATGGGACTGATGAAATAATGCATCTGTTGGCAGCAAACTGCGGCTCTTTCTAGGAATAGCAAACCATGTGACAGGTCTCTCCCCAGCAGGGATGCCTCCATATCTCTCTAAAAAATGGATGTAATGTTCTTCCCTTTTAGAAATTCTCACTGTGACTTTTTATTTTTTTCTCCCTCCTGTGAATGTATGAATCACTTGGCTACATCAGTCACCCTGTTGACCATCAGGGTTCATTTAGCTCAGTGTTTTTCAACTCTGGCTTAAAAAACAAAATAAAACTAATGAGCCTCAGCCTTCGCCTCAGGCCAATTCATACCAAAACCTGTGGCGTGGGGTCTGGGCAGTGGTATTAAAGACACAAACACCCATACACAGGCACAAACACCTTCCTAGTAATTCTGAAATGCAGCCAGGATTGAGAGCCTTGAGATCCGACCAGCGGTCTGGGCTCTTGGCTCCTTTCTCACTTATTGCTCCCTGGGTGTGGGCCTCCCAAAGCTGTGCACTTGCTTGAAGAGTTGCTCTTGTTTTCCGGTGGAGGAAGGTGCAAGGGAGGTAGGAATGGAGACGTACAAGGATAGATAGTTTTGTTTTAAATCTGTGCTCACCATTGTTTTTAATTCTTTGAATTCCCTGAGCACTGTTGCTTAAGAGTGTTCTAGCATCTCAGACCCCATGCAGGTGTAACTCTACTACCAACATTAAACTCCTTTATAGCTCTATGGGGATTCATAGGCTACATGTTCATAGAACAAAACTGATGAGGGGGTTTTGAATTATCTGGTGAATTTGGATTTGGGGAAATTACTTTCGTTGTCTGTTCACATTGTTTGGTACTTACAGACCATCCACAGTACTGTGTGCTCTGTAGATCAAGCTATGTCTACATGGAGACAGAACCTGCCAGAGGAGAGGGAGTTGGCTGGTGCTCTCAGCTACAGAGGGAGCTGAAGATGGCTTGAGGATGGATGAGAGGAGGAGAGACACAAATGGCCAGTAGGGACACCTGGGACTGTCTTAGTGTGTCCATCTGTGGGTTGATCAGACAGTCTGTCTGTCTGCCCGCAGTTTCTGTTTATAATTAAAAATGAATTTTAATCTTTTTTGTGTCTCACCGAGCACCTCAAATGATACCAGTGAAATAATAATCATAGCATGTATCAGGGGCTTCATTTACTATGTCCCAAGCACTGTTCCAGGTCCTTTGTGTTAATTCATTTAATCCTGACAGTAACTTGATGAGGCAGAAGGTACTATTACCCTCATTGCACAGAGATGTTAAGTCACTTGTTCAAGGTCATACAGTGTAGTTAAGCCAAATTTGGAATCTAGGCACTTTGACTTCAAAGCCTGCTGATTCATGCCCTGTAAAGACACTTTCTCAAAATGTCCTTTTCTCTCCTCCCTAATTCTGATAACCTGTGGCTCTTCAGAGCCTGTAATTTACCAGCCCCCCCCCCCCCACTTCTCCCCCCCACCACACTCCAGGCTCTCCCAGACATGAAGCCTCAGGAGTTTTTCTTTCTCTTTCCCACCTATTGTCCAAAGACTAATTCCTGGTTGGTCTCTCTCCCTCATCTCTCATTTTATCCCTTTTTTAGGGGTGGGGGAGGGGTAGGGTCTAATGTGAGGCCATATGGGGTCAAGAGACAGGCCTTTGGGTTGCTTCCATCCCAACTTGTTACCTTGAGAGTAAAAAAAAGCCTCAGTCTTCTTGGCTGTGATCAGGAGACTGTGTGTTGGCTCGCCAGATCCTGGAATCAGGCCCCACTTTTGCAGCTCCTAAATCATGCTATGGAAACTCGTCAGTTCCAATAACCAGCTTTTCTGGTGGCACGGAGTTTAACTGTACTTTTAATAGGTGGCGTTCTCTTTTTATGGGTATAGTTCAAACTTGTAGGCTGCTGTTATAGCTAGCTGCAGGAATGTTTGCCTTTACTTAATTTTAATAGGCAGCTGTGTTTATACTTGCTCCTCAGTTTGAGCAGTAAGGAGTATATGAATATGATTCTTTGGAGGACTTTTGCCCCAGAGGGAAAAAAGAGTATATTGTACTTTTCCAAACAGTAAATTTTAATTGAGAAGGAAATATAACTTCTAGAAGAAGTTTGGGGTAGGTTTTAGTCTTAGGCTTTATTTTTGTTAGTGTTATAAAGGAAATCTTAACTCCTTGTGAGAAGTGCCAAGTTGACAATTCCTGGAAATGTTCATGTTCTATTTATGCTCAGCACGATAGCAGGGAGGGTGGCGACGTTGTTACCAAAATAATACTGCTGAGAGGTAGTAAGTGACAAATGAGAGGCTTGTGGTTTTATAACCTAAATATGAGACTTTTAAAGCATCTCTCAGTCCCAGGGTATATGGAGGCTAAGTGGTAATGGTGCAGTTGTTATGGAGAATTACAGAGCAAGCAGAACACATCTGCTGGGACTTGCCCTGGTGCTAGAACTGGGGAAGATAAGAGCCGTAAGTTACCCCAGAGACTTTACCGATGAGGAGACTAAGGGATGCAAGTCGGTCAAACATGTATGTGGGCTCTTTGGTTCAACCAGCAGACCTCTTGTGAACATAAGCAAAAGTAGAAAATTCTCTAACGTGTACTGGGTCGTTCACAACTTTGAAGGAATTGCTAAAATCCCAGTGCTCAGTAAGGGCAGGAATGAGGCAACCCTGGGCCTTGATGAGCGGGTTGAGTCGTGGGCCCTTCCCTTAGGACAGCAGAGTCACCTGGAGTGGGGAAGGGATGGTTCCAAAGGGAAGAGGTGAACGCTGATTAAGAGATGTCTGCTGTACTATATCACACCCACTCTTTTTATATTTAACAGGTTCCACACTTGTGGGTCTGGAAAGCAGTGGTAGCCCTTTAAGGAAGGAGGATGTTCTACATTTTAATACAGCAAGGCCCAGGTTGAAGGCCAGAGGTGGTAGCAAGAGTAAAGGAGAACAGTTTTTGAAAGAAAGATAGGTCTTCTGAAACCTTTTCAAAATCAGACAATACTTGGGGGGAAAATGGATTGAGAATGGAAACAGAGAGGGGGTTAGAAAGATAATTTGGACTGAGTTCTAGCCTAAGGGCTTTACATATATAAACTCACTTTATCCTCATAGACCTTTGAAGTAGGTACTATTATTGTCATTAGATAAATGGCCCAAAGTCACACAGCTTAATAGTAGCAGAGCTGAGATGTGAACAGTCACAGTCTGGTCCTCCAGTCTTATCGATCACTAGGCAATCCTGTCTCTAAGTCCAGTTTTTGGTTCTGATTGGAGTCACATGCCTTAGATTACCTGACCTGCGCTAGCCACTGCTTCTTTATTTCCTGACCCTTTCTTGCCTTGGGTCTTGCGGCTTGTTTTGTTTTTGTTTTTGTTTTTCAAGGTTTGTTTGTGTTTGTTTGTTTGTTTTAAACATTTTACCAAATGGGATATTAAAAGAAATACCAAAGAAGACAAAAAATATTTGCCAAGAAATGTGATTAGACAAAGATTTTAAAAGAGATTGACATGTAGTTTTTATTCATTGAATCTTTAAACGTGTCTCTTCCCTTTCAGTTTCTTTTTATTCTTAATTAGTCACTTGATGGTGCCACGGGAAAATGTGCTTTCTCGGGCCTCTCGTCCTTGTTTGAGCCCTTTTATTGCTTCACGTGCCTGTCAGGATCCATTCTAGAGACCAAACCACATAGTAATTTGAATAAGGAAAATTTAATATAAAGAATTATACACTCGTAAAAAGTTGACAGTGGCTGACTACTAACAGGGTAGACGAGGTCTCTGAGGAAGACAGGAATTACAGCAAAGAGAAGGCGCAGCTGCGTCTTCCAGGGCTGAAGGACGGTACCGGATGAAGGCACTAAGAGCTTGCAGGAGCGCCCCGCCCCCCGCCCCCCCTCCAGGCCTGAGGCTCAGACCTCACTGGAGATGAAGTGACGGCTGCATGTGCTACACGAACATGCAGCCGGCTGGAGGCCAGCGAACCTGCCAGGGCTTACGCTGGAGCTGGTCTGTCAAAGCAGCCCACCAGGTTGGGAAACTTGATAGAGAACGCGGGTAGACCAGAGTTGATTCTCAGAAAGCGGACTGCTGAGCAGTAGGGAAATTCCCTGGAGAGTGAGCGCCTTTATGTTTGCCAAACGCCAGTGGCAGTAGTAGAGGGGATAGAGCGTCCCAAACGGGAATGAAAAGCCCCTTCCTCTGCAATGGCCTTGCCGTATCCCTCCAGTGCCCTCTATTGATGAAGACTAACACTGCACCATCTGACAAAGGAGAAATGTTTGCAGGGTCCAGCCCCAGTATCACAGAGCACGGCAAAAGAGGGTGAACTTAGAGCTAAGAAGTAATACATTGCTAATGGGTGCACCTCATCTGTAAAAGGATGATAGTACATAATTCCCGGAGTAGTTCTTAGAGCCTGATTTATTCATTCTTTCATTAGGCAACATTTGTTGAGTATCTGCCATTGCTGGCTATTCCGCTAAGGCTTTGAGATTATGGTTGCTATTGTCTACTTTTTCGTTTCTCCCTACAAATAGAGTATAATCTTCTCTGAGGCAGAGGCTGTTTTTATCTCTGTACTTGCAGAATCTGTCTAGTATAGTGTTAGATATATGTTAATCCTCACGCTTATTGAATGAATGAAGGAATGACTATAAAGATGAATGTAAAGTCAGAGTCATACCCTCAAAGAGTTTATTTTTATTTTTTTAAAGGTTGGGGTTTTTTTTTTGTTTGTTTTTTTGTTTTTCACTGCTCTGCATGGTTTACGAGATCTTAGTTCCCCGGCCAGGGATCGAACCCGGGGCCCCAGCAGTGAAAGTGTCAAATCCTAACCACTGGACTGCCAGGGAGTTCCCGTAAAAGAGTTTAAATCGCAACTGGGGAAAGGTGGAGGCCAATGCATAAAGTAAAACATGGTATTCTGGTTATCTTTTGTTGTATAACAAGCTGCTCTAAAACGTAGTGGCTTAAAATAACAGTCATGTAGTTTACCCATGAGTGTGCAATTTGGACAGGGCACAGAAGGGACAGCTCATTTCTGCTTCACCTGGTGCCAGTTGGGGTGGTTTACCTGGGGCTGGAGGATACATTTCCGAGGTGGGTTGCTCGCATTTCTGGTAAATTGGTACTGCTTGTTGGTTTCTCTCCACACAGGGGCCTTTCTACAGGCGGCTGGGGTTTCCTCACGACATGGTGGTTGAGTTTCAAAAGGCAGGAAGTAGAAGCTGCTGGTTTAAGTCCTGGATCTGCACACTGGCATGGTGTTGACGTTCACTGTGTTCTTTCAGTTAAGCTATCCCAAAGCCCAGATTCAAAGAGAGGAGACAGAGACCTCACATTTCCTGGGGTGGGGGTGGGGGAGCAGTATGTCAATTATTTGGGGGACTTGTACTTACCAGATGTAGTGGTTTAAAATGTGTATATTTCTTATCATAAATGAAAAATTAGCTGCCCTACATGAAAATGACTTGCAAATTAATAACAAATGTTATTTAATGTCAGTGTTTAACAAAAACATGTTTTTAAAAGTGAAAATAGATTTGTTTCTGAGTATAAAAGCAACACGTATTTGTTGTTGTTTAAAAAAGGCTCTAGAAAGATACCAAGAAAATGGAAATCACCCATAATCTTATTACCCAGAGATAACCACAGTTTATAATAAACGAGTCGTGAAATGTAGTATTTGGGGTTTTACCACAGGAAATTTTGTTTTAGCAGCTCTTTCTTTTCCGAACTCTAGTCATTTCTAGAAAGTTATTATTTACTTGTTACTAACACTGAGATCCATGTGATGCCAAATAAAGAAAAAAATTCAGAAGATTATATGTGTGTGTATAAAAATACATACTTTTCTTCAGAGTAAAACTTTCTGAATCAACTCGAAGTAGTCTTTTCACATTATTATTAAGGCTGGTTGCTGTTTCAATTAGTAGAAGGTGGGGGTGGGGAGCACTGGACTTGACCTTCTCCAATGACAAGGAATTATGAGTAGCATTTTTCACTCTGCTGTTTAAAGTATTTTTCTGTTTATCTTTCTGTGAGTATCCTATTTCAAAGTGTTTCACTAGATTATTATATAACCTGATTTTTTCAGAGTCTCCTGTTTGTATGCTTTTAAATACTACTACTTTTTTTTTTAACAACATGCGAGTTGTGAGTTATTTATTTTAATAAATAAATAAGTTAATTTATTGGCTGCATTGGGTCTTTGTTGCTGTGGGTGGGCTTTCTCTAGTTGTGGAGAATGGGGGCTACTCTTCATTGTGGTGCTCTGGCTTCTCATTGCGGTGGCTTCTCTTGTGGAGCACAGGCTCTAGGTGCGTGGGCTTTAGTAGTTGTGGCACATGGGCTCAATAGTTGTGGCTCACAGGCTCTAGAGCGCAGGATCGGTAGTTGTGGCGCGTGGACTTAGTTACTCCACAGCATGTGGGATCTTCCCAGAGCAGGGATCGAACTTGAACCCATGTCCCTTGCATTGGCAGGCAGATTCTTAACTACTGCACCACCAGAGAAGTCCTAAATTCTACTGCATTTCTAAGTCTTTCTTCTTCATTGTTTTTCCCAAACTGTTGGGCTATAGGTGATTAAGCCTTTGCTTGTGGGATGTTAAGATATATTTAAATCCTTCAAATTGACTAGATTTGTAAATATGTTAGTATTCTGAATTGTAGATTCGATTTTTCTGCCTTGGGCTTGGAAAGGCATCCCTAATACCACCCCCCCCCCTTTTTTTTCTTTTACTCCAAATCAGTTTATTTTAAAGAAACTGTTAAAACCTTGGACAGAATAGTCATATCTCATCCCCCTCACACTTTATTACCAGGGTAAATACCGTAAACCATTGTAGGAGGGGCTGTATAAATCAGAGAAAAGAGCAGGTATGAGAAACACCAAAACTTTGCTTCCTGCATTATTTCAGCAAGCACTTCTTGAATGCCTACTACGTGCCAGGAGTTAATCCGGTACAAAAATTAAGGTATAATCCCTGCTCTCAAGGTGCTCCAGATAAGTGAGATGATATATGTAAAGTACTTAGAACAGAGCCTGGCATGTATTACACATTCAGTTAATGTTTGTTGAATGTTAGTTAGAATGTCAGCTGTTATTCTTACCTTTAGAGGTAACTGAAGAGTTGGGACACAGAGATATGTGAAAGGGACAGTGACATTTCTAGTTAGCCTGCAGTAGAAAAGAATTGGGGAAGGCTTGAAAGAGTGCGTGTATACTTTATTATGAGCGTTGAAGGGTAAGTAGGAGCTCACTGGGCAGGCAGAGGGGAAGGGCACTCTAGGCAGAGGTAACAGGAGCTGCCGTGGCTGTACTCTGTGTGCACCTGCTGCCTAGTTGGAGCGGGGGTGATGGCAGCTAAGGCTGGGGGTTCAGGCCCAGGATGGCTCAGCAGGGACCTTGAGCGCCATGGAAAGATCCGACCGGGGTGGAGCACAGCTGATGACTTTTGAGAGAGGGATCCACGTGAACAGACTTGCACTTAGCTCACTCTGGGGGCACATGGTTGGGAAGCTGGAAGCTGCTGGAATAGTCCAGGTGAAAAATTGGAAGGACAAGGCACTGGCATTGAGGCTAGAGAAAAGGGAAATGGTCTTGAGAGAGATTAAGGAGGAATAGCACAGGCAATCTCAATGAGGGGATATGTTCCCAAGGGGGTGAAAATTGGGGGTAGTGTAAAAAAAAAATCTTAGCTATTACAGTGGTTTGTGGTCTTCAAAAAGGCCATAGTTAATAAACAGAAATGCAGTTACCCCTGGTATTGAAATTTCATGGGAGGGATACAATTTGGAAAAAAAAAGTCTGAAAAATCTTCTTAGGGAGACAATAATGAAAATAAAGTTGAGAAGCACTGGATTGGAAGGACTTGTTACCTGATTGGACTCTGGGCTGAGGGAGAAGAAGGATTCTGGGATGACGCCCAGGTTTCTGGTTTGGACAGTTACTGAAATTCACTGGACACTGAAAGACTGGATACACAGGATGTATGGTTGATGTACAGATTATGCTCTTTGCATTTAAGCTGGTAGTGACTCACGTTTATTGGGCATTCGTTGTGAGCAAGCTCCTTTAGGTGCTTTACATTTGCCAGTCGTGTAAATTAGATACTATAATATTGTTCCCATTTTTCAGATTAGAAAGCTGAGACCCAGCCAAGGGCCACATAGCATTTCCTTCAGTGAAAATGCTTGGTAAGCTTTTGGAGACGTGGGTCTAGGTTCAGGATGGAGTCTTACTTGTACCTTTTGTTTGCTGTGTGACCTTTGGGACTTTTTTTTTTTCTCTGAATTTAATTCCTTTTTGTGTAAAATAGAGCTGCCTCTTGCTCTTCTCCAAGGTTAAATGAGAGGAGGTATGAACACATCTTCTAAAGCGTAAGGTGCTGTGTGTATGTAGGTAGTATTTTTAAGGTTAGCTGGTACCCCACAGTAAATGCCGTTTTCTCCTTTGTACGTCTTACCTTTCCCCTCTGTGTTCAGGTAGCTCCCAGAGCTGTTGGAAGGACAGAATGAGAGCCCCCCACCCTCACCCCTCCAGCATTTTTTTTGCAACTGCATCTTATCGTCTGATTCTTCCCCAGTCATCTATCTCAGAAGATGACTGAGAAAGCTTCTATTTCCAGGGGTTTTCAGGAACCTCCTCCCATCTAAACACAGTGATTCACTTCTCAAGCTGTAGTCATTTGACTTCTGGCCCTTACAGCTGTTTTCACAGAGGTCATCAGTGACCTTCGGTTAAGTCAATCAGCATTTTTCAGGTTACCACTTGCTGTCTTGGCAGCATGACATTGGAGGCCACTCTCATTCTTGATGTTGCCTACTTCCTTCGTCATGTTTTTCTTCCTGCCTCTCCATCTGCTATTTATCAATTTCTTCTTAGTCTGCTTGCCTCTTAAATGCTTGTCTTCTCCTGAGTTCTGTCAAATCCTTCTTCTCCTCTCACTGGCACCATTCTTCTTGGGCAAAGCCCATCTGTACCCCTGGCTTGATGACCACTTCAATGTGAACTGCTTCTAAATCTCTGTCACCAGCCCAAATAGGTAGCTGCACTCCAGTCCTCGGAACCTGAGCTCAACATGGCCAGAATACAACCCCTCATTTCACACATCAGACTTCTTCCTCCTCCTCAATGATACTTATTTTCTCCAGTTCAAAAATATTCCTATGTATGGGCTTTTTTTTTTTTTTTTTTGAGTTCCTCAACCAGGGTTTCAACCCGTGCCCCCTGCAGTGAAAGTGCGGAGTCTTAACCACTGGACAGCCAGAGAAGTCCTGCAAAGTGGGCTTTTTTTTGTTGTTTTATTTGTTTGTTTGTTTAAAGTACTGAGTGCAGACATCACCTTTTTCTTGAAGCTTTTGCATGACCCCTTCATGGCTGGCTGAGAAACTTCTCTTCTGTGTTTCCAAAGGGCTAGGGGCATATTTCTGTTCTGGCACATCCATACTGCGTTAGACTTTTGTCCTCAAGCATACTATGAGTTCAGTGAGGCAAGAACTTAGTTTTACATCCTTATAGACTCAGAACCTAGCATGTTGCCAGATACCTAGTGGGACCAATGAATGTTGGTTGAATGAGTGATCCGTGGTGGCTTTATTTGCTCCCTTCACTTTCCTCGTAGTCTCCAGGTACCATAACTATTTATATTAGTTTGCTAGGGCTACCATAATAAAAAACCCCAGACTAGTGGCTTAAACAACAGAAATTAATTTTCTCACAGTTCGGCAGGCTGAAAGCCCAAGATCAAGTTGTCAGCAGGTTTGGTTTCTTCTGAGGCCCCCTTGACTTACAGATGGCTGCCCTCCTGCTGCCTCTTTACATGGTCATCCCCCTGTGTGTGCATCCCGTTGTCTCTCCATGTGTCTTCCTTTCCTCTCTTATCAGGATATCAGGCAGGTTGGGTAAGGGCCACCCTAATGGTGTCATTTTAACTCAATTACATCTTTCAAGACTCCAAGTACAATCACAGTCTTAGGTATTAGGGGTTAGGGCTTCAGCATATGGATTTTGGAGAGACAGTTCAGCCCATAACACTGTTATTGCTTTTTGAAAACCTTTATCTTATTTTTCAGCTCTTCCTGGATAGGCAGCAGATAATAACGCTTTAGTTCTTGACCTTCCATGAAAGTGATTCTTTGGCATTTCCTAGTGGTTTCTGTTTAGTGTTTGCTGAATACCAGTCATTAGCCATTCATATTTTACCAAACTTAAAACAGAGTTGTACTCGTCTCTGTGCAGTGTAAGTTCTGACCTGTCTGTCTGGGTATTAATCTATTTTATCAGTGTTATTGGTAACTGTTGTAATAATGAAATATCACGTGGGGGGGTTGGTTCCTTAACTTCCGTATTGCTGAAAATTCCAGTTGTGGGTTCAGCAGTCAGAGCCCTTGAAGCCCAGCTCTGCCTAGGGCCAAATCATTTTAAAGATGAGGGAAATTCAAAGACTGAAGATTTGAGGCTTTCAGGATTGGCCCCTGTGAACTGATATTCCTAGGAACGCTGTACAAAGTAAAAAGCAAAATGAAAATCACCTCCTCCAACATGCACATATCCCAGTAGACTTCTAACAACACAACTGTCCTTGCCTGCTAGGAGAATAGTTTTGTGCACATAGTAAGTAGCCTTGGTTCTCCACTTCTGGGCTTCTCCATTAATCTGCAGTTCAGCTTTCTTAAAGTTTAATCTACAGACCATCCCCTGGGCTAGTCACTAGCGAACTTCCCTTTTACCCCTTCATTTCCCACAAATGCCCTAGAGTCTTGGCCTCCTGCTTCTCACCGTTATGCGCACCCTACCCCGCGCCCCGCAGCTTTCAACCTCCTTTGCTAGGGTTCCTCTCCCTTCAGGCTACAATCTTCTGATTTTTCATGGGCATCCCTTCTTCGTCTTTTATTCGCCTTCTGTTCCTTACTTCTTTCCTTCCCCAACAGCCTTCTCTTTTGAAATACAGACTGAACAATTTCATTTTGACTTTTTGTTGCTATCTTACCTTTGCTGTAAAGCGGGGGTTGGCAAACTATGACCAAATCTTTGTGAGCCAAATTCACTCTAATACCTGTTTTAGCATGGCCTGTGAGCTAAGAATGGTTTTTCTGTTTTTAAAGAATTGAAACAAAGATGAAACAAAAGAATACTTCATGACCCGTGAAAATTATATGAAATTCAGATTTAGCGTATTTGTTTATCTGTTGTCCATGGCTGCTTTCATGCAGTTGCCGTAGAGACCCTGTGGCCCACAAAGCCTAAAAAATATTTACTCTTTGGGCCTTTACAGAGAAAGTCTGCCCATTCTTCTAATAAAGAGTGAGAAAGGCTGGGCAATAGCCTTGCATGACAGGAATCAGCTTTGTTTACCTTCTTTTCTTGGTGCTTACCAGAGGGCTGGATTAAAGCTAATGCTTAGTTCTAAAATTGTTTTGAGAGTCAAAACTGGAGAGGCCTTTCTTCAGGGCAAACTTTTCCTGTGAAAGTATGTCATTATCTTTGCCATTTCTTTTGACTAAAATTTTGCCAGAAGAGATTTGTCATACCAGGGCCATTGAACCTTTTCTTTCATTTCTAAAATTGTACATAAGAGGAAAAGAATTAGGTAAACCAAACAGATAAAACTCGTTTGTGCTCTGCACATTCACAGGAGGATTTAATTTCAGCTTATCCTGTATACTCACTCATGGTTTAGTCTGAAGATTTTTAAGTATTGGGGCGATGAGATAATGTTAGCATTTAAGTGCTAACCACAAAAAGAGTTGAGCAAGGTTTGCAGTCGGGAGCAATTGCCTTTTGTTCCCATCCATTAGGTATTTTCTGTATTTTTTTAACCCTCCCCACCCCACCTTGTCTTTGTTTTCATCTCCTTTAAAGGAAATTATCATTGAAACTCAAACCTCCTGACAAGTAATGCCAAGCTACCGTCAGAATTTCTTCCCATTCCCGGAGATAGCCATTGTGCTATTTTTGTCTGTTATTCAGAAGTGTGGCTGTATTGGGTTTCTCAACCCCCTAAGGCATTTGTGAACAATACCTTTTGAGTGTTCACAGAGTGCTGTGGGCTCCAAAAGGCATCAAAGGATTTCATGAGAAATAGAAGGTAGAACAAGGAGTCTGTAATCTATACTGCAAGAAAGAGGTGACATGTACCTGAAATTCTGAACATTAACCGGTAGCCTACAAAGAAAGACCAATGGATGAAGGTCTACCAGAGCATGCCTTCAAGGGAGCGCTTCTAGGGTGACACTGGTTTTTGTTTGTTTGTTTGTTTTTTTAACATTGGCAACCTCTTTAATATCTAGAGACTAGATATTATAAAATTGGGACCCATTTGTCCAGTATATACATAATATATACAGTAAAGTTAAACAAAATGCACGTAACATATAGAGCAATGGCTAAGCTTAAGTGTTTAGTACACACTAGCAAAACAAATTTTGCAATCTTCCGTCCCACCTCCCTTAACCCAATGAACAAGCACAGAGTACACTGTTCAGAGCAGAGGTTTAACAATTCCATTTCCAAAGATAGTATTTCCCATTAGTTTTTTTTTTTAAGAACTTTTATTGAGATACAGTTAACATTACAATAAACTGCATGTATTTAGAGTGTACTATTTGGTATCCCAGTCTCCCAGTTCATTCCCCCCCAACCCTCCCCGCTTTCCCCACTTGGTGTCCATATGTTTGTTCTCTACATCTGTGTCTCTATTTCTGCCTTGCAAACCGGTTGATCTGTACCATTTTTCTATATTCCACATATATGTGTTAATATACGATATTTGTTTTTCTCTTTCTGACTCACTTCACTCTGTCTGACAGTCTCTATTCTAGGTCCATCCATGTCTCTACAAATGTCCCAGTTTCCTTGCTTTTTACAGCTGAGTAATATTCTGTTGTATATATGTACTACATCTTTTTAATCCATTCATCTGTTGATGGACGTTTAGGTTGCTTCCATGTCCTGGCTATTGTAAATAGTGCTGCAATGAACAGTGGAGTGCATGTGTCTTTTTGAATTATGGTGTTCTCTGGGTATATGCCCAGCAGTGGGATTGCTGGGTCATATGGTAGTTCTATTTTTAGTTTGGCAAGGAACCTCCATACTGTTCTCCATAGTGGCTGTATCAATTTACATTCCCACGAAAAGTGCAAGAGTGTTCTCTTTTCTCCACACCCTCTCCAGCATTTACTGTTTGTCGATTTTCTGATGATGCCCGTTCTAACTGGTGTGAGGTGATACCTCATTGTCGTTTTGATTTGCATTTCTCTAATAATTAGTGATGTTGAGAAGCTTTTCATGTGCCTCTTGGCCATCCATATGTCTTCTTTGGAGAAATGCCTATTTAGGTCTTCTGCCCATTTTTTGATTGGGTTGTTTGTTTTTTTGATATTGAGCTGGAGGAACTGTTTATATATTTCAGAGATTAATCCTTTGTCTGTTGATTTGTTTGCAAATATTTTCTCCCATTCTGAGGGTTGTCTTTTCATCTTGCTTATAGTTTGCTTTGCTGTGCAGAAGCTTGGAAGTTTCATTAGGTCCCACGTATTTATTTTTGTTTTTATTTCCATTATTCTAGGGGGTGGATCAAAAAAGATCTTGCTGTTATTTACGTTGAAGACTGTTCTTCCTATGTTTTCCTCTAGGAGTTTTATAGTGTCTGGCCTTACATTTAATCCATTTTGAGTTTATTTTTGTGTATGGTGTTAGGGAGTGTTCTAATTTCATTCTTTCTTATGTAGCTGACCAATTTTCCCAGCACCACTTATTGAAGAGGCTGCCTTTTCTCCATTGTATATCTTGCCTCCTTTGTTATAGATTAGTTGACCGTAGTTTATCTCTGGGCTTTCTATCCTGTGCCATTGATCTATATTTCTGTTTTTGTGCCAGCACCATACTGTCTTGATCACTGTAGCCTTGTAGTATAGCCTGAAGTCAGGAAGCCTGTTTCTACCAACTCTGTCTTTCCTTCTCAAGATTGCTTTGGCTATTCAGGGTCTTTTGTGTTTCCATACAAATCATAAGATTTCTTGTTCTAGTTCTGTGAAAAATGCCATTGGTAATTTGATCAGGATAGCACTGAATCTGTAAATTGCTTTGGGTAGTATAGTCATTTTCACAATGTTGATTCTTCCAATCCAAGAACATGGTATGTCCCTCCATCTGTTTGTGTCATCTTTGATTTCTTTCATTAGTGTATTATAGTTTTCTGAGTACAGGTCTTTTACCTCCTTGGTGAGGTTTATTCCTAGGTATTTGATTCTTTTTGCTGCAATGCTGAATGGGATTGTCTCCTTAATTTCTCTTTCTGATCTTTCGTTGTTAGTGTATAGAAATGCAACAGATTTCTGTGTGTTAATTTTGTATTCTGCAACTTTACCAAATTCATTGATTACCTCAAGTAGTTTTGTGGTGGCATCTTTAGGATTTTCTATGTATAGTATTATGTCATCTGCAAACAGTGACAGTTTTACTTCTTTTCCAATTTGGATTCCTTTGATTTCTTTTTCTTCTCTGATTGCTGTGGCAAGGACTTCCAAAACTATGTTGAATAGTAGTGTGAGACTGGACATCCTTGTCTTGTTCCTGATCTTAGAGGATCCAGTTTTTCACCATCGAGAATGATGTTGGCTGTGAGTTTGTCATATTTGGCCTTTATTATGTTGAGGTAGGTTCCCTCTATGCCCACCTTCTGGAGTGTTTTTATCATAAATGGGTGTTGAATTTTATCAAAAGCTTTTTCTCCATCTATTGAGATGATCATGTGGTTTTTATCCTTCAGTTTGTTAATATGGTGTATCACGTTAATTGATTTGCATATGTTGAAGAATCCTTGCATTCCAGGGATAAACCCCACGTAATCGTGGTGTATGATCCTTTAATGTGTTGTTGGTTTCTGTTGGCTAGTATTTTGTTGAGGATTTTTGCATCTAAATTCATCAGTGATATAGGTCTGTAATTTTCTTTTTTTGTAGTATTTTTGTCTGGTTTTGGTTTCAGGGTGATGGTGCCCTCATAGAATGAGTTTGGGAGTGTTCCTTATTCTGCAATTTTTTGGGTGAGTTTGAGAAGGATGGGTGTTAGCTCTTCTCTAAATGTTTGATGAAATTCACCTGTGAATCCATCTGGTCCTGGACTTTTTTGTTTGTTGGGAGATTTTTAATCACAGTTTCAATTTCATTCCTTGTGATTGGTCCGTTTATATTTTCTATGTCTTCCTGATTCAGTCTTGGAAGGTTATACCTTTCTAAGAATCTGTCCATTTCATCCAGGTTGTCCATTTTATTGGCATATGGTTGCTTGTAGTAGTCTCTTATGGTGCTTTTTATTTCTGCAGTGTCTGTTGTAACTTCTCCTGTTTAATTTCTAATTTTATTGATTTGAGTCATCTCCCTCTTTTTCTTGATGGGTCTTGCTAGAGGTTTATCGATTTTATTTATCTTCTCAAAGAACCAGCTTTTAGTTTTCTTGATTTTTGCTATTGTTTCCTTTGTTTCTATTTATTTCTGCTCTGGTCTTTATGATTTCTCTCCATCTACTAACTTTGGGTTTTGTTTGCTCTTCTTTCTCTCGTTTCTTTAGGTGTAAGGTTAGGTTGTTTATTTGGGATTTTTCTTGTTTCTTGAGGTAGGATTGTATTGCTATAAACTTCCCTCTTAGAACTGCCTTTGCTGCATCCCATAGGTTTTGGATCATTGTGTTTTCATTGTCATTTGTCTCTAGGCATTTTTTGATTTCCTCTTTGATTTCTTCAGTGATCTCTTGGTTATTTAGTAGTGTATTGTTTAGCCTCCATGTGTTTGTGTTTTTTACAGTTTTTTCCTGTAATTTATTTCTAATCTCATAGCATTGTAGTCAGAAGAGATGCTTGATACAATTTCAGTTTTCCTGAATTTACCAAGGCTTGATTTATGACCCAAAACATGATCTCTCCTGGAGAATGTTCCATGTGCACTTGAGAAGAACATGTAATCTGCTGTTTTGGGATGTAATGTCCTATAGATATCTATGAAATCCAGCTGATTTAGTGTGTCATTTAAAGCTTGTGTTTCCTGATTAATTTTCTGTGTGGATGATCTGTCCATTGGTGTAAGTGGGGTGTTAAAGTCCCCCACTATGATTGTGTTCCTGTCGATGTCCTCTTTCATAGTTGTTAGCATTTGCCTTATGAATTGAGGTGCTCCTATATCAGGTGCATATATATTTATGATTGTTATCTCCTCTTCTTGGATAGATCCCTCGATCTTTATGTAGTGTCCCTTCTTGTCTCTTGTAACATGTTTTATTTTAAAGTCTATTTTATCTGATATGAGTATTGCTACGTCAGCTTTCTTTTGATTTCCATTTGCATGGAATATCTTTTTCCATCCCCTCACTTTCAGGCTGTATGTGTCCCTAGGTCTGAAGTGGGTCTCTTGGAGACAGCATTTACATGGGTCTTGTTTTTGTATCCATTCAGCCAGTCTGTGTCTTTTGGTTGGGGCATTTACTCCATTTACATTCAAGGTCATTATCGATATGTATGTTCCTATGACCATTTTCTTAATTGCTTTGGGTTTATTTTTGTAGGTCCTTTTCTTCTCTTATGTTTCCCACTTAGAGAAGTTCCTTTAGCATTTGTTGTAGGGCTGGTTTGGGGGTGCTGAATTCTCTTAGCTGTTGCTTGTCTGTAAAGCTTTTGATTTCTCCATCAAATCTGAATGAAATCCTTGCTGGGTAGAGTATTCTTGGTTGTAGGTTCTTCCTTTTCATCACTTGAAATATATGGTGCCACTCCCTTCTGGCTTGCAGAGTTTCTGCTGAGAATCAGCTGTTACCCTTATGGGAGTTGCCTTGTATGTTATTTGTCATTTTTCCCTTGTTGCTTTTAATAACTTTTCTGTGTCTTTAATTTTTGTCAGTTTGACTACTATATGTCTTGGCTTGTTTCTCCTTGGGTTTCTCCTACCTGGGACTCTCTGCGCTTCCTGGACTTGCGTAGCTATTTCCTTTCCCATGTGGAAGTTGTGGAAGTTTTCAACTATAATCTCTTCCAAGATTTTCTCAGGTCCTTTCTCTCTCTCTTCTCCTTCTGGGACCTCTATAATGTGAATGTTGGTGTGTTTAACATTGTCCCAGAGGTCTCTTAGGCTGTCTTCAGTTCTTTTCATTCTTTTTTTCTTTATTCTTTTCTGCATCAGTGATTATCACCATTCTGTCTTCCAGGTCACTTATTCGCCCTTCTGCCTCAGTTAATCTGCTATTGGTTCCTTCTAGTGTATTTTTCATTTCAGTTATTGTGTTGCATATCTCTGTTTGTTTGTTCTTTAATTCTTCTAGGTCTTTGGTAAACTTTTCTTGCAACTTTTCCATCTTTGCATCCAATCTTTTTTCAAAGTCCTGGATCACCTTCACCATCATTATTCTGAATTCTTTTTCTGGAAGGATGCCTATCTCCTTTTCATTTAGTTGTTTTTCTGGCGTTTTATCTTGTCCTTTCATCTTGTACAAAGTCTTTTGCCTTTTCATTTTCTCTGTCTCTCTGTGGCTGTGGTTTTCAGTTCCACAGGATGAAATACTGCTGATACTGCTTGATTCTGCTGTCTGCCCTCTTGTGGAGGAAGGTATCTAGGGGGCTCATGGGTGCTTCCTGATGGGATGGACTGATGGTGGGTTGGGCTGGGTGGTGGAGCTCAGTAAGACTTTAATCTGCTTGTCTGCCAATGGGTGAGGCTGTGTTCCCACCTTGTTGGTTGTTTGGCCTGAGGCTACTTAATCCTGGAGCTTACAGGCTCTTTCATGGGGCTAATGGCGGACTCTGGGAGGGCTCATGCCAATGAGCACTTCCCAGAACCCCTGCTGCCAGTGCCCCTGTCTCCTTGGTGAGGCACAGCTACCCCCGACCTCTGCAGGCAACCCTCCAACACCAGCAGGCAGGTCTGGTTCAGTCTCCTATGGGGTCACTGCTCCTTCCGCCTGGGTCCTGGTGAGCACACTTTTTTGTGTGCCCTCCAAGAGTGGAGTCTCTGTTTCCCCCAGTCCTGTAGAGGTCCTGCAATCAAATCCTGCTGGCTTTCAAAGTTTGATTCTCTGGGGATTCCTCCTTCCATTGCTGGACCCCCAGGTTAGGAAGCCTGATGTGGGGCTCAGAACCCTCAGGACTTCTGTGGTATAACTGTTCTCCAGCTTGTGAGTCACCCACCCAGCATTTATGGGATTTGATTTTAATGCGATTGCGCCCCCTCCTACCATTTCATTGCGGCTTCTCCTTTGTCTCTGGGTGTGGGGTGTTTTATTTTTTGGTGAGTTCCAATGTCTTTCTGTTGATGATTTTCAGCAGTTAGTTGTAATTCCAATGCTCTTGCAAGAGGGGGTGAGCGTACATCCTCTCACTCTGCCATCTTGATTCCTCTCCAACATTGGGTTTTAAGGAAGGTAGTCATTGCTTACTAGGGAAGAAGGCAGTCCAGATAGAGTAGATGCTGAGTACTCTCTCCTAGACATCTTCTCAGGGTGCCTTGATGGACCGTGAAACCCATCATGTTGCAAATGGAATGAATTTTTCCCGGTAAATCCAGCTCCTCCTCGTGCCTTTACTCTTCTCATCCATGCCATTTTTGTTTTCTCAGTTACATACCTGCACTCTTTACAAAGTACATTCTTGAATGAGTGGGTTCTGTGAGGGGAAGGACAACACATAGATTGGTTCAAAGGAAGAATGGATATGATTTTTTTGAAAAGAGAGACAGGTAAGAGGGAAAAGATGAGTTGGTTATCTAAGCATTGGATTTGGGCTTGATAGAGTAGCAGAGTGAGCCTTGAATGTGAGGACACTGAACAAGGGAGAGAGAAAAACATCACTCCAACTCCCATCTTCTTGGGCTGACTTCAGTCACTGCCCCATATCTTCCAGATTTCCCTAGATTTCAGCTGAGATTAGAGACTTTCATTCCATTTCTCATCTTAACTGAGAAACTCCTTCCTGAATTGGCTTCAGGTTGGTGCTACTGCTAGGTCCTGATAGTGATAGGCTTTTTGTGGGGGACTGAGAATCCCACATTCTAGTAGCATCTTACTGCGACTCTACCTGACAGGACTCTGCAGTTTCCCTTGTGAGAGGAAAATGTCTCCACCTGTTCTCTGACTCCTTTTCACGGTCTTCTTGCCTCCAGGCTTCTTAGAGCATGGTTCACACTGCCCCACCCTTCGTCCCACCCTTCCTGTACACCCTACAAAACAAATAAGCAAACAAAACCCCACAACTCTTTTCAGGTCAGTGCACATTATAGGTGCTGTGGTGGCCTATGTGTGGGAATGCAGCTGTTGTCTTTGGCATTACTGATGGTTCTCTTGCAGGGCCATGAGAGCAGTGGCCCTGGACAGATAGGATAAAATCACCCACCCTGAGGTCACTGGTTTTTCTGCACTCCTGGCCATTCAGATTTGGTAAGCTCCATTCTGATTCATTGCACAAACAGCTTTAATCATTTACATTGTTTTGTTCAACTCACTCAGGAAAGAAAAGCATAGACATTTTTTTAAAGCTCTTTATTGGAATTTAATTGCTTTACACTCTTGTACCAGCTTTTGAGGTCCACCAAAATGAATCAGCTGTAGTTATACATATATCCCCATATCACCTCCCTCCCGTGACTCCCTCCCGCTCTCCCTGTCCTGGCCCTCTAAGGCATCACCCATCATTGAGTTGATCTCCCTTTGTTATACAGCAACTTCCCACTAGCTATCTCTTTTACAGTTGATAGTGTATATATGTCTATGCTACTCTCTCACTTCATCCCAGCTTCCCCTTCACCCCCCACCCCCCCAACCCCATGTCCTCCAGTCCATTCTCTGCATCTGCATCCTTATTCTTGCTCTGTCACTGGGTTCATCAGTACCTTTTTTTTTTTTTTAGGTTTTTTTTTTTTTTTTTTTTTTTTTTTTAGATTCTGTATATATAAGTTAGCATACAGTATTTGTTTTTCTGTTTCTGGCTTACTTCACTCTGTATGACAGACTCTAGGTCTATCCACCTCATTACATATAGCTCCATTTCATTCCTTTTTATGGCTGAGTAATATTCCATTGTATATATATGCCACGTCTTCTTTACCCATTCATCTATTGATGGGCATTTAGGTTGCTTCCATGTCCTGGCTATTGTAAATAGTGCTGCAATGAACATTATGGTACATGTTTCTTTTTGGATTATGATTTTCTCAGAGTATATGCCCAGGAGTGGGATTACTGGATCATATGGTAGTTCTGTTTTTAGTTTTTGAAGAAACCTCCAAACTGTTTTCCATAGTGGCTGTACCAACTTACATTCCCACCAACAGTGCAGGAGAGTTCCCTTTTTTCCACACCCTCTCCAACATGTATTGTTTGCAGATGTTTTGATGATGGCCATTCTGACTAGTGTGAGATGATACCTCATTGTGACTTTGACTTGCATTTCTCTAATGAATAGTGATGTTGAGCATCTTTTCATGTGTTTGTTGGCCATCTGTATGTCTTCTTTGGAGAAGTGTCTATATAGGTCTTCTGCCCATTTGTGGACTGAGTTATTTGCTTTTTTGGTATTAAGCTGCAAGCATAGACATTTTAATTGTTTTAAAACAGTGTTTCACACCTGCTACAGACTCCCAGAGCCAGCCAAATGCAGATTTTGGCTCCAAAGTTGCTGAGTGTGTTCTAGAAGGCAAAAGTAGAAACAGCCCAGGACAAATAGGCAGTTTCTCTTCCGAAAGTGAAGGAGAGCGGAATAGGCTCCCCAACATGTGCCACTTTGGCGTGTGGATTGTTTCGAGCTGAAGGCAGTCAAGACCCAGTGGACTCAAGCACTTTTACCTCTCCCTTAACTGTCTAAAAGAATTTAGACAGGGGGCCTGGCCCAGAAAGAGAGTTATTACCAGAGATAACTTTTTATCTGAATGCCCTTATCTGTTTGGCAGGGCAAATATCTATGTACCAAACATCTGGTCTTCTTATTGTCCTGCAAATTACTCTCTTCCCCTTTGAAGCCCCAGACCCCTATCCCATACCTTAGCTCAGGAGTGTATATAAGGCTCACTCTGCCTACTCATGCTTGGGTGTCTTATTGGGGCTCCTGTACATATAAAATTAAATTTCTTTTTTCTCCTTTTAATCTGTCTTAGGTCAATTTAATTATTAGGTCAGCCAAAGGACCTAGAAGGGAAGAAGGAAAATTTTTTCCTCCCCAAAAGTTAGAAAACAGGTGCCAATTAGGTATTGCTTTTTTTTTCCCACTTAAGTTCCTTTTAATTTAAAGAACATTTGAAACAAGGATTTACTGTATAGCACATGAAACTATATTTGGTATATCGTAATAAGTTATAATGGAAAAGAATCTGAAGCTGTACACCTGAAACTAACACAATATTGTAAATCAACTATAGTTTAATTTACAAAAAGAACATATGAGTAATTGAGAATATAGTCAAAAAACTAGAAATCAGTTAATGTACGCTCAAATATTTCTTGTTTCCTACTACTTCTGTGTCCTTAGACAAGATTAAAAAAGATAACTTTTACTTTGAAATAATTTAAGACAAGTATAGTACAAATAGTTCCCAGGTACCCGCCACTCAGTCCCTCCCTCCCCCCCCAACCTGCCCAATGAAAATATCTTACATAACCATAGTCCATTGCCAAAACCAGGAAATTGACATTGATTTAGTACTAATAACTCAAATACCTTATTGGGATAGTTTTTACATATATTCTGCCTGTGTATGTGTGTGTGTGTATAGCTCTATGATATTCTGTCACATGTGCAGATTCGTGTATGCTTTTGATTTTTAATGTATGCTTATCTTGAAATTATTTTGAGCCTTTGTGTGAATAGTTAGTAGCAAATAGGAAAACTGGAATTATTAATCTGGAAATCTCAATTTAAGACTCTTAATTAAAAGACTTCTGGATTAGGAAGTATATAGAAGTTCAGGTTCTAATTCCAGCCTTCCAACTGGTGAAGAAATGAGGGAGCTACACCAAACAGAAATCTTGATTTCCTGTGATTCCAGCCAAAAACCTAGAACTCATCCTTCTTTCATCTTTCGCTGCACCAACCATTCTCCCCAATGTCTTATTCATGAGCAAGCCTTCTAAATATTCCCCAAGCCTGTCTATTAGTCCCCTTCCCTTGCTGGGCTGACCACAGTAGCCTCCTCGTGGACTCCTTGTACAATCCATTTTCCATACAGCAGCCACAATCATCTTTTAAAAATACAAACCAGATTGTGTTGTTCCTCTGCGTAAACCCTCCTCCAGTGGCTTCCCATTGCCCCGAGAATCCGACTGAAGCTCCTCCCCAGAGCCACGAGGCCCCTGTGGTAAGCTGCTCCCATCCCATTGACGTTCTCCTGCCTTCTCACTGTGCTCCAGGCAGGCAGGCCCCCGTTGTCTCTCCAGTCGGCCACCAGAGCTCTCCTTGTGGCCTTTGTTCTAGCTCTTCCCTTGGCCTGCTGTGCCCAGCTCCTAGTTTTGCAGTAATAACCAGCCCCTTCTGGACATTTAGATTCAGTTCAAATTAGACACCTCCCAAGTCACTTTCTATCATATCATCCTGCTTTATTTCCTCCATAGCATCTAACACGATCTGAAACTATCCTCTGCACTTGATTGGACTTATTTTTACTTGACTAGTGAGTTACCCCTTCCCTCCACTGTGAGCTCCTGGAGAAGCAGGGTTGCTGTCTGGTTCACCCTCCATCCCAGAGCCTAGGACAGTACCTGTCCCATAGAAGGCATCAATAATTATTTTTTGAGTAGATGCATTAAAGCACCAGGTAATCACAAAGGTTCTTCTTGAAATTGAAAAAAAATTAATTAAATAAAATAATTTCGTGTTTAAGGTTATTATTTTTTTCCCCCAAATTTAGGACTCTGAGAACACTGTGATTAAATTCCCATGTGCTATGGATTCCCTTTTGTGTGCCCATGTATTAGTAACAGGTCTTTTTCTGAGACAGGACCATTTCAGATGGGAAAGACAAGTCCTCTGTACCCTGGTGACAGGCTCCTGTTTGTCTGAACATGTCAGACAGACCACCTTAGTGCTTTTTTTTTTTTGTACTGATTTTTTTTTTAATTTAATTTTTTTAATTTTTATTTTTTTTGTTTTTTATTTATTTTTACACCTTAGTGCTTTGAAGTAGCAAAGTTGAAATACATTCACCTCCCCCATCAGCTGAGCTTTTGCATTAGTGAAGACCGTTGAGCAGGTTTTCTTACAGAAGGTGCAAGAAACTTAGTATCCTGTGGTTTGACATTTAGCCAAACTTGCTTTCATTATTTAGCTTAGGTTAAACACATCCCTTTTCTTTTGAATTTAACGTGTAAGTAATGACTCCCAGAACTGGAAGACATGGAGCCACTAATGTTCTGACTTAATGGGAAGAACAGAATTTATGTCCTCTGCTTCATTTCTTAAATCCCTGTTTAACTTCCATTTTATTGACTGTCAGAGCCACATAACCAAAATGTCACTCTGTTTACTTTTGATGGTGTTACCAGCCACTTGTGCCTTTTAAGCAGTTTTAGAATTGTAATGCAGTGTAGGAATATAAATACATATGTTTTTAGACGTGTTATGCTGGATTAGTGATTTGCTACTGCTGAAGGAATGGTTTTTGTGAAAGAAATCGTTAGTCTTTCACTAACTATTCTTGTCAGAGGTTAGTACACTTTCTCTTCTCTAATTAAATTCTGGAGTTCTCTTTTGAAAAATGTATGTACCCGTATAGCTTCCAGTGATGTAAATGTTGATCTTTTGGTTCCTTTCATTATGTTTTTATTGTTGTTATTACTACTGACTTAATTTGCAAGCAAATATATACTTGTAAATCTGGAAGATTATATTTTTCTCTTAAAAGCATTTTGCCATTTTTACATTGTTATGCCCTAGCTTATAGGGTGTTTCCTTGAGAAGTCATTTTCTTCTGTTGGTTTTTTAAAACGGTGTACTCATGGTGAGTGTGAGTTCATATTATGAAAAAAAAGTGAGTGGTGGAATATGATTAGTAGTAGACTGTGTGAAAAATAGATGCTCTAAAGCATTTATTACCAAAATTGGTTCTTTTTGTGTTACCCGCCCCCTTCCTCAGGTCCTCTTAATGGTTGTGTATTTTTTCAGAGAGCCAAACATGACTTGAAGAAGGTAGTGGGGGAGAGGGAGGAGCTGGAGGGATATAAAATGAGCAGGCTGCTTTCCCAGAAGCCACTCACTTGCAGGGACTGAAATGACTGCTTTCGGAAGAAGTGATATTCACACTGAGGGGAGTAAAATGCCCATTTTGAGGAGCTTTTGCTTTCATAATAGAACTTCACTATATAAACAAAAGGAAAGAATGTTTTAAAAGAGAGGACCATTTGCAATTGAGTGTTTCCATTCCGGTAGCATCTAACAGAGAATAATTTTCAGAAATTCTTAGTATGGCATGCAGTCATAGTTTAACAGTTGGATCTTTTTGTTTTGTTTTGTTTTGGCTGCACCGCACAGCTTGTGGGATCTTGGTTCCCTGGACCAGGGCTCGAACCTGGGCCCCTAGCAGTGGAAGCGTGGAGTCCTAACCACTGGACCACGAGGGAATTCCCAGATCTTTTTATCTTTATGATAGAATTGTATATTTCATTTCTAAGTCCTGCCCATGCTTTTTAAGTAGTATAAAAAATTACTTTCTTACCTGCAGGTAATTTGCCTAATAGCATAATTCTGTGGTCTGTATAATCCAATGTATGCTATCGCTTTTGCACTGGATAACTTTCAGGTGACTTTTGTTGGCCTGCAATCTTATTAGTAAGATTGATTCAGAGTACTCATGCAAAGTCACCTAATTTGTCTTCCTCATATCCTAAGAATCAAATTTCTGAGCAAAGCAGTCATTGGATATAGGACAAACCTTGGACTGTGTGTATCTGTCACTTTAATAAATGATTGGGAGAGAGGCAGTCCATGAGTAGTGATGTTCTATGATGATTTTTTTTTTAAATAAAAAATGTATTGCTATATAACAAACTACCCCAAAACTTGGCAGATTCAAACAACTGCTTTATTTTGAAAGTTAGGGATTCAGGAAGGGCTCAGCTGGGTGGTTTGTCTCTGATCCACATGCAGTCAGTTGAGGTGGCTGGAGCTGGAGGATCTGCTTCTCAGATGGCTTTTTCACTCATATGTCTGGTTCCTGGGCTGGGCTGGCTAATGGTTGACGCTGGCTCTTGGCAGGGGACTTAGTTGGGGGCTGTTAGTCTGAGCACTGCCATGTGGTTCTCCTTGGGCTTGGGTTACTCACAACACGCAGCTGGGTTTTTAGAGAGAGCATTCCCAGAGTGTGGGTGGAAGCTTTAAGGCTCAAGGCTTCTTATGACCTAGTCCTATAAGTCCTAGAATACCGCTTTCCCTGTATTTTATTGGTTAACTAAGTTACTAAGATCAACCCAGACTCAAAGTGAGGGGAATTATCCTCCACCTTTCAATGGGAGAAGAAGCGAAGAATTTCAGGCCATGTTTAATGGCTGGTTATGGAATCACATCAGGATAGCATTTATTTAATCTCAATTTATGTCCCTCCTAAGGTTCAAGTGGCTTAAAGCACAAATACTAATAAGGAGTTCCATGTACTGGTACCCCCATTCCAAGTGGTGCAGTCTTTATTTAAACAAAAACTCTGATGTCATTCATTCCAGTCATTTAATGCCCTAAAAGTGGCATGACTGTAATCTCATAATATCTAGAAAGATGTCAGTCCTCTGAGTCATTGTGCAAACTAGTTTGTCGAAAGAGTTCAAAGGACTCATAGATCTTACAGCTGGAAAGGACTCTAAGAGGATTACATCATCATTAGCACCTTCCAAAGAGATTTATTGAGCTCCACTGGGTGCCAGGCCCTGGGAATGCAGAGGAGAATATGACAGAATTCTTGCCCTTGAGACATGGTTGAGAAAATAGGACTGATGCATAAGAGATGAATAGAAATCCATAGACTGAGTGTCAAATACAAGTACAGGTGAAATGTGCACAAGAAGGAGAAGTAATCAGTAGAGGCTGTTGCGGCTGGGAAAAGATGTAAAGAAATAGGCTTCCCATCACAATGAAAACATAAAATCCATTACCTGCAAGTCCCTATGTGACCTGGGTCCCTGCTTCCTCTCAACTCCTCTTCTGCCTCTCTTGTCCTCACTCACTGGCCTCCTTCCTTGAATATGCAAACATTTTAGGACCTCTGCATTTGCTCGTTTCTCTGTCTGGAATGCTCTTTCCCCAGATATTCTCATGCTTCTTTTCTCACTGCAATCAGATCTCTGGTCAGATGTGCCCTCCTCAAGCCTTCACTGACTACCTACCCTGTCTACTTCCTACCCTTCATCACTGTTCATCTCCATAAAGGCAGGACCATCATCTGCCTTGTTCGGTATTGTATGCTCAACACTAGGAAGAGTGCCCGGCAAATAGCTGGTGCCCAATAAAAAATGGTTGCATGAATAAATGAGTAAGTGAATGGAGAACCTTGAAACGGGAAGGATTTAGCAGAGTGAAGAACAGGTGATGTTGCTGGGTGCCTGCAAAGTAGAGTGAAAGAGAAACGAAAGTGTACATGGTACATTCATAAGTCATGTTTCAAAACCATGACATCAGGGGCCATTATCCTATAACCTTAGGTCCTTCAAACCACTTCTTCTTAGCTCTGTGTGATAAGCGCTAAATTAGGGCTTACACAGGGAGCAATTCATTTGGACTAGAATGGCTGGGTCATGCATGGCCTCAGTTGTAGGAGAACTTGCCATTCGTGAAAAATACTCTCTATTATACCACTTCTTTGTCTTTACTCCTGTTCATAGTTCTATCTGAAATATCCTGTGTTTTGTCTTGACATTGAAATTCCACATGAATGATCCATTTCCTCCATTGTACTCAATATTTACATGACTTGGTTATCACAGCAGGACATTCTGTTTCAACTCGAAGTATTTGTGTACGTGTATTTCTTTCATTTGAATATAAACTCTTAGAGGGTAGAGCCTGGGTCTAATTCATCTTTTATTTATCTATACAGCATATAAGAGATTCTTAATAAAAATGTGTTAAATTTAATTGACTATGAGAAATTAGAGTACTTCAGCTTCTAATGTAAAACAAATGCGTATATGCCTAGAAATCAGAAGAGGCTATGCTAAATTCCCAAGGAAACTAAACAATAACGAGGTATCTTCATCCATGGATTTTCTGGTTGGTTGGATCTGTTCAGCTTCTTCAGATTGCATTCCAGATTTGCAGAGGGTCTGTAGAATCAACAGCTTACACACTTTATTTCAGTTATCTCTTGCTGCATAATATACAACCCTAAAATGTAGTGGCTTAAAACAGTAACAATAACAGTTTATTATTTCTCACAATTTTGTGGGTTGGCCAGGCTCAGCTGGGTAGTTGTTTCACTCCACGTGGCATTGGCTAGCGTCATCAGTATAGCATATACTTTTGGCTTCAGAGCTTGGCTGGGACTGGAATGTTTAAGGCACCTTCACTCACATGTCTTGTGTTGGCTGTAGACAGGAGCACCTTTATTCTCCTCTACAAGGCCTCATTTCCTCTGGTGTCTAGACCAGCCTCCTTATAGCATGGTGGCCGGATTCCAAGCATGTGAAAGTGGAGGCTGCCGCTTCTCTCAAGGCCTAGCTGTGGGCCCGGCACAGCATCACTTCCACCACATTTTGCTGCTCAAAGTGAGTCGCAAATTCAAAGGGATGGGATGTAAATGTCACCTCTCGATGGAACGGGGAGCATGCACATTCGGGGATGGGAGGAATTATTAATGGCCGTGTTTACAGACAGTAAACAGCAGCATGCTTAGATAGTCATTAGTATTATCTTTTCAATGAGAGGTAGAACATAGTAAAGTCCCAGGCCTTTGGGAAGTATTTGAACCCTTTCGTTTTGAATTGTGAATTGTTTATAAAGAGAAGTGCTGTGAATATTTTGGGCATAATTGAGTAGCAGCTAAAGACGATCATTGACTGTGTTGACCTTGTTTTTTGCTCTGCTTGCCATTTATATTGTGTTGTACATGTTCCTTTCGTTTGAGTGGAGGTTGGAATCAGAAGCCAAAAGATCTGAAGGGTGGTCCCGAACTCTTCTCTGGTTCTCGGTGTAACTTAGAGCAGGTGACTCCCGCAGCAGAACGGGTAAGCACAGGCCACAAAGCAAAAGGAAACAAGCCTGCTGCTCTGGGCTGACTTTGCAATGTTAACAGATGGCAGAGGGAAACTTGAATTACTCAGCTGCTGTTTGGCTTCCATCTTCTCTGTCCCAACTGGTTTCTCTGATTCTGTTCTTCCCACATAGCAACCAGAGATCTTTAAAAAATGTAAATCAGATCATGTCACTCTCCTGCTTAAAAATACCCCACTGGGTTTCCATTGTGCTTATAATAAAATATAGACTCATCATAAATTGGCTCCTGTTCCAACCTCTCCAAGTTCCGCTCCTATGACTCTTCCCCCCCTCTATGTTTTAGCTATATTTTGTTTTTTTGTGTGTGTTCCTGGAGCCCCCCAGGTTTATCCAGTCAGGTTCATCCCATCTTAGGACCTTTACACTTGCTGTTCCCTCTCTCTGGAGCCCTCTTCCTCTAGATCCCTGTGTGGCTGGCTCCCGATGACCTCAGAGAGACCTGTCCGGGCTTCCAGACTGTAGTAGTGCGCCAGGCATTCTCCCTCACAATTTCTCTGTTCTGTTCTTTCTAGAACTGAACCTGTTTCTCAGTTTTCTCATGTATAAAAATGGGGCTAAGAACAGAACATACTTCATAAAGCTGCTGTGAGGATTCAATTAGTTAATATTTAGAAGAGTATGTGGCACAGGATATGCTCTCAAGTGTGAGCTGTGTTATTACTAGATCCCTCTTTACCACCTGCTCTTTCACTTGCTTGTTTATCGTCTTCCATCCGGCACTAGATGTCAGCTCTTTGCAAGCAGGGACTGGTTTTGCCTGTCTTGTTCACGTCCTACTTGTATTCCCGTTCTGTTGGCATATACAGTAGATCTTCAAAACATACCTGTAAAGTGAATAAATGACAGGCAGAATGGTCATCCTGAACAGGCCAGTAAAATCCATGGTAACATGAAATTAGAGCTTGAGAAAGCTGAGTGAATAGTAAGAGATTATTTAGTTGCTCAAAATAAGTGTAAGATTTTTGATCCAGAAGAACTGTATTCCAGGACACTGAAAGAACTTGGGGATAATTAATTATTGTTTTATTTTTATGGAATTTTGAAGAGTGGAGAAATATCAGAATTATGAAGGAAGGTAAGTGCAATCCTGAGTTTTAACAGTGAGGAATATGGGTTCAAAAACAAACTGAGAGGGATCTTTATGCAATCTGTGAGCAGAGCTCTAGAATTGATTATTGAAAGGATGGTTTGTGAATGCTTAGTGGGAAAGTAGGACACCCTTAGAGAAAAAGAAGCCTGGAAAAATAAATTTTTTTTTTTCAGGTCACCACTTAGTTGGTGGCAGAATCAAAATGAGAATAAAGACCTCCTGATTCTGTTCCAAGTGTGTTTTCAAACTGGGATCTTAGATCTCCTTAAATTCTATACACCATAGAGTCTTTTTTTTGTATGTTTTTATTTTGAAGATAAGCTGGAAAAAAAAGCTACTTTTGAAGACAGTTTTTCCATTGGGGAACATTGACCCCTGGAAGTTTAAGGACATAGTCTCAGAGGTCCATGAGATGTAACTCCCCTTCCGACTCCTTTAAAAGAGGTCTGTGGAGTACTCTAGGTCAGGGAACTTGGCATTGTGATATTTTGCCAGTTTATCTGATTAACCAAACAGTGCATGTTGTGCATCTACAGAAAGCAGCACGTTCTTCCATTAGACCTGTGTTGTCCTGTGCGGCACCCTCCACCGCGTGTGGCTGTTCGGCAGTGCAAATGTGACTGCTCCAAACTGTGCCCTGCAGTGGAAAATGCATACTGGATTTCAAAGACGTAGTACCAAAAAAAAAATTGTAAAATATCTCATAATTATTTACTTTATTTTGAGTATCTGTTGAAGTGATAATGTTTTTGATAAATTGGGTTACCTAAAAATATTATTTTTTGCACCTCGTTTTTCTTTTTTAAAATGTGGCTGCTTATTAGGTCACTAGAAAATTTAAAATTATGTGTGTGGCTTGCATGTTAAACCTGTTGCCATTCCCAGGAGGAAAGGTAAAGGAATTGGTGAACATCAGAGTGCAGATGAGGTGATATGACAGCTACCTTCAACCATTTGGACTGCTCTCATTCATAAAAGAGATTCTCTCTGTTGTATATTTCTCAGAAGGCGGAAGGAAGACAAATGGCTAGAAGTGTCAGGTTAATATAAGAAAGACCTTTCTAAAACAGTAGTCCAAATATGGTTTGGGACCCTTTTAGAGGTAGTGAATCCGTCATCATTATGCATAATTCAGGCAGAGGCTAGACAGCTGCTTAATAGGTTATTTACAGAGAGCTCAGGTGGTTAAAATGAATTCCCCTTCCAGTCCTGAGATTGTGATCCTGAAACGAAATCAGGCAGAGGGCTGGTTTAATAGAAATATGAAATAGGTAGATTCTGTGGGCAGGAGAAGAAAACAAAGTTTATTTCACCCTTTGTGTCTTTTTCCTTTAAACTTTCATACGAATGATTTTTAGTTGAGGAACTTTGCATTCTTGGTTACAGATAAATGGTTCTCTCAGCGTGCTGAATCTGGTGAGCAGTGCATCAGTTAGGAATATGCTTGCCAACAAGTCAAGCAAACAAACAAAATCCACCAAACTGACAATGGCAAAATAAGTAGAGACTTATTTTAATCATGTAACAGGAAGTCTGGAGGTCAGCTGCTTCTGGCATTGGTTCGTTGGCTCAAAGGCACCACGGCAAGTGTTTCTGTTCTTCTCTTGGCTTTTCTTTTCCTCCTGGCAGCAAGATGGCTGTAGCTACCAACAGTACATCTGTAAGGCTGAAAGGTGGGGGAAGGAGTGGCTCCTGATGCCTCTGTCACTTTTGTCAGGAAAAGCAGTAGTCTGATTTCAGGAATTGCCAGCACACTTCCTCTTTTGTTTCATTGGGTGAAACAGTCTGGCCATTCCTTCCTGCAGGGGAGGCTGCTAAGTGAATGTTTGTTCTTCTAGCCTCTAGAATGGAGACAGTACAGGAGAAGGAGGTTGGGAATGGCGGTTGTGTTAGCCTGAAGAGCACTGTCTGCCACAGATTAGCCTCAGGTGTGACTGAGGGCCCCGCTCCCAAATCTGATTCAGGTGCTTTGGAGTCAGGAGGGACGATCATACAATCCCTTCTTTTTATTTTTAAATTCTTTCACTGGATGGTTTTAGTTGGCACTGATGATTTTTGCCTAGGTTGAGTTTTATTCAACAACTCCTTTTTAGAGATGATGAAACTGAGGACCAGAGAAGTTCATATCGTGGATTCTGATATAAATTACTTGTAGGATAGGACTAAGACGTCTCACTTTGCCCCTTCCACCTTGCTAACTTCATTAGCAAGGAGAGCATATTCTCCCCAAATGATAGGGCACATTGGATATAACTGTCACCATCTTGGATCTTTTTAACGTAGGTTTAGACGTTTTGTTTTACTGCAAAGGAATTTTGAGTAGATGAATGTAACTTGTATGGTAAGAAACAGCCTTATAATTTTTACGTTCATCTCCCCATTAATTTGTTGTATTTCCCTGTCAGTGTTCCCTGAGCTTCTCTTTTTAAACCAGTGGCCCATTATGAGTATCGGTAGAATAATATATGTTTAAGAATGAAACAATTTTAAGCCATCATGATTACTGGTAGGGTTCAGATGAGTATCTGATTGTCACTAGCTGCTACACGTACTCCTTAGATATGCAGTTGCATATTCTCAAACACTTCTGTTTGGAAGGAAAAAAATTATTGTTTTTTTAAGATTTATTTTATTATTTATTTATTTATTTAGGCTGCATTGGGTCTTCGTTGCTGCGCACAGGCTTTCTCTCGTTGTGGCGAGCAGGGGCTACTCTTCGTTGTGGTGCGTGGGCTTCTCATTGTGGTGGCTTCTCTTGTGGAGAAGCACGGGCTCTAGGCGCACAGGCTTCAATAGTTGCAGTACATAGGCTCAGTGGTGGTAGCTCACAGGCTCTAGAGCTCAGGCTCAGTATTTGTGGCACACGGGCTTAGTTGCTCCGAGGCATGTGGGATCTTCTTGGCCCAGGGATCGAACCCGTGTCCCTTGCATTGGCAGGCAGATTCTTAACCACTGTGCCACCAGGGAAGCCCTCCCAATATTATTGATTAAAAAAATAAAAATTGAACCAGATTTCACTACCTCCTTTAAAGACTTAAGTGTCCCCCCCCCCCCCCCCCCCCATTGCTCCCAGCAAAATCCCCTGTGAACTCTTTTGGGAATTGATACTGGTGGCAGTGTGTGACAGTATTTGTGACAGCAAGAAAATGAAAGGTTGGAAATATATAAGAAAATCAAGTTTTGCTGAAGAGGAGAATTGACGTGTGGAGTACTGTAAGGCACAATGAGGTTGGTTGGTGGGTAATAATGGAAAGAATTTGATATATGAAATATCAGTAGTAAGGGTCCATTGTGGGTTGAGAAGTTGGGGACATTTACTTTAACCATTTAGTGGGCAGGGAATTTGAACAGGAAACTAGCTAGGTGTGGAATTCTTCCTCTAGCTATCCGTTATTGGATTTTATATATACCTTTCTCTTAATCCTCGAACACCTCTCCCTATGAGATAGGTATCTCCCCTGTTTTGCAGAGAAGGAAGCTCACATAGATGAACTTTTCCAGGGTTTGAAAGCTAATACATCATGGTGCTGCTATTTAAACCCAAGGCTGACTCCAAGACCTGTGACTCTCCTACTGAGTTAATCTGAATGTTTGCAGAATCTGCAGCTCTAATTGATTTTTGTGGTTAACGTTCTTGAACTGGCAACAAGTAAATAGTTTAGCTATTTAATGACTCTCTCAAATTTTGTTGGGCTTATTCATTTGAGATCATGTGTTATTTATTTGGAACAATCAATGTATTTTTACATTTAACATGTTTGATTTTTCTCAGGTCTTAACCTTTTTGTATTAGTGAAGCAAGCTTTACTGGTAGTCTTTTTGGAGGGATACCTCTCTTATCAGGCAAAAATCTTATTCAGATAAACAAATACACACCATGACAATAAAGAACTACAAGTTTTTATTTTTACCCATTTATTATACCTTATTACTATTATTATACCCATTTATTATTACCCTATTATTTTTACCCATTCTTTTCTGCTGTGCATCTTACCAGGTAGAGAAAGCAACTTTGTGAATTGTGGCATTTGAGATTAGACTGATAAGACAATGACTTACAGCACACTAGTTAACAGAAAGGAATAGAGCTGTTGCTGAAGACAGAGGAAGGTGTATTGTAACCGAAAGAGTAATCTTTGGCATTTGGCCACCTCAGTTTCACGATAACACGAAGAAGCAGGAATCTTGGAATTGTTCTCCTTTATATTTTGTTCCTGGATAATTACCAACCATACTCAGATTTTGAAAGGTCCTTTTATTTTGTGATAGCATCTTTCAGCAACAACTCATTATCCTATTATGCAATTTGTCTCATTTATGATGCTCAGGTGGGAAAACTTTCAGCCTCAGCAGTTGTAAAGATCACTATGATTGAGCACTTTGCGGTGCTTTCGCTCATTTTGCTGTTGAGAGAGCAGGGTTCAAGGCAGGTGAATTCTTTCCAGATGTGCTTTTGAATAGCTGGACAGATCCCTGGGGTCTCTTCAGGATAACCCAAGGGACTGTGTATTCTTGCCCCCTTCGTCCACACACAGTTTTCTGTGGTCACTCTGCAGAAGGCTCTGTAGCTGTGGATGATTCCATGGCTCATACTGAACTGAGGAGGATGCATAAATAGTCCTCCAAGCAGCAAATCCTCGAGCTTTTCTAGGTCTGCTTGTTTGCGTACCAGAACCTGGCCCTCTCCAGGAGACGTGAAGCAGTTTTGCTTTCATTTGCTTTGTCACCATTTTAGGCATGAAATGCAACCATTTTCTCCCAGAACATAATGTTCCTGTGTAGAAGTAAGTGATAGCACTTTATGGACTTTGAGGAGTCTAGAGCCAGGCCCATTAGTAACTGATGCTGTAATGACTCAAATTGACACTGATGGCCTTCTCCTGAGATTATTGAGGAGGGGAGGTATGGGAAGTGTGGTTCCTTGACCCACCATGCCCAGCCCCCAGCTCAGCAACGGGCAGCCAGGGAGGCTGAGCCAGTGGGAGAAGCCAGTAAGTGGATGGGATTTGCTGCCGTGTCCTGACATGGAAGACAGGGCACACCCAGCTCTGTACTGACGGCACTCATTAGGTCTGGAGGACTGAATGCAGTTTCTAGATATGCTTCCTCCTTGCCAGGGATTTTCAAGGGAGAAACTGGGACCCACCTTAGGAGTTGGGGTTAGCTCTTTACGAAGCTTTTCCTGACAATACTCTGTACTCCTGGAGGAGGACTTTGTGCTGTTCTCCTGGGCTTGCCTCTGACATAGAACTTACGATGCTATGATATGCTTCTCTGTTTCCTTTTTTATCTCTCTAGACTGTGAACCCTTGGAGATAGGGATAGTATCTTATCACTGTTTTAATACTGAGTGCTTAGGTCATATTATGTATTCAATAAATGTTTGTTAAATAAATGAAATAATAATGTTCAGCTCCTTTTTTCCATATGGTACTCCATCCTGTCCAAGGACAGAATTATGTAAGAAATTATACCGATTATCCTCAGTTAGTATTCAGACTAATGAAATACAGTACCATAGATATGAGTAGAGCTGAAAAATAAACGTGATTATAAAATACATAGAAATAAACTTAGTAAGAATTGGGCAGAAATTATGTGAAAAAGATTTCCATACTTAACTGAAGCACAGAAAAGAATAGAGACAGTTGAATAGAGAAACATATCATGTATATTGGCAAGAAGAGTTAACATAGTAAATATATCAATATTATTTTGTCCACATTAGTCTAAAATTTGATGCTATTACAACAAAACTTGCAATGGGATGATTATTCTGTGGAACGTGATAAATCCAAAATAATACTGTTTGAGACTAATGAAGAATGAAAAACAGAGGAGATTTTATCTCATAAAATATTAAGACATTATAAAATATAGTAAATAGAAACAAAATAGCGTATAAGATAGAAGCCAGTGTAACCTGGATTCTAAAACTTGATAAAGACATTATAAGGAAAAAATATACACTTCATTAACATAGATGTAAAAATCTGTAACAAAATATTAACAAGTTGAATCTAGCAAAATGGGAACAGGATAATACATCATTACCAATGAAGTTTATCTCAGAAACTCAAGGTCAATTTAGCATTTTAAAGCCATGTAATTAATCATGTTAACAGAATAAAAGAGAAATTAGAATGGAAATTAGAATTAGTCTAAAAACAGACTTGTGTATACATACGGAAACCTGGTACCAATCTTGGGGCCAGACTTGTTTCAGAATTTAGGGTTTTTAAACAACATCTCATAGTCAAATTTGTGTTTATTTCCACAGCAAAACTGATTAGTAGTGACACTAAATGGAATAAATAAAGGCCAGAAAGAGCATCAACATTACCTCAGGTAAGGCTTTGCCACCACATAATTTTGGCACCAAATTTAAAAAAGCAAACAAACAGAAAGTTCTTTGTTTTCAGGGGCTTTATGATTTCAGAATCTCAGGGAAGGAATTATCAACTTTTTTAGATAAAGTTGACACATTTCAAATCAATGATGGAAGGATTTCTGAAGGGTGTTGGGGTTACATACTAGTCATTTAAGAGAAAAAGAAATAGAGTTAAATCCCTACTTTATAGCAAAATTAATGTTGTGTGTTTTTTTTTTTGGCTGCACCGCACAGCTTGTGGGATCTTAGTTCCCCAACCAGGGATTGAACCCAGGTCCTCAGCAGTGAAAGTGTGGAGTCCTAACCACTGGACCACCAGGGAATTGCCAATGATTTATAATTAGAGATTTTACTGTTAAAAAATCAAAGGATCTATGAATAATAGAATAAACTATATACCCAGTATTTATAATCTTGTGATACTGGAGATCTTTATAAGCATTATACCAATGGTAGAAACTAAAGATTAAAAACTAAAGAAGAAAAAGAAAAGAGAGATTAGATTTAACTATGTAAAAATTAACTTCTATACAACAGAGAACACCATAATAAAGTTAAAAACGAATGTCAACATGGAAAAAATGTTGGCATCATATATGATAGCAGCCTAAGAGTTATCGCCCATAATTTATAACAAGCTCTAACAGATTGATAAACAAAAGATGAATTCGCCAGCACAAAAAAAGGACCGATTGTATAAAATGGCAGTTTGCAAGAGAAGAAATACAAATGGCTGCCAATATTCTACCAGTACTCAGACGACAGTTAGGACTTCTACAACTCCTACAGCTACTGCAACTGCCACAACCAGCAGCTACCATTTACTGAGTGTTTATTGTGTGCCAGGCACCAGGCTAAGGGCTTTAGGTAATGCTTAAGAAAATACTGAGACAGGTGTAATTATTTACAGTTTGCAATGAGGAGTATACAATTTAGCGCGTGAAGGCAGCTTGTCCTAGGTCACACATTTAGCAGGGCTTTTGTAACTCAGGACTGTTTGCCTCCAAAGCACTTGCTTTTCAGTAGACACTGACTTACTGCCTCTATATATCAATGTACTTATGAAAAAAAAATGCAAATGAAAGCAACCTGAAGTTACCATTTGTTTTGTCTATCAGATTGGCAATGATTTAAAAAGAATACTCATTGCCAGGGAAGGTCAGGATGTGGAGAAGCCTGCACTCTTTTCTATTGCTGGTGGGAGTGTCAGTTGGCATGATCCTTCTGGAAGGCAGTTAGGCAATATGTATCAAAAGCCACATCCTTTGACATAGTATTTCTACTTCTAGGAATTTATCTGAAAGGACTAATTTGACAAATACTCATATGTACAAGGATATTCAATTCAGTATTGTTTATAAAAACACAAGGTTGAAGGAAACTTACTTGTCATTCAATGAAAGATTGGTTAAATCAGGGGAGAATTGATGATATAGAGCTATATTTATTGATTTTTGAATATTGTCCTACTCAAATTTATTATTGGATGGAAAAATAAAACAAAACAAAGCAGGTTGCAAAACAGTACATGTGGCGCAACCCTATATTTGAGAAACTCAAAATGTTTATATGTGCATATATGCCAAGAAAAAAGTCTGGGACACAGTGTTGACAGTGGTGTAATTATAAGTGATTTATTTTCTTTATATTTTCTGCAATATTTCCTGATTTATTTTTGCTGTACACATATACTCTGGTTTTTTAAGAAGTACTCAAAAATACATATAATCTTCCTGTACTGATGGAATATCCCAACTTGAAGATTAAGCACCACATTTGGGGATCTCATCCAGGTCTGTGAATTTCCTTTGCTTTTGTTAGGGGATATTTAGGTACTTCCCGTACTTAACGTTTTACTCTTTGAAAGCTGACACAGGCATGAGTTCATACATACACATGATTTCCCACGTTTTTCCAAGAATTGCCAGATTTTTTTTACCCTGATTGTGTTTAAAGTCCTAGTTTGCCAGCTATTTGGTTTACAAAATCCATTCAATGTGAACTTGATGTGAATAAACTTTTTAAGAGATATAAGGAAGTCCTGTTCATGTTTGCCCAGTCAGTAGATCAAGGTGAGATTTTCTTATTGAGCTGACACCTTCTTAATAACAAATGGAGTTTTTAAAAGTAGTCTTAACAAATGTAGTTGAGGAGTCCTGCCCAAGGAAAAGGTTTAGAAAAGTATTATTTCTGATAGGGAGGCGGTCATGTTGGGAATATCTTAAAAGGCTTGATATAACCTAGAATTTACTATGAAACTGTGAAAACTAATATATGGCACGTGAGCAATTTGCACAGTTCTTTAAGGAGTGTACATTTTGGTGGTATTTGAAGATTTGGATGCAGGGATTTGAGTTCCGTTTGACTGAACTGGCAGTTTAAGAAATAGATTTTTAAATTGCTTACCAAATGAAAAAGGAAAACACTTGTAGTGAAAATACTGGTTGTACATAGTTCTAAAGGCCATTTGGGGCAACAGAACAAGGTGACAATCAGGGAGAAAATGGTTAGTAATGGGCTCTTAGAGACAGTGTCTTAATGCAGTAGGTATTTTAAATTATCTTTAAAGTGGTTTATTGACCCTGTTCTTCTGTTTTCACGTTCTCTTTCAAAGGTGTACAAGTTACACTGATACTGTTTGAATAGTGGAACTCTTATGTAGCAGTTAAGAGGGTGCATTTTGGAGTCAGGCAGACCTGTGTTGAAATCCAAACTCTACTACATAGCATTTTGTCAGGTTACCCAGTTTCTCTAAGTCTCTCTCAGTTTCTTCATCTCAAAAATACCAACCTTACAGGGCATTGAGAAGATTAAAGGAGATAATTTTTATAAAGAGTTTAATAGCATCTGACACATAGTAAATGCTCAGGTTGCTCTAATTATTATACATAGTTTAATCTCATTTAGAAATTTTTATAATAATATGTAGTATAATGGAAAGAATGTATGTTGTACTGTCTAATGAACCCCCATTTGAACCCTGGCTGTGCACCTTAATAGCCCCATAATCTTGGGCAAATCACCTATGTGCTGAGCCTGAATTTTCTCCTCTGTGACACGGGGTCCTCCGTAACGCTTACCTTGTCAGGTGTTGTGAGGATTAGAGATGATAGGCTAAGTGTCCAACTCTGTGTTTGGAGCAAAGTAGGTATTCAACGAATGATAGCTGTTGTCTTTGCTGTGAAAGCTAATAAATATCAAAGAACCTCTTAAGGGCTTTTAATATTTTCCCTCTTTGTTTTTTACCTTTAGTTTCATTTCTTTAGGAAACTGGGTATACATAGCCAAGACTATGCAATATAAGAAACGTTAAAGAAGTTATAAGAAATTGATCGTACGACTACCCTTGGTAAACCAAAAGAATAAGACTCTGAAGTGGACTGTACTAATAGAGAAGCATGTATACGTTGGGCCTGGCCTTGGGGCCTTTGTCAGGGACCCGTCTCTGAGGAAGAAGCAGCACGAAGGGCGGTGGTTTCATTTCTCATAGTCGCCCCCTGTCACTTCCTACACTGAGGAAGTGACTGCCATGGGCTTCTGATCCTGTGCTGGCTGACCGACTGGCTGTTTCTCTACAAGTGCCTGGTGCACTGACACTGCAGGCAGGCCCGGCTGGCTGGCAGGCACTTGTGATGCTGTGCTAACGAGTTCTGCTGTGGAGGCTGCCCTCCTAGGTGGGCCTCATTCACACATAGTCCATCTTGCTTCATATTTGCATGATATGGTGCTTGTTGTATCCATTTCTCTGCCTGTCCTCCCTCCCTGCCTCCCTCCTTGCCTCCCTGCCATCCTTCCTTCCATCCATTCATCCTTCCATCCATCCATCCACCCTCTAAGTGCTAGGTATAGCCGTGAAAAACAGATAAAATCCTTGCCTCAAGGAACTTACATTTTAGAGACTCAAAGCATCTTGCAATGTCAAATGTAGTACCTCATTTGCTTTTTATACTGAAGATGTGAGTTTTGAATTTTTTAGTACTTTTATTTGATAGATGAGGAAGTAGAGATATTTTGAGATTAAATGGCCTACCCAGGATAATAGTACTATGAGTAGAACCTGTTATTTTTCATTCATTGTTTAGCACCCTTTCTCCTATGACACTGTGCTTTCTATTCTAGATATGTTTTCCTTGATCGAAGCACTTTCATACTGTTTTCTTCTTGATACACCAATCACAAGTAGCCAAGGGAGTTTGAATTCAGTGGACAAGCTTTAACCTTTCAGTGCGTTCCTGTTGCTCTTAGGGTAAGATTTGAATACAAAATGTTGTCTACAATGTCCTGAAGCATCTGGCTATGCCACCTTCCCAGCTTGTCTTGGAACACTTTCCCTCTTATAACCTGCCTCTTTCCTCACCTCAGAAGCATCATGTTCTTTCCAGCTTTAGGCCTTTGCATATTCTGTTCCCTCTGCTTGGAATGCTTCTCTGTGTTCTCCCTCCTGTCCTTCCACGCTCACCTTCACCAAGTTTCGCTCAACTCATAGATCTCAGCTTTAATGCCACTTCTGTAGAGAGGCCTTCCTCACCCCCCAGCCAAGGTCAGGTCCCTGTGCCATACATACTTTCTTACAGCATCTTGTGGTTTTTCTTCATAACAAGCCTATCACAATCCATGGATTTGTTTGCTGCCTTCCTCCTGTCTGGAAATGGTTGGATGATAAGCTCTATGAGGGCAGGAACTCTCATTATCTTGTTTCCACTACTGTTTCCCCAGCTAGCAGTGGGCCTTATATTAGATGCTCCAAAAATATGGGATGGAGAGTGGCTGGAGCAAATTTATGGTTTGTTAAATTTCACTTCCCTCTAGAATCTGATGCTAACAATGAAAGCAGTTTATGAAATGGTGTAAGTTTCTCATGTTTTACAAATGTTTAAATAAGAAATGGGAAACAACTAGTAAGATTTGGAAAGTCAGTAAAGTGGCAGCAAAAAGTGACAAAGGGGAGAAACAAAACTCAATACAGAGCCTGGGGGAAAAGAGAGTAAAACACATTTTTTCTTTTTGTGTCCCTCCCTTTCCCACTAAACTCTGAGCAGTTTGAAGTCAAACACCAGAACTTGTTTATGTTTTATATTCTAAAAGAAAGTACAGTGCCTGGCTCATAGCAGCTGTTGAATAAATGTTGAATGAATGAGTGAATATCATACACCTCTTACCTTTGAAGCTGCCTTCTTGTGTTCTTAATGTTAAAATAAGAAATAGGAATAGTATGCTTTATAGAAAGAATGCTGGATTTAGAACCAGAGAGACATGGGTTTAAAACTGCATTGAGCCTGGGAATAAGTATGCCTACCAAGTGGGCTCATTGGGAGGGTGGTGTATAAAGTGACTGGCACATATAAGAGATCCTCAAGAGATCTTAGCTCCCCTTTTCTGCCTCTCTCCCTTTGATCTAGTCCAAGAAAAACTTTTGAGGATTGTGGTACAAAAATTGTTAAATAAAGAGAACTTCAAAGCAGAATCATGGCAATGGAGCCATGACGTGAATCAGTACGTGGCACTCATATATGTCAGAGCAAGCGTGACGCCGGGTGCTTACACAGCGGTGCAGGACGTTGTACAGGAATTGGGGAATGATGTTCCTATTATTCTTGTCTTTGGTCAGCCTGTTACTAGAAAAAGAAACCAAACGGATCTCTAAAAGTCCTTAGGTTCAAAACTTCGCGTTTTGACCTCCATCATTTATGTTTTTCCCCATCTTCACTTACAAATACCACGTAACCCCAGCATTCCTCAGATTCTTTCTTCTACTAATTTTTATTTTGTTCTCCACAGTAAAGTCCCTGTTTTATTTCCATCAGTGGCATTTCAAATACTTTGATAGGTGGATGGAAGGTGTGTTAAATTTTGATAGATCCACCAATTTCCTTGAGTTCCGCACTGATTTCTTTTAGGATGTGACTGGGTATCCTGATTATTCCCCCTCCCCCAGCTCCCACCCGCATCTAATTAAGATACAGAGGACTGAGAAGTGTGGCCAGTTTTTCCTTTTCCTCTGAGGACAGAGCAAGAACAAATGGTTTCAGACTATATATAGCATGACAGACTTTGAATCAACTGGTAGGATCTGTATGAGCCTTGCACTAGGCTCATTACGTTTAAAAGCCAGAAGTCATTTTACATCCACATCAGGTTTGTTCTCATTTGTAGTACCTGTTTTTTTTTCTTTTTTTGCGGCGGGGGGGGTGGGGGGGGTGGTGCAAAATACACAAGGCACTGGAGATACAAAAACAGTGAGTTCCTCAAGGAATTTGAGTCCAGCAGGGGAGACAGACACATGAACAAACATGGTACTATCTGATAGAGGCAGTGCAGGTACGTGTACAAGTAGCAGAGGAGGCAGAGATGGACTTAGATCTGGGACAGGTGAGGGATGGCGGCATAGGCCGCCTATTGAAGAATATAAATTAGAGTTTGCTCTGTGGACAAGGTTGGAGAGGGTGTTCTAAGCAGAGAAAACAGAGCATGGAGAGACAGGGAGACATGGACTGGTATGGCAGGTGCAGAGAACTCCACGTAATTAGATGCTGCTAGATTGTCAAGTATGAAGGCTGTTGTGAAGTCTGACAATGACAAGGTAGGTTATAGAATCTCTTTCTTTGAAGTCTTAAAAATCAAAATGAAGCATTTATGTTTGCTTAGGGTGCTTTGGGTAGTGTTTTTGCCAGAGGTAGAGGCATATACTGTATGTCAGAGAAAAGTCAATGACTATTTTGTAAACGTTGAAGTTGTATTAAATAATTTAAAAGAAAGGACTCAAACTTTGCACTTTCCTATGTTTGCTATTCTGGGATGTACAGTTTTCAAGTCACCTAACTAAGGCACTCTGTTTTGTGGAACTCTGCTCCCTCTTCATGAAGCAAATGCGTTCATAAAAAGCAGTACAGGTTCAGTGTACCTCTTTCTCCATGGGAGAGGTTTTTTCCTTGTGGAGCAGAAGTAGTTCCCAGGGAATCATTGTAAGAGTCAGAAGAAAAATGGAAAATGGAGGGTGGCCTCTCCTGGGCCACTCTTGGCTGCCTGGGAGAGAAAAGGAACCTCGGATATTGTGTACCTTTAAATCGTCCATGCTGCCTGTTTCACGGCCTTCCCAGGCCAAAGAACTGGCTAGTCAGTTTCTAGTTCTCAGAACTGGAGCAGGACTGCTGTGCTTGCAGTTGCCTGCTTTTTATGGAACAGGGAATGTTGTTTAGGGAATTCAGGCAGCTGGAACCTGCCGCATTAGCAATTTGGACTAAGGAAAAATTTCAGAGTGAGAAAATAAAGCTTATTATATAATTTCATTTGGGTATTTAGGAGGCCGAGAGGGGAGATGAGAGTATTATGAAGGCAAGTAGGAGAATTTCATAAACAGCTCCCTCCTTCTGTATTCATTTTTACTGTAAGAGCTGGATTTAAATAGGGTGATCACGTGGCCCATTTTGAAAAGGGCAGTCATGTTCTTCTGCTGTTTCTTAGCTGTTTTGTCAGTTGGAGCAAAACAACAGCACTGCTCACTTTTTGCAGGGTTAGAGGAAAAAGGAAGGGCTGGCAGAAGAATGGGGTGGGAAGCTCGAGGAGAGAGGAAAGGCCAAAAGTGTCAGCCTGTGGGGACGAGGACCTGAAGGAGGCCCCTTTGGCCTCAGGGATGGGGCCTGGAACTCTGCCTTTTTGAGGCCTGTTGACGATCTCATCCTAATTTAGCCTTTTGTGAAATCTTCCATGAGATGCAGTTGCCAACTTCAGCCTTCCTAGAGAATAGAGCCTGTTGAATCTGTTATGAAGTCTACCCAGAAGAATTGGCAAAGCAGGCCCCCTCCTCAGAGCCAGGATAACACAGATAGGAGATGAAGGTCCGATCCTCCTTTAAGAAAACACAGTCAATTCCTCACACCTGCTTCACCCACACCCCACCCTCACCCCCACTGCACAAAAGAAAGGAAAAAAAAAAAAACCACCAGCCTTCAGAAAAAACTAAAATTGACGTCACTGTGACCTTTGGTTATTCTTGTTTTGTGCATAAAGTGTCAACCTCTTGTTTTATCTTCGTAAACAATGGAAATCTTATTTCTTCCCAGAAAATTACAAAAGATAACAGGGACCAGATTCAAACAGAATAGAAATTATAAGTAACGCAGACAGTCTGGCTTAAAAAAAGAAAGAAAGAAAAAAGGATCGTGTCCTCTCGGCCTTAAAATGTGCCTTAAAGGGAAATCATTTAGGTTCCTGGTGGCTTCTTTCCTCACTATACCAACTTCTGTTAGCGAAGTGTGATTCTGAAAGGATGCAGGGAGTTTGGGAAAAGAGAGTTTTATATATTTTTTGTTTTTCCCTTTCTTCTCACAGCAAAATACAAAGGTATCTGACCCTAGAGACACTTGCATTGAGCTATTCTGATTGACAGTGGTAAGGACATCGTAGGAAGTGTGGTGCCCCGGGATGAGCAGCTGCATAAAGAACCTGGCTGGCTGTACTTTCCATCTCTCTCTCCTACACCCAAACGGGGAGATTTGAGCAGTGGTTAACGTAGCCTCTTCTCCTTTTAAAAAATGTGTCCCCTGCTCATTTCCAACACAGATTTGAGGTTGGTACTCCCTTATCTTAACAGAACATGTGTCTTGAAAGTATATAACATATTATTTAAATTAGAATATAACCTGTTATTTAGGTCTTATTAAATTATCCTATTTTCAGGTTATGCCAGTGGACTAAATGTGTCTGAACTACTGAGATTTACATTATCTAACCTTTGTTGGCATTGGAGGATTTCTCTTTAAAAAAGCTATTGAGATTAAATATCCATATCATACACATCTTTCTAGGAAAATATAATCGAAAGCCTCAAGGCTCCTACAGTTGGTGGTTTCTATTATCTTGGTTCTCAGAGCTATGACAATGTCATTGAACTTCAAGAATTCAAAAAGATAAAAATAAAACTCGTAGTTTTGAAATGGAGAAAGAGAAAGATCCTGGAAGTTTCCTGTTTTTAAAATAGTCATTCTCACCTTAAAAGTACGAAAACCAGGAAATTATTTTTCATTTGTTAAGAAAAAACCCTGTCAGCTTATACTTCTGAATTAATGCAAAGACCAGTATTTTATAAAAACACATTAATAATAATTGTGGAGGCTACTATTTATAACTCTGCTTTTGATTTATTGCAAATATGCCTTCAATTTTCTTCCTCGTAACCAGTCACCTTCTTTAATTATAATAGGACTTTCATACAATATTTGTATTATTTATTTTGAAACATCTAACTTCAAAAGAAGTTTACTGATTTTTATAGCATAAAATACAAATGTTTTTATTTTAGGATATAGATCATAAACTAAAATGTAACTGGGGGAGTTCAGCCAAAGATACAAAAATATATGGAAAGAAAAGTATACTTACCTAATACTATGCACATTTTTACAACAGAACAAATAACATTTGGATTTAGAGTTTTAACTAGTAGTAACCTCATTTGTTTTGTAATGATTTTTAAATAGAAAAAAAAAAATCTGCCGAAGCAGAAGAGGCGCTTACTAGATATTGAACTTGGATGAGCTGAAGTTAGTGAAGCAGGATAATTAGAATAACTTTATCAACATCTAAATACTTCTTTGCTTTAACATTTCAATGAAGTGTGAAGAAATTCCAGAAATGAGATACCCATTAGCCATGTGAAAGGAATTCTGAGGATTATAAGCTATCCACACTTTTCTATGGCATGAATACTGCTTTTTTTTTTTTTTTAATAATTTGGAGGGGATTTTAAAATTTGTTAAGCTTCCCGAACACTGTGGTTTACCAAAGGTTTTACTTTTAATAAAAAAGTTTTTTAAAAGAAGCTATCTGAATCAATTCACTTTTGTTTGTATTTAGTCATTTTTGTTTGTTATTGTGATCAAAAATAAGTGGACTATACTTCTGTGAAAACCATATTCTTAATATCCCCACCTACCTAGAAAATATAGGAGTCATATTTGATCATTCCTAAGCATTTTGAAATTCTGTGGTCATTTTTTTTAAGGCCAGCGTTGACAAATAATATTGTGTGGCTCGTTATTTATTCTTGTCATAGTAGTTATTTTTGTATAACTATAGTTTTTTCATAATAGTTGGAAATGATTCTACTTGTGATACCAAAAACAGTATGTACATTTGATAATTTTGTGTATAAAATACTTAATACCTATTCAAAGCTATTTGACTTTCGGTTTTAAAGCAGCTCTGTAGTTTGGTGAGTCCTGAAAAGATTCCGGCTTTCTCCGTGGCCTACCAGCCAAATAAGTTTTGCAGCATTTTCCTTTGCTTTCTTATAAACATTAAAAAAATTTGCTTGCTTTTTTGTAAGTTCAACCATTAAGTTAGAAAGCACTGAAGTTGCTATGAAATTGCCCTTTAGTTTTTCACTTATTAGGGAGGAGTGATAGATTTTGTGTATCCCCTGTGAGCTGTTAAAACAGAACTACTGAGGGCTGCTATTAGCATGGAGCTGTATACTTGCCCTATTACAGATGCAATGATTCTGTCTGACTGCATTGCTTTAAAATGAGTTTTGTTGCGTTCACACTTAGGCAAAGATATTTAATTTTTGTTCAGAGTATCATGTGTTATACTTCTCAGCCATCTTGTGCTCCCAAATTTGGGATAAGCACTGAATCCTTTTCGGACTGCAGGTTGCTGTCTGATTTACTAGAAAGCATGATGCATGTAAAATAGTGGCTAATGATTATGGAGTCCCACCTTAAAGGTTATCAAGAGGAAAAGTTAAAATATCAAGGAAGGTGCTATAAAAACCTTATTTTCTCTCTAAAACCTTGGTATCTCATAGGAAGCCTTGAATCTTATTCTCGGGTACCAAAAATGTTTAAACATGAAAGTAAAGATAACATGAGACTGTAGTACGTTCTGTTCTTAAGGCCCACTGTTCTCAAGGTGTATGGTTATTAATCTTGGTTTGAATGTATAAATTATATAAGATTAATCTGCACATAGGGTCGATGGAAGTTAATGCATGGGATTTTAGAATCAGGAGGCTGATAAAATATTACAAGCCTTTCTGCTTCTGTTTTTGACTCACTGGAAATGCTATTAGTTTTACTTTTTTATGTTCTTAAAGCTGTAATCAAAATAAATAGGCTTAGAGATAAAACTTACATTATTTTCTCCTTTGTAAAATAACGGGGCTGGACCGTGCTCTTTCCAGAGATGTGAATCTCCGATTCTGAACTGTCACTACTTGTTCCGAGCTCTACCTTTCTACTTTGCAAGCCCTGCTTTTTGTTATCTGATTTGCAAGTCAGTGTTATGGAAAGTCTCTATTGTAATGCAAACAGCCTCAGCTTCAGGTCCCAGCTGATATCAACAACCCAAACACGCTATTCCAACCACCTCAGAAAGAACAATCTTTAAAAGATGGCAAACTTTGCTTTCATGTTCACCCAAAACGAAGTTCTCGAGCAGCATCTGGCTGTGCAGAGTAATCCAATCTATTTTAATGCAAAGATTTTCCAAGAAGGCAGGAAACAGTCAAGGGGAAGGCTTTCAGGCATCTGCTGTTTCGTTTCCAGATCCCTTGTGTTAATTTAATGTTTCTAGGGAACCAGGCTCTTTCTTTTTTCTCAGAATCCCTCCTCTAGGAACTGGTGAGTGCGGTGGCGCTGTGAGAACAGCAGATAAGCAGAGAGCTTGGCTGGGGCACTCCGCGGTCCTTTGCAGCCTGGTCACCCCGCCACCCTGGGGGCGCCCCGGGTGTGATCTGCGGGTGACTCGGCAGTTTCCCTTCGTTCCCTACATCTTACGCAAAGGCGGCGGCCGAAGTGACGGAGGTATACTTGAAAGACGTGTTTATTTGCATTTATCCAATTCGGCCTTAGTGAAAGGTGACTATGAAGCGATTGGCTCTCCCTCGCTCTACCAAAACCAGGGAAACTTGGTCAATCTCAAGGAAACAAATCAAACCAAACACGAACCTGAGTGAAATGTGAATCTTGCATTAAACACTTGCATTTGAGAATCCCGGAAAAATTGGCATTCCTTACAATAACAACCTTCTGCCCATCCTCGGTAAATGAGCAATCACAGGTTGCCGGGAAATTTCTTGTGCTTGTGTGATGAGCAGGTCGGCAGATTTTGTTTTGAAGGGGCAAACTGTGCTAGAGGAGGCAGGTGTTTGTGTGGCGCCAGAGCATTAACGCTTTGTGTTCCGGAGCCCTTATCTTCAGGGCAGGGACTCTCTCCCATTCTCGTTTCCCACTTCAGAACCAGAAGGGTGCATCCAGCCTTCGCCTTTGAAAAGGCGTTATGCAGAATCCAAAGGCTGCCTTTTAAAATAAGTTTCGTTTTTGGGCATTCGTATCTGTTTTTCCTGTTTAGAAACTTAGAATGCTAGTAATTTACGTTGCTGCGAGAATTGCCCTGCATACCTAATGTTAAAGTTTAATGAGTTCATATGTCACTTAGCTAGTACTCTGATGCCAATATTCTTACAGCAGTCAAGCTGTGTTACTAAGTTGATGGAATCACAGAATTTGACTTGGAATAGAGTGTAGAGGTCATTTAGGCCAATTTTTAAATGGAATTGTAAGAATCTCTTTTATAACATTTCTGACTGCTTTTTGAGGCAGTCCATTACGTTGCTGGAGAGCTTTAATTATTAGAATGTTATTCCTTATATTAGATTGAATTCTCTCCTTGGTTCTTGTTCTCCTTTAAATAATAAAAGCCTAAAACATTTTTTTCGTATATTTTAGTGAGTGCAGTATATACTTGAAGATCATGATAAGAGATTAGATTCATAGTAGTGATAACCACATTTGGGGCTCCAAATTCTTGCTTTATACCTTATGAATCTTCTTTTGAACTGCTTAGAAACAGTGGCAGAATTTCCTATTTCTAGGCAGTATTTGAGATTAAGCTATAAAATGATATTCTGGCAACATAGTTTTCATTTAAAAAATCCCTTTGATGATTTCATACTTATATCCCAATTTTCTGTTATGGTAGTTTTTTGTTTAGTTTTAGTTTTCTATGTAATGTTTTGTGCTTTAGCCAAAATCATTACAATAAAGATAAGTAAGTTTACTAGACTCAGAAATGACCATCTTTTGGGTTTTTTTTTTCTTTTGCTTTACCTCTATATGAGTTTTTTATTGCTGCTATAACAATTACCACAAAGTTAGTAGCTTCCAACGACATCCATTTATTATCTCACCTTTCTATGGGTCTGAAATTTGGGCACAGTATGGCTCTTCTGGGTTCTCTGTTCATGTCCTCACGAGGCCCCATGTCAAGATATCAGCAGGCTTGGACTCTTACCTGTAGGTCCTGGGGGAGAATTCAGTTCCCTGTGGTTGTAGGACTGAGGTCCCGTTTCCTTGCTAGCTCTTAGCCAGGGGTCTTCCCCAGCTGTACATTCCTTAAGTCATGCTCCCCATCCCCCATCTTCAAAGCCAGCAATAGTGTGTGGAATCTTTGTGCTTTAAATATCTCTGCCTTTCCCTTCTGTTTTCTTCTTATGCTTTTGAAGGACTCATGCAGTTCCATTGGGCCCACAAAGTCAAATGATTAGTAACCTTAATTACCCAGCAAATTCCCTTCACAGCAGTACCTAGGTTAGTGCTTGATTGAATGTTGGGGAATGGGGATCTTGGGGGCACATCTTTAGAATTCTGCTTACCATATCCTTCTAGGTACAGCTTTCCTGGGATGGTTATAGTCATAATCTGACATTTTAAAGAGATTTTAAGCATCTTAATTCTCAAAATTTTGCAAAGTAAAATTAAAATTAAAAAAAGTCAGGGAACATTAAATATTACAAAGAATTTTTAGAGGTTTAGTAAAACAATATACACCTTTTTTTTAATACATCTTTTTTTTTAAACTCAAAAAACTTATATGTTGCAAAACCTTTCCCAATCTTCTTGTTTTGTTTTTGGCATTATAATAAGATAGCATCCGATAGAAGTCAGTTTATGGTACTGATAATGTACATACTACGAATAATAGCATTTTAAAAAGATTGGTTTTCCTCTGCAGTCTCATTTCAGCCTTTGAGAGTTTTTGATATTTTCAAATAGAATTCTCCTAGAATCCAATGTTGGATAAGAAACCGGGTCCCCTGACCTAGCTGCCACTTACTCATACCTAAAATGTGCTTGAATATGCAACTTCCCAATTGTAGGGCACATGTAAGTCCCCTCTTCACTTTTTGTAGAGCTGCATAGTTCTTACAGCTTGCGGGGTGGGGTGCAGGCTTACATTTGCATCCTAATTTAGTATTTATGAATCCTGATTACCACTTGTTACTTAAATTCTAATTTTTCCCTTCAGAGATTTTAACTAGACAACTATTCAGAAGTATGGATTTACATGGGGGAAATTCTAGTGTTTTGGAACTAGTGAAAAGAAAATAAAAGGATGATCACCAGATGCAGCAGTAGAACAGAGTGTTTGGCTCTCAGGGAGTTTTGCTAATACTCTTTAGGACTTTTCTACCTTCTTCCAGTAACTCCAGCAAGTAGGGGGCCTGGTACAAGAAGTAGGGATCTGCCAGTTTCAGGCTCAGATGTGGTGCTGTGAGACGTAACGGATGGTATGGAGATACAGGGCAGAGGGATAGGCAGCACGTATGCGGAGACTCTAAACTCCTGCCTCCTCAGCCCTCGGGGTGAGCTGATGATCAAATCACAACTACACATCTCAGGTGACTGTGTATTTGAAACACGCAACTTAGCTAAGGTGCTTCTTTTGCGTTCCCTAGTTTATTATTATTTTCATGTAATGAATGATGGTCATGGGCATTGTGATATAGAAGTTTTTAATTATGTCTCAGTATCTGTGCAGTTAATCAAGCAGAATGATTTAGAGTTCTGTTATTACTGAAGTCTTTTCAGTTGGAAGTAAGTGGATCCACACTAGTACATTATTAAGCATACAGTTACTTATTTGTTTATTTATCTAGACTCCACCTTACTACAAAAAGATTTTGAGGAAATTTACATACATACATACCCATCACCACCACTGCCATCACCACCACACAAAACAAATAGATGAAGAAATTAGGCAAAATGAAAATAAAATTAGGAGAAAAATGACCAGGCTGCTTTGGGTAGGTTTAGTGCAAAGAAAATATAGTATAAAATTCTATACAGGTACTAGAACTAGGCTATAAATTTGGCTCTGATGTTTTTTCTAGCAGCCAAAACAAAATGGCAGCAAAGTAATCAGCTACAGGATTCATCACATTCATAAAATGATTATAAGAAGATTGGAATTTTCCTTTGAGCTCATCTTGTGTTGAAAGGGGCATTTGATGCTTTCCTTCTGCTAGAAAGGTTAACTTTGAATTGCAATTAAACTTATAAAAATATAATTTTGGCAGAAATAAGAACAAACAGAATGGCAGAATGGGAGCAGTTAGCAGGATTTCTAGTATTCCCTCTCCCTTCCTTGGTTCATGTTCGAATATTCCAATACTTTCCTCAGTGCACAGAGAGGTCTAAGAAGATTGGCCATTCTTTTCGGAAGCTGAGGACTTTCCCTGAAGATTCTGTGAGAGTGGGAAGCAGCATATGATTTTTTTTTTTTTTTCAGAATGGAAACATTTTATCATGAATTTTTTCTTTATTGTATACTTTTATATAGTTTCGAACCCATGAATTTGTGGTGTTCCAAAAGTTCATTTTTAAGTTGCTTGTTTGAAATTAAGAATATATTTTCCCAAAGAAATGATGTTGTCTACGACCTAATTTCAGCCTTGCAATGAACCCAAGGTTCAAGGAAGTTAAATCTGAATAAATACAGGTCTACAATTCTGTATTCAAAATCTTTGAGGCCAGATTTTGCTGACTTTGAGTTTTGTTTCGTTTTGTTTTTTGAGAAGGATAATATTGTGCATATACCAGTTATTGCATAGCACTGCAGTGTGGTCTGGATCAGGATCCTATAATCAAACACTTTAATACTTCTGCAGTGAAACTGATGAATATTCACACTCAGTGGGATAAATAAAAACTATAAATAGCCTCATGTCAGTTCAGGTCAGGTTTTGTCACCAAATGAGTTCAGGCCAAATGAGTTCAGGTCAGGTCAGGTTTTGCTGCCAAATGAGTTATGAAAAAACTTCAGATTTTCAGAGCATTTTGGATTTCAGATTAGTGGATCCCTATTATACTTTTTTTTTTTTTTAAATAAAAAAGCCACTGGTATTATAAACCCTAACCACAATGTAATGTTATTTTTATGGAAAAATGTGTTGAATTCCAATTAGGAAAGCCAGTAAGCCATCACTGTGAAGTAGGGTAGGAGTCAGAGCAGAAATGCCCTCCTGTGTAAGCCAGGAGAGGGCTCTTGTCAGGCAGGTAGTAGTGAAGGTTCGAGGCCAAGGGTAGGGGACTGGTAAGAAGTATGAGAGAGGGGGAGGTGGGAGAACAGGGTGGGGGACTTTCCCTTCTCTTATTCATGTTTCTACTCCCCATTCCCTCTCCCCACCATCCCCCATTTCTCTCTAACTCTTCCTTTCCTTTAAATGCAGGGAGCCCAGCAGCAATGTCAGAGATGGCATTTCCCCTCCCCTCCACTCCCACCCTTTCCCCAAAACTGCCTATAAAGACACCAAATGGTGCCAGAAATAATAAAGCTTCTAAAGGTAGTTAAACTTGGGTCTAGATCTTGCCTCTGCCACCCTCTAGCTATGTGACCTTAGGTGGCTTGCTCAACTTGTTTAAAAAAAAAAAATCTGATCTGCTTCCAAGAGTGGTTGAGAAGACATTAGGTTCTGAAGTCAGTGTGATGTTATGTGCAAGTGCCTTCACATAGAATGGTGCTCAAGAAATGATGGCATCCTTCAGCATTGTGGTCCCCTCACATACCTTCTGGTAATTCTTTCCTTCTCCCCCCTGAACATTGGCTGAGAAGCAGGGAGCCAGGACCTGGTAGAGATGCAGTTTATCTGTAATCGGGAGGGGAGAAGCTTCCCAGGTGATGAGTATGACAGTTGTGATGGAGTAATGCTCTGCAAAGGCACGAAGGCCCCAAACTGTGGCATTTGTATCTGGCTTGACCAAGGCACCCAGTTCTTCTTTCGGGTCTGATTTAGGCTTGGTAAACCCTCAGATTTGAAACTTTCTGGAAAAAAGAATCATCTGCAGTCTCTTGTGGGAGTTAGGCTGGAAGCAGGTATCTTTGGAGCTTACCTGAAAGCTGTTTGCAGACTCAGTATATTGTGTCTGGCTATCAAAAAAAAATTACAAAGGAACAATCATCAACAGAAAGACATTGGAACTCACCAAAAAAACCACCCCACATCCAGAGACAAAGGAGAAGCTGCAATGAGATGGTAGGAGGGGCACAATCGCGTTAAAATCAAATTCCATAAATGCTGGGTGGGTGACTCACAAGCTGGAGAACAGTTATACCACAGAAGTCCTGAGGGTTCTGAGACCAACATCAGGCTTCCTAACCTGGGAGTCCAGCAATGGGAGGAGGAATCCCCAGAGAATCAGACATTGAAAGCCAGCAAGATTTGATTGCAGGACCTCTACAGGACTGGGGGAAACAGAGACTCCACTCTTGGAGGGCACACAAAAAAGTGTGCTCACCAGGACCTGGGGGAAGGAGCAGTGACCCCATAGGAGATTGAACCAGACCTGCCTGCTGGTGTTGAAGGGTTGCCTGCAGAGGTGGGGGCCAGCTATGGCTCACCGAGGAGACAGAGGCACTGGCAGCAGGGGTTCTGGGAAGTGCTTATTGGCATGAGCCCTCCCAGAGTCCGCCATTAGCACCACGAAAGAGCCTGTGGGCTCCAGTGCTAGGTAGCCTCAGGCCAAACAACCAACAAGGTGGGAACACAGCCCCACCCATTGGCAGACAAGCAGATTAAAGTCTTACTGAGCTCCACCACCCAGCCCAGCCCACCATCAGTCCCTCCCATCAGGAAGCACCCATGAGCCCCCTAGATAGCTTCCTCCACAAGAGGGCAGATAGCAGAATCAAGCAGTATCAGCAGTATTTCATCTTGTGGAACTGAAAATCACAGCCACAGAAAGATAGAGAAAATGAAAAAGCAGAAGACTTTGTACCAGATGAAGGGACAGGATAAAAACCCAGAAAAACAACTAAATGAAAAGGAGATAGGCATCCTTCCAGAAAAATAATTCAGAATAATGATGGTGAAGGTGATCCAGGACTTTGAAAAAAGACTGCATGCAAAGATGGAAAAGTTGCAAGAAAAGTTTACCAAAGACCTAGAAGAATTAAAGAACAAACAAACAGAAATATGCAACACAATAACTGAAATGAAAAATACACTAGAAGGAACCAATAGCAGATTAACTGAGGCAGAAGGGTGAATAAGTGACCTGGAAGACAGAATGATGATAATCACTGATGTGGAAAAGAATAAAGAAAAAAGAATGAAAAGAACTGAAGACAGCCTAAGAGACCTCTGGGACAATGTTAAACACACCAACATTCACATTATAGGGGTCCTAGAAGGAGAAGAGAGAGAGAAAGGACCTGAGAAAATCTTGGAAGAGATTATAGTTGAAAACTTCCACAACTTCCACATGGGAAAGGAAATAGCTACGCAAGTCCAGGAAGTTCAGAGAGTCCCAGGCAGGAGAAACCGAAGGAGAAACACGCCAAGACATATAGTAGTCAAATTGACAAAAATTAAAGACAGAGAAAAGTTATTAAAAGTAACAAGGGAAAAACGACAAATAACATACAAGGCAACTCCCATCAGGTTAACAGCTGATTTCTCAGCAGAAACTCTGCAAGCCAGAAGAAAGTGGCACGATATATTTCAAATGATGAAAGGGAAGAACCTACAACCAAGAATACTCTACCCAGCAAGGATCTCATTCAGATTCGATGGAGAAATCAAAAGCTTTATAGACAAGCAACAGCTAAGAGAATTCAGCACCACCAAACCAGCCCTACAACAAATGCTAAAGGAACTTCTCTAAGTGGGAAACATAAGAGAAGCAAAGGACCTACAAAAACAAACCCAAAGCAATTAAGAAAATGGTCATAGGAACATACATATCGATAATGACCTTGAATGTAAATGGAGTAAATGCCCCAACCAAAAGACACAGACTGGCTGAATGGATACAAAAACAAGACCCATATATATGCTGTCTCCAAGAGACCCACTTCAGACCTAGGGACACATACAGCCTGAAAGTGAGGGGATGGAAAAAGATATTCCATGCAAATGGAAACCAAAAGAAAGCTGGTGTAGCAATACTCATATCAGATAAAATAGACTTTAAAATAAAACATGTTACAAGAGACAAGAAGGGACACTACATAAAGATCGAGGGATCAATCCAAGAAGAGGAGATAACAATTATAAATATATATGCACCTGATATAGGAGCACCTCAATTCATAAGGCAAATGCTAACAACTATGAAAGAGGACATCGACAGGAACACAATCATAGTGGGGGACTTTAACACCCCACTTACACCAATGGACAGATCATCCACACAGAAAATTAATCAGGAAACACAAGCTTTAAATGACACACTAAATCAGCTGGATTTCATAGATATCTATAGGACATTACATCCCAAAACAGCAGATTACACGTTCTTCTCCAGTGCACATGGAACATTCTCCAGGAGAGATCACATTCTGGGTCATAAATCAAGCCTTGGTAAATTCAAGAAAATTGAAATCATATCAAGCATCTTTTCTGACCACAACGCTATGAGATTAGAAATAAATTACAGGAAAAAACTGTAAAAAACACAAACCCATAGAGGCTAAACAATATGCTACTAAATAACCAAGAGATCACTGAAGGAATCAAAGAGGAAATCAAAAAATACTTAGAGACAAATGACAATGAAAACACAAGGATCCAAAACCTATGGGATGCAGCAAAGGCAGTTCTAAGAGGGAAGTTTATAGCAATACAGTCCTACCTCAAGAAATAAGAAAAATCCCAAATAAACAATCTAACCTTAGTCCTAAAGAAATGAGAGAAAGAAGAGCACGCAAAACCCAAAGTTATTAGATGGAGAGAAATCATAAAGATCAGAGCAGAAATAAATGAAATAGAAACAAGGAAAACAATAGCAAAAATCAATAAAACTAAAAGCTGCTTCTTTGAAACTGGGACATTTGTAGAGACATGGATGGACCTAGAGACTGTCATACAGAGTGAAGTGAGTCAGAAAGAGAAATCAGATATCTTATATTAACACATATATGTGGACTATAGAAAAATGGTACAAATCACCCTGTTTGCAAGGCAGAAATAGAGACACAGATGTAGAGAACAAACATATGGACACCAAGTGGCGAAAGCAGGGAGGGTTGGGGGGGAATGAATTGGGAGATTGGGATACCAAATTGTACACTCCAAATATATGCTGCTTATTTTCTGTTAACCGTATCTCAGTAACAGTTCTTAAAAAAAAAAAAGCTGTTTGCAGTCATGAGGGCTGATATTGCCCCATAGGCCAGGGCCTAAGAGGAGTAGAAATAAGATTTTCCAGAAGCCACTAGAGGGACTTCTCTGGTGGCGCAGTAGTTAAGAATCCCCCTGCCAATGCAGGGGATGTGGGTTCGATCCCTGCTCTAGGAAGATCCCACATGTCCACGTACAGCATCGAAGACTAAATAAATAAAATTTGCAAAAAAAAAAAAAAAGCCACTAGAATGTTTGGATATTAAGTGCTTAGTTAATGCCAGGCACTTTTCTGGGGATATAATGGTTAATGACATAGGCAAGATCCCTGCTGTCATGGAAACAGATGAGGGTACTATGTTAGAACAGGGTAAGATGTGAGTGGGTGTGTGGGTGAGTTGGGGGTGGGTAGGAAAGGTCTATTTGAGGAGGTGACATTGAAGCTGAGACCTGAAGGGTGGTTTGGAGGTAGCCATGCCAGGAGCATCCTAGATAGAGGGCCAGCAAGTTCAGAGGTCCTAAGATGGGGAGGAGCTTGGTGTGTCCTAGTACCTTTCAGAAGCTGGGTTGTTGGAGCTTCATGAACAAAGGGGCGAGGGTCAGGGGTTGAGGGAAAGGCAGGCTGGGCTAGACCTTGCTGAACCTTGTATGCTCTGAACAGGAGTGTATATTTCATTCAAAGAGCAAGAACCCCTGAAGGTTTTTAAGCAGGGGAGGAACATGGTTTGCACGAGTTCACTTGGCCTCTCAAGTGGATGTCATGCGATATTTAAAACTAGGCTAAGCGCTGCTCACACCATGGCTTGGGTCCCGAATGCGCCACAGCCTCTCGAGAGACGTGGGTCCTCGGAGCCTCTCTAGTGCCGGAGCTCGGGCCACAGGCAGCTCTGCGGCGGGGGAATAACAGAACCTCTGGAATGGATGGACTCTTCCCGAGCAGCTTTGCTGATTTCCAGCAGCTGGACAATGTTCCTCATTAATATCTGTCTGTCAGCATAATCATCACATCATTTCACTCTGGTGGCAGGGACTCAGCTCCGAATTCTGTATAGAAAAAGCACCGGGATACCAGTCTTTCAATGGCTTCGAGACAACCAGAAGTGCCTGCTCTTGAGCCTAGTGGGCCTCTAAGCAAGATGTCCCTGCCCATTGGGATGTACCGCCGGGCATTCAGCTATGATGATGCCCTCGAGGACCCTACGCCCATGACTCCTCTTCCATCGGACATGGGCAGCATCCCCTGGGAGCTAGTGATTCCAGAACGCAAGTATCAGGACCTCGCCAAGGTGGAGGAAGGAGAGGCCAGTGTCTCCTCCTGTGTCCCGCACCCGCCATCGGCCACTGACAGTGTGGACAAGGTCCCCGTGGTGACGGCTAAAGCTACCCACGTCATCATGAGTTCTCTGATCACAAAACAGACCCAGGAGAGCATTCAGCGTTTTGAGCAACAGGCAGGGCTGAGAGATGCTGGCTACACACCCCACGAGGGCCTCACCACCGAGGAGACCAAGGACCTTCGAGTGGCAGAAGCGCTCCACAAACTAAAGCTCCAGAGTGGAGAGAGAACAAGAGAGGAGAAGCGGCCGGCCTCCACCCAGTCCACCCCAAGCAGCAGCCCCCACTCTTCCCCTAAGCAGAAGCCCAGAGGCTGGTTCACTTCTGGTTCTTCCACAGCCTTACCTGGCCCCAATCTTAGCACCATGGATTCTGGACGCGGGGATAAAGACAGAAGCTCGGCAGATAAATGGAGTCTCTTTGGACCAGGATACCTCCAGAAGTCTGATTCAGGAGGTTTTGCCGTCCAGGCCTACAAAGGAGCGCAGAGGCCTTCTCCAGTAGCACTGATTCGCGCGCAGGCCACCCGAATGGCCGAGGATCCGGCAACATTCAAGCCGCCCAAGATGGACATCCCAGTGATGGGAGGGAAGAAACAGCCGCCGCGGGCCCACCGCCTCAAACCCCGGGACCTGAATGTCCTCACACCCACTGGCCTCTAGGACTCTGGCTATTCCAGGGGCTCTGGATAGGGGATGTCTTGAGCCCAGCCCCCCTTTACCTTGTCTCTGACGTAGGAAAAGTTTTGTCTTTTTTAAAAATCTCTCAGACTGAGGCTAGAGCTGGAGACATAATTGGTTTTTGAGAAACATTCGTGCAAAGCTTGTGCTTGTGTGGAAGAAGTCCTTTTGTGTTTTCATTTAAAGCTAGACTGAACCTCGGCAGTGGCGTATGGGGACCTCATTACCTATTCTTGTATCATTCACCCCAGCCAGGAACTCTGATCATTGCTCACTAGGTAAATAATGTTTGTGTTGCTCCAGACCCAAGGCTTCTTGATTCCTTTACCACGGTCCGTGTGCACATGGGCAGATCACGCGTGGAGGCGTTCACGGACTAGGTTAGACGACTTTGGCCCTCTTGGCTGTGCTGGCACTCGGTGCTCCAGCCTTGTCAGTTAGGGGGACCCAAGGTCTATCTGAGATCTGGGTACAGTTAAGAGCCAGCCATGGCAGGGATCCCCCTTGGTTTTGTGCTGCAACTGGAGTCTCCTTGCTTTCCGGTAGACCTCATGGACCACTTTGTCCTGCAGGCAGTTCTTACTGTAGTAACTCTTGGGCCAGTGCTGCTGGAGGGATGCTTCTCTTTGGTGTGACACAGAACAAACACTAGTCTTACATATCCTTTGTTGCACTTTAAAGTGAGATTAATTTAACTCCCATTTGGTTGAAAACTTCCCAAGGGAGAACATTTAGTGTACTGGTCTGGTAAAGATAAACGGGTGTTAAACTTTTTTAACGAAGGCAGCAGTAGCAGTTCAAGTATAGTCTTGAGGTTCACATGAAACTAGTGTCACCCTATTTTGATTTTCTTGTTCAGGACAGGGCCTGAAAATTTTTTTCCTGGGAGGTGGAAGAATTAAAAAATTTTCTGTATGCAATCATTTCCCCTCCAAATGAGCCTCATACCTTTATAAACATGTACCTCACCGAGGAAAGGAACTAGGGAAACAACCTTCTCATTTCTCCTCACTGTGTTCAATCATTGTCTTGAACACTGTCTCAAATTCCTGCTGTCCCTTGCTTTAGACAGTATGGTGTCTACACAAGGAGCTGAGCTGACCTTCCCAGCGAGACGCCCTGGAGTGTAAAATGATCAGGACAATTAATTTATTTGTGTCTTCTGTTGTGCTTGTATCTCTTACTTGTTTTGACAATAAAAATTCTTACTACTTTCTCAAAAAAAAACCCCCCAAAACCAAAAAAACTAGGCTAGGCTTCTTCGGGAATATTCCAGTGTTTCTCTTTTTTTTAACTCAAATGTGAATACTTTGAAGTCACTTATTTCTCTTTAGTTTTTAGGTTTTCTCTTCAAATCCAATTAACTGTCATCATAAATTTAGTTTTTTTGGTGAAAGAACGCATGGGCAGTCACCTACGTAATATTGAGCAATTCTCCTGTTACCTGCTTTTTGTTTCCTACTATGGCTTTTGTCTGTTTATCTTCCAACACACCCATTCTTTGCTGCCAGCATTGACATGCTTTCTCTTTTAATCCTTTCTCTTTTCCTCCCTTGGTTTTGCAATTGTGATAGGCTTTTTGTGTTTGTTCATTTCTTGCATGACTGTTGAGGCATTCTCCCTTGGCTATACAGATTTCCTTTAAAGAACTCTGTGCAATGTAACGGACCTAACACAGCTCCTTGTACATAGTAGGTATTCAATAAAGTTTTGTTTTGTGAATGAATAAACAGCAAGATCTGCTGGGCTTTTATGATGAAGATGAAGATGAAGATGAACAGGTCATGTTTATGCCCTGAAGCAGGCCACTTCAGGATCTAAAGTCAGTGTTTCTCATAGGACCCTCATAAAGGGGGGTAAGTACAGTGTGGAAAGGAACTTTGGAGGATGAATTTGACACTGAACCTCAGATCCAGCCTCTGTTCTGGCTTTTTATTTAGGTGGATTTTTCAGGGAGACAAGTATAGTTATTATTATGAACAACTGAATCATGATTTTATGGATGTTAAGAAAAATGTTCTGAAACTTGGTAATAAGATGGTAAGATGGAGATACAGCCTTTCAGAGTCATAGGAGAGCATTGTCTAATAATACCTAAGAATCATCTTATTCCTGAGAGAATGTAGCTTTGTTTTACTTACTATTCGCTGTTAATTAGTACTCAGACTCAAAGTTAGAACTGATAGAAAATTGTTATGATGCAAATGATTTCTTATAAGTAGAAAAGATAACCGCAAAGGCTATATTTTATTGCCCTGTAGAATATTAACTAGTTTTGTATGTAATTAGCAATCTTGTTCGAGTATTCTTTTTTTTTAACTTACTATATCAATTTTTTTGCCACCATGCTATTTTCCTTGTTATGAGTTAGGTAAGTCTTTGACCTGTGCTCACTATATATTTGTATGTGAATTATATTTCTATCCTTTTAAAAATTATATTTTTATATATAAAATGAGAATGGACTGGAGAACTCGAGGTTTGGGAGGGGGCGGGGGGTGAAGGGGAAACTGAGAGGAAGCGAGAGAGTAGCACAGACATATATATACTACCAACTATAAAATAGATAGCTAGTGGGAAGTTGTATAACAAAGGGAGTTCAACTCGAGGATGGAAGATGCCTTAGAGGACTGGGATGGGGAGGGTGGGGGGGACTCGAGGGAGGGTGGGGGGGGACTCGATGGAGGGTGGGGGGGGACTCGAGGGAGGGAGGGAATACGGGGATATGTGTATAGAGACAGATAATTGAACTTAGTGTACCCCCCAAAAAAATAATAAATAAATAAAATTTAAAAAAAAGATACATGCAAAAAATAAATAAATAAAATAATGCTTGCTAAAAAAAAATTATATTTTGACATTCATATTCAGTAAAGTCCTTAGACATGAATGTGCAAGTCACTATCCAAACTATCTCATTTTATGCTACCATATAATTTCTGAGTGGAAACATCATAGGTGTCACAATAAAGGGCCTTATAGTATGATACTGAGGTAAAAATTTTACTTACAGAAAATCTATACTTTAAGAGGGCCTCTGTCCCTGTACAAGTTCAATATAAACAACTTAATGAATTTTAGGTCAGTCTCAGGGAAAGTTCTCATCGAATTGATCTGGGAACAAGTAAACTTGAGAGGCATTCCACAAATACAAATCTTGCCTTTTTTTTTGTTTTTGCTTTAAAAAAAGCATGAATATCGTTATAGGAAAAAGTAGATTCTGAATTATTTACCATAAAGAGGCACTAGACCAATAGCGTAGATAGTCATGAAGTATAGATCACAAAAATCTCACCAATCACACTTGGAAGTTCAGCACTGGATGGTGTTTATTTCCTCAAAGGTACTTTACCTGCAATGAGGGCAGCCTGTCACCAGCTGATGCTATGTTTATAGCCTCTTGGTCTAAACTGGAAGTTCAGTTAACTGTATTCTGCCCCATTAAAAACTGTTAAGGAAAGGAAGATTAATACTGTATTTGAACAGATGACACATTAAGAGAACTGAGGAAATGAAACCTTCATTTAGTACCTTTTGGTAAATTATTATTTTTCCATCACCACTTAAAGGAATCCTAGTAGTAACCTCAGTCATAGTTTTAGTATAATGCTTTACACACTTGACTCAGTCTTTATCTTTGACTGCTCCTCTCAAGATAGCCCTGGAATTTGAATCTCCTTTTCAGAGCTTTGTTCTCAACTTCAACAGTTTATTTATACTGTAGTCACTTAAGGGTGTTTATATACCTGCTTTGCTAGGGACCGTGCTGTTTTATGCTTCTTTTCTCAGCATGATTCTCAGTAGGGCTCTTTTATCCTCAGAAGTATCCATGGTTTTCATGATAAATTATTTGGTCACACTACTTTGCCCTGGCTAGATGTGGTTAAGGCTTATTAGCCCCAATCTTGTCTGCCTTCTCTGGTCTCTCTACCCTTTTTCCCCTTCCTTACATGTGGCAGAAGCCAAAAAAACAGAATAACAGCCGGATGAATATATTTTCCCAATCCTTTCTACTGTCATTGCCCCTTTTTATAAAGAACAGCCCTGTTTAGTTGTTCATACATCATTACTGAGCTCTTCCTATGTTCCTGACACTGTTCTTTACTAGGATGAACTCAGTTCTCACAACAATTGTGAGATACGTACTGTTATTGTCCCCAGTTTACAAGATTGGGTGGATAAATAACTTGTCTCAGGTCACACAGTACGGAGCATACGTTCAAACCCGGTTAGTGTGACTTCAGAGTCCACGCTGTTGACTACCAGTATATATGAATTGTTTATTCAAGTGTATGTAGTTACTGGTCTTAGTATGAATTGATAGTTAATATCCAATGCTTCATTGGGCAGCTAGCAACTTAACAATATAAAGTTTTACATTTGTGATCTATTGCTGCATAACAAATCACCTCTAAATCTAGCAGCTTAAAACTTAATAAGCATATGTTATCTCACACAGTATCTTTTGGTCAGGGTTTTGGAAGTGCCTTAGCTGAATAGCTCTGGCTTGGCATCTCTGATGACATCTCAAGATGTCAGCTGAGAGCAGAGTCATTCTCACGTGGCACTGCTGCTTCCAAGATGGTGTACCCATGTAGTACAAATGCCTAGCATTATGCTTTTTGATTGTGATGTGAATGCCTGGCTTTAAGTTTTTGATTGCTGAGGCATCTGTTTCAAAGACATGCATCTTGAATAAATATACTGCCAGCTATACAACACTGCTGCTGTTAGCCAAACAATTAGATAGGGGACTGGCTGCCTCTACCCATGAAGTTCCCCTTTTATCTGGGTAACCTAGATAACTAACCACTTGAGTGATGGTGCTTCTCCTTTCCCATGCCCTAATGCTTTCCATTTGCCAGTGAAGAGTGAACCCAGGAAACCCTAGGCACCCCACCCTCAGACCTTAATAAAGGCAGAGCCCCAGGTCTTTACTTCCTTCCTCTCTCTCTCCCCATGACTTCGCTGCGTTGCCCTCAGGCATGCCATGTACCCTCCAGGACTTGTGAGTGATAGACCTTATTTTTCAAAGTTCCCTCATGATTTACTGAAGTGCATCTTGAGATCATAATAAGAACCACAAGGGGCGATCCAGCCAAGCACTGGCTTCGATCAGGAAAATGTCCCTGGGGGGTCACCACAAGTCATACAGATCTAGGCGATGCCTTAGGCGTTCCTAGTCCATAACATTGCTATCAATAGGCTGAGGCTGACACAGCTCACATGGTCTTGGCTGTTGGCAGGTCTCACATCCTTCCCAGTTGGGCTTCTCCCTGAGCTGCTTGAGTGTCCTCACATTATAGAGGCCAGCTTCCCCTAGAGCGAACAAGCCTGGAGAGCAAGGTGGAAGCCAAAATGTCTTTTACAACTTAATCTTGGAAGTCACATTTCCCTGTCATTTTTGTAATATCCTATTGGTTATACAGGTCGCCCTGGGTCAGGGAGGAGGGTGGGAGGACTACACAGGGGTGTGAATACTAGGAGGAAAGAATCACTGGGTCATTTTGCAGGCTGGATCTTACAAAAGGCCTAATGTATTTTAAAGTGAACAATTTTTAGAATTATTTTTCATATTCTTTTCTGTTATGGTTTATTACAGGATATTGAATATAGTTCCCTGTGCTATACAATAGGACCTTGTTGTTTATCCATCCTATATATTAATAGTTTGTATCTGCTAGTCCCAGACTCCCAATCCAACTGTCCCCCATCACCCCTCCCCCTTGGCAGCCACAGGTCTGTTCTCAATATCTGTGAGTCTGTTTCTGTTTTGTAGATAAGTTCATTTGTGTCACATTTAGATCCACATAAAAGTGATGTGGTATTTGTCTTTCTCTTTCTGACTTCTTCACTTAGTATGATACTCTCTAGTTCCATCCACGTAGCTGCAAATGGCATTTTTCATTCTTTTTTATGGCTGAGTATTATTCCATATGTATATATATGTATATACACACATGCATACACCACATTTTCTTCATCCATTCATCTGTAGATGAACATTTACGTTGTTTTCATGTCTTGGCTACTGTAAATAGTGCTGCTTTGAACATAGAGGTGCATATATCTTTTCAAATTATGGTTTTGTCTGGATATATACCCAGGAGTGGGATTGCTGGATCATATGGTAATTCTACTTTTAGTTTTTTGAGGAATTTCCATACTGTTTTCCATAGTGGCTGCACCAATTTACATTCCCACCAACAGTATAGGAGGGTTCCCTTTTCTCCACACTTTCTCAAAGATTTGTTATTTGTAGGCATTTTAATGCTGGCTATTCTGACCTGTGTGAGGTTGTACTTCATTGTAGTTTTGGTTTGCATTCCTCTAATAATTAGTGGTGTCAAGCATATTTTCATATACCTATTGGACATCTGTACGACTTCTTTGGAGAAATGTCTATTTAGGTCTTCTGCCCAATTTTTGATTTTGTTGTTGTTGTTATTGTTATTGAGTTGTATGAACTGTTTTTATATTTTGGAAATTAAGGCCTTGTTGGTTGCATCATCTGCAAATATTTTCTCCCAGTCTGTAGGTTGTCTTTTCATTTTGTCTATCATTTCTTTTGCTGTGCAAAAGCTTGTAAGTTTGATTAGGTCCCATTTGTTTATTTTTGTTTTTATTTCTGTTGCCTTGGGAGACTGATCTAAAAAACATTGGTACGATTTCTGTCAGAGAGTGTTTTGCCTATGTTCTCTTCTAAGAGTTTTATGGTATCATATCTTATGTTTCAGTCTTTAAGCCATTTTGAGTTTATTTTTGTGTATGGTGTGAGGGTGTGTTCTAACTTCATTGATTTACATGCAGCTGTCCAGCTTTCCCAACATCATGTGCTGAAAAGACTTTTTCCCATTGTATATTCTTGACTCCATTGTCCAAGATTAATTGACCGTAGGTGTGTGGGTTTATTTCTAGGCTCTCTGTTCTGTTCCATTGATCCATATGTCTGTTTTTGTGCCAATACCATGCTGTTTTGATTACTGTATCTTTGTGGTATTATCTAAAGTCTGGGAGGGTTGTGCCTCCTTCTTTGTTCTTTTTCCTCAGGATTGCATTGGCAATTTGTGTCTTTTGTGGTTCTATATGAATTTTAGAATTGTTTGTTCTACTTCTGTGAAAAATGTCATGGGTAATTTGATAGGGATCACATTAAATCTATAGATTGCTTTGAGTAGTATGGCCATTTTAACAATATTAATTCTTCCAATCCAAGAGCATGGAATATCCATTTCTTTGAATCATCTTCAGTTTCCTTTATTAATGTTTTATAGTTATCAGCATATAAGTCTTTCACCTCCCTGGTCAGGTTTATTCCTAGGCATTTTACTTTTTTGGCACAATTTTTTTTTTAAATTTTATTTATTTATTTATTTTTTTGGGGGGGAGTACACCAAGTTCAATCATCTGTTTTTATACACATATCCCCGTATTCCCTCCCTCCCTCGACTTCCCCCCCACCCTCCCTCAAGTCCCCCCCATCCTCCCCATCCCAGTCCTCTAAGGCATCTTCCATCCTCGAGTTGAACTCCCTTTGTTATACAACAACTTCCCACTGGCTATCTGTTTTACAGTCGGTAGTATATATATGTCTGTGCTACTCTCTTGCTTCATCTCATCTTCCCCTTCACCCCCTGCCCCCTCCCATACCTCGAGTTCTCCAGTCCATTCTCTGTATCTGCATCTTTATTCTTGTCACTGAGTTCATCAGTACCATTTTTAGATTCCGTATATGTGAGTTAGCATACAATATTTGTCTTTCTCTTTCTGACTTACTTCACTCTGTATGACAGACTGTAGGTCTATCCACCTCATGACATATAGCTCCATCTCATCCCTTTTTAGAGCTGAGTAATATTCCATTGTGTATATATGCCACATCTTCTTTATCCATTCATTTGTTGATGGGCATTTCGGTTGCTTCCATGTCCTGGCTATTGTAGATAGTGCTGCAATAAACATTATGGTACATGTTTCTTTTGGGATTATGGTTTTCTTTGGGTATATGCCCAGGAGTGGGATGACTGGATCATATGGTAGTTCTATTTGTAGTTTTTTAAGGAACCTCCAAATTGTTTTCCATAGTGGCTGTACCAACTTACAGTCCCACCAACAGTGCAGGAGAGTTCCCTTTTCTCCACACCCTCTCCAACATTTGTTGTTTCCAGATTTTGTGATGATGGCCCTTCTGATCGGTGTGAGGTGATAACCTCATTGTGGCTTTGACTTGCATTTCTCTGATGATGAGTGATGTTGAGCATCTTTTCATGTGTGTGTTGGCCATCTGTATGTCTTCTTTGGAGAAATGTCTATTTAGGTCTTCCTCCCATTTGTGGATTGGGTTATTTGCTTTTTTGGTATGAAGCTGCATGAGCTGCTTGTATATTTTGGAGGTTAATCCTTTGTCCATTGTTTCATAGGCAACTATTTTTTCCCATTCTGAGGGTTGCCTTCTAGTCTTGTTTATGGTTTCTTTCGCTGTGCAAAAGCTTTTGTTTCATGAGGTCCCATTTGTTTATTCTTGATTTTATTTCCATGATTCTAGGAGGTGGGTCAAAAAGGATCTTGCTTTGATGTATGTCATAGAGTTTTCTGCCTATGTTTTCCTCTAGGAGTTTTATAGAGTCTGTTGGCACAATTTTAAAAGGAGGTTTTTGTTTTTGTTTTTACTTTCCTGTTCTATTTCATTGTTAGTGTAAAGTAATACAACCGATTTCTAAAGCAAACAGTTTTTTAAGGCTTAAATTTTTTTTTTTTTCCCACTCTTAGGATTTATTATTATTATTTTTTTTGGGGGGGTACACCAGGTTCAATCAACTGTTTTTATACACATATCCCCATATTCCCTCCCTTCCTTGACGCCCCCCCCTCGAGTCCCCCCCACCCTCCCTGCCCCAGTCCTCTAAGGCATCTTCCATCCTCAAGTTGGACTCCCTTTGTTATACAACAACTTCCCACTGACTGTTTTACAGTTGGTAGTATATATATGTCTGTGCTACTCTCTCGCTTCATCTCAGCTTCCCCTTCACCCCCCACCCCCTCCCATACCTCGAGTTCTCCAGTCCATTCTCTGTATCTGCTTCCTTGTTCTTGTCACTGAGTTCATCAGTACCATTTTTAGATTCCGTATATGTGAGTTAGCATACAATATTTGTCCTTCTCTTTCTGACTTACTTCACTATGTATGACAGAATGTAGTTCTATCCACCTCATTACATATAGCTCCATCTCATCCCTTTTTATAGCTGAGTAATATTCCATTGTATATATATGCCACATCTTCTGTATCCATTCATTTGTTGATGGGCATTTAGGTTGCTTCCATGTCCTGGCTATTGTAAAGAGTGCTGCAATAAACATTATGGTACAAGTTTCTTTTGGGATTATGGTTTTCTTTGGGTATATGCCCAGGAGTGGGATGACTGGATCATATGGTAGTTCTATTTGTAGTTTTTTAAGGAACCTCCAAATTGTTTTCCATAGTGGCTGTACCAACTTACAGTCCCACCAACAGTGCAGGAGAGTTCCCTTTTCTCCACACCCTCTCCAACATTTGTTGTTTCCAGACTTTGTGATGATGGCCATTCTGATTGGTGTGAGGTGATACCTCATTGTGGCTTTGACTTGCATTTCTCTGATGATGAGTGATGTTGAGCATCTTTTCATGTGTTTGTTGGCCATCTGTATGTCTTCTTTGGAGAAATGTCTATTTAGGTCTTCTGCCCATTTGTGGATTGGGTTATTTGCTTTTTTGGTATGAAGCTGCATGAGCTGCTTGTATATTTTGGAGGTTAATCCTTTGTCCATTGTTTCATAGGCAACTATTTTTTCCCATTCTGAGGGTTGCCTTCTAGTCTTGTTTATGGTTTCTTTCGCTGTGCAAAAGCTTTTGTTTCATGAGGTCCCATTTGTTTCTTCTTGATTTTATTTCCATGATTCTAGGAGGTGGGTCAAAAAGGATCTTGCTTTGATGTATGTCATAGAGTTTTCTGCCTATGTTTTCCTCTAGGAGTTTTATAGAGTCTGTTGGCACAATTTTAAAAGGAGGTTTTTGTTTTTGTTTTTACTTTCCTGTTCTATTTCATTGTTAGTGTAAAGTAATACAACCGATTTCTAAAGCAAACAGTGTTTTAAGTCTTAACATTTTAAAACCTAAAACTTAGATTCTTTTACCCACAAATTAACAGTAAAGTTTTTTTTTTATATATATACACCCATATCTAGTTGCTTTTTTCAGTTTTCCACTGATACTAGAATATTTTTGTATTTGTATACAAACTACAGTTACTATTAATCCTCTGGTACAGACTGAACTCAGAAGTTCTATCCAAAAAATATGTGGTGACAAAGAAGCAGCTTCTGAATACCTGATAACAATGAACAGAGTGCACATAGGCACCTAACTCTGAAGAAAGTAGTGAGGAAACAGAAAATAGGATAGCTTTTTGCCTCCAGAGGTTTGAGGTGAAGGGGCAGGCAAGTAACTGCCAGTGGCGTACTTGAGAGATCCTTGAAAGCATTTTTACTTGCTGAAGGTAGGCTCTGACAGTTTTTCTGGATCCTTGTTCCCTCTGAGCTCCAGTAGAGGGTAAAGCAGGGTCTTTGCTGGAGGTTTCCAGGTAGCATTCCAAAATACAGTTAGCATTAAGGACTGGTAATGGTGACCATCTAGCTTACTCTTAATGTACAGGCCATTTTGGGTCCACTTATAAGGCCTTTCTGTTTAGGCCTGCTAAGTATGTCGGCATGTTAATATTAAAGGCAGGAATTTTAGGTTGTGATAGTAATCACTGAGAAATTTTGATAGCTCATTTTGCCAACTGCTGAGGATACATTGCCTGTTAAGTCTTCAGGAGAAACAGACCGGTCAAGTTAACACTGTGTGTTTAGGCTGTGAGAGCCTGAGACCCCTGTGAATTAGTGGGTTAGCAGACATGAGGCACTTGGACACATACTTGTACTGAGGGCTGTAGCTTTTACTTATCTTGGGTAAAAGATATACTCCAATCAGTTAGGAAAAAGGCTATATCTGATGGGAAAATGAATACAGCTCCTGAGTGTTGCCTTATTCCTCACAAAGGAGTGGTGGGCTTATGAGGCCACATGTCAGAGGAGTCCTGCATCTCCCCTGTGCAGGCTTTTACCTCCTGATTTGGAATGTCCTTCACCTGTGTCCTAGCTTCATCCTGTACCCTATAGAACAGTGCAGGCTTAGGGCAGAGCTGGCGTAAGCTACTCACTCCAGGGCTTTTCTTGTTCACTGCTGCATCCTCAGCATCCAGGACAGGGCCTGATAGGTAGGAGATGATCAAGAAATACTTTTTGAATGAAGAAGGGCACAGTCTTCCCAAGTACAGTAAAACCTTGCTTTGTGAGCATAATTCGTTCTGGAAACATGCTTGTAATCCAAAGCACTTGTATATCAAAGCAAATTTCCCCATAAGAAGTAATGGAAACTCAGATTATTCGTTCCACAACCCAAAAATATTCATATAGAAATGCTTACAATACAGTAATATAATACAAAATAATAAAGTACAAAGTATAAAGAAAAATAAACAAATTAACCTGCACTTACCTTTTAAAACCTTTGTGACTGATGTGAAGGAGATGGGAGAGGAGGGTTATTGTGTAGGACGACTTTCACTATCACTAATGGAATCACTGCTATCTATTGGCTCAATAGAATATTTTTCTTTTCATGCAACTTTAACAAGGAACCTATCCAGTGATGCTTGCTTTTGCCTCCTTTTGATGATATTGTGGAAATGTGACATTGCATTGTCATTAAACAGATTCATCGCTTGCACCGCTACAGCCTCATTCTGGTGGTGCTTTTCTACAAAATTTTTCACTGTTTCCCACATTTTACACATCTCCCTAATCTCATTTGAAGTGAGGGACTCCTCCGCCTTTTTCTCCTCCTCCTCTGCAGACGAGATCTCCTCCATAACCTCTTGCTTGATGCAGATCCATCAGGTCGTCGGTGGTCAGCTCCACTGGCTCAGCTGTGATCATGTGACGCTTGGCATCACATATTACTCGTATTGCAAGACATCACTCGTATATCAAGTTAAAATTTATTATAAATATTTGCTCGTCTTGCGGAACACTCGCAGAACAAGTTACTCGCAATCCAAGGTTTTACTGTAGTGGGTAGCCTTCACATACAGGGTAGAAGAGGGAGGAGCAATCCAAAGAGGAAATGGGTTCAATGAGAAAAAGCTAATGGGACATGCCATATGGGCATAAAACCATAACCTCTTAGCTTGTCAGGTATCAGGGAACTTCCAAGTACTGAGGACACATAGCCTCCTTGCCTTCATCTATACCAGTTTGCCTCCTTCCTCCTCCTGGGATACCTGCGGGTGGAAGCATTGAGCGCCCTCTTGAGGCTGAACACGCTGCTAACAGAAATAATGCAACTTAACCAGAAGATTAATTTCTTTAAAAGTGAGTCAATGTATTTGCTCACTTTATTACCATTGGCCTGGAGGAATCCATTTTACATTTAAGGGATGAATGAATTGTAACCTTTTAAGCACAATCAATTAAAACTATTCCAACCATTTTGTTGGTAACTTTACTGAAACATTGTATGTTTCCCCAGTTTCTTAATAAAGTGTTTGGAATATCATCTAATGTTTTCCTATTATTTCAGGATTGTTTTGGAAATACCATGTTATAAATACAGTGATATGCTTAGGGTTTACCCCAGATGGGGTTTTTCCATTACACTGAAGAACATATATTGTTGCATTTTTTGAATCCTCTTGCCCATGTTTCATAGTTTTGCTACCTCCTCCTCTCTGGTAGGCTGTTAGTGTTCATTTCCTGATGCCACCCATATGCCTTCCCTGAGAACTCCTTCCCTGAGAACAGTATATTCTCCCTGGTTATGTGTAGGCAAGTAGATGACTGAGTTTATTAGGTTTGTCTAAAATACAGGGAACTTCAAGGTGGGGACTTTGTGGTATCTATGGGTCTCCTTTCCAATTTCTCCCGTCTCTCGTTCTTCTCAGGAGTGTTCTAGAAAGTTGGGCTCATCAGGTACGTGGCTTCTGCATAAGTGAGGGGTTAATGACTCTTGTAGTTATTCTGTTCCAAATTTTGAAAGTAGTAGGATATCAGTACTAAAAATATGCTATTTTTGGGACCACTTTTCTTAGCCCTATTCTCAGAGCTTGAGAAGGAGAAAACAGCAGTGGAATGTTGTTTATCTAGTCTGTCTATTTCTGGTTAAGAAGGAGGAAGAAGGGAAGAGAAAATGTGCAGGGTTCTGTCATGTTCTACTAGATAGTTTTGAAAGATTCCTCTAGGTTTGGAGTGGAAAAACAGATTGTAGAGGATTAAGGAGGGAGCGTGGAGGCTGGTCAAGAGGCCATGGCAGTTGTCCTTGTGAGGGATAATGGTGACTTGGACAAGTGTGGAAGTGGTACATGGAGTGAAGAATGGCTGGACTCAGAGTATGTAATCCAGGTAGAGCCTGTAGGGTCAAGTGTTGGCCCTGAGCAGATAGTATAGTACACTGCTCTTATTATTAGAGTTTAGTGATGAGTGTTCCCATCCTACATATGTTTTTGCTAAGGGATTAAGTGTATCAGTTAATCCTCATTGCTACTAATATTAACATGGTTAGATTTTCTCCAAAAGGTACATTACCAAATACAATATAGAATGAAAAATGGTCCCTATCCCATGGGAAAGCAATCCAAATGTTTGAGGTTAGAATCTAGAATGTGATGCTGAAGATGTATCAGAACATATGTTTAGCAATGAACATAAGATTTTTCCCTCTTGCAATTCTTATTATATAATTTATCAAACAAAGGTAATTTGGGGCCTTGTTTAGAAACTCCACCATTTTTAAGGAAATAAGCACAAATATCCAAATAAATAAATACATATTCCTCATAGGATACTAAGAAATATAACTTACAGTTTAATTCATTTCTTTTAGTTAAATTTTTTGTGTTTCTTTATAGTTCATGGCAGCATTGAATGAAATAAGATCATCTTTTTCTTCAGGATTTTAGATGCAGTGGAAGGCTTTACATGTGGCATTACTCAAATATTTGATTTATTGTTAGTTGGATTTATATGAAAATTTTATCATTAATTTTAGATTTGGTAGATTTTAACCTGATATCACTTTATAGGGATTTATATTCAAAGGCTTTATTAAAATCCCGGGGGTACACATTTTAACTACAAATGTCCAATCTTATTATATCGTTTTATTATAAGAAAGAAAAGTATGGAACCTTGAGGCTAAAAGTATGGAACCTTGAGGCTGGGACTGTTCATGCTTTACTCTTATGAAATCAAATTGTCATAATCATTTTGCAGCCCTTATTTGTTGTACTTTTGCGGTGCCTTGTTTCTTCCAAGCCATCCTTACAGGTTTCTAGGAATTCAAGGGCCAAGAAACATTCTACTAAGAATTTGCAATACCGAGGCACTTAATTTTGTGTGAGTGTAGAGTGTTTATTCCTTTTTAAGCTTTGAGGACCAGCAAAATGAAGTCTATTGTGTTACACAACATGTTGTATTATAAATAAGTTTACTTTTATTGCACATGATGTAACCAGAATGGAAAAAAACACAGAAAAAAAATTGTTTATATAATCTTGCCTGGGGGGTGGGGGATGGGGAGTGTGACACAAGAAGAGAGGAAAAACCTGTTACCAATTACAGTAAAACTATTAGCGTTTAAAAGAGTCACATAGATGAGTGAGTAATAATCAAACTTTCACGTAGCTTTCCTGAAAATTTGCAGTCTTCTTCCATCTTTCTTTGCTTAGGTACTTGATAAAGGGAGAAAAAGTCCTCTTGGGTTTTTTGGATGAAAAACGAATTCCATTGTTTTGCTCTCTGTAGCTCTTTGTCTTTGATTTAGTCCCCAGGGAATACCATTTGGCTCTTTTGAAATCATTTCTGTTTCCAGCAGAGCTTGCGCTTGGCCTGCAGAGAGCCGTTGCCCACCTCATTCTGCCCCTTCCTCTGCTCCGCTGCTCCCCGTGCTCCCACCTCTTTTCCTGTAGCCAAGGAAGGAACTTTCTCTTTTATGAACCAACTGAAAAATCCCTTCAGTACAATACATTCACAGGCACCCTACCTCAGTCTGATCCCCGAAAAACAAGCAATAGTAAATACAGGAAAACATGCAGCTCAGCTCAACCCAGACAGACAGAATTGGCCAAGAGGAAAATGCCAGAACAACAGAGACTGTTCATTTGATTTCCAGGAATGGAGATTATTGGTAGTCTGCTCTTTTCAAAATAAACTTTGATCTGGAGCTGATCACCTTGTTAGTTACTCCCTTCGGATGCTAAGGAGTGGCAGCTACCCTTGTTGGGTTTTCAAGGTCAGGCGGTTAATTGTAGACATCATGGGCTAACCCGTCCCCAGGAGAATTGAGGAGCGCTAGTCACTTGTCAGCCTGGGCCCCACGGTAAAAGCAGCACAAGGGTGTGGAGGGGATATTCTGTTGAAATGGAAAGGCGGTGGAAGGCAATAGGGAAAAACACAGAAATGTGGCCCCAAAATTACAGCTAGGAGAAAACTGTCACTTTACCAATCTGTGTGTTACTCATCAGTCATGGAGGAATTTTTTCTAATGTTTATGTTCCGTGTGGACTATTGTTTCTTATCTCTTTCTTACAATTTCCCAGTTTCCTTCCCCTTTCCCCTCTCCTTTGTTTTCTCTCCTCCTTCTTTCCTCTCTCCTAAGCCTCCTTCCTTTTGTTGTTGTTGTTCTTTTTGAGCTTAACCTGGTGCTGTGGCAAAACCCAAGATAATTAAGAACAAATCTAGCTTGGCTGATGGCACAGCCACATCCAGATAACTGTAATACAAGCCACCCTATGAGAATCTTGCTAGAGAGGTAGAAAACAAAGTTCCACGGGGGCTCTGAGGAAAAGGACTTTACTTGTGGGGAGATGTGACTTTTGCATTCATTTGTTCATTCATTCATTCACTAAGCCCTCCCCCTATATGCCAGGCATTCTGCCAGGAGCTGAGGGGACAGTGTAACAACAGGGGCAAGGTAGGTATGGTCACTGCCTCCCAGGAGCTTATATGCTAATGGAGAGACGGAGGGCAAGCAAGCGCATATCAAATAGTTAAACAGGTTGTGAAAAGGGTTTTGAAGGAAACAGTTACATTTTGCAGTGGCAGAGTAAAGCCGGAAGCTGCCTTCCTTGTGTGGTCTGCGAAGGCTCCTTTAGGAGGGATGTTGCAGGAGACATCTGAAGGATGAGAGGAAGCCAGTCTTGGGGAGAGGCAGGAGAAGAGTGGCCTGGTCAGAGGGAGTGTACATGCAAAGGCCCCGAGGAGGAGAGTGGGTCGCTCTGCAGGAGGGGAGGATGGCTGGAGGAGCAAGGTAGGAGTGGCCAAGACGAGACTCAGAAGGGAGCTGGGCCTGGAACTGTGAGGAGCTGGGCTTGAATTCTAGGTGGAGTGGGAAGTCATTGAAAGGGAGCATCTTGCTGGGATTTTATTTTTAATAAAAAAAATTTTTTTAAGCTCTTTATTGGAATATAATTGCTTTACACTGTTGTGCCAGTTTCTGCTGTACAACAAAGTGAATCAGCTGTATTTATACATATATCCCCATATCCCCTCCCTCCCGCGACTCCTTCCCACCCTCCCTATTCCACCCCTCTAAGTCATCACCCATCATCCAGTTGATCTCCCTGTGTTACGCAGCAGCTTCCCACTAGTTGTCTGTTTTACATTTGGTAGTGTATATATGTCAGTGCTACCCTCTCACTTTGTCCCAGCTTCCCCTTCGCCCCCTCCCTCTGTGCCCCTCGCCCCTCCCCCCCAGCCCCATGTCCTCAAGTCCATTCTCTACATCTGCATCTTTATTCTTGCCTTGTCACTGGGTTCATCAGTACTATTTTTTTAGATTCCATATATATGAGTTAGCATACAGTATTTTTCTCTCTCTGGCTTACTTCACTCTGTATGACAGACTCTAGGTCCATCCCCCTCACTACAAATAACTCAATTTCATTCCTTTTTATGGCTGAGTAATATTCCATTGTATATATGTGCCACATCTTCTTTGTCCATTCATCTGTTGATGGGCATTTATTTAGGTTGCTTCCATGTCCTGGCTATTGTAAATAGTGCTGCAGTGAACATTGTGGTACATGTTTCTTTTTGGATTATGGTTTTTCTCAGGGTATATGCCCAGCAGTGGGATTGCTGGATCATATGGTAGTTCTGTTTTTAGTTTTTTTAAGGAACCTCCATACTTTTTTCCATAGTGGCTGTACCAATTTACATTCCCACCATCAGTGCAGGAGGGTTCCCTTTCCTCCATGCCCTCTCCAGCATTTATTGTTTCTAGATTTTTTGATGATGGCCATTCTGACCAGTGTGAGATGATACCTCATTGTGGCTTTGCCTTGCATTTCTCTAATGATTAGTGATGTTGAGCATCTTGGGATTTTATTTTTAAAAGTCCAATCTGTGTGATGTCTGGAGAATACGTTTTAGGGGGCCAGAGTGGAAGCATGGAAATCACACACACACAAATCTCTCTACTATAGAAAAAAAAGGACTTTGGGGACGTTGTGGGATTAGGAAGTGTGTTATGAGCATGGCGACACTTTATCTAGGCTTTTAACACTGGTTGGAATTTTGACAAGCAGAGTCTTAGAGTGAAGGGAATTTCTAGAGCAGGAGGCAGAGTGATCCAGGTATGGGGGGGTGAGAGGCACAAGGTGATTTGGCAAAAGGCCAGCTTACTTTGTATGAGTGTTTGTCAGGGTAGGAAAGTGTCCCTTTCTGCCTGATGATATAGGTCTTGAATGCAAGGACACATTTTTAGGAGTTTGGCTAACATAAATTGAAGGTTAATTGTTTCTTTTATTTAGGCATGCTATGGGAAATCTTCCTAGTTCTTGGTTTTGTACTGTAGAAAAATTAGCTACATTTTCAGTTCCTATTGTCTGTTTTTGGAAAATAAGATGTCTGAGGTGTTAGACTTCATATCATCTTCCCTGCCGCATCATCACTGGCATTTCATATCTCACTGATATGTACCCAACCACAGCCTGGATATCTAATGGGGCTCCTCAGTGGGAGCTTACATTTAAAGATTCATGTCTTTGTTGTTTCCTTTGTTCATTCATTCATTCCACAAGCATGCACTAGCACTGTTGCAGATACTGTTTATCCTGGGTGCATGTGAGAGGCTCCCTACCCTCCAGGTGCCTTACTGTTTTCAACTACTGTCTTTAGTGATGACGTAGGGATACTGTGCACCGTGGCAGGCAGCTTTCACCCAGGTTGGGAAGGTCTCCGCGAGGTAGTGACATTTGAACTAAAGCCTAAGTAATGATCGAGGGGGAAGATTGGTTCAAACAGATGGGCTTGCAATGCCAGGGCTGTAAGGTGGGCATGAGCTTGGGGCAGGTGAGCAGGACAGAGGCTGCTGTGGCTGGGGTCCAGGGAACGAAGCAAGCAGCGGTCAGAGGTGGGACACGACGGGCCGGCAGTGTTCCAGCCCTCGCTGCACACCGCAGTCCTCTAGCTGGCCTGGGCCACGCCCCAGACCACATGCATCAGAAGCTCTGGTGGGACCCAGGCATCAGCATTTTTACAAAGCTCGCCACGTGACTCTAATGTGAGTTGGGCTTTATTCTGATTGTGCTGGGAAGCTTTTGACGGGGAGTGATGTAATCGGATTGTCCTCTTTCAAAGGCCACTTTGTAGTGTGTGTACTACCAGGTGTGTAGTGTGTAGTGTGCCAGGTAAGCAGGAGGAGAAAGGTGAAGGCTGTCGTCAGGAAGACTAGTCCCAAGGTTCTAGTAGTGCTCTGAGCAAGAGGTGATGGTAGCTGAAGTGAAGGTGGCAGTTGTGGTGACTGTGAGAAGTGGTTACTTCCAGGAAGTGGGGAGTGAGGCTAAGAGCGAAATCACGGATGACTCCTAGTTTGGGCGACAGAACAGTGGGTTGGTGGAGTGGCTGTTAGTTGAGCGAGGGACAACTGAAGGAAAGGCAGGTTTGATGGCGCTGGGAGAGGGGAGGCGGGCAGTTGGCCTGGCTTGTCATCTCCTTCCCAGTGTCTCCTGGCAAACTCATACTGCTCCTGTGGGACATAGCCTGTCTTGACTTTCTGCAGCTCTTTCACTTCGTTTCTTTACTGTAGCACTATCAGGTTGTATTGCCTGGTATGAACTCTGCCATATTTTCAGCAAAAATCACTATGTGACCAAATTGGTCTTATGAACACTAGTTTCATTTTGTGCCAGATAGAAATGGAGAGAAAATTCTCAGTAATTTCCTCATTTTAATTCTATGTTTCGCAGTGTGCTTTGGGCCCTGATGGATTTCTTGCTAATTTTCAGGAAAATTCTGCCCATGTTTTAAAATAAAGGAAGGACAGATGAATATGTGAATTCAGAAAGCTGCAACATCTTCTTGGGGGATGAGCTTTGCTTTCCTGCCATCGTCCGTGCTTTGTTTCTTCCCAACATTGAAGGAAATACTACTCTACAGCAATAAAAACCTAAAGCTAAGATTCAGCTCAGCAGAAAGTAAAAGCCCAGTAAACTGAAAAGAAATTTGGAAAGGTTAATGATTTGAAACCTTTTTTTTAAGCTCAAGAAAGGATTCATTGTCTTTAAAGTGATGATCTGCTTCCTCTGGGCTTCATCGTGGTATCTTCTGAATAGAGATAACCTGCAGGTGGTGTGATCAGTTGCGATTGCTATTCTCTGAGTTATGTCAGGCAGTGCTTAATCAGTAAATATCTATTGCCACCATTTCTGGGATGAGGCTGAGAGCAATAAAGAATCAGGAGGCTTGCTCCTTGCCTTTAATGATTTGCAGTGTGTTGGAGAAATATGCCTGAGTTTCTTGAACCAGTTCACAGCTACATTAGATGTAATTGGGAGCTAAATTATGGAAATGAGAGCCATGGACATTCAGAGCAAGTGGAGGTCAGCCAGGAAGAGCCATGAGGTCAGTGACGTCCTTATGGGCCATAGGACTTGGCTCTCAAGGGTTTGGTTGAGTCAAGGTGGAAGTTGAGCTGGACCTTAAATGATATATAGACTTTTATTTAATGCTCTGTGTTAATATTGAACATCTTACTTAGTTTGAACTGCTGATGTGTACAAGTTGCAAATGCTGAAGGTCTCCTTTCTCCTCCTGTCCCCAGTCCCTCAGTCCCCCTAACCCAGGGGCAGTGCCGTGACTCATTTTGTGCAGTCCCTTCTGGATAGAACGTGATACTTTTACACATCTATAGCCTTTGTTATTTGAATTGATGACATATTTTCATTTAAAAAATGTATCCCTTCCTAAGTGCTAAATGTAGTAAAGAACGTGAAAGCTAAAAAACACCCAAACTAAACAAAAAGAAATGCAGCAGACTTTCTTGTCGGGAGGCCACAGCTGTGCTGGTCTGGTTTCTTGGTGGTGGGCAGCACCTGAGTGAGATTTGCTTTCTCTGAGAAGTTTACTGCCACGCCAGTTGGAATGTTGGTAGCTGGAAGGTAAGTAACTGTGAACCCTCCATGGCTTGGAGAACGATAATGCTGTTGTCTTGAACATGATGCTGTGCTAGAACTTCCCAACTCTTTTCTCTGATCTCCACGTCAACTCCACAAGGTGGGTCTTTTCCCTGTTTTAAGATGAGGAAGTTGAGACTCAGGCCACAGGGCAAATAGAAGGTGCTGTGAAGGTTTGAGCTGACTTCTAAACCCGACCTTTCTCTGCGCTTCTCAGGTTGCCTCTCTAGATGGGAAGGTCTTGGTGCTGTATTTCCGGAATCACTGTGCCATATTTTTCTCCTGTGGCTTTAAAACTATGAAATATTGATGTGAACTTGTGGTAACCTAAGAGAAAAAAGTGAGCAGAAACTTTCTCCCTCTCTATTAAAAATAAAAAATCTGCTAACAGGAAAAGAGCAAATTCACAGCAGTTACAGGGGCTGTAAGTCAAGGCATGTTTTGGTGTTTTTTTGTTTTTTATTTGTTTGTTTTTAATGTGGATAAACTGCTTTACTCATTTTGAGTTTTTGAACCTGAAATGATGAGAGTCTCATAAATAACAAATATATACTTCTAATGAGCATTTTGGATTCAAGTTTAGAAATTTTTTGTTATTTCTTTTTGTCCAGCCTCTCTTTTGAAAAAAGATTGTTTTAAAGGCAAAACATTTTAAGTTGGGATGGCAGTTGTCGTCTTGCTTTTTCGCACAGGCCACGTTTTTCTTTGTGTGCATATGTGTAACTGTGGTCCCAGGCTGCGCTCCCAATGCCCAGACCCTGTGGCAGAGGGGACTCCGCGGTCCTCCTGTGGTATCTCAGAAATGGCACGTAGTGAATTACAAGCGGAGGCTGGGGAGAGAGCTCCCATCCAGCACATATTTGATGGGCCGTTTTTGTTTCGGGGAGGCTAAGTAGGTCTAGTTAAAGAATATGGACTCTGGGTTTGAATCCTGGGTTGTCCACTTCCTTGTCATGGAATCTTGGGCGAGTTATACCCTTAAAAGTGAGGAACAGAATAGAATGTCTGCCTCAAAGCTTTGAATGAATTAAGTGAGTATAAAGCACTTAGAACAGGGTTTAGCCCAAAGTAAGCATACTCTTGGCTATTGTTATTAGTTTCTTAGTCTCTCTTCCTACTTTCTTCGTCTCTCTTCCTACTTTCTTCATGCTTAGAATATGAATGCAGCGCCTGTGGCTTCCATCTGGGCCCTTGAGGGAGAGGCCACAAAAGAATAGCAATTCACTGGCTCTGAAATTATCGAGGTGTTCACCAGTACCTCCTGCCCTTACTTGTGACCTTCTTGTTGAATGAGAGAAATAAACTCTATTCCTTTTTTTTAAATTTATGTATTTTATTTTTTATTTATTGGTTGCATTGGGTCTTCATTGCTGTGTGTGGGCTTTCTGTAGTTGCGGAGAGCAGTGGCTACTCCTCATTGTGGTACACGGGCTGTTCATTGTGGTGGCTTCTCTTATTGCAGAGCATGGGCTCTAGGTGCATGGGCTTCTGTAGTTGTGGCCTGTGGGCTCAATAGTTGTGGCTCGCAGGCTCTACAGTGCAGGCTCAGTAGTTGTGGTGCATGGGCTTAGTTGCCCCACAGCATGTGGGATCTTCCTGGACCAGGAATTGAACCTGTGTCCCCTGCTTTGGCAGGCAGATTCTTAACCACTGTGCCACCAGGGAAGCCCTAAACCCTGTTTCTTTAGGTTGTTCTGTCATTCCTGCAGCCTGGAAGCAGGGGGAAAGTATGACTTGACCAGGGATTTGTAAGGAGCTCAGCTCGGTCAGGGGAAGAGTGCGAGCTCAGGTTGAGAGATGACACTGGAGCCACTTGCATGACTCGGATTTTGAAGACGTTAGTTGGATTTAGGACTTTTTTCCTGGTGAGCTATTTTCTCTCTCTCCCTTTTTTTTTTTAGCTCTTTATTGGAGTATAATTACTTTACACTGTTGTGCCAGTTTCTGCTAGATGACAAAGTGAATCAGCTGTGTTTATACTTATATCCCCATATCCCTTCCCTCCCACAGCTCTTTCCCACCCTCCCTATCCTGGCCCTCTAAGTCATCATCCATCATCGAGTTGATCTCCCTGTGTTATGCAGCAGCTTCCCACTAGCTATCTGTTTTACATTTGGTAGTGTATATATGTCAGTGTTACCTCTCATTTCCCAGCTACCCCCCTCCTCCCTCCGTGTCCTCAAGTCTGTTCTCTGCATCTGCATCTTTATTCTTGCCTTGCCACTGGGTTCATCAGTATCTGGTGAGCTATTTTAATCAGGGGGTCAGACATGATCAGGTTTGGGCTTAAGAAAGATTACTCTGGTGCTCTGTGAACAGTGAACTGGAAGTGATAAGACTGGGGGCAGGGAGATCTGTTTGAAGGCTACATATATAGTCACTTTCTCCAGTGAGTGTCAATTGTGGGGTTGGAGGCAAGTGAGAGAATTCTGGAAATGTTTAGGGACAGAAGAGAACAGGGCTTGATGTGGGGAAGAGGGAGGAGGAGGACTCAAGAGTAACTTGGAAGTTTCTGGTTTGTGTAACTGCTTGGATGGTGGTGTTCTTAGCTGACAAAGGCCACACAGAAGAGGCGGTTCTTAATCTTTCTTTTCTTGGTGGGGTTTAATAAAATAAAGTCATCCAGACTTTTATATCATATTTCATTTCATATCATATTTCTTCATACTCTTCATACTTCATACCCCCCCGCTTTTTTTCTTTCTTTTTACTTTTTCATGAGAGGGGGGCTTAAGAGTCTCAGTTGCGCAAGAAATTCACCTTCCTGCTAGGAAAGTGTCTGTATCCTTAGAACAGTGTTCTTCCTAATTGCAGAATTCTTTGTGGTATTAATTATTATTATTATTTGTCTACAGGGAGTGGAATGGAGATCATTATAGTATGTAAAAAATGTTCTCTCTCCTAATAATTTTTTTGATGCAGTTTTATGAGCTAGGAAATTATCTTTATGGAATCTAACTTTCTGTAAGTGTGATAAAGAGGATAATAGCTCATTCTAATGAAAGCCATCCATCCAATTTTGAATTATTTGGGAAGGAAATCTCTTTGGAGACATGAACTTAAGGGACCCATAAATTTCTCTAATTCAGAAATTGAGATATGGCTGAATGGATATTTTAAATCTTGAGCATGATCATAAATTGGAAATGTAAGATGTAGGCTAGGTCCAATCCAGAAAGCAAAAAAGACTCAATATTTTTGAAATTATCAATGATTAGACTGTGAGCTTGTTATGCCTGAGGATGAACGTCATTTTAGCACAAATTGCCTACTGCTCAGGGAGTAAAGGGCTTTTTTGAAGTTATTCAGAGAGAGGTCAAGAGGGTATTCCTGGTTTTTCTTTTTTGTTTTTAATGAAGGTTTAATTAGTAGTAATGGTAAAAATAATGATGCCTTCTATTTGTATAGTGCTTAGTAGTTTATACTGCCCTTTAAAATGCGTGACTCATTTCAGCCTGGGTGAAGTAGGCAGGGCAGATATGCTTATCTCCACTTCAGAGTCAAGGAAACTAAGATCCAAGAAGTTTACCTCGGGTCAGCTGATTCCTGGAGCAGTCCGTTTTCCAGTAAACACCAATTTCCCTGTGCCTCACAGTGGTCTCCGCAGTGCAGCTGTGTGGCGGGGCAGGGGAGCCTCTTTAGGGAGGGAGTGGCGGGTCTCCTGGGTGTGCTCTCCTAGGATTATGTTAGCTCCAGTCACGTGTGTGAGTGGAAACAAAAAGCTGTTGGACTGAGCCCGATCAGCTATTTCTCATTTTTTTTCTGGTAATTTTTAGTTCTTTATCTCTTATTCTCCTCTAGCATTCTTTAGGAGAAGCATTAATTAGTGCCACAGGTTTAATAAAAATATGTGGGAAATGCTTTACATTGAGAATGTTTTATCAGCTTCTTTCCTGTGAATTAGTGAAAGACTGCTGTGTATGATCTTAGTAGAATATCTTGGTTCAGGTTGAGGAACTCCAACCAGTAATCCTTGGAGGCATAGTTTGAGAACCGCTAACAAACATTTTGAAAGTGACTCAAATGGATATCCTTAAAAAGATAGTTTATTGCCTTCTGAGGAGCATTTGTATATATTTTAAAATTATTCCTACTTGAAAGAATAGCATTATACAGGAAACCTTATTTTTGAGATAGAGCTGGTAAATATCTTGTGGAAAACTCCAATGTCTGCCTGTTGCCCTTGTCATCCATCATCTGACAGCCTCAACTACTAGTCTCTGGTTATTTTTGAGACTTTTACCTCAAGCCATTCTTAGCGAATCATAAGGTTCTGGGGTCAAGCTTAGTGGACAAGACCGTTCCATGCTGCGTCTTCTCCTCCCCTCTCCCTCTCTTATAATGTCTGTCGCTACACATGATTTACCCAAAAGGCTCTCACTTGTCACCTATAATTTTTTTCTTTTTTGCAGTTGCCCACTGGGCTGTATCATCTGATTTGAATGGTCAACTGCTTCTGGCTGCTGTCCTGCAGTCCCTTTATTGAATTGTCATAGCTCCTGATGCTTCTTTCTAGTTCTCATTCTGCCTCTGGTCGAGGTTAAAACTATCTTCAAGGTGCAGCTGTTCCCAGGGAAAGTGGTGTGTCTTGCTCTTTCTTTGATATTCCCCCTTCACAGAAGATGGCTATTTTAAGAGTAAATGGCATCAACTATCTTTTACTGGGTGGGAGAGACTCAAACCTTCTAAAATATAAGCTCCATGAGAGCAGTGAACTTGTATCCATCCCTCTCTTCCCAGTGCCCAGTACAGGGCCTGGAACATTGTAAAGAAAGATTGGTGATTAAAGGAGTGAAACTTTCCTTTCGGGACTCTCTGGAGACAGGTGGCTCAGCGTAGAGATCTGTGTATCAGGACTCCTGGTTACAAGTGACAGATATGGAATGGGCTTGGCACATTTCCATGATTCTCTTCCTCTCACTTGTACACAACCGGAGACAAAGCCCTTATCCTTTCTGTCTATGGCTAGGCAGAAAGCCCATTGCCTGTACTCTCCAAAATATTAAATCTCACATTCACAAAGAATCTGGTTTCTTCAGCTTTATCTAAATGATCCAAGCTTCAGCCCATATGAAGAAGCTCTCAACAAATGTATTTATGATTTGTCCATATTCTTTCCCTTCCAGAGATTGAGTGAAATGTTAAACTGTTGGTTTCTACTCTTCACGTCTCTTAAGCCTTAACCGGAGCCCCTTCTTATATAAGGAGCTTTTCCTGATTAACCTCATCTCCCTTACACCCCCTTGTACCTCGCTTTGTGTTTCCTCAGCATATTGCCAGTAGGTTGTGCTGTGCTGCCTTGCATTTATTTTATTGTTTCCCCTGTTTTCAGTTTTTAAAAATAATGAATTTACTTTATTTCATAACATACACACAATAGTCTCAATGAAACAATACTAACACTACCATCAACAAAATGATTACTTTGAGAACAATTTAAGATCTAAAATTTTTTTAATTCTGTTTCCTCCCTCCCTCCCTTCCTTCCTTCCAACCCCCCCCCCACCCCCCGCCCTGCTCCTCTCTTTCTTTCTTCCTGAGAACACTTAAGGTCTACTCTTGTAGCAAATCAAATTTCAATTCTACAATACAATATTATTAATTATAGTCACAGTTATACATTAAATGCTCAGCCCTCACTCATCTTATAACTGAAAGTTTCTACCCTTTTACCAACCTCTCTCCTTTCCTCCTACCCCCCGGGCCCTAGCAACCACCATTCTACTCCCTGTTTCTGTGAGCTTGACTTTTTTTTCTTTTTTTTCTTTAAGATTCTACATATAAATGATACCAGGGGGTATTTATCTTTCTCTCTCTGACTTATTTCATTTAGCATAACACTCTTTAGGTTTATTCATGTTGTTGCACATGGAAGGATTTCCTTCTTTTTTAAGGCTGGATAATATTACATTATATATCTATATCTCACATTTTATTTATCCATTCACCTGTCAACACTTAGGTTGTTTCCATACCTTCACTATTGTGAATAATACTGCAATAAGTATGAGAGTACAGATATATCTTTTCAAGATAGTGATTTCATTCCCTTTAGATATATATGCAGAAGTGAGATTACAGGATCATATAGTATGTACATTTTAAATTTCTTGAGGAACCTCCATACTGTTTTCCGTAGTGGCCGTACCAGTTTACATTCCCACCAGCAGTGCGCAAGTGTTCTTTTTTCTCTACATCCTTGCCAGCATGTGTTCTCTCTTGTCTTTTTGATAATAGACATCCTAAGAGATGTGAGATAATATCTCACGGTGGTTTTGATTTGCATTTTGCTGATGATTAATGATGTTGAGTGCCCTTTCAGGTACCTGTTGGCCATTTGTATGTCCCATTTGGAAAATGTCTGTTCCAGTCCTTTGCCCATTTTTTAATTGGGTTATTTGGTTTGTTTTGCTATTGAGTAAATGTACCGCATATATTTTGGATACTAATTCCTTACTGAATATATGGTTTGCAAATATTTTCTCCCATTTGGTAAGTTGTCTTTTCATTTTGTTGATGATTTCCTTTTCTGTGCAGAAGCTTTTTAGTTTGGTTTAGTCCTACTTGTTTATTTTTGCTTCTGTTGCCTTTGCTTTTGGTGTCAAATTCAAAAAAAAATATTGCCAAGACTGGAGCCAATGAGCTTACCCTCCATGTTTTCTTCTAGGAGTTTCAGGTCTCCTAGAAGAAGTCTTTAATCCATTTTGAGTTGATTTTTGTGTATGGTATAAGATAGGGTTCCAGTTTCATTGTTTTGCATGTGGTTGTTCAGTTTTCCCAGCATCACTTATTGAAGAGACTATCCTTTCTACATTGTATATTCTTGGCTCCTTTGTCAGAAATTAATTGACCATATATGTGTTGGTTTATTTCTGAGCTCTCTATTCTGTTCCATTGATCTCTGTGTCTGGTTTTATGCCAATACCATACTGTTCTGATGACTATAGCTTTGTAATGTAGTCTGAAATCAGAACGTGTGATGCCTCCAGTTTTGTTCTTTCTCAAGATTGCCTTGGCTCTTTGGGGTTCTTTGTGATTCGATACCAATTTTAGGATTTTTTTTTTTCTGTGAAGAATGCCTTTGGAATTTTGATAGGGATTTCATTAAATCTGTAGATTGCTTTGAGTAGTATGAACATTTTGATGACATTACTTCTTCCATTCCATGAACACATATCTCTCCATTTATTTGTATCTTTTTCAGTTTCTTTTATCAAAGTATTATAGATTTCACTATACAGATCTTTCACCTCCTTGGTTAAATTTATTACTATGTATTTTGTATGTTTTTTTTGATGCTATTGTAAATGGGGTTATTTTCTTAGTTTCTCTTTCTGATAGTTTTTTAGTTTATAGAAATGTAACTGATTTTTGTATATTGATTTTTTATCCTGCAACTTTACTGAATTCATTTATTAGTTCTAAGAGTTTTTCAGTGGAGTCTTTGAGATCTTCTGGATATAATATGTCACCTGCAAACAGAGACAATTTTACTTCCACTTTTCTGACTTGGATGCCTTTTATTTCTTTTTCTTTCTTAATTACTCTGGCTAGGGCTTTTATTACTATGTTGAATAATGTGGTGTGAGTGGGCATCCTTGCTTGTTCCTGATCTTAGGGGAAAAGCTTTCATGTTTTCACCACTGGGTATGATGTTAGCTTTAGGCTTGTCATATATAGCCTTTGCTATGTTTAGGTACAATCCTTCTATACCCAGTATGTTGAGAGTTTTTATCATGAACGGATGTTGAATTTTATTTTTGCATCTATTGAGATGACCATATATATTTTTAAATTAATTTATTTATTTATTTATTGGATGCATTGGGTCTTCATTGCTGGGTGTGGGCTTTCTCTAGTTGTGGCAACTGGGGGCTACTCTTTGTTGCAGTGCATGGGCTTTGTTGCAGTGCATGGGCTTCTCATTGTGGTGGCTTCTCTTGTAGAGCACAGGCTCTAGGTGCATGGGTTTTAGTAGTTGTGGCATGTGGGCTCAATGGTTGTGGCTCACAGGCTCTAGAGCTCGGGCTCAGTAGTGGTGGTGCATGGGCTTAGTTGCTCTGCAGCATGTGGGATCTTCCTGGACCAGGGATTGAACCTGTGTCCCCTACATTGGCAGGCAAATTCTTAACCACTGTGCCACCAGGGAAGTCCCAAGATGACCACATATTTTTTATTCTTCATTTTATAATGTGGTGTATCACATTTATTGATTTGCATATATTGAATTATTTTTGCATTCCAGGAATAAATGCCACCTGATTATGGTGTACGATCCTTTTTAATGTATTGTTGAATTCAGTTTGCTAATATTTTAAGTTTTTTACATCTATATTCATTAGGGATATTGGCCTATAATTATCTTTTCTTGTAGTGTTTTTCTCTGGCTTTGGTGTCAGGGTAAAAGCTTGCTTCATAAAATGAGCTTAGAAGTGTTCCCTTCTCTTCTATTTTTTTGGAAGAGTTTGAGAAGGATTGGCATTAATTCTTTAAATGCTTGTTAGAACTCACTAGTGAAACCATTTGGTCGTGGACTTTTCTTTGTTGGGAGGTTTTTGATTACTGATTTAATCTCCTTACTAGTAATTGGTCTGTTTGGTTTTTCTGTTTCTTCATGATTCAGTCTTGGTAGGTTGAATGTTTCTAGGAATTTATCCATTTTGTCTAGGTAATCTAGTTTGTTGGTGTAATGGTTCATAGTAGTTTCTTGTGATCCTTAGTGTTTTTATGTTATCGGTTGCAGTGTCTCCTCTTTCATTTCTGATTTTATTCTAATTTATTCAATATTGAGTGCATAAATACCTACAATTGTTATATCCTCTTGATGAATTGACCCTTTTATCATTATATGATGACCTTGTTTGTTTCTTGTTACAGTTTTTGGCTTAAAGTCTATTTTGTCTGATATAATTATAGCTACTGCTACTTTCTTTTGGTTTCCATTTTTATGGAATCTTTTCCCTTCACTTACTGTCCATGTGTATCCTTAAAGCTACAGTGAGTCTTTTATATGCAGCATATGGTTGAGTCTCTCTCCTTTTTTTTAATCCATTCAGCCACTCTGTGTCTTTTGATTGGATAATTTAATCCATTTACATTTCAAGTAAAGATTGATATGTACAGACTTACTATTGCCATTTTGTTCATTGTTTTCTGGCTGTTTTTTTTTTTTTTTAATTAATTTTTATTCTTTATTTTTGGCTGCATTGGGTCTTTGTTGCTGCGCGTGGGCTTTCTCTAGTTGCAGCAAGCAGGGGCTACTCTTCGTTATGGTGCATGGGCTTCTCTTGTTGCAGAGCATGGGCTCTAGGTGCGTGGGCTTCAGTAGTTGTGGTGTGTAGGCTCAGTTGTTGTGGCTTGTGGGCTGTAGAGCACAGGCTCAGTAGTTGTGGCACATGGGCTAGTTTCTCCGTGGCATGTGGGATCTTCCTGGACCAGAGCTTGAACCTGTGTCCCCTGAATTGGCATTCTTAACCACTGCACCACCAGGGAAGTCCCTTCCAGCTGTTTTGTAGTTCTTTTATTCCTTTCATGCTTTCTTCCTTTGTGATTTGATGATTTTCTGTAGTGGTGTGCTCAGATTCCTTTCTCTTTATTTTTTTGTGTATTTACTATAGGCTTTTGCTTTGTGGCACCACAAGAGTTACATAAAACATCTTATATTTATAACAGTCTATTTTAAGATGATAGCAACTTAACTTCAAATGCATACAAAAGCTCTACATTTTTACATTCCCCTCTGCCCACGTTTTATGTTTTTGTCACACTTTACATCTTTTTATATTGTGTATCCATTAACAAATTATTGTAGGTATAGTTACTTTTAATACTTTTGGCTTTTAACCTTTATACTAGAGTTAGAAGTTATTTTTCCACCATCATTACAACAGTAGAGTATCCTGAATTTAACTATATGTTTACCTTTACCAGTGAATTCTATGCTTTCAGATGTTTTCCTTTTACTAATTAGCATCTTTTTATTTCAGCTTGAATAGCTCCCTTTAACATCTCTTGTAAGGCTAGTTTAGTGGTGATGAACTTCTTCAGCTTTTGTTTGTCTGAAAACTCGTTATCTCTCCTTTAATTCTGAATGACAACATTGCTGGGTAGAGTATTCTTGGTTGGCAGCTTTTTTCTTTTAGCACTTTGAATGTATTATTCCACTTCCTTCTGGCCTGCAAAGTTTCTGCTGAAAAATCTACTGGTAGTTTTGTGGGAATTCTCTTGTATGTAATACGTTGCTTTTCTCTTGCTGTTTTTAAGATTTTGACAACTTAATTATAATATATCTCTGTGTGGGTCTCTTTAGATTAATCTTCTTTGGTACTTTTTGGCCTTCCTGTGTTTGGATGTATGTTTCTTCAGGTTGGAGAATTCTTCAGCCATTCTTTCTTTGCTGCTTCCCCCCTGCCACCATCTTTTCCTGGGACCCTTAAATGCGAATATTGGTCTTCTTGATAGTGTCCATAAGTTCCTTAAGCTCTTGTCATTCTTTTTCATTCTTTTTCTTTTGGCTCCTCTAGATGAATCCAACTGCCCTGTCTTCAAGTTTGCTGATCTTTTTTTCTACTTGATCTAGTCTGCTGATCCTCTACTGAATTTTTCAATTCAGTTATTGTATTTCTTTGCTGATTTCTGTTTGGTACTTTTTAATATTTTCTATCTCTTTGTTGAAATTCTTATTTGCATTGCTCTTCTGACCTCAGTGAATATCTTCATGACCATTATTTTGAACTCTCAGGTAAATCACTCATTTCTATTTTATTAAGATTGGCTTCTAGAGATTTATCTTGTTCTTTTGTTTGGAACATAGTCCCCAGTTTCTTCATTATCCTTAACTCTCTCTGTTAGTTTCTGTGTATTAGGTAAAACAGCCACGTCTTCCATTCTTGACAGACTGGTTTTATGTAGGAGATGAGCCTTGTCAATCAGCCTGACCTGAGTTCCTTGTTGTCTCTCAAAGTTTTGTGATTGTCCAAGTACCATCTTTGTACTTAGTGGCTCCCAGTAGTTGAATGTGTGTCAAGACCCATTTGTGTTCCAAAGGGGTAGATTGCTGTCAGCAACTAGATGCAGGCTGGTTAGAATCTGGACCGTCAGACAGCAGCTGGGAAAGTAAATAGTTAAATCCCTTCCAGGGAGAAATTGGGAGATAAGTGTTTTTCCTGCTCCCTCTGCTCTGATCCTGGGTGTATAGCCATGGGGACAGTGGGATGGGGAGCGATTTATGCTTGTGCCTATTTAAAAACTGCTTCTTTATTTGCTATAGTCCTGTGGAATTGTGAATACAAGTCCTTTTGGCTGTCAAAGCTATGTGACCTAGGGGCCTGTCCCTCAAGTCAGCCCGAAAAGTGGGGTACTAGATACGTTAAGAAACTTTCCAGGGAGATCCTAGCAACTTGGTTTTATTATTGGGACGAGCTGGAAGGAGAAGGAGGAAGTGTCTACTGGCTCCTCTAGGCTCCAGGGAGGACTGTAGTCAGCTCTTATATGCATGCTAATTAGAAGCCAGATCCTCAGGCAGCAGTTTATAGAGTATGCAGTCAAATCCCTCCCAGTGAAAACTAGGAGATGGGCCTTTTTGCCTATTTCCTCTGTGCTGAGCCCTGGGGGTATAGCAGCAGTGAGTGTTCACACATGCCTGTTAAGAACTGATTCTTTGTTTGCTACAGTCTTATGGGACTCATGAATGCAAGCCCTGCTGGCTATCAGACCTAGGCAATCTGGAGGCCCATCTCTCAGGTGGCAGCTGCAAAAGCTGGGTCACCAGAAATGTGTGCAAGCTCCTTTGAGAAAGATGCTGGTAACTTGGTTTTATCCTTGGAGCAGGCCAGAGGGAGAAAGTGGAGGCAGTGCCAACCATCTCCGCCAGGCTCTGGTGTGGATTGCAGCCAGTCCCTAGATACGTGCTAAATTAGTCGGACCCTCAGGCAGCACCGTGTTAAATTGCATTTAAACCCCTTCTAGGTAAAGACTGGGCGATGGGCATTTTTTTCTGCTCCCTGCGCAGCTAGCCTCTGGGGAATAGCCTTGGTGAGTGCTCACATACCCATTAAGAACTGCTTCTTTGTCTGCTCTAGTCTTGTGGACACAGCCCCATTGGCTTTTAGATCTAGGTGTTTGAGAGCCTGTCCCTTGGTTGGGAGTCTTAAAAGTTGGGGCACGAGGTATGCGGTCTAAACCCTTAGTTCCTCAGGGAGAATCTGGGAGTTGGAAGTTCCTTCCTGATTGTATGGCACTGTGCTTAGGGTGGGGTTTATGGTGAGAGTGTGTCTCAGCCTTTCCTACCCATTTCAGTGTAGGTATTTTCTTATTCACATTCACAATGTGTAGGTGTCACTCAGTTTCTGGATTTTTCTCAGACAGCATTTCTCTGTGTGTAGCTGTACATTCATTGTGTCTGTGGGAGGAGGGAAATTTAGGATCTTTTTATGTTGCCATCTTGGTCTCTCCCTTCTGTCTTCACTTTTTATGGTAATGTGTTCGGAGGCTTACTATGTGTGGGGCATTGTGCTTAGGCTTTAGATCCAGTATTATCACATTAATTCTCATAGCAACTGTTTGTGGTAGGTGGTGTTATTCCTGTTTTACAGAAAAGAAATTTGAGCTTTAGAAAGGAGACATGGATGTGTAGCTCTACAGCTAGTAAATGACAGAGCTGGAGTTTCAGTTTTGATCTATTTGATTTAAAAGAATCACATTTCATATTCTCGTAGGAAGGGCAGGGTTCATGTCATCTATTTCTCCCAATTTCCACCATTCTTGGAGAGTTATGTCTTAAAGTGGTCTTATGACCAGCTTCTTATGACTTGAAAAAATGTGTGAATGCAAGTCCTCTGAAGAAATACGGACAAGCAAATTGAATTAAAAATTACTAGAAATCCTTCCAGTCAAGATAAACCGGTATTAACATTTTTGGAGCATATCGTTCTATATTTCTTAGCAAGGAATTAAGTATATATATTAGAAGTGCTCTTAAAGCTAAATGCATTCTGCTAACACATTTCCCTGTACTGTACCCAAAACTGTGTGCTTTCTAAGAGCCGTTTGTGTTTTTTCTTAGCCCTGTTTATGCCAGCTGAACTTATTGCAATTATGTAATATAATTAAATATTACATAAACCAGTGAAACATGAGTGTAAAAATAAAGCTGTTTTCTTCACTAAAATTAGGTTGAATGCTTTAGCAAAATGTGATCAATGAATCTCTAAAATGATTATTCTGGAATTCAGAGTGGGTGGGATAACTAAAAGATTCAAAGAGAAATATTAAAAGTCATGAAGGATTCCATATTCATATTGCTTCACAACTGTAATTAAATTTTTATTTCATGTTAACAACACTAAAACTGAAAATAGAGAAGATAGATTATGGATGTGATTTATACAAGTAAGATGATATGGAATTCTAGTAAGCAAATACTAAAGTCCTTAGTGTTAAGGGAAAAATGAAATGTTTTAGGCAGCAGTGTTATTTTTTATGAATCCTCACTTTCACTAGCATTTGAAATTAAGTAATTAGCTTCTACTCCTAGACGCATTAGATTAAGAATGCTTCTACTCTTTATATCTCAAAAGAATTATATAATTTGTTGTTACTTTTTTTTCCACTTAATACATACATCACACATATATTTCCAAGCTAATAAATACAGATTAAAATATTTTAGGGCAATATAACATATGTTCAGAAAAGTGCACAGATTCTAAGTGTATAGTTCAATGAATGGTCACAAAACAAACACATCCATGTAACCCACACCCAGGTCAAGAAACCATATTTTGAGTGTCCCAGGAGCCCCACATGGCCTCTTCTTCCCCACCAGAGATAATTGCTACTTTGATTTCTAATGCAGTAGTGTCTCTTTTTTAACTCAGCATTTGTTTATGAGATTCATCTGCATGTTTAACATACATTATTTGGTTATCCGTTGTCACTGCTGAATATTTTTTCATTGAAAGAACATGGCAAAATATTTACTCATTCTGTTGTTGATAGCCATTAGGGCTGTTTCTGGTTTGGGGCTATTATGAAAATATTGCTGTGAACTTTCTTGTACTTAAATTTTGGTATATATGAACAGGCTTTAATTTTTGGTTTGTTTGTTTGTATGGCTAGGAATGGAATTGGTGGGTCATAGGATGTGTTTGTGTTCAACTTTAGGAGATACTATAAAGAGGTTGCACAGATTTATACTCCATCATCAATGTATATGAATTTCTGTTGCTCCACAGTTTGACACCACTTGGTATTGTCAGTTTTATTGATTATATCCAGTCTGGTAGGTTTGTGCTAATATCTTGTGATTTTAATTTGCATTTTCCTGATGACTAATGAGGTTGAACACTTTTTTCATGTATTTATTGGCCATTGGTTTATCTTTGGTTGGGGGCGGGGGTTTGAAGTGCTTGTTTTAAGTCTCTTGCCCATTTTTCTAAAGAATTGTCAGACTTTCTTATTTATACTTTGTATATTCTGGATATAATTTCCTTTGTTAGTTATATGTGTTAATATCTTTTCCCACTTTGTGGCTTGCCTTTGTTACTCTTTTAATAGAGGTTAATGGAGGCTCCTAATTTTAATGTAATCCAGTTTACCAATTTTTCCCTTTATTATTAGTGCTTTTTGAATCCTGTTTAAGAAATCCCTGCTTACTCCCAACCCCAAGATCGTGAAGGTATCTTCCTGTATTATCATCCATCAACTTTATTGTTTTACATTTTACAGTTGATCTATAGTTCATATGGATAGTTAATTTATGTATGTGGTGAGAAGTTAGGGTTAAATTTCATTTTATCCCACATTCATATCTAGTCGATCAAGCAGTATTAATCAAGAAGGCCATCCATTCCCCATTGCTTTGCATAAATCAAGTGTCCGTACATGCACAGATCCAGTTCTGGCCTCTCTATGCTCTTCCATTTGTGTATTTCTCTTGTGCTTATATATGCTTTGACTACTGTAGCTTAAAAAACTGAGGACTTAGTCTTCTTCGTACCAATTCCTGATAATATTCTTTGACCCTTTGCATTTCCCAATAAAGCTTAGAACCAGATTGTCAACATCTACAAACATGCAAGGATTTTGATGAAGATGGCTTTGGCTCCATGGATCAGTTGCTTTGACAATCAGATCTACAGGGGAATTGACAACTTTGCAGTATGGAGCCTTTCAGTTCATGTGCATGGAATAGCTTCCTATTTGGGTCTTTAATTGGCCTGATGTTTTGTATTTTAATTATTTGGCTTTAATGTAATTCTTTTCAATAGCTATAGAATTTTGTGGGTAACATAGCAAAATTTATTTCATCAATACCCTTATGTTATGAACTTAAGTCGTTTTATTCATTGTAACAAACAGTATGGTCATGAACATTTACATATATACATTTTTTAGTACCTTTCTGTCTCCTTAGAATTCATCTTGAACTTTGGGGTCAGATAGCATGCACTCATCTTCCCCAGAGAACTGTGTCATTTTAAACTTTTTGCCCACAGTTATAAAAGATTCCACTCTTGCAACCTAGAGAATTAGTGATTTTTTAATAGTATTTTTCAATTTTATAGGAAAAAATATTCATTGTTCTTTCAATTTGCACTTTTATTACTAGTGAGATTGTGCAAGTTTTCAGTTGGCCATTTGTATTTTTTTGTGACTAGCCCATTTATGGCTTTTGCTTATTTTCTATCAGTGTTTTTATTTTTTTCTTATCATTAGTAAGTGCTCTTTATATATCACAGATAAAAACCCTTTGTTATGTATATTTTCAAAATATAAATCTGTACAATAAATGAGTTAACCAGTATACTTTTGCTACTAGAATGGCCTTTTCAAAGGAGCAAAGAAAGGAAACCCTGTTTAGTCTGTTTAAATTGTGATTATTCCTCAAATATTTATGTCCTTTGCATACTTAGTAATATCATAGTAATAATGTGCTTGGTAGCAGGGACTATCTGTAACTAGATGAAATAGAAGAAAGATAATATAATAGAGTGGGAATGTTACAGACTCCAAGCTCGCTCTGCTCGCCGCATGACACACCAATGAATCAGAGATGAAGTGTTGAGGCAAGGAACACAAAAGCCGGCAGACCGAGAAGATGGCAGACTAGTGTCTCCTAAAAACCATCTTCTCAGGGTCTGGATGCCAATTTGTTTTACAGAATCAGAGAGGGAGAGGCTGTGCGGAAGTAAAGTGAAAGGGTCATCACTCTTGCAAAACACCTCTGGGAATGAGCATCCTCAGTAAGGGGATATGTTAATTTCTTCTTTTTTTGCAGCCATTCACACAGAGCATCTGCCTGTGAGCTGAACAGAAGCACTTTAGTTTAACATTCAGACAGAGGGGGAGTGTTCCCCGAGGCAGGCCATCATGTATGATTTTAATAACAAAAGCAACAAAAAAACAAAGGTTAAAGTCAAAGAAACAGATCCAACGTGGAGTCCATTTAGATTTAGCTCTTCCCAGTTACAGGAAGATCATTAGAAACAGAGCTGGAAGCCTCAGTTCAAGCCCTGCCCCCCATCCCCGTTCTTTATCTCTGTAATCTTGGTTAATCCACATTTTCTCTCTGAGCCTTAATTTCCTCATCTGTATAGCAGGCAAATTTATAGCACATATCTCACAGGGCTAAAATGAGATCATGTGTGAAAAAAAAGTATTGCAAACAGTAAAAGTTAAACAATACAAATTATAATGCTAATAAGTGTGGTATAAGTATAGCAAGTTGAATCTATATTAACATTATCATCTTTTGAGGTAACATTTATAAAATATTCAGCCTAACATCTTTCTGAGTCTGTGGTTTTGGGGTTTGTACTAATTTTCAGGACTCCTTTAAAAAGAAGTAGGTTGTTGTTCAAAAATCCAAGCTGCTGTTCTTTGTGACAATGCAGAGTGTGTTTGTGGTGTATTGGCTTGGCTTCTAGGGCACTGGGCTTCTGTCTCCAATATTGACAGCCTTTGTGAGCTCAGTAGCCACCTTTCTGGTGAAAGCCATTTTGATCTGCGATGAGAGTGCTGCATTAAAAGGGCATTGATGTTGGAAATCTATATTTTGGTCCTTTCATTAAAATGCACTCTTCACAAAAGGGGCAATATGAATTTGCATTGCAAAGGATAGCTTATTTCTTTTTAAAACTCTTGAAACCAGGTAATTTAATTATGTCTCTGCCACAGCCTTTTATCTTTCTCTGCAAAGGAACTCTGTCTCCTTTTGACACCTCATATTGGAAGCCAGTCTTCTTATTCTCAGAATTAATTAACATGCAAATACTTGTCTAGAGACATTGGAACACTGCTTTTTCGATTAGCATTTAAATGTCACTCTTAATGGTGTCAGATTGACTCTTTTAAGGGCAAATTAAAATGGTATAGTCATCATCTGATTATTTCCTAGGTCATGTTATTGGTATTTCTGATTATTTGGTCTTGGTGGGAGCTTTAACCTTCTACTGTTCACAGGCTAATTGAGTCAGATCTAAGACCACACAGCAGTACCCTTTTATCTGTGGTTTCACTTTCCACGGTTTCACTTTCCACGGTTTGTTACCTGCGGTCAACTGTGGTCTGAAAATAGTAGATGGAAAATTCCAGAAATAAACAATTCATAAGTTTTAAATTGTACGCTGTTCTGAGTAGCGTGATGAAATCTTGTGCCATCCTGCTCTGTCCCATCCAAGATGTGAATCATCCCTTTGTCCAACACATCCCACCTGTTAGTCACTTGGTAAGCATCTCACTTATCAGATTCACTGACTCAGTGTCACAGTGCTTATGTTCAGGTAACCCTTATGTACTTAATAATGGCCCCAAAGTGCAAGAGTAGTGATGCCAGCAATTCAGATATGTGAAAGAGAAGCCGTAAAGTACTTCCTTTAGGTGAAAAGGTGAAAGTTTTTGACTTAATAAAGAAAAAAAAATTGTATGCGGAGGCTGCTAAGATCTACGGTAAGAGTGAATCTTCCATCTGTGAAATTGTGAAGAAGGAAAACGAAGTTTGGGCTCCTTTTGCAGTAGCACTTTAAACTGCAAAAGTTATGGCCACAGTGTGTGATAAGTGCTTAGTGATAAGATGGAAAAGGCATCAAATGTGTGCGTGGAAGACATGAACAGAAAATGTATTTCAATTGACAGCAACGTATTATGCCAGAAAGCATTGAGTCTACACAAAGACTTCAGCAAGGGATCCCCTGAAGCAAGTGACACTAAGCCATTTACTGCAAGTAAGGGTTGGGGACACAGATTCAGGAATAGATTTGGACTGAAAAAAATGTGAAGATTACTGGAGAGGCTGAGTCTGTCCCTGAGAAACTGCTGCCACATTTCCAGCAGAGTTTAAGAAACTGACTAAGGAGAGGGACCTCCCTGGTGGTCCAGTAGGTAAGACTCTGAGCTCCCAATGCAGGGGGCCCGGCTTTGATCCCTGATCGGGGAACTAGATCCCGCATGCATGCTGCAACTAAGAGTCCATGTGCTGCAACTTAGAAGCCCATGAGCCACAACGAAGATCTGGTGTAGCCAAATCAAACAAACAAATAAATTTTAAAAAAGGTGATTAAGGAGAGAGACCACATGCACTTAACTTTTATTACAGTATATTGGTATAATTGCTCTTTTATCATTAGTTATTGTTAATCTCTTACTGTGCCTAGTTTGTAAACTCCATCATAGGTATGTACGGATAGGAAAAAACATAGTATATGCATTCAGTACTATCCATGGTTTCAGGCATCCACTGGGAGTCTTGGAACATAAGCTCTGCAGATAAGAGGGGACCACTGTACTTGATTGCTGCAAAGCCGGGTTCTGGCCTTTCTTTGCCTGTGGTTTCTAGAAAGGCCTACTTGCCATACCTTGCTCTGCTTCTCCCAACAAGTTTATGCAGGAGCAGCACCTGCAGGAGCTGTTAGCAACAAGCCAAGGTACCCAGGAGGGAGGTGTAGGGGGGCTTGGGCAGCGACCATGTGGTAAAGAATAAAGAAGAGGGACTTTGGAGTTAGAGAGTCATAGGTTCGAATCTTACCTGTGCCACTTTGAAGCTGTGTGACCTTGAGCACATTACTGCTCTGAGGCTCAGTTTCCTCAAGAGTAAAATATAAATAGTAATATCTTCCACTCAGGCTGTTGGGAGGGTTAAAGGTGATAATATATATCAAGTACGATACAGTCAGAGTAAGCTATCTGCTCTAACAAAGAACCTCCACATTCCAGGGGTTTAATTTAGGTTATTTCTTTCTGGGGGAGGGAGGGCTCTGCTCCATGCAGACATTCAGTGACCCAGACTTCTTTTATCCGGTGGTCGTGCCATTCCCTAAGGCCATGGCTGGCAGGTGAGGGAAGAGCCTGAGCACAGGAAGCTTTACGGGCCAGGCTGGAGATGGCCGCAGCACTTCCGCTCATCTCCCGTTGGCCAGAACGCACTTCCATAGACGCACCTACTTTCAGCTGAGCTTGGAAAATGTGTTTTCCTCAGGAGGGAAACAAAATGGGCTTGTTTGGTGAACATATAGTCCTCCACTACAAGCATCCAGTAATATTTGGTGAGTAAATGAAAGAAAATGAATGGATTCTCTGTTCATTTTCCTCTCCATGGACTCTTAGAGGGTTAGAGCTGATAGGGGGCCTTAGAAGTGATTACGTTTTACCCTCTCTTTTTCTAGGTAAGGAGCCTGACAGCCTGGGGAACTTAGTGACCTGTAAAAGATATTCCAGGTATCAGTGGCAGGACTAGAGACCCTGAGTCTGCTTTCCCAAAAGCTGCTGTTTATTCTGTGTTTAATTATTTGAAACATCATTCTTTGTCTCCTGCCATAGGGTTGCCCTTGCCTTTTGGCATGTGAAGATGAGGCGTTTTAAAATATGTTAATCTGGTCATTGTAGGTAGACTTCAGTTTCATTTGGAAAGAGGAATTTGGTATTTTAGCGTGGTGGGAGAGATCCCCTCAGAGGCTGGAGACTCCACAGCTTTTTTAGTATTTTGCACAAAGAGTGAGAATTAATCTTCATTCACCCACTCGTGTGTTTAAACAACCTTTCTTTAGCCCCCGTCTATATGTAATGAATTATACAAGGTGATGTGGAAGCAGTGGTGATTAATACAGAAACATTCACAGCCTAAGGAACGTGTCAAGTATTTAAACATAATGACTACATAAAATGAGAGTGCAGTGGAAGCAGTAAGGTGGAAGGGACCAACCGCTGGGGGTCAGAGGGAGGAGTATGGGACGCTTCGTGGAGGAAGCAGGTCTTGGAACTGAATCTTAAAGAATCCTGTTTATTGGGAATTTGATCTACTCAAAAACATACACACTTGTGTATGTATTTATATAATTGGTGCAGATAATCTTGCTTGGTTGTGGCTGTGCATTTAGAAAGATGGGGTAAGAAAACCAAACAGACAAAAAACCAAACAGACAAAAAACCAAAGTTTCCTGTGTTAAACTAGCATTTAGCACTCACGTTTACCATTTATCTATCATTTTGTTGAGTCATTACCAGTAAATAATTACATAAAATAACCCTTGAATACAGGTCAGTCATTATCAGCAAATATTTTATTGTGAGCCAGCAAGTTCTTGACACCATCTTTAGATCCAATGGGCTTTGCGTAATGTTTGGTCAGGTGCAGACCCTTAAACGAATTTGTAGAGGCAGGGATACATGAGATACCAGAAAACTATGCATCAGTATGAAGGGGAGGGGCAGATAGACACTGCATATGACATGAAAATGCACGTAGGTTTAGATTAGGGGGTTTGATTTTCAGAGAGACTTCTCTGAGAGGTACCATTTGGAGCCTAGATTTGTAAAGTTGTTGGAAATGCTTGGGAGTTGGCATCTCAGGTATAGTTATTAAGTCGTGTTGAAAGAGCATGGCCTATTCCCAAGTCTGTCAAGGAGAATTCTGGGCGAGGAAGGGCTGAATGAGAATTTCACAGCAAGTGGCAGAGGCTGGCTGAGCACTCAGGCTTGTCTGATGTCCTTCTCCCGCAGTGCCATGCTGCCTCTCTGAGAATGCAGGAGGAGTCAGAGTCCCATGATGCTTTCCATTCGGGAGATTAGAATCAGGGTTGCCCAGGATCAGCTAGGAAGCAGGAGGTGTTTGTTTTCAGCACCCCCAGCTTCTCTTTGGTGTATCTTTCCTCTCTTTAGCATATATTTTCTCACATCCTCCTATAACCTATTCACAATAGAGTGTCAGGAGGATTTATATTATTATAAAATATACATTTTAAACTCTAAAAGCATTCTTATACAGTAATACTTCACGTTGTACGAAAGGATGTAAAATGCAAAGTAATTGTCCCTCTCTTCCCAAACCTTTAATCCTCATTTTTAAAAAAAAATCTTTCTAGACACTCTGTTTGGACATACAAGTACACACAGATATGTGCTTTTTTTATTTAAGTGGATTCGTTTAATATATGCATTTTCTGTAGCTTGCTTTCTATAATTAACATGTGAATTAAAAGCTAATTAATATCTTTTCCTACTACTACATAGTTCTACCTTATTTTTTTAATCAGAATAGTCCCTGTACTGCTTCTACATGATTCTTATTGAATAATCTTTATTTTCTTAATCCTTTGCTATTTATTACATACTCTATTGTAGAGAACATCCTTGTAGCCATCTGCAGACTTGTAGAGGAGTTATTTGTAGGGTACTTGCAATGGAGTTCCTAAGTCAAAGAGTACATATATTTAAAAGTTCAATAGATATTGGTGAACTCTCCTCCAGAAAGGCTGTACTTATTTTCATCCTATCCACAGTAAATGCAGATTCCTTTTTCTGAGTATTCTTTTTAAAGGGGATCCTGGACTAAGGCAAAGAGGAGAGAGCCTGCTAAAAACAAGTGGTGGCCAAGAGAAATGAAAACATGTTCACACAAAAACTTGGACATAGCAGTACTGTTTATAACAGCAAACAGTGGAAATAACCCAAAAGTCCATCAACTGTTGAACAGATTAACAAAATGTGGCATATATGTACAATGGAATATTATTCAGCAATAAAAGCAATGAATTACTAATACATGCTATTACATGAATAAGCCTTAGGAACTTCCCTGGTGGCACAGTGGTTAAAATCCGCCTGCCAAAGCAGGGGACATGGATTCAATCCCTGGTCCGGGAGGATCCCACAGGCCGTGGAACAGCTAAGCCCATGAGCCACAACTACTTAGCCTGTGCTCTAGAGCCTGAGAGCCACAACTACTGAGCCCATGTGCCACATCTACTGAAACCCGTGAGCCTAGAGTCCGTGCTCTTCAACAAGAGAAGCCATCGCAATGAGAAGCCCGCGCACTACCAGGAAGAGTAGCTTGCCGTAACTAGAGAAAGCCTGCATGCAGCAACGAAGACCCAAGGCAACCAATAAATAAAATAAATGAAAACAAAAGAAATCAAAAAACGTGAATGAGCCTTGAAAACATTATGCTAAGAAGCCAGTCACGAACATCACACATATTTATATGAAATGTCCAGAATAGGCAACTCCATAGAGATAGAAAGTGTATTAGTGGTTTCTTAGGGCTGGGGAGGTAGTCGGGAAGCGGGGTTTGGGAAGTGACTGTTGATAGGTACAGGGTTTCTTTTGGGGGTGATGAAAATGTTCTAAAATTAGACTGTGGTGGTGGTTACATAAGTCTGTGAGTACACTAAAAATGATTGAACTGTGCATTTTAAATGGGTGAATTTTATGGTATGAGAATTATATGTCAATTAAGCTGTTGATAAAAAATGAGTGGTGGCAGAATGCATGGAATGGGATGGAAGGGATGAAGATGTGGCCATTAGCAAGGGCCTATGGGACAGACAGGAAGACACTGTTACAGCCACGTGGCAGGGAATTTGGATGGGGAAGGCACTCCTCTGGACGACACTGAGCTGAGTGTTCAGGTGGCTGATGACAGCCAGCTGCAGAGGTGGGTGGTGGGTTTTCTCCCCGCCAGCAGAATGGAGACAAGAGGCAGTTAATTCACGACCTGGGCAGGGTGAGAATGGGGGTTAGTACTCTGAATTACTGACGCCTTGTCCTTGTTAAGTCCTTCGAATACACAGAAGATACTGTTCTCCTGGAAGGCAGTAATAGTTTCCTTTGCTGACCTAGAAATGCCTGCTGTGCTCCAGCATTTGGAAAAGGAAGGTCAGAGAGAGGAAGCTGAGCTCAGCTGCTGAGTCAAGGAGAAGGGGAGGAAGACCTAGGGTCACAAAGGACAGTGAGGCCCTCGTTTGTGAATAAGAGCGAGTAGTAAGTTTTAAATTCAGCAATCAAGCTTTTTCTACACAGTGGAAATGACTGCTCTTTTGGAACATGTTTACTAGTAAATATCATGTAAAGAATGTTTAAAAGGAAGTTATGATTTTAAGTGGCCTCTGAGTTGTGCTGATTGATAAAATTTCATCCAAGGGAAAGAGGTTAATTTTGCAGTAAACACTGAAAGTTAAAGGAAAACCAACACACCTTTCTGTGAAAGTCCAGTTTTCTTTGTGACTGTGATTGTGGCTTTTTGAACATGCTCTTTACTTCTCCTCATTCCCTACCATCCTGACTCTGGAGCACTGATTAGGTGAACTGTAACATCTGAAACCTTCTTAATTACTTTTAAGTCCAAGGTTTTTGGCTTCAAGAAGAGCTGAAGTAGGTCTCCATGGCTCTATTTTGAAGGTTAATTGTCTTCAGGTGGCTACGACTGGTTTACCGACAGTTTACTTTAAAAGCCCAGGACAGCACATGTGTGGATCAGTATAGATCCTAATGACAAAATTATTTTGTGTCAGGTAGAAGTCTTTTCCTTGTCACTGTGTTTGATTCACTACCCTGACTATACTTTATTCCCTAAAAACTTCATGTAAGTATATATGATAGAAATTAAACTATTAGTCTTGGTGCTTGATTAGGATGTAAACAGGCAACTCATCCACTTTCAAACCTTCCCAAGAAGTAACTTTTCCTCTGATTTTATTTGACTTTCTAAGAACCTTTAGCATTGAGAGAAAATGTGGTTGATGATTCAGAGTGTGAGGGAGAGGAAGGAAGCGATTCTGACACATGCGCACCAGTCCAATAACAACTGGTGGATATTTTTATATTTATTGCTATTCTTAGTCTAAGGCCTGTAGTTAACTAGGGAGTAGCTAAGCTCAGTTACACTTATCAGACTTGGAGATTTTAGTTTGAATATGTCACTATCTAGGCTTTTGGGAGAACTGATTGTAGAAATGCAAGCCTTCTCTCATGGAATTCCCTCTCATTCAATAAATAAAGAATAAACTTTTAGCAGATCAAACTGCGAGATAATTAAAATTGCTCTTTATTTCTGGTTATTAACCAACTCCTAACCACTACACATAGCCACTCAGGGTTTTTGTTTGGTGTTGGCTTGTTTTACTTTTTTGGTTCGTTTCTCTTAAATATATTTTAAGGGTAATTAGTTATAATATGGTCTGTATTAGAATTCCTTTTTGTGTTCTTGTATTAAAATTCTGGAAGTAGCAATGAATTCATAGGAGGACTCAAGAATGTAAGAGGTCATATGTCGATTGTATCTCAATTTTAAAAATTAATAAAAAAACAAAATAAGACAAATATAGGAGCAAGGTATTTCCACCACTTACTGAGTTGGGGGTATAAATTTTCATCCTTTACCAGCCCACTTAGAAATTGTGAGTGTGAGCTGTCATGACTTAACTTCAAAGCACAGCTTGTTCTCCTGGCAGCAGAGCCAAAACATTTTAATTATGCCTGAACAACCATTATAGGTTAGTGTAGACAGGGGAGTAAGAGTCTTACTTTGCTGGTTGATGATATTGCACATATTTAGATTCAGCTAAATGTCAAAATTGCCACAAGCCAAGATATAGTCATTGATGGGGACTTTAACATTCTCAGTGTCTGATAGATGTTTCATGGAAAGCAAAACCCTTTCTGTCATTTTCTATTTTTAAACCACAGATTGAGGAAGCAACGAAATGGAAGTACTATTCTGAACATGGTTCTAACCAACGAGAAAAACAGCTTATTGAAGTAGAATTGACTAAAATCTTGGGAGGGAAGTAACCATGCTAGTATTGTGTTGTAACTGCGAAAGAAAGGAAAGTGGGGCATAACTATATAGTAATGGGGACTTTAGGAAAATATACATTTAGAGAAAGGATAGGTATTTTTCAGTGTCCAGAGACTTGAAAAGTGTAACAGTACAAAAAGAAAGGGAGAAAGAGAGAAAGAAAAAAAAAATTCTGACAGTAAACAATTACAATTTGGGAGGATGAGGAGAAAAAGGAATAGAACCATTTTAAGAACAAGGACGTTTTTGATGAGCTTCAATATTAAGAGAACGTGTACGGCAGATTGAAAGACAAGCACATGCTCAAGGACAAGTGCAGAAGAGTGGCATAAAGCCAGTAAGAAAATATCTGCAAAGCTCAAGTCCAGACTGAGCTGAGGCTAGAGAGAATGCTAAAGACAACAGAAAAGGGCTCTTTAAAGCTGTGTTCCAAACAAGAAGAGCAAGTAAAGGCTAAGCTCATTGCTTGGGGCAGATGGAATAATGTTAACATGATGAAAAGCAGACCTACTCAACTACTTGGCTTCTCTCTTCCTCTATCAAAGAGAGTGATCTTCAGACTGGAATGTGTAACATAAACATGGTTAAGAATAAATTGAAGCACGCAAGATGGGTGATGATAATAATAGTTGCAATTATAACTTGTTGAGTTTCTACTCAGGACTGAGTATTAGGAAAGAGAATTTAGGTTTTTTTTTTTTTTCCCAAGTGCTTACAGCATCTTTGCATGGTAGGTATTATTGTCATCAGCCCCATTTTACAGGTGAGAACACTGAGGCCCAGGAAGATTTAATAACAAGCCTGAAGTTACATAGCCAGCATGTGATGGGCTAAGATTCAGATCCAGGCCCGACTCTTTGCCAGGACGCCCTGACTCCCATGCCTTTCAGCCCCTAGCTGTTTTATAGGATCATGGGGCTTCCTAGGTGGCGCAGTGGTTAAGAATCCGCCTGCCAATGCAGGGGACATGGGTTCGGTCCCTGCTCCAGGAAGATTCCACGTGCCACGGAGCAACTAAGCCCGTGCACCACAACTGTTGATCCTGCGCTTTAGAGCCCGTGAGCCACAACTGTTGAGCCCATGTGCTGCAGCTACTGAAGCCCACACGCCTAAAGCCTGTGCTCTGCAACAAGAGAAGCCACAGCAATGAGGAGCCCACACACCACAACGAAGAGTAGCCCCCACTCACCGCAACTAAAGAAAGCCCGCGCACAGCAAAAAAAAAAAAAAAAGACCCAACGCAGCCAATTCAATCAATCAATCAATCAATCAATCAATCAATCAATAGGATTGTCTTTCAGCTTGTGTTCTAAGACACATAAACAAAAATCCAGTAGATGTTATTGAAAAACCACAGTGTATAATTGCCGGAGAAACAAGGGAAATGGAATATCAAAGTGATAAAAAAACAAAGACTGTCTTAATTTCTTTTTTAAAGGTTCACCTTAGGCTACCCAGAGCAAAGAGCTGGGTGTTGATCCTCAGCACACTTGAGACTTTGTTCTGCTAGTTGTAACGGTTGTAAATGAAAGTGAGGATCCTTAGGAGGCAGCAGAGGTTCACAAAGCATCCCAAACGAGACACTTCCCTCCCCGCCTCCCTTCCTTCCGAATTATTTAACTGGGAACCCTATCATTTGACAGAGAGTCCCATATGGCTTATAAACAAGTTGAATTACTCTAGGCTCAGTTGAGTAGATTCATATTTGTTTGAACTACTTTATACAGATTATTGACTTTAGACAAACAGGCTTTAGTGAAATCAAAATACCATATTTATGGCATTTCCCCTGTCTATCCATATAGCAACTCTGTAAAAAAAAAAGGAAATGAAGTTTTTTTGGCCTGAGTTGTTCTTGCTAAACCCCTGTGGTTTCTGGTATTTATTACCTTCTAAGTGCTTATGAATTATCTAAGTCAGCGTTCCTCAAGCTGTTTTCTGAAGAGCTCTATAGATGTTGGAAAAGTTAATAGGCATCATCTCATGAAAGCACCATTTGGGAAATGCTGACCTGTGTAATAATTTGTTCTTAAATTTTGCCAGAGATGGACATTAAGTTCATTGATCTGTAATTTAGGGAATCAAAGTCTTTCATGATTTTTAAAATCTGGCCTGAATTGTTTGCCTTCTCTCTTTTTTTTTTTTTAAATTGGGGTATAGTTGTTTTACAGTGTTGTGTTAGCTTCTACTGTACAGCAAAGTGAAGAAGAGTTCCCTGTGCTATACATCAGGTTCTCATTAGTTATCTGTTTTATACATATTAATGTATATACATATGTCAATCCTAATCTCCCAATTCACCCCTCCCCCCCTTCCCCCTTGGTGTCCATACATTTGTTCTCTACGTCTGTGTCTCTATTTCTGCCTTTGTTTGCCTTCTCTGATTGCTCAGAGCGTTCCACATCTTTATATCTGTCAGTTCTTTCAGCATCCTAGAATATAATTTACCTTGGTTTAGTGACTTGAAGTCCTTTAAAGGAGTTAGGCATATTCTTACTTTTGAGGGTCTTTAATCCTTATTTATGCTTTACCTTTTGAGGTTGGAGGAGGAATTAGATATGGCATGCGTAGTGTCTAATGGCTTAAAGTAGGAGCAGTAATTGAAGTTACAAATAGATTTCACATCAATATAATGAAGTGCTTTCTAATAATTTGGAGGGGTCAAGCAGAGATTATTTATATCTGTTAGAGATATAAAGAGGAGATTTCCTGATTACAGACATGTTTGCTTCATACATAGTCAAAAATAGGGTAGACCTTGGATACTGTCAAAATCTTAGAAATCAAAGACTATTTTTTATGGTACCATTATTATCCAAGAAAAGTATGTGCAATCTCAAGTTCTGAAGAGTAATTGCTGCCTTGGTTACTCAAAGGGGATGGGTGGCTGGGCAATGGATCTGTTCTGGGGACCCTTCAGTTTATTAAAGTGAAATAATTAGTTATCACCACCGTCTGCTCTTCCAATAGCACTATGCTAAGTGGTTTTGTTTTTATTGATCGTCAAAGAAGAGAAATCAAATTTTGGTTAGGATCCTGTTTGAATATAACATGACTGTGTTGAAATTAAAACTTTGCAGAAGTTTGAAATGAAATGGAATTAATTAACAGCATTGCCCCGTAGGTAGGTTGGAAGCAACACTTGTGAGATTTTTTCCATGACAGAGGGTTGCAGTCAGTATTCATTTTTTTAAAACGAGTAGTGGTTCTTTGAAAATAGCTCATTTCCCCCACAGTAATGAATAAATTACCCAAAGTAATGGGATTAACAGGATTTTATTTTGTTGTCGAAACAAAATATTGCCAGGAGCTACAGCTGGTATTCAGGACCAGCCTTCCGGGTGAATTCCATGGCAGCATCAGCATTTGAAGAATATAACAGGGAATAGATTTATAATATTCAGTGCACAGCTGGTGCTGAACAATACAAAGTGAACAAGGGACTGATAGAAGACGACTGTTGTTGAATAAATTTGCATGAAGAGTAATGTTGGAGTAACAATCACTGATCTTGCCTGATTATGAGAATTGTGGGACCTTGGTTATGATGGTGTAGACAGTTATAGCACGTTTTATGGGATTTTGTAACTTATGCCTCCCTGTTCCAAAGCACTTCAGAGCAGTCACCATACTGTGTTGTAAAAATGCATTCATGTGTCTCGTTCCTAGTAGATTATAAACTCCTTGAGGGCAATTATGGAATGGGTCTTGGCCACGTGGTACTGTCCTTTGATCCCGACTGCTGCATGTAGCCGATAGGCTGCTGATCACAAAGCCCCAGGGGGCCATCACATCATGATGGGCCACGCCTCCACACCTCCTTAGGTGTGCAGGCTTCTAGCCAAGCTCTGCGGCTGCAACAAATGTTTGTTCAACAAAGGGAGGAATGAATGAATGGGCAAACTATTTTTGCTATGTACTGTCAGACCCTTCTGGAATAGGACTGACCAGTACAGGCTTCAGTGTCCTACTGTGCTTGTGGCACACAGGCACTGTTTCATGGTGCCTGTGACATTGCTGCAGGCATGCCTCCCTTTCCTGCCAGGTTGGAAGCCCTTCCTGCCAATCTCCCCACCCTAAGACCCAGCAGCTGGTGTAGTTTTCAGTCTTCCTTCCTTCCTTTCTCTTCCTTTCTGTCTGTCTGTCTGTCTTTCTTTCTTTCTTTTTTTGTCAGTATTTTTGGAGTACCTCACACATGCCAAGCACTGTGCTAGTGCTTTTGCGTATATTCTGTATTTAATCACATATAATGCTTTCAGTTTGAAAAATATCTTATTTTACTGGTGTGGAAACAAAGACCCAGAGCTACCCAGCACATGGTCACAAAAGATGAACGGAAAGTGCTAGGGTTCAACCCAAGTGTCTCTGCTTCCAGATTTCATGTTCCTTCTGAATACCGTGCAGCCTCCCTGGACTGAGCCTCATTGTTGCTCTTTTATTTCCCTCTGTCATCCCTGTCCTCCCTCACATGCTGTTTCTTCACCCAAAACACAGACTGGGGTGAGTCCTTGAAATAACATTTTTCAAAGGATACTGAAATGGTGCTCGTTTTATATGATGTTGCCAAATGTTCAGCCCTATTTAGCCCTTTGGTTAGAACAAGGCCATTTCCCACTTTGCTTATCGTAACTTAGTCTTTGTGTCTCCTGTTTTTGCTCAAAGTCTGAACACTATGGAAGAATTCATCTTTCTTCCAGGCCAACTCTGTCATTCTCCTCCAGTATATCCTACAGTAACTCTCCATCTTTTCTTCCAGAGAGGCAGCATTGAGGGCTGGTTGAGGTCCTGGTCTCTGGAATCAGAATGCCGGGATGGGTCGCTCCTTGCTAGCTGTGTTACCTGGGATAAGTTACCTCTGTGCCTCAGTCTCCTCACCTGAAAAATGGAGATGAGAATAGTACTGCCATCATAGGATTGTTGATTTAATCCACTTAAAGCCAAAAGCCCATAATAAGACCCTCAATAATCTATTTTGAATAAAGGCCAAGAGCCTCACTCATGGTTTAAGAGTCATCCCTGAACTGTTTGGGTTTTCTTGATCTTTTGCTTCCCATTCATTCTTTTCCTCTGGCCTCCCATCCTCTGCCTGTTCCTCCAGTCTGTGTCAGCCAATCATCTGCCCATCCCTGAGCCTGGACCTCATCTTTCAGCTCCATCTCACTCTCTGGGCTGGGCTGATCCTCCCTGTCCACGTCTGTCAGCTGGCCTCCCTTACAGACCATCTAGAGCCTTCCCAAATCACTTGTCTTTCATGAAATCTTTTTTACTAAGAGGGAGAGACGTGATTTCCCTGCTTGTACCTTTTCTGAACATACACCTTTGCCTCACCAAAGCACAGTGGCATTGATGTACATTTGTGAAAAGAAATCATTTGATTTCACTGTTTGCTCTGTACCTAAATATGTGTTTGGAAGATCAACATTCATTTAGAAAAGGGTACTCTTTTCTGTTTGTGCCTGTTCTGAGCATATAGCTCATGGGGACTAGAGTCTCTGAATTCAGAGGCTCCAGTCCAGTGTCACCTGGCCATCTCTGAATAGTAAATTCTTGATTCAGAGAAAAGGCAATTTGAATTTTTTTTTTATTTTACTATTTGCTTACTGTCTTTTATTTATTTATTTATTTATTTATTTGGCAGTTTGAATTTAATTATCCACACACACAAAAAAACCCTAACCTCTAACATGCATTTTGAAAATGCATGTTAATGCTTTACTCAGATCTAACAGTTGAAAGATCGTCTGAAGCCTTCTAGCCTTCTCATCTTGCATCAGGGGTTATAAATTTCTCTGAATTCTCAATGAATGTTGACTAAAGATGTTTTCCCCAGACTAGATGTAGAAAACATCCATACTTCTTCCCACCCATCCAGCACCTCGTCCCCTCTTGAAAACTTTCATATTTACCCCTGCATGTTGTTTGGCCCTACCTTGTACTTCAAGCCCTGGATTGGAGGAATGACTTTCACAATCAAATGGTAGGAACTGTTCTGGATTCTTAAGAAAAAACTGCCACTGCGTAGTGCATAGTCTTCTACTTTGCAGAGTTGACAAAAATTATAGTGGTTTTGCCTGTCATTTAAAAAATAAACAGACTCTGAACCTGTCTGGATTTATTGGCCTTACAGAACCAGACTGAGAGTACACCATGAACCAAATTATAGCAGAACAAATTCTTCTTTAGGACTTTGATGGTGGGTTGGGCTTTTCTTTCTTTCTGTGTGTGTCTCATTACTGGCAATGATTTCTGAAGCATCAAGCATTTTCCACCTTTGTATAAAATTAATCAAAGGCAGACTCTTAGTGGCCTTGAGCTAGTTTTCCTCTCTGTGTTGGACCAAATGCTTGTCATGACTGCCTTGTGGTGTCCTAGACAGAGGTGGGTATTCCTGAAGAGCAGTGTGTATTCTATAAAGAATGCATTTTGGATGCCAACTGGTCAGGTTCTTTTACGTGAATCTTCAGAAATGAAACAGTGAAGGAATTTAGCGGCAAAAGGTGGGTCCTTATTTTTATCTTTAAGATTGAATGTGGGAGTAGGATATTTGTTAATGGAGAACCTGGGGACATAGCTTGAGCAGATGCCCTTCCTTTTGCTTCATCCTAACATTTAAATTTGCTTTAGTTTCCAAACTGCTCTCTTATGCCTAACTGAATTTTAACTTCCCAGCAGTCCTGTGAAGTCTAGGGAAGATATTTATTATCTCCAACATACAAAGAATCATTTCTAAAGAAACCAGATCTGATCAGGTTGTCTCAGGTCTCATGACTGAACCCAGATGTCAGTCTTCCAGTTCCAAGTAAGTGCTTTCCCCACTAGATCAGGGAATCTCACCCTTGAGGGTTCAGAAGATCTGGGCTTGGGCTTAGAAAGTAACGTTTTTGTCACACACCCCAGGAGACTGATTGTGATGCTGGTATGTATTGGACCACACTTTAAAAAAACCCACTCTGTACCACACTGTATCTTGGGTTTCAGCTTCTGTTTCATTATGATGTACTAAAAATATCATTTTTAAGATGGAATGTTTAACTTAAGAGAAGACTGAAAAGTTCATTTAAATGTGGCAAAAATTGAAAATGATACATGCACAGGTTTATTATAACATTGCTTGTGTTAGCGGAAGATGGGACCTTCCAGATATCCATTAATAGAAGAATGATTGAATAACCAAACAGTACAATCATAAGGAGGAATCATACAAATCTAAGAAGGAATGAGATGACTTCTCCTTTTTGCCATGAAGATATCTTCGGGATCTATTGTTAAATGACAAAAATAAAGCAGAAAAACACGTGTTTGTATAGTATGCTACTTGCAGCATAACACAGGAAGGAAAATATAAATATATTTGTGTATAGGCGTGTGTGTGTGCGCACGTGTGTGTACTTCAGGGTAAATTCTTTGTAGAGAGTTACAGCTAATAAATACAGAAGGATGCTAGAAATAAAAAACCACTCTTTCACAACATGTAATGAAATAATGGAGTGAGGCAGCAGTCATTAATGGATGCTAAAATCACTAGGGGCTTTGATGTGATCTGATAGAAAAGAAACACCACGTGTGAATTATTCTTGCCCACACCACCTCCGTACAAATTTGAAACAGAATCTCATCAAGCTTCCATATCTAAGTACCAGTTTACAGGAAATACAGGAGACAGAGGAGCATGTTAAACACCACCAGGAGAGTACACATCAGTACAAAACAAATGACCCAATGTCTTCAGCAAATAAGTGTTATGGGGAAAAAAATAAGGGGGGGGAACTGCTAGTTATAAGTGAAAAAGACTTAAGAGACCTATAAGCAAATGCAGTGTATGAACCTTGTTTGGAACTTGATTTAAACAAACTGTAAGAATGCCTTTCTAATTTAAACAACAGGAGAAGATAAAACATTTTCTGTTTATTACCTGTCATTAAGAAATGACTGGTGATTTATTTATTCTGATAGTGGTATTGTGATTATTTTTTAAAGCCCGTACCTATTAGAAGCATTTGCTATTGAATTGATATTACGCCTGAGATTTCCTTTTAAAATACTCCATCGAAAGGAAAAAAATTATGTTTAGGTGAGGAAGAAATCAGAATGGTAGAATGTAATCATTGTTGAATCTTGTGGATGTGTTCGTGAGGGCTGTTTGCACTTTTCTCTCTACTTTGTTGCATATGGAAAATTTGCATAGTAAGAAAGATGAATTTGTGCTGTTTTAAAGGCAGAATCCTGGCAAAAGGCCTGGATTGTAGCCTCTATTTGTATAACACAGGGAAAGTCATGGCTACTTACTCTTTTTCCTCCTCCCTCCCTTCCTTTTTACATTTCTTCAGTTCCTCTGTTTCTTCAAAGATTATTTACTGAACCACATTTTGCACCAGGCACTATTCTGGTGTCACCAGCCTTACAAGATATAGAAACTCTTTCTGTTCTCACTTTACAGATGAGGAAACTGAAGCTTAGAGGGGTTAAGTTTCTTGCCCGCAAACCCACATCTGCCTGTCACCAAAATCTGAGCTCTTATGCATTTTGTGCTGCTTCCCAGGAGTAGTCCTTTCATTTTATAGTTTTTTAATTTTAATTTTTAATTTTGTTATCATGGGTAAATTTTACACAATGAGTAAATAAGGATAAATCAAGTGGAGTAGCATCTATATATTACTTGCATGTGAGAAAGATGTAAGATATCTTTCTTGTCGTAATAATTACAAAGACCTAATCAAAGGCGAAGTGGCAATGAGAGAGAAATCCATAGCAACTTTCTTCCTATTCATAAAAAAGTAAAACTCTGTGAATTGTAACTTTAAGCCACAAAATAAGAGTTATTTATGGTTGTTCTTCAATGTCATATATTTGAGCATCTTTTTGCTAGAAATGAAGGCCAGAGAAAAAATGGCTGATTTCATTTCTTATGTGTTTGCACAATACTTTTAGGACTGTTGAAATAAAGAAATCCTTTCAAACTAACAAAGCAAATAAATAAAATCTTGAACTTCCCATGGGCCACTGTTTGCTTTACCATCTTGCAAAATTACTTTGGCATCTGTAAAACCAGGTGTGCCCATGGACATGTGCAGTCATGCCGCTGTCATCTGTCATGTGTGATGCTGTAGATGTAAGATACAGCAGTCATCAGTCAGAGAACAAGAGCGAGAGCTTCCTGAATTCCTGCTGCTGGGCGTGTGTGAATCGTACCCTCTGCTTTACAAGATTTAGTGTGACTTTCCAAAAACGTGGCTGGTCCCACATAGTGATTTATGCCCTAGAGATGTCTGACCGGATCTTAGAAAATTAGACCAATGGGTCTGACATTGTTGTTTCCTTCAAGAATCAAGGCACTAAGGTTTCCCTGGTGGCACAGTGGTTGGGAATCCGCCTACCAATGCAGAGGACATGGGTTCGAGCCCTGGTCTGGGAAGATCCCACATGCCGTGGAGCAGCTAAACCCGTGTGCCACAACTACTGAAGCCCGTGTACCTAGAGCCTGTGCTCTGCAACAGGAGAAGCCACTGCAACGAAGAGTAGCCCCCACTCTCCGCAACTAAAGAAAGCCTGCACACAGTGACTAACACCCAGTGCAGCCAATAAATAAATAAATAAATAAAGTTATTTAACAAAAAAAAAAGAATCAAGGCACGAAATATAGTCAAGCTGAATGAAAAAATTTTACCCATACCTGGGGCATGCCAGTGAGGGTATCAAAAATAGGTGAATAATAAATATTGTTTGTATTCATTGAGTCTGCTGGATGCCAGGAGCTCTGCTAAGCCCTTTAAATACCTAATCACATTTAACCATCTCAGTAATCCCATTTTATAGCAGAGGTGGCTGAGGCACAGAGAGGTTAAGTGACTTGCCCAAGGTTACACAGTAAGTGGCAGTCTCAGAGCACCAGCAGAAAGATGTGAACACGCAGTAATCCACACTGCCATGACTTGTCCCTCTATGGACTTTCAGGGCACCTTAAAATCCTTTCTTATGTTGACAGAGCTCCATTTTACAGTTTTTCAGATGTCTGGAGCCAAGCAGAAAGAGATGAGGAGATTGATAAAAGTACATGTGGCACATCTTTGGTATTTGATATTAGATACAGAGTTGATATTAGAACACCGAGTCCCAGAGTGATTTACTGTCTAGTGGGAAAGCCAACTGGCCTGGCTACCTTGCAAGATGGTTAAAGGACATAAGCATGGATATTCATTCAAGACTGTCAGAAATTAGGTCAGAAGTAAAATGAAAACTGTGGCAAAGACACCATCTTGGTATAAATTTTAAAATCTGTCCTGATTAATGAAAGGGATGTCTATTTCTTGTCAGTTTATTAGAAAAGCATGGAACCCGCTTGCTTTAAAATCCTAAAACCTCTTCAGGGCCAACTCAGTATTCATTATTAATGTGGTACTTTTCTCAAAAGAATAATATTTTCACAAGTGCTATTTCTGGCTCCAGTCACATATAGAAACATAGGAATGAGTACAGCATGGTGTTTTGCTTTTTTTGTTTTTAAATAAGAACTGTATTTGATGATGCATATGCTACAAATACCTCTAAAAATAATTTGCCGTTGGCTGGCTGTTTCTTTAGTGTCTCCTGGTCTTGGAGAGGAAACTTTAAAATTTAATTTGATAAACTTGGTACCTTTGAGAGTAAGGAGGAGAAATTTTGCCAGCTTATATGATCAGAATATGCTGTAGTATTTGTGTAATAATTGAGAATGACTCAACATGATTTTTCCCTGGCTAACATCAGAAATTAAAAATAAAAATTATGTCTCCTCCAGAGGGTAGTAGGCTTGAGTCAGCCACTGGTATGCGTGACCTATGAATCACCCACTGCTATCATCTTCCTCATCTTCCCGCTCCTGACCTGTGGATTGGAAGTCAAGGATGCTTCTTTGGGGCATCCTCTGTAGCTTCTTTTACCCTTCAGTATTCAACCACACTGCTGCTGGCAGCTCCTGGAGAATAGGAAAGGGAGGCCCAGCAGTGGATCTGTAAAAGCAGAGTAATTTGTACATAGGAGGCCTTTGGTGAATAAAAGAAAATAGATTTGAAGTCTTGGCAGTGCTAGCAGTATTTGTTAGTAATTCAGGCTCATGATAGAAATTGCAAAGGGAATTTTGGAAGAATAGTGATACCTCACTTCCCAGGTCATTAACTCAGACATGTGTGGTTACCAGCAAGAAGCTGGGTAGCAGAGTAGACAAGAATAAGAACATTTGAGATCTAGTCCTGTAGTTCATGACCGTGAACCAGTCACGTAACTCTTTGGTCTTAGAGTCTATATAAAGGGTCTGTACTTGATCTCAAGGGCTATGCTCTTCTTCATCAAAACGGTATGATGCTAAGTTCCTGCGAGCTATCTAGGTGAGACAGGACAGGTGTAACATTAGTTTTGGTTTTGCTTTAAAAGAAAGTACTTGAGAGGCAGCAGGGAATAGCAGGGGTTATAGGCTGAAATGCAGTATCTGCCTGGCCTGTGTAGGCAAATGAGTGAAGTGAGTTTGGTATAGGGGAGGTACAAGTTTGTGTAAAAGGTTTATGTGAAACCCCACATTTTTAACCATTGGCGACATTTCATTTTTATCAGGTCACTATTGTAGGCCACATAGGGCTGGCCAGTGGGCCTTCTGCTTTACACTTCTGGCACACTCTCCACGTTTTAGAGGTAAGGGACAGGGCTTTGGATTCTGACAAACCTGAGTTTGTACCTTACCTCTGCCTGTAATAGATATGTAAACTTGTCCATCTGTATTAACTTCTCAGAGTTTCATTTGTATCTGTAGAAATGAGAATGGTAGGACCTCTGTCACTGGATTTCCTAAAGATTACTTGCAGCGTGGGATAATGCCCAGTAGGCACATTCTAAATGTTAATTGTGCTACCTTTGCTGTGATGGTAGCTCTTCTATATATTTTTTTTTCCACTTTTATCCTGATGACCAGTTGCTCAAAATTTAGAAAAGAATGGTAAATACCAATGTTTTTTCATAGATTCTGAAATTTCTTTAACTTACATTTCAGTTATTTAAAAATAAAGATTCCAGGACTTCCTAGGTGGCGCAGTCCTGCCAATCTGCCTGCCAATGCAGGGGACACAGGTTTGAGTCCTGCCCTGGGAAGATTCCACATGCCATGGAGAAACTAAACCCGTGCACCACAACTATTGAGCCTGTGCTCTAGAGCCTGTGAGCCACAACTACTGAGCCCATGTGCTGCAACTATTGAAGCCCACGCGCCTAGGGCCTGTGCTCCACAACAGGAGAAGCCACTACAATGAGGCGCCTGTGCACCACAATGAAGAGTAGCCCTGCTCGCAGCAACTAGAGAAAGCCCATGTGCAGCAACGAAGACCCAAGCAGCCAATAAATAAATAAAATAAATAAATAAATTATTTTTTAAAAAATGCTGACCATCATTTATTTAAAAATAAAAATAAAAAAATAAAGATTCCATCTTGAAGAGACAAGAGTTTGGAGGGATAAATTTCCATTTGCCAGTGGATAAAGGAGGAAGTATAATCAAATAGATCATTGGTTACTCTTAGAAACCACCTTTGATGACAAGGAAACATAAGACTGCATTTCCTCCTTTGAAAAGTGGATAAAGGCCCTGTTGTTCTATAGTTTGATTATTCTGAAGGGAAATGTATTTTGAAAAGCATTTGCTACATGCCCTGCTATGTGCCAGGTTATGCCAGGGGAGTAATATAAAGATTACGGAGACATAGTGAAATTATTACATACAAGACCATCCTGGCTCTTCAGGTTACAGTTTGTGCAGAATTGTGTATGAGTTCTTCTTGAGAGGCTACAGAGATCATCCCCTAGTACTGCTCGTGTTTAAGATGCCTTTGAAATATCTCTTTGGAATTTGCCTTTAGAGCCATTTTGCTGAAGAATTTTTACGCTGATGGTATTTATTCTTAGATGGTGGATTTGATTCAGGGGGACTGGCCAAGAACTGTTCATCGCTATGTCTGCCACCTAGATGGTGATCAAACTGGCTAGAATAATGTTTGGTTAAAAATAAGCCAGGACCATAAGTAATATGACAGGTTTTCTTGTATGTCATGTAAACTGATTTTAGAGATGAAGGCAGCTCCAAAAGAGGCATTCTGTAAGTTTTTTTTGCTCAAAACCAACATCACTGGAATATATTTGTAGCTTCCCAACAGAGTGTTGCTTTGAAAAGAGTGGTGCTCAGCTGTCCATATGTTATAATGTGTCCTTAAAGAGCCTTGTACCTACCTCTTAGTAAACCCAGTTGTTTGTTTATTTTTTCCTTTTAAATGTTATGGCCTTCCACCAAGCTCAGGGATATATTTCTTCCAAGAAAATGAAACAAGTTAGATCTACCCTAAGGAGACTTTAATGGGAAAAAATACATGTTTATACCAAGTTCTTTAAAGTTACCTGAACTGGAAACAGTTGCCTCATTGTTGGCTATGATTGTTTTACCATGATTTAGGGGCAGATAAATTGCCCATCACTGTTGAACATTAGAATTAAAGAGTTCTGTGGTGTTGACCTCATTCGTGCCTTCCACAGACATCTTTTGAGGCCCACTGTATGGCAGGCATTACCAGGCACTTGGGATGATGATGGTGGTGATACACACACGCCTCACCTCAAGGAAGCCTGATGTGCGAGAGTACAAACTTACTCAACAGGTAACTTGAGTGTGTTTAATAGTAGTATTGTCAGTTATCATACTCTTTCCTTAAAGGGTAATTTGGAATTCCATGAAGTGGCAGGTCTCCAGTGCTTTTGAAATATGGTTCATCCTATGACCTACTGGAACGTGTAGACACTCTTGAGAAAACGTGTCTCAGCCGTAGCACCTGGTTGCCATGTGTGTGGTCCCTGAGGTCCAAGGATCAGTCTCAGAACACCTCTTTACCAAATGCTAAGTCTTTGTTAGATGGACGTGGTTGGTTCTGGAGGGAGGCTCTGAGGATGTTGTCACGATCCATCACCTCTTAAGGATGCTGAGGAAGTAGGAACAGCAGTGGCACCAGGATCAGGAAATACACTTCCTAGTCCCAGCTCCTCTTTCCTTAGTGGTCACTTGACCTAAGCCTCAATTTTCTCACATTCCAAGGGAGACCTATAGCATGGTTTTATTCACAGCACTGTTGTGGGGAATGCAAGAGGGGGTACCTGAAAACGTCCTGGGAGCTGTGGGTGCTAGTCCTTGAGGTCCTCATTGTCTGCATATGGAAGCCTTGGCTGCTCTGAGATGGGCGGGGCCGTCTTGCCCTTGGAGTCTTGCAGCACTTTGTTTCAGGGGTCTCTGCTCTTAGCACTCTTGCTCCTGTGGCTTATTTGTATATCTTATCTTCCAAGGTCAAGCTTTACAATGTCAGAAATTGTGGTGCTGTTTCCCTCACCCCCAAGCTTTCTGTCTTCCCACTTCCTGTGTTACTAACGAAATCTCCTTATTTCCCTGAGTTGCCAAAGTTTTTCTCTGGGAGGCTAGGTCCATGCTTTTCCTCAGGTAGAGGCTGATAAGTGCCTGATGCAGTCATTTACTTTCAGAATGTGGCTAGTTTATCTCTAGAATGCCACCTCGGAAGCTGAAGCTTCTAGGGAAAGATGGTCACGCTATTTTTCCTGAGCGGGCTGTGCGTGCCGCCCAGATACAGTAGGCTCTGTGAGAGCATGAAGGAACCAGAAGACAAAGCATCGAACTTCCAGTAGTTTATAATTTTAGAAATAGAACATGGGATTGATTGGTTTATAAGATGCAGGGAATGGCTAAGGAACACATACAAAACAATAATGTTAAATTTAGTTTCATTTTTGATTAAAATTTTTTTTAAATTGTATAGTTTTAAAAATTGAAAGCAGAACAGTGGTTGCCCTGGATGGTAGGGGTGGGGTGTGGGGGCACATGGTGGGAAGGAGGGAGGGATGACAAAGGGGCAGACAGAGACTTTGGGGGATAAGGGATCTGTATATTATTCTTGGTTGTGGTGATTGTTTCACGGGTGTACACCTATGTCAGATGGTAACAAAGTGCATACCAAAATATATGCAGTTTACTGTATGTCAGGTATACTTCAATAAGGTTGGTAAAAATTGTGTAGTTTCATTATTCTGAAAGGAAGGAAATTTTGGAAAAAAGATTTTGCTCTAGAGAATAGCATTCTAAAAAGAAAAACCAAACACAGTGCAAGTTATTCGATTTTGGTTTTTTTTCTTCCTCTACAAATTCTCTATTTTGGGCTAATTGATGATTTCACACCATGTAAAAGTAGCCTGAACTCTTTAGAAGTTCTTTTAAATTTGTAATCTTGGTAGTTGACCTGGTTTTAGAAAATTGTGTGCATATGTTGCTTCTGTAAATTGGACACGAACTCCCCCCACCCCTCAGGGAAGCTGGTCACTTAATGGATTTTGTGGGAACTCCTAAACAGTGTGGCCCTGGCCCAGAGTCCCAGAGTCAAGGATGTTGTCAGCTCTGTTACTCAAGGTCACAAAGCCCATTTGAAGAATACTTGTGGAATTCAGCTCAGGAAGAGCTTTGCCTTTCTGGATGGAAACAGTACACATTCTCCTTTCTGGTAACTGCAACGGATGCTACTCCTTTCTTCTTTCTGGCCCCCAAGAAACTCAGAGGTAAACTTACTTGAAGCTTAGTTCTAACAGTCATGGTCTATTTTATTTATAGTTCCCTGTATTAAGATTGTATTTTTTGAATATTGGTACCTTTATATGTTCTTGATGGAAATTCCCTAAAATCCTTTTTGTAGTGAGTCAGAGAACGAAATCTATGATTTAATCTGCTGACTTTTCTTTGGGCAAGGGATACTTGGGCTAGAAAAACCAAAGATTATAGTAATGTTGAAAAACCAATATGGTTCTTTAGGTTTAAGCATGATCAGTCCTCAGATTTGCCCCTGACCTTAGGAATGAACTCTCTTGGTCCCAACTTTTAACTAGATGTGAATTTCTTATGAACAATAATCGCATTTAAACCCTACCCCCAAAAAAGAAAAGAAAGAAGCCACTTATGATTATTGAGTATCAGCATCTCTGAAAGTAAAATGTTTCTCTCTCTCTCTCTCTCTCTCTCTCTGTAGTCATGCAGATGGCTAACCCCAGCCCCCTCAGCCCCTTTTCTTCCTCCCTTCACTCAAACATTGAGGTCTCTGCTACCACAGGAGCTATTGAAGGAAAAAAAGACTAAATAAAATACATTGTTTCAAAATAGAAGAAACCATGAAAATAATACTAATGAATTTTTCACCTCAAGGCCAGCTTCCAGAAAAGGCTCTCTGGTGGCCCAGACCGCTTCAATTTTTTCACTTAGCTTTGTTATTGTGCTTGAATTTCCAGTAATTAGATATTTTGGTAAGCACTTTCTTCTAAGAATAGGGATACTTCTGAGACTCTTAAGGTGTTAAGAGTCATATGCAAGTAATTGTAAATTTTTAAAAAGCATTTTGCACCTCACACATAGTTGGGGGTAGAAGATGCTAAAGAAAGAATTCATTTTTGAAGAAGAGTGTACTTTGCGGGAGAACTGGCCTGGTAAGCATTATAGTAGAAGAGTCTGGGCAGAATAAGGGTACCGGGGGCTTAGAAAGTAGGACAGGCTTGCAGAAAGGTGATGAGAGGATGCTGAAGACCCTCCTCAACCTATCTGTTAATGTTCTCTAAGGCTGGCCCAGTATTCATGAAAGCATTCATATCTTCTCACTTTCTGCACCAGAGTTCCAAGATCCAGAATTCAACCTTAGTGAATATTTGGGTTTTATTATGCTTAGATAGGTTTGGGTATAAAGCTAGCCACGATTTATGCTCTTATATCTACCACTTAAGTTGATTTCAACTTATACTTCAGTGATTTTCAAAGTGTCCTTTTTTAGAACCATAGTGTCACAAACTGTAATAATAGTAGCAATTGTTATTGCAAGAGGGTGTGATAGTAATATTTGCTGTGGAAAAATATAGAACATAATAGGTGCCAGGTACAGTTCCAGTTATGGCTATTCACTCATTTAAAGATATGAGGCATGTAGTATTATTATCCCCATTTCACAGGTAATGAAACTGAGGAACAGATAAGTAACTTAGCTTTCCAAGGTCACACAACTGTTAAATGGCAAAGCCTTGATTTGAACCTAGACTCTCTAGATCCAGTTAGTGCTCATAACTGTTACACTGTCTCAACAGGATTGAGGTTTTCCACAGCTAAAATAAAATTATAAAGTCCCCTTCAATCTACAGAAAAAGATAACAGTGTATAGAATTTTCTAGGTTTTAAGTTTTTCTGTCTCAAATCTTTGTACCCCAGACCACAGTTAACCAATGAATGAACAAGTGGCAAATTAATATTAATAATATGAATATGCATCACCGTATACTGAGGGTTTAGCCAAACAGCCCACAATAAACTATGTTGTTGCTGATGAGGCTTAGTAATTTGTAGTCAAAAAGCAAAAATAGGAGAATTGCAAAATAAGTAACTCAAGACATGCATGGGTGATTAGGCATCTTTCCCCCCAATTTACAGAAATCCCTGCCATCTGTAAATGTTCTGCAACGGTTCCAGGCATTGTATGGCAGTCAGACTGCTTACCATAATTTTGAATGAGAGTCATTCACAAACTCTAGTAATGTACTAATTTTAGTAAACCTAAGTAACTTACTAAATAAGTTATGCTACTTATTCATGCACAAAAACAAAACAAAGACCATGAACTTGGACTGTCTCTTCCTGCATTCATGAGAGCTGATAGAAGGACTTGTGTTTACCACAGTTTGCTGCTCATCTGGAAGCCCCTCATGGCCCATCTGCGGACTGCGGGCCATAGTTTAAGAATCCCTGCTTTAAAGGAAAAAAAAAAAAAACTTTTATACATTTTATTGAAGTTACTCTGTTAATGTGGTGGAGCTTGAATTTTCTCAGTGATAGCATTATTTAATAGGGCTTCCCCCTTCTTTATAACAAATAGTATTTCTCACTTAAAATAAGAATAATCTTTCCTTGAAATGATGTCTGAAATTTGCTGCAAAATAACCCAGTGGGGGGCTTCCTAGGTGGCGCAGTGGTTAAGAATCCGCCTGCCAATGCAGGGGACACGGGTTCGATCCCTGCTTCAGGAAGATCCCACATGCCGTGGAGCAACTAAGCCCGTGCACCACAACTATTGAGCCTGCACTTTAGAGCCCGTGAGCCACAACTGTTGAACCCATGTGCTGCAACTACCGAAGCCCACACGCCTAGAGCCCCGGGCTCCACAACAAGAGAAGCCACGGCAATGAGGAGCCTGCGCACCACAATGAAGAGTAGCCCCCACTCACCGCAACTAAAGAAAGCCCACGCACAGCAAAAAAAGACCCAACATGGCCAATAAAATAAATTAAAACAAAACAAAACAAAACCCAGTGGGCGGGAAACTGGGAATGAGTTGGGGATGGGGGGAATAGATAAAGAAGTGTGATGGGGAGGAGATCGTTGTGAAAGCACAGGATTCATCCACTGTTCTCTCTACTTTTCTATATCTTAGAACATAAAAGTTAACAGCAACAACAACAACAAAACTTTCCTTGACCCCATCCTACCTACTTCATTTCTCTGGTCTCCTTCATAGCAGAGCTTCCAGGAAGAACTCTGTGCAACCCATTTCTCCTTCCGCATCCTCAGCTCTGTTGAACCACTGTGTTTAGCCTCCATCCCATCAGTCCACTGCAGGTACCTCTGTCAAGGGCACCCCTGATCTCCATCTTGCATATATGATGGTTAATTCTTTTTTTCTTATGTTAGTTGACTTTCAGCAACATTTGATATAATAGGTCACTTTTTCCTTCTTGGAATATTTTCTTTTCTTGGCTTATGTCACCTTATACTTGTTTTTTCTCCATCTCACTGGTTGTTCCTCAACCTCCTGACCTCTGGCTATTGGAAAACCTCCTGGGACTTCTCTGTATGCTTTCTCTGGGTAATCTCAGTGGGTCATATTGCTTTATGTACCTTCTGTTTACTAACTTATGTCTTTAACCCTGACTTCCAGACTTGAAGTCTGAGAGGCATCTCAGATTTAATGGATCCAAATCAGAACTCTTAATCTTACCCCTCCTTTCTCCATCAGACCTGTCCCTCCGCATTATCCCCATCTCAGTAATTAATCCCACTATACACCCAGCTGCTTGATTCCCAAACCTGAGGGTCATCCGTGATTGTTCTGTTCTCCTCCTCTCCCACATCCAGTCTACCAGGATCACCGACTGAAATACCCCCACATTTACCCAGATGCATCTCCTTCTCTCCTCTCTGCTGCCACCCGGTCCAAACCTCTGACGTTTCTTGCTGGACTCCCACATAGCCTTCTAACCTGCCGGGTGTCTGATTCTATGCTTGCCCCTGCCGTCTACCCGAGATAGCAGCCGGAGGGGTCTTTTTAAACAGAGATGTCACCCCTCTACGTAAAATCCTCCATCGCCTTCCTGTCACACTTAGAAGAAAATCCGAACTCCTTTAGGCTGTGGCTCCTGCCTACTGATCTCTCATCAGTCTCCCATGGCTCGCTGCTTCAGTCAGGTCACATGTTTCTATTTTGTTTTCAAGAGTTTGGATCATCTTTACTATCATTACTCTGAATTCTTTTTCAGGCAGTTTGCCTATTTCCTCTTCATTTATTTGGTCTTGTGGGTTTTTATCTTGCTCCTTTGCCTGCAAGGTGTTTCTTTGTTTTCTCATTTTGTCTCATTTATGGTATTTGCTGTCTCCTTTCCCTGTGCTGCCTGGTAGTAATTCCTCTTGTTTCTGTTCTCCTGCCCCCTGTGGTGGGGTTGGTCCAGTGTCTTGAGTAAGCTTCCTGATGGGAGGGTCTGGTGCCTGCTTTCTGGTGTGTGGATCTGAGTCTTTTGCCTCTGATAAGCAGGGCCGTGTCAGGTGGTGTGTTTTCGGGTATCTGTGAGCTTAATATGGCTTTAGGTAGCCTGTGTGCTGATGGGTGGGTTTGTGTTCCTGTCTTGTTTGTAGTTTGGTGTGAGGTATCCAGCACTGGCAGTTGCAGGCATTCGGGCAAAGCCAGATCTTAGACTAGATCAGTTGTTTCTGATCTTCAGATATCCCAAGTGGGGGTCTTACCTCAGGTCTTTGCAGTTCTCTCCTCTCTCACTGGTACAGGCCACTATACAAGGCTGGCTCCCTCTTGTTATTTAGGCCTCAGCTCAAGTCCTTTCCCCTGGGAGGTTTTCCCTGACCACCCTATCTAAAGCACTCTAACCCCAGGTCACACTCTAGCCCATAGCCTGTTTTCTTTGAATTTATATAAAACATGCATGTGTTTGTGTATTTGTGTACTTACTTTTGCCCCTAACCTGTGAACCGCAGAGAGTAGGTTCTATCTTGTTCAGCGCTGTATCTCTGGTACCTAGAACAGTATCTGGAATATATGAAGACTGATATTTATTGCATGAATGAGCAAACAAATGACTTTAGTTTCTGATTCCCCATCAAAGAATTTGGCTTCCAGCGGCTAATTTAAACAGCCTTATCCTTACTTCTTCCCCCATCCTCCATCACATCTGGATGCTGTGCTTGTGTACTGGGTAAACCTGTTCAACATTCCTAAATAGGTTAAAGAAATGCTGTACTTTAGGGTCATTGTAACTTCAGATTCTATCTAGGGTACCATCTGGAGGGGTCTTGTCCCATTTCCCAATTTTTCAAAAAGACTATTTTGTGGTTGCTTGCATCTCGTCTTCTCCGGCAGTATCTGAACTTCACACCCTGCATCAGCAGAGCTAGGACCTTTCCTTCCTCTTAACAAAGAGCAACAGAGATCTACCAGCTCCATTCATTCTTTGATCTAAGACACACTTGTTTCTTATCTTTTTCTGCCTATTTTTCATTGTCAATTTGCTCCTTCCTTTCCCTTTCCCCCCTTTTTCTCTTCCTGTAGGAAACAACTGGTAAATTTCTAGTTTAGTGAAATCAACTGCTAGAAAGACTATTTCCCAGACTTGTCTATATAACTGAAAACTATGCTTACATCCTAATTTTAATGTAATTGAGCAGCCTTCTGTAAAATAACTAGAGCAAGGGTAAAGTTATGAATTTGACTGTCAGGTCTGACCCAGGGATTTGAGCAAATTCTAGTTTCTCTGAAGAGGGCATAAGGAAACTCCTGACCCAAGTGAAATCCTTTCTCATGTCCCAGAGTAGATCAATAGTTTAAGAATCTTCTGGACTGGGGATAAGTTGGAATCACCAAATTTTGTTTACTTATCTAATGAGTATAGTAATAGCTATCTGTGTCTACTTGATGGAGTTGTTGGGAGGTTAAAGTCTTTTCTTTCCCGGAGACTTTCAGGCTCTTTCTCAAAGAATTATATCTTAAGGAAAAACTTTATATAAAACTAAGCCATTGAGTTTTTGTGTGTGTGTGTGTGTTTTTTCCTGCCACAGCTAATAATTTTGTACTTGACATTCTTTGCATGGTATAAGTAGAAGACTGTTCTTTTGTCAAGATCATTCTTTATGAATTACCATATAGAAGTCATCTGAATAATACTCATTCCTTATAAATCTTAAGTATTTACTCTTAGATCAATGAAAACATTTTAATGGAGCTAGACCTTTCCCTGTCAAGGTTCTAATTTTTCTTAAGGGATTTTACTTGAAGCCCCTGTTTCCTAAGGCCCTAGGGTCAATGGGTCTCTTTGACGTTAATAATTTTAATTTTGCTAGTTCAAATCCCCGTCTGCCTCTATTAGAGCTCCAGCCCTTTGCAAATCTCTCTTCTTCTGCCCTTGAGCTTAGCCCTGAGGGCATGTGGCGTGTCCTGGTACCGCCTCTGCTACTTGTACTGGCCACTGTTGCATCCCTTGGCACATCTGCTGTTTCCACTGGGATTAGCCCCTTCTCTCAAATATAAATTTTAGCGAGGGATGCTAGGGAAAATGGAAATGCTATCATCTGAACATCTGGCAGCAGAATTTGCTCTATGAAGGAAATAACCTTGGAGCAAACACCTTGATGAGTGCTTAAGGAAGAATATGAGGCCCCAAAGGCCTGCATGTTGGCAGAGCTACTCTGCGAGAGTCCAGGGGAAGCATTTATTGGTTGCTGAGAGAGGGAGGGGGTACATGCAAGAACAAAAGAGACAAGAAGGTGGAGGAGAGACAGGGCATCAGCTCAGTGCGGGAGATTGTGGGGAGGACCATGCTGCCACTGTTCCTTGTGATCCCCACCTTTTCCGTAAGGTCTCCTCTGCCTGCACATGCCCGGCATGGAGTGGATTTCAGGGGTGCAGTTGGAGATGCAGAGGTTCACATTACAGCTGATGCAGTACAGCGTGGAGACAACATTCATACAATCAGGAGCCCAGAAAGTAAAGAAGGCCCTGAGAACATTATCTCACCAAATGTCGAGAAGGGCTTTGGGATCCCAGAGGCTATAGAGTTCATGGAGGCTGGAGCCAATTTCTTGAAGGTCAGTGAGAGGCCCAGCTAACATCTGGGCTACATCTAGGTAGTATCTGGTATCATTTTTGCCAAAGAATTTTACCACTACTGCAATAGGTAGCTCAGCTACTAATACTGTATTTTATGTGTGTTTGGTGTGTTTGTATGTCTGTAGTTCTATTAAAAATTTCTTTATTGCACAAAGAACATTATAACAATTCATAACTATGTACCAAGAACAATATTAAATCAAAAGACAAAGGAACACATTCAGACAAATATGTCTTAAATATCTGGCAGAAGGTCTTCAGGGCAGAGCCGTATGAATAGGGAGCCCAAGGGGAGGCAGCTTCTGTTTTTTCAGCAGCTTTGGGGGTTGAGTCCACTGTCCCAGCACCCTGTGAATCAGCTGTTTTTGTTTTTTTCCTTTCTAGTAACATCTTTCAGGCTTTGGGGAATTTATTAAGAGAACCAGTAAAAGGTGTGTGCAAGACCAGAAACAGTCTTTTCCCACATCATGTAAGCCTCAGTTGAAGTGTCAGCTCCCTCACCACTCTCCTTAAGCTTCCCTGAGACTCCTCCTGGTCATCTTGGTTGCTTTCTCCTCCCTAATCAGATAGCACTTTGTATATTTCTCAGTTTCTACACTCGGCACATTATTTGTAATTGGTTGCATGTATTTGTCTTTGTTTCCCAGGAGGTTATACCTATCTTGAAGGCAGGAAACTGTATCTTGTCTGTGTTTTGTGGCTCCCTGGAAATATTTGCTGAATGAATGTTTTTGGGGACATGAGTAAAGGTATACTAGAAGCAGAAGTGTTTTCATTTTTCCCCCGTGGAATGAAGGATAAGTAAAGAGGCATAGTGAGAAATAAGATTGATGGAGTAAAAGAGGGTTATGTCAGTCACTGTTCTAAGCATTTTATATATAATAACTGGTTCATTCCTTATAACAACCCTATAAGATAGGATTATCATCCTTCCCTATTTTATAGGGGAAGAAACCCAGACACAGAGAGGTCAGGTGACTTGCTCAAAGTCACACAGCTGTAGGTAGCAGTTGGAATCTGAACTCAGACTGGACTCTTAACCGTTATTCTTTCTCTCTAAGGTTGGAAGAGGCTGCAAGAGCTCAGATCCCCAACATGTGCTATCCGCCAGGTCACAGCTGTTGCTATTACTGTAATATTACTACAGAGCTAAACTGAACCACATGGCTGACTCCTTCTGCAAGCCCTTCCCCTACTTAAGGCTGAGATAGTAAGGACAGCTGAGTCCTAGGAAAGCAGGCCGAGGAATGCTGAAGAATTTCTTTCTGTGGCCCTGGGAATGCCAGCCAGCAGCCCACTCGAGGTCTTGTAGTCTAGGTGTATAGCCCTCTTCCAGCCTGCGGAAGAGAAAGGGACTCCAGGAACACAGTTCTGAGAGCATCGGTGGGAACAGGGCAAGGAATGGAGAAGGGGCGCGTATTCCCACCTGTGTTTTGGTTTCCTTATCTTAAAATGAACGGCTTGAACTATATTATAATTTCTCAACTTGGGGTCCAAGGACCCAGGGGATCCCAAAGTTCAATGAGAACTAGGTATTTTTATTTAAATGTTAACTAGAAAATGAGTATAACCTTGTTTGCATCATCTTCTAAGGGACTCCTGCCTCTTGATTTCAGTTTCTAAAGTTGCGTTTGTGATGGTGACTGTGCGGGTAAGTATCAGTCACCTAAAGCAGCCATGTTCAGGCTTGTTGAAGTACGTTTTACATTTTAACCCAGCACACACATCCGTGTGAATATAAATGCAACAATATTTCCTAAAGTATTATTTACCCTTTTACAAAAGCAGTACCTGTTGTTCCCCTCCTTTCCCCAGCTAGTCACAACCCATGGTCTTCAGTTAGAAAGACCATGGCATTCAACAGTGAGCATGTCCACAGTGGAAAATTTCCACTGAAAGACCTTTTATAGAATAAATCTTCAGTTTCTTAACTGATTTCAGAGATTGCAGTAACTTAAGAAACTGAGTCATTGACTTGAGGTTATGAGAACAAAACTAAGGTATGAAATAATGACTTTTTTTCTGGATTACTGAGGAAAATGTACAAACAGTTTAATCTGTTTATGTCTGTGAATCAAAGTTACAGTTAATTCTTGAACAACATGGATTTGAACTGTACAGGTCCACTGATTCGCAGATTTTTTTCAATCAGTATATACTGCAGTACTACATAATCTGTGGTTGGCTGAATCTGCAGATGCAGAACCACTGATGGGGAACGGGATACGGAGGGCCAAAGGCTGACGGTAAAGTTTATGCAGATTTTCGACTGCTCAGGAATTGGCCTTCTTCAAGGATCAACTATACTCACCCCAACGAAGCTAAATCAGAATCTCTTTGCTGTAGGAACAGCAAAGTTTTGTAGCAGAGGTCAGTAAACAGTTACATCAGAACAACCTGGGCCACAGCACCCAGTGCGTTGTGAGCAGATGTAGTGCATGTATCCTATCTCTGAATACGCAAGCTTATAGCATTCATGAGCAGAAAATGTGGTAACAAGTGGATAGGTTTGTTTTTTTTTTTCCACTACACTTAAAAATTTTTTATGCTATTTATTTTGGAATACACTATTAAAATGGATGGATCATTTATCTTTTACATTTTTTGCACATTCTGAATTTGGCTAGTTTTATTCTTGTGGTAGTGGTTAATACGTTCTTCCATTCCCTATGTTTCCTATAAACTAGTAACTGGAGACAGAGGCTCGATTAAATTTAGGCTAAATAGTTCAGGCAAGGATACTTCATTGGTGGTGCTGTGTGCTCTCAAATGTATCACATCAAGAAGTACGTAAAGCTAGGCAGTCCCATTTGCAATGCAGGGAGGAGGCCCACCTCTGCAAGCTGTTCACCCACCCAGTGCTGTTTGTGAGCAAGAGAAGAAATATCTACTATAATTGCACCTACCTTAGCAAGTATACTTTCTCTCTTAAAGTCATTCCACATCCACCTTTTGGCATGAAGCATCTAAAACCATCCAAAAAAGCTGTAAGTGCCTTCCCTTGCCAGTAAGCTGTTAGCAAGTCTTAATTCAGGAGATCTGTCTCTCCTGGCATTCTGAGAAGCAGAAGTCTCAAATTACTTCCAGCCAAAATGGAAAATAAACACAACAAAATAGAAACTCATCTGTGGTAGGCAGAGTAGTGACCATACCACCCCCAAAGTTGTACATGTCTTAATCTCCAGGACCTGGGAATATGTTACCTTATATGGCAAAAGAGACTCTTCAGATGTGATTAAGGGTACTGATTTTGAAATGAAGGGATCATCCTGGATTATCTAGATGGATGCATTCTAATCACAGGGAAAAAATGTAGAAAAGGGAGGCAGAAGAGTGGGTCAGAGAGATGTGATGTGAGGATCTGACCCACTGCTGCAGTCTTTGAAGATGGAAGAAGGGGCCATGAACCAAAGAATGCAGGCAGTCTCTAGACACTGGAGAAGACAGGGGAACAGAATTCCTCCTAGTGCTTCCAAAAAGGAGCACAGCCTTGCTGATGCCTTGATTTTAGCTCATTGAGATCCATGTCAGACTTCTGCCCTACATAACTGTAAGATTAAATTGCTAGGTTTGTAGTCATTTGCTATGGCAGTAATAGAAGACTAATATACCATCCCCCCCGCCACACACACACACACACACACTTAAATTTTTATCTATCTGTCTATCTACCTGTCTATATCTGTACAATATGCACATTTAAAGGTCCTTATTGCCTAATATTGATTTCTGGAAACTTGGGCGCTTACTTCATGCATCTTGACAAGATTGATGTCAATAAGGATGTTCCTCAGTAGCTGAAATATATCGACTGTTAAAATGGTGCCAGACATTCAAGGGCACATGTAAACGTTCAGTCTGTCATATGTATGGTTGCAAATGTCTGTGTGTCGAAATTGTATAGCCAGGTATAGACCAGCAACCTCTGAGGGGAACTTTTCAGTTTTCGTCTGGATGTCTGGCAAGCGTTGACATATCCAAACCATGTGAGGTCCAGCTGGAACTAAAGAAGTCCCCCTGTCCCCGGAGCACAATGAAATGTGGCCTTGGGTGTCTGCCGGAGTCCTGGGGCGTTCATCAGGATGAGCTGCTGAGTGCTGTGGTCAGACCCTTGAGCGAGCATCACCACCCCCACCCCTCTCCTGTTGAAATGTGGCTAGCTGCTCCATCTCTCAGTGAGGGTGTTACCCTTCTAATTTACACCAAGCAAAACAGTTGGAAAATAAAACCTCATGGCCAGGCAGGGGGGAGGAGGGATGGGGGGGGAGGAGGGATAGGAGGGGGAGGAGGGGGAGTAAACACACAACTAGGACCAAAAGCTGAAAGGCTAGTAGATTCAGATGGCATCTTTTGTTTTTTTTCCGAAGTGTACAATTTGACATTTTTTTCTAATTCATAATGTACATATGTCAATCCCAATCTCCCAGTTCATCCCACCCCAACCCCCCTCGCTTTCCCCACTTCAGATTGCATCTTCGTTCGTCCCCAGACTCGGTGTCTGACCTTGCACTGACTTCCTTGATCCTTAACCTCCCAGAACTCTAAAAGGTGCTTATTAATACCTGCCACAAAAAGGTGGTGAGAACTAATAAATGGTAGTTAACAGATGATGAGTAAGCCAAGTACGACAGCTACTGCTTTTAAGGTTTCTCAGAATACATTCAAGTGACTTTTGTTTTAAGGCCTATGATGAGTTCAATAAGTCACTTTTGAGTTGGGCACCAGTTATCTTTATGCGCTAAATAGTCTTAAAGTTACACTACTTTCCTTGCTGTAGCTGTAATTCATTTCCTCTGGTGGTTTTGAAACTGATAAGGTGCCATCTACCCACTGAATGAACTACTTCTGCTTCTCTTCTGCTCTCCCACCCCCCACCCCTTGCCTGTTCTTGCTGAGAAAGGCTGTGAATGTAAAGCATAGTAGTTGCTTTATCCCCGTGTTTTGACATGTAGTGTTTATAAGAGATCAGGGTGAGACTTTTGGATTGCTGACAGTTTCACCATAGAGGCCAGATTATTTTTCAGATAGTAGTTAGTGACTGAAGGTAGTCATCTGACACTTTCATATCCTAAATGAAACACAAAATAAGAAATATTTTGCTTAAGTGCTGGGAGACAGAGAAGGGTGCTGTCCACGTGTCCGAAACCAGAAGGAGTTTTTACTAGATGTAGTAAGCTGGTTCTGGGAAATTCATTTTTAATTCAGCTTCACAAAACAGAAGCATGGCCTTGAGAGAAATAAATGCAGATCAGTGGTCTTCAAACTTTTTGCTAGATACCCCCAGGAGGATTTTTAAAAATGATGTACTTTTTCAAGTTTTTAGCTTGACATCTAAATGTTTTCATCATTTTTAAATAGGAGGTAAAAAACATTACACATTTCATACCTTGAAGGAAGGTGAACGTTGATCATGTGTGGAATAAATTATTTCATGACATAGTTTGATGAAATAGATTTTAATGACCTTTCTGAATAACATATTACATCTGAAAGAAATCTATAAAAAAAAACTTATATGTAGACCTTTTCCAGCACATCTGGGAAAATTGGGGGGTTGCAGATTTTTTTTTAACATTGTAGTTTCTATAAAAATAATCCAGACTTCCTAGGTGGTGCAGTGGTTAAGAATCCGCCTGCCAATGCAGGGGACACGGGTTTGAGCCTTGCTCTGGGAAGATTCCACATGCCACGGAGCAACTAAGCCCGTGCGCCACAACTATTCAGCCTGTGCTTTAGAGCCCGTGAGCCACAACTATTGAGCCCATGTGCTGCAACTATTGAAGCCCACCTGCCTAGGGCCCACGCTTCACAACAAGAGAAGCCACTACAGTGAGGAGCCTGTGCACCACAATGAAGAGTAGCCCCCACTCACAGCAACTAGAGAAAGCCCATGTGCAGTCAACAAATAAATAAAATAAATAAATAAATTTATTAAAAAAATAATAATCCACATCACTGATTTGTCACTTTTCTGAATTTAGAACTTCCTAGCCTGGCCAAGCTCACTTTTCAGACCTGTTTACAGGACAAGGGGAGATAAAAAAGCGCATGGTTTCCCCAGACCAATGTTTTGAGTCATGTAGGGGCAGTGCACCTTAGTAAGATTTGAGTTACATGAATAGTGCAACTTTTTTTGTAGAGTGGGAGAAAGAATACTGCTTATGCCGAGACTCTCTCAGGCAGTTTTACAAAAGAGTACAGGTGGAAGTTGAGGATATGGGAACTCACTTCTGTAAAACTATGCCTTTGGGAAGTCCATTTGAAGACTGCTGGCATGGAGACCGCTGGGAGAGATCGTGGAACCGATGGATGCCTTGCAGCAGGGGGAGTGTGGAGGGGGCGGATAAGGCAGACGCAGGGAAGAATGGGGACGCTCCGTTTAGCTCCACGCATGTGCTGTGGGTCAGGTCCAGCTGAGGGCGTGCTCAGGCTCATTCTGTATGCATGCATTTACCGCCAACAGAAGGTGACACAAGAGGTGAAGGAGCTTCCCCCAAAGTAGCAGGCTCAGCTTACTCATGGCCTCAGCCCCTCATTTCCTGCAGGCTGCTGGATGAAGACACAGGTAACCAGCCCTCCAGTTTGTGATCCGAGGCATTTATTGAGTCTCTACTTTGTGCTAAGCATTGTCCTACAAATCTATGAAAACACGTGAGATAGAGATAATGCTCTGTTGATAATCACCTGAGTGACAGGACTAGCATGGCTGTTCTAGCCTGGCTGGTCAGAAATGCCTTCTCAGAGGAAGTGTCATTTAAGTGGAGGTTAAAGTCATCCATGTGAAAAACAATAAATACATCCAAAGCCAGCAAATATTTATTGGGTACTGACTATATGCCAGGCACTGTTTAGGTACTTGGTTTACATTGGACAAGAGGCAAAGATCGCCGCGGGGGATCTTACATTCTAACTGGGTGGGAGGGGCAGACAATAAACTATAAGTATTATAAATAAGTTACATGGTGTGTCAGAAGGTGGTGAGTGTTATACAAAGAGAAAAGGTGTAGAACAGTCTAAGGAAAATAGGTAGCATGGGAACCAGATGTAAGTTTAATTAGGGTAGTTGGGGTAGGCATCACTGAGCCGGTGACCTGTGAATGAAGACTTGGGTGCGGTGAGGGAGTTAGCTGTGTATAATTGGCTGTACAAGTGGGGAGCTGGAGCAAAGGCCCTGGGTCGGACACACGTGTGAGGAATAGCTAGAGTATGGCCATAGCAGAGTAAATAAGGAGGTCGTGTTAGAACAGGAGACCAGAGACATCACCAGAGGCCAGGTCTTGTAGGCTCAGGGAATTCTGTGTTTTTACTCTAAGCGAAATGAGGAACCATTGCAGGGTTTTGAGCCAACTTAGATTTCAACAGGATCACCCGGCTGCTGTGTGAAGAGCAGAGGTCTGGGGCTAAGAGTGAACAGGGAGCCCTTTAGTAGGCCCAGTAATGCAGGCGTGAGATGCAGGTGGTTTGGACTAGGTGTGTTAGAGTGGAGGAGGTGAGAAGCGACTGGGCTTTGGATGTCTTTTGAAGGTGGAGTTAGCATGATCTCCTGTCGGATTGGAATGGGATGTGGGAGGAAGAGAAGAGACAAGGATGAATCTGGGGTTTTGGCCTGAGCAACTGGAACATGGAATTGCATCAGCTGAGCTGGGAAGGCTGTAGTGGAGCAGATTTTGGATTGAAGATTGGAGGAAAGCATTGGAGGCAGAAGGAAAATTTTTCATCCTATCACTTGTACTTTAAAAAATGTTGCTGAATTTTATGAATTTAAAAAAAAATCTGGGGCTTAAATTGTAGGTGATTTTCAAAATGGGGAAGTAGCAGAAATGGGGTAAAGCGAGGCAAGGGGATAAAGAAAAAGAAGGCATTTCACAGATTCTGCTTTGCTCTGGGGAGTATATAAATATGCCATAGGTCTGTATTCAAAAGTTCTAATTTACTACCTTTTTTAAAAAGTTCTAATTTAAATGTGTTTAAAATTTATCAGTAGAATAAAAATAGAATACATAACTTGCAAGAAGTGAAAAAATGACATAAACTTAGTTATTTTACTAAAAATCAGGAAGGAAGAGAGATGACAAGAAAATATGGATGTAAAAAAACTTTGAAAAATGAGCAGGAGCAGACAGATAATGAATGGCATAAATTCCCGTTTTTCAAAGTAGCGGTTCTGTAATTGGAGATTCCCCCTACTTTCTGCCCCCAGGAAAATTATAATGGTTTACAGGAGACCTGCCTAAAACAAAATTACAAAGAAGGGTTAAAAACATTGTTCCACACAAAAAACCTGCACACAGATACTTATAGCAGCTTTATTCATAATTGCCAAATTGAATGTGAATGGTATAGAAGTGAATGAATAAGTAAACTATGATATATCCAGACACTGGAACATCATTCAGTGGTAAAAGGAAGTGAGCTACCAAGCCACGAAAAGATGTAGAGGAAACGTAAATGCATATTACTAAGTGAAAGAAGCCAATTTGAAAAGGCTACATCCTGTATGATTCCAACCATATAACATTCTGGAAGAGGCAAAATTATGGAGACAAAAGATCATTGGTTGCCAGAGATGGCGGGCAATGGGGAGGGGGAGGTAGATGAATAGAAAGAGCACAGAGAATATTAAGGTGGGGAAAATACTCTGTATGATATTTTAATGATAGATGTATGTCATTATACTTTTGAACAAACCCATAGAATAGGGTTGACCAAAATTAGGTTGACTAAGAGTCAATCCTAAGGTAAAATATGAACTTTGGGTGATTATGATGTGTCAATGTAGGTTCATCCTTGATTAAAAATGTATAATTTTGGTGAGTGATATTGACTATGCAAGTATGAGGGCAGGGGATATATGGGAAATCTCTGTGTCTTACTCTCAGTTTTGTTGTAAACCTAAAACTGCTCTAAAAATTAAGTACAAATTAATAATAATAGTAAAGAATTGAAAGAAATATACCAGGCAAACAAAAACAAAGATGGTAGCAGGTATAACAATATTAGAAATAGACAAAATAGAGTTCAAGGTGAAAGTATCAACTATAACAAAGATATTGTTCATGTTAATGAAATTTACAGTAGATAAGATTTACAGTATGCAAAGAAGTACTAAAAGATATATTGTGAGCCTAATAACATTACATCAAAATATAAAAAGATAATAAAGACATACAAACATAAGGAGAAATTGTTAATTTCCACTTTGCTAGGTAACCACTTTGAGAATTGAGAGCTTAATTTTATAACAAGAGGCAAAGAAAATCACAACCAATTCCAAAAGCAGAAATCATACAGGCCACGTGTCTAATTACAATACAAAATTAATTAATTAAAACAAAACACAAAAATGACTAAAGGAGGGCTAAAATGTTTTAAAAACAACGCTTTAAATAATTTTAAGGTAAAGAGAAAATAAAACCTGAAATTACAGTACAAAAATAAGAAAACTGGGACTTCCCTGGTGGCATAGTGGTTAAGGATCTGCCTTCCAATGCAGGGGACACAGGTTCGAGCCTTGGTCCGGGAAGATACCACATGCCTCGGAGCAACTAAGCCCATGCGCCACAACTACTGAAGCCCACGTGCCTAGAGCCTGTTCTCCTCAACAAGAGAAGCCCATGTATCACAATGAAGAGTAGCCCCCGCTCACCGCAACTAGAGAAAGCCTGTGTGCAGCAACGAAGACCCAATACAGCCAATAAATTAATTAATTAATTAATAAAAAAATAAGATAACTACATATTAAAGCCCAAGGAGATTCAGCCATTGAAGTTAGTACATAGTGAAAAACTTAAATACCTTTAGGACAAACGGAATGTAAATGAGTTTAGCATTCAATCAGGAGGCTAGGAAAAGCCAAAACAAAAGCCCCAAGAATAAATCCTAAAATGGTAGAAGGAAGAGAATTAAAAACAACCATAACCAGAAATTAATAGAATGAGAACAAAAATCAGTAAACTTGGTCAATAAAACCAAAAGCTAGCCCTTCAAAAAGACAAGTACAATGTGCAAACATTTGGAGGCTTTATACTGTAAAAGAAGCAAGACCAATACAGAATTTTAGGAATGAAAAGTGAGATATAATATCTTTGTTTTACACTTTAATATTCTTTTAAGTATAGCTTTATGCAAAGAATTTGAAAACTTAGATAAAATGAATATTTCCAGGAAAATATCAGTTGCCAAAGTTGACTAGAGAAAAGGAAGAAAATTTGAATAGACCAACTTTTAATATTACATTATTAAAAAATTCTAGAAGGATCAAAAGATTAAAATGTCACCAAAAAGCATTAAGAAGAAAATGTAAAGGAATGTATTTATAGTTTTGGTAAGAGAAAGGCCTTTATAAACATGGCACAAAGCCAAGAAGCTATAAAGGAAAGAATTAATTTAATTATGTAAATATCTAAAACTTCTGTTTAGCAAAACAGGTGTAAGCAAAGTAAAAATAAACAAGTTAAGAAGAAATATTTATAACACAAATGACAAAGGGCTAATATCCTTAACATAATTGCTAATATAACAATATCCTGAAGAACTCACAATTTTAAATTAGGGTAGCATAGATGGTAAGATATAGGTGGATCAGTTTAATTTGGGAGTAGATCCAACAGGTCTTTCTGATTGATTAGAAATGCGGGGGGGGGGAGTCAAGGGAGGGAGGGAATATGGGGATATGTGTATAAAAACAGATGATTGAACTTGGTGTACCCCCAAAAAATAATAAATAAATAAAATTTTAAAAATAAAAATAAAAAAAATAAAAAGAAATGCAGGGAGGGCTTCCTAGGTGGTGCAGTGGTTGAGAATCCACCTGCCAATGCAGGGGACACGGGTTCGATCCCAGCTCCAGGAATATCCCACATGCCGTGGAGCAACTAAGCCTGTGCGCCACAACTATTGAGCCTGCGCTTTAGAGCCCGTGAGCCACAACTATTGAGACCATGTGCTGCAACTACTGAAGCCCATGCGCCTAGAGCCTGTGCTCCGCAACAAGAGAAGCCATGGCAATGAGGAGCCCGCACACCACAAGGAAGAGTAGCCCCCACTCACCGCAACTAAAAGAAAGCCCGTGCACAGCAAAAAAAAAACCCAACACAGCCAGTAAAATAAATAAATAAATAAATTTATTAAAAAAAAAAAAAAGAAATGCAGGGAAATGAGGAATCAAAGATGTCCTAGTCTGAGAAAATGAGTGAGGGTAGTACCACTTACTGACATTGTTGGGCTGCACCCCACAGGCCTACAAGCCCTGTACTTGCCCAGCCTCAAGACCAAAGAAAGAGCCCAGAGTCAGCGACACGGAGACATCAGTGGTTTAATGAATAGGGGGATCTTACATATCTGAAACAAGGTCCTGGAGCAACACCCTACTGTGTGCGGCAGATGGTGGTGGGCAGGACATGGCAGTAGCCTTCACTCCTCAGGGGAAGGGGATCAGGTGGAAGAGGAGAGCGAAGTTACCAGTTATGGAGGATATTGACATCAGGTGGGCTCATTGGTTACCAGGGAAACCAGCAGAGGAGCACAACCCCCTTACCATCCCTTTGGTAAGCTATCATATTGAAGGTGTTCTGATCGAAAGATTAGAACAATCGCTAGCTGGGGCCAGGGGCAATTATGTAGGCATTTACTGATTAGGGAAGTCAGTCTTGTGAGTAGGGTGTAAGTCAAGCAGGGAACTGGTGGAGCATGGGGATGTACAGAGAGCAAGAGAACAGCCATCTGGGTTAGCCCAGTCACACAGACACGAAGAAGCCTAGGCAGGGGAATTTGTGGTAAGAAGTGAATTTGGGTTAGAGAGAAGGGAGAGAGAAATAAAGCTGATTTAGTCACGTTACATTTAAGATTCCTACTTAACATACCAGTGGGAAGGTCAAATACATAGTTAAATACATGTATGAAACTCAGGGAAAAATCTTGTATTTAAGAATCTTTGTTAGCAAATGAGTGAATGATATTTGAAGCCATGGGAATGGATGATAATGACAGTGATGATGGTAAAACAATAACAACAGTTACAGCAACAACGACAGCTAACATTTGTTGAGTGCTTAATGAGAGCGAAAGCTTTGAGGAAGCTGATCTCACATGCTGTTGGAGGGGTGGCTCTGGGAAAACTGGCAATCTGATATCTTGATACTGTTGGTCTTGCTCTTGGGAAGAGGGAGGTAGGGACCGGGGCTCATGGTGATTAAAGATTGCAGGGCGGCCCCTCTCTCCCGTAAGTATTGAGGCATTTATGAAGAGGATGGCTCAGTACTTGGGACTCTTTAGTCTGAAGATTCTTCCAAGTCAAGAATTTAAAAAAATAGTATTTCTTTGACTATTTCCTGTCCTCCACTCTTGCTTCCCTCTTCTAACTTCTGTTAGATTGATATTAGAATCTATTCTCCATGTCTCTCAATTTTTCTTTCATACCATCCATCTTTGTCATTTTGAGCTGTATTCTTCCAGAGTGGAAGGAGGACCCCTTGTCAGTCTTCCAGCTCTCAAATTTTTTGCTTCAACAGTGTCTATTCTGCTGCTGGTTTCATTTTGATAATCATATTTTCTCCTTCTGAAGATTTCTAATCGGTTCGTATTTCTTATGAATCTATCTTCTTGAGTCTCTTTGGTAACATTTTATACTTGTTTTAACTTAGAGATATAAAGTATACTAAACATATTAAATGTTTTAGTTCTTTTATTGAAAGCTGTGGCGATCGCATTATGGTGACCAGCTACAAAGGAAGGTGGCAGAAATACTGTATATTATAGAATTTGATGTAGATTTTATAGTAGTTTTGTTTGTAGAACTCAGGAAGAAATGGTAAAAGATGAATCTATTTTCTAGGCTGGATTAAATACAGTGAAATTCCATTTTCTTAGCTCTGGCAACCAGAATAAAATTGAAGCTCAGATTATCCCAAAGAGTCCTGACAAACACAGGAAACCATGAGATTAAGTCATTATATAACATGTAAATGACCTGGAAAGTGGTTTTGACCTTAGGAGAGTAGGTATTTAAACTAACTGATAGTGGTCAAACTTTTTTTTTTCCCATCCAAGTTTGATACATTTTAAGAAGTCAGTGGATAAATCTTATAGTTTGTCCCCACTGAGTTTAGTAACTTTAATATTTAGAATTTTAGAAACTTTAATGTTTTTATTAAATATTTGTATTGGAATAATTGACAAATTATTAAAGAAGTTTTGTCATGAAGAGATGGAAGAGATATCCTGATTAGCCAGTGTAAGTTTTTAGTTCTTTTGGAGAAGTAACGTCATGTCATTGTTAGAGATTTATTTGATTTTATTATCTCTTGAAATTATCCATCTCCCCTTTGCTCCAGCACTGTTCCTACTCAGTTTCTAGGGAAACCACGTGAGACTAGGTGTTGGTGAGTGACTGTATTTTGGACTGCTCTGCATTGTATCTTATCAGCACAGCTCTTTGTTAATACAGGTCCAGTCCCTGGTCACTGTGAGTGAACCAGTGTTATTGAATAGCCAAACACCATGAATGCTCAAATTCTTCTTCTGGTTTTCTGTAAAGAACCTCCACATCAGACTGACCATGTTCCTGGGAGGGTCTGGGAAGCTAGATTGTACTAGCTCATCTCAAGCACAAAATCTTTGTGAAAACTTCTATCTTAAATTTTTTTTTTTTACTTCCATTCTGTACTATGTGCATTTTAATTTTTTTTAATTTTAAATTTTTTTTAAATTGAAGTACAGTTGATTGACAATGTTGTGTTAGTTCAGGTATACAGCAAAGTGATTCAGTTTTGTATATATATAAAACTTTTTCAGATTCTTTTCCATTATAGGTTATTATAAGATATTGAATATAGTTCCCTGTGCTATACAGTAGGCCCTTGTTGTTTATTTTATATGTAGTAGTGTAATTCCGTTGATCCCCAAACCCCTAATTTATCACCCCCCCACTCCCTTTTCCCTTTGGTAGCCATAAGTTTATTTTCTATGTCTGTGATTCTATTTCTGTTTTGTAAATCATTTCATTTGTATCATTTTTTTAGATTCCACATATAAGTGATATCATATGATATTTCTCTCTCTCTGACTTACCTTACTTAGGATGATAATCTCTAGGTCCATCCATGTTGCTGCAAACGGCAATATTTGATTCTCTTTTTATGGCTGAGTAGTATTCCATTGTATATATGTACCACATCTTTATCCATTCATCTGTGATGGACACTTAGGCTGCTTCTATGTCTTGGCTATTGTAATTAGTGCTACTGTGAACATTGGGGCGCATGTATCTTTTTGGATTCGAGTTTTCGTCATTTCTGGGTATATACCCAGGCATGAGATTACTGGATCATATGGTAACTCTATTTTTAGTTTTTTAAGGAACCTCCAAACTGTTTTCCATAGTGGCTGTACCAATTTACATTCCCACCGACAGTGTAAGAGGGTTCCCTTCTCTCCACACCCTCTCCAGCATTTGTTATTTGTAGACTTTTTGATGATGGCTGCATTTTTTAACTATAAAAAATGCTTATCACTTCATAGTATCAGTCCCCCAGGAAAATGCACCATGTTTATCCTGTTGCCTTGTGTACTGCTTATGCTCAGGGAGTGGTTCTGCCTCAGTTTTAGAAACGTGGATATATTGGAAAGCATACTGGGTCAGGGATGGAGATATTTGAATTCTTAGCCCCATCTTTGCCAGAAATTAGCTGGGTGACCTTGGGAAAGTCATTTAAAGCAATCCATCTCCATTTTCCTTTATCTTAGTTGGGGGGAGGTGAGCAGTTAGACTGGATAATCACAGGGTCCCTTCCTTCTGATATTCTGTAGTGACATAGAATCTGGAATGCCAAACCCATTACTCTGTAGGGCCTGAGTGGTTGTGTTTTAAACTGTAAGTTTCAGTTTGTATAACTTGCTGCCCTTACCTCTTTACTATTTATAATCACAGTAAATATTTTTCATTATTGAATGAATAAAGAATGAGTGGGCATCTTGGCATAGCTAGTTTACACATTGCTTTTCCCCTTTTCTATCTAGAGGTAAATATGAATTAAATCCATAACCCTTCCTTGGCAAATAAAGACATGGGCATAAAATTGCCACGAATTTAGACTGCTTTCATGTTCAACAGTCTCATCTCTTCCCCTCAATTTGTGTCCCCCCTGAACAAAATCTAGCCACTTCTACAAGTGGTAGCCAAAGAAATATTCTCTTATAACCTCTGCCAACAGCCAAAAAGTTATATATCTTTTAATAAATTTTTAAAGAGATGACCATTAGCAGAGGGTGGTGCTTCTAGGCTCATCCAAATTGCTATGTAAAGCACACTCCCTAAATTAACCAGATTGTATTATCCACAAGAACAAGCCTCACTGTTCTTCTTAGCCTTCTTAAGCTGTTTCTCCAGGCTGTACCTAATTGTGCTTCCTCATGAAGTAGGGCATTCTGTACCACATTTGAAGGCTGATATGACTAACATATCTGGAATTGCTGGAAGGAGGGGAGGGGAAGAGAGAGAATTGATATACTTTAAGAGTCGGGAATTTCACTAGGCTCTTGCAGTATACAGTATGGCTGATACGTGTATTATTATGTGGAAAATACTCTCCTCCACCTTCTAGATGGTGGGATGGTCTCTATATCATGCTTTAATGCTTCAAGGTCATACTAAGTGACTAAGTAACCCTAGCAGTGAACATAGGCTGGCCGTGGCCCCTGCTCTCCCCAGCCATCCCTGCCTATTACTCCTCCCCAACACCTATGCTGTGTGTTGTGATGACCAGTTAACTGAGATACAGGTGTATCTGGATTTCTTCCCTGCTTGAAAATTAGGACTATCTCAGATGATTACCGTAATAATGGCTAATCTGTGCACTGATGCCGAATAGAAATACGGAAACAAAGATTTTGGAGGACGAGAGAGATGGCTTTATTTTTCTGCCAGGCAGAAGGGAAGACACAGCAGGCTAGCGCCTCAAGAACTGCATCCCCCTCTCCTTGGGAGTCGAGGAAGATTTTAGACATGGGGCCCGCAGTCTGGGGTATGTGATAAGAATCAAGGTGGTGAAGGTCTTGCATTCTTTTTCCTTTGCATTATTTCAAAACAGTCGTAGCTGGCGTCAGGCTGCCCGGTAATTGCGGTCCGGCAGTCTGTTAATTGCATCTGTTTGCCTCTGGTTTATTGGCTGGAGACCTTCTTTCTGAAATGCAAAAAAAACAAAAACAAAAAAACGAAACTACAGGGGTGATTTGTATGAAATATGGGTGCCAGGATGTGAGAGAGTGAGAGGCACTATGCAACTCACACGGAGTTAAGGGTGATAGGTGCTGAGTGTAATTCACATAGTATCAGGGAGTGAGGTTAGCTTTGTGAAGTACAAATCTAGTTACTACACATCGGTGACAGTTAAAGTAAAATAAGGAGTGATTAACTCTTTCAGGCCAGGTTATGTTTCTCCTCTAGCCTGTTTGCTGCTTTCTTTGTTTTCCTTGCTCTCAAGAGAAAAAAATAACTCATTTCTCTTTGCATTGCAACAAGATCATACCTCAAGAGTGCAATGCAAAACTCCCCTGTCTTGAGTTAAAAATATAAAAACATTTTTAAGTCACTAAATCCCTTAATTATCTTATGGATATAAGTCTATGATAGTCATCTTAGGTTATTTCTGGCCAAAAAACAAACAAACAAACAAACACCTTACAGGTGGCAGCCAGTGACTTTTTCCCCTCAGCCTCCCATCCTAAAACAACCAGCTGCTGGTGTTCTAGATCTCTGAAAGAGGCCCTGAATTCAGAAACCTGATGCTGAGGCTTTTGGTTAGTATTTGTATTACTAAATGTGTTTGTACGGAGAGTTAATGTAAAGTTTAAAGTTTTTGACTACAGCTTGAGTTGTATTGAGATATTGAGGCAGGGCTACTTATAACACCTGTTCTCTGTTAACAGGGCCTGTAGCCCCTCCCTAAAGCTGTGGCAGAGGGGGAGGGGAGAGTGACTCTCTGGCTCCGGGGAGGAGGACAGTTATAAGGCTTCTGCAACAGGACGTTTCCCTGTGTCTGGCTTTAGACTCAGGACAGCGACATTAACACGCAGAGTAGAGATTGGCTACACACACTTACACCATTGAAGGACCCTGACCTGGCTGAGTGTTTTGGGTTTGCCTGGAGATGCAGCATAGTGTAGTAGTGAGATCACCAGATAAACCCAAACTTCAGTCCTGGCATTAGCCGTTACTCTTCTGTGTGACTTTGGGCAAATTGCTTAACCTCAGGATCTCAATTTTCTCATCTAACAGGTATAAAATACATACATTGAAGGGTAGCTAAAAGTTTAAGCAATAAGAAAGCAAAATAGAGCAGCCACTTTGGGAGACAGTTTGGCCGTTTTTTAAAAAGCTAAACGTAATCTTACCACATGATCCAGAAGTCCTGCTCCTAGGTATTTGCCTAAATAGTTGAAAACTTATGTCCACACAAAAACCTGTACACAAATGCTTATGGTAGCTTTATTCATAATTGCCAAAATCGGAAGCTACCAAGATGCCCTTTGATAATTGAAAGGATAAACAAACTGGGGTACATCCATGTGATGGAATATTATTTAGTGATAAAAAAAATGAACTATCAAATCATGAAAAGACATGGAGGAGCCTTAAATGCATATTGCATAGTGGAGGAAGCCAGTCTGAAAAGGATATACACTGTATAATTCGAACTATATCCCATGCTGGAAAAGGCAAAACTTTGGATACCATTAAAGGTCGGTGATTGCCAGGGGTTTGGGCTGAGGGGCTGAGGGTTGAATGCATGAAGCACAGGGGATTTTCAGAACAGTGAAACTATTTTGTATGATGTAATGGTGAACACATGGCATATATGTTTATCAAAACCCTTGGAATGTACCATACAAAGCCTGAACCCTAGTGTAAACTATGGACTTGAACAAAGTTTTTTAAAAAAGACTAAACAAGGCCATGTATGTAAACTAGCTAACCTACTAATTAGTACATACTAGACTCTAATAAATGATAGATTTTATTATTTTTATTCTTATTCTAAGTTCCAATAATGTCATTTAGACATAGTTTCTGTTTGTGTTAGATGTATCAGTTGTTTTTAATACATTTATTTATTTATTTATTTTATTGGCTGTGTTGGGTCTTTGTTGCTGCACATGGGCTTTTTCTAGCTGCGGCAAACGGGGGCTACTCTTCATTGTGGTGCGTGGGCTCCTCATTGCGGTGGCCTCTCTTGTTGCAGAGCTCGGGTTCTAGGCACATGGGCTTCAGTAGTTGCGGCACATAGGCTCAATAGTTGTGGCTCACAGGCTCTAGAGCACAGGCTCAATAGTTGTGGCGCACAGGCTTAGTTGCTCCGCGGTATGTGGGATCTTCCTGGAGCAGGGATCGAACCCGTGTACCCTGCATTGGCAGACGGATTCTTACCCACTGCGCCACCTAGGAAGTCCTAGATGTATCAGTTTTAATTAAAATTGATGTTATTATTTAAAAATCTAGCTGTTTACCAAATGAGAATTAGCTTTCCTTTATAACCATTTTCTCCTCTGTGGTCTATCCTATGCAAAGTTAATTACTTGTTACCAAATCCAAGGAAAGCAACCTCTGGCTCAGGCATAAGTTTTATTTCAGTCCATGATTTACAGTTGGTGTAAAATTTGGGTCTGGAGTTGGTTAGTTATAATGCAATTTCAATACAAGGCGTCTTGAGTTGATTTTTGCCATATCCTGTATTGTCATGTAAAATGCTAACTTTAATCAGGAATTGTTTCAATGCAATATCCTTACTTGTCCTAGATGCAGTTTCTCCTCTTTTGTATAAGTTTTTTTGGTATGGTTCAAATTAGTGTGGGAAGAATAGGCAGGAAATATAAATTTAAGTGACACATTAAATCATACAAGAATTACATCACAAAGCATTAAAATGGTGCACAGAGAACTTTGCCAACGTCTGATAGAGCAGCGGGGATTGTATAATTAAATAAGAACTAACGCCTATTCTGTAACTGGGAATCGAGTGTGTTGGAATCCCTTTCCTTTTTTCACTAGATGCTAGGAATCTAACTATGCAAAAAAGTCCAAAGTAGCCAAATCCCACAGAACTTGAATCCAGTGCAACACTACAGAAGTTGTCAGGCATATGCAATAAATAGTCTTTGGGCTTTTACAAAGCACTGAAAATTAAATGTGACCTTTATGTCCTTATCCTCTACCTCTTGCTTGGCAGCTTTTCTTGGCTCACTTCAGAGCCAAGAAAATTACAAGCAATTAGGGAAGTTGGGACAGATACTTCTCTCTTTCCTTTTCTTTTTCCTTCATGTATCTGTGCCTGAATACCTCCTCTCACATTCGCGTTATCCACTCCTATTAGAGAAATCTAAAAGGCCAGTTTCATTGGTTTCTTTTGTCCCATCCCTGTAACTATTTTAGGTTGAGGTCTCTGGCTTATTATGTACTGGGGTCTGTGTGACAGATTATATGAAAGCCAAAGGGACCTCAGTGGTGCAAATGCCAGCAACAAGGGGCACTTACTGGCATGGTGTGGGCTCGGCCTGGGTTCTGTGGATATTGGGGAACCGCTGGCCTGAAGAAAGGGATGGAGTTGAGCCAGGGAAGGGGGCAGAATGAGCTTAGAGCTCCCCCAGGAAAGGGGAAGAATATATGCTTGAGAAAAAGATGACTCTGGGGAATCTGAGAGCAGGTTGGAGTCCAGGGCAAGCCGGAAGTAGCTTTTACCCCAATTGCTGAGGATGTCACAGAAAAGAAGTTGACCTAGAGCCAGAGAATATTGCCTGCAGATTAAATGCTCGAATTGAGGGGCATAGACAGGTAGGGGGAAGCAAGGGCAGTAGTCAGGTTGGCTGTCAGAACCTGCTGCTTGTGCAAGGTTTCTCCGCTGCCTGCCGATTCTGTGCTGGGGCAATGCCAGCCACAAAGTACAGACCATACTTTGGTGCCAGCTGTAGACATACTGTTTTCCCATAGCTACTGTCATTCAAACAGGATCTGGTTTCCTGGCATGAGCAGATTTTCCCACTGAGCTCATGCTCTGCTGTGATCAAGACCAGCAGATCCTCTGAGGATCTGGACGGCGTCCCCATTCGCAGATGAGCAGTTGGGGAGTTGAGGGAGATGGAGAGGAGCAGACTTCACCTTCAGTTTATGTAAGTTTTGAATGAAATGGGTAAAATCCACATCCCCCCAAAGTAAGGTTGAGGTTCAAGTGGGGTTACCCAGTAGGACTGTAGTTCAACTGCAATTTAACTTGTTTGAAGGATCTGAATATTTAATCTACCCTCATCATGAATCCTAGAATCACATGTAAGCAGCAATGACCGAGGCTTTGAAAGTAAACACTGCCATTGGAGACAGAAGTGATGCAACTAGTGCAACTTCTGCTATGACATCATAGAAACTTTTGAGTATGCAGAGGTAACAATCTTGAAACATGGACCTGCCAGTGAGGAGGCCTGGCCTCTCCAGCTCGGCCTGCGTCTGACTCTCCGAGCCTCCAGGCCTCTTTTGTCCAGTGAGAATGCAGACAAAGCATCTCAGAAGACAAGTCTTTTTTATAACTTGAAATGTGGCAGAACCAACAGTGATCAGCCACCTAAATTATGAAACCTAAGTTCATGATTCCCTTTGTTCTGTCATAGAATACATACACAACTTTCTTGAAACTAGACCATCAAAACGTAACATTCCTGTATCTAATATCTGTGCCCCCAGATTTTATTCAGATTATGCCAGTAATTTAAAAGCTTGGCCTGTCAGGGATTCTCTGCAGAGGTTGGCATCACCCCCCTGGGTGCCTCTAGCATCTTGTGGGAGTGTTTTTATTATTTTTTTTTCAGTTTGCTAGTATTGTTTTTATTTTTTCATGTTATTACCAAGTTAGTTTCTACTTGTTAAAGTACAGACAATTAGTTATTTGTTACAGAATTAAGCAATAAAATTTACTAGGACAAAAGCCAGTTCCTTATATGTGTTAAAAATTAAAAATCCTTTCTGAGAAAACAAAGTGAATATTCTTTCAAATAATTTGCAGATCATTTCTTGCCACACAGTATTTCGTAGGCTTCTACTAATTTACTTTGATTTTAAAGGACTCTTTCTGCAATCCCAAAGCCTTTGCTTCCTTCACTTTGAACAAGCTGGACTCATTGGGTAGTTTGTAAACAACTCTGTTCTCTTCACCTAGTCACACCTGCTCCTTCGTGCTGGTCCCCCCAGCTCTTGGGTGAAATCCAGGGGTCCTCTAGTTAACTCCAATAACAAGAGGAAGTTTGATTTCAGCAATTAAATTATACAGTCAGACATAATAGTCAAAATGCCACATTGAGTTTCAATGCAACGTTTCTGTCCTCCAGGAAAAGAGCCCGCTTTAGATGGGGATGCTGTGATGTGGAGCTGGGCCTGGAACACGTGAACGTCTCCATTTGCACTTGATGTTGCTTCCTCATCTTCCCAGCCCTGTTCACTAGGCTCACCTGCCCCCTAGGTTACCCATCCTGAATTCTGACGTCTCTTCATCCAGCAAGGGGAAGGAGGGAAGGAAGGAAGAGTAAAAGAGCAAGAAAGGCGCATGCTACCTGCACTGCTCTGCTGAAAGCCCACCGTGGTGCCGCCTGCACTTGGCAGTGGTTCAGAGTGGACTTCCTCTCGTGGGCATTTTATGTCATTTCGCGGGGCCTCACACACTCATAGTGCCTTGTCCTGGGGAAGCCCCTCTGGCCGGCCCCCCAGTTCCCCATCATTGGGCAGTACTCCTGCGGTTGCCATCTCCTTCCCTCTCAGGGCAGCTCTCTCCAGCTGGGCCATATTAAGTCAGCATGGAACACCTTCAGCCCCAAGGCTGAGAGAACACTCGTTACGGAGTCTAAGCTCATTCTGCTCACCCGGTGACAAGCCAGTAAATTGGGAGAAGAGTCGTTGGGGCAAGGAGTAAGGACTTTATTCAGAAAGTCAGCAGACCAAGAAGATGGCAGACTAATGTCTTGGAGAACCATCTTCCTCCAGTCACAATTCATGGTTCTTTTATGCTAAAAGGGGAGGGGGTGTGGCTGATTCTTGCAACTTCTTGGTGTGGAACCCTTTGTTATTGTAGCTGTCCACGTACCAGATCAGAGGTCAGGTCACCATGTTCCTGTAAACCTCAGTTGCCTTTCTTGAACAGGTGTATGATGAGAGGACCCTCCAATAAACTTCAGTTAATTTGACGTTTTCCATCATTTTGACATTTTGTCACTCCTGCTCTTCATCCTGCAAAACTGCTGGCATTAGAGGGTTGCCTGCAGAGGTGAGGGGCAGCTGTGGCTCACCGTGGGGACAGGGACACTGGTGGCAGGGGTTCTGGGAAGTGCTCCTTGGCTTGAGCCCTCCCAGAGTCCACCATTAGCCCCGCCAAAAAAAAGCTTGTGGGAGTGTTTTTAGATGTCACAATGATCAGGGGTGGGATGCTGGTGACATCTGATGGGTGGGGCAGAGCTGCTGTATAATACTCTGGGCAGTTCTGCAAAGAGGAGAATTGTCCCACAACCTGCATGGCTTTCATATGTTCTGCCAGATGTTCAAAGGACTTTGTTTTACAAATATATGTATAGTAGTTTTCATGTTTGAAAATATACACTGAATTTTCCAGGAATAAGTATAAAAAGAGGTAAGATTGTACTGTATTTTGCTCAGAACTTTACAGAGTTATTTGTCATTTCAGAAAAATCAGATCACCAGTAGCAGACACTAAAGATGTTTGAGTCACCAAAACAACACACCTGTACAGTCTGCATTGTAGCTGTCACATCCGTGGTGATTCTGTAGGTGATGAATCTGAGGCTTCATTGCACTTTAGAGCAGTCATGCAGAGTATTTATACAGAGTATTTATGTTTTGAAATAGATATTATCTTATAGAAGTTATTTTCTTTTCTCCTTTTTATTACAATTTGCATATTAATTTAAAAACATGTATAGGTAGGTTATATTATTTTATACAAGATTAGTAAATACAGTATTATAAAATGTTATTAAAAATGCATTGTTAACTGATTGGATGAAAACCACTAGACCATAGGATCCTAAGGTCCCTTTTTGCTTTAAAATTCTGTTAACTTATCAGATTATTTAGTCTGATGCCTTCATATTTATAGGTGAGGAAACCGAAGTCCACTAAGTCTTTCGTGCATTGCATTCAACAAATATCTATTGACCACCTCCAGAGGTGTGGGAACATAGCTGGGTGCTGTGGACAAAAATATGATCCCTGTCTTCAAGGAGCCTTCATCTTGGTAGCCGGGATGACATATATGCCAAGAAATAAAAAAAATAGAAAATCCCAGAGCTGGTTAGTAGCTCAGCTGCATCTAGAACCCACCATTGCTTTGAAGACCGGTTCATTTTCTGTGCCTGGTACAGGGACCTGAGGTGGGGGCCTGGCATTCTGAGGCCAGAAATGTTTCTGACTGTGGTCACTGGAGGTGGGGTGGGCTAGGAGGAATAGACCACCAGCCAAAGGACATGATTTCAGTTTATTCTCTACTTTTTTTCCTCAGAGTAACAAAAACCTAGGAGTGGCTAGTTAGCACACCACCAGTATCACTGCTCACTCGTGTGAAGGGTAAGGACGGGCCATGAGGATGGCAGCAGTGAGAGGGAAAAGAGCACAGGAAGCTGATTCCACAGCTGGGGCATCTAATGGAAATATAAAGCAAGCCACAATGTGAACCACATGTAATTTACATTTTGTAGTAGTTACATTTTAAAAGTAAAAAGAACATGTGAAATTAGTCTGAATGATTTGTTTGCCCCTATATACCCAAGTACTATTATCATTTCAACATGAAAGGAATAGCAAACGATTATTAATGATGTGTTTTACTCTTTTTTCACACACTGTCTTCAAAATCTGATGTGAACTTCACACTTACAGTGCACTTCAATTTGTGTGAGGCTCATTTTAAGTGCCCAGCAGTCATGCGTGGCTGGTGGCTACCGTATTGGACAGTACAACTCTAGCAAAATGGCTTTTAGCCCTTTTCCTGCCTGCACTCAGTTCACCTCTCTAGGTACTCCCATCCGAACTTCTCTCATTACAGGTGGTGACTCCTAATCTAGAGGACGCCCCCATCACCGTGACGTGACAGTGGAGGGAGGATGGGAGTACCGGAGGTGGAGCTTACCATTACCCACCTACTCTGTACAAGACTCAAAGGCTTTGAAAATACAGGACGCTCCCGCTGAGTCTTATTTGCAGAGTTGAGTGTGCTGGGGTGACAGCTTCAGAAGGGAGGATTGCTGATCTGGAATAAGAGATCTGGATTCGGAGAAGTGGTGAGATGCCCCCCTCCAGGTCTGGTCCTCCGCTTTGCAACCAAGAGATTCCCGGACTGGAGCGGAGCAGCCTGGGAAAGGGGGTGGGAGAAAGTGATTCATGAGATCCAGTCTTAGAGACTGGTGTATGTATTACAATACCCATTCATTAATGTGTTGAAAAAAAATTTTTCCTAAGAGGACACAGATCTTCAGGTTTGCAGGTTACCATGTTTTTCTCCCTACAGAAAATCTTGTGTGAGGAGCCAGACTTTTATCAGAAGGTTGTGTTAACATACCTGGAATCAGAACCAGGAGAGTTAGATTATTATTGAAACATTAAGTATTTGTAGTTGAAGAGGACATGATACAAAAGGGTACCTCGGGAAAAAGGTCAGCCTCCCTTCTAGACCTCCTCCCCCTCGCTCCTTAGACCCTTCCCCAGAGGCAACCCTTTCTTCTTCCACAAGTCGGATCGTCCGAGGCTTCCATTTCCTAAACAGAGATGTAGCTGCTGCACAGGCCAGGTGACTCATGTTTTCTGGTTAGGATGCCCTCCTGGACCCGTTTTTGCTTGACAGGTTGGCAGGTGGAAGGCAGGGAGACATATGAGCGGTGGGAATAACAGAGGCCAGTTGGGAGGAGAGGCATGCCGGGATCTACTGAGTTAAAAAGATCTGCTTTCTCTAGAGGGGAGGATGTGGAGGAGGGGTGTGGGGTGAGCCAGGAGGTACCCAGTGACAGCAGAAAGGAGTGTTCCCAGGCTCCTGGCAGGGAGCAGATGGTGGGTATTCCCTGACCCTTCCTAGGCCCTGGGGAACAGAATGGGAAGGAAGACCACAGAGTGAGACATAAGGGGGCCTCTGCCCCACTGTCTTGAAGGGGCAGCACCCGCTGCAGAACAAAACCCCAAAGAGACAGAACAGGATCAAAAACACCGTGAGAGGTGGCCCTGCCCCAGAGCCGCCGTGCCATGCAAGGTCAGTCATGTGATACGGTGCCTTCCAGCTTCAACGCGGTGACCTCGAGACAGCGCTGGAGAAGGTCTGCAGCAAGAAGGAACAATTAGCCAATTCATTATGTTGACATTTCTAGCCACAAAATAAGGCCTTTTCCCTTAATTAGGGTTGTGACAGATAAAAGTATATTCCCAGCCGACTCCTGTTATTCACGTGGGCAGGCCTGTCATCCCCATTTGGTCTGGCCCTGTCCGTATAAGAGGGCTTGCTCTGTGTGTGTGCTCTTGGCAGCTTCATAAAGGATTCAGCAGGAATAAACACAGGGCCTGCTTCCTGCCCTTCGTCCAGAAAAGGAGACTCATTCATATGTACGGTCCAAGCCAGCAAGCTCTGGTGGGTCAAGAGCAGGAAAATAGCTAATCAGGGGGGGTGGGGTGTCTAGAAACCAGTTCATGTGAGGAAAATAAAGCTAGTGAGGAATCTAGAAGCCAGTTCACATGAGGAACTAGGGGTAGTTGGTGTGGAAGAGGGGGACTGAAAGAAGCCACTAACATCATCTCAGGTGTTTGAAGAGGTGGTGAATATAGTGTGTGGTGGTTAAAAGCCAGATTGCCCAAGTTCAAATTCTGGTTAAGGCACTTACAACCTGTGTGACCTTGGGCAAGTTACTTCACCTCTCTGTGCCCCAGTTTGCTCATTTAAGAAAGTGAGGATAATAGGATACCCATCTCATAGGACTGTTGTGAGAACTGAGCAGGTTAATACATGGTGAGCGCTTGTAACAGTGCCTGACAAGGTGAGCACTATACAGGTATTTGCTCCTATACATAAGATGGCAGGGAGCAGATAGTGGTTTGCACCAAAGTAGAAACAGGAATGGAATGTCTACCTTAATATATAGATTAACTTCTTTTATTATTAGAGTTACCCAGTAAGGGACTTTGAAAAATAATGAGCAAAGACAGTGCTAGAGTTTGAATGGATTTATTCTCCAACCCAGACCCACCTGAGTTCTGCGTATCTAGTCATCTTGACGTTTCCACTTGGATATCTTCCAGGCATCTCACCTTTAACACGTTTAAAACTCATCTCTGGATCCCGCTTCCACCTGCTTCTCCCTCAGCCTTCTCCATTTCAATGCCAGCAGTGGCAATACCAGCCACCCAGTCACCCAAGATAGAAACTTGACAGTCAATCATATTTGACGCCGCCCTCTACCTTGTCCCCAGATTTAATCAATCACCCGAAGATGTCCCTTCTACCACTTCAATATCTTTGGAGTCCATCTACTTTTCTCCATAGCCACTGCCTCTATTCTAGTCCAAGGACTCATCATCTCTCCCTTGCAGTAACTTTCTAACTGACCTTCTTGTCTTACCTGTGCCCCGAGGCCAGAAAGTCTACAAGGCACCTTGGTGCAGAAAAGTGCTTATATGAGGAGATGCAGCCCTGGGCTAGGCCTTTGTGAGTAGACTGGAGCCAGATTTCACCCCTCATTTTTCTACTTAGCTGGCACCCTTGTGCTTCAACACCTGCTCAACCACGTGCAGTGGCCCTTCTTTGCCGTTGATTGTTTCAACAGCAGTCAGGGTGATTTTATTAAAATGTAAATTGGATCATGCCTCACTTCTCTCCAGTATTACCCCATCCCCAGTCATTCATGGCTTTCTGTTGCCCTCGAGCTGTGAATCAGATCCGAGATCTATCCTGTCATTCTACAGTGAACTATTAATATCCATCATATTAATACATTAATTATATTAATAGCCATTCATCAGGTAGGAGATGTTGCTGTAAAAACTAGCTCTGGGGTAGATTGTGGAACCTTAGCCCTTAAAGAGAACAGAGAGAGACTCTGCCTAGTGCAGAGACTGAACACCTAAGGGCTGTAGCCCTCCTGCAGACACATTTTGTTTAGCTTACACACATTTAAATTTTTTTTAATCAGTTGATGCTATTTCAAATTGAGATTTCACTTAGAATGTAGATTCTGGACTTCTCCTGAAAGCTTAGATGTGGAGATGAGGGACCTTCCTCTTCCCAGAGTGACAGTTGGCTGGTGCTGAGTGGCAGCTGCTCCCCCAGCTGGGGCATGCATGCTCTGGTTCTCCCCAACCCCTGTGGCTCCATAGTTTATACTTTATTTCATGTGTGGTACCTGCCAGGCCCTGGTAGACATCTGCCTTTGCAGCCCCTAAGCTCACTCAGCCCCTTCACTTTATGGGGGGAAGCTGAGGCTAGAAAGGCGGCACGTCAGCCTCCGGGACGTGTACTGATCGTGAACCATCTCACAGCTTCTGCTCTCTCTGCCGAATCACAGCTGCCTCTCAGTTACTAACAGAAAGAAAACACACCATGCAACTTGGCTTATCCTTCTTCTTGCCCTGATCGCTAGCCAACATGCCCTTTAGTTATCTTGCTTATATCTGTGACCACATGAAAATTAGAACATTCGGTCTAACGTATTGAGATGGTGTTCTGTAAATATCACCAACTCGGCGTGAAGAGTCTAGCCCAAATGAGAACAAAGGAGAAATGGGGAGGATTGGAAATGACACAGAAAATAAAATCTGGACATCTTTTGAGAAGGGCATAGTCTCTTTCTTGTGGTGTTGCAGAAAACGGGGAGCCAGCTGGGTTGTCCCCTTTTCAGGGATGTGGAAATTGAGATGCAGATGGCAATGAGTCAGGGACAGGAAAAGGACTAGTGAGCAAGTCTTGGGCTCAGTGCCCCATACCACACTGTCACAGCCTGAGAATGACTGTGGACAGATCGATCACTGCAAAAAAGGGAAATTTGCAATTTACCTTGGCAGACAATGACTTTGGCCAATCAAGAGGGATGGGAATGAAGCACAGCCCCAGAGCCTTGAGTCAGATGGAAATCGTCTTCCTGTGTTCACTAGAGAAGGTGACCACATCATGCCATAGTGAAATTAGCCTTGACAACTACCAGGTCCTCCTGGATACTGCATGTTCTTTGTACCACAGTGAGTTAATGTCATGAAGCTGAGAATCTGCTCCAAGTCATGAGCGACTCGAGACTCTATCCTCATGGCAACTCTGGGCTCCTTCTTCATAAGCTGTAGAAAGGCAGGCTATTTATGAGGAGAGAAAGGAGTGACAAGATGGTTTCCTGAAGCAAGCCATGGGGAGGAGTTGGTGTCACACAAATTTCCCTTGGGGGCTGTGTCTCTATTGTATTCTCTTTTTTGTTTCACATTGGAGTCTAAAAATGTTTAATGATACCTAATAGTACTTTTAAAAATCTGTATTTAAATGTCTAAAAACTTCTGTATATATTAACTCTCTTATGATTAAGCCAATGTAATTAGAATATTTCATCAGTAAGAGAAATATTTTCCTTTAGACACAGATGTAGAAATCAGATTCTCTCTTTCAAATTCTGAGTCATTGCTCAACAATGGAAATCAGATTTATGATTTCATAGATTGTCATCTCCTTACAACAGCAGACTAATGAACGCGATGATTTATGCAAACGAAATGTACTCATTTAAGAATAGGCTCACATTGTTGATTTCATTTCTAGAATCCCCTGGGCTTTTCTCTCTTTTCCCCTGTTACAGAATATACCAAAAGAGTAAGTAATGGATCAATAACTTATCATCATCCCCCTCTACTCCCTTCCCTTAGACAAAAGTAATTTTTAAAATTCAGACTAAAATTTCTTCCACTAATGGCATATCTCTATTAATTGATTGGATCAACAGGAATAGAAAGCTTTTTTTCTGTTTCTTTGAAGAATTTTCTGCCATCAAGTTCTTTCAGCTAAAGAGTGTTCATTTGTTTTAATACCTCTTCAGTTCAGGCATTTACTTTATTCATCTGAAGTGTGAATCCATTGCTATTCTCATCTTTGTCTGACTTTGTCTTTTTAAAAGCAAGGTCTTTTTCTTTGCCTGCGGTTCATGCAAAAGTGGAGACGTGATTGTGTTGAAAGTGCAGAGAGAGTCTAGAAGTAGGTAATGGAGGTGCGTGTGGAGTGGGGAATTGTCGGAGGGGAAAGAAGTAGAGCTGTTGGAATGGAGTGGCCCAAAGAGACTGAGCTGTAAGGGGGCCCCAGCATAAAAACTCAGCTGCTCAAGTCTGGGAAATTATCAACAGCAGAGAGTCCATAGTCAAAGCAGCTTGGGCGCAAACTGCTCTAGGCAGTAAAATGCTAAATTGTGGAGAACACAGTGACCCATGCTGACAAAATAATGAAATGGATGGCTTTTCCCCAGTGAATGGAAATTTGCTTTTTCCCATGTTCCAAAACGCGGGCCTCAGTTAGGTGGATGTTGTGTTTTCATGTCTGATATTCTGCGTTGGCAGTTCCTGAAAACTCTCCCGCGAGTCTGTGAGTTTTGATGCAGGCTCTATGGCGGCCTTGCCCTCACCTCCAGCTGCCACTATGACACACCCCGGGGTCTGGTTTTCAGTGTCTCGGCATACTTTCCAAGGCTTCCAGTAATTGACTGTGCAAAACACAAAACCAAAAGCAGATGGGACATATGTAGATAAGCTGTTTTGTTTTTCATCCCTATAATTTCCTAGGTTTGATAGCACTTCAATTTTCTAACCATAAAAGCTGCTTCTGTGCTCTTTGGAACACACACACACACATGCACACACACACACGCGCACACACACACACACACAGTGCTGCCAGTAACTAGTTTAAAAGAATATTACATATGGCTTTGTTGTTTTTGTTGTTATTGTTTTTTCTTACTTCCTTTCTCTTTTAAAGAAGTACCTTGCTGCTGGAGAAGGAAATTAAGAAACAAAAACAGAACTATTTTGAATGTGTTTGTTAGAGTTCAGTTTACTTAATGGAACTATTGTGTTAACACAGAAGAATATTTTAGAATGACATATCATAGCTGAAGCTAAAACCTAGCCTTCAGTATTCATTTACCAGAATCGTAGATGCTTGTTCTGGGGTGTATATCTCCTGTACTGGGGGAGAATGGCTCTTGTGTCCACAGAGTGTGACTGAGCAGCAGGAGGTAAAAGCTGCCACTACACAAAGTGGAGCATGTTGGGGGGAGGGGAGAGCCCATTAAAGGAGGTGTCCCTTTGGACCCATCCATCTTTTTTGTCGATTAAACGCTCACGTTATCTTCTCAGTGAGATAGACGTTACAGGCGTGGATTTACAAGGGCTTCGTTTTAAGTCCATCACGAACGTACATTTTTGTTGTCGGTATTATTTATTAAAGTACAACTACCCCCAAATTACAGTCTGTAAAATTGATAAATTCCTCTCCGCAGACAGCCTCTTTCCATATTGGCTCCACGCTCAGCTCTTTAGTAGGTGTCTCTGGGTATCTGCACAGTTTGGGAACTATATCGAATCAGCATGACATTATTGCCCAGTAATCCTCTTTCTCTCTCAAGGGATTTGTTGACACTCACCTAATCAGGCAGAGACAAGAGAGCATAGAGAAACTCAGAGGAACAGCACAGACTCTGGAGCCAGACGGACCTGAGTTTGAAACCAGGCTGTCACTTTTTTTGGCTGAGTGATTTGGGCCAAGTCATTCAGCTTCTCCTACTGTTAATGCCCTTTCTGTAAGAAGAATATGATAGTGCCTATCTCATGGTGATGGCTTTAAGAGTAAAGGTGTTTCTTTTGTCTTCCCTTCTCCTCGTTTTAAAATGACATAGGATGGAACACAGATGAGAACTCTCTGAAACCTAACCGAACTGTGTTTGAGACTATTTGTAAGCGTGGAGCAGGGCATTTGTCATATTAGTCATACAGCGAGAAGGAAATGACTTATCTTGCTTGTCTTCTCTGTTATCCATCCAGTAGCTAGGCGGGGAGACGTAGGGGCTGCTAAGGAACAGCAGCAGGAGGCCAGGAAAGCCCCTTCCCTGTGCCCTTTCTCAGCTCCTCCCTGGTGCTGAAAGGGCCACTGCGCCAAGGACGGGTCAATAGGATGTCCCGTGCACAACCTCTCAGACCCTTCACTGCATGGACCCCACCCACACAGGAGGCAGGCATGGGAGCCACCCCACACATCCCCTCTCTCCCTCCTCCTCAAATCTGCCTGATGGGATTGTTTTTCCCATGAATAAAAGTATAGTTCCTTTTAAATGAACAGAAAGGGAGGCAAATACATCCCCAGAATCTGACACGTATTTACAGAGCACTCTGCTTTTATTTTCTGTTCTGCCTGCAACGTGCATTAATGGAAGGGCTAAACTGTCTTCAAGAAAATCTGAAAGCCAGGAACTTATTAACAGGCTTGACACCTGCCTCTGTGAGGAACTTCTGAGGCCAGAGATATTCTTTGTAACCGAGGTCCATCTGTTGCACAGATTTTTAATTCAGATATTCTTCCTTCTCGAGCCAAGGCTGAGAAAGCAGCCAATTTTGTGGAAAGATCTCTTTAATAAGAAATGAATAAAACTATCAATGCTAAATAAAAGAGACCACTGTGAAACTTGGGTTAAATCCCACAGGGAAGTGTATGTGAGATTAACTGCATTATATAACAAGACCGCCTTTAATAGCTGGCACGGTACTTTTTGTTGTTCCAAGGGAGAGGCAGCCAGGGCCAGGGCCAGAGCACATGATATTATTTTAAAGTGCTGCAGCCTCTGGAATTTTTCCTCAGAGAGCTGTCAGGAACCAGAGTTGTACTTTGATTTATGATTGCTTTAAATGTTTAACGCTTTTTACATTTTCAAAGCTACGTCCTCTGCGTCTAGCAGCCTAGGGGTGTTTTCTGTTGCTTTTGAAAGATCATTTTCAAATAGGAAGTTTTAAAATTATGCAAAAAGGAGATTTTACCCTACAGGGTGTTTGAGTGATTTTAAAATGGATTAAAGGGATGAGGCCATAAAGGCAGGGCCCCTGTAGCCTTTTCTCTCAGCTGCTTGTGATGACCCAACTGAGAGCGGGCAGCTGGAGGGAAAAGGATTTTCAAAGCAGCAGCACATTTATTCAGGAAACATCATTGGGCCAGATATTCCTCAGAGAGCTCACCTTTAAGTACAGTTGACAAGCAAGTCCTTAGCTTGAGCCACCTGAAGCTGCCGTTTTTAGATCAGAAATGGTAGGATGTTGGTCGTGTCATAACGGCCCAACTTGATAGTTAGATGAAGACTATACACAGTGATAAAGACCGCAGTGGGGCCAGCATATGGTGCTATGGGAAAGTCTAGGAAAGAGAACCTCACACAGTGACGTGGGGTCAGGGGGCAAGAAAGGGACAGCACAACTGAGTGTTGTTTTTTGGTTTTATTTTGTTATTTGCTTTGTTTTTAAAAAAAACAAACCACTTTATTGAGGTATAATTGGCATGCAGTAAACTGCACATATTCTTAGTGTACAGGTTTTGGCACATATACACCATGAAATCGTCACTACAATCAAAGAATGAACATATCTGTCACCCCCAAAGCTTCCTCATACCTCTTTGTAATTCCTTCTTCCTGGCACCCCCACCCTGGCAAACACGGATGTGTTGTCCTTATACATTCATTTCATTGCCTAGAATTTTACACAAATGGAGTTATACAGTGCTCTTTTTTGGCTGGCTTCTTTCACTCTGAATAGTTATTTTTAGATTCATCCATGTTGAAATGGGCATCAATATTTCATTTTTTAAAAAATTACAGGATAGTATTTCAATGTACAGTTATACCACAGTTTTGTTTTTTTTTTTCCTTTCACCTGTTGATGGACACCTGTGTTGTTGGCCATTACAAATAAAGCTGCTGTGACCATTCATGTACAAGTCTCTGTGTAGACATAGACTTCCTTTTCTCCTTGGTATTCACGTACAAGTGGAATGACTGGATTGTATGGGAGGTGTATGTTTAACTTCTTAAGGGACTGCCAAACTGTTTTCCAAAGTCCCATTTTACTTTCCAACCAGCACTATGTGAGCGTTCCAGTTCCTCTACACCCTGACCAACATTGTATGATTGGTCTTCTTAATTTTTACCACTTAATAGGTGCACAGTGTATCTATCTCATTGTGGTTTTAATTTGCGCTTCTCTAATGACAGATGATGTTGGGCATTTTTCCAGGTGTTCATTTGCCATCCATATATCTTGTTAACTGAAATACACGTTCAAGTCTTTGCCCATTTCTAAATTGAGTTGTTTTCTTGTTAAGCTTAAAGAATTCTTTGTATATACTTTACACAAGTCCTTTTTAAGATATATTGAAACTGAGAAATGTGTCTCCGCGGGGGGTGAGCAGAGAGGGCGGCCTCTGGTTCTTTATGTCTCAGTGCAGAAAGAATTCGATGAGAGGCAAAGTTATAGACAAGAGGTGATTTATTAGAATAGGATGCTTGTGAGGTTTAAAAGTGGGTGGACAAGAGGGTGCTGCCCCAAGAACTTATTGGGCTATAGTTTTATAATCAAAGGATAAGTGGGGAGGGGGAGAAAACCACCTTCTTCCTCATTCTTGAGCAGATGTCAAGCTTCCACCATCAGTTCCTCCTTTTCGTCAAGCAGGGGAGTTTTCTTGTCCCTACATGGTCAAGCCAGGACTAACATGGTGCAATGGAAATGAGCAAAAAGGCAATAACATATACTAAAATATGGTCAATCATCTCAGGTTCAGTATAACGTCACCTTTTCCTTATATTTTTGTTTTTACTATGCAGAGGAGCATGTCCTAGGAATCATTAACTTAATGACCTCACTGTGCAGGATGTGGGTCTCATTCCACCATTGTTTTATTGTTTTGGGGCATGTCTCATGCTTCTGTTGCTAGGCAAGCCTGCTTGGTTTTGTGGTTAAGCAAACCTGCATTCTTGAGTGATCATTAACTTAAAGGGATCTCCTATACTTCTCTCTTTACTTATGATCCCTTAGTGGGATTAACTATTTAATCACCTATTGCACCTTTATTCTGTCCCTATCGGTATGATTTGCACGTATCTTCTTCCAGTCTGTAGTTTGTCTTTTTATTCTCTTAACAATCTTTCAAAGAGCAGAAGTTTTGCATTTTGACAACATCCACTTTACTCATTTGTTCTTATATGAATCATGCTTTTCTGGGTGTTGTTTCTAAGAAAACTTTACCTAAGCTAAGGTTGCGAATGGTTTTTTTGCCTGTGTTTTTTTCTGGAAGTTATATAGTTGCAGGGTTTTCATTTGGGTCTATGATCAATTTTGAGTTAATTTTTGTATATGGTATGAGGGTATGGATTGAACTTCTCTTCATGGTTGTGCATATAGATAGCCAATTGTGTCAGCATCATTTGTTGGGAAGACTATCCTTTCTCCAGTGAATTGCCTTTGTACCTTTGTTGAAAATCAGCTGTCCATGAAAGTGTAGGTCTATTTCTGGACTTTAGTCTGTTCCATTGATCTATTTGTCTATCATTTTACTAATACCATGCTCTTCATTTCTTTAGTGTTAGAATGTTTCGTAATCAAGAGAGTGCTAAACAAAATGAAAGTTGCATACATTAGTAACTAACAGCCTTAATGTGGTATAGGTATGACACATTTTCTTGCTTTCCTATGTAGTGTGATTTCTCCAGCTTTGTTCTTTTTCAAAATTATTTTCGCCCTCACATCTCCTTGTAAGTTTTAGACTCAGCTTGTCAATTTTTATTTTAAAATATGCTGGGATTTTGATTGAGAGTAATTTTGATTGACAGTTTTAGGGCTTTCTTGAGGTTGTGTCCATGGGAGGAAGGTATTCAAACATCACTTTTGTATCTGAACAACTGGAATTTTGAGACCAATGCAGCACTTAAAAAAAATTTCCACAGCCCTGCTTCCAAGTTTATTGAAAACCCACCTGTGCAAAATGGTATTATTCCATGCCAAAAGGTACAAGGAAAAATAAAATGTTCTAATTTTGGTCCCTATTGCCTATGATTCCGCTTTTTTTTTTTTTTTTTTTTCGTCTCCTCTCAGAGAGAGAGAGAGAGAGAGAGTAAAGACAATTCTCTCGAGCAGCCTTTCACCCCTGGGAAAAGATCACAGATACGTGGAGGGTCTGTGCTTTCTTGAGCGGGAAGGGTCCTCCTTGCTATGCTCTCTTCCTTCCCCCAGATGGCTGGAGGCTCATTCACTCCACATGCTTTTCTCCCATTGCTTGGTACAGGAATCACAAACACACACCCGTAGGACCCGAGAGGTCCTAGACACAGGAAAGCAGCCCAGCACCTGGGCTTTCACACGCGCCGTAGAGAGAGTAGAGATTCGAAGGTGACCAGCCTGAGGATGACTCTGGTGAATTGACAAGCAAAGCCACAAATTTGGAATTTTCTGAAACCTCCCAATTTTCAAATGCTGTCTCTGTAGTGTTCTGTACTGTGCAGGCCAGATGAAACACCTCTGTGGGCCAGATTCAGTCCATCGGCTCCCAGTGTGCAGCCTCTGATGGATGGGCTCTTTTATTTGCTTTCACGGTCAGCTCTTTCATCAGCTCCCTAAAGGATTTATTTCAACAATTGCTTAATGAGCACTTATGATGTGCCAGGAAGTGCTCGGTGCCCAGGAAATCGATCAGGGATGAGAAGTCCCTCTCACCCCTGTGCTTGAGGGGCTCCTTCTCCAGTGCGGAGCTCAGGTGTGGCATAGAGAGGCAGTCCAGCACCACCTCCTAGTCTCTCCTGAATCAGCCCCTTCCCTGTATCCTCACTATCACTTATGTCAGGCTTTGAAGAAGGACATGTTTGATTGTGCTTGGAGGAGTCCTGGAAGGCTTCTCTGAGGAAGTGACATGTGAGCTCATTACTGAATGGGAAGGTAGCAATTAGCCAGCAGAATGTGCACTAGAACAGTGTTGCTACATGTTAGTGGAACATGAAGTCAATTTAGTGGTTGCTGATTAGGATTAGAATAAAATACGATACAATGGGATAACATATAGTAAAGGCAAGGATTTTTTTATTAAACTTTTCTTTCAGTTTCACATACACATGCATGTGCATGCTTCTAATACACCTGTGTTTGTAAAAGAAATTGTTGGTTAAAAAACATAGAACAATACAGTCTGGAATATTTTTCATTTTGGGGAATGTTAAAAAGGAGAATAAAAGAATATTTATTAATAACGATCATATATTATTTCTGAGATCCCTTCATAAATGTGCCCCCAAATTGTTAACTTCAGCTGCTTATTTGCAGCTGTAAGCGGGCACTGACCCCCTGCTGGGAGAGGCATCTGTGGATCACTGTCTTCAGAGCTCCATGGTCAATTAATTGTGAGAGTGAGAAAGTGACTTTAATTCCTTTCGGGGTTTTTTTTTGTTTTTTTTTTCCATTGGTGAAATAAATGAGCTGGTTTAGATAGATAGTTGTAAAGCCCTAAGTTCTTTAGACAAACTGCAGACAATTTATATAAATAGCTACGTTTGCCCAGTGCTGAGTGATTAGCACTAAAAGGTAGCCGGTACATAACAGACCTCAGTTAATATTTGCTAAATTAACGTATCTATCCTTAGAGTGCCCTTGCATTTTATGTGATATTAGGCATATTCAAATTAGTTGATAAAAATTATCACTGAAGTCGCACTTTAGGCACAAAATTTGAAATAACGCAAATCCTAGAAAATTTAAATTTTGCCAAGAATCACAAAATTCCGAAGCCAAGTGGAATTCTCTACGGTGCTTAAGCTCTTGCTGCAAGGCAGTGCTCCTGTGCTTTGCCAGATCAGTCTCCCATTATGTGAGATCTGAATGCATCCCCTGTATAAAATGCAACTATTCCATATGTTTTTAAACTAACGTCTTAAAAAGTTATTTCTTGGAAGCTGTGATGTACCACATGTATGCTAGGTCCTCACTATGAACAAGACAGACACAGTTTTCCACCTCTCTAGAGCTCATAGTTCACCGTGGTGGATGCCAAATGCTTGCTTTCACACTGAGTTCATACGCGCTCACAGGTTAATGTCTTTGGGCAGACTTTGCGTTCAGGCTTTGCCTGCTTCTCTGTCCGTATAATATGCAATCAGGTCATTGATTTGAAAGGGGTCTGTCTGACTAATGTGAATCTGTGAGACTGTCATCTCCCTTCTTCCTGATTCCAAAGTTGTGTACAGTATTTGGAACTAACATTTTGTCAATTTTTCTTTCTTTCTTTCTTTCTTTCTTTCTTTTTTTTTGCTAGGGTCATATTGCATTTGTAGTCAATTAAAACATCTGAACCTTTTCTCCTAAACTGCATTTGAGGCAGGTTGAAAACAGTCTGGATCTTTGGGATTCATTTTTTTAAGTTTGGTAGGATGTCACATTTATCCCAAAACAAATTACATCTTGTTAGTATCATTCCATCAACCTATCCAAATTATTTTGATTCTTGATTATGTCAGTCACCATGTTCATTGTCCCTTCCAGTTGTGGGAAGGCAGTAAATTAAAAAGCCTGCCTTCTATATCTCTCCCTAGGTTGCTGATAAGAGGACTGGGAGTGTCATTTTAAAAAGATTATTGTTGTGTCATAGCTTTGAAAGATTTTGTTTGGCAAATTTACATGACCTTCATCCTTTTTTATTTCTTTGGTCTTATTGCCAAGCCACTCAACCCAGCTGAACTCCCATCAAAGGAACGTACTTTTGATGCCCGAAGTCAAGTTCTGTAAGCACTTCTTAATGATGATCTTGTCCTTCTAAACAGATTTAGGACCAAGAAGGAAAACTTAAATCTATCAAAGTTGTTACTTGATAATTTTAATATGCAATTGAAGCTTCTTAAACTAACTCTTTTTACTGCCCAGTGACCAGCAGCAAAGATAGAATCAAGGGACCACAGGGGCAGCTTGTTTTCTTCAGTTTGAGTATCAGTTTAAATATTTATGTATTTGATCCCTTGAAGACTAAAATAAATTTACAGATTTTTTGAACAACTTTGAAAACTTGGGAGAGCAATTATCTACAGGAAATAATGTGATGAAGGAGTTCATTTTCCCTATTTAGGAAAGGAAAAAAACCTCAAAACTTTATATCCTTATAATGCAACTTCCACGTAAAGGAATCTTTAACGTCGTTTGCTAGCAGACTGTGAAAAAACATTGTCGTTAGCACTGAGAATTTACATTAGCCATCTGTGCACTCTGAATAACTGACAAGGCACTTTGGAATTTTGTCTCTCAACAACTACACTGTTTTTAATTTGGAAAGGTAGTGTTTTAAATACATGTTTCAATAAACCAAGTAATTTTTGCCATCTGCCAATGAATTTGTGACTTAGAAACAGGGCCACATTATAAACTTTCATGGACTGGAGGCACTGCTGCCTTTGTGGGCCTTTTCCTCCATTAAAAAAATGTGAAAAAGTACAGTTTATCACTGGGTTGTTATAAGGATGAATATACTAATATTACATACTAAAATATTTTCTTTGACATAAAGTTCATTTTTTTCTTCTGATTTTTAAAAAATTAAAACATTTCATGGGCCCCCAAAAGTACTGTGGGCTCTCAGCAGTACCCCCACTGTGCGTAATGGGTAAGCCGGCTCTGATTAGAAGTTATATTTCCTCTTCAATTTATTAATTGTACTTTTGCATTTACTGTCCATATTTTTTAAATGGGGAAAACCAACTCTGTTTCCTTAGTATACCTCTGTAAAACTCAATAAGCAACTGCATATTTGGTAGGAATGACCTGTATCAGCAAGGTCATATAAAAGACTTAAAAATTGGTAAAGTATCTACTTTTATATCTATAAAAGACTTTAAAAAGTGGATATAAAAGACTTTAAAAAGTGGATATAAAAGACTTAAAAATTGGTAAAGTAGAAATGTATATCCTTTACATACCTGATTCAAACCAGGTGCCTGGCCTAAAGCTATCAGCATTTACCCATTTTGTAATTTCAAACAGTGTATAACAATCATAATATACCACATTTTTTCCTACTTTAATCCCCCTCCATTTCCTAGTGCAATATAAAAATCTCCTTTTTTAGCATCTGGTGATTTTAAGGCCAAGTGTTATTTCTAATTCATTCATATTCTAATGACAACTCTATTGCATTTATAAAAGTGATACATGCTCATTATTAAAAATCCAAGGAATGCAGAAAAGTAAAAAGAAAACGATAAAAAAATCCTAACACTCAGAAATACGCCTCATTAAGTGAACATCCTGTTGGATATCAGGACATCTCTCTAAGCATGTTTGTAGATGTGAAGATGGATGGATGAATGATAGGTAGGTAGGTAGATGGATGGATAAGACAGATAGGTAGATAGGTAGATAGAAAGAAATGCTTTCATAAAAGCGGAATCATACGTTCTAAATTTAAAATTTTAAAACTAATACATTTAATTTATTTGAAGTTTACTGGATAAAAAGAAACCAAGTGAAAATTAAGAAATTACTGAAATTTAAATAAACTTTTTTTTTCTTATATTAAGAAAAAGAGGTGATGAACTTGATGTTTTTGATTCTGGCTTTTCTTTTTCTCCAGGTATATTTCCCGGTAGACGTTACTGGTGTTCACCCAATTCTCTCCCTGTTCTGGGGTATAGGAGAATTGTACTTCCTCACTCCCTTCAAGTTAGGTGTGACCTTGTGACTTGCTTTAGCTGCAAAACGTGAGCAGAAGTGACTAGCATCACATACGGATAGATGTATTTAATTGCCAGATCTCTTGTCTCTCACCCTGTCTTCCTCTGCCCCGGTGAGCACGGATGCTTATGTGGCGTGTGAATGTGGAGGGGCATAACAGCCAGTGGGCATGGAGCACAGCAGCAGCTCACGGAGGCACTGCCCTGAAGAGTCACAGGGGCCTGTGGTGCAAGGTGTATGAGTGAGAAATGAACTCTTGTTCTGTTAAGTCATGAGATTTAGAGCTTATTTCCTTCCGTAGATAACAGCCAGTCCCGGCTGCCTCCATCTCCATTTCAGATAGGAGACATTTCCCTGCCATGATAATTGAGCTCATAGGCACTCTTTCACCCTCTTTCCTTTCTTCCTTCTAGATTTTGGCTAGTTACATTGTTATTTTCACGCAGTCAAGGTGTTTAGTGTTTACCTTCTACTCTATAACCTAGCCTTGATTTTGATTAGTTATATTATTGTTTTATATAATCAAGATATGTAACATTATGTTCTGTTGAGGTGTTTAAAATTAGTTTTATATTTAAATAAATTCAATATCCAGTTCTGATCTTTTTACTGTGGCTTTCCAATCACAGTTGCCAAGAAGCACGTCAAGGGTGCTTAGAGGAGACTGCCTGGTGGGGGAATGTTCCACCTCAGAAAGGAGGGATATTTTGTCATTTGCATTGTTTAGATTGTTGGTACATGGCGATATGAAAAGCAGACTGATTTTTAGTGGTTTTATTTCTACTTTTAAATTCTCTATAAACAATACATTCCTTATTACCTGCATCTGAAGCAAACCATTTCCATTTACCCACCCTTCATATGCCGCTGCTGCTATTTTTATTTTATTCATTGCACTGACTAGATTGTCAGGACTTACAAAGGAGGGCTCAGAACAAACAGTGAATTCTTGAGTTGTTTTTATGTTCAGCAATATCTACTGATTACCTTTTTATTTGAAAATCATCTTGGCTAAGAATAATATTCAGAGACTGTACTTTATCCCCCTTAAAATTTTGGTGGAATTGCATTATCTTTTGCATTTAAATCACTGTTGAAAAATTTGACTTTCTCCTTGTAGGCACCTTGCTTTCTCCTTGTAGGCATCCCCTCGCATTTTAGAATGGGAAATTCAATTATTTAGCCAGAATATGTCTCATAGTTTTTTATTCTATATATTTCTAAAACAGAGTATCCTCTTTCAACTTAGAGATTGGATTTCATCGTGTATTCGTTTTAGGGATATTTTCTTGTGTTAGATTTTTAAATATTCTGGGCTGGATTTTCTACTTTAGGAATGCTCATTAAACTTTTAATGGACTGGAGTTTTTCTCTCTTCCATATCTATCATTTTTTTCTAATTGTTTTAAATTCTGCTTTTATCTCAAGCCTTTCCTGAATATAAATAATTTGGGTCCACATTAATGCTATTTCTTGGTATTTCTAATTTATGTATTAGTTTCATGGTGATGCTGTTTGGTCCTCAATTTACCATTTTAGTATGACAAACTTCTTTTAAAATCTCATTTTGTTATTTAACTGTCTCATTGTTAAGCTCTTGTTTTACTGTATTCATGTTTCTATTATGCTTTTAAGTTATTCTATGACAAATTACTTTCTCTTACTCTGAGGATTGTAAATTTTTTGTCAGTTTTTTCCCTTATAATGTTCTCTTTTAAAATCACTTGTGATGATGGTATGTTAGTTACTATGCCATTTCATCCCATCTTGCCCATGTCTGAGCAGCCATGCTCAGCCTTTGTTGCTCTAACAGACTGAGTGGTTTCTCTTTGGCACCCCTGTGACCCCCTATTTGTTGCCTCTTGAGGACTGGATACTTCCTATTCTGTCCACTTTCTTTAGCTAAGGGCACATGTCAGCAAAAGAGTTGGGCAGAGGAGTGAGCTCATCTGAGTGGTTTGTGTGGGCCACCTTGTAACACCTGTGCCAGCAGTATCTCCTGAGAACTCTCTCCTGAGACCTTGTGAAATGTCTCATCACGTCTGCCAGGAACCGTCAGTCCTCGTTTTTCATTTTTCTCATCTCTCCATCCTTCCTTTTGGCAGTTACCATCCTCAATCTACTGAAGTCAGAGGAGAAAAAGTGATTAAAGCACAACAACTACAAAAACACCCCACTTACTTCATTGTTCCTTTCCAGATTTGGGGGTATCCGTCTCTCTCGTAGAGCTGAGTTTTATTGAATGATTGATATAGCTTCAGGGGGGTATTGGAGTGTGGTGTTTTTGTTTTTTTGTTTGTTTTTTTATTTGTGTTTTTTAGCTGACTTCTTTTTATTACCTTTTGTACATTTCCTTAGGTACTGGGAGGTTGGAGACTCTGGAATCAGAGTATTTACCGAGAAGCCATCTTGGGGTCTGACAGCGGTTCTAAATCTCTTAAAATTAAACATCGATGTAGAAGAGTTCATTGTGGCCCAGTTCAGTACAGAGAGGGAGACCCTGCCTACCCTTAACTTGGACTATATTTTACTGTTATAGAGTCACCCCCCCCCCCTTTTTAAATTTTCTATCTACTGCCAGATGATACAATATAATTTCTTTGGTTTTTAAGTTCTAAGTAGCTAAAAATAGGAGCAGTTGGTAACACTGCAGCCATAGAGAGCAAAGCTAAATGAATTGTTGTAATTGCAATGGATCATTCCTTTTAATTTGTCCATTTTTCCAACAGTATTCATTTACGTAGTGAGAACCTACTAGGTGCTCGGTACTATTCTTGGTGCCTGGGATACATCATTGACATCACTGAACAAAACTGGCAAAATTCCCCTGCCTGTGAGGAGCTTACATCCTAGCAGGGGTGGGATGAGTGTGTGGAGTGGGGCCAGTCAGCAACAAGAAGTATAGTACATCCATAAAATGTATAATATGTTTGAAGGTGATACATGGCTAAGGGGGATCATGGAGTGGAATGCGAGCTGTAATTGAGAATGGGGCGGTCAGGCTGGGTTCCACTGAGAAGTCACATTTGATGGAGGGAGTCAGAGGATGAATGTTCCAGGGAGAGGGAACCAGCTAGCACAAGGCCCTAGGGTTCCAGGCAGGCTGGTGTGTTCAGGGGGCAGGATGAATGGTAAATTGATGGAGTTGGGTCAGGTCTGTGTAAGTATGTGAGAAAGTATGTGAGTGGCTCAGCAAGTTGTAATATGAACTTTTTGAGTTTTTAATACCTTTTTGAAAAAATTTACTATACCGATGTTCAATTAACTGTTTTTTTTGTTTTTTGTTTTTGCTATGAAAGTATAAGTTTCCAGGAGTGATATTTAAAAAGCAGGAATAAGCAAAAAACCATCACTAAAACCCCAAAGGTCTTGTTTCTCTCTTAGAAGACATGTAGCGAAAAGTGAGGCAACAATACATGAGTAATTGTTGGTTACTGAGAAATCCAAAGCATGAGATCTGCAGAAAATAAAATTGCTTTTTAAAAAGATAGTATAACATGCCATATCTAAATAAGGCCTTGAAAGCCATCTGGTTTTACCTTTTACAAATGAGAAAACAATCCAAGAGAGGCCAAATGACATCTCCAATTTTATGGCAAGTTGGTGGCAGTTTCAAATTTAGATAGTTGTCAGACCTGCTAATTCTTAGCCCAGAGCTCTGTCCACCCTGCCTCCCTCCTTTTAACTCAGTGAGAACTCAATTATTGCTAATCGTTTTGTTGTTGACCTTCCATGGACTTGATGTCAAGTCAAGTTTTCCATGACAATAAGTATAATTTACTTGCATTTTGCAACAGGGCCTTCATCTAGCTGGAAATCAGTTTTAGAAAGACCAAACAGCTTATTTCTCTGCCTCTCTGTGAGGACCAGATTGTTCTCTGTGATTACCTACCAGGACAAGGGGTTCTCATTAACTTTCTTTTCAAGGTACTTTTCTTTCATTTCCAGGCAGCCAGCCCCTGGGCCCAAGGGATTTCTCTGCAGCAGCAGTGCACTCGGGGACCCAGGTTAACACGTGGGCCCTGGGAGTGGCCTATCGTGTTAGTTTCCTCAGCTTGGCAGCCTCCCCCCATTTCCTTCCCTTCCGTAACTAGCTGTTCTGTCTGATAGGTATTCTTATTTGTGTGTTTTTATAAACGGTGTTGTTTTAGACATGTGTTTTAAAATTTGTATTGTTACAGATATCATTCCTTCCTTTCCCGTTTTTGCTTCAGTCCATTCTTTCTCACTGCACAGTGGTCCCTGTGTGCTCCTTCATATTTGTTCATCTGCTCCCCTAGTAATGAGCTCTTATATTGCTTCTAGCTCCTTTCTTCCCAGTGTTACCGGATATAAACAACCATACGTTTCCCCTCATGGATCCGCATGTGAACTCTTCTGGTTTATGTAGGACCCAAAACAGGATTGCTGGGTCATAAGGTATATGTATATATGTTTACTAACACCAATGATTTAGCTTTGTACAGACAGCCTTATACATGTCCCTTATTGATCTTTTTCAGAATTTTTCTTGGGTACATACACCTAGGGACAGGATTATATACCGTATTCCATTTTATCCACACTGCTGGCTCACTTGTAGAATGGCTGCCCAGTCTTCATTCCCATCAGCCGGGAATAAAGTTTCTTACATCCCCACATCCCAGCCAAAACGTGGTATTGTCTAGATTCCAACGCACATAACATAATTTATCATTGTTGTCTCAATTGTTATTTCTTAAATTTCTGCATTTGATCATCTCTTTATATGCTTGTTTTTGCATTTCCTCTGATTTGAATCACCTAGTCATTCCTTTGTCCTTTTTCTTTTGGCGGTTCTTATCTTTTTTCCTGTTGGTTTCAGGAGTACCTTATAAATCCAGAAATTACTCCCTCTTTGGTTTTAGACATCAACAAATATCTTTTCCCATTCTGCTCTGTCAACTTGAATCATGGTCTCCTTTGATGTAAAAATTTCATCTTTTGGAGATCCATTTAAAGTCACTTCTGGGGTGGGGGAGGAATAAATTAGGAAGTTGGGATTAACATATACATGCTATTATATGTAAAATAGATAACCAACAAGGACCTACTGTGTAGTACAGGGAACTCTGCTGATATTCTGTAAAAAGCTAAATGGAAAAAGAACTTGGATAGATACATGTATATGTATAACTGAATCACTTTGCTGTACACCTGAAACTAACACAACATTGTAAATCAACTATGCTTCAATTTATTTTTTTTTTCAGATCTTCATTGGAGTATAATCGCTTTACAATGTTGTGTTCGTTTCTGCTGTACAACAAAGTGAGCCAGCTATATGTATACCTATATCCCCATATCCCATCCCTCTTGAGCCTCCCTCCTACCCTCCCTATCCCACCTCTCCAGGTCCTCACAAAGCATCAAGCCGCTCTCCCTGTGTTATGCAGCGGCTTCCCACTAGCCATCCATTTTGCATTTGGTAGTGTATATATATCAATGCCACTCTCTCACTTCATCCCAGTTTCTATGCTTTACTTTAAAAAAATAAATTTAAAAAAAATTTCTTAAACTCAAAAAAAAAAAAAAAAAGTCCCTTCCCAGCACAGGTCATAAAGATACTCCAATGTTATTTTCCATTAAGTTTATAGTTTTGCCTTTTATGTTTGTGCATTTATCCACATGCAGTCTGTCACTGTTTATGGTGTGATGTAAAAGTCCAGTTTTTTTTTTTAAGTATATAATTAGCTAGTTTTCCCCAGTTTGAAGAAAGCCTCTCCTTACCCCATTATTAAATTTTAATTGTCGTTACAAGAGTTGTCATCTTTTCTGTTATAATAATGTCTTCTCAGCACATGAATGACTGCCCATTTATTCAGATCGTGTTTTATGTCTTTTAATAAAGGCTTAAAGATTTCCCCATGGAGGTCTTATGTGATCTTTGCTAATTTAATTTCTAGATACTTTATAGTTCTCATTGCTTATTTTATTTTTATTTTATTTTGTATTTGATTATTGCTGGGATGTAGAAATGCTGTTTTGTTGATTTTTGTTTCAAGTTGATTTTGAGTTGGCAATTTTGCTCAACCCTCTTATTTGTTCTAATGAATTGTCTATTGATCCTGGCCTTTAGCTACATATTAGATCATATAGTCTGAAAATTCTTCCCTTCAAATGCCAATACATAATTTCTTTTTCTTTCTTTACAACATTGGTCAGGACTTCGACTACTGTATTCAATAGTAAAGGTGCTAGTGGACATACTTGTTCCCATTCTTAAAGGGGATACATTTTAAAGTTCTTCATTAAATCAAATGCTTATTAAAGGCTTTTATAATTTTATCAAGTTTTAAAAGTTGCCCATACTCTTAGTTTTTAAGGAAAAAAATTTAATGAGAAATAGGTATCAAATATCATCAAATCCTTTTTTTTTTTTATCTGTTAAGATAATGACTTTTCTCTTTAGGCTATTGATATGTTGAATTGATAAATTTTATGATGTTGAAATTATTGTGATCCTGTGATAAATTCTACTTGTTCACAATGTATTATTTTAAATAGATTTTTAGAAGCTCAGATAGTTAATATTTAGGATTTTTACATCTAAAATTATAACTGAAATGAGCCTGTGATTTTTCTTTTCTTTATCCTCCTTGTTATTTGGAATAACAGGAGCCTAATAAAATGGGCTACATAGTTTTTGTTCTTTTTTATTTTCTGTAACAACTTACATAGGATAGGAAATGAAATGTTCCATGAACATTTGATAGAACTAACCTATGAGACCACCAGGGCCCAGGGCTCTTTAGCAGGGGAGGGCTTTGACTACCACTTCAGTGTACTTAATACTTTGGTTTATTCAAGTTTTCTATTTTGTCCTGCACCAACTTTGGCATTTTCTATATTCTGAGTAATATGTCACTTCATCTACATTTTAAAAATTTATTAGTACATTTGTGAGTGTTTATAGATTATTGCTCAGCAGATTTTCACTCCTCCCACCCTGTGAGAAGATTCCCTGTCCTATTGGTCTTGAGCTTGGCCACATGTCTTACTTTGGTCCATGGAACATTAATAGACTTGACCTGAGCAGAGGCCTTAAATGTTTTCGGGGCAGGGGTTAGCCTTTTCTCCTAAAAAGTGGCTGTACCAGAAGGGAACAGTCTCTTAACTCAGCTTTTTTTTTTTCTGGTCCAGCAGACCTGAAGCATATGGCACTTCCATCAGTGAGTTAGGAAGAGTGGTATACATCACCAGCTCTCCAAAGGAATGTGTATGGTTTTTCAAAGTGCTCGCCCATGTCCAACTGAGTCACTTTATAAAGCACTCATATGTGCTTACAAAATCTCTAGTTATGTCTCCAAATAATTGAAGTTTAAAAGGAGTTCTACAGTTAAAACCCTTGCTGTTATTCTAGACCTGTGGCTGCAGCTTTATCTGACTTTCCTAGCAGCTGTTTATAGGTCTGCTATCCCTCTCCTTTCTACATGGCCTTCAGTCTTTGAACTGTACTTTTGAACTCTGTATAGGTCCTCTTCTCAGGTCACCATTAAGGTGGTCACATATCATAGGATGTAGGGTAAAAAGCAGAGGTCGACCAGACAGGATACTGGGCCTATGGACTTTCCTTCACTCGGAGAACCCACACCCAGCCAGGGTGGACCAGGGAGTGCTGTCTGCACAGTGGTTTGTTGGAAGAGGTGACTTTTTTCTGGAATAAGTAGACAAAGTCAGAAACACATAGCTAGTAGAGATGGTGAGATGGAAGCTTGACTTGGAGGAACTTCTTGATTTAAGAATGTCATCAGTTACTGAAAAAGTATACATTAAGTTCCACGTTGTGCTCAGCAAGGGGCTAAAAGTTGGAAAGGAAGGGCACAGAAGTAGAAGACATGGTCTCTGCCCATAAGGAGCTGGGAAACAGCAATGTCATATAAGAAACAGAAAAGTTATGCGTGAGTCTTTTAGATTTGAGCCCAGAGCAACTATTGATAGGTATGAGTGTGGGAGGAAGAGATATTTGGAGAGGAGAGGGGATCACTGTGCTGTTTTCATTCATGTCGTGACCACAGAGATGGGGGGTAGAGGGATAGGTGGGTAAGTAGGGAGATGGGGGGCGTGGAGACTGGGGGGTGTTCATGTCTTCAAATGGATTTTTGGCTTCATCATGGTAGATGGTTTGTCAGAGAATGCTGTTTCTTTTGAAACAGGTACGTTTTAACTTCACTGAGAATGGGATTAAAGGATTGCATGAAAGAGATAGGGTCTGTATAAGGGAGAGCGTTTTGTCAGTATAAAAGCAGTTAGCTCCCTGCTTAGGATTTTTTATGAAAGGATAGCAATTCTTCTGTCCCAATATCTGGTGGTTCTTAAGCAGGGGTGGTATGGCCTCACCCTAGCATGTGCGGACATGTGTGCTCAGACGGGGGTAGGGGATGTTACTAGCACTTAGTAGGTGCGGGCCAGGGATGCTCCAGACCCTGCTGTGCGCTGGGGACAGCCCTGCACAATGGATTGTCCTGCCCGAGATGCCAATAGCACACTTGCTGAGAAACACTGAACTTCCCAAACTTCAGTCATTTCAGTTCTACTTGTATAATTCTTGCCTTATCTTTGTAACACCTGTACCACTAGTTTAAGGCTTTTATTTAAATTTACTTTTTGTTTTAAAACTTACTTTTTTGTTTACTTTTTGGTCATTCAATATCTGCTTTTTTATTTAATTATCCTAATCCTTGTAGTCATGGGTTTGAAATGCTATTTATATTTTTCTAATCATGTTAAAATAGATCCATGACTATTCTAATACAGAATGTTCCCCTGTGTACCCCCGGCATCATCTTGCCCACCACCGGTGGTGTGCGCATCAAGCTTTGAGGAACAGTGGCCAGATGGTCACAGTGGATTAATTTATACCTCGACCTGATTTGCTGTAGTATGTCCTTGGGAGTTGATACTATTGCCTTAGGACTCTCATTTTTAATTGACCTCGTGTTCAGCAAAATTCATGATCTGGAAGGGCCTCGTGAGGATATTTTTCCAGATAGAGGTCAGACGACACAAACAGCTGTTATTGTCTCTCTCTGTGTGGAAGATCTCCTTAGAAGGGCTTGATTTGTTCTTGGCTGGGTTGCGCTTATGTGCCAGTTATCTTTGCTTGAGCCCGTGTCCGTAGACTGCTGGCCACTTCCCAGTTATACGGTAGCATTTACAAGGGATACGTGACCCTGAAAGTGGAGAGGAATGAGAGCAAATACTGTCCTCACTTCCACATCATTGGCTTCGAGCATGGGTTGCATTAATAGTTGGCCAGGAGTCAGAATGGTGACAGAGTTTAGCGGAATCACAGATGCTCCCACCCAACACCCAATGAACTGACCCAAAAAGCCGTTCAAAACAAAAACATTCGCCAGCAGCAACCCAACAGGCGAGCAAACCAACCACAGCTTTATGCCGTGCACTTTAACAAGCGGCAGGTAATGAAGGAGACCCCCATCCTGAGCTCTCAGGAGCCAGGCCAGGACAGGAAAGTGAGGGGGCAGCATCCCGCGGGTTCCTACTAACACAGATCAGTATGGGAAGAAGCTGCCTGGGGAGGTGAGTGGGCAGCCTCGATGAACGTCAGGAAACACCCACAGGAGAGGCAGGAAGGCACCTCGGAGCAAGCCGTCTCCCCAGTTACGAGAAAGACATCACAGGAGGGAGCATGCCCTGGCAGAGTGGGCTCTGGTATGAGACATTTAACTGGCCTCCAAGAGAGAGGGCAGGGCAATAGGACCCCCAGCAAGAATTGGCCTTATGAGCCCTACCTCTCCTTCATGGCAGAACACTGCATAGAAAGCCACAGCCAACCGCAGAGTGTAGCTCGGAGGGAGAAAGGCAACTGGTTCCCTGTAAACTGAGCAGAGTGTCAAGGATACATCAACTTACTGTACGAGACCAAACCAAAGTTCTAGACAGAGATACTCATGTTCAGTATGAGCAAGATGAAGCTAAGTGTCATGAAAACTTTGCGAAAAAGCTACAGCAGGGGAATGAAAGATAGGAACATGGCTTGCGAAAAATAAGCATGCAACCAATCTGGTCTGGGAGAAAACCCAGTGCAAGGAAACTCAACCTCACAACTGTTTCATGCTGTAGAAGAGCTCAGTATCAATCCAGCAGAAATAAAAACTCCATGTTATGATTAAACAAGATTCTTTTTTATTTTTAATTGTAAAATATAACATAAAACTTGCTCTCTTTTCCATTTTCAAGTGTGCACTTCAGTGTTAAGTACATTCGTGTTGTTGTGCAACTAAACTCCAGAACTCTGTTAATCTTGCAAAACGGAAACTCTCTCCCCATAAAACAGAAGCTCCCCATTCTACCTCTCCAAGCCCCAGGCAACCATCATTCTTTCCATCCCACTGACTTTGACTGTTCTAAGTACCTCATATGAGTAGAATCATGGAGTATTTGTCCCTTTTGTGACTGGTTCATTTCACGTAGGGTAATGTCCTTAAGAATCACCCATTTTGTAGCGAGTCAGGATTTTTTTCCATATTAACGGTGAGTAATATTCTAATGTATAATATACCACATTTTGTTTATCCATTCATCCCTTGATAGACACTTGAGTTGCTTCCACTTTTTGGCTGTTGTGAACAATGCTGCTATGAACATGGATGTACAAATATCTCCTCAAGTCACTACTTTCAATTCTTTCAGGTAATATAACCCAGAAGTAGAATTACTGGATAATTCCATTTTTAAGTTTACCATAGCAGCTGCATCGTTTTACGTTCCCACCAACAGTGCATAAGGGTTCCAGTTTCTCCACATGTTCACCAATACTTATTTTGTTTTGTCTTTTGATAGTAGCCATCCTAATGAGTGTGTGGTAGAAAGGAATTTTTAAAAGATAGATTGAAGAGCCAAGAAAAATTGAGACCAAAAATATGATATAAGATTTTAACCAAGAGGAAAAAAATACAGGATAGCCATAACTGGCAGTCAAATGGCATGAGGGAAAGGCATGAGCTAATCACAGGAAAAGAGTTAATACTATAAGAGAGAAAATGATAGCCGTGGAGGGTAGGGAAAGCCATCCATCATAAGGAATAGAAATGAAGAATGCAAAGATATATTACATAGGAAGATTTTTCTGAAAGAAGGAAGAACTAAATCTTTGGTCAGAAGGCCATGCCACATACGTGGAAAGGCTGATTAAGAGTGACCAAGATAGACCCTGGTCTAAAGCTTCAATACTGCTTAAACTCCAGAGAGAAAAAGCCAGTTATTCAGAAAGAGGGTGATCAAGTTGCTATCAGAATTCTCCATACCAGCATTATCCCCATAAAATATGAGCAAGTTCTACAAACGTAAGAGGAATAAAATTATTTAAATAATATAAAACTATATTCACAATTTAAAATATAATATGACATTTTTTTCCTTTTTTTAATACATCTTCATTGGAGTATAATTGCTTTGCAATGTTGTGTTAGTTTCTGCTGTACAACAAAGTGACTCAGCTATATGTATACACATATGCCCATACCCCCCTCCCTCTGGAGCCTCCCTCCCACCCTCCCTATCCCACCCCTCTAGGTTGTCACAAAGCACCAAGCCTGATTTCCCTGTGCTGTGCAGCAGCTTCCCACTAGCTATCCATTTTACATTTGGTAGTATATATATATGGCTTTGTTTTTTAATAAATTCTAAGTTGTTGTTCAACAGTGAAGGCAGTAAGCCAACAGTCTTGATCTGAAAGAACTCAAGGTATATAGTAACCATGAACCTTTCTTGAAAAAAACCACTCTATGAAGAGATGGACCCAAATCAAAATAACAGACTCAAGAGTAGAAAAGCCATGGTTAAAAAACAATAACAACAAGAAACACTGGTGCGCATTCAAACCATTATAATACAGTTTTAAGACTAAACAACTGGGGGAAGATTATTGTTACAGAAGCATGTAAATGTTATACATCCAACAAAATAAAAATGGTATAAGCAACAAAAATCGCAAGGTATCAGAAAAAAGAGGAAATATAAAGTGTTCATTATAGAGCATCAATGTGACAACATGTAGTTTACCTCTTAAAGTTTCATTAGTTTTCTTCTCAGCATTAAATATTTTGTTTGCATGTATGTGTTTTTTATTTGTTCTTGTTTTTTAAGCATTTAATTGCAGGTCAGGCAGCCATTTAGTTTCACTTCTGCTGCTTTTTCTTCTGTTACGTTCAAGCAAAATTAAATAACTCTTATTAGAGAAAAACTGTTATATTCTCCTTCACAGTATACACACATAAAGAGATGTCCAGATTGATGTTCTTGAACGGTCAATAAGATGACAGGATAGTATGTAATTTGTTTCCTTCTTTGTACTTTCTTGTGTTGTTTGAATTTTTAAAATGAGCCATATTTTTATAAAAGCCATAAAAGTGTTAGTGTTAATATAAAATATTGGTCAGTACTATTATTATTCTAATTTGCTTCTTAGTCATTTAAAAAAAAAGCAGTCTTGACAAACACCAGAGAGAGTCCTTGACAATAGTTTTGCAACTCATGCCTAAAGTGTTGGCAACTGCCTAGAGACCAAAAGCACATGCTGTGGAAAACATCAGCTATTCTAACAGGATGCTTTTTGCCTTCTCATTGAATTCATAAATCAAAACAGTGAGCTGATGAGTGTGAAGTGGGCTTGCCCTGAATTCCTGTGATGCTAGTGACAGACAGTGTAGTACAGTGTGCTATCGTACAGAAGTCCTGTCCTAACCCATCACGGGCGTCACCATTTTGGATGTTTGGAGTACATCTCAACCTCTGCTCTTTCTCAGCACTGACTGTCTTTCACTTTCTTCAACTTACCGCATCCCCCTGCCTCAGGACCTTTGCACAGACAGTTCCTGCTCCGCAGGGTACACCTCCTTTCCTTTCCCTTCACTGGGCTCCTTCTGCTCATGCCTAGGACTTAGCTTTAACCTCCTTCCTCTGGAAGGCCTTCTGCGTAACCAGTGGCACTTCTCAGCACATATGTAGTTACTTGCCCAGTGTCAGACTTCCTCAGCAGACAGGCCTCGGGGAGACAGGGCTCCAGTTTAGGAAGTACAAGGTCAGGTTCTCTCACTGCCCCTCCACGGCATGCCCTTGCTCTCCTCCTCTGGGCTCAGCCAGGATGGTCACTGTCCTCCTGTGACCCATGCTGAGACAGTGAACTCCTCTTCTCTCTTTCTGCTCCCTCATGGTCTCTAACTTTTATTTTTTCTCAGTGGGCCTCTTAGTTTCTGCTTCTGTTAGAAACTGTCACTTTTCTCAGTAGTGTTCAAGTTTATCAGGAGAGAGTAGCTGCTCTGTTCAGCACTAGCCATTCCTGCAGGAGAGAGTGTCACCCCTGCACCCACAGGCCAGGGCCAGAGGGAGGTGGGCCCTGCAGGCATTCTTGGATTCCCCCAGAAACCTCAGCTCGGGCTCTCTGGTGAAAGAGATGGAAGTGAAAAACGCACGTCACAAAGCAGTACCAGCAACAGAATCCTAAATGTATGTTTTATGTTTAAAAGACTGAAAAGAAATTGATCAAATTATTTATGAATGGGTTTCTCTGATGGAATTTCAAGTTAATTTTATTTTCTTGTTTTCACATTTTCTGTGATAAACATTTCTGTAGACGGTAGGTGGTACTTCTTAAGCCCCTGTATATGGCTTTGTACTGAGCAGTCCCCGTGAAGACTAGGAGAAGTTGGGCCCTGCCATTTGGAAGTGTGTGTCATTCCCTCGTGTTTTTCATTCTGCCCCTGTCTGATGTTTGCTTGCTCTCTTCACCCTCATGTCTTTCTCCTCCCCAGATGACCAGATGGCTGGAATCCCCCCACACATCCTCCACAGCTGCCCGTCCGACCGGCAGATCAACCAGCTGGCCCAGAGGCTGGGCCCTGAGTGGGAGCCCATGGTGCTGTCCCTGGGGCTGTCCCAGACCGACATCTACCGGTGTAAGGCCAACCACCCCCACAACGTGCAGTCCCAGATGGTGGAGGCCTTCGTCCGCTGGAGGCAGCGCTTCGGGAAGCAGGCCACCTTCCAGAGCCTGCACAGGGGACTCCAGGCTGTGGACGTGGACCCCTCGGTGCTCCAGCACATGTTGGAATGATGGTGCCCCCTTCAGCGCCCGGGGAGGCCATCCCCTAGTCTCATGTGCCGAATCCTGACTCCCACCCAGGGCAGGTAGATTTGGGAGATTTGTTTGTTTGTTTGCTTGTTTGTTTGTTTTAGTGATTCTCAGATGAAAGGAGATAATGGGATTTCCACTTGACATGACTCGAAAGGCAGGATTACTCGGTAGGTCTCCCACCCTGAATTGACTATTCATTGTTTCTAATTGCTCAAAGATTGCATTATTTGAATTGTGCAGGTTTTAATTGTGGTTGCCTTTTAATAGACTGGTAAATCCTAGTGGCTCAAAAAACAAACAAACAAAAAAAACCAGGTGTTCTATATATAGGACATCTACTTTCGTGTTGCCTGGGAACTGAACTGTGGACTTAGCTATTAATAATGATGATAATAAAAAGTGAATTACTGTATATAATGTGGCCCTTTCATGAGAAAGCATGGCTTGTTTTTTGTTGTTTTTTTTTTCTTTCATTCCCATACTGCATAGATTAAGGGTGTGAAATTACAGTGGTCATTTCTTTGGAACAGAATGGACAGTAACAGCAAAAGGGTTACTTTCTCTAGTCAAGATGAAACTGCTCAGGCAGGGTGTCTGCATTAAATTTAAGACACTAAAGCCCCCTGTAAAGACCAGTTCAAGGACCAGCATGCCTACCTGAGCCCTTTATCTTTAAAAGATTTGCTTAAGAAAATCCCATGCCCTTTATCTAAAGGGCTGGGGATTGGGGGGCAGTGTGGTCTTTCCACTGAAGCCTTAATGGTTGAAGTGTTGTATTCCTAAGGACTATGATTTAGTCTTCTGACTTGTTATTAATAACACGTCATATTTGTCAGATGCTTTACTGTTTTCAAGGCTTTTCATGCGTGTGAGCTCATTTGGACCTCACAAAAAAACCTATGAAGTAGTTGGGGAAGAGAGGTGCGCCCCGTCCTGTATCGAGACGAAGTGATTTGCCAGGGGCAGGTGAGCTAGCGTGTGTCTTTGCAGTGCTGCTCCTGTGTGCCCTTTCCAGCTACTCCGTGCTGCTCCCTCCTCTCTCTCACGTGCTCTGGAAGAAGCTTGCTGCCCTCCTCCTGCTAGCAGCATCTCTTCGGACAAGTTACTTCACTTCTCTAAGCCTCGGTTTCCTCATTTGTAGAGTGAGGCAGTGGTTGTCCCCACCTCCAAGATTTTTGTGATGATTAAACAGCCAACCTCTGCCACAGGCTCATCTAGTGCCTGGCCCGTCGTCAGCTCTTGGGAAATGGTAGCTGTTAATTCGCTGCTGTGGCTGAACACGGATGCAGTTCCCAGACCAAGCTGAACGGTGGCTAAAGCCGAGGGCGCTGGAGGAGGAAGTGCTATTACCGTGTTTCTTGCTAAGCTTAAAAATGTGATATGGTTTTATTAATGCTACAGTGGGTCCAATCAAGAAAGGGACAGGTGAACATTCCCAGTCTGTGATCCGTCCTTCTGAATAATTGGAGAATCTATTTCCTAATACTAACCTAACTCAGAATTTTTCAAAGGGAAAAAAATTCTGAGAACAAACGGATAGAGTGGTTGGACAGAAAGTGGGTGCTCAAAACAATGATAGTGGTGTGTTCATTACATCTTTTCAGGTGTCTGGTAACCATATTCCCTTTTCTAAAAAGGATCAGTTATTTAGTTCTGAAGGATGGTCATCAGCTCTACGTTTCCATTTTGTAGTCCAGCCATTAATTCATTATCTTGTAAAATCCTCACAACTTTGGCCCCATCACTGCACCCAGGGATGGGCTGTACTTCCATGGCATCTTCCGTAACTGCTTGTCATTTTGAGCTATTCGTCCCCCTGGGTTTGCTTCAACTGTTGTTCTCACCACATTTATGGACGAGTGCGTAGAGCTGGGCTTGGCTGCATCCGACTAGATGACATTTTAGAGGTGGGTCTGATGATTAGCTGGGGCATTCCTGCCATTCGTAGGGCGTCTGTCATGCACAGACACGTGTGTGCTCTGTCAGCAGTGAAGGACAATTCGTGGTGAACTTGTCCGTGATGGGCTGCTGGGGTTATTAGGGAGCTCTGACTTGTTGCCCTTAATGAGCAGGGTGTCTCCACCATCAAATATCATGTTCTTGCAGAAGATTTGCAGAGTGGAAGAACTGAACATCAAATCACTGCCTGATTTCCACCTCTTGCTGAGAAGAATGATGCTACATGGCATCTGCCTCCCTCCCAAGAGAACCCAATAGGTGATGTGTCTGCAAGGAGTCCATGTATTTTTGCACGGAAGAAGATTCTACAATCCTAGAGGGTGCCTACCCCCAATAAAATTCTGAATGGGTACAGTAAGGTGGCTGAACATTTGTAGACAGTGACAAAAAAAAAAAAAGATTAAAAAGTCTCACTCCACTTTGGTTTGGTTTGGGGGGTGGTGTACACATGCGCACGTGCGTGCGTATGCCCCCTACTTTTTAAAAACTGTAACTTCTATGAAATTTTCTCAGTATAAAAATAGTACATCTTTTTTATAGCAGTGAAAAAATACCAGTGAGCAAGAAGAAAAAAATAAGAATAGCTCCTACTCGCATCTTCCAAAGATAACTACTATTACAGCCCGGTTTTGGTCTGCAGTTACTTTCCCATGCCTGCATATTCTTTCTGTAACAAAAACAGGATTGTATCCTACATGCTGTTTTACAATTGGCTTCTTTTATTTAACATATAACTATCTTTCCATGTCATTAAAGATTTTTCTGTACCAGTGATTTTCAACATCCTTTGTGTTTAGAGCACACTTTAAAATCCTGTAATTTTTAGCAGCATATTTGAAGAAATTAAAAGAGACTAGCTACTAAGTATAACAATGTCCTTTTGCTGTCAAAACATCCACCATAATCCCACTGTTTGCTTGGTCCCCGTTTAGAGCCCTGTTGTTACTTGAGTAGAGCTATTGACTGTCCCCACTGTGCACGCTTATATCCTCAAAAAGCAGAGTGGAGCAAATGCCTGTAAATGTTGTGGGCTTTATTCTGAGTTTTTAATCTCTTTCTTACAGCAAGATGCCCTCTCCACTGCGCCATGTGATCCGCTTAGCTCAGTGTTCCCTTCCTACAAGAGCTTACGTGCCGGGGGACGGTAATATTGTACCTACTGATCCGAGTTTGGTGGGACACCAAATGTGATCTGTGTGCAGCTGCTGTCTACACCATCATTTTAGTGACGGCATACTTTCCAGTATATGCACGTGCCGTGACTCGCTGACCACTTTCCTGTTACATTAGATGGATTTTTAAGTGGTTTTTCCTTTTTTCACTATTATGAACAGTAGTGCAAGGAAAGTCCTTGTTAAATATTTACATTCACCAGAGGTTACAAAGGCAACGGAGGCAGTAGAATGAGTCTGTCTTTAGCCTGTTCTCTGGGGAATTCCCCAGAAGTCGTAGTTTTGGAAAGAGAATGCCCTCATGCAGTTATTCAGCAGACACTTCTCAGGAAGCTCCTGTGAGCCAGTTACTCTGCTAAGTGGGGAGGCAAAAAGATGACGGATAAACCACAGTCCCAGTCCTTGAGCAACTCCCTGTTCAGCCAGCAAGACCAATGTGGATCTCTGATCACAATATGAGATGATGAGTTCCGCACCTGAGGAGTGAGTCTGGGGGAACACAGAGGTGAAAGGATTCAGTCCACCTTGCTTCAGAGGTGAGAGGCATGGAGAATATTCATATAAGGCTTGTCTTTTGGGCAAGTTACTCTACCTTTCTGTGCCAGTTTCCTCATATGTAATGTGCACAATAACAGTACTGTGCTTACAGTGAGGCTCCCACAAGATGAAAGCTTAGAACGGTGCCTGGCACAGAAAAATGTTTTGCTAAATCATTGAGTTGAATTATTTTAGCTATGAGGGGTTTTCTGATATTCTCCACCCTACCGGGTCCCTGAGACGGGCGAAGGTCAGAATCACCATTTCCTGCTGTGATTTGCATATGAAAATAGGAAGTACATGGTCCTTCAGTACTTTCATCAAGACTTTAAAGACAAGGAATATGAACTGGTAGGCACAATTCAGAGAGTACTCAGAATTGGTATGGGATTCTGATGTAACACTTGGCTATCATTAAATGAATCTCTACAGTCAGCAAGCTAGCAATTTGTGCGTGCTACCAGAGATACAGAGATAAATAAGACATGGTCCCTGCCCTGTAGGATCTCAGTCCATGGAGGAGAAAAACATAACAGCCAGCAATTACGATACTGTTTGGCCAGTATCACAGAGGAGGGAGCAAATGAGCTGGCCACCGAGGAGGTGACACTTCACCTGAGCTTTTGTAAGTTCTGCCGAAGTTAGTATGTTGGTCCCTTTAAGAGAAGTTAATGCATATGGATACCAGAATTCCACTTAATTTATTTTACAACCAATTTGACAAATGGCATTTCTTGCCATGGGTCTACAAGATGCCTCCAAGTTGCTGTCTCAAAGCAATTTAGAAACTAAGAGAATCTTATTGATAGACTAAGTGGCCAATATTATCCTGTTCCATACATCAAGATAGCAGTGATGTTGAGCAACGTGGTTTATTTAACCACCGTGGAACCACATCTTCAGGCTTCAGGTTTTAGGTATCAGGCATATTTGGGGGTTCTCTGTGCCATCTCTAGCCCTTAGATTTTCCTCTAAAAGCCCCACAGATTAAAATTAGATGTTACTGGCATACAAGGAATGTTTTTAATGTAATAACTAGCTGTTTGCTTCTTAGAACTGTAAACAGCTTAGAACAAGGGATGTCTATCTTGTTGGCGTTTGCTGTTTTAAAGGAAAATTAAAGTCTCACAAAGACACAGTTCAGTGAGCCAATTAAGCCTTGTCTGTTAAAATTATGTAAAATATATGGCGATAACTCTAAAAGCTATTATTAATTCAAAACATAGACCACGAAATCCAGGTTTCAGTACTTAAAAAGAAAAAAAGGGACCGAACATCTTGGTAATTAACTCATATGTTTCCATTTCATTTTCACATTCTCTCTCTAGCCAGTGCTGTCTTGGGTGTTAGAATGCGTTCTTGACAGAGAATATTTGTGGAAAATATCTGCTCTGCCCAGATATTTGTGTCCCACCTCCTCCAGAATTCATATGTTGAAATCTTAACCCCCAAAGGTGAGGGAATTAGGAGATGGGGCCTTTGGGAGGTGATGAAGTCATAGGGTGGAGTCCTCATGAAGCGACCCCACAGAGCTCCCTAGCACCTTCCAGCGTGTGAGGACACAGTAGGAAGGCTTCAGCTGGGAACCAGGAGAGGGCCTTCACCAGAAAGTGACCACGCAGTGCCTTGATCTTGCACTTCCCAGCCTAAGAACTGTGAGCAGTAAGTTCTTGTTTATAAGCTACCCAGTCTGTAGTATTTTGTTATAGCAGCCCTAACAGACAATATCAGATGGGTTGGATTTGATCATATAAGCTCCCTCTTGTCAGCTTCTAGGAGATGAATTGATTTAATCAGACTTTGCTGATGCCAAGGTCCTTGGCATGACTTATTTGCTCATTGCTGATCCCAGGAGAAGACCGAGTACCTACAAACAAAGTAAGCCTATTCATAGACTGGCAGTGAACTTGGTGTTCCTGGTCATGTCAAAGCCAAGGATGAGGGCGATCTTTGAAGGACCAGAATATCTGTAATAGGTAGTGGTTCTTATGCATTCAGGGGGCATGGATCCCTTTAGGAATGTGGAAAGACTATGGAATCCTTTAGAAAAGTGTGCGTGCGCGCACACACACACACACACACACACACACACACACACAACATTGGCATATAATTTTTAGGAAATACCCAGTACACCTGAATCCAGTTTGCTCCAAGAACCCTAAGTCTGTAGGTTATAAATGGGCCCCTGGCACCAGACTTCATTAGCATCTAAGCCTGATCATTTTTTGGCTTTGTAGGGTATTTGGAGGGCTTGTGTCCAACAGAGTGGAGCTAAGTGTTTCTGTGGGGTTGCCCTAGAATGTAAACATTGGTATGAAGGACTAACCAAGGTATTGGAGTAAAGTTGAAACGATTTATCTAAACCCTGATCTTTATACAGCTGACCACAGACCTTTTGCTCTATCGGAGGGCAGGCTGGTGGCTTCTTGGACCCACCTCTTGGAAGGGTAAGAGCTTGCAGACATGTAATGTATGACAATCTCTAACTGCTAGGAGCGTACTGCCTCCACCCCGTTTCTTTAGAACTAGGGATCCTAGACAGGAAAAGGCTGAGATTTTGTGCCCAGCACACTGGAGGTAGTTAATTTCAGGAGGAAATTATATAGAACCACATCTACTTTTATGTACTAGGAAATTATTTCCAACAATATCTTTTTGTCCAGCCATCTGCTTGAATCAAGTTTCTGTCAGCCTCTGGAAGTAGTAATTATTCCCTGCTCTGAAACTGAGCTCCATGCTGGCTTTCTGCTAAGGGAGTGGACCCTTTGGTTGTCTGCGGTCAATTGTCAAGAATTATTTTGTCACTTACTATTGTCAGCTGCTGATTTTCCAACATATACTATCTTCGAGGCTAAAAATAAATCCTCCCAACACAAGTCCCCTCTTTATAAAGTGTGAAAGACAATATGCACCAGTCAATTATGGATACAGTTTTGCAATAGGGAGAACATTTATTAACGAGAATGTCTCAAAGAAAAGGAAGGAAGCCTGGGTTTTATAGAAGCAAGTGAACAAGGAAGTCACCCACAAATCTTCTGGGACTCCAGAGAAAGGATGGAGGTGGGTCTTATCTGAGGATCTGGAAAGCCTGGGTTGTCCTTTGTAGTGGTTAGCTGTTTCTTGGAACACAAAAGTGGGGGATTTCTTAACCATCACTGCTTTTAGGGAGCACAGGTCTCAGATAAACTCCATCGTTGTCAAAAGCCATATCTTTTTTGACTTTTAAGAGCCTAAAGCAAATTTGAAAGAAAAAAATATTCTTATAAGGTTTGGGTATGAGATGAAGATCAAAATTCTGCCATCTTGATTGCCTGTTCTAGAAAAGACACTTAAGCTACTCTTCCTTTAATTTGGGTGAAGAAAACTGAATAACCTGTATGACTAAAGCTTAACAAAAGAAAAGGAATCAAAGCTATCATGGCTTTCTTAGGGACCTAGAGAACCGATGAGTAATGTTCAACTTGGGCCAATCATGGGAACTCCTTCTGTAACTTACAGAAGTTCATTCAACATGTATATTTTTTGAGCACCTGTTACGCGCTAGGCATGGATATAGATACTAGGGGTATAGCAGTCAATGCAACATTCCAGAATTTCTCCCTCTGTAGAGCTCCTTGCTGTGGAGAAAAAGGATGCAGTGAAGGGGCAGGGAGAGCCAGGGGATGGAGCACAAGTTGACATGAGTAAAAACCTGGAAGAGGTGAGGGAGAGAGCCATGCTGAGGCCTGAGAGAACATTTAGGGTGAAGACTTGAGATGGGAACTTGCCAAACACTTTCAAAGAATAGCAAGGGGGTCAAGAGTGGCTAGAGTGCAGTGGGCGACAGGGCAGATAGTAGGGATTTGGGTAAGAGAGCCGTGGGAAGCAGAGGGGGTGGGGTCTGACAGGCCACTGTGATGACTTTGGCTTTTACTCGGGGTGAGATGGGAAGCTACTGGATGGTTTTTGGCAGAGGCAATGACATCATCTAATTTATATTCTCAAAGGATCACTCTCACTGACATTTTTAAGAGGGCTGAAGCAGGGAAATAGCGAAGAGGCTGTTGCACGAATCCCGAGAAGACGGGGGCTTGGATCAAAATGGTCATGGCGACGTGCAGTGGATGCGTGGTACCCTGCTCAGATCCCCTTCGGGAATGAAAGATGTATTCCTCCAGCAGCTGGGAGGTCTCCAGCTGATGGTCTTTGGCTGTCAGCCCTCTTCAAGAATTGCCCTCTCTGAGAAGAGCCGTCTTGCCCAGTGGCCTTCCCCCTTCCTGGGGCAGCCCGTGTCCACTGACCTGTAGGTAAAGGGGCCTAAAGGCTTGGCTCCTCACCTCAGTTCAGAACAGCACCCGAGGGCCATCCCAGCTCAGAACTCCGCGGGGAGTCAGCTCAGGCTTTCGTTGTGACAGTGCCTCAGCCCCACTTCTCCCTCTTTCCAAGCCCGTTTCCTTCCCTTTCCCAGGCGCCTCTGCCAGGAGCTCTCCCTAGTCACCTTCCTGCCCACTATCCTCCATCCCAGGATGGGCTCCCGGGGGAACACACCCTGTGACACGGAGGTGGTGAGCGGTGCTCAGGGTCTGGTTATATTTTGAAGGCAGAACCAAATGAATTTGTTGATGGATTGAATATGATGTTAAAATGAAAAAAAATGATGAAACATCAAGGTTGTATTTTTAACAAATGGAAAGATGGAATCATTATGAACTGTTATGGGAAAGGCAGGGTTTTTTTGGGGGGGGAGGTGGGGATGGAAGTTAGGAAATCTATTAGAAATAAAAAGAAATTCTTAATATTCATGCAGGTAAAAAGTCAACTTCCATTTCCAGGAGCACGTGCTTAACTTTGAATACTCCCAATGGTATTCAGTTTTAGATAGAATCCGTTGTGGCAGACATTTCATTTAATTTGAGGAATGTCAGAGGAATTAAAATAGACAGTGTGAGCAGGTAGGTTCAGTCATTACCCAGTGGTTGCTAATTCACAGAGACACAAACAATGTAAGTGGTTTTATAAGGGAACAAAGCCAGCCGTTGGCTCGTCCACCAGAATATGTATCAAGAAGTGTTTTTTCTACGAGACCCTTAGTATCCATGGTACAGTCACGGGCTCCCATGAGAAGCTGAAAAGAAGCCAAGCTGCTTGCAGACTGCATGTATCACACACCCAGACCACAGTCCCAAGGCAGTACAGAAGGGACCAACAATGACATGACACCCCCGTTTACAGATACAGTTCTGAGAAAGCTCACAGTGAAGACTCCACTGTGGGGAACAGTAGTTAGGACATGAACCTTGAGCTGGGGCTTGACAGAAGGGTAAAGTCAGTGGCGAGGCTGGGAGAGGGGTTTCTGGAGGAAGGAGGAATGTGTGAGAAGGCCCAGACGTGAGGATGGATCAGATAGATACCAGGAAGAGTAAGATGAGAGTGCTTCCCAACAAAATGACGTCGGCTGGGCGAAATGGGGCAAGTCAATTGACTTTTCAAACCAGGCAAGGAGTTTGGATTTCACCCTTTAAATTACCAAGGGAACAGAAGAAATCGTCTCAAAAGCTGTAAGGTGCCCGTGTGCATTGTGAATCTCCAACATGGAAATATGCAGTATTTCCCAAACTTATTTGACATTGGAAGCTTTTTTCCCATGACCACTTATCAATAACTTTGGAAAGATGTGTTCTACAGACACATCGAGGTAGAGAACACTCAGCCTTGGAGTATGCTGGGAAAACTAGGGGCTCAAAGATACCAAAAATAACCAGGATTTTTAAAGGGCGTGAACAGTATCTTGTACAAATAGTATCAATTTATTCTCATCCTCACAATCCATCCTCACTGTTAGCAGCACATTGTGGGTCACCTGGAAAGAGACTCCTGGTTTTCTGGGACCTTCTTTAACGACTGATAAATCTGTCACATTTTTCATCATGAGATTCTTGTATCCTTGCAGAATGAATACCTTCCTGTCTTGGTGTCACACTGCATTTAGTTGAAGCAATAGGTTGTACTGCCTGTCCGTCAGCAGATAGTGGGCATTCTCTCTCGTCATTGTCAGCTGCCAAGTGGCACCTGTAAGACAAGCAGGAGGAAACTGGTCTTGTTCCTAACAGGAGCCTCCAACCAGGAAGGCTCTGTCTGCAGCCGCAGGCCTTTTCTGTCTGTCCCCACTCTCACCACGACGTTTTCTGTCTTTGCCATCTTCTCATTTGGGTTCTTATTTGCTTATTCTGGTTCCCACCCCCCACCACTAAGTCACTTGGTCATTGAACTTGACTTTTAATTCCCTTCATTCTATTTTTAAAATATCTGAAAATAGCTTGTTTTCCCAGTGAGGCCTCCAGCAAGACTTTAACTTTAGTTTAGCAATAGTTCCCAACCAGCCTTCTACCATATGGCATTTGCAAATGTTTGGAGGCATTTTTCTGTGGGGAGCAATCGCCATGCGTGGTCGGGGGGTGCTGTTACCATGAAGTGGGCAGCGGCCGAGGATATCAGGCATGAGCGGGCAGTGTGGGCACTAGCCCTACCCAGTGAGGAGCTGCCTCGCCCAAACATGCTGGTAGTGACCCCAGTGGGAATCACTGTGTGCTTCCCAAACTCCAGTTATTTGAGTACCACTTTGATAATTTTTAATTTGTAATGTACCACCTGTGCCAATATGTTTTTTGGTTAACTCACCTAAATTTTTTTTTCTTTAAGCAACAGTATGTTTGAAGAAATGAGTCAATGCTATTTATAAAACGTTATTTAAAGTACACATGAAAAGAAATACGTAACACCTCATAGAAAATAGTCTTCATGAGTGATACACATGTGAAGTTTGGGAACACTAGGCCGTGCTTATGGCCGCATACCTTTTCAGGGTTTTGGTGAGGGCATTAGCCTTACACACATTTCTCTTCTGATCGATGAAGGTCTAAGCAAGTGTACTTGATGGACTCCTTAGCCTGGGCCTTATAAGGGCAGAGGCCACATGTTTAATATCCCTTAAAGGTCATTTATTTTATGTGAAGAAGAAGTCTATTCCACAGCATCCTTGACCCAAGTCAGTTGTCTCTTTGCTGGTTGCAAAGTCAAAGGATACAAATGAGGCTCCCCTGGCATTTGCCTCCTTGGATTGTAGGCTCTGTGAAGACAGACCTGGGTCTTGTGTCCCCACCTTTCCTAAAGCAAAATCTGACACACGCTTCGTCATTACTGCAAGTCAGTGAATGAATGAGATCATGAACAGATGAATGTATGCTTACCCCTCCCCCTAGACAAAAATGGAGGACTGTAAATGCTACTGTCACTGAGTCCAAAAAGTCTTGGTATGAGTTTCTTGGGTAAGTTCTGTAACTTCTCTGTGATTCAGTTTCATTGCCTCTGAAACTGGGTTGTAATAGTACCAACCTCACAGCACTGTTATGAGGAGTCCATGAGATAATATTTACAAAGTGCTTCAAACAGTGTCAGACATAGAATAAATGTTGTGGAAATAATTGGTGATGAATAGATGGTGTCTGTCTTATACTCAGGGTTTCAATATTTGTTGAAAGAGCGAATCAACAGATGCTGGGCTGCAGTGTAGGAACACTCCACGCCGTGATGCTCAGCTGTTCCCAGGGGCGGCAGCAGATGCTGAAACAGAGCGTCCCCAGCTCCAGCCAGGGGGTCCTGCTACAGTTCTCAGCACAGGAAGAGCTCTTCCAGAACAAGTAACCTAGGGCCATGACCATCACCCCCTCCTCAGTCACAGGCCACACAGAGACCGTCCTTGTGTTTGTTTAAGGCAATGCTAGAACATGTCCAATTAACTCAATTCCCGGTCGTCTCAGCTGACTCATTCTGCAGGAACACCACATCCACAGACAGTGAGGGTAGCGGTGGGGGAGGGAGGACACAGGAGGGGAGGCAGTGCTGGTGGAGCATCTATTAGGAGCCCGGCTCGGGGAACGTGATTTCAAGTGAATTGTGTCATTCCATCCTCTGACAACCTCAGGAGCCAGGATTTTAGCCTTATTTCCCTTGTTTTACAAGTGAGAAAACTGATGCTAAAGGAAGTTAACTAACCCAGTCAAGGTCATACATAGCAGTGTCAGAGTTTGAACTCAGGCCCATCTGAGTGGTTTTATAACCCCCTGAGGTGCTAACAAGGACCCCAGCATGGCTGTGTCAGCTTCATACTGAAATGTCTCCAGTTCACCTGATGGATTTTTGGTGTTGGCAGTTCTCTCCCCTCATTATTGCAGAGAGCAAATGGGTGACGTTCATGAAATAGATGATCTTGAACAGCTCCCGCCCGCTGCCCGCCGTAGAGTCGTGTGAAATAGCACAGCAGAGTGAGGTTGCCACTATTGCCCTGTGGGATTTCGTCAAAAGCCAAGATAATCCTGGCTGAGACAGTCTGTGGGCAGGGCTCAGGAAGAACTTTTGAATAGGGTATTTGTCTCATTGGCTGAAGGAAAAGAGCTCTATTCAGGACCTTCTCCTGATAGCCTTGCATGAAAAAGTGTAGGAAAAGCCAGATTCTCAGAGAGAAGAGGCCTATCCCTGTTCTCTGAGCAGGGAGATCCCACATCCCATCCCTGGCAACACGATTTTAGATAAACAGTTGAAATCTATTTCTCCCACAATTATGGGGCAGCACTAAGACGTTGTCTTAGTATCTGAATGTTCTGGGGACTATTCTGGCTTTTTTTAGCGAAATGAAATCTGAGCTGCTTCTTGACGTCACTAAAAGACTCATTGCTCTCTGTCCCCACCCCAAAGCCTGCCTTCTGTCCCCACGGAGCAGACTCCAAAACTCTTTTCAAAGTGAAATGTCATTAGCCTGCTCTACCTTCTGAGGAACAGTTCTCCTGCCCTTTATAGATGACCGTGACTGTATCGTACCTTCCAAACAGCTCATCTTGTTAAATCATCCCCAGGATTGGGAAATGACCCATCATCTGAGTTTATTAATTCCAGCAAAGATGATGTGAGGTTGTTTTGGTCAACCTAAAGTTTGGACTTCCAAGTAAAAACCTGAGGAGTTCCCTTTCCAGCCCTATTTCTGTGAACGAGGCAGATCTCCAACCATGGTGGCTGCTCTTGTAGGGCAGGGCTTGCCTTGGCAGGAACGGTGCCAGTATTTAGGATTCACGGCGAGTGCTTCAGGCACAAACCCATGCATCTGTGTCTTAACTGCGGGAGTCTCCAGGCACAGTTGGCACCTGTGAGAACCTCTTCCCTCTCACGTCCAGGCTGTTGGTGTCCCATATCAAGTCACCACGGTTTCCTCTTCTCTTTAGCTCAGGAAATTTCTCCAGGCTCTGCCTCTCACTTGCTACCTCAAACTTTTCTACTCTTATGGGAGCATTTGTTCACTCATGTAACAATTTTTTTTTTTGTAGTACCTCCTGGTGCTGAGCACAAGAGAGGGGCATTATAACAAAACAAGCGTAGATCCTGTCCTCGTGGACTTTACAATCTAGTGGAAAGTTACAAGCTGGGACAAGTGACAAGAAGGAAAAGATCGGCGCGCTGTGAGATCATGCTGAAGGGGGGCCTGAAATGTTCCTGTGGGGACACACTGGTTCTGCGCTCTCCCCTCCCTGCCTCAGGCCTGGTCCTGGGTTCCCTTCATTTTGTTAGCCTGCCATTAGGGTGACTCAGTGGTACTATTTATTTGGCTTTGAAGTCCTTCTCTTCAAGATGCCGCCTCTCATAAAGCCCCTTGGTTCTGTGAACCACAGCCAGAGATGACAGGGTGGAGGCTATCAGTAATGATCTCTCACGAATGCTAGTTAATGACGGTGGAAACGGGGAGAAGAAGGTTGACGTGATGCACAAGAGCTTGTAACCTGGAAACATTACCGTACGTTCAATGTCCCAGTTCCACAGCACTGGCATTGAGGTGCCATTTCTTGTGCCCTGGCCTGACAGCCTAGTCAGGTAGTATATCCTGCCCTGAGCCCTGCATCCCAGGACCCCAGTATTTCAGAGGAGGTGTCATATAATATGACTTCATTTGCCTACAATCTTAGTTTAAGTGTGTTGTTCCATTCGTTTACTAATTCAGAAAATATCTGAGCCAATGATTGTTTTCCAGCCTTAGGCATCATCTGCTACCTTCTCACTATGAAGTCATCTCACCTTCATTTTGTGATTTCATTTCTTCCATTTCTTTCTTCTTTCTCTGACTCATATTGGGTTTAGACATCAGACTTCCTGGCTTGGTCCTTAAATGTTATCTTTTCTCTCCTATTTTCTATCATTTTGTTGTTTTTTGGAAATTTTATCAAATTTTTCTTCCAGTCTTTTACTGGATCTTTATGCCATATTTTTTCATTTCTAAGATGCTTTTGTTTTATGGACACTCCTTTTGAAATAGCATCCTGTTGCTTCATGTTTGCAGTATATTCTGTTAGCTCTCTGATGGTTTTCACCTTCTTTTACCTTCAAATTCCTTAAATCTCTTTGTAATCTCTTTTATGTTTGAGGCTTTCTTAATGTCTGGTGATGTTTGGCTGTCATTTATATTTTAAGTTGGGGCGCTAAAAAGCTTAGTGGTGGCTCTGTATTGTGGGTGGGGCTTTAGACCACCAGATCATATGTAGGGTGACAAGGCTGGGCTGTTTAATTCGAGAACCCAAATGTCAATATCTTCATATCTTTTCTTTTGGCTTGTCACATGTTCTTCAGAGAGGAATCTTCTAATATCCTGCATCATATTCTGAAAACCATGTGATGGAAGAGGGCCAGGGGCTCTAGGGGAGGGTTTAAATATTTGTATTTAATCCTGCTGCTTTCAAAATGGTTATTGCCCTCAACTATATCATGTGTCCTCATCTCAGAGACCTTCTGTTTTTACTTTGCCCAGAAACCCCCATTTTCCACTGAGGTAGGAGAATTTGTCACCTGGTTGCATAAAGTAAGAAAGAGGACTTGGGGGGTGGGCTAGCTGCCCCTTACACTTCCGTCCTTTCCTTTATCCCTGGATCATAAACCCCGGATGCTTCTAATTCTTGAGGCTTTGGGGTTCTGTATGTGTTGGAAAATGGGCTACGACTTAGCTGCTCAATTAGGACATAGCTTTCCTGGGTCTTCTAGGTCAGTTGCTTTTCCTTCTTCTGTTTTCCAATTTGCAACATTTTGTGGTTATCATTTCCTCTCCAGTTTTCTTTTCCCTCTTAGGTTTATGTTTAAAAAAAAAAAAAAATCCCTTTATGTCAGTTAGTGGGAATCCAGAGAAAGTACAGGAAAATACATATGTTTAGTTTCCTATATTTAAGGTGCTTGTAACTCTTCCTTCACATATAATTTACTGAGAAAGTGTTCCAGGATATTATTTGCTCTCTTAATGGTTACTTTTTAAATGTAAGGAAGGTAAGGAAACTACAGCAATAATTTTGGAGACATTTTAGATCATTTCTTACTGACACGGTACTTTTGAACCAATTGTTGCAGACATATGGTTCAGATTGCACTGACCTTAATTCACGAAGACAAAAATGTCTGTTTTAGATTGGAGGAATGACATACATTGTGAAGATAAGTGAGGGGATGTGAAAGGAATGAGGTAAACTGTGAATACTCATGGTGGAGCAGCACTAGAGGATAAAGCCCTGGGCCAGGCTGAGCTGGAGATGATCTTTTACCAGTAAAGTCAGGAAGCATGCCTGGAAGTAGAATCCAAGCTGTTTTTGATGGGGAGCCCAGAGACAAGCATCGATGGTCTAGTTCAAAGGGTGAGGCAGAGACACAGTGTTGGAAAATTGGAAGGGACAATAGCTCAAAATCAAGATTGAGGACAGCAAAAGAGGGCCGGACAGCCCCCCTCTTATGAGACGCCGTTAGGGTGGTTTATGTATATGGGAAAGATGTAAAAGAATATTATCCAGTGTTGTTAAAGTTATGAAGAAGTAGGCATTCTCACATACTCTTGGAGAGGATATATTTGTATAGCCTTTATGGAGAGTCATTGGTATTTATGTTGAATATATTAAACTTTAAAATGTGGATTTACTTTTACTCAACGATTCCACCCCTAGGATAATGATTCTATATGAAAGACAAAAAAATTAACATACAAGGGTGCTTCTTATATCATCGCTTATAATAAGGAAAACCAAAACAACCAAAAAGTACATTAATAGAAGATTGTTTAAATTCATGATGCTGCATACCCACATATAACTAGCCTTCATAAGGCGTTCCATTCAAAAGAAAGTAATTTAGTATCTTTCAAAGAACATTGAAAGAGATCTAATTCATAACCCACAACTCCATTTAACAATTTATCCTTGTTATACAGACTTATGGTTGAATACATGGAGCGCCATATGTCAGACAAAGGAAATCAGGTCAATTAATATATATTGACACAGAACAATATCTAAAACTGGTGTTTGATTTTTAAAATGTTATAAAATAAAATATATAGCATGGCCTTATTTATGTTTTAAAATATATAAAGGCTTCCAGCTTCAAGTAGTGCCAAGTAGTTTATATCAGACTGAACATCCTACCAATAATAATTATAAACTCTGCTTATGTATCTACTTCAGAGCACTAGAGAAGGACCAAAATCAGGCACAAACTAGAGGAGATATAATTCACATTTAACTGGCTTTTCCCCTGCAGACAGTCAATAGTCTGCAGAACAAGACATATTGGACTAAATAGTTAGAGGCCAGACTACGAGACTGCCAGAGCGACTGGAAATTGAAGGGGGCAGGTAAATCCCAAAAGGTTAGGAGTGGTGGTGGGGAAAGCCCCCAGATGTACCTATGTACAAAATCTTCTCAAAAGCTTGGCTGACTCTTCAACTGCAAATGCACAGGGCAAGACTCCAAGGAGCAGACCAGAAAACAAAAACTGGATGGCTGAAAGAACTGAGCAGAGATTTCAGCAGTTGCCTGGTGCTGGGGATATAGAGTTTGAAGTTAAAATCTACCAAATTAGAAAGGCTTGATAAATATGTCATGCATTTCTGTAATATACCAGAAGCATCATGCCTTAGTTATAAGGACCATATCTCAAGTCCATGAGCTAAGGACAGTGAGTCTAGGACTAAGGATAGTGAGTCTAGGACTAAGGATAAAATTAAAATATAACTAGCCTAACAAAACCCAGAAACAAGCCTGCAGATGAATAATGTTATGCACAGCAAATTTAGCTGCCTTCTGGAACAAAACCCCAGTACTCATCAGAGGAAGATAACCGAATTTCGAGTGTTCTCAGCTTGTCATTCACAATGTTCAGTGTACAGTAACAATTACCACACACACAAAGAAGCAGAAAAATGTGACCCTTAATAAAAACACCAAAAAACAAAAACGAAATGAGACCCACAGAAAAAGCAGATGTCAAAATTAGCATATAAAGACTTTAAAATTACTATTATACATATGTTAAATAATTTACACAAAAATTATGTAATATGTGAAGACATGGGGATTTTGGGAAAGATATGAGAATGCTGGGAAAAAAAGAAAAGATATGGAAATCACAGAACTGAAAAATACAGTATCTGAAATAAAGAATAGAATACCTGAAAAAGCGTTGGGTGTGATGAACATCAGTTTGGAGGTGGCAGAAGGAAAGATCAGGGAACCTGAAGAAGAAGAGTCACCAAAAATCACCAAACTGAAAAGAGGAGGAAAAAAAACTTTGAAAAAAAAAAATGAACAGAGCCTCAGTTACCTATAAGAAAATAAGCAATCTAACATATATGTTATTCAGAAGGAGAGGAGAGAACTAATGGGGCAAAAAATATTTAAGGCACTTTAGGCTGTAGTTTTCCAAATTTGATTAATAATATCAATCCATAAATCTAAGAAATCCAGTAAACTCCAGAGGAAAAAACAGAAAGAAATTCACCTCAAGCACAACATTGTGTTAAATGGCTGAAAAGTAAGGATAAAGAAAAATATCTCAAAAAGACACAACATACATAAGAATAAAGCTAGAATGACTGAAAATTGTTCACCAGGATTAACAAATGGGGTGCAATTGGGGCAGGACTTTCCAGACCCTCTTCCCAGCAAAACAACAAGTCACAGGAGCTCTATTCCAGGGAGGCATGGTGGGGAGGACCAGGTCTTACTTCCCCCACTATGTCTTATAATTCCTACTAAACAGATTTTTTTTTCATCTGAATCTTCTGTATTTCTTTCTTCTCAACATTTTTTTATTGGATTTTTTGCTCTATGTTTAGGGGAAAATACTTTGATTTGGTCTTCTAAATCACTCCTTCTCTTTTCAACTGTATCTATTCTGTTATTCATCTCCAACGCTGAGTTTTAGAATTTGTTAATCGTAGTTTTAATTTTTAAGACGTCTTTCTTTTTTTCTCTGATTGCCGCTTTTTCTACAGCAGCTGACTCTTGTTTAGTGGATGTGCTATCCGTTGTATCTCAGGTACTCACTAAAATATTTTCAAGTCTTTTTACATTTGCTCATTCCTCAGATGTCAGTTCTCTGCTGGTTCAGCTTTTAGGCTGTGAGTTTGGTTCAAAGGTCTAGTGATTCTGGAGTGCTCTTCAGATTCTCTGAGGGCTCCTCCCCCCATTGCCAGACCCCCAGGCTGGAGAGCCTGACCTGGGGCTCACAACTTTCACTCTGGTGGGAGAAAGCCTGTGGTCTAATTATTTTCCGGTTTGTGGGTCGCCCACCTGGCCTGTGTTGGATTTGATTTTATCATGATTGCACCCCTCCTATCGTCTTGCTGTGGCTTCTTCTTTGTCTTCAGATGTAGGGTATCTTTTGGGTAGATTCCAGCATTTTTTCATCAATAGTTGTTTAGCAGTTAGTTGTGATTTTGGTGTTTCCGTAAGAAGAGGGCAGCTCACGTCCTTCTACTCCGCCACCTTGTCTCCCGCAGTGCGTTGTTCATTTTCCCGTGCACATTTATCATCGTTGTATTTGTAACTGGCATCATTTCCTGAGCAATTGTCAAGTTTCCCTTCCAGCATCCTTGCCAGGCCTGCCCCTGGAATGTGATGACTTACTGACCTATGTCTTATGCCCCAGGGTTTATGGGCAGGGGGATGGCCAGCAGGGTGGAGGCATTCCTCAAAGAAGCAAGTAGGGAAAGTTACCCCTTGAAGAACCTCAGAGGATTTCACACCTCTTCCAAGTTGCCTTTCCTTACTTAACAATTCAGTAATATCTGGGTCGTATCCTACTGTTCTCTCTGGCCCCATCCATATACTAGGAGGCCCCCATGACTAATTCTTTACTAAGAACCTAAGGGCAAACACCGTAACTAGCTCCTCAGTGTGCAACTTGGAGGACGCTAGCCTGGCGGCGCTTCAACTCCCTGGTCGGTATCCCATAATACACTTCTCTCCTACTGACCTTGAATTTGTTTTTCTCTTAGGAAAACCAGTATATTCATATTGACTAGTCACTATTGAGCATGCACTCTGTGCCAGGAGCTACCTACAAGGAAGAGAGGATACAGTAGTGACTAAGACAGATGATAACTTGTTCTCATGAAATCTACAGGCTAGAGAAGTATTCATCCAGCAGCCCCCTCATTCAGCTGCGTTTCTCAGCTCTCTGGTATTTCTGACAGTCTGCTGCTACTCAGAACTTCTGTAGTTTCTATTCAGCTGGCATTTTCTAGGACTTAGTCTTATGTTGGACTAGGACTTAGTCTTATGCTATGTATCCCATTTCCCTAGGAATTGGATAGCAAGGAGAAGTAGCCATCCTGGCTCAGTCCACGATCTTGAACTAACCACCCTTTTTTTCTTCAAGTGGAAGAGGGATGGCTGTTGGAGTTCAAATGTACTCTATGATCCAGGAGCAAAATAGGTAGTTTTCACACCCCAAAGGAAAGCTTTGAATACAATTTTCTTGCACTGGCTCTGGCTCTGGAACTGGTGTCTCTTTGGAGACCAGGGGGAACAATTATAGCGTTCTAGACCAATTCTAATGTTACGGAGCAAGCTTAGGTGTAAGACTATGCAGCTTACTGTTTTGCTTTCTGATTCTGTTTCTTCTGACATTCTGCATGATCGTCCTAACAGCTGTGGGTTTAAGAATATGATTGAGGAAGTGCCACTTTGGGAGCGTAAGCACAGAGCATTTGATCCCCTCACAATCCCCGGTATATTCCTGACACACACACCTCCCCACCACCCAAGCTGTGCTTCTACAGAAGAAACTTTTGCTGACACTGTACAAATATTGTTTTACTCCTCGATGTTTGGAGGCCAACCAGACAGGTGGAGTCTGCAGGTCTTCTTAGAACCCCAAAATCTCTTTATACCTTTCAATTGCTCCCGTAGCTTTGACAGAAAACCTTATTTTCAACTAGAATTGATATTTATTCTAGTTGACCTTTGTTGATAAGTCCCCTTTCCCCTACTGTTTTCTGTAGATTTATTTTTGTTAGAATGAAACTGAGTGATAGGCTGCCTTCTCAGAAACAAAGACAAACACCTCCCTAGGAGACTTGTTTAGCTACCATTAGGCAAACACCAAATCCAATATTTAGTAATTCCTTTTTTTGAAGCTGGGAGGAAGGGGAGATGGTCCAAGGACGCTAACTCCCAGTTCCAAGACAGCAAAGGCAGTATTTGTGTACTTTTCTTTGATGGTTATCACCGTTAACCAACAGCTTCATGGTCAACCTCGAATACCTCTGTGACCACATCAAGGTGACAATGTCAACTAAACCTCCATTGACCTGTCTGCCCCAAAGCAACAGATTTTGTCTTCTGGTGATGATTTGATGAAGCCGAAGTCATCCTTGCAAGGAGGAAGTGAAAAGGGATTCAGACAACACTTTTTTGGCAGCAGCAATATTTCTGTGGCTGGTTTCTTTTAACACAAAAGAGATCATGGCTGATAGACACGTCAGAGCTTCTTAGAGACATGTCCTACTTTATGTGTGTTTTGCAGCGCTCAAAAAAGAAAGTAAATTGGTATTTTGTAGCTTCCAAGAAAAAGTCCCTCTTCTTTTTGTTTGTTGCACATCTAAATCCCAGAATCATCTAGGAAAAAGGAGGGGATGAAGACTTTCAAAGGATTTGGCTTCCTCACTACCAGCGTCATATTCCACCCCACATACACAGACACCGGCAGATGCAGAAGAGAAGGTACATACTGTTTGTCTTACTGGATCTCAGTTTGGACATTTAAGTAGAGAAGCTTTGTGTCATAGCCAATATGTATTGCATAAAGTTGCCCCTGAGTCTAATCATCAGAAACTGAACAAATAGAACTGTGTGTTCAGATAAAATGGCTCCTTGGGAAATTCTCCCAGCATGATATGAGAACTCTGTACCCTACACCAAAGAAGTGGGCAATTTAAAAATATGTGCATGTGTAGCATTTGTACATATATATATATATGTGTGTGTGTGTGTGTGTGTATGCATATGTTTATATACACATATACTCACATAAATTTGTATACAGAGGCTTGACTGTTTTGTTTTTGTACACACACACTTACACACACACACACACACACACATACACACACACGCCCCATACCTAAATTTGTATAGAGCGGTTTAACTGTTTTCAGAACTTTCTTAGATATAGCATAATGTCTGTTTATACCTCTTCCTTCTGGTAACTCTTCATTTTTCTTCTTAATCATCTTTAGAATAAATTTGTCCTCTTTCTGAGTTTTTGAACTTTTCAGTACCTACATATAAATCAACTGATCAACTTCTGAAGACTGCTTCCAAGTGAAGGAGAAGGCAGGTACAGAAAGATGGGAACACATTTCCTGGGGCCTTTAGCTCAATTCTGAGAATCCAAATTTAGGGGACAAGCAAAATATCAGACTGGCCCTCGTGGTTTCCCCTCCATTCTCTTGCTTCATAGAGGTCCTCTCAGTCTTTGGAATTAATATCCACCAATCTCAGGGAACTGTATAACTGAGTAAAAAACATTACACCCAAAGTAGCAACAGTAAGAGACTTAGATTTAATACATCTTTGGGGCCAAAATAGTCAGCTTAATTGAGTGTAATTTGATAAACCCTGGGTGTAATTTAAGTAAGCATATGGACACAGAAGGGAAAAAATAAAGTTCTCCAATTATGAAGAAGGGATTCACTCTATGGTACACACTAGAACTAAAATTATGAGGGCAAATTTGGAGACAGAATAGAAACCCCTAACTTAAGTTCAAGAGATTTCTTTAGACTTGTCCCTTATATCTACACATAGACTTGTTCAGTGATCGTAAATGACTATGAGTTCTAGTATAGATTTCTATATTTGGCTTCTACTGAAAGAAAAATTTCAAACCTTATACTTTTGACATTTAAAATGTGAATGTTATTAAGTCTGAATAAAGAAGGAAATTCTGCCATTTGCAACAAATGGTTGTACCTGGAAGGCATTACACTGAGATAAGCAGTCACAGAAGGATGAATGCTGAATTATTCCACTTACATAAGGTATCTAAAGTAGTCAAACTCATAGAAGCAGAGGATACAATCAATAGTGGTTGCCAGGGGCTGGGAGGAGGGGGATATGAGAAGACGTTGTTCAATAAGTATAAAGTTTCAGTTACGCTAGATGAATGTCTTCTGGAGATCTGTTAATATAGTGTAGTGCATATAGTTAGCAAGACTGTATCGTGCCCTTCAAAATTTGTTAAGTGCACATCTTAGGTAGATCTTTGTTTAAAATATTTTTTGTTTTTTTATTTTATTCATTTGATTACACTGGGTCTTAGTTGCAGCAGGCATGTGCCTTAGTTGTGGCTTGTGGGGTCTTTGGTTGTGGTCGGTGGGCTCCTTAGTTGCAGCTTGCCAGCTCCTTAGTTGTGGCATGCATGTGCCAGGGATCAAATGCAGGCCCCCTGCATTGGGAGCGCAGAGTCTTATCCACTACACCACCAGGGAAGTCCCAATGGGTAGATCTTGTGTTAAGTGTTCTTACCTAGAAAAAACAAACATGCAAAAACAACAAAAAACCCCAAAGGGACACAAGCGAACCTTGGGAGGTGTGTGTCTGTTATCTTGATTGTTGTGGTGGTATCACAGCTGTGTGCATATGTCCAAACTCATCAAAATGTACACATTAAACATATGCAGTTTTTGTGTATCAATGATATCTCTAATAACGTGGTTAAAAAATGATACTTGGACAAAAGGAGAAAATTAGTTACATATGAAGCATGATTATAAATATAAGAATAAAGTTCCTTCCATTTGTTTATTCAGCAAGCATTTGTTGAGAGACGACTGTGTGCCAGGCACTGCGCTAGGCACTGAGGATGCAAAGTCTAGTAAGAAATAATCCATTCCTGGCCTCATGGAGCAAGGGGAAGTCAGACAAGGCATCACATCGGGACGATGAGGTATAGTGAGTGCTGCTGGGCTGGGGGTAGGGGCAGAAGGAGAAGAGGAAGTTTCGCTCTAGGAAGGAATCACAGAGGCCTCTCCACAGGGCTTCTCAAAACATGGCATCTGGCTTTCCCCGGAGCAAATGATCCGAGAGAGACCAAGACAGAAGCCGCAGAGTCTCTTACGACTAGTCCTGAAGTTATGTACCATCACTCGTGCCATATTCTATTGGTCACACCCATCAGCCCGTACAGTGTGGAAGGGGACTCCACCAGGAGTGGGGGCTCACAGGGGACTGTCTGGGAGACTGGTTACCTCAGTTCCTAGAAAGAGTCAAAGAAGACTTTTTATTAACTGAGCCACCATCCAGTAACCCCCATTACAGATTTTGATTAAAAGTGAATACAAGCACCATGCCTTAGGCCTTGAGGTCTAAACAAAACCTCCTACTTCTTGCTGAATCTAAAATCTTGGGATCTTAGTACCCTTTAGAAGGATGCATGGAGGAAAGATGACAAAATGACAGAGAAAATAAGGTGACTAGTAACTTACCTTCTTAGGCACTTACGTAGAGGAAGTGGAGAGTAAGAGAGAGGGCTGAGTCCATTTGGCTACCCAGCTGCATATAATAGAAAAGAAAGAGAACCACTCCTACGGATGGCAGCCCTGCCCCCTAATTACAGTCATCCCTTTGTGTCCACAGGGGATTGGTTCCATGACACTGCGGATACCAAAATCCATGGATGCTCAAGTCCCTTATGTAAATGCTGTGTGTTTGCATATAACCTCCCATATGTTTAAATCATCTCTAGATTACTTATAATACCGAATACAATGTAAATGCTATGTAAATAATTGCTGGCAAGTGGCAAAGTCAAGTTTTGCTTTTAGAACTTTCTGGAATTTATTTGCAAATATTTTTGGTCCATGGTTGGTTGAATCTGCAGACATGGAACCTGTGGACATAGAGTGCTGACTGTACAAGGTTCTATTTTGGTCCCAGGTGCTGACCAATCAGATTAGTAATTCCTCTTCCCTTGGGTTGGGGGCAGGGAGGCTAGTAAAAAGCAAGATGGGAGGAAGGAGTAGAAAATTCCTTTTGCCTATACTGAAGGCATTGTCATCTCTGGTTTTCATATGAGAAAACTGAGATGTGGAAAGGTTAATTGCAGTTTAGTGAGGCCTAGCTCTAAGAAACCATGAATGAAAATCCCAGCTTTTAAATTCAGCCATAGTGGTCACATCAGGTCAAAGATACCATAATTGCTGCTGAACTCGTACTCCAAAAATATTTTTTGGGGCATTTCTTCTAGGTTATACATTAAAATAACTAAAGATACACATTCAAGAAATAGAAACACGTGAGGGAACTTTGAATCATTTATTGCTGCCTGTTCTTTGCAGAGGTAAGGAGACTGACATCTCAAGAGTTAATGGTTGGGAATGGAGGCCAGGTCTTTTATACCCGAGTCTGGTGCTTTCCTTCTGTGGCACTGTGAAGGGGTTCCTGAGTATCCCCTTGACATTGGTTGGAATCTTCCTCTTCTCCAACTGTATGAGAGGCAGGAGAATGTGGTAGAAAGAGCACTGGTCTTAGAATAAGAAGCCCTAGGTTAAGTTCCAGCTCCATCCTGTGTCAGCTTGTGTGATCCAGGCACACCCTCCTCAGTTTCTTCTTCTGAAAAACTGGTATAAAAATATTTGCCAACCTCTCAGGATGGTTGTAAGGATGAAAGGAGATATTAGCTGTGAAAAATCTGTGTAAGCTCCGGGTACTAGGCAAAGGTAAGGAATCAGTTTTGGGAAATCTAAGTCTATACAGTTTCCAACTGCCAAGCTAAGATGGCCATGCCCCCAGTTTCTTATATTTCGCTTCCTCTAGAATTTTTTGACTCTCAACTTTTGCACATGGCACTCCTTCCTCTTTGTATGTGATTTTATTTCCACTAGTGGTGGTCCAGCTGAATTCTGAACCCAGAGTCCAGAGAGGTCAGTGGCTCAGTTTTCTATGTGGGATGAGGTTTTCCCCCTCCCCAAGGCCACGAGAATGAACAGAGTGTGTGAGTACTACTTTGCAGGAAAGAAAACACACAGTCCTATCATTTACTAGGAGTCTTAACAGTTTTAGCTCCTTTAGTGAGTATGGACGTTGAGACTGCCTCGCAACTGTTCCTACTAACAGTGGAGATTTATTATCCCAGAAAATCATCTCCATCTGCAGAGATTCCATAGAGACCATTGTATGATCACGGGTATAATTAATAGCAGAACTGTTTGGGAAGGGCATCAACATTTATGCAGTGCCTCCCACGCCCAAGGCAGAGAGTGAGGTGTGACGTTGGTCTCATTCTTGCTTTGGGGGAGAAAGCTGAAGTTCAGAGAGGTTAGGTAGTTGGTCCAAGGTCACAAGCTTTTAAATGGTAGAGTTAAGACTTGAATCCAGGTCTTTGCGCTTTCTGTAGTGCAGACACTAGGGAGATTCTGATGTATTTTGAATCATTTACCTATGTTTGAAAATGAGAGAAACTGTGTGGGGAAATACAATAATTAAAATAGCTTAACCAATTGCCCATAGTTTGGAAACTGTGGGAAAAGAGAGATTAAAATGTTGATTAAACATGGAAAATAAAAGTCCCACTCTTTTCCTACCTCTTGACACCTGACATGGATACACTTTTAGTAACAGCTCTTTATCAGACACCGTCATCAGGAGGAGATTTCAACACCAGGGCCACTGATGAGTAGAGGGTACAGAAGGTCCCAATGAAATACAAGACCTAAAGTAAGAATTTAAAGACATGTCAGTCTGGCAAGAAGAAATTAAGTGAAACTCAGAAATTTCTCAAATACATAGGAAGAGATTTTGTTTCACAACTTCTCTAAACAAACCCCAAAATATGTGGACTTCTAGGGAACAGAGAAGTTATCAAATTGCCAAGGTGTTAATAGTCAGTTCTTGGTATTGTGAGAGCACAGTCTGACTTGCATATCTGACTGAAATGTTTTCCTTAGCAAGCAAACACTTTCTTGCTAGTGATTCTTAATATTTCTGATAAAAAGCAATTCATACTTAATATTTCTGATAAAAAGCAATTCATAGTCTGATCACTCTGGGCAGAAAAATAAAACTTATTGAGCCCATACTGGGTGCCTGGCTATGACCTAGGTACAGAGGTTACAAATGTAAACAGAATACATGCTAACTTTCATGGAATTTGCAACCTGATGGGAAAGGCAGTTAAGTCAACAAGGAATTATGACATGTGCATTACGGTAAGAGCTCAGATGAAGGTGGGGCAAGGTGCTGGTGGAAATGCAATAGAGGGGGAGCTACCCCAGCCTTAGAAGATCATTGTAAGCATCCTAGAAAAAGTGCCTTCTAAGCTGAGACCCCAGGGATGAGTAGGGGTTGATGGGAGTGGATTAGAGTTCTCCTCAGGAGAACCCATAGGAGATGTACAGAGATGTATATAAGAGGGGAGTTGTAGGAATTGGCTCACATAATTATGGAGGCCTAGAAGTCCCACGATCTGTGGTCTGCAAGGTGGAGAACCAGGAAAGCCAGTGGTGTAATTTAGTCTGTGTCCAAAAGCCTGAGATCCAGGGGAGCCAGTGGTGTAAGTCTCAGTTTGAAGATAGATGTCCCAGCCCAAGCAGACAGCAAATTCACCCTTCCTCCATCTTTTTGTTCTATTCAGATCTTCAGCCGATTGTAGGTGCCCACCTACATTGGTGGGGGAGATCTTTACTCAGTCTACTGAGTCAAATGATAATCTCTTCTAGAAACACTCTCAGAGACACACCCAGAAACAATGTTTTTACCAGTTATTCCTTAGCCCAGTTAAGCTGACACATAAAAGTAACCATCACAGGGGGGTATATTCTCAGCAGATGGAGTAAGACGTGCAAAAGAGTAGAAGTGAGAGAATAGAATGTGTTTGGAGAACTGAAGGAGATGCAGTTTGGCTGGAGTATTGAGAGGAGAGATGGCTGGAGAGATGGGCAGGGGCTAACCTTGCATGCATGTTGGAGAGTTAGGACTTTCCTAAGAAAAACTGGAAACCATCAAAGGAATTTAAGTATGAGGCTAAAATGCTCATACTCGTGTTCTAGAAAGATCATTATTCTGTGTGTATGTGTGTGGGAAGACATTCAGAAGTCTTTCTGAAACCTTGTAAATGTTACTAAAAGTAATTAAAGTATGTGGGCCGAGTGACTGGATGCAGAATGTCCTGCTTGAGCAGTGGAGGAACCAAGGGTGCTGGGCGTGGAGACCATGGGGGCATAGGCTACCGTGGAAACAGAATATTGACCCTCTCTGGGGGCGCAGCCCCTTTCTCACTTGCACACCTCATATCACCCTGTTTGGCCCTGGAGGATGGCTGGTTAGCCAGAGACGGGTAAGATTCCTCAGGGGAGGAACAACCTAGGACAGGCACAGTCGCAGAGGGACCAACAAGGGTGGGGCACAGACCCTTAATCCTTCTGAGAGAGGTCTCCTGCCCCCAGGGCTGCTTTGTTCTCCACACCCAGCTCAAATCCACGCCCAGCTCAGATCCACACCCTGCTCAAATCGGACCCAGGAGGCAAACAAACATCATTGCCCCAGTCATGTGAGGCCTTTGTTTATTTCAAAGATAACCTTGTTTGTGGGACTAATCTGGGAGTGTTAGACCCTTAGGCTATGCCAAGAACTCAATAAAAGCAATGTGGGATCAATCAGCAAGGCTCTTGATCCTAGAGGTCTGGAGTCCCCCGGTCCCATCTTTCTCTTAAATGTGTGTCTGTGTTTTCTTTAAGCTTGCAGCACCCGTCACTCACCTCGAGTCGCCGAGCTGGTCTCGGCATATGTGTTTCAGAAAGATCTATATGGTGATTTGGAGCATGAGACTCAGGATGGGGGACAAGACCGGAAGCAGAATAACCAATAGGTAGCACCTGTAGTCATCCAGGCCAGAGATGGGCACGGTCTAACGCACGTCCCACCATTAGAGGTGGAGAGACTAGAGAGATCCAAGAGCTTCTTAAGGAGTGGATTGAATTCACAGAACCTTGACACTGATTAAACATGAGAAATGAGACAGGGAAGCAGTCAAGGATGGCTCCCGGGTTTCTGGGAGGTGTGGATGGGGATGCTCGCTCCCGAACTAGAACACCACTGAAGCAGCAGGTTTCAGAGAGGTGTGGGTGAGTTCCATTTGGGGAATTGTTGTGCAGGACATCCAAATGGAGCTATTCAATACAGAGTAGGAACCATAAGTTGGAATCTCAGGAGAAAACCCTGAATGCATTATGGATTTGGGAGTCATTGGTAAGTGGGTGGTCCTTGAATACAAGGCTGAAATCACATTGGCGAGGCTAGCTCTAGCCTCCTGTCTTCAAAGAGGGTCTGGAAACTCCTACTTTTTCTTAGTTTTCTTAATCAGACCATATACATGTAATTAAAACACAATATCCATTCTTATGTCACTTTATGCATTTAAAGTAGTCACCCTGTGTCCCTAGGACTGTTGGGTGAGGTACACAGAGAAAAGCAATGCACACTTTATATATATCCAAGGTCATAAAGTGCCAGGCAGTGACAGAGCTCAGCTCTGGTTCCTCCCCAGGCTCTTTTCTCTACCCTGTATAGTCTTTGAGGCCACCTGTCCTGACACTCCGTAAAGAATACCCTCAATTCACAGACAGCCATGATAGGACTGAAATTCATGATGACCCATGAAAGACCTAAGAGAAGCAAGGGGACAGCCTCTCTACCAGGCTTCAGTGGGTTTTAGCTTCTGCTGCCCACACCCCATCACCCTTGTCCACCCTGTGTTGGCCTCAGCACAGTTTCAGACTGCCTCTGTCTGCCCACAGCAGGTCTGCCAGGAAGGTCCATGGCTCCATGGCTCCTAAGTCCCTGGACACCTGGCCATTCACCATTTGTAAGAGGTGGCCCAACCAGCACCCAAATGCTCAAAGGCAGGACCGGAGTGATGCAATAACATGGAGAAATACCTGGTAGGTTGGGAATGGGAGAAGGAGGAAGTTTCCCTGCTGATCCAGGAAATCATAGTATGTGGAGAAGAGATAAAAAGATCTGGGCTTGGGACTTTGTTTTGTTTTTGTTTCTGAGCAGTGGAATTCTTTTTCCTCAAAGCATTCCTGAACAGGAGTCCAATATATCAAATACTTAAAAAAAAAAAAAAAAAAAAAAGCTGCTCTGATAGAAGCAGGGGCCCTGGGAGCTCAGCCAGCCTCCTAGTAGGGCTGGGGACACCCCACCTCCCGTAATACCCAGGGCCTTTGCCCGGGGCCTTTTAGGCTGCTTTAGAGTCAGACTCCCCTGGTTTGAATCTGGTCAAGCTGCTTATTAGCTGTGTGATTTGGGACAACTTATTTAAGTGTTCTGAGCCTCAGGTTCATCATGTCTAAAATGCGGGTAGTAAGTACAGAATTGCTGTGATAGTTAAAAGAGAAAAAACATCTGAAATACTGAGCACTGTGCTCAGCATTTAGTATATTCTCAATAACGGAAATTATTATTGTTGCTCTTATCAGTTGCCAAACATTTGTATTTTTCAAGACGAGCTGGAAATTTGGATTCTTAAAGATAGGCTTGGAGTTTGGATTTTTTTTGGTGAGGATCTCCCAGTTTTTAAATGTTGGCAAGTGATTAATTGAAAAAAAAAAAAAAACACAACGAAAAAATTGAGCTAAATAAGATGACCTCTAGCAGTCCACTAGAGACCTCCAGAGTAAACAGTTAATGCATGCTATGTACCATATAGGATTAAACATGCATATAGATCCATGAATGGAGGAAGCTGAACTGTCCTGGAGGGGAAGGGGCAGGAGGCTGAGTGCCTGGAGGGAGGACGAGGCCCGGAGCTGCTGCTGGATCCATGGGCTGAGGTTGTGGGTTGCTTTAGTTGGTAGAGGTTGGACCCTGCCATCCTGCTGCGGGGCAGATTCATGCTTCTGGGGTGAGGGAACATTTCCTCTCCTGACCTGCCGTAATGATACCAGGATTCACAAAGGAAAGGCTGATCCTAGCCCTTCCCAGTTGCATTCAACTCAGGAGCTTCTACATGGACCTCTCTTTGTTTGAAATATTGATATGTTGTTCATCATGGATTTTTTTTGCATCAATTTTGATTTTTTAAAATATTGCATGTAAAACTTTAATGGAAACTTCATTAAGTATGAAGACATATCTTTTATTTTATTCTATTTTTTTTTTTGAGACCAGGGATAGTATTTTATTCTTCTTTTTATACATCCACACTACTTAGCATAGAACTATACTTTTTTTTCCCCCTGTGCCCAACAGTAGGCCCTTGTTGGTTATCTATTTTAAATATAGCGGTGTGTACAAAGACATAATATCTTTAGAGGATAGTTGCTAAGGAGGTGGGTTCTATGGTTAGACTACCTGCATTTTTTTTAATTTTATTTATTTAATTGAAATTCTAGTTGATATACAATATTATGTTAGTTTTAGGTGTGCAACAAAGTAATTTGACATTTAAATATGTTACAAAATGATCACAGACATAAATCTACCAACCATCTGTCCCCATATAAAGTTATTACAGTATTACTGACCATATTTTTATGCTATATATTACATCCCCATGGCTTATTTATTTTATAACTGGAAGTTTGTACCTCTTAATTATGTCACCTATTTCACCCGCCCTCCATCCTCCACCCCTCTGGCAACCATCCATTTGTTCTCTGTATTTATGAGTCTGTTTTCATTCTGTTTGTTTTGTGTTTTACATTCCACATATAATTGATATCATACAGTAATTGCTTTTCTCTGTCTGACTTCGCTTAGCGTGATACCCTCTAGATTCTTCCATGGTGTTACAAATTTTATTTGTAACAAGATTTTATTCTTTTTTATGACTGAATTATATTGCATTGTATATATATACATATATATACTACAACTTCTTTATCCCTTCGTCTATTGATGGGCACTTGGGTTGCTTCCATATCTTTGCTGTTATAAATAATTCTGCAATGAACCTAAGGGTGCATATATCTTTTCAAATCAGTGTTTTTGTTTTCTTCAGAAAAATACCCAGAAGTGAAATTCCTGCATGCTATGATAGTTCTCTTTTTAATTTTTCGAGGAAACTCCATGCTGCTCTTCACAGTGGCTGCACCAGCTTACAATCCCACTAACAGTACATGAGAGTTCTCTTTTCTTTACATCATCATCTACACTTGTTGTTTGTTGTCTTTTTGATGATAGTCATTTTAATAGCTGTAAGGTGATATTTCATTGTCGTTTTGATGTGTTTCCCTGATGATTAGTGATATTGAGCATCTTTTCATGTGTCTGTTAGCCATTTGTGTGTCTTCTTTGGAAAAATGTCTGTTCATGTTCTCTGCCCATTTTTTAACCAGATTGTTAGGGGGTTTTTTTTGATTGAGTTATATGAGTTTTTTATGTATTTTAAATATTAATCCCTTCTTGGATATGTCATTTGCAAATATCTTCTTACATTCAGTAGGCTGCCTTTTGTTTGTTGATGATTTCCTTTGCTGTGTAAAAGCTTTTTAGTTTGATGTAGTCCCATTGGTTAACTTTTGCTTTTGTTTTCCTTGCCTGAGGAGACAGATCCAAACAATATTGCTAAGACTGATGTCAAAGAGTGTGCTGCTTATGTTTTCCTCTAGGATTTTTATGGTTTCAGGTCTTACATTCAGGTCTTTGATCAATTTTGAGTTTATTTTTTTATACGGTGTGAGAAAGTGGTCCAGTTTTATTCTTTTGCTTGTAGCTGTCCAGTTTTCCTGGCATCATGTATTGAAGAGGCTGTCCTCAACATTGCATATTCTTGCCTCCTTCATTGTATATTAATTGACCATATTAATGGGTTTATTTCTTGGATGTCAATTCTGTTTCATTGATATCTGTCTTTTTGGTGCCAGTACCATACTGTTTTGATTACTGTAGCCTTGAAGTATAGTTTGAAATCATGAGCATATAACCTCCAGCTTTGTTCTTCTTTCTCAAGATTGCTTTGCCTATTCTGGGTCTTCAGTGGTTCCATACAAATTTTAGGATTATTAGTTCTAGTTCTGTGAAAAATGCCATTGGTAGCTTGATAGGGATTACATTAAATCTATAGATTGCCTTGTGTGGTATGCAATATTAATTCTTTCAATAGGTGAGCAAGGTATATCTGCCATTTGTGTCTTCAATTTCTCTCTTCAGTGTCTTATACTTTTCAGAGTACAAGTCTTTCACCTCCTTAGTTAGATTTACTCCTATGTATCTTATTCTTTTTGATGCATTGCAAATGGGATTGTTTTCCTAGTTTCTCTTTCTGATAGTTCATTGTTAATGTATAGAAATGCAATTTTACTGAATTCGTTTATTAGTTATAATGTTTTGGTGGAGTCTTTATGGTTTTCTGTATAAAGTATCATGTCATCTGCAAACAGTAACAGTTTTACATAACTTAGATGCCTTTTATTTCTTTTTTCTCTGATTTTTGTGGCTAGAACTTCTGATATTAGTTTGAATAAAAGTGGTGAGAGTGGGCATCCTTATCTTGTTCCTGACCTTAGAGGGAATGCTTGCAATTTTTCACTGTTGAGTATGATGTTGGCTGTAGATTTGTCACATATGGTCTCTATTATGTAGAGGTATGTTCCCTCTGTACACACTTTATTAAGAGTATTTATCAAAAAGCTTTTTCTGCATCTATTGAGATGATCATATGACTTTTATCTTCCATTTTCTTAATGTGGTATATCATATTAATTGATTTGCAGACATTGAGCCATCCATGCATCCCTGGGATAAATCCCATTTGATCATGGTGTATGATCCTTTTAAATGAATTCTATTTGCTAATATTTTGTTGAGATTTTTTTCTTTCATATTCATCAGTGATATTGGCCTTCAATTTTCTTCTCCTTCTCCTTCTTCTTCCTCTTCCTCTTCTTCCTCTTCCTCTTCTTCTCCTTCTTCTCCTTCTTCTTCCCCCTTCCTCCTCCTCCTCCTCCTCCTCTTCTCCTCCTCCTCCTCCTCCTCCTTCTTCTTCTTCTTTTGTGGTGTCTTAGTCTGGTTTTGGATTCAGGGTGATGCTGGCCTTGCAGAATAATTTTGGAAGCATTCTTTCCTCTCAAGTTTTTGGAATAGTTTGAGAAGGATAAGTGTTAACTATTCCTTAAATGTTTTGTAGAATTCACTTGTGACGCCATCTGATGCTGAACTTATGTTGAGAGTTTTTCTTTATTACTGGTTTGATTTCATGACTGGTAATTGGCCTGGTCAGATGTTTTATTTCTTTCTGATTCATACTTAGAGAATTATATGTTTCTAGGAATTTCTCCATTTCTTCTAGGTTGCCCAATTTGTTGGCATATAATCGTTCATAGTAATTTCTTATGATCTTCTGTATTTCTGTGATATCAGTTGTAACTTCTTTCTCATTTCTGATTTTATTGATTGGGCCCTCTCTCTCTCTCTCTCTCTCTTTTTTTAAAATAAGTCTGGCTGAGGTTTGTCAATTTTGAAATATTTTCAAAGAACCAGCTCTTAGTTTCATTGATATTTTAAATTTTTTTTTAGTCTCTATTTCATTTCTTTCTGCTCTGATCTTTGTTATTTATTTCCTTCCTTCCACTAACTTAGGATTTTGTTTTTTCTTTTTCTAGTTCCTTTAGATGTAAGGTTAGATCATTTGAGATTTATTTTGTTTGTTTCCTGAGGTAGGCCTATATCGCTATAAACTGCCCTCTTGCAATTTTTTTTGCTGCTTCCCATAGATTTTGTAATGAGTTTCCATTTTCATTGTCTCAAGGTACTTTTTGATTTCCTCTGATTTCTTCAGTGAGCCATTGGTTTTTTAGTAGTATGTTGTTTAGACTCCATGTGTTTATGATTTTTTCAGTTTTTATCTGGTAGTTAATTTTTAGTCTCATACCATTGTGGTCAGAAAAGATGATATGATTTCAGTCTTCTTAAATTTATGGAGACTTGTTTGTGGCCTAGTCTGTGATCTATTCTTGAGAGTGTTCCATGTGCACTTGATAAGAATGTGTACTCTGCTGCTTTTGGATGGAATGTTCCATATATATGTTAAGTCCATCTGGTCTAATGTGTCATTTAAGGCCAATGTTTCACTGTCTGGATGACCTGTCCATTGATGTAAGTGGAGTGTAAGTAAGTAAGTTGCCTACTATTATTATATTACTATTAATTTCTCCCTTTATTTGCTTTATGCATTTAGGTGTTCTTACATTGGTTGCATATATATTTATGTGTTATATCTTCTTGTTGGATTGATCCCTATATCATTATGTAAATGCCCTTCTTTGTCTCTTTTTAGAGTCTTTGTTTAAAAAATCTGTGTTATCTGATGTAAGTATTGCCACCCCAGCTTTCTTTTCATTTACATTTTCATGGAATATCTTTTACCATCCCCTCACTTTAGTCTGTGTGTGCCTTTAGATCTGAAGTGAGTCTCTTGTAGGCAACATATATATATATATGGATCTTGGGTTTTTTAAAACCATTCAGCTACTGAATGTCTTTTAATTGGAACATTTAGTCTATTTACATGTAAAGTGATAGGTATGTACTTATTGCCATTTTCTTTTCTGATTGTTTTTGTAGTTCTTTGTTTCTTTCTCCTCTTGCTCTCTTCCCTTGTGGTTTGATGACTGTCTTTAGTGTTATGTTTTGATTCCTTTCTCTTTACTTTTTGTGTATCTATTATAGGTTTTTGGTTTGTGGTTACCAAGAGGTAGGGGTGTGTGTGTGTGTGTGTGTGTGTATTTTTAACTTTTAACCTTCCCCCACCACGTTTTATGTTTTTGACATAATATTTTACATTTTAACTTTATCTTTCTTAACTTATTATAGATATAGATGATTTTACTGCTTTTTTTCCTTTAACCTTCCTACTAGCTTTGTAAGTGGTTGATCCATTACCTTTACTATTGCTTGGTTTTAGCAGTGAGGTATTTCCTTTTGTAATTGTCATATTTCTAACATGATTGTGGCCTTTTCTACTTAGTGAACTCCCGTTAACATTTCTTGTAAGGCTGGTTTGTGATTTACTCTTTTGACTTTTGCTTGTCTGTAAAACTCTTTATTGCTCTTTCATTTCTACATAGACCCTGTCTTTATTTGAAATATTGATATTTTGTTCATCATGGATTTTTTTTTTGCATTCTTTTGATTTTTAAAAACATTTTGTTACAATATTACTTATCTCAATTTCTGAGTTTTTGGGTGTTCCCTTAACCTTTGTGTCCAAGATGAACACCTCACTTGCCTCACCCTAGTCCCTGCCCTAAATCCCAGCCCCAAGTCATGGTTTAGTGGATTGTCCATGTAACAGGCTGTCTGTTGGAAGCCAGTACTCAGCCCTCATAGCTGCCTGAGGGAAGACAATCACCCCACAGAGCAGGTGAATGCTGGGGAATGCAGGTCAATTTTGATTATAGCCAAAGGAAACAGTCTCTAAGAAACAAATCTACAGGAGGAGAGGAGGAGAGGAGCAAGACATTCTAAAGGCAAACAGGAACTGTTTCCAGAAGATTTATTCTTTGGGATTCTTGGCACTTCTTTTTTTTTTTTTTTTTTAATTTATTTATTATTTTCTGGGGGGTACACCAAGTTCAATCATCTGTTTTTATACACATATCCCCATATTCCCTCCCTCCCTCAACTCCCCCCCCCTCGAGCCACCCCCACCCTCCCCATCCCAGTCTTCTAAGGCATCTTCCATCCTCGAGTTGGACTCCCTTTGTTATGAAACAACTTCCCACTGGCTATCTGTTTAACAGTTGGTACTATATATATGTCTGTGCTACTCTCTCGCTTCATCTCAGCTTCCCCTTCACCCCCCACCCCACCCCCAAACCTCGAGTTCTCCAGTCCATTCTCTGCATCTGCGTCCTTGTTCTTGTCACTGAGTTCATCAGTACCATTTTTAGATTCCGTATATGTGAGTTAGCATACAATATTTGTCTTTCTCTTTCTGACTTCACTGTGTATGACAGACTCTAGTTCTATCCACCTCATAACATATAGCTCCATCTCATCCCTTTTTATAGCTGAGTAATATTCCATTGTATATATATGCCACATCTTCTTTATCCATTCATTTGTTGATGGGCATTTTGGTTGCTTCCATGTCCTAGCTATTGTAGATAGTGCTGCAATAAACATTATGGTACATGTTTCTTTTGGGATTATGGTTTTCTTTGGGTATATGCCCAATAGTGGGATTACTGGATCATATGGTAGTTCTATTTGTAGTTTTTTAAGGCACCTCCAAATTGTTTTCCATAGTGCCTGTACCAACTTACAGTCCCACCAACAGTGCAGGAGAGTTCCCTTTTCTCCACACCCTCTCCAACGTTTGTTGTTTCCAGATTTTGTGATGATGGCCATTCTGATCGGTGTGAGGTGATCCCTCATTGTGGCTTTGACTTGCATTTCTCTGATGATGAGTGATGTTGAGCATCTTTTCATGTGTTCGTTGGCCATCTGTATGTCTTCTTTGGAGAAATGTCTATTTAGGTCTTCCACGCATTTATGGATTGGGTTATTTGCTTTTTTGGTATTAAGCTGCATGAGCTGCTTGTATATTTTGGAGGTTAATCCTTTGTCCATTGTTTCATAGGCAACTATTTTTTCCCATTCTGAGGGTTGCCTTCTAGTCTTGTTTATGGTTTCTTTCGCTGTGCAAAAGCTTTTAAGTTTCATGAGGTCCCATTTGTTTATTCTTGATTTTATTTCCATGATTCTAGGAGGTGGGTCAAAAAGGATCTTGCTTTGATGGATGTCATAGAGTGTTCTGTCTATGTTTTCCTCTAGGAGTTTTATAGTGTCTGGCCTTACATGTAGGTCTTTAATCCATTTGAAGTTTATTTTTGTGTATGGTGTTAGGAAGTATTCTAATTTCATTCTTTTACATGTTGCTGTCCAATGTTCCCAGCACCACGTATTGAAGAGGCTGTCTTTCTTCCATTGTATATTCATGCCTCCTTTGTCAAAGATAAGGTGCCCATATGTGTTTGGGCTTACTTCTGAGTTCTCTATTCTATTCCATTGATCGTCCTTTCTATTTTTATGCCAGTACCATACTGTCTTGATCTCTATGGCCTTGTAGTATAGTTTGAAGTCAGGAAGCCTGATTCCACCAATTCCATTTTTCCTTCTCAAGATTGCATTGGCTATTTGGGGTTTTTTGCATTTCCATACAAATCGTAAGATTTCTTGCTCTAGTTCTGTGAAAAATGCCATTGGTAATTTGATCGGGATTGCATTGAATCTGTAAATTGCTTTGGGTAGTACAGTCATTTTCATGATGTTGATTCTTCCAGTCCAGGAACATGTTATGTCCCTCCATCTGTTTGTGTTATCTTTGATTTCTTTCATCAGTGTCTTAAAGTTTTCTGCATACAGATCTTTTGCCTCCTTGGTGAGGTTTATTCCTAGGTATTTTATTCTTTTTGTTGCAATGGTGAATGGGAGAGTTTCCTTAATTTCTCTTTCTGCTCTTCCGTTGTTAGTGTATAGGAATGCAAGAGATTTCTGTGCTTTAATTTTGTATCCTGCTACTTTACTAAACTCATCAATTAGTGCTAGCAGTTTTCTGGTAGAGTCTTTAGGGTTTTCTATATATAATATCATGTCATCTGCAAAGAGTGACAATTTTGCTTCTTCTTTTCCAATTTGGATTCCTTTTGTTTCATTTTCTTCTCTGATTGCTGTGGCTAAAACTTCCAAAACTATGTTGAATAATACTGGTGAGAGTGGATACCCTTGTCTTGTTCCTGTTTTTAGAGGGAATTCTTTCAGTTTTTCCCCATTTAGAATGATGTTGGCTTTTGGTTTCTCATATATGGCTTTTATTATGTTGAGGTAACTTCCTTCTATGCCCATTTTCTGGAGAGCTTTTATCATAAATGGATGTTGAACTTTGTCAAAAGCTTTTTCTGCATCTATTGAGATGATCACATGGTTTTTATCCTTCAATTTGTAGATATGATGTATCACGTTGATTGATTTGCATATATTGAAGAATCCTTGCATCCCAGGGATAAACCCTACTTGATCATGGTGTATGATTTTTTTAATGTGCTGTGGGATTCTGTTAGCTAGTATTTTGTTGAGGATTTTTGCATCTATATTCATCAGTGATATTGGTCTGTAATTTTCTTTTTTTGTGACATCTTTGCCTGGTTTTGGTATCAGGGTGATGGTGGCCTCGTTGAATGAGTTTGGGAGTGTTCCGCCTTCTGCAATATTTTGGAAGAGTTTGAGAAGGATAGGTGTTAGCTCTTCTCTAAATGTTTGATAGAATTCGCCCGTGAACCCATCTGGTCCTGGGCTTTTGTGTGTTGGGAGATTTTTAATCACTGCCTCAATTTCTGTACTTGTGATTGGTCTGTTCATAGTTTCCATTTCTTCCTGGTTCAGTCTTGGAAGATTGTATTTTTCTAAGAATGTATCCATTTCTTCCAGGTTATCCAATTTATTGGCATATAGTTGCTTGTAGTAGTCTCTCATGATCTTTTGTATTTCTGAGGTGTCCGTTGTTACTTCTCCTTTTCCATTTCTAATTCTGTTGATGTGCATCTTCTCCCTTTTTTTCTTGATGAGTCTGGCTAATGGTTTATCATCTTGGCACTTCTTATTTTCTCTAGTTCCTTAGGAAGGAAATGCACAGACTGACTTCCAGAGGAGCAAATGTAACAGTCAGCCCCCCAAGCTTACAAACATTTCCCCCCTTTGTTCCATTATGAAAGGTACAGAAATTTGATTGAGGAGCTCTGCTGTTAATGAAGAAAACTATTTTCCCTGAAGCATCTCTCATCCAAGACTTCCATGAAATCCCACCACTGGGTCTGGAACTGCCTATGAGGCCTTGCCTACCTTCCAGGTAAGGCAAGATCTCAGGTAGCAGGGTCTGTCTGGGAAGCTGCAGGCCTGCTAGCTGCGTCTCAGTCAGTGCAACTTCACCTCCACTCCTCCAGGACAGGCAAAGCCACTAGGGGCACTGTCCCCACTGTGGGGCAGGGCGGCTGCTGGGCAGACTCCTGCAAAGTGCCCACTCTACTCAGAGCCTTCATGTGGATGTGCTTCATCCACCCCTAGAAATCTCTCCTTTCTCTGAACTGAAGAGCAAAGGCTGAAAGTTTGACCAAATCAGTAGGTGTTCTAGATGAGCTCAGCTGTTTCAGACATAGAAAAAAAAAGAGACCAGTAGATTGAACTTCTCCATACCTTCCACCCATCTTAAGAAATGAAGTAATACTGATACAATTGAAGCATCCTTAAACAACTTTAGTGTCCACCCTTGAGAGAATGGATATGTAAATGGAGGCATATTCTAAAATATTCTACATCAGGTAAAACAAAAGAATCAGAACTATGTGTGTCATCACAGATAAATATTAAATATATTGTTGAGCTTGATCCTTTCCGTGGGTATTTCCCAGGAAACTTGAACAGACTTGCCTATGAGAGCTCTCAGCTTAGGACAGGACCTAGTGTCCCCACTTTCTTCTCTTCCTTTCCTTCCTCCTTCCTTTCCTCTCTCCTTTCCCCCTCTCTATTCTATTCTCTTACTTCCTCCAATCTTGGCTTATATTCTTCCTACCTCTCCTGTTTCTCTCCTTCCTACCCTTTCTTTTCTCTTCATGGGAGAAGTCTGGGGTGTGGGTGTAAGCATGCAGGGAGGTGTGTGTGGGGGGGAGGGGTTAACACTAGACCATACTGGGTGCTATACACACACTACTTCACATGGTCAATCCATTATTGTCCCCCTTTTAAGAATGAGAAAACAGGATCAGAGAGGTTGGAAAATGGGTCGAAGCTCTGCAGATTGTAAATAGCTGAGCAGAGACTTGAATTCAGGTCAGAATCCAGAATCTGGGCTCTTCCCACTTCCCAGCACAGATCCTGCCCCACCCCCTCCACCCTTTTCATCTCTCTTGCCTTTTCTCTCTTGCCCTCCCCAACTATGTCCCATATCACCTTCTACTACAATTTCCAGTATTATTATTATACTTTCTGTTACACACTTCAAGGATGCCATAGGTTACATTTTATCGAATACTCTCGTGGAGAAGACCTTATATTGTCCTCACAACCCCTGTGAATCAAGTAAGGCCAATATTATACCTACTTGACAAATAAGAACCAGAACTCAGGGAGGCTGGGAATATGCTGAAAGCCACATAGCCATGGGCTGTTCTTCTGTCTCTGACTCTGAATCCTGGCTCCTTTGGTTACCCTGCTTCACTGGGACATATGAGTCCATTCAAAGTCAAGTTCTGGTCCCTGAGAACACACAATACTTGTGAAACCAGATCCTGTCTTTAAATTTTGATATTTTGTTCACCATGAATTTTTGACATTAATTTTGATTTTTTAAAAATATTACATTAAACTCATATTTATATTGTTTATTTGATGGCTGGGTTTATGTGGTATCTTTAAATTTTACACAGAGGTGATCCCTCACCCTCCTCACCCTAGTCCCAGCCCTAACTGTCTTTACCTAGCGCAGTGGCCTCCCTTATCCACAGTTTTGCTTTTCATGGTTTCAGTTACCCGCAGTCAACCTCAGTCTGAACATGTTAAATGGAAAATCCCAGAAGTAAACAATTCATAAGCTTTAAATTGCACGCCATTTTGAATCACATGGTGAAATCATGCATCTTCTAGTTCCTTCCTGCCCAGGACGTGAATCATCCCTTTGTCCAGTGCCTCCTACCTGTTAGTCCCTTAGTGGGTGTCTTGGTTATCAGGTCAACTATCATAGTATCGCAGTGCTTGTGTTCAAGTAACTTGACTTAATAATGGCCCCAAAGCACAAGGGTAGTGATGCTGGCAATTGGGATAGTCTCTTACTGTGCCTAATTTAGAAACAAAACTTTCTCACAGGTATTTAGGTCTAAGAAAGACCATATTAGCTATAGTGTATATATATATATATATATATAGAGAGAGAGAGAGAGAGTATTATCCACGGTTTCAGGCATCCCTTGGGGGGGTCTTGAAATGTGTCCCCCCACAGATAAGGGGGAACCACTGTGCCAGAATTACACTGTGTTTACTTCTAATGAGGTAAGCATGTGAGAGCTGGTTTTACAACAGTGCCACTTGGCCGCCTTTTCTGACACTTTTCCATTAGTCTGGTTCAGAGTCTCACTTCCCCAGGTCCCCTCTGGGAACCTTGCCTGATCAGAATAATTCTGTAGAAGCAGGTAAGTTCTTGGGTCAGTGCAGGAACAATGATGCCTCAGAAAGAAGAGATTTGCTTTCTTCCATGGGGGCCCCTGCTGTTCGCTGATGCTCAGTGCTTTGAGTTAGGACAATGAAGTCTTTTTCTGGGAAGGGACTATTTGGGAATAAGCTTCCATGGATACCTCCTCACACACCCCTCCAACCTCCTCCCTTGGCTGTTAGGCTTTAGGGAAATAGAAGGAACAGCTTGATCGGGGTTTTCCTAGAAAAGCCCTTCGATGGGCCCATTATGGAGAAGAAGCTGTTTTTGTTTTCTTTGATTAATCACAGTGTCTTGTTTCCCAAAGCAGATGTGGCCTTGGGTCTTCCAATGAACACAGCCACAAAGAAAGGGCCATGGCTGCCTAGAGCTTGACAAGGACCAGAAGACAGGGCTGGTGGGGGTGGCCTATGTGGCCCTGTCCTCAGGGACTTGGCTCTTCATTGTTTACCATTGAGGCAGCTCAGGTTGCCCGTTTCCTTTGTGGTTTTTTTGCCAGTGCGAATAAGAGAAATATTAGCCTTTAAACATTTCTTTACAGTTCCTTGAAAGCTGGCTGGGTAAAGTCAGCCAGAGAATTATATAACAGCAAAGCTCAGTTAAAGCAACAGTGTCTTTCTGTAGAGCTGTTGGGTTTCATTTAGCAGTTTTGTTACAAATGATAAAGAAAAGGATACTTAATCTTATGAAGAAAATAGAAGGACCCTCCCATTCTGTTCTTTCCCTGGAGGGATGCAATTCCTAGGGTGGTGATAGAAGAAAGAAAAGATACAAAACCTCTTTCAAGGAAGATAAGAAAATATCACGTTCATTAACCTCAGGCAGTCATGGCATACTTAATCTTGTTCGAATTCAGCAGAAAAAAATAATAAAGAGAAAAGCTTTCTCAAGCATTTTCTTTTTTTAATTTGAGTCTTGGGAATTTTATAAATATTCAGCTATTTTTTCCTTTCAAAGGGATTCAGACACTTTGAGGTAGGGAAGGGTTCAAGCATCAGATACTCTACTGCTATGATGTTTTCTGTGCTGTTTTAATACCTCTCAAAGTGCCTACCATGCATTATCTCAACCGATCTCCACACTCCCTTGGTTTGCCCTTCTCTCTCTTCCCATTTTAGAGATAAGAAAACTGAGGCCCAAGGTTTCTCTGATTTGCCTGGCATCACACAGCTCAAATGGAGACCAAATTCTGAGATTCTGTCTTTCTCTCTTTGGCATCACCCTCAGAAGGCCCCCATCTCCTTTCCTCTACAGCAGTGGATCTCAACCAAGGGCAACGTTGCCTTTCAGGGGACATTGGGAAATGTCTGGAGATTTTTGGTTGTCACAACTTGTAGAGGGGGGTGTAGGTGCAGGTGCAACTGACATCCAGTGGGCAGAGGCCAAGGATGCTGCTAAACATCCCATGGTGCACAGACCGCCCCCACAAAGAAGCATCTGGCCCCAAATGTTAATAGTGTGGACGTGGAGAAGCCACGGTCCGGACTGCGCCCCACATCAGATGGGAGTTCCAACCTCTGGGAGTTGCCAGAGCTCCTCTGCCCAGCGACAGGCTTGGCTTCTTTCCCGAGGCTGCCACAAGAGTTAAAGCCACTGTCTAGAATGCCCTTTGGCAGTGGGCAAGTGTCCCCTGTGGCGTTTCCTGCGGGACATGCAGTGCATCAGCCGGAGCTGATGTGTGTTATAATTTATAGTCGCAGGGCGCCTGTCTTCATTTAGCAGCAAGCCCGCTGGCAGCCGCCCTGCTGGGGAGGAAGCAAGTTCCTCAGAGGCCCTCAGCCCAAGCCAGCTGACAGGCCGTGGTATTTGGGGACGGCTGTTGCTCGGAGGCACCTGGGAATAGGCCGGGGTGGAGATGGCACTGAGCACGTGGTCTCCCCTTCCGACCCATCCGTCAGCGGTGGCCCCTGCCAGAAGATGGCCTATTGAACATTTCCAGGAATAGTACTGCCAAGCCTGTCAACTGCTTTCTTGGAAATACACTCAATAAGGATGGCAGGCCTCCAGCAGGGAGAGCAGAAAGCCCGGCCTGGACCACGCCACTCGGAAACGGCAGTGCCTGGCTGCAGGCCCTGTCGGCGCCTTGGGGAAGGGGAGCTGTGCTCCTTGGGCTTTGAAGCCTAGCAGCTTCTGGAGTCACTTAAAAATGGTCTCAGTGTGGAGGGGAGAGAACCACGCCTTTCAGAAGGTCGGGCCCTGCTGACTTCATGCAACTCCGTGACCTTTAAATGCTTGCTGTGTTGGTTCAGGCACCAGCAGACAGGAAGGCTATCTGGCTTGGAGGCCAGGTATTAACTAGGTATTAACTGTCAGCAGTGATTGACCTCAGTGTCATCTGGGGAATCTTGGCCATTGCTCCTTCTCATGTGAGCTTCACTCCCAAATAGAGCCAAAGGAGCAAAAGAAAGGGGGAGTATCCCCCCCACCCCCACCCCCCACTCCCACCATTGTTTCTCAATCACTGTGAAGATATAGCAAATAAGAGGCAAAGATGTGACAAGGAAAGAAAAATGTTGTAATCCACCCTCCCCCCTCACCCACTGCAGAAGTAACCTTTCCCCTCACAGAGGCCTGACATTCCTGTTGACATGTGACCACTTGGGACCCTCTGCTCTCTGAGCTACAGCCTTTTCCAGTCTCTGGGCTGCCCAGGGGTTGTCAGGCTTGGGGATGCCCTAAGAAGGTCAGCTGCCTTCAAAGAAAAGATCCTTGGAGATGTAGGCATTATAAAAAAAGCAAGAAATCAAAAACTGCTGTCTGGATGGTGCAGGGAATATTGGCTCCTCACCTTTTAAAAATAATAATAGAGTCACAGAATTTACCCCCGAGCAGGTATGGGACATCTTTCCATTTCTAAAAGCCACTGACTCACAGGACAAACATTATTCGAGGCCCACACGGAGCTACAGTTAGCCGGTGGTAGGGCTGCCAAATACACTGTCAGATGCCCACGTAAATTTAAATTTCAGAAAAACAACAAATAACTTTTTTGGTATAAGTGTATCTGACAGTCAAATTTACCTGGGCATTGTGTGTTTTTATTTGTTAAATCTGGTCACTTCTACTTGGGGGATAAATTGACCTAGTTGTTAGTAACAGGGTACGTCAACACAGAGTCAACACATATGAAAGATCATGGCCGTTAGGAGAGGAGGAAGGCAGTGAAGGAGGAGGGTAGCAAGAAATGAGAGAGGAAGATCAAGAAGAAGGGGAGATAGGGGCTTCCCTGGTGGCTCAGTGGTTAGGAGTCCGCCTGCCAATACAGGGAACACGGGTTTGATCCCTGCCCCAGGAAGTTTCCACATGCCGTGGAGCAACTAAGCCCGTGTGCCACAACTATCGAGCCTGTGCTTTAGAACCCATGAGCCACAACCATTGAGCCTGTGTGCTGCAACTACGGAAGCCCACATGCCTACAGCCTGTGCTCCGCAGCAAGAGAAGCCACGGCAACGAGGAGCCCGCGCACCACAACGAAGAATAGCCCCCACTCACCACAACTGAAGAAAGCCCGTGCACAGCAACAAAGATCCAACACAGCCAAATAAACAAATAAATAAATTTATTACAAAAAAGAAGAAGAAGAAAGGGAGATAGGCACAGTGAAGGAGAAAAATATCTCAGTGGAAGAGAAACAGGAAGTACTGAGGAAAGAGATGAAAACAGGAACATCTCTGAAGGACCTAAAATGCTGTCAGTTCACAGGTTGCTATTTCCCTGGGAAATGCCATTTCCGTAGCTAACCACTGTTCCTGGATCTTTTGCTGCTCTTTGTTCAATCTGGTAAAACCCACAGTGGCCACTAGGGAGTAATGAGTCCTGAAGCTATGGTGGCATCATCTAGGCCAATATGGAGGCAGGCTGAAATGAAACCCAAGACTATATCCAACCCTAAGACCTATCCCTCACTCACCTACCCCACTCACCCACACCCACACCCACACTGCTGTCGTCAGAGGATTGTGGATTTTCAAAGAATTGGGATCTGAACAATACAACCTGAACAGTACAACGGATCTGGTTGTCATGATTCTATGGAATTTTATTGTTGTGGATGATGATTCAGAAAATCAGTAGCTTCTTTTGCCTCAGGGTGAAAGTGGTGAGGAGCAGGGCGTGCATGCAGACAGCGGAGCTTTCCTGAATTGTTAATCCCCTTGTTCTTTGACCTGCAGATAGGAGGCCAGCTTGCCCTAACCTGAAGAGAGAAGCCTCCATCAGCTTCTAGGGGAATGAGAGAGGCAGGCCTTAGCGGGGGAAGCTGTCATGGTGGTGGTGGTGGCGGGAAGGAGGGGCCTCTGCCTTGGAGCCCTCCATCACACGTGTATTCTGCGTATGGAGTGGGACTGCCCTTGGTTACTTGGTCTGCACTATTACATTAGATGTGTAATATCAGAGTGACAGAATAGGTTTCCCCATAAACTCCAGTGAGGAGCAGAAGAGACTGACCAGTGGCCCACCATGCTGTGACTGTGTTCCAGACAACTGCTCAGACTGTGGCCGCTCGGGATGTTGTTATTACCGCAGTAGCTAACGCTCACCAAGCATCTCCTCTGGGCCAGGCATGCAGAAAGTGCTTCGTGCACAGTATCCCAACTGGCCTTCAACAACTGCCTGATGTTGTAGGGATTATTATTATTTTTCATATTACTATTTCCCTAATTTAAGAGATAGAGAAATCACAACTGCAAAAGTTAAGTTGTTGCTTCAGCATCAGTGGATTAGTGAGTGTTGAGGCTGAGATTTACCTCCAGTCTGCCTAACTCCCAGCTCAGGATTCATCCCTGTCCCTCCAGTCAGACTGTAGGGATCAGATCCCAGATCTATTACTAGCTGTGTGACCTTGGATAAGTTTCTGAATCTCTCTGTGCATCTGTTTTATTGTCTATAAAATGGGGATAAAAATAGTATCTAGCCCATGGAGTTGCTGTGAAGATTTAATGTTTGTGTCAAGAACTGAGAACCAAGTACTTTACTTGCCTTACTTCATCCAATCTTCCAGCACTTCTTGAAGTAGCTAATATTATTATCCTTGTTTATATGCAAGGAAATTGAGGCCCAGAGGGGCTAATTAGCTTGTTCCAGATCAGTAAGTGGGAGAACTGAGATTCAAATCCACACAGACTGATCCATAGCCTATATTTATAGTTTCTTCTTCCCATCTGTATACTTTTATGTATTCATGTCACAGTTTCTGCCATTTACAACTGGAGCATTGTGCAGGTGGCATTTTTATATACTTACACTTGTGAACAAGGTACAGGTTCTTCCTCAGAGCTACCAAATACTTATCTTTCTTAGTAGAATTGCTCAGAAGACTCAGCTTTTCTGAATTTGCTCTATCTCTGTTTGTTGATAATGACTCTAGTAGTCAGGCTAGGCTAGGTTACAGTGCAGTAACAAATAAGCCCTGAAATCTCAAATATCACAACATAGGTTTATTTCTCCCTCACAGAAAGCCTAAGGAACTTTCCTCTGTGCACTGACCTCATGGCTCCACACAGGCATGCATGGTCACAGCCAAATGAGATGGAAAAAGTAGAGGAGATACTTCCATTAACATCCATGGTCTGGCATTGACACAAGCCCTTCTACTTACAGTCCTCTGGGCAGAATAGTCACGTGGCCCCGACCACTGCAAGCAAGGAAGTGAGGTGAGCACATGGCTTTTCCCTTCCCAGAGCTCTAGTGGTCTCTACCTCCATGAACAAACCCAGCTTGTAGCCTCAAGTTAAGAACAACTGCTAGCAACTTTATTAACCAGGTTATGAGAACCCCTTTCTTATTAATTATAGTCATACATTTATTTGAATTGAAACTCTTTATTTGCTCATTCAATAAATATTTATTGAGTTCCCTCTCTATCGGGTAACTTTAAGCCCCTGGCAATATGTCAGTAAATGAAACAGAACAAAACCACTACTTTTGTAGAACTAGCATTCCAGTGGGAAGTGGGGGAGGATAGACACTTAACTTGAAAAATAAGAAAATGATGTAATATAGGTGTTGGTATGTGCAATGGAGAAAGATAAAACAGGGAAGGAGGGATCAAGGTGTGAGTGTGTGTGTATGTGTGCTTTGAGGGAACAATTTTAAACAGGATGGCTAGGGAAGGCCTTCCTGAGAAGGTAACATTTGAGCAGACATCCAAAGAATGCAAGAGGGCTCTGGGTAAAAATATTCTAAGAAGAGGAAGTAACTGGTGTAAAGACCCTGAGGCAGGAGACTGCCTGACATGTCAGAGGACGGCATGTGGCTGAGACAGAGAGCAGTAGAAGACAAGATCAGGAAGGGGATGGGAGTGGGATATACTGATCCTTGAGGACCTTGTAACCTATAATGACTTTTACTTCTGCTTTAAAACCTCCATTTTCTCCTCCTTGTCCTCAGGTCCTGGTCCTGCCTCCTCCCCCACCTCCCAACACACACGCTGTTCTTCTCTCAGTCCCCCTGTAGCAGTACCTCTCAAACTTGAGGGGCATCAGGACCACCTGGGGGGTGTAGACTCAGATTGCTGGGGCCCACCCCACACCCCACGAATTTTTGTGATGTGTTCTGAGAAACTGCCATTCTAACAGGATTGCAGGTGATGCCAATGTGGCTGGTACAGGGACCACACTTTGAGAACCACAGCTCTAGTGCAACAAGCTCTCTCTTGCTTTTATGCTTTTCCACTTATTTCCTCAGGAAAGCTCGCCTGAATTCCTGGACAGCACCGACTACATAATTTGTGAGGTCCAAGGCAAAATGAAAATACAGACCCTTTTTTCGAAAAGCAGGAAGAAAAGGCAGTTAAAGGTAAAATATAAAGCTTTTCCTTTTAAAATATTTTATTATTTATAAAATGTAGTAAGAGTCTTCCTTGTTAATGTTGGCTTGTCTGCAACTTTGCATGAAGATAGTGTTTTATTCTATCAAATGGAACAATCTTTACATTTAATTTCTATGTCTAAGCCTATGGATATTTGGTTTACAATGCTGCAAACGTTTTCAAAACCAGAAATTCTAAATTCTTTGAAGAATTTTAATAAGTCCCTGGTATGCTTTATTGCAGTGTTAATGTGTACACCCTTAATTTGTAATAATTTATTGACAAGCTTTACTACCTGAGCACCTGAGTGTCCTGGTGCTCAGATCAGAGAGTGATTACCTGCAGATGCTACAGGGACAGCCTCTGGGGAAAAATGGGTTAGCCAATCTCCCACCACGCGTCCCAGCGCTGCCCCTGAAACCCCTCTGCTCTCCCACGGCTGCCACTGCTGCTGCCACCACTGCAACTGCTACTGCTGCTATCACCATCAGCCAGTCTGAGTCCAGGTCCCAGGCAGGGCTGCTCTCACCGCTCGTGGGGCTCTGGGCAGCCCCAGGGGTGCACATGCTTGCCAGATGGCCAGGCGGGCGGCTTGGCACTGCCTGCTGCCGTGCCCATGGGCTCCAGCCCCCATGTGTGTGCACTAACGCCTGGCACAGCAGCTCTGCCCACACACATGCTCCATCATCCCTTCTGACTTCACACGTTTGAATATAACATCATTAAGAATTTCAAGGTAATTATTGACATATATGTTCCTATTGCCATTTTCTTAATTGTTTTGGGTTTGTTTTTGTAGGTCTTTTCCTTCTCTTGTGTTTCCTGCCTAGAGAAGTTCCTTTAGCATTTGTTGTAAAGCTGGTTTGGTAGTGCTCAATTATCTTAACTTCCACTTGTCTGTAAAGCTTTTGATTTCTCTACCCTTGCTGGGTAGAGTAATCTTGGTTGCAGGTTTTTCCCTTTCATCACTTTAAATATATCCCTCCACTCCCTTCTGGCCTGCAGAGTTTCTGCTGAAAGATCAGCTGTTAACCTTATGGGGGATTCCCTTGTATGTTATTTGTTGCTTTTGCCTTGCTGCCTTTAATATTTTTCCTTTGTGTTTAATTTTTGTGAGTTTGATTAATGTGTCTCTACGTGTTTCTCCTTGGGTTTATCCTCTATGGGACTCTCTGCAATGCTGACAACAGAGCATGAAGCCAAGCACACTGTCCCTTCTGCATGGGCCCTGCTTGCACACCCACAGTGCTGGTCCTGCTCCTGGACTGAGTCTCTTACCCTAGTTTTACCCATGGAGCATTTCATATTATTCTCTAACCGTGTATCATCCTAAATTATTTAATGTCTGTTTTCCCGCTGGACAGGATCAGCAAACTATGACCCTTTGGCTGAATCCCGCCTGCTGCCTGCTTTTGTAATGAAGTTTTACTGGAACATATTGCCACTCATTTATTTAGGCATTATCTATGGCTGCTTTCATATTACAAGGAAGAGTTGAGTAATGCAGCAAGGAATGTTTGGCCCAGGAAGTCTAAAACATTTGCTGTCGGTCCTTTATAGAATTTTACACTAGACTGTAAGACCCCTGAAGGCAGGAATCAGGTCTGTCTAGAACAGTGCCAGGCATATAGAAAATGCTCAGTCAACACGTGTTGAAAAAAAAAAAAGGTTTAAAAAACGAATACATAGAGATCCTAGTATTTTTTGAGGTGATTTATCTTAAAGAAAACCATGTAAATTTTATGTTTGATTTCATTTTTTGTTTTCATATACAAATGATGTTTAAAGTTACCACACTGTGAAATTGACGCTCCAGGGAAGTATAAGGTGTTTGTCTTCTACTTGGCATACCCTGCCCCCACCTGTTGCTATAGACCTCAGTCTGAAGAAGCACAGGCATTGAAAATGCATCATTCTTCATTCAATAATATTTCTTGAGCAAAGCATGGGGCTAGCCATTATGACAGGAGTGATAATAATTCACTCTCATATCTTACCCAAGAGACTTTCAGAGGCTATCGACCAAAGGAGAAAAGACGTGCAAATATATATTATATACACAAGCAAATATGATAAATAGTGTTCAGTGCAGAAGGAAATTTCTGGATCAAGTGCTATCGTCTTTCAGAGTCAGGACACATTCCTTTCGGCTGTGAAATCAGAAAAAGCTTCTCACAGGTCATTCTGTTTGGTCTCAGATCAAATCTCTGTCCTTTTGCTTTGCTCTGCACCATGAGGAGCTAACTCCTGCAAACTTCATTTCCCTGGCTGCCCTGCCAGCTGATTCCAGCTCAATGCCATCTGTGGGAGGCCACAGAGAAAGATCAGCTTCCGTTCTCACCTGTACAGTGAAAAAACCCATAGAGTATTTTCACAGGGTTTCTATGAGAATTAAATAAGATAAGGCATGCAAAATGCTTAGCACAATACCTTACCTATAAAATAAACATTCAAGGAATAGAGCTATTATGGCTTTTAACTTTGTTGGGGTAAGTGGGAAAGAATGCAGTGATCAATTAGTGATGTCTGCCAAGAGCGACGGGCTGGGGAGTAGTGCTACATGAGAGAAATATTTATCAACCCTGATATCTTGGAGCTGTAGCATGGAGATAGAATTGAGAAGACCTGGCAAATGGATTGATAGACTGGTAAGGTATTGGGAGAAATCGAAAAACTGGGATGGCGATACCAAAATTAGACATAGGCAATGAATGAGAAAGAGTAGGTTTGGGAGAGAGGATTATGAGTTAATTGATAAAGTGTTGGGCTCTTTCCAATTACCAAAGGCAAAAAACAAAACCCCCAAACAAAAAACAAAGGAACAAAAAATGATACACTTAAGAATATCTCAAGAGATGGGGGATTTTGATAGAAATACACGTGTGCAGTGAGTTAGCAAAGAAAACCATCTCAGCAGCTACACTCAGACCTCGTGGACAACTGGACAACTATGTGGGAGACCAGAGCAATTCCAGTTACTGTGGTCTGGTCTCCTCTTAAAAGGAGAAACCATTGTTCTTTGTTTAGTGATTTTTCCCTGCTCAGGACTCTCTCTGTTTCTCGTTCTGTCTCTAGTTTTCCTCTTCCTGCCTCTGTGCTGTGGTTACATATTTTGTGTCCTGCATTCAAGATGATCAGACTGGATATTTACCATTTAGTATGGGGCTCCCTAACTGGGCTGCGTTCTCAGCTCAGGCCACCTCACAGTTTCCTTAGGTCTGGCCCCTATTGGATGTCTTTGGCTTGGCATAGAAGCTGTCGCTGGCATAGCAGTGTCGAGGTCCACCCTTCTCAGAAGGAGCTGTGTAATCATATGTGAAACCAGTAGGTTTCATGGTGTAGACATGGTAAGTGAGCTGGAGATGTCATTGAGATCTCCATGGAGCTGAAAAAGTAAGATTGGGTCATGGTTGAGAGAGCATTTAGGAGACAATTACTTCTGATATTATATATCTCATGCAAATTTGATCATACATGATCAAAATCTGTCTAAGGTTCAGGGCAAAGAAGTAAGAAATCAAAAAGATGGTTCTTCCAATGGAATCTAGAAAGTGAGACAGTTTGCAAAGGAAGGGATTTCCTTACTGTCCTTTTTCTTTTTGTTGGGGGGTTGTGGGGGGCACGCCACATGGTATTCAGAATATGAGTTCCCTGATCAGGAATCAAACCCTCGCCCTTGGCAGTGAAAGCTCATAGTCTTAACCACTGGAACACCAGTGAATTCCATGGGACTTCACTAATTTCTAGAGAAACAACCTAGAAATTGGCTTGGAAGGGTGCGTGTGGTGAGGTTGGGGTTTTCTTACTGCTTTGAGAGTAAAATAGTCTACAGTTCAGGAAAACAAATGAAATAATCGAACTCTCTGTGATTCTTCCCCAAACTCTTCAAATCCAAGACATCCATCACACCATTGGAACTGGAGGTGCCCAAAGTTTGCAATACATATTCAAAGGATGTGTTGATATGAGCTCACTCATATATATTTCTTTAAAAATAAAGAGAGGAAGGAAAAAAGAAAGAAGAAAAAAATTAAAAGAAAAACCCAATGTTTTGAAAACCTATTATTGATGAAGACAGATGGGGCTGTAGTGGGGCAGGAGGATGCTTGCTCTTAAAGTCCCAGGTGAGGACAAACAGGCCAATTCTTTAGGCAGCTATACCTGATAGATGGTATATGCACCTTTTTTTAATCCTTCAGAGAGAAGTGCCCCAGCATGCAAAGTCTTGTGTTAGAATAATTTAAATTAAAAATAGTGAATTCCATAGACACTATTGAAGAAGTGGAAAAATTTTAAATGAAGGAAAATATCCTGTCCTCTAACCATACCCTCTTATTATATAAGTACTTTTATCATTCTTATTCATATGCATATTTAATTTTTATGTAATTCTCATCAGACTCCCTTGGGCTCACCTTGCAGAACTTCTGGGTCTGAATGCTGACTCCAGCACTTGGCATCTCTATGAAATGGCAAGTTACTTAAACTCTGTGGACCTCAGTTTTCTCATCTGAGCACTGGGATAATAATAGTACTAAATTGAGCATTAAATGAGACAACTTCTACAGAGTGCCTAGTTCAATGCCTGCCATATACTCAGTCAATTGTAACCATTATGCTTATCTGTCATTAAAATAAGGCAACCCTGAAGTCTCAGTTTGGCCGGGGCAGGAGAATTTAGCAGTAGAAGTCTGTGTTAGCCTCCCCATTTTTCCCTTTCCCGCAATGATGTGTTCCTGGGTCTCCTTCCTCTAGCTGTCCCAGCCCCCACCCAGTCTAAGATGAAAGAAGTCACACACGTTGTTGACTGAGCACCCAGTATGTGTTGGAAAGACACATACCAGGATTTGGGAAAACAAAACACTGATGCTAGCTGATCTCGTAGAGAGGTGGCCGTGCTCCAGTGCCGTGCCAAGCTCTTCATGGGCATCTTCTGAACCAGCGCCCTATGGGGTGGCCACAGTGATTTTCATAGAGTTGAGGAATCTGTTTCTCAGGAAGGTTACTGTTATGGGCTGAAGTGTGTCCCCCTCAAATTCATATGTTGAAGCCCTCACCCCCAGTTCCTCAGAATGTGACTGTATTTGGAGACAGGGCCTTTAGAGAGGTGATGAAGTTAAAACCAGGCTATTGGGATGGGCCCTAATCCAGTCTGACTGGTGTCCTTATAAGAAGAGGAAATTTGGATACGAGGGATGCATGCACACAGAGGAAAGGCCATGTGAAGACACAGCAGGAAGGCAGCCGTCTACCAGCTAGGAGAGAGGTCTCAGAGGAACCCAAACCCGCCAACAGCTCAGTGTTGGACCTCCAGCCTCCAGAACTGTGAGAAAATAAATATCCGTGTTTAAGCCACCCAGCCTATTATATTTTGCAGCCCTAGCAGACTATTAAAAACTTACGGAGTGTTCATCCTTTAAAAAGGACATTCTGACACATGCTACAACACAGATGAACCTTGAAGATGTTATGCTAAGTGGAACAAACCAGTCACAAAAGGACAAATACTGTATGATTCCACTCAGATGAGGTACCTAGAGTAACCAAACTCCCAGAGACAGAAAATAAAATGGTGGCTGCCGAGGTCTGGGGGAGAGAAGAATGGAGAGTTATTGTTTAATGGGGACAGAGTTTCAGTTCAGCAAGATGAAAAATGTTCTGGAGATGGACGGTGGGGATGGTTCCACAATAATGTCAATGTACTTAATGCCTAAAAATGATTAAAATGGTCCATTTTATGATATATATCTTACCTAATAAAAATTTAATTAAAAATAAAAACTTGGGGAGCTCCCATTCTTCATGAAGTTCAGTCTCACTGAAATCTTGGCTAATTGCTTTTGGGAGGATGAAGAAAGGGAGATTGAGGAGGAGGAGGGAGTGGGGAAAGGAGAGGCGACACTGGGGATGGGTTGAGGATGGCCTGTTTGCTTTTGCTGCTCTGTCCAAACGCTTGCCTGCAGATCCAGGTGAAAACTATCCTGGCCCCATCTGCTTCTGAGCACTGGAACCATAATGCGTGCATGTGATCCCTGCCTTTGTCAATTACAATAGTGGAGGAGAACATGATTTCCAAATGTGAGGCTGAATTCCCTGCAATTTTTTTTCTTGTAATGCCTTTTACCTCTTCTTGTTTCCCCACATCTCCTGGCCCTGCTCTTTATCACACACAGAAAGAAAAAGAAAACATGTCTTCAGTGGTGGTCAAAGAGCTTTGCCAATTCTTCTACAGCAACAAAAATCAGAGCAGCCTCTCCTCATGGCCACCTCAGATTCACTGAACCTTTGTATGGGTTCCCTACCAGACCTAAGACCTGAGGGGTTAGGCCCTCAGTATCTGCCTGCTCTTTTGGTTTGAACAGACCAATGTGACCCTGCCCAGGGAACCCCCAGGTACGCCATGCTTGGACCCCAAGAAAGGCATGTGCCCAGGCTCTGTCTCTCTGCATTCTGCCTCGACCTCCCTGGGCAGCCCCTGAAGGGGTGCCGTGTACTTCCCCCAGGACCCGTGAGTCATAAGTCTCTCTGCATCAGTTTCTCCTGTGATCTGTTTTTGAATCTCCTCTCACCATCCAGAACCCTGTGCTCCACCCAGCAGATGTTAATTTAACAAAGTCACGGCACAGAGACAAACCCAAACTGAGGGATAGTCTACAACTTAATTGGCCTTGAAATCTTCAAAAGTGTCAAGCTGCAAAAGACAAGACTTAAAAACTATTCCAGACTAAAGAAAACAAAAGAGACAGACAATGACTGTCGCTCGGTTCTGGACTGAGTCATTTTGCCTTAAAGAACATGATTGATTGAGACAATCAGCGTAACTCAGATGGGGTCTGAGGGTTGGACCATGGTGGTGTGTCAGTGTGCATTTCCTGATTCTGATGCTTGAACTGTGGTTATACAGGATGATGTCCTTGATTGTTAGCATTGCACATGAAGGTATTCAGGAGTGATGGGCCATCAGATAGGCAACTGACTATCAAATGGTTTAGAAAAAAGTAATTCTTTGTGCTGTCCTCCAAGTTTTCTATTAGTGTAATTTTGGTTCAAAAATATAGAAAAGAAAGAAGAAAAAGAAGCAGTACCTTGTTTAGTTGGGAGGTAGCCATGGTCTCTCTGAGCGTTTTTTCAGGTGGCTTCAGGTACCAAGCTGTGATCGTTCCTGAACTTGAGTTGCCTTTTTGAGTCTTCGTGGTGAGTGGGGACATCAGTGAGATTCGGGAGGCTCTTGAATGCTGGCCGGTGATGGCATGCCTTCCATATTTGATGTCTCTTGGTCATCCTTTCCTTTCTCGTTGTTTTCCTGTCATACTTCCTTGTCCTCTTCAACTTTTTTCTTCCTTTAAATAAAAAAAAAAAAAAGGATATTACTTCACAGAATAAATGATAAGGTGTTAATTTGTTATTTAGAAATCTGAGCAGTGAATGTCCTGATACTGAATTTTTCTTTTAAATTTCCCCTTTTTTCCCAAACTAAAAAGGAAATATCTTTAAAAGACTCCCTGACACATGTAGGCTAAAATCAGCTTAAGGTATTTCTTCTAGTAAAAAAATAAATCGGTCACTTAAAGGCTATTAAACTCGATTTTTTTTTTTTTTAAATATAGGGATCTGGATGGAAATGGGGGGAGGGAGAGCTATCAGATGAACAAATCTGTCCATAATCTTGCTACTCAGGTAGAAGGACTCATGAGGATTCAGTGTGTGCGTTTCCAGTTATGTGTGCGTGTGTATAGAAACTTATTTTTTTAATGGAAATTATACTATACATGCTGTTTATGATCTCACCTACTTAATAATATTCTTCTACAAAATCACTTTTAAAGGTTAGCTAGGAAGATCCCACTGGGTATGAATCTTAATTTAGTTTACTAATCCCAGCTGGGGTTGGATTTGACATTGGACATGGACTCCCTCCATGCCTCAGAGATTTGGCTCACATTGTGCCTCAGTGTGAAAGAAGAAAAGGGAAGACTTGCCAGGTTGTTTCTGGGAGGACTTGAGTTGCTTTCCACTTTCCCACGAACAGAATTGGGCTGTTGAGAGGAAAGTTTTGAGCAGTGATTGAGATCACACTCCTGAACAGATGAGCTGGGTTCAAATCCTGATTCTTCTGTCACCAGCTGTGTGAGGTTGGGCATGTTAGCTAATATCTTTGTGCCTCAGTTTCTTCATCTGTAAGGTGGGATGAAATGGATATTATCCATCTCACAGGGTTATTGGAGGATTAATAAGCTATAAGTAGCTGGTACATGGTAAGCCATTGTTAATACTCTGAATAAATGTAAGAAGCAACTTTTGAGACCTGTAGAAGGCTAGAAAGACACCAAGTGGGGCAAGCTCCTCCCTAGAAGGGAAATAGTCTTCTGTGTCGGTGGCGAGTAGTAATTACGATGGAAAAAACATTTTCCAAGGTCTGGAGCTGACGTGTACTGCTTGTGACATTTTAATCTCTGAGTAATAGATTCCATTGCCTGCAGAGCTGTGATTTTTCAGTTTATTGCTTTTTCCCCTTCTCTCTCAAACCTGGATTCCTCCTCCTCTCGGCTCCAGCCTGTCTCCAGCAACCATGAACTTCTTCTGGACAGTCCCCATTCTGGAGCCAGGTTCTTTACTCAAATCAGACAAGGACACACCCCCAGCAAGACACACTGCCTTCCTTGAGGAAGGTTGAGAGGGCCTACTGTGTGCTCTATCCGTCACACCCCCTTTCATGTTCCCAACAACCCTGCAATGCTGATACTGCGATGATCTCCACTTAAGGTGTAGCAGAGGGGTCCGTGCATGGGCTTTGGAGTCAGAGAGCCCAGGTCTGGTTTTGTCACTCACACATTCACTGTAAAACCTGGGCAAGCTACTTTCCCCATCTCTAAAATGAAAGGGCAATAAGAATGCCAGCTTTAGAGGGCTGTTGGGAAGACTGAGTTAAATCATATGTGTAAAGTATATGGTATAGCTCCTAGAGCATAGGGCATGCTCAATACATGCTAATTACCGTTATCATTATTGTTTAGAGTTGAAAAAAACTGAGTCAAGGTAGTTATGATTATTACTATATTTTGCAGGTGAGAAAACCCCTCTATACCCATCTCTGAGTTTAGTCTTTTTCCCACTGTACACAGGGACTTGCCTTTCTGTGGCCAGGACTACCATTCTCCTGTCTTTTATAGTAATAGAAATTTTAGATGGGCGTGAAGACTACATTTCTTAGCACTCCTTGTGGCTGGATGTGGCCATATGACTGTTTGGCTAATAGAATGTGCTTGGAAGTGATATCTGAAGCTTCCTGGTTAGGTGTTTACAGGGAAGGGATTTGCTTTTTGCATCTTTTTCTCTTGAATTGATTACATGGACATTTACATAAGAAGAATATAAACCTCTATCCTGTTTAAACCATTGTGTCTGGGGTCTTTCTGTTACAGCAGCCAAAGTGACACAGAGAAGGAGCTGTAGTGTCAACAGTAGCAGCATTGATAGCTAGGGGTCAGGAGATCTGGGTTTCCTGGCCCTGCCCTTCACATGTCACAGACCAAAGTATTCATTTTGCCCCCTCATCTCACATTTACTTTGCCAACAACTGTACTACACATTAGCAGTACAGAAACAAATAAGACATAGCCCCAGAAATTATCTAATCTACCTGTGGTCTTGGTGATGTTATCTGTGTCCATCCTCGGGGAGAATATACTCCCTTATAGAGGTTATGGATTCAGTTCCAGATGCAGGCCAGGGCTCTTAAGTAATTTCTCTGCTGGTTCCAAAGCTTTTGTGGGTTCCAAAATGGGCTCCAAACCTGTTAACACAGTTAGAAAAATCCTTGGTGCCTAGACACTTACTAGTTGCAAATCCTTGATCTTGAACTTCAGCTCCAATAGCTCAGTGTCAAATAGAAATAATGGCACTTGGAGGATTAAGTGAGAAAGCGCATGTGAAGCACTTAGCACTGTATCTGACATTTGAGAGACTCAATAAATAATGATGCAGGTGCTAGGCTTGATTCTCTGCTTCAGGTAGCATGGGCTGTGGAAGGGCTGACTGAGAAGGCCCTCTGAAGGGTGAGCATCACCTTTACCCTGCCCCTCATAGGTGCTATGAGGCTCAAAGGAGGCTGTGTTTGTTAAAAACACTTTTTTTAAAAGGGCGATGTTGTAGTGGAGTGAAGTCTTTGTCAACATTCAAATCTGCAACATTCCACCCTATCTACCTTGGTCCCTCAAATTGCTCTCCTTGTTTTTGCCAAGATCCCATCTGACCACATCTGCTCCCATTCCAGTGCTTTATTGGCAATTCTGAGAGCTTACGTTACTGGCTGTTGAGCATCAGTCTCCATGTGCATTGTGATCTATCCACATAAAACACAATTAGAATTCCTGAAAAGAAAAAGGTTTAACCTAACATAGCACTCCTTAATCCCACAGAGTAATGGTTATTATCCTATAGGTGAGGATACTGTGGTTCGGAACAGTCCTGTAACTTTTCCCAGATACCTAGAGGCAGGTCTCTCACAAAGCTAATAAAGTTTGTGTTCAGGCCTCTCACTTATACAAGCCTCCTCCAGGGCTCTGCATGGATTTTGAATCCATGCATTTTGGCTTCTCTTTCTTAAAGGGCTCCCCAAGTTGTACAAGCTTCAGGCCTGACAAAATTTAGATTCTTCCCTGTAGAGTCACACAGATGCTAAAAATGAAGCTAGAATTGCAGCAGTAGTCATTTGGGATTTCAACTGAGTTTAAATTTGCTATAATACTTCTCTGTAGTTTATTAAAATGGTGCTTTTGGCACATATGGTTGTGCCAGTGGACTAATATTGATCCATAAGGTTGGGATTGGAATATCTCACTATGATATGCCAAATGATATGCTGGATAAATTTTATAAGTCCATTTGTTGATATCAGCACTTCCTAATACTGTTCAAGGCACTGCACTGCAATAAGGACCATAATACCTTGATTTTACAGATCATATTCCCTCTGACATGCTCAGTGATTGAATGCATTTTTCTTATGGGACAGAATCATCACTTCCATTTTATAATTGCTAGTTGAGCCAAGAAGTAAACACGTTAATGACAGAACCAGAATAGAGGATGAGGGGACTCTCAGGAGCACATATGAGACACCTCTAGGAATTCCCAGATATGACTCAGTGACATGTTGAAGATGCTGGGCAGCTTGGCTTTAAAATGTGAATAATTCTTTACCTGACTGCAGTATGTCTGCAGCCTGAAAAGTTCTAGCTGATCTCATTTCTTCCTTCACATCTTCCAGCCTCAGACTCCTTCATTCCTGCTCTCTGAACACCCACCATCTTTCAGAGCTAGGATTGGGCATGGCAGAGGAATGTGGAAAAGGGAGCAGGTCACTCTCACCCAAGGGTACAGGAATGTGACGGTGGGGGAAGGACGCATGTAGCCACCTTCTGCCTCCTGTTATGACTTGGGTCATTGTTGGGGGGTGACCTGAATGCTGATGTCGCAACACCAGTCCTCCTCCTGGAGGGTCGGCCCTGCCTAACAATCTCCATGCACGGCTTCAGTCACCGTCAGAGCTTTACGTGGCAGAGAAAGACAAACATACCTTGAAATTTCTGGTTTCCTCTAATTCAGCCCCAGGAAAAGTGCCATCTCCACACCGTCAGTATCAAGGTCTCTCCTTGTCTATCAGAACAGTAGACACTGACTCACATTCAAAACAAATCTCATGGTCTTAAAGATATGAAGAAGTTATTTTCTTTGTCCCTTGAGAGTAGAGATAAGACTAATTCTGATTTTCCAGGAAAGCAGGGTGAAGGTTGGGTAAGGAGATGGGCAGAGAACAAGCCAAAGCACCTGGGTCCTGGGCCAACCACTCTGAGCTTGGCAAGGGCATGTCAAGAGAGTGCAAAGACATGCTCAAGGTGATCCACAAGCGGGGTCCCCTTGAGGGCATTCAGTGGAGGCCGTGGCCTCTGCCTAGTGCAGGAGTCCGGTGGCGATCCACCAATGGAGGGTGTTTTGCTTCCTGCCTTGGAGTCTGAGACAGGGATGTTATATAATGTGCCAGTTTTCAGAACAGCTTCCAGAGCTTATTTCTGTCTATTTGAGAAGGATTTGAAATTCTGAACCACCTCCATTATAGACAGGCCAACAATCTTTATTTTTCCCACCTCTTTAACATTAAAAATTTTATCAGTTAATACATACACACAGGGAAAAAACTAAGAAGTTAAGATGAGTTTATGATTTAACAAAAAAAAAAAAGCCTCCTTTCTACTTCTCCCTAGCCTCGTCCCTTTTTTCCCCAGAAACCATTTCTCTTTTTAAATTTCAAAGTTTTAAATTTTCTGGTGGTTGCCTCCACATTGATAAATAATTTGCTATAGTAATAATTTGCTCTTCTGTGATTTATCAGCTTGAGACTTTTTACACTGACTTCCTGTTAAGATAAGAGTTTTGTTTTCTTAATCCCTCCTCTAATCCCTCACCCTTCACCTACTTACATCACTATTTTCAGTTCCCGGATTTTGAAATTTAAAACATTATAACTGAATTTCTATTTACCTTATTACATCTTATCACATCTTATCAATTGAAACCAATTATTGCTAAAGCATCAGGCTTTAGAAAAGCAAGGAATGAGTTGTTCTGGAAATACAAGGAGCAGGAATTAATGCACTGTCTCTTTAGGGCACTGCCTAATGTGAATTAGTGGGGATTCTTAATTTACCAGGAAGAGAAAGTCTGATTGGCTTACATTGAGCCACATGTTCACCCATTGGCTACAGAGTGTAGGTCATGTGGATGAACACTGTCACTAAGACTACATGTTGTGGAGGGGAAATGACCCAAAGGGAAATTGAGGTGCTGTTACTAGCAGAGGGGGTTAAGGATGTTGGGTACTATACGCCTCAGTTTGTGAGATATCATATATTACACGGTCACCCCTCCTTTCCTTTCACCTCTCTTTCCTTCTTACATCTCTCATTTGAATTTGTAGTTTTACACTAACAAGGTTCATAATAGTTCTAGTCTTTTCTGTGTGTGCTTTGTCTTGCTGATTTTAAAAATTGGAAATCATTAAACAGTCTTTACAGTATTACCTTTCTGGAGAGCAGTGTGCTATGATTACATTCATCTTCTTACAATTTTTAATTTTCCCTGGAATTTCTAATTGCCTTAATTTTTGTATTCTCTGCCTTTATCATCTGCTTATGTGCCTAAGATGTCTCCAGCATACTGTATAGTTTATGGAGGTTCTTTTCTCCCCAGAGCCCTCCTCTTGGAACTCTCCATGTACCTACCTCCTCTGATGTAGACCAATGGCCTTCTGCGACTGATAATTAGCTGTTGTTTTCCTTCCCGTCAGTTCTCCTTTAAATCAGGTGCATGAGTCCCTGGATCTTATGACTTCCTCTTTCTTGATTTACTTCCTCATTTGACTGGAGCACATCTTCTCAGGTAACTCCCAACTGAAGAATGGATAGGAGGTAAACTTTCTGAGTCCTGCATATATAAAGATATCTATTCGGCCGTCATTATTTAATGACATTTTATCTGGGATAGAACTCAAGTCAATGACCATTTTTTCCTCAGGTTTTAAAATATTGTTGCATTTTCTTTCAACACCCAGTGTTGCTGCGCCAGTCGGTTTCTTTCATTTTCCCTTGTAGATGACCTTTTTCTCTCTCTGAAGCTTTTAGGGTCTTTATTTTTGGTGTTTTGAAATTTCACAGAGATGTGTCTAGGAGGGGTGTTCTTAAATTCTCACCTTTGAGTATGGAAACTTTGTCCTTCATCTTGGAAAATTAATTTGTATTGTTTCTCTCTCCTATTTCTCTGTTCTCTCTTTCCGGAACTCCTATTGGTCGGATGTTGGATTTTCTGCACTGATCCTCCACGGTGCTGATATTTTTCTCTCAGATTTTAGGGAATTCATACCAAGTAAAGGAGACGCTGGTGTCATGGAACATGGCACATGTAGAGTTGGTTGACTCACTCAGCATACCTTCTAGTTCACCTTCCTTTGCCACAGAGAGTGGACAACTAAAACACACATTTCCCAGAACCCCTTGTGGCTAGAGGTCAGGTACGTGGTCTGCGTTGTTCTAACAGGATATGCTAATACAAGTGGAAGCGGAAGTGATCAACGTGAGATGGTAGCTGTACACAGGAGGATGGGATATTCTGAGGAGGAAAGTGGCAGAGGTGTCTAGTAATTCTGAGGCGGTAGTAGCCATGCTCATATCCCCAGGTCTACACTGGCTGATCAGTGCTCAGGAGCCGCAGCAGCTGCTGCCGTGTCTCTCTCAAGCAGCTGGCATGGCCAGGGCTTCCTGGCTGAACATTTAGTGGGTAGCATTCATACCTGGTTCTCCGTCCCTCGCCAAAATTCTGTGAGTGACTCAGTATTCTCTAACAAGTCACTTTCTGCTTGAACTTGCCAAGATGGGTTTTGTTGTTTGCATATAGAAAACTTTGCTTGGAGGCATGCTCTGGATAGTATGGGAACAGAGACAAAGAGGTCTTCTCCTTCCTGAAATGAAAGAAATGATTTCACAGAATGAATGGCAACTGAGCAGAGACTTTTAGGGTAAGTAGAAGTTTACCGAATAGACAAAGGTAGAAAGCAGTTTCAGACAGAAGCACAAAAGTGAGTGAGCTCATATACATTCATTCATTATTTAATATTCATGAATACATACTATGTTCTAGGTACTGTGTTCGTTTCTTTGCATGCAGCAGTAAGATAACCATAATTCCTGCCCACTGGATGTTTACATATTTCCAAATTGTGCGTGTGGATTATGTTACTCTGAAATAATTTAGATATGGAGGTCACAATAAAAGAATTGAGTGTCGTTGTTCCCATTAAGTACTTGCCTCCTGGGGGGTAAAGCAGACTATACTTTCTTACCTGTGTTCCTGTAAGTAATGGTGAGATAATTGTCAGAATACTGGGCATGTTTGGTTTTATCCAGGTGATTTTCCTTTTCTGAAGAAGGATGGTCTTGTCTATCTTCCTTAATCAGTGTCTTAAGTGATGTGTATTGCTGGTGCAGAAAATCAGGGGTAGAGGAAGATGGGAATTGAAGAGAGGGATCAAAACACACCAGTGCCAATGTTCACTTTTCCATGTCAGGTTTCATAGTTAACTATCCAACTGTGGAGCCTCAGAGCCACTCTAGATGCCTACTATCATTTCAATCTCTTGGCTTTGTTTCTTGGACTCCAGATGGCCAAGACCAGTCATGGCATGCCAAGCCCCAAGGGACAACATGTGATGATTGGGGCTGAGGCTCCTAGATCCAAGGAACTCTGCAGTCAGCTCCCTCTGTGTGCTGGCAATCCCCTTTACCTCGAAGGCTTCATGCCTTGGCTGGGTTTTTAATTCATTAATGGCTAGAGAGATAATGTCCCTTCCTGATTCACAGTGAGTTATTGTCTGTAATACCATCCCTACTTTTCTTTGGCTTCCTCCCTTCTGGAAATTGGCACAGTTATATGTTCATTAATTAAATCATGAGAACTGGTGGGGATCCAATGGCATTGACATTCCAAGAGGCAAATTCCAGATCCCAGTAGTCAGTTGCAGAATCAAATTTTCAAAGATTTCATTGCTAGGACATTTTGTGAAACCAATTTACTGTAACAATAATAGTTAACATTTATAGAATGCTTTTTGAGGGCCAGTAGCTATGATAAGCATTTGTACCCATTTTCACCTTTAATCCTCACAACATCACCATGGCATAAGTATTCTCATTGTTGCCATTTGAAGATGATGAGGTTGGGGGTGGTTACATTTAAATTGAGTCAGTTAATAAGTGGCAGAGCCAAGATTAGAACACAGGGCAGTGAAATCTAAGGCCTGAGCTCTGAACTACTCTGTTCTGTGGTCTCCTGTGGCGAGCTGGTGGTTTTATCTGATAATTTATCTCTGTTGGATATCCTTCCTCACCCCTGAAATAGAGTTTGAACAAAATTAAGATTTACTTAAGCCAAAGGTTTGATCAAATTATGAACTGACCTTAGTCAAATTAGTTTCATGTGTAGGCGTAGCTTAACATGAAGCACTGGAAGTTCTTTCTCTGATTGGTCTGACGGGCGTAAATTCTGCATAAACTGCAAAATGTATGGCTCTAAAATAGTTTGGATTTTAACTCAATAAATGAAAGAAAAAGCAGTGATACATTCTTGAAATTTAAATTGTAAGTATATCCTCTCTAAGGTACCATCAGGTTACAGGGTGATATTTTACAATGTTCAATGATAACCCATCAGCATTGCTACTATTTTAACATGTAGATTTAGTCCCAAGATGTTTAAATGGCATATTGCAGGAAGTCAGCTGGATTTTGATTCTTAAAAATCTGGAAATGATGGAAATGGTTTTTTGGATTTAAGTGAGAACATCCTCCCTGCTAAAACAGCACTCTGATTAGATTCATTTCTAGAACTGCATTACTAACACATGGAAATGGTATAAATTTGTTGCTAAACCATCTGCAGATGGTAGGGTTTTTTCCCCAGTAAACACCAGGGGCTGTGATAGTGCTCTTTAGAACAAATGCGCTCAATTCTGCAGCCTCTTCATGTTTTGCATAGCAATGTCCTGCTCATTGAACTGGGTCCCTAGTTCTTGAAAACAAAGGCTGTTTAACATTAGTAATTGCATCTTGAAAACTGAGAGCTTGCTTCGTGGTAAAAGTTGACTGGTTTTCTACCCTGTCCTATTCAGCAAGATAGGGACTGCTGTAATTCTATGAAGAAACAAAGTGACAAACTATTGGATTCATGGAATCTTAAGAATTGAAAAGTGCAGTAAGTGTCACCCAGGAGAAACTTCTACAGTCTCTGAAAGATGCTTATTTCTTCTGCTCTGGCTGAATACTTCCACTGACGAGATACTTACCACCCTGCTGAGATGGCCAACAAGAGTTTATTGAACACCTGCGATGTGCCAGGCTCTGTGCTAGGTACTGAGGATTTGGAGGCAAACAACATACCTGTCCCTGTCCTCCAGGTCCCTGTCCTCATGGAGTCAGTGGTCTAGTGGGGGAGAAGGCAAGTAAGCGAGCAGTTATGGTACATGTAGGCTGTTTTAGTCACCTCCTATTCACCCTATTGATGGAGGGATTCCCAACCTAGGGTTATGGGGATGGCTGAATACACTCAACACTAGACAGCTGAGGCTGATAGCAGTTTATCAATCACATATCCTCACAGCCGAGGGTGGGGCCTGGGGGATGGGGGAGGACACCACATGCCATGCAAGGCCACACAAAGCTGACACTCAGGAACTGAATGAACCATCAGGGGCTGTGAGAGGCAGGCTTGCAGTATCAAGAGGGTGAGGAGGCCCCTGGTTCCTCCAGGAGACTGTGATTGGCTTGTTTGAATAGTTCCGTGAGCTGGCAGGAAACTGAAACCCACTGCTCAGGGATTAATGGGAACTTCACCTGGGGGGTTTGATAAGGAGGGCCGTTTGACTAAGGGACTTATCTGTGGGAGCAGAGTGGGAAGGGGATCTTGCTGTTATGCCATTCAAGACCCCCCTGATTTCACCAGATATCAAGGCGGCATGTAATATTGAGCATCAAATTTAGTTCTTACACCAGAGGGGATTCTAAGGAGGGACAATGAAAACATGACTTGGGGAGGGGTGGCTGGGGCAGACATTCCTAAGAAAGAGAACATTTAAACTGAGACCCAAAGAATGAGTTGGAAGTAGACAGTCCCAAAGGTGGGTTCCCTCTACAGAGCAGCGAGGTGAGAGAGAGCCCAGATTGTGCGGGGCTCTGGTGAGGGGGTGGGATGGGGAGAGGGAGACCGAGAGAAGTTAGCCCCCCAGATTCCGTCCCCAGGTGTGCATGCGGGAAGAGCAGTGAGAGATGAAACAGGAGCATCATCAGGGCCCAGTGATGTAGAGCCTGTCAGACAGGTGACCTCCGTGAACCAGAGGAAGGGCACGTAGCAGGCATGGTGCAGACTGCGAGAGCTGGAGAACAAAGCTCCCATCCAAGTGGGAAGCCCTTTCTGTGTGGAAACCTGTGCCCAACGTTACCAGATACCCTGATTTCTCAAGAGAAGCCATATGTTTAGGTTTGTACACAAAGTTTTCAAAATTATAAACATTGGCTCTACTTGAAATTTGTGAAAGCACTGTGTGAGCCAAGCAAAACCTATCGTCCCACAGGCTTCTGGTTTGTAATCTCTAAGGAAACGTCTTGAAAGCCACGAGAAAGAGTTGAGAGTTTATCCTGGGAGCACCGGGAGATTTAGGAGCAATGGGGATCTAGCGCAGAGCTTCAGAAGGGACCAGGGCAGGATCACACCTGTATTCTAGAAGGCGGGCACCTATGGAAGACCAGGTAGGAGGTTTAAATGGCAGTGTCCCTGCCTGACCTGGGGAAGTGGCGATGAAGATGGAGGAAAGTTGTTTTCATTCAAGAAACATGTAGGAGGTAGAAGCAATAGGATGTCTGGGAGAATGTAGGGGAAAGGAGTCCGGTCTTTGACTTATCACATTATCAGGCAGTGATTAGAAATCTCCTTCTTGCAGCCTCTAGATGTTGAAAGCCATCAAGGCTCATCCTGAGTCTTTTCCTCATTATTCCATATGTAGGGGCTGACGTGGGTAGTAATTAATGGCGTGAGAAATACAAAATCCTTTCAGCTTAGAGCTTTGAAACCAGAATGAATATGATTTTTTTTTTTTTTTTTTGGCAATAAATTTACTTGCCGAGCTATAGACCAACATTTAAGTGAATTTTCATTTTCTGGGTTCTCACAAAGTGATGCAGGGGCCAGGTTACCCCCAGAGGTCTGCAGGGTGCCATAAGGACTGCAGACCATGATTAGAAACATGCAAGGTAGATAGTTGACGTGGATGGTTAATCAAATTCCGTATCAGGTTTTCATATCAAACTGAGGGAGGGAGGTAGATTCTTTGAGATGGAACATGACTAATGTAGCCATTTTTCTACATTACAGGGAGATGGAAAATCAGCACAATCCCTTCCTCTTGATAAATGCCCTTGATGTTATTTAGATTTTACCCTCAGATACAAATATGTAAGTTGTTTTAGCCTCCCAAGTATGCAAGTAAGAGGGTCAGCATCCTGCTTGGATGAAGGCAGGAGGTGTCTTAAATGTACTTTGAACTGGAAACTCCCAGACTGTGAAGGACAAAAGTCAGTTTAGCAGATACAAACAGCAGGTCCTGCATAAAGAAGATTCTTGGAGGTTTTCTAGAAAGACCAGATCCCAGATATGTATGGAAGAGGAGGAAGGGTGAAGGATAGTCCAGAGCTCACAGGAGATCCTCAGCTTGTCCCGAGTCTAACAGGAAAATCAAAGACATGTCAGCAGAAACTCCTGCGTCCTCAGGATGAAATGGAATAAACCCTGAATGCTGATTATTTTTCATTTTTCTTAGTTTATTGTGTTGCTTTTTCTTAAGTTTATTTTAGAAAATAGTTCATTGTGGAAAGGTTACAAAAGAAGATAAATAGAAAGAAAGAAAAAGAAAGGAAAAAAGGAAGGGAGGGAGGGAGGGAGGAAAGACGAGAGAGACTGGAGAGTGGAGAACTCTAGTATTTCCACCACTCAGAGGCAACCACAGTGACCACTGGATGTATATTTTTTCAGTGGATCCATGTATCATTCATTTTTTTCCAAGAGTGGAATTCTACTCTTAATAAGATATAAGAATATCAGTCACCTCACTTAGGTAACCTAATTTATATCATAAGCTTGCCTTTTCTTGGGGGAGTGGAGATGGAAATGTAATCTCAGGTCAGAGTCTCCTCACCTGCTTCAGTGCTCAGTCAGCAGTCCACACAGAGTGCTGCTGAGCCCTTTCTTGTTCTCACTGCTAGTCCTCAGACCCTCATGCTTTTAGCTGTGAGTGTGCCTCTCTTGGGTCACGCTCAGCTGTAAAAAACTCGGTGAGCTTGTCTGAGGGGCCCTACTGCTTGCATGTCACCCTCAGACACAGAGGACAGTTCACCAGGGCCCAGGACATGCTCCTTGATTACCTAAAGCCCTTCCTGCACACACACATCTCCGGGCCATTTCTTCTTGTTGCTTTTTACTACCTTTCCAGGCTCTGCCTGGGAGGAAAATGCAAGCTCCCCTTTCCCAAGGTTCTACAAATGCCTGCGGAGTCATGATTTCCCTACTTAGTTGACCCCCTCCACCCAGCATCTGAAGAACATTCAGAAGCTTTCCTCCCTCTCATGGGATCTTCAAAATCTATTATTCATGCTCTGAATTTTTGTTGTCACTGTTGTTCCTTTTAAGGGCACAGCTTTCAAAAGAAAAAGTCAGGAGAGGGTCCCATTGTCTCTCTTCTGCTGTTCAATTCCCATCACTCAGGCAAAAACTCCAAACAGCCGCATTTGAAAGGTAGAAGGGCCACGGGATGAAGTATTAGGAAGGTGGAAGGAACGCCAGATAGAATTTTAGAGCAGGGTCACACCACTGTGCTTACAGGACCCTAGGTCCCAATTTCTCCTAGCAGGCTGGGAGGTGGCAACCTGGAGGACAGCTTTCTAAGAGGCGTGGAGGGCCGGCCCCTTGGCTGTTCTTTCTACCCAGGGCTGGTGGTTTGTGCTCTTGCCAATCTATATGCAAACACACAGGGGGCTTCCTGGGCCCTGGTCCTTGCCCCCCTGGAGCCCAGAACAAAGGTATCCATCCAAGAAGGACCGAGTTTTCTTATTTCACCTTTCACCCTCACTGTGGGGATGCAGGTGGGAGGGGAGAAGGGAAGGGGAAGTCCTTGAAGGGAGATAATCTCCTGGAGAGAAATGGACTTTCTAACATGAATGTAAATATGATTCATGCAACTCCCGCAGCCAGGCTCCTTTTACTTCCCTGACTCGGAAACGCAAGCCGGAGGTTCTTACTTATCTTCCGTCCCAGAAGGGGACCCTGAGCAGGGCTTGGCGCTGCTCCAGCATCTGAAGTGGAAACCACAGCCTTGAGACAGTGCCAAGGCAGCCAATTAAGAAGGTGTTGACGACACTTCCCCGGAACATTTTTCTAGATGTTTAACTTTGACCGAAAGTTTAAGCTTCTAATAAACCCCAGGAACCTCACATTTTCCAGGGAATGGTGCCTGGACTCTTAAAAACTTCCAAGAAACTCCGATTCTCAGAAGACTTTGCAGCCTTCGAACTCACCCGCCCATTCAAGAGCTTTCTGGACAAAAACAGAGGCAATGAAAACCGTGCTTTCTCACTCTCATGCCCTGAGAGTTTACGCAACTAAAGTAAGATAAGAAGCCTGGCTCCAATTAGGCCACTGCATTGGCTTGGGAAGTAAGGCCCCGTCCTTGGCCTCTGGGCAGGGCAGGGTTGGCAGTGACAGACAGCAGCAGTGTCTGTCAGCTCAAGTGGCTGGGGTTGGTGCTGGCCAGGCCTAGCTTCCTTCATCCGGAATTTTCTCAGTGTCCTTGCTCAACTTTGTGTCATTCAAAATTACCACAACCTAGCTATTGAAATCTAAATGTGCCAACTTACAATTTGGAGGTTCCTTAAAAAACTACAAATAGAACTACCATATGATCCAGTAATCCCACTACTGGGCATATACCCAAAGAAAACCATAATCCCAAAAGAAACTTGTACCATAATGTTTATTGCAGCACTATTTACAATAGCCAGGACATGGAAGCAACCTAAATGCCCATCAACAAATGAATGGATAAAGAAGATGTGGCATATATACACAATGGAATATTACTCAGTTATAAAAAGGGATGAGATGGAGCTATATGTAATGAGGTGGATAGAACTACAATCTGTCATACAGAGTGAAGTAAGTCAGAAAGAGAAAGACAAATATTGTATGCTAACTCACATATACAGAATCTAAAAATGGTACTGATGAACTCAGTGACAAGAACAAGGATGCAGATACAGAGAATGGACTGGAGAACTCGAGGTTTGGGAGGGGGCGGGGGGTGAAGGGGAAACTGGGACGAAGTGAGAGAGTAGCACAGACATATATATACTACCAACTGTAAAATAGATAGTCAGTGGGAAGTTGTATAACAAAGGGAGTCCAACTCGAGGATGGAAGATGCCTTAGAGGACTGGGGCGGGGAGGGTGGGGGGGACTCGAGGGGGGGGAGTCAAGGAAGGGAGGGAATACGGGGATATGTGTATAAAAACAGATGATTGAACTTGGTGTACCCCCCAAAAAACAGAATAAAATAAAAAAAAATCTAAATGTGTATGCCCATCCGCCCAGCAATATTACTGGAAGCCCTGCAGGGTGGGCTTCCATCTCTGTCTTACAGATGAGAAAAGTCTCAGAGCAGCTAAGGGATTCACAAACCAGAGATGTGACTTGAACCTGGGTTCTGACCCACACTTGGGAATTCCCAAGACTAGGTGAGAGCTAGAGAAGATCTTGGCCAGGGCACTGGGAAGGGTACTGCTGCTCGTAACATCAATCCCCCCAGATCCTGGGGTGGTCTGGAAAGTGTAAGAGGCACTGGGGATCTTGGGATAGCAGCTTTTTATCAAACTGTGCAGAACTGAGTAATTTTACAACTGGTGCAGCCAACCTGGTGTGTAATGGCAAATGAACCCTAGTCATAAACACATTAATTGAGACGTCGAGTACAGCAGTGGGATAAAAGTGGGGGGGTCAGCTCTTTGGGTAGAGAGTGGAAGGGTTGACAGGATGGTCCATTAGACCATTGGAAGATGGGGAAGGCAAGGACATTTCAGTGAGGCTAGAGGGCATCAAGCAACAGGGTCTGCAGCCAGCTGAGGGGGTGGGGTCTGGGGTTGGGGTGGCGGTAGGGAGAGGGGGGAGAACATTTATAAGACCCAAGACTGGAGGGACACACAGAGACTTGGCACGTGACATCTTTTTTTTTTTTTAAGCTCTTTATTGGAATATAATTGCTTTACACTGTTGTGCCAGTTTTTGCTGTACACCAAAGTGAATCAACTGTATTTATACATATATCCCCATATCCCCTCCCTCCCACGACTCCCTCCCACCCTCCATATCGCAGCCCTCTAAGTCATCACCCATCATCCAGTTGATCTCCCTGTGTTATGCAGCAACTTCCCACTAGCTATCTATTTTACATTTGGTAGTGCATATATGTCAGTGCTACGCTCTCACTTCGTCCCAGCTTCCCCACACACCACCCCCTGCCGCCCCACCCTACGTCCTCAAGTCCGTTCTCTGCATCTGCATCTGCATCTTGACTGGGGAATTTTGATAAAACATTTTTATGCTGTGGACACGTGGACATTTGTGGGTTGTTTCTTGACTCTGAAGCACAAATTGTTAAACTTTCAAAAAAAATGTTTCAACCTAGTATTCTGTAAAACAGACTCTTCATCCCATCACGATCTCCATTGCATCTTTGGTGCCTCTTATGCCCCCTGAGCACAGAGTCCCACTCACCACTCCTCATTGGTCTTGTCTCAGCTCCCAACAGCCTTACTGGAACTGGATCCCCCTTTGAAACCCCAGACGGCTTAGGTGAGCACCTGACTCCTGCCTGTGTATTCCCATCCCCCTCCCGGGGGGCTAGAGGCTGCTCTCCTTCCTCAACCATGGGTTGCTGTGAATAAAGTTATCACACCATGAATTCCTGCCTGCTTTTAATACCTCCCATCACCTGGATCCCCACTGCCTCATTCAGTCTGCTGAATTGGATCCCCTTATACACCAACTCCTGCAGAAAGCACACCTGAGGTTGAGATGGGTACCATAAAGTGTGCTTCCTGCCATTCCCCTCAGGGGCCAGGGCTGCAGCCAGGCACATTTCTTCAGTCCTCCACTCTCATCCCATCAACTCCAAATATCCCCCCGTGTCCTATTTTTCCCAACTCACTCTTGTTAACGAAGACACATCATGCATTGTGTAAGGGTGCCATGAAGTTACAAAACAAGGACAAGGCAAGTCATGCTTATCTGAACAAAATGTCCAACTCTCAAAGCAAATATTTAGATGGGTTCCATCTTTGTGAATTTGAGTGCTCTTGAAGGAGAAGGTCCACAGTGCTCCAGACAGTTTAAGAGCCAAGTGGAGACATGTATTCAGTGCAGGGAGGGGTGTGATTATGTCCCTGTCTTTTGCCAGTTGTTCTTTTCACTCATTTTTAACCCTGATGACCTAGGTTTATAGACTCAGAGAGGAAATAAGATGTAGTAGAAAAATCACTTGCTTGGGTGTCCTGAGGCCTGAATTTTCATCCTGGCTGTGTGGACTCTGATCCAGCTGTGTTGCTCCACCTCAAATCCCTTCTCCTCTTAAGACTTTAGTTCCTTAGCCTTAAATAGGGGACTGGGGGTTTGATACTCTTTCTAAGTTGGTGATTCTCATTCTTTTTGTGTTTGCAGCCTACTTTCAAATAGCAGACTATGGTGTAGCAATACTAAAAACTTTAAAAGACTCAAAACAACACTAAAAACGTCAGCGATCACTAACTACAATTCTGACTCGAGCACAGCAGTGTCTCCCAGTGACTATAAAATCACCCACGGTTACGATTCGATCTTCGGTTGCACTTCAGCACTTTATGGTTCTTTGAGTGGAACTGTTTGCTCCCACTTCTCTTATGGACCAGAGAGTCAGAGCTTTCACACGTTCTGGAAGCTCCATGACCTTTCATTAGCCCGGGCTTCACATCACACCCGTGCCTCATAGAGCCTATTTTTTCCAAGTCATATGATCCACGTATCTCAATGTTCCATCTGACGCATGAACTAAAATGACTTAAGGACTCAGATATAACCCAAGTTGGTTTTCCACATTGATCAAAATCAGGCTAAATATTGAGAATGACTGCTCTGAAGGCCATGGCAGTTATGAAGTTCTATATTTCCATGAATTAAAACAAAAAAAGTCACATTTTGAGAAAAGACCCAGTTGAGGTGGAGTGCTTAGTTAAGGCACTGAGTCCATACCAGTTGAAGAAAGAAATCCTCGTGGATGAGGAAGTGAGCTCAGAGGGCCCAGAGTGGCCCGAGTGGCTTACAGAGTTTGAGTGGCATTCGCAGAACAAATCACACAGAATGTGAGTGGCCAGACATCGAATCTCAGCTTCTCTCTGTTTCTAACAGGTATGTATATTTTTAGAAGGTGGCATTTAAAGCTTTTGGTAATAGAAAGCCGTTATTTTTAGGTTCTGTTAAAAGGTAAACTGAGGCATATAGAAATTTTTAAGAGTTTATTTGAGCAAACATCTGTTCAAATCAGGCAGCATCCAATCCGGCAGATGGGATCCTGGGAACACAGGTATGTAGGGTGTCCCAGCGGGTCTCAGCCTGGTCGCTAGAAACTGTAGAGAAGGAAAAATAATTTTCCCTCTACCCTTTAGGGTGAGCGCTTGTCTGAGACTCCCTTTCCTCTAAGGCGCCTCGTAAATGGATAGGCTTAGCCAGGTTAACAGGTCTCAGCTGTGGCCACTGTAATCAGAGCTTTTCCTGGGTAAGCGTGACCTGCTCGCTCAGCCTTAAAACGAAATTGTATTCACCTGACGCCTCATGCTGGGCCAATCCAGCTAAGAACCACTCCTACACTGAGCCCGATCAAGTTTTTCAGTCAGATCCACTCTGGCCGTTTCGAAACCGAGTCTGGAAAAGGAATGCTCAAGTCAGTCCTGAAAGCTCGTCAGGCAGAAGCCACAGAGGGTCGGACCCGGCACCTCCTGAGGTGCGAGAGGCTGTGAGCTCGGAGCTCAGCAGGTACCACGTCGGGTTGCTCGCTGCTCTTGGGGCCCTCGGCGGTGGGGGGCGGGGGGGCTCCTTCTGGTCCCACTTTTTACTGTTACTAACAGAACTGTTAAAAGATAAACTGAGGCATGGTAAAATTTTTAAGAGTTTTTCTGAGCAAAAATCAATTTGAACCAGTCAGCATCCAATCTAGCAAAAAGCAAAGGCGCTCTGAGAGCTGTTTAAAATGAAAGACTTTTATAGGCAGAAAGGAGCAGGAACCAGGAAAATAAACTAGGCCGAGAAGCGGTTGGTTATTGCAGAGTTACTTTCCTGAAGGGGTGGCAGGGGTCTGTCAGGCAGATGACCTCCCTAGCGCTGATTAGGTGGTTCCTGACTGCTGGTTTAAGGGTCCATTTCTGGGAGAACTGAAACTGTAATGAAGTCCCAGTTTGGTGATGTGGGGCTTAGCATAAGCAATTCCATTTGGGGCCTGTTGTCTTGTTTTTTAACAGTTCTTCAATATGATTGTTTGGGGGCTACTAAGTTCTGGATTCCATTGTATTCTTATAAATTATTTTTCATGTCCTCAGATGCCTTTTCCAAACATTGGTGGTTTATTCAGGGCACAGAAAATTATCAGTTTAGTGGCTGCTTAATACAGATTGAGTTTAGTTTGTCAGAGAATGGAGAAGTTCAAAGCTTTTCAGAGCTAAGCAGGAACTAGATCAAAGGAAATCCTTATTTCACATCTCACAGGGTGTGACTTATCTGTAAATAACAGAAAGTGGACATTTGGAATCAGGTTTTTATCATAAAAATGCTTTCTTCTGAGAAAACAAGTTATCCAGCCACCAACCCACATTTGTGCCAGGAAATGGTGTGGGCTGTGAGCAGCGAAGCCTGTGAGCTTTCTTCCTCTCTCGCGTGAGCCGCATGCGTTGGTTAAATAATGATATTTTCGTGTCTCCTCTGTGCTAGACGTGTGCAGGGTGCTGGGGGTACATTGGTAAGTGAAGACAGGCCCTCATGTAGCCTGGCTGGGAAGACAGGCAGTTGTGTAAGTGATTGCTTTAAACTGTCGGGAGTGTGACAACCAGGGACACGGAATCAGAGTTGGAGGACAGGAGGAGGGACACTTAACCTGGTCTAGGTAACCAAGGAAACCTCCGTAAATGAGCACTTGGGGGCCCAGGAGATGTGAACAAGTGAGGGGTAGGCAGTGGAACAGCACGTAACAGGGAAAGGAGATGAGGAAGGGCCTGGTTCCCAGCAGGAAGCGAGCAAAGGAGGTTCAGTCTGGCTGGAAGAGAGATGGCATGGCCAAGAGGTCACACTGAGGGGGAGGCAGTAGGCAGGTCACAGAGGGCCTCATCCGCCAGCTTGGAGTTTGTCTTGTGTCCCAGGACCCACGGGAACCATGTTAGGTAGGAGACTCATGTGACTGGATTTGTGTGTTTGAAGATTCCCGGAGAGGACTGGCAAAGTTGTGTATTGGTAAGTCTGAGAGTCCATGTGCAAGGCTGCTTTCTCTCTTTTTTGTGGAGACTTATCACTTGCATAAGGAAAAATATATAGTGTGCATAGGCACGGGACATCTCTGCAAAACACGTGAAAGGCACAATGGTTGCTTCCCAGAGGGGGGCTGAGGCCTGAGGGACAGAGGTGGAAGGAGACGGACTTTCCACTGCACACCTTCTAACACTTTAAAAATGATGTGACTGTGTTATCCAATTTAAAAAGTGTTTTTAAATCTGAGCATTGAAGAATTCCTTAAAGGGGATCAAGTCCAGTTCCCAGGCAGCTGAAGAATCATTTTTCCCTGATAGATGGTCCTCTGACTCTGTCCAAACACTGTAACAGTTTCTGGGCTGAGAAGTCAAGTGTCTACAATTCGTTCTGACGTTGAGCTAAAGTCCATATTCCCCTTTCCTCCCCTTCCCGCTTCCCCTCCTCATTGGTGCTAGCTCTTTCTCCGCAGTGCAGAGTCAGCCTTTTCCTCTCCCAGCCTTTAAATCATTTGTAGCAGGCTATGGTGACAAGTTTTCCCTAGTCAGAGGTCACAAGCAAAAAGCTGGCAGGTCAGGCAGGTGATGTAAATGAGCAAAGCGGGCCTCACCAGGACCACATGGGCAGTGTACCCTTCCACCTGCAGATGAGGATGCAGTGAGGGGTGGTGAGCGCCGTGGCTGGGAGAGAGAGGCAGCCGCTCTTCCTCTCCAAGGAAATACTGCCCTGGAGGGAAGAGGGCCAGATGTTGCCATATCTTCCCAGGGATGTCAGAAACTGAAAATTTATTTTAAACACCTCAGTTTTAAAATGTTGGCACCTCAATTAGTTTTTTAAAATGCTGAGTAGACCAAACAAAATACATGCATGGCTGGGTGTGGCCACTAGTTTACCATGTGTTCTGTCATCTTTCCTCTGGGTACCATGAGAAGTTCTCATTTTGTTGTATCCTGGTTGGATTTGCAATGGGATGCCTGTGCTGGCAGCATTGTCCAAATTGGCCTATTTATCAGTCTTCCTAGAGCATTAGACGTAGGAGTCAGGTAGTTGGGTTCCAGTCCTGGCCAAAGGCTCTGTATGACCTTGTGGAAACCACAAAACCACATTTTCCTATGTTTGCATTTCCTCACTTGTTAAATGAAGAGAAGGCCTGGATCCTAGTGGGGCTGCTTTACAGAATGCCTCAATGAGTTTCCCTTTGCTGAGCTTCACAAAGTTCTGGAGCTGGAAGTCTGAGATGGGGGCACCTGTGTGGTGGGGTGAGGCCTCTTTTTTGGTTTGCAGACGTCTTCTCCTGCCCTCACCTGGTGGAGGGGCCAGGCTGCTTTCTCTTTTCATTATCCAACCACAAGCTTGACTGATTTCAGTTGGGGAATTGAAATAGGGCTCTTCATTTGGATAAAGTTAGTGAGCAGAGGCTTCTGCTACTGAGGAGGGACTGAGCTCCAATTCACAGGACCGTGAGAGACATTAGGCCGCAGCAGCTTACTTACAACGAAACTGTGCTCAGGCAGGTGCTTTGCCAAAACTGCCTCCAGGGCGCTGTCAGTAGGCTGCAGGCCTCCAAAGAAATCCCTTCGGAGGAGGAGCCCACCCTTTCCTTTCACTGTCCCATATCCTCCCCTCCAGTTCTGGAGAGCTCCTTCCCCCGCCTAAGGCCAGAGGCAATGTGGACGACATCCGTGCTGGGACCCCCGCCTCCTACCTCTCCCTGCCTCTCTCGCACCTGTCTCCTTCCCCATCTTATTCTGTTCTTGTCTCTCTAGGCACTCTAACCTGCCTCCCGTCTGTAAATACTAGCAGGCGTCGCTAAAGACAACTCAGAGCACTTAGCTGCTCCTAGTTTCCGTTTTCCTCTCTCCTGCTAATCCCGGTTAGGCTTGGGTAAAAACTAGCAATTACAGCATTTGTGTACCATCCATGCCTGATTGCTATACAGCACAGTACGGATGACTGTGCACATCTGTGATAGTTCGTTTTACGTGTCAACCTGACTGGATCAGGGGATGCCCAGGGATGTGGTCGAATGTCATTTCTGGGTGTGCCCGTGAGGGTGTTTCCAGGAGAGGTTAGCATTGGAGTCAGTAGGCTGAGTAACATGGATTGCCCTCCCCAGTGTGGGTGTGCCTTAGGCAATCCACTGAGGGCCTGAAAAGAACCAAAGGTGGAGGAAGGGAGGAATCCCACTCTCCGCCTGATTACTAAGTGGGGTCATGGATCTTCTCCTGCCCTCAGTGCTCCTGGCTCTTAGGCCCTCAGACTAGGACTGGAATCTATACCACTGACACCAGCTCTCAGCCGTCCAACTGCACCACTGGCTTCCCCAGGTCTCCAGCCTGCAGACGGCAGATGGTGGCACTTCTCAGCCGCCATAATCTTGGCCTCCTTCTCAGCCAATTCCTTAAAAAATATCATATCTATTTGTGACATATATATTAATACATATGATATTTTATGTGTATACACATATACATATATCTTTATATCATGAGATTTATTACCAGGAATTGGCTATAGGATACATGGAATATGTGTCTCCTATGGTACCATTTCTTTGGAGAACCCTGACTAATGCAACATCATTAAGTGCGTTGGATTAATTTGGGCTTCAGTTCATCAGTCACGGTGCCGTGGTGCCCATAGATGTTCATTCTTTGTTGTCTTTGCTCATGTAGACTGGCTGTTTTTGTACAACTTTAAACAAAATATAGGACAAGGGTCAGAGTCAGGTGGTAAAGTAGGATCTAAGCTGCATCCCATCTCAAAAACTATGGGGTAAGATGACTGTTAGGCATCTATTAAAGTTATAACTATGTGTGGCCCCTGGAAGACGTCCTGTTGCATGTATGATTGAGAGTGTGGAGCTGCAATGCTAAGATTAGTAATCATGAACAAAAACAGAGTTAGGAGTGCCCTGGGGAAGCAAGGAACTCCTCCAGAGAGAGGAAAGAGTCCAAGTGCCTGCATCCGCACTGTGACCCTGGTTGATGGTGCAGGAACGAGAGGTATGGTACCTGATGGGGCTATGCAGTGAGCCCTTGGCCTCTGAGATGCTTGTCCCAAATTACCCTAAAGAAGGACATGAAGACAGAAAGAGCAGGCTCCCAAGTCTTTAAAAAGCATGATAATATCTTAGGAGCACACCCTTTTCTAAATTCTGGGGCTTTGGCAGGGGTAACAGTGATACAGCAGCCAAGGAAAATGTTCGGATCAACTGAACTATGGGGACAAGGTAACAGCAGAGATTAAGAGGTGCAGGGGCAGTTGGACTATAGCGGTAGCCACAGAAGAAGGCGGTAAGCCACGCAGGCAACTCTGGAATAAGGGGAAATGGCTTGATGGTGGGGGTGGGGTGGATGTAGTCTCAATTATCTCATGGGGTTGAGGCTCAGGGTCACTCACATTATGACTTGTCACCAATGCTTTCAGTCATTCATTTTTTTTTTTTCATTCAAAAAAAAAAAAACCCAAAAAACTTGTTTTGAATATCTTCCAAGCGTCAGCCTCAGTGGATGTGTTGGCCTAGGCCAGGGGTCAGTGAATCTATCCTGTAAGGGGCCAGCTGGTCAACTCTGCTGCACAAAGGCAGTTATAGACAATAAGTAAATAAATTTTTGCCTATTGAATGTATTCCAGTAAAACTTTATAGAAACAGGTGGTGGGCGAGATTTGGTAGTTAGCTAACCCCGAGTTTAGAGAAAGTGTGCTGGTTATTCTCTGATGCCTCTCCAGATGTAACCTGTAGCCCTTTCTACCCTGCTCTCTATCCCAAGAGGCTGACTTCTGCAGACTGTGTCACCCAGACTCCTTGCCCTCTGGCTTCTGATTAGATTTGGCCAATGGGAGGCACTGGCAAGAGATCAGAAGTTGGGAGGAGAGAGGGGTGGAGGAATTTAGTCCCTCTACATCCTGTCTTCCTGGCTGTGCTTTGGCAACGACTGTGTTCCTCTTTCTGTGGTCACAGCTCTGACTGGTGGTTCATACCTATAGCTTCACCTCTCATCCAAGTGCAGTCTCAGCTCCCTCCCCTTGCCCTTCCGCCCTAAGAGTGGAACTGGCTTCCAACTATTCCCAGCCCTGAGAGCTTCTCCATCCCTTGTTGATTTCCATACCATTGCCAACACCTCATGTGTGGTCCCCTCATTAAAGTCTCTTACGTTCTCCCTTCAAGTGTGCCATCTCTTTCCTGCTCAACAGTGTCTGAATACGTCCTCATTGTGGACTTTCAGTTTTCAGGTGTAACAGTATTGGTTCCAACCTTAAATCCAGATTGAAATGTGATCTAGTCTAATCTATTCTCATAAACCAAGTTGTTGCCATTGGAGGGAATAACAGTACTTATGTAGAAGCTAGCAAGAAGTACTGTCTATTCCACTGGATTTGAGCCTGGGAGTGTATGAATTTTGAGCTTCCAGTAGCTATTTCGTGAAGCCTGAGGACAAGGCCCCACACCAAAAATGGCAAAGTCCAGAGGCAACCTTATTTGAAGCCCTGGAACTAAATCCACTCCTCAGTGTTTTTGTTAATGAGACAATAAAGTTCCTTACATTTTCTTAAACCAGTTTGAGCTGAAGTTTCTGCCATTTGTACCCTAACTTTTGTTTTAACTTATAAAAACAAAATAAAACCAAAACAAAACTTGTGACTACTATACACAAATTTCGTTATACTCACTGAATTATCTACGCAGAAAACCAGTCCTATTTCATCTTTGGATTAGATACACATCAACACAGTGTAGTTAAACATACTGGATTTCAGCAGTGACAGCAGCTAGGGAGTTGGTTTGCCGTCATCCCACTTCCAAAGAGAAATAACTGGACCTCAGCCGCATCTTTGCATTTATTGCCTCCCAGGCCATAATCGTATTCACGTTGACACTTGACAATAGCAAAAAGAGAAAAATCTTCATCTGAATGAATGAGGAGATTGGTGCTATTGTTGGCAAGACTATAAATTGAAGCCTGGTGTTTATTAACTCTTGTAAACAAAATGTGAATTTGTGCCACTAACCAAAATAGAGATGACTGGGCATAATAAATATTAATTCTCAAGGAGATCATCTAACAAATAACCTAAAAGATCTTTTGTGGCCTCCAAGGTGTTAATTACACTAGACCTTGTTCTGTTCATTAATTCATTTAAGAACTTGTTGAGTGCATGTCAGCCTGGTGCAGTACAGGCACAGCAAATAGTTTGCATTTCTTCTGCCAAATGTGGTTGTGGCTGCCCAGTGGGCTGTGTTGAGAAAGATTGCGAGGCCAAATCTGGGTTCAACAAGAATGAATATTATAGTTGATTACACGTGTCTTTGGTGGAAGTGAAAGAAAGGGGTTCCCAAAGAGTTTCTCATCCCTATGAGTTGCAAAGTGCATTGGCTAGAGTGAGAAGTAGAAGATTTGAGGTAAGTCACTTCTAGTCTATGTGCCTTTATTTCTGCAAATTTGTGAAGTTGGGGAATGGATCTAAATAACTTACAAGGTTCCTCCTTGCTTCCCTTATTCATTTATGCATTCTTTTTTTAATTGAAATATAGTCAATGTACAGTATTATGTTAGTGTCAGGTATACTACCTAATGACATTTGCATACATTATGAAATGATCACCACAATAAGTCTAGTAACCATCTGTCACCATACAAAGTGATTATGATACTACTGACCACATTCCTTGTGCTGTATATTACATCCCCATGACTTATTTATTATGTAACTGGAAGGTTGTACCTCTTAACCCCCTTCACCTATTTCGTCCATCCCCCACCCCCCTCTCCTCTGGCAACCCACTTGTTCTCTGTATCTATGAGTCTGTTTTCATTTTGGTTTGTGTGTGTGTGTGTTGTTGCTTAGATTCCACATGTTAATGAGATTATGCAGTATTTGGCTTTCTCTGTCTGACTTACTTCAGTTAGCATAATCCATATTGTTGCAAATGGCAAGATTTCATTATTGTTATGGCTGAGTAATATTCCATTGATTGCACCATATCTTCTTTATCCACTTTCCTATACATGGGCATTTAGGTTGTTTCCATATCATGGCCATTGTAAATAGTTCTGTAATGAACATTGGGGTGCATATATCTTTTTGAGTAAGTGTTTCTGTCTTTCTCAGGTAAATACCCAGAGGTGAAATTGCTGGGTCATACGGCAGTTCTATCTTTAATTTTTTGAGGACTTCCCACACTGTTTTCCACAGTGGCTGCACCAATTTACAATCCCCCCAACAGTGCACAAGGGTTTCCTTTTCTCCACACCGTTGCCGACACTGATTAGTTGTTGTCTTTTTGATGACAGTTATTCTGACAGGTGTGAGGTGGTATCTCACTGTGGTTTTGATCTGCAAATCCCTAATGATGAGTGATGTTGAGCATCCTTTTGTGTATCTCTTGGCCGTCTATATGTCTTCTTTGGAAAATGTCTATTTGGGTCCTCTGCCCATTTTTCATTTGGATTGTTTGGGGTTTTTTGTTTTGTTGTTGTTATTTTTTGATGTTGTTGAGTTGTATGAGTTCTTTGTACATTTTGGAAACTATCCCTTTATCAGAGATACCATTTCCAAATATTTTCTCCCATTCAGCAGACTGTCTTTTCATTTTGTTGATGGTTTCCTTTGCTGTGCAAAAGCTTATATGGTCAATTAATCTATGACAAAGGAGGCAAACATACACAATGGGGAAAACACAGCCTCTTCAATAAATGGTATTGGGAAAACTTGACAGCTACACGTGAGAGAAACCGGACTACTTTCTCACACCATATACAGAAAGAAACTAAAAATAGATTAAAGACTTCAATGTAAGACCTGAAACCATGAAACTACTGGAAGAAACTATCCATTCTTTTATTCACTGGCTCCTGCTTAGCAGCTGTGGTTGATGTTTGTCCTTGTGTTTGGGGTGGCTTTCCACTTTATGAACGCAGGTCTCTCTAATGTAGAAGCCAGAAACTTACTTTCCCAGCATCCTGTGTACTAAGAATGCAACCATGGAGTCTAGGTCCACCAATCAGGCATATCTGTTCTAAATTTGTTTGGAAGCTTGTGATGGTTAGAGGTAAGCTCTGCAAAGAATCTATCTGGCAAGGATGAAGGCAAAGACATCAGTTTGTTGAAGCTGCAGTCTCAGAGGTTCTGGCAGTAATGTCCAGTGGCGATGGAGGGAGCTCCAGTCGGGGGGCCCCTGATGGCTTCACTGGAGCAGCTCTGCAACACAGGTGGACACATTATTCCGGGCTGCAGTCCATCTATGGGCCTCCTTTAGTGACCTTTAGCTGTTTAATTTTTTTTAAAGTAAAATTCTTTTACTGCTAAAATGAGCCAGAACATGTTTCTTTGTTCTTGAAAAGCTCAACAATTTATGATCAGGACTGAATGCCTTCAAACAGACTTTTTTCTCCTTTGAAGATGAAAAATTTAATTATCTTTTATGAATTATAAAAAGTATGCTTAGCTAATACTTTACAATGTATTTTGCTGCAGGTATCAGTAAGATAATTGTTGCAGATGGATAAATATGCATCTTAAGGGGAGATATTTCTCACTTTTATCTTCATTACTCTAAGTGCACTAAAGAAAACCTAATTCCTTCAGTATTTATGGTTCACAGTTTTAAATTGAGAGAAGGACCCCTCTTCTTAAGTTATTGTTAGTATGATTATCAGAGTTTGCAGGAGTGCTTGGTTAGGTTTCTATAGTTTAATTATTTTCTTCAATTTTCTAATGATTAGAGGTAAATATCTCATGAGGCAGAATTGCCATGGTGAAGAAACTCTCTTGACTAATTATCTTTACGAGAGTTTCTTTAGAAGATTTGAAACTTACTCCCCAAACTCTATGTACAAGAGAGACCACATTGCTTCATTTTCTTTTAATTAATTGAAATTTCACTTCAACCTCCAGCCTACAATACTGTTGAAGAGCAGGTGTTTAGCACTTATGTTCAAAGTAAGCTAAAGGTGCTCTCTACCTCCTTCATGTTATCCATCAGCAAACCATCCTCTCGTTCTTTGAAACAGATAATAGATATTTGCTTGACTTTTTATGCAAAAAGTAGTATTCACATGCAAATTCAAACTTCTTCTTTGGAACCTGATTGTTGCTCTAAGCTCTTCCAGTATGGAAATTTTGGAGCCTATACATTAGAGGCTTCTTCCTGCTCTTGTCCTCCTAGCCCTTCCTTCCCTAGGGACTTACAAAATTTCTAAGGTTCTACAGCATAGCGACAACTTAATGGCTACAGCTTCCAGTTCCAGCTATGACAGAAAAAAATAGGTATCAGATTGCCGTCCCACTTTAAACAACTATAATGCTGGGGAAAATGTATGAAGAAGTGGTATGTGGGCATTAGACAATAGGCAATAGAGGACCATAATCCTTGAGAGAAGGAAACTACATGAAGTGAACTTCCCATTCATCCCTGTGAAAAATTCAATATGTGAAAAAAAAAAAAAATCTGCCTGATGCTATGTGGCAAATCAAGGCACAGGGAAGTGGAACTCAAACAGAGTACAGTAGATTTTCTGGGTGGAGAAAAGATCAGAATTCAGGGATGCCAAGGCTACTGAAATTTTTGGGGTAGGGCACCTGAGGGGAGAGAGGCTCAAAATTATGAATGAGGATCACCGTGAGTCTTGGCTGGATATTGAGCTGCACACATTCAGGCTGAGGCTCTAAGAGGTCTGACAGAGAACAACTACTTGTGAGGTGTGAGCTGAATGGGGATTCCAGAGGGATTTCAATTCTGATAAGCCAGAGAGTAAAGCCCTCACTAAAAATCCACAGCAGTTAGTTGAGACTCCAGAATAACCACACATTGAGGAGTAGGGCTACTCTAGCCCTAGAGTAAGAACAGCTTTAGGCATACAGGCGTACCTCATTTTATTGTACTTTGCTTCATTGTGCTTCACAAACATTGCAGTTTTTTGTTGTTGTTGTTGTTTTGCAAATTGAAGGTTTATGGCCACCCTGTGTCCAGCAAGTCTATTGGTGCAGTTTTTCCAACAGCATATTCTCAATTCATGTCTCTGGGTCACATTTTGCTAATTCTCACAATATTTGAAACTTTTTAGTTACTGTTATATTTGTTATGGTGCTCCGTGATCAGTAATCTTTGTTACTATTGTAATTTTTATTTTGTTTTGTATTTTTAATTTAAGGTATGTACCTCGTGTTTTTAGACATAATGCTATTGCACATTTAATAGACTACAGTATAGTATAAACATAACTTTTGTATGCACTGGGAAACCAAAACATTCATGTGACTCGCTTTATTGTGATATTCACTTTATTGCAGTGGTCTGGAACCAAAGCTGCAATATCTCCAAGGTATGCCTGTATATATGAGGTAGTATAAGATTAATTCGTAGTAGATGATAATAAATTAACAATGTATATAGTAGTGCCTCTAATAAAATAAAATACATAGGTATATGAAAACAGGTAAAGTAAAATAAAAGCCAACAGAGGAGATGAAATGGAATACTAAGAAATATTTAACCCCAAAAAAGGCAAAAGTAAGGAATAGCAGGAAAAAAGGACATCAAATAAAACACAAATAGCAAAATGATAGAGTCAAATCCACTGGTGTCAATAATGACATTAAATGTAAATGGACTAAACACTATATTCAGAAGGTAGAGATTGTCAAGCTGGATAAAAGCAGACCCCAATTATATGCTGTTTATAAGAGATACAATTTAGCCATAAAGGTACAGATTGGTTAGAAGTGAAATTATGAAAAAAGATGTGCCATGCCAGCACCTCATTATAGGAGAGCTAGAATGGCTATATTAATATCAGACAGAGTAAATTTCAAGGCAAAGAATATAATCAGAGATAAACAGGGACATTTCATAACAAGGTCAATTTATTGGAAATGTATAATAATTCTTAATGTGCATGTAGCTAATAACAAAGGTTAAAAATATATGATGCAAAAACTGACAGAATTCAGTGCTCAACAGACAAATCCACAATTACGGTTAGAAATTTTAACACCTTTCTTTCAGGACTAGATAGAAAACTTTGATAAGAGTCTAGAAGATCTGAAGAGCACTGTCTAATTGACATCCTTAGAACACTAAGCTCAAACAACTGCAGCATACACATAATTTGCAAATGCACATGGAATGTACACCAATATAGAGCATATGCTGGGCCATTAAATAATTTCAGTAAATTTCAAAGGGTTTCAACTACACAGAGTTAGTTCTCTGATCATATAGCATTAAGTAACAAATTAGTAAAAAAAAGATATCTGAAAATTTCCCAAATCTTCAGAAATTAAGTAATGCATTTCTAAATAACTCATGGGTCAAAAAAGAAACCACAAGAAAAAATTTTAAATATTTCAAGCTGAATAATGACGAAAACACAGCATACCAAAATGTGTCGGATATAGCTAGAGCAGTAATTAGAAGGAAATTTATAGTTTTAAATGCCTTATTAGAAAAGAAGAGTCATTTTAAGATCAGTGCTTTAAGCCTCTATTTAAAAAGATAGAAAAAAGAGCAAATTAAATCCAAAGTAATCAGGAGAGAGCAAGTAAGAGCAGAAATCAGAAAGAGCAGAGAACGATGGAATGGGCTAGACAGTAGAGAAAATTAAAAGTTGTTTCTTTGAAAAGATTAATGAAATGGATGTACCCCTAGCAAGACTAATCAAAAAAGAAAAGAAAAAACACAAATTACCAATATCAGAAATGAAAAGGGGAACATCAGTTCAGATACTTCAGACAGTAAAGTAATAGTACGAAAATTTTAATGCCGATAAATTTCACAACTTAGATGAAAATATATTCATTGAAAGATACCAATACTGACACAAAAAGAGATAGTAAATCTGTATAGTTCCATATCTGTTAAAGAAATTGCATTTATAGATGAAACCTTCCCAATATAGAAAATTCTAGGTCAGGTTTGCTTCGCTAGTGAATTCTTCATTTAAGGACGAAGTAATATCTATTTTATACAAACCCTTTCAGAAAATAGAAAAAAGTGAATACTTTATTTTATGAGGCCAACATAACCCTGATATAAAAACATGTAAGGAAATTACAAGAAACAAAAGTTACGGAGAGATACTCTTCATGAACATAGATGCAAAAATCCTTAACAAAATGTTAGCAAGCAAAATCCAGTAGCATAGGAAACAATATATCCTGACCAAGTGGGTTTATCTCAGGAATGCAGGGTTGGTTCAACATTTAAAAACTAATATTAACTATTTAAAAAAAAAACTAATAATAACTATTTTAACAGAATAAAGAAAATGTAATAATCTTATTAAAGGCAGGAAAAGCATTTGATAAATTCAACACCCATTCACTATAGAAACTCAGCAAACTATGAATAGAAGGAAAATTCATCAATATGATAAAGGCTTTTTATGAAAAACCCACCATGACTATGAATTAAGTTTGTTAGAATGTTCACAGCAGCCTTGTACATAATGACCCCAATCCGAAAACTGTCCTAATGTCCACCAACCGGGAATTAACATACAAACTGTGGTTTATTCGTAAGATGGAATACTAGTCAGCAATAACAAATTGAATTACTGATACGTGCAACAACATCAGTGAGTCTTAAAACATTATGATGTGTAGAAGATGTAAGACAAATTTGTATACACTACATGCTTTCATTTATATGAAGTCCTAGATGAGACAAACTAATCTGCGTTGATAGAAATCAGAAGAGTGGTTTTCTTGAGGGTGTTGGGATCAACTGAGTAGAAGCATGAGGAAATTTTCTGGGATCAAAGAAATGTTCTAGGTCTGGATGGGAGGGTGGGAATATAAGCTACACTTTTGTATGCATTTGTCAAAACTCACCAAACAAAACAATTAAGATCTGTACATTTCACCGTATATAAATTATAGCTCAATGAAATAAATTAGGGAGAAAATATTTACTGGATGTACCTCCGATGTTTGGTTCACCTTGATTGTCCAAAGCTACATGGTCACATGAAAGTAGAAAGTTTTCTTGATCTTTATACCATACCAAAACAAACAAACAACCCCACCCCCACCCCCAGCCCTATGAAGTGCTAGATTCTCTTTAAGAAGACATCAATATCTGAGTTGCAGTCCTGAAGACTGATTCAACAGGACGAGGCATTCATTTTGTTTCTTTTTTTAAACTCTCATGTGTTTCTAATGTACAGCCAGAATTGAGAATCACCGTTCTAGGTCTTGCCACGTACCTGGACTCCTCCAGGGAGCCAGAGTTTAGTCCTCACTACTTATGGAACTCTTGGCTGAGACCCTTCTAATCTCCATCATCAGTGTACTACCAGACAAACATCAACACTCAGGGTTTGAAACCGAGGAAAGATAATGCAGGGAATTGGTTACCTGGGTGGTGGAAGAACTGAGAAGCCAATAGAAGACAGTGAGGTGACCCAAAGATTAGCAACAGCAGGAAGCCACAACCCTCCCGAGGTGGAAGGAGAAAGTGGGGGGGCAGGGGTGGGGGTGGGGAGAGGTCAGTCACTGGGCAAAAACTAGGATCTCAGTGGGTCTGTCTGGGGGGATCTGGAATCTTGAAGGAGATGCAACATTTACTGGCAATACTTCCTGAAAAGAGGGAGCAGGGAAATACCCTGGCTTCTCCCTGTCCTCCTCCGGTTTCCTGGTAGAGTCCTTCCACTGGCTGAACACAGTATCAAATCACTTTGACATAGGGAGGGGTAGAGTCCCCACCCAGAAATACAAACCAAAGTAGGGGAAGGGCAAGAATTGGATCTGAGGGCACACAGGCTCCGGCCAGACCTAGGCCTGGGTCTAGCAGATCACTGGAAGGGAAATCTATCTACCACCCACCTCAAAAGCACCCTTTCCCATCCTTTTCCAAGACATTTAACATAATCTCATCAATGAGTTTGTGCTTTTACCAAGAGGCAAGATAAAACAAAAAAAAAAGTAACCAGTAATGGCTAAAACAGGAAAAACTGTTGACGATTAGAAATCTTTATTCTCTGGTTCTAACAAAACAAACTGACAAGCAAGAAACTCTCAGAAACAGATAGATAGAAGATTTTGGTTTCCTTTGTGTGGGACAGAGTGGGGGCACAGTAAAATTCTGGGGAGAACACAGTTTATTACCTGACTAAATTATTCTCCTAGTCTTCTCCTGCCAAGACCAACCCTTGTCTTTAGGAAACACGTCATACCTCTCTTAAGACACTAGTGGCTAAAAGCTCACATCATGTGCTTGTTCCCTGAGTACATGGAAACGTCACACAAGTGGTATAGCATTAACTTCAACTGCTAATATTTATTGAGCACTTACCATGTGCCAAGCACTATGCTAAACCTTTGTGACTAAATTATCACAATTACTCCCGTCAACAATTGTATAAGGCTGGTGGATACTAATCTCCAGATTACAAATGAGGGATTTGAGGCTCAGAGGAGTTAAGTAATGGGGTCAAAGTCACACAGCTGGTAAGTGATAGAGCTGTGACTGAAACCCAGGTTGGTTAAGTCTGGATTTTCACAGAGAAAAAGCACCTGGAAGAGAACTTTCACATGCACTCACTATGGAATCCTCTAACCTACTTGCATCTGTTCCATAAACTTTACCTTCTCTGCATGCTGTGGTTGGGTTGTCCAGGCCCTATCTGGACACCATCTCCTCTCACCTACAGAAGGGCATCCTACCTGCACTCCTCCCCCCTCCCTCTTCATTCTCATGGGATTTTCCTTCTCTGTTGGATCATTCCCATCAGCAAACAAATATGCCATACTATCTCCTGTCTTTGAAAAAAATCTTCCCTTGACCTCAAAAACTCCTCTGGTTATTGCTCATCTTTCTAATCTCCTTTGCATCAAAACTTCTTAAAGCATTTTTCTATTCTTGTCTCTACTTCTTGCATTATCTCTTGAACCCACTTGGCTGAACCTGTTTTTATCAAGGTTACCAGTGACCTCCCTGCTGTCATATTTAATGGGAGTTCTCCATAAACCAGCACCATTTGACACTGCTGATCACTCTCTCCTCCGTAAAACACTTTCTTGCCTTGGCTTCTAGGATACCACTCTCAGTCCTGCTGAGAAGTGCCCTTTCAGGCTCCTTTGCTAGATGTCTTTCAGCTTCTTGATCTCTAAACATCGACATGCCAAAGAGTTCAATCCTTGGACTACTTCTCTTTCCTATCTATATTTACTCCCTAGGTGATCTCTTTCAGTCCCATGGATATAAAATTTATCTCATGATAAAAACACTTGCTTTTCTGTCCCCAGCGCTGACCTCTTCCCTAAATCCCAGGCTTTTATCTCCAAGTGTCCACTCAACATTTCCACCTGCATGCCTAAGACCTTGCTGTTGGAAAACTGGAGACCCAGGAGAGCTGATATGCAGTTCCAGCCTGAGTCCAAAGGCCTGAGAATCAGGAGGGCTGGTGGTGGAAGTTCTAGCCCAAAAGCCAGCTGGCTTGAGATGCAGGAAGAGCCAAAGTTTCAGTCTGAGTCTCAAGGCCAGAAAAAAACAATGTCCCAGGTCAAGTAGTCTAGCAATCCATTAGCAAATCAATTAGCAAATCCCAGTCTCCCTTCAAAATATGACCGGAATTTGACCATATTTCATCCCATCTACCACTACCAGTCCCAGTGCACCATTATGTCTTGTCTAGATGACTGTGATAACTGCCCCTCTATTACTATTGCTCTTGTGTCCCCTTTTCTATCTATTGTAAACACAGTGGCCAGAGTGATGCAGTTAAAATGTGTCAGCTCCTGCCACTACCACATAAAAACCCCTCACAACTTCTCAGGTCATCTTGAATTAAAGTGTCCCCCAGCTACCTCACTCACTCCATCTCCTCCCATCCTCCCAGTGCTCATGCCATATCAGCCACTCTGGCCTCTTCACTCTGCCTCAAACATGCCCAGCACATTCATTTCAGAACCTTTGCACATACTTTTCCCTTGTGCCTCACTCCCTCACCTTTTCTAGGTCTCTGCTCTGCCTGAAAAACACTTTATTTAAAACAGCACACTCCATTGCCCCCGCCTCCATCAGTGTCTATCTCCATCCCCTGCGTTATTTTTCTTTACAGAACTTGCTATGACTGGTACCTGGAGCAGTGCATGGCATGTAGAAAACACTCATCAATATTTGTTTCGTGAATAAATGAATTAACAAGCTAACTAGCTAATTAATGTCAGAAACCAGTCAAACATTTGGCTTAACCATCCTGCAGACTGTTAGCACAAGGACCTGGCTATAAACAATAACTCCCATATAGAGAGCCACAATTGTAGAATTTCCCTTGAGGTAGCAAATTATTGTCCTACATGCAATTATAAACCAGAATACTATTTACTAATTTATCTTACCTGTCAGGATTCTAGGAATCCAGACATTATTAAACCCTCAAACAAAGGAAATGGAGACTGGGAGAAAATGTTCTTTAAATATGAGTCTTTAAATTGCTGGTGTCTGCTTCTCAATACAGCAGTCACTGAGAGTACAGCAGTCCGTGGGACCTGTGGGATGAATGTGCAGCTGTCTCCTCATCGGCGGAGGTGGGTAATGGAGAGCTATCCCTTCACATCCTTGCTGATCTTGGAGAAGGTGCCTTTATGTTATACCTTTAGAGATACAATAGCAGCTGTTGCTTAATGAGCCTTGACTGCAAAGTATTCTGTGTTAAGTGCTTTGCTTTAAATTCATTTAACCCTCATTATAGCCTTAGGAGCAACATGATATTTCCTTGTTTTATAGGAGACTGAAACTCGAAGAGTTATGTCCCCTTGCTTGGGTCACATACTAAGGAATGTGAAAATAGGATTCCAACCTAAACCAGTGTGATCCCATAACCTGCAGAACACACAGGAGTATTTCTTTTCCAAAATGTAGGGCAATTTCCTCTCCTTTTAAATTGCATTCCTTGAGGATGCCATGGGTCTTTGATCTCTTTTGTTTGGGGTCCTCATTAGGAGGCCCCTCCCCTTAGGATTCATGGCCTTCCTGGCATAAGAGAGAGAAGATGGATACAGCCTGGCTAGAGAATCTTAGAAGACTTTATTGACTCCATAATGGTGTCATTGTTCCATGTGACTTGCAAGTACATATGATTTATGACTTAGACCAGGGCGACTACATCATAGTAGACCATGTGACATCACAAACTCAAAGGTATAAAGTCTCAAAAAAAATTTTATAGGTTAAGCCTCTTTGCCATACTTAGATGTCATCTCATAATTTTCTCCTCAACTTGGCGCCCTTAACGTCATCTTAATCACTTACACACCAAAGTAAGCAGTGAGGCTGTCGTGAGTGGAGACGGTTTCAGCAAAGATGAGGACCTCTGCTCCAATTTGGAGGTGTCTGTTCATGTTGGGCAGGTCTCACCTGGTAATCTTATCGTCTTAAGTTCTCTCAGCCTTTTGGTATACACAGCATGAGGTCTTAGCATTGGAAAGACCCCAGATGGATCCTGAGGCCCCAGATGTCTCAGCTACAAGGACATTATTTAGAACCTCTTGAGTTTTCTTCAATATTAAGCCATCTCCAAAGTTTTCATGAACTCTAAACATTCTAGCTCTTTCTGTGTAATCATACTGTGATCACAATTGGAGACTATGACTATACAGCATCTTATCCGAAAGGGAATTTGGGCTCTAAAGAGTGATGAAAGCACCCTCCAGGGGAGCCAAGGGAAGGCATCCCCATGCCATGTCGCATTTTCTACATACCTCAGCCCTTTAAGCTCTCTGTAATTCCATTTGAGGAGTTCCACTTTTAAAGTCTCCACAATAGTTACTTTCTTTTGGTCTTTTTGTGGGTAACATAGTAGACATGTTCTCTCCCAGTAGTTTGAATAGTGGAATTGGGTTATGATCCCCGCCCCCTACCCTGCCCCAGTTCTAGTCAATGGCCTCTGTTGGTGAGTGCTAGGCTATTGGCTCAGTTTCTATGGTTTAGTCTTTTGGGTTTTGCTAGCGATATCCTGGCAGTCAGCATCTTCCTATTTTCTGGAAGGAGTTGAGTTTGCTCACACTCCTCCTCAGATATGGGATGATCTGTTCTCAGCTTTAATTGCTGCACTCATGAAATCTTGCCGTAATCACTTCTGTAACCTCTGCGCAATTCAGAGATATTTGACTGTAGCAGCCGCCAAGGTTCTGGCTCATGCTTTAGTCATTCCCTGACTGTACCATTCTGAGACTCCTGGCTGCCCTTCCCATTCATTTGCCAAAACGCTATGGCCTATGTCAAGAATTTTTTTTTTTTCCCGGTTTCTCTGTAAGTTTCATGTTAACCTGTTATTTGGTCAATTTCACTGCTTATCTTTATCTGAAGATTATTTTTTAACTTCCTACTTGTTGGAAGCTTGCTATCTCAGGACTGTCACATGGATGTAGTAATCAAATTTTGGCTTGGTGCTCTGGTATATTTCTTATAAATTCTCCTGTTCTATTTCCCCTTCCCTCAATGACTTTCTCAGCTGATGTCATCTTTGGGCTATTTGCCTCAAGAAATGGGAGAGGTTGAATATGATGACACTAAGCAAGCATCCCTAGGCCATGTCAAATTATAGAATGATAGAATCTTTAAGTTTGGGAGGGTACCTAAAGTTTGGTCAGTTCAACTTGCCTCCCAATGCAAGAATTTATTCTACAGCAGCCATAATCCCCTCTTCTGCTTGAATCCTTTTAAGCAGGGAGAATTCACTAGTTGGCTCAGTAAATTGCTCCCTTGTTTCCACTTCTGATAACTGGAATTTTTTTTTTTTTCCATCAAAGACTGTAAGCATTCCTTGATGTGTGGCCGTACTACTCCAGCCTCTGCTTCCATGGTCATGTTGCCTCCTCCTCTTCTATGTATTTCTTCTGTGTCTCTTCTTTTTTTTTTTTTTTTTGCATTTATTTATTTATTTATTTATTTTTTATTTTTTTAGGGGGGTACACCAAGTTCAATCATCTGTTTTTATACACATATCCCCGTATTCCCTCCCTCCCTCGACTCCCCCCCCACCCTCCCTCGAGTCCCCCCCATCCTCCCCCTCCCAGTCCTCTAAGGCATCTTCCATCCTTGAGTTGAACTCCCTTTGTTATACAACAACTTCCCACTGGCTATCTATTTTACAGTTGGTAGTATATATATGTCTGTGCTACTCTCTCGCTTCGTCTCAGCTCTTCTGTGTCTCTTCTAAAGACACGTGTTGGATAGATCATAGGGCCCAAAGAATAATCCAGGACAGTCTCCTCATCCAAGATCCTTAAATTAATCATATCTTCAAAATCCTTTTTCCAAATAAGGTCACATTCATAGGTTTGAGGAATTAGGACGTGGACATATCTTTTTTGGGGGGTGGGACACCATTCAACCTGCTAGAATGGTGAGTAGACTTGAGCATTAAGAAGTTCACAACTCAGTCATTCTTTATCATTTTAGGATGAATGTGATTTTACATATAACCTTTTTCTTTTAGTGATCAATTGTTTCATATAAACCTAGAACTCAGTGAAGAGATTTCACTTCCACCATAGCTCTTTGTGAGTTAAGCAATTGGCCAAATGTAGGTCTACACTGTCATATCAGGAAAGCAAAAAGAGTAATTATATTACAAACCAAAACCAAACAAACAAACAAGAAAAAAAACCACCCTGTCCTCTTTTTTTACTCTTTTTTCCCCTAGGATTTGTGGCTCATCAAGTATAACTCTTTTTGATAAGCTTGCTCATTCAGATTATGTTGGTGTTTTTAGGAGTTCTCTTTATTAAAAAAAAAAAAAAGGTCAGACCTTCTACTTTAATTAAAATGGAAATTTTCCACCTAACTTTGGGTTGACTGAGGTCTTCTGGGAAATTCTCCTATGCAGCCTCTGTACCTGAAACACAAATTCTTTATAAAAGGTACTCTGTGATTAAAGAAAAATCATCATAATTCCAAGGGACTTGGCCTATAATTAGTTGTATTTTTAAATGAACTGCATTTGCTTTGCTGTTTTTTGTTTTTTTGTTTTTTTGTTTCGGAAGACTTAAATGTAGTTCGTATCTCTGGGGTAAAAAGATCAACTTCTTCCTGCATATCTTTATCTTTTTCTAGTGTTTGGTAATTGTTAATAAGGCACATTTTTCTTGTTCACACAAGTCCCTTTTCTTGGTGTGAAAATATATTGGCATTTGCTGCCCCTTCTATATCATGTGTAAGTGATGCTGGAAGGGAAAAAGGGAGAGTTAGTAATTTGTTGTTGTGGAAATGAGTTAATACAAAGCTGGTGGTTTGAACTATGACTTGAGATGCTTAGGAGGGGCAGGAGAAAGGCTGACAACATCTATACCATCATGAAGCCAAAATCCTTAAGAAATATTGGCAGGTTTTGTCCTCTCTCTCTCTGTCCCCCCAATGTGAGTATTCAGCTCTTGAGCCTTCATTGATCTAACAGAACCAGCCAAGGTCCCAAGAGTTCTTAGGCCCTCTGAGCATGGCATGGCCAAGTGTGGTGTTGAACAGAAAGAGCCCTCAGGCTCTGTGCTTTCTGGGCAAGCGTCACTCCAGTTAGACACAAGAGACCAAACAATGGAGACATCTGTAGCAGCTCCCCTTCACTCCATGCAATTAGATTGACTGCCCAACTTCTCATGATTCCCCCTTTCCTAGAAATGACCCTAAATCATAGAGTTGTCCTCTGCAGCCACGTCTGGATTATTGACCTTGACTGTTATCATTAGGTACCGTTCAGTAGATTTGCAGCCACTGGTACAGGGCTGGCAGCCTGAACATGGACCCAAATTCAAGTTGGCCAGTCGTGGTAATTTGTCTTTCTGGTCATGGTGGGTTGGTCTAGGAGTGACCACCTGAGCCAAACCAGACCAGCCAAAATTGTTCCCTAGAACTTTTCAAGCTGGACCTAAGAGAAGAGTGTTGGCTCAATTTTGGAAGTGAAGATGCGAGATTTGAGTCCTGGCACCTGAAAATGGCCATGTTGAACACCTTTTCAAAGGAATCCTTATTAGAGAATGAAGTATAGAGTGGCAGATGAGGGTTGGAGACAAAATTCTACGAGCAGATCTCAAGTCCCCAATCCAGTTGTCCCCAAGATCCAGCTGCATTTCTAACCTTTCCTCAGTAATGAGAATCCACCTCCAATAAAGTCCCGTTGCTTGACCAGGTTATTTAGAGATGGGATTCTATCCCTGGAAATCATGAGAGTTCTAACACACTTCTCCTCATCCTTTTTGGTTGTGACTAAAAGTAGAGTTCTTTATATTTTTCATATCTGCTATAGTACTTTCACAGCCTTTATCATATTTTACCTCTGAAGAGCTCTTGGAGGTAAGTGGGGCCAGATGTCACCATTGCCATTTTAAAAGAAGGAGTCAACTGCGTTCCAGAAGGATTAAGTGTTTTGTTCAAGGCTGCTGAGTTAGTCCGGGACAAAACCAGCCTAAAAATTGGGTTTCCTGACTCTCAGGATTTTATCTCTGTTCCATTCACATTTGACTGAAAACACGTGAGTCTTGTGGCTTTCTCTTCTGGCTATTAGTTTGAGGAAACAGAGAAATGGACCTGGAAAATGCCCTTCCAGCTGGCATGTGTTATCAGACATGCAACGATCATGATGGGACGTGGCGGCAAAGCTCATTCTGCTGCCTTCTCACCAGGTGAAATGAGAGAATTAGAGGCTCAATGCCAACATCTTCTGGTGAAGTAGGCCAAGAACATGACAGCAATGTGGGCTAAGGCCGAGGAGGATAATCTGACCTGAGGAGAAAACCCAAAAAGTGTATGTTTCTGCCATCTGTATATGCCTCAGGAGAGGCTGACATCATGGCTGGGGCCATTTTCCAAATCGGGAGAAGGGATTTCTCCTTGCCAGGAGGGCTGGGCAGGCTCCTTGGTGACAGACATTTGCCTGAAGAATTACTTGGCTGTATCACTGGATGTGGTCAACTACATTCCCCCTTCAAAAATGTGTGGAATCAGAGAGGGCTAGGGTTTCCAGATGGTTCTTCCCAGCCACACCCCTGGGAAAAGGAGTCACTGAGACTCCATTAGTGGGGAAAATAAATAGCTGAAGGGTATCTTCTGCCAGTGATGAAAACAAGGTGAATCTAGGAATATACTCTGAGGCTCCTCTTTCCAGCTCAGGGCCCTGAAAAGAGAAAGAAGCTTTATTGATAGCATTTGACTTGGTATTTAAGGGCCCGCAAAATTTGGAAATGAGAGAAATGGGACTGACTTTTTGATTGCTAAACTCTAATACCAATGTATGTTGGATTAGATAGGAAAGGTTGATGGATAAAGACAGAATGGCTTCCAAGGCTTTTGATCTGTCTGGGAGTAGAAAGTGGGGGTGATGCAAAGGGAAGTGGTGGTTATGATGTCAAACACGGAAACAGAAAAGAAACAGATACAGAGACAAATGTTAGTAGCGCTTGTTCAAATCCTGCCTGGTGGAGAAGGAGACAGCCAATGGATTTTGAGCATGCCATACCATTCCTAATGGGTAGAGGTACCGTTGTGTTTTGAGTGTTCGCATCTGGTCTGTACAGCCGTGCCTGTGTGAATGAATAATGCACCAACCTAGCTTTCCCTGCTGCTGTAAACCTTTGGCTTACCCAATTCCCCTTGATCTGATGTCACACTCAACAAGAAACCTCCTGATTATTATCTAGCTTTTACAGGGAAGTAATGCCATCAATAGATACCAGACTTCCTGGTCCATCTAGTAGTGGTTGCTCGTGAAGAGTGAATAACTTGGCCTTCGGATTTTTTACTCTACCCTCTTGAACGTGATCAGCATGGGCTTGCCCTGGGAGATGAACTGCATAGGGTGCTGACAAAATCAAGTTCTGAGCTTACCAGACTAATTATCTGACTGCTGATGATTGCCAGTTTGTAAGGTAATTGGTGCCACCCTCTAAGGCCACTTGGGAGAGAGCCAGCCAATCTTTCCATTGTCATTTGGCTGAGAAAGCACATTTGGAACCTTAACACCATCCTTTTTTGAGGGGAAAATAGAGCAAGGTAGAAACCGAGTCTTGGGGGTGGGGGTGGGGGGAACACTCAAGTCTTAAGGCGGTGCTAAAAATGTTCATGGGATGAGCGTGTCCGTAGTGAGAACGTGCCTCACAGACCTACAGCCACAGGGAGGTAGCTGTGGTTGTGCTCAAACGCACTGCCTTATTTGACAGAGGCCACGCTGCTCCCCACCATCGCCTAAGGCAGGCCCATTCCTGGGAGACACCAGACTCCTCTGATGCTCTGATGGCCAGCTTTGGCTCGAGAACTCCCCAGCTGCCTAGGCAAACCTTTAGATTGCGTGGCAGTTTACAGTGCTTCCATCCAATCTTCCTCCTCACTCCCCTTCACTCAGAGTCAGTTTCATCGTACTCCTTACACATACAGTTTTATCTTGGCATTTCCTTCTCAAATGCCCCAGATTAACACGATGAGGAAAGTCCACAGTCAGGATTCAGCAGGAAAGAGAGAATGCACTCATATTGGGATCCTTTGAGTGGAGTTTGACAAAGAAATTATTTTCAAAGGTATGGGCAGGGTATAGAGAAACCACAGGGAGAATGTAGTTGCTCAGGGCTAGTAAGGCACGCTTCCCCATCTTAGGCCTCAAGGAGCAAGAGGAGGGGGTAGTTACTAGAATCCAGAGACTGAGAGCCCCGTGGAGAGAGGCTTGCCTTATGGGAGCTGGGAACTGCACAAGGATGCAGCCTCTGCAAAGAGGAGCTAAAGGAATCAGTACTCTTGCTCCACTGTCTTTCTCCTTCCCATCTCTTGCTGGTGCTCCCATTGGCCCAACCCAACCAGAAACTACAGGGAAGGTAGGCTTGTTGATGCAGTTCCTAGAGGCCTGCTGTATGCATCCTGCCACAGGGAGAAGAAAGATGGGGAGTGAAACGGGAAAGGGTAGAAGGACATCTCCAACTAACAGACAATAGCAAGCTTTTGTGTGGTGGCACTAAATCTTCCCTCTAGGCTTCCCTGAAGCAGCAATGGCAAAAGACAGCCCCAACCTGGCAAATTAAAGTGCTTTGGCACCTCTTGCCTCTGCATCTCTTAGCCTCAAACTCCCCCATGTGGTAGCTTTGTCCTCAGGCTAGTGGGTTGATAACTGTAGCCATTTCTGATGTCATATCCAGTCCCCACAATGTCCAGAGATAGAAAAGGCCATCTCTTCTCTTGTGATTTGCTTAGGCATGAGAAAACCTTTCTGAAAGCCCCCTAAGGGAACCCCCTAATGCACATGGCCACCCAGAAGAGGGTGATTTTTGAACACGGGGTTCTCTTAGGAAGGAGATATGGGGCTGCTACATCCATTTTCTACATAGCAAACAGTGCTCATTCTACTGCACAAATGTGATGAGATCCTTTCCTGCTTAAAATCCTTCAATGGCTCCCACTACTCTCATGCAAAAACCCCCAATTTTTCTATGCATGTACGAGGCCTTTCATGCTTTGGCCCCAGTCTACCTCCTCAGCCTCACTGCTCAGCCCTCCCTCCATTCTGCAGTCGTATTAAACTACTTGCACTTACACAAATAAGCCATGCTCTCCCCTCTATCGTCTGCTTCTGGGCTTCCGTTGTGTCATCATCTGCTTCTGGGCTTCCGTTATGTCTTGTCTGGAGAACACACTGCTTCTTCTGGTTTTCTCAGCTCCTCTTGAGAAATACCGCGTGGCTATTACCTCTTCTTGGGAGACTTCCCCGGCCCTGCTGTGTGCTCATGGCACCTTGTGCTTTCCCTTACGGTGTCTGTCTGTATTCAGATGAGCAGGAATCTCTCCTTCTGGGATCTTTGCTCCAAGAGGGGGAAGTCTGTACCTCCTGTGAGGAGCTGCTGACATCCGGGCTAAGAGCTCAGGTTCTTGCATCAGACAGCCTGGATCTGGCTCTTGGCTTCACCACACATAGCTAGTGACCTTGGGCAAGTTATTTAAATTCTGTTTAAATGAGTTCTATTTCTTTATCTGTAAAATGGGAACAATAATAGTAAGTACTTCATAGGATGATTGTGAGGGTCAAGTGAGATGATTCGTGTACAGCATTCAGCACAGTGGCTGGTACCAAGTCCAGCTCTATAAATATCTGTGTAATGAATGGCACATGGTAAACGGAGCTGGGCCTTTCCCAGTGTTCTGGGAGATCTACGAGGTACTTTCATTCTTACCCAGACAGGAGACTTCCGTGGCCAGTCTTAAATATGTGATTGAGGAGAATACAGGAGTATGTTGGCCTCTGGAATAACTCCCTTACTAGCCTGTGAGGTTGCTCAAATTCTGCCATTACAGGTTGACTCTTTCAAACTAGCAATAATCAGTCCATACTAGCTCACTCCCTGCTCAAAAGACACAGCCTTATCCAATTGGTCAAAAGTACCTTGGTTTACCTATCTGCAGTCACAATCAAAAGAGGAATTGCTGTTTGTTCTTCGTGAGCTTACTTTGGCTCCTACTGGTCCTCTTCCCCTCAAGGATCTTCCTGTATAGAACAGGAAGGTGCTGGATCACCTCCAGGCTCACAGGCTCTCATTGCTAAGACCCACCTGCTTCTCCTCTTTTAAAAACTTGTTTCCTACCTTTGGTTGTCTCTAGTTTTCTGACATCAAGAGGATCACCCAAAGCAGTTGTCATCTCACTGCAAGATGCCTGATTATGTGACATGCAGTTTTTAATACTTTCCTTATAGAAGTCTCTCCTTGTAGGAGTTAGTATATAATAGGGGCAGGTGTTGTAACAAAGACCCCAAATAACAGTGAATTAGAAAAGATAGACACTCTCCTCCACCCCCCACATCTCAGTAATGGCTCAGATGCAAGTAGTCCTGTCCTATGACAGTGCCAAGGATCAGAATCTCAATCTTACTACAGAGGTGCATCTCTATAGAGTGGCCCTTGCCCACATGGTTCAGAATGGCACATCACCTCACCTCAGATGCCATCTATGCAGCAGAAGGAGAAAAAAGGGAGGAGGAAGGTGCGTACCTTTTCTCAGAGTACAAACCTGAACTTGCACATGTCGTTTCCATTTATATCCCATTGGCAAGAATTTACAGACTTGGGCATCCAGCTGCAAAGGAGACTTGGAAATGCTGTTTTTGTGTTAGCTGTAATATACCCATCTGAAAATATGTGGCTCTAGTTTTATAGGAGAAGATGGATGTTGAAGAAGATTTTAAGAGGCATATTGAGGAGATTTTAGCAGAGTCTGCCATACTCCAATCCTGCTTCCTTTCTGTATCTCTTAAGGATTCCTTCAGTCTCTCAGATCTGAAGCTAAAGAGTCAATCTACTTTGTCTTTTCTGGTCGCTCACAAAATTCTGTTCATTTTATTATATTTTAATCAATTCTCAAAATATTTTTTAGCCATACCTTTTTTTCTATTTCATACTTATTGCCATCTGAATACAGATGCTCATCCTTCTTTGGCTTTGTCAGCCCCATCCAGGGGTCCAAACTGATCACCTTCCGTCTGCTGACTGCTTGGTCAGGCTTCCCTGGTGGCGCAGTGGTTAAGAATCCACCTGCCAATGCAGGGAACATGAGTTCGAGCCCTGGTCTGGGAAGATCCCACGTGCTGCGGAGCAACTAAGCCCGTGCACCACAACTACTGAGCCTGCGTTCTAGGGCCTGCAAGCTGCAGCTACTGAAGCCCGTGCGCCTAGAGCCTGTGCTCCACAACAAGAGAAGTCACGGCAATGAGAAGCCTGCGCACCCAACGAAGAGTAGGCCCCGCTTGCTGCAACTAGAGAAAGCCCGCACGCACCAACAAAGACCCAATGCAGCCCAACAGGCAAATTCTCTCTATTAGCAAATGGTATTGGACCTAGTTTTCTGCCACCTTTAATGCTGATGCCTCTCTGAGTTTGGAAGTGGGGGAAATGGAACAGATGTTTTGACTTGGTCCCTCCTCAGGAGGGATAAGAAATCACTGCTTCTACCACTATGATCTTCTGCCCACATTCAGTTAATTCCCAGTGACCCTGGCTCCACCCCCACTTCCTCCCAGAGAACTGTGCTCCATGAGTTTGTCTTTTTTTTCTTTTGCCCTCTTTGGGAAACTGTGTTTTCCCATTTTGTCATTTTTTGAACAGATTACGAGAGACTATTAACTCATTTCTCTAAAAACATACTGTCCTCTAATCCATTCTGTTCTGAGGCAAATTAATCTCCTTAAGATACTGATTTCTTTTTTTTTTTTTTTTAACTCTTCCACTTAAACATTTCTAAATGGTGGGTCATTTATGACAGCAGGCATGGCAAATGCATGTTGCCTCGTTCAAGGCCAACCTCACTAATCAAGATACTCTCTCCAGCCTGCCCTAGATGAAGCTTTAGAATCCTTTTTCCACAGTTGGTACTACCAACTAATTGAAATTGACATGGGAGATAAATCTGATTTATCACCTCTAGCCTACAAAATTACTTCCAAAAGTTGGGCTTCAACAGTCCTCCATCTTTGAACATGAATTATTTGCACCAGAATCTCGCTGTTCAACATGTGCAGATCCTGTTTCCTCCAGTAGACTCTAAGTCCCTCATTCTGTTTTTGCTTTTTCATGACATGTCTGGGTCCTGCCCAGAGAGTTGAGGCAGATGCTGTTTGTAGGCATCCTCAGGTCAAAGAGGAGATGTTGAAGGTGCTGAAGTCTGAGCTGATAGACGAAGGAAACAAGGCCAGAAGGAAAATCTAAACTCTCATCGAGAAAGACAGTGCAAGGCTGTAGTTAGAAGACTGTTGCCAGGTGTGAAGTCCAAGGAGCGAAGCAAGGTCACACGTGGAGAAGCCAGAGCCCAGGGGCCAGAGGGAAGCAAGTCAGATTGCAGAGTGCAAGTTGGGACAAGGCAAATGATTCAGAACTAAGCTTGTAGAAATACTTCTTGGAACTGTCAGAACTGCCTCTGTGCAGGATTAGCCGATGACACAGAACTGTGCCTGTAACGTGCACTAATGCAGAGATAAACATAACTCACAGAGTAATCCCTTCTAATCCTATGTTGAAACACCATCTTAAACTAGAAGTTTCTGTAGTTTCAGTCTCTTCTATCCAGTTTTACACAAAAATATTGACTGGACAACTTTCATTTACATTCTCTTATCTCTCTCTGTCTTTAAGACTGTATTTAAGCCAGAGTGGAAAAGGTAGCTCTCCATATATGCACTAATAATAAAGCAGACCCTAAGACAGATGGCGGATGGAAACGAGACTGGCTCTACCCAGCGATGTTTGCAGATTAGACGCCCACGAAGCCTTTGTTCCCCCTCCGCTCTTGCCAAGCCTGAGGCACGGGCTTCTTGTTGCAGCCGCCTTTGCAAAAATTAACATCTTGCTCCTGCCAAGAAAGCAGGTGACATGCTCAGCAGCTCTCCTTGGGTTTGGTTTTCTCCATGGCAGGAACGTGTGCCCCCCGCCCCGCGTAGGCATTTGTTTGTATAATCAGTAGGCCTGCAAAAGCAATGGCAAGGAGACGAAGGTGAGTCAGGAAGAGACAGCAGCACCAGGGAGCCGAATAAAAAAAACACTGAACAACCAAGTGATGGAAACAGGGCCAACCAGCATATTCCCCCAAGTGAGTGGAAGCGAGTTGACTCATGCAACCCCAGGAACAGCTGAGAGTGTTTGCATGCACACGATGAATCACCTAATGTGTAAGTTGAGCCAGCAGCTATAAGAAATCTTGTGCATTAAAGTGAGTTTGAGGATTTTGAACATGAGCTAATGAGATTCACCTGTATGATCGTGCGGCGCTCAGAGCTGGGTACACGCGGCAAGGCCAAAGGAGGAATCTGGGGTTGTCCTCAGGAAAGTGCCTTTCCTCGTGGCCTGCAGTTTCAGCCACGTGGTCCTCTGTGTGGGGGGTGAACGTTGGCGGTAGGCTGGGCTGGGTGGTATTTGCCCCACCTTATGCTGCCCTCAGGTCCTCCTTTACTTACAGTGCTGTGATGGGGAGGATGCCTTCTGGATACAAGGACTATAAGGGGTGCTTATGGTTCTTTTCAGTTTGCAGTGGGCTTTCATCCTGATGGTGGAATGTAAGGTGCTAGGATGAGCAGCTGCTGGTCGTTATCGGTCAAATTGGTACTGGACGTTTGTTGGCTTTTGGCAGGCTAACATCTATTCCATATTCCCTTAATAGCAGCACCTGGTTCCTTTTGCAGATGTATTTCTCCGCAGTGGCTACAGCTTGATAAGACTGTAATCCAGGTGCCCTGCTCTGCCTCGGTTGTGGAGCAGGCACGTGACCCACGCCGCTCATTTCATACAGCAGTGGCTCCCAGGAAAGAAAGCCAGGTGTTCTTGACACCATAAAGATCTGTAAGATTGCTTTGGTGACAGGCTTGCTTCTCCGGCCACTTCTGAATTTGGTTCTAAGAGTCTCTTCTTTTTTGCTGTTTCATATCCTTCCGAAAATCTCCCTTTTTGCTTAATTTGCCAAGAGTTGGTTTCTGCTGCTTATAACCGAAGACTCCTAATTGATATAGATTCATGAACCCAGAGTTTCCACTACCACAAAGATGTTCAAGGGAATGGAGATTATTAGTAAACCCAGCAAGTTGATTATGTCTACGTGTTTTACAAGGCTCGTTACACCAAGTCTTCTCTTCCTTACCATTCCCACCTTGAAGTTTCTCTTCTGATTAATTTGTTGTTTATTTCAAATCCTTTATCAAATATTACCCACGCTATAATAATTGAGCAGTACGTCATCTGAAACCTTGCTTATCTACAAATATCTTTCACCCTGACAGGTCTTGTAGGGGTGGGGTTTGGGGGGGGTGGTGTTGGTGGTATTTTGTTTCTTATAATATATGAGTTATGTATTTGACTCTCAGTGTGTAAAAAGAAAGATAATCACTTGTGGAATAGAAAAATACAGTAAAACATCCAAAAATAATGAAGAAACGGAAACAAGTAATAATATTTGATTGAATTAAAGACACCATCAGTTGTCAGAAACTCTTATTTTATGTACTACTAAGAAAGTAAAAAACATGTTACCAATAAGTTTAAGGGACACTATCCCAACCTCAGAGACATTGCAACAAATGCCAAAAAAAAAGTATGTTTTAAAGTGGTGATGTTTGGTAATAAAAATGATAACTAAATGTATGGAGCTGTAACTACATGATACATCCTGTTCTAAATGTTTCACATGTAGAAATTCATTTAATCCTAACAATTTGCTGAGGTAGTATGATGTGTTAACACCACTAACATCAACAGGTACCCAAACAAATGGCTTAGGCTTAATGAAAATTCAAATTAAAGATTTTATCTGAACTGACAATTTTATGTTTTAATCAAAGCAACAATTAAAATTGTGTGAGAAAATATTGCTCTGAAGTTTTCTTTCAGGAGGTCAATTTATAAAATGCAACCTTATCTCATGCTCAAAAGTTCATTCTTAGTTTTGTTTCAATCCTTACCATTAAAACACCATTGTTTCTAATCTTTGTTCTATAAACCTTAAAAAGCCCTTGGGCCAAAAGCAATACATATTTTGTTTAATTCCCTCCCTCTGTTCCTGGTTGTGTGCATTGAAAAGCAGTGTTACTCAGCCATTCTCTAAAGTTACTACTGATGTGAAGTGGTTGTGCTGTAACCTGGATAAATCCCAGGGCTCCAGTGGCCAGTCTGAACAGGTGAACATTCAAAAAAAAAAACAGTCCAATAATGAGGTGTGATTGCTATCTTTCCCTTTCTTACATTTCTCAAAAAACATTGAGAGAGATCTAATTCATAGTTCACAACATTATTTCTTAAATTTTTCTTTTCCTCATTCCTCTCCTTCTAAAATTGTCTCACATCTCAAAGGTTACCTGAGACCTCTCCTCTCCCCTTCTTTATATTCAACTCCTCCCAAACTATCCTGGACATCTCCTACCCATATAGGAGCTTCACTTTTCTTCCTTTCCTCCTATTTTCCATTATTTTAAATTTCTTTCGAGAAAGCTCTAGCCCTGTCTGATGGCAATTACCTATTGAAGTTACTGAGTCTTCCACCCTTATGAGTAGTTTGGTTTATGCAGGAAGAACCATGAGGTGAATATTGAAGTAAGGGAGAGATGAGGAATAAACTTAGTGAGAAGTTTTCATAGAGGGTACAGTTCAGGAAAGAGGCAGGACATTTCCTTCTATGTTAATAATATTTTGTTTCTTCCTTAAAAAAATGTACTCTCATTTATATTGATAAACACTAGGTACCGCTTCAAGATTACAATATATTAGCATATTAAAGGCACCGAGAAGTCTTGCAATAAAGAGTTCTATTTATCTTTGTTTTATCCAGTGTTTCACAGACATATTTAAAAATGAATCTTTTCTAAGATTCACCCCACCCCCTCCCACATACACACATAAGTACCCATGGAATGTCATTTGATTAAAGTGGCCTTAAATTACAAAAGACATAACAGAAGTAATTGAAGGCACTCTTGGAACATACACCTGGAATGGCAGGATGGAAGTTTCAATGAGGACAGCAATAGTTGGAATGCGATGTGCACTTCTCACACAACATGCAAAGCAGTGCCACATTGCCTCTCATTTTGCAGTCGTGATGAGATAACTTAGCCAGAATAGCTACTGACTGTTTGTCTGGCCAATATTTATACAGACACCAACTGGTTCTGGAGAGCAGTTGTCCTTGAATTTGATTTTGCCAAGATGTTTTGTGTTATTACCTTCCTGGGTATCTTGATTTACCTTGGACACTAGCCAGACCATAGAGCTAATGTTGGATATTAGCCCATTAGCTGTTAAATGAATTTAAGGTCCTTGGGTGTAGAGGGTATGATTAGATTGTAGATGGGCTTGCCCATAGCTAGAGGTAATATGTACCTGAGTGTCTGAGCAGGTTTCTGTGTGGGATCATCTGGAAAAGATTGAGAAATAGCACCTGAAGCCACATGTGCTCACTTAGGCACCCAAAGAATTGCACAGATTCAGAAGGAGAGGTAACAGCTGAAGGGTAATTTTCAAACTGGTGAAGTTTTTGCTGGATCTGATCACATTGGAAATCTTCCTATACAAAGGTGTCGAGGATTCATTGTTAAGGAGAAAAAACAAAACAAACAAACAAAAACAGACAATAGATAAACAATTCTTAGGCAATCTAAGAAGCAGATTTGAATATGATTCTTTTATTGCCTACTTTACTTTGAACTATTGTTACTTGGAGCAATGCTGGAGGCCAAGATTCACTTCCATATCACTGCTTGAGGCTCGTAATTTGTTTATTTGCACCAAGTCGGTATAAATGACTGTATTCACTAACATTTTCATCTGAAATTCTTTGAAGTCGTTGGATATCTTAAAGAAATACACATCCAAAAGTTATTCAACTTATGCAAAATTTGGAAAAATGTGTGGCCAAAGATAGAGTATTTGCTTACTATGTTATATCCATATATGGTGATCATTAGTGCTATCCACAAAGTGTTTCCAGTTTTTCTTCTGTACACATGGCAGGATTACATTTCTTTACCCACTTTATGTTAAGTGAGGCCATGTGACTAGCTTTAGCCAAGGAAATGTAAACAACAAAAAAGCAAATAATATGACATTTCCAGGCAGAAATTTTAAAGACCATTGTGTAATTTTCCATGGTCACTTTTCCTTCTGCCTGGTCCTGGAGTGAGAACAATATGTAACAGAGCCCCTAGCTGACCCACAATAGACACATAGAGTGAGCAAGAAATTAAAAATTGTTGTTTTAAGTCACTGAGATTTAGGGGGTATTTGTTACTGCAGCGTAAGCCAGCCTGTTCTGGCTGATATACTGTGCAATAGAACACTAAACAGTCCATAAAAATCATAGAGTAGAAAAATACTAGATAATGAGAAAATGTATGATAATATATTAAGGGAAAATATTAATTTTAACAAACTTTTATTCAGTCATTGCAAAATATATATGAAATAAGGGTTCCTGGGGTAGATGGGATCTTCAGAATTTTAAAGTTGGAAAACATGCCGTTAAAATGGTACCTTTGTAGGTGGAGACTAAAATTTGACCTTTGGGTTTAACTGCCTCTTTGGGACACTTTTAGATTTGGATCTGAGAGGCAACTAAATATTCTTTGTCCTTGGGAAAAAATCATGCCCTCTTTCTGGGATCAGGAGAGGGCACTGGACCTCTCCTCCAAGGAGTGGTGAAGCTGATGATCCCTGGTGTCAGGGAGCGAGCCCACCCTGGCCACAGAGGAGTCAATTGGTGGCCAGGCAGGAACCATTCTGGCCACGGACTCTGAACTCAGACCTCAAGCTGAGACTCTTAACAAGAGCCAATTGACCTAGAAGTTGGTGGGCTGTCTTGCAGTTTAAAGGAAGTAGCCAAGGAATGAGTATTTCCCTTCCTTAGGCTCCTGTGGACATGTAAAACCAGTCAGCCACAAAGGATATCCACCTGCAGCAGGGCCAGGATTGGGGGGGGGGGGAGGTTTAGCCCAAGAGAAAAAGAATGGAGGACCCTCAGCAAGGGTCATGTTCAAAGTATTAAAATTCAGAAGTCCCACAGAGATACAGGCAACACTCAGCCTCTAGTGGGTTTGCACTCATCCCTTTTTCAAGAGGATAATTCTCAGCTCTCAAAGTGCCCCTAGGCGTGCTGTCACGATGACAAGGCAGGAGAAAGCACGTGTGTGACTGGGCCGCACCCTGTCTCACTTTTGTGCTCTCCCGGGAGACAAAAGAGGATGACAAGTAAGAAAAGCTCACCACAGGACTCTCTTCTCTGAGAACATAAGCAGTCCCAACAGGGTAAAAGAGAAAATAATTTTCTGGAAAGGCTGCAATTAAGTGTCAGTTGTAACCTTTGTTCCGATATGAAATGTCTGCGCTAAGACATTTCACCCAAGACCTAGCACTGTCTCTACAGGAAAGTTTTTGTCCTTGGGGCGGAAGTCAGGACTTACCCCATCTTCTCAGAGGACGGTGTTCCTTCTAAGGCAGGCTTCCAAGGACCCCCAAATTAAGCAGGGGTCTTGAGGCTCTGTTTCCTAGCTATTAGCAAATTAGCCCTTTCTGTAGTGCTCTCAGAAAACCCACTGCCAGACTGATGCAAATGCCACTTCTGGTGTACATTAAAAATGTGAAATAATTCCCTCAAAGCTGTGGCTATGAAGCAAAAATATTCATAATACCAGTCAGAGAATTGGTGTGAGTAAAATGCTCCCGTGAACGGTGAAGGAGGAGAGTTATGTATGCACGTGCGTGCGTGTGTATTTCATAGAGAAATATCCATCCGAGAGAGCGTTAACAGTAGCTCCAGCTGGTATATAGGAGTGGGAGTGGAAATCCACATTTTAGTGACTTTTATTTTTTCTTCTTCACAGACAGATGACATTTTTTCAAACATCTATTCTGAGAGCAAAAAGGGGAGGGACATACATCAGTGTTAAGTGCTTGGAGAGGAATCACAGAGAAATGCTACCCACTTAACTGATCTCAGCTCTATGAAAGATTATAGGGCTTGGACTATTTCTGGTCACATCTGAGTGTCTGTGAAAAGTGGGAGTGAAGTCCTTAAGTGGACTGGGCATTTATGCATTTGGTAATTTGCTTTGAGTCAGAAAGTCTAGACACCCCCTTCCCCCTGGAAATGTGAAAAATGTGGTTCATTATTATGACCTTCAGGACTCTTTTGAAACAGGAAAGGCAAAGACCATCTGGGAGACCCTGAAGCAAATGGGCCCAGTAGGTCTCAATTAAGGCGCCTAAAGCAAAGTGAAGGTGCAGTGATCTGGCATCTGGTTCTGCCTCACCCAACTGGAGGAGAGGCAGCCTGAGATTTCAAGACTTCCGCTAGATCTGGGCACCACTAATTTCCTACCTGGGCAACCTGGGAACAGTAATTTAATCTCTCCATGCCTCAGTCCCTTGATCTAGTAAGCAGGCATAATCATTTTAACAGTCGGTATAGCTAACATGTATTAAGGATGGCCTGTGTGCCAGGCACCAGAATAAATACTTGATTCATTTACTCTTCTTGACAACCCTGTGAGGTAGGTAGTGTTAATATATTTTACCGATTCTAAGATGTTCATTTTTTTCTTTCATATTTTAACATTACCTGTTATCAGGACGCATCACATAATTGATAAGCATATATTTCATGGCTTAATTTATATTTTTAATTCTTTCTTAGTTGCATGTACATTGGTGGTATGTTGGATTCTGTGAAGAAACTGAGGCCCAGGTAGGTTAAATAACTCACCTAAGATCCCAGGCTAGAAAGTGTAGACCTAGGACTTGAATCCAGGGCATTTCTAGAGCTGACTTTCTTGTAAGGAGCTAGAGCTCCTGGTTCCTCCACTTACTAGCTGTGTGATCTTGGGCAAGTTCTTAACCTCTCTGTCCCTCAATTTTTTCACCTGTAAAATGGTGATAATAATAGTAATGCTTCATAAGATTGTAACGGGGATTACGCAAGTCCATACATGTAAGCTCTTAAAATACTGCCTATTGTGGGAAGTGTTCAATAACATTTAGCTGTTATTAGCTTTAAGTATTAAAAAGAGAAAACTAGCATTGCTTGTGTGAATAGAAGGCAATCAGAAAATAGAAGTAACAGAACATGTTTATTGGTGTGTCCCTAAAATCCTCTTGGATAGAGGTGTTTACCATAATTTGAGAAACGCTTTTTTTGTTCTGTGTCTCTAAAACTGAGAGAGCAGGTAAAAGTGAAATGAGAGAATGGGCTGAGGGGGTGGTCCCTAGAGGTGAGGGAGCCGGGGGAGGTGAGACAGAGGGTTTGCCTGGGGAGTGGGAATAGCACTGCTGCTTATGCTGGGCATGGGCACAGCTGTTTAGGAGGAGCTGTGTGTGCTTGCACAAAACAGTAGCTGAACCCCTGACCAGAATGAAAAAGTGTTTTCAGTCTGCAGATTACTATGCATTAGTAAGTCAAGGGATCCACGTGCTAGGTTGCAACCAGCATGTTTAGAAATACAAGAAGCGGGAAGGGAAGTGAACACAAGGGAAGGCAGGTATCATGTGCAATCACAGTAAACATTGATTGGTTTTTGGAACTTGGATCTCAGTTAAGAAGGAGTAGGTGTCTGTGTGATGAGTTCTGATGTAAAATGTATTTCTCTCTTTGGGTCTCGGTTCAAAAGTTTGAAAGCTACTAGACTAAAGGATATGAGATTACATGTCGGCTGAAAAATAAACACACAGTATATGTTTAGTGTATTTTCTACTAACAACCAAGAACCCCTGCTTCCGCATGAGTGTAGCCTTCTGAAAGCACTCAGGGACTCCAACACACCTTAATGCCTATAAAAGAGTCCCCCGTTTTGCATCTCTGCCTTGAGGAAAGTCACCACCCCTCCCCCATCCTGGGGCTGACTCTGCCTCTCCTTGGCTCAGCCTTTCTGCTTTAGACCCAATTCCTGCCACTGTTTCCCACATCCTTTCCGATGTCATACACCAAGCCTAACCTTCCCCAAGACAAGGCTGGCTCTTGTTGATCTGCAGAGCCTGGGACATCCACACAGGATGCTTGGTCACCTTGGGAGGCTGAGCTGTCCTCTTTTAAGTTCTTGTCAATGTTACTGGGGTATAAACGACAAAGAGATGGATAAGAGATGGATAAAATATCCAAAGAGATGGATATCTTCAGGAGTGATATCACCTTGGACCCACTGGGGGCCTGAGCCTGAACAGCTTGATTTAGCGCTCAGATCAAGGGGTAGGTGGGAGTAGATCCTAAACCAAGAACCATCTCTCAGATTAGAATCAGGTAAAGCAGCTATGGAAGCATATGTCTAGCCTTATGTATACTAAACAGTGACAAATGACAAGAATTATGTCTTCATCTGCCACTGAAATTAAATTAACATTGTTTTAAATGTGCACATGCAAATTTCAGAATAACATGGGGTGAAAATGCCTGTTAAAATTTTGGAAGGCTCTTTTACTGGAACATAGTACAAGGCCAAGTGCAAATGCTATGAAGCTTCTCTCAGCAAGATGAAAGGCATGGAATCAGCCATTCCCTCCTTCCCCCTCTAAGGCCATCTGATGCTGCACTATTCAAGCTACAAGAACTTGTGTGTTTTCTAAATTATTTTTATCTCCTAGGTAAAACAGTTAGTGGAAATTATCAGTCAGCCTCATAGGGAGGCCCCATAAGAAAAAGCAGTGAAAACTTGTCCGTATGTAAAATTGGAGGTTGTCAGCCTATTGTGCAAAAGGTGAGTGAAATATAGATATTGGCAGATTCAGAATAGTTCATTAAAATCCTTCCAAGATTAAAGAAAATGCAAAACCTGGACATCAATGAGTATAACAAAAACTTCACATGCAAGAATTCCCGTAACGGAGGCATTTAAAAGACAGCCACTGTTTGTAAGTTCATGTTGTCTGTAATTCAATTACACATTATTATTTAGTGACTTCTTTTTGGTCACTATTACACAATTAACCTTTTTCTATTAACTATTCTTCCTACTTATACAAAACAAGAAAAAAAATTAACTTCTAAAACATATCCCTTGCTTTTTATTTAAAATTGTCTGTTAGATAAGCATTTGTTTCTCCGTGCATATAGGAACCTAATTACTGAGTAGACACAAATGACTGTAGTTCTTCTTCAGTCTTGTGAGAAATCCAGGCAGAAGTTGGCAGCAGGCAGAAGAAAAGTTTGGTTAAATTCCCTTGGTGCTTAAGGGATAAAAAGGGCAAGCTGGTCCAGCGTGAGGCTCTGCCTCAAGAGACCCATGTTCTTTCATGTTCCTCAAAAGCATTTCTGGAACTCCTCATTTGTAAGCTTCTTTAGAGCCTGCAGCACATTTGGGGGGGATTTCTTTGAAGGTGACCAACCTTCATCCTTTGAGGATGGGTTTCATTTTTTTGAAATGACCAGAAGGTGGTTGGAGTCAGATCAGGTGAACCAGGTTAGGTAGGTTAAAACAAGCTACAACGTTGAAGTGACAAAGTCTGTCCTTCTCATCCAGTTCATAAACAGACCCTGTAGGAAGGAATACACCAGTTCATTAAGGTACACAGAAAATGGCCTGGGGGTAGGAGGAGGGAATAACCAAGGAAAATATTAGTGTCTGTGGCATGCAGCCGTGACGCGAGGGAATAGAGTCGACAGCATATTTCCCCGCGTGACTTTAAAGTTTAACTGCGGGGGGAGGGCAATGGAGATAAGCAATACGTTCATCTCCTTGAATGAGAATTCAGTTCCAGGACAACCAGAAATTCAGGAACTGGGAGTCAGAAAGCTCTCCCAGCAATGTTTCGTGCTATGGGTAATTCCTCTTGCTCCTCAGGACAGAGGAATGACCAGCTCATATTGGGGAAGGACAATGGGAAGAGAAAAGCAAAGGCCAGCACTTTCTTTGTGACATAAACACACATGATATGATAGGAAAAATTGGAAAATAGAGATAAGAAAATGAAAGCCAGCACCAAAGGATAAACCCTGTTAATATGTTTTGGTTTATCTCTTTCAAAATGTTTATGTATATTATATACTACCAACTGTAAAATAGATAGTCAGTGGGAAGTTGTTGTATAACAAAGGGAGTCCAACTCGAGGATGGAAGATGCCTTAGAGGACTGGGGCGGGGAGGGTGGGGGGGACTCGAGGGGGAGGAGTCAAGGAAGGGAGGGAATACGGGGATATGTGTATAAAAACAGATGATTGAACTTGGTGTACCCCCCCAAAAATAATAAATAAATAAAATTAAAATTAAAAAAAATGTTTATGTATAATTTATAAGTGTAAATGTATATTTATATATGTACATATAAGTAGACATATACACATAAAATGTATTTTCGTCCCAAATGGTACACTATAGGTGCTTTTTAATAGTTTTGCTTTTCCACTAACAATAAAATGTGAATGTTTTACATGTCAATATAATTTTAGATGGCTGCTTTGCAGGATTTTCATCGGTGGATCATAATTTATTTAATGAAATCCTATTTTAAGACATATTTTTTACAGATTTTTACTGTTTATAAATAATAAATGAGGTTTCACTACTTAGGCATACAGCGTTAAGCATTTGTCCAATTTCTTCCTCCTCACAATGAAGAACAGTCTATTGCATTTTCTTTCTGATATAAATTGAACATATTCATTGCCAAAAACAAGAACAAAAGAAATTAAACGGTACCTTGAGGAAAAAAGTAAAAGTCACCTGAAATTCACCATTGTGAGAGAAAACTATTAACATCTCAGTGACCAGCCTTTCCCATGGCTTTTTATCTATTATGTACACATAGGTATATTTTCACAAACATGCACACATCTAATACATAAGGTTTAAGAAGGCATTTTGAAAGGGGTTGATTATACATAATTCTCTGTATCTTAACAGCATATAATGGAAATTTCCCCAGGTCACGTTGTGTAGATCATTAATTTTTAATTCTTGCATAATATTCCACTGTAAGTATTATCACAATTCATTCACCTATTCTTTAATTAATGGACTTTTGATTTGCTCCCAGCTTTTTATTATTAAAAATAATGCTGCAATAATCATCCTCGAATATGTATACTTAAATACTAGAGCATTTATTTCTACACTGCAGAATCCCAGGCATGGGATTGCTGGGTTGAATTGTATATGCATTTAAATTTTTAATAGAGATCATGAATTGCCTTTTCTCATTTCCGCCAGTGATGTGTGAGAGTGCCCTGCCTTGCCTCCCATCTCTGCTAATAATAGGTGCTATTACACTTTCATGTTTGCCACTCTGATGGGTAGCATCTTGGCAATTTAAATTTTCATTTCTCTATTGCGGGAAGGCTGAACATTTTAGCATACTTGCTTTTCTGTCTATTGCCTATTCATATCCTCAACCCCAATTTTGCTGTTGGGTTGATTGTCTTTACCTTATTAAATTGTCAGCTTTCTGTATAGCATAGTTAGTGATTTTTTATCTAGTATTTGAATTTAAAATATTTCCCCCAAATTGTTTGCCTGGTGACTTTGATTTTGTATCTCTTGCACTACAAATACCCCAAATTTGATGTGCGTGTGTGTGAAGTATTTATGTGTGTGTACTTCACATATTCTTGTCTTAGAAAGATTTCTCCAATGCATAGGTGTACTGAAGGTACTCTATGTTTTAAAATTATTATTTATTTTTATTTTCTTACAGTTTTTTTTTTCCTGTAATTGATTTCTAATCTCATAGCTTTGTGGTCAGAAAAGATGTTTGATATGATTTCAATTTTCTTAAATTTTCTGAGGCTTGATTTGTGACCCAAGATGTGATCTATCCTGGAGAATGTTCCACATGCACTTGAGAAGAAAGTGTACTCTGCTACTTTTGGATGGAATATCCTATAAATATCAATTAAATCTATCTGGTCTGTTGTGTCATTTAAAGCTTGTGTTTCCTTGTTTATTTTCTGTTTGGATGATCTGTCCATTGGTGTAAGTGGGGTGTTAAAGTCCTCTACTATTATTGTGTTACTGTCGATTTCTGCTTTTATGGCTCTTAGCCTTTGCCTTGTGTATTGAGGTGCTCCTATGCTGGGTGCATAAATATTTACAATTGTTATTTCTTCTTCTTGGATTGATCCTTTGATCACTATATAGTGTCCTTCCTTATCTCTTGTAACAGTCTTTATTTTAAAATCTATTTTATCTGATATGAGTATTGCTACTCCAGCTTTCTTTTGATTTCCATTTGCATGGAATATTTTTTTTCATCCCTTCACTTTCAGTCTCTTGTAGACAACATATATGTGGGTCTTGTTTTTGTATCCATTCAGCTAATCTGTGTCTTCTGGTTGGAGCATTTAATCCATTTACATTCAATGTTATTATCAATATGTATGCTCCTATTACCATTTTCTTAATTGTGCTGGGTTTGTTTTTGTGGGTCTTTGTCTCCTCTTGTGTTTCTCTCCTAGAGAATTTCCTTTAGAATTTGTTGTAAAGTTGGTTGGGTGGTGCTGAATTCTCTTAGCTTTTGCTTGTCAGTAAAGCTTTTGATTTCTCTGCCAAATCTGAATGAGATCCTTGCTGGGTAGAGTAATCTTGGTTGTAGGTTTTCCTCTTTCATCACTTTAAGTATATCCTGCCACTTCCTTCTGGCCTGTAGAGTTTCTGCAGAAGAATCAGCTGATAACTTTATAGGGTTTCCTTTGTATGTTATTTTTTGCTTTTCTCTTGCTGCTTTTATTTTTTCTTTGAATTTAATTTTTGTTAATTTGACTAATATGTGTCTTGGTGTGTTTCTTCTAGGGTTAATCCTGTATGGGACTATCTGTACTTCCTGGACTTGGGAGACTATTTCTTTTCCCATGTTAGGGAAGTTTTCCACTATAATCTCTTCAAATATTTTCTCAGACCATTTCTTTTTCTCTTCTTTTTCTGGGACCCCTATAATTCTAATGTTAGTGCTTTTAGTGTTGTCCCAGAGGTCTCTAAGACTGTCCTCAATTCTTTTCATTCTTTTTTCTTTATTCTCTTCCTTGGCATTTATTTCGACCATTCTATCCTCCATCTCACTTATTCTTCTGCCTCAGTTATGCTGTTATTGATACTTTCCAGTGTATTTTTCATTTCAGTTATTGTATTATCTCTGATTGTTCTTTAATTCTTCTAGATCTTTGTTAAACATTTCTTGTATTTTCTCGATTCTATTTCTGAGTTTCTGGATCATCTTTACTATCATTACTCTGAATTCTTTTTCAGCTAGGTTGCCTATTTCCTCTTCATTTATTTGGTCTTGTGTGTTTTTATCTTGTTCCTTCATCTGTGACATATTTTTTTTTTGTCTCATTCCCCCCTCCCCACCTTTGGATGGGTGAGATTGTGTTCCTGTCTCACTGAGTGTTTGGCCTGAGGCTTCAAGCACTGAGTTTGTAGGCTGTTGAGCAGAGCTGGGTCTTGGTGTTGAGGTGAGAACCTCTGGGAGACCTCACTCTAATGAATATTCCCTAGGGTCTGGGGTTCCCTGTTAGTCCAATGTTTTGGACTCAGAGCTCCCACCTCAGGAGCTCAGGCCTGACCCCGGGCTTGTGAATCAAGATCCCACAAGCTGAGTGGAGCAGGAAAAGGAAAAAAAAAAAGGTAGCAGAACAGTAGCAAGATAAAAAATACAATAAGGATAGGAAACTAACAGATGTGTTAGAAAAAAATTAAAAAATAGATGAAGCAACAACTGGAAGGTAAAACAACTTCAATAGCCAAAGTGAGGAAGTGGGAAAAAGAGAAAAGAAAGGAAAAAAAAGCCAGAAAAGGCCTTGGCTGTGGGGGTGGGGCTTAAGCAGGGGCAGGGTTTAGGCAGTGGGCAGGGCCTATGCTTAGAAAAGGCCCTGGGGGCAGTGGGGAATGGGGCTTAGGCCCGATGAGGCAGAGGGGCCCAGGAATGCCTCTGGTCCTGGGGGCAAAGGACCAGGTCCAGGTACCCAGTAGGCTCCCTGGGCCTGAGTTGGTGGGAGAAATGCTAGGCACCTCCCCCAGTCCTCTGATCTCAGAGGGTCCCTCCCCCTTGGCCTCTCTTCTTCCCTGCCCCCTCCCTCCTACTCCTCTAGGACCCTCATGGCTGGAGGGGGCACTGGAAGGCAGGAGACCAGACCCAGGCACCCAGCAGGCTTCCTGGGCCAATGAGGCTAGGGAAACACCTGTGGCACTTCTGCAGATCTCCCAGTCTCAGACGGTCCCTGTCCAGCTCTCTTCCTCTTCCCCCCTTCCCTCCCTTCCACTCGCCTAGGTCCCAAGTGGCTGGAGGGGGCCCCAGAGTGTGAAGGAGCAGGTCCATGAGCCCAGCAGGCTTCCCGGGGCTAGTGGGCAGGGAAAATGCCTTCCCCGTCTCCCTTGATCCTCCAGTCCCAGAGGGCCTCTTCCCCCAACCACCTCTCCTCTTCTCCCCTGCTTTCCTCCTACACTGCTACGAACAATGCGGCCTAGAGGGGCCCTTGGATGACTGAAGACCAGGCCTGGGGGCCCAACAGGCTTCCCGGTGCCAAGTGGGTAGGGAGATTTCCCGTGGCATCTCCCCTGATCCTCTGGTCCTGTAAGGCACCCCCCACACCACTGTCTGCCTCTCTTCCTCTTCCTCTCTCCTCCCTCCCTTCCACAGCCTTAGGACCCACAGAGCCGGAGGGGGCCCCAGAGAATGAGGGACCACACTCAGGACCCCAGCAGGCCCCTTGGGCCCAAGTGAGCAGGGAAAAGCCCCTCCGCACCTCTCCTGGTCCTCTGATCTCAGAAGGTCCCACCACCCATCTGCCTCTCTTCCTCTTCCCCTGCCTCCCTCCTGTGCCCCCAGGACCAAGGCCTCTCGGAGGGGGCCCTGGAGGGTTGGAGACCAGGCCCAGGAGCCCAGCATGCTTCCCAGGCCAGTGGAGAGGAAATGCCTTCTGCACCTTCCCGATCCTCTGATCCCAGAGGGCCCCTCCCCTCTTCCACCTCTCTTCTTCTCCCCACACTGCTTTGCTCCTGTACCCCTGGGACCAACGGCCTGGAGAGGCCCTTGGAAGGTGGAGGAACCGCCTCGGAGGAATACCTGGCAGGCACCTCCCCTGTTCTTCTGGGCTTGAGAAGTCCCTTCCCACCCCCACTGTTTGCCTCTCTTCCTCTTCCCCCTCCCTCCCTCCCATGCCCCTAGGACCCACGTGCTGGAGGGGGCCCTGGAGAGTGAAGGACCAGGCCTGGGAGCCCAGCTGGCTTCTCAGGCCGAGTGGGCAGGGGAAACACCCTCTTGCCTCCCCAGTCCTGTGATCTCAGAGGCCCCCCACCAGTCCGCCTCTCCACCTCTTTGCCCCTCCTCCCTCCCTCCTACACACCTGGGACCCAGGTGGCCCGGGGGAGGCCTCAGAGGGTGGAGGACCCTGCTGCAAACCCAGCAGGCTCCCAGGCCCAGGAGCTCAGCAGGCCTCCTGGCCTCGAGAAACCCAGATACGCCCCCCCATCCCCCTAGACCCCGAGGGTCTCTCCAGGTGGGAACCTCCGCCCTCACCCAGCCACCCCCCAGGGGTGCCAGTCCTGTCTGGCTTCCACTTCTCCACCCCGCTGACTTCCCCCATGTCCTACCCAGTAGCTCGGGGGTTCCTCTGGTCTCCTTGGGCCTCAGGTCCCCCACCAGCCTCCAGCAACTGACCTAGTTGTGGGGAGACACGAACTCTGCATCTTCCCACACTGACATCTTGACTCTATTTTTATTTTCTACTCTTTAGCACATCAGGAATTTATTTTTGAAATTAATGTAAACTAGGGGCCCAAAATTAATTTTCTTCTAGGAATATATCCAATTGTGATGAGACTATTAATTAAATTTCTCCAACGTGAACTATACACACATATATCTAATTCTGAGTTCTCTATTATTTTTTTTACTGATTTTTTGGTACAGTCCTATGCTACTAGTGTACTTTTTTTTTATTATAATGGCTTCTAAGTAGTTTTAATTCAGTGTTTTAATACCACTGTTCTTTATTCATCAATTTAAGAGAGTTTTATCCAATTAAAAATAACATGGGTGTTCTACTGGCGTTGCACCAAATTTATATCTGTTCAGAACAGATTTTTTTATAATAATAAGTATTCCTTTCCAAGAACATAGTATACATTTCTGTTCATTCAGATCAGATTTTTGCCCTCTGGTAGGATTTTATTTTTATATAAATCCTGTTTCTTTCTTGTATAATTTATACCTATATATTTTATGATTTTTGTCACTATTATGAGTGGCATATTTTCTTCATTTCCATTTTTATATGGGTGTTGCTCATATAGAAAAAGCTAATAATTTTGTATCTTTATTTTGTATCCACCCAGTTTATCGAATTCTTTTATTACTTGTACTTGTTTTTTCATTAAAGTTTCTTGGTGATAGCAGGTATGAAATGATATTATCAACAGTTTCACCTCTCTTTTTCCATATTTATACAGTGAATTTTGTGTTTATTGCATTTACTAAACTCCCCAGGCAGTGTTAAATAATAATGATGATAGTAGGCATTCCTGTCTTGTTTTTTATTTTAATGAAAACAGCTTCAATCATATACATTCAAATGTATTAGCTCCATATCATTAATTAATTATGTTGCAATAACAAAACAACTCTAAAATATCATGTCCTCATAGCAACACAAGTTTATTTTTAGCTCACATAACATGTTGGCTGCTAATAGGCTGTGGATCTGTTCCATGAGATTTTGGGGCGGGGATGGGGGGTGGGGATCTAAACTAAAGAGAGAATATCTATCTGGGATCTGCTATTCTCTAAGAGAAAGAAAAGAGCAACAGCCATACCGTGAAATGGTTCTTCATGCTTCTGCTCAGAAGTGACATACATCATTTCTACTCACATTCACGGGCCACAGCAAATCACAAGGCCAAGCTTAATGTCAGTGTCATAGAAAAGAATAACCCAAACAGGGAGAGCAGCAAATAAATGGAAACAATAATACAAGCTACCATGTCTACCCCCAGATCAAAAATATTTTCTTTCCTCCCTTTCATTCACAAAATAAACATACCCATTCTTCCCCAAAAGTCCCATCTAATTATGAGTGTCAAGTCTATTCAAGATTTTGTGGTAGTCCCTACACCATATTTTGGTGTGGCTTCTCTTAATTTTGAAGCCTAAAAACTACCAAAAAAACTACCCTCTCACTATATATAGATATAGATAGATTTAGATAGATACAGAAGTATAAATATAGATAGATTATAGATTTTAGGTTTGTGGTTACCACAAGGTTCATGTATAACAACATATATATATGATTATTTTAAGTTGATGATCTCTTAAGTTCAAACTCATTCTAATAACCCTGCATTTTTACTCTCCCCGCCCCATTTTTAATGTTTTTGACATTGTATTTTACATCTTTTTATTTTGTGTATCCCTTAACTACTTATTATAAAATGGATGATTTTACTCATTTTGTCTTTAACCTTTCTACTAGCTTTATAAGTTGTAGATGTACTACCTTTACTGTATCTTTACCTTTACTGTATCTTTGCCTTTACTAATGAGGGTTTTCCTTTCATAATTTTTCTATTTCTAGTTTTAGTCCTTTTTTTTCTCCTTGGGGAAGTCCCTTTAACATTTATTGTAAAGCCAGTTTAGTGGTGCTGAAATCTTAATTTTTGTTTGTCTGTAAAACTCAATGTCTCCCTCAAATCTAAGTGATAGCCTTTCTGGGTAGAGTATCCTTGGTTGTAGGTTTTTTTCTTTCATACTTTGAATGTATTGTGCTACTATTTTCTGGTCTGCAATGCTTCTGCTGAAATATCAGCTAATAGTCTTATGTGAGTTTCCTTGTGTTACTGGTTGTTTTTCTCTTGCTGCTTTTAAAATTCTCACTTTAATTTTTGCCATTTTAATTGTAATGTGTCCTGGTGTGGACCCTCTTGGAGTTCATGTTGTTTGACACTCTCTGTGCTTTCTGGACCTGGATGTCTGTTTCCTTTCCCAGATTAGGAAAGTTTTCAGCTATTATTTCTCTCTCTCTTTTTTTTTAAATTGCTTAATTTATTTATTTATTTATTTTGAGGTACACCAAGTTCAATCATCTGTATTTATACACATATTCCCATATTCCCTCCCTCGACTACCTCCCACCCTCCCCATCCCAGTCCTCTAAGGCATCATCCATCCTCGAGTTGAACTCCCTTTGTTATACAGCAACTTCCCACTGGCTATCCACTCTACCGTTGGTAGTATATACATGTCTATGCTCCTCTCTCACTTCATCTCAGCTTCCCCTTCACCCCCCGCCCCCCCAAACCTCGAGTTCTCCAGTCCATTCTCTGTATCTGCGTCCTTGTTCTTGTCTTGTCACTGAGTTCATCAGTACCATTTTTAGATTCCGTATATGTGAGTTAGCATACAATATTTGTCTTTCTGACTTACTTCACTCTGGATGACAGACTCTAGGTCTATCCACCTCATTACATATAGCTCCACCTCATTCCTTTTTATAGCTGAGTAATATTCCATTGTATATATAAGCCACATCTTCTTTATCCATTCATTTGCTGATGGGCATTTAGGATGCTTCCATGTCCTGGCTATTGTAAATAGTGCTGCAATAAACATTATGGTACATGTTTCTTTTGGGATTATGGTTTTCTTTGGGTATATGCCCAATAGTGGGATTACTGGATCATATGGTAGTTCTATTTGCAGTTTTTGAAGGCACCTCCAAACTGTTTTCCATAGTGCCTGTACCAACTTACATTCCCACCAACAGTGCAGGAGAGTTCCCTTTTCTCCACACCCTCTCCAACATTTGTTGTTTCCAGATTTTGTGATGATGGCCATTCTGATCGGTGTGAGGTGATACCTCATTGTGGCTTTGACTTGCATTTCTCTGATGATGAGTGATGTTGAGCATCTTTTCATGTGTTTGTTGGCCATCTGTATGTCTTCTTTGGAGAAATGTCTATTTAGGTCTTCTGCCCATTTATGGATTGGGTTATTTGCTTTTTTGGTATTAAGCTGCATGAGCTGCTTGTATATTTTGGAGGTTAATCCTTTGTCCATTATTTCATAGGCAACTATTTTTTCCCATTCTGAGGGTTGCCTTCTAGTCTTGTTTATGGTTTCTTTCACTGTGCAAAAGCTTTTAAGTTTCATGAGGTCCCATTTGTTTATTCTTGATTTTATTTCCATGATTCTAGGAGGTGGGTCCAAAAGGATCTTGCTTTGATGGATGTCATAGAGTGTTCTGTCTATGTTTTCCTCTAGGAGTTTGATAGTGTCTGGCCTTACATGTAGGTCTTTAATCCATTTGGAGTTTATTTTTGTGTATGGTGTTAGGAAGTGTTTTAATTTCATTCTTTTACATGTTGCTGTCCAATTTTCCCAGCACCACTTATTGAAGAGGCTGTCTTTTTTCCATTGTATATTCATGTCTCCTTTGTCAAAGATAAGGTGCCCATGTGTGTTTGGGCTTACCTCTGAGTTCTCTATTCTTTTTTTTTATTTTTATTTTTTATTTTTTTGGGGGGTACACCAAGTTCAATCATCTGTTTTTATACACATATCCCCGTATTCCCTCCCTTCCTTGACTCCCCCCACCCCAAGTCCCCCCCACCCTCCCCGCCCCAGTCCTCTAAGGCATCTTCCATCCTCGTGTTGGACTCCCTTTATTATACAGGAGTTCTCTATTCTAGTCCATTGATCTTCCTTTCTATTTTTGTGCCAGTACCATACTGTCTTGATCACTATGGCCTTGTAGTATAGTTTGAAGTCAGGAAGCCTGATTCCACCCACTCCATTTTTCCTTCTCAAGATTGCATTGGGTATTCGGGGTCTTTTGCGTTTCCATACAAATCGTAAGATTTCTTGCTCTAGTTCTGTGAAAAATGCCATTGGGAATTTGATCGGGATTGCATTGAATCTGTAAATTGCTTTGGGTAGTACAGTCATTTTCATGATGTTGATTCTTCCAATCCAGGAACATGGTATGTCCCTTCATCTGTTTGTGTCATCTTTGATTTCTTTCATCAATGTCTTAACGTTTTCTGCATACAGATCTTTTGCCTCCTTAGGCAGGTTTATTCCTAGGTATTTTATTCTTTTGGTTGCAATGGTGAATGGGAGAGTTTCCTTAATTTCTCTTTCTGCTCTTCTGTTGTTAGTGTATAGGAATGCAAGAGATTTCTGTGCATTAATTTTGTATCCTGCTACTTTACTAACCTCATCAATTAGTGCTAGCAGTTTTCTGGTAGAGTCTTTAGGGTTTTCTATATATAATATCATGTCATCTGCAAAGAGTGACAATTTTACTTCTTCTTTTCCAATTTGGATTCCTTTTATTTCTTTTTTCTTCTCTGATTGCTGTGGCTAAAACTTCCAAAACTATGTTGAATAATAATGGTGAGAGTGGACACCCTTGTCTTGTTCCACTATTATTTCTTTAAATAAGTTCTCTGCTCCTTCCTCTCTCTCTTCTCCTTCCTCTCTCTCTTCTCCTTCCTCTCTCTCTTCTCCTTCCTCTCTCTCTTCTCCTTCTGGGACCCCTAAAATGCAAATGTTAGTATTCGTGAAGTTGTCCCAGAGGTCTCCTAAACCCATTTTTTAAAATTGTCTCATTTTTTAAAATTCCATTTTCTTTTTTCTGTTTGGCTTGGGTGATTTTCACTACTCTTTCTTCCAGTTTGCTGATTCATTCCTATGTATTATCTAATCTACTATTAATTCCTTCTAGTGTATTTTTTCATATCAGTTATTGTATTCTTTGGCTCTCTTTAGTTCTTTATGTTTTCTAACTCTGTTAAACTTCTCACTGTGTTCATCTATTCTTCTCCTAAGTTCATTAAGTGTCTTCATGATCATTACCTTGAACTTTTTATCAGGTAGATTGCTTATCTCCACTTTGCCTAGTTCTTCTGGGGTTTTGTCTTATTCCTTTGTTCAGAGCATATTCCTCTGTCTCCTAATGTTCTCTAATTCTCTGTGTTTATTTCTATGTATTAGATAGGTCAGTTATGTTTCCCAATCTTGGAGAAGTGGTCTCATGTAGGAGACATGTTATGGAGCCCCACCACACATTCCCTTCTGGTCATCAAAGTGTATGCTTCAGGCATCCTCCCTACATTGGCTTCATGGGCCCTTCTGTTGTGGTGAAGCAGACTACTGTGGGCACACTTGTAAATGGGGCTGTCCCCAGCCTGATTCGTTACCAGGCCTAGTCTCATGTGGTGGCTGATGGCCTGCTGGTAAGCTGGGCCAGGTCCTGGGGCAGCTGGCTGCCTGGCCCGGGGGGTTGGGGGAAGGCCTAGCGCTAGCCTGCTGGTGGGCACGTAAGCCTTCAGTGCTGATAGGCTAGAGATAGGACTGCCACATAGCACTTACCAGCACCATTGTCCTCATAGGAGATTGAGCTCCCTGAATAGCTGCCACCAGTGTCTATATCTCCAGGGAGAGTCCCAGTTTCCGCCTGCCTCTCCAGGAGGTTATACAAGTTAAGCAAATGATTCTGACCCAGACCTCTTTTAAATTACTGTCTCTATTCTGGTATTCAGAGCATATGAGAATTTGTGCACACCCTTTAAGAGCAGAGTCTTTGTTTCCTATAGCCCTCTGGCTCTCCCACACACAAGCCCTGCTGGTCTTCCACGTCAGATGTTTGGGGGGCTCATCTTCTTGGTGAGGACCCCCAAGCTGGGGAGAACATTGTGGGGCTCAGACCCCTTACTCCTTGGGGAGAACTTGTGCAATGATGATTATCCTTCTATTTGTGAGTTGCCTACCCAGGATATGGGTCTTGACTATACTGCATCTCCACCCCTCCTACTCGTGGCATTGTGGTTCCTTCTTTATATCTTTAGTTGTGGGAAATCTTTTCTGCTAGTTTTCAGGTTATTCTCATAGATAGTTCTTCTGTAAATAGTTGTAATTTTGGCATACCCATGGGAAGAGATGAGCTCAGGGCCTTCCTATTCCATTTTCTTGGCCACACTTCCATTTTCATTACCTTCTTGGTAGTTTATTATTATCCATTTTATTACTGCTCATTTTTTATCTTCAAACACACTAAAATTAAACTTACATATTTTCTTTATGGCTAATCTCATCTACTCTCATGATTTAAGCTACTACTTTTAAACTGAAGGCTTCCACATTTCCCTGAAGCTTCAGACTCAGATATTCAACATGCCTCATGGATACAACTAGCTCAGTATGCCTGAACTTGTTAACATTTCTCTAAATCAATAATGACTATGTTTTTCTCAATTTTTTGTACCACTATTCTACTGCATGTAGATGCTCAAGCTAAAAACATAGGATTAATCCTTGACCCCTACCTGCTCCTCACATCCATATCCAATCAAACACCAAAACCTGATTTTACGAAGGTAAGTCAAAAATTATCCGCACTCCAGTTATATTATAACTTCTGTTGGCCTCACTGTCTTATCAGCCATTTCTGTTCAAGGCTACTGTCTCCCCAGTCACAGCTGTGCAGGTGTGAACATGTTACATCTGTTCCTTTGTAAGTGCAGTGCTAGCAAAAATGGATGACCCACTTGTGATTTGCACGAAAGAAGAACAGCATGCAGTGATTTGTTTTTTGTGGTTTGAGAGTTTACTTAGTGTCGTTATTTATCAGACTTTGCGCATAGCATGGAGAAAGTGTTTTGTTTTGAAGAAGTATATATGAGTGGGTAGAGATGCTTATTAAAGAGCTAGAGCCTAAACTTCAGATTAAACACAGAGGACTGCTATCCAAGGGCATTGTGATCTTGCATAACAATGCATGTCCGCAGGCTTCTGCCCACACTGCCAACACTCTGCAAAAACTTCGTTTTGAGGTGTTAAAGCATCCTCCCTATAATCCTGATCTTGCTCCATCAGACTTTCACCTGTTTGTTCCCCTGAATGCAGCCCTACGAGGACAGATTCACTTCTGATGAAGAAGTGAAGACAGCAGTACATTCATGGCTCGCAGCACAGCCTAAAACATTTTTTAATGAGGGAATACAAAAGCTTGTTGACAGATGGACAAAGTATATTGAAAAGCAAGGAGATTATTTCAAAAAATGATGTATTTGTCTTTTTTAAAAGTTACAGCCAGCGTGCAGATAATTTTTGACTCACTCTCATACCTTCTAAATAAAGTTTACCTTCCTTCCCTCTTCTCCATCCCTGCTGTTGCTGCCCCAATTTTACCATCATAATCTACAGCAGGTCATTACAAACATGCAAGACTCCTTTCTTCTCCCTGCTGCCAGCACTATCCCACCCCAAACATATCCTGCAAAACCTCTAGGTTGATTTATCTAAAAAATACATCTCACCATATGGTGTCCTCACTTAAAAATCCTTCAGTGCTCCCTATTTTCAACACAACCTCGACATAGCTTATAAGCCCTTTTATATCCCTTCCTGAAGAGGAAAGCTGCTAACAACATTAATAAATTTGTGTGAACCATTTAATGAGTTATTCTGTTAATGTGTATTTGTACTTAAAGACACATGGAAAGCATTGGGTAGAGAAAGGGACTAACATGCATTCTCTGCCTGCTGTGAACCAAGTCCTATGCTAGGGTTTTATTTCATTTAATCATTATAATGTGCTTGTGAGATGGGCAGTTAGGAACGCTTTCAGCTACAAGAATCAGAATATCTCACTGATGGTAGTTTAAACCTCAAAGACAGTTAATTCTCTCACATTACAATAAGTGTAGAAGTTGGCATTTCATCAGTTCGATGATGCCATCAAAGACTCCCAGAGTCTTTCTACTTTTCCATTCTGCTATACCTAGCAAATTGTCTTTTCATCCTTATTCATGTTTCTTCATAATGCAAGATGGCTAATGAAGCCCCAGGTTTCAGAGAAAAGAAAGAAAAGAGGTAACACCAGTAAGCTCTCCTTTCAGGTCTGGCCCCTTTACAAGAAAGCAAAAGTTCTCTCAGAAGCTCCCAACAGGTTTCCATTTACCTCTCATTGGCCAGAAGTGGGTCAATGGCTACCTCTGTCTGCAATGAAGATGGGAGAACAAGAACTTCAGGTCTTCCAGCCTCTATGGTGAATTGCAATAAGGGACGGGGGCATGGGAGTGACTGGAAAGTGAACCCAGGATAGTGATTCCACAGGTATTATTTCCAATTATAATTGAGGTCTAAAGTTCTACTGCTGGTAAGTGATAGGCCCTAGATTATAAATTGAGTTTTGTTTCCAGAGTTTGTACTGTCGTCTTTATACTACTGCAGTCTCTCCGTATACTCTAAGAGTAGAATTTCAGATATTTACGTGTGATTAAAGGACATTTCTTGACACCTGCTGTTTCCCCCAAATCATACCACAACATGTTCTCAGGCATTGGATACAATCACCTAGAATGTTCCAAAGATGAAACCACCCTCTTGCTTCTTTGATGAAGCCACATGTAAACTGTGTTCCTTTTGTAAATGGAAACATTAGGGACTACACTAAGCCTCTAGTGGATTCGCTTTGCAGTATAATACTTAAAAAGAAATCACATTCAAAGTATTTAAACCCCTACAACATGCATTCTCTAACCTTCCTGATCCCCAATTGAGAATCCTTGTCAAAATTCATCATTTAGTTGTGAGTATGGTTTGGGACATAGTCATCCTGACCTTTGGACATTTCACTTAGCCTAATGAATAGTCAGTAACTTACTTAGCAATGATAGTTAAACCTCCTCTAATATATCAAAGAAAAAATTTTAAATACTCACCTTAGGGGCAGGTTCATTTCAACACAGAATTTCTAAGGAGGGAAAATCTGCATAAGAAATTTTATATCTTATGTTTCTTTCATCGTTGCTTTCATACAATGAGAATCCACAGGGCAATGGTCCAATTTTTGGCTTCTGAATCACTCGGATTTAAACCTTTTATTACTTATTGTGTGACGATTGTGACATCACAATGGAAAGATTATGACTTCAGGTCATAAGAAGTGGAAGAAGTGTATGTGTACAGTAAAAATCATAAAATGTGTACTAATTCTAACTCCCCTGAAAATCATTCTTCCTTGACAGTAATTTTCAGTTCCACCTGCTGAAAACTAATTTTCTATAAAAATGAAACTGCGGGCAACTTAACAGTCAGGGTTACAAAAAAGGTCTCAGGAACATGTAGATGGAAATTTTTTTCATATCTCAAATCTTTTTCTGCTGAAGCAAACCAATCTCAGCTATTAAAATGGACTAAAGAGACTTGTATTCATCATCAAAGACTGGATAATCAAGAACCTTCATGCCACTCTCTGCATACCATCAGGTTAAAAATGACTGCATTGTTTCCAGCCTTACTAATAGTTTTAATGATGTCCTCATTTTTCTTTCAAACTTAGACAGTCAATTTTCCTATGATGGAAGCATATTACTATTGGAGAAATAAAATGCCTTGCACAGAAATTTACAGCTTTGAATGGGGAATAGTCATATCTTTATGCAGTTCTTTCTCACAGAATCATTTGAAAGATTTGAGTTTCTACTGTTATGTGAGTTTTCACCTGAGAATAATGTTAGGAAATACAATTAGAACAGGCGTATATATAATATATAAAATCTCAAGACTCTCTGTAATAGATGGCGCAGAGATAAAAGAAACACATTACAGAAGCAAACCCTGCAGCATTCTTCAAACTTAGTTTATGCCACAACAAAATGTTGCTATAGAAACATTAAATCCTCAACAGAGTTCCTGGAAGTTAAAGATCTGCCTGCAGACTTGCTTCCAGATGCTGACGTGCTTCCTTATTAAATAAAACCTGGCATTTATCATATGGGAGATTTTATCTCAGAACATACTGTGAAAACTACCTGGGACTTTTGAGCGCAGTGCTCACAATGGGAAGGAAAATATTAATATAGTGAGAATGTCTAGTCTGGTAGATGTCTCAGGATTTTGGATTCAGTGCCTGTTAGCCTGATGGTCTTTGCTCTTCCCTCATCAACACTCCCTATAAAGAAGTAGCTCTAATATAGGATTAACCTTTAATAACCAGATGATGGAAAGTCACTCTGTTAATGCAATTGTTCGTCCCTGTTAAGCAGGTTACGTCTTCTGAATACCGGTGAGAAAATCAAGTTTTCCTATAGATAGTTCAGGGGCTCTCTTTAAGAGTAATTTTCCTCTAGTAATTATACAGCAGTTTGATCTCAGAAAACAGACTGATTAATTAGGAAGCAGCTAAATGAGTTCTTTTAAAATGTCTAAAAATGTTCCTGCTTCTTCTTTTCTAATCCTCTTCAATCAAACTGACAGCGTTTAAAAAATCCCCTTAAATAGTGAATGCATAACAATTAGATTGGGATTCAAAGAATTACCACTGACCTTAGTTTAAGAAGGGATTTTAAATCATATAGAAGAGGAATACTCTATTTCAAGTCCCTTTGTCAGATGTTTCCCACCACAGACACCACTCACTTCTCTAACTTCCTCCCATCCTATTGTTTTACTTCATTTGACCACTTTGACCACCGCTGGAGAAAACCAGCCCATCTCCATTTGAGCATTTCTCCTCAGGCTGGCAGCTCAGCCTTCCACCGAGATAGTAACTTCTTTCCTTGCCACCTCTTGCTCACAGTCACAGAACATCCAAATTTTAATGTGTATATATACATGCAGTAGAAGGTATTGTCTTTTGTGCCCTTCAAAAAGGGGGGAAGCACCATTCCTGACATGTGGATTGTATGTAGTGACTTGCTTCCAAAAAGTACAATATGGGGACTTCCCTGGTGGTCCAGTGGTTAAGACTTTGCCTTCTAAGAGCAGCGGGTGCGGGTTTGATCCCTGGTGAGGGAGCCAGGATCCCACATGCTTCACAGCCAAAAAACAAAACAAAACAAAAAAACCCAAAACAGAAGGACTGTTGTAACAGATTCAATAAAGACTTTAAAAATGGTCCACATCAAAAAAATCTTTAAAAAAAGTACAGTATGGAAGGGGTGGGAGCAAAAGAGTGATCTTATAGTGGAGAAACCAGTTAAACTCCACTTCAAGGCAGGTAATCAAGGTCAGCATCAATAGTCATAAATCCCATTAACAGTATGTACCATTGATATGACATGATGAAAATGACTCTTACCTCTGTGATCTTATTCCCTCAAAACTTATAACTCTAGGCTAATCAGTGGAAAACATGAGAGAAATCCCAGTAGTGGGGTATCCCATAATATGACTAACTAGTACTCTTCAAAACCATCAAGATCATCAAAAACGGAAAGTCTGAAAAACTGTCACAGCCAAGAGGCGCCTAAGAGGACATGATGACTAAGTGTAATGTGGCATCCTGGGACAGAAAAAGTACCTTAGATAACAAGGAAATGTGAGGGAACTATGGACTTCAGTCAATATTAATTTATCCACATTCATCCATCCATTTGTAACAAATGTACCAAACTAATGTAAGATGTTAACAACAGGGAAACTGCGTGCCTGCTGGCAACTCTTTGTACTCTCTGCTTAATTTTCTGTCAATCCAAAACTGTTCTGTAAATAAACTCTATTAATAAAAATAAGGGAGAGATGGGAAAGGCTGGGAGCACAGGTAGCTACCGAGGTATACAAAGCTCAGTGTTTGCGATCGTTGAATTTGGGGCCAAAGTGGGTCTCTGGTAGGACGTGAGACACCAAGCCCCACTGCGGACCTGGTCTGGCAGAGGTGGACTGGACTCAGGTGAGAATGAGAACCACAGGTTCCCCATCTCTGTGGCTCCAGTCCAGCACAAAACCTTCAGTATGAGCACTGACGTTCATCAAGTATCCACCATGGACCTGACACTGCTCTAAGTGCTTTAGGTACATTGTCTCACATAGATATTAACCTTAGTGTACATGTGAGGGAAACCAAGGCACAGAGAAGTTAAGTAGCTTACCCAAGGACACACAGTGAGTAAATGGCAGAGCCAGGATTTGAACTCATGCAGTTTGACTTTGGACTACCATACTGTGTACTCCCAACAGCAGACACTCAATAATTGCTGGCAGTATGAGATGATATTCTGTTGTCACATGTTACATTTCAGGTATGAATCACTGGTTTTGAGCATGAAAATTCCCAAACTATATTTGGCAGACCCAGCTGATCCTCAGCATCAGAAGACTTACAGTTCAGGGGGTTGCCATGGAGACAGGTCACTAAAAGTCTGTGACATATGGCAGTTTATGACATCACTGAGACATGGGCCAGAATCGTCCTGCTGAGAGGCTGCATGGTGTGATTCTGTTCAATGGCAGTCACTCATTTGGGGTGCTCTCAGACCTGACCCCTGCAGATGTGGATCCTCAGATCCAACCTCCTTGGCTGCAGCATCCAGCAGCTCAGCGTACTGGAGGGTTCCTCTTCAGTGCAAGGGCTTAGGAGTGACAAATGCGTACATGGGTTTCTTGTCTTGATGCCTAATTGACAGTTGTCACAGCATTCACTGCACATGTCATTAAATAGATATGAGCTGTGATTGAACACATGACCAAATGCTTTTCCTGTATGTCTGGATATCGTGGTTTCCCCAGGACGATCCATCTTATGACTGATATCCCCACATAATTATTAACAGTGCCCTCTTTAGCTTTCAAAAGTGTGTGCGTTTGAATGATAACTTACACAGCCACCATATCTATAACATAGAGGTAATCTGCCAGTCCCAAGCTAAAAACTCTAGAGACCATGCCAACTGCTGTTGCAATATGTCGGTGACAGCCGGGCCTCTTGTTCCTAGAGCTTCGGTAGAGTGAGTTCAGCTGAAAAAAAGTGATCTTGAAAAAGAAATCAGGATTTTCAGGGGTGTGATTAGTCATTCATTCCACATGAGTTAAGATTTTGCAACTTTAATCAATCTCAATTGTATTTCTTTTGCAACCAAAGAGTAACTATTGCAAAAGAGCATTATTTATTAAAAAAGAAATATATTTTGTGACCATCACCTAAGCTCCAAAAACCAGATGGTTTCCTGTAACAAGTAACAGATGACATCATCCTCTTTGAGGATGGTCATCATGGTCACATGTGATGCCACATCGAGCACCAGGGCATCAACAGCTAGCCTCTTGGAAGAGAGCCAAAAGCAGGAAACACTTTAGTTCAACCCCAATTGTCTTCTCATTTAAAAGTGTTGGCAGTTTTCATATTTGATGTATGTCCTAAATTTCTTTTCAGGGCTTATATACCTTGCCTTACACTGAGTGTACAAAATTTGACAGTGCTGCCCAAACACCTATCACCATAGACCTCTTCTCTAGTTCTTTACATTTCTCTTCTATCTAGGTAATTTTGCCCTGTCAACAACAAAGTTGCTGAACGTTATAGGGTTTCACTTGCAGAGTCTTTTAAGCTAATTTCCAGCTGTTAATTCCTATCGTTTGCTTTCTCTTAAGAATTTTAAGATTTGTTGCAAGTGCCTCATTTCCCAGGGTCACAAATTTGCAGCAGCCTCCAAGAAATCCAAACATACACTCAGTTCTAAGCCTCAACTAAAGCTGTTGATAAAACATTGTCTTCCATGTGGTAAAGGCAACTGCCATTGACTGTAACTAATTGTAAAATACAGATCAGACCAAGCTCTGGAGATGGAGGGTGTACAATAATGTGAATGTACTCAATGCCACTGAACTATAAACTTTAAATGGTTAAAATGATAAATTTTATTTTATGTATATTTTACCACAATTAAAAAATATATATATACATATATATATATCTCACATTAGTCAGAAGCTGTGGGAGACAAGGACTGTGTGTGTGTGTATGTGAAGATGACACAAGCTTGGATGAAACAACAGCCAAGAATGAGAAAGGGGCAGTAGTCCCTGGAGACACGTTTGCCCATTGTTAGATGATCTAAATGTGCAAGGAACTTTTATAAAGATAAATGTGAAAGTTATCTTACTCATGAGACCAAACAAATGATTGGTTAAAGGCTGTCATGGAGCTACAATACACAAAGGTGGACAGGTGTCATCCAAGTGATAAATATTCAACAAATATTTATTGTACTCTTGCTACCATATTTCATAAGATTTAATACAAAATAAATTATTAAGCCCGTTAAGTAATACACGTGTTTATTATATGACTTTTGTTTTCTTGTATTTCTGAAATACTTAACTATTTAAAAGCTCTAATACTATCACAAATACCTTGTGTCCTGGTATGATGTAAATTTACTTTATTTACATAGAATCCAAACCATAAAGGTGTATAAAAGATTACAAAGAAGCTAAGGAAATAAACAGAAGCTCTAGATGCAAAATGAAGAACAATTGGAAGATAGGGGAGAAAGAACAGTTAACGATTAAACTTTGCCTAAGAAATTTCTTAGAAAATACTTGTTTTTTGCGTGAAATAAAAACTGGTGTTTTTGACACATTCTAGGAAAAGGTGGGTGGCTGAAAAACCCGAAGGTCCAATACAAAATCTAGACATAGCATCTTCTAACTCAAAGCTCAGGACTCATGAAGCTAAAACAATTGGCTACACAGAAATCTAATGGGAAAAAAAATGTGCTACAGGTCACAATAATACCCATCGCTATGGACTCCAAGATACAAAGTTACACAGGCTCATGTGAAAGAATCCAAAATAAATCACTGATGATTAACTGCATGCACTTTGGTGTCACACAGACCAGTGATAAATGTAGGTTTAATTACTCAATTGCTGCCGTTTTAGATAAGTTAAAGTCAACTCTCTAAACTTGGTTAACTCATCTGGAGAGTTAACAGCACTCCCTACGTACCTCATAGGATTGTGGGAAGGTTAAACATGATAAATATGCAACATCTAACACATGGTGCCAGGTACATAGTAAGTACTCAATAAGTGTTAACTGGCATTGTTAATACGCTAAGATATTATTCATGTAAGGTGCTTAGTCTAGCACCTGGCACATGGTATGTGTCTTACAAATGCTAGTTACCATTGTTACTATCCTATGTCATCAGCAGACTGATCTTGATTACTCTCTTTTATACTTTCTATTTCATTGCATACGTATTCTGTTTCCTACATCATAACCCAAAATTACGGTTCAAGTTTAAGGAAATAGAAAAAGAAATATTAGCTTTCATCCCGATTAAATCAGGTTGCTCCAGCCCAGCTCTGATCAGGGCTCTCTAGCTGGAGTATCAGCAACTGTTCCTGTCAAAAGTGAAGTAGTACTTTATCATGTGCTTAATAAGCACACTTCTCCTTATTGATATAGTTTCATCAAGAATTTTGTGGGTGAACATAGAGTTAGTAGGACGAGTGCTCCTAGATCCTTGGCCTAAATCAACATGATCTGAGCAAATATTATTTGCTATCCATTGTTCTAGGTACTGGGATTCAGCAGAGAACCAAATAAATATTGCTCCATTCATATTCCTTAAGTATCCTTCTCTGTATCTTATTATAGCTGTTGTCATATTAGGGCATAGTTATTTGTTTCTGTTTTTAATCTAAGCCATGGTGTCCTGAAGGACACCTCCTCAATGTCAAATAAGAATGGGAAAATGGAGGTCTAGAACCATCAGGGAAGAACTGGCTCTCATCTATGCTTTCCCTCTCTTTTTCTCACTGTGTCTTATTTTGAGTAATTTCTTTGCCCCTATAGTCTAGGTTACTAATTCTCATTCCAGCTGTATCTAATCTATTAATTTATCCATCGAGAGTTTAATTTTAGCCATTTTGTTTTTTTCTTCTAGAAATTGTATTTTTTCCCTAAATCCTCCTAGTCTTTTTTCAGTGTTAGTTGCTTTCTTGTGCTTTCAATCCCATCTTTTATTTGCTTGAAATATTTTAAATATAATTCATTTTTATATCCTGTGTTGGATAATTTCATTTCCTGACATTCTTAGAGAAGGTGTGTGGTCCTCCTTCTGTTACTTGTTGTTTCTGCTGATAGCAGCTGACTTGTGTATGCTTGCAACTTTGGATTGTGAGCACAAGCTAACTGAGCTTTATCTGTGGGAATCCTCTGAATCTTGGACTGAAAGTTTATCCCTCCAGGAAATATTTTTTTCTCCTCTGCTAAATGCCTGGGAACATTATAAAACTCAGGTCACTTTATATTAATTTCCTGCTTTGGAATTTCCAGGACAATGTAGCGTAAATGTGAATCCAAACCCATGTGCTAACAGGTCTATATGGTCACTGCTTTTGAGGGGATGTCTTTACTCACACAGAACCTTGGCCAAGACAGACACATTTATTTCTCATCTCCCTTATGGAGCAAATGTTTTCTAGCCCACTCTTTCATGGAATGTGTACCTGAAAGGGCCCCAGATTTATACAGGCTTCTTAGCTCCACCCTTGACTTTTGCAAGGCTAAGATCTTGTTTTTGTCCCCACAGAGCCATTGAAACCATGTTTCTTGGTTCTGAAATCAGCCTGTACCTTCTGAGCTTGGGCTTTCAACTTCTTTCTTTCAGGCCCCCAAGGATTTCTCTTACTTTTTTTCATTCTCACCTTTGCATTTGAGAACACATTGATTATATTTTATTCAACTTTTCTAAGTGTGTTGTAGTGGAAGGAATTTCAGATTACCACCATATTGCAGATAATGGAGGTTAATAATCCTATCAAGGAAGTACAGAAGTTTTTTGTGGTGTTCTTTTTATTGCTGCCTTTAACAAGGCTATGATCTTGTTGAGCATTTATTTGGAAATATCTTTAAAAAGAAATAAATACCTTTAAAAAGTAGACTCTCCCAGATACTTGTCAGTTGTGACAAACATGATGGGTTCATTGCTCTTCCATATCCCAGCATTGCAAGCATGAGTATTGTCACTGTTGCTTCGGTTAAGTGGACACAAGGCCCAGTTAAGCAGCAAGAACTTAGTGAAGTACATTTGAACGTTAGAGCAAGAAAACCATCTAAGGAAAAAAGCCATTTGAGTAATGACGGAGAGACATTCACTCACTCAGACCACAATATATTCATTCCTCAACCAAAGTTGAGAAATCCTCTACAATCTTCACATCAAAGGGGAGTGCATCTTATAAGTAGGGTTTTTCAGGGAGGGAGTTGTCTGAATAGATGTCAGAATCATCTCAAAAGTTTGCTTTAAAAAGTAGAGTTCTGCACTTCACTCTCACATATTCTGATTCAGTAGTCAGAAGTGGAATCTGGAAATCTGTATTTTTAACAAGCACCTCTGGTGACTATTAAGTACAGTGAAGTGGGAGAAGCCCTGGTGCAAAGTATGTTTGCATTTGAAAGAGTATATTGCCATCATTTTAGGAGCACCACTGATTCACGCCGTAGGAATAGAAAGAGCCAAAAGAAAATCTGTTTTAGTCCTTGAGATTGAAAGTCCCTAAGTCTCTGCTGTGTTAAAACCTAAGCTTTGAGTCATTACAGAGAGAAACAGACACAGAGACAGACAGACAGAAAGCCCCCTGTAGTTAGATTAGCAGCCTTGCTCCAAATACATGCCCATCTGGATTCTCATGATGTCAGACTTGGACCACTGTAGAATGAAAAATGCCTAACAAGAGTCAGAGAAATATACCCAGGACCATAAAAGAAGAGCTGCTGGAATAAGACTGAAACTTCATTCCAGGCCCTCCTGGAAAGAGTCTATCCCCACTGTAATTCAGGAAGGGACTGGTCTTTAGTGCCCAAATCATACTGTATCTAAAGCCATGCGTCATTTACTCTCTATTTCATACAGCATATTTTATTTAACCATTACTTAGCAATATATATTTCCTCCCATTACGTGATTTTAATACTTATCCCTAAACTAGGTCTTTATAAAATCTAAGCTAAAAGAATACCTTCTGGAAAACTTATATAGCAACACCCAGAATCCCTGTCCTGCTGCCCAGAGCAGGTAGACGGCACATCTACTGAAATGGTGACCAAATAGGGACCCCAGGAGCACTAGTAGGAAAGAAAATGCTGCATATTATATGAAGTGTGGGAGGGGAGGAGGGACCCGTAATCAATAGAATTAGGTAGATGATTAGGTTTATAAAAAAAATAATTGCAAGTGCAATGGTCCTTTAAGGAATGCCATTAAAATGAAGTATTTTAAAAAGTGCCATTCATTTGGAATTGTTTTGGGAAAAATTTGAGAAGAATTTCAAATGAAGAACCTTGCTGTGATTGTTGCCTTAGGCACCATTTTTGGTTTACAAATTACATGCCATTTTACAGACAACTAAAAAAACACAATCCAACTGTATTATTCTGTTACCCCATGTTTTAACAGTTCCATATGGTTAACATCAGTCGGCTGATTTCTTTCGAAACAGTTAAAAGTCTTGCCAGACACACAGGAAGAAACCATGTGAGCGTGTTTTCCTGTTGCTGGTGACACTTCATCTCCTCCCCATCCCTTTAGTCTCTAACAAATTACTCAGCCTGCTGGAGCGGGACCCCTCAAAGGCTGGGAAATGACAGCCTTTGTCTGAGACATCCTCTCCTACCACAACTAAAATTGAGCCTTTAGGCAAACAATAACGCAGAAAGATTTGTTTTGTTTTTGTGGCACCAAATGACAGTATTAAGAAATGAAGCCAGTGTGAAAAACAATGTGAAAACCCAGCTTGAAATGCAGTACACCATTCAAGGTAAAGGAATTGACAATAAATCAATAATATGTAGACCCATTTGGGAGGATGTATTGGCAGCATAGGCTAGATTTTCCTGTAGTAACACCCATCCCCAAATCCCAGCGACATGATTACAAGGCTTTACTTCTCACTCATGCTATCAGTCAGGATAGGGGGAAGTCCAACTCACTGCCAAGTCATTACTCTGAGCCTCAGGCTGACAAAGAAGGAAATATCTGGAAAGGTGTTAATCAGCTTGGCAGAGGGAAAGAGAATGTGCTCGGTTTGTTACATACATTGTCTTATTCAACCTACCAGCCATCCAATGAGTTAGGTGGTAATATCCCTATTTTACAGATGAGGAAATAAGTTTAGAGCAGTCAACAAACTTATTCGAAATTACCACCTAGTGAGTGGCAAAGGGAAAATTCTAGGTCTGTCTGAGTGTGGCAGGCGGGCTGTAAGATGGCGCTCAGCTAATCCCCACACCCTGGGACTCACGTCCTTGTGTAATCCCCTCCCCTTGAACGTGGGCTGGACCTAGTCACTTGCTTGAAACGAATAGCATATGGCAAAGGTGATAGAATGTTGCTGCCAGTTTGGGTTATAAGAGATAGTCACTTCCACCCAACTAGCAGACTCGCTTGGCTTTCTCTTGCTAGCTTTGATGAACAGACTAGGTAAGCCCACTTGGCAAAAACTGAGGGAAACCTCTGTCCAACAGCCCTAAAGGAACTGAATCCTACCAACAGCCACATCAGTGAGATTGGAAGGCAATCCTTCCCCAGTTGAGGCTTCAAATAAGACCTCAGTCCTGTTCAGTGCCTTAATTGCAGCCTTATGAGAGACCCTAAATTAGAGAATCCAGCCAATCCATGTGCAGATTCCTAATGCACAAAAACTTTGAAATAGTGTGTGTTATTTTCAGCTGCTAGGTTTGGGGTGACTTGTCACACAGCAATAGAGAGACCGTGCTCTTTCCACAGCATGAATTAGCCTCTTCTTGGCAGAGCCTCCCACCCAAAGCTGTTCTCCTTTTCACATTCCTTATGTTTTGTTGTTGTTATTGTTTTTAATTAATTATTTATTTATTGGCTGCATTGGGTCTTCGTTGCTGCACACAGGCTTTCCCTAGTTGTAGTGAGTGGGGGCTACTCTTTGCTGCGGTGAGTGGGCTTCTCATTGCGGTGGCTTCTCTTGTTGCAGAGCACGGGCTCTAGGTGTGCAGGCTTCAGTAGTTGTGGCTCATGGGCTCTAGAGCACAGGCTCAGCAGTTGTGGCGCACAGGCTTAGTAGGATCTTCCCAGACCAGGGCTCGAACCCACGTTCCCTGCATTGGCAGGCAGATTCTTAACCACTGCGCCACCAGGGAAATCCCTTACCTTCCTTGTTTTGGTTGGTGATATTCTATGCATCTGGTCTCTTAAGTCATAAACTTGAGAGTTACCCTAGATTTCATCCATTCCCTCACTCTCCACATATAAAGTCACCAAATCTTGTAGACACTAGGTCCTACACATCTAATAATGTTTCCTCTTCAATCCCACAGTTTAAGTCAGGGAATAATCATATCTCTTGCCTAGACATTTTTCCATGGTCCTGAATGGAGACACCTGCATCCAGACTTGCTCCCCTCGAACCCATCCTCAGACCTATCACTATCTCCCACATTGCTTCTAGAATAAGTCTACACTTTATAGCATCCTAATATGACATTGTAATTCGATGTTATTTTGCTACAGACTTGTTGTTACCTCCAGAATCTTCCTCCCATCCAGGCCCCATTAAAAATGTTCTATATAATCCTCAGGGAAGGATTGTGAGACTGAAACAGGAAAACAAAGTCATCAAAAAACAAAGTCATCCTGGGTTTAAGTATTTGGACCAAAATCTTGAAGGACTCAGGGTATATATTTTGTACCATGTAGTTTTTAATGGATATGTGATAGGTCCCAACCTGTGTTCCCCACCCCAGACTAGATAAAGGTTCTGTAGACTGAGGCACAGGAAGGATGCAGGGAAAGCATGAGACCTAACCTCTCTGTGTCACTGAGAAGGGGCTCCGCTTCCTGACTCACTGTCCCCATCAGTCCTGGGAAGAAGAATAATAGAAAACATATGTGGTTTGGGGGGATCAGAGAACAGAGAGATCTGCACCTGGCTTCCAGGGCTGGGAGGAGGGGGGAAACAGAGGGCAAGCCTGGCAGAATTCCCTGGCACCAAGCCTTGCCTCTGAGCACTAGAGACATGGCTGTGTGTGGTGCCTAGACAGACAGACAGGTGGCCATCTGAGTTGACTCTTGATAGGAGGCCAGATGGAAAGGAGGCAATATTACTGGATGCCAGTATAGACAGATGGAGAGGAAGGACAGCCACTTCCTCTCTCTCTGCCCTTCATCAATGTTTTAGCACTTTGGTAGTCCCCAAACTTAGACACAACCTAGGGATTGGGAGAAGGTCCCCAATTAATTGCAATTTAGCATCCACTCCTGGGCAGGAGAGGGATTTGAAATATAGGTTCCACCCTCTAACCAAGATTCTTCTAAAGCTTTTTCTCCCCCTGCTTGGACAGAAAGCATTTGAGAAACCAAGTGTCATCCTAGAAGGGTGGTGCTTTAGGTGGGAGTTTTATTCTTGAGAATTGTGGGATGAAGTGAGAAGACTCAAGAAGAAGAATCACCCCAAGACTCAGCCCCAGACATCCTGCCTCCTTCAGCCGCTCCTAGAGAGTTGTCTCCACCACATCCCTTCCCTGCCTGCTCCTCATTTGGCCGTGAGGCCTTTCCCCATGAATTCTACTCCATTCCAGCTATAGAGTCCCGGAAAGAATCACATCCATGAAAACCACTTAAGGTCACACTCCACTTGTCTCTTCTGTTTGGTGCAAGAAACAAGGTGAGAAGAGGACACACAGGCTCCTATTTTTTAACCCTTCACCACAAAACTCTCTATTGCCCAAACTATGACTAGCAAGCCAGACCTTTCCTTGTAAGCAACCCCAACTCCTGGGCTCCCAGTGGACTTTTGTAAGAATCTAGCGGCCTAAGGAACCCAGAGTAGGATTCCCTGGATTTGAAAGGAAGTTGGCATAGCAGCCCTTGGGGAGTTGTGTCTATCACCGCTTGAGTGTGATGACATGTCCAGAGCCCAGGGAAAGAAGGGCTTATGAGCTATTAGAAAATAGGGGGAAAAAACCAGCCAGATAACTATCCACTTAGAAGTTAATTCCTATGCAGTTTATTTTATGTCAATTATATCTCAATAAAAGTCATTTAAAAAAAAAAGTGAATTCCTGATTCTCCTAACCACTCCATCCAAAACCCTTTCCCTGGGAGAGAATGGTGGAAGTACTCATCCTGTACAACATAATCCACAAGCACAGTTTCAGTGAGATATTTGATTCTTGGTCTTTTGGTCTGGTTCTAACAAGTATTTAGATGCTTATGTGGTTATAAACCTGGGACCATAAAGGAAATGATGGGGAAGGTGTGTTGTCGTTGATGTGTGCATGTGTGTGCATGTATGTGTCATGCCCGTTAACTAAGGAAACCTAACAGCAATGTCAGCCTTGGGACAGGATAACTAGCTGATGTTTCTGTTTCCTCCTGTCATGGACCTGATTTCCTTTTTTTTTCCTCAACTTTCTCATCTGCTTTTAACCTGTATTTCTCCTCCACCTCAAGGCAAATCCAAACACCTCTCAACCATGGTTCTCACTCACTTCTTCTAGTCTCTGTCTTCTTCAGCACATCTTGGGGAGTGAAACAACCCTTCCTCACTTCCTCCCTAGTCCTTTCCTAAAGGGGGTCCGCTCTGCGGCCAACTAGCTCTGCTTTTCAGAGAAGCTGCTCTGTGGAGCCAGAATCCCTGTATTTGTTTCCAGTGTCTGCTGTACCTAAGTAGTCAACCAGCTGGCTTAAAAACAACAGAAACTTATTGTCTCACAGTTCTGGAGGCTGGAACACCAAAATCAAGGTGTCAGCAGAGCCATGTCCATTAGCACCCTATGAAGTCTAGGGGAGACTCCTCTCTTGCCTCTCCCAGCTTCTGGTGATGGCCGTCGGTCCTCTGCATTCCTTAGTTTGCAGCTGCATCACTCCAAACTCTACCTCTGTCATCACCTGCCATTCTTCCTGCATCTCTATGTCTTCGTGCAGCATCCTCCTCTCTGTATGTGTCTGTGTCTAAATGTCCCTCTTCTTATAAGAGCACCAGTCATGCTGGATTAGGGCCGACCTAATGACCTCATCTTAACTTTACATCTTACAAGATTATATCTGCAAAGACCCTATTTCCAAACAAGGTAATATTCACAGATATCAGGGTTTAGAACTTCAACATATGGTCTGGGGGGACACAGTTCAAACCTCACAGACCCTACATCCATTTCTGAGTTAGGTTAAAAACAGGGACTTCCCTCGTGGCGCAGTGGTTAAGAACCTGTCTGCCCATGCAGGGGACACAGATTCGTTCCCTGGTCCGGGAAGATCCCACATGCCGCGGAGCAACTAAGCCTGTGTGCCACAACTACTGAGCCTGTGTGCCACAACTACTGAAGCTCGCAGGCCTAGAACCCCTTCTTCACAAGAGAAGCCACCACACTGAGAAGCCTGCACACCACAACAAAGAATAGCCCCCATTCACCTCAACTAGAGAAAGCCTGTGGGCAGCAATGAAGGCCCAGTGCAGCCAATAAACAAATAAATACTTTTAAAAATAAAAATAAAAACAAACTGAGACTCCTCAGGATACTCAAGCAAGAGCAGAAGCCTATGCAGGCCCAGGCAGGAAGCTGGAAGTCTTTGGTCAGGGAATTCTAGGAAGTGCCCTGAGAGTGGTGTAGAAGAGAAGGAGTCTAGGTTCTGGATGGGCACAGCCTCAGCCCATAGACACTGTACCCTTTAAGAATGAGTGCAAAAGGGAGACGGTCTGCACAGAGTCCTCTAAACAATGTCCACCCCAGGTACAGTCCTAGGAGGACTGCATCAGCATCACCTGAGGACTCCTTAGAAATGCAAATCCTGGGACCCACCCCAGACCTACTGAATCTGAATCTTTGGAAGTGAAGGGTGGAGTAGCAAGCATCTGGGTGTTCCCCAAGCTCTCCTGTGATTCTTATGCATGCTAAAGCTTGAGAGCTGCTGCTTGGAAGCTTGGGTCCCGACAGAGTCCATCTTGTCCTTCTGAGGTTCAGTGGGCATCTCTAACAGAAGGTGTACATCCTCTGCTAGCCACTCAAGTGATGGGGATGTTATTATGTAAAAAGGCAGCTCAATGCTTTGGTGAAAACATCTCTAGAAGCAAAACTGCATTTCCTGTGTTGAGCAAAAATCTGCATCTCTGTAGTTTCCACCTCTTGGTTAATGTTATTCTCTGGAACTCCAAGAGAAATCTGTTCTCTTTTCCAAAAAGAACAAATTGAAGGTATTCAAAAATAGCTGTCACGTCCTAAATTTTTCCTCCAAAGTGCACCTTTCTAGACCTACGTTTTTAATTTTTAAATTTTTATTTATTTTTTTAAAAGATTATTTTTGATGTGGACCATTTTAAAAGTCTTTATTGAATTTGTTACAACATTGCTTCTGTTTTATGTTTTGGTTTTTTTAGCTGCGAGGCAAGTGGGATCTTAGCTGCCCGACCAGGGATCAAACCCTCAACTCCTGTCTTAGAAGGCAAAGTCTTAACCACTGGACTGCCAGGGAAGTCCCTCGACCCATGTTTTTTAATGTAGAGGAGGAAGGTATGACGTAAGGGGAATATCAGGATTGAGTGCAAGGCATTGTTGCATTTGTTTTTGGTGAAGACATTTGATTTGAAACCTTAAATGACATTAAAGCAGAATATGAGGTATTCTTTAAAATGTTTATCAAAAAGAACCATATGTTAGAAATGCCCTTCTTAGTTAGATGACAGGAGGGAAAATCCTAACTCTTTTCCCAGATCCCTGCTCACAGAGGCAAAAAAATCTAAGACTTATTCAGCTACCTACCTACAAAGATGAGAAATATTGGAGAGAAAAATGTGGGAGATTTTGAAATGGGAAAAAGTGGTTACCGGATATCTTTTATGTGGAATGTCAGTGGCCATCAGTTTCCATAAATGTGCGTGCCTTTGTTTGCCTTTGACTAGGCTGTTTACAGCCCTGCAGAGACAGAAATTAACTGGTAGAGAATAGACCGTAATGCAAGTAATTCTTGTCATAGAAATGCTAGTTGTGTCCAGTGGAATGCAACTGATGTTCCTCTCTGGATGTTACCCCCTTCTGCTAGTCTTTACATTACAAATTCATTTCCCAAATCGCTCATCGGTCCATATACATGTAGTATATTTGAAAGAAAGCTTGTAATACCTTCCTGGTATTGATTAATGAGTTAAATAAAATCTTAGACATGTGTTTTTTTTATTTGGATGAAAGTCACAATTGTACCTTATTCTGAAAATTATCCTTTAGCAATAGTTTTCCTTATAATCACTCATCTCTCCGTCCATCTTTTGACTTTTTTAGTTGCTCACATTTTATAGATACAGAAGCACCTAAAATTCCAATACTATTTGTTACCAAAAGGGGGACCCCTTCCCGGGCCTGCAAGTGAGCTCTTGTCTAAAACTGAGAAATAAATTATCTGAGGAGACTCACGTACTGACGAAGCAAAAGACTTTGTTGGGCAGGGGCACCTAGGCAGAGAACAGCAGAAGAAGAGAACCCAGGAGAACTGCTCTGCCACATGGCTGGCAGCCTCAGGTTTTACGGTAATGGGTTTAGCTTTCTGGGTTGTCTGTGGCCAATCATCTTGCTTGTGCACATATTTGGTCCAATTCCTGGAGGCGTGCACATCTCTCAGTCAAGATGATTTCCAGCGTGAGGATTTCTGGGAGGTTGGCAGGACACATTATCAGCCGGCATTCCCTCCCTCCTCTTGGCCTCTCCCAAATTATTCCAGCTGGCTGTAGCTTGTCAGTTCTGTGTTCCTTATCGGGACCTCCTGTTGTGAGATAACTCATGCAAGCAGTTATTATCCTGCCTGGCCAGGGCAGGTGGTTTCAGTCAATGGTTCCGTAACATTACCAGCGTGGGCTCTGGAACTGGGCTGCCTGAGCTCAAAATGCAGAACCTTAGTCACGTTACTTGACCCCTCTGTGCCTGTGTCCTCACAGGGTTTTGTGATGAATAAATGAGTTACATAAATAAAGTATTTAGAAAAGTGTGTGGAACATGGGAAAGAAGTCTGTTACTTTTTTCTCCTTCGGGTTGCAAGGAGAAAGATAATTTCTCTCTCGCTCTGGACCTGCTGCCTCTTATGGGTCCTAAAACCGTAGCCAGCTCCTCTGTTGCTTCTGTGAATGAAAACCAATTTCTAATTTAGGACCCTTTTGGTAACGCTACTTTCTAATTTTCTCCTCTGTCAGGATATTAGAATCAAGTAAGGATTTATATCACAGTTTTTATCTGAGGGAGCTCAATCTTTTTTTTAACAGAATGAATTTATCAAATCACCACTCACCCTTATAATAGCCCTTCAGACATATCAGGTGCATTTACGGCATTTACTTATTCTGAACATCAAGTTGTAGCAGCTGCCAGGAGTCTGCGCTAAAGCTGGGCAGAAGCATGTCAGCCCAGTAAGAAAGACCACGCTGTCTTTTAGGTGTAAGATTAGGGGACCCACCTGAACGGTCCTTTAGGGGGAACAAGGAAAGGGAGTTTGTTTTAGCTTCCTTAATCTGTTTCTGAGCTGCAGAACTCTTTCTTCAAAATTGAGCTCTTAGATTCAAGTTTCCAGCAAAGGTTGGAATAGTATTCCAAGTCTCTAGTGCCAGTTTTATCAGTCAGGATGGGCTTGGCTTTGTTATTGTAACAACAACAAAAACAAAAACAGTCTCCGTGCCTTGAACAGCAAAGGTTCTTTCCCAGCTGAGGCTACGTGTCCAGCATGTATTGACAGTGGTCTTGCTCCACGCCATCCCCCCAGTCCAGGACCCAGGCTGACAGAAGCTCTACCATTTGGGATTCTCCAGACTCAAAGCAACATGAAGAGAACCTGGAAAGTCGCAAAATGGCTCTTAAATATTTTTGTCCAAAAGTGACCAATATCACCTCTGCTCACCTTTCACGGCCATGCCCAATTTCAAGTGTGGGGCAGTGTGCCTCTCCCGTGTGCTCAGAATGGAGGGGCACGGGATATTAGATTTTGATGGACATGGTAATATTTACCACACCCGTCATGGTCCCAAGCCTTGACTGCTGTCCTGCTTTTGTCCTGATTTATTTCCTTCACTCTCAGCATTTGGAACAGGATGTAATTTCATTTCACTTGACCTTGCGTCTAACTCGACGACATCCCTAATATTATCTGAAACCTGTGGGGAGGAACGAAGCTCCCCAGCAGTACAAACTTGCACCTTCAAACGGCACGCGTTGTCTAGCAGGCGCCTTTGGTATTGTCGAGTGTAAGCTTGTTTTTCCTTCCAAGTTCTGCCTCACCCAGCCCCCACCTGGGTCTAATTGTAAAATGCATCTGCATGTTTTAAAAGCTCATTATGTAAATGTCTCAGAGTCCGTATCCATCAACAGATAATTAAGAGACTGCATACATATTTATGAGTTGGCTTAATATTGCTTTAATGAGGAGGTTTACTAGAAATACCAAATCAAGGAGGCAAGAAGAAAAATGACCATCACAAAGATGAGCACCAGTTTTCAGCAGTTCCCGGTGGTCCTGAGAGCTGTCAGAACACTCAAAGAGCAGCCCACATTTCCTATCTGCCCACCGTAAATGGGAGGAACAAGCTGGGAAAGAAGTAGATCACTCAAGTAGATCACTCAACACTTCTTTGAAAATAAGGCTATGTATTTTTTCCAAATAAAAGCTATTGGAGGAGCCAGAGTCTCATGTCTTCACCACCTGTAAAAGCAAGGTCACTGCAGGGACGTGATCAGACACGTGACGTGGCAGCCCCAGCCAATGCAAAAACTGCAGAGCTGGAGCCACCACGCTAGCCCAGGCAGCTCCCCTGCGCAAATCAGAAAGGTGGCTCCTAGGAGAGGAGGAAAACCAATGGGAAACCCATGTCTCCCACTAGCAGGCAAAGCCCTCCAGGTGCATGGCTTAGGGAGGAGGCGATGCTTTATGCAGAGACATGTGACCTTGCCCCAGGTGGATGAAGTCTAGTAGTGCCAGGACACGCGGCTAGGTGAGCAGAGTGTGGGTAGAATTTAGCCTTTACTTACCTGCCAGACAGGCTCCTGCGCACAGCACGTAATCCACACAACCACGGCAGCAGCCCTGTCCAGAAAACTCCGAAGGAGTGACTCCCACCAAAAGCTGGCCCGAGTTCGTAGGAACAGAGGACCCTTCCCCATTCTACCTACCAATCTGTCTCTTCAGCTTACCTATTGGCTGCTCAGCCCCACCTTTGGGGCCTCTTTATCACCCCTCTCTCTCTTCTCTACCCCACCCCCCACCACACACACACACACACACACACACACACACACACACACACACAACCTATTGGCCAGGACTCAGCCGTGTGGCCCCACCAAGTTACAGAGGAAGCTGGCAATTGTAGTCTTGCTGGGCCTCCAGATGCAGCTCCCTGCGATCTGGGGACCAGAGAACTAGAAGGCAAGTCATCTGCCTGCACCACTCCCCACACATTGGTGGAACAGAGACATGAAATTAAAACTCCCATTCAGCAAAGGGAAGGATGGAAGAAGCGGTCCCTGACCACAACAATTCTGCCGTTTCCTGATTTGATCTAATTCTGGCCTCTGGGAAACACCGCCTTATCTGTCATCCTCCCTGGCAAGTCTGAACTAGATGCCCACAAGTATGTCTCCTTAAAGGGCCTACAGCTTCAGGACCCTGATTCCTCCTGGAGTGAGTTTAGAGACCTAAGGTGGTTTTACAACCTCGATAGTCAAAGACTTCTTTTTGTTTAAATTCAGGCTTGTGGTTTCTCGGACAAGTGTAGTAGCTCTTCTATTTGTGTTTAGTCAGAATTATATGTCAGGGACCACATCCACATCCTTCCTAGACGTACTTTTCTAATCTGATTTACATCTTTGCTTCCTTATACCTCCCAGTCTGTCTATCTGTCTCTCCCACTCTCTCCTTAGTGAAAGGCGTAAGTCACATCTTCCCACATTCCATTGACCAGAACTCATTCACATGGTCCATTTAACTGCAACAGAGCCTGGAAAATAGGGTATCACTATGTGTCCAAAAGGAAACAAAAATGGGGTTTGAATCCATATCATTACTTCTTCCTCATCGGGCCTGGGAGGTAAGTTACCCTGACTGGCAGCCTCCACTCAAAGCACATATTTGGAGTGAGGTAAGGCTTCTCTAAGAGAAGAGGAGTATTGTTTCTAGAAGACAATAGGATTCGAAGTAGATAAACAGATTCCAACCTAGATAGAGGTTAAATATTTTGATGGGCAGACAAACCTAGAATGGAATCTTGACTTCAACATTTATGAGGCTTGGGTGTCTATAAAAAGTTACAAGAACTTTCTGGGCCTCAGTTGCCTCATCTGTAAAGTGGAGGTAATAACAGTACTTCCTTCACAGGCTGTTGTAAACTTATATTAAATGATGTTTGTCACGTATTTGGCACAACACCATGGAAAAGGAAACATCAGTATATGAGAGTATGGAGGATACAGGCTTCAGTCTATATATTCAGTTGTCTAAGAAATTTAACTTTATTTTCCTATATCTGAACTTAACATCTATGTTAAATCACACTTTCCTTCTGATGATGGAAACTTCATCTCAGTGGTTTCATAGCCTCTCCCAGGGTTCTGTGTAAGTTCCAGGGTGCTAATGTGGATTCAGGATGGCAGGGTGAGAGGGTAGGCATCTGTCATGTGCCGTTGCTTGTCTGCGGTGGCATCCGCTGAGATGACTTTGCATGTCATTTAGTCTTTGTTCTATGTGAGTCATAGCTGGGCCCTCCCTTCTTTCCAGCCACCAAGGATCTGCATATCTGCCAACTCCCTGTGTCATGTCTGGGTTATGCAACAACACTTAGGGAACACTGTATTGCCCACGGCATCCTGGGACCCCAGAAACCTCTGTAAGATTGCCTTGGACCTGTCTATCTTGACTCACTGCACAGGTATACCTTCTGCTCTCATGCCTTATTGGCTTTTGGAGTCTTCTCAGCCCCCGGCAGTGAGGCTCAGATCCATTCTGCTCTTGGTTCCCCAGTCTTATCTGGAGATTCCATCATTCAGCATCAACTCCCTGGGGAAATGTCCTAGAAGTATCTAAGACTGAGCTGCCCCATACAGTGGCCACTAGCCGGATGTGATCATTCAAATGGCTAAAATATGCTAAATTAGTAATACTAACCACATCTCAAGTGGTCAGTAGCCATATGTGGTTGGTGGCTACCACACTGGAGAGCACAGCGTTTATTACAGAACACTTCCATCGTTCCAGAAAGTTCTATTGACAGCGCTAGTATAGCATCTCTTCTTGTCTGGTCCTACCCACATCCCCCTGCCATCTCAGAATCTGTGTCTGCCCTGGGGTGGAAGCCTTGCTTTCACATGATCATACAATCTCATGCCCATCCTTCCTCATATCTAGGTCTAGGCTTTGAAACTCAGAAGCCAAGAACTAACTCTTTTGTTCTCTGTGCTCTACTGTGTCATCTCTTCTCTGAGGCACAGAGGATGGGATGCCTGTGTTAGCAACACAGTGAGCAAACTGGTCCAGTTTGCTGGGACCGAGAGGATTCCTGGGATATGAGACTTTCAGTCTGAAAACCAGTTAAGTCCCAGACAATCCAGGACAAGTTGGTCACCTCGATTACAAAGAACCACATGTTACCAAGGAATGCAAGCAAAGATACCAGGCTTTATGTCTCAAGGTTACTTAACTCTGTAGCTAATATGAATCTGATGAGGATTTCACTTTACCCTTCAAAGTTATTTTAAAGTCTATTTTATCTGATATGAGTATTGCTACTCCAGCTTTCCTTTGATTACCATTTGCATGAAGTATGTTTTTCCATCCCCTCACTTTCAGTCTGTATGTGTCCCTAGGTCTGAAGTGGGTCTCTTGTAGACAGCATATACATGGGTCTTGTTTTTGTATCCATTCAGCCAGTCTGTGTCTTTTGGTTGGTGCATTTAGTCCATTTACATTCAAGGTAATTATCGATATGTATGTTCCTATTATCATTTTCTTAATTGGTTTGTTTTTGTTTCTGTAGCTCCTTTTCTTCTCTTATGTTTCCCGCTTAGAGAAGTTCCTTTAGCATTTGTTGTAAGGCTGGTTTGGTGGTGCTGAATTCTCTTAGCTGTTGCTTGTCTGTAAAGCTTTTGATTTCTCTGTCGAATCTGAATGAGATCCTTGCTGGGTAGAGTATTCTTGGTTGTAGGTTCTTCCCTGTCATCACTTAAATATATCACGCCACTCCCTTCTGGCTTGCAGAGTTTCTGCTGAGAAATCAGCTATTAACCTGATGGGGGTTCCCTTGTATATTATTTGTCATTTTTCCCTTGTTGCTTTTAATAACTTTTCTCTGTCTTTAATTTTTGTCAGCTTGACTACTATATGTCTTGGTGTGTTTCTCCTTGGGTTTATCCTGCCTGGGACTCTCTGAGCTTCCTGGACTTGGGGAGCTATTTCCTTTTCCCATGTTAGGGAAGTTTTCAGCTATAATCTCTTCCAGTATTTTCTCATGTCCCTTCTCTCTCTCTTCTCCTTCTGGGACCCCTATAATGCGAATGTTGGTGCATTTAATGTTGTCCCAGAGGTCTCTTAGGCTGTCTTCAGTTCTTTTCATTCTTTTTTCTTTATTCTTTTCTACATCAGTTATTGTCACCACTCTGTCTTCCAGGTCACTTATTCGCCCTTCTGCCTCAGTTAATCTGCTGTTGGTTCCTTCTAGTGTATTTTTCATTTCAGTTATTATGTTGCATATCTCTGTTTCTTTGTTCTTTAATTCTTCTAGGTCTTTGCAACTTTTTGATCTTTGCATCCAATCTTTTTTCAAAGTCCTGGATCATCTTCACCATCATTATTCTGAATTCTTTTTCTGGAAGAGTGCCCATCTCCTCTTCATTTAGTTGTTTTTCTGGTGTTTTATCTTGTGCCTTCATCTGATACAAAGTCTTTTGCCTTTTCATTTTCTCTGTCTTTCTGTGGCTGTGATTTTCAGTTCCACAAGATGAAATAGTGCTGATACTGCTTGATTCTGCTGTCTGCCCTCTTGTGGAGGAAGCTGTCTAGGAGGCTCGTGGGTGCTTCCTGATGGGAGGGACTGATGGTGGGTAGGGCTGGGTGGGCAGAGCTCAGTAAAACTTTAATCCAATTTGGTGGGTGGAGCTCAGTGACACTTTAATCTGCTTGTCTGCCAATAGGTGGGGCTGTGTTCCCACCCTGCTGGTCGTTTGGCCTGAGGCAACCCAGCACTGGAGCTTACAGATTCTTTGGTGGGGCTAATCGTGGACTCTGGGAGGGCTCATGCCAATGAGCACTTCTCAGAACCCCTGCTGCCAGTGCCCCTGTCTCCTCGGTGAACCACAGCTGCCCCCCACCTCTGCGGGCAACCCTCCAACACCAGCAGGTAGGTCTGGTTCAGTCTCCTATGGGGTCACTGTTCTTTCCCCCTGGGTCCTGGTGAGCACACTTTTTTGTGTGCCCTCCAAGAGTGGAGTCTCCGTTTTCCCCAGTCCTGTGGAGGTCCTGCAATCAAATCCCACTGGCTTTCAAAGTCTGATTCTCTGGGGATTCCTCCTCCCATTGCTGGACTGCCAGGTTAGGAAGCCTGACGTGGGGTTCAGAACCCTCAGGACTTCTGCGGTATAACTGTTCTCCAGCTTGTGAGTCACCCACCCAGCATTTATGGGATTTGATTTTAACGTGATTGTGCCACTCCTGCCATCTCATTGCGGCTTCTCCTTTGTCTCTGGATGTGGGGTGGCTTTTTTTGGTGAGTTCCAGTGTCTTTCTGTCAATGGTTGTTCAGCAGTTACTTGTAATTCTGGTGCTCTTGCCAGAGGGAGTGAGCTCACGTCCTCCTGCTCTGCCATCTTGATCTACCCTTCAAAGTTAGATTGAGATATTATATTTCTTCTTTTCCTTCTAGAAGCTTTCCTGATCCCCACTCTCCTGCCTCTCCCTCCCTAACCCTGTAACTTGCACAGATTTCATTGGTTCCACATGGTATTTATTAGATGTACATCTTCAGATCACCTTTCCCCTTGCCCCTCCCTAGGGGAACTGTTTGAGTATCTGATATTTTGCCCTTTCTGGAAAACTATTGATCCTGAGGTCATAGGAAGAGTGAGCCACATAAAAGACTTCTGTCGGGCAGACAGAAAGAGCCAGCTCCAAAGAACCCCTTTGGACATTAAAGTAAGACCTTCAGTGGATTGTTAATAGCTACCTTTTGGCCCATTTCTAACTCACATAGTGATAGTTTCAAACACGGAAGCTATTACAGAGCTCAGCTCTAAGAGAAGAGACTGCCGTGAACTGCTGTCACTCACATGCCGACTGCCTTGTCCCCCTCCATCCTCTCCCTGACATTTTCCTGTCCTGCCTTATCAGTTTGTGTGAACTGTCTAAAAATACCTTGAGAGCAGAAGCTCAGAGGGTTGAAGAATGAAAAGGAGTCATTCAGCAAGACCATGGATGTTCTTTCACCCAGTTCCTTCCCTCAACGAGATTCAGACCCAAGGAGACACCAGCTTCAGTTCTGTTGGGCACTCTGACCCATGAACATGATGGGTTGTACTGTTCTCTGTTCCTAGAAAGTCTCTCTTCCTGCATTAACCTTAACCTGTAAGGTTCAATGCACGTACAACCTCATCCAGGAAGCTATTCACCATTTACCCTGGCCAAATGGTTCATCTCAACTGCCAACATGATAGAACATTAGAAAAATAAAGGCTTATTATATAACCTCACCCCAGACTTGAATCAAAATTTTGAGAGGAGGGTGCAGAAAATATACATTTTTAACAAAGACTCCAGGTACTCCTTTAAAGAAAATTTACTGGTATATAAGTCACATGCCATATAGTTCACCCATTTAAAGTGTCCAATTCAATGGCTTTTAGTATATGCAACCATTACCACAATCAATTTTAAAACACTTTTATTATCCCCCAAGGAAACTCTAGATCCTTTAGCTATCACTCCCCAATTCCCACTCCTCTGTCCCAGCTGTAGGCAATCACTGATCTATTTATGTTTCTACAGATTTACCCACGCTGGACAATTCGTGCAAATGAAATCATGGTCCTTTTGTGACTGGCTTCTTTCACTTAACATAATGTTTTCAAGTTTCTTCCACATTGAAGCCTGCATCAATATGTCATTTCTTTTTCATGCCTGAACAATATTCCGTGGTGTGGATAGACCGTGTTTCATTTTCTCATTCATCAGTTAATGGATATTTGGGTCGTCCTACCACATATAATACTGCGTATTATAAATAATATTACTGTCAACATTTGGGTACAAGTCTTTGTATGGACATATATCTTTATTTCTCCTGGTTATTATATGTCTAGGAATGTAATTGCCAGGTCATGGGGTAATTCTATGTCTAACTTTCTGAGGAACTGTCAGGCTGGTTTCCACAGTACCTTGCACCATTTACAACCCTGCAGAGAATGAGGGTTCAGATTTCTCCACATCTTCACCACATCGTTACCTGTCTCTTTAAGTTCTAATCATCCTGGTGGGTATGAAATGGTATCTCACTTTTGTTCTGATTTGTATTTCCCTAATGGCTAATCCAGGTGCTTCTTATACTCACTAAAGTTTGAGAACCTTTGATATAGTGCCCCATAGTATGTGATGGAGTTCCCTGTCTTATGGTCCCTACTAGACAATAAACTTGCAGAAGGCCTGGAGTGCATTACGTGGCTGCCTACATCCCCTTCATTGTTCATGCAGTGCCTGGCACATTATAGATGCTCCATAAATAGGAGCTAACTTCTATTGAGGGCCTGTACTGCATCAGGCATAGGTTATACAAAGTAATTCATTTAATCATCACAACAACACTTGGAGGTAGGATCTAGCATTACTGCCATTTTACAGATGAAAAAAATGAGGCACAGAAAAGTTAAATAACACGCCTGTATTTGAATTCTGGTTGCATGATGCCAGATGGAACTGCCTCCTGCAATAAATATCTCTTGAATAAATGAATGAATTCCAAACTCAGAAAAAAGGAGGAGAGAGCAGACTGCAGAGGCAGGGCTCACTCCACTATCCATTGGCCTGAACAGCCATCTTTCAGGAAGAACAGCACTAGGAATTTGAGTTGCCTTTTCCTGTGTGACATCATGACACTTTACAAAACCTCAATTCTTATTGAAGGATGTGTAAAATGGCATGGGCTTGGGTTTTTTAAGCCAGATAGATGCTAATCCTGAGTCCCAAGCCCATCAGGAAGTATTCGTGGTGGAGAATGGAAACAGAGACACATTCTGCTGCAGCCTTGGATTCTAGGGTTGCATTGGCAGGGAGGTTGGAAGGTAGAAAGAAGTCTTTATGCCTTTGAATTGAGCTATTTTATATCAAACGTCTCCTTTTGAGAGCAGGCATGCTAAAGATCAGCTCCAAATAGCCAACTTGATATTTCGCATCCTGTACAGGGTAAACCCTTCATCACATCCTACCAAGGGCAAATTAGAAAAAGGCGCTCCTTCAGTCTAAGCCAGGGTACATGGGTTGGTAAGCCAAGCATGGGCTGGATTTCAGCCCACATCAGCCCACTTAGGTAGGCATCTTTGTGCAGTACCCAACCTGATCAACCATAAATGACCTGTAACTCTCTGTATATTAAAGAGTTCAGCCCTGGTGAATATGGGAATCTCAGCAATTAGGGAGTCACTAACTGTAAATCAACGAATGGATTGATCAAAACCTCACAGTTCTTTATAATCCAGATCAAAGTAGCAACTATAGGAACCAGCAACAGATGACTGATAGAGCCTTTGTCAGACATAAAGAGCTATAGAAGCCAACTAAACTCAGGCAGACGAATCCAAGCCAAAGCCATAACTCAAAGCCAACTCATTCATCTTGACTTCAGTACCTAATCCAGAAAGCCAGGCTGCCCATGGAGTCCTGAAAGATAAAAGACAACGCCAACGAGGAACTGAACATTTGCGGCTCAGGACTGCAGGCAACCTGCTCACCATGGAGCCAGACCAACTTCCAGAACACCCTCTGCTTCTTAGGCAACTGACAGAGCCATCTATGACACAGGCTTGGTGAGGTGGCCCCACCAAGGTTCTAGCCAATAACCACACACCACCATGTATGCCTGCCTGGAAGCAGCTGCAGGAAGCAGGCCATGGGGAAAGAGAGTGGGTGAGAGGCTATACAAGGTACCCAACCATCTGTCAGAGGAAATGATGACATGGAGCAACACCCACTGTTATTTGTGTCTCTTCAAATGCCCAAGACCACTGACCCACAACTCCAAATGACATGGCATAGTTGTGGCTTGCCGAGGGACTGTGGTCACAGATAGAATAGCAGTGTTCAGAGAGAGAAAGAGAAAGACTGGCAGCCTCCACACAGACAGAGAGGAAGAGCTGTGTACTGTAGTGGGCAGTATACAAACACAGACACAAATCTAATAACAAGAATAATTATTTGTAATAAATAATAAAATTACTAATAAATTGCTAAACTCATGCTATGACCTTTATTCATATTATCTCACCCGTATTTTAAAGCACATAACAGTCCTAAGAAGTAAGTATTATTTATTTTGTTTTATTTTTATTTATTTATTTATTGGCTGTGTTGGGTCTTTGTTGCTGTGCGCGGCCTTTCTCTAGTTGTGGTGATCGGGGGCTACTCTTCATTGCAGAGTGCAGGCTTCTCAGCATGGTGGCTTCTCTTGTTGTGGAGCACATGGTCTAGGTGCACGAGCTTCAGTAGTTGCAGTATGCAGGCTCCGTAGTTGTGGCACATAGGACCTAGAGCACATGGGCTTCAGTAGTTGTGGCATGTGGGCTCAGTAGTCGTGGCACACAGGCTCTCAAGCACAGGCTCAGTAGTTGTGATGCACAGGCTTAGTTGATCCTCGGCACGTGGGATCTTCCTGGACCAGGAATTGAACCCATGATCCCTGCATTGGCAGGCAGATTCTTAACCACTGCACCACCAGGTAAGTCCCAGAAGTGAGTATTATTTGTAAGCTTCTTATAAGTGAGAATACTGAAGCACAAAGAGGGTAAAAACTTAACCAAGATCACACAGCTTATAAGTAGTAGAGCCTGGATGTGGAGCCCTGCAGTCTTACTCTAAAACCCAAGCTGTTAACTGCATCCTTATTTTGGTTCTCAAAGGGCTATCTATTGGTACATATGAGGTCTCACCCACGGGTGTATGAAGCCAAAATGGGTCTTTGAGGCTACTCTCATACACACTGTGTATGTTGTACAGACATACCTACACACATAAACACATCCATCTTTTCAAAGAATATTACTTATGCTCTTTAATGTGTTTTATATTGCCAACAACTCTAGGTTGTTTGGAAGAAAACATGTTTCCTGCTTATGGCAAATTGTTTCTAGAAATGGCTGCAATAGTATCTTTCATCCCTCACATCTTTTGCAATAAGACTCTGTCAATCCTCTCATCAATAGGTGGAGTCTATTTGCCCTCACCTTGAATCTGGGCTGGTGGTGTGACTTGCTTTGCTCCATAGAATACGGTAGAAGAGATATTCTGAGACACTAAAGTCCAAAGTTTAAGAGCGTTGGCAGCTTTCAGTTTTCTTACACCTCAGCTGCCATGTAATCTGACTACCCTGAGACTGCCATGCTGTGAGGAAGTCCAAGGTGCCTGTGTGAAGAGAGAGTGGCCACATGGAGGAGAACCAAGGCACCAAATATCTGGGTAGACTTCATGGACCTTTTGATCTATGTTAGTCAGGGTTCTCCAGAGAATAGAACCAATAGTAGATAGATAGACAGACAGACAGACAGACAGACTAATCTAAGCAATGGGTTCACATGATTGTGGAGGCTGGCAAGTCCAAAATCTTCAAGGTGGGCCAGCAGGGGAGACCCAGGGAAGAGCCGGTGTTGTGGTTCAAGTCTGAAGACCATCAGGCTGGAGACCAGGGAAGTACATATGTTGCAGTTCAAGTTCAAATTCCATCTAGTAGAGAATTCCTTCTTGCTTAGGGGAGGTCATCATTTTGTTCTATTCAGACCTTCAGCTGATTGGATGAGGCCCACCTACACAATAGAGGGCAATCTGCTTTACTCAGAGTCCACTGATTTAAATGTTAATCTCATCCAAAAAATCCTTTATAGAAACATCAGAATAATGTTTGGGCACCACAGTCCAGCCAAGTTGACACACAAAATTAATCACCACATAGTCCAACCCAACCACCAGCATCAGGCAATTGAGCGAGCCCCACCTGACACCATGTGGAACAAAAGACCCAACCAACTGAGCCCTGCCCAAATCCCTGACTCACAGAATCATGAGAAACAGTAAACTATTGGTTCCAAGCCATTGAGTTTTAGGGCCGTTTGTCATGGAGCAATAGAAAAGTGCCCTAATGGCACTTTTGTAATTTAGTAACCTTAACAAACAAGTTAAAAAAAAAAAAAAACACATAGATGTATACTTATATATTTAATAAATATTACAGGGGAAAGAACAGAACAGAATTGTTCCTTCATTGCATTTATTAAACAACTAATAAATAAACATTTCATGGTAGCTCAGGACATTGGTAACAAGATCATTATTTTTCAGTCTCTGACTAACTTGCAGTGATTACCGGCAAATCACCTTTCTGGACCTTGGTTTTTCCGTCTGTGAAACGGGCGTGGTAGCACTCACACTCTCTGTCTCATAGGCTCTTGTGAAGATGAAATGGGATGAGAAAAGTGCTATGATTGCTGAAAAAGTCCTCAGCAAGCTGCATCATAACAAGATAAATGTTCCCTTGTGCTAAAAATGCCAAATTGCTTTATAATTTATTGCTGAAATGGAAACATCTGGCCAAGGAAATGGGAAAGAAGCAGAAACCTTTCTGACCAAATCAATTGCATCTAATAGCTGGTCTCTGGAGTCTCCTCCTTCAGCTCTGATTTGCCCATTATTTTAAGTTGTATTTTGAAATATGTCAGCCTTGCTTTTTTGCACATCTGCTTTTTCTATTTTTACTTTTGACCAGAATAGAGAAAGAAAGCGTTATAAATGGTAAATATCCATTCTTGGGCATTCATATATATATAAATCTCTCCAAGAATTTATTCACCAATGTATCTTTTAATTGTAGTTGGAGAGCAAACTGGAGTGAAGCAGAATTGCATAGGAATTTTATAAGCAATCTCAGCAAGCTGCAATTATTCTACAGATAAATGAGATTTCCACCTGGGTTATGAAACAGTGAATCCAGGAGCCAAATCCAATCATGTCTTGTCCCTGTTTAAAAACTCCTTAGTGACTTCCCAATCCCCTCCGTATAAAGTCCAAGCTCCTTGGCATAGTACTGAGGTCCTCCATGATTCGGGTGTTGCTTTCCTCTCCAGCCTTGCCTCTCACCACTCACATTCTTGGGCTTCATGACCTGTTAATGCAGGTGTCTCATCTCCAGCCTTTGCATAAGCTATTGCCTCCTCTCTAGTATGCCACAACCCTTCCATCTTTGTCTAACTAACTCCTTCATCCTTCATGTCTAGCTTTAGATGATCTGGTTGAGAAATCTAAACTCCTGAGACTGGGTTTGGTATCCCTCATCTGTGACCCCTTAGCACCTTACCTCTAAGGTAGTTTCACGTTATAATTTCCAGAAGGTTAAAGACACAACTCTCTCACAAACACATCATGAGCCTGTGTCAAAGATTCGTTTAATTCATTAATGAGGGTGCCAGCAGGGTAACAAAGTGACTCAAAGGAACAGAAGAGAAACTGATTTATATGTGGTCAATGAAAGAAAGAATGCTGATGTAAGACTGCTATCTTAGATCCAAAACTGGGCATAATATAATGTCCTATAGGCCATGAAATCATAACCCTTAGGAGCTGTCTTTTCCAATGGACAGACATCATCTACATCTTTACCAGACAAAAATTATTTGCAATGTATCAATTTCCTACCAACTAAGATCTGACTTTTCAAGGACTAGATCCTAACTTGTATAATAATAGTTAGCCAAATCAAGGCTGTCAGGAGACCTATGGGCTGGCATATTAGACAACGCTTTAGTATGACATTGAAAGGACACACTGTCATCTTTCTGGAAAAAAAATTTTATTACCAGTAGCATTAAGAGTCTGTATTATAATGACATGTTATCTTATCTGAAATTCCTAGCAAACTGAAAAGCTTCTTAGGGACGAGATTGTGTTTTGGGTCACTCTTGTAGCCTCCAATCTTAGCTCAGTGCCTAGTATGTAGGAGGTACTCAGATAGTTATTGCTGGATGAGTTAAAAGGTTTCTTCTTGGAGGATTAAAATGCTACCCCCACCCCCCACCCAAGGAGCTTATCAATTTCCCACAGATCAGGTTATGAGCAAAAGAAATCTGTGTGGTGATCTTAGCCCATGTACCTCTCTAACCCCAGCCAAGTGTGGCCCGAAGCCCCTTAAGCATCTCTCCTGCTTCCCACTATTGCACAAGCCCAAATGGTCGCCCTGATGGTCAGACGCGGAAGGCAAAGTAAAAGAAGCTCATCTCCTGTACTGTGTCTCCATGTAAGAATCAGGAAGAATGTGGTCCTTCCCTGTCAGGCCCCCTGCACATCCCCAGTCCCAGCAGGAAGGCTAGAAACCTCAGCCCTCCCTAGCTGGCTGCCTCACGTCTTCGTGCTGCTGCTGGGAGCACAAGGGCTCATTCTATTCCTGGATTCAACTCCCCAGGGACAGCTACTAGGGCTGCAGGCACGCCACTCATCATTCTAATAGGCATATGGGGCAGCCTGGTTTTCTCACAGATGATAAGCCTGTATAATGTAAATCAAGACTAATTTCTGCATTTAAATACTCATTGCCAGGATAGATAAACCACCCTATTTGTGGCTTGTTTTTATTAGCCCAGGAGGCAGGTAAAACATCATCCACTGGTGGGAGGAGGGGCAGAGGCAGGCCTGATTTCCAGCTATTCAGGGTCAGGGAGTGTCCGCAAAAAGGAGGGAGTGGGGGTGGGGTGAGCCCCAAATAGCTTCAAGTTTTGAGGGGTCAGTCTGGAAAAAAACCGGCTTGAAATAGCACGAGTGAGAGTGATTTTATCACTTTACGAAACATCTGTGTCAATCTTGTGGAGACCTTGGAAAGATGTCAGGAAAGCAGAGAGTTATCTGGGCAACAGTTGAGACTTTTTTGAAAATTATTTATTTATTTATTTATTTATTTATTTATTTATGTATTTGCTGCATTGGGTCTTTGTTGCTGTATGCAGGCTTTTTCTAGCTGCAGTGAGCAGGGGCTACTCTTCACTGTGGTGCCCAGGCTCCTCCTCATTGCGGTGGCTTCTCTTGTTGCAGAGGATGGGCTCTAGGTGTGTGGGCTTCAGTAGTTGCGGCACATGGGCTCAATAGTTGTGGTTCATAGGCTTCGTTGCTCTGTGGCATGTGGGATCTTCCTCGAGCAGGGATCGAACCCGTGTCCCCTGTATTAGCAGGCAGATTCTTAACCACTGTGCCACCTAGGAAGTCCCAAGAGTTTGAGACTTTTTGCCAAGGGGTAGGTTCCATTAAACCAATGGGCAATGGTAGATGGTAGGCTGAGACCATGTGAAAGGAGAGAAAGCAGAGAAAGAACAAAAACATAGCAACAAAGGCCTTGTATTTCTTAGGAGCAGAGTAGATCACTGGGAATCTAGGGAGTGGGTGAAATTTGCCATTACAACACCCAGTTTCCCATTCCTGGTCCTTTCCCTACCCTAGGGAACCGCTTTCACCATGTGTGCTCCTTCCTGTGCCCTATCCCCAAACCATAACCATTTGTCCACTCACTATGAATTGAAAGCTGTGTGTTCTCCTGTTGCAGCGGTATTTGCCCTTCAGCTTTTTCTGTCTGAAAAAGAATCAACTGGCCATAGAATTTATCATCCATCTTGGAGTATTTTTAGCATCCTTTAAAATTATACCAGAATAATAGGAATAAACCAGAACTGTTCCAGAAGGGCCCTGGGCAAACTAGACCTAAGCTCATCCTAAAAATGCAAGGCCTGTCTCCTGTGGGCATCACTGGGCAAGTGGAGAGAAGTCTCTGATTCTTTCCCAAGGAGAGGGTAATGGAAGAAAATAGAAGGGAGCAGAGATGTATTAGGATGCTCCCGATAGCACATAATGGAGTATTCAGCTATTATGGGCTTAAATTAAAAGGACTTAATTTTTTCACATAACAAGTGATCTAGAGGGAGATGATTCCAAGCAAGATCAGTGTCTCAACCTTGTCAGGGCTTCTCTGAGGATCTCTTGGCACTCTCCCTCATTATTGCAAAATGGCTGCCAAGGCTCCATACATCATGTCTTAACGAAAGCACATTCAAAGGTAAGAAGAAAGAGATGCGGATTTTCCTCTTATCTCTTTTATCACACAGATTTTATCTTGCCTAGAGTTCCCCCAGCATAGCTCCCCTCTGTCATCAGTTTAATTGGCTGATATTGGGTCACATGACTAATGCCAGAGCTGCAAGGGGAGCTGTAAAAGTGAGAGCCTACACTTTCTGCCTCTGTGATAGGCAATGGATTTTGCTGGCCTGAGGAAAGGATGGGCAACTGACAGTGTGTACAGCAGTGAGTTGCTGAGAGGTTCAAAGGGGATAATTCATAGAAAGCTCCCTGCATAGTTTTTGACATAAACCAGGATTCAATAAGGTTAGCAATTTAAATCAATTTATACAGTTCTGGACAGAGAAGTTTCTTAAAGAATGAGAGGTAGGAGCACAGATCTAAAGACAGGTAATTTTGCTTTCTCTGCCTGTCCTTTTCCATTTTGCAACCAAGAAGGCAGGCAAGATTCAGCCTATGCTCAGCCTTTGTGCCCACCCCACTTCTAGACAACCTCGGGCTACAGAGCTGGCACTTTCATCTTTCACAGACACCAAATTTTCCATCTCAGCCTGCATAAACGGAGCATGAGAACACCCTACAGCCTGTATCTGCTGCATGTTTCTACGGATGTCAGCAAAGCAGGACTTCTAGTAATGGGATCAGTAACCTGAGTAAGAGAACTGCAAAGGCAAGTCTGAATCTATCCTGCCTGTCATGTTCCAGGGAACAGTGGAAGCACAGTAATGGGAAACACTGCCTCCTGACGTGTTTGAGTCCGTCCACCCCTGCTAGGCACTATTATTAGCAGCAATATTAATAAATGCTTCTGACAGGCAGTAAAGGCTCAGAGTGCTGGAGAGTCACAGAGTGTGCCAGACATATGAACTGCCTGTCCCAGGCGGCTCACAAGCACAAAGGATACAAGACGAGGCCCAGAGGGCATAAAACACGGTGACCGGGGAGGGGTTCTTGCGGGTGAGGCAGGGAGATGTTTTCAGATCTGTGCTGGGAATGAGAGAGACAGGCCTTGGCACCCGCTGGCTGGCCATCTCACTGGAAGAGCTCTTCTTGGGAAACCACTGGCAAGATGATAGCACACAAGTGACAGTCCACTTCGAAGGTCACCTCTACCACCTTGGAGCCTTGAGGGAAGAGCTAGAGAGGAGTCCAGCCTTCTAGCTAACTGAGGTGAGGCTGGGACAGAGACTGGTAACTGTTCCCCAGAGGCTAGACTCTCCCTTCCTTTTAGAAACACAACTCTCTGAGTTAGCAGGGAACTCTTGGAAAGTGGACTTCTCAAGCTAGAGACCACCTGTCCTAGATGCGTGGCAACAGGTGTGGTCCCGCGGCTGACCTCCAGCCAATGGGTTGAGAACAGAAGCCATGCGTGCACCTTGCAAATCATGGTTTTTTATACACAAGCTCTAGGCCTCCACTCTTTGGTCCCCTGCTGTCATCTGCTGGGGAATGGCACCTGGAGCTACTGCCACAGGCCCAGAGAAGGAGGCCGCAGCCGAAGACCGCAGCTCTGTCCTACCAGCATCGGATCCTCCCAGCTCCCGACCTCTCACACTCCTCTGCTCCATCAGATGAGAGAAAAACAAACTTCTGCTTTACTTAAGCAACTGTATTTTGAGGTCTGTTTCTTATAGTAGCTTATTCCATACCACACTCCCAGGCCTGGCTCTGACCTCAAGGAAGAGGGCCAAGCCTCACATTCGTAGGGGTTAATAGATTACACGCATCACCTTAATCCCGCTCTCCTCTCTCTCCCTCCCCCACTGGGCTCCCCTGAACTGGCTGCTCTTCTATTCTGTAAATTCATTCACTTCTTTCCCATCTCAGAGCCCTTGCCCTCTGTACTAATTTACTAGTGCTGCAGTAACAAAGTACCATAGACTGGGTGGCTTAGATAACAGAAATCTATTGCCTCACAGTTCTGGAGGATGCAAGTCCAAAATCATGGTGTCGGCAAGGTCTGTGAGGGAAATGTCTGCTCCAGACCTCTGTCCTTGGCTTGTAGATGTCATCTTCTCCCTGTGTCTCTTCCTACTGTCTTCCCTCTATGTCTACCTGTGTTCACATTTCCCCTGTTTATAAGAACCCCAGTCATATTGGGGTAAGGCCCATACTACTGACCTTATTTTTACTGAATTATCTATGTAAAGACTCTTTCTCCAAATAAGGTCACATTCCGAGGTACTGGGGATTAGGACTTCGACATATAAATTGGGGGGGCGAGGGGGCATGGGATACAATTCAGACCATAACAACCCTTCCTTTGTAGCGTCAGCTTCATTCACTGGTACAGAGAAGGCACTCGTTCATCTTTATTGAATGAATCAATATATAAATAGTCATCATTTTTATTATGTCAACATGATCATTTTCAATTAGGAGTCTTTAACTGGCATTTCTGTACTTCCATACTTGATATTAATTGATATTTACTTGACAAATAATAATTAATATGAATAATAATATCCTGGAATTACAGAAAGATCCCAAAATGCAATTTGAATAATTGGACAGAGATTACAATAAGCTCAGCATAATTTTAATGTTGATATATTAATATAAAATTTGGTCATTCTTAGATGGTTTTATGATAATCACCAAATATCAAGAATGTTTGTTTTCACTCTAGTCTAAAAGAACTTGAGGGTATGAGTAACATACCAAAACCAAAATTTCAATAAAATGAGAATAAAAACAGATAAAGTTGGATTAAGCAAAAAGAAAAAAAAGAAAGAGCTAATGTTCTGACCATCGGAGTCACTATAATTGCTCTACTAATGTGCGGAATCTAAAATATGACACGAACCTATCTATGAAACAGAAACAGAATCATAGACATAGAGAACAGACTGGTTGTTGCCAAGGGGGAAGGGGTTGGGGAAGACATGATGGAGTGGAAGTTGGGGTTAGCAGTTGTAAGCTTTTATACATAGAACGAATAAACAACAAGGTCCTACTGTATAGCACAGAGAACTATATTAAATATCCTATGATAAGGCATAATGGAAAAGGAATGTATATATATATGTATAACTGAATCAATTTGCTGTACAGCAGAAATTAACAGCATTGTAAATCAACTATACTTCAACAAATAAGTAAATAAAATAAACAAATAAAAATTGCTCTACCAGAGCATAAAATTATATTCAAAATTTGGGCAGCATAGCAGCAGATACAAGCAATATGTGAGAGGAAGATTTCTGGCAGTTCTTCTGGAGACAGAAGATTTTTTACCTTGTACAAAACTCAGAGAAATTTCCACGGCGGCCAGGCTAGAGGGCACAACTGTCCCCTGCATCATTCAGTCTCTTCTATACCAGTTTCACCCAGGATTCAGAAGAGGAATTTAAGCTGTTTCTTGTACCCAACATCATAAAAGTCAAGCCATGACGTTAAAACATAATTTAGTGAAGGTAATTTTTGAGGTGCGTGGTGCAAATATGAAACCTTCCACCCAAGAGTAGCACTTAGAATACACAGAAGAGTAGTTACAGAGCACATCCCTTAAATTCTCTCTCTTAAATCTCATTTCCATTCAACTGGACGCTGCGGGAATGGGCTCAAGTGAGTGCTTAAGGGAGTCAGACATCTGGATTGGAATCCAGGCTTCACTACTTCTGAGCTGAGTGACCTTAGGTAAATTACTTGGGTATAAAATGAGAATGATTATAATGCTTCTCTTATGTTTTTGGTGAGGATTAAATTAGATAAAGTACATGAAGCTCTTAATACAATACCTGGCACGTGGTCAACACTCAGTAATGTTAGTGGTTATTAATAGTAGCGTGTTCTTGGATCACAGGTACATAAATATACTTTGGAAAACCACATGGGTGAGTGGTAGGGTTCACATTCCCTTACGAAAATCAAAGTGGTCCAATGGTATTCCTGCTTGGATGGAAGACTTCATGGTCATATATAGGAAGGGTATTGCAGAATCTGTTCTCATTTCACTGGAACACCTTGTTCTCTGATAGAAAACAGTATATTCACTCCATTGACAGCTTTCCAACAGTAATGCCCTCATTACAACCCCTAGTTTCATTTCTTGGCATTAATTCACCTGATTAAATAGAAAGCAGAGACACTAATTTACCCAAGTCTAATTAAACACACACACACGCACACATGCACACTTTTGTACAGATAACCCATCTGTTGTACAACAAAGAATTTGACTTGCCTTTGTCCCCGGTCCCTGGGAGGGAGACTCTGATGGGGAATTCCCCAAGTAATAGGATTGTCTTTGTTATTCATGAGCCTTTTGGATCATGACTGAGTTTAAGCTAAATGCTGAGAAGATTCAGGCTGGGAGCTGAAAGATCAGAAAGATCAACCATGTGATTAGAAGGTTGGGGCCCTGAGCTCCTTCTATCAGTGGGAAAGGTGTGTCTGTTTCATAACGGCCATGGTGTGGGAATTACACTTATCAATTCTGTTCACATTCCTCTGATAAGAACTAGTTGTGTGGCCTCACCTGGTTGCAGGTGGGGCTGGGAAATGTAATTCTTGTCTGGGCTGCTCTTCCCACACAGAGCTCTATAATTTGGAAAAGGGGGCATAACTTTTGGTGGACTGTTGGCCATCAGAAATTGGTTAATGGGTAGATCCACAACAGGACCCAAATGACCAAGCAGAGGATGCCTGTGGGATTGATATTGGAAAGCTAGGAGAAAAAGAGAGCTTTGAGGTGGGGGTGGGGGTGCAGGGGAGATCTGAATTTGAACTTTTGTAGCCAAGTTCTCTGCCATGAGGCCAAGGTGTCTGCAAAATGAAAACAGACAGAGAAAAAGTGAGAGACAGAGGGAGAGATTCAGAAGAAGAGAGAGAGACAGAGAATTTGAAAGTGAGTGAGTCCCAGTGGCCACTAGAGAACTGGGGCTTTGTCGGTGACTAAATTAATGCCCTTGAACAATTACTTGATGTCTAAGATCCACTGAGATCTGTTGATACCGGTTTTCTTATTCGTTTCAATAACCTCATCTGCCTTTTTTATTCTAGTGTGTCCTTTTCAATGTCCACATGCATAATAATCCATCTTTCATTCATCACAGCCCCATTTGTATGTTAGAGCTCAATGGGGAACTACAAATGCATCTTTATTTTAATGTTGCCTTCTCACTTCAGAGTATGCAAATTGTGAATTATTCTTTTTTCTTTGTGCCCCCAATTCATGGAGGGCATCAGTCCTTCTGTGTGACTCACTTGCTCTGGTGGCCCTGGGATGTAGGGGATGTTGGCCTCCACACCACGTGGTCTCAGACCGCTGTGCTCTCAAGTCAGGTCTGTCTCTCTGGCAGCGCTACCCATTCCCTCTGCCACCTGCTGTCACTTCTCACTGCTGCTAATCTCCTCCCTAATGAATACTCAGTTGCTTAGATCAGGGTCCAAGAATGTGTCCTTGTCTGTCCTCCCTTCACGTAAAGTACAACTGTGCCCCCAGAGACCCTTTCCATTGACTTCAAAGTTAAGTTCTAGGTGGTTGGTGGCTGGCATTCCTAGAAATTTGATCCCAGAGAAGCAGGGCATTATTGAAATGCCGGCCTGTTTACCTATTTAGCAAAAATATGACACACAAGTCACAAGACTAAGTTTACAAACCACTCTTTTCTTAAGCAATTAGGCTTCCAGAAATCTTTGGCCCCTGAAAGTTTTCCATGAACCCAGAGAAGCATTTAGAAGAGAGATAGACACGGCTGCCTGCTGAAGACTTAATATACACTCTTCATCCTCAGTACGGCCTGGAGGTCCCTCCCCTCAGGGCCCTCTGGAGATACCCCACACTCGTGTGCTGTCAACAAGATCAAAGTGAGCATCAGATCTCTTGAGGGATGTTTAGAAATAGAGATCTGAGGGTTAGAATGAGTCAAAGGAGGTGAAATAGTAAATGTTTATAGGGTGGTCCTCTCTCCCTAAGAAAGTGTGGGTAGCTGATGGGGGAAATTGTGTTTAGTAAAGAGCCAGATGGTAAATACATTTTAGGCATTGAATTCTATATACAGTATTGGTTGCATATTCTTCTTACTCTTATTCCTCTTTTTATTGGGGGGGGGGGTGATTTGGTTTTTTTTTTTTTTTTTAACAGTGCTTTAAATTTGTAAAAACTATTAGCTCATGGGATGTAAACAAACAGGCCAGGTTCAGCCCACAGGCTGTAGTTTGCTGACTCATGTTGGAGCACTGAGACGTGAGTCCCAGCCTTGCCACCACTGGCTATATGTATGTAAGCTTGCCAAGCCTCAGTTTCATCACCTGTAAAATGAAAGTAGCACGGGCTTCTGACTGGGATGCTCTATTACAGTGCCCAGCACCTAGTGGCATTCAGTCCATGAATATTGACTGGCATTTCTATTTCCTGATTTGCCATAGGGTCTTGTTTCAATGTGGTGAATTCATACAGTGGAATATTGTACCGCCTTAAAAAGGAAGGAAACTCTGACCCATGCTACAACATGGATGAACTTTGAGGACATATGCTAAGTGAGATAAGCCAGTCACAAAAAGGCAAATCTCGTATGATTACAGGAGGTACCACATATAGGAGATACCTAGAGTAGTCCAATTCATAGAGACAAAGAATAGAATGGTGGTTGCCATAGGCTGGGGAGAGGGGGAACGGGGAGTTGTTGTTTAATGGGGACAGAGTTTCAGTTTTGCAAGATGAAAAGAGTTCTGGAGATGGACGGTGGGGATGGTTGCACAACAGTGTGAGTGTACTTAATGCCACTTAGCTGTACACTTAAAAATGGTTCAGCTGGTATATTTATTTTATCACAATTAAAAATCACATAGGAGATACATATCTCAGCTATGGAAAAATAAAATAGGGGATTAGGGAGGGTTGTAAAGGGCATGAAGTTTTAAATAGGGTGATTGAGGGAGGCTTCCCTGAGGAGGAGATATTTGAACAAAGACCTGAAGGAGGGAGGGGGAGAAACCATGTGGGTTTGGTGAGCAGAAGGGTGTTCTAGGTAGCGGGTATAGTAAGTGCAAAGGCCCTGGGGTGGGAGTGTGCCTGGTGGACCCATGGACTGGAACAGAGCAAGTGAGGGGAAGATGAGACCCAAGAAGGAAGAGGAGTATCAAGGTAGGAGGCTGAGGGGGTGATTACACAGGATCTGGGCCACTAGAGGCGCCTGATTCTTACTCTCAGTGAAATGATGTGGTGTTGCAGGTTTTGAGCAGAGGAGTAACGAACTGTAATTTTTTTTATTGAGGCATAATTGACATATATCACAATAGTTTCAGGTGTACATCATAGTGCTTCAATATTTCTATGCATTTCTAAATGGGTCCTGACATATATATATATATATATTTTTTTTTTTTTTTAATTGGCTGTGTTGGGTCTTTTTTGCTGTGTGCGGGCTTTCTTTTTAGTTGCGGTGAGCGGGGGCTACTCTTTGTTGTGGTGCGCGGGCTCCTCATTGCCGTGGCTTCTCTTGTTGCGCAGCACAGACTCTAGGCACGTGGGCTTCAGCAGTTGCAGCACATGGGCTCAGTAGTTGTGGCTCACGGGCTCTAAAGCGCAGGCTCAGTAGTTGTGGCGCACGGGCTTAGTTGCTCCGCGGCATGTGGGATCTTCCTGGAGCAGGGATCGAACCTGTGTCCCCTGCACTGTCAGGCAGATTCTCAACCACTGCGCCACCTAGGAAGCCCTGACCTATATTTTAACAGAATCACTCTGGCCATTATGTTGAGGGAAGGCTAGGGGACCAAAGGTGAGCCAGGAGGTTATAGCAATTATCCAAGCCAGGGATGATGGAGGAGTGAACAGGGTGATAGTGAAGGAGAGAATTGGTGGAATTAGGGATATGTTTTGAAATACAGTCACCAGGATTTGCTGAAGGATTGGATGTGATGGGTGAGAGAAAGAAGTCATGGACTGCTCCCAAGTTTGGGACCTGAGTCCAAATTTCTGTGGTTTATGTAACACATTCATATTAATTATCTCATTTCCATCTCACAGTCAAGGCCTCATAAAGGTTGTAATTCCAGGGTTCAGGCTTGGGAGCTGCTGGGCCTGGGTTAGAACTCTGTTTCTGGTACTCGTTAGCAGGGTGGCCTAGGCCAAGGCCCTTAACATCCTTGAGCCTCAGTTTCCCCCATCTGTAAAATGGAGGCGCTGACATTCAATAGGTTTGTAACTGTGAGGACTGCAGCCCCTGGTACCCAGGAGTTGGTCACTGGTGGTAGCTATCATTTTTTTAACACAACTGGAATTAGAACATGGCCCTTTGCCCCCAGTCCTGTGTTCTTTCCCCAGGTTCTCTTTTCTCCATTTCTGGACAGCTTCTGGTCAACTGATCATTCTTGGGAATAACATTCCATTTTCAAGCATTATAATTATACTCAATCTCATTGAAGAAATGTGTTCTTCAACCAGTAGACCTTTTTCTAAGCGTCAGGGACAGTTCTGGAGTTGGGACATGGTTATGTGTATGCCCAGGGGTGAGGGGAGGGGAGGCAGCTCCTTGAGTGACTTTTACTCAGTATTACCCGCTTTCAAGCAGAAGCAACATGCTCCAGCCTCTTCTCCGCTGGTTTAGGGTGTTACGCTGAATCAACCAGACATTTTAACTTTTATCAAGCGCTGCCTGGCTCTGACCAAAGACTTAGTTCCGGAATAACAGAACAGGGAAGCTTTGCCTCTCCCTCCCCCCATAATTTAGTGCATAGACAAGGAGACGGGGAGAAATGCTGTCATCATCACACAGTGGGCCACGTGGGGTTTGAAGGAGGGGTGGGGGGGGTGGGCAGAATGAGCACTGCACTGGGAGTCTCGGCCCCTTGGGTGTGTGCTCGCGGTCAATCACAAATTGCAGCCCCTCTGAGTTTTTGAGTCTTTGACCATAAAATAAAAATTACAATATCTGCCCCTGCCCCTCATGGAGGATCAAATTAGAATAAGTAGGTGAATGAAAGACGTCAGAGGTCATGAAAGACAATATTGATTAAATTCAAATGCACAAGCCACAACCTCAATCATCTTCTGCTATATCCCAAATCTCCTTCACTAGGATTATGTGGGGTTGCTTAATGAATGCTGAATTCTGGGGCCCACCCCACCCCTGCCCCGACCCAGCACCAAGCAATTTTTAGACACATCAAAGCTTAGATCTATTGGTGCAGGAGCTAACGTTGATGGAATAGAAAAAGGGATAAGGGATAATTAAGTGCCCAGAGATGCTTGACATTCACGTAGGTGCTAACCTATAAAATAAATGATGGATTTTATTCTATTTTATTTATCACATTTGAATCTTCCCAGTGGGCGGTACGCTGAGTTCCATTTAAAATAGCTGGGTAAGGCCACTTGTCAGAATTTTAAAGAGGCAATGTGAATTGTTGCACACTTCCCTTCTGAAGGGACATTTTTTAATGTAGAGCCTTTTTTCTAAAGATAAATTTCCAATGTTCTTTCCATGTGTTCCTTCCACATGCCCCCAGAACACTCAGCCTTGGCTTTTCTTGGTACTTTGCTAAGTGCCACAAAATCAAGGACTTGCTGCTTTTATGCCAGCGTTTCAGAGCTGGGCTCTTCTCCCACAGCCATTCCATGGCTATGGCCAAATTAGCCATCACACCTGCATATTGATCTGGGCAGGTGCCCAGAGGACAGCCTGTCCTGGTTGAAAGCAGGCCCTGAAGTTTTTGCTGCACAATGACTCGGCAGGACCCACATTCTTCCAAAAGCCAGATGGGCACTGGGAGTTTCTAAACCCTCAGCCTGCAGTCTTTTAACCAGACAGCAGGCCCATCAGTTCGTGGCCAGTCCCAAGGTTTTCAGCTGGGCATTTCTCCATCTACTCAGGAGACAAGAAGCTTTGTGGACACACGGATCCATGTGGGGTAAATGAGCATGTGGCAGAGGAAGAGGGCAGGGTTGTAAGAATGACCAGCAGCGCTTGGAGGCTTGTTCCTTGTATGGTGGGCACGGGTCCTTTGCTTCTCTGATCCTGTGATCCCACGGGAACTGCCGGAGAGCTTCTCTCCATGGATACCACACGTGCACACACACACGTGCACACACACTGCCAAGCACTATAGGTGCAAAGAGGCGGCTCTTGGCTATCCAATCGTGGGGCATCTCATTGGTTCCTAGAAGTGAGGAAAAACAGACACACTGCCTGCCAAAACAGAGCCCAGAGCCTGGGGTGACCTGAGGAAGATAACACCCCTTCACTCAGGACACACAGAAAGCTTAGAAAAGCTGTGGACGTATGCCTGTGCTGAGGTTATCTAGATATCTGGGGGCCAGGAGCCCTCAACAGACAGCTGGTTTACATTATTGTTCTGGTTATTATCATGTTCACAGTTCCCATGGACCCACTGTGGGCCCCCCGCCCACGCTGCTCCCCATCTGGAATGCCCTCCTCCTCCCTATCTAAACCCGGCCCATCCTCCTCAGGGCTCACCTCCTCCATGCTGTCTTCCCAGGCGACCAGAGGCCCCACTCACCTCCCACCGCTCCAAGAGCTCCTACCGGTCATCTTCCTCATATTCTTCTGTGCATGTGACCTTTCGATCCCCAGCTAGGTTCCGCGGCAGGTGCCACACCTGGAGGCCTTGGGTTTCTCCCCACACCCCACCTCCACTACCTAGCATAAGGTTCAGCCCAGCAGGTGCTTGCTCAATGTCTGCTGACTCATCAGCATGGGCTGGGACACGGAAATAATCTTTAAAAACCGAGTTGGGTAAGACAATAGGCTTTGTGAACATAAGAGACTACCTGAATGAACGATAAGAAACAAACCTTGGCAAAACCAACCCAGTCGGATTGTTCCACCATTCTGTACCTAAAAGAATGAGAGACGGAGAGCAAAATGCAAGTCCTGGTGACATCAGCCTTGGCAGTCCCTAATGGAAAGAGACCCTGCCAGGGCCCTGCTCCCTCGTTCCATCCGGGAACGCTTTCCATTAACGCTATTAACCCCCCACAGCAGTCAGGGGCAGAACCAGCTGGGCCAAATGTGCTCGGTTCCAGCTGCTGAATCATCTCCGTTCTTGTCTGTCCTTCCTAATACCTTCAAGAATTAGAAGAAGCAAAGGAGGGGGAGGGGAAGCACGAAGGACTATCAACTTTAGCAAATCCTTAATAGGAAGCAGTTTGGCTGGTTCCTTCCAACCCTGGGAACTCTTTCCATTAAAAACATTTCTCCACCACAGCCGTGTTTTAGACTATTTGGATCCTCAGCCCAAAGGAAAATTCTCTCCACCTCCGACCACATACTGTGAGCGATTTCCTTCTAAGGGTGGAAAATCACTCTTTTCAGTGTACAGCTGGATGACTTGACATCCACCAAGAAACCCGGTAACATCCTGACCTTCTGAAAGCAGACTGGAAGATCAGAGAAGGCTTTCCTTGCTGCCCCCAGGACTCAGCACCGTCAGAAGGCGCACAAAGGCCCCAGAACTGAAGATAGATGAAAACACCAAGGAGGAAATGAAAGTCAGACATAACCAAGAAGTAGGCAAATTCAAACTTCTCTGAGCTGGAAAATTAGAGCCAAGGGAATTCTATTCTTAGGGGAAGCTCAATGACCTCTGTTCTCCAGCCTGAGCAGGGGTGGGTTGCAAAGAAGACTACACTGCCCTCTATTGGGGGCCTATAGGCATCCAGCTAAGGGCTTATTCATGATCTTGATTGATTGATTAGCCATTGCACAACCCTTGGGAGCTATTATTATCTGAAACAAAGAAACAAACAAACAAAAAAAAACAACTGAGACCATAGACATCAAGAAACGTGCCCAAGGTCATGTAACTAAGACACGGCACAAACAAGGATGCTAAACCAGGGATATATGTCCTCAAGGTCCACCTTCTTGCCGTTTATTTTTATAGATAATCTTTCCATCTTGGACTCAGCCTCATGCTCTGAGAGTCTGCCAGAGGTTCTCTCTGGTATGGAGGTTCTCCAAGGTAGCTGCATATTAGAATCACCTGGAGACGCAGCACTAACCTGCCAAGTACTCAAGCCCCACGACCAGAATTGCTGACTTTAATTGATCTGGGATGGACCCTGGCTTAAGTGAATTTTAAGAGTTCTCCAGGTGATTCTAATATGTAGCCAGCACTAAGAATTTCTGCTCTAGCTGCAGAAGAGATGGATTCAGAAATAGGTGGTCCCCTCAAGCCTAGGACATAGTAGTTAAATAGAGAGCAAGTTTGGAGGGCTTCATTAAATAAAAATCACTTTGGAAGTATGTGCGCTCAATAGTGGAATGTTGCAGTTATGCTATGTGATGTTGTGGTAGGTGAATAATAGATTCCCAAAGAGCTCCACATCCTAATTCCTGGAATCTATAAATATGTTACCTTTCATGGAAAAAATGGACTTTACCACTGTAATTATGTTAAAGGTCTTGAGAGGGGGAGATTATCCTGAATTATCTGGGCAGCCCTGATGTAATCACAGGGTCCTAATAGGGGGACAGAGGAATCAGAGTCAGAGAAGGAGATACGATGACATGACAGAAGCAGAGCTTGGAAGGTGTGAGGAAGGGATCCAAGGATGTGGCAGCCTCTAGAAGCTGGAGGGCCTCCAGAGGAATAGCCTTGCCAACACCTTGACTTTAGCCCAGTAAGACTGGTTTTGGATTTGTGACCTCCAGATATATAAGAGTAAATAAATTTGTATTGTTTTAAGCCACTAAGTTTATGGTCATTTGTTGACCACTGGTCTGTAGGAACTAACACAGATGTTGTGTAACTTACTTCACTTCTCAGAGGTTCTGTTTCCCCATCTCTAAAATGGGATTGTCTTACTTCTACAGGGTAGTTTTGAGGATTAAATGCATTGATTAGAAACAAAATGCTTGGTGTGGTGGCTTGATAAACAGGGCTTACTATTATGGTCATGGGTAGAGATCTCATGAGGCAGACAGCAATGTGAGAAGAGAGAGACTTCCAGCTGTGCCCAAATACATTTCTACAGGACAGGGATTGAGGCGACTGGAACAAAATTAGCAAAGACTGGTGCAAAAGAGCAACGGCAGCAGGATTTCTCAGCTCACTGGCCTTTGGGAGATGTTTGCACCTGCCTATTCTGAACAACTCATCATAGCCCCAGCCCTATTGGGTCTACCCACCTGGAACTCATCTCCTTTACTGCAAAATTCATGCAGCAAGAGAGAAAAGGGACAGGAATCATCAAGACACCAAAAAGGCTCCAAAATACAGGTTCCCCGGCATTTCATTCAGAGTCCAAATACAGCCAGCAAGTCAATTTCTGAGCTTTTAGACAATTTGGCATTCTTAAACCCTTTCAAGAATAAAAATATGTTTTCTACCTATTTCATTTTGGTGAAATTATGACTAGTAATGTGTACTCTACCACTCACTCAACTGGTGATCTTGGACAAATGACTGTTCTCCAGCTTCATCATCTGTAAAATGGGGCCAAGAGCAACACCCACCTGTAGGGTTTTTATAAGTATTCCATGCTTTCTCCATGCAGAGGGCATCTTGAAGTGCCTGGTACACTTTCAAGTGCTCAGCAAGTTAGCTATTAACGTTCCCATCAGGGTTATTTTTATTTGGGGCAAAGAAGTGAGGATAGGTGAAAGGAACCACCCACTGAGAAGACCTGACATGAAAGAGTAATATTCAATATCCTTTGGTTGTTTTACTCAGTTTCTTTTAAGGAGCTACAAGAGAAAGTAGTCCAAAATTGGAGCCATACGCAGTCACTTATTGAGTGTCTATTATGTACCAGGAACTCTTCTAAGACCTGAGAACCTAAAGATAAAGTCCATTTTCTATCTTCAAGAAATGTCCAGTCTAATGGTGGAAAGAGGCATAATGAATTTCCATCACAAGACAGCAAGATACATGCTCGAATTAGGGTAGGTAAGGTGTGATGAAGTTGTGCTTAGGAGAGACCTAAACCTTGATCTGGGAGAGGGGGGCATCAAGGAGGGCTTCCTGGAGAAAGGACATCCAAGCTGGCTGAGTGGGATACTATGTGAAGAGTTTTAGAAGGAACCAGCTCTTCTGAAGACTTGAGGTCAAGAGCAAGCAGTGTTTTCAGGAAACTGCAAAGAGTCAATATGAGCATGGTGTGTAGGTCCATAGCCAGAAAAGTTGGGGTGAAGGTGGGGGTATTGAGAGATTTGGCTGGACATCTAAGTGCCATTCAGAGCACAGAGTGACTTAGGAACCATGATAAGAATATTGGATTTTAGCTTGAGGACAATGAGGAGGTGTTGAGAGACTTTAGGGCAATTCTGTAATAGGACTTGAACTTCAGAAAGGTCACTCTCAGAAGACAGTTGAAGAGGCACAAGATGAAAGTCAAAAGATAGTGGGAGGTGACTGCAGTAATCCTGGTGGAAGAAAATGGATAATGGAGTCAAAGTACTGGCAATGGGGGTGATCAGGGGTGGATAGATCTAGAGATATTAGGGCAAAAGTGCTGCAGATTGTGTGGTGAGAAAAGAAAAAGGGAGAAAAAAACCTGACATCCACTAAGGCAGAAAATCCAGGAACCAGCAGTTTGAGTGGCAAGTGATAAGCTCCACTTTAGACCTATTGATCTGAACATGTTGAAGGCCTGTGAGACCTTCAAGTGGTTTTATGCAGTTGGCAGTAGGACATGAGTCTGGAGTTCAAGAAATTTGGGATGATGACCTAAATCTGGGAATCATCAGTCCACAGGTGGTCTACTTGAGACTGTGGAAGTGATGAGACTACCCAGGGAGAGTGCAGAGCAGGTAGAGAAGATGGTCAGTGATCTAAGGTCGGGCAAAGGAAGAAAGGACAGTCAAAAAAAGGAGACTGAACCTAAACACCCCAAGAGATGGGGGCGGCCAGAAAGTCCAGGAAGTGAGTGCTTTAAAGGAGGGAGTGGTTCACAGTGCTGAGTGCTTCATTGAGCCAAAGGAGACAAGGATATGGACTTGACTAAATGAAGGCCATTACCAACTTTGGCAAGGGTGGTTTCAGTAGAGCGCTTGGGGGTGAAAAACCCTGATGGATGTGGGCAAGAAGTAGAAGGCTAGCAAGTGGAGAGGGTAAATGGGGACCTCTCAAGATGAAGACATGACACTCTCTTACAAGAGCTTTGTGAAGGAGAGCAGAGAGAGTAGGTAGTAACTGGAGGGAAGCAGGAGGTAGAGGTTTTTTAACATATGAAAAACTTCAGCATATTGAAATGCTGCTGGTGAGGAGGAAGAGCAGAAAGGAAGGATTGATAGTACCATGGAGCTTCATTATTATCAGGTTCCGTATTTGCAAATTCTCCTACTTGCCTAAAATTCACTTGTAACCCCCAAAGCAATTCTTGCAGCACCTTGATGGTCCTTCCTGGACATGTACATACTCAGAGCAGCAAAATATATGAGTCTCCCAATATGCATCTTCCCAACTGAGGTTGAACAAGTGATGCTCTGCCTTCTTGCTTCAGCTCTCATGTCGTAAACAAGCATCCTTTTCACAGTATATCTAGTGCTGTGGTTTTTCACATTTTTGTGCTTTTTGTTGGTGATGTCCCTGTTTAAAGTTGCCTCAAGTGTGGTGCAAAAGTATTGTCTCCTGTTCCTAAGTGCAAAAAGGCCACGATGTGCCTTATAGAAAAAATACATGTGTTAGATAAGCTTCGTTCAGGCTTGAGTTATAGAGCTTTTTGATTGTGAGTTCAATGTTAATGAATCCACAGTGTATATTAAATAAGGTGTGTCTGAAGAGAAACATGCATAAAACTAGGTTATACATTGATTGGTTGATAAAAGTGTTGTGACCAGAGGCTCACAGGACCCTAACCCTGTATTTCCTCTAGGAGCAGTGGTTCAGGATTCATGAATTCAGTGTTATCAGTGACTTTATAGAACATAAGTGTTGTGAATAATGAAAGCCGACTCTGCGAGAGAAAGAGAGTAAGAAAAAGGTCTCAGAAGTGTACTTGGGGGGCAGGATTTTGGGTAACGGAATGGTCACCTAGAGTCGCTGATCTTGTCATCCAATAAGTTTGCTAGACCAAAATATTCCTTTCAAATAAAAACACAGGGAGATAGCTGGCAGCTGGGCTTTCCTCTGAACCAGCAGTCCTGGTATATGAAGAGTCGGAGAACAGAGAGCAGGAGGGAAGTGATAGCAAAAAAAAAAAAAAAAAGACATTGAAACTAAGATATGGGGAGAGATGGAAGGTCTCCTTTTGTTCTCTCTCTACATTGTTCAATTTATCAAGCTAAAGTTATCAAGTTAAAGATCCTTTTCTGAGGACTTCCCAGGGAGTCTCAGCCTTTACCTTCCTGTCTCTTCTGGTGACATTGAACTTTGTTTTGACCCTTCCTCTGAAACAGTGCTGTTCAGTCTTTACTTTGCCCATACCTGGATTAAGAAGGAAGTTAATTGCACACATTGAGACTTGCCATTACACAGTAATCTCTTTTTAAATTAACTCATCCCAGCAGTCGAAAGCATTGGAAAAATACTATTAAAACATTGCAACCAAAAAACAAAACAAACAAAAAACTTAGCAACCAGGCATACATCCTGTGGGAAACACTAAAAGCCTTTCCCTTCCTGCCACCCACATCCTATATTACAAGAGCAAGGTTTCTCCAAGTACTCCCAAAGTGAGGTCCGAATAAAGGGAGAAAAGTACTTTATGTTAAATGGTATTGTGCACATTTTGAAGATAGGAACAAGACTTCAGGCAGGAGGAAAACAAGTTCTCAAATATTGACCATGCTTGCTAGGCTAGGTGAAATTACAATGAAGTTCTAATAGTGGGCAAAACTGACACCTGATATATTTCCACTTTAGGTCATAAAAGGCAGATGTCTTCTATTGACAAGTACAGGAAACCACACTAAATGAATGCCACTAAATTGTGATTTATGATTATTCAGAGAGGATGGACCAAAGCTCACTTTTGTTCTATCTGTATAAAAGCTTCTCTTAGCAGATTGACAATGTAAACAATTTCAACTTATTTAACAAAGTATACCTTTTGGGGGCAAATTATAAATTTAATAAATAGGTGATACTAAGGAAACTTTTTGATCTTTTTTTAATTAACAGTCTTTATTTTTTAAAGCAATTTTAGGTTTATAGATAAATTGAACAAAAAGTACAGAGTTCCCATAGTCCCCTTCTCCCCGCCCTCAGAGACATTTTCCCCTGTTATGAACATCTCACATGTCCAAACGTGTTACATTTGTTACAATTGACACACTGATATTGATACATTATTATTATTGACCTGGGACTATAGTTTACCTTAGGATTCACTCTTTGTGTACAAAATACACTTTTAATGTGTTTTAGAAGCGCAGAAGTCAGAATAATAAACCTAACAATTTATAGAGGCATCTCCAGGTCACACTGTCACTTACAGGAAAGGAGCTGAGGTTCAGAGAGAAAAATGACCTGCATACGCTGTTAAGTGGAAGGAACAAGATAAGAACCTAGGTCTTCTTACTTCTTTTCCAGTTATGCTGATGCAGATTTTTAAGATACCAGTCTTAGTCCCATATCATCCTTAAATCCAGGTTTACATTTCTAAGCAGAGGATTAAGATGCACCCTACGAGTGTTTCCACTGAGAAACAAACTGTGACAAGGTGAACAAGATGACGCTTGGTCAGAGGATTGGCAGGTGAGGGGACACAAGTGCTAATTCATCTTTTGAGCTTGAGTATTTAGGGTCCATCCGTGCTGCTGATTTATTCATCCATTTCCTCCTCTATACAGGAAGCTTTAGGAGAAAAGGAACAAGGTCTATCTTATCTACTATTGTCTCTTGTTGCTGGAATATAATAATATTCAAATAGCAGTTATTAAGCAAATGAATGGAAGGATAAATGAAAGGATGTGTATTAATCAGGGTTTTCCAGAGAAGTGGAACCGAGAGAGCGAGAGCGGGAGAGAGAGAGAGAGTGTGTGTGTGTGTGTGTGTATGTGTGTGTGTGTTTGTACAGAGAGAGAGAGAGGGTGATTATGAAGGATTGACTCACCTGATTATGACGGCTGAGAAGTCCCATGATCTGCCATCTGCAAGCTGGAGGCCCGGGAAAGCTGATAATGTAGCTCCTGCTCCAAGCTGAAGGCCAGAGAACCAGGGGGAACCAATATGTGAGGGCAGAAGAAGGTGGGTGTCTCCGCTCAGGCAGAGAGCAAATTCATCCTTCCTCTGCCTATTCAGATTCTCAGTGTATTGAAAAATGCCCACCTGGATTGGTGAGGGCTGTCTTTTACTCAGTCTCCTGATTCAAATGCTAAATCTCTTCCAGAAACAGCCTCGCAGACCCACCTAGAAACAATGTTTGACCAGCTCTCTGGGCATCCCTTAGCCCTGTCAAGTGGACACATAAGATTGGCCATCACAGATGAATGCTGTCATCTGTAAGTAGTAATAGCCGTATGTGATTGCCTCTGGAACCCCTTTCTGACAGTTTCCCTTTTGCTTTACTATTGCATATGACCTTTTCTACTTCTTAATGATATTTTGGTCCTTACAATTTCAACCACATCCTATAATTACAAGATAACTTGAACCAATACCAAATTTCCCAATCATGTTCTTTTCTTGCTATATAATAAGGTTCAGACACAACCTACCATTTCCCTTAAGATAATATTTATACCTTTGAGCTGCTTCCAGTACCAAAATCCATGTGCATGTGGGTGTGTCAATGCAAATAACTTTCGCCTGTTACCCTCTCATTACTATAAATGGCAGAAGGAGCTGATGGAAGGAATACTGGGTAAAGAGTCAGCAAATCCAAGTTCTAAATCGAAGTTGTACTTATAGCTCTTTTAAGTAATGGAAACTTGTTTCCCTTTGGTTTCCTTAACCACAAAATGAAGATAATATCATGTATTCTTAGGACACCCCCTAAAACTATTCTTCCCATATAAATTATCAAACAAAGGATGTTAAAATGCTTGGGTATTTCATTAAGCTCTTTATTAGTTTTAGTAAACACTGACTCCAAGGCCCTAAAGCAAAGGTTACAAACTGGTAACTTGAGGGACCACACTGAGTCCACAGAAGTGCTTGGTTTGTCCAGCAGTGTTGTTCTTTAAATTTAAGTCAGCTACTAAAATGTTGAAGATTTGAGAGACTTCACATTTCTACTTTGGCTTCCTTTGAAAAATCTGAAGATTTGGCACCCACTGCACATTGCTACTTGGCAACAACTTGCTGGAATTAAGCAACGATTGCCTCCTTATAAAGGTGTAGGAGCCCTCTAGTTTGCCACGGCCCCCACGACGCCGATTCTATAACACTTAGCCTTGCCATAGTCCCCACCACTCCCTATTTTATCACACCGAGTCTTTGCCACAGGCCCCACCATTCCTATTTTATGACATCCTGTTGGCTTGACTCACTTCTGTTACTGTCTGGTTCTTGAAGGCATTTGAAGACGTTTGAACTTGGCAGTTCCTGTCTTAAAGGGATGTTATACAGCAGATAGCGGACTCCCCACGCTGCAGCGATCAGATTCATCGTAGGTACAGATAGTTCCAAAGAAGAAAATCCATAATATTATTTGGAAATCCGTTGGGACATTGAAACATCTCCCTCCTATCCAGAAAATCATCGTCCCCATAAATAAACCAACAAGAATCATACAAGTTTAGAGCTAGATGACATCTTCTAGCTCATCGGGTCCAATCCCTTTATATAACAGTTGAGAAAACTAAAGTGCTAGGTGATGAAGATGCTTGCTTAAAGCCCAATAGCCCAACAGAGCTAGGAGCAGGAGGCAGAACTAAAACCACAACTAGACTCCCAGTGGAAAGCTTTTCAGGCAGCTACTTCTCGTTCTTTCCTGGGTAGGCATAGAAAACAGCTGCTTACTTTCCTTTATGAAAAACACATTAAGCTTGGACTCAACAAGCGGTTTTTCTCTTGTTCTAGGCTTTAGATTCTCAGCCAGCTAATTTTTCTAACCTTAAATACCATGAAGACTCTCATTTGAACACTGTATTCATTTCCTAGGGCTACCATAGCCAAGGGCCATAAACCAGGTAGCTCAGAACAACAGAAACCTATTCTCCCATAGTTCATCTAGGGGCTAAAATTATGAAATGAAGATGTCAGCGGGGCCATGTTCCCTTTGAAGTCTCTCGGGGAGACTCCTTCCTTGCCTCTTCCTAGTTTCTGATAGCTTCCTTGCCTTTCTGGGCTTGTAGCTACTCCCCACCAATCTCTGCCTCTGTGATCATACGGCCTTCTTCCTTGTGCTTGTCTCTGTCTCCTCTCTCTCATAAAGACATCAGTCATTGGATTTAGGGCTCACCCCAATTCAATATAGCCTCATTTTAAGTTAACTAATCATGTCTACAAAAACCTTATTTCCAAATAAGTTCACATGCTGAGGTTCCAAATGGACATGAACTGGTTGAGGGAACAGGGCAACACTATTCAATACTATTCAAGCAGCTACAAACCCTCTCCAAGCTTTCCTAAAATTGTAGCCCAATCCACAGGGGCTGATTATCTCATGGCTCCTATGTGCTCTATAGGCCATTTCTCTAAGCCATCACCATGCTGGCTTTTAAGAGACAACACATGTATCCCCCACTTTTTACCTTTGTTAGAACAGGTAACGACTCTTCAGAAAAGCAAGAATCCTCCTTGGATTTCTTTCGGTTAGCAAAAACAGGTACTAATGTATGTCTTTCATAAAAGCAAAGTCGTGTAACGCAAACTTTGGGAAAGTAGGGGATACTGTTCACTTTATGCCACTTCTCCTTAGGAAAGTTTGCTTAGGAGTGCTCTGCTTTCAGATGGGGGTGGCACTGTCTACACAAACCCTTGTTACTTTCAGGTTTAGGTCTTTCCCTGCCATTCTTACTGCAAGCCACAGTAGGGTGTGATGGTCAATGCTTGGGCTTCTGTGTTGGGTGGGACCTGAGTTGCCAGCTATTTGGCTTTAATGCTCCAGCCTCTCTCTGTGTGGCTGCAAGACAGCTGCCTCAGCTACAAGAATCGTGTCTTCACACAGTCACTTCCATTCACAGGAACTTTTTTCTGAAGGAGTAAAACCTTTCTTAGAAGATCACCCCTCCCCTCCCCGCATCCAGACTTTTCTCAGGACTCATTGCTCAAGGCTGGGTCATATGAGAATGTCCTAGCTCAGGGTCCTCAAACTTTTTTGGCCTCAGGACCCCTGTATAGTGTAACTATTAAATAGTGTTAACTATTAAAGTATTAAATAGTGTAACTATTAAAAAATATTAAAGACCCTAGAGAGCTTTTGTTTTCTATCTTTCAATATTTATCATATTAGAAATTAAAACTGAGACATTTCTAAAAGTTATTCATTCATTTAAATGACAATAATAAACCAATTACAAATATTTTTATGAAAAATAACTATAATTTCCAAAGAAAAACATTAGCGAAAAAAGTGGCATCATTTTACATTTTTGCAAATTTCTTCAATGTATAGCTTAATAGAAATAATAGAAGATAGCTATTTTCTAATATCTGCTTCTGTACTCAGACTACTGTGGTATATTCTTTTGGTTGAAGTATATGTAGAAAATCCAGCTCATATAAATATGTAGTCAGAAAAAAAGTATGTTAACAGCTTCTTCAGATAATTGTAAATATTCTTTGATATCTCACCCAAACTGACAAGGAGTAGTTTCTTTTTTTTTTTTTTTAATATCAAGTTTGGGGTTTTTTAAATTTGTTTTATTTATTTATTTATTTATTGGCTGTGTTGGGTCTTCGTTGCTGCACGCAGGCTTTCTCTAGTTGTGGTGAGCAGGGGTTACTCTTCATTGTGGTGTGAGGGCTCCTCATTGCCGTGACTTCTCGTTTCAGAGCACGGGCTCTAGGCACGTGGGCTTCAGTAGTTGCGGCACACAGGCTCAGTAGTTGCAGCAGACAGGCTCAATAGTTGTGGCTCACGGGCTCAGGCTCAATAGTTGTGGCACACGGGCTTAATTGCTTCGAAACGTGGGATCTTCCTGGAGCGGGGATTGAACCCGTGTGCGCTGCATTGGCAGGCGGATTCTTAACCACTGAGCCACCTAGGAAGCCCGACAAGTAGTAGTTTCTTAATGGTTAGTTGTAGTGTGAAATCTGAAAACATACCAAGGAATTTTCCATTCTTGGTTACATTAAAACCCTGCACGTTGAATTTTGTAATATGTGGATTGGTCATTTGGAAAATATTAGTCACTGAGTTACTCATCTTCCAAATGTTGACACATTTCATTGTACAATATAAAAATATCACATTCATTAATATCACCACCAATCTCATTCTAATTTATTTTGAAAACAAATTTTACCATTAGCAGCAAATACTATTCGTTCTTTTCCTTCATATGCCTAACTCACTACATTTTTTAAAAAACATTTCTAACAAATACCCAAGCCTGAATTATCATAGTTTGTCCATCAGTCGTTATTTCAAGTAAGAATGGTGTTCCATGAAGAAAACAATTCATTCAGTTTGCAGCTCAAATAATTGCACAGATTTCTCAGGACAACCATCATTTGCTCTGTAGTAGAAACATTTCACGTGTACTTCTCAAGTCAAAGGTGAAGATGTAATAATATTAATCACTTTTATTTCTTCAAGGACATTCTTAAGTAAAATGCTTTTTTTTTTAACTCTGTGTGGTGGTGAAGCATACAGTGACTACAGTTTGGTGCCAGGATTCATGCTAAGCCACCAGCAGTCTTTACCCACCATTGCTGTTGCAACATGAGTGCAAAAGACAACATGGGGGGAAGGGCAAATAACGCTTTGAAATAGTTACATAATACTATTTTGTTGGATTTGTACACACACCTCTGTCACTGGAGATAGATGATGTTGATGATAGACACAGAGAGACAGACACCTATAATGGCATGTATAATTTTGAAAATAGTTCTGACTTTACAAATTCCTGGAAGGGTCTCAGGGACCCACAAGTATTTTCACACTTGGAGAGCCCTTACCCTGGCAGAAAGGAAAGCTAGGAAAATAAATATCTGAGAAGCTCAGCCAGTTTCTCCAGGAAGCGGGCTGTGCCAACCAGGAAGGAGAAGGCAAAGAATAGCTGCTTGTTGGCTACCAACAGTTCCTGCCGTCCCCTTCAAGGCAGGCATGGCACAGAGAAAGCGCTCGTTGATATTGAATATTGTTATGATAAGCACTATTATTTTGTTTATAAGCAGTTTGATTTTCCTTTCCACTCCCTCCTCTGGCAAGTTTTTTTAAGTGAGGAATTTATTTGATCTTCCCAATACCCTGTGAGATACAATAGGCATTGTTTCAGAGAGATAAGTTAAGTAACCCAAGGTCCCATACAAATTAAGGGCAAATGTCAGCATCCCCCAGGACAATGCTTTACGGCCCCATACCTGGTTCTGTGGCCAACCAGTGTCTCATAGATGTCTTCCCCTAGGCTCAGGAATCATAGCTGGTGAAATCATGTCAACCCAGACCTCCAGAAGCCTACTTCAGACAGTTTGGTCACAGAACTAGGTATGGGATTCTTAGGTTTTTTTCTTCCATGGTACTAAACATCTCTTCCCAGTTAGCTGAGCTTCTCAAATGAATATTCTTTAAATCCTACCTCTGTGTTAACTCATGTCATGAGAAAGCTTATATTCTATATTATGCTACTATATCTCCCTGCAGACATGTATTCATTAAATGAGTACCACATACCACTGATAGTAAGGAGAGCTTTTTCACATTTTAACATCTTTTAAATTAGAATGCATCTTACCAGCTATGGGAAGTCATAATTTATTTGGCAGTGTTTTTCCTTTCTTAGTGATACACAAAATAGTAGTATATCTATTACCAGTGGCATCTTAGATCCAGCAAAACATGGTATTTAAAAATTTAACTCCAGTCTTGCCAAGCTTGGTATAAGAAATAACTACTTGAAGACTACCTCCACGCTTTCTGCAAAATTATTATTATGCATCATATAATTTATGTTTAATGCCTCAAAAACAAACCTGTCACAATAAATCTTATAGAGTCCAATGCTGAGGAAAGCACTCTGTCTCCCACTGAATATCCTGCCCCAATTGCTGGATAGTCGTAGTAACGGATTCTTGCAACTTTCCATTTTAATCAAGACAGCCAAGAAGCTCCAACCTAGCTTCTTCCTCTGATGGTCCAGTTACCATCTTTACCCTCATTTGAATCATGGTGAAGAGGTGCTCTCTTCTCCTTTTCAGAAGTAAATGGGGGCACAACTAAACAAATAAATAGACTATGCATGTTTCCTAAAATACGCCAGCTACAGATGAGACGCCCTCCTAGATCAGTAGTCCTTGATCTTTCTTTTTGCCTCTACACACACACAGCACCCTCCTGACAATACCACCTCATCACCCCACCAAGAATCAGTGTAGGGAAGATGAAACGTGACAATCTGCCTCCAGGAGCGCATCAGAACTTCAGGGCTGCGCCAAGAGCCTCTAGTGATTCTGACCTACATCCCATCCTGCTGTGGGTCTCTTTCCATGCCCAGGATAGTAACTTGCACACAGTAATGACTCAGTGAATTGTTCCTGAAGGTGATTGAAAATAATACAAAATTAGGCATAAATATTTGGAAGGGACCCTGGCAATGAAAAACTTTGGGGTTTCAGCTTCATTACCCTCTAGATGTGAGCATACGTCTGGCCAATGAGAAGCAAACAGAATTGCCATGTGAGTCTTCCCAGAAATCTCCTTAAAGGGAAGGAGCACACCTTTCTTCTTTCCCTCCTCCACCTCACTGCCTGGAACTTATGTATGATGGCTGGGGCTCCAGCAACCACCTTGGGCCAAGAAATTGGGGGTCAAAGGACCCTCAAGAGCACAAATGGTAGGACAGAAAGTCAAAGGATTCCAAGTCTCTGATGACTTTGTGAAGCTGCTCATAGCCCCAGGCTGTTTCCCTCCCAGACTTCTTCTTTGTGAAAGAAGAAAGCCTAGGGGTCTTTATTCTTAGGGCTCACTTACTGTCAACCAAACACACTTCCTCACTGATACAGCACCATAAAATGATCAATACAGGAAAGCCATAGGTCAGAAAAGGGATGGAGATTATAAAATGAGCCCAGGCCTGGAGGTCAGAACCCCTCTTTCTGGTCTTTGCTATGCTAGTTATGCCTTTATCTCCATGAACTTAAGTAACCACTTAATCTCTATTTACTCAAATCTTCCCTCTAAAAAAATAAAACTTCCTCCCACAGAGTTATGATGGCTAAATGACATAAAGATGGGGAAATCTTTTGAGATAGTAAAACCATTCATTGCTGGTGTGGTTGGTTGTCGTAGTGATGCTCTATAGAATAATCCTTCCATTACCCCATTACCTGCTAGATGGGTCAATTCTAGACTCCCGTGTTCTAGGCAGTGATGTTGACATTAGAACTGAAACCATGGAGCTTGAGAAATCACAAGTCATTTTGATAGAGCACAGATAGTTTTGCAAGTGTCTTTCTTTTCACTAGGGAGTGACCGTCTTCTGATCAAGGGAGGCAGGATCATCAACAACGATCCGTCCTTTTATGCTGGCAGTTACATGGAAGATAGTTTAATAAAGCAGATTGGAGACAATCTGATTATCCCTGGAGGAGTGAAGACCATCAAGGCCAATGGGAAGATGGTGATCCCGAGAGCCATTGATATTAAAAAAAAAAAAAAAAAAAAAGAACAGTGGTTAACAAAGCTAGAATTGTTTCTAAAGAATAGAAGGTGGGAGAGAAGCAGGCATTTTAAAAGTCTTCAAATTATGAGGTAGTTGCAAAGAGTGATCAGCTGTTTGTTATGACCTCCAAGGATGGAGGCTTCTGGTTAGGAGAATAAGTATTCCCTAGTTGGGTCTTGGAGCTGGTGCCCTACAAGCAGAGATTGGTATGCTTCTAGGAGAGATTTCAGGAGGAGAATGTAAGGGACTTAGGGAAGTGAGTTAGAGCAGGAGAAGAAGATAAAGATGTGGGTTCCCCTCAAGTCTAGCCTCAGCCTGATCCCAGAGGGAGCTCTGGAGCTTGAATAGCCCCAGGGAATTGTCTCACCTCAAGGCAAGAGGACCAGGTTTTTATACCTCAGTATCAATCAGGGACTGGTACAGACCACCCCTGTGAGGGTGAGGGGAACGTGATCTCCCATATGTCTCTGAATGAGGAGGTCCCCGTTGGCTGAGGACAATTCTTGAGGAGGGTGCAGCTGAGATCCCGTAGCAGCCAACACAGCCGCTGTGGGATGCATGCACTGAAACACTGCAGTGGGTTATGGAGCAAGCCTCTGATTACTTCACTAGAGACCCTTAAACGTAGAGCCAGCTCACCCATGTCATAGAGTCAGAATAAATGGGCTTGCCATGAAGAGGTGGGTGAATGAGACACTTTCACAAATGACCAGTGGCCGCTGTTATAGGCAGTTTGGAATAATCATTAAAGGCAAAGTCTATAGTCAACCCCCTGTTGGTTCTGCCCTTAGGCTAGTTAGCTAAGCGCCCTTAACCTTACTCTCTTCAGCGGTAATAAGGACAGTTCTTGTAGCAGAGGTGGCCGGCTGGCCACCCATCTACAGTGTAGGTGCACGTCTGCCCAGTCAGTGCCTACATTTCCCAGCCCCCCCTTGTGGCCACACGTGACTGATTCTCACCAATGGGGTGTGAGCAGAAGTGACTGTCCCTGATCAGGGTGGTTAAGCAGTGAATGATTCCCCTACCAACTCTTTCCCCAACCAAGGAAAGGAGAGAATTCTAAAGACTGAGAGGAGGGCAGAGGTATAGATGGAAGGAGCCTAGATTCCTACATGACACAGAAGGCTGTGCACCCAGGATTACTCAGAATAGACTGAAGTGAGTGAGAAATCAACTTTTTAACATGTTAGAGCACAGAGATTTGGGGATTTGTTAAAACTAGTGTGAACCCAAAGTAATACAATTATAAATTCCTACTTTGGGTTTGTCATGGATTGAGATGATATCTGTAAAGAATTTTAGGGCCCTTAGTAATCTCCATCATCTTCCCTCACAAAGTACCCCAAAATGAGCAGAGTCTATGGAAGGGCAATAGGTGGGTGTTTCTCAATATTTTGTTGAAGAGTATGCAAATACGGCTGAAAGACAATTTCCCTAGCCCCTCTTAAAATCTGATATATAGGAATTCTGGAGCACTGTTGCTTAGCAACCTGGCATATAATCAGCACTTATAATTGTTAGTTATGAATACTAACAGAAAAGGAGTAGAATTTTTTACGCAAACAATAATAAAAATCAATAGCTATTGAATACTCAGTCTACACTAGACACTGTACTAAGAATTTGGGTATGTTATTTATTTAATTGCAGCCGTAAACTGATTGAGATATAGATATTATTATCCCCATTTTACAGGTAAGAAAACTGAGATTCAAAAAAGTTAACTTGCTGAGTTAATAAGTAGCAGAACTGGCTTTGAATCCAGGTCTGTCCATTCCCAAAGCCTGTGTCCTTTCCTCTCTATGTATCTGGTTCCAGGGCTGCCCCTCAGAATGTAAGGAATCCAGTCACTGGGGGTAATTCAATCGCCACCAAGCCGTAGCCAGATCCTTGTCTCTTGGGTGATTTTCTTATCCCCTTAAAGTCACCCATCAATCCCAGGTGGAAAGTTTTTTTAAACCATGATTTATATATGTCATCTCATTGCAACATTTTTCAATCTTCTCTTAATTTTAATCAACTCCTCCCCAGAAATTGCCGCATCATGGAAGGAGAGGACCAGAAAACTTACAAGTGGAAAGTTTAAAGAGGTTAGTGATTTTTGTCCCCCAGATTAAAGACAGTCCTCAGAAGTCCACTCTGGCTTCCCATGTGAGCTCTTGGCTTCTGTGATTTTCTGCATTGCCATTGAGAGCTGAGAGTTTGGACTCTGCCTCACATCTCTGCACGGGAGGGTGACCTAGATAGGCCCTTGGGCCAAGTCAGTGAATCAAAGGAAAACAGAAGGCACAGATTCTGTGTGTCACACTGGGAAAGGTAAAGGCCTTCTCAGACCGTGAGTCTACCTAACTCAGGTGGCCCAATGTGACAGACAAGAGAAGATGGGCTTGGACCACTGCTTACAGCACTTGTGGAGGGGGCAGGGGGGCAAAGTGCTGTCTCCTCCTAAAGAACACAGGTGGCAGTGTTCTCTCTAAACTGCCTTTAGTCTCCCAGGGCTGTCCTGTTCCAGTCGTTCGTACCTCTAAGCCTTCATAACATTGTTTTTGTCGAGAATAGGTGTGCTGTCAGTGCTAAATTCTAATCTTGTTCCTAAAAAGCAACTCAAGGCAAGGGAAACAAGGGAAGTGTTACCAATGCTTATCCTTGGCGTTTTACTTCCTGGGTTTCTCCATAGCCTTGGGGATTTGAGGGTGTTAATGAATCCTATTTCTCCTCCCCTCTGGATTCTGAACCAATGGAGAAGTAATACACAAGAATCGAAGATCACAGGGATGGTGTTCTTACCCGGAAAGCTGGTTTGAAGACGTGGCCAGGATCCAAGGCCCAAAGAAGCAATTCTTTTCCCACTGAGATGAAATCACGCACTGGTCACAGGATGCGCTGCAGTGGGGCATCACACGCAGGACGCGTGGTGGAGTGGAGGAGGATGGGGACCTGTGGGCAGGCAGGAGTGCTGAGCAAGGTGGGCGGGCACCAGGCCCCCTCCCTATTTTCCCGAGGAAGACTAGAAAGAAGGGCTGGAACATCTCCCCCCCTCATATTTACCAGGGAGGAGTGGGGGAAGGGTCCCCTATCCTGCAGGGATCATGAGGAGTGGGGCAAATAAGCTCTCCTCCCAACAGACTGCTGAAGACAAGGAGAAAGGATCCTTTAATTCTGGAGGCGGTTTAGAAGCCCCAGTGGACTCCCAGAGCAAGAAAGCCCATCTGGCCCTCTGAATCAGCCACACCGTCTCCATCTGTCAGCCACCCCGGGTCTCCTTTTCTGCACCAAGAAGCTAACCAGCTTTGCAGATCTTGGCTGACTAGCTGGGACACGTCAGCACCAACTGATCCAAATCACCTGTCCGTCTCCTCCAGCCCGCGCCCAATGGCTGTTTTTCTGTGGCCCCTCTCCTGAAAGCATGGTGCAGCACTGACATTTTAAAATATTGCTTCTCCTGAATTTACGGTATTTTCCCTTCTCGGAGGTAATAGATGGGCTGCTCGGCTTTCTTTCGCTGCAGACACTGCTCTGTGGTCACCACAGCTCCAGAATGTATTAGCAGATTAGGCAGGGTGAGAATTACCCTGGCGTCCTGGGCTCCGCATGCTTTCCTGATTGGCGTGGTGTTTTCCAATCTGCTAACATTTCACAAACAAAACATTATTTTAATTACTTTGAGCTATACTGATGGGTCAGATTTTTCTCTGCTTTTTCCCCTCCTGTTCCCCAAACCCCCTGTGTAGCATCCCTGTGCAATCTTCTGTAATGATAGTCCTCCAGTTATAAGGAGTGCCATGGGAGGCCAAGGAAGGTGTCCTTCCCATGCCTTCTCCCAGGACCTTGAGATCTTAAGAAACTGGTCCTGGCTCCTGGCCAAGTGTTGCCCTGTTGAGCTTGTTTTGATGCCCAAAGAGTGAAAGATTTCTAAAGCACACTTGACGTGAAGGTTTGGCTGATCTGATCTTCTACCCACCATAAATGATCTCTTACTTAAAATACTTGTGCATTTTAAACTGTCCGGTTGCCCAAGCAGAAGAAGCCACTTGAGTGCAGAGGTTTAAGGCTGTGGGTTCCGCCTTGTGCAATGGCTATTATCCTGAGAGGCCAGGCCGCTGCCGGGGAGTCCAGGGGAGCCAGATCCCACAGGAGCCAACAAGAATTGTAGGCAAATATCCTTAGGCTGAATAAGAGTGATAGTATCTTGAAATTGTCTCGCTTCCAGAAACTTCATAGAACAAAGGGGTGTTTTACCTACATGTGATCTCCCCTTTGCAGATTTTTTTTAAAATTTTTAATGAGAAAATGTCTTCTAAAGGGTCTTTAAAACACCCCCTCAGCCCACCCAAGTTCATGCCTTGGCTGTTTCTCTCCTGAATTGACCTCAGTTCCTACCCCCCCAGCTCTCGCCCCCCGCCCGCCCTCCCTCCCTCTCACGGCTGCCACCTTCAGCCTCTTCGTGCCCAGTGTTCATCGTGTCTGTCTGCTGGTTAACACTTGCCGGAGGCTCACCTTACTGAAGGGAGCACAAGGGCCCCAGTGTTGGTCCAAGTCCCGCCACGAAGCCGTCCTGACAGCTTCCTCCACTGCGCCCGCTCCCTAGCACTCAGCCCTGCTCAGGGGTGAGCCTCCGTCTGTCCTCCAGACACACACCATGCGCCCTCGGTCCTGCCTGGACAGCCCCCGGCCCCTCCTCCCCCCAGAATCCTGCCCACTGTTCTAGGCCAAAAGCACCAGCTTCTTCCAAAAGCCTAGCCTGTCCTTCCAGGCAGACACTTTCTTTGCATGCCCTGTGGATGCACCATTTGCTGTTCTATTCTCTGTCCATCTGTCTGCTTGTCTTAACCTCCTTTAAAAAAAAAAATCTCTTTATTGGAATATAATTGCTTTATACTCTTGTACCAGTTTTTGCTGTACACCAAAGTGAATCAGCTGTATTTATACATATATCCCCATATCGCCTCCCTCCCACGGCTCCCTCCCACCCTCCCTGTCCTGGCCCTCTAAGGCATCACCCATCATCGAGTTCATCTCCCTATGTTAAACAGCAACTTCCCACTAGCCATCTATTTTACAGTTGATTGTGTATATGTGTCTATGCTACTCTCTCACTTTGTCCCAGCTTCCCCTTCGCCCCACCCCCGCCAACCCCGTGTCCTCAAGTCCATTCTCTACATCTGCATCTTTATTCTTGCCCTGTCACTGGGTTCATCAGTACCTTCTTTTTGAGGGCGTTTTCTCCGTCTGTTCATCTCGTGTCCTCCGCAGCATCCAGCATGGCTTCTTACACTTAATAGTCGCTCAGTAAGTAGTAATTGAATTGATTTGGACTTAGCGTCGATACTTTTCTTCTCATGTGCACTGAAGTACTATCTTCCTGAGTATTTTCTGTCCTAGGTTCAGAAATTATAAGACCCATTTCCAAATGGCATCAAGATAGAAAACTTGTGCTCTTTAATTTTTGAGAATAATTTCTGTTCTTTTCATCAGATTGTAGGATGCAGAGAGGCAGGGTGGGGTAGGGGTGAGCAACTTTGTGGGCATTTCAAGAGCTTTGAGGTTAGGTCTGAATCCCCCTGTTCCATCCTTGACCACCCATGTGACCTTGAGCATGTTCCTTAATCTCTCTGAACCCCAGTTTCTCTTCTCTGAAATGGAGACAAAAGTATCTATTTTATAAGTTTGCTTATAAGAATTAAATTCGAAAGTTTCTATTAGGCACTAACTCAGTGCCTGGTGTATAGTAGGTGCAAATCATAGTTCCCGTCATCATCCTAATCCAGTAGTAAATTAGTTTCTCATAATCATCCTTTCCTACCCATATTTTACTCCAGAATCAAAGGTTGAGCCTTTTGATGAGTATATCGTGAAACTGCTATTTACCTGGCCTGCTGCTGACTGCTGTGGGGGGAGGGGGGAGGGATGGATGTGCAAAAATGGAATATGACAAGATTATAACCTGACTGAATGGAGGATATTAGCACAAGAACATTTATTGAACGGTGCTATAGACAGGTGCTCAAATGTGTGTTAAAAGGTAGAGGAGATGTGCTGACGTCAAAGTGAGATGCAGTATAATCGTGGCAATGAGACGGCCTGTGGCTGGAGCCCTGCTCTCCCAGGGTCTCCACAGACTGACTGGAGCTTTCTGTCAGCAGCTGACTCTGGAGGCACCTGGCTGCACGGGCTGAGCCCCCTGCAGTTGCCGCAGCCTCCCTGCCCTCCACTGCCACACTTAGAAGGGCCCCAGGCTTGGCTTAATGCTCCGCTGTCATCAACTTGCAATTCTTCCTAATTTTCTAACAGGCTCCTCATTTGCACTTTGCACCAGGGCCCACAAATTCTGTAGCCGGTCCTGCTTGTAGAAATTTGAGGGATGATGCTTAATTCATTTTCTGCCCCCACTGCCTGACACATCATGTGCTCATGAATATTTCTGAAATGAATGAATTTAACTTCCACAATCATCTGGGTGACAACTGCTCATAAATCTGCCTTTACCTAAAGTTTTACACTTAAAACTTAGAAAGTTAGGTATGTTTGTGCCATTCAATCAGGTTATAATCTTGTCATATTTCATTTTCACACCTCCATCTCTACACCCGCCCTCCCACCCTGCCCACAGCAGTCAGTAGCAGGCCAGGTAAATAGTAGGTACATGATATACTCATTAAAAGGCTCAACAGTTGATTCTGGAGTAAAATATGGGTAGGAAAGAATGATTATGAAAACTAATTTTGAATTTTGTGAAATAGGACATTTGCAATTTTCTGCCAAATCTCCATGCAGAAAAAATAGAGACCAGCTAGAACCTGGGAGACTTCTCCACCTGCTTTAAACATCTCAGTTTTACTTGTTCTTTTTATTCACCTGGTTGTAACCTAGGTCCTCTCACACTCCAACACATACACACACACACACACACACGCACACATGCACACTCACTCACACTCTCCTTTCCCTGAAATTGTTTTGGAACCAACTGGTACTCTGATATAAATAAATTTATAGCAGACATTTAAAGAGCAATTCAAGTATAATTTCTGACAGCTGCTAGAGTAACACATAGACAAGTAGAAGACACATTTGAAAAGTGATTCAGATATACATTTTTTACATTTGTGGATACATACATTTGCAGTAAAATACATATAACATAAAATTTGCCATTTTAACCATTTTAAAGTATACAGCTCAGTAGCATTAAGTACATTCACATCATTATGCTATCGGCACTGCCACCCATCTCCAGAACTTTTCCATCATCCCCAGCTGACACCTTGTGCAGTAATCCCCCGTTCCTCTCTCCCGCTAGCCTCCGGTGACCACTATTCTACTTGCTGTCTCCATGAATTTGACTTGTTTTACTTAGCATAGTGTCTTCAAAGTTTACCCACATTGGAACATGTATCAGAATCTCATTCCTTTTTAAGGCTGAATAATATTTTACTGTAGGTACATACCACATTTTGTTTATCCATTCATGTCAGTGGAAATTTACGCTATTTCGAATATATATATGCGCCACAGTATTCCTAGAGAGTTTTTAAATTTTACAATATGCAAATCTCTTCTGTGATGGGGGCCCATTTCTCTCAGCACCAGTGAGCCAGCCAGCCTTTCTTTCCCTGACACAGCCTCAGAGGTGTTCTGTGTTGATGAAGAGAGTGCTGCCTGGGAGAAAGGAGAACAGAAGAGCTCTCCAGAGGGAGATCTTTGGTCAAACCTGAGCTCATTAGAGGTGTCTTAGAAATGTCCATTTACAGGGAACTATATTCAATATCTTGTGAGAACCCATGTTGAAAAAGAATATGAGAAAAAATACACACACACACATATATAACTGAATCACTGCTGTACACCAAAAACTGACAATGTTGTAAATCAAGTATACTCCAACTTAAAAAAAAAGAAATGTCCATTGAGCCTTTATCCAGCAGGAACGCATGCCTTATAAAAAGGACCCAGATGCTTCCATCAACGGCCTCACAGCCCTGGAGATCATTTCCACACAACCCAAGTGGACCCTGAATCGTGGTGTCAGGTTTGCAATGAAGCTGGCTCGGGCAAGTGGGCTGTGGAGCCCCTCTCTCAGCTGGGAGAGTAGTTTTTTATCCCTGGAGCTTCGGGTGCCTGTGGGATGGGGAGTGGGTGGCAAGAGTTGATGTAAACACCCGCGTCGATGGCTTAGCTGTCCTGAAAAGTGCCAGCTGTGACCACACCCAAGTCAGGGAGAGGCCTCGACAGCCCAAACAACCATCCGAACGTTGCACAGTGTCTGTGATGGAGTTCGGTGATAGTCCTTCTCCTTCTCCTCTACTCAGTCCATTCATCACGTGTCTGTGAGCACCTGCTCTACACGCGCCAGGCATCCTTCCCGTCACGACAGAAGTAGGCGAAACAGGCAAGGCTCCTTCTTCCTCAAGGAGGTTATGCACTGGAGCGGCTGCGGGGAAGGAGTGCCCCGGTCACTGCTGCCAGGACATCAAGGAAGGGGTCTCTCAGGAGGCGGGACTTGAGCTGACACCTAAGACTGAGAGGAGCAAGCCATCGTAGGAGTCGCAGGGAGGGCTCTCCAGGCAGAGGGAAACGCAAGCGGGAAGGTCTCCAAAGAGCTCTGTGTGTTCAAGAGCAGACGGCAGGCAGACGGCGCGCGGCAGGACACAGTGAGCGAGGAGCAGGTGGTGGAGGGAGGAGGCCCGCGCAGCCAGGTCAGGATTCTGACCAATTACAAGAAGCCAGAGGTCGATGATAAGCAGAAAAATGATCCGAAGGCCATATTTAAAGGAGGACTCAGGTTGCAGCTGCGGGGTGGAGGAGGGGGGTGGGCGCACCTCCCTTTCCTCCTTCTTCCTTGCAGGGACATCTCAGGAAGGGGCCACAGAGAGCCCAGCCTCACCTGGCAGGACTTCCATCGAAGCCCGAGACAAGACCTGTGCTGTGCGTGAACCTGGGTGGAGGTGACAGCCCGGCGGACATCTGGGTGCCTTTGTCAGGTGTTGCCCCGACCGTCGCTGTCAGTCTTGTGTCTTGAGCAGTCCGTCGCTTCACACTCCCTTTGGGTCAGAACAGGGAGGAGAGTTTTTGTCTCCAAGAGGCTTCCAAGGGAAATTACATGAGGCGCAGATGCTAGACATGCCTCCAGGGCAAACCTTGGCTGGTGGCTCTGTCTAGGTGGGGTGTGCACCCTGCACCAAGGAGCAAACAAAGCAGAGGGTCGTTTTGCAGGTTCCTGCCCTGCATGGGCAGGCCTCTGGGGTTGGGTAGGGGTGCGGTGGGAGGGTGGAGCTGCATCACCTCCTTTCGGAGAGTTGCTCCTCCCTATTCCATGTGCTCAGTATATAGTTGGATGGTCACCTCCAAAGCTCAGAAGAGAAAAATTATCTGGAACTACAGATTAAGAAGCATAGGTGTAGGTGGCACCTGAAGTCTTGAAAGGAGATCAAAAACCTTGGGGAATGTATGTGAAATGACAAGAGAAGACCAAAAACATATCTCTAGGAAATATCAACATTTCAGGGTGAGCGGGATAAGAAGAAACAGGGGACAGGGTAGAGAGGGCATGACCAAGGAGGGGGAGAGTCTATAAAGAAAAAGGGCGTGGCCAACAGTGCCAACCGGAAATCCACCGCTAGAAGCCGCACTGAGAATCCAGCTGGTGATCCAACCACTGGCTGGTACTCACTGTTGCCCAGACAACAGCATCCTGTTCTTTGAATAGGTCTGGCTTTGTGTACTGAGGTAGCAGAGAGAGCAAGAAGATGCCAGAGGTGTGGGACATAAAATTGGCAAAGATTCTGATAAAGATTAACCTCAGCAAAGTTTGTAAAGGACTATGGGAACTGGTCAGCTGCCAAGAATGGAGGAGAACATATTCGAGGCTGAGACGGTGGTAAGGGAACATTCTGGGAACTGCCGGTAGTCTAACATGCCTGGATTGTTGGGTGCGTGTGGGAAAGTCACGAGGGATGAGGCTAGAGAAGCCACCGGGGTGAGATGACGACAGGGCTTTTGGTCTTATTAAGGAGTCTGCATTTTCTTTCAAGGCAATAGGGATCCCCCAAGGCATTTTAAGCAGAGGGCTAATATGAGCACATTTGCATCCTGGACTGATCACCCTGGCAACGGAGAGAGGCCATTGCGTTAATGCAAGGTGAGAAATTAGGAAGGCTGTGGCAGTGAGGATGGATTTGTGATATATTAAGGAAGAAAAATTGGCAGGGCATTTTATACTTAGTGGCAAAATTAAAATTTGGCACCCCAAGTCAGGCTCAATGGCAAAGACTCTTAATAACAGAATCTCCAGTTTTGGATCCCCCAAATAAAACCTGTATATCCCATCTTCCTTGCAATTATAAGGGCCATGTGTCTAAGTTCTTGTCCAATAACTTGTAAGTGGATGAGTCTTATTCTGGGAACCTTCTTTATAAGTCACCTACCATCCGCCCTTGCCCTTCTTCTTTATCCTTTTCTCCCTCCTGCTGGATGTGATGGCTGGAACTGGAACAACCATCTTGGACCTTGAGATGACAGTGACTGTAGGAATGGAGGTTAAGCTGAGCAGGGAAATTTGAAGGAGTTCCCAGGTCCCTGAGGGCTTCTTGGAGCTGAGCCTCCCTATTAATCCAAGAGTACTTAGCTCCAGACTTTCACAGTAGAGATCAACTTTTTCCATCTTGTTTAAGCCACTGTTATATTGAACTTCTTTTATCCTTTGACCTAATTAACTGGACCTGATCCTAACTAATAAAGCTCTCATTTTTAGCTGTTCATAAAATCCCAAACCCTGGGAGCTATTAGTCTGTACCACTCCTCAGCCTTTAGCATATTCCTTTTGTCTCCAATGCTTTTTTGCATCCTTGGCTGAACACCCAGCCCTATTCCTAGTAGATGCTTAATAAACACTGAGGAGGAGAAGGAAGAGGCAATACTCAGAATTGTTGTTTTCAGACCTCGTTAGTCATCAGGCCTGAGGAGAAATTTGTAATGTAAATTTCATCATGCAAAATAGTTAATGCCTAGCCTAGTGGCACTCAGCCCAGGAGTGGGAAGGAGTAAAGAGAGTCCAGCAAGAGTATGATTCTATTACCTCACCTGGGGATGTGCGGCCTCGAAGGCACGGACTCATCTGTTCGGCGGAGGGGCGTGGGGGTGGGGGGACACGATTTGTATCAGTTGGCAGGGAAGGCAGCGTCAGGGTGGGTAAGGAGGAAGGTTGTTGCAGAGATTCAGGTGAGGACGTCAGCTGGTTCTCTGCTGGTGCCCTCTCCCAGCAGCCTCTGCTTCTCCTTTGTAGCATATATCTCATTTATAAGAAATTAATGTTTCCTGCAATTACTTGTTCAATGTCTCCCCTACTAGACCATCAGCTCCACCAAAATCAGGAACCAAGCCTGCCTTCTTCACCTTGGTACCTGGAGCACAGAAGGTGCTCAGTAAAATACCGGTTGAAAAATAAATGAATCAGTCCACCTTTTCATGCAAAGAGGAAAGAGCTTAAATAGAATCCATCATGCTTTACATGGGAAAACTCCTGTGCAGGTTTTAAAGGACAGTATAGTATTGATACATAAGATTATCCACTTAGTGGATGAGCCCTCGTAGGAGCCTGGGTCCTGAGCCCGCTTCCTTAGCTGCATTCTCATCCAGTCATGTAAGCTCTTGATTACCCAGCGCTTTGGGAAGTGCAAATGAATTTTAATATTCACTTAATGTTCACAAGAAAAATGAACAGTAAGTCTTCTGGGAGCAAAGGAAACAAGATATTCAAAGGCTATGCCCAAGGTCCGGCAGAGTGACTTTAAGATTACCTCCAGGATAGGGCTGTAGGCACCTGGGATTGGGGGTCCCGCCTGGACCAAGCAGGGCCTTGGAGCGGGCGGGCAGTGGAATAGGTTTGCCCAGTGGGGAGCGGGCACGGGGGGAGGGCGCCCTCTGCTGGGGGTGAAGGAAAATGCGTCTGCCCGCGCGCGTCGTGTCCGTCCTGCGTCTGTCTCGAACCTCGAGAGTAAATATTTTCTTTCGGGACGGGGGGGCGGGGGGGGGGAGTGGAGGGGAAGAAAAAACTCAAACTCTCGCCCAGGAAGTGTTCTTCACAAGTATTTTCCGACCCCCGCCCTTACAGCCCTGAACTTTTCCTGGCTCAGAGGGGAATGACTGCGGTTAATTGAAGATGCTGATGGCCCAGGTGCCTGCCGGGAAGCCAGAGTGCTCCCCCCACTTCTCATCTTTAAAGTCCAAAAATAAATAAATAAATAGTAAAAAGAGATTGCTTGAGACGATCAGAAATAGCAGGTTTTATCGGACCTACAGGAACCTCTTGTGACCACGTCATCTTCCCCGTTCTGGGTTCTGGAGCGCAGGAGCAGGTGCCTTTTCCGCGCTGGAAAAGAGGCTAACAGTGGCCTAAATCTCTGAAACTGGTCCTGGGGGCACACCGCGGTGCAGGCCCAGGGACCAGCCGGGATGAACTTTAGGCCAAGAGTCGGGCCCCACCTGTGCCTCCAGGCAGCTGCCCAAAGGTAGGGAGGGGCGCTGGGACCCACTTGGGCGCTGAAGCCGGCTTTGTTCCCAGCCTCCCTGGTTGCTAGACTACAAAATCTGCAGACTGAATTAGATGGTCAGGTGGCCCTAACTCTAGAAGCTCCTGATCCTGTTGTCCTTTTTTAGACTCAGACTGTGTCAGTGGAGGGAGTTGAGGTAAAGGGGATGCTTTGGCGTGTGAACCAGAAGAAAACAATGCGGGGGGGGGGGGGGGGGGGAGGGTAATCTAGCCAGCTCCCTTCACTAGAAAAACCCAAACTGCTTTCTAAGAGCCCTGGCTCTCTTTACTGAATCGCGAGTGACACCTAGTGGTACATGCACCTCACCAACACAGTGGGGCTGGTTCTCCCTGGCGTTTCCGAGGCAGCACTTGCCCACTGGTCGCTAAAAGCCTTGGGAACACCGGGTACCACTGATGTTTACTGGGAGTGCCCAGCAAGCACTTTCTGGCCCCCATCAACAGTGATTTTTGTGCAACGTTCGCAACTCTAATTAAAATGATTTTCTTATCTAGAGAACTGGCTTGGGCACCTTGCTCACTCTCAGGCAACAAATACAATATGTATTGAGCTGGATGATCTTGTAGATACTGGGGATACAAAGATGACCAGGGCTTAGTTTCTGCCCTCAAGAAACTCACAGTCCAGCTGGGAGGAAATGGAGAGGTAAAAACAATGGACAAGTATTAAGAGTGTGTTGGATGCTGTAGAGGGTATCAGAGGTGGACCTAACTCTGCCTAGAGGCATTGAGGAAAGCAGAAATCCTTGAGCTCAGTTTTGAAGATTAGATGGTATGGTAGGCAGAATTCTAAGATGCCCCCAAAGTTGTCAGCTCCCCCCCCCACACACACACATTCCCCCAATTATTCAAACACTAGGTACAGTGGTAAGAGATTTTGCAGATGCAGTTAAGGTCCCAAATCAGCTGACCTTAAAATCTGAAAATTATCCTTGGTGGGCCTGGCCTAATCGGATGAGCCTTGAAAAGCAATTAGGCTTTTCCTGGTGAAAGAGATTTGAAGCATGGAAAGGATTTGTCGTGGGCAAGTTTCTCCTTTGCAGCATTAGAGATGCAGGGGGCTAGTGGCAAGGAAACTGGGCAGCCTTTAGGAGCTGAGAGCAACCCCTGGCTGACAGCCAGCAAAGAAAGGGGAGAAATTTAATTCTGCCAACAACCAGGAAGCTTGGAAGAGAACCCTGAGCTCCATGAGAACACAGCCCCAGCTAACACCTGGATTGTAGCTTTGTGGGAACCTGAACAGAGAACCAGACACAGTGTGCCCAGCTGCTAACTTTGTGGTAATTTGTTATACAGCCACAGAAAACAAATACAGATGGTCATTTGAAAGAGAGGGACTGCCTGGACAGAGGCTCAGAGGCATAGAACAGCAAGGTATATTTGGAGAACTGAAGTCATTTGGTACAGCCAGACCATGGGGAGCAAAGGAGAGGATAAAATGTAATATTGAGAACTTGGCTTTGCAGCAGAGAGACTGTGCCCTCAGGCTAGTTAACTTAGTTCTCTGTACCTCAGTCTTCTCATAGGTAAAATGGGGCTAATGACAGTAGTTAAAATAAAGAGTTGTTCAGTGGGACAGATACACATAGAGGATTCAACACAGTCTTCACATTTGGTGAGTGTTTAAAAAATGTTGGGTAGTAATAGTTGCAGTAATTAACCATGTGGAGAATGGATGAGAATAAGAAGAGGCTAAGTGATGTCCTTTCATCATTGGGGACACCCTTATTGCAATCACCCGGGGAGCTTTTTTTATATTAATTAATTAATTTATTTATTTATTTACTGGCTGTGTTGGGTCTTCATTGCTGCGTGTGGGGTTTCTCTAGTTGCAGCAAGTGGGGGCTACTCTTCGTTGCATTGTGCAGGCTTCTTGTTGTGGTAGCTTCTCTTGTGGTGAAGCATGGGTTCTAGGCACATGGGCTCAGCAGTTGTGGCTCACAGGCTTAGTTGCTCTGCAGCATGTAAGATCTTCCTGGACCAGGGCTGCAACCCATGTCCCCTGCATTATCAGGGAAGTGTGCCACCAGGGAAGTCCCACCCAGGGAGCTTACTAAAAATGCAGATGCCTGAATCCTACCATGAGTCCAAACTGAACCAAAGTCTCTGGGGCTGGGGCCTGAGAATCTGCACTGTCAAGAAGCATCCTAGGTGATCTTTCTGAGAATCACTGAGCAAGAGATAGGAAGACTTGTAACCAGACCATTGTAATAGTCTAGGGGAGAGTGAGTGGTGGATGAACAAAAGCAGTCAGTGCTTCTTCTCTGTGAAAACAGGAAGCGGGAGTCACAGGCTTTGAGGTGGGAAGAATCTATGGGGCTGGAAAGCAGATCAGAAGGGATGATGAGAACAAGGGAGGGCAGAGGATGGGCTGCGAACATTATGAAGATGTAGGAGGAGGTGGTTACATTGGCTCAGATGCTGTCAGGAGAGCCTAGGCTTCTGTGGGATATCCAGCTGGAAAGTCAGGTTGACGGTTGGAGAGTCTAAAATGTAGGAGCTAAGATGAGGCTGGAAATACAATTTGGAATGTCCGTAAGTACAAGAATCATGGGCCGGTGCCCGCAGAATGAGATGATGGTCAGGAACAGACCTCACAATATACCGGTGTGGGGGCCAGGGGTCTGGGATCCCAAGAGATGGCCATCAGAAAGCTGACTGCGTGCTGAGTGGGGAGGGGTCCGAGAAGGTGGCTGTCCCCAGTGTCCCCGCTTGGAGCAATTGGAATGGAGAAAGTGTATCTGCGTCCCTGAGCCCCCAGCTACTAGCAGCTCAAGGGCAGGATCAGTGAGGCCCACTTCAGTGGGGTGAGGACGGAGGAGGCCAGACCAACGGGAGGCAAGGAGGTTCGCGCTGTTCTCCAGCAACGTGGCTATGAGGAAAAGGAGAGAATAGGGCAGGACCTGAAGGGTACGCAGCCCTTCCCCTCGCATCCCGTGCTGCGAACCCGATGCAGAGCCCACACACGCTGCTGCAGCTGGGCCTGCTCCTGCCAGACCCAGACTGTGCAGGAAAGGGGGCGGGTGAGGTTCTCAAAGAAAGAAGGGGCACCTAGATGCCAAGGTCGAGGGTGCGGATACGTTTATAAGTTTGGTGCTCATGAGGCAGGAAGAGAAGTGGGGTGGAGACGTGCTTGACTGTGGAGAACGAGATGTGGAAAAGATGAGAACCAAGAGGCCCAAGGATGGCTGAGCTGCATTGAGGGCCTGGTTGGGCTAAGAGACCAAGAATCCTGTGGAAAGTAATTGTGCGATTTGGGGGAAAGTGCCTCGATTACCCTTTGCCTGGGTTAGCTCACCTTTACTGTGGGAACAGTAGTACCGCTTTCCTCAGAGCGTGGCTGCAAGGGTTCCCTGCCGGCACCCATGGTGACAGGCATAGCAGCGCTAATAAACAGCAGCTGTCCTGAGGATTTTAACTATTGCCATTTTGTAAGTCAGAGAATGATCATCTCTGTTCAGAACCCTCTGATCGCTCCCATCCCACACGGCGTGAAAGCCGGCATCCTTAACTCTGACCTGACCCTACTGCCTCTGGTCAGTTCTCTCTGCTCCAGCCACACGGGTCTGGGTACCGCTCACCAAGCACGTCAGAGCCTTTGCCCCTGCCGTCCCTTCTTCCTGCAACACTCTTGTCCCCATCATCCCCCTGGCTCATTCCCTCCCCTCCTTCTGGACTTTGCTCAGATGTCACCTTCTCAGTGAGCCCTTCCTTGACCTCCCCAGGTTCGGCTCACAACACCCTTGTCCATGCTGCTCCCCTCTTCCTTACTATGTTTTGGACCAGAGCACTTTCCACCATCGCCATGCTCCAGGTTTGTTATCGCTCTCTCCTCAATAGCATGCTCCTCTTCTGTCCCCTGCAGTATCTCCAGAGCCTACAACAGTAGCCCAGTGTCTAGTTGGCACTCAGCAAACATCTGTCGTGCAGAAATGAGTGATCCCTTCACTAGGGTCTTGGCTCAAATGTCACCTCTTCAGAGAGCCGCACCACCACCATCTAACTAGCCCCCCGCTGTCACTCTCTGTGCCCTCACTTTCTGTGCCCTCACTCTGCTTTGCTTTTCTTCCTCACACGTGTCCACACCTGGTATTATTTTATCTTTGTCTATTTGCTTATTGTTCGTCTCCTCAGCTGAGTCAGCTCCCGGAGGGCAAGGATTTAGTTTAGTTCACTGTACATCCCAAGTGCCCATCACGGCACCAGTAAGTAAGCACATGACATGTATTTGTTGAATGACAGCATTATCTTTGTCTCTTACTATTAATAATAATAATAGTTTTGCTATTATTAGTCATAGTAGTTTATTGTTGGAAGGGAGAAGGTAAGGAGCAGCTGCCCTGTGAAGAGTAGACCAGGGCAGGGGGAGGAAGATGGGCTTCAAGCAGGACATCCTAAATGCAATGTCCAGTGGAAACTACAAGAGGGCACAAGGACCCTCACCCCCATCCCAAGCCTGGCTGAATCCCCACCCCCAGCACCCTGGGCACCAAAGGCATGGACTACACCACAGACAACAGTGAGAGGGCTTTCTCTTCTCCTAGGAAGCTTGGCACAGCACACACTGGAGCTCTATAGGTGCTCCTGCAGTGAATACACAGGAACTTCTTGGAATGTTTTAGAAGGAGTAGCATAAACACCAATATCCGGTCAGTTTGCTCTTGGACAGATACCGAGCAGCACTTCATTTTCAGAGTGAAATTCAGTAGCTAAGACAAGCTCTGGTGACCCCCACTCAAGAGAGGAGAGCAAGGAAGCAGAGAACAGATACCAGAACCACACCAGATACTAGATCCACTGCCTACCTGGATAATGTCTCTGTGCCTCAGCTTCTGCATCTGTAAAATGAGGATAATAGTAATACCTACCTCAGAAGTATATTAACAAACATATATTATATATTTGTATATTTATTTTTAAAAACAGTTCCTGGTAAATGCCGAGAACTATGAAAGATGTGAGAATTTACCATACTCATAAGCTAACAAATGAGCCTGCTCCTCTTTCATCCGTGCTGGCTGATGACCCAAGCCTCCTGGCCAGAGGCAAAGAATGAAGGATTTTATTATGGTAATACCAACAGGCAGAGCATCAGCCCCTGTGTCACTTCCCTGAGTTCAGTTCCCACAGAGGAAAGCAAAGACAGTAACTGCACCTGTGGTGGGCTGCATTACAGGAGTGGAACCCTGAGCTTACGGAACCCAGATATCTTATAACAGGCAGGAACCATGCCTGCTCTTTGCTCCAGAGGGAGACACGATCTCTATCCCAAGGCTATTCACTTTGAAAAGATAAGTCAGAACAAAGGGTGTCGGTGCCCCTGCTTAGCAGATGTGCAGAAATACAAGAGATCCATGGAGAATTGTTTCCCAAGAACATGTGGTGAGAACTATTATTATTACTAGTAACAATACTATGGGAAAATGTACCCATACTACATAAATTCACTTCCTTTGGTGACTCTGAAATTATTACAAAGCAAACCAAGACATGACTAAATAAAAGTTACAAAGACTAATGACAAGTCGTGGCGTTCGAGTTAAGGTTCAGTGACTAGACTACCAAATGCATTGCACAAATGGGTTTCTGGGGGGGGGAAAACTGCTGTCAGCAATTGATTATGATATTGGGCAAACGAGTTTGCAATTTCACACTGAATAATCTATCACTCCCTATCTTAGAAACCCAGGCATTCAATCTTTTTTGACAGGCAGCATGTATGTTCTATTGCCAGGAAGGAAGGCAGTCATCAAATTCCTAATTTTTCTCTGTGAAAAATGAACATTTAACTGAAATATAAGATCTGGAGGAACACACAGACCTTAATTACAAAGCACAATCCAAGATTTGTGCTAATTAATAAGCTGATGAAAAATTCATTGGAATTCAGAGAAGAATGAAGGGGGAAAATTGGCCAGTGTTAATACCGAGTTCAATGAAATATTTAAGTCTGTCTAAATAGGCAGCTACCTCTCTGTCATAATTATCATTTAATCATTCATATGATTATTTCATTTTGTAAGACTTTAGTTGCATATCAAAAATTACGCAGAGAATATTTCTTTAAACTTAGTGATTTCTTTTTCTTTTTATGGAAACTACCCAAATGTTTATTAACAGTAGAATGAATAAATTATACATTCTTTTTGTACACTTTACTTTCAAGTGTACAATTCAGTAAATTTTAGTAAAAGTACAGAGTTGTGCAACCATCACCGTAGTTAAATTTTAGAACATTCCATTACCCCAAAAAGATCCCTCATGCTGATTTTCAGTCACTCCCCTTTCCCCACACCCAGCGCCAGTCAACGACTACATCTAATTGCTGTCTCTACAGACAGGCCTTTCATGGACATCTCATATGCAGAGAGTCATCCAAAACGTGGCCTTTTATGTCTGGCTAGTCCCACTTAGCATCATGGTTTGGCGATTCATCCACATTTTAACGTGTATCAGTACTTCATTCCTTTTTATGGCTGAATAGTATTCCATTGTCCGTGTATAATACATTTTGTTTGTTCCTTCATCGGTGGACATTTGGGTTGTTTCCACTTTTTGGCTATTATGCATAATGCTGCTATGAATATTCATATTTAAGTCTTTGTGTGGACATACGTTTGCCTTTCTCTTGGGTGAATGTTCCTAGGAGGGAATTGCTGGGTCATACATAAAATTTATATTTAACTTAAGAAAAGTGCCAAACTGTTTTCTAAAATGAATGTACCGTTTTACATTTCCACTGATTTATTGAGGGCTCTAGTTTCATCCTTGCTAACACTTGCTAGTATGTCTTTTTTTTTTTTATTCCTAGTCATTCTTGTGGTATGAAATAAACTTTGTGATTTCTAACAGTTATACTAGCATATTAGAGATTTTTGAAGAAGACCAGCTTGGCTACCTGAAATAGGAATTTTTTTTTTTAAAGATGTGAGAGGAGACATCAGTCTGAATCCTGGCTTTTGCCATTCACTAGCTGTGACCTCAAGCAAGATCTCTGAGCTCTTTGAGCCTGTTTCCCTATTCAAATGAGGATGACAGAGCCTCATGAGTTTGTGTCGGAGGTGAACGACTGCTACTATGAATTAATCACATGCCTCCTCCCTTCCAGATTCTTAGCCAAACCAGACCAGGAACCAGATGGAGATTGAGATGTAGCAACTGGCTTGTTATCAGTACAGCTGGATTGCTGAATAAGATAGTACCCAGGCAGAAATTGGACTTCCTGCGTCCACCCTCCCCATCCCACCCCAGCCACCCACCCACCCATCCAGTCCTAGGACCTGGCCATGGGGAAAGTGGGTCTGCAGAGTGACGTCCAGATGGCCCCAGGGAGGGTGCTAAGCTGTCTCACCCCTTGTGGGGAGCAGAAAAGAGGCCAGCCAGTGAGAGGGTGAGCCTGTTATTTTCTGCCCTTCATGTAGAATGTTTTGTCTTCTTGAATATCCAGTGGTGCATTCAATTTCATTCACTCATTCAAACCACTGCAGTGTTTCTCCAGGAGTCAGGAGAGGGGATTGCACAGAAAAATACATATTTGTAAGATACTTACCAAAAGCGCCTGGCCCATACTAAGCGCTTTTTAAGTATTGGCTATTACTATTATTGTTGTTGTTATTATTATTATTATCCAACTTTGTGATGTTGCCATATCCTAATACCACTTGGTCTATCATTAATACTTTCTTTAAATCAAATTCACCAGCCTCCTGAGCAAGTGTCTATGAAATTGCAGGTTGCAAAGGCTAGTTATGTTTATCAAATACATGTGAAAATAAAATACATAATTATTCAAATTAAACCTGATCATCTGAAGGCCCTCCAGCACACCCAGAGAAACACTGTTCTATCCAACAGTTCAATCACACATCCATCTGCCTGCAGAGATGATAAGGTGCGTGGGGCAGGCACCAAATCTTGGTTCATTTGTCAGTTTGCAGATAGTTTGCAAGTACCCATGACAATTCGTACACCCCTCAGTAACTGTTTGTGGGGTAAATGAATGAACGTAATTAAATGCATCAATCGATGTTCAAGAAGCCAGAACATTCTACACAAAGGACAGAAAATAACCAGCAAGTCAAGAATGGCAGTGAGCTGCGGTCTCTCCCACCACACCTCTACCCCAGGGAACACCGAGATGACCTGCCCTCCCAGTTTTCTCTCTTCTCTTTCAACACACTAACCTCCTGGCTTATTTGACAGCAAGTTGGAGGGGCTCTTAGGATGGACTGAATCTCGCAGTTGTAATGAATCAAAAACTGGGGAGGAGACAGCAGATTTCAGCAACGGCAGAATACTCTCACTGTTTAAAAAGCCCTCGTCCCCGAGGCTGGAAAAGATGACAAGCTAATAATTTATGTTGAAATCCAGCGAAGCCCTCCACAAAGTCCTAGTGCTTGTCCCTGCCTTTTGACTGACAGATGTGAAAATAGAAACTGATTTGAAAACCTGGGGCTATTTAACCAGAGCAGCATTAATTTCTCCATTAGAAACGAAGAAATGAGGCAGGGGGTGGGAGCAGCCGCCACAAAGAAACAGATGCTGCCGGTGGAAGGCCACGCCTTTTTCCGAATCAAAACTCACACCAGCTCTTCAAGTTTGAGTGAGCTTTGTAAGCTTCCCAGACCTCAAATTGGCAAAAATCATTTTTTTTCCATGCTAGTTAAAATGCCCTCAAGCTACAGTCATTAGATTTGCTGGACAGCGGCATCATTCTGATAGTATCGGCTCTGTCTTCCTGTTTTCATGAATAATGTATAAGAAAGAGCTATCCGAAATGGATTCTTCCGCGGCTGACGGTCTTGCCAGCAGACAGGTCCCTGAATTCTCAGTCATTTCATCTGCATCACTAACAGATCTCCTTCCTCTTCTCCTGGCCGCCTTCCGGCTGCTCGCTATGCATGGAGACCCTTCCAAAGACACCCTATCCCCCTTCTCCCTCAATAGTAAGAAAACCGGGGGGCACAGGAAGCGGTGCCCGCCACCTTCCTTCCTTTTCATTGTGGCTGCGTGTCAGAGGAGGAGTGCCAGAGCTACTGATGCCAAGTTCATGGGTTTGATTCCTGGCCCTGCCGCGTGTGGGCCAAGCCAGTCTTGCTCTGTCCTCAGTAGCCTGCCAAGAAAAATGCTTCTCCTTGGGCACAGGTGCTGCTGCAGGAGAACCTCTACCTGTGTGTTTTGGTCCATGTCTCTATGTGCTCGCATCTGTCATATCTTCACAAAGAAGAGAACCATCTTTCAGCCCCATCCCTTCATCCGCTTGTTCATTCAACATATTTTTATTACCTGCGAGGCTTCCCGTGGAGAAGGCTTGCCATGACCGAAGATTACAGAACTGACTAGAAAATGTACAAAGAAGACCATCAATTGTGAGAGTGTGTGATAGAAGGAAGCAGCTGAGTCAGGGAAGGCAGTAAAGGATGTGAGACAAGCCCCTCAAGGCAGTGGCTGGGTGCAGGCAGCGGGATGGGGTGCAAAGTGCCTGCCGTGGGAGGGGCGGGGCCTCCTTACAGGAACGAGAAGGAAATGCGGGGGCCCAGAGCACCGTTTGCAGACAGGTGCTGGGACTTCTCTGCCCCTTTGACCCTTGTCTACTCTCTCCTTCCCAGCGCTCTCCCCACCCTTGGAGTGGGAGCACTGCTGAGTTCTGACTCTCCTCCCCTTTCCCGAGTATTCCCAGCCTCCCAGGTTCCTCCACTACTGCCCCTTCCTCGTGAGGGTGAACTTGGAGCTTTCCTCCTCCTCCGTGCCCTGGCGTCAGGGGCTGTGCCTGCCATCCAGAAGGAGCACCGTGAATGCAAGGACCATTGATTGCTCTGCGTCCCGAAGGGGAACTTGGAAGCATCCTGAGTACCCACCATGGGAGGGGTTCGATAAACCATTACACCCGCTTATTGGAACCCCACGCCGTCACTAAAAGTGATGTTTTTGAAGACTAATGATCTTGGAGATTTCTCATGACATAATGTGAATCTGAAAGCAGAATATAATTTCATCCTAAAGCATGATCTCAATTTTATGTGGAAAAAAGGTAAATGACAAAAGGCTAGACGCTAATGTATCAAAATGCTAACAGGGTATCTCTGTGGGAGGAATTATTAATAGTTTTTATTTCCATTTTTGTACTCCTTCATCTTCCCCCCAGATGTGTTAACTAATTAATAAGTCATTTAAATTAGTTAATTGAATTGAACTAGTATTAAGCACTCATTACATGCTGGACACCACTCGCAATTCAGTGACGGGCAGAACGCCAAGCGTAGTCTCCACCCTGAAGAACTGCTTTTCTAAAGTTTTTTAAAACAAGATGGAAGAATGGAACAGCCATCATCACTCCTGGAAGACAACGCTTTCTCCTGCCAGTGTCAGGAGGGGAGCTCCGTCTAGCGGCTCTGTGATATCACCCGCTAAGGGTGCCAAGGACGGAACCTTGATGACTGTCCGTTTGTCGTCTGTGCCCGAGGCAAGATGCTGGGAACAAGGGCTGTTCCTGTCAACATCTATTACTCTGGAGTAATCCAACATCTATTACATCTGGTGCTCTTTGTACCATTCACTTTATAAAATCTAGCCCCCCCACCCCTGGATGCTCACAGTGGCTTCATCCCAGCCCTCCTGTGGGTCCACTTCCAAGGAGTTTCTTCCCCTGGACTCAGCCCTCAAGTGTTCTAAATGAAAATACCACCTCACCCTGGGTCTGAAGCCTGGCTCCACTACCTGCTGCTTCATACCCAAAAGCAGGGGCTTGTGATTAAACCACAGAAAAAAAACCCTAGCCCAAGCAAGCAAGAAAACAGCAGGAGCCCAAGGACTCCTGTGAACAAAGAGTCTGATTGTTCTCATGCAAATTGTTTTTAGTAGGAGGGAGATAACAGGCAAATGAAATAGGGGAGATAGGCAGAGATTTTCTTCTAAACCAATGGAAGGGGCGGGGAGTTCTTTAATGAAAACACAGCACATCTTTTAACAGTGAAACATCCAGCTCCCACATTTCTTATCAAGTGGAGGAGAATTTCTCCTCTCTACTCTGGCTCCTCTTCCTCCCCTTCCAGCCCAGCACAATCACGTCTCTTTCTGCTTCCCCCACAGCTCAACCTAGCCTTGTCTGAAACAGTCTATTTCAGAATGTTAGTGCTTCCTGACAGTGAAAAGTGTATCACCAGAGAGTGATTTTAAGTGGTAGGCAGAGTGAGCAATATTAATTCTGCTAGTTGTCTGTTTATTTTTAATGTACTTAGGAAATACTATGTCCAGCACATCAAATCCATGATTTTCTTATAGGCTATGGCAGCCTCAGTTTTAAAAAGCGAGTTAATATAGAGCCAATAAAGAGAAAAGTATTAAATACATCATGACACGAGTGGCATGCAAATGTGGTAAAAACTGTGAAGTGGTGCATGCATGTATGACGATTGGAAAATATGAGTGGGAATTCTTCTGCAAATCCAAGGCGGTCCCTGGGAAAGGGCCAGAAAAACCCATGGTTCATTGCAGTAACTTCGATGCAGACATTTGCATTTCCTTTTAGGTCTTCAGTAAGTCTTTACAATTCTGAATCCCAGGACATCCTGAAGTCTAAGATCTGACTTCTCAAGCTGGTAGACTTTGTCTCCAGCAGGGAGAAGTGCATCATTTTAAAAATCAGGGCATCTCACATAAAATTCAGGTTTCTTATTCTCTTTAAAAACTGGAAGGTCTAGCACGCTGGGTCTCCATCCCTGCATGGTGACCACAGGCCCTGGGTGTTGCAACTCTCTGATGCAAGGCACTAGGGGTGAACTTGTGTGAGCAGGGCTGCCCCAAGAACAAGGGTAGAAAGAGGGTTCCTCTTCTGTAAGGTTCCTCTTCTCCTGCTTTTCAACCTTCTCCTTCTTCCCTAGCAATCCATCCCACCCATACACATGCACTTGTAAATGCATCTCCAGGAAATGGATGTGAGAGTCAAACTTCTGTCTCCTCCCACTGATTCCCATGGCTGTACTTGCCTGAATGGTGGGCCAAATTCCCTGATAATTCCTAGGTTGATTATTTATTACCACTAAGCCATTTGACTGGCAGATGATCACTTGAAATCACTTTGTGTAGGATGTGAGGCGGGAGTAAAAATTTAATTTTCTTCCTACTTGCTACATCATAAGAAAAAGGGCATGTGATTTGGAGCCAGAGGTCTGAGTTCAAATCCCGATTCATCTCCTGGCAATGTGATCTTGGGCAAATTATTTAACACTCTGGCACCTGTTTCCTCATCTGTAAAATGGGGATAATAGCATCTATTGTATGGGATTTTTATAAAGATTAAATGAGTAAATATATACATAAAGTGTTTAGAAAAGAGCCTGGCTCACAGTAAGGACTGAAAAATGTTACCTATTAAGTAATACTCTTCCATTCTATGAAGTACCACCAGGATAAGCTTTAACTCTGTGCCCTAGATATCATAATATTAACTATATTTCTTTTATCCAGCAACTCTTTATTGCTGTCTTATAAGTGTCAGGTATTACCCTGAGTACTGGAAATACCAAAAAATAAGATAGTGTCCTTGCCCTTCAAGGAGATTCGTATCCCTGGTGGACTTGGAATATAAGGTTAATATAAACAAACATATGACAAGTGTTTAAATAAATATAAGGTTAAATTAAGCAAATATCATATGACGATTATTTAAAGAAGTAGGAGTCTTATAGAGAACAAAGAATCAAATTACTCCAAATTCAGTCTACAAGAATCAGTCTCCCGAAGAGTTAGAGGCAAATTAGTATTTTTAACTTATGACTAGAAGAATGGGAGCCAGAGGAAGCTGGTGGAGGCTGTCACGAGAGGATGACCAAGGGTATGTCACTTGTACACGCGTGCACACGCGCGCGCGCACACACACATCCATGTTTAAAGGAACACAGGCTGGGTTAGGGATTGGGGGAATGGATCCAAAGTTCAGAACAGCTGGGGTCTTTTCAGTTCTGTTTCTTTGTGTGGCTTAAAGGCACTTGAATTCACTCTGTTTTCTCATTGCGATGGAAGCATATTACACTTTCTTGTTTAAGTACTTTAGAATAATCAGGGTGATATGATGCATCTGCCAGGTGGTCACACTACCAGGAATGCACAGTCTGAGGGAAGTCAGCTAGTATTGCTTCCGAGATGGCCAACTTGAGAGGCAGCTAGAAGTTCTTCTGCGATCCATATCTCAATCAACAACCAATGATTTGTTAATTGTGTGTTGAATATCAGAATTTGTTTTGTTTTGTTAATAATTTAATAGTCTTCATTTATTTTTTAAATTAATTAATTTATTTATTTATAATTCATTTTTGGCTGCATTGGGTCTTTGGTGCTGTGCATGGGCTTTCTCTAGTTGCAGCAAGTGGGGGCTACTCTTCATTGTGGTGCGCTGGCTTCTCATTGTGATGGCTTCTCTTGTGGAGCACAGGCTCTAGGCGCTCAGGCCTGGCACGCAGGCTCAGTAGTTGTGGTGCACAGGCTAAGTTCCTCCACAGCATGTGGGCTCTTCCCGGACCAGGGATTGAACCCATGTCCCCTGCAATGGCAGGCAGATTTTTAACCACTGCACCACCAGGGAAGTCCCAGAATTTGTTTTCCATTGCTGAAATTAGTGACTTGTTAATTTGTATGATGCATGTTAGAAATAACTCTCATCAAAGACATGTGATTAGGCTTAAATCGTTCAGAGACAGCCCCCTCCTACCTCCCCACCCCCACCCCCACACAGCTGGAAAGGATAGGGAATAAGAATCCAGCCAAGCCCTAAAACCTGTACCACTGGGACAGCACCTAAGGCTTGATCCCTGATCAGACTCTGGCCATGGGGGTGGGGGTTCTGATGGCATGGTGACTGCTAAGGCACAGCATCTGGCCTCAGAAACCAGAAGGGACAGAGAATGGAACTGCATTATGACTACTTCATCAAGGTTTCAGGCCTGTGTGGTGAGAGAATTTTGGTCTGAAAGTAGAAGTGTGGCAGAACTTGGCTTGAACTTGCCTTCAGTTCAGCCAGGACATAAAGTCTGGGGGAAGAGAGAATTCTCACCACCTCAGCCACTGTTACCCTCCAAAGAAGATCTAGTGTTGTGCTGACCAAGCCGGCCTAGTTCGGGTCCCGAGAAGGGGTGGGACTGCTCAGGCTCCAGGGCCCTGCCAAGATGACCTTCTTTGATTTTCTCAGGCTTCTCTTCCCACCAGCCCTACTGTGTGAGTCCTGAAAGTCTCAGAGATATGACAGCAGCTGGCAGAGGTTGGCCAGTGTCCTTTGAGGGTTGGCGTGTGAAGGAAAGCTGTGATAATAATTTGGTCTTCAACGGTTTTCCATTTGCCCCTGGCTGTTCCCAGGATCCAAGAAAGGTCCTTGCGCCCCTTGTTGAGACCAGAAAGTCCCATCCAGGCTTCTGTGCTCTAGCTTTACTCAGCAAGGAGCCCACATCAATGCTTCCCAGTCCATTTCCAGGCTGAATCAGCGAGGGGGTGGGGCAGGCCAGAAAGAACAGTGACTTATCCCAGCTTGCCCAGGCCTTCCGCTGCACCAGTGTTAGAATGCTGTTGTCTAACTGAAACTCGGCCACACCACAGGAAAGATTAACCTCAGTCCACCCCCAGAAGGTCTAGAGCATCACCGTGTAACAGAACTTTCTGCAGTGACGCACAAGTTCTCCAGCAGCACTGTCCACTGCGGTAGTCACTCTCACACGAGGCGACTGAGCATTAGAAATGTGACTGGTGTGACTGAGGAACTGAATTTTAAGTTTTATTTCATCGTAGTTAATTTATGCCAAATAGCCACATGCTGCTAATGGCTACTGTACTGGCGAGCCAAGCCTGGAGCCTGGCAACTCCCGCCATCCCTCAGGACCTTCTCTCAATCCCAAATCAGTTTGATCTACTGCCAGACTCTCTCTCCCAATCTCTCGTCATGACCCGAGTCACCTAGCTCTATCTTCTTTCTTCACCTCTGTAGAGCGTTCTGGCTTGTGTGGTTAAAGGAAGGAGACCCAATGCTTCAGAAATGTTCTCACAACAGAGACAGGCAAGAGGTTAGGCCTCCAAGAAATGGGGTATTAATATCATATGGAACTCATAGAATGAACACGCCCCACTTGGCACTAAGGAGTCCAAAGGTGCTATTCATAGTAATCGTAATGTTGCCTGATACTGGCATATTTGTATAAATGTGCCATCACAATGCATTCTGCATACAAGGCAAGCAGAGGAAGAATTAGACTCCCCATGATAAGGATAAGAAAACTAAGAGTCCATTCAGCTGATAGGATCACATAGCAGGTAATGACACAGCTGGGACCAGAACGGAGTGTTCTGGCTCCTAATGCCTCACCATTGGAATATTTGAATCAGCTGTGATTAGGCAGGAACCATGGATGAAAGAAGAGAGGAGGCCGTATCAGCCCAACAGGTTGACAGTGTCTGTAACGAGCCTCTGCTTTTGGACTGGCAGGCAGCCATTTTGGATATACTGCACATTATTTTGTTCTCTGGCATTGTAGAAACCAGAATGAGTTAGGGGAATTTAAGTGGTTATCTGCCTTCTAGAGCCTCTAATGAGTCATCTTGATCCCTCTCGGATTCTTACTGTATTCTTTAGGATCTTATTAACGAATATCCTTCCAACAGGATATCCTGCCCTTTGCACAACTCCAGAGGGTGACTTTACACACGATACAATATGCAACGTGGTAGTATTGCTCTAGTAGAATTTATTCCTAAATTGAACAAACCAGGTTTCTTTCCTTATACTTCAGTTAAGTTCCTTTTCATATTATTTGTCTTGGGTGTTCCTATTAAGCACATGTTAAACTAAGGGTTTGCAACCTTGGCTATTTATTTGAATTTATGGTGCTCTTTACAAAATACACATTTCGGGTTCCATCCCTTGAGAAGCTGGTCTTGAGCCTGAAACCATCTGGATTTTTTTCTCAAAGTTCTCTAGATGATTCCTATGTCGAGAGCTGAGACTCACAGAACGATAGACCAGGAATCAGGACACTCACGTTCTGATTTTCCCACACAACCGCCTCCATGAGCCTGTTTCCTATTCTGTAAAATGGAGAGATATGAGGTCTGCCCTTCTTTTATTAGTTTTAAGCATGAGAGCGTGTGTGAAAGAATTTTGAAAAGTAATCTGTGTATTTATGGTAGGAGGGAGCCAGCAGCTAGCGGTCAGGCTCCACCTGCAAACAGGCCTGGGGTTCAGTTACGTGGAGACATTTCCACATGGCTTCTCATGGCCAGCTTGCTCCATCACACCATGCTAAAAATGGGCAGAGAGTGGGTGGAGCTCAAAATACTTTAACTAGAGTGTAATTGTGTGGGCAGCTTCCACTTTGGCTAGGTAGTTCTGGACAAATAGAAGCTCGCCTGCAAGCAGCTATATTTATTTCCAAAATAGCTAGTGAGAGCCCTTAGGAATTTTAGACATTCATTTCAGTTTTATCTGTTTTGAGACCTTTTGGCCATGGGATTAGGACGCTCCAGGCATGAATCAGGAGGCAGAAGTACACAAGTTGTTTATTGCCAACCTGCCAGCTAATATTCAGGGTAAACCCACAGCCATTTGATGTGGGAACTTTTTAATTGGAGAAATCAAATTCTAAAAAGATACTACCCCCTTACTTTTCATTTCAAGCATCACACACACACACAGAAACTCACACTACCCAGAACTGGGCTGCTACTGAACCCTAGCTATATACATATTATAGACTTACACAGATTCTCAAAGATGTTCACAATACTTTCTTTTCTTTTGAAACGTCATAATTTTACCTCTCTGACAAACAGATCTGTTTCATTTCTGTTAATTATATTTTGTGCATTCAATGCATCACAAATTGGCCATAGCAGGAAAAAGAAATGAGTTAAGGATCATAATTTTGCAAAAGATAAAGATACAGGGAGGGCTTCCTAGGTGGCGCAGTGGTTAAGAATCCGCCTGCCAATGCAGAGGTCACGGGTTCGATCCCAGCTCCAGGAAGATCCCACATGCCGCGGAGCAACTAAGCCCGTGTGCCCAAAAAAAAAAAAAAAAAAAAAAAGATACAGGGAAGAGGAAGTTAAACTTTTGATGGCCCTGATGCAACTGTTTCAAACTTCTTTTGCAGCAAATTCAAATTGAGATCTGCCCAGGAGCCCCTCCATCCCCTCCAGGGCAGGCTCCATGTGCACTCTGGGCTATAACAAAAGTGGACCAGGCAGTCTGGCTTCCTGTTTGTCAGTTTCCAGATGGGGCCATTTTTTTCTGGTTTGCCCTGCAAGATCAGAAAACTTCACCTCCTCTTTCTCCTTGCCTTCCTTCCGTAAGTCCTGTCTGTGTTTCCCAGTAATCTAAGGAGATCGGCTCTAGGATTTCTTTTTCATTTTTCCTTTCCTCCACATCTGGCCTTTAACTTCAAGACATCCAGTCCATTTCAATGTCTCACCCTGGGCATCTGAACCCTGTTCAGGGATTTTAGGGTGCTGCTGATTACCCAAAACTTTGAGGTTTCAGCATGTACTTCCTGCCTTCTCAGGAAGTTTCAGAAAGGAAGTGTTTCTTAGTAAAAGGGTGATAGACCCTCAAATTCTATCTTTCCCTCCAGTTTTACACCCCAGGTGCTGTCAGGGTAACCTCCCCTTCCATCTTCACCCCCTCTCTTTGTAGACCTGATCAACATGAGGAAGTATATGGTGATGTGGGGGCTGGTTTAAAATTCTCTGAAGGCGGGAGGCACAAATCCTAGGATCCTAGAAGGAGCTGTAAGAGAATACAGTGTAGGATTACAATCTGTTTTGCAATTTTGTGTCTGTGTGGGGGGTTAGTCTACTAAGTGCTGCTATGCTTCTGAGAGGCAAGTATCTTATAGACCAAGTAGATGCCATACTGGCTGGTGGTAACCTCCTACAGCATTCATTTATTTATTCATTCATTCATTTATTCCAGTCATTTATTCATCTGTGAATAAATGATACATTCATTTATTCCATTTGTGCACAACGGGTACACTGATACATTCATTCATTCACTGAGCATCCAGCTAGGAGCTGAGGATAATGGGTAACAACCAATTCCTGCACTTAGGGATTGAACAGTGTACAGTCCAATGGTGGAGACACTCAGAGCTGGGTAAACAAAGAATCACATATGCAATTACTCATCATGTTAAATGCTCTAAAGGGAGAGGGGATAATACAAGGGAACCTACTTTAGACTGAGTGAGAGGAGGCATGTCTGAGCAGATGCTGAGACCCAGAAGTATAAGGGGGAGCCTGCCACGTGAAGAGTTGAGACATGTATTCTGAGCAGCAAGGACAGTAATACAAAGACTGAATGGAAAACCTCTAGGATGTAAGTTACTACCTTCTTTTTCCCCAGGTCCTCGGGTTTCTCTTCATCCTGGCTCTACTAGTAAAGTATGAGAAGCCCTGAGCACCATTCCTGCCCTAATAACTAACACTTCCTATATGCAGGTGCTCGTCTAAGCGTGGTATGCGCATTCACTCATTTAATCCTCGTAACAACCCCACGATGGACATTCTGTCCATGTCTCCATTTTACAGAAGAGGAAACTACATGAGGCAGTATGCAATCATGGTCAGTAATAATATTAAAATTAGTAATTTATTCAACACTGGCGTATCAAGCATTGTCAGCTTCCTGGCAGACTGCATTTTGTTCATTTCTAATCTGTTCACTGCCTATTTAGACCCTTTTGAAAATCCATTCTTCAAGTTATTGGTGGTGAAAATCTTTTAACTGCTGATCAGGTTTTATAGACAAATCATTTGCTATATCCTCCCTAGCCAGCAACACCTTCTTTAATTACATTCAGCTCAGTAAATGTTTATTGAGAACCTAATAATTGTCCAGGAAGACCCTAGAGATGCCAAGACCAAATCCAGAAATTCAAAATCAGAAAGAAAGAAACACACACAAATAGCTGTGATAGGATAGGATTTATGCTCTGCTTGTCTTATAATTGAAATGCCAATACAAATGAAGGAGTGATTCGTTCTGAGGCTGCTGATTGGGGAAAATATGACCTACATTCAAGTAGATGACCACCCAGCAGATGTGTTCTTTACTTTAGGCTACTTTTAAAAAAATAATAAGTGTGTCACTGGTCAAAAGCCTTTTCAACGTGAAGCTGTAACAACTCCGTATTTTGGAATGTGTTGCCCTTATAAATCTGATGTGTCTGAGAATTGGTCCCCCGCCTCCCCCCGCCAAATCATCTAGTTTTTCTTAATTACCTACCATTTAGACATAGATTTACCATCAAATAGATTTTTACCTTTTTTAAAAAAGAAAAACATTTACAGGTGTGGAAGCTAATCTTTGACAACATACCTGTTAAATGAAACAGTAATTGTTGAAGGAGAATTGGTGCCTGGTGTGCTTATTTCTAAGTGGAGAAGGAACTTCGTTTTTGCAGATCAAGAGAATAGCGATCCGCCCTTCCCAGCCGTGTTAGGACACTTGCCTTTATGCTCCTTCCTCCTCTTCTGTTTAGGTGAGGACTTAAACAGGAAGGGGGAACTGTGCACCCGCCCCAAGGCAACCGGCCTGGTCAACTATGATTGCAGATTTGTATTTGAAAAAGAAAAAAAAAGATGAAAAGTTACAGGAGTTTCTCATTTGTATTTTAACGTGCACAGAATTCCCCTTCCAGGGGGACCTTGCCCTGCCGCTCATCCATTTTCAAAGAGTGACTTCTTGCAGGGAGCAGTCCAACTGCTTCTCGAGGCTGGAGCATGAATTTCTGCTTCCTGAATCATTGCCTATGTTGGAGATGTCCACATCTGATGAGGCAAGAATACCACAAGAGACTGTCACAGATCCAGCAACTACTAAGTCAGCAGAAAGCACGAGAACACCAGTGGTACAGAACTACTTCCACAGAGAGTTAATGGCAATGAATTTAATAAAGGTCTTTTCCAACTTGCATCCTCAAAGGGCCCTTTCTCTCTTCCTGTTTCTGAATCTATCCCCCTAAGAACCTAATTTTTTTAAGGAGCAGAATATAAATTGTAATATAATTACTTGATGAGGGAAATGCCATCCTAGACCTGTGTCCATCAACACCAGGAAAACATACGCTGACTCTGGTTCTCAGCTCCATCACCAGGTGTTTGAGGGACCTCAGAACGGCAGTTTTAACTGGGGTCTGTGAACTTGGATGGTAAAACAAAATTACATCTTTATCTTCTCGAACTGAAATTTAGCAACAAATTAGAATAGTAATACTAGCACCTGTGACTTTGTCAACACGAGACATCGCAGATCTTTTCGAACCATGTGACAATTGTTGCCGATACCTTGATTCATGCCTATCCCTACTTCACATCATGATTAAATATTAGACGTGCTGCTAGATCTTGTTGTTTATGTTACTAAGAAAGCACATCTGTTACCATGTCATGATTTTATTATTTTGTAACTATTTCAACATAATTGGCTTCCTTTGTAATCCCATGTGATTTATTTTTTTTAATTTTTGAAAAAAGTTTTAAAATTTAAAAATATTGTGAGAAGAGTCAATAGACTTCACTAGATTGTCAAAGAAGTCCATGCCCCTCTCCTTCCCCCCCCAAAATGTTAAGAGCCCCCTAGGAGACTCAGCATTGTCCCTCCCCACCCCGTTTTAGCTGATTTCAGTATTGCCCATTGCAAAAGCACAGCTTCCATGCAAAGAGGGGCCTATAAAATTAATAATTTAGTGCATTTCATTGTGCCTTTCGCTTGGTTTTAATTACCTCTTTCCCAATAACACACCTTAACAAAAACCTCAAATGCAGTACAGTTGTGAAATATGGAATCATTTGATCTTCAAATCGCTGGTTAAAACTGCATCAGCTTTCAGCTATTCAAGAGCTGAGTATCTGAACTGTAAATTACCAAGGTCCCCTTTTCTCCCTGGTTTCCTCTTTGGCTGTTTACCACATGGTTCTTTTACTATGGGTCACAGGTGCCCTGACAGATAGGCAGGGCATGGAGGGGAAATGCCATTCAAATCTGACAATTTTCCTGCAATCACTAAGAAGTTGTGGATGGGCAGAGGTTGAAAGCATTGATTAAATTAAGATTTTTGGATTACCTGTGGATATTAATTATCATGCCGTTCCTGTCCCAGTGTGCTCTGTCTCCCCCTGCCACTGCACTCCTGTAGCTCTAATGAGACACTTATCAGATGCTGTTTTGTATCGTTAGTTATCTTTGCAGTGCATACGCTCTTTGAGTTCACGGATCCTGTGTTATCCATCTCTTGGGTTGCCTCTGGTGCTTGACAGACAATAGACCCACTATAAATAGGTGTGGCTGAATGGAATCGCTGTTGACTCTGCATATTTAGTGGGCTTCATGCTTGAAGATGCCAGTGCTAACATTATTTCCTATCTCGGATTTGTTTATGCAACACCTATTCCCCAAATACTGAACACTTACTATGTGCCAGGCGTCATGCTAGACATTAGAGACAAAGATGAGTATGACTAACTCCCCCCAGAACTCTAGGGCCATAGGGACACCAGACCGATGCACGTTGCAATGGAATGGAATGGAATGAGAGAAAAGATAGGGTTATGAACCAGGCGTGTTGGAGAAACCGAGGAGAGTATGGTCAGTTCTGGCAAATAAAAGTAAGAGAAGATGCTAGAGTGAGAAGCCAAAGTTTGAGCAGGAATTCAGCCAATGGGAATAGGGAATGAAGAACCATAAATCCAGCAGTATCAGAGCAGCATTCTTTACCTACCCAGCATCCATTTCCTCCCTTCCCTCCTTCTTCCCTGCTAATAGAACCTTAGTTTCCAATCTGGGATGATCTCAAGGAAGGTAAGCTCCTCCCCCAGACCCAGGCTCATGAGCGAATCAGGCACCAAGCACGGTCATTCCTTTTCTTTTTTGCCAGGGATTGGTCCAGAGTGGACACATTACCACATTCTGGTCAATGAGATAAAAGGGGAAGTCGGCTTAGGGCCTTGCATTTGGACATAGAAAGACAGAGTCTCGCTAGGAGAAAACTAGCTTTCTCCTACTTGTCTAGAAAACTGTTATGATATTTGAGGCTATGGCAGCTATCTTGTGACAGCAGAAAGATAATAAGAGCCCAGGGGGCTCTTTGATAGCAATTCTGGATAGCAACCAATCCTGGCAACTGGACTTCTCGTGCTGGGGCGGGGGGGGGGGGGGGGGGGGGGGGGGGCGGTGGAGAATTAACCCCTATGTGTCTGTGCTACAAGTATGTAGATCCCCTAATGTGTCTGTGCTACAAGTATGTAGATCCCCTATGTGTCTGTGCTACAAGTATGTAGATTTTTTTCGCTTATAACTAAACACATCATAGCTTCTGTAAACTATTGTTCACAGGTCTCCCCAGTGGATGCCAATGAGATCACATGACTAATACCCCTGAGTTTTACTTGCTGATTATCTTCGACCTGCATAACTCTAGATTCAAATCCTTTCTTCTTCAATCTCTCCAGTCACTTTAGGAAGACTCCAGGGGAACATCCTTGAACGTGGCTTCCTTTCTGCTACTCTGTATCTCCCCTGATGCTGAAACTATTCTCTGCAAAGCTAGCAAGAAAGCCTTTCTCTCTGACTCTGTGTTTCACTCCATCACTAGACCCCAATATGGTGTGGATGCCTTGAATGTCATAGACCTTCAGTCAAAGTACATCTTCTAGCTCCTGCCTACCCCTGCTTTCCACAGGGGATTGTCTGAGGCATAGGAGGCATACTGTTTTCTTCTACTTTTCTTTGTGTCTTCCCACAGAAGCCTAGCATCAATCTCCTCCTTTAAGCAGAACAGAAGAAAACAAAAGCCCCCAAGCATATCAACCAGTGCCAACAGATGCCTTAGAGTTCAGGTTTACTGGCCCGGCATGACCACTCTCCAATTAGCTCAGCCTGGAGCACAGTTACATGTGTGCATGAAGGCATGTGAACAGAGTGTTGCAAAGACAGGCAGTCGGGGACCTCATATGTCAAGCTAGAAGTGTAAGCAGTAGTTTCTAAGCCAGAGCTTCCCCAAAAGTATGGCATATGGTATGTTGAGATACTGCCCTGGCCTCTCAGCCCTTGGGACTGCTGGGCAGAGCCTGGCAGCCAGAGAGCCCTTAGACTGATCACTTCCAGCAGCAAGTAGCCTCGTGTGGGTCTAGGTGGGTGGATCCAAGCAGAGTGGAGCCCGATGGGGCCATGACATAAAAAGATTGGAAAACAATAGGAAGGCATTGAAGAATTTTTAACAGGAAGAAACCTGATCAACTTTCCATCTTGGAAGAAAATGAGAAGGCAATGCAAAAGTTGAATGGGAGGGGGTAGACAATGAGCCTGAGGCCAGGAATACCAGTCTCACTTACAAAGGCCCAGATGTGAAGCAATGAGGGGCTGCACTAAGGAGTAGGGATGAGAGAACAGAAGGGATCTGGGATATGAGAAATCTTAAGGAGATAAAAATCAATGGACTAGGACTTGCTAGTTGATTAGATACATGGAGGGAAGTTTCCAAGATGACTTCCAGCTTTTGGATTGAGAACCCGAGTGGACAGTGGTGTCATCCATTAAAACTGGGGATTTGTGGGGAAAGCGGAAGAAAGCTGGTTTGAGATGCATGTGGAATGTCCAAGGAAGATGACCACTAGGCATTTAGACATATAGATCCAGTGCTCAAGAGATCACTCTGGTGTAGAGATTTAGAGTCTTCAGCAGGTAAGTGATAGTGGAAACCCACAGGCATTGGTGATATTGACCATGGAGAACAGAGCCAGGATAAGAGAGGGCCAGAGACAGAGCAAGGGAGAGAAGCTCAACTCAAATCAGCTCAAGTCAAAGGACCAAGCCTGAGGACTCAGTCTGGTGGGCCTCAATCAATCTGTGTGTGTGTGTGTGTGTGTGTGTATCTGTCTCATCTATGCTTCTCTGAATGTTTGCCTCATTGCCTCTTATTCCAGACTGGACTTTTCTACTAGATGGAGAACAAAGTCACTGGTAGCCCCAGATTAGCTATTGTAGTAAAAGACCTTTTTCTCTCCTGCTCTTCATATAACAATCCCTGGAAAGAACTCTGATTGGCTTTGCTTGTCACATGATCTAGCCTTAGACCAAACACAGCTGCCTGCTATGGGGCACTAGGATTAGCCAGACCTAGGTCATGTGCCCACATCTGGTTGGCAGTGGGGTGAAGGGACCCGAAGAACAGCTATGGTAAAGCTTTCAGGGCTGATAAATACAGTTACCATGATTCCACCCACATCGACATTTAAAGAGGTAGGTAGAAGAAGGGGACCAGCGAAGAAGACAGAAAATTGACATGTCAGAGTAGATGATCATCTTTTGAGAGGCTGAGAAATGAGTCTTCCTCATATTTGTTTCTTCATTCCCCCTCTCTGATATCTAGTGCTATGCCTATAATCAACAGGTGTGTATGGAATGAATTCATAAACACTCTACATGGCAAGTAGTGGGCATTTTTCAAAAGATATAACAAAGACTGACACCCAGAAAATTGATTTGGACAATATACAAGAGCACTTTTTTTTTTTTTAAGTAGCTGACCTCCACTGTCATAGTTATTAATAGATTCTCTGAAAAGAGTCAGTCTTTTTCATGATTTGGATGAAAGTACCATATCAATTTGGACCAAAATAGTTACAGTCGAGAATTTGATTGGGGGACTGTCTTATGGAAATCAGGTGGTGGTGTTTTAAAGAATGTTCAGTTTATTGCTCTGTTCTAAGGCTGACTGTAATTTCATGCAGCATTTGCAAGCCGGCAGGCAGACACCTTAATTACGACGGACACTAGATAGAAAGAGGAGTGCCAGTCAAATCTTTATTAATTGGTGATATTCTTCCAACTTTGAGGAACAGATGCTAGGAAAGAATGAAGGAAAGCTTGTAAACCACAGCCCCGACCAACTCCCCTCAGGTAGTGAATATGGATCTGTTTTTTTTTTTTTTCTTATCAAGTACCTTTTACATCCACTAGGGGGAATACTAGTGTGTATCAAAACTGGGCTTTTTCTAAGCATAATGGAATGATATACCCTTGATAACTTACTTGTCTGTTGATAGGTGTGACCTCCACTCTGTGAGGGCTCAGAGATCTGGCATATTGTCATATTTTTCAAACAAATTAGAGAATATCATTCAAGGTATGTTAAAGAGTGGCAATTATTTAAACTCTCACTGGATTTAGATGGGGTCCACTAACCATTTTAGATGAAAGTTTTTATTATAAACAGAAGTTTCTACCATGAAAAGAAGGGTTTTTCTTTGTTAGAACCCTTGCTTATTAAAAAACAGGAAATGCTGAATCTGTGCCCTTTCAATTTTAAAGAGCTTAATTTTAAATACCTATTAGGCACTAGTGTGATCTTAATGCTCAGTAGAGTTCTTAAAGTATTATTGGCACTCCGTTGATAATTATTATAATTATTATGGGCTTGTCTAACATAATTACAGTATAAGACTCTTCCCTTTTCAACACAAAGCCATTTTCAAACAAAGTTTGAAAGATGCTGTAAATTAACAAATAATCCAAATGCAACACTTGGGCTTTAATTCAGTGGTTTCTTCTCCACATTGTCAGTGACATTTTTTGTGGCTGAAAATCGCTTTTCTGTTCTCTGCCTCTACAGAGATAATAAATTCACAAATTGGTAAACATGTATTGTGCATATGCTAGTTTAAGTCATTATAACCGGGGCTGTGAGTACTCCAAAGAATGACTCCCTGATCCTAGAGTTTACAGTTTTTAGAATGCAATTCAACCAATATTTGTTGACCGCTGAGTCTGTGCAAGGCCCAGGAAACTCCACAGGGAGGGAACCATCAGTCTAGCTCACTGCCACAGCCATAGCCCTCAACACATGCTTAGCACATGGTAGGTTCTCAGAAAGTATTTGTGAAAGGAATGAGCTAGTAAATGAATAAAAAGTTTGAGGCATAAAGAGAATTATGGTGATAAGCTGAATAAGACACCATCCCTGACCTCAAGGAATCTACAATCTAATAGAACAACTACACACAAGTAAGGTATAGTGTATCATGTAAACTGCGAGATTTTAAATACTTTCATAGACTGGCAAAGTGCTCTTCAAGTTTGGAGGAGGGAATTCACAACCAAGTGGAGAAATTAGTTCAGTTAAACAAATTCAACAGGCAGATTTAAGTACACTGCTAGAAGGGAACCTGGCAAGGAAGAGATACTCGTTACCATTCAGGAATAAATGAATGAACATTTACTATATGCAAGGCCCAGTGCTAGTTCTTGGGGGCAAAAAGATGAATTAGAACTTCATTTCTATTTTAATTTGATTTTTTTTTTTAAAAAGCTCACAGTCTAGTAGAGTGCTTCTAGTACACTTTCAAGACTTACAGAAGAAAGTGGCTTTTAAACTGGGTCTCAAAGGATGAATAGGAGTTTGCAAGGTGGAGAAGAGGGAAAGGATGTTTTAGATGAAAAGTACAGCATATGCAAAAGCATGGAGGCATGAAAGGGCCTGGCTTGTTTAAAGAATATCCCATTGCTAAAAATGGAAGACAGTACCAAGTATATCCCTAGCTCTTAGCAAAAGGCAGTTACAATAAAGATAAGAGCCAGAGGATGAGTATAAATCTTAACTGCAGGTCAAACCCAAGTGAATGTGCTCAGCACTGGGCATATGCCCAAGAAATGCTGTTAAAATTCCTTCCTGAGGATGAGGTTTGAAATGAGTGTTATGGGCTGAATTGTGTCCCCCCACCCAACCGACCCCCAAATTCATCTGTTGAAGTCCTAACCCCCAGTATCTCAAAATGTGACTGTATTTGGATATGGGGTCTTTATTTTTAGTTTTTTAATTAATTAATCAATTGATTTTATTTTTGGCTACATTGGGTCTTTGTTGCTATGTGAGCTTTCTCTAGTTGCGGCGAGCAGGGGCTACTCTTTGTCACAGTGCATGGGCTTCTCATGGTGGTGGCTTCTCTTCTAGAGCACAGGCTCTAGGCGTGTGGGCTTCAGTAGCTGTGGTATGTGGGCTCAGTAGTTGTGGGTCACGGGGGGCTTGAGCGCAGGCTCAGTAGTTGTGGTGCACGGGCTTAGATGCTCATGACATGTGGGATCTTCCCGAACCAGGGCTTGAACCCATGTCCCCTACATTGGCACGCAGATTCTTAATCACTGTGCCACCAGGGAAGCCCAGGATATGGGGTCTTTAAAGAAGTAAAATGAGGGCATCATGGTGGGCCCTAATCCAGTATGACTGGCACCCTTATAAGAAGAGGAAATCTGCACATAGTTAGGTACAGAGAGAAGACTATGTGAAGACACAGGGAGGAGATGGCCATCTACAAGCCAAGGAGAGAGGCCTCAGAAGAAACCAACTCTGTCACACCTCAATCTCGGACTTGTAGGTTCCAGAACTGTGAGGAAATAGATTTCTGTTGTTTAAGCCACCCAGTCAGGGGTACTTTGTTATGGCAGCCCTAGCAGACTAATAATGGGTTTTTTAATATTTATTTATTTCTTTTAATTGAGGTATAGTTGTTTTACAAAGTTGTATTAGTTTCTACTGTACAGCAAAGTGAAGTAGAGTTCCCTGTGCTATACAGCAGGTTCTTAATAGTTATCTATTTTATACATATTAGTGTATATATGTCAATCCCAGTCTCCCAATTCATCTCACCCTCCCCCCCCACCCCCACCCCCCCGAATGTTGGGTTAACGTAGCACTAGAGCCCTGGTATCTAGTAACGGTGATGATGAGGATGTCATTTAATATGCTGGAAATCCCCATGAGGTTAGATGCTACTATTTCCAGGTTACAGTGAGGATGCTGAAGCTCAGAGAGCCCAAGGCTACTTAGTTATGGGGTGGTGGCACTGGGTCTGGAACCTAGGCCTGACTAAGGCTACCATTAGCCTTATAAAGTCTTTGTGCAAAGGAAAAGCATCTCTTCCTTGGGGCACACCCAACCCCACACCAGGGTCCAGGGCTTGGTGAGCAGAAGGCAGACTGGATTTCAGTTCCTCTTACCCACTTGGCCAGAAGCCCTAGTGCAGGGCTCACCCTTCCTGGTGGCCCACTCTGCAGCCCAAGCACTTAATCATTAGGCTGTGCTTCCCAAGGGGCTGGGGTGGCTAGAAGTAATACCATCCAGGAAGGAGTAGCTGGGCACACAAAGGGATTGTAAGAGCTGGGATTGCAAACCTCACCTACTCCACAGTTGGGCATGGGAGAACCCAGGTCCATGAGTTCTAAGTTCCAGTGGGGGGGCTTCCAGTGGTTCTATATCCACAAGGATTCAGCCCAGTTCTGCTAAGTGGCCTCAGAACAGCTCCGTCTCTCGTCCTCAGTAAGCAACAAATCCAATTTTTGCTGGGATCACACACTTATCCTATCGCCAACACCCCTGCCCCTCCCCCCCCAATGAAAGAGACTGAGAAAGCATCTTTGACTATTTTGACAATGAATTTAAGTGTGCCTCTCCTCACAATTAAAGCTCCCGAATGTTCCAAATTGCAGCTTTCGTGGTGGGGAGAGAAAAGGGCTCTGACAGCATAAATATTTAATCACCATTAAGAATGTCCAATAAAGGAGGGGAGTCTGGTTTCAAATTGGCTGGTTCAAAGGATTAAAGCACAGAAGTCATAGCAGGGTAAAAATAAAGTACCCTCTAAAAAAGTACCAGCTTTAGAACTCAAGATGGTTTCTATTTCTACTTCATAGAACACTGTGTGTGTCACCTGTCCTTGAGCCATGAAGGAACCAAGAATGACTGATTTATCTTTATTAGTGGGAGTGGGGTGGGGTGAGGTCTGGAGATGAGGGAGGATGGCAATCTCTTAATAATCCTGTTTTGGGAATCAAGAATAAAAATGGAATTTCTAGACTGTATTGAAGGGACTGCTGAAGTTCAGACTTAAGGAGAAACATCTAAAAAGGAAAAAGCAGTATGTTCAGTTTCGTGTCTTATTTGAAAATAGACTTCAAATGTTCAGCAGTATTTTAGAGATCAGAACCGCTCCTGCCCCTCTACCACCTTTTGAACCCTCAGCCCCCAGTAGTTCTTGGTTTACTTTTAAGATAAAGCTTTTAGTTTTAGGATTTAGTTGGAAAAAAATATATAATCCTACTCAGTCGGGTTTCCATTTGTCTGTATCACGGGCAGCCCGTGCAAAGGGAAGAAAAATGGAGCTTTTGCCCAATCCAGATTTGGGGGAGCCAAACCTGTAGAGAGAAAGACTAGGAGTTCCATTGTGCCTACCAGGGGTTCATGCATTCCATCAGCAGACAAACAGAAAGCACAGGTTTAAACTGTATTTCAGGTCACTTCTCCATCCCTGCTTGGAGGGAGGTGGGTGCATCATTTATGGTTCTGGCAGAAAACAGGTGACACACGCAAATGGGTTCATTAATGAAGGGACCGTGGCAGAGGTGTGGGTGGGATGAAGGGAGACGAGCAAGGGCTGGCAACAGAGGGAGGCGTTGGTTCCACAGGCCTGAGGAGTAGGGTGAGGGATGGGGATAACCTAGAGGATGCTGGGACTACAGCTGTAGCTGTGAGCTGGGGCTGCCCACAGGACCTGTGGCCTTCAAGAGGGACACAGGCAAGGCCAATGCACAGATCACTGGGAGAATAAATATCTGGACGGCACCCAAGCCACCCACCCCTGCATCTCCTGCTGGGGCCTCCCATTGGCTGAACCCAACCAGAAGCTGAAAAGTGAGGGAGATGTCCAGGAATGCCAAACTTGTGAACGTAGAACAGGATGGAAAAGAGTGGGGATGTGGTCTGTAGAGATAAATGGAGACCATCCAGCACACACGGGGAAGAAGAAACAAATAGGGAGCATGAGAGGAGGGGCAGAAAGGCGAGGTAAATGCTTGGCCTTCCATTGGATTTGTGCTTGGGGTTCTGTGCGTGACACTGTTTGGGCATCCGTACTCCCAATGCCTTCCCCACGGTGGGTGATGTGTGGGGTTGCCCTCACCATGGGGACCACACGTTGAGCTTCCAAACAGCCACCACCCAAGCTCAGAGCTGATGCCACTTGCTTCGTGTCCACCTTGGTGGAAATATTTTCTAGGGAGTGGCAAGGGCATAAAAATGAGAAGGGGTGCCAGCTTGGTGGCAGGCAGCAGACCACTCCCGGCCAAGTCAAGCAACTTTGTCGGCTCAAGCATCTCCCTGTCAGAATCTCAAGGAAACGGAAGTATGAGTGACTGTGACGTTATCTGCGTGTTCATCTTATCTTCTGCTATTCATTTCAAGAATTCAAGTTCTTATTAATATGAGAGCCCGGTTTCTGGCAGCTCTTCTCTTTGAATGGGTTTATGCCAAGCTGCCAGTTATCAAAGGATTCAGGGCCTAGGATTACATGGACAGGGAGCCTCAGAGCTGTGATGGCAGAACAGAGACATGCGAAAAGACATTGTATTAAAGACAGATCAGCATTTTGTGTCTAGTCCATGATGCCCTTTTGGTTCCATATTTCAAAAGAGCAGTAAGGAAAATATGAGCAGGGATAGACCTGAATCTTGTGAATATCAGAGAAAAGCAGGTGACCAAGAGACTGCTCAGCAAGTTACAGAAGTCCCCCAAATCCGCAGTAATAATTGATAGATGACTGTGCACTTCATGCAGGGTGAACTCCAGTTAGTCTGGGAAAACACGGTGATAACTGATGATTTACCATATTTTGCTTTCAGCTGGTAATGGTCTCAGACCCTTAACCACTGATGGTTTTGGTGAATGTTTTGGAGAAAGGGCTCAAGAGAAACTTCATGACACTGAGTATATAACATGAGAAGGGAGGAACGAACGTGCCAGGGTGATATCCTAGACACCACAGTCTCTTAAAATCATCTGACATTTTACATCCTTTCCATAAGCAATAGCTCATCTATCCCTACAGCTGAGTGAAGGCCCTTTTTTAGCTTAAAGAAAGTCATCGGACCTTGAGCAAAGAATTGTTACCTTGTGCATTGTCTCATCTACAATTGTATTTCTGCAGATGAATGACGATGAGGACAACATGGTGTCCAAAAGGACAACTGTAATGTTGGGAGTGAACCCAATTCTACCGACTGAAGGCACACCACTGAGCCCTCATCAGTTTAACCAAAGGCACGGGCACCATCACCACCAAGTGTAAGGATGCTCAGCAATTGTCTGGGGCCGTGTTGGGTGGGCAGGGAATTCAAGGCACCGTGTTCCTTCAGCCACATCTGAACTGTGCTGCCTTTGACTGACTTTCCATGTTGACTCAACTGCATTCAACTCATCTCTCAGCATCAATTCAAACTTATTAAATGGCTCTTCATCTTATCTGCTTTCAACCTTCTACTTATCAGCAAACTAGAAAGGAGTTTGGCTCATTTCTTTTTCCTGTCAGTCACAAAGGGGGCTAGAGGCTCTGATAAGGGCCTCGAAGTGGAAGACCGCATAGATCTGAGCAAAGCTGTGGAGAAGGAAGTGGCCTGTATTAAGTCCTAGAAGGGCAACACCGGAACTATTCTATCCACTGGGTGGTGTATGCCAAATGCCGTGCAGGGCGGGTGTAGCTATGTAAATAAGGTATAAAGAGAATTCACTGGCCACCAGAACTAATATTCTTGGTTGATTTTCATCTCTGCCGGCCCAGTCATCCCTACAGACCACTGTCAGAATTTTCTAAGTCAGAAAGCAAACTGAAGCACCGATGATCGCCATCTTGTGACTGTGACTAATTGCCTGACGACACGTTCTTAATGTCCTGAGTCTCAGCAGGAAACCACGGAATCTATAAAGTCCTGTCCAGCAGAAATGAGTCTGAATGTGGACGGTCTGGTTAACCCAGATTGCCTCTGGTGTCTGAGGGAGTTGATATTTTCTCATTATGAAGACTTTCCCATCTAGTGAACGCTACAAATAAAAACCGCTCGGAATCAGTCTGAACTGCCTGTTTCCGTGGTAGCAGGCCTGTGTCTGGAGGATAAATCTGCACCATCTTCCTTTTTTTGGGTTTCAGCCAGTTGTGTTACAAGGAGTTCCGAATGTGCAATACGTGACACCCGACGGGATGGGCTTCATCGATTGGTGAGGAAAGTGTTGTCACTGATGGGATTTGCACCCTTGGCCAGACAGTGGTGTCCAAGAGAAAGTGATCAAAAACATACGGAGTCCACATGCCTAAATATTTATTTTGGTTGTTCATGTTTCCCACCATTTTCAAATGTGAACTTGTGTCCTGAAGGTGGAGCTTTAGTACACAGGAAAATTGGAATGGGGCAAACGTGTTTGTACAAAACGGGGTAGAATGAGCAAAGAACACATTGATATGCTTCCTAGTCCTCTACATTTTTCATGCCAAAAAATAGGCATAGATTCTGATTTCCTTCACCATAGGAGCCAGCATACAATTAAGTGGGAGAGAATAGAAGCCTGCTCTTAAGAGTGGGGCTTATGGTCCCAGTAGAATGGCAAGAAACTACAGCCATCAAAGCCACTTATGCTTCTTGCTGGTAGTATTTTTTAAGATGTTTTTGCTTTTTCAAAACGAGGCAGCAATGAATTGAGTAGTGATCAAAATGCCGCACCACAGAGTATGTTTAATCCAAATAGCTCCCGAGATGGTCTGCTCCTGATTGTACCAACTCTACAGGACTTGGAGAAATTACTTGGTTACCAGTGAAGTAAAACTATCTCCCGAATGAAATTGAACTGTTGCTTCTCAGCACATAACAACACTGCCACAGCCGGCTCATGACGGCAGTGAAGATCATTGTGTTTCTTCATCATTCACAGGGAACATTGTCAAAATACTGGCACGTACATCCCCTACTATGCTGTGAAGTGTTCTACGAGCTTTTGCAGATGTTTTCTGAGATACTACTTTTCCCATTTTCAGCAGTGCAAAAATTCTTAAGACATCTCAGGTGGGTAGGGAATGGGGGGAGTAAGGCCTGATTATTTTGGAGCAGAGAGCAACTGATCAGCCTTGCCTAAGATCTCCTGATTCACACTGACCTGGTAGCTCTAGGCCTTCCCCTTCATCCTCCTCTCTCCTTACCAGCAAGCCAACCACGGTCACTGCAGCAGAAAGAGCCACCTGATAGCTCCTGGGAAAGCATTTGCTGCCTCCTGGCAGGAAAAGATAATGTTATCCAATTTCAAACAAGGAGATGATGAATGGAAAGATGACCATTCTGAATTCAGAATATGAGAGCTACTGCTGGAATTATGTGAGCCTTTAACTGCATGTCTAGGGCCAAAACTCCAGTTGCTCTTCTGCTTCTTGCTTCACCTCACCCTCCTTTCCTCCAGCCTTCCGGACATCCTTCTCCTGCCCTATCCCTTAGCACTGGGGAGAACTTGGAGCCCTGTTGTAGAAGTTTCAAACCTGCAACAGCTGCTCCTTCAGGAGGGCTCAGCATCTGGAACAAGCCCATGCACCCCACCCCACCCCCAAACAGATTCCATCTGGAATTGAGACACTGAGAGGGGAAGGAAGAAACTGAGAGGGTTGCCTGGGACAGGATAGAGATCCTTTCCCAGGAGTGCATAGGGTCCCCAGGGTGCCTATGCTGCACCCCTGGGATCGCCTACCAGAAGGTAGGGGTGCTGGTGGTGCTAGTAGCTGCCTCAGGACGCTGGGAGGTATTTGTGCGTCCTCTGGGAGCGCCTTCTGAGAAATCGTGAACCTACACCCAGGTGTGCAATGATTCAGATATCCACTGTGCTCCAGAAATTCCTAGTGCTTTGGGGGACAACCCAGCTGGTATTTGCCCTCTGGGTGAGTTGGTGAGATCTCAGAGGATCCAAAGGAAAGAGGTGGGAAAGGAGGAGACAGAGGGAGAGCCTCTTGGGAAATAAGAGTACTTGGCTCTGAGATCAGACGGCTGGGCTGGGGAGGAAGCTTGGGGCATTTATCATGGGGAACTTTTCTGTCCCACCTGCTGAGAATGCTCTCCAGGTAGTACTGTAAAGACCACAGGTGGAACTTGGCTGAGGGGGCGGTGTAGGCGGCCCTGGAGCTCCAGGTGAATTCGAATCTCAGCTGTTGTTCGCCAGCAGCAGGACCCTGGCAAGTTCCATAACCTCTCGATAATTCATTCTCCTCGCTACTAAATGGGGGTGATAATAACAGTCCCTAAGTAACAGGGTTGTTATAGGTACTAAATGAGTCTTAATCCAGGTAGTAAATTTAGAGCAGGACCAGGCACGCAGTAAGTGCTCAATAAATATTAGCCACGATCATTCAGGTTAGATGATTAGTAGAACTTTCTAAGTGCTAGGTTTGAAAGCCTGGGACTCCGTTGCCAAGGGAGATTAGAGAACCTTTTCAAATACGGGAGCTCCGGCCCCAGGGATTGTCCAGACCAGAATCTCGGCGCCTGCCTTTCCTCCACCTCACTCCTCTGCCCCGCGGAAACCCACCCCCTGTCACAGGGGCGCCTTGCTCCCTGGAGCCTCCGGCTCGTCCGCGTCTCCCGCGCTCCTCCCCAGGGCCTCCCTCCCGCCGCTCCACACCTGTCAGCCGCCCTCGCAGCTTCCCAGTGGCCCGAGCCGCGGGCCTCAGCTGCAACCTTTTGGCGCCCTGGGTCCTAGTTCCCCGAGCCTTGCGTATCCCCCCCCCCCCCCCCGCCCCCCACGCCGCTCTCGTAAACAAAACCCGAGCGCTGGAGCAGCCCCGCGGGCGGACAGGCGCGGAAGCCAGCTCGGTGCACTGTTAGCGCGCCCCGGGAGCCCCGGGCGAGCCAAGGGGCGATGGTGGTGGCCGCGGCGGCAGCGGCGGGCGGCTCAGCTTTGTTATGAATAGATGAAAGAGGCCACCTACACAGTAACCCAAATTACGAGACCTCCCTCCTCCCTATCTCACCGAATCAAGAGGGGAGGGGAGATGGGCGTGGAGGGAGGGCGGGCGGCCAGGAGGCGGAGGAGGAAGAGGATGAGGAAGGGGCCAGTTGCATCCCACTTTCACAATGGGAAAGTGAAACGCACAAGCGCACCCAACCTCTCCAGCCCTCCCCGCCTGCCTCGCTCCCCTCCGCCCGTCCCCTCCCTTCCCCTCCGCGCCTCCCCTCGAGCGCCAGCGCTGCACAGAAGAACTCTCCGGAGAAGGAGGGTGAGGAGGAAGCGGCGCCGGAGCGCGCAGGGCTTGCCGCCGCCGCCGCTGCACAGGCTGCCGGAACGAGCCCGCCGCGCGCCGCCCTCCCCGCTCTCCTTCCCGGGCGAGCCGCGGGGATGGGGCGGCCGCGGGAGCCCGAGCGCGCGCAGGAGCCGCCGCCGCCCGCTTCTCAGTCGCCGCGCGCCTGAACCGCTGTCGCCGCCGCGCGCCCTGCCCGGGGGCGGCCCCCCCAGCCCCATGGAGGTCTCCCGGAGGAAGGCACCGCCGCGCCCCCAGCGCCCCGCCGCGCCTCTGCCCCTGCTTGCCTATCTGCTGGCGCTCGCGGCGCCCGGCCGGGGCGCGGACGAGCCCGTGTGGCGGTCGGAGCAAGCCATCGGAGCCATCGCGGTGAGCCTGAATGACGGCGTGTTCGTGGCGAGCGGCAGCTGCCTGGACCAGCTGGACTACAGCCTGGAGCACAGGCTCTCGCGCCTGTACCGGGACCAAGCGGGCAACTGCACGGAGCCCGTGTCCCTGACGCCCCACGCGCGGCCCCGGCCGGGGAGCAGCTTCAGCAAGCTCCTGCTGCCCTACCGCGAGGGGGCGGCCGACCTCGGGGGGCTGCTGCTCACAGGCTGGACCTTCGACCGGGGCGCCTGCGAGGTGCGACCCCTGGGCAACCTGAGCCGCGGCTCCCTGCGCAACGGCACCGAGGTGGTGTCGTGTCACCCGCAGGGCTCGACGGCCGGCGTGGTGTACCGCGCGGGCGACAAGAACAGCTGGTACCTGGCGGTGGCCGCCACCTACGTGCTGCCCGAGACCGAGACGGCCAGCCGCTGCAACCCCGCGGCGTCCGACCGCGAAACGGCCATCGCGCTCAAGGACACGGAGGGGCGCAGCCTGGCCACGAAGGAGACGGGACGCCTCAAGCTGCGCGAGGGCGGGGGTAGCCTGCACTTCGTGGACGCCTTTCTCTGGAACGGCAGCGTCTACTTCCCCTACTACCCCTACAACTACACGAGCGGCCGCGCCACCGGCTGGCCCAGCATGGCGCGCATCGCGAAGAGCTCCGAGGTCCTGTTCCAGGGGCAGGCGGCCCTCGACTGCGGCCACGGCCACCCCGACGGCCGCCGCCTGCTGCTCTCCTCCAGCCTGGTGGAGGCCCTGGGCGTCTGGGCCGGCGTGTTCAGCGCGGCCACCGGAGAGGACCAGGAGAAGCGCTCCCCCGCCACCACGGCACTCTGCCTCTTCAGGATGAGTGAGATCCAGGCGCGCACCAAGACCTGCCGCTGGGACTTCGAGGCCGAGAATCACTGCGTAAGTCCTGCCCCCGTGACGCTGCGGGGAGCGCTCCTGCTGCGGAGCCGCGAGGCGGAGCGCGAGGGAGAGGGTTGACCTTTACCAGGTCCTAGATTTACACAGCCCGGTGGCCGCCCGACGGCCATTCTCGGGCTGCTCTACTGCACGGCCAGAGGTCCCCAAGGGAGTGTAAAAAGGGAGGTGGAGAGAGGATAGGAGTTAGGCTCAAAACTCTGGTAACTGCATCCCATTGCCATCCTTCTCTCTGTCCTAACATGGGCGCTTGTTTGGGTCTGAGGCTCGCGGTGCAGCTCCCCCGCCCTTCCCTAATCGCTTCCCCAGGTGTGTGGTCTTAGTTGGCGTGTGGCTTTGACCCTTTTCCTCAGCATCGTTACCAAACACAGCGCCCTAGGCAGAGAAGCCATGGGGCCTAAAGGACTTGCCACACCCCAGTCTTTGTGCCCCCCATCCGCCCCCACCCTCACCCCCCCAACCCCGTAACACGTGTGATGTGGTCTGAAGAGTTGGTAACCTGCTCAGCATGGGTCAGTGCTAGCCTGGAACAGAGGCTCAGGCTTGGGGGAACAGAACCCTCGGCGTGACCCGGTGCAAGGGGGCGGGGCTGTGGCTCTGCTGAGGGTGCGCTGTGGTCTCCAGCTGGGGGGAGAGGCTGAGCAGGCGGAGGTGGCTTTGTGGGGAAAAAGCCTCACCCTGGAGGGGAAAGCAAGAGAAAGTGTTGGGGTGCTGCAGGCAGTTTCTGGGCTCCAGATTGCCTGACTGGATCGCGGGGCTCAGAGGCACCACCCACCCAGGCAAACGGCGAGGTTTCCCCTGGGTTCCCAGGGCAGCCACAGCTTGACTCTTGAGATTGGCATTTCTTTGACTGGAAAATAAAGCGGCGGTTCAAGAGGGTCCAGTCGATGGGGATTATGGAGCCATTGTGCACTTCTCCGAGGCTGTTTTCCTTCCAAGGCTGCTGGCACATCAACTCCACATATGGCTCCTGAGAGGGGAGCCTGCCGAGCGCCTCCTTTATAACTGGACAGAAATCAAAGAGCAGAAATCAACGGCTACAGGTGTTGCCATTGTTTTGGTATAAAATGCGTCAGAGAGGAAGGCGAGAAGTCTCCACTTGGGAAAAACGTGTTGTGTTGGTACAGTTGTTGTGTAAGCATAGAGGGGACTGTTGGCTCTAAGCTATATGAATAAGTGTATGGAACGACACTCCCACCCCCATCGGCGCAGAGCACGTCTTACCAAATATTAGCCCTATTATCCCGAAAGAAAAAACAGGTCTTTTGCAAGGCCCCTTAGAATGGTCCTTTGCTTCTTCCTCTTTGCCTGCTACTTGTGTGCTAGAGCACACACATAATGCCTTCATTTAGTTACTGCTGTAATTATTTTAAAGTGTAAATAATGCATAATGCTCCCTAAATGACTTCATTATACTATACAAGTATAACTTAGTATTTACTATCTGTCTTTCTGAAATCCCTATTATCTAATAGTTCAAGTTTGGCAAAAATCATCACCTTCGACTTCTCTGTTGAAAGACTTGAAAGTGCCCCCATGTATTACTTAGTGTTGAGCTTTAGGCATACTTGGTCTCCAGGGCTAATGACAAGAGAGCTCAGAGGCGCCCAGCAGGTGATAACAGTGGAAGTCCAAGCTTTGCCGTCTGACAGCTGTGTAGATGTGTGGAGCCAAAACATTTCTCTTGACTGCCTCTCTCTACCCACTGGGTCCTGGAGGACTTAGTTCCCTTCCAAACCCAGCAGGCACCCTGAACACACTCAGAATCCACGTTTTGGCTCGATCAGGTGTTCCTACTTGCGCAGGGATGAAGGGAAGGCAAAGTCGGAGAGCTGTTTATCCATCTTCATGGGGAGCTTCTGGAAGGTAGCTGCCCCTTGGAAATTAAGCAAGGGATAAACACACGCTGCCAAAAATCTGGGATTGGAAAAATAAATAATTAAAATAGGTCCCTCCACAGAATGTCTTGCTGCTGTTATATTTATCTAGAGCTCCCAGTGTGCTCAAAGCTGCGGATTCTGAAAGACGGGGTCTCTACCCCCTGAGCTTGTCATCCAAGTTAAATAATATACTCTGGTTCAAACAATAGCCTGTCATGGCTACACAGGTGGGAGCTTAGAGTTTTGCTTTTTTTTTTTTTTTTAATTTAAGTAAATTCCTTGCTGCTCGTGTGCATTAAAAAGCCTTAATGGAATTGAATTTCAAGAGAGGTTTTGAATGAAAAAAAAAAAAAAAAGGTGGTCGTTTTGATGAAAAAGCTGACAATTTTCTAACCTATTAAATAGGCAGATAAGATACGTCCACAAATATTTGTTTGATGCCTGCTAGTGTAGGCAATGCTCTGTGCTGGGCGCCACTGATTCTGCCATTGAAAGGACAAAAGCAGGTGGCAACCCCATTTAATGGGGTTGTGGGATCAGTGTGCCCCTGGTTGTCACTCAGAACAATGCAGTCATTGGGTTGCATTGGTTCTGCATTTTATTTTCAGGTTTTCAATGTGTTTTGGAAAAGGCATGCTGCCTTACAGGCACCTAAGACAGGAGATGAAACTTGAAACACTCTAGAGGGAGCCTCAGTAGATTCTAACAGGGATTCCTCCAGAGCAGACACAGTCATTTTAACAGTAACCCGCAGGCAGCGAGGCACTAGCGGCTAGCTTTGCTGGCCTTCTCCTGCTCCCCCTGGATGACTCTCTTATTTTCCATCTTCAATCAACCATGGGTAGGAAAGTGACAGGAGTGACTGGGTTGTGTTTTCTCCTTATCTCTTGTCGGCTGACTCTCTTGCCTTCAGCTTCTCCTGCTAAGGATTAATTTACAAGGTGCTTGCGCAATGAGTGTGTCTTCAGCTGTTCACACACTGGGCCCTGACTTTTTCTATCTTGCCTGCAACTTTGAATCCCCTTTCACAACTATCGCAGGTTAGCTTCAGCCTGTGAACGTGCCCAGGCAGCCGAATTCTGTAGACTCTCACTAATAATCCTAATAAGTATTTGTGCAGCGCTTCTTCATATATTACTTCTTTTGAGCCCCTCATCGAGTTTAAGGTTGATTCTCTGAGGAGCATTCCCATGTACCTGATGAGGAAGCTCAAGATCACTTAAGCAACTTGCTCAAGATAAAGTAAGCATCAGAGCCCCCAGCTTAAACCCAGGTCTCGCAATATCTACTTCTGTATTCTTTTTTTTTCTTTCCCTACTTCTGTATTCTTTCCACCACTCTGGTGCTTCTCAGATTCCCCCTTCAAAGTCCCCTAATTAGAGGCAGAAACCAGCCTCCCCTAGGATATGGGTTGAGGCTGGAGGGTGCCCCTTGAAGTGTGTTTTAAAACTTAAGGTGATTTTTTTCCCCATTCTATTTCATAATATATCTATGTGCTTGGGTTAACATAAAAAGTGAATGTTTTAAATTTATGTACAAGTTAATTTGACTTCCTCTTATCTCTGAGCTCCTGCTACCCTTGGCATACCAATACACTGGAAGAGAAGGGTGTGTACCTGAGTTTTGAAGTCTGATTGTTCTAGGTTGTTTGGCTGCCATAGTTGGGTCCTGGGGTTGCTTGTGGTTTAAACATGGTGGCCACCCCCTCTGTAGATACTGAGGGTGGCATGTTTTCTTATGTGTTGGCCAACTGGACTGACTCTTCTAGTTCATTCTACCGCTTGTGGAGAGAGACACCCACTTCCTCCACACTCACATAATTCCAAAGCCCGACATAATTTAACTGTCATGCAGATAACCACAAAACACTCACATGCTCTCCAACAGACAGTAAGCCAAGACACTTCTAGCTATTGCTTGCAGAAGTGATGTCCCAGGGCCACTCGGCAATGCAGCCTTATTGACCTCAGAATCCACAGTCTTCCTGCAATGTTTATTTCTTCTTCAGTTTCTGTTATGATCCTGTCTAGCCACTTTGCAGTGTATAGACTAGATGATGAATTTTACCCCCATACACACATCTGATATGGAAGGGAGATTTAAAAAGCCCAACATCCACTTAGAAAGAGGGAAAAAGCAATCACAGCTACAACTGCTGGATGATTATATGGCCAGGCTTTGTGCTAAGCACTTTACGTGCCTTATTTTTGTTGATTCTCAAAATCACCCTATGGGGCAAGGACTGTAGTTATTATGATGATTTTATAATGAGGAATTGAGGCCCGGGGAGCTTTGGTTAGTTTCCACAACAGGTAAATGGTAGAGGATTGAGGACCTGAGCTTGTGACGCACAGCCATGGACAGTCCAGCACTGCAGACATTGGGTTCTGCTGTCAATCCTGTCCTACATGGAGCAGGCTAGGCCCTTGCAACTACCCTGGGATCAACTGTTTGCTGGACATAAGACGGTAGAACAGAGAATCCTTGAGTGTGAACTGGGTTTCTGGGTCTGCATATTTGAGCACTTGAAATTCAGACTTTGGGAGGGTCGTGGTTCCTTAGTTGTCAGTTTCTACATAGTGCTGCCACTTTTTGTGTTCAGGCTTATCAATGACCTCAGAGAGACCTATAGGACCTTAAAGGACTGCTTGCGGTTTTTGTTCTCGGACTCGAGAACTAGCTCATAAACTGGATCCAGAGATCTTAGCCTGTTAAGTCTGGGTTACAGGCACTCTTGTCTTTATTAGCAGCCACAATTAAAATACAAACCCTAGAAAGTCAGGAACTTTGTAATATTTTGTTCTCTGTTGAACCTAGAGTACCTAGCATAGCACCTTAAGATATATTTGTTGAATTAAGAAATGAAGGGTGTGGGGAGATCATGTAGGGGCTGTTTTCTGTACTTAGCAGCCACCCTGTCCTGAACCTGGCCACCTCATATTCCCTTAATCATTGTCTTTTCCTTGGTCTGATGGCTCGGGGCCTCTTTCTTCCCCAGTTCGAGCCTATCTGGCATCCTCCACTCCTCTGGCTTTTCCCAGAAATCCTTGTTCATTGGACTCGCCAGGCTTCTGGTCTTGCCAATCTGGGAGTTAACTTTGACCGTAGAAACCCAGCATGGTTGGCACTTCTTTGACGTAATTTAATAATGTGCATGATGGTGCCTTTCCACAGACAAGAGGAGAGGGCTTTGTGCTGTAGGGAAGTGGCTCTTAAAAGCATAGCCTCTGGACCAGCAGAATCAGTGTCACCTGGGAACTTACTAGAAATGCAGATTCTTGGGCTGCACATCCGACTTACTAAATCAAAAACTCAGAGTAGGGTGTGGAACTGGCAATCTTTGTTTTAACAAGCTCTGCAGGTAATTCTAATATACATTCAGGTTTTAGAACCACAGCTGTAAGGTAATGCAATTTCCCTTGTAATCCAGCTGAGGCACCTGGCATAAGAACCTGTCCCATTGTTTTCATTGCAGTTTTACTTAGGGTCATATAAAGTAACCAATGCATTCCACTACCCTTATATTCCTTATCCTCTTCTAATTGCTCAAAGGAAATAGCTAGGAAAACTTCTGAAGTCTTACTATTTTTGAGTTTATAGTCTGAGACTCGAAAATCTATAGGTCATAGTTTAATTAGCTCCTTCACCCTTTCATACAACAGTTTATTTACATTTCATTCCAGGATGCGGGGGGCAGGGGGAGATTTCTAGAGCCTTCCACTCTGCTGTACACCACAACCAATTCTACACACCAGAATTCTCTCCAAGGGTCTATTCTTTACATCAATCCTGATACCAATTTCTATCCTAATTAAGCACAGTTGGTTGCATGCAGCAAAGATCTACATAAGCACGCTCAAACCAGGGGATGGAGGGATGCAGTGGCTAGAAGCATGTGGGATTACATGGAAATCTAACGGGAGGAGCAGTACTGTGCAGTAGCTGCCTACACCAACTCTGGAGCCAGGTCAACTGGGACCACAGCTGCCACTGCCCAGTCGTGTGACCTTGGGCAAGTTATTTAGCCTTTCTGCGCTTGTTTCTTTATCTAGAAGTAGGGATCCTGTTTGCTTCATAGGACTTTTGTCTGGATTAATGAGTTAATACGTACAGGATGAACACTGCTTGACACAGCATAGTAAGTGCTATGTATGTATTTACTACGGTTGCTATGGTGATGATTAGGAGTACTAGGATGGGGCTCTCTGGTATGGAGTGGGAAGGAGATTCTGGACTCAGGGCAGCAGAAAGGTGCTCAGCAGCAGGAAGTGCGACAGATGCTCATTCTAAGGTTTCACTGTCAACAGGACTTAGCGTGGCTACTTCGCTCAGTCCTGCTACCAAATGACCACTTTGGCTTCCTCAAACATCTGCCCCCACCTCCCGCACCTGGGTGTGCCTCAGCCTGACCTGATCCCTACTCTGCCTCTCAATAGCATTTACCCTTCTGCATCGGCTACCAACTGGCAACAGCTTTCTATATTATTGCATTCAAATGACCAGGAAAGAGAGAGAATGGGGTCCAACCCATCCTTTCACACCAGATCATGAGCCCTAATTCCAGGTAGAGATTCTTTGCCCTTGGGGCAGGTACTCACCCCTGGTCCAATCAGAAGAAGGAAGACCATCATGCGATGGTCCCCAGTAGGTGGTATGGGCGGGTTGCCTTGGAAGGGAAAGATGGAAGAGCCGTATACTGTGATGACCATGTTGACTACAGTAGCATGGAATCGTCTCTACCTCCTTCATGCTTCTTGATGACCGACCTGTGCCTTCCCTGAGCATGAGGTGGCACATAGCTGATGATCACTGAGGCCTGCCCTGAGAAACCCCGAAGTCTGCTGGGGGACCATTTGTAGGCATCATGGGTCTAACTTGTTTGTGGGAGCAGGGGCATGGTGGCGGTAAGATTTTATCAGTTGTGCTTATAGTTTTTCTTAGCATTTTCATCAAGATAAAAAATTAATACTAATTTATATACTGTCACAAAACCAAATAGAATTGTGACTTAAGTTTTACAGTTTCTATAGTCGATGTGTTTGACTATCTAATCAATAGTTACATGTAGTGTCTCCTCAGAGGAGTTACGAGGGGGAAGTTACCAGCAATCCCCACCCCACCATCTGGTCAATTCTCTTATGCAGAAGTCGGCAAACTTTTTCTATAAAGGTCAGATGGTCAATATCATAGGCATTGCGGGCCACGTGCGGTCTGTGTTGTAATTGCTCTACTCTGCCACTGAAGTGTGAAAGCAACCATAGACAATATATAAATGAACAAGCACGGTGATGTTCCAATAAAACTTTATGGACATGGAAATCTGAATTTCATGTTTAATTTTCGCTTGTCGTAAAATATGATTCTTTCGATTTTTTTCAACCATCTAAAAATATAAAACCTATTCTTAGCTTGGGGGAGGGTCATTCAAAAAAACAGGCAGCAGGCTAGATTTGGTCCACAGCTGGTAGTTTACCGACCCCTGCTGTAACAGAAGGGGTGAGAGGAAAACAAACCTTCACATTGCCCTAATGCATCGTAAGAAATTCAGCAAAAGGATGGTGCAGGAGCCCCAAGAAGGAGTGTCAAACTCGGCATGGGAGGACCTGGGAGGCTTCAGAGAGGTGATGCTGGAGCTGTGTCTTGAAGCCAAGTAGAAAGGCAGGAGAGGGAGTTCCAGAGAGAGGGCACAGCTTGTGCACAGGCGGGAAGTTGAATAAGCTTGTGAACTGCAGGTAGCTCACCCCGGCTGGGGAGTGTCCAGAAATGAGCATGCAGGGCCAGATGGCGAAGGGCTTAATGAGACCGGCCAAGATGGCTGGATTTTATCCTGATGGTCAGTTGTTTCCAGACTTTCCAAACCTGGTCTTTAAATCTTAAACCAGAAGCGCAGTATGAGAAAAAGGCTAACAAATCATCATTGACCTGCTGTTCTGGGGGAGGCCATTGCCAAGTGCTGGGACTTGGGGTGAAGCAGGGGTGGGGAGGTTCCCAGAAACTGCAACTCGCCCTCCCCCCACCCCCTGCCAGCCCCTATGGCATCTCAAAGGAACTTCTAGGACTCTGCTGCACAGGATGTGAAAACCATGGCCCATGGCTGATGGAGGATGACATCCGGGCTCTAAGGAGACATGATCTGATTGTGTTCTAGAGAGATCACTCAGATGAGTGGATGAGGCAAATGAGAAGCGAAACAGCTGATTAGATGGACAATCATTGGTTCAAAGAAATACTTCTTGAGTTCCTCCTATGTGCCAAGCACTGTGTGAAAATATTTCCATCAGTGGTCAATAGAGTAGACAGGGCTTCCTAGGTGGCACAGTGGTTGGGAATCTACCTGCCAATGCAGGGGACACAGGTTCGATCCCTGCTCCAGGAAGATCCCACATGCCGCGGAGCTACTAAGCCCGTGCGCCACAACTATTGAGCCTGTGCTTTAGAGCCTGTGAGCCACAACTATTGAGTCCATGTGCTGCAACTACTGAAGCCCATGCACCTAGAACCCGTGCTCTGCAACAAGAGAAGCCATGGCAATGAGGAGCCTGCGTACCACACCGAAGAGTAGCCCCCGCTCACCAAAACTAAAGAAAGCTCACGCACAGCAAAAAAGACCCAACACAGCCAATAAAATAAATTAAAAAAAAAATAGAGTAGACAATAAATATGCAGCAGATAGAGATTACTTTTATATTAAAAGGATAACTAGCACTTCTAGAGCACTCACTTTGCACCAAGTATTGTTCTAAGCAAGCATTTTACCCATATTAACTCATTTAATCCTCACCACACCCTTGTGAAATAGGTAGTGTCATTACTTCCATTTTACAGATGAGGAAACTGAGGCCCAGGCTGAGGTTGGGGACATGAAGGAGATAACCGAGGATGTAACAGAACTGTTAGTTGAGGTATTGGGGAACGTTCTCTTTAAGGAGATTGAGCTGACACCAGGAAGATGAGAGAGTTGTAGATGTCCCCATGGGGAGCTGGGGAGCAGTGTAAGACCTCAAAAGGGGAAATGACTTGGTCATTTTGAAGAACAAAAGGCTAGTGTGGTTGAGTTTAGGGAGGTGGAGGGGGGAGGATGTCAGGGGAGGAGGTTGGGGAAGGAAGCAGCAGCAGATCCTGCAGGCCTGGCGGGCTGTGGGCAGGAGATTGCATTTTTTTCCCTCAAAGCTTAGAAGAGCCTTTGAAGGGAAGTGAAATGCCTGGATTTGAATCTCTAAGTAAATGGTTGCCCTGTGGGGCGTGGATGAGACCTTGGCCCCAGCAGAGGCAGGAGGCTCTTGAAGTAGTCCAGGTCAGCAATAATGTTGACTCTGTCTAGAATGGTGGCCGCGACGAACGTGGAGAGAACAAGATGGGTCGCGTGGTTGCAGTCATCCAAGTGAGCGTGGTGGAGATCTGAACTGGGGTGCTGGCAGTGCGGGCGGAGAGGAAGGATTACATGAAATAGCTTCTTAAGATGTAGAACTGAGAGGTGTCGGTGACAAAATACGTTAACTTTCATCGAGTTTTAGATGACTTTGGGACCCCCAGAAAGGGCGCCGAAGCAAGCGGTTGGCCATGAAGTGAGGAATTGCGGATCCACTCTGCCAGCCTCTGTGGAGTGCCTGCCGCGTGCCAGCCTCTGTGCTGTTGGGCTGTAAATGCCTCCAGGAGAGTGGCCGGGGCTGTCTCATCAGTGTTTCCCAGGCATTCAGAATGACGTCCACCGTGGTGAGCCCTCAGTAAATACATGTTGGACTGGAGAGAAGGTGTTCTCCATCTAGTGGAGAAGATGTGGTTATAGCTCAGTGAGACAAGAGCTTCCGAGAGAAGCCCAAGACCCTGGAGCTGTGTTTGTAGGAAGAATAAAAGCCAAATAGCCTAGAGGGAAGGGCGTTTCCCTGTGACTCCCTCACCAGTGAGGCCGGGTTCCTGGTCTTTCCCTCCTGCCCCTCCAGCCTGGTCTTAGAAGAGTCCACTTGAGATGCAGATTCTCTACCACATCAGCTGTTCCTAATTATTCCGCACTGACATCCTTCTGAGGCTCCTTTTCCATCAGCGATCAATTTCAGAAATTGGATTTCAAGTGCTGGCCCTTGCTCCTCTGAGGCACCAGGAGGGCTAGGTGGCCCAGAGCAGCTGCTGGTTGTGGGTGTCACCCAGTCTCAGTCTCCTGGGCTTAGCAACATCTCTGTGCCCCTCCATTCAGGGATCCCCACCCAATGGAGCCCTTGTGCTGTGGACCTCTGGGGAAGCCTGTAGTTCCCTCCTCAGAGTAGTGGTTTTAAGCACATAAAATAAAAAAAAGAGTTGCAAAATGAACCAATTAATTACATTGATCTACAGATATATCAAAATGTTTTTTCCAGTTCGAAATAGAGTAATATATCTTAACACACTAAATAGCAAGACCTAGCAGCAGCAACTACCATCATTTCAAAATAGAGATAAGCACAAATGATATTTTGAGATATCTGCAACAACTATAAAATGATATGAAAATATCTGATTTCTTTTGATGATGAAGTCATAGGTTCAGTTAGTATGACTGTGGCCTGTGTTCATAATGAAAGGAAATGCTAAATTTCAGTCAGAGTTCACTAAAATAGGATTTTTTTTTTTTTTTTGCTCATGTAGTATCATGGATGCCCTGAATTCTACGCAGGAACTGTGGATGTCAGTGGAGCCCCTACTCCAACCACTTGTTCCGTTACTTTGTGTGTCAGAAAACCAATGACAAGATGTTGCATTTTTGTTTCAAAACTCATTTAATTGGCTTATTTTAACAATAGGGGGTTTAGTCCCATCTGTATTTTACAGGTCAAGCACTTGTCCAAGAGCCAAGTGCTCTTTAAAGGGGCCGGATGGAGCAGGTGGGTGGGTAGAGAAGCCTCAGAAAGGTTAAATGACTGCATAGAGACAGATCATAAGTAATAGAGCTTGAACTTGAACCTACATATTTTTTTTTATCCTAAATTTCTTGTTCTTTCTACTCTTCCTTGCTACCACTATGTTATTTCTATTTTAAAGAGTTAGCCCAATGCAAAAGTTCATAAATTATGCTGTTCTAATCATGGGAAAAGAACAGTGCTATTATTCTTTGCTTTGGTTAGAGGATACCAAAATACCTAAAGTATTTTGTTGACTTCTTAGAGCCTCATTTAAAGTACACCGAGTCTGTAGACTGTCTATAGATGGAGATGGCAAAAGACCCAGAAACTGTCTCTTCCAAGCTGTCAATGAACTATGGATGTGAAATTTAGAGAAGGCCAAGCTACATGGCAGCAGGAGATGTGAGGTGGTTTGGTATTGTTCCCCAAGGCAGAAGCAAGGTCCAGTGCTTGCAAGGGACAAATTTTGCCTCAGTAGAAGAACTCTGTAATGATTAGACCTACTTAGCAATGTACCAGGTTTGCCTAGCGAGATATTGACTGAAAGCATTCAAACATTGATCCATGTATTTATTCATTCATTCAATAAATGTTTATTAACAACTTACTACATGCCGGATGCTGAGGTGTATGCTGCATTTAGAGTGTAGAATAGATAAATTATTGTAGAGCTTAAAGTCTACTGGGAGACAGACATTAAATAAACAGTTTTAAAGCAATATAATTATTTTCAAGAAAACAAATGGAATGTTATGATTCAGAATAACAACTGGCATAGGGATAGGGAGATCTATAGTCATGTGTCCATGAGGAGGTGACGCTGAACTTGAAACCTGAAGGATTGTTTTTTAAAAACCAGCCTATAAGGAGTAAAGAGAGGAGAGCTAGAAGAAAGAGCATGTGCAAAGGCCCTGAGGCAGAAAGAGGGGAACATGTTAAAGGGCCTGAAAGAAAGACACTGTGGGAACTGAAATGGAGTGAAGGAGAAGAGTGACAAGGGATGAGTTTGAAGAAATAGGCAGGGACCAGATCAGGTGGGACCTGGGATGGTATTTGGGTTTAATTCTAAGTGTGATGGAAAGCCATTGAAGAATTTTAGGCAAAGAAGTAACATGGCATATTTTATATTTTAAAGGGTCACTCTGACTACTGGATGGAGAATAGATTGTAGGTGGAAAGAGAGAGACCAGGAGGCTCTTGAAGTAGATCAGGAGGGAGATGTTGGGTGGAGACCATGGAGATGGAGAAGATAGATGTGAGACTGTTGGGAAATTCAGCAGAGATTCTTCAGGTATTGGGTGTGGGGAGTGATAGAAAGAGAGGAGCTGAGGGTGGATGGTGGTACTATTCACCATGATGGGGAAGATAGAGAGGGAGAGGGTTGGAGGGAAGAAATGTCTAGATAACCATTTTCCAGCAACTCTGAAATCTTGGGAGCGATTCCATTGGTTCTCAAAGAAGATGATGCTGTTTATTTAGAGAATATTTAGCAATGTGAGAGAGGGAGCTTTTGCAATAGGCAAAATGATGGAGGGGGGGCAACCCGGGTATTTTTGGGCAGGTGTCAGCGATGCTAAAAGTCCTGTATCATGGAGGACAGCCCTCATAGTGAAGAAATATCCTATCTAGAATTCCAGTAGCTTCCTCGTGGAAAAACATTGTTGGACTGTGTCTTTTCCAACTCTAAGAATATAGGAAAATGCATTTTTTTTTACACTGTCAGCCACTCATATGTTTTCATGAATTGTTTGAGTCAGGTTGGTCTTTTGGTAATTGACTGAAAGTAGCCACATGGAAGGGATGGAGATTCAGATGGGGGATGGGGTATAAAGCAGGAAAAAAGGAAGACTAAATCGTGGAGAGTGGGACTTTGGCAGTAGGTAGGGCTGGGGGGCCGGAGGACATCAGGGCCCTGGGAGGGAGGGAAGCATGTAGAAGAGCCTGTGGGAGGATGTGAAATAGAAACTTTGCCACTTTGCATGTTTCCTGGAGCTCTGTTGCACACCACGCCCTCACCCCCCATGCTTGCCTGGTGTACATACCGTCCAGGTATGTCCCTAAACTTCCCTTCTTTATGCTTCCTGCACACTTTGAATTTTTTCTGTGGATCATTTGAGTCCCCAAAGTAAATTCTTCCTTCAGAGGATCAGAGAGATGCCATAAACTTAGAACCCAATCAATGTGGAATACCCTAGAAGAATAAAGAAAAGCAACAGGCGCCTTTATGGCCAATAAAATCACTAACTAACTTGGGTGAATAGTTGTTCTTTCCATTCTCTAGCTCAGTAAAGATAGTTCTCCAATTATTTTCACACACTTGAGTTCATTTGGGCCTCATAACAATGCTAATAGGCAGGGCATGTGGAGTATTGGGTCCATTTTACAGATTTGGTTATTGAGGTTCAGGGACTTGCCCAAATTGAGCAGCCTGTGAGGGACAGAGTGGGGCCAGATCTCGGGCATAGGACTCCTAACTGTAAGTAGGCCCCTGGGTAAGTAATGATGAAGAAACTGCTTCAAATAAGTGTATCCCAAAGAGGAGTAGACTACAAAAGTATCTGCCCAAGAGGCATTTTATCAGTGCATGAGAAGTTCCTGGCATCCAGTTGGTATTTGCCCTGGCGTCCTATGGAAAAACCAAAATAAGGGAGTCTTTTCATCACCTTGGAGGATCAAAGACTTGACTTTTGCTGTCTTCCCAACAGTTGAGGGGCCACTTTTGTGCACACTTCCTCCAGCTCTTTGCAGAAGAGCTGCAGTGTGGCTGTGAGCGCCCGGCCTGAGCCTTGCTGAGTCAGGCCATCTTCCACGTGGTTGGGGTGGGGCCATGTGGTGCTCAAGTCCAGAGTTTGCCACTCACACCCATGGCTGGTGCCCCCTGGAGTTGGGCAGTGCACACTGGGGGGTGTTTATGGTCAATGAAAGAGTGTATGACGGAGCTCCAGGGAGGTCACACTGACCTGCCCAGTATTCCCTGGATACTCACACACTCTCTCTCTCCCTCCCTACCCCCACCAGGCCCCCACACACACCCCAGCACTCACCCCTTCCCAGTAGCCTTGGTTCCACTTTGATGTGTCAAGCCCAAGGCACTCTCTTTTTCAGCCCAAACATCATTTGAGACAAGGTAGCTTTTCCCTCAAACTGAAAAAGTTTCCCTCTGAGAGCAGGTTCAAGTGTAGGCGGGACGTGTGGTTAGACACGGCAGGCAGGAGACAGAGAGTGACAACTCTGAGGGAACCAAGAAAGCCCAAAGGGGACACAAGCTTTAGAGGTAAATCGAGATTGGATTTTGTCATGAAAGGCAGAACTGGCAAAAGCATCATTACAAGGCATTAACCTTGTTACACACAGAAGAACAAGCAGAGGCTTGGATTCAGAAATAAATTACACATAATAAAGTAGACAGAATAGGCTGAGAGCAACATTAGTGATTATGCCCTAAGGGGAGAGAAGGACAAGATAGAAACTAGGCCAAAAAAAAAAAAAAAAAGAGAAAATAATCTCTGGACAAAGGGGGCTGACTCCACTATTTCCCCCCTTTTTCTACTTGGCTCCCCAGGTATTAATTTCACTTTTGTGAGCAGGTTTCTCTGGAGCCTGTCTGTCTTTTGTTTTCATTTGCTGAAATGAGCAAAAGAAAGCCATTCAGTGGGTTCCTTTTTCCATTCACAGGGACCTGTCCATTTCTGTGTGTTTCCAGCACAAAAGAATCCATTTCCATTCAGCCAGAGCAGCCCTTCGAGTTTATGTGAGGTCCAAGCCCACTCTTTCCTATTTTCCTCCAGGCTCGCTGTTGTAATTAGCTACACAATCCTGACTGTGGCCAGGGTCCTCCAGGATGAGAGGAACAAGCACTTGGACAGTTCGTGGTCCCTCATGGCTGAGGAAAAGCTAGAGTCTAGTGTCATGTCCAGCAGCCATGACTCTCATTTCTTACACAAGGACTTGCTTTGGGTTGCAAGTAACAGAAAACCCAATCAACAGCAGCTTAAACCCTGACATCCATTGTTAGTAAAAAGTTTAAAGGTTGGAAGCCTGTGCTCAGTGGTGTTCTCAAGAACCGAGGGTGTTTTATCCTTCCCTTGCACCAAACTGTTGGTTTTCACCCTCCATCCTGAATGTCATGGAAGCAAAACGGCTGCCACTGCTCTGCATGGATGGCCTCACATCACAGATTCCAATGGAAGGAAGTAAGGGAAGAGGGGCAAATGGGCTCTCCTCAAGAGCCTGCTCTTATCAAGGAGGAAGATTATTCCCAGAAGCTCCTCCAGTGGATTTCTTGCATCTCACAGGCCCAAACTGGACCACGTGGCCACCCCTAGCTCTAAGGGGTAGGAAAGCAAGTACCAGGCAATGGGGAGTGGGATTACTGTGTAGCTTAGACCAAGCATGGTTTCCCCAGGCTTGGATTTATTGCTACCTGAACAAAATTAAGGTTTTGCGGCAAAGAAAGAGGTGGGCATAACTGCCACGCCTGTGGCAGCAGCTGTTTGTGTTTGTAAATAAATTAATGATAGCCAACACGGACTGTGTGTTACCATGTGCCAGAATTTACTCACCGTTATTGAGGCTTGCATTCTAACTCATTCAGTCCTCATGAGACGTCTACGGCATAAATGCTGTTGTCATCACTTCCACTGTATAGAGGAGGAAACTGAGTCATTATTTTTTAATAACGTGCACAAAATTACTTAGAAAGTGACAGAGCCAGGATTGAAAGTCTGGAGGTCTGGATCACTACCCTATACTATCCTTATTAGTTGGAGTATTATAAAAAATCCCAAGCAGCACACAGTAGGTGCATGTTACCACTACTAATAGCAGCTAACATGTATCAACATGCTATTATTACTACGACCATGATTCTCTCACCCTCATAACTACCCTACGAATCAGACACCATTGGCCTTATTCACAGCTGAGAAAGCCAATCCCTAACAGGGCTCAATACATTGTCCAGATCACCCAGTGGACGAGAACTAAGCTTGAATGCAAACCTAACTCCTCTGACCCCTAGTCCCAGGTGGTTTGTTCTTTCCCACCAGCTCTCAAGTTCGGGAACATTGATTTAATGGCCCGACTACTTACCTGCGCTATTGATCCAGGACTTAATTTGGAAAACTGCAATTATTGAGAAACAGTCAAAAGCCAGGGAAGGATGCTAGAGAGGATGACAGTAATTTAGAAGCAATTTTCTCCTTGTTCCTTTTCAGCTTTTGAGCCACTTTTGGGGGTTTTTGGAATCAATCTTTCACAAACAGAATATCTCATCCCATCTCAGCAAGGGCTAATGGTGATGTCATGGTTCTTGGCTAATCTGAATAGCTACAGTTACTAAGCACCTACTGTATACCAGACATGGGAGGACATTGTCCCATTTGGTCCTCGTGAATGGATAATCAACAGTCCACCGTCATTACTGCGTGTCGTGGGATAAGGGAGAATGGAGTCCTCCAGCCAAAGATAGTGGTGTTAGAACATATCAGATGCCCAGACAGAGATGACGTCCAGTTCTCTGAGTTAAGCACTTCTGAGATGCTCAAATATTTAATAAAAATAAGAGGCGTGGTCAGCCGATCTTAAGTGTGAACAATTCTGGTTTTATTTTAAAGCAAGATGTGTGGTGTGGTTTTATTTATTTTTTAAATCTAAAGGTCACCGATTTTTCTTTTTCCGCTCATAGTCACAAGGCATCCTTATCTAAACAGCGATCTATTGTTCTGATTCTCAGGCCCACAGAGATTTTTTTCGCAACTTCATTTTAACAGGACAGTTCCTCATCTTCCCCGGCTGTATGAAACGTATTTTTTAACAGGAAAAAAAAAATCTCTAATGGGCTTTCTAAAAATCTTCTTAAACCGAGTTCACTATGGAATATTTTATGCAAATAAAGCACTTTCTCTTAGGTTATGACATCTTTTCCTTGAAACAAGATCACGGCATTGGAGAAGTCCTCGCCAGCTTATCTTTTCCTCCCAGCGCAACTTCAACAAAGAAATATAGACGGCACTTTAAAGGCTTCAGAAATCAATTTAGTCCATGAATCCATTTAGTTTAGATGTTAATGAAACTTGGTGGGTTTAAAAATAATGAATATTTAATAAGACATAAATTGAAAGACATAAACACTGTCGGCAATAATATAATGAAGTTAATAAGTCTTAGCCTCCCCCTGCCCGCCTCCCCCCCTCCCCAAACGGGGGCGATTTTAGGAGTTGCGGTGATGCTTACAGAAGTTTGCCGGCTCTCCCATTGGCTGAAGCGTACATGTGCCTTTGCAAACCTTAGTACAGTTGGGAGCTGAGCTCTGGCAGATAAAGTATGCTATCACACTGTGTTCAGTAGCTGCAGAAGGCAACGACTCTTTCTAGCTCCCATATCTTCCAGAGATTTGTGTAACAAACTCGGTTTCCTGTGGTTGAAGGCAGGAAGCAGCATGAAGCACTTCATGCCTTTACACAAGAAGGAAAAAGACATTTTGGTCGACACCCTCTCTGCTCTGGGTTTAAAGAGGGGCTTTATTTAATGGTGAGGGGTGAGCATGTGATTTTATGTGCTCAGAAACTCAGACCACTTACATGCCCTCGGGTTGAGAGTTAGGCTTTTCGTTTCTTCTTCGAGAACATCAGCACCAGGTCCAGCCTGTGTGCTTGGTTCCTCTTTAGCTCGGTTGCTCTGTCTTACCCACCATCTGTGACTCTGTCTTTCCCTCTTTACCCTCCGAATGATGTATCCTGCCTTTGGGCTAACACACTGCACTCTTCGTGTAAATCCAGAATCCCTCCTCTCTGCCATCACACCCAATAGGATGGTCCATCTCACATCTCTGGAAATGGCTTGTGTAACCTCACAGAAGCCAAACCCTTGCTAAAATAAACTGCAGCGTGATCCTGCAAACAGCCAACTGTAAGACTGTCTCCCTCCCAGTTCAGCGGTGGGCTCTTCCTTGGCAATAAAGTGAAACTCGGTTTCATATATCAACTAGGGGAGTGTTAAATGGATGGCCAGCTCACTGCTGGCAATCAATACACGTTAATACACAGTAAACAAATGGCTTTCCACGGGTTGGCAAGCGTGGTAATTCTGCAGATAAAGGGGATAAAAGGTTGCTCCCGGGGATCTTGTCTAAGACAGTGTACTTGGGACTCCAGCAGGATCCTTCCCAGGTGGGCACGAGTGACATTTTATCATCGTGAGAATTATCGCTGTTAAAAATTATCTTTTTTTATCTGTGTGTTTGTGTGCATGTTCAGAAAGACGAGGATCAACCTGAAAGAGTCCAACCAATCGCATCATCTACCTTGATCCATTCCGACCTGACATCCGTTCATGGCACCGTGGTAATGAACAGGACTGTTTTATTCTTGGGGACTGGAGATGGCCAGTTACTTAAGGTTGGTTTTCTGTGCCTTCTTCAATGTTGATTTTAATATTGATCCATTTCATGCTTTTATACTTTTTATTTTATTTTTTATTGCTTCTGGGTTATGCACAAAACCATACCAACTGCTTTGTGAACTGCTCAGAGACGGCCCTCCCACCCTCCCTCCCCAATGGCCTGAAAGAAATTTCTGGAAATCTATTTGTAATAACCTTCCTACCCATGTATGGAAGTGACAGCCTCCTGGCTTCCTGGGAACTTGCCAAGACAGTTCCCTTCCTTACTCATAAGCTGCCTGGGTGAGGGGGTCTGGCCCCTAACCCATCCTTGGCTCACCTTGCTAAGACTTTTCACCTTTCAGTTCTATTTCCTTTATAATGGAAATGTTCAAAGCACCTGATTTCTCATAACTTCAAAGAGGTGAGAGATTATAGGGCTAAAAAGAAAAAAAACAAAACAAAACTGATGTTCCTTCTCCCCAGCCCACCTGCCACCCACAGAGGAGGGGGTTTGTTTTCTGACCTTTGTACCCACACCCAGCACAGAGAGGTTAGAGATCTGAAACCCTTCGAGATGCCCCTCGACTTCTATCTCTGAGGACTGTTTTTTTCCACTGTGTGGATACACCACTGGTCAAGTTGAGATTTTTATTCACAGGGGGAAGTGGCAGGGGGAAGGAGAAGAAAATAAACTCAGAGATACCACATGACTTGTCTGAAATGATATAGCAGTTATCAGTTTCTTCAGCAAGCATTTATTGAGTGCCTTCTGTGACCTCCAGCAGCACTCATGGTTGGGACCTGCACTCTTTCTTTCACCCTGGGCTGATGTTCCCTTGCCTCCCTATAGCCAGTCAATTCACTGTCAGCTCTAATTCTAAACTGAATACTAACAGATTTGCTTTCTCAACTGATCACCCACCGATAACTAGCTGTGTGACTTAAGGAGGATCGCCTAACCACTCTGAGTTTCCGTTTCCTCATCTGTAAAATGAGATTGTACTAGACGACCTAGGGAACCCCCTTCTCTTCTCGTGGTCTCTAATTTTGTCATCGGCGCACTCATGCCCCGCTCTAGCCAAGCCTGCTTGCTTGCTTTCTCCAAATGTGCCTTGTGTGCTGCTGCCACACCTTTGCTCACACAGCACCCCCTTCCTGGATCGCTCTCTTTTTTCCCCTGCTTTACTGAATCCTGTGTATCTCTGCTTTGGCTCAGCTCAAACTCCACATCCTCTCCGAGGACTCCTAAGCCTGGAGTGATCACGTTTCTCCCTCATCTCCGGAAATACTCACTGTCTGTATTGTTCTTCTGGCTCGTTCCCAGTGTCTTGCTTTGATGCCTAACCTTTCCACTGGAGTTTGTCTTGCCTCCCCAGCTTGATTTTAGGCTTCTTGAGAAGGGGGCCAAGAATTCCCACAGCTTGATACAGGGCTGAGTGCCTGGTAGATGTTTGATGTAATCTGTTTTCTTTGGAGGAAACCCAGTAACATATGGGAGGGGGTTTGTTTGTATACACATGTTTTTAAAATATACGTTGATCATCTTTCCTGTTGTGTTAGCTTTACTTCCTGGGGAAAGGTAGATACCTGCCAGTCCCTGTATACAACTTGCTCAGTGCCGTGAGGCAATGTCTGCAGCTGCACCAGCCGGTCGGGCTGATTGGACCTATTAGCCTGGCGAAAGGAGTTTCCATCAGTCCTTACTGGGTCTCCTCACCAATTATCTCTTCAGATTTGGGGTATTTTTGATGAGTGTTTTGACAAGAACACTGTTTCCCCAAAGCTGAGCCAACCAAACTGTTAGATGGTGAATTGAAGGTGAAGGAACACTTGGCTATAAATAGTTTCCCATGGGACGGCCTGGTTTCGCCTGTCCTGTTTGTTCACCCCAGTGGTTCACGTGCCGCTGGCTGGTGTTAAGTGATGCTTTGGTACCCGAGGGGAAGAACTGAGCTACAGCTTCAGGCTGCTGAGGAAGAGGGGGCTGGCCCTAGTCTCTCATTCCTTGGCATCTGTACAGGCGACACCTTCAAAAACCACTTGTGGCCTTGTTTTTAGGGTTCCAGTAACAAGGGCAGGTTGGTTTTCTGTTTGTTTGTTTTGTGACTGCTGACATTTATACAGTGGTCATCACGCTATGTGTTCTAACTAATTCCGTCCCCTCCACCACTCAGTGAGGTAGATACACTCTTCTCATTTTATAGATAAGGGAGCTGCGGCCCAGGGAAGCTGCATGATTTGTCCAAGGTCACACATGGTAGAGCAGGGATTGGAACCCAGAGCCACTTCAGAGCCCTCACTCCTATCCCTCAGGCTACAGCTGACTCTGTAACTTCTGCCCAGGCATGGGCAGCCACTCTGTGAGGGTTTTCTGTAGGCGGGGAGTGGGACGCATGTTGATAGGGAGTCATGATGGTGGCAGGAATGGGGGGTTCAGGGTTCTTAGAAGCTCAGGGAAGAATCCCAGCTCGAGAAGAAGGCAGGCCATCTGACTGAGGGAATACCTCACTGGCATGATAACTTCTTGGGAATCAAAACCCGCCCCCTACTTCCTTCAGGAAGGTTCTGCCCCCACCCCACCCCCACCCCCGGAGGAGGTGGTGAGGGGACAACGTGAGCTGACTTGGCCCCGTCAGGCTCCCTAGGACAGCCTGGTCATTCCCAAGACTCCCCCCATGTGTCCTGCCTGCAGGTGCTTGGATGCAGCCCCTGAAATCACCCAGAGTCCTGAAGACCCAGGATGTGTAGATGATTTGGAAGGCACAGAGGATCTCCAAATCCCTTTATTCAAAAACTTCAAACTTGTCCCTTGCCAGACTTGTCCCCCGAACTGTTAGAAAAGATGAACATTGATAGACACAAGCTTGGCTTCTTAAGCCGCAGGGCGGAGGCTACTAATGGGCAGAGAGAAACAAAACCCAACCCAAGGCAGCCTGCGGGATGAGGAGCAGAAAGGGCCCGGACCACCCACAGCCTGACTCATCAGTTTCCCCAGTGATCAAGAGTCAATGGCATTTTGACAGGCGCCCAGCACTGTAGTATATGCCTGGTTGGGTGAGAGAGGCAGGAAATAGCATTTGGGGGCCAATTGCTCTTTTTGACCAATACACACACACAGACCCTCTGATTTCCTAAATCTCCGAAAACCTCATGGAGTTTTAATATAGTTTGGTGCAATTTTAAATATCATGTTATTGAAATATTTTCTTCTTATTGTGAAAGTAATACATGCTCATGGAGAAAGCTGCAAAGGAGCAGGGTATGAGGGGAAAGCAAAGAAAAAATACCCCTAGTTTTCTTACGTAGAGGCAGCTGCTGTCAGCATTTTAGATTTTTTTCTTTTTAACAGAGTTGAGGTCAGACTCTATCCATTTTTACATCCTTTTTTCTTCAGTTAATGAGGAAAAATGCTTATATTAAAATGTTATGGTAAACTTGTAAACAGTGTTTTTAAATAACTGTATCATTCTATTATGTGGAAACATTATTTGGAGCTTAAGCCAAAATACTGAATCACTTTTAAAGTGTCTTTAAAGGCATGCACTCTTCCAAGTCTTCTGGCACTATTGCCACAGTTAAGATTTTATTGATGATAAGTGGAAAAATTAAAGATTTTGCAATATTCTAATACCTTTACTGCCCACTTTCTCCTGCTTTTATTTCTGTCCCCTTGTACGATTTTAGAAAAACTGAAGGAATTTGGAACTGAACATGTCCTTTGGAACTATCTAGTCTGTCCCCTTATTATCGCCTTGCCACCCTAATGGTCGTGAAACAGGTTATGTTGTCACTTTTTCCTCTGGTTGTTTCCTCATTTTACTTCCTTTCTGAGCATGATTGCATGCTGTAATTTTTCAGTTGTCAGCGTCTCCACTGAGATCAGCTGAAAAAGTAGGGCCGCACTGAACTGCTTTTGGGAATTCGTGTCCCACGTGCTGTGTGGCCAGGATGCTGCAAAGTGTACTCATTCTTACAAACACACGCTCCTTCTCCAGACTGCAGTACAGACTATGGTGTAGTTTGGATTCCTCTGAGCTGACTCTGTTGCATATGGAAAATTGTCCTTATTTCAAGGGCAGAATTGAATATTTTGAGCTTTTCCAGGTGGTAAAATAAGTAATAAAGAAATATGCATGAAATTTGAAATTTGTAACTTTACCCATGCCCACTAACCTTTCTTGTAAGCCTAAAAGATAAGAAGGCAGCGGGCAAGGAGTAATAACAACTAACATTTCTGAGCTCTTACTATGCACCAGGCATTAGAACCAGGGTCTGCGTGGGTTAGCTCGTTGAATACTATTAGCATCCCCACTTTATAAATGAAAACCCTGAGGCTCTGAGAGGTTAGGTAACTTGCTGAAGGTGATTTACACGGAAGCAACCAGTCTCCCAAACAGACTGCACTGGTAATTCATTGTGTTCTGTAGAGCTTGGTAGAGTTTGTGGAACTGGTTTTTATTTTTTTATTTTCTAATATTGGAATATCTGGGTTAATATCAAGATGCAAGTATCTGAGGTTTCATGAGAAGGAGCTATGACTTCTGTGGTTTTAGTTCGTTCCTATTTAGGGACAGCTTGCTGACAGTCCAGCTGAGTACAGGCTTCTGTGTTAGAAGAAGGCAGAGCCCTCTCCTCTTGGAGCTGTAAGTAGCTCCTGGGAGCCTCTTAACCCCCTTAGGAGCCCTGCTTTTCCCCAGTGAACTTCTTCAGAGCAAAGATAGAAAATCTGTGTTCAAGTTGACTTTCAGAATGGAGGCTAGGGTTGGGTTTCTCCAACATCCCTAGGCTTAAAGTAGGGTTCAGGATACAGGAAGCCATGTCATGCCCTTTCCCCACATCCAGCAGAGAAGCGCCACTCCTATGCTTAGTCAGGACTAAGCTCTCCAAACTCTGCTCCTACTAGTAGATTTCAAGTATCCAAACCATGGAGCAAAATTCAACCCATTTCCAGAAAGTTCTTCCTGCCTCCAAACTGTGTAACCTTTGAAGAGTCTGCCTTGACTCTGGTTTTTAAAGTTTTCGAGTGAAAAACAAGAGAAAACAAAAACATGTCTCTAACAAAGCCAGGCTCTATGTATATTCCCACAGAATGTTCAAATAAGGAAAAAGAGGCCATGAGGAACCCAGGACAGGACCTGGGGCCGGAAGTGGGGTGGTGGGGATGCCGGACTGAGGTAACAGACCAAAAAGTAAAGACAGTGGGAACTGTCAAAACTTGGAAGTGGGCTCCATGGTTGGCTGTTGAGAATGTCATGTTCAAGTTTACCCCCATCTAATTCATTCCAATTTGTGAGTGTGCAGTGACTCCCTGATTCAGAACAAATTCTCCCATGTAACTCACAAATGTAGAACTCATGGCTCAGGCTGTATGCATTTCTTGCTACTTACTTCGAAATCAGTAGATTGGAAACCAGAGAAGAATTTGCTTTAATCTTTATATTTCATTTTTATTATTACTCCTACCTACTGAAGCACAATAAATGCTATTGGATAATTACCTTGGTTTCCTCGTGTGTGTGTGTGTGTGTGTGTGTGTGCGTGCGTGCGTGCGCATGCATGTGTGCGGTTTAAGTCTCCTTTGCAGCATTTCTTAGAAACTGTTGATGGAAAAAAAACAACTGAGAAGATTGGCTTGTTTACTGTCTAACTGGTTAGCCTCACAGAGTGAGGCATAAGATGGTGTAAAATATTTTAGTGTTTTGAACACCCGTGGCTTTTCCAAGTCATGGTAATAGTAGAGAAAAAAAGAAATAGTCTTTTGTTTAATTTTTCTCCCCCTCATTTTCCTCACCAGGCTGTCTTTTCTGTGGATGGTGTTGTACTTGTAATGCAGCTAACTGTATGGTGTGGAAGTCTCACACACTGTATATTTCAGAACTATAGTTGGGAGGGTTTTTTTTTGTTGTTTTGTATGCAACGAAAATCCCAAGCCTGGTTAATAGCCTGCCATGAGGCTTCAGGAAGATGTCAACAGAAACAATATGTTGACATGAACTGAAATTCTCCATCGGGGAAAATTTGTTTTCTACACGGCTGCAGCTGGAAAAATCTGAAGAGCCCTATAAAATCTTGAATGCTAATAGAGTATGTTTTTTCATTTAACAAATATTTATTGGGCACCTTTTATGTACCAGGCACTGTTCTGGGTGCTGAGGATACAAAAGTGTATAAAACCGACAATGCCCCTGCTCTTGTGGTGGGAAGAAAAAGAACACAACTAAATGGATTAATCAGTGATGAAGTCATTTCAAATGGTGATAAGTGCTATGGAGAAAACAGAGTGAGGGGTAGAGAGGGACAGTGGGGTACGGTAGAAAGGTGACCAGGGAAGTCTTCTCAGAGGAGGTGACATTTGAGACTCAAAGGATGAAGGGGTGTGTAAGAATATCCATGGCAGAGGCTCAGGTTGACTTCAGGTTAGATCTATATTAAGGTTCTGTCCTGGAAGCAATAGGTGAAAACCCACATCATGCCCGAGGAGTGTGTGTGTATTGGACGCATTTTCTCTTATGCAAAATTCAACCCATTTTGGTTTTCTGTGACTCACCGTCACTTCCTGCATCACTTCACTAATCGTATTCGTGTCTGAGGCTGCCCAGTTCCAGTCTTGCTTCTTTTCTGTGTTGATGTGACTTTTGCAGTTAGAAGATCTAAGTGTTGTATCAATGTCCCTGTGCTGAGCTGGGCTGGGTTGGGCTGTGCAGATGGGAGTGGGGATGGGTGGGGTCAGAGGTGCTATTAGTAGAAATCCAGAAGAGAAGGAGACCCTTCTGTCTCCTCTCCGGTAGTCATCTGAGAGAGATGAGGACCATGCTGAAGGAGAGACCCCAGTCCCTCTGTGCAGCACGTTGCTTTAGCAAAACTAAAAATGTGATGAAAATGGAAACTTCCTTGGGCCTATGGAGATCATTCCCTGCATCACCTAGCAAAAAGGAAAACCATTTGAGCCACTCATCCTTAAACCCTTTTAAAATTTACATCGTATGTATTTATTTTTAAAGACAATACATGAATGTTGTTCAAAACTCAAAAGAACCAAGAAAACATGCAGTGAAAGTCACCAATTCTTGACTTCTGGGGCAACCAATAATAACAGTTTAGAGATTTTTATGTCTGCAGACAAAGGGGAGAAGATAGTCCTCTGCTTTTGTTAAACATATATGTTATATATGTATATCTACATGTGTATATACCTATATACATATTTAATATAGCATGTTAAACATAACATATAATACATAAAGAGCTTTCTGATTCTTTTTATTGCTAAATAGTATTCCATTGTTTGCATTATAGTTTACTTAAACAGATCCCTATTGTTGGACATTTAGATTGTTTTAGTCTTTTGTTATAACACATGATGCTGCAGTAAATACCCACTACATATATTGTTTCACGTATATACGAGGGGCTGTGGGGTCTAAGGGTATGTGCTTTATCATTTTGAGAGATAATGCCACGTTACCTTCCAGAGACGTCTCACTCCCACCCACAATGACGCTTACCCCTTTAAAGCCAGCATTTGTAGCTATAAGGACAAGCTTCACTGTTGGCCACTTGAGGTAGCTTGTTCAGGAAACTGCTTGGCAAATCCTGGCACACAGTACACTTTGGTAATTTAAAGGAAAAAAAGCAAACAAGAAAGGCTTCCCTGCCATAATTCCGAGTTCTAGAGAGAATGCTGATGCCTCATCTCTAAGGTATCAAGTAAATAAATCTATATTGACCCAAATGAGCTCTTTCTAGCCCCTACCCATCTGCATCCACCATGCTGCAAAAATACATACAATAAAATAAGCTCCAATAACAACTGCAGGGCAGTTCCTAACTCACTTAAAGTGGATAAGTGGTGGAGTTTTGTGAATTGTTTTTATTACTTTTAAATTTTAAAGTAAATCCCAGATACAATGTCATTTCACCCCTACATATTTCATTATGCATCTCTAAAAACCTATGATCATTTCTTTAAATCACCATAACGGTAAAGCTGTGATCGCAGCTAACAAAATTATCAGTAATTTTTTAGAATGATCTAATATCAAGTCCATATAACTAAATTTTCCTGATTGACTCAAGAATGTCTTTTAAAAATTGTTTTGTTCAAATTGGTATTGGAACAAGGTCCTCAAATGACATCGAGGTTGTTCTGTTTCTCTTCATCTGAGCCCCCTCCTCCTATCCTTTGATTCACTTCCATTGACTTCTTGAGGAAAGGAAGTCTGTTGTCCTGGGGAATGTCTCACATTGTGGATTTGGCTGTTCACGTTCTTGTGGTGCCATTTAGCTTGTTCCTCTCCCCCTTCTGCTTCCTGATGCTAAATGGAAGTTAGCACTAAAGGCTTGTCAGATTCGGCTTCAGTTTTATTGGCAAGAATGCTTCATAGGTGTTTCTGCCAAATGATGGTTTTAATGTGATGAATTCATCAAGAGAGATCTGGGCAGCAGCCTTTCTTCTTCTGAGCCTCACTTGAGAATGTTTCTATCAATCTTATTTTTATTTTAATCTGCCTTCCTATCTTCCCCTCTCTAAACAACTGCTTTCTAAGAACCAGATCAGCTGTTTGAATCTGAGCTGATTCATAAAGAATAGGAGTTAGAGATGGGAAGACAGGAACCTGGCAAGTCCACACTTGATCAGTGCCTGCCCAGTGTCTCCCTTGGCTCACAGTTTTCTGTGGAGGCCAGGGTCTCCAATAGAGCTTTTTCCATGATGATGGAAATGTTCTATATCCACACTCACAATATGATAGCTACTAACCATATGTGGCTAGTGAACACTTGAAATGTGACTAGTATGACTGAGAAAGTGAAATTTTAATTTAAATTTAAATAGCCATGCATGGCTAGTGACTACCATATTGGATGGTGTAGCTGTAGAGTCATTTTCAAATGACTTGGGGTACAGACCTTTCCCACCTCCCTTGGGACCTCACTGCTGCTTTTCCTTTTTAAAAAGTCATATTTAATGTATTTAGTTACATTGATTTTACAGAGCTGCCGCTGAGCTTAGTGAGCAGTTCATGGGCTCCTCGTGAGCTACTAGTTGCACCAAATCCACCTGGATTTGACTTGGAGCAGATGATGGAAGAAAATCACCATCACAGGACAAAGCCAGACTCGGGCCCAGGTCCTAAGTGCATGTGGGATGCTGTTCCTGCACCAAATTGATAAGGACCTCTGATTAACTAACAATAATGTGCATGCCATCAGGATGTGTGGTACAGGCATGTTATTACTTAGTAGCTGGGTGAATGTAGACTTTGAAAAGAATCCCAGGTGCCAGCTTTTTCTTTTCAAATCAGATGCCCATTGTAACTGACATCCACAGTGGTAGAGATATGAATATAGATATCATATCTGGATGTTTTCCAACTGACAAAATGTTGAACATCTGCACTTTCAAAAGCACTGTATTGTTTGGGGAAAAGGGGTAGGTACAAAGATGATTAAGACGTGGTCCCTACACAAAAGAAGCTTGCAACCTGGTAATAGGTTGTTATCCATTGAGTATTGATCATGTGCTAAGCATTGTTTGTAATTTTCATTTGATTCTGCAACACTGTGTATAAAGAAGGCATTATTAGTTCCATTTTAGAGATGAGGAAATTGAGGCCCAGGAAGGTTAAGTAAGTTACTAGCTCAGAGTAGCACAGCTACTTGAAGCCAGGATGCAAATCCGAGACCAAGCTACCATTATATTTCTCCAGGTTTAGGGTAATGGTCTTCTGAGGAGTCTTCATACCCTTGCTTCAAATCCTGCCTTCTCACCATGTGACTCCTTTCCTCAAATCCCTGCAGGAGCTCCACATCTCTCCCCTAGAGTAAGAGGCAAAATCTTTACACAGGCCAGCAAGAATCTGTGTGATCCACCCTGTTAGTTATCTCACTGTCCACTCCTCTCTACCTCACTTGTTCTGTTCAGACCATACTGGTCTGCTCTTTTTAGGGCCTTTGCAGCTTTCTAAGAGCATGCTTCATCCAGATATCTAAATGACTCACTCCACCATCTCTTGCAAATCTCTGAATAAATGTCACCTTCTAGTGAAACTTACGCTGGACCGCATTCTCCATTTTTTTACCCCACTTTGTTTTGACATGTATCACCTGCTAACGTATTTTTTCATATTGGAGTGTAGTTGATTTACAGTGTTGTGTGAGTTTCTGGTGTACAGCAAAGTGATTCAGTTATACACGTATATATGTATTCTTTTTCAGATTCTTTTCCATTATAAGTCATTACAGGATATTGAATATGGTTCCCTGTGCTGTGCAGGAGGAGGTCCTGCTAACGTATTTTATAGTTTGCTTATTTATTGTTATTGGTACGACCCCGCCCCACACGCGTGCACATGAATGTAAGTTCTATAAGAGCAGGATTTCCCCACCACTTGTTCACTGCCATTTTGCAAACACCTAGAATGTGGCAGATACATATAGTGGATGGTCAATAGATGTTTATTGACAAAAGATGAGTGAAACTCAGGTATATCCAATTTCAAAGCTACATACTTACCTATATTTCATATATAAATACATAACTACTCATTTAGGTCTGTTAAGTTGTCCTGGTTACTTTAAAACACATAACCATGTAGACCCATATAAGAGAATCAGAGTAACCCACGCAAGTATCTGTCGAGCTGATTTCCTTTAGTTTTAAGATCACTCGGCATAGCACTAATGAAGCTGTCACTCGTAGCTTCTCATAAGGCCAGCTGAGGACGATGAGCTTCCACATATGAGAATACTGCCCCAGCACCAGAGAGTGGCTTTTTGTATGTGTGCATGCATGACCTTGTCTCCTACAAAAGCAGAAATACCAAGCTTGTTATCACCAGCCTTGTTGAAGGCTGAGACATGAGCCAATGATTAAGGAACGTGGTACCTTAGCCAGTGTTTGCAGTGAGGAAGAAAGGATGTAGTCTTAGGATTAAGCAATAAGTTTTGCCACCCTGAAATTCAAATTATTTAATAGAAGTCGTATTTCTCTTTTTTTAAAAAAATAGGTTATTCTTGGTGAGAATTTGACGTCTAATTGTCCAGAGGTTATCTATGAAATTAAGGAAGAAACACCTGTTTTCTACAAACTCGTTCCTCATCCTAAGAAGAATATCTACATCTATCTAACGGCTGGAAAAGAGGTAGGCAGAAATACTAGCTACTGTTTCTGTCTTATGAATACAAATTGTTTAATTGATGTCATTATTGGGTGGTGAAGCTTTTACTTTGAACTACTGAGCTTAAACACTGCTACAGGCTTCAAGAAGACTGGCAGTGGTTCATAGGCATGGAATTAAAAACCTCACTGTCAGTAAGTAAGCAAGAAATATTACCTATTTAGACAATTTTATTATTGGCTATATTTCCAATGCCAAGTTTTTCAGAGAAGGGTGTGCTTGCAAATGAGTGCATAATCAGCAAGGTAACTAGATTTACACATTTATCGTGTGGGCATTGAACAGTTAGATGCATTTATGAATATACCCAATGAGATCGGCTTTGGAATTTGCGGTTAATATCAGGCCATAGTCTCATACACATTCATGAACCAGGAAATATATGGCACTCATCCTCCCTCTCTTACTTTATCTTGCTGTTTTAGTTTTTCTTCTTGCTTCTGCTTACTGAAATAAAAAGGATACCTTTTTACATTTTCTTCATTTTTCCAGAGTGCTTTCACCAAGGGAAGGAGGAGGGGAACTAATTGTTATTGAGTCCGTACTGACGCTGTGCTAGTTACTGTTCCAAAGAGGGTCTCTCTAGATGCATAGAGTTGTACACACACACACACACACACACACACACACACACGCGTGCAAACCCCGAAGTATAATAAACAATGTTAGTGAAATCTGTCAATAATCTAGTGAGATAAAAATGACCCTTGTTTTATACATGAAGAACTAGGACTAAGCTTAAATATCTTCTCAAGATATATATAGGGCCTTATCAGGGCTAGGACTTAAATTCTACCCTGATCTTTAAGCCCATGGTAAAATAAATAAATAAATAAATAAATAAATAATAAAATCCCATGGTAAATGGGATCAAACCCCAAATTTGCAAAAACCAAACAGGCCACTCTGGCATGGTTGACCCATGACCATTTAAACATACAAAGTGCACAGAAGATAACTGAGACATGATTACATAATGGATGTAACAGATGCCCTCGGCCCACCCCCATTTTCCATTCTTTTCCTCTCAGTCATTCTAAGGAGAATAGCAATGACGTCAATCTCCACGTGCTAGCTGAGTCGCAGAGATGTGCAAGCACTTTTTAGCTTCTGACATTCCTAAAAAGGCCATATTGCCCTTTGCATGTTGAAAGTCAGTTATTCAAAATGACCGCATTGAGATGGCCAGTGGATCTCGTATACCTTTGTTCTTCACTATGCAGAACCTTTTTGACCAGCTTGCTTCAACATTTAAACACTGTCTATTATATTTCTTCCCCAGGGTTCCCATAGTTGAAAGATTTTTGTCTACTCAACAAACTGCATTTATTAAGTAACAATTCCCATTCTCAGGCTTTATTTATCAAGGGCATCTCAGAATGGCCACTCAGAGCGCTGACTGTGCTACCACACGGAGCTGATAAAATTCCAGCTCAAAGCAAAGCCTTGCTTCATCTGTGCATGTTTTTCCAAGTAGCTTTTTGAAACATTGCAAATAGCTCATAAATCCTTTCCCAGAACCCAAGACTGTAGGTTGAAAACCACAGTGAGAACTACCAGTAGTTGATGGGTCCTCACTTTCTGAAGGTGAAGAGTTCTAGTCTGGCTATTCGAAGCCTGAAGTCCCAGGAAGAGTTTTCCACTGGGCACCAAAGGTGGTTATTCTTACCTTCTTCACTTAGATTTACTGCTAGAGACCCTGTTAGTAAGACTCTGATTCTCCGGTTAAGCCAATATAAGCCCTAGAGAGACAAAATCTGAGGAAGGTCCTTTCCTAGATTCTTGGGGAGATAGTGACAGCCAAACGAAAATGCCCTGCTACATCCATAGAGTATCTGGTCATTAAAAACAACCATATGAAATAGATGCATTGCTGTGGAGTAGTCCTTATAATGTGTTAGGTTAGAGAAGCAGGTGCAATGTGGTATTTATGATGGGCTTTCTTTTACATAGTTATATGTTTGTGTGTTTAAGTACATTGTAGAGTAGTTCTCAGAATGTTCTAGAGACTCGTTTTCCACTAAATGTTCTGAGAAAAAGTGGTCCTAGGAGCAGATGTTACTTACTGTACCCCTCCTAGAGTATCATAATAGAGCATTCAGCAGCTCTCAGAAGGCTTTTCTAAGGAAACCTAGTTTACTTTTTCCCTGTGAGCTTTCACGTGTTTGTTGGACCGTGGAAACTTTCTCATGTAGTAGCAATAGCCAACATTTATTGAGCATTTATTACGTACCGGGCACTGTTGGTAATAACCCCATGAAGTCAGCAGCACCATCACCATTTCACAGGTGAGAAAACAAGGTTAGAGAGATTCCGTGACATTTGTGAAAATCCCTCTGGAATTACAAACATGTGCTATGAGCTACAAGAAAACGTCCACTTTCTGGTTAATTCTGGCCCAGGCTGGTGGTCTGCCCGCAGCATCCGTCAACAGCACTGGGGACTGTGAGACAATGGGCGTGGTTATCCCCCACGAAGTCAACTTAGAATGCAAGGGTACTCGTCGGGACAGTCCCTGCTTTGCTCACAGATCTCTTCTGGAACTCTCTGTTTCTCTATATGCTTTAAGAAGTTACTTATACTTTCCAGCAGGTACAACTTCCTGGCTTAATGAGTTGCACAGATTTCCTGACTACCTGCTGTGGGATTTTGCCTGCAGAAAATGCACCATGTGAGGCTCAGGTCCTCCCTGCCTCCCCCAACCCTGTGTAGAGGCTTGGCTTCCAGGGGCTGCTGTTTCCTGACAACTGGAAGAGGCAACTCTAGGGGCTGGGAATGATTGGAAAACTCCCCATTTCTTTTATTTTCACACTCCAGGGAGTGTGAGCAGTGAGCCGGGAGCTGAGGCAATGGGTTACCCCTGAGAGAGATGTGAGAGGGTGGTCCTCATTTCCATGTCAAGTGCCAAGCTCTTGCTGACACTCTGGTTCAGAGCCTGTTGCTTTCCCCAGACGCTCATCTCCAAGGTGCCATGGACTGTTGCTGTCTGAAACCCAGGTGACCTGATTCCATGATCCTTGGAAATCCCTATTAGCAGACCAGAAACCTGACTGTGTATCAGGCTCACCTGTGAGAACTCTTAAACATACAGATTCCTAGGCCCCACCCCAGACCTACTCAACTAAGAGCCTCAGGGGCAGGGGGTCTGGGTATCTGCCCTTTCAAAAGCTCTCCAGGAGATGCTGATAAACTGCTTCATACCCTAGAACTTGAGAACCGCTGTCCGATGTCATTTACACAGGCGTTCCGTGTTTGAGTTGATAAATGTCTCTTGGTGGCGCTTCATCAGATAAGGTGGTGTAGTTTTCCTGGTGTTGCTTATAATTCCATCTGAACTGCCGTTTATTTTTAGGTGAGGAGAATTCGTGTTGCGAACTGCAGTAAACATAAATCCTGTTCGGAGTGTTTAGCAGCGACAGACCCTCACTGCGGCTGGTGCCATTCGCAACAAAGGTATTTCCTGAGTTCTTTCTCACCAGCTCACAATTTTGAAACAGTGTCAGGTGTCCGCACACTTGTTGCCCTACTTTGAGGATCCGTTCCAGTGACCTGGGGGAACTGATCTCTGCGCCGACTAAAATATTGTGTAATCCGAGTGACTTCTCGGGGATGTTCCCAGCCATGTTGGTGCTACTGAATCTTTTGACCTGGACCACTGAGAGGTTTCCCAACCTGGAGGCAGGGGTTGGGAGTGGGGGTGTGAGGGGAGAAGGGCTGGGGGAAGCGGGGTAAGTTGGAGTGGTCAGTTTTGCTTTTACTTTCTACAGAGGTCTCCAAGACTGGAGAGAGAGGCAAAAGGTTCTCCCTCAGAGGAGATAAAAGAATAGGCATGTTTGAAATTTTTCAGATGAATCCTCACGATGTCACGTATGTGGTTGGCTCCGTGGAAGCCTGATTATTGATGATGTTGTCTCCTGATGCGCCGTACACTGTGCACAGCCCTGATGTGCAGTCGCAGTCGTTGGGCAGAATCTGCCCGGCCTGGTCTTGAATTACGATGTTCACGACCCATCTAGGCTCAGGGCGACTTGTAGCGGCTTCCTCGCCATGGCATCTCCCAGCGTTGCTGGGACCGGCCTGCTTGGATTCGCTGTTGCCATGGCAACCCAATACTCGGGCTCTTGCTACAGAAGCAAGGAGGAGAGAGCCTGAGCTGCAGCTCAGGCAGGGGGAAAAAAAAAACCATAACAGTGTCTGTCAGTTTGGTGCTTTCAGTTTTTAAAGGTGAAAAAGGATAAGAAAGAGTAGAACAGGTACAGAGAAGCTGAGGGCTAAACAAGGGGCAATTTGGGGAAAGAAAAGAAGACTGGGAAGAGAATGTGGGAGCCTTGGGGGAGGGAGGCAAGAGCCATGAAGGGAGAGGAGAAGAATACAATATAAGCAAGAGGTTCAGGAAACAAACTAAAAATATGGGGATGGAATTAATTAAGAGCTCATGGAGGAAGTCAGGAGCTGAGATGCAGCAAGACGCATAATTGCCCTTGCCTTTCACGGAGCTACCTTACCGGGCTGTTTCCCTCAGAATCACCGGCAGACAAAAGAAGCAGGGCCAGGAAGATTCTCATGAATAATTGTAATTGGGTAGGAACGTTTTCTTCTTGTCGCTTGCCCAAGACTAGAGTTTAAGAAATTAACTGATCATGAACAGCAGTGCGTCGCCGCACACCCAGTTTTGCCATAATCTTTCCGATCCATTCCATTTATGTAGGTTCTCTGTCTATATTTGTAGAGCTTCATGAAAGAGGAAATTCAGTGACAGCGGTGGAAATGGTGGTGATGGTCACAGTGGTGACGGTGATTACATAGCCATGCGTATGTAGCTAGTGGCTATTGTGTTGGCAAACACGGGTCTGGCGTTCATAGGAGATGTCCAAGCTGGTGATGTGAATTTGGGGGTTAGTAGTGTTCAGATGGTACGTCGTGAAGTCTTAGGACCAGATGAGGATGGGAGTGTAGATTGAGGAGAGGAGTAGTTGGAGAACTTAGCAATGAGGTGGTGCAGTGTTTAGGGGTCTTGGAGATGAGGAAGTGACAGATGTGGGGAGAGAACAACCAGAAGAGGAAGAGGAAAAACTAAAGAAGGTGGCCTCCTGGAAGCCTAGGGAAGAAAGGAGGAGGGGAGTGGTCCATTATGCCAGATCGTGCTGAGCGATCAGGCAAGAGAAGAAAATTGAGCCCACCTGGACTTAGCAGGTGATGACTGGTGACTGTGACAAGGACAGGAAGTGGTGCTAAAGCTGTAAGAGAAAATGAGAAGAGCACAGAGGGGAGACAACTCTTTTGAGGAACTTTGCTGAGAAAGCCGAAAAATGGAGCAGATGTTGAGGAAAAAGTGGAGTCCAGAGAGCTTTGGGTGTTTTTTTTTTTTTTTAAGATACGTGAAATAACAGTGTGTTTTTGTGCTGTTGGGAAAGTTCCAGTAGAGAGGGAGAAACTGACAATACAGGAGAGAGAAGAGAGAATTGTGGGGTGTTGTCTTTCAACAGATGAAAAGAAATATAATCTCGTGTGCCAGTGGGGGGCCCTGCCTCAGCCAGGAGCATGGGACCCTTCATTCTTGGTTACAGGAAGGAAGATAGAGAATGTTGGCTCACGAGCAGGTCAGCGGTGGAAGCATGCGCAGTGTCTTTTCACGTGGCTTTATATCATTTTCAGTAACGTAAGATGAGTGAGAGTGAGGTGAGGGAGGAAGCCTTGGAGTTGGAAGGGAGAAGAGAGAGAAAGTATGGAACAGAGTAGAAGAGAGAACGGAGCTGGGAAATGAAGAACAACCGCCAGACAGCATCATGGTCCACTTGAGGTCCATGGTCTTGCTTTCGAAGTGAGAGTGATAAGCATGGTTTTGCTTTCACAAGCCATGTTCGGCTCTGTGGGCATAGTGGAAGGGTAGGGGAGAGTTCGATTTAGCCAGAGATGGGGCTTTGCCAGGAAATACATTAAGTGGGGGAACCGGGGCCCAGGAGCTGAGGGTGCCTGCAAGGGATGGGCAATGATATGGATTTGGGTATTTACTATAGTGGACCCTGGGCTCCAAGCCAGAAGTGAGCTCTAAGGAGGGATGTGAGGACGTGAGGGGAGTGAGGGATGTGAAAAGGTAGCCAGTTCTGTGCAGGGGAGGTTGTTTGGGTGTTTAAGACTTGTTGGACCTGGGGAACTGGAGAAGAGGTAGTGGTTGAACCATGGGGAACTTGAAATTAAGGTCATGGAGGGGACGGAGTTATTGGTACTGACAAGGTCTGGGGTGTGATTGTGTAGCTGAAATAGGATGGAGGGCAAGATCGTTGGCCGAGAGGGTCAGGAACCTGAGGGGTCAGAGTGTTCGATGAGTCAGTCACCAAGAAGGACCATGAAAACAATGTTGGAGAGACTGAGGGGCAAAATAGTCAAGAAAAGAAAGGACTCACCTGTGGTCGGGGTGGTCTGTAGATGGTCACGACAGGGAGGGGTCAGGGGGAGTCTGGACTGATGGCCTGATGGCGTGAGCTTCAGAGCTGGGGTGTGGCAGGGACAGGCTTGGAAAGAAAGGAAGAAGATTCATCCCAAGGAGGCAGCAAGACACAAGTAGGACCCCTATGATGAGAGAGAGGAAACAGCCTGCCCTTGGTGGGCTGCAGGGAAGCAGTGTCCTCAGGGAGAGCCTGGTGAGCAAGACAGGGAAGGGACCAATCAGAGAAGCTGAAGACGTCAGGGCTTTTACTGATGATGGGCTTTGATAAAGGAATTCCAGCCTTCTAGAAAAGCCTACTCACGGCTTCCCCTGTTTCTGCTCTTGTCCCCTCACCCCTGCCCCAAGAGGAGTGGTCTTTTAAAAATCTGAACTGGATCATTTTATCCCCCAGCTTAAAAGCCTCCACTGGCCTCCATCGTAGGATTCAGTCTGACTGCCTTACTCCCAGGGCCTGAATACAGGGCTTCCCAAAATCAGGTCCTTGGTTATTTCCCAGACCTCTCATGCCACTCTCTTCTTTGTTCCCTCGACCCGGCCACAGGAGCTTTCTTTCTGACATAAGAATATGCCAGGCTTCTTCCTGCCTCAGGGACTTTTCACCTGCTGTTTCCTCGGTCTAGAAAATTCTTCCCCAAATCCTTACACGACTGGCTCTTTCCTGCTCGTCAGGTCCCAGCTTTTATGTCTCCCCCCGATGAGCCAGTCTGAAGTAGCCTCACCTCACTCACAGGGACATCACTGATTTATTTTCTTCCTGGCTCCATAACTATCTGAAGTGATCTTCTTTCTCTGCCTCTTCCTTTATTAAAATGTAAGTTGCATGGGAACCTTGTCTTGTTCATGACCGTATCCCCAGGATCTAGAACAGTGTGTGGTGCATAGTAGGTGCTTAAAAAATAGATGTTAAGTGAATGGAGCACATTGAGTGATTGGAAAATTCTACCAATGGCAGGCTGAGACATGCATTAAGTATGATAAAATATTCTGGATTTGTGGCCTGACAGCCCTTCCCAGCCATGTCAGCTCACTTGGTTTCAGACTGGCTTGGTTCTGGCCTAAGATGAAATAAAACTAAGCCTCAGATCTGTGACTCATGTGAAGCTCCCAGTACCATTCAAAATTAGGAATTCTAAAGGGGGGTGTTTTCTTATAACTGTAGCGCATCCCACTGTGTTTATTTTAAATGTCACAGATTTATTTAGAAAAATAATTTATTTTCTCTGTTGAGAAGGTTGAGCTTTATTACGTACATGTCTAGAAAGTGGATTTGTCGGGAGAGGGGGGTGGGGGGGTGCAAGAAAATGATCTTAACTTCCTTTTGATTAGATCCAGTGTTAAGAACAGGCATCCAGTATAAGCAGATAAAAAGCAATTAGATAAACAATGAGCTCTGAAAAGTCTAGTATTTTATTGTTGGAACCTCAGATCCAACCTATGCTGAATTTGTCTGTGTGGGTGGAAAGTGAATTTTTGCAGGCTGAATATCTTGGGTTTGGAAGCAGCTTCTCAGTTTCTCCCATATTGCAAAGCATAGCACATGTGTTCAGTTATGGATTTCCACAAAACTGGCAATCCTGAACCAATGAACGGGTGAGGTTCCAAAAGTTCATTTGCAAGTTTTTTTGGCACTCGGAATGCATTTTCCCATAGAAACAATGTCATAAATTAAGGACTGATTCCCAAGTCAGCCCACAAAATTCAATTTATCTAATTTCAACAAATATTTATTGAATATCTACCAAGAACCCAATGTGGGGAGTGAGATAACTAGGTGATATTGAGACAACTCAGATGCCATTCTTGGCCGAAAGGAATTCACATGCCAGCTAGGGAGACAGACACGTCAGTGGCCAACGTTCATTCATTCAGTCATACATCCCATCAACAGATATTTATTGAGTGCCTACTATGTGCCTGGGATACAGTTCTTTCTTGCCCACATGGAGCTTGCAGTCTAGTGAGGGATAGAGACAGTGTTATTAGTCAGGTTTCAGCTCCAGTAATACTGTGTTAACAAACAATTTCTTCGTGACTTACAAGAACAAAAGATTTGTTTTTCTTGCTCATGGGTCAGCTGCAACAGGGGAGGGGAGGGGGGAACTCTTCATCAGGCTGCAGGTGGAGAGTCTGATTCAGGTCTGCTTCACGTCTCTCATCCTGCACATGCTCTCCTCAAGGGAGACAGCATAAGCACAAGAACCCAAGCTAAACTCCGCAGCATGTTCAGAGTCTCTGCTCACGCCCTGTTTGCTGATATTCCATTGGCAAGCCACCCACATAGCCAATCCCGGCATCAGTGAGGTAGGGAAACATACTCTGCCTACTCTGGTGGCAAGGAACATGGATGTGTTGTTCTAGAACTGGGA